>NC_090928.1:690004906-692504906 GCF_040938575.1 Ambystoma mexicanum
TTCAATGAGAAAGTGCAATACAACAAGCAACAGGGGCGTTTATGGAGGCTTATCATCCGATGGGTGAAAGATGTCCCAAATTAAAATCTTCCAGGATTCATATGCTCCCCCCCTGGAATTGCGTCGAGGCTTTGCACCGACCTGAGCCACACCCTGGTCTCCAGCTCAGCCATGTCTCAAAATCTCTGTGCCATCGCGAGTACTGCGGTCCCCAACTGACTTCCAAGCCGTGTCGACACAGCGTTTAGCAAGGATACATGCCTTGAACTTGAATACATGTTTGTGCTTACTGTTCCTCGGATGAGCTCCTAGCAGGCACACCCCAGGACTCCCAAGTGTATCTCATGACCCCAGCCCTTCTGCATGCCTGCTCAATTCGAGCCCAGAAGCCCTGTGTTTTCATACAGCTCCAAAAACATATGAATCAAATCAGCACCTTCCCCACCACACCAGGGGCATTTTGTTTGCTGCTATTAAACTTAGCCACTCTGTTGGGTGTCTTGTATGTGCGGTACAGTACATTCAGTTGGATCCGTTTGAAGCGAGGGGTCCTAGATACTTCTCTGGGGTAACTGAGTACAGGTTCCCACTCCCGTTCCCCAATGTCTTTCCCAGGTCTGACTCCCATTGCGATTTCAACCTGGAGCTCCGAGGTTTGGGGCCGCTAGTCAGACTTCCATACAATCTGGACATTGTACGCCAGCCGCCCCCCAAATAACACATTAAAGCCAGCAGCGGGGTCACTTCTGGTTCTGCATGTCACCCAGGCCATTTCTGTTTGGCCGCCCGTCACTTGCAGATACTGTTAAGAATTTCTCGCTGGGCAACCCAGTTTGAACAGATATGGCGTCCAGTTCTTTGTATCTACCACCCTCGAACATGTCACCCCAGGTGGAGACATCCCAGCCCTTCCACCTACGGGCCACCGTTAAATCGTCCTTATTTCTACATGCATCCGCCACTATCGGACATCACGTGAGTAGGGAGAATCAATCTTCAATAATTTCAAGGTCCAACGCCACACCATCCTGCCCAGGTTGACCAAAAAAAGGGGAGGAGCCTAGGCAACCCTGCGACAGCCACATCAACTCCCTAAGGTGTGCCGGGGTCACCAGCTGCTTAAGCAGTGGTGACTTGGATGTGGTCTCATCAGATAGCCGCTTTGCAGCAAAACTGAGTTGTGCCACCAAGTAGTATCACTCTAAATTCCGGAAGCTGCACTCTCCCCTACTTTATATTGTAGGTACAATGTTTTAAGGGCAATTCGATGACGAGCGATACCCCATAAAAATCCACTACTCAGTGACTCCAGTGCGCGAAACAAGGGGGCAGGGATATAATGATGTATATATTAGTGAAGAAATACAGAAATCAAGGCAGGACAATCATTTTCATGATTGCTACCTTGCCCATCAGCGACAGTGGAAGCTTGGACAAAAACGCCATTGACTTCTTAAGACCTTTCACCACCCCAACTGTATTCCTAGTGTGCATATCCACCGGCTTCTGCATAATATGCATGCCCGGATATTTGAAGGAGCCCAGATTCCACAAAATTCCAAGTTCCGGCAGTGCATTACGCTCAACCCATCTGAGCCCCCGCCAGCGGGAATACGCAGGACTTCTCCCTAGTAAAGGAGATATCCGAGAATTTAGCAAAAATTATCCAATACCTCCTAACGGTAGATTAGCCTCTGGTTCCCTTACATACAGTAGGACTTCATCGGCGTATAGTGACACCAAATGCGCGATGCCCCCAACCCGAATGCCTGCTTCCAGAAATTCTTGCCGCAGGTAAACCGCTTCAGGCTCCAATGCCAATATATACAGCATGGGTGACAGTGGGCACCCCTGACACTTTCCCCTTTGTATATCCCAGTTCGCTGACACCTGTCTCCCAGACATGACTCTTGCAGTCGGTGATGCATAATTAATTTTTACTCAACGCCTAAACCGCTCACCAAACACAAATTCTTGTAGTAATGCAAACAGCCACTTCCAGTACAGCGAGCCTAACGTTTTAACCGCGTCCAGTGACACCACTGCGAATCGCTCAGGGGACTTGGTTTATGCTATGATATGTTGGATCGCCTCAAATTTAGCGCTGTGCTTCAACTCGGGGTAAAGCCAGTCTGGTCGCTATGTAATAGACCTGCAGTCTCCCTGCCAGTATGGTGGTTAAGATTTTCATGTCATAGTTTAGCATGGCTAAGGGCTGATAGGAGTCACATCTCTTGATGGGCTTTCCCGGTTTGGGGATTGGGACCACCAGTGTTTCTCACATACTCGCCAGCAGCACACCCTTAGTGTAAGCTTCCTCAAATACTTTAAGCAGCACTGGGGTTACTGTCTCATTGTATGTTTTATAAAACTCAGGAGGGATTCCATTGCTGCCTGGTGTTTTGCTAGTGGCAAGTGAGACAATTGCTGCGCTCACTTCCTCCACCGTTATGGGCAGGTCTAATGCAGCCTACTGCGTTGCCCCGCGTTTGGGAAGCCCAATATAAGTTAAGGCCTCCATCACTTCTTCCAAAGGAACATGTTCCTCATGTCTGTAGAGTTTAGAGTAGTATTTGGTAAAGATGTTGTTAATCTCAACCTGTGTCCTGCATACATTCCCGTCCTTATCTCTAAGTTCTGTGGTCAAACACCTAGGGTGCTCCCTCTTACAGTGCCATGACAAAAGTCTACCTGGTCTGTCCCCCTCAGCATGTGCCCTTGTAGTTCTAGTAATGTAGTCAGATTTAGATAGCTTTTACCATGCTTCCAGGCAGCGATACCTAGTTTTAGCCAACCATGCTTCGTTTGGGTGCTGTCCCGGGTTCGGGGCCTCCCCTGTTACGGATTTGATCCTCTAACGTTTCCAGTTCCACCTTCAACATCTTGCGAATAGCTTTCGCGTTAGCTATAACAGCACTCCTCACCACCACCTTCAGGGTTTCCTATACCATACTCCACTCCTTAACGCTACCCACATTCCACTCTAGGAAGTCTACCAGCATCCCTTGCAGTTTGTCCCTAAATATTTGGTCCATCGGCATATGCTACATTGGAATGGGGGTCTGAGGACTCTTAAGTTCCATGTTACCATTAGTGAAGAGTGATCAGAAATTGTTCTGCACAAGTACCGCACATCACCTATGTCGGCCATCTGTCTTCACCCCACAAAGACATAGTCGATTCTGGTAAACAGGGCATGGGGTGAAGAGTAAAAAGAATAGCCCCTCTCAGCAGGATGCAGTTCCCTCCAGGTGTCCATTAAGTCTAGGTTTGTTAGGGCCCCCTTCAGGGCTGCTGAGACCGTGCATGGGCCCCCCAATGGGGGAGAGGATCTATCTAGTAGCTGGCCCCTCGTTCAATTAAAATCACCCCCCCACAAGAAGAAGCACCCACGATGCTGTGTAATGTGTTAGCAGAGAGTGTGAATGTGAGGCGGGATACCATGGTTTGGAAAATAAGATTTTACTATACACACCTCGATATAGTCTATGTAATCCCACAGGACAAGGTACCTCCCCTCCACATCCGCCTCCACCTCCACTAGCTGGAATGGGACCGAGTCATCTATCCAAGTGAGCACCCCTATAGCATATTTTGAGTATGTTGCTCCATATTCCTCCGTAGATACGTGCCCAGCCCCCGCACATTCCAGGTTAGTACTTTAACTGTCTCCATATTGCAGCCATCTGCAGTTCAAACAGTGCCCCAAGTCCACCGCCTCCCTCTGAGTCCCTACTCCAAACCCCAAGACCTGCACCCTCTTTTTGAGTCCAAGGTCCCTCCCTCCCCCACCCAACCGGAAACACCATGCATACAATCCGTGTGCCAAAATGTGTGGAGAACATAAAGCCGTTAACCAAACAAACCAAACAGTGTACATTTGTCCAGAAGATGCTTGATATGTGCAGTGCTCAGACGTACTAGTACCGCTAAGGCCCATTCAGGCCGTTGAGTAGTGGGTGCCAGCAACAGGCCAACACAAACCAGTTCACAGGCCAGCCTAGTGTAGAGCAGTGGGTGCCCGAACATACCCGTTGCTTGCAGTAACAGTGTGTTCCCACAGGGTTGCATTCTGTGCACTCCATCTAGGACCACCAGGGGCATCCAGTCGGGCATCCCAAGCACAGCACTCAGTCACCAAGAGCATCCCCCCTCAGTGACAGCGCTTCCTGTGTAAGGTGTTGGGTTACTCACCATCAGCCGAATTGTTATGTACCAGCCACACGTTAGCTGCTGCAGGGGTCTCCAGGAAGTGTGCATTGCCCATGTGGATAATTTTGAGCCTAGCTGGGTACATGAGCATATACTTAATGTTAAAATGCCCGAGTCTTGCCTGGACCGGAAGAAAAGAATTCCTTGCTCTCTGGACCACAGGAGTGTAGTTCGGGTAGATGGCTGTTTTGGAATTGTCTCGCTGGATCCCCCCTCCTTCTCTAGAATACTTCAAGATAACCTTCCTATCTTGAAAGATCAGGATTTCTGCAATAACTGGCCTAGGGTGGGAACACAGTGGGGGTCTTTTATGCAACGAGTGTGAGCCTGCTCAACTGCGAATCCTTGAGACAAATTCCCAGGCCCCACTTCTTGTTGGATTAGAGTTTCGACGTACTGCATGGGTTCAAGCCCTCCGGGCCCTCCGGGAGCACAAGCAGCCTGACATTGTTCTGACGTGCTCTCCCTTCAGCATCTTCGGCTCACAGCTCTAGGGCATTGTTTCTTCTTTCCAGTTCCTGGACTCGGCCTTCCAAGTCCTTTGTAGGTGGATGTGACTGTCAGCTAAATTACTGATGTCCTGGCGAAGCAGTTGGACATCCGCCTTAACCTCATCAATCTTTGTTTCCAGTGAGGATGTCAAAGCCACTATCACTGCCAGCACTAGATTCTCTTGTGGACCCTTGTCCGGAGTTCCGGTTTTTACTTGCAGTGGTGTTGCACCATGTGCCGGGTCTCGAATCTTACATGCATTATTGAAGGAGTCCATTATGGTCGCTTTATTTTTACCCTTAGCCAGGGTCATGGTATGCACGGTGGTACAGCCGGCTGTAGCCTGAGACCTGCTGGCTGGTCTAGTCCCTAGCCCACCACCAGTATCCGAGATAGCTCACCAGTCCCAGATGTCGCTGTAGGACCTCTGTGCTCCTGTGTCTCGGCAGCTTCTCCATCTCTCACTCTCCACCTCCAGTCAGCTCGTTGGCAGCCAAACAACAGGCACCACCCAGTGCACCTGCAGTGACTGCAGGCAAACTCCCAGTACACTCCAAAATGTCTGCCGACTGAGTCCCACTTCACCACCACCTCAGAACCAGCCATGGGAGCCAGCTGACCCCTCAAACTGTCCAATTACCGATGTCTTTGTCAGGGCGCACCCCAAAAGAAGCAAATCAACTGAAGGAGGGGGAGCCCCTATTGATATCTGGGTCAGGTGATGGCAGCAATCGTCGATGATCGGAGGGCCTGGTGCCACTGTACCAACGACCCAGGTCAGAAAACAACCACTTCCAATATGCAGTGTACAGGCATCCCAGGGGCCCAATTAGCTCTCAGGATGGACCACAGCCCCCTCCAATTCGCTCTAGCCATAGACTCCTCAAGTCAGGGCAGGCTCTGGGCGTCAGTGCCTCAGTCAGCAGCCCTTTCAGTGCCCCACCACTTTTATGTGCCCATTCACACCCCCCAAGGCCTCAGACAAGTATTAGGGCCAGCATCCTACCAGTGTGGGTCATAGCAGGAGTCTTAGGCTAGCAGTCACCAGCCCCTGTCCCAAGGGGCCAGTTTAAGCAATGTTCGTCCACTCAGGTGTTGGGAGCACTCCAGACACCGAGCCGGCGTAGCAGCAGCGCAATGGATCAGTCAGTTGCTGGTCCCCGACGCGCCTGTCACAGCATGTCGGATCTCCCCCAGTGTGTTGGGTAGGCCCGCACTTACTTCTATCCTGGCCGCCTCTCCAACATTAGGCACCAAGTATTGCTGCTTCCTTTCCCTTCAAGCACGGTCTAACCCGTGCCGCAGCAGGAGCACCCAAGCGATCTCTTCCTACTGCAGGATCTGCTGGAGCGTGCCGGGTAGCATGACATGTAAGTGTCTAGGCCGCTTCTCCAGAGCTAGGTGCCCGCTGCCACATCCACACTCCCTCACCACTTCAGCCTGGCCACGTCAGGCGAGGGGCAACCAGGCGGGCACTCCCCCCGGGGCCCGCTCTCCGCAGTTCCACTCTGGGCACCGTAGGCTCCAGTCCTCCAGCTCAACAGGCTGGCAAGCGCTCCGATGAGGGTGTTACGCTTACCTAGTCTCTGCGGGGGCTATGGGGCACGGCTGTAGCCCTCCCAGGGGTGAAATGCATCTATGGATGTGCTTGCCATGTGGACACCAGTGATCGTGGTAGTAGTTTCCCAGCGTCATGTACCTGCGTGGGTACAAAGGGAAACGTTGAGCAATGCTAGCTATGGTCTTGTGCTCCTTCCGTACTTCCCCCCAGGATTATACTCCCGATTGGTGCCTGTCCCCAATTGGCTCACCTTTTAGTAGAGTCTGTGAGCAATCCGTCCTGCTACTTCTGGCAGGGGCGCTTAGTGATCAAGGACCGAGTCCTTTCACTGGTCCCTTGCGGCCAGTAGCCCAGTCCAGATGTGACTACCCGGTTCTTTTGGTAAGTAGTGTTCTTATTCTTGTCTGTCTTCTTTTGCATGTTGGTTTTCAGCCTTTCCTTGCTTAGCTTTGTATGGTTTTGGTAAGTAATGTTCTTAGTTTTGTCTGTCTTCTTTTGCGTGTTGGTTTTCAGCCTTTCCTTGCTTGCCTTTGTATTGTGTGTCTTACGTGATCTTTCATTTGTTTCTCAACAAGTGTCTGTTCGGTGAGTTATTGTCTGTATCTGCTGTTATCCTGTTATTGCTCTTTCTCCCGTGTAGGTGATGAAAGCCGGCCCCTGGAGCCACCGGACACGGATGCTGTAACAGGAGCGATGAAGAACTGGATCTGTGGTTCTGTTTAACCGTTGAGTTGTATTGTAGCGTTGACCGCGTGCTTTTAAATGCAGTGGGCTTCTTATTGTTGCGATGTGCTAACCTTGTCTTGTCTTCTGTTGTAGCGACAGGACCCGCGAGGTAGGTTGCCGTGGAGAGATGACAGAGCAGAGCATCTGATTCCTGGGTGAGTATTTCTCTGCTGGTCCATGCGTCACATGCTTTTGAAAGCAAGTTAACGCAAGCACTGATTCTGAGGATGGGGCAGCTTATATAGCCGAGCTCCTTGGCCACACCCATTAGCTCGTTCTGTCCATCACACTTAGCCACACCTAGTCCCTGGCACGTGAAGCTGAGCCAAGAACCCACACCCAGGACCTTGCAAATAAGAGGCCTGGAAAATAAGTAAATGGAATACAGTAAACCCAAGGTCAATTCCCCACATGAGTTTGGTACCAAAGGCGCCAGGACAAAGTCCAGCCGGGCTCCCTGTGTCTGTGTGTTCTGAAGGGACACAAATGAGTCATTCCCTGGCATGGTCCCATGGCACCCACCATCCTGGGTATCTGTGTACATGACCCAGGGTGTGTGGTCGTGACAGAGGGCATGGCGTATGACACTGTCCAGCACACGTTTCCTTGGGCTCAGTAGTAGGTGTTTCAGGCAGCCCCAGCCACAGCCGAGTACCTGCAAAGCCAGCACCCAGGTCCCACAGGGTGCGTCATGCGGCGCCGCTGCTCCTCCTTCCCTCCTTCTGTAACACAGCCGCTATGGCCGCCATCTTCCACTGCATAGGGTTAGCTTCCCTGTTCCTCGTTCTCAGGCAATACGAGTCCGATTTAGGTCAGAGCACCACTCTCCAGCAGAGCGCTCGCACCCCAAGCACGCTAGTGTCCTTATTTTGTATAAAGCTATCCAAACACCACAGAAACCACAGGATCTCCAGTAACTCGATGCCTCACCACATGGGCTTAGGTCACGTGCCCCGCAGTCCCTTTTTCCATGCCAGGCATTCTTTAAAGAACCAGATCGCAAGCGCAATGTCTGCGGACTACTGCCTGGTCCGAGGATGGGATGGCCAATTAAAGGGGGTGGGGAGGTTTACACTCAAGTTAAAACATTTATTCTACAATGGTGGCTCTTAAAAGAGCCTTTTTTTGTTTTTCTCGGTTTTTAAATTTGTTTTTGTTTTTCTCATTTTTATATACTACACCCACTAAAAAATCCTTTTGTATCCACCCCACATTATCCCATTTAAGAACCTTTTCAAATCATTTTTAAGACTGAAAAGAAAAATGTGATTCGCAACATCATTTAAACGCATGCCATTGCTCCAAAATATATTTACAGCATCCAACATGATATTTTCTTTCTCAAAAAATGCCATCGCTGAAGCATATAATAAAGCACATGCATCTTTATTAACAAGCGACCTAGCTTTTTCCATGTCTGAATTGAATGCATTCGGACATCTCCATATTTTCTTTGGATTAATTGCAGAAAAAATAATCTGCACAGTTGGAAACAGTTCCATTAGGCTTTTCAAGAAATCCATAATGGCAAACTGCAACAATACAGCAGTCACATGGCCCAAACTGGTCCCTCCTCAATGTACAATCATAATGCCTGGATGTTTAAAGTGAGCCATACTCTCACACAATGATAATAAAGTGTCCCAGTTTACCTCAGAAACTGCATGCCAGGAAACCTCCACTTCTTACAATCCAATACTACCACAGATGCCACAACATTCACTATAAACATTCAATGCTTGCATCCCACACTCTCCTATCATCAACACACTCTGCTCCTTAATAGCAATAGACACATCCATCTTCACTGAACATAACAAACAAAACATCTGCTATACTGTCTTCCGATAAACCACAACCACGAAATATGATTGGCTAATCCTTACAGTTCTCGTTCCATGCCAGGCATCGTTAAAGTACTCGGATGGCACATGCGATGTTCGTAGACTACTGCAGTGTCTGTGGACTGTGTAGCACAAGCAGCCCTTCCACCCTTTCTACTTTTATGTTTGTAACACTCCCTCATTGGCTGCTTTCAAACAGTCATACATCCATCCATCCATTGCATCCAAAAACTCTAACCCAACCCTGTCATCTCAGTTCAACACTTCAGATGTACACTTAAACTCTGAGAGTACATATCTCCTCCATCAAAAACTACTGTGAAACTTTATACAAGATTTCTACTTGCAGATACAACATCTGTATCTAAGAAGACCTACTATAGGTGTGATTATATTTTATAAAGTATTTTTTCAACTCTTTTACAAATGTATATATACAGGGTTCCTGCCACTTACCCTGTAATAAGCTTCTCAATAAGCATTCTCTTTTTTCAGCCATGCTAGCAAATACCATGTATTGTGGCATTCAGCATCTGCTCACATCATGTGGCAGTTACTAACAATGCTGTACGTTTAAAAATGTTTCTTTTTAGGAGCATTTCAATGAAAGTAAAAAAAATGCCTATGTGTATTGAGAGCAGCACTGTGTGTAACTTCTTTGTAAAGGAAAGGAAAAGCAGATTGAAAAGATTTGTACAACATTTTTAAAAGGCACTTGGTATGTTTAAGTTTAATATGATGGCAGTTCATGCATACTGGACAACATGGCCCATCCAATATATAGGTGCTTATCAAGTCTTATTTTGTTTCTCTGCATTCTGTGACTTGCAATACCACTTCTCGCATTAGACAACTCGGACTACAAGTCCCAAAATGCAAAATAAAAACATGGCTGTACTGTAAGATTCAAAAAGTATGACATTTATATGAAATGAAAAATAGATAATGCTGTGCGTTTTAAAATGTTCATTTTTAGGAGCATTTTCATTAAACTTAAGAAATGCATGTATACACATAACAGCACTCTGTGTAACTTCTTCGAAAAAAAAGAAAAAGCAAATGCAAAAGATTTGTACAACATTTTAAAGTGCCACTTAGTGTGTGGAAGTTTAATATCTGGGCACATGCATAGTTGCTAACATGACCCGTTCCAATCTGTAGGTACTTATGCAGTCCTAGTTTTTTCTCTGCATTCTGGGACTTGTAGACCAGGTTTTCTAATGGAAAAAGTGCAACTACAACTCCCACAATTCAAAGACAAAAACAAGGACTTAATAAGCACCTACATATTCGAATGCATCTTATTAACAAGTATACATGTACTGCCAACCTTTTTAACTTCGACACAAGTGGCATTAAAAATGTTATAGAAATCTATACATCTGCTTTTCTTTTACAGAAAAGTTAGTGCTGCTATAAATAGACATGCATTTTTTAACTTTCTTGAAAATATTCCTAAAAAGAAACATTTTTATATCGCTCAGCATTTTCCATTTTTCATTCCATATAATCGTCACACTTTCCACCCTCACTTATTACATCCCTTAACACTGCCACCATTCTCCACCTGCTCACACATGTATATACCACCAAAGTATCTATATACAATACTTCACCTTACATATAAAGTACTCTTTTTTTTCCCAACCTCTACCATAAGACACCAAACACTGCTGCAACAACAATCCGCCATTGCATTACCACTAGGCCACGGTTTACCTATTCTTTAAAAACAATGCAACAAATTACAAATCCATTGCACTACAAACACAGCACTTCTTTCATTAAAATCAGCAGAACTAAAATAACCTAGACATGCTCCTTTTTATCTCAACCATTTTGGCTCTGTCCCTTCTAATGTCCCACACAGCACTACTCATACTCTAATTGTTCTAACAACATAGTTAACATACTTTAGAACACCACCCATACCACAACTGTATTAACTATTTTTCCCAACAACTCCTCCTATCTTCATAAATAACAACCTCTGATACTATAAATACTTGACCATAACCAGATATACCCAGTAACTTTATTTTATAATTACAGGAAAGAAGCAGAGTGCTGAACACAGCTACCGAATAAAGAACACTCCTCACATCCTACAAAGAAAGTACATTATTATAGCATTTATATCTTTCTAATTCTAACAATGTACTTTCACTGTATATTAGCCTACAGTATTCATTTTGAATCAACATTTATTTCACTCTTAATCATTATATTAGAAAATGCACTCTTTCTATTCCCATCTAAACACCGATCTACAACACCCACCGTGTTCCTCAAAACATCATATTGTCCCTACCTATTCAATCACACCACCACTCCATTACTAATCCAAGCCCATCACACCTGTACAGACTGTTAAGTCTTACAACCTTCCCATCCACACCTATCCTATGATCCCACTACACAATCACACAGCACTCTATTCATCTCTACAATCACACTTCACACTCACACACCCATGCACAATACATGCATATACATTCCACAACTTTCAAACTCAAACTTTCTTTTTTCCAACAGACACAACAGAATGCCTACTAAAAAGCAAACTAATAAAACAAAAACACACCTACTAATGAACCTAACACTATAGCTACCAATGTTAACGTAGCCCCAGTAAAGCATTCTAAAACATTTATTTTGCAAAGTTTTTTCCACCGTAGAGTTCTTCACAATTGTATAAAGATAGCTGAAAAGTCACGACCTACCCTTAAAAACTACAGCAGAAGACGAATCCCCGAAGCTCTAATTGACAGCGCATTTCTACTAAAGAGAAAGTTGTTTATATTAATTTTAAACAGAATTAAATGACTACCTAAATGAATCATTTACAAAAGGTACTTCTAAACAAGCGCAATGTCAATATAGATACCTTTTAGAACTTCTTTGAAGGTGAAAGGATTCACACAAGCAGCACAGAACCATATTTCAATGAAGAGGCTTATAAACAACAGCAAAAAACCAATTGCCATAGACAGTAATGGCCAAGGGTATGAAATGGTACCAGACACCATTATGACAAAAGAAACCCTTATAGAAACAACCAAATGTCAAAGAAATCAAGCAAATCCAAAGTAAATATTTTGGAACTGAAGTTGACTTACAACATTCAGTAACTCCGGAAAACATTAACAAAATCCTCACAAACACCAACCACCTAACAAGCACATATAAAAAAAGAAATAGCTAAGTTTGAAAACACATCTGCTGAAATACCAGACCACGTATGTGTCTGTTTTCAAAGAACGTGATATAAAAAGAGCACAAAAATAGTAGATCTGGCCTACAAAATAGAGGACAATGAGGAATTCCAATGGTTCCAATTAGCTTTATATCTAACAGCAGAAAATAAATACAAAATAACTAACGCCTCAATAGTTTGCACGTACTGCAATACAAAGCTTGACAATAACCAAAAGCCATAACGTGTTGTCACTAACAACTTAGAAATATTCCCACTTCCTGAGGATCTCCAACAACTAAACTTGTAGGAGAGCATTATAATCCAAATGGTACATCCATTTCAAGCTATAATACACCTACAATCGAAAGCGGCCAATTTGCCTCTATCCGGGTTACTTAAAGGCTAAAAGGCACCCATTGCAAAGTAGTGTATTTGCCATTAGATCTTAAAGAAAATGTAGAAGCTTTAGGAGTACAACTGCCAATAGATCAATCTTTGATAGTGCTAGTTAATGGTGTACCAACAAAAGACAAAATAATTTGACAAAAACTAGTCGACTTAAACAAAGTTAGACAAGCCCTACAATGTCCAAAAGAAAACAATCAATACTACAAAGATATAAACAGAGGAACACTTAAGCAAAACCACCCAAATAATTCAAGATTAACCAGCAACTGGCCAATTTGAATGTATAGATCCTGTAACTGCCGCCAACATTTTAGACCAGTGTGCAATTCACCCACTACACTCCAAAGACACCATTGAAGATGCATTAGAAACATTTCAAATGCGTCAATCCAAAGGATCCCCAATGAGCATATGAGAAGAACGTGTACAGTCCTACAGGAAAAGGAGGAAGATATAAAGATCCACACAAATTACTGCATCAGAATATTGCTTGTTACAAATGTATTCTGAAGACCCCAGATTCAGACAAATATAGAATACATTTTCCATCTCCTGTTCAAAAGTGAACTAGCAACTCTATGTTATGGAGTTGCACACACATTAAAAACAGGCTGTAATGTTTTAAACATGTCTGCTACCCAACTCCTTCAAAAGATAAAAGAGAAAGATGAAGTTTTTCAGTCGAGTATTAAAAATCTCTTGGCAAAAATGCATGGTACAAAAGAATACTCGGTCCCACATTACGCTGATGTACGCTGTATGCTAAGCAACCTAGTCCCACCCACATGGTGTGTTATAAGTTGTTCAGAATATGCATCGGATGACTTCCATGACATCTTACGCACTGCAAACCAAAATAAAGAGGGAGCAGATATGAGAACTCTATTCTCGTGACCCTGTGAATGTAACAAGGTACTTTCACCATCGCTTCATTGCCATGCTGCACTTCATTGCAATAAAACTACCCCTCCGCTCATGCTGCAATTCATTGCAATAAAACTACCCCTCCGCTCAGAGAAGTGGAACCCTTCTTTTGGAGAAAAGAATTTAAATCCAGAGGAGCACCACGCATCCACATGCTTTTGTGGATAAAAGCTGGTCCCAAATTTGCCCATAACAGTGATGCCACTGTTTTACAGTTTATTGAAAAACACATCACCTGTGTAATCCCTTCAGAAACCACAAATCTTACACTTCCAAAAACATAATTGTGGCAAATACTGCTGACGTAGATATAAAAACAAAGGTAAATACTATACTAAATGTCACTTTAACTTTCCTAGACCAGTTTGCAAAAAAGGACAAGTAAATAACTCAATGTCTTCTGTTAGACACAATGTAAAAGGCAAATCCCCTAAAAACACAAATAACATTAAAAGGAACAAAGCATCCAAGTACATCAATGATTACAAGGCAATCATTGTCCTCTTGTGGAATGCAAATATAGAAATACAATACATTGCAGACAAGTCCACTGCAGTTGCAAGATATGTCACAGCCCACCTCACCAGAGCTGAGAAAACAGAGCTATAAGACCTCTGTGATAACATATCATCTGACAAAACACTGTCACAAAAATTGACCAGCTCCGGTATAAAAAATATGGGTTCAAGGAGAGTTGTGGTGTTTGGCCCAATCTGCAGAACAGAGCCTTTACTGTGGTGAAAAAAAGAAGTAATTCTTCAAGTTCTATTATCTGACGAACCCGAGAGGAAGACTCCCACTTTAAAAACCCCACTCCACCTGGAGTGCAAGGAATGTTGTGGTGTTTGGGTGTGCAGGGGTTGGGTCCTCTCATTTGCCGCCGAGTTTGCTTTCTAGGACACCGGCCTACATTGATTTTCCACATACTCCCTCCGGCATGGGAAAAACGAAGCGCGAGAGAAAAAAGTGACTACTATCTCATCACTTTACCTTAGTCTGCCAATGAAAACTATTAAAAGATATGGCCTCTGAAGTAATTTGTGCGCTTTTGCAAGCCCCGTCAAAAAAAATAATAATGGATCAAAAGACGCTACATCTTTTAAAAGAGATCAAAAGAGACAAACGGAGTATGATGGATACTGCACAACCCATCTTGAGTGTTTTGTGTGATTCACACCCTGATGCTTGCAGAGTTACTGGCGTGTTACAAAACAATATAAAATAAAAAACCCAAATTACTGGTTTTCTTGGTATTGCTCCTACGACAGATCGCAAAGCCTATAAATGCCACTCAATACTCTACAGCAACATTGCCAGTCCATTCTTCTCCTTCAGAACAAGAGGATACTCTTGATCATAGTTTTACACACTGCTCTCTGTCTTTGGACAACAATGGCTCCCTGTTTGCCTGAGTCTCAAAAGAAACTCGCTCTGACCAATCTCGGCCGGCTTTAATATTATCAGCACTAATCTATCTAGAAGTCTGAATCTTAAAGGGTTGGCGTTTTCCTCAGAGTCCTCTTATGAATATCATTTTCCTTTTCTGGTGAAATGAACTCTCCTTTTTTTTTTACTTTTATTTATCAGCAGAGGTTACAGCATACATACTTAGGCAAGCATTGGGTTATAACTTAGACACATTTTGCATTTTACATCAGCAGAGAGTGCAATAGAGTACGGCATTGTGATATTGGTTTCGACAGTTATAGTGAGGGTTGGTCCGGTATTGTATTTATGTCCAGTATAGGCGATCCTGGGACACTTTTCGGTCTGATTAAGAAGGTATGTGTGGAATTCAGTCCATATATATTTCGGAAGAGCGTGTGCAGATAAGGAGTTGATTTATTCCTCCTTGCACGTCTGAGTCCAGATGAGTGCCTTTAACCACATTGCAAGAGTTGGAGGGGAGGGACGTTTTCAGCACTGAAGGATGCATTTCTTTGCCACCGTACAACTCACATTCAAAAAGGAAGTTAGTTTCTTACCACGGGCAGTGCCCCATATCCCAAACAGCATGCCGGTCGGGTCTGGACCAACAGTGCCACCCACGATCTCAGAGAGTGCCCGAAGGATCCCACTCCAGAAGTCGTGGAGTTTGCTGGATGTCCAAAACATGTGTGTGGTCAGCCACCTCGGAGCGGCACCTGGGGCAGGTGTGTGTTGTGCGCTGGTCCAGCTTGTTGAGTCTATGTGGGGTTTAGTACAGTCTATTTAGAAGTTTATACTGCATGCAATGGAAACTGAAATTAAGGGAGCCTTTCCGTGTGTGGGAGCACATTTTTCCCCATATGACATCTGAGATTTTGAGGTTTAGTTCGTTTGCCCACCCGCCTCGCGTTTTAAGGGGTAGGCTGTGGTCTTTGCTAATAAAAACTTGTATAGTGAAGAGACCACAGCTCGCGCCCCGCCGAAATTGGAAATATAATGTAATTCAGGTGTGTCAGGGGGTTCATCCGGGCAGCACGCACAGAGGCCCGGAGTCTGTAATATTGCAGTATTTCAAGTGCTGATCCCGAGTAACCGTCCCGCCACGTTTGCGGGGTAATGAATTTCCCCTCAGGGAAGAGGTTGTTAAGCACTTGGTATCCCAGATTCTGCCAGTGTTGGGATAGCAGTATATCATGTGTAGGTTCAAGCCCTGAGTACCTCCAAATAGGAAGCCATTTATAGTAAGGGCGTGTTTCCGATAGTGGGCGTAGTATTCAATCCCATGCTAGTAGTGTGGCAGCAGTGGGATCTAGTGGTGAGTCATCCTTGTAGGTGCGGTGTATTATTAGTGTCTTCAGATTGATTTCACCTGCCGCCAGCCTTTCGGGTTTAATATGAGGGGAGCCAACAGGGTCTGAATACCAGTATGTGGCATATTGGGCTTGCGCTGCTGTCCAATAAAGTATTAGGTTGGGGCGGTGAAACCGCCTTTCTCGTAAGGCAGGGTACTATGTGTCCACTTTTTGCGAACCACCCCGGAGTGCCATAAAAAATGAGCGCATGCAGTGTGTAGTTTATAAAAATATTGTTTTCCAGTCCATACAGGGACATTAGCAAAAATATACAGGAGCTTTGGAACAAGGATCATTTTTACTAGTGATAGGTTCTCTGCCAGCGTAAGCGGGAGGGAGCGCCATCTGGCCATTTTGGACTCAGCGTACTGTTGTGCAGCAATATAGTTATCCTTCAGTAGTGTTGATTCGGACCAAGACACTCTGAGCCCAAGATACCGGATTTCGTCTGGTGACCAACAGAGAGGATATTCGCATGTGGGTCATTGGGTTGCCACAGTTGATTGTGATCCCAAAAAAGGTGCCTATCCGGATCACGTCTCTCAATATGTGATCTAAGTTTGTGGACGGGTTCCTAACATATAGCAGTACGTCATCCGCACACAGTGATATTATCTCAGGGCTATCTCGCAGTCACATTCCCCTATGGGCATGCTGTGCTCTGATGTAGACTGCCATTGGTTCAATGACCAATGTGAAAAGGAGGGGGGGAGAATGGACAGCCCTGTTGGGTGCCCCTACTGAGTGTGAAGGATGCAGGGCTCTGACAATTGACTATTACTTTCGCTGTGGGGCAAGTGTATAGTAATTTTATGTAATTAATCATCAGCGCTCCCACGCCCGACTTTTCCAGGACCTCCCACATGTATTGCCAGGATAACATGTCAAAGGCCTTTTGAGCGTCGAGTGTGACGGCGACTGCTTCTGTATTTTGGTAAATTATGGACAGTACATATATTTTCATATCTATGTTCATGAGTGATAGAGGTCTGTATGAATCGCAATTGGTGCTAGGTTTGCGGGGTTTCAGGAGGACGGTTATGGTTGCTTCGCGTAGGGACGGAGCGAGTATGGACTCCCAGAGAGATTCAGTCCAGACTTTCAGCAACTGTGGTGCAAGAAGTGCCGCGTGCTCTTGGTAAAATTCTGTGGTAAGGCCGTCAGGGTCAGGGGCCTTGCCTTTCGTGAGGTCAGTTATGGCCTTTACTATTTCATCTATAGTGATCGGGCTATCAAGGCTGTCTCTGGTTGCAGCGCTAATAGAGGTCATAGGTATAAGGTCTAAAAGAGCCTGTATGTCATGTACATTATGTGGTTGGTCTGATGTGTACAAATCACTATGGAACTTAGAGAAAACTTCCAGTATTTGCTGATCTGCCCACTGCGTGATGCCTTGTTTGTCAGTGATACATTCTATCTGTGATCACCCTCCCTCCGTACTTATCAGCCTAGCCAACGTTCTACCAGGCCTTTCACCATCTCCATATTTCTTTGCTGCCTGTGGGCGAGAGAGTTATCGTATTTCACGTTGGGCATGTGACTCAAATATTTCCAATTACGCCCGTATCTGTGCTAATTTAGCTGGTGTAGCCGCTGTCGTGCATTCCTGCTCCAGTTCCTTAAGTTTTGCTTCAGAGCGATTGAGGTAATTTCTAATCATTTTTAAAATGCCTGCCTCCCTTGAGATAGACATGCCCCTTATGTACACCTTGAAGGCCTCCCATCGCACACCCACTGTCGTGTCTCCTCGAGTGTTGCATTAAAAAAATGTCTCGATATCAGATCGGATCTCGGCTTTGAATACTATATCCATTAGAGCCTCCGATTTAATGGGCCAGGAGATGCAGGTAGGCATAGATGAACCTAGTGCTACAGATAGTGTCACTGGAGCTTGGTCAGATAATGTACGGGTGAGTATGTCAACATTCTCGACTTTGCCTAGGCGATCACCTGAAGTTAGAAACAAATCAATTTGGGACGAACTATCGTGTACTGGTGAATAATATGAGTATCGCCTCTTGTGGGCATGTAAGATTCTACAGGTGTCTCAGAAGACCAATGCTGCCATGTGCAGTTGAAGTCTTCTAGATGCCCGCGATAGGGCCCTTGGTGCAGACCTCGTTCTATCTAGGTTAGTATCTATGTGTTTTGTAGCATGGGTTTCCTGCAAAAGAAGTATCTTCACACCATGTCTTTACGAAAGTGCGCAGAATTATTGCGTATGCACAAAGTTACCAATCCCCCGCACATTCCATGACATAAATTTAGTTGCCATTGCACAATTCAGGGTACATCCCAGATTATCTGCCTCTCTTTACAGGATATTGTTCCTATTACATACACATATTGCTCACCCAATGTGTGCACTGCGTGCTACCTCTGCAGTTTTTGTCATTAAAGTCCCAAACTGAGACATCCACCTCCCTCACTGCCCCTTCCCGCCAAGCAGTGTATATTCCTCCCCCTGAGGTTCTGTTACTGGTAGGCCTACCCCAACATGGCCCAACGGGTGCCCGTGCATGTCAGAACCCTCAAAACAACTATTGCAGCCTCAAAGTGGTATGCTGCTGCCGCACAACCAGCAATTTAGGGTCGAGGGTGCAATGCCAGATATTGTAATATACGGTGGCCGGTTGAGATTAGCATGTTCTACTATCAGCTCATGATCAAAAGGATTATAGGAGCCTCTAACAAAACATTTTGGATAAGGTGTTCTGATCCGCTCAGTCAATTTCCCTCATATCATGAGCGGGGTTATTCAGTGGTATTTGTGCCTCGAAACATTTTACTGCTTCATCCGGGACGGTGAAAAAGTAGAGTTTACCTCTAAAAGTAAATTTGGGGCGTGAAGGGAATAGAATGGCGTATTGAATGTTTTGTTTGCGAAGCATTTTCTTCACCCCAAGGAATTGGCATCCCTCCTGTTGTACACCAGTGGAGACGTCAGGGAATATTCTGAGGATCTGGGAGCCCAGTCTTAGTTCTTTTTTCCCCGTGCCAGGCGAAGTATATGATCTCTGTCTCAGTAGCTTAGTATTTTTGCAATTATAGGCCTTGGGAAGTCTCTGGGCTTGGGGCGCGGAGCCAGAGCACGATGAGCCCACTCGATGGCAAAGAAAGGTGATAGATCCGGATTAACTAGGAGGTCCTTAAGCAAGTTTTCAGTGGCTAGCTCCATCTTTCCAGTGAGTGCGCTCTCAGGCACCCCAACTATTTCTGCGTGATCGAGACTCGAGATCATCGCACTTAGATTTGACAAATTTCATATCATGGGTAAGGGAAGCCACTGTGTCCTGAAGTGCATGTAGCCCGTCCTCATTGGCACCAATTCTGGTCTCAGCCTCAGTGATTCTGGTGCCTTCATGAGCCAATTGTGACTTGAGTGATGCAACATTTTCATTGATGTCGTCTAATTTTTCATGAAAGGATGCAAAGTTTTTGGCTATGGACTCCATCATGCTGGTAAGGTCAGGGGTAGGTGCGGATCTAGGGACAGAGGCGTCGTCTTGGCTTGGTGTGGACTGCCCCTGCTCACTTCTGGGCGTCGCCCTGGTAAATGTATCCATGGCACCATTTTATTTAGCTCCCCGGGCCCCCTTGGTCATTTTAGGCAGGTAACCGCCTCCTCTGCACAGCAGTGTAAGGTCCAATTCCAGATATCGCAACCAGGTAGAGAATCAATATCGTGCCGTGGGCCTGAAGGATGGTTCAAGTCAAGCAGTGTAAGGACTACCGGGCAAGAGGACAGGGCGGTCTCCATCGCATTCCGGGTAATCTCTGAGTTTGCCAGGGAGCCTCTGAGTGTGCTGCAGACAAGGCCAGATTCATAGGATTCCCCAGGGGGCTGTAGTCAGATGACGGGGTAAATGGCGATGTCAGACCCAGAGGGTAAAGTGAGGCGGCGGGCCGGCGAGACGGCGGCACTCTCCCCTAGTTGGGTTTCGCCGCTCCTTGTATACAACAACGGCCAGCCCTGCTAAGCTGATCAGGGCGGTAGGTTAGCCCGTCCAAGCCCCTGGCCGGAGTAGAATTATCTGATCTGGGTGGTGAGGTCTCAGGTGCTGGTCCGCTCGTGGCATGTGGCAGTCGCTAGCTGTGTCACAGGATGGGTGGGATTCGAGAGTCACGGGTGAAGAAATGGATAATGGCCCAATAGGGGCTCTGATGGTGTACAAGGTTATGCCCCAGTTCTCAAGTGGAACCTCAGGATGCCCCAGGCCGGTACCCCATCCCCAGAGCACTTACTTAGTTTGAATGAATACAGCTACAGGCGTAGATTTAGCAGTATATTCACCACATAGATATGGGCTTTGATTCCGATCATCAGGCAGTGGGATGAAGCCCCTCCACGAAATTACCTGCACATGTGGGGGCAATGGGCGGTGGTCCCCCGACCTGTGCTCAGCTGTATCTGTTCTGGTCCCAGAGGGCTTGGAGGTGTTTATGAGGGGGCAGCCAGCGGGCCGCGGCTGCCTCCTGAGTAAGGGTGCTCAGGGCCGCACCGTCAGCAGGAGTGCCTTCCCCTTCACTTCGTGGGGCGAGAGGCCGCAGTCCCTCGCCAGCCAAATTGTCGGTGTACCTCCCGTTATGACGGGAGCTTCAGGCATCGCCCACAAGCAGGGTCCAAGCAGAGGGGCAGCCGCGACCAGGTTCCGCTGCCACTTGGTGGGTGTGTCGGCCGCAGGGGCCTCTGGTGGGCGCTGTGTGGATCCTGCCAGCGGCACCTCCAGGGAACAGGGTGGGCGGCCCTTATGTCAGCCTCTGGGGACTCCGTTGGCTGCCGCGTGGATCCCACCGGCGACGCCTCCGGAGAGCAGGGTGGGTGGCGAGGGCAGCACCCCCCGGGCTGTGTGAGGGCCCGTCGGTGAGAGAGACAAGCAAGCCGTCAGTAACGGCAAGCGAGGTGGCAGCACCCCACCCCCAGCGGGCCTCCCAGCCGTAACGTAGCTTGCAGATGTCTCCAGTCAGGACCCCTTGGCAGGGGCGGGGGAGGTTTATAAATGTTCATCAGGTTGCCGGTTTGGTTCTGCCTGAAAGGGTGGCCGGCCGCTAGTACCAGTCCTGCTCTGGAGGTTCCAGTGATTCTTGTAGAAGTCGCGTATCACTGCTGCAAGCGTGCAGGGCAAGGCAAAGCAGCTCTCCGCTCCTCAGGACATAAGAGGTTATATGTTCGCCCTGGGGTGTTAAATCCCCTCAGGATGTGGACCGGTGGTGCACCCCACCTTTAGTTCTTCGTAGAGTTTTTCCTGGAGTCAGAGGATCTATGACACCACCACCGTTATTGAATAATTGTTGGCATGGTACGGAGCAATTCAGCTAGGCAGCCATTTCTAAGGCTGCTCAACAGTGCCCCAATGGACTCTCCTTCTAACATCAAAAGCATTCTTGCTAAAATGGATGCCCTTTTGACAACTATAGTTGCCAAAGTTGTGGATGTGATCCTCCATTGCAGGCAAGCTAATACTGGATGTAACATAATTGATGCCTGGATGCATTGTAATCTTGAAACATCCAGTTCCTGCCCATTAACTAATGAGTCTGTACAAGTTATAGAGCAACTTGATGAATTGAAACGAACTTCACTACAAGACTCTTTAAACATCACTGCTGTCGCTGAAGAGGATGCTCTTGAAGCACTTTGTAAAGAACTTTCCATGATTGATAACCCACCCATCGCGCGCAATAAAAGATCCAGGAAATGCCAAACAATGCATAAACCTCGATTAACAGTAAAATGCGTGGCTTTCCAGGACACTACTTCCATCAGTGTCAAAAATAAAGTAACAGTTCCTATTAGGAAGGACTGTTTTAAGAAACTAGGGTGATGGGACCATTAGGCAGGTTATATTGTAGGGTTCTCTCGATAGATGGGTAAAACAAGGGAGCAAGTTACCATTAAACCAGCCTAACTCTGAACTCCATTTGAGGAATAGTGAGGCTATGCTACCTCTCAAAGAATTAGCTAGTGTAAACGCTGCCCCTATCGCAGTGTCTGGCATATTCTACACATCTGCTGGCTCTCACAACTGGCATCATTTGAACTGTGTTGGTTGCATATTTGAATAGCGACATATCTCTCGTGAGCCTAACAACAATTACACCCTGGGAGAGATTTCTCACCAATTTGTCCAAAGTTGATCGCCCTTTTTTAAATCTCTCTTCTTGGATTGCACTAATAAAGAACATACCCGTGCTCTCTTCGATTGACAGTAGAGTTATCTTATGCATCGAACTGGCCAAGAGGGATAGTGCTTCCAATTGGGCTTTGATTGAATTTGTACCCTCTGCTGTTGTATCGTTAACCACAGGTTTGAGTAGTTTACAAATTGGGATTTAAGCTTACATTATGTCTGAGACGATCGGAGCAAATGCCTCTGAGATCTGGCTTGTATGTGAACAACTTTGGGGGAAGGGAACCACCATCCACACTGTCCTGTATTGAAAGAAAGGCTTGCAGTGTGGATAATGATGAGGGCAATAACTGGTCCAATGGCCCGTCCCATTCGAATTTTCACTGACTGCAGCAATTTCAGCTCTATAAAGCGGATGTGCTGGAACACGTGTGGTTATCGCCCCTTCCTCGCACATCCCCAGAGTGTCGCTCTCATCAAGTACAGTGACGTTTTCATACGGCAATAAACATGGAATACTAAGGTGTTTGATATTGATGTTTATAAAATCATGCATTGCCCGCCATCATGGTGGCCTAGTAATTGGGGCTCGATCAAAGCTCTGGCTTAAAACCTTTGGAGCTGCCATCACATCGCCCTTCATATTGTCTGCTATCTTGAGTGATCTTTCTCCTACCCCTGCTATGATTCTTATACTGAACATATACACCCCCCCCCGATGGGTTGCTTTTTGTAGGAATTATAGATGTTGTAGATAAAATACTTGTCAAATGGTCCAGTTATTGCCCGAGGGGTAACATTGTTTTAGCTGGTGATCAAAATGCCCCCGACTCCTGACAACTACCCCGGAGACCCCTGGTGTGCTTAGCCTGTGGTATTGTAATTCTTTATTGCGCTCAAATGCTTTGGGTTGGGCCAAAATTGTTGAAATATATGATCTGGTCTGCTTAAATAATAAATGTAGAAACAGGGACATGCCACTTTACACCGGGACAAATGGTATTTGCTATTCCTGTCTCAATTATATATTTGTTGATCAAATGGTTTTTAGCAATGTGGGCCTTTTTCAGCTGCTTAATATACACCCAGTGATCATGCAGTATTACCCTGGTCTAGCAAGCTCAAATATTTACGAAAAATGTGCCACATGAATGAACATATTACTTCAAATGGGCAGGGCAATAGAATCATATGGGGCGAGAGGAATGTACTTCTTATTAGTAGTTATGTACAAGCTAATCAATCTTATTTTGCAATGGCTGGAGAAGAACTGCTGGGCTCTTTCTAAATTAATGCCCCTCTTGCGTAAATTCCTAAATCTGAGCTGTGGGGCCTCCAATGTTTCAAATACCTACACAGAACATTTGATCGCCATTTATTATGCAAAGGAATCACTCCGTAAACAGTGTGTCACTATAAAAAATTCATAAAATCTAATGTGGCCAGAGAAAAAGAAATTGCATGGACACGTTTTAGCCAAATACAAGAAATGGCTTCTCAGACATAAGTTCTCAATATACAGTGCTGACTGGAAATTGTTCTTCAATCTTTCGAAAACTCACAATAAAAATGAAATTCTGGCCAATGGACAGAAATTTATTCAAAGGCCACTCCAACCTGAGTTGAATCTGATTAGCCACTACGAATGGGTTAATCGCAATCAGAAGCTTATATTTTACCCTATGTTAAGTTTAAAATCGCCCCTCCTACCCTGCTATCATAACTAGCTTTGCTGGATTTAAAAGAGATGACAGTTATGATTATAAGTACATTGAATGGCTCCCACGCTCCTCTCCTGGACCGTACACATTGACAAACATTGTTTAAAAAAAAAAAAAACGTATTTTTGGGTATCTGTACTAGAGCCCTTGTTTAGTCCGATTTTGATCTCAGGGGTATTCCCTGAAAGTTAGAAGTCAATATTGATTCCCATCTTTAAAAAGGGACATCGCACAAACCCATCCGATTATCTTATTTGCTGGCAATGATTGATATTAGCCAAAGAAAATTCTCGAGCATTTTATTAAGAAAACCTAATACCAACTTTTTATCTTCCTTTCAGACCAGCTTCCGAAAAGCCCACAATACCTTACATAATATTAGTGCTCAACATTTTATTATTTCTGCTTGTCAAGGTAAAGTATATTTTAATCTTTATATATGCTTTGTAGATGTTACCAAGGCATTTGATAATACTATTGTTATGGACTAAATTGGACTAAATTGGCAAACTGGGGTATTGATACTTTATTATTATATTTTCTAAGATCTTTGTACACTAACACCGCTGTCACTGTACTTATTAATCAGCAGGGGGAACTTACTGACGAAATTCATACCAGCCTGGCCTCAAACAGGGCTGTGTTCTGGCCCCCCTTCCTTATAACCTTTATGTTGCAGGCCACTGAATTGGCCTGCAATTTCTCTCCACGCATAGGAAACACCCTTGTGCCTTGGATTGGCAATGCGGATGACAGTATACTGTTAGACAGCACCCTAATCGGTCTTCAACACTCCTTGGATGCTCTTATTACTTATGCAGAAATACATTTTCTTAAAGTGAATACATTCAAGACAGAAATCATGAGCATAGGTCAGAAATAAAATAAAAACATACCTGGTATTGCAAGGGGTCCCTAATTGAGGTTTTAGATAAATACATCTATCTAGGTGTCCCCTTCTCCCTCAAGCCTTCACAACACTCTTACAGTGACCATGTTACAACTAAAATACTGAAAATATGGCTGCTGGTAAAGCGTTTTGCTCAAAAAAAGGGAGGTATAACATTCAGGGCTTGGTTTCATCTATCGTAAAAGCATCCTTCCGGGAATTCTATATGGCCTTGTAGTATTGCATGAACACATGATGAAGTGGGCGGATAAGTTTGAGGGAAAACCTTTACATTCTATTCTAGGTGTCCCGAGTACAGTCCCTGGTGAGGCACTTTTGTTGTAAGCTGGGACTGCCTTTGATTCGCGCTCTTTGGCTTACTCAACGATTTAACCTCTTCATTAGCATCTCGACATCCTCCTACTTGGCCAATATTGGGCTTCCCGGCCCATCAATATTTACAGGAATGTAAGAATACTTTCTTAATGCAACTAAGTAATACAGCTATTGAGCACTTTTCTCAAAGTGACATGGTTTTAAAAGATCTGATCCTGCACCCTTATCCTATGGCAATATTTAAAAAGAAAACCAAAGATTTGGATCTTATTCCTAATATTGCTCCTTTAAGTAATACGAAAATGTATGCAGTGTATAGCACACAGGGTTTTGGCAAGATCATCTCTGTTATTACTTAATTAAACTATGCTCTGTAAGAATATGCAGATTCCTTATCTGCGATTCAATAGACTACCCACACGTGAGCATGTAGGGCGGTGGTATAAATTATCATAAGGCAAGCGGCTTTGTCGTCTTTGCAATTCGACATTAAAAACAGCACACCATCTACTGACACAATGTCCAGAGATGGAGCCTTGCTATGTAAGGAACTATAATCATTATGTCCTTAATGCACACTTTGTCACCACTGATCAGTTCTGGAGCTCCATATTCGGGGCTGAATCAATTGTTATCACTGCAGATGCCTTTCATGTCTGGAACAAAGATTTACGGCAAGTAGATTTACTTAGTGAATCTTAACTGTTTTATTGAACAATATTGCTCTATTATATTCAATATGTAATTATTAATTTTCTTCTATATTTTTGCGCCTTTGCACATTAATAGCAGCATAGAATTTATGCACTGACTAATTGTATGCATTTATTACTTGTATGTTTTTGACATTTTTGTAACTGTATGTGCAAAAAGTTTGTTGTTTAACCACATGCACTAATAAAAGATTAAAAAAATAATTACACGTCCACGGTAGTGGCTGTGTAGTTATGGTTAAGTTGCTGTTTCCATAGTAAGAGCACTTTTTGGGCAGCTTATAACTTCGCTCCCCCTGGACGAATCCTCACCAAACTGTGCAAAAAAAGTATATGGCCCACTCTGAATTTTTTTGCAAAGTTTGGTGAGGTTTGGTTCAGGGGAAGAAAGGTTATATGGGGAGTCCCAAAACATCTTTTTTCCACGTCTACATCCCAAAACGATGGACGGATTTTCACCAAATTTGCGGCAGGAGCGGCGGCTTGGTCCCGAAAGCGTGCTTTTGTTAATTTGGTGTAAATCCGTCCCGTCGTTTCTTTTAAAATGACCAAAATATAAAGGAAAAAAATTAGTGATATCTATGGCCGCTGCGCGGACACACTTCCCTGTTTGCTCCGCGGACAGGACACCGATTAGCTAATTGACATGCGTCATGTCCGCAGACACCCAACGTGTTCGCCGATTGGTTGGCATGAAGCGTGAGGTGCGTCAGATTTTTGGGAACACCCGCCATCTTGGATTCGCGGACATCGGCCGGTGTCCGCGGACATCGCGGTAAAAACATATTAAAAAACACAACATTGCACTTGTCAAACTTATCAAATAATCTCTGGGGAGGTGAGTGGTGACGAGGATGGGATGGAATATGGCTGCAAGAAGCAAAAAAAACAGGTGGTTTTTACCGCAAAAGTCCGCGGACAGTTCGGATGTTCGCGAACAGACCTGAAAATTTTGCGAACACCTCAGCATTACAGGGTTGGTGAAATGCAGTTCTTGGATGGCTTATAACCTTGGCACCACTTAATGGAACTGCAAGAAATTGTGCATGTATATTCCTCGGCTGATTCTGAGTGAGTATGCAAAGTGTGGTGGGATTATGTCATGAGGGGGCAAAATTAGAGGGGGGTCCCAAAATAATGTAAAGGCTTATAAATGAGGTGCCATTTGACGAATCCTCACTTAATTTGGGAAACTGATAATACATTTAGATAGGAATGTTTTCCGAAGTTTGGTAGGATTTTGTGAAGAGGGGGCGAAATTAGAGTCGGGGTCCCAAAATAATGTAAAGGCTTATAAATGAAGTGCCATTTGACGAATCTACACTTCATTTCGCAAACTGATAATAGATCAAGATATACATGTTTTTGCGAAGTTTGGTGGGATTCTGTCAAGAAGCAGCAAAATTAGAGTGGGGGTCCCAAAATATTGTAAAGGCTTATAAATATGGTGCCATTTGACAAATCTACACAAAGGTTTGCAAAAAGATTATAGATCTAGATTTAGATGTTTTCATAAAGTCTGAATGGATTTTGTCAAGTGGGGGCTAGGTTACATGACGTTTGTATGTGCATACATTTGACACTTTTGAAAAAATAAAACATGGGTGGATTTCCAGCAAACTTGCGTAAGGGGCATTGGCAAGGACCTACAAGCATGGTTTTGAAAATGTGCCAGTGTTTTATTATTTGACAAGTGTCATAATGTAGCTACAAAAAATAGCGGTATACCTTAAGTGACTGAGGGGTAGCCTGTGGCCATGGGCAGTGGCCAGATGGTCCGGGTCATGGAATAAGGTCATGATCCAGACAATCTGGCTACTGGCCATGACCACAAGGGACAAAACATAGGATTAAAGGGGCCATGTTCACCTGGGTCTGGCTTTGTGGTAAAGTTATTCGAATTTAGGATAGATTTGAAAGGGAAGAAAAATGTGCTCGTGGTAATATGGTCATACAGTTCTCTTTTTGCCTTCTGCAGGCTGCTATGGAAAGCGAAGAGGGGCCCTGTATGGAACCCTCACCTACCCTTTCCATGGTGGCCATCCTGGAAAAGCATGTTCCTTCCTACACCTGGAGGCCGCAGGCGTCCCGGTGTTGGAAGAAAAATCCTATTTTTTAGCACCCCGGGTTCCCGCTTTGGGAACCTAGGATGCTAATGGGCTTCATCCCCCATTTCAGGGGCTGGAATGGGGGGATAATGATCCAGAGAACTCGTTATCCACCCTCGCTTCGCTTGGGCTGATAACTTGGGCTGCTGGGCCGGTATCCACCAATCCAGTCCCTGGAACAGAGGATGAACGCCACAATATTCCCATTAGCATATCACAAAATGCAAATGGAAATGTTGGAAAATCTTAGTCTATGTACTTTACTGAGAAATATAAAGTAGATGAGTCTATCCATTTTTTTTTTTTTTAGTTCTATTTTTTAACTGTGAAAGGTGGTTCCTAAAGGAACATGTCGTTTGTTGGTTTTGGATGAGCTGAGAACGATAGGTGGGGAGGGAAATGAGGGGAGAGCAACCAAACACTAATATGGAGGAGTAGGTGGACAAGGGAAAATGTTGCGTGTGTGTTATTTCTAAGTTAGGGGGCACTGTTTCTCATGCTCCTTGGTTACAGCAGTGGTGGTGGCTCTTGGGGAGGAGGGATGGCATTAGCTGATGCCATTTTAAGATAAATAGCAGTTTTGCTAAAAGTATGTACTGTGTACTAGCTTGTTAATGGAATAGGTGTTGGAGATGTGCAAGGGAAATTTTGAATTTGGAAGTTCCTAGATCAGTAGAAAATGCAGTTTCGAACTGTCCGCCAAGCAGAGCTCTTATCGTGAAATACGGACGGGTTCTCAGACACGTCATCATGCCGCACGCCAGCGTATGGTCATGTGGCACTGTCCGGAAGGTCCGCTATGAAGTCAGATGTTCGTAGACGTCTACGGATGCAAAACTAGTTGAACTAGTTGCAAGAAGTGTATATAAGTGTTAAAATTTATTCCAGGTGGTGTGAAATGGCAGCGTTTTAAGGTGAAACTTTGGAAATTGGACACAAATATTGCTATATTAGGTAAGTATGATATTAGTAAGTTGTAGGAAAATAGCATGCACTGGTAAAAACCTATATAATTCAATGAAAAAACTTTGTTAATGGGACGTTATGGTTAAGTTGCACTAATAACCTTTCAAATTCACTGAAAAAAAACTTTGTTAAACGGACGTTATGGTTCCAAGTAAAACCGAAAACCCCCTGAAATTCAGCATTTATGGTAAGCTAAGCAACCATAACTTGTGCCACCACCGTGCACCGCTAAGACTAACACCCAGGACATCAAAGATGACATCACAAATGTCATTGATGACATCACTGATGACATCACCCGTGAAATACATTTTGATGAAGTGTCTACAAGGAGTTGTGTTTATATTGTTGATAACAAGATGTCAGGAGTGATCGGGCAACCTATCATGAAATACTTAATCTATTAAAGAATGTACTCATCTAATATCATTGTATTGGAGTGTTGTTGTTAATACAGAAACCTAATCATATATAAACATAGGCAATGACTGCAGCATGCACCATAGAAGTACTCTATTTATAATATTGTAGTTTTGGATAGTACAATAATGAATGCCCCCTTATCAGAGTTTTGAGCAATGTTAAACATGTAAGAACTAGTTAACAATTCAAGATTTACAGCACTTGTGCTGGTACAAACAAAACATATGAAGCACAACAATGCATACAAATCAGAGGCACATACAGGGAAACTAAAGTAAGGAAGAAAGAAATTGCATCATCAGAAAATATTAATGACATTAAAGTGTATCTTTATGTATACAAATGAATTGTGTTTGAGGCCTGCTCATTTCCCCATGTATGTGCACCATGAGCTGAGACCAAACCCTAAGGAAAGTACTTAAAGAACATATGACATGGTTAACATCTAGATATATAGCACCTTTTTAAATGTATTATTCTGACTGCCAGTGAACAAAACCACCTGGCCTATATATGTCAAGGAACAAAAACAAGTGGCCCAGATATGTGATGTCATCAATGATGTCATCAATGACATTTGTGATGTCATCTTTGATGTCCTGGGTGTTAGTCTTAGCAGTGCACAGTGGTGGCGTGAGTTATGGTTGCTTAGCTTACCATAACTGGTGAATTTTAGGGGTTTTTCGGTTTTACTTGGAACCATAACATCCTTTAACAAAGTTTTCTTTGAATTTCATAGGCTTTTATTAGTCCAACTTAACCATAACGTCCCTTTAACAAAGTTTTTCAAGTGAGTATATATATATAAACATGCTCTCTCATAGAGAATGCAGGTGCTATGAAGCTGCAGACCGTTTAACAGGTACAGACTTATATGGCAAATCTGACCACATTTTCTGGCTAAAACTTGGTCCAGCTTCATCCAAAAAAAAAAGAGTACTCAAATCCTACCAAGAGATAGAAACAATAGCAACAAATTATTCCAACAGCCTGGACATTTTTAAAAACTATTCAACTGACGCATACTATCCAAACAGAAGTATTGCTTTGGAAAACATTGGCCTGTGCGACATAGTCTAAAACGAATCCTACAAAAACAATGGGCCTCATTACGAGATTCGCAGTAATGGAAAAACAATGCTGGTAAGGGCATACCGGCACTGCATACCGCTCCGGCCTATTACGAGTCGACAACCCGGTATCAGCGTACCGGCATGCGCGCGGGCATGCAGCCCTTTGGGCCGGCAATACCAGGATGCCGCTAACAGCTGGACATCACAAGTCACGCAGACATGCAACTACCGGCATCATGAAGGCGGTAATAAGGGATACCGCGATTCCGGTATCACCGGCATCGCATATCACCTGCTAACAGCAATGTGCAATGTTCCCAACTGCCACAGGTGCACACAATCAGCACAGGTGGAGGCAATGGCGTCTGGCCCAGCACAAAAGGAGCACACCCACACACCACACCCCTTCTCACACCAAAAAGATCCCACCTGCATTTGCGATATTGGGGCTGGAGGACATGCTTGCATTGCTACACCATGAGCAACAACTACAACAGGCACCACAGAGGAGTCGCAGGAGGAGAATGAGGGTGAGACAGGCGCAGCAAGTCCCCACCAGTGTAGACATTGGTACCACGCAGGCAGCCTCCAATCCCTCGCATCAAAGCCAGTCCTTTCAACCTAACCCCTGAGCAGATCCACACCCTGTACCGGGACACCATCACCACCATTGTGGACATGATACATGACAACATTGTCAGTCTGATTGAAATACGCACCACCATCCCCTTCTACTGAAGGTCGTGTCTGTGCTCCACTTCCTGGCCACAGCCACCTACCAGCATACAGTGGGGCAGATGCATGGCATATCAGAATCTTTTTTTTCATGCATACTGAACCAAGTGCTGGATGCACTCGAGCGACTACATATCCCTACCACGGACTGCCCAGGAGATCTCTGACACAAAAATTGGCTTCCATGCACTGGCAGGCATGCCAAATTGTATCAATACCCTCGACTGCACCCATGTGGAATGGGCGGTCCCACATATCATGGAGGTGGCGTACCGCAATCGTAAGCTATACCACTCCATCAATGTGCAGATGGTATGTGACTACAGCAACTTCATCACACAAGTGCCCTATATCCCAGGTCAACTCATGATTCAATGGTCCTGCGGAACTCTGCGCTACCACGCTACATGGAGCGACATGCTGGACGACGTGCCTGGCTGCTTGGTAAGTTGCATGACAGACACATGGCAGTGTAATGGGGGGGAGAGATGCACACAACACACGGGTGTGATTGGGGTGGTGACAATGGCCATACTGCAAAACACTGTTTTCCAAAGCATCCCAAACTAAACATGACACCTAAACCTCATAGAAATGATGGAAGCTGCACACCAATGACAATATGCCTGACTTGCAACCAGCCCACATCCCATAACACGTCCACTGCACAACATCAGACCTTGCCCTCTGTAACACAATGCAGCAACATGCTGTGAGTATGCACAATGTAAATGACTGCAGCAAAACACAACACAGGACATGCATCCATGAGTGCGCACAAATCAATTCCACCAAGGGAATACACTGCTTGTCACTGGCCCACCACCACAGTAGCGCTGCATGTCACTATGGGAATAATAAGCGCTGCATGACAAATCATGATGAGACTTGTGCCAATACTGCTAGTAAAAAAACATATAAATCAATCCACATCACAGATGATAGCAAATACAGCTGTAGGCATCCACAGTTCATGAACACCAGCAAGCAAGTGGGCACCCTGCATCATCTGGACGACGCAACCCACACCTGTAGACCATGGGACAGCACACATTGTGGCAAGTTAAAATGTGTGCATTCATCCAGGGACATGAGCATGTGAACAACAAATATATGCAGGCATGAGAGTGATAAGTACAGGTGTCATGTTAGGAATTGACTCACACATGCCTTATTTTGCACCCATGCAGGTGATGCTGGCTATCCCTTGAAGCCGTGGCTCCTCACCCCTGTCCGAAACCCGCAGAACAGGCACGAAGAGGACAACAATCGGGCCCATACCCGTACCTGTGTAGTGATCGAGCTGACCTTTGGCCTGTTGAAGGCACAGTTTCGCTGCCTCAGCAGGTCGGGCGGGGCACTCCTGTACGGGCATGAGAAGGTAGCCAAGATCACCATCGCATGTGTCATGCTGCACAACATGTGCATCCGACGGAACGTGCCTCTGCCCCCTGACATTGAGCAGCAACCACAAGGTGAGGATGAAGATGATGAAGAAGAAGGGGTTGCACAGGAGGGACGTGCTGTGCGCCAGTCTGTGATAGGCCAATATTTCTAAGACACATGGATGCAAAAGGTGCCATGGATGTGGGACTCTGGGCACTGGGTGTGGGGGTACATGGACACGGTGCACTGTAAACCAATAAAGCACACATACACAATAGGCAATGTCCAGTCATGTGATTTTTTGGTACACAATGGGTGTATTGAACAGGTAATATGAAGAAAGTGCTTTAACCCTCCACCTCACACACACACCCTCCCTCTCCCCCCACACTCCCTTCCCCTCCCCCACAACTCCCTCACACACCCCATCCCCCCACAACTCCCCCACACATGGTGTGCAATGGTATGCAACATGAGTCTAAATTAGTCCGCAGATGCAAGCTGCCCCTGCTACTTGTGTCCTCTGTCAGCTCCACTATTGGGGCAGGACGCTGAGCCTTCAAGGCATCGGCAATCCTGGCCAGGACCTGCCTCACTGCTGACAGCTCCTCACATATGTGCATGGTGCTTGACTCAATGGCCCCTTTCACGGCCGCAGTGTTCTCACGGGCCTCCTGCCTTGTCAGGGCACCATCTGAAATGTACTGTTCCACGAGCCCTGTCAGCTCCTGCTGCTGCCCCTCCATTTGTGACATGAGCCACTCTCCATCCGGTCTGCTGTTGAGGTGGATGGGACATCTGCCAAGGGGCCCAATGCAGGTGGGTCCCCTGTGGGCTCCAGTCCTCTGGTATTGCCTCTGCTCCAGACTGGTCGAGCGTGGTGCTATTGGGGGTGCTCATTGGGGTGTGCAGGGATGTTTGCCCGGGGCTGGGTGTGCCTATCACTTCCGTTGACAGGTTGTCGTCCTCAGGGACACATACCTCAGCCTGGCACTGTCCTTCATCGCCACTCGGGGGAGCTATGGCAGCTGCCTCCCCTACGGAGCTGTTTGCAGTAGACAGGGTCCCATCTGCCACTGGCTTAGGTTCAGTGGATTCCACCGGTATAGCCACTGTTGGTATTTCGGCTGTTCTTTGCCGCCCTCTGCCTTGCCATCCTGTGTCAGCTTTGCCTTCGGTGGCTGTTGTTGCTTGCTTGCTTAGGCCCTTAGACGTGGAAGGTCTGTTGCCGTCTTCCCTGCGCCTGGCCTTCTTTGATGGAGTCGTGGCCTGTGCAGCGGTGTCCTCAGCATCGCTGTCGGAATCTTAGCCTGTGGGGGACCGAGAGAGGGACGGCATCAGTGATGGTTGTACATGCATCATGCATACTTTGGTATTAGAGCAGTTGTACACATTTGATGATTTGCTGTCTTGGAGTTGTGACATACAGGTTGCTTGCTATATGGTGGGGGTTATTCTGGCATACGTCTGGTTCACACATGTGTAAGGTGGTGTATGCTGTTTGATATCCCTTTGTGTTGTGGACTGCGTGCAGTGGGACACATGCCATTTCGCTGTTTGTGTGGTGTGTCTCAGGTATGGCATTGGCATGCTGCATGCATGTAGATGTGATGGCGCTGGGGACAGCATCTAGGCAGGGATGTGTCCATGTGTGTGTGATGGCCCATGCATTGGCTCATGTCACTGTCACATTTGTGGCCCATCATCATACTTTGCATTTCAGTGGTATGTGTGGACACTCACCTTCATCTGCCGATGACGGCATTCCACGCTCCATGTCTCCCACTCCCTCAATGGCCTCCATGCCAATGGTGCTTGCACATGTTTCTTCCCATCGGGTGAGCTTTATGTGGGAGTTGGACCCGCCGCCTGTAGCCAGACCCTGACTTCGATTTGCAGATAGGATATTCTGCACACGGAGGTGCAGGTCATCCCACCATTTTTTGACATCCTTGACGGTGCGGGGGGTGATGCCGACCGCACTGACCTTCTGGGCCACTTCCTCCCATATTACATTTTTCTTTAGCTGGGCAGCTCGCCTCACGTCTAATGCAAAGACCACGTCTCCATTCTGGGCCAGAGTGTCTGCCAGCATGTTTAACTTGCCCTCCGAGAAGCTGGCGGGATGCTCCTTTTTTAAAGGCCTTTGGCATTGTACTGGAGGTGTAGCTGGTGGTGTGTGGATCCAGGTCCTGTGTCTCGGGAATTGCAATAGATTGTGTTTTTCAAGATGGCCGCTGTAGCATTTCCCGTTCCGGCGCGATGACGTTACTTCCGGTTCCGGTATTGCCGGTGCCCGTTATTGCCGATTGCCGATGCCTTGGAGGCTCAGCGTCCTGCCCCGACAGTGGAGCATGCGGCCACAGGGTCATCGGCCAGCTCCACCCAGACGAGCCCCCTGCACAGGTCTTCACGCACCACGCGGCGCTCTGACATGCCGCCCCCAGAGGCCGACAGAGGACACAAGTAGCAGAGGCAGCCTGCAAGTGCGGACTAATTTAGACTCATGTTGCATATCATTGTGGGGGAGTTGCGGGGGAGGGGGGAGGGTGAAGGGGGCGTGTGGGGGAGTTGTGGGGGGAGACGGGGTGGAGAGGGGGTGTGTGTGAAGTGGAGGGTTAAAGCACTTTGTTCATATTACCTGTTCAATACACCCATTGTGTACCAAAAAATCACATGACTGGACATTGCTTATTTTGTATTTGTGCTTTATTGGTTTACAGTGCACAGTGTCCATGTACCCCCACACCCAGTGCCCAGAGACCCACATCCATTGCACCCTCTGCATCCATGTGTCTTAGAAATATTGGCCTATCACAGACTGGCGCACAGCATGTCCCTCCTGTGCAACCCCTTCTTCATCATCTTCATCCTCACTTGGTGGTTGCTGTTCAATGTCAGGGGGGCAGAGGCACGTTCCGTTGGATGCACATGTTGTGCAGCATGGCACATGCCATAATGATCTTGGCCACCTTCTCATGACCGTACAGGAGTCCCCACCCGACCTGCTGAGGCAGTGAAACCGTGCCTTCAACAGGCCAAAGGTCTGCTCGATCACCACATGGGTACGGGTATGGGCCCGATTGTAGTCCTCTTCGTACCTGTTCTGCGGGTTCCGGACAGGGGCGAGGAGCCAAGGCCTCAAGGGATAGCCAGCATCACCTGCATGGGTGCAAAATAAGGTATGTGTGAGTCAATTCCTAACATGACACCTGTACTTATCACTCTCATGCCTGCAGATATTTGTTGCTCACATGCACATGTTCCTGGATGTATGCACACATTTTAACTTGCCACAATGTGTGCTGTCCCCTGGTCTACAGGTGTGAGTTGCATCCTCCAGATGATGCAAGGTGTCCACTTCCTTGCTGGTGTTCATGCACTGTGGATGCCTACCGCTGTATTTGCTATCGTCTATGTGATGTGGAGTGATTCGTATGTTTTTTACTAGCAGCATTGGCACAAGTCTCATCATGATTTGTCATTCAGCGCTTACTGTTCTCATGGTGACATGCAGCGCTACTGTGGTGGTGGGCTAGTGACAGTCAGTGTATTCCCTTGGTGGAATTGATTTGTGCGCACTCATGGATGCATGTCCTGTGTTGTGTTTTGCTGCGGTCATTTACATTGTGCATACTCACAGTATGTTGCTGCATTGTGTTACAGAGGGTAAGGTCTGATGATGTGCAGTGGACGTGTTGTGGGATGTGGGCTGGTTGCAAGTCAGGCATATTGTCATTGCTGTGCAGCTTCCATCATTTCTATGAGGTTTAGGTGTCATGTTCAGTTTGGGATGCTTTGGAGCACAGTGTTTTGCAGTATGGCCATTGTCCAGTCATCACCCCAATCACACCCGGGTGTGTGTGCATCTCTCCCCACCATTACACTTCCATGTGCCTGTCATGCAACTTACCAAGCAGCCAGGCACGTCGTCCAGCATGTCGCACCAGCGTCCCCCGGTGTGCATGTGAGTCCCTTGGAGGCCCCTGGCCCCAGTGAAATCTTGGGCCTTTGCCCTGTAGCCCCCAGGCCCCCGTGTGCTGCCTTGCAGCCCTGCTCCCTCCCCTGTGTTTCCCCGTCCCAATTCCCGCCTCCTAGCCCTCCCCCACCCGTGATTGGTTGCCGGCACTCAGGCACTGAGGATTTTGCTTGCTGCACTGGGGGACCACGCCTTTACCATCCGGCATCCCCTGGTGAGCAGGTGAGTCCCCTGGAGGCCCCTGGCTCCAGTGAAATCTTGGGCCTTCGCCCTGTAGCCTCCAGGCCCCTGCATGCTGCCTTACAGCCCGGCTCCCTCCCCTGTGTTTCCTCGTCCCAAATCCCGCCTCCCAGCCCTCCCCCACCCTTGATTGGTTGCTTCCCTGGCCTTAACGGATCCTCCCAGGGCAGCCCTCTGCCCGTTGCAGCCCCTTCGACTAAGTGCCCCAAGGCAAAGGATGGCTCCAACAGAGATGGCTCCAAGAAGTGTTAGCAGGTGTCCGCAGGGGAAGCAAGGGAAGCCAACAGACACCAACAAAACTAAGTGTGGCATTAGTGGGGGGTAGAGCAATCACTCTACTCCAGAAAGCCCCTGCCACTCTACCTTACCTTTCTATAACATTGACTGCCATAAAATTACAACATGCACACTAAAGAGATGAATGACCACCAACCGAAATACATTCTTGGCTGGACTATAAATGTAGCACTGCACAACGCACTAACTATACTATTATGTTATGATACGTGGCATTTATATAGCCCTTTATATACCATTGGAAGATCGGCAAAGCCAATGTTAATAGAGAACGGTCAAGATCAGCCTGTCTCACCTTAGACAGGTGTAATAATCGTTAGCATGTGCCACACTTAGTTGGAATCCTCAACATAGCCTGTGTCGTATCTGGATAGAATTGTAAATGTTAGCATGTGCACACATAGAGGGAACTCTTTAGCCTAGCATGCGCCACATCTTGATGGAATTGTGAATGTTAACATGTGCCTCACTTAGTTGGAATCCTCAACCTAGCCTGCGTCGCATCTTGATAGAATTGTAAATGTTGGCACGTGCACACGGAGGGAATTCTTTAGCCTAGCATGCACCACATCTAGATGGAAGTGTTGCCTGCACTCCAGTCACTCCAGTCGCCCAATTTGAAGTACCAGGAACGTTCACACCGATATACGTGACGTATGATGAGCAGATAAACCTGCAGAGAGCCGAAGTAAGGCTCTGCCCAGTTCCTATCAGAAGAACAATACCTATTGAAGTACCAATAACCAGACAACCATAGGCAGTAAGGTACCCATTGAGAATAGAGCGGCAAGAGCCATTATACACAATCTACCTCAAAATGAAGCATATTATACAAGTGCGAGTCCACTTTGCATGAAAAGCAGAACCAACCCAGGTTAGTATAGGCCAAACGCAAGATGTTTCATATTCAAGTAACACAAGGAAAAAGGCTGAATCGAAACTCGGCAGAGGCAGCTTGTGCCGGGGAAGCCAGGGTCATATCAATAGAACCTATAAACAGTAGATACTTTTAATTGAAGCTAAGAACAGAATATCCTACAACTGAAGGAGTGAGATAAGAAGCCGAAGGCAGGTGGTGGTGAAATGAAAATCAAATGCACAAATTGAAAGAAACGAGGTAAATCAATGGTGTGCTAGCACGTGACCAGTCTAGTGAGATGAGGCACAGTTTCACACCTATGTTTGGCATCTGCCCAGACAGAGATATCAGAACTTTTTCGAGACAAGAAGATGCAGTTTCAAGGCCAACCACAGTGAACAAATTGACACATAGCCCATAAAGTGATGATTGATTGAAGGAAGGCAGGGTGAATTGGGGGACACCCTGCACCTGGTTGACCGTTTTGTGTGCTGCTAAGCAAAGTGGAAATTTATGCATGGGGTTGATGCCAACCCAATCACAATGGACCAAATAATCTAGAGTCCTATAGTTAGTAGAACCAATGGGACGTCGTACTTTTAGTGATGTCTACAGTAGTTATTTTGAAGGAAGGGCTTAGATGCCCACCTGACAGTATCTACCCAATCCCCTCACTCCGTTACCATATACAGATATAGCACCTATATTAAAGTTACCTTTTCCTAACCAATAGAATTGCATGTTAACTTTTGAGTGTTACACATCAGATTATGATGCGTTTCGAGTATAAAAGTTATGTTTTGTATGAAGTTTGAGGGAGTTGAAGCGAGACGGGCTATCGCATCACTGTTGATTTCCATGTTTCCCCGTTTTTTGTACTTGTCATTAAACAGGCTCCCCTTTGCCAAACCATTGAATTGTCCTTATTGATTGGTGTTGGAGGAAGAAAACCTGAACCCCCATCCATCTCAAAGTGCAGCTATCTCGTCTTAAAGTACTACAGAGCAAACTGACTCTATGGGCCAGCCGGGGGTCTCTCCAGTACAGAATTGTGAATGATAGCATGTGCACACAGAGGGAATTCTTTAGCCTAGCATGTGCCACATCTAGATGGAACTGTGAATGTTAGCATGTGCACACATAGAGGGAACTCTTTAGCCTAGCATGCGCCACATCTAGATGGAATTGTGAATGATAGCATGTGCACACATAGAGGGAATTCTTTAGCCAAGCATGCACCACATCTAGATAGAAAAGCAATTCAATAACTGATATATGACTCTCCTGCCTACCCTGGACCTAGAGTGCAATCATGAATCAATAACCAACCCACCAACAACTTCACTCCTCTGCATACACCTCTCAAGCTCGAACCAAACACAACCTCAAGCCTTAATGCAGCAAACCGCACAAACTTCACTGCGCTGCAACAACAACAAAAAACGCAAATAGACTTGCACAACAGCACACGACGACTACCGACTGTAAAACACCGCAAGCCCAGCCAACGGAACCACCGGGCTGAGGCTGCCAACAGCACGGCACTGCTATCTTGCACTTCTCCAGGTCATTCCCACTAACTCACCCCCCGTCCCTTTTTCAGAGTGCCAGGGGACCACTCTGGTGGTGATAGTGCGCGGTACAAATATCCTTTAACATTAACATGTAGCGTGGAGTTCCGCAGGACCATTGAATCATGAGTTGATCCAGGATATCGGCACAACAATGTGTGATGAACTTGCTGGAGTCACATACCATCTGCACATTGACGGAGTGGTATAGCTTACGATTGCGGTACGCCACCTCCATGGCATGTGGGACCACCAATTCCACATGGGTGCAGTCAAGGGCACCGATACAATTTGGCATGCCTGCGAGTGCATGGAAGCCAATTTTTGTGTCAGAGACCTCCTGGGCAGTCCGTGGTAGGGATATGTAGTCAGTTGAGTGCTTCAGAAGGGCCTCCAGCACTTGTTTCAGCATGCATGAAAAAAAGGTTGTGATATGCCATGCATCTGCCCCACTGTGTGCTGGTAGGTGCCTGTTGCCAAGATGTGGAGCACAGAAACTACCTTCAGTAGAGGGGGGATGGTGGTGCGAATTTCAATCAGGCTGACAATGTCGTCCTGTATCATGTCCACAATGGTGGTGATGGTGTCCAGGTCCAGGCGGTACAGGGTGTGTATCTGCTCAGGGGTGAGGTTGAAAGGACTGGCTCTGATGCGAGGGATTGGAGGCTGCCTGCGTAGTACCACTGGCTGCCCTGCTAGGACTTGCTGCGCCTGTCTCACCCTCATTCTCCTTCTGCGTCTCCTCTGTGGTGCCTGTTGTAGTTGTTGCTCATGGTGTAGCAATGCAAGCATGTCCTCCAGCCCCAATATCGCCACTGCGAGTGGGATCATGTTTTGGGAACACTGCACATTGCTGTTAGCGGGTGATACACGATGCCAATGATGCCGGCATTGCGGTAACCCTTATTACCGCCTTTGTGATGCTGGTAGTTGCATGTCCGCGTGACTTTTGATGTCCTCCGGTTAGCGGCATCCCGGTATTGCCATCCCAAAGGGCTGCGTGCCCGCGCGCCCGCGCGCATGCCGGTACGGGGGGCACGGGCTCAGCGCTGGTGCTGATACCGGGTTGTCAACTCGTAATCGGCCGGAGCGATATGCAGTGCCGGTATTCCCTTACCGGCATCGTTTTTCCATTAGCGCAAATCTCGTAATGAGGCCCTATGACTCATTTGAAGCTGCATTCAAAGCAAATGAAAGCAGTATAACAAATGTAAATTTCAAACAATATAAAGAAATGTTAGATGATTAACGCCAACAAGAAGAAGAAATTGAAGCTCTACTAAATAAAGACACTCCTAAGGGCAGTCGACCTTCCCTTACAGAAAGCCAAGAACCACTCATTCTAAATAAAGCAGAAATAGCAATGACTGAGGTAGAAAATTCAATTTATCAAACTAAACAATCTGAAGAAGACTCATCAGTACTCAATTCACAGCTAAATGATCAACAACTCACCATTCATCTAGAAGTCACTGAAGAAATTGAACATGGTTTTAAACAGGAAACTAAAAGTTGTAGCTGTAAAAAATACAAACCGCTGCTCCTGCATGTAAGTGGTGAAGCTGGTTCTGGCACAACATTCTTAATTAAAATAATCAGCAAATTTATTAGCACAACCTTTGATCTGTTGTAACAGCCCCCAAAGGTTTAGCTGCCTACAACATCGGAGTTGTAACTTCACACCGACTACTGCTCCTCTGAGTAGAACACCAAAACAAATTAGAATACTACAAATTATCAGTAGAAGCTGCTACTAAAGTACGCAGAATTCGAAAACAAATGCTAGTGTTTTGTTATGTTAATGGTTTAAAGCGCATGTACACCAGCAACAGAAGGACCTAAAACAGAAGGGTTTTTAAAAGTCAACGAAAGCCAAGGTGCCAGCAGTTGCTCGGAGTGGTAGTGTTCCACAGTTTGGCCACTACGACCAAAAAAGAGCAGCCACCCATCCGATCCCGTCAAAACTGAAGGATGACCAAGAGCCGGGCATCACATGACCTCAACGGATGAGCCGGTTGATAGTGCTGAAATTTCTCCTGCAGGAACTCTCCTCCTACTTCATAATAGGCTTGCTGGACATTATAGAGGGATTTCAAGATAATCCGCTTCTGAACCGGAAGCCAATCGAGGGAGCGCAGAACCGGGGAGATATGAGCGCCATAAGGGATGTTGGTGGCAATACAGCCTGCAAGGTTTTGCAGAAGCTTCAACCGATGGAGGATGGAGGCCGGTTGGGCTAAAAATAGAGAGTTGCAGTAGTCAAGCCGGCTTAGCATAAGGGAGGAAACCACAAGAGGACAGAGCTTAGCAAGGAGGGAAGGCAAGACTTTCCTTAATACTCTGACCTGAAAGTAGCCAGTTTTACATATCGAGCTGACTTGGGGTGCAGATGATGGAGGTTCAGAGAACATGAAGCCCAGATTCCTCACTTAAGAGACATGTGAAGGGCAGTGCTCCTGATAGAGGAAGTGGGAATGGTTTCCAACCTCATGTTGGCTTTAATTCATCTCTGAATGCAAGAAATCCTAAAAAACCAACTACGAAGAATTGTTTGGAGGAAAAATACGTTATTGTTTTTGGAGATCTCCTACAGTTCACACCAGTAAAAGTTCAACTTATTTTCATCAGAACACAAACAATGCAGTAACATACTCCGCAGCATTGGAAATGTAAACCTCAGGCAACATTTTCGGTACAGAGAACTAACTCAAAACATGCGTCAATCTGCAGATATCACCCTGCAGATATCACCTATGCTAACATTTTAAAAAGCATTAGAACTGGTCTGCTTACTAAAGATGCCAAATCCATCGTAAATACTAGACTAATCCATGAGCTAGATGGGAAAAACACATCTGGTCCTGATGTCATAGAACAATTAACTCAACAAAATATAAAATGCATGTCCTTAATGCTAACCCTTGAAAGTTGTAGTCAATTTGATGACACAATGTTGAAAAAAGAAATGCAACCCATATTGCATATCAGCTCTGCAGGCAAACTAGAAGTGCACGGCATGACACTCCCTATGTGTCAACAAGCATTAGCACAACTAAATAGCTTAGAAAAACTTATCTCCAACACAGCCGGATTAGAAAACGAATTAACTCGGTCTAAACTACAGAGTAATTCTAAAATGTAACCTTGACGTAGAACAAGGTTTAGTCAATGGAGCAATTGGTACAGTTGTTTGCTTCCAAACATATCCACATGACAACATCGTTTGTCAACATCCATTTTGACAGCCTTGAAGAAATTAAAAGAATAGGCAGCACAATAGCACGTTTCCTTCTATTCAAAGACATGCACGTAGGCAGAGAACAAGTCTATCTCCTGCTGTGAGAAACCTGAAGGTGTCTCACCCGCTAGTCCCCGGGTATCTGTCATTGCTTTTGGATCCAGTTCCTTGGGGTTGACCAGTTAGGGAGGATCACCTGGGTGAGGGGTCTTCGGGGAGTGAAAGTGGGACACCGGATGGCGAGATGCAGTATCCCCTTCCCTGTAACACAGATACCCCACTCTACCAGGTAGGATACTTGGGGATTCAGCCCCCTCCCCTTTTCTGACATGAACTCTTTCCCACGGACAACTTACTGTGAGTGAAAACGGATTAACACCCAAGCCGTATACCTGACATGTCCCAATACAAGGGTCAGGCACTTACTGATCATTACACACACACCTGATTCATCACACTTCCCCACACAGATAAAAGGAGGAGCACAAAAGCACACTCTGAGCAAGGCAAAGCACACAAAGAAGTAGCAGTTCCAAAATGGCAGTTTAATACAAAGGGGAAGACGGCAACACCGGAGAGGATTGCAGGAGGAAAGTGCCCTTGACCTTGTCACCGAATATCTTTCATGAGCCTTCGAGAATAGGAAACCTTAGACCTCGAATCAAAGCTAAAGAGTCCTGCATTTTGTGTCAGAGGTACCCAGGGCTGTCTCGCATCGATAGTCAAGGCGGGGAGAAGCGTTTGCCGCTGTGTTAATGGCCTTTGCTCCTACAACAAAGCAGCACCAGTGAAGTCAGCACAGCCAGTGAGTTGGGGAGACTGATACCAGACCGGTCTGTTTGGAAACCAAGGTAGCAAACAGCAACATTGTATAAAGAACCTTATTAAAATAGCAGATGAGTGAATTAACTTTAAAGCTAAGATACAATACCATGGACAGAGTGGTCCGGCACCACGTAGGTGCTCATTGGAAAGTCTGTTAGGTACCCAACTGAATGGTTACGAACATTAAAAGAGAGAATTGTGAAATCGAAGTAGTCCTGCAATGGGTCAAGCCAAACCCTGTCCACATTTGAAAGTTTTGATACTTGATGTAAAATTGACACTGGTCTAAGCCCGGTTGAGGGAGACTAATTGTGTATAAGGGATCTGAGTCCAGATGAAAGGTATCCGGGTGCACCGTGAGTCACACGAAAAAGAATAACCTACATACATTGTTCTAAAGGAATCTGAGCCCGGCTCAGGGGTATTCAAGGTGACAAACTTTGTGCTAAAGGCATCTGAGCCGACGGAAGGGGGATCTGGGTGAATAGTGAATCACCTGAACTGAATACTTGTGAAAATCTGAAGAGGAAAATAACTTGCTGTTTGTTTGGTTGCATAAGGCCCTCTGAGTGAAGAGACTTTGAGAAGCAAGGAGACTTGTGCACCAAAGGCACTGATGCTAATGATTGAACTGTATTCTCGTGATAAAGATTGACAAGACACCACTAGGACTGCGTTATTATTTGATGGTCGTAGCTTGCTCCCATCTGTAGATTTAGGATGAGATAGGCATTTATCAAAACCTTTTTGAAGTTCAATAAACACCCTTGAAATGTGGTCACTTGGATCTGTCTTACTGTTGATACCATACCTTCCTTACATTGCATATGCTGTCACTATTCATAAATCGCAAGGTCTAACCCTAGATCATGCATGGATTGACAGCACAGTCTTTAAAGAAGGTATAAGTTGCGTAGCACTTTTGCATCTGCGAACACTCAATGGTCTATTCCTAGTTAACTTTGATAGAAACAAAGTCAACGCTGACATTCCTTGCATTTTAGAATACAATAGGCTTTGCGCACTGTACACCCTCCATCTAGATATGCACTCTGTACCTCAAAAAGGAAAACCTTTAAAAAAAAAAAAACGAATACAAAGAGAACCTATAACAGATCTCCCAACAATAGGGCTAAAGAAACAAAGACCAATTTCTGCTGCATCAAATAATACAACCACAAAATTGTCTAGTACAAAATCAACTGCACGCCCCTCAAAATACAAAGAGAAAAATGTCTCTTCAAAAAAAACAACTGCAGGCCAATCAAAGAATGCAGAGGCACAACTTTCTGGTCCATTTAAATTGAGCAATACAACTGGAGTAAATTGCAATGCAAATGCAGCAAGCAATCTTCTCTTCCAATGGCCACCAATTGTTCACAACATTTACTTAAATGGCTTGGACCAGTTGTGTCACAAATAATCCTGACAGCACTTACAGTGTCTCAGGTATAAGGCAAGAATTGGCCTACTGTACAGGAATGGTACTATTCACCATAAACACACAGGAAGATCCACCAGAATTCCTAATGTACTTACTACAAGTACTGGAAACCAAAAACATCCCTATAAATGAAATCTTATAGATTTCATACACGTGGAAACATACATCCACTCTCTTTAACCTTGTTTCATAAGAACACATCACTAATGAACGATTTGTATAGGTATCCATACCAAATTCTGAATCCATTCCATTTCACCAGCTTCTGCAGAATCATAGCATATTATGCCCTTTTTGTAATTCAGACAACATACAAATAAACTCACATGGCCAATATGTGATACTAATGCTAAGGTGCCATGCAAATGGTACCACAAACAATTGTAAGCTTACTAGCTTTACACATGCCCAAGTATCTTTTGGCAAGAAAAACTTCACAACAGTGGGCATAATCTAACACACTGGTGCTACAACCACTTCAGTGGTTGGTTTGAACGTAATGATTTAGCTGTTACTCTAAAACATAGGTTACCAGCAAAATCGAACAAATGCCTATTTAATATTCCTTCAACTCAAATTTAGTCACTATAAACAGTTAGAATATGCCAGTTGGTATCTAACTGCATCCATAACACTACAATAGTACTTTTAAAGGCAACATAGTTGCAACTACTTCAAAAATACCCTCCAGTGCAATACACTTCAAATATGCCATCACAGTTCTTGTTTCTACAATACTTTATATAAAATCCAATATAATTAGAACACACCAACATTACCACCAAATATAACAATGCCTGTTTAATATTCCTTCACTCCAAATTTACTCACTAAACTATAGTATAATAAACAGTTTGAATACTCCAACTGGTATTCAACTACATATAAAATACTATGGTAATACTTTTAAAACCCAAAACAGTTATAATACTCTACAGGTATCTGGCTACTTCTAAAATACCCTTCATTACAATACACTTAAAATATGCCATCGCAGTTATTCTTACCGCAAAACGTCTTCTAAAGTCCAATATAGTTAGAATACGCCAACAGGTATCCAACAACTTTAAACATTCCCTTAATTATAACACACTACAAACAAACATACTAGCCCACTTACACAATTCTAATAGTTTTTTTTTAAATCCTCTATAGATCCCCCTCCCTCAATGATAATTTCATGTCAAAAGAACAGTGTAGCACACACTAATGTTGTACCAAACATAGTACATAGGATGTACTGTTTATGAGAGTCAAAAAAGTACATCTATATTTCAAATTGTATGCAATTAAAGCTTTTGAACCATCCTGCTCAACATATTATACTGTGCTTATTTCACAAAAGAAAGCGATTCCAGCTTTATTAACAAATGCAGCTAAGTAAACCTACCGAGTATAATCCTATTTGTTAACTTCACAAAGAAACAAATACATATTCCATAAGCACTATCTTAAATTGTACATAAATACCATATACAATTCAATTGCATAATTCCAACATATTACAAATACTGCATACTCCCCCATAGTACCTATACACATTACGATAGTATGTCTGGCCAGTGGCCACTTTCTTCCAACCACCACAGTATAATTAAACCATATAACAAGTATGTACAATACACCTTCAAATAACAAGCCTCACCGAGAACCCCTTGCCATACAAACAATGGGGGTCATCCCGAGGTTGGAGGTAAGGGATAAACGATGCCGGTACAGGATTACCGGCATCGCTCACTGCTCCGGGCTATTCCGACCAGCCAAACCGCTGTTAGCGGCATCGTAAATAACGGTGCCTCTAATAGCGGCATGGATGCGGGCCATCATACCGGCAATAGCGGCATGCCGTAAACTGGAAGAGATCACAAGTGAAGCGGATATGCAAATACCGGCATCATGAAGGCGTTAAAAGTGGTTTACGGCATGCCGTAAATACCAGCATCTCTGACCAACCGTAAAATGCCATGTGCAGTGTTCCCAACTGCCACAGGTGCACACCATCAGTACAGGTAGAGGCAATGGAGTCTGGGCCTGACCAAAAGGAGCACACCCACACACCACACCCCTTTCCACACCAAGATCAATCCAATAGTAGCATCAACACTTCAGCTGGAGGACATGCATGCATTGCAACACCAGCAACAACACCAAAACCAACAGCAGACACCACACAGGAGACACAGCAGGAGAAAGAGTGTGAGACAGGCCCAGCATGCCCCACCAGTGCAGCCAGCGTAACCACGCATGCAGCCCCCAATCCCAAACATTAGAGCCAGTCCCTCCAACCCAACCCCGTAGCACAACCACACCCTGTACCGTCTGGACCGGGACACCATGAACACCATTGTGGACATGTTACACGATTGTCAGCCTCATTGAAATACGCACCGCCATGCCCCCCTCTACTGAAGGTAGTGTTGGTGCTCCACTTCCTTTCCACGGCCACCTACCAGCACACAGTGTGGTACATGCATGGCATATCACCACCCTCATTCACTTGCATCCTGAATCAAGTGCTGGATTCCCTCCTCAAGCACACAACGGAATACATATCCCTACCACGGACTCCCCAGGAGATTCTTGAAACAAAAGGTGGCCTCCATGCCATGGAGGTGGTTTACCGCAATCGCAAACTATACCACTACAAACAGCTGCAGATGGAAGGTGACGCAAGCAAGATCATCACACATTGTTGTGCCCGATATCCCGGATAAACCACAGGAATGCTGCTTGTCACCATGCGTAAATCAACGCAGAATGCCTAACATTGCAGAGCCTACTGCCAACGCTCCCCATCAGAAAATACCACATCACTAAATTTACACAAACACAGCTGTATGCGTACACAATGCATGAGCTGCAATACGGCAGAGCACACCGTGTATCAACTTGAAGAAGCAACCCACACCATTATTCCATGGCACAGGACACATTGAGGGCCTAAAAATGGCGTCCATAAAACCAGGGACATGTGCATGTGACCAACGATAATCTGCCAACATGTGTGACTAGTACAGCTGTCCATCATCAATCGACTGACATATAGCTTTTAATGCCTCCCATGCAGGTGGCAGTGGCTATCCCTTGATGCCGTGGCTCATCACCCCTGTCCGATACACACAGAACAGGCATGAAGAGGACTACAATTGATCCAACACCTTTACCCGTGTGGTCATTGACCAGACCTTTGGCCTGTTGAAGGCATGGTTTTGCTGCCTTAGGCCGTCAGGTAGGGCACTCCACTACAAGCATGAGAAGGTGGCCAAGACCATCATGGCATGTGTTATGCTGCCCAACATGTTTATCCGATGCAACTTGGACCTGACTCCTGACATTGAACTGCTACCACCTGGTGATGATGAAGGGGATGAAGAAGAAGTGGCTGCACATCATTGCAGTGCCGATGCACAGGAGGAACGTGCTGTGCGTCAGTCAGTGATTGCACAATATTACTGACAGACATGGCTGCAAGGGGTGACATGATATTCTGACAAAGGCCACCGAGTGTGTGGGTACATGCACACTATGCACTGTTTAAGAATAAATGACACATGCGCAATGATTAATGTCCACTCAGGTCTTGCTTTTGACACAAATGGGTGTATTAAATATAACAATGATAACGGTAGTGCAAAAACCCTCCACCACCCTCCCCCTCCTCCCCCTAGCCCCAAAACTCCCCCACACACCTTCACCCCCCTCCACCTTCCCCCCACACCTCCCCCACACACCCTCAACCCCCTCCCCTCCCCCTACAACTCCCCCACACATGTCCCATGAAGTCTCCATTGCCTACATGAGGCTGCCCAGACTGTCAATTCGCACTCCCTGGACCAGGTGGTGGCATGTCTTGCCGGCGCAGGGTGCGTGCTGACCTGCGGAGGGGGCTCGTCTGGGTCGGGCTAGAGGATGACGGTGTGGCCGCCTATTCGAATTGGGTAGCCGGACGCCCTGCCTCCATGGCATCGGCTATGCGGCCTAGTACGTGGCGGAGGGCGGAGTCCTCCTCGCAGAGGCGGCTAGTGTTTTCGGCAAATATTTTGAACATGGAGGTGGTGTTCTCTGAGATGGACCTGCCTAGAGAGGCGATGTTCTCCCGCCACTCCTGCCTAGCCAGTGTGTTGTCCTCAACGAACTGCCGCACTAGGGCAGTCAGCTGTTCTGACCGCTGCGGCACTGCGGGTGCACCTGTGGAGGTTGATGGTTCCTGGCTGTCCTGCTGAGCCTGCTCAGCCTCAATACTGGGCAATATGGGACTGAAGTGCCCTTCCATTTGCTCCTGCCCAGACTGCTCTGCAGTGGTGGTGTGGTCAGTTTCAAGGGATGATATTTGGGGGAATGCTGGTGGACTGGGCGTGCGGAGCTCTTCTGATGCATCGTCCTCAACGGGCACCCATACCTCATCCTGTGTGTCCTCCACAGCCTGGGGTGCTGTGGCTACCACCTCCCCAGCCAAACTTCACTCCGCAGAGTGTGGTGCCTCGCCTGGTTCTTCAGGCTGCCCAATGGGTGTTGGTGCTTTGGCCTCTATGGCCCTTGGCGGCACGGTGTACTGGCAACATGGGGCGCCTTGCCTGGTGGTGCACAGCGGCCCCTGGGTTGTCCCTTCGAGGTCGAAGGGTGGTTGGCGTCATCCCAGGATCTCTTCCGCGTGTGGTCTTTGTGGGGGTTGCGTCCTGCCCATCGCTGTCATGGTCAGAGCCTGTTGGGGTCGAAGAGAGGGACGGCATGAGTGATGTTTTGATAGGCATCATACATACATTTGGACAATTGACCATCCACACAATTGAGGGTAATAGGCATTTGAGTTTGGATAAGCACGTTGTTTGATACATGAGTGGGTTATGCAGGCATACGTCAGGGTCACTCATGTTGGCCAAGAGCTATGCTATCTGACATGCATATTTGTTGGGGCCTGCATGCTGTGTGATTTATGGCATTTACATGTTTGTGTGGTATGTGTCAGGTACGGCATTGCCTTGCTGCAGGCATCTGCATGTGTCTGTGATGCGTCCGCCTACTTTGCTGGGAGTGTGTGTGTGTTAGACCATGGCTTGACTCTTTGGACTGACATATTGGTTGCCTTTCATCAGACATTACAGTTTTTTCTTAGGCACTCCCCTCACCTCCATCGGCTGATGTGGCGCCACACTCCATCTCGCCAACACCTTCTATCCCCTCCATTACGATCATGCTGGCGCAGATGTCCTCCCATGGGGTCAGCTTGATGGGTGAGCTGGGACCTCCTCCTGTTGCCATTGCCTGGCTCCTGTTGACTGAGAGTATATTTCTTGCTCTGAGTCGCAAGTCGTCCCAGCGCTTACGGCAGTCTTTGGTGGCGCATGGGGTGTTTCCAACAGCACTAACTTTCTGTGCCACAAGTGCCCAGATCTCCTTTTTTTTCAAGATGGTCTCTCTCTTCATGCTGTTGGCAAAGACAATCCCAGCATGCTCCTGCAGTGTCCCGGCTAGCATCTCCAGCACATCCTCGTCGAATCTCTCCTTGCGCTGGCGGGCAGCTCCCTTCTTAAGGTCCTTGGTCATAGTGGTGTGTTTGGAGAAGGTTTTCTTACAAACAGCAGAGTCCCACAGGTGCTGTGTGGTGAGGATGGCAATGGATTGTGTTTTTAAAGATGGCCGCCGTGCTCCTTCCCGTTCCTGTGCGATGACGCTACTTCCGGTTCCACTTATTTACGGTGACCTCTATTAGTGATCATCGCTAATGCCGCATTGGTTCATGCCGGTAGTGCTATCTGCGCTATGCATGATGCCGCTAAGGGCATTTTTCGTGCCTTTAACGGCATGGCAGTAATGCCCTTACTGGCATGGTGCAAAGCTCGTGCTCGCAAAGTCGTAATAGTCCTCTATTAGCGGACTAATGACTGCACAGACACACTAATTAGGCCATGCCGTTAAGGACTGTTACTTACCTCCAACCTCAGAATGACCCCCAATGTCAGCGGACACTAAAATTGACTGCACACTCGCTGGCACCTGCACACCTTTATTTCACCAAAAAAACAGCTCCATGTCAATTTTATTCCATTCCCCTGCCCTTTCCAGTCCCTCTTTCGCCCACCAAATAACTCCAAATAACTTTTTGCTCACTGCAGTGTCTGTGGTCAGCGACAGCTGTCCGTGGTTCCAACATGGCGACGGTTTCAAAAATCATGAAGCACATTACGTTTTTCACCATCCAATCAGCTGATACACACCTTCACACTTGGGGGTTTGGACCCCTAGGCTTTATCAATTCTTCTTTCCTTCCGTGGTATACTGTCCTGCCAGGGTATGGCTCCTTGTTTTCTGGAAAGGGGTATGGGCTTCCTTTTTATCGTCACTTTCCTGCTTGATTGTAAGCCCCAGACTCACTAGTTGCCTGGTTCACTAACCTGCTAGAGCTTTTACACTCTTCGTCGTAATTTCTTTTATCCAGTTTGTTACAATTCTCCAACATTGGGCCAGCAACCCTTTTTTACTTTCTCTGACTTTATTTAGGCTTTTGCTTTTAACACTGTCTGTATTTGCAATTTAACGGTCTGTTTTGGCTCTTTCTCTCAACAATATTTGTAATGATTGTATTGCCGTTACTTAGGCTTTTTCCATCAACAGTGTTTGTATTGGTAATAACGTCTCTTCCCTTAATTAGGCTTGCTCCTTCAACAATGTTTGTTTCAGTAAAAATGTCTGTCTTTACTTAGGCTTGTTCCTTTAACAGTGTTCGTTTTAGTAGCAATATCTCTGCCTTTTCTTAGGCTTGTTCCTTTAACAGTAATACTCTCTCCCATAGTATGCAGCACACAGCATTCATTTAGAAGCGCCCCGGTAACGCGGTCACTCTCCGTGCACTTACTGGTTGTGAACGGCCTCTTCAGTGTTTCTCCAGTGTCCGGTCGTTCGGCTGGTCATGCACCTGTTTGATTCCCGCTTTGCCTTCTTCTGTCCTCTGCAGCTCTGGCTGCCCGCAGTTGTAAAGCAGCAAACCTATCCCGATTCTGCACACAGTGCCAGTTTGCCTATGCAGTGATTTCTGCAGCCTGCTTGCCTTCCGTCTCCTCCACAGTGTCAACAGCCATCTGTTGCCTCTTCAATGTATGGCTCTCTCGTCCCCTCCTATTTGGTTCACCTGTGCGGTTTTTAAATGTCCTAGTATTTCTCAATGATTTCCAATTACTAGAACGTGGTATTGGTTTATCGTGCCTAGTCATACTCACTACTCTATCTCTCTCCCTCATCTCAATACAAAAAAAGGGGGTGGGGATAAATAAGGTTTTGGGCTAGAAAGACCTGGGAAATCAATATTACAATAGGCCATGTAGGAATGCTGCAAAGGCACATGGTTGTCACTAAAAGATATGACTGATGGATTTTCTTGATTCAGTCTCCTTCTGTCTCCCTGTAGCTTGTTCTCTCCCACGTGGTCCTCCCACAGATAGCCACCCGCAGGGTCAGAGTCAGGTAGCCTCTGCCTTTCCCTGGCCATGTAAAAGAGGCTTCCTTCCAGGGAATCAGTGATGAAGCTGTCAGATTTGTCACAGCGTGCATAATGTACATACTCTACATGTCTGTGTATATTTTGTAGAGAATGTACACAGTAATTCTGAGTTGTGTAATGTACATTGTGTACATGTCCGTGCACATTTTGTATAGAAGCTGTGCATTCATTCAGAGCTGGCATAATGTACATACTCTACATGTTTGTTTACATTTTATAAAGAAGCTGTGCATTGATTCTGAGCTAGAGTACTGTGCACACTGTACATGTCTGTGTACATTTTGTATGGAAGGTGTACATTCATTCTGAGTTGCGTAATGTACATACTCTACATGCCCTGGACATTTTGTACAAAAGATGTACGTTTTAAATATAAGCTGTGCATTCATTAGGAGCGTGCATAATGTACATATGGTACATGTCTGTGTAAACTTTGTATAGAAACAGTATATTTGTGCTGAGCGCGTGCAATGTACATACTCTACATGTCTGTGTACATTTTGTATAGAAGCTGTACATTTATTCTGTGCATGTGTAATATACATACTCTGCATGTGTGCACATTTTGTACAGAAGCTGTACATTCATATTAAGCATGCATAATTTACATACTTTACCAGTCCATGCCCATTTTGTTTAGAAGCTGTACATTCATGTTGAATGTGTGTAATGTACATACACTACATGTCTGTGTGCATTTTGTATAGAATGTGTGCACCTATTCTGAACGCGTGTAATGTGCATAATCTTCATGAAAACTGACAGTCAGCCCTGACTTTCATGTGAGTTTCCAGGAGATGTAATGGCAATTTATGAACTGTGAAACTTGCATGCCTCGTAGGTGGAATATCCCGTAGGAACATGTGATGTAGGAGCGTGCTTAGTAACAGTGTGTGATGTTGGAGCATGTCCCTTAGGAGGGTGTGTTGTAACAATGTGTGCCCTAATAGTGCGTCAGAGGTCTATCTGTTGTACTTGTCTTAAGATTGGGTGTCGTAGTAGCTTCTATCACAAGAGTGTATGTTATAGGAGTACATGTCGAGTGTGTCGTAATATGGTCTTTTTAGTAGGGCATGCTATAGGAACACATGCTGTAGTAGGAGTGTGTATCGTAGAATCACATATCGTAGGTACACGTCGTAGATGTGTATGCCATAGGAGCATAGTGGCATAACGTCTGAACAGTGAAACTGATACGCCTGTTAGTACAGTTCATTTTGAAAATTTCCCATTTCATCTGGCAAAAGCGGACCTCAACGTGAGCCCTGACTTTGATGTGGGTTTTCTGATGTAAAGTGTGCAATGCACATATATACGTCCCTGGATACAGCTCATTTGGAATGTACATCTTCTGAAAACGGACTTCAGTAAGCAATGACTTTCATGTGAGTGTTCAATAGGTTTAAATTGCGTAATGCACAATCTGTAAAACTCAAGAGCCTCTTTGTTCAGTACGTGCACATTAATGACATCTGCTTGCTTCACCTCCTTACACAACTACACTAATTCCCATCAGACAAAATGCCTTTTTAGACCCCTTCACCTCACCAAATATCTGAGCTCTAACCCCTCAGGCCCCTCGGGAAATGAAAATCCTGGAAAGAGCATCTCTGCTGCAAGTCCAAATGTTCAGTGAACGCAATAGCCTTGCAACACAGCCTTTGAGCGTTCTGCCTGGCTATGGGCACCACATCGACTGATGTTTAGGAGATCAAATTGCCCTTGCTCACTGGGGAGCAACCAATGAATGGCCTACTTCTTCAAACTGTCTGCCGACTCAGACACTGCAGAGCACACAATTATCCTCCAATGCTTTTAACACACAATGGGTATTGATAGAGACGGCATCAAATGGTTTGAATCATTCCTCAAGTACAGACCCCCCCCCACGTAAAATTATTGAGTCAGCTCTTATTCAATGAATGGGTCTCCTATAACAGTCTGCTGTGGCTCATGTATCTCACCCTGGCCCTCCAATGTCTACATGAACCCCCTGGCACCCTCTTCAACTCTTTTGAAGAACTGTTTTATCTGCATGCAGATGTTCAAGGGAAGATCTCACTAGACAACCAACTCAAAGCTTTCACCCTGATCCAGGAATAGATGGCATCCAGTTGTCTATGAATAAATAGTGAGGTAATTCGGTTTGGTTTTCCAAGCATCAATGCCCTACCATTCCTATAGCTACTCTCCCCGGGTTCTCCCATACTCGAGCCACCAAGCCCAAAATCTCAGTCATCTTTGATTGATGCATCTCCTTCACACCACCGGTGAAAACGGTGGACAAGAAACCCAATTTCCAGCTGCACATGTCTTATATAACCCTGCCTCTCTTGGACCACCAACGTAAAGTTTACCTGGTCAGGGCCCTCATCTTTCCACATCTGAATTATTGTAACAACATTATGCTGGAGCACCTAGGAAATGTACGAGGCAATTGCAATCAATCATGATATCGACATCAAGAGGCGGGAGAAAATCTCCCCAATCCTCCAAGATCTTCAAAGGCTTCTTGTGGAATATAGGATCATTTTCAAGACAATGTGCATCATGTCTAGGACCATCCAGATCTTGCATTCTGCCTTTAAGCACCTCATCCGGTGGGGTACTTCCTGGAAATCTAGACTGGCAGCAGGTACCAGTTACCATGGACCCCCAAATATGGAATTTCTGACCAGAAGCCTTAACACTCCTAGAGAATCACCTGAAAAGCAGGCGGTCACTAAAGATCCACCAGTTCCCCCAGGCCTATTTCTGAGCTAACAGTCCTCCCTGCCTGCTTCTTCACTGGTTACTATGGTAATGCCAGGAGTCTAATGAAAAGCAGGATGCTAACCAGACTACTGATGCTTTGGTTTAAAAATGTGCCACATCTTTTAAGTAATTAACTTATGCTATGATTAAAGACTTATCAAACGTATAGCTTATTGTACCATATGGTAAGTTCCAAGGTCTCCAGCAATGAGACCATGGTTTAGTTTCAATTGAATTGGTGTCCACTTGCAAAGCGTACTCCTTACCCTCCCCCCCCTTCTCTCACGGTACTCCAGAGTGGGGTCTTGTGTGCCCTATAGCCCAACCCAAATAAATAAGCAAATAAACAAATAAATAAGGAACCATGGTGAAGTGAGTTATCCCAGACATCAGCCAGGCACAAGGCACTTTCAGAAGCTAGGTATAAGGGGCCTCTGCCAAATGGTCAATGAGTGACAAAGACAAACACGAGACAACACTAACAGAAAATGCACAAATTCATTTCATTTAAAAAGTACCACCGAGATGCCTTCTGTCAAGTTGACCAAGTGGTACCTGCGCACGTGCTGTGGGGAAAGCAAAGCAACTGCACAGAAGGACCTACAGAGCTATCAGCCATCACAGAGGGGCACACCAGATCAAAGAAATGCCATGACACAAACGACTTTGTGAGAGAACTTTAGCAGAGGTGGTCACATTTTTACAAACACATTAAACCAGTTTTCTTTTTTTTCTTAAAAATTCTCCTTTATTAAGAACGTGGAGTTAATACAAATGGCCAGTAACATCCTTGTCTAAATCATTCATTTTTTCAAAGATTTTGTTTAGTTGGGTCCTCTGTGGATTAAAAGTTTACAATGAAGTTAATATTAATTAAAATAGACGATATTTACACAGGTTATTTGCATACAAACCCCCACATTTGTAGAATGTGCACTTACATGTTATTGGATAGCTGCTTTACTGAACTTCTCCTTTACATTTGTAGATAAGAGAAAGGTACGAGACATATTAAAACCATGGTTTTGTTTTTGTCCTTTCACTGATATTTAAATGGTATATGTTTTCAGTGTTGATTATCTAAAACCATGAACTATATCCAAGTACAAGCCTAAAAGTTGATTAAAATAATTCAGAAACATGCCTGATCACCTGGTTGTCTGAACTTCTGTGCCACCTCAATGACATGAATAAACTGGTATACGGACCTGGAATGTCATCTGGCTTCAAAAGCAGTGAACATTCTGCCGATCAAGGGGTTCCCTGATAGAATGTGCAAGAAAGGTAAAGTTCAATCATTGGATTAATCATAACCCATAAGATCACAGTGCTTGAGATCAATTAGTGTTAAAGAAGTTGTGAGTGGACCAGTCATAGCCTATATTGAGTATAATGTGCACTGAGAATCAAAACACCTCTAAAGAAGCGGCCGGCATTTGGCGACTGCTGAGAAATATGAACGTGGCCACTATGCACAGATCTTGGCAGCTCGGTGTCGAGGATCTTGCGTCACAGTTTACCAACAACAAATAGGAAATGAAATAATAATAGTCCAATTAAGATTATTCAAATAAAAAGCTGATCACAAGAAACAATTAAAATAAGGGCCTCAATGTCTGGGGGAAAAGTGGGTTGTGATGTTCTATTTTCCCGAACCTACTCTCCTGCAAGATGCAGACTGAGAAGTGTGAATCGGCATGGTCTGATTTGGAGAATTCTGTTGGGCTTGTTGCTGTTTCTCAAGATGAGAATGACTCAGCCCATTACAGAAATGTACACAATGTAAACATCAAATGAATGAATATGGTCAGTGAATAAAGTAAGGGACCCCTTGCATAAAGTAAGCTGTACATATGCATTTTCTCAAAATGAAATCAATTTTTTCGTCTCACATTGCAACCAAAACTTCACATGTTTAAAAAAAAAATAAAAAAAAGAACAAAACGTAGTTTGGCTATATTATTTTGTTTGACCTTTTGAAAAGCACCAACATGGTTTCATTTGTAGAAGTAAGATGTTCAAAATGCGGCAACGCAGTGGAGTGCTGCCATATGTCATGGGAGGATGTTTGCAGTGAGCAAAATGTGTGTAGCCCCTCTGCAAACCTCAGTGTGGATCTTTTTTGCTGCGAGTTGGGAAAAGGTAAGCTTGTAAATGAGAAAATAACTACACAAAGTATCAGCACTAACCATGAGTGTGAACTTGTGGCTTGAAAGTTTCATGGGAGGCTGGCATTCCAGAGAAAACATGCAGATCCTTTCAGCATGTTGGTAACACCAATACAATATTTGGGATCTCTCCCTCATCAAACAATCTAGCCTAGCAAATGTGCCTTGATGAGCAAAATCGGAGAGCAAAGCAGGTGTTGGATATATGATATGCACAAATCAATTTCATCAAATTAAATGTGACCAAGTGACAAGCAGAACTGTGGTGCTGGCTTTTTAGATCCTATGAAGGCATAATTTAATTGGTAGAAGGTCAATAGAATGAAACTGGAACTCCATCATATTATTTCATTAACACTAGCACAAACATTTACAAGTTGGAACCTTTTCTTTTTCAAAGAAAAGATAGCATGAGTAGGCGAGTAGCATGCACAAATGCATGTGATTATGATTCCCAGAAATTTGCAATTTTAGCAAGTCAATTTTCCCTGCAATCTGATTGATGCGATAATGTTTCATATGCTGCCCCCATTATAGGTGGGGAATTAGGAAATTATGAAACATTTTGAAGGTGCAAGCTGTGCCCTCATCCATCATCCTGCAGTTAAAAAGATCCAAAGCACAAGTGAAGAATGCCTTGTGATGCAGTAGTGTCACTCCTGGAAACAAATGAGCAATCTGGTGAAAATAGCATCCTCTGGGAAAAGGAGGAAGCAGGTTTATTTTCTCACTCCTTGCCTCCAGTTAGTTTATGGAATAGATCTTCATCCAGTGTTTCGTTGTGGTCTTTGGAACGAGTTGACAGAAAGATATATCCGCCAATGTATTCATGGACAATTTTACAGTCTGCGCTCAGGCATTTGAACGCAATGGATACGTTCTGGTCAAATTCAATAGCCACCTGAAAGACAGTACACAGAAAAGACACTTTAAAATCTTAACAAGTCAGCAAGTTGAAGTCACTTCAAGTCTTCAAGTGGAAGTGCAATCACGGTCCGCATTGGCGCCTCCCCTTCCATTTAGTCACTGGTATACTGGAAACGGATAGAACACATATTTCACACCTGTTAATGCTAAATATGGGCACAGTACGCAACTGTGCAAATTACTCCGTTCTAGAGAAACATCTATATGGTGTGCGGTAGCTAAAGCGTGTGCGGAACACATCGCCACTCATGCCATCCTAGTGGAGTGGTGGCTTTATCCGCCACTCCATTTGGGTGGGGGCTTCAGGGGTTACCATGGCAGTTGCTCTTGATGGTGGGTGTACAGGAGTCTGCAATACATGTTAAAGGAGGGTTGCATAAACCAATGGCTTGAACCTGCACCCAAACATTCCAAGGGATCCAAGAACCTCCACAAAGGCCGAAGCGTGGAATGCTTATGTGCAAAACCTGTAAGTAAAGCCTATTGTATGCATCTAAGATCAGTGCACAGCAATCCTGCCCTCACTCTAATCTCACTCCTCTATGATCTATTTTCAATTCTGTTGTTCATCTTCCTTTCCATTTACCTCCATTTACCTCCTCAGTCTTCACAAACTGCTTCTCTTATACCTCTTGCCTATCCTTTCACTATCTCCATATTGTCTTTAAATCTCGTCATAGTTAGCATTTGGAGGTAAGACTTTAGTAAGCTATCCCAGTGGTTTGTATATCCCCAACTCTTCATATCAGCTTTTACTACTAAAGGACCTTGGTAGAGTGGCAGAGCAGTCAGGCTTATCTTAAGAGAAAGATGTGAGCTGTAGGTAAGTACACTGAATCTAGCTAGCAATGTACATCAAAGAATCACACATAATTGTATATTAAAATATAGATTTATTATATTTACACAAGAGTCACTGTTAAATACACAATAAACCAACACATTTAGATATACTTTACAATACTCAAAAGGCCACTTCTTAATTGGTAGTTGCTGAACGTGCCCACTTACATCGGTAATTACGTGCACCCACAAAGTAATACAGTAAGTGTATTTAGTCAGCATACACATATAAGATAGTGATTTTTGGGAAGGAAACAGTTGGTTAGTGTTATCCTAGTAGAGCTTCAGGCTCTAGAGGCAGTTTCCCTGGACAGCAAGTCTTTTAAAGTCCAAAACACAACCCTAGCTAAAAGGCGGTTTGGAGAGGCATAAAGTCTTGAAAAGCAGCAGAAGTCAAAAGTTCCTGTGGATACTTTCTAGTCTCTAGGAAGCAAGATACAAGAGGGCTTAACCAACGTTGGAGATCCTGTTAAAGGATTCGCGAAAGGGGCACAAGCAGCGGTAGACACAAGCAGCGGTAGACACAAGCAGAGGTAAGAGGGGGTTGTCCTGGACACCACTACATGCACTCCAATGCTCTGGAGCAACTTTCTGGTATCGGGTAAGCAATACCTTTTTCTCCACAGTACCTTAGGTTTGAAGAAAATGTTTGTGGTGGATGCACTGTGATGTTGCAGCTCTGAACCCGACCTCTGGTAAGGCTTTCAGCAATTCCTCTGGCCACTCTGCAGTTTTGGCGCCTTTTCTGTAGCACCAAAAAAGGGTGCGATTCATCCGGTCAATGTTCTTCGGTTCCAGCAGTCCTACACTCTGATGAGGGAATCTGGGTGTGTTGGATCGGATCTCTGGAGTGTCCTTGAGGGATCAGCAAAGATTTGGACATATTCGACCTTTCCATGACAATGCACTATAAATGAGCAGGAGGTCTACAACTATTGGGGTTCTGCAACTCTGGAAACTCACAGGACCTCGGGAGATGGCTCAAACGTCTTGGGACTGTTTGTTCCCACTGGTCAAAGGGAAGGAGTCATCCTTTTTGTAGTTCCTCTGTCGCACAGAAAACAAACGTCAGGACCGCAGTGGTCGCTTCACAGTGTTGCAAAGGGTCTGCTGGCATCTCTAGTCGTTGTCTTCTTCCGTTACTTCAGCTTTCAGTGGTTGACTTTCTTTTCACTCCAGGAGCCTCACCTTTTATACAGTTCCAGCACTCACTCCTCTGCCATCTTCCTCAGCAGTTTACAGAAAGGGGCGTTTGGCTGTCCAATCAGGACAGCCAGACCCCCAGTGGGGGCTGGTCACTTTCAGGCACTAAGGAAGACAAAGGACAGGGGGGTGGAAAACTCCTCCCCCACTTTCTGCCTGCCCAGACACTCTGGAACCTAGGCAGGGACACCTAAGAGTTCCCGACAAAGGCAAAACACACACAGGCCTCCCACTCCCAGAATGGTAGATGAAGAGCTAACAGGGAACAACCCCGCTAGAAATGGCGAAAAAAGAAGGGAGGCCAAATTGGTACTTGGGTGCCCCTATTGTGCACTACCGAGGCTATGGACATAGCCTGTGGTAGACAGATCACACAATAGTTGGTATAACACATCCACTGCCACCAGCCATAACTAGGAGGATGTTTTTGAGACTAAAAAGTCACAGGAGCTGAGAGAAGGGGAATACTAGGTATCCCTTAGGCACTCCACATAAGGTGGTGTCTGCCAATCTTTCAGGCTATAAAGTTTTTGGAGAGATCCTTAAGCACTCTAGTTACTTTATATAAACAACGACAGGGCACAGCAATGGGATCAAAGTTCGCACCATCATATGCAAATCTTTTTATGTTTTTTTTTTTTAAATACAACATGCATGGAAACATCCCCTCTTTAACACCAATGTTAAATTTTGGGGACGCTTTATTGATGACATTTTATTGATTTGGGAAGGCAACACAACGGAGTTGGACAACTATGTTACTCACTTAAGCTACAACAACTATAATTTATCCTTCACAAAATCAGTTGACCCCAGCAAGATAGAATTTTTGGATTTGGAATTATTTATCGAGAATGCACAGATTCAAAGAAAGTTATTTACCAAACCAACAGCAGGAAATAGTCTCCTTCATGCAACTTCATTTCATCCAAAACATACAATTCACAATATACCATTTGGTGAGATCCTTAGAGTAAAACGGAATTGTAGCACTGCCTCTACCTATCAGGAAAATCTGAAATCTACTCATTTAAAATTTATACAAAGAGGCTATGGTACTAACAACATTAAAACCGCAATAAAGAAAGTTGAAAATATCTCAAGAGATTCTTTACTAAGGGATAAACCAAAAACTATAGCCAACAAACGCAGGATCCAATTCATAACAACCTACAGCACAGAATCAAGGAAGATAAAGAAAATATTATCAGAGAATTGGAATATTCTTCTCACTGATTTGAGCTTAAGAAATCATGTGGATGACAAAGCAAGTATCTGTTTTCGTAAAGCTCCGACCATAAGAAATCTAGTGAGTCCGAGCTTTCTAAAACCATTACCAGATACAAGAAAGATATTCTTTCAATCACTCATGAAAGGTACTCAAAAGTGTGGACATTGCAAATTATGTCCGTTTCTGAACACAGGAAAAAAGGAAATTTTACTACCTAATGGCAATACTAAACGAATCAAGCAATTGATTAACTGCAATTCCACATTTGTGGTATATGGATTGGAATGTGTCTGCAAAAAACATTATATCGGCAGTACAATAAGGAAACTAAAAGTCAGAATGTTTGAGCATTTAAGAGCTATCCATAACCGGGATCTAAGATCTCCCATTGCAATGCATATTTTGGAAAATCATCCTATGTTTGACATATCAGGATTGAGAATATTTGGCCTGGAGAAAATCTCCCTACCACCAAGAGGGGGGAACAAAGAAGACATTTTAAGAAAGCAGGAGTGCAAGTGGATATGCATAATGGACACATGCATAACTGGTTTGAATAATGATACTGAAATGTACAATTGGCTATGATACCATACTCTAACAATAATGATTTTGAATTGTACAATTGGTTATGATATCAGATTTTGCAAAAGCATGGTGTGTAAACTGTTCGGTTAAAAAAATGTATAATTACAATCATTGTGTTTTTTCCGTTAGATTTCTCTTAACAAATTGAAGATATAACAATTTTTGTTGGTAAAATAATTCTATATGAGAAATTAGATCACTCTCTAGGAATGTTAAATAAATATAGAAAATTCCAAAATTAAAATATTTCAATTAATTAGGTTAACATTATTGGTATTTTTCTTATTAACTCAGCACTAAGTAAAAACCAATATAAATCAGCTCCACAGTCTTTTTTTATAATAATCGATCATTTACATGAGCCCGTATCTTTTAGTCCGTACAGGAACGAACTTACAAACAAAATGGCCGCTTTAGCGCGATTGAGCGCGATGACGTCATCACGTTACGCTAAATAACGTAACGCGTGACGTGATGACATCGCGACCCGCGCGAGTGATATAAAAAGAGCAATAAGCCACAGAGAAGCCGCGAAAGCATCCGGCGGCACTCTGCTATGTAACCTGAATCTGAAAGGAGGATTTTGAGAGGAAAAACCAAATGACTAAGGTAAGGACCTTCTAATTTACAAATAGCCTAATTAGACTGAAAAGTGGTTAGTAATAAAGGACTCCATGAGCCAAATATTTGTTGAACAGAAATTTAATTAGTAAAATAAACAAGACCTTCTCTACCCCCCACAGAATCTGAAAAGATTTGACAGCAGAGGGCTGTAATACTGTACAAACTACTTAAAATAAGGAGCAAAATGAAAGTTACCTCATAAACAAAGGATATTGGAATAAGAATATGTTTTTTTTTTGGGTGAGTACAAAACAATAATTAAATTAATAAGTACACAAAGAAAACTATGAAGTCACAATTTAAGTGGCATGGTCCCTTTTTTAATTTTCTTTTTTAATGTATTCTTTTGAAACATTATTGTCTTTTTTATAAAAAGGTTATCAAGATTGTGTTAAACTCTCCTGAAGAACCATTGCAAAGAGTGATGGGGAAACACGTGTATTGGAATTATTAATCTGTGGAGTAATCACCAAAAATAATTCGATACAAGTGGTTGGCGCATTAGAGTAAAATTATAACTCTTATCATTTTTCCAGTTTTTGATTGTTTCTTTGTAGCAACCACACATGGATTAGAGTATTACTCATGCTGACAACCTTCTAAGAAAATAAGTGATCAGCTTGACTACATAATTGTCGCCAAGGCAAGCTCTTTTTGTTTGGTTGCAAACTCTTTTTTGAACCACATAAGGTGGTGTCTGCCAATCTTTCAGGCTATAAAGTTTTTGGAGAGATCCTTAAGCACTCTAGTTACTCTAGGATAAATAAAAGAATCTCAAAGGAGGGCTCCAAGGGTTCCCAGCAACACAGCCTATGTTGTGGCTGTGTGCTGCAGTAGTAGAATACAGAAACCTTTAAGAGTTATGGAGTAAAATAGACTCCATAGGACAGGTATAATACAAAGTTTGAAAAGACAGAGCCTATAAGAATGAATGAGTAGAAAAAGGCACCACTCATTCTGGATTTCAGAAAAAGCTCCAGACGTCCAGCAAAAAGTGCTGGGGTCTCATTAGGAGAGGGGATGAAGCATACACATTATAAATCTCCCTAACAATAGTCTTGCTCCTTCCTACCTCTCATCTTTACTCTCATTCTACTCTCCTCATAGTCTCTGCTCTCAGTTTCAATATCTCTGCATTGTTCCAAAATCCCCCCTGCACCACTTCCCAATTCTGTTCTTTTGTCCTTTTTGCACCAAGCTCTGGAATGCCCCACTATTGTGGGTCAGAGATTATGCACCTCTCCATATCTTTCGTATTCATCTAAAAAGTCCACTTCGCTCTACTCTTTCTACCTGATAAACCTTTCTGTGATTCAATGTTGTCTTTTTGCAGTTAATATTGCACCGTTTGCCTATTTCCATGTACTACGCTTTGGCGAAAGCGCTTTCTAAATGCCAACAAAATACAAAACCAAATACAACTTGGAGGGGGGGGCTACAGCGTCCCCCACTAGGGGTGCAGTGTATGATCTTTCATGCCCTCTTGGAAAGTCCCACATGGCAAGGTTAAAATTTAATGTAACCCACCCCAGCAACTTTCCTGGGTTCCACTTGCTGCTTGCATATGCTTCCATTGAAGAGAGACTACCCACGCCTTAAGGCCATCATTTGTACACTGCTGCAGCAGGAGGAAGCACCCTTGCATAGCCGTAAAGGAATACTTAAAAAATGTGCAGTTTGACTACAGCCCTGCAATGCCTCTGTAGTATTGCTCCCCCCCTATGCTTCTACGCAAGAGCGGTGTTAAAATCTTAAAGTTCCTTGCGCTACCGCAAATCGTGACAAAGCCATAAAACCCTGTTCATTCAATGGGTCTTCATTGTGAAGTCTAGTTCAGATATTCAGTAGGAGCCATTGCTTTAAAAATAAAATAGTGTTACGCTGCACGACCATGTTAAAGTGTTCAGGGACTTCACAGAAGGCTTCCTATGTGAGTTCCAGCATTAGGCTTGGTCGAATGGTATGGCAAACTCCCAAACACTCGATTCACTCACTCAGCCTAACAAGATTCGCACAAGATTTAAGGTAAGTATTACCCAAGCCAACACAGTACCTCAGCAGACAAGAAGAGCTTCTGGTTGGATGCCTTGAGGATGCAGCAGCACAAGACCCGGTCCTTAGTCTGGACACTGAGGAAATGGACACTGAAGGAAAACAAAACTGGTGGCAGTCATTGACAGATTCTTTACAGCTTCTCACAGCTCTGTGCATTTGGCACCTTTCTATAGGAGCCAGATGAAGGCGTATCGCTGGTCGGATTCTCTTCACTCTGTCAGTCCTGTGCTCTGGTGAGGGGACCTCCAGGATTTGAATCATGTCTCTGGAAGTCCAGCAGGAGTCCCCCAAAGTTTTGAACGAAATTGCACTTCGAAAAACATTGCACTCCACTCAGGGTCAAGGTCCTCTGGTATTGGCGTTTTGCAGGCCAGTAAGGTCACATAATGTCGAGGGATGGCTCGTTTTGCAGGTATTCTCAAGACTAGTGAATGCCTGCCTGGGTAGACGTAGTCGCGTTCGGGACCCCCAGGTCATTTGGAAGGAAGGCTTTGGTGTAAAGCGCTTTATAAATCAATAAATACAAAATACATCAGGCTCTCGTTACTGTGAGAAACCTGACAGTGTCTCCCTGGCTGGTCCCCAGCGATCTGTCATCCAGGTGGTCAGAGCATCGCTTTTGGATTCAGTTCCAGGGGGTGGACCAGTGCTGGAGGATCACCTGGATGGGGGGCCCTCGGGGAGTAGGACACCAATGGGTGAGACGTGGTATTCCCCTTCTTGAAACACCTTTTCCCCATCCTACCACATAGGATATTCCAAAACACTGCCCCCACCCCTTTTCTGACACAAACACTATCGCACAACACAAAAAAACAACAGACTAACACCAGAGCCGTTTACCTGACATGTCCCAATACAAGGGTCAGGCAAAGTCAGACAATTGATCAGAATCACACACACCTGACGGCCCTTTCCCTTCCCCACAGGGATAAAAGGTGGAACACGACAGCACACTATGAGCAAGGCAGACCACACAACGTTAGAGCTAACTCAGCACGGCAGTTCAATAGAAGGAGAAAGACGGCACGAGTTGAGAGGATACCAAGGAGAGAAGTGACCTTGCCCTTATCGACAGACCTGTGAAGTCTCAAGAGAAGGAATTGTAAGATCGCAGCGAATAGCCAGCATGTGTTGCAGCAGATGTCAGCGGTGCTCGGGGGCCTCCTCCGCTGACAGCCAAGCTGGGAGAGACGCATGGCCCAATGGTACCGCCCTTGACTCTAAAGTCAAGAAAGCAAAGCAGTTCATCACAGCCGGTAAATCAAGGGGAGAGCCGATAAAGAAAACGAACTGTGTTGCATGTAAGTAGCAAATGGCTAATTGAACTTTGAATGAACAAAGAACTATTGATATAAGGAAAGGGGAAAACCAGCATAACAGAAATAAACACCACGTGGGTGGTCACTTGAGAAATGCTAGGCGATTAACCTGCTGTTGAGCTACACTAACCAGAAGGCCTTAAGAAAAGGCAGAAGGGGGTCAAAGTAGTCATACCGGCGTCTTGTCAAATCCTCTGTACCGTCGGACGTCTTTGACCTGCAGATGATTGGAAAACAAAAGGGAACCAATCATGCACAGTAAAAGGAGTGCATGAACAGTGTTACAAAGGTTGGCAAGAATGAACCTGGCGGAGGGATGCTAACGAGAAGGGACGAAGTCTAAAAGACCCATAGTGAACTGTTTCATAAAGGTTGGCAAGAATAAATCTGGCGGAGGGATGCTGACACAAAGGGGCAAAGCCTGAAGTCCCTATGAGCAGTGTGTTGACAGAAGTGAACCCTAACGAGGGATGTCCACAGTGAACTGTTTTACAAAAGGTGGCCAGAGTGCACCCGGCAGAGGCAGGCCGACAAATAGGGGGTGAAACCTATGCAGCTGTTTAAAAAGGCATTAAGATTCGAGAAAGCAAGAAGTATTGCAAGATAAGGGAAAGTGAAGTGTCCCACTTGTCATTTAGGGTCCAATCCTGGCCGAGGGAGATCCAGGGGTGGAAAGTCATCACCCAGAATTCGTTGAGAAAGAAACTGTTTGGTTGAGTTGTCGAGTACGACTGTGAGCAGGCTGTGCCTGAAAGAGGCGGAACCCAGGGGTGAGGCTGTCATCCAAAGCCATACGTGGAACAGAACTTTTGTGTTTTTTTGTACAACTATCAGGCCCGCGAAGGCAAGAGACTTTTTATTGAAAAGTGATTTTAACCATCGGAAGAGCCCGGTAGCTGGAGCGGAACAGTCGGCTTGTGCTGGGAAAGCTCAAGTGTGTGCTGTGATCAGGAGACCCTCCTTATCCCGTGCTAAAAACGTAGTGAAGGGAGACCCGTGGCAATCACATCCTGACTTATTATTTGGGAACACTTCTTTCTTTATTGAATACCCTATCCCACACTCTTTCTGTAATTAGTTGTAAGGATTTTAGTATAGGCCTTTTTATTTTGACATCACCATGAGGACAGCCTTATTATTCATTTGATGGCTGACGCTTGCTCCCATCTTAGATTTAGGTTTAAGTTAGGTGTTTTTCCACCGTGCATTGACAGTTTAATAAACATCCTTGAACTGTATCCACTTGTGTCTGTCTTTACTGTTGCCATCAATAGTTCCTTACTATACGCAGCAGGTTCTCCGGCTGCTGGAAATGGTTATGGCCCTCATTTCTTCATCTTCCTCTTTGGATTTGGTCCCAGTGGTGAACTTGTCAGCAGATTGCAGCTTTGGAGTATTTATCAGGAACTACAGAACAACTTCTGTAAACTCTCGCTGCAGTTTCCATAAAGGGGCGGTCTGGCTGTCCAACCATGACAGCCAGCCCCCTCCTCCCTAGTAGGAACTGGTTCCTTTCAGGAAAAGTGAAGGACAAACGGTTGCAGAGTTTTGGACTCCTCCCTCGCTTCTTGCCTTCTCAGATGCTCTGGATCCTCAGCGGGAATACAAAGGTTTCCTGCCGAAGACAAAACCTTAACCAAGATCTTTCCCACCTAGGATGGCAGAAGACCACCTCAAACAACAAGCCAATGAGAAATGGCGAAAAAAGACTGAGCCCACCATTCTAGCAGAATGGTGACCCTCCTGTGCATTGACAGCTTACAAGTAATGATGACCTAAAAGTAGTTTCACTGCCACCAGCCATTCAAGTTAACTTGTAATGGTAACAAAAATGTTACCAAGTAAGTGAGAAGGGGGACACAGTCTATCACCCCAGCACTCCACATAAGGTGGGGTGTGCTGGTTCACTATATAAAATGTAAAGGGGATGGGAATCCCACTTAAATTCTCGGGAAGATTCGTTCACCAAAGGGGTAGCAAGAAATTAAGGGAAGCCCAAAGGGGCAATCCAACCTAAGCCCAAAAGTTACAGGGAACTATAAATCCATACACACACTATGAAGAGACATACCATTTTGCCCCATAAAAAGAGTAAAAGACTAGGTGAGAGGGGAAAAAGATAGCCCAAACAAGAATTTGTGGGGTTGACAGGTCAGGAAGATTTATAATAATTATACTTACCTAACAATCACATCTTGACAGTGGGTGCCATGAGCAAAACCCCTCTCCCCACACTTTGACAATGGTTTATTTTGCTATGTACTTATCCTGTTCTATGCAACAACAACAAACGTTGCCTTTGGCAACTTTATAGGCGTGTTGAATGTAGATATAAAACAATCAAACTTTATTTTGCTGATAAACCATTTCCATGAAAGTACATTCATAAAACCTTTCATTTCCCTTAATTTCTCAGTCCTCTCTCACTTACTGCTATTCCACGTCACACTACCGCTCTCACACATTACCATCATTAAATATCACTGAATTGTTTCAAGTGTGAAGACACAGCGCTGATTCACGAAGGACTGTTTGCAAATGTGTTATGCGCTTGTGTGTAGCCAGGGGGAGGCAAAACACAGGCCCAGTACTGGCAGACAGGGCTTGCATCCTGTGGGTATATCCTCTCTTCCATTAATCTGTGCTGTTAGTTAGAATTCCACTAATGGCCAAAGCAACTGTGAAAAACATTATGGTTTTACCTCAGTGGTTTCCCAATTCACGTTCCACTGCTTCATGTTAGCAAACCTCCATGTTGTGATTGGGACGCCAGTGGCCATATCTATCCGAATTAACCTGTTGTATGACACTCCGAGCAAGTCCTCTTTCTTGCTTCCCTTAAACCTGCAAGCAAGAGAAAATAACTTTATGTACATATTCAAACGAATCAGATGTTAAAAGTAACTGTCTGGTTATTGCCCGTCTGTGCCTGGAAGGAATTTATAGACCAAAGCGGCTGTATAGGCAGCCACGTAGTAACTGATTTGCAACTTCTTGCCTTTGACTTTGGTCAGTCCATGATTTTTTCCCAGGGGATTAAGAGCATGGCTAGAGACCGCATGTTCTACGCCCTTCATTGCACTTACAACCCCAGTGCTCCTGGTGCCACAGCCTTCTTTGTTCTTTTCAGTGCAGTTGAAAAGGGAAAGTTTTAGGTTTACATTGTTCATGCGCATATCCGGTCATCTGCCTTCGAAGCGTGAGGGTTTTCATTTACCTTTTTTAGTTTGGGATATTGTAAACTGAAACCTTTAGATTGGAGTACATGGGGGAAGGAGATGGCATGTGAGGAGGGATACACAACTTGTGGCAGTCGTTTAGATTAGTTATCCATCCACCGACTGTGGCCATGCCAATGCTTAATGGCATTCCCACCCACTACTCTGCCCGGCCAAAACACATCTCTCCTGGGAACTGTTTCAGTGAGCTTGGTCATGCAGTAACATCAATCCTTCTACGGTATAGGGACTGTCAGTGTTATTTCAAAGCAGCCCTTTGAAATAGAATGGATTCGTTTTAGCTTTAAATTCTGTGCTGGTGTAATGAAAAGGTCATAACCAAGTGTGCGTTCAGTCACTTGATTTATAAACAGTGTATTTGTGTCCTTGAACTGAAGTCCTGTTAAAACATACATTGGCAAAGCAAAGAGTATTGGCTTGTGTATAAGTATTAGGCATTTACCAAGCAGTGCCACCATATGCCCAGGTACTCAAACCATTTTTCAGCTGTTGAAATCCTATGGCCATTTAGTAACATGGCACTGGCGGGCAGATGTCTATCCCATGCCTGCACAAATGCCAATGCTGGTTTTAAAATGAATTGTTAAACATTAACACGGAAATTGACACAAATGTAAGGTCACATGAATTTTGCTTCAACTGCAGGGAAACAAACCATCCTACGAAAGATCATGACTTGTAAGGGCATTGTCCAGCCTCAACATCTGGACTATTAACGTAAAGCTAAAGCACAAATGAAACATAATTTGGTCATTTGTTATTGACTACATTTTAGTTTCAATTTAACATTTGGAGTGGTAATTAAAGTTGGGAGGAAGACCATTCAACTAAAACATTCTCAAGTACAATTATACCAGACTTATACCAAAAAGTCTGAACTTCAAGTAGAAGGCCCTCTGCAATCCAAAAGTAAATATTCTCGAATATCCAAAGTGTGTATGTTTAAGAGTATGATCCGCTTATTATTCTGTATTTATCATCCCCCCAAACCTTGCTCTCCTTGCATTCCCTTTATCCCTCAAATCTAACATTCTCCACTTTGTGGTTTGCAAACAAATTCGGGCAAAACAGAAATTGTTTCCCATCTTTTATTTCCATGGTCTGGAAGGGGATTCTAGCTTGCAAAATGCAACATTTGATCTGATGAACAGAGGAGCACACATCAGTCATGTTCTGCACAACCAAAAAATATGACTTCGGGATCATTGATGGGGGAAGGCTCACCAGGAGAGGTCACACCTTCCTTTCCCAGCCCAAAGCCTGGGTTAAACCTCCAACTTCCCCATCCTCTACATCCACCATCACCAAACCTTGAATTCCCCAGTAGACTGTGCAACACAGCTTTTCTTGGCAAAGACAAACTACTCCGGAATTCACATATTTTGTCTTTCGGGATAACAAAGCTAAAGCAGGCACTTTAACCTAATCAGAAGGATGTTAAGCTGTGGCAACTTCATATCATATAGAGAACAAGGCCATTAATGGGGTCCTCGCTAACAAAACTGCTTCAACCTCCCCTGAAATCAGTCCCAACATGAAGCATCACACGATAAACTAAGTTCACAACCATCAGCCTGGAAGACCTGGCCATCATTCTTGTATGCCTCAGAGCTACCACCTACAAAGGCAGCATCTCGCTCACTCCTATGGTAAAAGCCATCACAGAGTAAGCAGTGACACTACTCCTGCGTGTCAACGCCAACCTGCATGAGGAAGGGAACTAAATAAACACATGTAGGGCTTGTAAACTGGAAAAACAGGCCCTAGACCCACAGATGTTACTAGATGCGCAAGCTCTCAACTCGTTTATTCAAAGATACTGTACTTGAGAGCGATATTTGTACATATCGCTCTTTTTTTAAAGACAGCCATCTCACTAACATATCTTGACACCATTTTGGCCCCAACACAGCTCTGTTACGTGCCTGATATGGCCTCCAGAGATGCTGTACATCATTTTGTCACTAGTTGACTCCTTGCTAATTCAGCGGGGGCCGAAGCACTTGCACCATGTACTCTGTCCACTGTGAGAAGGTGTAACATAATAGTCCTTTCAAACACAAAAGGCACTCGGGTGCCGTCCTGTACCCCATAGCGTTGATGGACTAGAAGTTGAGCATTCGCTTTGCGTACCCTCAATCAACGGGGAACCAGGGTTCCATCCCATCCACCAATGTTATTTTTCCCCACAATACAGTAGACCCTGCTGAGCTACTGTTCTTATCTATGACCAGTTTCCCTTGACGAATCATTTTACCAGTCCACCTCGAAAAATTACATGCCATGCAGCATGTTACAGTGTTCTTATTCTATATCTAAATGTTTTTTTCACACACGCTTATTTGATGAGAAGTTCCGAAGTTAAGACACTTCAGCTCACTACGTTATAACCTAGTGAGCTGAAGTGCCTCTTTGTTCACAGATTGATAAGTGAAGATAAATGTTCTTGAGGGTTAACAACCAAGACCAACTTTAATACCAAGAAAGAGAAGGACTAAGAATAAGGAAAATCTTTCCAGACTCCATGCACCAAACCTTGAATACAATTAGACGTATATGGCCCCTAAGGGAAACGGCACTCTACAAATATAAAAACACAAACATACATATGCAGCAGGCTAACATTCCTTTTAGGGAATGGGTTGCCTCCCTTTAATACTAACACAGTCAAGTTTAGCCGCTTTCGTTTCTTTTAAAATAGCAATAAAAATCTGTTACGATGCAGTGTTCAGGGCATCCCATACTTGGGTGTAAAGCAGATGCCTCCAATTTTCGCAGGGATGTAAGTCAGGGACGCACATGTGTGATGAAATTCTTCAAGTAAGAACTAGATGCCCAAAGAGTTTTACTGTTGGCTATAAATTGTCCACGCACAAATCTGCCGGAGCTGGAATGCTGGATAGACATGGCCTCATTTCAAGATTATAGGTAGGTCATATTGGTGACCTCTGTTAGGTATCTTTAATCCATATTAGCAACCTGGCAAGGGGTGCCAGCCAATTGGTTGGCTAGGAACGCAGGCTTGAACTGCTGGTGAAGGCCTGCATTCCATGCCGCCTAACGGCCGGCATCCAACGCTGCCATCTTAACCCCCCACCCTCCAACCCAGTTTATTATTTTTGTTATCCCCCACTGACCTTATTTCGGCTGCGGTGGCACCTGCCGCGGCACCTTCCACTCTGCTCCTAAAGGCGTCCATGGAAAGGGAAGAATGGCTCTGTATGAAGCCCCATTTCTCTCCCTCTCTCCCCTGCTGAATTCCTGGCTGAAACTGCAATGGTTACCTGGCCACCCTTTCTGATTTTGGGCCCAGGCCCCACCAGTTGCACACATGCACTGCCTCCCTGGCAACCCCCGGGACGGTTTTCTGTATCCCTACAGTCCCCCTACCAGCACTTATGTCTGCACTTACCTCGCACTTGCCACCATCTGGCCGTTTTATTATCTTATTTATTCTACTATCCCATGTACTGCACTTTCCCCTCTCCTCTCCCCCACGCACTTTTCCCTCTCCCTCCTTCCCATGCACTTGCGCGATTTGAATGACACCTGGCCTAGTAACATCGTTATCTGTCCTCCCTTTGTTCCCCCTCCCTTATGATATGATATGGCATTTGTAACGCGCCTATACACAAGTGTTTCAAGGCGCGACGAGGCAGGGAGGGGGGAACAAGGGGAAGACAGACAACGATCCTACTAGGCCAGGTGTCATTCAGACCGCGCAAGTGCAGGGGTAGGGGGAAGGGAAAAAGTGCAAGGGGAAGGGGGAGGGGGGGAGTGCAGTACAAATAGTAGAATAGAAATAAAATAATAAATAAATAGGGCCAGCTGGTGGCAAGTGCAAGGTAAGTGCAGACAAGTGCTGGGGGGTGGGGGAGCTGTAGTGATAGAGACAGTCCCGCAGTGCAGGGGTTGCCAGGGAGGCAGTGCAAGTGAAGAGTGACTGGGTCCAGGACCGAGGTCGGTGAGAGTGGCCCAGTTGCAGAATCAGTGCAGTTTTGGTGAAGAATTTAGCAGGGGAGAGGGAGAGAGAAAGCAGAAGTGAAGAGGAAGGTTTTGAGGTGCTTCCGGAACCGGAGATGGTTCTCCTCAAGTTTCAGGGAGGCAGGAAGGCTGTTCCAGAGGGAGGCACCTGCCGCGGAGAGAGATCTACCCCCAGCTCGTTGCTTCGAGAAGCAGCTGACCCTGAGGGAGTTGGAGACGGATGAGCGTAGGGCTCGGGAAGGAAGATATTTAGGAAGAGAGAGTTGAAGGTATTTAGGCTCCAGGCCCCTTGCCTCGTCGCGCCTTGAAACACTTGTGTATAGGCACGTTATAAATGCCATATCATATCATATCACCTTCCCTTTCCATGGCAGCCATGTTTGTAAAGTGTTTTCTTTCATTCAAAAGGGCCACGTGAGGCATCCGGTTGCCGCTTTGGCAACCAGGGCTTTTAATAGCCTTAATCCCCCCCGTTCCAAGGGCTGTAACGGGGGTGAACGGCTCAGATGCCCTTGTTATCAACTTGGGCTGCCGGGCCGTTAACCCCCCATTTTAGACCCTGGAACAGGGGATTAACAGGCTATTATACTTAGGGCGAATGCCCTAACTGAGATATTAATGTTATTGCAGGTCGCTGATTGTTTTACCCAATTGCATTCTTAAGTTTGAGTGACTTGAAACAAAAGGAGGACTGAGTTTGAGTCCATTTAAGATTCCAGCGATTATGATTTATTGATGGAATGAAATATATCGTTGATATATGTATTATGGATAGATACTGATTTACAAATATTAATTAAAACAACTGCTGAAAACCAAAAGGTATTTTTAACAGTGAGGCAGATTGAAAATCACTGTAACAGGTTACTGAGGTGTAACTATTTTTATTTTTGTTTGTATTAAGTATCCCACAGTTCAATGAATAAGATTACATAATATAGTCAATCTGGTGACAGCCATTGAATACTCCTGGAAAGTTCAAAAGTTGCCAGCATTTGCTGCTTTAATAGACTTTACGGCAGCTTTCGATACTGTAATAAGAGAGCGACTGTGGATGAAATTAAAAACCTGGGGTATACCAGCCGGACTGCTGAATATGATACAGTTTTTGTATCGAGACACAACAGTAAGAGTGCGACTTGACGCTGAAGGTAAGCTATCCACCTTCATAACAACTAAGCAGGGCATCAATCCAGGGTGCATTCTCGCAGCTACTCTATTTAATTTATACCTAGCTGATTTTAGGAAAGAAGCTCAGTCATTATTAGTAGACAATATTAAAATAGGTACTGTGCGGATAGGCTAGTTAGGCTATGCAGATGATCTGCTACTGATAGATTACACTCTGAAAGGCCTACAAAACAAAGTGATTATCCTAGAAAATTTTGCAATACTAAATGGTCTGAGTATAAATCGAAAACAAACAGTTTACCTTTTATTGGTAAATTGAAATCTACTCAACCGACTAATTATAAGTGGATGATCATGGATCAACATATTGAGGTAAAAGGATGCTACAAATATTTAGGTATTATAATTGACCAGAAGCTGAATTGGCAGCAACATTGGACAGATCTTCAGTTGAAATGTTTGAAAATTGTATAGTCCCTTAGTGCATTGGCCAACAAGGCGTTTTTTTCTGTTAATACTATTCTGCTCCTATATTCCTCTAAGGTGGTATCGTGCTTGCTTTATGCTGCTGAAATATAAATATGTTAGTAAAATTGATCGCTTTGAGGAAAAACTTCTCAACATTTTATTTAGAATGCCAAAATCATTACCAGGAGAGTATTTATTCCTAGAATGCCATTTTATGCAAGCCACAGACATTTTAGAATACACAAATGGCCATGTTTTATGTGAAACTATGTAGTTTATGTAATAATACTTTTATTGTGGAAATAATGAATGGTTTTGAAACACATTTTTATTTGATGGATATTGGAACTGTAGCAGAAATTAGTATAGTATACTTGAAATGGGCCAAAGAGAACGCAGAAATTTGGTTTCAGTATTCCTTTGCTAAGATTAAACTGCTATTGAAAACAGTTATATTAAATTATGCACAAGGACGGGACATGGTAAATTTGGCGACCAAAGTGAACAGTGGTCATTTTTTGAAATATTGGTCGAATGAAACCAAATTATCAAGCAGCTTATCCTGAAAGTAGAACCATAAGGCAATATTTATTGTTCAAATTTAATATGTGCGACACACTGGAAGTCTTAGGAGCCAAAGTTGGAATTGAAAAACATATGAGATTCTGTAGGTTGTCTGGAGAATCAATAATAGAATGAGTTGAACATCTACTATGTCATTGTGAAAGATATTTGAATTCACATGATAGTTATCAACACTAACTACTAACACCAAAATGGCAAACAAGAGCGATTTGCCAGTCTCTTCTTTTCAAGAAACACTACCCTTTAAGGCTTTTTTGGGATTGCAGTTCCAACTTGCATGGTGCACAAAATGCATTTAACTGTACGCTATGTAAATACAATATGTAAATAATGTACATCATTTATGTTGTTACTATAGGATGTTCCCATTCCATGATCCCACTGGCATCTTCTTCTCCACCTGGTTATCAACCTGCACAAATATCACTTTCACCTTTTCTATAGCACCATGCAAAGGGATTGCTCTACTCACTGTCGTAGGAAGCCGTTGTCGCCTTGCTCAATAAAAACATATAAATATACAAATGCCTCCTAAAAACATTTGTGCTTTTCAATGAAAAGTCAGGTGCTGAGAGAACAGCAACTTTGCACAGCCCTGCCTTTCTCCGGCAAACAGGGGCTCTTCAAGGTCACTCCAGTGTACCCATTTTGTTGGTCTTTTAAGTAACACCTGCAGGTGGACAATCTAAGCACAGGAAAGGGGGAGCATTCCCAAAAAGTCATGCTCAAAAACTGAACGTTGGTTCCCTTCACATTTTAAACTCACCCAGGTGTTGTGGTACAGTTACAATTCATGGTTATGATAGACAGACAGTTGGAGGATGGAGAGACTTGGAGTTCCGCATACAACTTCCTTATCCTCCACAAGAACCAAACAGGGGTCTAAATCAGTAGTTGGACTGCACCAGGGTGCCATCCTGGACTGGGCAAGCTGTTGGCCCTTGTGTATTGCATAGCTCATCTATTCAAGGTTGAGGCTCCTCCAGCCCTGCCCTGCCCTGCTCGAGGATTGTCGTAGCTAGATGTGCATAACTAATCTGGCCATCATCTTGGATATGGGGCTGGGGCCTTTAACACTTGCCACGCCAGCCTTATAATGGAGATCCGTCCATTCAGGGCTTTCTTCAGTCTTGCACGGGAGCAACCATTGCCCTCGATTCTCCGAGCCCTTGCTTTACCTTCAGAGTTATCTCAGCAGCTCCTGAGTATGTACAGTGTGTGCCCACAGCCCTTTGGCATCAGTGGAAGGCAGAGCAAGGTGCTGGTGGGCAAGTCAGTTGCGTGCGCCGCTACCAGCTGCTCTCTCTGATGTACATACTCAGATCAATGCAATGGAGCCTGGGTGAAATACAACCCAACTACCATTCCTGCTTCAGGGGCAGTGGAGATCTGGTCTGGGATATTAGGTCCGAGAGTGCTGGAGGTTCTACTCGTTAAATTTGCTGAAATAAGGGAGAACTGCTTCACAGATTGCTTTTGCTCTCATACATGCATTTATGTATGCGTTTACTTTTGTAAGGCTCTTACTACCGCCAGTGAAGCTGCTTCTAAATGCAGCTCCATTCAGATGGGCTCTGATCATCTTTGGAGAAAGAGAATCTTGCAACCGGTCACAGGGTTTTTCTAGTTGTCACCATTTTGAAACTGTGGATTTGTAGGCCAGGAGTCATGGATGAAAACCACATACGTTGGAAGAAAGATCAGATGATATGGATGAAAATCTTCTGTTATGGTAGTGATTAGGTGCCCTCCTAACATTCATTGCATGAAACATTGTCCCATGAAAAATACCAATACTGGGAAAAATGTGGGGAGGAAAATGTATATTTATGTGCAGGGAGGAAAGCAACTTTGGAATAATGCAGGGATTTGTCCTAAGCACCACTTATCCGTGATAGAAAGATTATAGTTCCCATACACAGGGAGCCTCTAGCACAATCACAATACTCGGATACGTTATAGCTACCAGGCTTTTCAAGTGGTGTCTCATCCATATCCAAATAAATAAAAAGGAATATTATGTTTTGGGGGAACAAATAGAGACTTCATCAGTCCGCAAAGGACAGCAGAAGGCGTAGGGGCACTCACTTCAAATCCCAAGTGGGAGATGGATTATTTATTTACTGGTTAGACCAAGTGAAGTAGAATTTGGAAGTGGCTAATTTGACCAAGAAAAGTATGTCAGACATGGTCTTCCATTGCCAAACAGCTATCAATTAAATCCAAAGAGTACACAGGGCCACCCACCTCTGGTAAATGTAAACATTTTGTAAACTGCTTAACCAAATCAAGCCTACATGGTGACGAATTAATACTTTCTCCCTGAGCCACAATGCAACAATTTTGCTACTTTGGTCTGGTATTGTATTCCTTAGATGTCAAAATTATCTGTCAGCTTCCATCTGATAAATTGAGAGGAACAAAGGCTAGTGCCTCTGGAAGCAATCCTTCGAGCTAAAATGAGCCCTGCACTAAACTCTGGAATACAATAGATCTCTTAAAGCCACAATGCCTTTATAGGTCATTTTGAAACATGGTTAGATATGTACAATACTGGCACACACCAAGTAATGTAGTTTTAGTAAGATCATTGTTATGACAGTTTTTCTAAAGTCCAACTAAGGGCCTCATAAAGTAAGAGTTACTTTACTAGCTCTGAACTGTGTTCTACAAAGTAATATCTATTACAAGGTGTATACTTGTAACTGGGTTGGCTTATTAAGTGATTTCTGTAACTAAGTGCCACTGCATTATTTACAGATTCTACTACCCTTGAATTACTGATTTTATTCTAAAAACATATATAGAAACCTGGTTTCACTCCCCAAGAATAGCTGGCTGCCACTGTGACTGCCTACTGAAATATAAGGGTGTTTCAGTGTTTCTTTGGACCATATGTATGCTACAATTTTGTTTGTTCCAAGCTAATACTTAGGTCTCTCTCCCTCCTAAGCTAAGCCTGGCTACTCTGTCGACGCTACCAAATGTTCTCAGGTGGTATAGCCTTATACTAAGAGTAGAATTTAGTACTGACTCAGATATGGTTTTCTGGAGGGGCCTTAAACTACTCAATAAGTATGAATATAACTATTTTAGAATGCACTAAAGAATTACAGTTTAAGAAAGACACAGTGTTTTTATAGGTAAGAAATTAACCTATTATACTATTTCAGGAAACTACCTAAATAGTGGCTTACGCCCACAATTGTTAGAGAGAAATGACCGTAATGACAGTTCCACTGTTTAACTAGTAGTGGCTTGCACCAACAATTAGCACAGTAACATTTCATTATGAAGTTACTCTTGCCCCGAAAGCAGTTTTAGGAACAGTACAACCAGTGTTACAACTTTAGAAGAGCATCAGCTATTCAAGGTAAGTAAAGGCCTATATACTCTTATGAGTGGCTACAAGCAGCTCAAAGACGAGTATTAACTTCAAGACTGTTTTAGAACTGCACTAAGCTGATCAGGGAAAGCAAAACCCAATGGCACACTTTAAGAATGACACTGTTCTTAAAGGTAGGTAAACCCTATTGGTAAGCTTTTACACTCATTCAGAATAATACAACAGTACCAATACTTATTACTTTTCAGAAGGGGAGCAAGCACCATTCAAAGTAAGTCAAGATAACATACGTTTTAGAGGGGCAGTATGCAACTCACACGTAAGTATTAACTTTTTAGACACTTTGTAGCCTTTCCATTGAAGAGATACAGTTACAACACTAACTCATTTACAATAAATACTTTATACTTGTTATACTTTCAAGACAGAATCCTTATCTTATAAAGTCCTTCCGTAGTTTATAGCATGAGTTTTTTAGGCAGAAGAGGGACTCTAGTGGTGTCGGAGCTAGCTGTAGGCAGGACAAGATAGGGATCAGATGCTGGAAAGTCAGAGGAGGTTTCCAGCAAAGGTTTCTTCATGGATTCTCTTGGCTATGGATTTGGCGCCTTTTTCAGGAGCCAGATGAAGAACGAATATTGCCGGTTGGATTCTCTTCACTCTCTCGGTCCTGCACTCTGGTGAGGGGATGTCAGGGATTCAAATCGTGTCTCTGGAGGTCCAGGGGGAGTCAACCAAAGTTTCGGACTAAATTGGATTTTGGACGACCTCGCACCACACACTGGTTCAAGTTACAGGGTATTGGCAGTTTGCAGCCGAAATGCATGTCATGGGATGTCTCAATAAGCAGGTCTTCCTGAGACTAGTGGATCACACCAGCTTCTGCATAGGAGTTGTTGCATTCGGGATCCCCAGATCAATTGGAAGAAAGGGTTACACCAGGCTCTGGTTACACAGCAGGCTCTCCAGTCCATGGAAATGGTTACAGTCGTTATTTCTTCACCTTCCTCTTTGGATTTGGTTTCAGTGGTTAACTTGTCAGCAGCTTCCAGGATCAGAGTATTTATCAGCACAACCTCCGACAACTCTTCCTGCAGTTTACAGAAAGTGGCGGTCTGGCTTTCAAATCAGGAGAGCCAGACCCCCCCCCATTGGGAACTGGTTCCTTTCAGGCAAGGTGAAAAACAAAGGGCTGCAGAGTTTTGGACTCCTCTCTCGCTTTCTGCATTCTCAAACACTCTGGAGGCTCAGTGGGGTTTACAAAGGATTCTCGCCAAAGACAAAACTTCAACCAAGGACATTCACACCTAGGAAACTACAAGCAAACAACAAATGGTGAAAAAAGAAGGAGCCCACCATTTAGGCAGAATGGTGACCCTCCTGTCCATTACGAAGGCTGATTTGACAGCCTGCGAGTAATAAGGACCAAAAGTCAAAGGTAAAACCACTGCCACCAGCCAATCAAGCAAGCTTGCAATTGTAACAAAAATAATACCAGGTAAGTAAGAGAAGGGGTACATTGTATCCTCCCAGCACTCCACATAAGATAGGGTGCGGTGGATCACAAAAATAAATGTAAACAGGATGTGAATTGCACTTTACCTCTTGGGAACAGTAGTTCACCCAACAAATAAGAATTAAAAGGAAGCCACTACGTTTGAAATGCCATCTATTGCCATAGTACATTACAGACAGTCCAAAGCTATAGGAAACTATGGGCCTCATTACACGGACCGCGGTAAGGGTTTACCGGTACCAGTATTTTACCGGTAAAACCTTACCGCCTTACTACGAGGTCCCTTTGCGGGTTGGAGAATTTAACGCCTGCTTTTTGCAGGCGTTAAAAACCAACCCGCAAAGGGACCAGGGAGCTAATTACGGTGCCGTAATTAGCACCTTCCCCATTCCCATTATGCCCTATGGGGCAAAAATGGGAATGGGGAAGGGCAATGGGGGAAGGGGGAATTACCGCCCCACCAACCTAGTAATAGGGCGGTAATTCCCCTTTCCACCAAGGCGGTGCCAGTATTTTACCGGCATGGACCAAGGTGCTAACAGCACCTTGGTCCACCGCCATCCGTGTAATGAGGCCCTATAACTCCAATTATACACTATGGAGAGACATGCAAAGGTCACCCATGCAAAGAATAAAATGCTAGGTGAGAGGGGAAAAAGATTCCCACTCACCTAGGGACAAGTTTAAATAATTACCAAGTCCAAGCAAAAGGTTTTGGGGTTGGCACAGATCAGGAAGCTTTATCATGAATATAAAAATCTTACCTAGTAATCAATCACCAATTCGATTTTTCAACACTCTTTAACTTTAATTTGCCATTGAAATCTGGAGGAGTAAGCTAAGGTTACTTCATTTGCTACTGCATTAGTGGGGTCTGTGTCTTTTGGCCGACACCCAAATGGGCACATTTTCTTTCATCGAATTGTGTTAAGTTATTTTTACCACCAAAGGTAGATGGTATTTTGGGTTCAGGCAGGCAATATAGGTGGGGGTGGGGTTGGGGCCTGGAGAGGGGTGAGCTGGTGGGCTCCCCTGGCATTTATTGGTAAAAAAAACTATAAAAGAAAATAAAAAATGAGCCAAGTTAAAATCCAATTAAAACGTACCAATTGTGAGCCCACGTCTTTGGTTGGTTAACACAAAAGTGGTAAAAAGTATGCCTAAGTGGGCATATTTTCAATATAATTTTTTTGGTCCGCTGATTATGGCATAAAAGGCAATTATGCCTTTATGACAGGACAGCTTTCTTTTTATCATGAGAAAGGAGGAATCACTAGTGAATGGGCTTCTAATGGCTTCTGGACATTGCCCTGATCCCACACTTAGAAGATGTTTGGTAACGTTTTTAGAGTAAATATGTGAAACAAACTGTAAAAAAGGCACTTTAACAGTGACACAGCTCAGCATTATAATTACCTTACAATATAGTATGTTAGGCCGAACTCTGGAAGAGACTGCCAAGCCTGGATAAAATGGAGTTTGGCTTCAACGAGAGACATCTGCGACACATTCTGGTGTGCTTCCATAATGCGAGCTCCCAGCTGAAAACCACAACAATGGAAGAATGATTTACAGACATAATGTAATCTACTCCAACATGAGGCAGATACGAGATTGAGGATAACAACTGTCCACACACATGTCCCACACTACAATCATAAGCATATCTGCTCTGCACCTATTCACTGGAGCACGATAAACACTGTTTTCTAGTACTTGTATACAATGCAAATGTAGGCAGTCTCTATAGTAAGATATATAAGCAGTGAAAGCAATTAAGATCGTCTGTATACTGCTACTTTCTTTATTTGTTCAACTTAGGAAAGACATCAAACCTGAGTGAAACATTTATCTTCTTGTGAAAAGCAATTGCCATACTTGGTTTAAAATGTGATCAATTTGCAATTTTGGAATAAAGCACATTTTTGTAATGTTTGCCTGTGGATTACGATTAGTGAATATTTAATCACTTCTTCAATAGAGAATTGTATTCTTTAAACTAGTTTTCTTTAATAATCAATACATTTTGAACTGGTTCGTTTGTAAATAATCTGTTTTGTAAGAGATAGTTTTATCTTTTTATTTTAGAAAATATGCATAGTTTTTTTCATTTTTATTGGGATGAACAGTTTAGAGCGAAATGGGATGATTCACAATTTGCCAAGTAAATCTGACTAATTTGCTTTGGTTGAACTGCATTTGGTCACCTCTAAAAAAAAACATACAACTACTGGTAAGACCTTTGGAAATCAATTTAACAGAATAAAATAGTGTGGTATTACTATAAATAAAACACTGACAAAGAAAGATGTTAGTTATTTTCTATGTCTGTCTCTTTCAGTCGCACTCAGCGCTGTAATCATGGGTTGATCTGGAGGTGGGTTGCTTGAAGCACACTGCATCGTGCAAATTAAAGTTGGTGTGCTTAAATGCATATCTATTTTATTGCTACATTGCACAGACTAATATTGAACATCACAAAAATAAATTGCACTGGATGACTTCATCCACTTGTCATGTGGGTTAATTTTTGTTTTTGTTTTTTAAAATGGCAGTTAATGTCAGCACATGTAGACTAAATGTTTAAAATAAAAAGAAACCCATGACAAGTGAAACATGTCCCCCACCACAACCATGTGCATTTACCATTGTGCAATTTAGCACCACTTGAACAAAATAACAGGAATTCAGCTGAACACCACAAACCTCAAGGAGATGTTCAGGTTATGCTGCTCCTTTTGATAATGCTTTATCTTCTGCTGATTTCCCAATAAAATTTCTTTGTGTCAATCTAATTTTTTAACATTTGGTAACCCCTTTTCCTTGCATAGAGTGCCAAGTGGAAAGAGAGATGCCACCAGTGAGTGTATCTAAACAGGCATAAAGTACTAGTAGCACTGCACTGATTTGTAATTATTTTCTTTTTAAATGTGTGCACAATGATTGCTATTGTACTAAGGATGTTTCAGTTGACCCCATCACATTGTAAAATCATATCCGTTGTTTAAAGCTTTCTACGAAGGGTATTTACGTGACACATTTATATACAATAAATAACTGAAGAATATTTGCATATTTTTGGTCATTCTGAGAAGAAAACATGAATTAAGCATTGGGGGGAGGGAGGGTTACAATAGTCCCTATGGGCTCATTAAACATTGGCCAACAACAAGCAACGCTACTAGACACCCATCACGTTAACATTTCACTTGCAATGTACCTGCTTAGTTTTGTACTTTTTCGCGTAACGAGGGGAAACAAAGCACTCTGGTTGAATATCCATGCTTTCAGGATCAGAGATGGATTGAGGCGTAGCGTTCCGATTCTTCATCTTCAGGAATGAAAGAATTTTATGAACTTCAGGCCGGTATGAGCTGTCCGCCATTGTTCTTCCTTTTGATGCCAGAAGGCAGGCTGCCATCCACTTGGCATATTGGCTTTCCTGTCATTGAAGTCAGAAGGCAGCAATTAAGTGAAAAATTAAATATGATCAGAAAGTCATCCTAAGGAAAATGGTTTCTGTGCTCGCTCTACAAGGCTACTTTCTTCTGACATTTGACTTCTTAGGTTTAATTGATATCTACTGGCCAAAGATTAATTAAGTTTTATTCATCAAACCACTAACAAAAAGTAAGCGTTCTTCGAACAGGTTTTGTAGACAGACATGATAACAATCAATTGTTGAAAATCAATGATCCTGTAGGTCGTTACGAATCACTTATCGCTTGATGTGCTTTGCACAGTGAAGTAAACTGCACTGAGAATGGGCCCATGTGGCTGGCTGACATACCCCAGAGCAGATGTTGGGGGGGGAGACGAGAGTTGGTGTGCTGCTGCATACGGTGACCTTGAGTGCTCTCTCCCCACCTGTCGCCTCACCCTGGGGTGGTGCAGTTCGTTGCGGGTCATTGAGGTGCAAATATCTCAGAAACCGTGCTCCTAGGACTTTGAAACGTGGTTTTCAAGGTCCCAAAGGGACCTCAAGTTTTGTTCCTCATGTCAAGACCGGTCCTTCTATGACCACATTGATGTTTCACTGATTTCAGGCAACCATCTCATGTGTGAAGGTGCTGAAATGCATGAAAAGGGGTGTGATGTTCTAATGTCATGTAGCCAGTAATGTCCGGAGGGTCCTAACAGGTAACCATGCAAGATTTGGTGCAGATTGGGGGAACGGCGTGGAATTGTATAATGAACAACACTTCGCCAAGCCACAAACTGACAAACAAATGTTTACTTTTATTAATATTATAAAAGACAAGAACATTATCATTGGCAAACCTTGATTGAAATTAAATTTCTGAATATAATCTGCTTTACTTTTTAGAAGTTGATTTCGGTTCATAAATAATTTAAACGTGTGTGACAATTTCTAGCAATAGGAGCTTTGGTTAAATATGCATTACAATATCAGAATGAACAACATGATAATACAGTATCAGAGAAAACAGAATAATAATGAACAGTTCCATGTTTGGGATGATGGCAGAGCCAGTATGTGGACATTATTCCTATGCGAGTGGGGCTCCAATTCCGCATTTATGGTCTGACTTTGTAAAACCACTTTGCCAGATGGGGGCACCCCTGGCCCCCACTTGTTATCAAGCACTCCAACTCTGTTCTCAGCTTGAGCAACCTTGCCACTCTCTTTGTCGATCCTGGCCTCACATGTCTCCACTTTAAATAGAAGTGTGTCTGGCCTACAGCATCAAGTCGGACTTCATTTAATTGGGGATGACCATTGCATCAGGCATCAGCAGAGAGACCCCGGTTGGAGCTGGAGACACCCGTATACTGACCTGGGCAGCTAGTTGAGACTCACTATCTTTTTGATGACTTCAAGGTGAGTTTGTCTCCACCCACCATCAGCTATATAGTCTGGGGCAAGCAGTTCAAATTCAAAAGACACACAGCAAAGGGGTAAAATTACTCCACTACACAGGTTAAAGCACAATGCAGTGTGCACGACCCTACACTAGCATAATATATTACACAAAGGTCGACCACAGTCAGGTGTTCAATACCAGAACTATGGGCTCCACCATATGGAATTGAGAAGCAAGAAAGGGCCAGTTTCACCAAGGACCTTAAAGATAATGGCCAGTATGGGAGAAAAGCACAGGATCTGCTGATGCCAATGTTCCCCATTGAGTCAGGGAGTGGGGTAGACCTTGACAGCTGTAGCTCCGCGTGCGCGTGCACACACGTGCACACACACACACACACACACACACGCACACGCACACGCAGCCAGTTCTCTCGGGGCCCTTGATGAGTGTTTAAGAGCCGTACAACAATGGATGACTGTTAATGGTCTCCAAATGAATCCATCTAAAACCGAGGTAATGTTGCATAGCCCTTCCTACCCTCGTAAAGACTCCTCAGAGATTTCCACCCAATCCTTTTAGATGTCCCCATTTCCTGTGCCAGTAAAGTTAAGAATCTTGGGTTTTTGTGGGATGTTGGTCTGTCTCTCACTGTGCACATCTATGAAGTTGTTCTATTATCATTTTATTGGTTGTGGCTATTAAGAAAGACTGTCCAATTTGTTCCTGCAATGTTACATGCTCAAGAGGTGGGGGTGCTTATAGACCCCTACCGTGACTATGATAACAGTCTCTATTCGGCTATTGCTAGGAACAGGTTACAAAATATGCAATCTGTCCAAAATTCTGTTGTGCGATTCATTTTTAAACCTCCCAAATTTGCCAAGGTTTCCTCCTATCTTAGAGAACTCCACTGGCTACCTGTCCAACAGGGGATGATGTTTACACTGCTCTGCCTTATTTTCAAGGGATTGCATGGTCTGGCTTCTCATCTATGTAAGAAAATGTATAGATCCTGTCCAACCCGTTCGAGTCGATTTGAGGACAACAATCTTTTGGTGGTGCCTCATTCTCGATTCCACTCTGGTGGTGATAGACTATTTGCAGTTGAAGGCCCAAAGTTGTGGAACTTGCTTCCCTTGGACCTCCGCAACAAATTCCCTTATAGCATTTAGAAAATAATTTAAAACATTTATTTTTTCAGCAAGTCTTTCTCTGTGTCCTTTGTAGTATCATTTGCTCCCAGATGGCCAAATTCATACAGCCACTAGATCAGCAGTATGCAGAATGCTAGCAAGGACCCCAAAGGTGTGGAGAGATCAGTGCCATCAAGGTGCTGTCGTGCAGAGGGGCAAGAACAGGGTTGCCAGAGTCATGCATTTCTCACCAGTTCCTTGATCACGCCATTCAGCATTTTAGTGATGCAGTAACAGAGAAGGGATCCGTGGAAAAGAAGTTGGCCACTGTAGCTTTTTCAAACCTTGTACTTTTTGAAGATCACTCTCTAGCTCCCACATAAATGATATGATACGATATGATAGGTTATTTATAATGCGCTTAATACCCAGAGGGTTCTAAGTGCGGACCCAGGGATCAAACCTGTGTTGCTTCGTGTCATCTTTCTTCCAAGGCGAGCACGTTGCCGCTGAGCTATCCTCCCGGGTTTTTTGAGTGAACGCGGGCCTAACAGTAGGGTAAAAAACTTGTAGCTATTAAATCCTGGATGTCCTCCCACTTTCTTACTCTCAATGCAGGGAAGACTGAGGTACTGTTCTTCCCCTACGAACACTCTTCCACATCCCTTCATATCTTTTCCCCTGTCTAAGTTCCCAATATCAACTACAGCCCGCAATCTTGGTCTCCAATTTCCTCTCTGATCTTTTCCCGATTCTATCACTCTGCTTGGGGTTCCTAATTCTCGTCTTGCACCTCTAAGATCAGTCTTTAATTCTTCAATTCATCTATTGTGTATTCTTCCCTATCAGGATTCTGTTTCTTCTTTTCTTGCAGCACTTGGTTGGCCACCCTTTCACTCTCGAATTAAATTTAACTTTCTTGGTCTTGTCTTCAAATCTCTCTACGGTTTTGCCACAAGCCATCTAGCTGAACTTATATCCTTCTACATTCCCTCTCGCTCTCTTCAGTCTTCCTCCCAGTTTAGACTGCTGGTTCCTCGTCCCCCCTGTGCTCAGTCTAGTTTTCAATCTTTTGAACCTCTTGCTCCACTCCACTGGAATACCCTCCCACTCTCTCTTCATTCCATCACTGTCTACTCTCTCTCTTCTATGGTCCTCTAAAATCACACTTACTTCAACACCCTTGAGCAATCGCCTTCTGTATCCAATTGTTTGTTCACTTTTATTGTACTGTGTTTAATTTTTATGTTCACCGCTTTGGTTTAAAGCGCCTGATAAAAGACAAAAAAAATACAAAAAGTATGACACCTGAAGATTCCTGAGAACCACTGGGGCATCATGACTAGACTTTTTGAACTTTGTGGACTGGCAGCCTCAGACACTGAATTGTATTATTGGGTATACTGTTCTTAACCCTTTCCTCAAGTTTCCATAGAACGTGGCTCAGTGCACCCTTTTTCATTGCAATTTGTTTTGCTTTTAGCTCACACAGAGAAAACACGCAAATGTGATTGGTTAGCCGTACCATTGATGCTTGGACGAGCATACATAGGTAGCTGAGGTTTGACAGTCTGTATATTACTGATATTACATTTTTAGACATCAAAGAAAGAAGGCCACATGCGATAATTGGATTAGGAAATCTTGGACAGTTCTGGGCATAAAATGTCTAGCTGATGTTCCCAGAAGGGCAAGAGAACACTTTGCGGCTAAGTTGGGGGGAGGCTTTCTATAGGTTTTTCAATATCATTGTATGCAAGAAGCTTCTCGTGCCTGGAGCCCATGCTTTCCGCAATACCTGCGTGACTCGCAGAAATATATAATTATATCAGCAGGATGTAGGGGACTTGTTTTCATGACATTTAGAAGGATCTTTCTCCCCAACTGTTTTCTTAAGTCAAACTTAAATGGGAGAATGATATTGAGGGACAAATTGCAAATTCGAAATGGAAAAAGGTTTAAGTTACTTACCTGTAACTATTGTTCTCCAGCATGGGTCTGGCATGGATTCACATGCTCATGAATATTCCCCGTCGTCAGGCTGGGAATCCTTGATAAGCTTTAAAACTATTTCTCCTCTAAACAATCACTGTCCTTTGGGTCATAACGCCCCCATCAAATGACAGCCCTCACCCTAAACTCTACCCCTGGTGATCATCTTCAGATTTGGTAAGCACGTAAAGTGGCAGTACGCACCAAGAAGAGCCACAGCGGGGAAGGAGGGAGGGTTTGCATGTGAATTCATGCCAGACCCATGCAACACCCATGCTGGAGAACAATAGTTACAGGTAAGTAACTTAAACCATGGGGTCTGACATGGATTCACACGCTCATGAATAACGATTTCACAAAGGTACATTTACATAGGAGATAGCAAGACTCAACAGAAGCAATAAGCACTCACCTCTGGAACAGACTCACCACAAAATAACAGGTTGCGTAGCACTGCTTGGCCGACTCGGGACTCCAACCTGAAATCCCTGTTGACGCAGTAGAACCTCGTGAAGGTGTGCATGGACCTCTGTGTAGCAGCCTTGCAGATGTCAAGCAGGGGCACACCAGAGAGAAACGCCTTCGTGGTCTGATTAGTAGCTCGCGAGCAGGTTGCCTGTCACCCTCATCGGAGCTAGTATAAATGTTTCCCAGCACACTTGGCTCAAATCCTTGTTCCATACACCTCCTAGGGAGTCAATGGAGCCTTAGTCCATCCCCTCTCCTGAGACTTCTGTGGGGTGGAGGAGGAATAGGCTACTGTCCCCTTTCCTGTGGTCTTCCCCGAAGCTGCAGCAGTTACCTCACGCTGTGCCGGTAGGGACACCCGCGGAGCAGCCATTGCTGCCACTGCGGGCACCACCTTCGCGGTCTGCCATCCTCTCTAGAAGTAGTGGTCACTGACAAAATGCTTGACGATGGGGTGGTAGCAGCAGTCGCCGAGGTGGTCGTAGACTTTGGAGTTGTCTTGGCTAGTTTAGATGCTGTTGGAGGCAGCAAAGGGCCCACTTTGGATATCTCTTTCCTCTGCCTTTTCCACCGATGTCAAGCAGAGTTTCAAAGGAGTCAAGGACTTTCTCTTAGACAGGGAGCCCCTCGCCGGTATTCTCACCGTGGATGCTCTCAGCGATGGCGACTTTGCCCTTCCCGAGCCAGGACCTCCAGCAGCAGCAAACCCAGTGGCGTGCGGCTTTGCCTTCTTTTGGACCCCCATGGGCAGGGCGCCCTCAAAGGACCTCTACCTCTTTCTGAGGGAGTTTGATTGTGCGACCGGCCGCTGCTGGGGGAAGCATGACCATGCTCGGAGGCTGAGTCAGAGGCCTTACCCAATTTTAACCACACCGCCAGCCTGCTGTAGCGATCCTTCTAGGTTTTTTTCGAAAAACCACAGCAGACCATGTGCCTCCCTAGGATCCGGCTGCAGGCAGTAAAGACATTTGTGGTATCGATCTTCCATGAAAACGTTCCTTAGTCCACATTTTGCGCAGAGTTTAAAGAGACATCTCTTCTCCTTGGTCATAGCAAAAACATATGAAGTAGGCTCAAGCCTGGGCCTTTCTCTGATCCGAGGAAAGATACTCGATGTAGCAAGATCTTCACCAACAGCGTATCCCTGCTGTCTATAGTCGACCTTTGGTCGAACAATAAAAACAACAGTCAAAAACATTCAAATTTCAGGAAAATAGCTCGGAGAGCACTAAGAGGGCTCCCAACATTGAAGCGTGCAGTAAAAATCTGTAAAGATCTGAAGATGGCCATCAGGGGTGGAGCTTGGTCAGAATATTGTCATTGGATGGGGGAAGCATGACCCAAAGGACAATGATTGGTTCAGAGGAGAAACACAGTTTTAAAGCAAAAGTGAAACAGTTTTTTCTTTTACCGAGGATTCCCAGACTGACGACAGGGAATAGTCATGAGCATTTCAATCCATGCCAGACCTCATCCTAGAGAACATGTATTTACATACCTGTACATTTCTCTTAATGCCAAGTATAAGTTATTAGAATTTAAGGTCTAACTTCAGGTTGACATTACTCCAATCGGACATGCAAAATTTGACTTTTATTGTACCAAATGCTGAGCAGGAAATAAGGGCTTACCCAGAAATTGAACGTTTTAGGTTGGTAACCCTTACTAAATTAACTAATGTTTTGGGCTTTCCTATCCCTCAGGATTGGTAGGCCTTTTTAAGGACTCTTACAGATGGTCGTTTATACTTTTGATTTTAGCGAAACACTACAGTCTATTGTTCTGGAAAAATAGGGCAGAGCCCTTGGAACAAGTATGGATGAGACATTCAGTCTGGTGTTGTGAAACCAAGACCAATTTCTGTAGTTTAATGATATGAAGGCAGCACCCACATGATATATGGGTTTCTTTTGATCAGGATCTTTTACAGCTTGTGAACCCAGCAATGTGAAATGACGGGTCATCTACAGATAAATAGCATCCATCGTCAGATGTATAGTTTATTTATTATGTTGTTGGTGAGTTGGTGAGTTTCTAAGCTATTTGGTGGGTAACACATTTAAGGGCTTGCAGATTAATTTTTTTTTTTATTACCAATAAGATGCGGGTCACGGATATTACAACATTGTTGAATTGATGAGCTGTGCTGTGCTGTGGTCTTTAAATAAAGGTTTTGAAAAATATATACCTAGTGTAATGCCATCATTTTGGGAAAATACTGCACGTGTCAGAAGTGGTTTGCAACTGGACCCACCAAAAAGTCCTACGCAGCAATCTCAAGGGGTAACCTCCCCCTCTACCGCCCCCTACCCCATGGATCAGAGAAAGGCCACAACCCATACTGGGTCAAAGAGTAGTCACAAGTGTGTGACCTCCTTTTTCCAAGTTCCTGAAAGATCTCTGAATGTGTATACTACCATGGGTGTAATTTTAGGGGGGGGGGACATGGGTGTTTGTCCCCCCAACTTTCATGGCACACCATTTTGTCCCCATTAATGTGGCTGGGGCAACTTTTCTTCAGATGTCACCCCCCCCCAAAATTTCAGCAAAGTTACTCCACTTTATACTACGGTGAAACATCAATAAGAGATGGGATGGTGGTTTAATGAATGCCACAGTAAGGCGTGTGGCTCAACCAAAATGCAAGCATGAGTGGATAAAGTTAATATAATATCCAGACCTAGACATTCACTAGAGAAGCACACCTCCTGTGGGACCAGCCCAGTCCTTCCGAGACACTGATGTTGCCATATAATGCTTATATAAATATCTCTCCAAATTAGTTATCCCTCGTGGTGATGCTACAAACCATGTGGGCGCTACTTGGAAATGTTCTGCACATGTGCTTCCATGATGCTGCTGCCTCATACCTCAAAGAAACCTGGACTACCATGACATTCACTCCTTATCCATGGGTTAGTTCCCTCCATCTGGATATACTACTTCCCTCTTTTGACTTTCAATTTCCTTCTCTGCTTGTCTCCCTTGTTTCACTCTTGATTGCATTGCGTTTTGCTCCTACTGCTACCATCTGATTCGGGTTGTATTTGTAAATCTAGCTGTGTTTTCTGCATTTGGCTTAACATTCTAATCTAGCTGTGTGTGCCCTTTACTTGTATTATGTGCTGCTTCTGTAATCTACTGGGCCAGTGACTGGACCGTTCTACTTGCTCTACTCTTACCCGCTTTCTCTTACCCCCACTCTTCTCTCCATCTCTCCCATGGAGCTTTCTGTTTCTCCTATCTTCTCCAACTGCTTCTCCATTGACTATCCTTCCCTTCTCACTAAGTCTGGTAGGAAGAAGTTCAAAAAGGATATTTTGACCTCTAACCCGGGTCTCCCCATCACGACACCTATTCCAGCGCTTCCTCCAGGCAGACTCTCACCAACATCCTCTTTGTCGTTCCTTCACCAGATCTATGGACTCTTCATATGATCTCTGTGCTCTGTCTCCTCTCCCATTAATGGTGGCAGCCACTGGGAAGCCCTCATGGCCCCCTTCGACTCCTCTGAGGTCATCATTAATGTCTACCTAAATGGCATTGTCATGGTCCAAAGCCCTCAGGCCAATCTCCTACTCTTTGATAGGCACTTCCCTCGCCTTATAAATTTCCTTTAATCTCCTGCTGTACCCTCCCTCTCCTGCTTCTCTGTCTTCCCCCTCGTTTCCCCCCTTGGCTACCTTGCCCTGTCTTCCCTCTTCTGTCCCCCCCCTCGAGCTCTTTCACCTCTGCAGAGCGTACCTTTGATTTGTACCCCTCCCCGGAAGGCTTTTAAGGCTGGCATCCTTCTTCATCTTGCCACCCTCAACTCTCGCTCAGCTGTCAAACACTCCTCTGACATCTGCCGCCTCCTTCAAGAACTTGACGTCGATGTCCTCGGTCTCACTGAGACTTGGTTAATAGCCAGCTCTGTCACAAGCTTTGACACTCTCCTTCCTCACGGCTACAAGATCCTCTCCGCACCCAGATCCACCTGGTTCAGAGGGAGTGTAGTCCTGATCTTTCCTGAGTGGATTCCTACCTGTATCATTCCCACGCAGATCTACTCCTCTTTCAAAACCCTTGCCTGCAGGCTTTCTCTCTCTCTCCTGGCCACTCTAACCGTGGCTACTATCTATCGGCCTCCTGGTCAGATCACCTCTTTCCTCTCTGAGTGGGCAGACCTCTCCTCCTCCCTCCTGGCCTCAACCATTCAACTCCTCCTTGGTGACCTCAATATCCACCTCGATTCTACCTGTTCCTCGTCTGTACTCTTTCGTGACCACTGCAATTTCCTCTCGCTTTCTATCCTCCCTTCTGGCACGAATCACTTTGCAGGGCACACACTTGATGCTTTGATCTCCTCTGACCTCCCCATCTCCATCCCTCGGACCACTCCTCTCTCCTGGAGCGATCACTCCCTCCTCTTCTCCCATCTCACCCTCTCTACCCCCAGGCCAAGCCAACCCCAACACTGCCACCTACCTTCTTGGACATCTGGCCCATGAAGCGTGTGTCAGTTGAGGCTTTAGCCACCACCTTCTCCCCACCTCCTCCTCCGGCTGACTCTCATCCTGACACACCCCTTTCCATGCGCTACTCTTCTATCTCTGAGACTCTTGATGTTCTTGCCCCTGTCATGAGGATCTGCTTGAAGCCCAAAGCCAAGTGCAATTCTTGGTTCGACTCTGACCTTACTGCCCTTAAACGTAACTGCAGGGTGGCTGAGAGGAAATGGAGGGCTTATTGTTCATCCTCTGAAACTGGCCTGCCGCCTACTTCAAAGGCAATACTGACTCTCTGTCCACACTAAGAAGAGAGCCCACATCCAAACCCGTGTCTCTGCGCCATCTAGCAACTCAGCCGAACTCTTCAAAATCTGCAAGGAAATGGCCAACCCTTCTGCAGTATCTACCTCTCCCGTCACCTCGTAGGCCCTTATTTATCTTTCACTTCATCTCAAAAACCTAGGACATCCTGGCCATCCTCTCGCCCCTCCTCTTCTTCCTTCTCCATCTGCAAACTCTGGCCTTCCTGCAGCCGTCCCCCACCCTCCTTCTCTTCCTTTCCTCTTTTCTCCCCTGAAAAGGTTTCTAGACACGTCCGATCTATGAAGGAGACCCGGGGAGTGAGGCAGTGATAACTGTTGGCCTAAAAATAATCACAATTTTCCCAATAATTAATATTATGGTTACATTAATCATATTCGTCACAGTAATATACAAAGTGATGAATATAGTGAGAATAACTACTGGGTGCTTCATACCTGTCCCGGTAGAATACAAAATAAGAAGAGCGAGAATAATTACTGGGCCCCACATACTCGTCCCAGTAGAATACAAAGTGGAAAGAAGAGTAAGAATAACTACTCGGATCCTCATATTCGTTCCAGTAGAAAAGAAAGAATAACTACTGGACTCATCAAGCTCATCCAAGCTCAGAGGAGGGAACATCTGTACTGGGCATATCATGCAGGTACCTGTGAAAAGCCAAGTCAAAAGAGGACCAACGCTGGTACTCAGGACAGGATTGTAAGCCTCCAAGTACAGGTTTGATGTCAGACAAAGACTTTTTCCTGCAAAAAGGGCCCAGTAAAAGGACCTCAGGATATTGGAGTCTCCATATAGAAGTGGAACACAGGGGCGTGGAAAAGTCCCTTAAGTGACTAGAACAAACTGTTGAAAGATAGCCAAGAACTATCTCAAGATTCTATATTTATAGAGACTTGCTGATAAAGCACCCCAGGAGAAGGGAGTCATTCTCCTGGACTTAAGTTTTTTAACATTAGTGGTAGGGTCAGCTTAGCTTGGTTTTGGATAGAGGACAGACTCGATTTGGAATTTACAACGGACAAGCACCCTAGTTAGTTGTGTTAGGTATGGAAACCCATAGCTTATTTCTTTACACACATTGAAAATGGCAACTTCCAGTCTGTCGCATCCTTCTGACCCGCCATACGAGGCAAAGTTGGAAAATCCAGACCACCTGACAAAAGCTTGTATAAGTACAATATCTAAACTCTATGCCTGGTCTAACATCATTTAAACTACCACCACAATGAAAAATAATGGTTTAGTAATTGTAGGTAGAACATGGTCAGTGCAAGCCATAGGAAGTTACCCAGTGTTGTGTTAGACTTCACTTGTGACTGAAACAGCTTGTCTAACCCAGTAAATGATGATATATTTAATTGTATGATGATTTATTCTCAGTTTTTGTTTTACTGGGCTTATCTGAGTTTACCGGACCAGTGGGTCGCCCCTTTTGAGGCAGTTAACCTCTGGGTCCAGCTTTTCACATTCTTTTCTAACCAGAGGAAGAATAGATGTAAATCCGTGAAACTTTAAAAGAGGGGTACTCATGCTCTCTCTTCTGGAGCCCACAGGCACCATTTCCTTTTTCTCTTTAATAGGCTCAGCACACAGTTGATCAAAATGATCCATATATTTGGATGCCAGCCCCATCGATATATGTGTGCGGCACCAAAATAGTGGGCATCATACTTTATCTAGCTTTCTACTGTTAGCGACTGCCTAGAGGATGTCTACCTGTTTTTCTCTAAATTCTGTCAAAACTGAGTGGTTCTTAATCACCCAAGCAAGAGAAACGTCTACAGTGTCATTATAACCAATGATACACTATCTTTGGGTACGCAGATTCGTATTTTGGCATTGAATCCGGTCTGTTTGATTCTCTTGACATGGAATGGCAGATCAGTGGACGTTTCAGAAACCTGTCATTCTGTATTAGTACCCGGCGAGGGAGAATCAGAATGAAAGAACCATTCTGATAGGCCCTCACCAGGGCATTACCCCACTGGGAATCCCTCGGATTCCACTCCTTTGTCCCCAGCGGGGCGCATGGCAGCCCCTCAGCCAATGGGGAGGCTGGAAGAGGGGCCATCCCTGCTCCAAGTCTCCACACGGCTGGAGGCTGTCTTCGGCCCGCGCAGGGAATTCAGGTATGTGGTTTTTTGGGGGGGGGGGTTCTCCCCCCTCCTCACTGCCACAGACTCAGTTTTCCCTTTACTTTTCCCGGAGGCCATTTCCGTTGACAATTATTTTCCTTGTTTCGGAATAGAAAAGAATGCTATTAGTTCCCCGGTCTTGCAGGCTGGGGTACTAATAGCAATATGCCCCTTGCAGCGGGGGCATTACAGAGTCTGGTAATGCCCCGAGGCCTTTGTTAAGGGGACGCTGCTGGGGCATATTGCTTAAATGAGGTGACCTCTTGGGCTTCTTGTGGTTACTTCATGGTTTAGAAGTAAGTTACATAGGACACTGGCACCCATCACCCAGGCAGGGGCTTCCTAACTGCCTGGGCTAGGTGCCTTCACTCAACATTCTCTCATTCACAACACAACACTCCACTCCACATAACATCACAGTCTTCCATCATGCAAGGAAAAGCACTTCACCACATATTCAGTTAATATAAAGAAACACAAAGTTAAAGAAACACAGGTCTGCAAAGACTGTTGGAATTTCATGAAGCAATGCTTGCAACAGTGTTCTATTCAAATCTCTATTGCTCAGATGCTTTGTATTTTGAACCCTTAGTTAAATACGATTCTCTCCTTTATCAATCCTTAAATCTGTTTCAAACCTACAAGCAATTTAGACTACTGCAATTTGGCTGACTCCAACCAAAAAATGAAAGAAACCGCTATGGCAAGCATGGCAAGCATTAAGAGCATTTCACTTGTGGACATTTGTGACGAGAATGAAAATCACAGTATAGACCAGAGTGTGGATGCCAAATGGGAGGCTGGATGGTTAAGAGGTGTCCTTGTTCCATAGAATGGTAAGGACTGATGGGAAAGATAGGAGCCACCCAGTCCATAACAGGGTCCTTGAACCCAAGGTAGGCCAGGGTCTGAAGAAGAGATGAGTCCACCATATCAAAAGTAGCCAAGAGGTCCAGAAGCAAAAGGATAAAGCATAGTTGTCAGTGGTGATCAGAGGTCATAATTTAAGAGACGTGGGTTTGGGCCGTCTCAGCAGAATGACATGACAGCTGTGATATTCAGATTGGAGAGGGTCTTGCAGGTCATTAGTGTCCAGATAGTAAGAGATGCTGTTAAAGAAATCATTTGAGAAGGTTACAATTGTGTTGGAGGTAAGATACGGGCCGGTAGGTGGCAGGATGATTGGGGTCAGCAGGGGGCTTCTTCAAGATTGGTAGGACAGTTGCTACCTTGAATGCTTTGACGATTCCAAAGGAAGAGAATGGGTGAAGATGACAGATGAGCAGATGACTGATGCAAGCTGCTTCACACTGTGTGCAGCAATCATGACAGCGGGGGGACAGGAGCAGATGGCCATTCATAAAAAGAAGTTGGGGACGCAAAATAGGTGGTGTTTGAGAAAGAAACCTCCACCTTACATGGACCAAACACCCACAACTGAACTGCGACATTACTGGAAGCAATCAACACCACCCTCTCGGCCTCCATCGACCGACCTGTGCCTCTGAAACAACGCACCTGCAAACCGAAACCGTCAGCAACCTGGTACATGCAATAACTCCTAGTAAAAATACAATAATCCTAATAAAATACAAAAATACAAAACTCAACCTCAGCAAAAGAGCCATCAGTAAACAAGAGAAAACCTAGTGCTGCTCCAGGACCGCATCCAACTTGGTGCTTCTTAAGAAAATCTGAACAACCCGCCGACAACTAATCAACACAGCCAAGGCCTCCTACTATCAGAACACCATAGCAGAAGCAGACAACAAAAGCAGAGCCCTCTTCAAAGCAGTCAACACTGCGTCAAGTCGCTACCCAACCCTGACATACCACACGCCATCACGAAATCCACTGCTAACAACACCTTTTCATCAACAAAATCGCCAACATTCACCAGCACAGACACCAGCTCTGCATCCACAGACCCATCTCGCGTCCCTGCTCATAAAATCTCCACAGCCTGGACAACATTGAAGACATTCTCGACAGAGGACCTGGTAGAAACCCTGGCCACCCTCAAAGACATGGTATACAGACGACATCCTTCCAGCATCCATCTTCAAGACCCTTCCGGCAGAAGCTCTCCTTCCCTATCTGGAGATTCTCAACAGCTCCCTAACTCAAGGCACGTTCCCATCGATCCTAATGACAGGACAAATCCCCTCTACTAAAAAAAAAACACCCTGGATACCAACAACCTAGGTAACTATCACCCAATCACCCATCTTCGCTTTCTAGATAAGATCATGGAGAAAGCAGTAGCCGCACAACTGCAGCAACACATTGACACCAACAATCTCCTCCAAACCTACCAATCCGGGTTGAGTCCCAGATGCAGGACAGAAACAGCAACCATTTGTGACAACGGCAACCCTGCCTCCTGGTTCTAATTGACCTCACGGCTGCTTTCAACACAGTAGACCACCAGGCGCTTACAGACACCCTACATCGGCGCATAGGGATCAGCAACCTTGTCCTATGCTGGTTCATATGCCATAAGTTTGTTCAGATGGTCTGTTCTAGATCGCCAATGCTACCCGTCACCTGTAGAGTCCTGCAGGGTTCGTTCCATCCTTGTGCCAGTGATCTTTAATCTCCTAGCCACACAAAACATCCATATCCACCAATACGCAGACAGCACAGAGCTATACCTCAAGATCGGCTCCATCAAGGACATCCATAGGCTCCAAACCTGCCTCTTGCTGATCCAGTCTTGGATGTCCAGTGCATACTTGAAGCTCAACCCCTCCAAGACCAAAAGCCTACTCCTCACCAACAACACTGAACACCCAGACATACAGACCTGGCTATCAACCATGAACTATGAGGGCATCACAACCAAGCTCACCTCCTACGCAAATAATATTAAAAGAAGGAACCAGGGGGCGATCTTATAGTGGAGCAGTAAAAGTGTCACCTTTCTTTTCAATTTTAGATGAAAAATAGTAGGCACAGCCTTTAGTCACAAGGGAAGAGGAGATAGCTTGAGGGAAAGGATAAGACAAAGTGGCATGTAGTGTGGACGAGAATCTGAGTGGGTAACACCATAGAGTAGTATTTACGTTTGTGAAGTAAGGTGCTTTGGCAGGGTCGAGAGCTGTGGTGAAGGGCAGGTAGGAATTGGTTTAGGCCAGGAGGAGAGGGTTGTTTTTTTATGCCACTTGCAGAGACCGTGCTGCATTTCTGTTTTCAGGAAGAAGATCTGTGGGTTCATCCAGGGCTATAGGGCAAAGGGTAGAGGAGGTAAAGGTGTGAGATATAGCAGTTGTCAAAGGGGGAGCGGAGAGCCAAGTTAAAGTCAGATAAGGCATGTTCAATAGAGGCGGATAGGGGCCCAAGCAAGAGAGAGAGGAGGACTGGATTGCAGCTAGTTACGGGGCAAAGAAGTCTGATTTTAATTTATGTTTGAGAGGACGAAGTTGGGAGTGGGGTGCACAATAATATTGAAGTAGGGGATACACTGGTGCAAAGGGGAGGGGTTAATAGTGAGATCAGATGTGGGGAGTAGAGGAAGAGAAGTTTGAGTGTTACCACTAAAGTGAGTGGATAAATTGTGAAGTGAGGTAAAGAAGCAGTCCAAGATGAGGGACTCGAGTTCAAGTTGGTGGGTAATCTGGTTTCATTATATCTTAATAGATTTTTAGCTTTGAACATTATTTGTCTATACATTTCTCTCAAACATATTTTACCAATAAAAATGGCATCACTTTAAATGAAATCCTAAAAATGTATGACAATAAGTTACCTCATATACTGATGACAAGCAAGTAACAAAAATCGTCTTCACTCTGTAGCCATGACACTTGTTGCAACCACGGTCACTGAATTGTTCCTTCCTTGATAGTCTCTATTCTTTAAGTACACATTGATCATGTAAAATTACTTTTGATCAGCAAAAGATCATTGTAACATGAAATATGTCAAAGCACACACAAAGTGTATGTATTCAAGCCATGTTAGAGGTCAGCGTTGTATAGGTAATCAGTCTCTTCACTCTTCTCAATAAAACGTATAAACAGTTTAATTTGCATATTTTTAAATCAAATGACAGATTAAATTAACTGCACTTTAGAATATAGTATAAAAATTACTGCTGAGTAAAAAAAACTGCGGAAGTGGGTGGAGCTCACAATTATGCCTTATGGAAATTAAGGATGATCATACTCGCCCTTGACTCTCAAGGGGTTAAGAGATTTATTTAGAATATATTTTCTTTTAAGCAAATAGATCTGTTGGTACACAAATCCGACCCAGCCTTTTGCAGTGCACTTGTGACATTAGAAGGCAGAGCCGGAGCGAATCGTAAGAAAGAAGAACAGTTTTAAATGCTGTGGTTTTAGGTGAAACACATATTGCAAGTTGTATTTCCTTTTGTTTGATACGTCCTTTGTTTGTTTGTTTGTTTATTTTATTTATTTAGCACGCCTGACCCAGGGGTATCTGGATGCTTAAAGAAGATTACGGTTACAGAGATACAGATAAGTACAGATATGCAGAGATACAGGAAGTTCAATAAGTGTACATGTACAGATACTACAAAGATAGGGGAGAGGGCTGAATAGAGACACCAAAATGTGTGGGAAAGCATATAGTGGTGTATGGGGAAAGTAGAGAAGTACGTGCATGTGAAAGGAAGAAGTATATGCATGTGAGAGGATAGGCAGTAAGTTAGTATAGGAAAAGTACTAGTGTAAGTCATAGATGGCATGTGCAGTTAGTTTTTGTTAAGTAGCCATGTAATGACATGACTTCTGAATTCTGCGAAGGACTGAATGGATTTGATGTCCTGTGGAAATGTGTTCCATAATTGGGTTGCTAGAACCAGGAAGCTGGTTCCGCCTGTTCTTTTAAGGTTGTATCTGGGCACCACAAGGCACGAGGTGTTGGTAGATCTTGTAATTCTAGCTGACAACTTTAGGGAGAATTTGTCAGTGAGATATGTTGGGGCACGGTGGTTTAAGGCTTTGTGTGTCAGGCATAGGGTTTTTAAGTAAATTTTTTCTTGTATGGAGAGCGATTTGCAATGTTTTCTGGTTGCCGGGATGTGCTCACTTCTGGGAATGTTTAATGCAGCTCTGAGCGCATTGTTTTGCAGAATCTGCAGTTTGTTGGTTATGGATTTCCTTTGTTTCTAGACAGATATTAATATATTCAATAATGGTTGGTATGTATCCTAAATGGAAGAAATTGTTATTCCATATATTCTGCAACCATTTTGTGATAGTGTGAATTACTTGGCAACAAGAATATTCAAGAATATCGTGACTTATCGCTACTTACAATGACATAGCACTGACAGTGCGTGCTTTTCCCCTTAAATTGTAGATGGCTGGCAAACAATTTAACATAGACTGACCAATGCACACATTCCTAACAAGCATATGCTTTTACAGGTCATTGGAAACACTCCGTAACATTTGCAGTCTGGTATGGAACCCCATTGCATCCCCATAAAACCAAATAAGATGATGAAAAGTAAAAATATGTTTTGAAACGCTACTCACATTTTCGCATCGTAGGCACACTTCATTCATACCGTCTGCAACAGGAATTAACAACTTGATTCCAAATTTCTTCCCTGCAACATTAACATCTGGGACAATTTCAGATCCTGGATAGGAGGAGGAGAGCAATTAGAAACCTTGCAGAAACGGCATGCCAACAACAATGCTAAGCGTTCAGGTATTCGGATACCATAACTAGGCTGCGAAAGGTCAGATACCTCCTTACCAGTAATATTTATTTTACAACTTGAGGACTGTAATGGACGCAGGAGCCTAAACTCAAAGGAGCACTTAATCAGACCCCTTGTGACATCAGTACCACGCTATGACCAGTGACATGGGGCTGTTCCTTGCATTGTTCTTGGAATTGTGCAGTGAGATCGGTGTATCCCTCATATCCTCTCATCTCCTGGGAGGATCCAGTGGGTGTACTTGAACAAGCTGCAGAACCAATGGGCACAGACTAGTAACAAATCCCTCTGCAGCATGAAAAGGTTTTGTTCATTCTGTGAACCAAGTAGGGAGAAGTGGATCTATGGCTGAAGGCTGGTTACAAAAGGTCCATTTTGCGAAAAACACTGCATCCGCAAGATTGGCCTTTTGTAACTGGCTCTCTGGTGGTCCATTTCAGGGGAGCTGTCCCCACCCTGCAATCCCTGTCTGCTATACCCCTGACACAAGTAAATCCAGACAAATGACAAGTCATCGAGATTACTGTTACAAGCACTTAATCATAAAATGTATGATATGCTCCTTAATGCAATCCAACTTGTGTACAGCCCATCTACAGCAGCACATCCTGATTCAATTTACTAGGCCTGCCCAAATACCTGCAATAGGTATGTACTTTCCTTTCCATGATCAAATTCATTTTTGGCCATATAGTTGTGCTCTGTTAATGAACCCCACAGGCCTTGAGAGATGTTATTACAATGGAGACGCCTTAGCAGCAGAGAACATTTCGATATGGTGATCAGTTATATTCCACATCAAGATGACATGCAGAGTTCATGCCCAGACTATGAACTGTAAACACAGCAATTTCCAAGCGCACTGGTTAGATCAGATTCATACTCAAATCCTCTGGCCATTGCTGCATGCATGGCCACCATATCATGGAAGCTAAATGCTAGTAAATAATGGGGTTGACGCAAAAAATACAATGTTTCAGGATAAGGCAAGATCAAAGTAAATCTTAAAAGCTGATATGCCAAGAAATCAATTCATTTCAGATTATATCTAGATTTGAGTTACTTGAGCGTCATTGAGCTCTTCTGCCACACCTTACCCAGGTGTTTCTGCCTGGCAGTGATCCTCTTATTTCAATATATGATTTGTTATTAAGGCGGATGGATGAGTTACTCCCCCAAATGGCCCCAGAATTTAATTTTGTCATTACCCAAACAAGCCACTGGTTTATTCATTGCTTGAAGAGTGAGCATGATTTTGGGGTGAAATGCCATGGTTCCATTTTCTCCCCATAGCGACGACCTGTTTTGTTGTGAAGGGGGAAAGAGGGATCACTTGTATCTCTGCCCATGTTCTTCCATATTTCTTTACAGGTCTCAGCATTGCAATTCATGCCGCACGATGAAGGCCCTACAATGCAAGCCGAAATCTGCAAAGCCAGAAACCAACTTTGACATGCGATTTCAAAAGACTAATGAAATCCCAGATTTCCTGCCAGCGTCCCATGAGGCTCATGGGTGATCCTATGTGCCAATCCCAAGTCGTCACTGTAACGGAAATGTTAGAAAATGCATGCAGAAAGATGTTTGGCAAGCAAACTTGTTGATCAGGTTAACCTCATCTCACAAGCCAATATTAGTTGATGACCATCTGTCACTTATTTTAGCTATTGCTTCCTGGAAATTTACCAAATCAACATTTGCAAATATTTTGCATTAAATGCGTGTGCACGTGATTCATTCTTGCATCAAATAGTTGGGAGCACAGTCCCAACAACTGTCACTCTTAATTGCAAAGAAATATCAGTAATAGGTACACTGATCTAGCCCTCCCTCGCCCCATTTCTCTTTTGGTCTCTCTCTGTCACACTCTTTCTGTCTCGCTCTCTCTGGGCAAGAGTCGCATTGTCAGTTGAGAGTTTGCTAGAGCCACCATGCTGATGCTGACAGCAGCGGGACCAGAGAAATAACACAATGTGGGCCAACGTGGGGCATGATTTGGTATGGAAAATTGAGTCCATCAGCTGGATTCTTACTGCGGCAATGAGTGGGAATTATTGAGGCAGCCACAGGGACTGGAGGGTTTTAGAGTGCCCTTTGGCAGGAGATGCCTATTGGATAAATACTGCACAGGACAGAGATGACACAGAGCACCAGAAAATTAGTCGTGATTGGAGGATGAAGCATGAGTCCTTACAGTCAACATAAGACAGATGTCTAACTTCCTGATGCTAAAGTATCTCTAGTTTACGCCATATGTTTTTTTAAAATAGTGAGGATTGTAGGCAATACTTGGGGGACTGGGACGTTCCAGTGATTAGTATTAGGACCCTGGTTCCATATTCAGGCCTGACTTTCAAATTCCCAATGGGTATTTATTTTAAAGCTATGAACTGTTTTGAATAATCATAGACCCAAAAAGGCACTACATTTCTACAGTGCCCAATCTTCTCTGAGAGATGGCATATTGTGACCCAGTTTGGGTGTCTCCAGACCTAAGTCTGTGGGTAAGAAGGGAGAGGGTGGGGAGGCATGAGATAGAGGAAGGGGTTAGATAAAAGACAAGGGACATTTAGTGGGGATGATAGCAAGGGAGTAGGTTTGTGTAGGGATCTTCTTTCTTAACTGTGATTAATTATAGATCTGTTTAAAAAAATGTAGTGTATAGCCCGTTTTAATGCAAAGCTTTAATCTAATGGCAATATCTAGAGCCAATGACACATGGTACTAGATTTACCAGGTGTGTGGTTGCATGCGAAAAAAATACTGTGACAATTTCGAAATACGTTTGTTATGAGTGTTTGGAAGGTTGTCCGAATTGCCACTTGTGTCTTGATGGGTACATAGTCACTGGTGTTCCGTTTTTCTAAAAATGTTGCTTTCCAAGTTGCTTGAGGAGTTCTGACTCCTGTACCAAGCATGTAATGCGACTTTTTCCCCAAGATTCCTGAGCAGTTTACAGCATTAAACTTACTTAGTGTCTCTTATACCAAATTATTGAAGAGCTCTGACTTTCACTGCATGCAATGTAACCAATCTTTCCTTTCCAAGATGTTGGAAGAGGGCCGTTGGGATGGCGAACGTGCAGGGCACGAAGCACAATCGCCGGAAGGAAATTTCCCTTGCGGAGTCGGTGCAGGCAGAAGGGGACTGTATATCAACACTCTAACAGCATGAACTGCTTTTTCTCCACTCTAGTTCCTTACGTCATTTCAAATTAAATGTTTACTCATTTTGCGGTATTTACTGGATGGATTTTGGTTCACATAATGTTTTTGGATATTGGTTAAATTCAAAGTTTCCTTTCCAAGAGAAACACACAAAAGAAGTTTGTTCTTACCTCTGAGGTTCAGTTTCTCAATGGCTTCACCCTGGGCGACTTCCTTGTTTTTAAAGTACGATATGGAAGTGTCTTTAAAAACAAACCAATAAGTCTTGCTTGACTTTAACGTTAGCTTTTTTGGTCTGAAAAGTGAATAACAAAATACAAAATATTACCAGCTTGCACCGTCGTGGGATATAAAAAGAAATGCGCTACAAGCCCATACAATTATTCACTCAAATATGCAACACAATACGTACAGCTATTGAGGCTTATCTGAGTGTTATAGATCATGACTTTCAGTTCTCTCTCATTTGGCTAATACGCATGGGACTGGCGGTGAGGAACGTTTTTTGAAGTATATTTAAAAATGATGTCTTTTTTTAATGAGCTCATACTAGCAACGCTGATTGCTCTTGTGCCCAACATATAGTACATGCTTATATGCGTTGCCAAAATAGTTTTTTATTGGAGAAAGTTGGCTTGTTTGCAGTTTAAGTGGAAATAAATAATGGCTCAAAATAAAAATGGTATCACTTTGCTTCAACCAGAACACCAATGTAAGACAAATATCGGTTAAAAAGTGGTGCTATGCCAGTGCCATCCCTGTGTTTAGGCAAAGGCTATCCTTACAGTGAGCGGCTTTTACATCAGCGATGCTATGGACAAGTGCTACATACAATGCACATCAGAATTCATTTTCTGGGGAGGAAACGTGTGGGACAGAGGCAACACCTACAGGCAATTCTCATCTGTGTCCCCTGCCCTGCTTCCATCCCACAATGACCATGCAGAACTTTGGGGACAATGAACTTGACCTACAGTACGTGTCCTTGTGGACTGAACTATTATGACACACAATCTGCCCTGCCCACCACCCTCGCCCCCCCCCATGATAGTCCCGTCGTCCCATTGGTTAACTCTACTTGATTTCTTTATTTTTCCCCATGGCCAATAGGTCTGAACAGAAAGTAAATGCACATCTCTACTCATTCCACCGTGTGGTGCTAGGCCAAAACTGCACTGCCGATGTGAAGGTTTTTCTCGACTACATGTTGACGTAAGCTGTGCAACTATAAGGGTCGCATTTTTACATTTCTTTAAGTGCTCAACCTGGCACCCCCCATTGCTTATCTCCTTGCCCCCACATCTTCACACATGACAGTAATTGGGTACCATTTGAAAGGTGCAATCTGCAGGAGGGTAACATCGCCATCAAAACAGCCAACTATACCCACAATTTAAAGGCGCTATAAGAAAGGTAGGAAACGAAAAAAGGGCAGCCAAACTAGAGTGGACATTTCAATAAAGATGTCAAAATAAAAAGACACCGATTATTACTTTTTCACCCAAAAGCTGAAACTAGGTTGATAATCAAGCAGTTATTAACGTTTTCTATTCGATACTAGGAGGGTTAATATCAAACTACCCCATCGTATCTCAAGACATCAAGAGACTATCTCCAGCTAGGAAACCAGTGCACAGAATGCCTCGGCTAACCAAGCAGCTATGGTCCATGCTGCTCCAAGTATACTAAAATGTATATACAGTACTGCAGCCTGTGACTAGCATTCATAATCTGTTGTTGTGGCCTTAAAGGACGACAGGACGCCGTAAGGGGTTCCAACTCTCTTTATTGTAAGACAAACGGCTGGACCTTAAACTGCCTTAACTCGGGACAAACATTTACTCACAGTTCGGTTCAGTTCAGCTTCATGGCTTCCCAGTTAAATCACTGTGGGAAGAGTGTGCACAATGATGGCACGCTGCAAGCTTCTAGGGCCCCCATGTAGCCTCCTGTGGCTGTGGGCTTATGCCCTAGAAGCTGTGACTGGAGGCTGCTCAAAACCTCCTGTTGTTGCCTCCTTATCAGGAGCAGCGCTGTGGCATGACCTGCTTGATCTGCTGCTGCATCAACACTGGCGGAAAAGCTTTACCGCGGAGCGTGGGCTCGCGAGATCACGTATGCCGAGATCTTGCGAGAACACGCTCCCGCGATCACGTGATGTCCCCACACACCTTCTTTGCTGGGAAAAGGATGGATGGTCATTCCATGACAAAGTCCGCAAACTTGCTGGGCTTCCTTCTCTCTCTCTGAGGTCTGCTTAGATCTGTTTCTGGGGCAGGATTGCTGGAGTACTTTTGAGGAGGTGCGGGTGATTCGAGTTCTCCTTGTCTTGTTCTTCGCTGTGCCTCCCTGGGTGTAGCCGGAGAGTTGGGGTTTGAGAACTCGCTGCCGTGGTGTGGCTCCAAGGCATCTCTTTCTGAGAGGCGAGGGTTTTCGAATGTCCCCTGGCGGTCTTGATCTTCTCCGGTATCCCAGTGTGGTTGTTCTCTGTCTTCCTTCCTGCGGTACATGGCCACTCTCTCTAGATTCCATTTCCTTCCGTCGCTGGTGCAAATGTGGTTTGACCCTCTCTCCATGACTTCTATGGGACTGCTGTATTTGGAGCCAGTCGAAGTGTCTTTGTGGGGAAGGTGTATTTTCACCAGGTCACCTCTGTTAACTGCTGTGTATCGAGCGGCTCGACGCAAGTCCCCTTGGGTCTTCATGGCTTCTTTGTTGCGCTGCATGCGAAACGCTACGTCATCCATGTCCACGTCTTTGTCAGCCCTCACTTGATGGAGCCAGGGTGGTACCAGTGAGGATGCTGCTCTTCTCCCCCTCAGCAGATGGAATGGTGAAACACCTGTGACGGCGTTGGGGGTGAGGCGGTGGGCTGCTACAGCTTCCTTGACTGTCTTGTACGGGTCTAGGCCCGAGGCATGAGCCAGTTGTAGCGCCCCTTTGATGAAGCGGTTTGCCCGCTCAACCAGGCCATTGGCCTGCGGATGGTATAGGCTTGCTCTCCGCTGACGAATGTTGTTGAGCTTGAGAAATTTCTCCATTTCTCGGGAGACTAGCTGGACTCCGTTGTCTGTGACGAGTTCTTCTGGTAGACCTTCCCGCTGGAATACAGCGGTGAGTGCTTCAATGACTGTGCTTGTGGTGATGTCTGAGGTGAAGTCAGATTCCACCCATTTGGAAAAGTAGTCGACCATGACTATCCCGTATTTGTGTTCTGGGAGCATGTTGTCCAGGGGCCCAATGAAATCCAGACCTAGTTTTCGCCACACCCCTTTGGGGACTTCAGTGGGCAGCATGGCGGCTTGCCTCACAGCTAAGCGCTTGTCACTTTGGTGCACTCATGGCACCTTTCGACCATTTGTCTTATGTCCTGGTCCATGCCTGGCCACCAGTAGGTGTCGCGTACCCTGCGTCTGGTCATGTTGCATCCCAGGTGGCCTGAGTGTGCTCTGCACAGTATCACCTTGCGGATTCCGCTGGGCGGGATGATTTGATTGCCTCTGAGGATGAGACCGTTCATGGTGGTGATTTCCTCGTTCACTTTCCAGTAGGGACGAAGGCCTTCGGGGATCGCTCTCTCGTTGGGCCATCCTTTGCGAACCCAGTTACTAACGTGCCGCAGGGCATCGTCCTGTTCGAACTCCTCCTGCCAGTGGCGCTCACTCAGGTCCATGTACTCGCCATTCCTTAAGTTACTGATGGAGGCTACGACACGCTTATCTTCCAAGAATGTGGTACCGGGGGCGCTTTGGTTCAGGAGTCTGGACATGCAGTCCGCTTGTGCGTTTTTCCAACCCGCAATGTGGGCTATCTCGTATGTATATTCTTGAAGCTTTGCGGCGATCCTGGCCAGCCTCGGGGTGGCAGTCTTGGTGCCGCCCGGGCTCAACATGTGAATGAGGGGTTTGTGGTCAGTAATCAGCTTGTATCCCGTCCCCCATACGTACGATATGAAGTAGTCGACGGCCCATGCGCATGCCAACATTTCTTTCTCAACCGTGGACTAGTTCTTCTCCGATGACAGCGCTTTGGATGCAAACGCCACAATATTCTCAGTGTCTCCCTTCTTCTGGGTCAAGGTGGCCCCCAGGCCATACGCGCTGGCGTCTGTGGTAATGCAGGTGTCCCATTCAGGGTTGTATGGTTTCAGGCACGGCGTGTGTAGAATTCTCTTTTTGATTTCACAGAAAGCTTTGTTCTGTTCCGGGCCCCAAGAGTAGGCTGTCCCCTTCTTCAGAAGCTCCCTCATGGGAGATGTGGTCTCAGAGAATCTAGGGACGAATTTGGCATAGTACTCCGCCAGCCCCAGGAATGAGCGTAACTCTTCTTTGGACATGAGGTTCTTCTTGGGACTGACGCCGTCACTTGAGATGCAGTACCCAAGGTATTCTACCTTGTTCACTCCGAAGACGCATTTTTCATGGCGTAGGTGAATGCCCTCCTCTTGAAGCCTGCTCAAGACTGTCCTGAGTGCCTTGTCATGGGTCTCGTTGTCTTTGGCATACACCAGGGTATCATCTTGAAAGAAGGAAACATTCGTGAGTCCTTTAAGTAAGGAGTTCATCATCCTCTGAAATGCGGAAGCTGCCGACGACAACCCAAATGGCATGCGGGTATATTGGAAGGTGCTGAAAGGAGTGATGAACGCTGTAAGGGGGCGAGAGGATTTGTGCAGGGGGCTCTGGTGATAGGCATCACGCATGTCCAGCTTAGAGAAGATTGCCGCCTCTTTCATCATGAGGACGATTTCGTTGATGCTGGGAAGTGGAAAGCTATCCGTGATTACCTCTAGATTGAGGCTTCTTAGGTCGATGCAGATCCTGAGGTCGTTGCTGGATTTCTTTTTGACCAAAACTACTGGACTCAGCCACTCTGATGATTCCACGGTCTCGATGGTTCCTTCTTCGACCATCTTCCGAAGGTGGGCATCCAATGCGGGTCTCGCTGTGGCAGGTACTGCCCTGACTTTGTGTTTCACCGGGATCGCGTTGGGTTTCAGGCGAATCTTGTGGACAAAGTTTCTCAACTTCCCTGGGTTCTCGGAAAACAGGTTCGGGAACATCTCCTTGAAATTTTGCGCTGCTCCTGAGGAGACCATGAGTACCTGTTCCGGAGTGCTGGGATCTAGTTTCATGCTGAGTTTGTGTTGATCGTCCCATCCCAGCACGGCTGGGCCTTTGGGTGAGAAATACACTTTGGTGGTGGTAGACCTCCCTTTGAAATCGATCCTGACTTTGATGTAGCCTAAAAGGTCGACAGTTGCACCACCGAACACCGTTGGTTTTTGCCTGGTCGTTCTGATCTCTACTTTAGCTTGTCCCATCATCTCCTTGTATGTGCTGATGGGGAGGTAAGTGAGGTCAGATCCCGAGCCCGCCATGACGCGCGTTTCCATTCCGTCAACCTTAATGGTGCAGTGGGGCTTTTCCCTCCTGGCATGGGGGGCGTGGACCATGACGACCATGGGTCTGTCCTGTAGATCGTCATCATCGCTCGAAGCGCAGTCACCATCGACACAGGAAACAGTTTTCTCCCACCACGTGCATGCCGGAGCCACGTGACCAATGCGTCCGAACTTAGAGCACTCCTTGTTCCTGGCGGGGTAGTCGCAATCATTCGCCATGTGCTTGGTGCTGGCGCATCTATAGCATTTGGGTGCCTCCTTTTGCCTGGGACCTTTGTCTCTGGGGCTGTCGCGGGACTGCTTGTCTCTGCACCCTCTCCATTGTAGTGCCGCAGGTTCGGGCACGGGCAGGTGACTTCCCGCCTCTTTGCGTCTGCTGGAGGTTTCTTCCTCCGCCCTGGCAATTTGGATGGCCTTGTCAAGGGTGACCTCCTTTTCTTGTATGAACTTGTCCCGCACTTTCCTAGAGTAAGTGTGAACGACGAGCATGTCGCAAATGACCTGTTCTGCTTTTTCGCCAAAGGCGCAAAGAGAAGCCAGTTCCCTCATCCTGGTGATGTAGTCATCCACGGGTTCGCTCCCTTCTTGTTTGCGGGTGTAGAACCTCAGCCTGTGCAGTACAACGTTCTCCTTATTGGTGAATCTCTTTACAATACGACAAGTCGCTTCCTTGTAGACGTCGTCGTCATCATCGGCCGCAGGTATTGTCTTCAAACTGGCAAAAATGCGTTGACCTTCAACCCCCAATGCATTTAACAGCATCGCCCTCTTCCTTACGGGGGCATACCGCGTGCCGCCCACTGCTTCCAGATAGGTGGAGAAGAGGGGCTCCCACTGCATCCATGGAATTGCTGGTGTCCCTTGTGAAGGGAGAAAGGCAGAGGGCGGTGTGGCGCCTTGCATGGTGGGCCCTTGGGTATTTTGATATCCTCGTCGCCAGTTATGTTGTGGCCTTAAAGGATGACAGGACGCCGTAAGGGGTTCCAACTGTCTTTTTTGTAAGACAAACGGGTGGACCTTAAACTGCCTTAACTCGGGACAAACATTTACTCACAGTTCGGTTCAGTTCAGCTTCATGGCTTCCCAGTTAACTCACTGTGGGAAGAGTGTGCACAATGATGGCACGCTGCAAGCTTCTATGGCCCCCATGTAGCCTCCTGTGGCTGTGGGCTTATGCCCTAGAAGCTGTGACTGGAGGCTGCTCAAAACCTCCTGTTGTTGCCTCCTTATCAGGAGCAGCGCCGTGGCATGACCTGCTTGGTCTGCCGCTGCATCAACACTGGCGGGAAAGCTTTCCCGCGGAGCGTGGGCTTGCGAGATCACGTATGCCGAGATCTCGCGAGAACACGCTCCCGCGATCACGTGATGTCCCCACATCTGTCTCTTTTAATTGAAGACATTAAAACAAAAGCACCAAAATAAATGCAATAAAAAGTACAATTCAAAAAGTCACTGGGAGGGATGAGAGTCGAACCCGGGTCTGCTGGCCACCTGCCACCAGAGGTTAAAACTCCTACTGCTTCACCACCGTCATGGAGAGGAGTAGACTAGTATCAATCCATCCCCAAATGCCACCATTTGCCCTGCTACTAAATAACAATGGCATTACACTGTACCACACATTGCAATGTATGTTGTCGATCCTAGTGTGTCCGGTACTGTTTTCATTACACCGTTACAGAATAATCAAGCATTGGAAAAGCTACTTTTGGCTTTTCTGGGGAGGCGGGGTCTTAACAGTCTTAAAGGCTGCATGTAATTAATGTAGAAGATGGAATGTTGCTGAGACCTGTGGCCAATACAGCACATTTGGCCAATTAAAGAAGATGATACATTCAGAACTCATTCACAGGCACTGCAGCTGTAGTACATGGAGTCATTTTGCCACATAGACAGAAGAAAGTTGTTTTCATTCCAGAACACCTCAATTTGGCTTTCTATGAAAATGTAATTGTGGTTCTTCATGTCAAGTAACATTATGAATAGTATATTAAGCTGAATTCCGACTCCTGTCGAGCCCTGGAATGGAAATGGTTGTAATAGAGTGTGGGAAAACAACCTTATAAAATATCACTGGCTTGGATGGACTCATTTTATTGTTTTTTGTGCATTAGACTTCCCTGAGCTAACCTGCGTGCTGTCCCTGGGGAAATAATTATGCTCTACGTTTAACCTGTTTGTGTGCATGCCACTTCTACCCTCAGATGTGATTTTTCTTTCAAATATTGATATTGGAATTAGGGGTGTACCAACATCAGCTACAAATTAGCATCTATACAAATGTAGCAAACATTGGGCCTTCGGACTTTGCCTATTACTCGTTACATTTGAAGGCAAACAAAAAGTCATGAACCACGAGACAGCAGTCTGGGACAATTTTTCTTTTTTTAAGTTATGAGCAGACTCCAGGCTTTTCAGTGCTTTGCTGGTTCTAGCCTGCTCTGTAAGGCCTCTGTCACCAAGCAGGTTGAACCTAGGAGGAGTGGATGGCTTGAAAGGTACACTCTTGCCAGACTCCAGACAGCATTTACAAACCCACCTGGGAGTGGCAAAAATGGTATCTCTAACCTCTCGGCAAAACATAAGCAGTGATGGCTGGAAGCTATAGAATTAATCTGAACCACTGCCATCACTCTGGGCAACCTTCCAGACCATCATTCTTCGCCTGCCAAGTAATTACAGAAAGGGGAACAACCATTGGCCCCATCCCAGAAGGGGCAGTCTAGCCCAAACTGTCTGGTGACATCCCTTCTGCACAAGACCACAAGCCACCCCAGACATGTTTCTACCTCACTGGCATCATTATTAGAACATATTAAATAGTAGGTTTCGCCAAAGCACTGGAACTAGTCATTGCAGGATAACCTTGCCGTACATTCTCTACTGTGTTTCCACAAATACATAAACTACCTCCTGGATAGGATTATTCCCAGTGCTTAACTTGTAAGAAAATAAGTTTCAGGGCCCAAATATTTTCTATCACGCTTGTGTCACTGCGGGCAGGCAGTTACCCAGCATTGCTGCCACCACCGACAGCTGCTCCTCACAGTGTCGACACATTTGAGGTTCAACTACAGCTTGGGGTTGATGTATGCTCTGGTCATCATTACTTTACAATCAATCTGAGTCCGAAACAATAAGTGCCAAAGCTCAGAAATAAGTGCCAGGGCTGAGCCCTGGCAAACACCGCCACAAGTAAAGCACTGTTCATTCCACATCCATTTTTGGCAGCTCTTATGTTTTCACTCACCTGAATAATTTCAGATTGTCTGCAAGTTTTGGTATATCAGTGATATCCTCCTTAGGAAATTAAGAAAATATTTTATTGGTTTTTTTAGTCTGGGTCACAGTCTCTATCCATTATTATATAACAAGAGAAAAGGCAAAACAATTTGCAGCCTGTCAAAGCCCAAAAAATAAAGCATTGAACATTTTCAGAAAGCAAACCCATAGTGCTTACATCCCCTTTACAAGTCAATGCATACGTTTGGATTATCTTTATGTTAGTTCACACGCTGATCTAGAGTATATGACTGAGTGTAGCACTTTACAAAAAACGTCAAAATAAAATAATTGTATCACTTTTTGATTTCAATAGTGCTGATGATGGGCCACTTTTGCAAAAGAAAGTTTCAGTGCACTTAAGATTTTAAGAGAACAAAGGACAACTGTTGTAGCACTTCATGAAATGCTAAAAAGTAAAAGCCAATTAAATATTAGGTATCAAAATAAATGAGCAACAGAGAGCCTGCCTTGCAGATTGCTTCTACATATCATTTAAAATGAGCCACAAAGATTAACATACATCATCCAGCAGAGATTTGATAGAACCTCATCTTTTCAAAAGTTGGATATCACTTTCAACATTGTAACAGATAGAAATGGTCCTACTTCATGAACACCCCAGGCGGGGGAGCAAGCCAATCAGGTCGCTTGGAACGCAGGCTTGAACCGCCGGTACAAGCCTGCACTCCAGGCTGTCTGATGGCTGGCTCTCCCCGGAGCCATCTTCCCCCCAACCTCTGTCGCCCTTTTTTTCTTTATTAACCCCTCCCCTGCCTTCCCACTTACCTTATTTCAGCTGCAGCTTCCTCTCAGCTTTCGACGACTGTCATGGAAAGGGAAGAGGGGCTCTGTATGGAGCCCCACTTCCCTTTCCATAGCGGCCTTGTTGGTAAAGGATTTTCCTTCCTACAACAGGACGCGCTCTGCGTCCCATTGTTGGAAGGAAAATCTTTCTGGGGGTGGGGAGGAAGCCATGGGCCTACGTTAATGGCCCTCGCTTCACTCAGTTCGTTAACTGGGGCCACGTGCTGTTACCTGCTCGGTGTTGCCTGTGGAACGGGTACATAACACCACATTCCAAAACTTAAACTAAAGCATCTTCATATTATGATACTGTCCCACCCAGTGCGGTAAGGTGTAGAAAATAAATATATTCCTATCCTGGCGATGCCAGGAACAGGACTTGCTTTTACTGACATTGAGTAATACTCATCGGTTGCTCTTCCAGTAATTGAACTATCAAGAGCATTCCATCATAGGTGACCAAAGGTCATCTATTTTATGGAGTTTAATCTTTTCAGTGCCCACCATCCCACAGGGGTCCTTCGTGCTAGGATAAATAAAGGTATTGCAGAGGGGGTCTCTGGAAATGGGGGGATGGGTGGAAGTAGAGAAGCACAAGACTTACTGTCTTCCCCAATGAAGACAACAATATTCACGCATTGTGGCCAAACAAGACACTTTTCAGAGTACACATATATGTCGTAAGTTCACTCAAATTGTAAAGGCATGATCTGGGTGTCATCCAGAGGCTTCCGACAAGAATACAGATACACTAAACACCAAAGGCTTAAACCTTGAATTATCTGGGAAAAGCATGACGTATAGGTGTTAGAGCTAAAAAGACAGAGGGAGCAGAATGGTGGCTGTGTCCTTTCTCCTCTGCCATCTAAATATTATAGGTGTTGCCAAAAAGAAACACTGAATCCATCACAAGGCTGTCCAGATTTTTCTCTATGTGCTTTCAAATGCTATCATGGGCCATTTGGTGAAGTGTGTCCTATGAAGACTATACATCTGCATTCACCAGTCAAGACCCATTGTAGTATTTGAAGAAAAGTCCAATACTTGGTCATAATCCTAGTCAATCAGCAACATTTCAGACTTGATATTGAATATGTGTTTTAGTTTTACTCCCATTTTAATTAACTTTAAACAAATGAGCAGTTCAAAGCAGTTTCATAGTGCTATGGAGATGTATCAATGTCATGCTTAATTCCCTCTCCAAGTGAGACTCCCAGCACTTTTTGCTTGACTTCTGGACCTTTTTCTTTCTCTCCTGAATGAGGGGAGCCCGTTTCCCCTCATTCAGTCTTATTTGCTCTGGCTTGTGGGAACTCTGCTCTTTGTGTTTTACCTTAAGTCACAGAGTCTGCTTTCCTCCATATCTCTTAAAGGCATCTATGTTACCCATTTGCAGCACACAGCACCCTATGTGCAGTGTTGCTGGGAACCCTTTGGGTTCTCCCATGAGATTCTTTCACTATCCTTAAAAACTACTGTTCTTAAGGATAGAGGGATACTTTGGGCCTCATTACGAGTTTGGAGGTAGCCATGGTGCTGTTAGCACCATGGCTGCCTCCAAACCGGGATCTATTACTGGGTTCCTTCAATGAGGAATAACCGGGTCATTCCAACATTGGAGGACTCGGTAATTCCTCCTTGAAGGAACCATTACCCATTCCCATTGAGACCCCATAGGGCTCAATGGGAATGGGGAGAGAGGTAATAACGGGCACATTACAAATGGCCCGTTATTACCTCCCTCTTCCCCTCGCGGGACCCGGAAAAGACGCCTGGTTTTATCAGACGTCTGGTCCGGGTCCCACCAAGGGAACCACGTAATAGGCGCTCTCGTATTGAAGGGTTCCCCTCCCGTACCGGCACCCTTCATTACGGGAGCGCCAGGGTCTTAATGAGGCTCTTTGTATCCTTCCTAAAACTAACTTAGGAGAGATTAGTACACACCACCTTATGTGGAGTGCTAAGGGGATACCTAGTATCCCCCTTCTCTCTGCTCCTGTGACTTATTAGTCACAGTGATAAGCCTATAGTTACAGCTGGTGGCAGTGGACCTGTTCAACCAACTATTGTGCTGTTTGTTACCACATACTGTATTCACAGTCTTGGTTATGCACAATAGGGTCACCTATGTTCTAACATGGTGGCTCCTTTCTTTTTTCACCAATTCTAGTGTGGTTGTTCTTTGTTAGCCCTTCTTCTACCATTCTGGGAGGGGGAGGTCTGTGTTTGAGCTTTTCCTATGGTGGGAACCCCTGGGTGTCCCTGCCTAGGCTCCAGTGTGTCTGTGAAGTCAGGAAACAGGGGGGAGAGTAACACCCCCCTGTCCTTTGCTAAAGGGCCCGAATGGAATCAATTCCCACTGCACCTTTCTGTACACTGCTGGGAGAGTTTGCAGAGGAGTGAATGGGAAATCTTAATAAAACGTGAGGTTCCTGAGGCAGAAGGCAGGTCGACCACTGGAACAGCAGACCCAAAGTTGAAGATGACCAGAGACGCCTGCAGACCCTTCCAGTAATGGTGAAGGGACGACTGCTGTCCTGAGCCCATTTTCAAATCATGTGGGATGTATCAACCCACTCATCCAAGCCCTGCAACGTCACTGTGCATTGCTGGCAGCAGAAACATCATAATGGCCGCTGGAAAGCATGCTGCTCCCCAGAAATCACCAGAAAGTGCCAGGTGAAAACCTGAAAAATAGGCCACCATCTACTTTGTGCCTATGTCAGTAATGAGCACAGGAGATCACTGGCCAAAACCCACCATTGGGCTACCCACCAAGCAGCCTGAAACCACTTGGAAAAAGCAATGCTGATTGCCAAAAGAAATACAGAACTGTTTGGGAATCTGTTTTTTTTATGTGAAAAATGTGCTAAAATCATGGCTCTCAAAACCACCAAAAAGATCCAACCTTCTTGTTGGGTGTTCCACATTACTCTACAGCAAGAATCCACATCAATACAATATCAGCAAGAATCATATGCTATCGGAGAAAAATCCCCTTTTAAAGATACTGATGGAAAGACAGCTGTCAAAAATGGGTGCAGTACCGTTACTCGCCTCTACCAAGAAGCCGGTGTTGAAAAACCATTTGTGTAAACTTATACATTGAACCACAAACCATGCCAAAGAAGAGAATTCCATAAAAATGCCATATAGAGTGCCACACATGTTGAAAAAGACTTGATTTAAAGATATGTTGCTTATTTTAAGTTTATAAATGTTATTTTTTTTCACAAGGAACTATGTTACAATTGATCAGAAAGTAACCTGATGCAGTTAAAACTCCAAAAGGCTTGCTTCCCCTGAGAACCCTTCACACCTTGGGCCTTCCCACCAAAAGGGAGGATGTCGCATGGACATGTTAATCAGATGGGGAGGGGATTCCTCTGCTGGTAGGAGAAAGGGACATTAGCGTCTTTCAACTGAATAGAATATGCTAAATTCGGGTGTAACTGACAACTCCTGGCAGGAGGACAGGCCATGTGACCTCTGAGTCAGCCCGGACCCTGGAGGCGGAGACAAACCATTGTGTGAATTGAATTGAAAGCAAATGTATGTTTTATAAAAATGCTTATCACAAATTGTACCAAGCTGACAAAAATGAGAAACTTTGAGATTCTTAAAATGAAAAATTCCTTCACAATTTAAGACTAAGCTGGACGCTGTGTGATGTTCTGAGACCAAACCCCGGAATTTATTAATATTGCAGCTGCAGTGTTTTTGCTATGAACATAAGAAATTACAAAGATGTGCTCAGATGGAGTGTGTATGCCTGTGTAAATTTTGGTGCAGAACCAATATTGGGAAACCCACCGAAAGCGCGAATAAGTGGCCATTTCTGAACCCAAGCTCGTAAGAACATGGGACTTGAATAGAGACATGCCTTAATTAATCTGTGATGTGTATATGTATTATGAACAACTTGTGTATCTGGGAAATATGTTTTTGGGGAAAAATAGAGTTTCTATGAAAAAGCAAAGGGGGGGATTTCAGTTAAGCCATAAAACACAGCATCACTCTGACACATATGACACATTACTCCTGTCTCAAATCAGGGGACAGGAAATTCTCTGACCTATCAGGATCCTTAGAGGGTTGGCCATAGAGAATCAGCCTCCCCACCCACTTTGAAAACACAAATAAGGACTGCTAGGACAGATAGGACTCACACTCTTTTCCACTACTCAACTATTCTTGACGAAGCACCCTGACGGAAGACTCCAGACTCCAGATAGATCCAGAGACCAGACTTTAGAACCAAACTCTAGAACTTTGAAGCAGAGAGGCCTAATCCAAAAGCTGAACCCTTCTCAGCAGGCCTGCAGAATCTAGCAACCCGATTCTAACCCCTAAACTGCCAAGGGGCTCTCACATGCAACAGCTGGGCTGTGCTGTTTTGCTACTCTAGCCTAGAACCCTGTGCTAGAACCAAGGTCCAGCCCCAGAAAGTAGAGCTGTCTGCAGAACCAGTCAGATCCAGTACAAGAGGCCGTGCAGACTGCAGTGCAGTGCTGAGAGCAGAACCCAGAGTGCCTGAGACCTGTCCGGTGGCAAGAGTGAAGCCAATCCCTTGACCAGATCTTTGATGAGGCCCACTCCATTCTAAAGCCTAGGAGTGAGTATCTAGTCTAGAACTGTGCATAGTCATCTCTTTGTCTAAAGTAATCTTATCCCATCCATTTCAACCTGTCCAGAACTGCATTATAGAATCTTGTGTCCATCCTGTTGATTCCAAATCTGTAAAGCTCAATCTGTCATTTGAAATCTTAACTTTATTTCTGAAAATCTACCTTCACGAAAACCTCCGTAACTTTTGAACTGTACGTCCCAGAACAGTAATTTAACTGTCATTTTGAAGCTAAGGTCCTAAGCCTTCCAACAAACCCACGACATTCCAATTCGTTATAGTTTATCCGTAATTGCGATTCACGCGTGTGGAAAAGATGCCGTGAATTGCAATGTGGCTCAATTTCATTTTCTGTCAAAATAGCTGTTTCTTGCTTTCCACTGCTGAATTTCGTTTTCAATCTGATAATCATTCATGAATCATTGCCAGTGTTGACCTGTACCAATCCAAAGTAATTCTCACTAGTGCTGAATATCCTTTAGTGAATTAAAATCAGTGCAAGTGCCAAGAAAGTGCCAAGGAGGTTCCAAGGAGGTGCCTAGGAAGTGTCTGATAGCCTGATAGGCTGGGGAGGCGTAGACTTGGGTCAGACAAGTGAACTGTCTCCAGCACAGATTAAAGTACATGGTCATTAGCTGAGGCGTAAAGGGCATCATCTGGGTGATTACCTGCTGTTGTGCTGTGGCTGCTAAACTTTCGTCGTTGCTGAGGACGTCGCAGAGGTGTTGGAAAGCGGCGTGTGGAAGGCGGAAAGGCAGTAAAGGGAAAGATCCTCGTTGCGCCGTAGCGCTGTCTGGCCCCACCCCCTCGCTGACCCCCTGCTCCACCCACAGGAAGGAAGTTACATTTATTGTTCACCCAGACACCCTAGCGGCGCTAAGCCCGAGTGCGCAAAGGGCATCATCTGGGTGATTACCTGCTGTTGTGCTGTGGCTGCTACGCTTTCGTCGTTGCTGAGGACGTCGCAGAGGTGTTGGAAAGCGGCGTGTGGAAGGCGGAAAGGCAGTAAAGGGAAAGATCCTCGTTGCACCATAGCGCTGCCTGGCCCCGCCCCCTCACCCGCCCCCTGCTCCACTCACAGGAAGGACGTTCCATTTATTGTTCACCCAGACACCCTAGCGGCGCTAAGCCCGAGTGCGCAAAGGGCATCGTCTGGGTGATTACCTGCTGTTTTGCTGTGGCTGCTACGCTTTCGTCGTTGCTGAGGACGTCGCAGAGGTGTTGGAAAGCGGCGTGTGGAAGGCGGAAAGGCAGTAAAGGGAAAGATCCTCGTTGCACCATAGCGCTGCCTGGCCCCGCCCCCTCACCCGCCCCCTGCTCCACCCACAGGAAGGACGTTCCATTTATTGTTCACCCAGACACCCTAGCGGCGCTAAGCCCGAGTGCGCAAAGGGCATCGTCTGGGTGATTACCTGCTGTTGTGCTGTTTGGCTGCTGGGCTGCTCGCTGTGGCTGCACTACTCTTTGTAGGCAGCAGCCACACGAGGCCGGATTACGACAAGAAGCCTTGCACAGAGGAGCTGCACAACAACATGAAGACCACCGCTGTTCACTTGGATGTATCAGGAACTGGTTTGAGAACTCGCCTTCAGGTAAGGCAAAGATTTGCATCTCTCCCTGAAGTGAATGGAAGTCCTGAGCATGCATTAACAATGTCAGTGCTTAAACAATCCCGCTTACCCTTCTGCACTAAGAAGCGTAAAAGCTTATCTGTGGGGGCAACCACGGCCGATACGGCTTGCGACGAACCTCAATTGTCTGATGTGGTAAAGGAAGATTCTTTGCGATTGGCACCAAAGTCACCTGTTCTACCCATGGCTTGCACAGTCCCCACTACAGGAGTGACCATGAGTCAATTCTTTATCCCCCTCGCAACTGCGAGATTGTATGAGGATGGTATTGACCAGGAGAAGGTGGCCGATCTAGCTATTGGTGAATAAGAAGAGTTTAGCCAAACGGACTGTACCACCCCCCTAAAAGATCAATCCAAAAGCTCAGTTAAGCTAAACCAACCTGCAGGGGATATACTCGAGAAAGCCTCAGTCATCCCTGCTAATCAGATGCTTGAAAAGACGATGGAGATGTTAGATCCAAAAGCAAACTTGATGTTAGGATTGACTCGCTCTGCTCGATTCCATCTTTAATCCCCCCAAGAAATGAAAATGACTCAAACATGCCGATCAATGAATTAGTCAGAGGTACAATCACATCTAGAGTTGACAAATGTAAGAGCATGATGGGTTACTATATTAGTCCGGTAGAGGCAATGACTTCCCCTACTCAGACTAGAAACGCAACCACAAAAGGGAGCTCTACTGCCAGAGACTGTATGGGAAAATGGGAGATCAGTGGGACATAATTGAGATGGGAAAATGGAACAAAGCCCTCCAGGACTCTAATAGCGAAATGGGAGAAATATGTCTACATTCAGGATCCATGGACAAAACCCCAATATCAATCGATTTCTTCCGGCCATACAGGGAAGATTATAGAAATCAGGTTACAATGGTTAAAAGTATTCAAAAAAACACCCAGATGGGTGAAAGGGACCTGCCTTCAAACGACTCTATAGAACAAGAGATCCTGTCTTTGAGTCTATATAAGGCTATATCTGAGATGCCTCATACTAAGGGGATGCCCCCCCCTAAGGCACGTCTAGAAAAGAAAGCCCTGATAGACTCCGAAAGAGCCACTCCACCAAGTACCCCAGATACCAACGAAAATATAATGTTGCCACCAGTCAGCCTGAGTAACTCAAGCTTAGCTAACAAAATCTTGCAAGGTGTTACTATGCTGACGGGGAAAATTGAAAGAGAAAAAAGGAGGAGTTTCTCGCTAATAAGTGAGAGGATGGCCGTAATGGATAAGGAACAAACTAAAGGGAGCTCCTTTGAGGTTGAGGCTGAAGGATCTGGGACATTTGCAACAGAATCCCAAAGAGAATATAGGCTAATAAAAGCGCCTCAAAGATCACCACTTGAGAAGGCAAACCTATGTCTTGAAGACAGATCGAAAAGCTCAAAAATCCAAAGACAACCGCCAGAAACTCAAATGATAACGGAAATGACTCAGACATCACTGTCAGAAGATTGAAATCAGTTTTCAGAGATCTTTTTGAAAGATCAAATTACATATTTAATCAAAGACGCCTACAAACTTGGAAGAGAAAAGGACACGGAACATATCCAACAAGTGGTCATGACTTCGTTGAATATCACACTCGCACCTTTCCTAAAATTGTACGAGGCGATAAAAGATTCCGTTCAAGAGGTGACTACTACTAACATACAAATGAAAGAGGCAAATATACAAACGGACTTGTCTTTGCGGAATCTGAATTTAAGAATGGACAAAGAAGCTGAACAGACCCAGCTTTGGCAAAATCGCCTCACCGAATTAGCAAGAAGAGATGCTAATGACAAGTCTCTATTGATGGAGGCGTTCCTGGAGGATTGTAAGTGGATGAGAAGCCTGCACAAACAGACCAAAGATGAGGTCCACTTGGGAGAAAATCCCTGTCGAGGAAAAGGTCCCATGAAATTGAATCAAGGCAAAGTGACCCACCCCAAGTAAAAAGAACCTATGCTTGAAGAAGTTATTCTGATTTCCCCCGGATGCAAAGGGGGGGGGGGGCGTGAAACGTGATCCAACAACTCAATCAGAGAAATCTAACTTCGCTTTTTTTCTAGGTGGTGCTTCCAAGAACCAGTCCCAAGAAAAGGGGAAAGAGGCGGGGAAAAAAACAAGTGAAAATGGGAAAAAACCAAAAACGAAGTTCTAAAACAGAAAATAAATGGTTCTAGAGCATTCCTGAGGAATTTAGGAACACCACCAAGAAGAGAAAATATTCAACAGGCAGAGAAGCCCAGGAGAGAACTGGTAATGGGAGAATTGAACGACTTAGAGGATGGGGATGTAAATGAAGTGAGAGAAAGAAAAAACTCTGCTCCTCTAGCTGATGATAAAGATGAAGAGAAGGAGCAACAAGTAGATCTAAGTGACCCGATTGAGCTCATGGATAAAAATAAGGATTATGAAGAGTGGGAAAGTATCAGCCCGTCAGAATGGAAAACTATGTACAATTGGGAGACTGCAGAGACAGGCTCAAATCCCATTGACCGCAAGAAACCCCAACGAGATGTCCTGCCTAAGATCGCAAAGGAGTCAGGGAGAAGATCAGATCCACTGGAAAAAGAAGAGGCTAATGAGGCCGATGACAATCCCACAAACTTCAGACCTCTGGAACAAAAATGAAAGGAGCCAGCTAACAAAGAAAGGCATGCACAAGGTCAACTTGAAAACACCCGACCAAAACATGATGGTAAAAACACAAAGAATTCAAAGAAGCCAAGGAAAGGCAAAATGTGCCCGCATCTCCCCCGAGGAAAGTTTCATCTAAAGGATGCTACCTGAAGTTAGAGACTGCATCCAATGGGCCAAGAAGGGCGCTGTGCTTAACAGGATCTTGAATTCTTGCGCCAGTTTTGGTATAACCTGATCTTTAAGTCTCAAACGGTTTCTTCCCCACGATACCTCTGTTTCCATCGCTCTTTCACTCCTTAGAGTTTCTCTTGAATCCCATGCAAGCTCTGTTTCTAATAGACAATGATCGCTATTCGCTTGTTTAATTATTAGAAATGATTTTATCCAGGCAAGCGTATTTCCTCCTACAAAGCAATAATCTAGGCATGCACCCAATTTTCCACTGTGCCGGGTGTTAGCCCCCATTAAGTCGCCTTTTGTTTGGCTATTTAACATCCTCATATCACGTATGCCCATTTCCTTCGTCCATTGACTTTCTTTTCCTAGTAAGTTTTCTGTTTCTTTGATTTTACCCCCTTTATCTAGGAGCTTGATGTTTAAATCTCCATTCAACAGGATAAACTGGTCTTTTTCCTCAGTCATGGAAACAGAGGTATCGTGGGGAAGAAACCGTTTGAGACTTAAAGATCAGGTTATACCAAAACTGGCGCAAGAATTCAAGGAAGCCATAGAAAAAGAGGAGGACATGGTTGATTATAAATAGCTGTTGAAAGCCTTTGTGATCAAATATGATTCAACCAAAGTGAAGCAGATAAAAAAGCAGCATGCCTTTGATGAACTCAGTCTCCAGACGAAAATTATATAGAGCAGATCTCAAGCGTATAAAAAAGACAAATAGCCTAGAGAAATGTGAGCTGGTGAGGAAATGCTGACAAACTTATAAGAATTGGTTGCGCTCAACTCGTTATCTAAGAACTCAAAGAGATGCAGAACAAATGCTGGTGGCACTAACAACAAATAATACGAGAAGTACATGGGATCTAATTAACAGAGATCTAAATCAATCCGCTATAGGTGTTAAGCAAGTCTCTGAGAAAAACTGGTTCGACCATAATACTGCCCTGTTCAAAGGGAAAACTAATGAAAAAGTAGTAGAGAAAAGAATGGAGAACGCTATATGGGCGCTGGACTTTGACAGAGAAGACATCTTAATGCTTATAAAAAAACTAAGCTCTTCCAGGGCAGCCGGCCCCGACGGCGTTTCTAACAAGATGCTGAAAGATAATGAGGAAGGCTGGTCTGACCTAATATATGCTCTCTTCAAACAAGTAGTGAAAGTCAGACAAATTCCAACTACGTGGATGGAGGCTTACATCGTACCTATTTTAAAAAAAGGAGACCGTGGGAACCCAAGAAACTACAGGCCGATTGCGCTATTAGATTTCATCGGCAAGCTTTTTGCATCTATCCTGCTAAGGGACTTAAAGAAATGGGCCGCTCAAACTGAAATCTTGGATGAGAGACAAACTGCTTTTGTGAGTGGTGTTGGCACTTGCCTCAATTTGTTTCTGATCAACATACTAAAAGCAAAGGCCCTAAAAGGGAAAACACCAATCTACTTGGCCTTTATTGATCTCGAACAGGCGTTCGATGGAATAAATAGAGAGCGCTTGTGGGCTAAATTGAGAAACTGGGGATGTCCAGCGGACCTACTGGAGGCTATTCAGGCCCTGTATACGGATACCTCGATACAGGTGCAAACAACTGCAAAGGGAGGACTATCTAGGCAGATTAAAACAGCCCGGGGAATCAAGCAGGGATGCGCACTTGCCCCTTTTCTCTTTGTACTATACATGACTGACTGTAAGACATCGCAAGATCGGATTCGTGCCTTTCCCCCGAAGGTTAACGGAACCGAGTTACCATGGATGTTATACACGGATGATACGTGTTTATAGATCAGACGCCTACAGCGAAGAATAGAGGCTTTCAATAAATATCTAAAAGACAACGACATGAAAATAAATGTAAAAAAATTCATGATCCTGACTATGAAATCAAGTCGTGGGAGGAAAACAGCAGGGAAAATTCAGACGTGGTAATTGTAAAAAGAAAAATTGGCAGAAGTTGATACCACGATATACCTCGGGATAAGAATCAACAAATATTGCAACGAACAGGCACACTATACCCTGATTCGAGAAAAACTTACAGCTCTGACCAACCAAGGCATACTCCTACATCGTAGATATTGAAAATTTTCTCTGATGCCGATAATAACCTTTTATAAGCAAAAGGTAGTGGCCGTCATTACATATGGAGCCGAGGCACTTCTAGCCCTAAAATGGGAAGCTTGGAACCTATGTGAATCCTATTTCTGGCGAAAGATCCTGCGTCTCCCAAATTCGCTACCATTGGAACTTATAAGATCGGAATTAAGACTGCAATCCATTGTCTCAATCGTGACGTGGAAATCACTATCCCTATTTATAAAGGGTATTCTGGAAATCCAGCCAGCCATTCAGAATCCTAGCAAGACCAGGGACATCCAATGACGATACAATTCTACAAGATTGGAAAACGAGATGTGAAGTAACCTTGACACATCTGAGATCTCTGAAGATACTCTGAAGAACAATCCAGATAAGGCCAAAAGAACAAACCGGGAAAAAGATTAGGAGGAAACCCAGGAGAAGAAATTGTCGCGAAACCTATGTCATAATGTCATCTGGGAATGCAAAGCTCTAAACATGCTCCCACCGAACTTGATGAAATTTCCTTCACAACATTATCAAGATCTGCTCATGCATTGTAGATTTAACATATGGCACTCCAGAGAAATAAAATGGCGAAGGCTTATTGATAAATCAACAGCCTACTGAAGATTCTGCAGAATTAAGGAACAAGTAGCCTGCCCGAATCTGACATCGAAACGGCAGATGTACATGGGAAACTACACGAGCAAGATCTTGGAGGAGACTGAAGAAGACTGTTGGGAAAGACTTATTACAGCTGAGAAAGTGGGCCGAACTTTGGATGCACTAAAATTTGTTGGATCCTTGAAACTGGATCAGGAGGAGGAGGATCCCGAAGTGGAAGTCACCCAAAACCAGGTTGAATTGACTGGTGGACCTGGTTCGGGGGGCTTCATCTACAGAATTTGACCTTGAATTGAACCTAATTTGGGGAGGCTGGACTTCTTAAAGGAAGGAATGTTAAAGGTTTAACTTTGTTTAACCAATAAAACAAAAAAACAAAAAAAAAGAATTAAAATCATTTTAGCAGCTTTTCCCATCCAGTGCAATCACATTCAAAAGTATTTTTGCCTGTTTTAAAATCATTCCTGTCTCTCTCTAAGCTTGCTGGGGGGAACTGGAATTGAACTGCATTATTGAGTGTATTCTTGAAACCTGTGTGCCCTTATTTCCATCTCTCATATTGCATAATAGTGGGGGGAGTGAGTAGTCATAGGGGAAAAAGTGACCATATTATCTTTTGATTGAAATCATATTAAGTCTATTTCTGTGTTGCATTCTTTCCTATCATTGCATTTCCTTGAATCATATAAAGTATTCTCTGCTACAGTATCCTTCCTATTCCTACTCCTAAGTGATTAAAGAGATTGTTGATTTTGTAATATTACCCATTGTTGATTACCTTCCCTATTCATAAGTGTGCTATTCAGATATTATTTTGTTCATAAAAGTGTGATATATATATATATATATATATAGTTTAATTCTTCAAATAAACCTTTTAATTTGCAAAACAAACCTACTTCTTGGCTCAGTGAGGTCAGGGGGATTCAAAGAGAGGGGCGTTATATAAGGGTTTATCTTCCAAATTTAAAGAACTTTGACATACAAATATATAAATACTGGCTTCCATTGGGCATCCCATACTAAGCATTGATTTAGTTGGAGTGCTGGATTGAAGTCACTTACAATCAACAGAGGAGCTCCGAAGACATCTCGGGAGGTGCTGTGACCTTTCAGGGGTGTATTCCACGAATACCAGTAGACCTCTGACCCATTTGCAGTGCAATGTCTTTGCATGGACGAATCTGCCCAGAACTTTGGTGAGCTCCAGTTAGACCTCCATAGACACAATCCCACTCATCCAAGTCCCCTCACCAGAGTGCAGGACTGAAGAACTAACGAAGATCAACCGGCCGGTAACTGTCCTTCGATGGAGCTGATAAAAAGGCACCAAAAGCAGACCGACAGGGGAGACCAAAGAAATCATTACTGAGGGTCCTTTCTTGCGACTGCTGCTGTGACATCCCAATCAGAGTCATTCCTTTTGTCGGCAGACCGGAGGAATCAGGAGACTGCGGGGTCCAGCTGCTAACCTAAGGAACTGTGGGGCTAAAGGTAGAACTTACCCTAAGCCAAGGAGTCGCACCAGTGTGACTGGAGTGCATACAAGTTGTTTGGTTGTCAACCCATACCTCTGCCCAGGCTTAACAAGCTTGCGATCCATTAGGGAGTCGTTTGCAGGGTCCCTATAACTTGTGTTATCTTGTTAAACATTTTTAGTTTTGGCTATTCGGTGGGGAAAAAAGCGCTACCTACCTATAAAGCCGAAACTATTGTCAAACATAAAAAAATGTTTGAACATAAAAGCTTGCAATGGGGGCTTTGAACGTAGGTTTATAATGATTTTCAATGTAGAAGACATATACGGATGGATTTATGTAGTTTGGCTATGTGTCCCATCCATTTGACGCCCATTGCTAAGTGAAATCTATCGGATTTTCCTCCCATTCCAATCCATTTCCCTCCAATCACACCTCTTTTTGTACTCTGTGGCTGAATTTGTACTGTGTGGTGAATTTGCTAGCCATTTTTCCTTCCAAAATGACAGCCACCATGTTTTAATGATATTAAAAAGTAATTTGACTTGATTGATGATTTAAAATATATATACTGCAGCTTTCAAAGCTATGTTACATATTTTACTGTATTTTGTATTTTAAAAAAACAAGGACGCGTAATAGTTAAGTTTTGGTTTAAAATGGCTATGAAACTGTACATCTAGTGACTTGTAGGGTATTGGTCAGTGTTTTTGATAAAAGGAGCATCTGATTGGGTGTGCAGTTTCTTAGTGATGTCACTATTATGTGATTGGCTTTCGAGTATGGGCTTTTTTGCAACACATCAGCCATTTTCTTTCATTGAATCCTAGTTCTTTTAATCTCTGATTCTTTCTTCGTTCTTCTCGTATGTAGCAAGCGTGCTAGTTCGAGATGTATTGTATTGTATCGAGATGTATTGATCACTTCTAGCCAGCTCACTGTTTATAAGCCCTTAAAAAGTGACCAGCTATTTCACATCTGACAGAGCAATAGAGTAAATTGGTTATTGCTCCATGAAAAGAGTGCGTGCTTATCACATGCCTAGCATTCAACAGTTTCTGGCCATGTTCTGATGTTGTCTAGTAGACACCTTTTCCGAATGTTGAAAGGGGTGTGTTGAAAGTTGGCTTTGACAGCGCCGTAGACACTGCACTTTTTACCTTTTAATGCACGTCCACAAAAACACAGGACGCCGCCACTCAAAGGTTTCCTCTACTTGTGCCCTGTTAATTGGTGGGTGAGAATCGAAACCACAAATCCCAGAACGCAAAGTTCTTTTGGCTGAAGTGGCAGAATAAATTTGCATTATCTATGAGCCCCGGCATGTACCGCTCTTCATTCCTCCTGGCTCACTAGGGGGCCATGTCCACCTTCCGTTACTCCCCGGCAGGATCCACAGCAGACCGTACTACCCACTCCGCACCACGGTGCTCTCCCCCATCACCGGCAGATGTGGACACACTTCTCTTCTCCCACCGTGGTCCTCCAGCACTGGCCGTCACATAAAGTGTGGATGTGGGGGACCCAGCAGTTTGTGACACGCAGCAAACTCGGACACAGTTGACTCCTCACTCCACTGTTCCGACGTCCCCCCTGCTTCGCCCTCACCAGCTTCTATGTGCCCACCCCCCCAGCCCCCAGGCTTACAAGTTGTTCCAGTGAGTGTTCATGTCCCCTCTGTTGCCATTCCATGTCGGCTAGTACAAGCCTCCTCGGTTCTGGCTACAGATCTCCCTCTGGCACGTCTGACCTCCAGTTGTTGAAAATTATGCTATTCCGCAGGCTCTATGCAACATATTCGGGTCCTGGTGGCATCCCCATATGCGACCTGCACCATTGTTACTTTTATTTTCCCATCTGCTGTTTATATTTAAAAGGAAATACTTATTAATTATTACTTCCATATGTTTCAAAGCGTAATTGATTGGCATGAGATTGAGCAGGCACTACCACAAGTGTGATAACAATTGTGAAACAGGATTTAAGTTGGTGTTGGCATCCTTCTGTCCAGCAACAGCACTCATACTACACCTAAACTGAATACAAATGGAAAATAATTAGAGAGCGCAGGCAGCGCTCCTGGCCACCTTTGCCTGGCAACAAGTTTCGTTTTAAAATGAACGTTATAGGACTTGCGACTACTAGGAAGCAGGAACCCCTTGACCTCTTATCAATGCAATTAACACTAGCAGCATCTGGGCTACATCTCTCTCATTTTGATGGCACCTTTTCGAGTGGACCACCTGTCCAAAGATACATGCGTGTTAATCTATCACCATTTTATGTGTGTCCGGTTTAGAATAGCGAAAAACATATCATTAGTCAACCATTTTCCGCAGTTGTTAAAACTACACAATGTTCATCCTCGCAAAAAGGTCACCCCTCAGAAGTAGATATTCAGGAAGGGGATAAGAAGGAAGTGTCTGAAAGGCACATGCAGCAGTTCCTGTGTCAGCCATCTTCTCCTACTAATTTTGAACAATGGTGAATGAAACAATTCGGCACATTCTGATAATCTGCATTTTAATAAAAGTATCAGACTTTATCAAAAATGTGTAAATGTTTATCTCTGTAAAATCCAAATCACAAAATTCACGTTGAATGGGAGTAAGTGTAGCAGTGAGTTATCCCGATAAAAGCCACGTGATTTGTAGTAAAACTAAATGAAGTATTTTTATCATTTTATGCGACTCAATGTAATAATAAAATTAAATATGTAGTGTGCCAAAAGTGTCATTTTCATAATTGTGTTCATGACACCATGGTGCATTATAAACACTGTAATCTTGTACTTAGTACCTCCTAGTGACTATTGGCAAGCCAGAACTAGTCACATTATTGCACTAGGTTTGTGTGCAAAGAAACGTTTGAAATACAGTAATTGCCAGTGACATGAGAATTATTTAATTTATAAAACTGCAATGCACAGATTAGATATGAAATCCTCATTAGCGAGCAACTGGCCTCGCTCATCAACTTCCCCAGAACGCAAGGAAATGAACACGACTCAGAAAAACAGTACTGCAGGCCCAGACAAAAACATGCTTTCACTCGGGGAAGTGCCATGCTACCTCTATATTCAGTGAAATAGTGCCCTAGGTTCACCGAAATTCAGTGGCGCCTGGTGATTTTTTGTTTTGAATGTTAGGTGGTGCTAAAGCCCCAAATATATGCAGAAACTTGCATTAGCGTACAGCTAGGGAGAAAGGGTATATGAGGAGGGACACAAAGCTTGTAGCGGTTTGTTTATTTCCCCACTGCAGGGCAGGCATGGTATCACAAGTATGACACCGACACAATGGGTACAGTTTATAAAACCTTTATTGAAATGGTTGGGGTTGGACAAACTCCTATTCTGCCCTATAACTAAGATGGAGTTGTCTCAACCATTAAATAATAAATAACGCAGTCCTAGGTGTCTGTCAAATCAAAATGGCCTACGCTAACAAAAAACCTAATGCCTGCCATATCTCTCGTACAAAAAAAGTGTAAAAAGGAGAAATACATGCAAAAGGAAAAACCAGTGTTCAAATGAATAAATGTGGTTGAACCAGCTCTCCTCCCCACGTTAGACCTCACGGAGTAAGGCTGTGCCTGTAGGCAGGATAACACACTCTGGCTCAGCTTCTAACACAGTAAACAGTTTCAACACGTGGATCGAGGTCCGTGTGGCCTTCCACGTTTAAGTCTCTTTTCTGTGACTTCAAAAATAATGTCCCATCAAAACAGTTCACAAAGGTCCCCTCTGCCGGGCTCAGAGTAAAGTTCAACACAAACAAGCAAGGGGGCTCCCTTCCCCAAGCTCATCTCACTTCAGGTCTCCCTCTGTTGGGCTTGGACCCCATTTGGGTATAATTCAACACTAACTTGCCAGGAGTCTCCCTTCCCCAAGCTTTTCTCACTTTGGGTCTCCCTATGCCAGGCTCTAAATGTGCGTGGTGTTCGTCACAGACCACGGCAGGACTGCTTTGACTAAATGTTCACAGTGCATCTTTCACTTTCCCCCTTCTCTGGGAGTTAACTTCTTTATTCCACTTTTGCTGTTCATATGCCCTGCTTTAAACAATTCACTTTTCACAGAGACTTTCGGGTGGGCTACTTCCTTTCACCGGACCACTCCGTTGCTTAGTATCACTGTCTTCGCAGCTGCCTTTTACATCGAAGTTCATTCATAGGTCTTCTTTTCCTTGTGTTTCACTCACACGCGCACAGCCTCTACTTGCAATATATTGTTGCTTATTTCAAACGTTTAACATACACAAGGCGCTTCACCAACTCACCGGCTGGGTGCGTATCTTCTTGGTTTTTACGATTCCAATTCACGAGTCAAGGTTAGTACCACATGCTTGACCTCTCCTCCCCAACTATGCCATTCAGCAGGCCTTCTCAAATTGTCTTTCGCGGCCTGTCAGAGGCAACAACCTCTAGTAATGAATTCCTGGGGATTTCGACCCGCTGCTCCCATCCCTTGGTCTTTCATTCTGCTCCAGTATGTTTGCCTTCGTCCCGGAAGCCAAGCTCATACTCGTGTTCTGCCTTGCTCAGTGTGTCTTTGGGTGCTGCCTTTTATTCGTGTTAGGAGAGCTAATTGGTATCAGGTGTATGCACTTAGCATTAAGTGCCTGACCTTGCCTGTGCCGATTAGCAGGACATGTCCAGTACAATGTGTGTAAGAGGATGTTGTTACCCTCAGTCACCCTCTTCCTCGGCCCAGTGTCTGTGTAAAAGGGGAGGTGGGAGCTGGGACCTCAGAGAATCCTAAAACATAGGATGGGTTGGATATACAAAATAAAGGGGAATACCGTGTCTCACCATCAGCGCCCTCATCCAGGTGATCCTTTCGCACTGGTCCACCCCGAGTCTGGATCTAAAGGTGATGGCTGTGCCCTAGCCACCTGAGAGAGAGATCCCTGGAGACTAGCGGATAAGACACCCTCTTGTTTCTCACACCACCCATTGACGGCCAATGGCAATGCACTTCCTATAGCCATTCCCACTCACTTCCTTTGTGCGCAAAGCGCCTGCCATTGTTTTTTCAAAGCCGTCTTCTGAGAGTTAATGACTTAATTTTAGCAGTATGCGCACTATTGCTGTGATGAAAAGGTCTTAACCAGGTCTACCTTCAGCCGCTCGATTTATAAGCATTATGTGTGTTCTTTCTTTTTTAAAACAAGAAGTAGCTCAGAAGTAGCGGTTCTGCTGTGTTCTGCCAGGAGACTACGAGCTACGTGCATGGTGGACCCCTTGAACACTTCTACTGATGTAAAGGAACATTTGTAGACATTTGTGGACATTCTAATAGATTTATCACTATTCAGTGATAATTATAGACCCTAATTCTTCACTTTGTTTCACTTTAGGGACCGGAAGCCACGCCCCCTACTGCACGTGTCATTAAAACAGGCCGCACACGCGCTCCGAGAAGTAGCTCGGAGGTAGCTGTTCAGCTGCTTCGGCGCATTTAGCGTGGAGTTAGAAGTCCTCTCCATGCCTGAGCGTGTTTGGTATAACACTGTATCTCTTGAGCCTTGATCCCTCTGAGTGTCCTTAGTAGCGTTGCAGTACTCTGCTACGGTCAGAAGTTGGAGGTACGACAAATGCTAAGAGTTGTCTGCAGTGTACAACGCTGCGTGTGTCTTGTTACTCCTCCTCGTGGTTTAGTTTTTCTTATTTAGCCACATTTACATTTGCTGTACCAGTTTCAGTTTGGGTTTATATTAGTTTAAGCTGCTTGTGCTACATGATAGTGGCAATCGAATAAGGTTATAAATTAACCTATGCATTTATAATTTTGCGGGTAACTATTGGGCAAGACACATGGTTGAAGTACACGAAAATATACTGAGGCCTAATGCGCTATTTAGATTACTATAATGTCGGCCTATAGAAGTAAAATAATACAGAAAGCAACCTTTGTTCCCCAGGTATTGACACGTCGTGCGAGTATGGCTCTGGCAGTTGCGACTGCGTTGCCTGGCTGGTCCGACACAGATGATGATTTAATTGAAAGTGCACAGTCCTGTGGAAATGTTTGTGGTTGTTTTGCTGATACTGGCAATGATGTATTTCCCAGTTCTTCTCAAATCGTGTATGAAGGTGATGGCATAATGGCACCTGATAATATGCCTGTCTGTGATCTAAATTCCAGTTTGATGTTTGATAACACACCCCCCCCCCATTTTCAGCACAGCGGACCATTCTCTAATGGGAACTACACAACATCTAGAAACCATTATAGAGGGTCCAGAGCATCAACATTTCACAGACATAAAGGCAGCATCTGATAATGAGCGTGCTAGCGTTAATGCACTGATGTTTATAGAGTTTAAGAAGCAGTCTAGACTGTTGAATGAAATAGTCCTGGCCTTCACAGCTCTGCCTAGACTGTGTACCAGACTGATGAATGAGTGGGAGGCCAAATGCAGTAATAAAAGATCTAATATGGACCCAGCGGGTCGTGAAACCTGCGTTAAACCTTTGGCGGCATGTGACCTGGAGTCTAGAAGTGAACCCATACTGATTTCCAAAAATACCATCTTGGTTCAGGAGGAGTTACAAATGCAACTGCCTAATGTGAATTTACTAGCAGATTGGAATGAAAATAGTGGGAATGGCTCCAGCAACATGAACAGTCCTGAGTCAATAAAAATATCTAAAAAACAAATGAAAAAAACAAAAAAGAAAAAGAATCTATCACTACCTAAGGGCTCTAATAACAGCTCGCGTAAGTTCATGAGAAATCTGGACTTGCGGTCTGTATGTGATGACTTTCCCAATGATATAGAAGGGTTGCATGGGTCTGGAGCAAATAAAATAGCTAGTCCTGCAATAGGGGACCAGATATCACGTGCAAGAACCGTTTCAATTGTAGAAACCGGAAACAGAATTGAGAAAGAGTACTCTGAGGGTTCTAACAGATGCCTTAAAACATAAACAGGTGGCTGATAGGATAGATAGAAATCTCAGGCGCATGGAAAGGGGTGTGGCCGACATATTTGAAATTTTTAAAAATCCAGAAGTACAGTCACGTGAGAATACACCTTCCTCTGCTGGCCTTATGTCACCTTTTGTACCTCCTCACTCAATGGGTGAGTCAGTAATATATGTTGATGATCTGCAGCTCCATATTTATCCTGTCTTGGACTCTGATCCTGTATCTAGTGAGACACTGAAGGCACAAGAGAGGAGGGAGAATGATGTTCCTAAGGTTGAGCATGGTAATACTGTCCCGGTGATTAATCCCAAGGTGGTTGGCTGCGTCCCCCCCGCAAGTATGTCTCACAGAGCAAGCAGTTTGTTCCTTGATTGAAAATATTCTAAAAAAACACAAAATGAGTGAAAGCAAGAGTGTGTTGCTGAATGTAATGAATGATCTTTCGCATGCTGCCAACCCGATTGCCGCTTTGGATCAAATAACAAGCGAGGCTTTGAATGCTGAATCTCGGCTAGTAAACGAAGAGTGGAGGTTGAAATATGCGGACCCCAACCTAGTGCCAGATGTTTTAACACAGGGTTCAGGTCATGCCCCAGAAGGGGTTACAGAACACACTCTGGGAATCATGGTTGATAATATTCTAAAAAAGAAAATGTTCTACAGGTTGTAATGGATATGCTCCAATTGAGCCTAATAAAACTGTATTCACGGGGGGGGGGAATTTTGGAGGCTATTCATAGGCTGGAGGTGGCATATGACTCTTTTGGTAGAGTGCATGTTAATAATGCTCCTGTGATAACAGGAAGGAGTATTCAGAATGATGTGCCTACTGGGCATCTAAGGGACCCGGTCTTCCCAAATGAGTATAGTTTAATCTTGTATTTTGTGCTTGGGGAAGGTGGGCCTAGTTCATTGAATAGACCATACATATTCAACCTATTTAATGAAATCCCGGAACTTTGTCCGATAACATCGGCAGACATACAACTGGTTGACTTTAGTCATAATCTAAGATATGATTATGTACGCTTGATTATCAAATCTCCTCTGATCAGAGCACTACTTTTGAAAGAAGTGGGCTCGCTTCAGAGGAAGGGTTTTGATATTATACCATACAATGTTACACCCAATTACAAACCTTCACAGGTGAAAGACGTGCAAAATGGAACTTCTGCTAATAGAACAGCTGCACCACCCCTTATACAAAATGAAGGTATTGAGGTTATAAACGAAGCAAAGTCTTGCTTGAAGGATATGCAAGAGTGGCGCTGGCTTGCACTTTCCATGCGAGAATCCATAGATCAATTGAAATCTGTTCCAAAACCCCTTTAGCATACAGAATTACCTTCAACTTGTCTCATGGAACGCGAGAGGTTATAAACATCTCTTGCTAGTTACTGAAGAATGTGCGAAACTTAGCAAATTCGATTTTGTGTTGTTCCAAAAAAAGATGAGAGCATTTTCCATGTAGACACCACTTTCGTGCTGGATTGTGCCATACAAGCTAGTTTTCAATTGATAAATGCTGGAATTGTCCATATTCTGATGTTCAATGTGTACTGGAATATATGTGATGAGAATATGTGTGATTTATAGGAGTTCCTTGCATGTCTAAATGAAGAAATTGGTAATTGGCTAGATATACATCCACAAGGTTTTATACTACTTGCAGGCGACCTGAATGCGGATTGTTCTCTCACAAGGGATGAGCTGTATCTGGTGCATGCACTTCCGCCTAATGTTGATAACAAAAAATCTAGAGGTTGCCAATGGCTGGATTTTGGTAGGAGTTAGGGAATGGAGCCAATCTACAACATACGTGGGCTGCACGTGAATCGTGTTCTATAATAGATTATATATTTGTAAGCACTCACGAGAAATCTTATTGTAAAAAATGTGAAGTCTTAGATGACTGCAATAGTGATCATACAATGCTAAGTCTAGAACGTCCATGGTGCAAGGCTCATAAGGAAAGCTTGTCTTTTCCAATACAGATTGAAGCACATAATGATGGGAAACGTGTAAAATGGAATCGAGGTAAAATGGAACAAGCTCATTACATCATTACACAGGATTTTGCATACTCAAATTATGAGAAAAAGCTGGTTTGGTATTCTGTGGATGTTTTTGGGGACTACATTGAAAATATGTTAGATCGTAGCAAGGTACTTATTAGTGGCAGTACAGAAATAAAGCAAGTGCACACACACACACATTTGCACAGGCTTTAAAAAAAGCAAAGACTAATATGAGAAAGACCATTCACAGCATAAAGAAAATGGACATTGGGGATCTGGAGAGGAATCAAAAAATTAGGCGATGTAAGCAAACCTATAAAAATTGGATTAAGAGCATCAGACGAGGACTTGCTCAAAAAGATGTAGAGGCAATGATTGAAGCTATGCGTGGGAATAATAACAAATGCTTCTGGTCCTTAATAAATAAAGATCAGTGTGGACAACATCAGCTTCAAATGAACCCTATTGAATCTGGGGTTTGGTCTACATATTTTGGATCCTTATATAGGTACCCTGATAGCCAATTGTCCTTTGATGAACTTACAGCTGTTGTATGGCATTTGGATACATCTGTACCGAATATCAAAAGATTAATCAAAAAAGCCAAGCCGACCTCCACTCTAGGTCCCAATTACTTGTCATTTGCCAATCTAAGTAATATTGATCTGTGGTCCAAACTTCTGCACTTATTTGTGGATATTTGCAGTAAAAAGAAGATACCAAACAATTGGAAAACCTCATATGTATTGTTGCTATTCAAGAAAGGCAATCGCCTGTGTCCCAAAAATTATCGCCCGATCACACTCATGAATGTGGAGTCGAACATTTTTGCGGCAATGGTACTTGAAAAATTGACCATTTGGATTGATGACAACAGTGTATTAGGTTATAGGCAGATAGGTTTTCGCAAAGCTATAGGGATGGATGCTGGAGGACATTTGGTGGTTCAACTAATGAGTGCAGTCAAACAGAAAGCATTGAAGCATTTATTTATACATTGCATCTATGGATTTAACCTCCACATTTGATCTTGTGGATAGACCAACACTGTGGAAAACATTGTCTATGTTGGGCATTGATAATGCTTTGCTTGATGTTATTATTCACCTTTACACAGAAACAGCAATCAGAGTCAGGCTTAACAATAAAGGTCTATTGTCTGATATTATACCAACCGGCAATGGGCTCATACGGGGGTGTAGACTGGCAGCAACACTTGTCAATCTTTATGTTTCAAATGCAGGCAAGTCCCTAAATTGCAGTGGGCTCATTGGTCCAAAGATTGGAGGTTTAACTATTAGATGGGCTGCATATGCTGACGATTTTTTGGACTGCACAAAAATAGGATTAGAATTGCTAAGGTATGAACTTGGTGTACCTTCACTTACCAGCATTATGTTCAACAAAAATTGGCTCTATGGAGAAAATGTCTGGTTTCTGAAAGCAGTTCAATCTATTCTTATTTGAGTCATGCAAAAAATGTCAATTTCATGTGAAACCTAAAATGGGACTGTGAGAAAAAACTGTTCGATCTGGGACTGTCTGTAAATACACTTCTTAGGTTTCCAGTAAAGGCCAAAGAGATAGTTAATGCTTATGACTTGTTGGAAAATAATGTAGTTCTGTTAAATTCTAAGCTCTACTCCGAAAGTGTGTCATATTGGAAATATTTCCCTTAACCGGAAGAATATTTGAAGCAATACCCTTCAAGAGAATTTAGAAACTCATATATGCGTTTCAGGTTCAATGTATTAAGTACAAATGAGATTTTGTTTATTCATGGGTTGAGTACAAGTGGTAATGATGAATGTCGTTTCTGTAAATTGAAGGGTGGAGGCGAATCCTTGAATCACTACTAGTATGTCCCACACTTTTGGAGAAGAGAGTTGAAAGTTTTTAATTGTTTGTAACGAATACAGCCTGGGTTGATAGAAACAAACTCTGGCAAGATATGCCTTGAAAATGAAAGTGAATGAGTTTTTGAAAAATACTTGTTCTCGAACATAATAAGGGGTGCAGGTTGTGATATGGCATATGCTTTGCATTGAAGCATTGGCCTGTATGTGAATCATGTTTGGTGTTTATATATTCATGAGGATTTGGTCCTTTAAACATGTTAAGCAAATTGGAAGTGATGCAAATTGTTAGTCTTGTTAAAGGATGTAGGTCACTATGTGGGTAACACACTATATGCTCTTTTTAAAAAATAATAAAAAAAAAGGCTTCAAAAGTTTGTATCATGTAGTAATGTGGTTATGTCCTGGAAGTGAAAATTCCTCCCTTTTGCTTTTCTTTTATCTTTTTTTTTATATGTAAATGTATATGTAATTGTTTGTGAAATTAATGTTTTAATTGAATTTGATCATGTTCTTTTTATCGTATATATTTTTGTAAAGGTCTGAATAAACCAAATCAAATAAATACAATTTTTTTAAAAACAAGCATTGGCAAAGCTAACAGTTTTGGTTTGTGTACACATATTAGGCATTTGCCAGGCACTGCTATTATATTCCCAGGTACTTGCACCACTTTACAGCTGCTACCATTGATGATCAGTTAACACCATCACAGTAGTGCAAATGTCTTTCCCATGACTAAACAAAAGCCAAAACTGTTGGCATTGCCAATGCTAGTTTCTTAAGTGACAAAAGTATCCTGAGGAACTATGCCTTTCCTGCTGCTACATAAGACTTTTGTTCCACTGTTACACTGACTTTTGGATAGTTAGGGTTTGGACAGCCGAAGAATTGAAAAGTTTTACTATAAAGTAAATTACTGGTAAAGTGTTAAATAACCCTCCTTTTCTTTGCTACAGACTTACAGGCCGATTCATGGAATTAATGTGCGCCGAAAATTTCGGTGCAAGCGTGCGAAAACGTGCGATTCGCAGTGAAAGAGCGAAAATCGCAGTGCAGGTGCGAAAATCGCAGGGAAACCAGCGCACATCGATTCTGTCATGCATGCTGGACGCTACGCTCGTAGAACAGCTAGACCGTTCTACTCTAAATGGAGGCTATTCGATACGTTACCGGGAAAACGACGTTTACACTTTACACGTCGCTAACTTCACGTGACTTGCTTCGTCACGTGAACTACGGTATCACGTATTTAAGCAGCGTAGAAACTTCACTCGCTGCTTCTGATCGTCTCTCTTGGCGTCGTGTAGCTGAACCTCTGATCTACAACCTGGTATTTTCCTACAGCTACTTTTGGGCCTTCGATAGCGTGTGTTCCGCCACACGCTGATTCCTGGAGCTATCCCTTCGCGTGCTATTCCACACGCGCTCTTCGTCTTCATACGCGGCTGGCCAAGGCTGCGTAAATCCTGTCCGCGTGTAAACATCCACACGCGCTCTTCGTCTGCAAGTGCGGCCGGCCCAGGCTGCGTGAATCCTGCCCGCGTGTTAAATCCACACGCGCTCTTTGTCTTCATACGCGGCTGGCCCAGGCTGCGTGAATCCTGCCCGCGTGTTACATCCACACGCGCTCTTCGTCTGCAAGTGCGGCCGGCCCAGGCTGCGTGAATCCTGCCCGCGTGTTAAATCCACACGCGCTCTTTGTCTTCATACGCGGCTGGCCAAGGCTGCGTAAATCCTGCCCGCGTGTAACTTCCACACGCGCTCTTCGTCTTCAAGTGCGGCCGGCCCAGGCTGCGTGAATCCTGCCCGCGTGTAAAATCCACACGCGCTCTTTGTCTTCATACGCGGCTGGCCAAGGCTGCGTAAATCCTGCCCGCGTGTAACATCCACACGCGCTCTTCGTCTTCAAGCGCGGCCGGCCCAGGCTGCGTGAAACCTGCCCGCGTGTAAGTCCACACGCGCTCTTTGTCTTCATACGCGGCTGGCCAAGGCTGCGCGAACCCTGCCCGCGTGTAAATCCACACGCGCACGTTGTCTTCACACGCGGCTGGCCCAGGCTGCGCGATTCCTGCCCGCGTGTAAATCCACACGCTCACGTTGTCTTCAAACACTGTTTTCTTCTACCTCCTGCATCTGTGGAATTAACAGAAGGATTGATCCCTAAGTGGGAAGGAAGCCTTTCAAGGATTACTGGAAGTGACTTTGAACTGAACTTTGAACGCTATCCTGTGGTGACTTCAACCCGTATCTAGCGTGAGCCTCGTTCCGTCCGGGATAAGTCTCCCTTACTAATTTTCCCTTCCCTGTCGTTTTGTTCTTCGTTTCGAATCCATCAAGAGACTTCTGGATTGTTCTACCCAGAGATACAGGTCAGTGTGATCATTCCTGTCATTATCTAACTCATCATACTCAGGTTGGAGCAGTTATTCATGATACTTTGATTTGTCCTAGGCTGGATTACTATACCTTACCCACGCCCTTTCCAGTGATCCATCGCTCTGCCTGTTTTATCAGCCAGAGGGTTGTATCATTTGGAAGGTCTTTGTTGACTTCACGACTATCAAGTCGGGTGAACAAGGATCCGGAAGACCCTACCTCCTGTATCCTTTTGAATATTGTATCCTTTTCGGTTGATACTTTGGTGCATTCTGACAGAATCAGAAGCCATGGAGGGTACGGATCCTTTAACTGTTTTGACACAGTTGATCCACGACTTAAGAAACGAAATGGTTACTGCACAGGACATGTTACGGCACCGTATGGACGTTATGCAAGACGCCCTACATGGTAGTCCTCAGGGAACACAAGCGCCGATGGCTACCGCATCCGGATCTGGGACCACGGCACCCCCACAGGAGACTATTAACGTGGTTATGCCCACTCAGTTTCCCTTGGCCCCTCCAGAAAGGTTCACGGGTGATCCCAAAACCTACAGAACCTTTGTAAACCAGTGCCGACTCCATTTCCTTTGCCGTCCTACATCTTTTCCTGACCTGACTACAAAAGCAGCCTTCGTGCTTTCCCATTTAGGGGGCACGGCTGCTGCTTGGGCTAACCCTTTGTTGGAAACTAATAGCCCTTTGTTGTACGATTGTGACGATCTCTTGACTGCTATGAGTAAAGTTTTTGACATGCGTTACTCTACTCAAGCCACAGATTTGGAGTTGCTTAACCTACAACAAGGCAGCCAACCCCTTATGTCTTACGTCGCCCGGTTCAATCAACTGACGGCGGAAACCCAATGGCCTGACAGCAAGAAAACGGCTGTTTTTTACAAGGGTCTTTCTGAAGAACTGAAAGACGCCTTATCTACTATTCCTGTGGTTCCTACGGGTTTCCCAGAGCTGCTTGATTTGGTTCTACAAATCGACGCCCGAAGGAATGCTCGAAAGGGAGAGAAAAAGCCCTTCATGCCAGTCTCGGGGCGGTCAGAGACACCAGCAGTCATCTCTAACGACCCTGAACCCATGCAAATAGGCGCCGTGAGAGGCCGCTTGTCCAATACAGAACGGGAGAACCGAAGAAAAAACCACTTATGTATGTATTGTGGCTCTTCCGAGCATTTATTGGCAACCTGTCCTAAAAAACCCGTCAAGCGTGCGGGAAACGCCAAAACTCGACACTAGCAGGAGTCCCTGTGTCGAGTGTTTCATCGGACTCCAGTACCATTCCTAAACATGCACCTGTAATAGTTCAGGTGACGTTACATTGTGATGAGCGAGAAGTGGTTTCCAAGGCCATGGTTGATTCTGGCGCCACCAGCAATTATATAGACATCACCTATGCCAAGAACCACTCCTTACCCCTAGTAAACAAAAAAAAACCCGAAACGGTGAATACCGTGGACGGATCTGTGTTAACTTCTGGTATGGTAACCCAGGAGACGGTACCTGTTCGGATGACGTTATCAAATAACCATTCAGAAGAAATCGTCTTCGATGTTATTGCTGCTCCGCAGTACGAGATCATACTTGGTCTTGCATGGTTAACCCTTCACAATCCTACTGTTGACTGGGTTTCGGGATCGCTCCAATATCCTTCGACTCATTGCAACGAACATTGCTTTACCAGTCAGGAGGTGTCAAATAAACAACACTTATTGGCCTCTGTGGTGGAGGATTCTGCTATCAGCGTTGTACATCAATGCGACAATATCATACCATGCGAATACGCTGATTACGCTGATGTCTTTGATAAAGGCCAGGCAGAACAATTACCTCCTCATCGACAGTACGACTGTCCTATCGAACTGATTCCGGGTGCCAAGATTCCTACAGGCCGTGTTTATTCTTTAACACCTAAAGAAGATGTCGTGTTAAAGGAATACATTGACAAGGCGCTAGCCATGGGCTTTATACGACCCTCGCAATCTCCTGCTGCATCTCCTCTATTCTTTGTTCCTAAGAAAGAGGGAGACCTCAGACCCTGCATTGATTACAGGGCACTCAATGATATCACCATCAAAAACCAATACCCCTTACCGCTAATAAACGTGCTGTTGGATCAGTTAGGCACTTCCAGCTACTTCACCAAACTGGACTTGCGAGGTGCATACAATTTGGTTCGCATTCGTGAAGGCGACGAATGGAAGACCGCTTTTAAGACACGGTATGGTCTTTACGAATATTCAGTGATGCCTTTTGGTCTGTGCAATGCTCCCGCCACATTTCAATTCTTCATGAATGATATATTCAGAGACATCATGGACCGATTTGTGGTTGTCTATCTGGACGACATTCTGATTTACTCCTCGTCTCTATCGGAACACGTCAGACATGTTTCTACAGTCCTACAAAGACTTAGGGAGAACCACCTCTATGTGAAAGCCGAAAAATGTGTCTTCCATTCGCAGGAAGTTGAATTCCTTGGTTACGACATTACCAATCTAGGTGCTCGAATGAGTCGTTCCAAGGTAAAGGCCGTCTTGAATTGGCCAATCCCACATAACGTCAAATCGCTACAGTCTTTCTTGGGCTTTGCGAATTTCTATCGCAGATTCATCCATTCCTTCTCCAAAACAGTAGCTCCTTTGACGGCTTTAACTAGCTCCAAAGTGCCTTTCTGTTGGAACCAACATGCCCAAGCAGCATTTGAAAAACTGAAGGAAGCATTTACCACTGCACCCGTGCTTCAACATCCGGATCCTGATCGCCAGTTTGTCGTTGAAGCGGATGCATCTAGTGTTGCTATTGGCGCCGTGCTCTCACAAGTCTGCACAGAAACCAAGGAGGAACACCCAGTGGCTTTCTTCTCTCGTAAGCTCACCTCATATGAACGGAACTACACCGTTACTGAACGGGAACTACTGGCTATCAAAGATGCCTTCCGAGAATGGCGTCATCATCTTCTTGGGGCCAAACAACAGGTGTTGGTGTACTCCGACCATAGAAATCTCCAAGCATTCAAATCCATGAAATGCCTTACGGCCCGTCAGGCCAGATGGCACGTCTTTTTTGCCCAATACGATTTCCAGGTCACTTATCGTCCTGCCCGAGAACATGTTAAGTCGGACGCTTTGTCCCGTATGAGTAAAGAGGCGCAGGAAGAAAAACAAGTACAGATCCAGCTGTTGGCAGATCATGTAATTTGTGGGTGTTCGGTTCAACCATCCTTAAAAACCGAAATACAAGAGTGGGTAAAAAATAACCCACAAGTAGTCCGGGATATGAATCTAGACGTGCATAACGGTTTACCATTCACACAGGGGGTGCTTTATCTATCAACTCCTTCAATGCGGGATAAAGCCCTCAAATGGAATCATGATTCCTTGATTGCAGCCCATCCTGGACAGAAGAAAACACTGGACCTGCTCAAAAGGTGGTGCTGGTGGCCATCCATGGCAAAAGACGTTATAAACTACGTGTCTTCTTGCTCTGTATGTATCCAATGTAAAAATACTCCTGGTAAACCTGTGGGCTTACTCCAATCCCTGCCTGTCCCTACCAAACCATGGGACATGATATCTATGGACTTTGTGGTGGAACTCCCCCCAAATCAAGGATATGATACCCTATGGGTCGTAGTGGATTATTTCACTAAACTGGCCCTATTTATACCTTGTATTGGTTTACCAACTGCTACTGTTCTGGCTGATCTATTCATCCAACATATATTCCGTTTCTTTGGTCTACCATCAGTAATCATTACTGACAGGGGCTCGCAGTTTGCGTCACGCTTTTGGAGAGCCTTAACATCTGCATTACTAATTGATGATAGAATGTCCAGCGCTTGTCATCCTCAAACCGACGGACAGACCGAAAGGGTCAATTGTACTATGGAACAATATCTGCGGTGTCTGTGTTTGCAATACCAATCGGATTGGCTCACGGTGCTGCCGGCGGCTGAATTCGCCTATAACAACTCTTATCATAGTGCCATAGGCACTTCACCGTTCTATGCTCTCTATGGACAACACCCCCGATCAATACCTCTAGATTCCGGTCTATCCATGGACACGCCTGCCGCAGGCCGTACGCTTCGTGAACTGAAGAGTTTACAAAGAAGGGTGAAGCAGCATTTGGAGAAAGCCAAACGACGTGACAAGTTCTATGCCGATGCTCATAGGGTGTCCGCACCTGTCTATAAGGCTGGGATGAAAGTCTGGCTATCCACTAAGAACTTAAGAATTCCGGGCAAGAAGAAGTTGTTGCCTAGATTCATCGGTCCGTATGTTGTGCTCCATGTTCTTAATCCTGCTGCTGTACGTCTGGCTTTGCCACAACGATGGCGGGTGCATCCTGTATTCCACGTCTCGCTCATCAAGCCTTTCTCTGACACTACTAGACTGCCGGTACGGCCTGTGGCTATTTCTGTGCGGGGGTCTGATGAATACGAGGTACAAGACATACTGGATATGAAACTCCGTTCTGGTAGACCATTTTATCTGGTGGACTGGAAGGGCTATGGACCTGAAGATAGGTCTTGGGAACCTCTTTCCAACATTCATGCTCCTGCTTTATTGAAGCGCTTCCACACAAGAAGGGGAGAGGTTGTCCCTTTGGGGGATGGCACTGTCATGCATGCTGGACGCTACGCTCGTAGAACAGCTAGACCGTTCTACTCTAAATGGAGGCTATTCGATACGTTACCGGGAAAACGACGTTTACACTTTACACGTCGCTAACTTCACGTGACTTGCTTCGTCACGTGAACTACGGTATCACGTATTTAAGCAGCGTAGAAACTTCACTCGCTGCTTCTGATCGTCTCTCTTGGCGTCGTGTAGCTGAACCTCTGATCTACAACCTGGTATTTTCCTACAGCTACTTTTGGGCCTTCGATAGCGTGTGTTCCGCCACACGCTGATTCCTGGAGCTATCCCTTCGCGTGCTATTCCACACGCGCTCTTCGTCTTCATACGCGGCTGGCCAAGGCTGCGTAAATCCTGTCCGCGTGTAAACATCCACACGCGCTCTTCGTCTGCAAGTGCGGCCGGCCCAGGCTGCGTGAATCCTGCCCGCGTGTTAAATCCACACGCGCTCTTTGTCTTCATACGCGGCTGGCCCAGGCTGCGTGAATCCTGCCCGCGTGTTACATCCACACGCGCTCTTCGTCTGCAAGTGCGGCCGGCCCAGGCTGCGTGAATCCTGCCCGCGTGTTAAATCCACACGCGCTCTTTGTCTTCATACGCGGCTGGCCAAGGCTGCGTAAATCCTGCCCGCGTGTAACTTCCACACGCGCTCTTCGTCTTCAAGTGCGGCCGGCCCAGGCTGCGTGAATCCTGCCCGCGTGTAAAATCCACACGCGCTCTTTGTCTTCATACGCGGCTGGCCAAGGCTGCGTAAATCCTGCCCGCGTGTAACATCCACACGCGCTCTTCGTCTTCAAGCGCGGCCGGCCCAGGCTGCGTGAAACCTGCCCGCGTGTAAGTCCACACGCGCTCTTTGTCTTCATACGCGGCTGGCCAAGGCTGCGCGAACCCTGCCCGCGTGTAAATCCACACGCGCACGTTGTCTTCACACGCGGCTGGCCCAGGCTGCGCGATTCCTGCCCGCGTGTAAATCCACACGCTCACGTTGTCTTCAAACACTGTTTTCTTCTACCTCCTGCATCTGTGGAATTAACAGAAGGATTGATCCCTAAGTGGGAAGGAAGCCTTTCAAGGATTACTGGAAGTGACTTTGAACTGAACTTTGAACGCTATCCTGTGGTGACTTCAACCCGTATCTAGCGTGAGCCTCGTTCCGTCCGGGATAAGTCTCCCTTACTAATTTTCCCTTCCCTGTCGTTTTGTTCTTCGTTTCGAATCCATCAAGAGACTTCTGGATTGTTCTACCCAGAGATACAGGTCAGTGTGATCATTCCTGTCATTATCTAACTCATCATACTCAGGTTGGAGCAGTTATTCATGATACTTTGATTTGTCCTAGGCTGGATTACTATACCTTACCCACGCCCTTTCCAGTGATCCATCGCTCTGCCTGTTTTATCAGCCAGAGGGTTGTATCATTTGGAAGGTCTTTGTTGACTTCACGACTATCAAGTCGGGTGAACAAGGATCCGGAAGACCCTACCTCCTGTATCCTTTTGAATATTGTATCCTTTTCGGTTGATACTTTGGTGCATTCTGACAGATTCATGGAAGTCAGTGCGCGAGAAAAATATTGGATGTGCGCTGAAAAAGTGCGCAGAGCACGCCGGCGCACAGGTCATCTAACGGCATGCGCCACGGCCACAGCGAAATCGCACATAGCGCGGCACACATAACAAAAGTAGGCGGAACACGGGGCGTAACACTCGGAATGGGGAACAACGCGTGAAAATATGGGCGTCACATGGAATCGAATAGGGCAAACCAGCGCACGGCCAAAGACGCGCACAGGCCCAAACACGTCCACCACAAGAATGCAGGTGGTAGCATCCCTGCGCCTGAAATAAATGTGCGCCAAAATGTGCGCTAACAAAAAGCACCTATATACAGCTATGATGAATGGCCCATACTGTGGCCCTCTAGGACAAATGACGTGCAAAGGGGTACGCGACAAACACGGACACCCGCTGCGTGAAAAATAGCGTGTGCGTGCATTTCGGGGTGCGCGGGAAGTACCACACGCGATTGGCCTGGGTACGTGTATTTCGGGGTGCGCTTGAAGTGTCACACACGAATGCAGCAGGGTACTTGTATCTCAAGGTGCGCGTGAAGTGTCACACGCGAATGCAGCAGGGTACGTGTATTTCAAGGTGCGCAGGAAGTTCCACACGTGAATTCAGCAGGGTACGCGTACTTCGGGGTGCGCAGGTAGTTTCACATGCGATCACAGCAGGTTACGTGTATTCCGGGGTGCGCGGGAAGTTCCAAACGCGAATACAGCAGGCTATGTGTATTCTGGGGTGCGCGGGAAGTTCCACACGCGATTACAGCAGGGTACGTGTACTTCGGGGTGCGCGGGACGTTTCACACGCGATCACAGCAGGCTACGTGTATTCCGGGGTGCGCGGGAAGTACCACACACGAATACAGCAGGCTACGTGTATTCCGGGGTGCGCGGGAAGTTCCACACGCAAATACAGCAGGCTACGTGTATTCTGGGGTGCCGGGGAGTACTACACGTGAATTGGCTGCGTGGGTCCTCCCAGGTGTTCCCTCTACACCCTCCACGGCCCCTGCAGGCAGACTACACCACAGGGGACTACCCTGCAATCCTGGTCATGTCCCGCAGGCAGCAAATCCACCATGGCCATGCCCCCCAGCCAACCCACATGTCACCTTGCACTACTGATCACCAACGTATGTCTCCCAGCACCCCCACCCCCCAGCATCCAGGGGCACCCTCCACCAGACCCCCACACATGTCCCACACATGTCCCACACATGTCTCCCAGCACCCCCCCCCAGCAGTGCAGGGCACCTGCCAGCAGGCCCACACTCATGTCCCCCTGCACCCCCACCCCCCAGCAGTCAGGGGCACCCTCCACCAGGCCCCCACTCATGTCCCCCTAAACCCCCACCCCCGAGCAGTCAGGGGCACCCTCCAATAGGCCCCCACTCATGTCCCACACATGTCCCCCTGCACCCCCACCCCCCAGCAGTGCAGGGGCACCCTCCACCAGGCCCCCACTCATGTCTCCCAGCACCCCCACCCCCCAGCAGTGCTGGGCACCCTCCACCAGGCCCCCACTCATGTCCCACACATGTCTCCCTGTACCCCCACCCCCCAGCAGTCAGGGACACCTGCCAGCAGGCCCCCACTCATGTCCCACACATGTCTCCCTGTACCCCCACCCCCCAGCAGTGCAGGGCACCTGCCAGCAGGCCCCCACTCATGCCCCATACATGTCCCCCTGCACCCCCACCCCCCAGCAGTCAGGGGCACCCTCCACCAGGCCCCCACTCATGTCCCACACATGTCCCCCTGCACCCCCACCCCCCAGCAGTGCAGGGCACCTGCCAGCAGGCCCCCACTCATTTTCCCCTGCACCCCCACCCCCCAGCAGTCAGGGGCACCCTCCACCAGGCCCCCACTCATGTCCCACACATGTCCCCCTGCACCCCCACCCCCCAGCAGTGCAGAGCACCTGCCAGCAGGCCCCCACACATGTCCCCCCAACACCTCATGACGATCCACAATCATGGTCCCCATGCCCCCTCAATACACCTCCCACGCCACCCCAGTCTGAACACACCACCAGGTATGACATCCATCCCACCAAGAAATCACCAACACATGATGCATCACAAATGGCTAGTCTGCACATCCACATATATCTGTCAAACCCACACAATGAGAGCATGTGAATGATAAAACATTGTGATATGCATGAAACCAAAGAGAGAATACCACACATTGAAGTACCAAATGATAATGTATTAAACAGAAAAACAAGGGAATGAAATGGAACAGAAGAAAATGGAAATAAGAAATGAAATCCTGCATGTCCAATAAATGAAAAAGATGCATGAAATCCAGATGAAAAGCAATCCAAAAGCAAGTCTCCAAAGTGTTAGTCTAAGAAAATAAATCCAAGGTGCAAAAATAATAAAAAACCATTGATCCATGGAAAAAAAAATTAATAATCCAAATCCATTGTCAAACTATTTACAAAGTGAACATCCAGGGTCCATGTGCCCAATCCTTAAAATGAAACCTATGAAATAAAACCCTACCTAATGAATAACTATATACAAGAAGTCTGGGCATTGCCCAACCGCCCCAAAAAAACAAAAAAAAACAAAAGGAAACTTAACACTAAAGAACCATTTACAAGGGCAGGGGGCTAGTCCGACGGCTCACTTCTGGCTGTTCCGGGCCAGGGCATCATCAAACTCCTGCTCAATGTCCCGGAAGCGGTCCTCTTCCATGGCCCCCGAGGGTCCGCAGTGACGACGACATGTTCTCCTCCAACTCCCTGCGGATTGCCTCGAGGCACTCGGCCTGCCTCAGGGCCCTCCGCATGGAGTTCTCCGCCCTGACCATCGTGAGCCGTGCCTCTTCCGCCCACTGCCGCTCCGCATCTATGGCGTGGCCCAACCGCTGCCACACAGAACACACTTCCCGTCCTGGGTCCTCCTGCCCTCCGGCCGATGCCTGCCCCTCCGATGTCCACTCGTTGCTGCTGTGCCTGTGCCCGTGCCTGTGCTCCTGCTGCCTGCACATCCTCCTCCGGCTGGGGTGCGGTCATTGATGTGGCCACCCCTGCTGGACGTCCGACTCCCGACTGTGGCAGGGATGTGTCCTCCACCAGCCTGGCCGCATGGTCAGAGGCAGCTCCACAGGGCACCCAGGTGACAAATGGGTGGAAAGATGGCACGGAGGACGACTGGCGCATAGGGTGTTCAGTTGAGGAGGGGGTCGGAACAAGCTCCAGAATCCGGCCTGGGTGACCCATCCCAGTAGGCCAACGCGGTCAACGAGCCATTCGGGATGACGTGCAGTCTCCACACGAAAAGACTGCAGGTCACCTCACATGGCCTGTTGACGCAACGCCACACCAGTCAGGACAGGCTCAACCCGTACCTGGATAGCCACGTCCGTAGGCAGAGGAAGGCCAGTTGTTGTAATCTCATCCCCTGCCTGAAAACGGGTCTGGACGTAGGCATCCCTGCTGGTGCAAAATGATGCAGTGACAGGATCAGGGACAGGATTGCACACAGGCACCTCCGTGGCGGCCTGTGCTGCCTCCTGTCCCTGGTCCTGCGCTGTAGCACTAGCACCAGTGGAATCCCCACCTCCAGACCCCGTCTCTGTCGCTTGCACGACCTCCTCCTCCACCAAACCCCCCCACCAACCTGGATGATTCCGTGCCATCTTCCCCCGTCGGCCCTGTGGGGTCCCAGCTGCCCCTTCTGCTGCCGAGGAGTCCAACTCCGACCTCCACCTCTTGGACCTCCCCTCGGCAGCTGCGGCCTGGGACGCGGCACCGGACTCCTCACTCCCCGACGAGATGACAACCTGGGAGGGGAGCCGGGCCTTGCGTCTCCGGCTAGTGGTGCGATCTCTGCCGCTGTGCTCCACAGCACCTTCTCCGCCCTCTTCATCAGTTGACGCTGCAGACAGGGAGAAATAAAACACAGGCATCAGGGCACTGTACAATGGACTCATACACACATGACAGTGGTACATGAGTGGCATTGGCAAACCTCAGACATGGCATCACAATCACCAACACACATGTCATTTCAACTAGCACACATGAGCTATACCACAGCCATATCGCAACAGCCAGCACCATCCATACACATACAACAGCATGAGCATGCAAAGGTGAGCCAGACATCACATGCAACACATGGAGTGGACTACACATGCACACACACCACCACACTCGCATGCATGTGTACACCTCCGACAACTGTTGCAGTGTTACGATCGGCATCCATGTCACATCTGCCAATCAGTCTTCCACATCCCGGTGTCACATGCATCCATGTTGCATCACTGTTGCACCCTTGTCAAATACACACACATGCACATGGTGCAGATACATGCAGCTGAAACCAACATACATGTGTGACATCACGACCATGCCTACTTACATACACATTCATTCAAACATGTGTGCACACACATCTGCATTTGGCATTCAAGCCTACACACACAAGCACCATCCATGTCTCACACATGAGAGCCCTCGCATGTGTTAGCCTCACGGCCCTGTACACACACCCCCATACTTGGCCCCATAAAACCACATGTGCAACCTGCACACTACTGGCACACCACCACACGCACAGCTTACAATCAGTATGCATGTACACTTACCGCTTGACTCCAGATGGGTCTGCCTCTCAAGGACCTGGACGTGGAGTGCTGGGGATTTGCGTTCCAGGACCCTCATCTGATCTTCCGACAAGTGGCCCCGGCGCCCCTTAGCATTCGCTGCCTTCAAGAGGCGCCGGACCTTGTTCAGGGTCCTGGACCTGAAGTCCTCCCAGCGCTTCTTGACATGATGGAATTGTGGGACTGCCACCCCCTCCACGTTGATGGCAGTCACGATGTCCGTCCAGATCAGAGTCCGTCCTTCCTTGTCAGCGCGCAAACTTCCGAAGAGGGCATCATACTGCCCCAGGACTAGCTCCACCAGGACACCAACTTCGGTGGCAGTGAAGCTGGTGCCCCTCTGCCTCTCTGGCTGGGGGTTGCCAGTGGTGCCAGATGGTGTAGTGCCCGACATGGCAACCCCAGAGGCAGGAGTGGGTGGGCAACCAGGTCCTGGGGCTGGGCTGTGGAGCAATGGAATCCCAGTCGGGAGTCTTCGGTTCCAGCAGGGGTGGTCACAGCAACAGCACCCCTGGCTGATGTGCAGGCAGCAAATGACAGAGCACGTGGGCAGCAGGCCATCAGGCAGCAGCAGATGGCAGGTGGGAGTGTGCTCGGGGCTCTGGGGGGCAGTGATTCGGCCTTCTGGGCAGGAGCGTGGTCTTCCGTGTGCTTAAGCGAGGCCAGCTTGATACGGAGTGATTTGGTATGTGAAAATCCAGCACGTCTGCGTGTAATTCGAGGAAAGGCCCTCGTACGCGAATTCATTGGCCCAAAGGCCCCCAGCGTGTAGGCGCGTCTATAACGTTACGCGCACAGGCGTTTTCAATGGCGTGTGGAAAAAATAAGCACGTCCGAGTGTCAAAGCGTGTAATTGGTGGAAAGGGCCTCAGCGCGTATGCGCGTCTGTGACGTGCATGCGCGGGTGTTACCCTGTACACGGGTGCATGTTACACGTCCAATGACTGCACGTCAGAGTGTCAACTCGTGTAATTGGAGGATAGGGCCTTAGCGCGTACACGCGGAAGTGACGCTGGGCATGTTTAAAAGGCATGTGTAGGACGCCATTTCCTTGTACATGCTTTTCGTGGAGAGCGAGTGGGTGAAATCTGTACTTCTTGTCGGTTCACACGCGATTTACTTCACGGCGTTTCAAGTTCGTACTCCCTGTTACCTCTGACAGCTTTTTCTATTTTTGTCTTTTTTCTGGGCCTGTTTCCTCAAACAGCAACACTTCTTCTGTTGTCCTGCCTCCTCAGACAGCGTACAATTCTTCTTTTGGTGGGGGTGTTGCCAGAGCGCGCACACGCATCTTTTTCATGCTATTTTTCCAGGCAGACGGTGAGTCGCACACGTATTTAACATCTGTGCTTGCCCCGTGTGTCACGTACCACTTCAAAGGTCATTCTAGACTGCGTGTGACACGCATATGTTCATTTTTGTGTTTCTGGGTGCCACAGAGTAGTGCAGGTTTATTTTTCCACACACGTGGTCTAGGAGGGGTTGCGTGCACGTTATCTCCCTTTTTTGGGGTGCCTGTGCATTGCGTGACCCGTCATCTTTCCCCAGGGGTCACATACAGCCTTGCTAGAGCACTGGGGTACGAATTCCATCTAGTACCCTACCCCTTTGACCCCCAATTGCCCAGGACAATAGTTTACTGCAACTCCCATACGCTCAACATCAGTGCCATGGTTGGGAGGCAAGCACGCGGTAAGGAAGGGTGGCAAAGGTGGCCGAGCCTCAAGAGGTGGGCGTGGTGGATACGGTAGGGGACGTGGCCGGGCCTTGCAGGGTGCCCCTAGCCCCGCATGTGTGGAGGACCAGTCAGGGACACCCATTCCCCCCCGCCCCCCCTGGTTGAGGGTAACGTGGCTGACACCATCCCTGCTCAGCCCTTGTTGGACCAGTCCATTGTGGCACCAGACCTGGCACAGGGTGACTCCCAGGCTGACTTCCAGGTTAGCAGGTCTAGGCCATGTGTGGCAGTGCACGTTGGTGTCACCAGGCCACGTGGATCAGGGGCAGCTAGGTCATCTGCTGCCCCAAGTAGGCAGGGTGTGGAGGCTGCAGGGGCAGCTGCGGCTCCATCCACCCCAGCTCTCACTCACCCAGCCAGGACAGTGTCGGTCCCAGTCCATCCTGCTGACGTTCCCCCTGACTACATCACACTTCAGCTAATGCCAGCACCAAGTCCCATGCTCAATGTTCATTCCCACACTCTTATTACACAGTCCCCCGGGGCTCCTGCCCCTAGTGTCCAGAGCGGCGTAGGACACTCAGGATCCCTACCACCTTCCAAGCGGAAGAGGAAGAGTGCTCGTCCAGTACAGGCTGATGCCCCAGACACGGCTACACAGTGCGGCATCTCGAGGAAGCCTAGCTTCAGTGAGGCCGAACGTGATGCACTTGTGGAGTATGTGTCTGCACATGACCGGGAAATGTTGATTACTGCAGGGTGCAAGATGACACCTGCTCAACGTCAGGCACACTGGCAGACGATCGCAAACATCATAAGTGCCCTTGGAATCGTGAGGCGCACAGCTAATGATTGCTACAAACTCTGGAATGACCTGAAGCGCAGGGCAAAGAAAAAGCTGGCCTCAAGTCATGCCGCTACTCTAGTGACTGGAGGTGGGTCTCCAGCAGAGGACATTGAACCCACTCCACATGAGTATGTTCCTGGGACCTACGTCACAGAGGAACAGATCCAAGGCGTGGGAGACCTGCCAGATTACGAGGCATTGTCCGGTGAGTGCACATGCATGTGTGTGTCATCCATGTGCATGGTGTGTGTGTGAGGGCTTCTGATTGAGCGCCAGTTGAGGGTGTGTGTGTCTGAGTGGTTGGGATCACCCATGTGCTTCATCCAATACATTCTGCGCACCAGGATTTGGGTATTGCAGTATCCCTTCTGGCAACAGTAGACATTTAGCCCAACATCACGCCAGTTGCCCTTGAAGTGTCATCTTGCCACAACATTGTAGCATATTTTTCTGTGTTCATTCATGTCTTTGCAGGGGATGACGCACTTGATACTGCTGGGGTTGTGGAGATGGTGCAGACCCAGGAGGGGTCTCCGGGCCGACCGGGCACCAGTGAGGGACGTGGTGTGGTAGTGGGTGAGAACCCACACTTGCTGCAGACCATTCTCTCAAGGGGTGACTCTGGGTGCACCTCCCTCGAGCTCTATTCAGGTGTTGATTCAGATGATGAAACCTATGTGCGGTCGCAGGTAAGTGTTTCTGTGAGGGATTCTGTTCTGTCATACCCACCTGCACCAGGGGTAGAACCCTCAATGGGGATGTCAGTGTTGGTAGGTCCGCCATTGGTGGTTACGGATGCAGGGTCACACTCCGCAACATCTGATCCTGTTCCTGGGCCAGCAGATCAGAGGGGGAATGCAGTCCTGCAGCCTCAGGCAGTGCCGGCACAGCAAGGCGCAGTTCGCCTTGCCCCAGACAGGTGTGGTGCCCGCCGATGTGGTGGCCGTACACCACCTGGCAATACCGCATGGGAGCAATCCATATACGGTATGGCAAACCAACAGACAACATCAGCTGAGATGATGGCTCAGGCCATGGATAGGGTGGCCACTTCCATTGTCCCCCAAGAAAGGCTGATGGAGCAACTACAGCAGGCAACAGACTCCATTTGCCAGTCACACAGGGAGGACATGTTGACGTCCAACAGGGACAGACGGGCGGCACTGGAGACTCTGCGGGAAGCCATTTCTATAGAGTCCCAGGGCCACAGGGAAGCCCTGAGGGTGGAACTCCGTAACCTCAGGGTGACTCTTGTTGAGCTTGAGGCTTCAACTGACACGAGGACAGAACAGCAGCTGGGGCGTCTCACACGTACGATCTCAGCTGAGATGCAGGCAACTCGGGAGGAGGTCCGGGCATCCCGTGAGTTGTTGCATGGGGACCTCTGCACGATTATCCTCCAGAACCAGACCTTCCACACCCGCATGCTTGCTGCCATGGAGGACCAGACTAGGGTTTTGCGTGGGCTGCCTCCCATAGTGCCACCACCTCCTGATGCAGCTGCAGAGGGTGGGGAGAGCGACAGCAGCGATTCTCCCACAATAGGGTAGCCGTGCAGGCCATGAGCCCATGGAGGTGTTTTTTTTTAGCATAATGCACACAGGTGGGTTTTGGTGTGCACCCTGTCCTCGGACCTCCTGGGTGGCCTCCCCCAACCCCCCTGGCCCATACATCGCCATTTTTGATTTTTGAATTTTTTTTCAGTGTGTTGCCTTGTGTGGCTCCCGTGGGCATCCGCTGTATTGTGGCTGGGCACACGCAGGCTTGTCCTGAATTTGGGTTAGATGCTTGGGTTTTTGAGACACACACCCCTCCCGCTTCCCGTTTCCATGGGCTTGCAAAGGGTGTGCCCAAGTGACATTGACTTACACAGTGACGTTGGACTCCCATGTGCTGTGTGGTCAGTCTGTAGTCAATACTGTGTATACATTCCTAGTGCATATTGTTGTTGTATTGTACACTGCATGGTGTATTGATATGTGCCTCTGCATCCATCTCATCCTCCTGATTTGCAGGTCCATTCCTCATTTCTTCACAAGGCTGTCTACTTTGGAGATGGAGTCCATGTTCTAAGCAGTGCACCTACACTTTTGCGTGGCACCAACACTGTACAGTTGGAAGTGGTCGAAGTGCTGGCATTATCAGGTAGTGAGACTACACATTTTTTGAAATTCGTACTGTCATGTTTATGGTAGGCTTGAGGTTGTGTAGCTGATTTGTATAATTGCTAAATATTTGCTCATGTGTGTTGTTGGTCCTGCATTACTGTGATCATTTCATGTATGGCCAGTTTCCATTAGGGACACTGAAATTTGTGACACTTGTGTCATGTTGTGGGGATTACTTGTTTGATCTCACATTGCATGACATGCCATGGTGTGTTGTGTTGTGTGGCGGTGCCGGGGCGGGGTTGGGTGACATGACACTGTTCTCATGTTGCATTTTGCAAGTGGGTATTCATTTTTGCTGCATAGAAGTGTGTCTTTTGATGACACTGCATTGGTGGTGTTTGTGTAGGTAGGGATGCACACATTGTAACACTTCCAGGTGAACAATCTCAGGCTGCTATGGTTGTAACAGTTGACTGCCCCTTCATTCATCATCATTGTCTGATTGAGGCATCATTGATTGTCAGATGGTATGTGCCAGGGCTGTGTGCACTCCACAGGGGTGTGATTTCTATGTGAAGTAATTAGCCACCAGCTGCGTACGGGCTGCCTCACCCGTGCCCTTTCCCCTCCCATGCGCAGCGGCGTGCATGTGGTTGGGGATGTGGGGGCACCACCATGTCCACAGCCAGGCCCCGGCGTGTTGCAACATTGTGCAGGACACATCCTGCACACTACTGGGGGAGCGTATAACAGCTGCCCGCCAGAACGGTCCAGTGAGCGAAAGCGTGATTTGAGCACTCCGAATGTGCGCTCCACTATGCCCGGGTTGCAATATGGGCTTTGTTGCATCTTACCTCGGGAGGCATGATGGGGTTCCGAATTGGCATCATGTGGGTGCTCAGAGGGTAGGCACTGTCCCCTGTGGAGGTTGTGATGGGTACCATTAGTGGGGTAGTGACATTACTCTGTATCTGACATGCATGCATGTGCAGTGGCATTTATACTCACCAAGCAGCCATGCATCACCATGCCGCCCAGCTTCCATGTCCCGGTTTAGGGTTGACATTCTGTAAATTAAGCTGTCGTGGGTGGACCCTGGATAGTTGGCATATACTGAGGTGATGATTCCCTTGGCATCACATACTACCTGGACGTTGATGGAATGCCAGTGCTTGCGGTTTCTATATATGTGCTCAGATGCCCTGGGGGGACGTAGAGCCACATGGGTGCAATCAATGGCGCCTAGCATTTTGGGGAATTGTGCCACCCCATAGAAATCCTGGGCGGCAGCCTGCCTTTCTGCAGGTGTTCTGGGCAGGTATATGTGCCTGCGGACTGATTGGCGTGCAGTGATGATGGCCAACACCTGGTGTAGGCACCGTGACTGCGTGGCCTGTGACACCCCCCCCCCACTATGGCACTTGTCCGCTGAAATGATCCGGTAGCCAAGAAGTGCAGTACATTGAGGACCTTCTCCAGGGGGGTGAGTGCTTGGGAGCAGAGGGTGGGTGATGTGAGGTCATCCTCCCACTCACTGACCAGGTCGAGTATTATGTGAGGTGGAAACCTGTACCTCCCATACACCTGGTCTGCAGGCATCCCAAAAAGGCTGGTTCTGGGTGTGAAGATTCTGGCCCTGACTATTTCCTCCTCCTCCTGCGGTATCCCACGGCCACTGCTGCTAGGAACGGTATATTCATCCTGGCGTATGAGTTTGTTGTTTGCGCGCACTTTTATGCTGCGTGTCTCGACGTATGCCTGCTTCCTGCGAGTCGACGTACGCCGGCTTCATGCTGCCGTACGTGTTTCCGGATTGGACAGTCTTTTTTGGCGTGTTGTAGGCGACCGTGTAAATCTTCCCACCCACCACAGGAATACATGTAGCCCGCTCTCCCAGGCCCAGTCGCGTGTGAAACTTCCCGCGCACCCCTGAAATACACGTACCCGGCACAATCGTGTGTCAAACTTCCAGCGCACCCCCGGAATGCACGTACCCAGCCCAATCACGCGTGAAACTTCCCGCGCAACCCGAAATACACTTACCTTGCTGGAATCGCGGGTGCAACTTCCCGCGCACCCCTGAAATACACGTACCCGGCACAATTGCGTGTGAAAATTCCCACGCACCCCGAAATGCACATACCCTGCTGAAATCGCGTGTGGCATCTCCCGCGCACCACTGAAATACAAGTACCCAGCACAATCGCGTGTGAAACTTCCCGCGCACCACTGAAATACAAGTACCCAGCACAATCGCGTGTGAAACTTCCCGCGCACCCCTGAAATACACGTACCCGGCACAATCGCGTGTGAAACTTCCAGCGCACCCCCGGAATGCACGTACCCAGCCCAATCGCGCGTGAAACTTCCCGCGCAACCCGAAATACACTTACCCTGCTGGAATCGCGTGTACAACTTCCCGTGCACCCCTGAAATACACGTACCCGGCACAATTGCGTGTGAAAATTCCCACGCACCCCGAAATGCACGTACCCTGCTGAAATCGCATGTGGCACCTTCCGCGCACCACTGAAATACACGTACCCAGCACAATCGCGTGTGAAACTTCCCGCGCACCCCTGAAATACACGTACCCGGCACAATCGCGTGTGAAACTTCCCGCGCACCCCTAGAATGCACGTACCCAGCCCAATTGCGTGTGGAACTTCCCACGCACCCCGAAATGCACGTACCCTGCTGAAATCGCGTGTGGCACTTCCCGCACACCCCTGAAATACACGTACCCAGCACAATCGTGTGTGAAACTTCCCGCGCACCCCTGAAATACACGTACCCGGCACAATCGCGTGTGAAACTTCCCGCGCACCCATGAAATACACGTATCCAGCCCAATCGCGTGTGGAACTTCCCGCACACCCCGAAATGCATGTACCCTGCTGAAATCGCATGTGGAACTTCCCAAGCACCCCTGAAATACACTTACCCAGCCCAATCGTGTGTGGAACTTCCTGCGCACCCCAAAATGCACATACCCTGCTGAAATCTCATTTGGCACTTCCCGCGCACCCCTGAAATACACATACCCAGCACAATTGCGTGTGAAACTTCCTGCGCACCCCTGAAATACACGTACCCGGCACAATCGCGTGTGAAACTTCCCGCGCACCTCTGAAATACACATACCCAGCCCAATCGCGTGTGGCACTTCCTGCGCACCCCTGAAATACACGTACCCAGCACAATCGCGTGTGAAACTTCCCACGCACCCCTGAAATACACGTACCCAGCCCAATCGTGTGTGAAACTTCCTGCGCACCCCGAAATACACTTACCCTGCTGGAATCGCGTGTGCAACTTCCCGCGCTCCCCTGAAATACACGTACCCGGCACAATTGCGTGTGAAACTTCCCGCATACCCCTGAAATACACATACCCAGCACAATCACGTGTGGAACTTCCCGCGCACCCCTGAAATACACGTTCCCCGCTTGGCAGCCCTATAAATTCGTCCAGGGTTAGCGCAGCCCTTTGCGCTGAATTGGGACTTTTGATGGATTTTCCTTGCGCAAGGGCGTTCTTGGGGGTGTGACTGGCGCAGCTGCAGGGTCGCTGCGCCACTCTGCGCCACGGCTGGTTTTGGAGGCTAAAATCCATTAATACGCTGTGCGATGAAATGGATTTTATCGCACGCGTCTGGCGCAGTCTATCGCACGGGAAAACTGTGCGCCAGCCGCGTGCGCCACTTTTGTGCGGAATTCCATGAATTACCCCGTTAGTCTGATGTGACTTTACTGAATGAATAAACCTATTTCTCTGTAACAAATGTGGGTGCGCAGCACAACAAGTAATACAGTAGAACTGTCATTAGTGTAATTTTCTGTAACAATTGCGCGAGCAACTACCATTGAAGCAGTCACCCATGAAAAGTATTGTGAATAATTCCTATGTGTATTGGTTAGTCTATAAGAGTATTTACTTACCTGCCTTGTGTATATAAAATAAATGTATATTTGAATATATCTTTCAGTGTGTAAGAGTTTCTTTGGACTATTGTATTGACTGGGTTCATTGTACTTACCTACAGCTCACATCCTCCTCATAAGAGGTGCCTGGCTGCTCTGCCATCCCGCCATATCCTTTGGGTGGTACAGACTTATACTAAGAGTTGGGCAACTGTATACTACTGGATAGTTTTATAGAGTCTTACCTCCAAGTGGACTTTAGGAATACTCCCCTACCACATACTTCCCAGGATTCTATACTTACAAATGTGGCTTCTTGAGTGACAGCCAAGATGTACTGTCCATTTTTCGTAATTCAGGCAGCAATGTGTCAATACTTGTTTCAACAACTAAGTGGGCTTGGGCCCAGAGAAGATGTGTAATTAGCCAGGGATCTGACATTTGCCAGCAAAGAGAAAGAATTGATCATACCAAGTTTCGTGATAGGAAGGCCTTCTTTAAGTCTGGTTTAGTTGATAAATCTGAATCTCTAACACAAGGTCATTGGCTCCAAAGCTTGACAGTGAATGTCAACTGATTGCTGGACATTAAAGTTCTATCAGTGATATAAACCTTTGTGGTTTCAATGATTTAATGTTTTATTTATGTAAGATTTATATAATTCGCCAACATGATTCCTTGTGACTGTTACTCAGTGCATGTAGAAGGGGAATTGTGCAGCAGGCAAGGAGGTTTTTCAACAGATAAAACTACATTTATTAGCAATTAATGTCCTATCTGGTCTTGGTTTAAACGGGCTGAAGGGTCCAGCATGTGATTTAAATGGGGGAGGTCCTTATGTAAGAGGTTAGTCGGCAGTTGAAATCTTGGTTGGGTTATTACAAAATCTTCCTTAAAGAAAGAGTTTTTTCCATAAGAATTGACAGGCTGGGGAGTGATTGCTTCCTTGCATGTATTTTAATTTGTCTACTTCTGGACTAGATAATTTGCCGAAATAATTGTTTTGGGAATATGCATTTGGTTATACGCCCAAACCCTGGGTATCACAGCGTAGGTTACATATATCTTGGTTTTCATGTCAGGGTTACATACATTTTAAGTTGTAGAAACAGAGCAGGCATTCATACATTTAGGCTATCCTATGGCATAGCAGTAATCAAGTGGTACTAGGAGGGTTACAGGCTTCGAGGGAGAAGCTTGTGAAGGAGTTTTAGTACTTGTTGAACAACCACATTTTTAGTTGTTTTTTTTAAACTTTGGTAGCAAGGTTTCATTGGACAGATGGGGCGGAAGAGAGTTCCCGATGCGGGGGGCTGCAATGGAGAAGCTGGCGTTGCCTGCTCTTGTGGTAGTGAGCGCGGGATGTGCAGCTGGGTATTTGCATTGGATCTGAGAGATCTAAGTGAGGCTTTGCGTACAAAGCATCTATTGAGGTAGGTAGGAGCAGCGTCAGATAAACATTTGTGGGTGGTGGAAAGTGTTTTATGGAGGATTCTAGCATAAACTGGGAGCCAATGTGCCTCTTCTGTGTTGTGTGATGTGCTCTCTTTTCCTAATGCCCAAAGCTGCTCTGAGGGCTTTGTTTTGTAGGAGTTGAGTTACATTTTTCTTGAGGTACCTAGCAGTAGAATGTTGCAATAGTCTATTTTTGTTAGGATGAGGGCTCTAGCAAGTGTCAAGCGATTGACAGATGATAGGAGTGGCCTGCTTAGTGTGATGAGTTTAGCAGTATAGGCCGTTGAAGAGGCGAAGGCGTTGATTTGATTGTTCATGGTGAGATTTGATTCAAGGTGTACTCCTTTAACTTTGTGGGAAATGTTGATGGGTGTACCATCAATCAATATGGTGGTGTAATCTGGGCTGAGTTTGCTGACTCTATTTGGGGAGCCAACTATGAGAATCTCCATTAAGACAGAGGCTGTTATATGCCATCCAGTTTTGGATGTGGGAGTATATGGTGTTGATGGTGGTCGTATACTGATCAAAGTTGCCTGTGATGGGAATAAGGATCTGTGTGTCGTCAGCAAAGTTTGTGTAGATTACTCCCATGGCATCTAGTGCTGCGAAAAGTAGTGTAGGCATTGTATAGAGTAGGAAAGAGGCAGGATCCTTGTGGTATTCCTAGTGGTACCGGGATGGGGTCAGCTGCAACTTCCCCTAGGGAGACTCTTGAAGTGCGATCGGAGAGGAAGGATTTTATCCATGTGGTAGCCTTTTGAGAAAAGTGGAAGTTGGGGGATAGGGTTTGGCATAGTTTGTTGTGGTCGACCAAATCAAACGCTGCTGACAGGTCTAGGAGTAGTAGGATACACAGTTTGCCAGAGTCCCTGATAGCGTCCATCTGTTTTTTTTTAGGTCCAGCAGGGCGGTCACTGTACTGCGATTGGGATAGAAGCCTGATTGTCTTTCCCCTAGTAGGTGATTTTGTTCAAGATGTTCAAGATGGGATTGTACTTGGGTATAGGCTATTTTGTTGATGATTTTGAGGAGGAAGGGTACTGTTGTCATTGGCCTATAATTAGTGGGGATTGTAGGGTCTAACAAAGGTTTTTTAAGTAGGGGTGTGACCCAAGCTACTTTAATGGATGCTGGTATTTCGCTGGAATTGAAGGATTAATTCACAAAACTAGAGATGGTGGGTGCTGGCATGGTGGCGCAGTCTTTGACTACTTTAGCTGGGGTGCTGTCGCCTTTGCAATTAGAAGGCTTGAGTGAAGCTATTGTTTTGAGGACCTGGTCGGTGGTGACTTGTGTAAAGTGGAATTCAGGTACGTTCGAGCTGGTGGTAATAGTCAGAGGGTGGGGGGGGGTGGTACTAAGATCTAGTAGTTTTTTTTGCAAGGCTATTTTGTTTTGGAGTATGGTCACTTTGGAGGATAGAGCATCCTGAATGGTGGTACACCAGGCTTGGCTAGGAACTGTAGATCTGGTGGGAAGAATGGGTGATTATAGTTCTCCTATGATGGTAAATAGCTCTTTAGAGTTAGAGGCTGCGGTGGCTACACGGTCATTGAGACATTCTGCTTTGTGGGGGAGTAAACTGTTTGTAGTCTTTAGATAATTGTTGTAGTTTGGTTTGAAGTTTGGGGGAGTTATTTTTCCTGGTTAGGTGTTCTAGCGCTCTTTTTTCTCTTCTAAATCCTAGAAGTTCATTGTTGAACCAAGGGGTGCTGTGTTTAGCTTTGGGCACTTTGGTTTTGAGGGGGGCTATTTCATCAACTGCTGATTTTAGACATTGGTGGTAGTGCTTTGCAAAACTCTCTGAATTGGTACTAACCAGTGGTTTGGAGTTGGTAGGTTGTTGAGAACTGGGTTTAAATTATCCGGGGTAAGCTTTCGTGCATTTCTGACCTGGATGGGTAGTGGTTTGCAAGCTGTGGTTTTGTGGTCGGTGTCTAGCTTTATTTTGAATTTAATTAGGCAGTGGTCGGACCATTGTAATTGAAGGACATCTGTTGTGGTTACTGCAGTATTAAGGGTGAGTATTCAGTCCAGGATTCTACCTTTAGAGTGGGCAGGGGTGTTCACTATTTGGGAAAATTGCATCTCCTGGATTGCCTTTTGGCAGGCTACAGCTTTGATGTCTGCAGGGTCATCATAACATAAGTTAACATCTCCTAGGAGGATGTATTTTGTTTTGGGTTTAAGTAGTGGTGTGATTAGTAGAGGTAGGTCTATGTCTGGTTTACTTGGTGCGCTGGGTGTTCTGTAAACTATTAGGAAGTTGATGGTTTCTTGATGGTTAATGGCTAATTTAAGGGAGAGAGTTTCATATTGACTGAGTGCTTCCATTTTACATTCCCTAAAATGTAGTGAAGTTTTGTGGATGATGGCCACTCCACCACCTATGGCGTCAGAGCGGTCTGCTCTGAGGAGGGTATAGTCGGCAGGGACGGCAAGTGTAATCTAAGAACCTGATGCAGAATGTAGCCAGGTTTCGGTAAGCACAAGGAAATCAAGTTTAAGCTCTAATATGCAGTCATGTGTCTCGATTGCATGTGCTCCAAGGGATCTGACATTTAGTAGGGCTCCTAGGAGGGGTTGTCTGGTGGTGTTAGAGATAGGGGGTTGGATCGAGTGGGCTTGGGTGATGATTGCTTTGGTGTTAGGCTGGTTGAGGGAGGTTTCTTTGGGGGTGGTTGTCTGTTGATGAGTGGTGACAGTATTTTCCTGGGTTTCAAGGATTTTGGGTATCATAATGGTATTGAGATAGTGAGGGGGGTGAAGGTTGTTGAGGGGGAGGTGCTGGAGATGGGTGAGAGTCTGGAGTTTCTTTTAGAGACGGTGGTGGATCTTGTTTGGGTGATGGTATATGTGGTTCTCGATGATAGGCGTGTGCAGCGTGTGCTGCCTAGAATAGGGTGAGTTTTGACATGGGGTTGATGTGTGATCGAGAATGCTGGTTGGTTTGGGAGGAAGGGCGTGGGACAGGGCAGAGGGTGGTGTCTGGGGCAATGGAGCCGTGCCAGGCCTGTCTTGTAGTGTATGAATGCGCCTTTAGAGCAGGTTTTGTTATCGATTGTGAGACCACAATTAGTGGTGGCAGATTTAGTAGTGGTGGTGTTGGTGGGCATTGGTTCTGTATAGGAGGAGGATAAGAGCTGAGGATGGTGAGAATGGTGTAGCTCAGGGAAGGGCCTCTCGTAGGTGTGTGGGCAGCGCAGTTGTGAGGAGGTTTGAGAGTCTGGAGGTGGTGGTTGCCAGCGTGTGGTGCTGCGTGAGTTTGCATTGGGGCAGAGGTAGGGCAGAGGTACTGGTGGTGTTAGCCCTGCTCTGCGCTGTGCTAGTGGTCCTGTGAGAGTGGCTGGTGTATGGCTACTATGAGATATTGTCAAAGTATCGGTGCCGTGAGTGATGGAGCAAGCCTAGTGTTAGGTAATACTTTAGAGTTTGGGGTCATTCTGCATCCAATACATTTGTTAACAGTACATTCATCAAGCAGTGCAGTCATAAATGTATTTGGCAGTTACATTAAACTTTACACAGAGTAAAATCAACATTGCATGACTCCTTATGCAGTGAACATGCTTAGCCACTATTTATGGATGTTGGTCAAGGCAGTCTGGCTAATCTGTGAGGGAGACAGTAAATCAGAGCTGGAGGGTTTGTCTTAAACTAGTTATGCACAAGTGTAGACAATCACTGCTTTCGCTACAATGCTGAGGGGATTTGTAGTTTGATCCTATGCCGTGTTGCAGGCAATCTGAGGACGCGACCCACCTTGCAACACAGTAAACACAAAAGAAAATTCCTCCCTCAAAAAACAGGCTCAGTACTGGAGCGCAATTAACAGCGTACATCTAAAAACATTTCTCTTTCAAACATGGTTTAAAATTACAAACTGAAATGCTAGCAGTAAATCAACTTTCTGCAAAATAGGGCTCAGTAAACTACATGATCTAAAATGCTAGCAGCAATTCAAACAGGTTGTGTAAAACGCGCACAATTAAGAAGCAGGTCTCGATCAAATAAGCAAGGCTATTAGCAATAAGTCACAAATTACACGTGACCATGGTACGGCCGGTGGTTTCGCTTCGTGGAGAAAAGTGGATTGTTTCAGTTGCTATTTGGATAGTCCACGTGTGAGGGGCAATGTCGAGCAGTTTAGGTATTGAACTCAGCTGGTTGTAAGGGCAGTGCAGGCTAATAAAATCAATCGGTTGAGGCCTGTATCATTTTAGGGTTCGTCGTAGATAAGTAAAATGAGAAAGTGTTTTCAAAGTGTTTAAATGACACGGTGTGCCTTATTTACGAGCATAGGCAGGCGAACGTGAACGATGGGTGCTTGAAGGGGTAATGTTGTAACGGCTGGCTACACAATAGGTATGCAGACGAGTAGAGGCTTTCGGTAACCTCGGATCTTGGCAGGGGCACAGAAGAAAGGCAATTGGTTGGTAGAGTGTTGAGGGAGTACCTGTTATGAGTATCGTAGTGGCGCGGGGATTTCTCACGGCGAGAGACACAAATTTGGAATGAACGGTCTTTGCAGCCTCGCAACGTTTCCACAGGGAGTGGGACATGGGCCTCTGGCTAACGGCGGGTACGGCAGGGGACAGGCTTGGGACAGGAAATGGCCTTGGTTCCTGGGCTTTACTGACGGTGGGCCAGCTCATGCATGCCGGCACATGATAGGTGCATAAATTGCACACAGTGGCCATTCGGGTGTCTGGCTGCCTGCCTGGGTAGGGATTAGGCTGCAGCTGTGAGGAAATGATGCGGGCGGCCATTTTAGAATGTCCAGTCTCGTGGTGCCCAATGGAGGGTGCAAGGGTGCAGGTCTCTGCACAATCGAGGAAACGAAAACTGGGTAATAAAATGCTTTAACAATCGCACTCTATAAGTGCAATTTGGTGAATTTTCAGACGAGATTCAAACCTGGCTGTAGAAGGATGCAGATTGAGCCACACTCTTACCATGTGGATCTGTATGCTTTCTCATCTCATCTCATGGGGGCCGGGGGGCACTGTTCCAGCAGTACTCCTGGCTCTCCTACTCCTTTGGTGAGGCACTGCAAAGTATGTAATATAGTTGTTGTATTGTGCTTGGTGTGAATGCAGGTGCTTGGTGATGTATGAGAGAATGTTGGTGTGTCAGAGAGAATGTGTAGCTGTGAGTGAAGGAATGCTTGGAGTGTGGGTTCCACAGAGAGTCAGTTGGAGAGCTCCTGCCTGGGAGATGGGAGCCAGTGGTTCAGTCTGTCATCTTATAGCAATTTAATGTAACAGGAACAAAGTTAACTAATGGAACCTACCGGATGTGTCCAAAGGATCATACTTTATTACACTGGCAATGAGCAGGTCTGTCTGCGAGGCCAGGAATAGAACCAACAAGGAAAAAGAAGCTGAAGGTGATCAGTCTGCTGCGGGGGTGCAGAGAAAGGAAGAAAGGAACCACTGCCCCCCACAAGTAAGTCCCATCACCCAGAGCTAAGAAAGAGGAAGCTGGCACAGGGACAAAAGCAAAGTAAAGAGGGGAGCCACATCCCAGTGTATTATCCAGGGCCAACAGGAACTTTCCAGGGTCAGGGAAACGAGCAGTAATGAAATGCATATGACCCAGAGCTACGAAAGGGGAAGTTGTGCCCCATTTATTGACGAGTAGAAGAAAATGGGGGCTCCCATAGCGGAAGATCCAGATGAAATGGAAAAAGTGTGCCGTAATTAAAGAACTCCAGAGTAAAGAAGTGTGGCCAGAAGACACAGTGTCATCGACACGATAGGGGGTTTTGCAGCCCAGCAATCACAAGACTATGGGCCTCATTCCGAGTAGGGCGGTAAGGGATACCGGGCACCGGTAAGGAGACCGGTGCCGGTAATCCCGTACCGCCCTACTACAAGGTCCCTTAGCGGGTCCCTCCAGCAATGCCTGGTCTGACCAGGTGTTATGGAGGGGACCCGCAAAGGGGCCAGGGCGCAAACAACGGGCTTGACATGCGCAAGCCCATTATGTGCGCCCTCCCCATTCCCATTGAGCCCTTTAGGGGCTCAATGGGAATGGGGAATGGTATTTTCAATGGGGACTTACCGGTCCCGCAAAGGTCAGCCTACACCGGTAAGTCCCCATTGAACTAGACCGGTGCCGGACCCGTTATTGGTGGCAGTCATGGCGCAAATAGCGCCATGACTACCACCAATCTCGGAATGAGGCCCATTCCGTTTGTGTCAATCTGTTCTCTGCTGTCATTGTAGTAGCGCTAGATAAACAGCGCTAGATATGGATATGGACCCACAGCAACTTACCGGCGTGAGAGGAGTGGGCTTAGAGGATGAATTTTTTCTGCCAATGAGAGTTTGTGGTAGGATCCATGAGCTAAAGGGCTCTGCTGGCCATTGCGGCAGTTGCTCGAGGAGAGCTCCGATCCCTGCTGCGACTAGGTGGTGTCTGGTGACGTCATGATGCCGGTGTGGGGAATGGCGAGGCTCGAATGCCTCCATTGTCCGCATTCTTCCTGGATGGTGGTGGATGATTAGAGAAGGGCACATTCTAACGCTCTAAGAGCGTGTTGACGTTTAGTCTCTAAAGCTGGTTAACGGAATTCTGTGTCGGTGCGAGACCAGCAGTGTGCCAGTGAGCCAGCTCAGAACCCAAAATGCTGGTGGCAGTGGAGCTGAAATGGAGTGTGGAGCGACAGAATTCTTTCATGTGAAGATCGGTGGTGGCAGAGTTGGATGTTCGTGTAGAGAGACACAGATTCTTTCTATGCAGCATTATTTGAACTTCAATTTCAATGCAGCATGCTATTTATCGTTATACAGCTGAATCTAAGGTACTGTGCAGAGGAGAGACGAATGCGCATTATAGGTAGTGCAGCTGTGATGATTTAGAGGAAGAAGGACATAAAGTGTGTGTAACGTACAACCTATATCCTTTGTGTAGCATTTGTGCTCCATACAGTGGAGAAGTTGATTTGGCATGTTGTGAAAAGTATATGCATTCAGTGATAGTGTGATTCTATATGTACAGTTCTTAGAAAGTATTAGATCTTGCATTGTTATATGTTTCAGTTAACCTCGGTTAGGAATTTTAACTATATGTTGCTAGTTGCAATAAGGACTTTTAGGCTTTAGGTACTTTGCTGTGTCAAAAGTATGAATCGTAATGATAGCAAGGTGCATGAAGGAAATGCAAGGTGATATGGGAAAAATGCAAGGGACTAACACATTTTGAGGATTTACAGGTTCAGAGCTGTGTAGATTAAAGTGTCAATGTGCGAGTATTTCAAGAGTGGGCATTGTTTGGGGGAAAGTGTGCTAGCTTAACCTGATTGAGGTATTTTAGGTATAGGCCCTCATTCCGAGATTGAGGTAGCCATGGCACCGGTCTGGTTGAAAGGGGACTTACCCGGACATTCCGACATGTGCAGACCCAGTAAATCCCCATTCAACCAACGATTCCCCATGCCCATAGGGCTTAATAGGAATGGGGAAGGCGCTAATAACGGGCCTGCGAATAGTCAGACCACACGTCCTTTATAGTTCCCGCTAAGGGACCTTGGAATTGGGCGGTAAGGGATTACCGGCACCGGTCTCCTTACTGGTTCCCGATATCCCTTACCACCCAACTCATAATGACCCCAATAGAGCTGGAACACAGTTATGGACTTTTATGACATTGGCAAACATTAAAATGTCATTGTTTGAGTGGTTCAAGAGTGGGAGGTGTTTGGATGAACGTGTACTAGCTTAACCCGATTGAGGAATTTTAGGTATAGAGCTGGTACACAGCTATGGTCTTTTAGTTGAGAACTTTATCGACAAAGGCCAGGGGCTTTGTCATTTCAAATATTTAGAGTTAAAAGTATGGGTAAATTTAGCCTGTTTAGGTTAAAAGATGTTTTTCAGCTGTGAACCTTTGGTGACAATGACAAAATGTCAAATATCAGTGGGTTAGTATTACAGGGTGGGGAGTGTTCACTCTTTTCAGCAGAGTTTGAGTGAGGTATGTATGTTAAGGTGTCGGACTGCTCCTGTGCGAGGGGTGGTTACTGGTTTATGGCGACACCGCGCCAACACATACTGTGTGTGTATGGCATAGAGTGGGACCTCTCCTCCAATGTGAGTTGTGGTCACTGGTACTTTTGGACAGGGAGGGTTTTATTTATATGAAGCATATGAGAGATGTTGTTGCGTGAAGAAGGGCGGGACGACTTCCTATTCATGTGAGAGGTTATGTGAGTGTGTGAGCAGAGTATGGTCAGAAAGGGGGGACGCCTTCCACTAAGTGTGGGAGGCTGATGTGTGGAGACACAGCCAGAGTAGCCAGGGGAGACGCCCTCCGCCTTATCTTTGAATTGCATCTCTCACTAAATGGGTGCCCTTTGTGAGTGTCCCAATATGTTTTGCTCTTGTGGATCTGTGTGTGTGTGAATGTTGTTTTTGTTTTGTAGGCAGAAGAGATGAGTGAACGTGTCATATGCGTCTTGTGTGATGTGCTTGGTTTCTAATGTGTGATTTGGAAGAAGGGATATGTGTTGTATTGTGCTTGGTAATGTATGAGAGAAAGTTGGTGTGTCAGGGAGAATGTTTAGGTGTGAGTGAAGGAATGCTCGGAGTGAAGGTTCCACAGAGAGTCTTGGAGAGCTGGGTGATGGGAGCCAGTGGTTCAGTCTGGCATCTTATAGCAACTTAATGTAACAGCAATAAAGTTAATTAATGGAACTTACCCGATGTGTCAAAACGATCAGGATATGATATGATATGAAATGATATGGCATTTATAACGTGCCTATACATAAGTGTTTCAAGGCGCGACGAGGCAAGGGGGGAAACAAGGGGAGGACAGACAACAATCCTACCAGGCCAAGTGTCATTCAGATCGTGCAAGTGCATGGGAAGGGGGGAAAAGGAAAAGTGCACGGGGAAGGGAGGGGGGAAAGTGCAGTACATGGGAAAAAGTGGAATAAATAAGAATAAATAACAGCCAGCTGGTGGCAAGTGCAAGGAAGTGCAGACAAAAGTGCTAGTGGGGGACTGTAGGGATACAGAACGGTCCCCAGGTGCAGGGGTTGCCAGGGAGGCAGTGCAAGTGGGCAAACTGACGGGGCCTAGGCCAGAGATCAGAAAGGGTGGCCAGGTAATCAGAGCAGGAAATCGGCAGGGGAGAGGGGAAGAGAAAGCAGAGGCAAAGAGGAAGGTTTTGAGGTGCTTCCGGAACCGGAGATGGTTCTCTTCGAGTTTCAGAGAGGCAGCAGGCTGTTCCAGAGAGAGGTCCCAGCCGAAGAGAGTAATCTTCCACCAACTCGTTGCTTTATACTTTATTACAATAGTTATACAAATGTATTGCTATTTTTGGGCTGAGTATTCATCTTAATCTCAAAGAGAATATGCCAAAGGTATAATAGGTTTGATTAATATAATCTATTAATTATAATTAAATCTATTATTAAATCTATTAATGACATCATTCTATCATGGAACCTTGCATAGACATTAACACTATCACCCCTCGACCCTGGACAGACCACGCACTTCTCACAACTACTGAAAAAATGACAACCAACCACAACATAAGTGCCCAAACATCCCAACAAAACATAAGACCTCTCAAAACAGCGTCTCAAAACTTGACAACACCAAAACAATACAAGCACTCCAACACATCACCTGCCCCACAATAGTTCTTCACAAAATCAACTCAGAAAGCACAACACTCAATATCATGGCACACATCAAAAAAACACCCATGCAGAACACACATTAAGATACTCAAAATCAGACTATGATACTATCTAAAGAATACTACCATAAAACCCAAGGGGAAAAAGCCCAGCTTATTTCCAATCACGCATACACCTGGTTGGCAAAGTCACAAAACTGAAATAATTCAAAATATATAGAGAACTACAACCCTGAAGCCATAACCAACATCCTGACCTCTTCACATACATGGACTGAAGAAATATCCAGAGCCTTTCAAACAAAAATACAGACCATCCAAACAAAAAGACTGCACCAAATCACAATATCAAGATCCTGCCAACCCCCTGAACAACAATAACTTTGCCCCCTTTAAACTCAACTGCCCAGACACCGCCATTCCTTCTCTTTGCTCCAATGCCACCCCTTTCTCCAACTTATCATCATTACCCAAGAAATCCAAATCATCATTGTAAACTGCAGCGCCTCGTCTACTCACACATTGCCTTGCCCCACCACCCTCACCAAAGAAAACAGAGGCAGCTTCTCCCTTATAATAACCCTGATGCAACACTAGCTTAAACACTGGCACAATCCCCAATGTCCTAAAAACCACCACTGTGGGCCCCCTTCTAAATGATTCACAACTAGATGGCACACAAGCCAACCACTACAGACCTATCTCCAACCTTCCCATCATGGCAAAATTATTGAAAAAGCAGCATACATCCAACTAACCAAACACACCAAATTCCAAAATCTAAGTCACAGCAACCAATCCAGATTATGACCTGAAATAAGTACTGTAACCTCTCTTCTCTACATCAGGGAACACATCTTACTCTCCCTAGACAAAACATACCCACATTAGTAATATTTCTAGATTTCTCAGCGGCATTCAACATTGTTAACCAAGACATCCTCAACACCAACCTACAAAAACACATAGGCCTCCAAGACCTAGCCCTTCAATGGATTAAATCATTCGTCAGGAAAAACACAACTGTAAAAATGAACAAATTTCAATCTACCCCTCAATCTCTACAAATCTGAGCACCAGAAAGTTCCATCCTATCCCCATGGCTGTTCAACGCACACATCAAACCCCATGCCGACATAACTGAAACAATCACTAGCAGCTTTCAAGGCTAGACGGACGACACTCAATTAGCCTTCCCCCTAACACCAGAAACGAAAATGAACTATACAGTTATAAACGGTCTACTCACCATAAAAAAGATGGATGGCTCACAGCAACCTCTTTCATTCCTAGCAAAACTGAAATTTAACTATTCAACGAAACCCCCTTACTCAACTTACTGTTCACCTGGCCAACAACCACCACCCTCCAGCACAAGGAGAAAAGAACCTTGGCATCATACTCTACTCACAACGTAACTTAAACTCACTCCTCAAATCTAATCAATCTAAAAAAGCTCACTTATTGACATCCTTAAAGAAATCGTCACTTAACTAAAAATGAACCAAAAGATTGATATCACCAGAGCCCTGCTATTATCTTAACTGAACTACTGCAACACAATCTACATTGACATTACCAAAGCAAACATCAATGCTCTACAAAGCCTACAAAACAGTCGCCAGGCTCATAATGGGATTAAAACCATGCAGCCACATATCAGAAAGCCTGAAAGCCCTCAAATGTCTGCCTATTAATCACCAAATACAAATCTAAACCCTCATCATTACACACTCCCTGCTGCATACCAAGGAACCTCACTGCCTCAAACACTTAATTAATTAATAAAACTACCACTCCCCACACTCTGTTCCTCCTCTAAACTCAAACTACGAACCCAAAAATACCAAAGAAAAGGTCAGGTTGGAAGAATTATCTCCTCTTTAGCCCCCCCCCCTCCCTGTGCAATGCCCTCCCAGACCACCCAACACCTGGACCTAAAAGGCACACCTTCAAAAAGCACCTAAAACAATGGTATCTCCGCAAATGGCTATAAGAATAACACACCTCTCCCGAAATTCTTATTAGCACCCCACCTGCATTTAGGCGATCTCTGAAGACCCTTTGCTTTTAAGCCCTAGGTTCCGCCTGCTCTATGTTATCCGGACGCCATGATACCTTTGGGTGACAGTGCACTCTATATGCTCTGTTAACATAACATCTACCCCTCAATCTCTCTTTTCTCACACACTTCCCACTCTCTCAACCTTTTTGTCCTATCCTCTCTGATAAACTCATCTGCTCACCCATTCCTGTCCTACCTCTTCAAACTACTCATTTGCAAAATCCTTTGTGGATGTACTTATCCTCCAACTGTCATTTCACTCCATTTGAACTGTCATCTACCTGGCTCATCCCAGAGACTGTAACCAGCATTTTCATGCCATTTGTCGACTTTGCGTTTGTAAATAGAACACCAAATAAATAAATAAAATAAAAATACCAGTATTATGTTTTGCATCAAACCTCTCAGGTTACATTAATATCTCATAAGGAAGCATGTAAACTCCTAAAAGTGTGCTTTATTCTCATCTTTCATCAAAGAGCCTTACATGCATAAGGATATTATACCATCTGTATTAAAAACGTATGTGTGGATACAAACATTTAAATCTGTGTTATAAAAAGTACCCTACACATGTTTGAAAATCACATTTTGATTAAAAGCCCAATAATTCAATCTTTTTAAATTCTTAAGCAGCAACCGGTATTTACCATATGAAAGTTGAAATCATATATGCAGAACATGTCAGGACTTTCCTTGATGCTGCTCACAAATGAAGTCCTTGCATGTAGAGCTTTTAGAATTCAAAGCAGTCCCAACTCTTTTATTTAACATTAAAATGTTGAAATGATAAACCGCTACAGGTGGTCGCTGCAGCACAGTGCAGATTCTAGGTAAATTAAAGCTTGCTCGCCCACACGATTAATAGTTCTCTTTTTCTTTTCTGGTATTTAGGCAGTAATTCGGTGGTAGGTTGCTAATTGCTGATGAAACAAAATATCTGTCCACATTCCTTACTGCATAAAAGGAAAACTGCTCTCTGTGTGACCACTAGTTAACCAAAGTGACACTGATCTCGGATTCCCTTTCGAAGGACGTTTGATCTACTGTGATTTTCAACATGCACCACTGGTATGGGATACTGAATTCAATACGCTTCTGTTATATTTTCGCTCTGTTTCCAGATCAGCACTGCTGAATCATTCCATGAGCAACATTCTATCATGGAGTGCCTAGTATTGGCTGTGGAACCTCTTGTTGCGTTTACTTCGAAGTTCCCTACATGGGTGCTAGTAATGTCTTTCTTTGCTGAGCGGCCCGGCGCTGCGCCTCCTATGTCCATTTTCAATGTTGATTACTGATGTAATCAACATTGAAAATGGACTTTGGGGAAGCACTGCACGCCCCAGTGCTGAACAGCAAAGGTAAGAATGTCTTAAAAAATACACACTTTTAGCAACCGCATAGGAAACTACATGGGTGCTAAGAGGTGAGGGGGCAGTGGCCAGCAGCACCCAGGCTGCTCGGAACACGGGGTTGTACCATATAATACAGCCCGCGTTCCGAGAATCCCGATTGGCCAGCGCACCCTTCCTTCTGGGAGCAGAGATGCTGAGATACTCTTGGGGCCTTGCTACCCACTGGTCTGGAGTCTTATTTACAATAAAGCAAACCAGCAGTTTGATCTTAAGCCAAATGCCACTTTTATTATATCTTCTTTTCAGACCTTAGTTCGATACGAAATGCCCCGTGTTCCACTTTTTGAAGAACATTAGCAATCTTATTTTTCTTCACTTACATGCATTGCACCATAGCCACCTCCCCGAGACACCACATACCCACTTCTGTTTAAATGCAAAAATAGAACCAATTAGTAAACACTGTTGTGACATGTATCCTGGAATACATCCTTAGTAACGGAAATCCGTTGATTTTATCTCCTAGTTGCTCATTCTATATGTTCCCATTTTTACATAGTCTTCTCTTTTCAAGAGTTTCATTTACATTCTCTTTTCCCCTCATTTTCACTTCTACCACCAAATCTTCTCCACTCTCGTATAGTTCCTCCACATGCTCCTCTCTTTGCTGCTTTTTGCAGAATTCTTCAACAAAAGCTTCAATAGCCTTCCTTCTTCTCTTCTTCTGAAACGCTTTTCTGTATAGTTACTTCGTCCTGATGAATGTGTTTTCATTTAAATTCTTGCTTTGATCTATATTTCCTTTGAATACCCTGCCAAGATAGCAAACTATACCATAGTTTATCCAGCATGTGCCAGAACTGTGTGAACCTCTTGAGGTTCCTAATGTTTCTACAACCCCCTCAGCAATGGTAAGTTTTGAAACAATCACCCAGTCTTCAGCTTTCATTCACTCTGACCCAGGTACCCTTCTGACTGCGGCAATACTCTATACACCTTTCTTGTTATTCGCAAACTTTCTTCTCTATTCTTAGTCATGCCCACTACATTTTCTTGCTATTTGAGGATTTAATTAAGCAGTAATTCTACAATCTGAGGATTTATGGGGTGATAATAGCTTCAGGTAAAGTTAGTAAGCCCGAGCACCTTGCCTTGGTGTTGGTAACTTTTTATTAAGGCAAAATGGTTTTGTACAACTCCCGACACATGCTCCAAATTCCCCTAAAAAAAGTACAAAGCAAGATGGCTTCTGAGAACATAGTAAAGGGAGCTCCTGTGAGTCCTTTCTCTAGATCGATGGCACACAGGATACCGTGACAGGGTGCCGAGAGCATGAAATGACACTTGTGGTGTGAGATGTGTGAAAGCAGGCAGGTAGGAGTCAGGGGTGGTGGTAGCAAAGGCGGGGGGGGGAATAGCAGTGTGGGTTGGCTGGTGAGAGGAAGAGGCAGATCGAGGCGCATGCGTGCAGCTCAAACCTTGCAAGGAATGCAGGCTTTGACTGTCAGTTAAAGTCATAGTTCCTAGCAAGCTGAGTGGCTGACACACCAGCCCACGGTGGTGATTCAAATTAAGAATCCTTCATCTCAGTATCTGGAAATGTGTACTATGATGGCTCTCTCTATTACCCTACGTTTTGCATCCAAATTATAGGGAGCAGAAAACACACACGCGCGTACAAACACTTTAACGAGAACACAATTAGCTCATGACATAAGGAAAGTGGTAAAGCATTAAAAAAAACTATTTAGGATAAATTAACTAAAATGCATTCAATGTTTTCAGAGCAATCTACCGAGCAAACTAAGCTAGTACAAAGCATTGGACATTAACAACTATGAAACACTCACCAAAAAGTTGTCTACTCTTCCACCTTCCATCGCCACCTCCAGGTTGGAAAGAGCAGCCTCTATTTCATCGATCTCACACTCGGGAGCGAACTCTTGGGAACCAGATGATAAGGTCAGCTTGCTGACATGATACTGTAATGACACACAAGTTGAAGCCATTGAACTGACCTCTGAATCCATTTCAACAAACAGTTTTAAGATACTGGAATTAAAGTGTTCGAAATCTGTGTTACATGGACTAAGCTCTCATGTAATAATTGCATATTTAAGCAATATTACCCGAGCAGGGGGGCATTACAGGCCCAGGTAATGCCCTGGGGCAGCAGTTACAAGCCTGAGCGAAGTTATACAGGTGTACCAATAGTGTTTAAGTTGTGAAACAATGTATTTGCTGTTTTGCAACTTTAAAAGAATTTTAACAAAAAGGTCTGCCATGGATCGGGGAGAAGGGAACTACACTTAGTCCCTCCCCCCTTGTCATGGCGGCCAGGAGCGTGTCAGGGAAGCGCCGGGAACATTACTGTTCCCGGCACAGGCGAAAGGAGAAGGAAGCAAAAGGCAAGTGGGATGGGGGGACAAAATAAGTATAAAAGGGGTGTGGGGGATGAGAACGCAGGGTGCAGGGATCACTTACCTTACACCCAGCGGGGGAATATGAGTGGCCTTTGCTGTGTGGTAAAGACCCCATTCTGAGCCTCCTCATTGGCTGTGAGGACTAAGCCATGCCCCTGCTGGGTACTAATTTGGGTAATGGATATGAGCTACAGCACAAATGCAAACAGTGCACATATTTCCATTGGATAGGTGTTCCAAAGTATGCACTGGTGAGAGAGTGTCTTTCTGCATTTTAATGGAGTTTTATGCAGATCGATTTTGAATTTTATGTGTACCGTTTTAAACCACAGACCTTCCCATCTATAACCTCCCCTTGCATCTGTGCGTCCCGTTCATACATTTCCCTTTTCCATTTACACAGAGGATACATGTATTCTGCAGAGTCCGGATAGAGGTGCTGGACCGGTGGACCCCAGAACTAGGTGCCAATTTACAGGTAGATGATTATTTGGTTTACAACTAAAGCTGAACTAAAGCTGAACCCATCCAAATGAAGAGATGCTGATGTTAATCTCTAGACTGATGCTTCTTCAACAGGTTCTTGTCCGAAACCTATCCTTCATGTCAGCAATGTGAGACTTTGGATAGGCGAGGGTCTGCTACACATCAAGTAAGTGCTGATGTTCAGGCTTGATTTTTCTCAACCCATAGCTTCTTCCTTGCTTTTGCCCATGAAGCGATTTTGATAAACACAGTTGAATCTTCTAGACTTTGACAATAGCTTATAACTAGGTCTATGAAACGGTCAGCTCAGGAGGCTGGGGGGTAACCCAAAATGTTATGCATGCCTCTGCTGAATATTAGGAAAAAAGACCCCATCACACCTCATGTGACAAGCATTTATTGGTTTACAGTCAAAAAAGGGAGTTAAATTCAAGTCTCTAAATTATCTGCCTTGTGCATGATCTGCCTTTTCTGACTACAAAATATACACACTGCACACACTCCAGAGTCAATGGCCTGCAAAAGGCAAATACAAATTGTGCAGAGGATGCACTTTTTCTTTAGTGGTGCTGGTTTGAGAAATGTACAGATGACGTTATTCACAATGGTGACCTGCACAGACCTAGGGGGCTGGACTACAGCACAAATGAGGCACAGGCCAGCCCCTTTCCATACATTAGGGTCACAAGCACCAGATGGGGGCTGAGTAACAGCTTTGTCTGGAGATTTCCCAGTGCACCATTCCCTTAATTTGTGTGGGTACTCTCAATTTCTTACATTGCTGCGTGTTAGGACAGTTTTTCTCAAGTCCAACTAAGGGCTTAGTAAAACCATTAAACTGAGGCAGTACAAGACTCCATTCTTAGTATAAGGCTGTACCACCCGAGTTCATGGTAGCGTATACAGAGCAGCCAGGCTTATTTTAGTAGGGAGAGAGGGCTGTAGAATCAGTACAAATGAAATTGTAATACAAATGGGCCAAAGAAACACTGAAACACTATGTATTGTACAAATAAATGGTTTATTTAAATACAAGTAGACCCAGATAAATCTTGGGGGATATAAGTACTATTACATTCTATATAACCACAATTATATAAACACAACGCTATGCTTGAAGGTGAACAGACCAAAGCATATAACCTTATTTGGAACAACTAACCGGAGTTCTAGGGAAGTCAAAACCAACAGTTACATTTTAGATTACTTTCAGTAATATAAGGGTAGTAGACCCTATCAGTCTTAATGTGACGCTCAACAGGAAATCACATAGTACTATCAACTGGACAATATACTTTTCTGATCTAGTGAAAAACAGGTTCTAGGAACAGTATAAACCTATAACTCTGATTCAGGATAACACAGTTATTCTAGGGGAGTTGGACCTTGGGGTGTACTATTCAATTACAGTTGATTTTCAGTTCACAGGCTAAGGGAAGCAATAACAAACTTATTTTAGGATAACCTCAAGGTGAGTAAAACCGATACACTTTTTATAGGAGCTATGAGCAACTTAAAATGCAGGTGTGAACCTTAGACTCTTTTGTGTCCGTCTAAAACAGACCAGGGAAAGCAAACCCAGTGTTACACTTTATGAATTATTCAAAGTTATTCTAGGTAGCTATAACCTGATGCAGACTTATTCTGGACAGACTAACAGCAAGTCAGAGGAAGCAAGACCCAGTTGGGAAACTTACACACTAAGTTTCTGAAAGAAACAGTTAAGTGAAGTCAACAGCATTACTTTTGGCAAAGAGGCACAACCAATTCACAACTGAGTAAAATAACCATATATCTGCTTTTCAGAATGGCAGAACATTTCTAAAGTAAGTAATAACTTGTTCACTCTCCAAGTTACAGTTACCAACCAACTTCTTTACAACTAAGTAAACTTTTAAACACATTCTCTTTTCTGGCACAAGGCTCAATCCTTTCAAACTTTTTCCCTTATTCTTGGAGCATGAGTGTTCTCAGTGGCAGAAGTGGGGTAACTAGGGTTTACTGTCCAACAGGCAGTGTCAGGATAGGTTCTTAAGTAGCAAATCTCTGAGTAGCTAAAGACGACTGTTCAAACAGGTGAGTATTTTACTTTAAAATTAGTTGAGGGTCCAGGGGCTTCACAGAAGACACCCTAGGAGGATTCCAGCAGGGGCCTGGGTGCCATAAACCTGGTTGTTGAATTCTTTCATTAAGAATACAGAAGTCAGGATACTGGAAAGACTTTTGCATCAAGGATTACAGGGAAGGCTCTAGGCAAGGTTTTCCTCACGGCTGAATGCGGCTCTGTGGATTTGGCACCTTTTTCAGGAGCACAGCAGAGAGAATATCACTGGTAGGATTCTCGTCGTTTGCAAGGTCCAGCACTCTGTTGAGGGGACTTTGTGGACTGGAATCGTGCCTCTCGTGATCCAGCAGGATGCCCACAATGTTTCAGCGAGATTCAGTATTCGGAAGACTATGTACCACACAATGGGACGTCATTTTCTGAGTCCCCCATGTCAATTGGCTCTGGTTACCAAGCAGTTCTCTCAGGTCGCTGGAAATCGTTTCAACTGCAAATTCTTCATCTTCCTCTTCGGGTTTTGGTTCCAGTGGTCAACTACCTCTTCAGCATCCAGGTTCGGACTCTTATGCAGAAATGCAGCCAATCAAACAGCCTTTCAACATTCAAACTTGGGAGCGAGGGGGAGGGGGTTGTCAATCCTTTCAGGACAGCCAGCCTTCCAGTTTGAACTGGAATCTCGCACTCAGACTGTAAGTCAAAGGGCCGCAGGTTTTGGACTCCTCCCTCACTTCCTGCCATCACAGACACTCTGGAGTCATGGCGGGGAGTCTGCAGGACTCCCGCCGAAGTTAGAAATCACACAAAGGAATTTCCCACCCAGGGTGGTAGGGGGAAGAAAGGACAAGGAACGCTAAAATGGCGAAAAAACAACAAGACAGGGGCCATTTTGGTAAAATGAGCACCCATGGGTGCCTTTACCGGGGCTGTGCAAACAGCCCACGGCAAAAGTGCACCGAATTAATAAAAAGGTTCACTGTCACCAGCCATTAAAGATAAATTTGTCCCTGTAACATAAATGTTACATTTAAAATGAGAAGGGGGATATTCAGTATCTCCCCAGCACTCCACATAAGGTGGGGGGGGGGGTGCTGGTCTCACTTAATAAATTGTAAAAGGGATCCTTTCTATCCTTGGGAACTGTAGTTTTCACAAGTTTAGCCAGAGAAAGTTAAAAGAGGAGCCCCTAGGGCAGCCCAGCGACAATAGGCACTTATTGCCAAAAAGTTGTCATAGAGGATAACTTTTAAAAGACACTATCGAGAGTCTTAAAAATGACACCCATAAAAAGAGTAAAAGACTGAGTGTGGAAAAAGATTCCCACTCACTGAGGTATAAGGAAAGATAATCCACCAGTAAAATCAAAAAGGTCTGGGGTTGACACAGGTCAGGAAGATTTATCATTACTATGAAAATCTTACCCAACACTGCACGGCGCACCCACAATGATGGTGTAAGAAATATACGCAAAACTCTGCCTACTTTGCAACTCCTGCAATATGCAGCATTCAGTGCGTTCTTACAAACGGGAGCTGGGTAGTGCTGATGCTCTCTCCCAGTGTGCACGCAGGGACACTGGCATGGTATGCACCCCGCAAGGGCAAGCAGAAGCGCCAGTGGCCAATAGTGCAGGCATTATTAGGAACTCACATGGGCAGCCCTGCATGGAAATGTTATTCTCTGGGTGGTCCTGATATCCTAAGGTAGGTGAGAGAGGGAAACTTAAGAGGCAAGCTAGTTTGGCAGAGCATGATGAAGGAACGACGCAGAGGGAGAACAGACAAAGGAGGTGTGGGCAGAGACTGAGATGGAAATAAGGCCATTGTGGAAGACATGCATATATGTTGTAAAACAAGATGAGAAGAGGGTGATTGTACAAGGATTTCTCTCAGTATGGTTCCAGTCAATTTATTTTGAAATGGCATAAGGGTCGCTGACGCTCCTAGCAGCGTTCATCCATTGAGGTAAACCGAGGATCCCAAAAACGCCAGTTTTTGACAGTCCGTTTTAGTTTCGTAAAATTATTGCAAACCTTGTTTTTTTTTTACTACAAATTCTTACCTTTAGCCCTGCAGCAGTTGACTGTTGACTAGGCCGAGCACTGTGAAACCTTTTTGGTAGTAGCCGCCTCTGAGTCACTGACGAAGCCCACCCCAAGGCTAACCGCACCCTGCTGGTGGGGAATCTGGACAAGGCAGAGAGCCGCAAGGAGCTGCAACTCTTCCTGCAGTGCTTTGACAGCATCGTGGACATCCGGTGCGTGCCGTGGGCTTCATTCTAATACACCCTGGTGCTGTTCTTCTCCGTGTGCAGCATGTGCCAGGCCATTGCCGGCAGGCCCAAGCCAGGTGCGGCTCAGCTTCGGGGTGACTACGCCCCTGCCGATGCATCTGCACGCCGGGCCTGGCCCCCGGCCTGACCAGCGACTACATCATGGAGTGCTTCATGAGCTATGGCCCAGTGGATAAAGTGACCTATGACCCCTGGGCCGCACGCCCTGGTGCTCTTCAAGTCCATCATGCCGCCGAGGAGGCCATCCACCACATCCTCAACACCCCGAGCGAGAACCTGCTCATAGATTACGCTCATGACCACTACCAGATACACTTCTGCCATGCCATGCAGGCCAAGGGCTTGGACACGGGGCCTTTCTATTCCTGTAGGCGCTCATGGGAAAAAACACTTTTAGTTTCGCATTAGATTATTATTTTTTGGGCTTTTGGTTTCGCCAGTCTCAAGACAGTGATGCCCACAGCTTTTTATGAGGATTCGCAGCATGCCCTATCTTTGGACTATGAAATTGGCAGCTATTGTCTAGTCCATGGCGTGTTGCGCATACACGGGACAACTCAGACTGTACATATCTGAATCCCGTTCTCACTGGGTCCTTCTGTCATTGTCTGACAGTGTTCACTATTTTTTTATTTTCATTTTGTTTTGTACTTGAACGAAATGTGTCTGCGTAGCCATATACAAAGTTAAAAAGGTATTGCGTTAAAAGTGATCACAGGTTCAATTAAAACTTAGTGCAAAGTGGGTGCACAGATTTTCAAGGAAACGTTGTTGGGGGAATCGTTTTAAACCTGTTTCAGAAATAAAATTGCTCTATATTTTCCAGTATTCCTAAATGAATCAAACATGTGGTTTACAGTGAATTCCTTGTTGGTTTAATGTTGGTGCGTTTGAGCCCCTAATACAACTGTAGTTTTATAGTCTGGGTTACCCTATGTGCACTTGCCCAAAGAGAATGATTGGTTGGCAATTGGAACAGTGGTGTTTTTGTGAGGTCGGGCAATGTCCATTTAGTGCAGGATTAATAGGAGGACTGTGTAGTTTTGCGCCACATGGTCAGAGGTAACTCCCTAACCCGGTCATGTCGTCCACAAGGTTTTCTGGGGTCTGGGACCACACTACATCCAACTCCCTCTTTCTAAACATCTCCCTTCTCGGGCTCTCCGCTCATTCAGTTCCAACTCTCTGAGGGTCAGAGGCTTTTCCAAGCAGAGAGTTGGGGGCAGATCTCTCTATTGGGCTGGAGCACCCCTTTGGATCAGTTCCCTCAAACTTGAGCAGAAACACCTCTGGTTCAGGAAGCAACTCAAGATCTTCCATTTGCTTTCTCTTCCTCTCCCCTGCTGATGTCTCGACTACTCCACGCACTGGTCACCTGGCAATCCTCTGAACTCGGGCCCAGGCTCCTACATGTCCAATTGCCCTCACACTGTCTCGGGCTCCCCCAGCACTTATGGTCTGTATCTGCAACCCTACAGTCCTTTCTCCTTGCACTTATGAACCACCCGCTGGCTGCACTTATTGATTTACCTGCACTTCTCCCCCCTTTACCTCCCTGGCACTTCTCCCCTTCCACTTCCCTGCACTTCCCCTCTTCCACTTCCCTGCACGTGCGCGATCTGAATCACACAAGGCCTAGTAAGATTGCTGTTTTTGTCCTCCCTCTGTTTCCCCCTCCTTGTCTTGTCACGCCTAGAAACACTTGTGTACAGGCGTGTTATAAATGCCATTTCATATCATATCATATCTTGCAGCATGAAATTGAAAGAAAATGGAAAAGTCTGTAGTTCATGGAAAACTATATGGATAACATGCTCCTATTGAAATAATAGGCCACTAAATGTAGAGTGTAGCAAACAATCATCTCCTAATAGAACTAATAACCTAATCGGACTGGAAAAAAAAACATTGCAAAATCTTTGTCTGGGACTCATTGAATTCGCATAATTAACATCAGCACAATCAGCTGTAAACATGTCCCTGAACTGGAAACAAGTCCCAGGCACTTTTTTGTCAAACACAAGCTGCCTTTTTACTTTTGGCTATTGGGCGCCACCTTTATGCCAACATTATTACATTGGAGCACAATGATATGATATGATATGATTTGGCATTTGTAACGTGCCTATACACAAGTGTTTCAAGGCGCGACGAGGCACGGAGGGGGGAACAAGGGGAAGACAGACAACGATCCTACTAGGCCAGGTGTCATTCAGACCGTGCAGGGGTAGGGGGAAGGGAAAAGTGCAAGGGGAGGGGGGAAGTGCAGTACAAAGTAAGCAGAGTAAAAAATAAATAAATAGGGCCAGCTGGTGGCAAGTGCAAGGTAAGTGCAGACAAGTGCTGGGAAGGGGGGCTGTAGGGATACAGAGACAGTCCCGCAGTGCAGGGGTTGCCAGGGAGGCAGTGCAAGTGGAGAGTGGCTGGGCCCAGGACCGAGGTCGGTGAGAGTGGCCCAGTAGCAGATTCAGTGCAGTTTCAGTGAAGAATTTAGCAGGGGAGAAGGAGAGAGAAAGCAGAAGCAAAGAGGAAGGTTTTGAGGTGCTTCCGGAACCGGAGATGGTTCTCCTCAAGTTTCAGGGAGGCAGGAAGGCTGTTCAAGAGGGAGGCCCCTGCCGCGGATAGAGCTCTACCCCCAGCTCGTTGCTTCGAGAAGCGGCTGACCCTGAGGGAGTTGGAGACGGATGAGTGAAGGGCTCGGGAAGGAAGATATTTAGGAAGAGAGAGTTGAAGGTATTTAGGCCCCAGAAGGCCTTGTGGACAATGCAGAGGGTTTTGAACTTAATCCTCGCAGCCACTGGGAGCCAGTGTAGAGATTTCAGTCCTGGAGAGATACGGTCCCTGGGCTTGAGGCCAAGGACAAGTCTCGCAGTTCTGTTCTGGATGAGTTGCAGAGGGTGGAGAGTGGAGGCAGGCAGATTAAGATAGAGGCTGTTACAGTAGTCCAGCTTCGAGAGAACCAGGGCTCGGGAGACAGTGAGCTTCTGGGGGAAGGAGAGGAAGGGAAGAATACCTCTGAGGAGGTGCAGCTGGTAGTGTGACTTCTTATAGATGTCAGGAGAGAAGGAGAGTGTGGAGTCGAAGATGACCCCGAGGTTTTTTTGTCTTGCAGGTAGGAGCAGGAAGAGAGCCAAGAGAGGCTGGCCAGAGAGCTGCAGGGAAGGAGGGAGTGGGTGTGCCGATGAGTAGAATCTCAGTCTTACTGGCATTAAGCCAGAGGTCATTGGCGGCACACCATTCCTGGATAGCAGACAGACAGTCAGAGATGAGGGAAGGAGAGGAGGAGGCCGAGGGTAGCCTGAAAATGAGCTGGGTATCGTCCGCATAGCACTGAAAGTTGGGGCAGAGGGCGGTGATGCGGTGTGCAAGGAGTGCCAGATACTGGGTGAACAGGTGAGGAGAAACATGAAGTGTTAGGAAGGTTGCGCAGCTTGTGGGTGTGGATTATCTAGTTATCCACCCAATGACTGCTAATGGCAATGATAATCCCTAGGGACATTCCCACCAACTACCTCCCCCCCGCAAAACACATCCTTCTGGCATCTCTGAGCTAGCTCTATCAAGCTCTATGAAGCAGTAACCTCAAACGTTGGCCTGCTTGTGTCTGCTGATAGTTAATGGCTTAATTGCAGCTGTAAATGCACGACTGGTGTTATAAAAAGCTATTAAACAAGTCTGCCTTCAGCCACTTTATTTATATATGTTCCTTGCACTAAAGTCCTGTTAAAAACAAGCACTAGCAAGGCCAAGAAATTGGGCTTGTGCATAAGATTTAGGTAGGCATTAGCCAACCAGTTATCCAATGCTCAGATACTAACACCATTTTCAACTATTGTTATCTTATTGACCAGGTAGTACCACTAGGTAAGTGCCTGGAAAACACCTATCCCATGCCCACAGAAAATTCTCAACAGTTGATTGACAATACTACTTTTACAGTGCATCCACTCCAATATAAATGTTTTCCCATTGCGACATTAGATCGAGTAAACGGAGTACACGGAAACTGGGAAAGAAAATCGTAGGCAGCCTGTACAGGGCTGTGAAGCTGCAGAAGGTGTAAACCATCTACCATCCAGCGGCCCACAATGACAGCAACTGTAAACATAATCTCTAGTGTCAGTCTACAAGGGCCAAACTTTCCACAGTGAATGTTTCCATGCGTAACGATGTTAGGATAGCTCTTGTCTCAGACATCTGCAACCCATAGTCACCGGCCATTCAGCCCTTTTTCCAGCTCAGTTTAATATGATAAGTTACATTAAATTGACGATTAAAAGCACCGATTGTTACAGGACTTAGATGTGGGATGAATCTGGCATGAGGCACTATATAAAATGGTGATATTCTATCACTCAAAACCTTTCCAGCCTGTGTGACCGCTGTACAGTGCTGTGTAAATATATAAACACATTAATTAAAAGGTAGCCTTTTTATTGTGTAGTATAATGAGGATAGTAACTCCAATATCTTTTATTATTTCACTTTGTTTTTTTACTAAATTCTAGGCGGCCTCATTTATATGCCATTTTTCCAATGGCTCCGCTGTTACAGTTTTCTATACATCTCAACCCTTCATACTGAAATGAGGGCCCCCTAGCCCTCATGTGACCCTCTTTGGGAAGGTCCAATGAGGATTCTTGATTTATTTTTTAGTGAAATTCCACTTCAACCTTTTCTTGCTGTGAGCCTTCAAGATATTCCTTCAGCCCAGTGCCTATAATGATAATGATTAGTTATTTATACCTGGGAACATTTGGTTTTGCCTTACTGAGATTTGTCAGTGAATTAGTGATTTCGTAGACATGAATGGGCACAATCTGGGTTGATTGAGGAGAGGCGTTAGTCACCTCTCCTGCCGCCCAGGGCACCTCCAACAATCTCTGCCTCAATGCCTGTAAAACTGAAATCCTTCCCATCGGGACCCCTGCTCCCTCTTTCTTCCCTTCACACCGGCCTTCCTCTTTGGGCTCCCTCCCCTGCGCCCTCTTTGGAAGCCAGAAACCTTGGAGTCATCTTCGACAACTCTCTCTCTCTCCTTTCTCCCTCACACATTGCCAAGAAGTCCCACTTTCAGCTCTTCCTTCGCAAAGGAATTCTGCCTTTTCTCACTTTCCCCCAGAGGCTCAATGTGACCCAAGCCATGGTTCTCTCTAGGCTTGACTATTGCAATAGCCTCCTCTTGAATCTACCATCTTCCACTCTGGGACCCCTCGAGCTAAGTCTGGATAGGGCAGCACCACTTATCCGTGGCCTTAAGCCCAGGGACCGCATCTCTACTGCAATACAAAGTTTTCCCTGGCTCCCTGTTGCTGCATGGATTAAATTCAAATTCTTCTGCATCATCCACAAGGTGGTCTGGGACTGGGAACCACACCATCTTCAACTTTATTTTACTAAATGCTCTCACTCTAGAAAACTATGTTCCTCTTGAAACAACTCTGTGTGTGAAGTGTTTTGCTAGGGTAGGGTGTCGTTCACTTTCCTCAGCTGGCTCCCTCCTGTGGAACAGCCTCCTCCTCCCGCTGTGCCTTGAGCAGGATCTTTTTCAATTCCGGAAGCTCCTTACGACTTTCCTCTTCACCTCTTCCTTCCCTTCTTCTCTCCTCTTCTAATTCCATAGTTTCTGCGATTGGTGTCCTGGGCCCTTATGCATCCTCAGTGCCCCTAAACTCCCATACCCAATCGGCCCAGCTCCTGTCTATCCACTGCACTTGCACTTGCACTTACACCCTCCGCCCTGGAGGCTCACACTTACACCTCTCGCGGCTCCAGGCTGTGTAGCACTCGACATTCCTAGCACTTCATCTGTGGCTCACTCATGAGCTCAGACTCACCAGCACTTACCCCCTCTGCCCTCTTCCTTGCTGCACTTGCACGTTCTGAATACTCACAAGGCATAGTAGGTACGTCCTTTTTCCTTTTCCCCCCACTGCTCTTAAAATATTGCGTTTTAATGTATTTCCCACCCCCTGCTCCCTCCCTTGCCCTGTGAAACAGTATTTTCTTATTGTATAAGCACCTAATAAGCAAACAATAAATCAATAGTGTATAACACTAGATGAAGCTTCCACAAGCCGTGTCGGACAGGATTATAAAGATGCAAAAATGCACCCAAGCCAGAGTGCTGAGGTGTATTTTTAGGAAGTGTAGGCAACCTTTATAAGTTTCATTTGGACCTGCGAACTTGTGATGTTAGCAACATTTCAGGCCGGGTACCTAGATGAGCCATTTAGTTGCAGTTTCTGCTGCTTTTGAAGTATAATTGTATTGGACCACTCAATATTAAGTACAAATGCTGCTTATTTAAAGCAAGGAGAATGCCAGAGTTTGTGAAGACGAATATTTTTCAGTACAGGTGATACATGTATTGATGTTAAATAGTTTTGAGAGTCCTAGTCCAGCTTTGCTTGTGGAAAATGTAGCCTTTTGCTATAGTATGTAATAGTGATGATAAAGACAGCATGCTTATTATGTCTCTTTAGTTATTTTATTTAAGTGCACTTGGCTAATCATAACCTTAGGTAAACATGAAGCAATTCATATATCAGCATGATTATTTAGTGACTTTAAATATAATGTAAAAACCTTCAATATAAATTGGCAATATGAATCGAATGGATATACAAAATACAATAACAAAGAAACACATTTTATAGTTACGCCATTAACACACAGCCGGTAGAGCTAAATATATCCGCCATATATAAAATGCAGCAGCTGTGATGACCAGGGATATAGCCAAATAGATAGAACTCCAAAATTGATCAGAGGAAATAAAATCAATATTAGTTAAAAGGTCTGGTAACCTTTCACATAGGTAGTTTGTAGCACAGAACACGCTGTCAGAATGTGGCAAGCGGTTTCTACTGCACTATTACAGTCTACAGCTTCTCTCTTCTCTAGGAATTCTTAACCAACTACCTGTATGATCCCTGGTGTGTAGAATGTTAAATCGAAGGAAAATTATAAACCTTCTCAACTTTCGCAAATCTTAGTGAGGCACGAGGCTGGGGGTTCCATACAGGAAACTCAGCAGTCTATATTCACTATAGCGCTTTTTCCCCTGAAGATTGGATGCATTTACAATAGCATCCAAGCGTAGAGATTATTTCTTCGAAGCGAACTAGGCGTTAGGGAGGGGCGGCATTTGGTCGATAGAAAAGGCAATGTTATCAAAGTGAGTCATGGCAGATTTCCTTCATTCTTTAAGAAATCCATTCACATAAGGCTTCCCCAGTACACCTATTTAGCAGTCCCATTAGGGTTCGATCCCTGAGAAGCACGCAGCAAGTTGGCTAAAGAGCTTACAGCTCTGCATAAGCCAGTGAGAGCTAATCAATAAGACGCCCAACCCACATCTAGCTGCCTCTATGAGGACTGTTTTGGGTGCTTCTAGTATGGAGCGCAGAATTTTCACTTCTACCAATTCCAGCCATTGCGCGTGTCTCTCCGACAGTATGTCAAGGCCATAGAAAAGACTGGGTACGATGCTGCTGACCTAAATAGACCTATGTTATGGCCACCTTTTTGCGCAATTCATTTTTTGATTACTGGCCACCTCTTCCAAATCTTTATTACAATATGATCACCATAAAAACTTTTAGCTGCACTAGATTTCGTAGGAAAACCTAGGTAGACATAATTTTCAACCACCTCCAGTGAATACTGGTCCATTTTCCACATAAACGTACTTCTTGGGTTAAATGTATGACCAATTACTAATAATTTAGTTTTGGCTCTATTAATAGTTTGATGATTCAACAAAGAATAAGTAGAAGGAGCAGTAATAGATCGCTGTAGAGCAAAACGGGTGCGAGCGATAAGTACAGTGATGTCTGCATATAGCAGCCACAGCAGGAGCGGGGGGAATTATGCACTGAGCCGAGGGCACTATCCATGTCAGATATGTAGATATTGCATAGCAGGGGTGCCAAGATGCAACCCTGCTTCAAGCCCCGATTTGTACTGATCTGCTTGGAAAGGATCCCTCTTGGCTCAGTCGAACAGACACCTTGGTAGCACTATAGAAAACTGAATAAAGATCCAGGCCCCAGTTAAGTTTGCACCACAATAGTGGACGGGACACTGATCAAACGCTTTTGAATAATCTATGAAACATAGGTATACTTTCCTGTAAGTCTGTCTATAGGTTCATCAAACAAAAAAATCAAGGGCACATAGGTTGTTAATCGTGCTATGGCCCTTCCTGAAGCCAGTCTGAAACTTACTAAGGAGATGTTTTTTTTCTGCCCAGTGGGATAGTAGTTTTAATAGAAATGATGCAAAAAGCTTAGAACAGGAATCAAGCATGGCGAGGAGTCTTTAGTTAGAGGGATCCTCCCTGTCTTTCTGACGGACTGGGACAAGGATGGATTCCCTTCAACTATCTGGAAAGGAACCACTCACCATGCTTCACTGAAATAACTGAGCTAGTTGACGAGCCCAGAATTCGGGGTTTGGCTTGAAAAACACATTAGAGATCATATCAGGACCCGTGGCCCTAGATGGCTTCAATTTATGGATCAACATTAAAATGTCGTCTACATCCAAACTTGGGGTGGGCTCTACAAAAAAACTAATCTTGTGGTGTTTTAGCTAAAGGAAGACTGTCATCCCAATAACTGCTGAATAAGTGCTCCAACCACACCTCTTCTGAAACCACATTAATTTTGGTAGCATTTACATTAGATAGGTATTGTCTGTAATACTGCCAGAATGTTTTGTTGCCATTGGTTTTCAATAGAGAGAACAGACATTTCCAGTTGCTTTTATACTTATAATGCTTGCACCATTTAAGCCAGTTTTTATAATTAGTGGCTAGGGCAGTGAGTAATTTGCTTTTCACAATCCTATATGTACTATCATCTTTCTCAATATTTGTGTGTTCTTTACGATATAGGCTTTCCCGCTATAGTATGGGTGTATCGAATACTCCTTCTCTATGATAGTGGAGTTTCCCTCCAAGGGAATTCAGATTGAGACGTCGGCCAAGATAGGTAATGAAAGCTCCCAAATCCCAGTTGTTGGTTTCAAGCCAAGGCTCTAAAGAATGGGGATCGAGGTGAATTAGAGCAGACATTTTTTGACGCTACGACCTGACGAACTTATGCGATTCCCCTGCAAGGAAACCCCACAATTGGGATCAGCCTGCCGGAAAGGGCGCACAGGGCAAACAGATTGAGTCTATTAGATGGGAAAATGATCGCTAATGCCTAGTTCCATGACAAAAACAGCACTCTATCTAGTGCAAAGTATTCCATCTAAAAAAACGTAGTCAACCACCGAAGAAGGTTTACCATTGGACCATGTATGATCCAGCGGCTGACCCTCCAGTAGTTTCTTATTCAGACAAACAAAATCAAGAGAATTGCATAATGTCCCCTATCCATGGTCTACCTTATTTTCCTTTGGCGTCATGTGAAACAAAGTCACCAGCGGCTTCAAAATTACAAATACACCGAGTATCGAACGAAAGGTGCACATTAAAATCACCGGTAACGACAACATTGCCACATGGGAACTGAACCTACCATGCTGCTACCAATGTTTCTACCTTTTCCTGGATGATTTTAAAATACAGCCCATCAGGAGGGTCATATATGTGAAGGATCAACAAGCCACTGTTGGAAAGAATCCCACTTGTCGTATACAAAGGGAGAACATAGGAGGAGGGTGAATCACATATGAACAGTTTAATGTTAAAGTGGGTTTTAGCTCCAACTGCAAGGTCACCTGATAAACGACCTCTGCAATTGGGAGTGACGGAACAAGTAACAACTTCATATCATCAATAAAAAAGGAATCAGTCAGCCAGGTCTCCTGAAGAAAGAAGATGTCACTTGATAAAATGGTTGAGGTGCCCAATGGGTGGTTAAGAAAGAATTAAAGCCATGAGTATTCCAAGTTAGCCATTTACAATTAGTCAAAGTGGAACACCTTCAATATTGTTCACACTCAAATGTGAAGGCAATCCAACTGGTTACTTCTTTGGTGTCCCTCTTGGAATAATGTGTGATAACGACAGATGCCATTAAAATATTCTTTCCGGGTTGGTCAACAGGTTTTCGTTTAAATGAACCTGAAGGCTCCTCAGCCCTGTGCTCGTTGTTACAGGGTACTAATGTTGTATATGTATAAAAGACCGTTAGTTGGAAGCCTAAATTGGTAATGTCAGAAAACGAGGTACTCAATAGCACTACCACCGCGGCTGTTGTAAATTCAATTACAGCGCAGTTGGTAGGGCTGTCCATCTTGAGCAACTGTTTTTTATGTTATCTGTAGAGATGTCCTTCAAGGCCTCAATTTTGTCAAATAGAACAAGTAAGAAACTTCAATTAAGGAAAGGGCTGCTGTTAGTGGGATACAGTTCTATTTCAACCCACCTTCCCTAGGGCCTAATGTTCACACCTGTAGTGGGATTCAAAACAACTTTTGTTTCATTACTTTGAAGGTGTTGCAAGGTGACCGTTGCATCTTGAAAATTACTGTGCCCCGTTAAAGCAGCAGGAGGCACCACTTGAGGAACGCTATTAACTTCTATGGCGTTATGTTGTGATTCATTCTGGTCAACATGTGGGGCACACTGCGCCCACTTGTCCATCGGGCCCTTTAGGGGGGTTTGCCTAGTGGTGCCCTCTTCAGTTGTTCTTACAAAAAGTACACTCTCAGGTATCACTTGGCGGATGCTGGAGGGACCAGCTACTGCTGGTTCGAAGCAGTCAGCATCAACTGACAGAGTACCTGACATGGTGCCGTTCAATTTACAGAGCCTCCGTTGTTTCTTCCTAGGGGTGGTGCACTCGCCTGAGGTTGCAGTCGGAACACAGGGCAGCGCTGGATGTGCCTCTGCCATCAACAATCGTGCAGTCTTCACTTTACCCAGTCCGGAAGTCCTGACTTGCACCATGTTCTTGGTACCATTGCAACTGCTGTGGGTGCTTCCTGTTGCAATACTGTTTGGGGAGGTTTATTTATACACAGCATATCAATGATGGATGGTTAGATATTGTTAGGGAGATGTATCATTTTTATGCTTCATCCACTCTCCTAGTGAGACCCCCAGAACGTTTTGCTGGACTTCTGAATCTTTTTTTTAACTCTTGAATGAGTAGAGCTCTGTCTTTTGGAACTCCTTTCCTTGTATTATACCTGTACTATGGAATCTATTTTCTCCATGAATCTTAAAGGCATCTATTTTACTATTGCAGAACACAGCTCCTTATGGGAGGTGTTGCTGGGGACTCTTAGGGTCATCCTTAGAGATTATTTTCTTTATCCTATAGTAACTAAAGTTGTTAAGGATAGAGAAATACTTAGTATCTCTCCTAAAACTTGATAGTCTCAGGGATTGGCACACACTACCTTATGTGGAGTGCCAGAGGGATACCTAGTATCCCCACCTCTCTGCTGTTGTGACGTTTTAGTCACAGGTCAGGCAATCTCCTAGTTATGCTGGTGGCAGTGGCCTTGTTCAACCAACTAGTGGGTACTTTTCATAGTCCATAGCATCGGTAGTGCACAATAGGGGCACCAAAGTACCAACTTGGGGCATCCCTTCTTTTTTTTGCCACTGCTAGCATGGTTCTTTGTTAGCCCTTCTTGTGCCGTTCCGGGAGGGGGAGGCCTGTGTGTGTGTTTTGCCTTTGGCAGGAACACTTGGGTGTCCCTGCCTAGGTTCCAGGGTGTCTGGGCAGGCAAGAGGTGGGGAGGAGTTGTCCACCTCCCTGTAGTTTGTCTTCCAGAGTGCCTGAATAGAACCAGCTCCCACTGGGGGCCTGTCTGTCCTCATTGGATAGTCAACGCCCCTTTCTGAAAATTGCTGAGTGAGATTGCAGAGGAGTGTGTGCTGGAACTGTATAAAAGGTGAGGCTCCTGGAGTGAAAAGCAAGTCGACCACTGGAAGCTGAATTAACTGAGGAAGAAGACCACGCGTGCAGACCTTTTGCAACACTGAAGCGACCACTGCTGTCCTGACCCAGTTTTCTGTGTGACAGAGGAGATCCGAAGAGGAGGACTCATTCCCTTTGGCTGGTGAGAACAACCAGTCCCAAGACGAACTTTGATTTGAGCCATCTCCCGAGGTTCTGTGAGTTTCCAGAGCTGCGTAACCCCTATCCCAGGAGACCTTCTGCCCATTTCGAGTGTGAAAAGGCTGAATCCGTCCAAATCTTTGCTGAGCCCTCAAGGACACTCCAGAGACTTGATGCAACTCATCCAAACCCCCTCATCAGAGTGCGGGACTTCAGGAAGAGAAGAAGATTGACCGGGTGAATCATGTCCTTCGTTGGTGCTGCAGAAAAGGCTCCAAGTTGCTTAAAGTCATGCCAGAGATCCTCCCTTGAGACTGCTGTGGAGAGATCCTGTCCATTGTCCTGCTTTTCGTTATCAGACCAAGGAATCCTGAAGGTCGGGTGCAGAGCTGCAACATTGCAGAGTATCCGCCATGAACATTTTCTTCTAACCTAAGGCACTGTGGGGAAAAAGGTATTGCTTACCTGACACATTGGAGTGCACATTGAGGTGTCCAGGGCAGCCCCCTCTTACCTCTGACTCAAGCTGCTGCTTGTGTCTCTTCAGTGAGTCGTTCAACAGCGTCTCCAATGTTGGTTAAGCTTTCTTGTATCTTTCTTCCTAGAGACTAGAAAGTATCCACAGGAACATTTGATTTCTATTGCTTTGCAAGACTTTGATCCACTACGAACTGCCTTTTAGCTAGGGTTGCGTTTCTGACTTTGAAAGACTTGCTGGACTGCGAAACTGCCTCTAGAAACTGAAGTTCTGCTAGGGTAGCACCAACCAACTGTTTTCCTTCCCCAAAATTACATTCTTATATGTGTATGCATACTAAATAGAATTACTGTATTAGTGGTTGAGAGTTATTACCATTAGAACTTGCTAACTCCTGTAACAATTATATGCGTTAAGGAACTACCAACTAAGAAGTGACCCTTTGAAAGTATTGAAAAGTTTGCCTATGTGTGCTGGTTTATTTAACAGTGACTCTTGTGTAAATATAATAAATCTATATTTGAATATACATGTATGTGTGTTTCTCTGATGTGCATTACTGACTGGGTTCAGTGTACTTACCTACAGCTCACATCTTCCTCTTAAAATCATCCTGACTGCTCTGCTACTCTACCAAGGTCCTTGAGTAGTACAGACCGATACTAAGAGTTGGGGATCTACAAACCTCTGGGATAGTTTACTAAAGTCTTACTACCAAGTAAGACTTTAGGAAACCTCCCATAACAGATATTAGTAATCAGATGGGAGCCTGCATTTGCGAGAATAATATCAATAACCCGGGATACAAACAATTTCAGGTTGCACTGCTCATCTGGAATTCTAGAGCATAAGGAGAACAGCGCATCAACAGAAGCAGCCACTGCATTCAGGGTTGCAGATGCACCCAATGGATCCTTGAAAGTGGGGCCTGAAGGTCGCAGCTGGACAGAATACAAAGAGTCACCATCATTTTCATTTGCGAAGAAACAAGAGAAACTTGAAAGCAAACATTCCAATTCTGGTTTGGCTGAGAGTTGAGACCAACCACATTATTATACTGGGATTCAAGATTGGTTGTTTGCCCAAAGTCGCCGGCTGCTCAAAAAACTCTCTGCCGACCCGTCTATTCTGGCAAACTATCGCCCGATCTCCAGCACCCCTTTTCTGGGAAAACTCCTGGAGAAGCTGGCTATTACCCAACTGACCCTCCATACTGAATCTGTTGATTGTCTTCGTGACCATCAGTCAAGCTTTAGAATATCCAGAGGCAAAGAAACTGCTCTTCTGAACACCTGTGAAGACCTGCTCTCAAATCTTTTCTTGGCCTCTCTTCTGCTTTCGATACGGTAAACCAAAACATCCTGATCACCCGTCTCTATGATACTCTGGGCATCACAGATCAGGCCCTGGCGTGGCTCGCCTCCTTTCTCTCTGACCGCCCTCCCAGGTAGAACTTGGCCCCTTTCTCTCCTCTATCACTCTCTCTACTTGCGGTGTCCCTGAGGGATCTAACCTATCCCCCCAGGTTCTTCAATATCTAGATGGCCCCCTTTTCCCACATGATCGCTGGCTTTACCTCTAACTTTCAGTGTTATGCAGATGAAACACATCTCTCTTTCAGGCTACCCTCAGCCTCCTCCTCCTCCTCCTCCTCCTCCTCCTCCTCCTCGCTCAACCCTAACTGTCTATCCGCAATTCAGTCCTGGTGTGCTGCAAACAATCTCTGCCTGAACGTCCGTAAGACAGAGATTGTCCTCATTGGGACCCCTGCTTCTGCTTTCCCACTTTTACTCTGGCCGGCCTCCCTTGGCCCTGCACCCTCACCTACCAATGAGGGAAAACATCTTTGAGTAATCTTTCGACTCCACTCTCTCCTTCTCTTCGCACATCTTAGACATCTCCAAAAATCCCACTAACAACTGCACCTCCTCAAAGGTATTCTACCTTTTCTCACTTTCCCCCAGAGGCTCACTACCTCGAGAGCCCTGGTTCTCACTAGGCTGGACTATTGCAGTCTCTTTCTCAACCTTCCTACTTCTACTCTCCGTCCTCTACAACTCATCCAGAACAGAACCGCAAAACGTATTCTTGGCCTCAAGCCCAGGGAACGCATCTCTCCTGCCCTGAAATCCCTCCACTGGCTCCCTGTGGCTGCAAGGATCAAGTTGAAGACCCTCTGAAGAGTCCACAAGGCTTTCTGGGGCCTTTAACACTTCATGCCCTTGCACTAGGAGAAATGCTGTGAGGCCTAGTATGCCAGTTTTTCTGTTTAGATCATTTGGAAACTCCAAGGCCTAAGAATGATTACTATATTCCCTTGTTCCCTTCCCACCTTGAAGTAGTTTGAAGCACTCCACCTGTGTATAAGTGCTGTATAAATAAACAATTACAATTACCTGCCAGTGTCCACAGTAGGTGTAAAGGTATTGTCTCTCATTGTCGGGGTTGGAGTTTCCTGAACCATCTAAGTCGGTCCGTAAATTAGGAGTCTAGCTTGTCTCAAATAGGTCAATGAACTGTCAGATTAGTAAATTAACAAGCAGCTGTTTCTTTCAATTAAAAACACTCAGATTTCTGGGTTATTTCCCTTTTTCAGCTAAGTTTCAGTTGGGACTGTGTCTATTACACATGGATGCCTCACCAACTCAGCCCCAACCTACCTCTCACAGAAAATCACCAGAACTCACTCCAACAGGCCCCTTAGATCAGCATATACAAACAGACTTGTGCAGCCGAAATTCAGACGGATCAAAGCTGGTGGGGCAAGCTTTCCCACCTTTTCTACTAAACAATGAAACTCACTCCTGCCTCCCCTGAGAGAAGAACAATCTTATTGGGCGTTCAGGAGATCGCTGAAAACTTTGCTCTTCGCATAACTGAGCAGGGGAATTGCCTTCCTCCTCTGTTTTTGGACATTGTGGCTTCTAACAAATGTGTGTAACTGGTTGTAACAGCACCTTAATGCCTCCGGGTTTAGCGTGCTTTAGAAATGGCGAAATAAATAAATAAATGCTTTCATAGCTTGTCTTCTCGACTATTGCAATGTCATGTATCTTGGTCTGCCCAAAAAAGCACCAACCAATATCCAGTTCCCTTCAAAATGCAGCCCCAAGGCTCATGCCTCATTTAAACCGCCACAATCGTATCTCATCGCCACTGCAGGAACTACATTGGTTGCCACTGATGAAAAGAATGGAATTCAAACCCCTGCATTTGGCACACAAGGCTTACTATAAAAACGGCCCGCCTCTAATTAACAGCCGTTTCCTCCATTATTCACCATGCAGGCAATTAAGATCAGCCTCTGCTGGACTTCTATTTGTAGATTTAAATATAAAACGTTAGGTGTCTTACTTAGTGGTTCAAGCAACAGCACTTTGTAATTTACTACCATATATGCGATCTCTGGCCCCGACCTTTTAGTCAATTTTAAAACACTCTAGTTGCCCATATAGCCAGATTTCCTGGCCATTGGGAATATTACTTGGGCATTTTATTAAGACCCTAGTGCCATGGTGATTTTGCAGAGGTGAAATGTTACACTTTACCTACCTACCTACCTACCATAGGCAGCAACTCTGCTCTCTCTCCCTCTTTACCACTTTAAAGCAGCATCCATGCAGCATGAAAAGCTACATCAAATAAACAAGATTGATGCTGGCTGCATTTCTGCTCTTCTCTCCCTCCCGCTCATTCACCCCCCCCCCCCCTGCTTTCCTCATCCACCACACTTCTCTTGAAGTAATGAAGGTTTCATAATGTTTCCACTATGGTTTCCTCCCTGTTGACTAATGTATGTGAAATGTTAGGTTTTTAACCAGTTTATGCTACTTTTTACATCCAGATATGGACAAATGTGTTTTGCAAATCAGCATTAGGACACAATGGCCCTCATTACAACTTTGCCGGTCCGGAAACAATGGTGGCAGTAAGCTTACCGCCACCGTTGTTTCCGGACCAGCAAAGTAAAAGTCTGCGGCCGCGTGACGCCCCGCCCACCAGGTCTGCCCTGGCAAGCGGAACGGCACCCAGCCGCACACTTTCACGGAAACACTGGCACCGTTATTACACTGTGCCGGTGTTTCCATGGTCCCTATTCCCATTGAAATGGGAATGGGGATTAACAATTACTGCCGCCTGATTTACCGGACCGCCGGTGCTGTATTGCCCTGGTGTTTCCGGCAAGTCAGGCAGTGGTAATTCATTACAGGTTCGACGGCTACCTGCCGGTTTTACCAGCACGGTTACCGCCAGAACTGTAATGAGGCCATTGTTTCCAAAAATATCTTTTTGGGTAAAACCCCCCACGCCCTCCTTGAAGAGGCTGAGGTTGCTCACTATAGATACTCGCACAGAGCAATACCGGGCCACCTTTAAAAAAAAAATCCGACTACCTCTGAGGAGAGCACTTGTGATATTGATTTGTTACAGGCTCCTAGCACCCCTTCAAGCACCAGACATTGTGAAATGTTTTAAAAGCCTTCGTATGCCAGTTTGGGGGATAGAAATGCAAGCGGAACAGCAGAAGTTCATACCGTTTGCTGCAGATTTACCATTTAGACAACTGTCTAAAATCCAGGCTCAGTGTCCAGATGACTTTATTGGGTTTACTAGCCATTTCCTCGGGACAAAACACCAGTCAATCTTGCGTGTGTGGGATTTATAAAGCGTAAACCTAGCAGGGAAGCAACAGAGCTCTATACAAAGCGGACACAGCCATTGGTTACAAGTAGGACGCAGGTGCAGCAGAGGAGCTGGGATGGGTGGGACAGCAGAGGTGTGAGGAACTCCAGATGGCGATAAAGGATGGACTGGGGCGATCAGTTTTCTTTGAAGAGTAGGGTCTTCAGGTCCTTCCTGAAGTTCTGAGCAGAAGGGCCAGTCTTACCTGCACTGGTAAGTTGTTTCAGAGAGAGAATGCAATGCAGGAAAAGGCCTGTTTTCTGGGTTTTGCCGCTTGCAGTTCTTAGTTTCCAGCCTGATGATGTGCGGCTTCTGGTGATGCGCTGGCCTCCAGAGATGGTGCAATTTCCGGCCAAGAAGAGCGATGTTTTGGTTGTGGCTGCATTGTAGATAATACAGGCAGTCTTGAACATGATAGGTGTTTGAATGGGTAGTCAGTGCAGCTCCCTCAGGATGAGGGAGATGTGGTTGAATTTTGTTTGTCCTGTCCTGCAGCATGCAGTGTGGATTTCAGGTGGACCAAGGTGGCCTCTGAGACGTCTGCAAGTGGGTCATTGCCACCATCCAGGTGAAAAATTACCAGAGCTTACACAACTGTTCTGAAATTCAGAGCAGGGATGAAAGGCTTGACTTTAAGGTGGAGAGCGAGCTGCAATCATGCAGTTTGGGTCTTCTTGGTGATGTTCATTAAATACAGTCCCCCATTTTTTGGAAATTATTTTAAACGTAATGGTTAAGCACTGTATTCCCATTGCACATACTAAACCATATTTTCTCTTTTGCATGATCGAGCAGTGGGGACTGTATTGCACAATGATTTAACACATGGTCTCATATTCAGCCCTCTTGAGGGAATCTAAAAGGCGTTATAGATGAATAATCAGGAATCCACTAGGAATAGCTTACAACCTTTTACACTGGTGCTAAAAACTGGGCAAATGCAAGTAGCAACAGGTTTGCTTCTGGTATAATACGCAATAGAAGAAGCTGGTTTTGCCCCAATGCATGTTACACAATAAGAATGTGTGCCCCACTTGCCCATATTCGCCATCACGCTGGCAAGAGAAATTGGCCAAACCATTTCTCTTTATTGCAAAAATCTTCTGGTAATATGAATCAGGGCGAAACCTGTTAACTCCCTCCTGCATTATTCTAAGCAACAAAGTGCATTAGCTTAATTGTTGGCACTAGTGCAAACATTAGCTAATCTGTATCCAGGTGCATTGTTTTTTTTGGATCACAGTGGTGGGCAGCCCAAGGAAACGGGCACAGATGTACATGATTCAGCGCTCTAAAACATGTCCATGTGCTTTTTACGCTAGTCTATATGTTCATTGATTTGGATGGTAAAGAGGGGCACAGAGCGGAATTATCTTTCTGCCAGCCCATCCATACACTCTTCTTTACAAGTTCACGGTATCCGTAGAAAAAACGAAAACGAAAATACCGAAGTGGAAATGACCGAATTTATTTGGTCGAATTTGTTAGGGATTTTCGTACGTTTTAATAAAAAAAAACAGGTGGTGGGTGGGGTAAGGATATACATTAAGACAGTGGGGAGGGGTAAAGGGGATCTCCCCGTGGATTCTTGTTTTTTTTTTTTTAAATGGGCAAAAACCCAAAAGTACTTATAGTTTTTCGACCCAAACAAATTCGGTCATTTCCACATAGGTATTTTATTCTCGGTTATTTCATGGACAACCCAAATCCACATGAATTACATGAATTAGTGCGAGCATCTAATTTTGATGCTGGTGGCAGTGTACGGGATGCCTAAACCGCATGCTTGCATTGCACAGAACCTAACAGTAGGAAGATTCCATGGGAATCATTTGTAAATGATGTTTGCATGCATAAATGGCACCAAGAATTTGCATTATGAAGTGCAAAAAGATGGCGTAAATGCGCTTCTGCCTGATTTGTGCTCCTTTTTGCACTTCAAACGATGTAAATTGCACATGGGAACCGTCTTGCACATACGTGCAAACGTAATAGGCCCCTTTCATGCACTTGTATGTGGATTTGCAAAAGGAGCCCCACATATCTGTACACAAACACCTCAATCTTCAGTGTCCACTATACAAATGCATGGGATCCTTTTCTCCTATAAGGCACATCCCACGGATATATAAAAACAATGATCTCCTACCTTAACATGTTTTGTTATTAATCATCATTTTTGTCACTTTCTTCAAATATATGCAACTCATTTAACGTCCGTAGCAATTACTTAAAGACTACTGTTTGCAAGCTCACCCATTCTGCCTGGTGATGCACGAATATGAACGAGTTTCAGAAGCGTGCGGTGTTCTCTGTAAACATTAGAATGCTCGCTGTGTGACCGACTAGTGCCAGCCACTTCTGACAACGGGTTCGGCAGCTTGGGTGAAGCACGTACCTGTATGGCTGCAAACATCAACATCTCTTCCTCCGTGCAGTCAATCTCCTCCAGGAGAATGGCCCAGCGGGCCTGCTCGTAGAGCTGGTTCAGCCGCACCGCATCGTACTGTTGGGAGAAAAGAGCACAACTTTGCCATCACTGCGCACAGGCACCTGTCATTTATCTCAAGTATAAAACCTAAATATGAAATTCTGGAAACCTGCAGTTCTCTGCGGCCATCTCCTCATTGTCCTATATTTTTTGGTTAGAGAAAGTGATATGCTATTTACAGCTCAAGATCAACTATGCCACGTTTAGTGACCCCTCCCCCCAGTCCCCACAAGCACTTATTTCAGCAGAGACTGGCACTTTTAGTGAGTGCCTGGAGGTCTGCCCACCCTTTGTTGAGTTTCCTAATCTGCTCCATGGACTGCCCACGTTTTCAGGACCTGGCAGGACAATGTCTGTCAAGCCCCTTTCACCTCTTTATACTCAGACCTCGGGGCCACTCCGGGCTCGAGTCCTAAAGCCAGAGTGAGGGGACTGACGTACGCAGGGGGGAGTGACGCCACAGGCAGTGTGCGCTCTGATGCCTGCGGGCTGCAGCGCTATACAAACAAATAAATACATACATAAATAAAAGTGAACGCACATGGAAAGAAATGTGCATATTTCATTTTAGGATTATTTTCATTTCTCATCTGATCATGTACAAGGCAGAATATCCACACCTTTTTAAAGAAATATTTGTCGGTTGAAAAAAAGAAAGCCCCTCTTTATTTAATGGTTGTGTAGAATAACTAGAGACGAACATGGTCCCCGTGCTCCTATTTACGTATCCAATGCATTTACCAAGAACAAGTTGCTAAGGTTACAAATGAGCATTCTGCATTTCACTTGAAATAAAAGGAAACCATGGATATCCAACAAACACATCCTACTGCCGAGAAAAAAAACAGCGTTTTCCCGATGCTCATGGATTAACCTCTGTTTCACCACCTTTGGTCCATGTAGATTAGGCAACAGCAGCCAAACCCTTCATGGCAAACCTTGAATTAGCAGGAGCAATGCAGCCTGCACCGAGAGGAGTTGCAGCAAAGGGCTGGCTGAATAGGACTGCTGGGGCTGAACACCAAACGGTGAAATCCAGATTCCTCCCCGTCCCCGGCTGTAGAGGGCTCCTTATTCCAGACCTGGCAGTTGGGTGGATGCAGAATGCTAGGAGCCAGGTGACACATGAGCCATCTAATTCAACGAAAGGCATATTTCGATGTAGGATCATTACAGTCAGCCATTAACCCGTTAACTGCCAGGCTATTATGCAAGTCTATGCAAAAAGGACAAGCATACTCGTTCTTGGCATAAGATGGGTCCATGAGAGACACCATGCCAAAAATGAACAGAAGATGAATACAGAATGGGTCTAACTCAAGGCGCTCTCTCGTTCCTCAATGAGGAACGAGAGAGCACACTCAGGAACAGATGGTGATCTGTTCCTACGTTTTTGACTTATTTGTGATAACCTTCTGCCAAGTGTGCTCCCACTATAGACTCCTCTTGAAATGTACTTAATTGGAATATTTATATTGATTATAACATTATCAAGTACAAGCTGTGCCCACCCAAACTCTCTTAGCTCTAACTCAAGGCGCCTCATCACACCCTTATCTCACTGTGCACACCTAAGGGACATTGGTGGCCACATTTGGACGTAGCTGAAGCCTGAAATCTAGACGTATTGGATCAGAAAACTTCCATCTATGTGCAACACAGTGCCATCCGATACAAACTATTGTTTAAGTGCTACTACATGCCTGTAGAATAGGAAACAGTGCATTGCAACAAACTGAATACACTTTGGAATGCAAAGCGGTGACCTGTTGCATATCTGCTGGGCTGAGCTCTGGGTCCCGACCAGGAAACCCATAAGTGTTGCAACAGCAATCTGGTTTGCAAACATCCAGCCAGCACTGCTAGATGAAGCAATCTTACGTAGCCTTTACCGTGAAACACTACTAGAAACTATTCCCAGCAGGTGCACGGTCTTCGCAGAGCTTGCAGATCATCAGGAAATCCTAATCCTGCTGGGAAAACACTAGAAACCGCAGCACAATGCCCAGCATCCTGAATGCCTGCATTTGTATTTATTTGGCTGGTTGGCCAGAAGTGCCAAAGAAAGGCAGCCAAAGCCGTCCATTATCAGGGTGCTTTACACTGTTTTGGTAATTTTACTGGTGCAGATGACACCGTACATGGTCAGGAAATGTGTTGGTGCATAGGAAAGGGGACTTTGAAGACAACTGGAAATACATAAGTGTAGTGTACATTTCGGGCTTGGGCCCATATGTACATGAATACGATTTACAGAAATACAGTTGTTGGCCACAGGCATCAGGATAGGGTGACCATGGTGGTTCGGGGAGTTAACATGGGTAGAGTATGACCATCCACTGGCTAGCAGGTGGAGCGTAAGCCTGATCTGAGAGAGTTCCACTGGTCCCATTGCCTGTATGCCAGGGGAGAGCAATGCAGTGGTCAGGTGCCTGTATAGAGAAGGAGCTTAAGCAGAAGGCAGCTCAAGTGGGGCTGTAGACAAAGATGATTTTGAAATCAGAAGAGTAGACAGCCAGAATGGGAGAGTAGAGTGAGATGCAATCAGTGAGGTATTGGGAGGCTGGGCCATGCATAGATTTAAAAGACAAGAAGTAGAAATGTAAAGACAGAGCGATTGTGTATCGAAAGCAAAGGTGCTTGAAGATTTAGGTAGGTTGCAGATGGTGCATGTGGCATTGAGTACTTTGTTGAAGGGAAACAATTAGTAGTGGGGTTAGGTCTGGGAGCAGACTGAAGAACTAATAACGTTTGCGAAGAAATAAGTTGGAGATTAGCGTTTTGGATCAGCGGTGTAGAATAACCAGGTTACTCACCGTAGTGACCACCTTACTCCTAGTCCATAGTCCCCTTTCCTCCATACTTATGGGACATTCCTCCGTCCTGTGGGACGGGACCGGAGCACTTTGTAAAAGCATCACAATTTTGCAAAAATGTTAGTCCTTCCTCTCTTTTACGCTGGGTACTGCACGCGGCCGTAACCCCGCCCATCTCAGCTCCGCCCCACGCATCGCCCATCAGTCCTTTTCTATCGCCAGGTCAGAGACCTTTAAGCAATAATAGAGGAATCTTACTAGAGTGGACGGAGGGCGGGTGTATGGAGGAAAGGGGACTACGGACTAGGGGTAAGGTGGTCACTACGGTGAGTAACCTGGTTATACTCCTACGTCCCGTCCCCTTTCCTCCATACTTATGGGAGATTCCCAAGCACTCCTCACAGCAACTACGGGTGAATGGAAAAAAAAACTTATTGAAAAAGGTTCTTCAGCACAGCCTGGCCAAACTGAGCATCAGATCTGAAGCTCAGGTCTAGACAATAATGTTTACAAAAAGCCGATGGGGAGGCCCATGTAGCCGCCTTTGCGATGATCTCCCAGGGGAATTATTTCTGAAAGGCAACCGCAGCTGCCTTGCCCCGCAACAGGTGCTCATGAATACCTTTAGGATGCTGCTGACCCTGAACAGTGTAAGCCTCCGTAATACAGGCCGCGATCCATCTGTAGATAGTCGCCTTAGAGGCCTGCCTACCTTGTGGGTTACCAACAGTCACCAAAAGTTGAGAAGAGCTCCTAAATTCAGATGTTCTGTCCAGATAGAACTTAAGAGCCCTTCTAACATCCAAGCAATGTAGAACCCTTTCCGCTTCTGAAGAAGGGTTTGGAAAGAAGACCGGTAGGGAGATCGACTGATTTAGGTGTAAATCAGAGACCACCTTTGGCAGGAAAGAGGGATTCGTCCGTAGGACCACCTTATCTTTGTGGAAAACCAAGAAGGGATGCTCCACCAACAGAGCCTGGAGCTCACTCACACGCCTTGGTGAAGTCACGGCAACCCAAAAAGACATCTTCCACGAAAGGTGCTTAAGGTCCACCGTAGCCATAGGTTTGAACGGTTTATGACAACACGGTAAGGACCACATTCAGATCCCACGTCAGATGCGGTTTACGAACCGGGGGATAAAGACGTGTGAAGCCTGCGAAGTGGCTCCTAATCACCGGATTTGACAGTGTATAGAAGCACTGGTTCGTAGACAGGAAGGCGCCTATCGCCGAAAGATAAGTTCTGCATGACAGAACATGAACGCCCGATTAAGCTAGGTGAGACATGAAGGACAGCACCGTGTCAATCATAGCCACCCTGGGGTCCAGCTGTGAGGCTAAGCACCAGTGACAGAACCAAAGCCACTTGCTCTTATACTGAGACCTCGTCAAGGACTTCCTGGCTGCCTGAATTATTCGCATGTTATCAGCCGACAGATTGAGATGCTCTAAAGACCTGAACTCAGGCACCATGCCGCCAAGCTGAATGATTGTGGGGAGGGGTGCCACAGCTGACGATCGTTCTGGTGAAGCAGATCGGGACTCACCGGTAGCCTGATCGGTGGACACACCAACAGATGCTGAAGCTCTGAGAACCAGAACCTGGCCGGCCACCACGGGGCTATGAGCAGGAGAGAACAGTTCATCATGTTCCTCAGCTTGCAAATCGTCCGATGAATCAGAGGCAGAGGCGGGAAACCATAGGCCCTCATGTTGTGCAAAGGAATCTCGAGATCATCCCCCAGAGAGGAGGCTCCCAGACAATTTCTGAAGGCATACAGAGGAAGTTTCTTGTTTGCCGATGTTGCGAAGGGGTCCACTTCCGGAGTGCCCCAACACTAGAATATCTGAGAGCGGATCTCCGCTTTCAATTCCCACTCGTAGCTGACCATTGTCCGCCGACTGAGGGCATCCGCTGTGACGTTCAGCTGGCCCAGAATGTGTACTGCTACCATCCAGATACCATGCCGAACCGCCCACTCCCAAATCTGGATGGTCAGATCCACAAGAGGAGGAGACTTTGTGCCCCCCGCTTGTTTATGTAATAAATTGACACGACATTGTCCGTGCAGATATGGACCACCTTGTTGGCAATGACTGGCCTGAACGCCTTGAGCGCTAGGAAAATCGGCAGAAGCTCCCGTTGATTTATGTAAAGGAGCTTGTCCTGGGGCGACCAAAGGTCCGAGAAGATCTGAAGAAGATCCAACGTCGCACCCCACCCTAGGAGGGAGGAGTCCGTCATGACCGTCACCATCGGGGTGGGGTCTTGAAACCCTGCACCTACTGACAGGTTGCTGAGAAACGACCACCACACCAGGTCTGTTCTCATGGAAGCCGGAATCAAAACCAACTTGGAGTCCGGATCCACCACCTGATGCCAAGAGCTCCGAAGAGCCATTTCAGTCCGCCTCATCTTGAGTCGAGCAAGAGGAAGAGCCAGTACACACGAGGCCATGAGGCCCAGAAGTCTCTGGAACCATTAGGCTGACATGCTCTCCGACTTCGTAAATGTCTGACACGTGGCCAACAGGTCCGCCATTCTGTCCCCGGTCAGGTAAACTCTGCAGTCTAGCGTGTTCCAGCGAAAACCCCGGAAGATCAAGTCCTGAGAGACCGTCATGGAAGATTTCTGCCAGTTCACCGACAGCCCAAGATGGAACAGGAGCTGGAGGAGAGACTGAAGATTGCATGCGGCTTTCAGCGGGCAAGGGCTGTGCAACAGCCAATCGTCCAAATAGGGATACACATGAATACCCTGCAGACGAAGATAAGCTGCAATCACCGACATCATCTTCGTAAAGACACGCAGAGTCAAGTTGAGGCCAAAAGAAGCACTCAGAACTGGAAATGCTCCTCTCCCACAGAGAAATGCAGGTATCTCCTGTGTGGATTCCAGATCAGAATATACATGTATGCATCCTGAGGGTACACCACGCTGAGCCAATCGCCCATCTGTAAAGAGGACCTCATCTGACCAGGCGTGATCATCTTGAATTTCTCTTTGGGTCGGAAAAGATTGAACTGGGAAAGGTCTAGAATGGTGCGCAGGCCAGCCTGTTTGGCTATGGGCACTGTAAACAGTCGTGAGTAGAAGCCATCCCCTCGCTCCCCTAGGGGAACGGGTTCCACCGCTCTGACATCCAGCAACTTCTGGATCTCGGCCTTGAGGGAGGGCGACGCCGACTGCTGCAAAGGAGGATTGATGGGTGGGGTATGGGGAAGGGGTAAGCGGAAGCCCGCCCAAGCGACTGACGAGACCCACCGGTCTTCGGTAACGGTCTGCCATGCCTCCCAAAGAGATGCAATGCGTCCTCCCACCGGGGTCTGGTGCGAGCACAAAGAACTCTCATTTTGCTGGTTTCTCAGTGGCGGCACCATCTGACCCTGAGGATGAGGCTGATGAGCAGGAGAATATCAACTCCGTTGCTGCCTCGGGAATTCCCCGACTAATGCCAGAAGAGGGCCGGGACTGTGACAATGGTCTGTGTCCTTAAAGGTTGTTTCACCAGGACAGACAAGGACTTGGCGGTCTGGGTGCTATCCTTTGTTTTGATCAGCTCCACATCCGTTGTGGAATGAAAAAGCTCCTTGCCGTCAAACGGCAGATCCAAAACCTTATCCTGCACCTCCTTAGAGAACTTGGTGGCGTTCAGCCAAGCCTGACTAGAAGTATCCACACCAAGCATAAGGCCTCGGGCCGAAGTGTCGACATGATGAGCCGCCGCTTCCAGCAGATCCTGAGCCAGGACCCTGGCATCTGACAAGCCTGCCGTAAAGTCCTCAAGCTTTTCAGCGGGGATACATTCCTCAAACTCTGCAGACCTTTCCACATTTTCATATTCGAGTTCTGCATTGGCCTGCTGCAATTGCAGGGCTGAGTTAGCAAAAATCTTTCTCCCAAGGGAGTCAAGAAGTTTATCCTCTTTGCCCAGGACCTGTGTAGCCATCGAAGTGGAGGATGCTGCAGGTCTGGACTGCAAAGTGGCCGCAGCCACGACCGTGGAGGAGGGGGGTGAACACGACGCTAAAGCCACCTCTTCTCAAGTATGAAGCCTATAGCGCGCGTCAATTTTCTTATTGACAAACAGTCCAGAGTGTTGTTTCTCCCATACTCAACGGACCTCGGCCAAAACGTCCTTCTGCAAGAACAAGCTGGTACACTCCGAAGGAGACAAGGTGAATGCCCCGAAAGCATGCCCTCCTGCAGAGCGGGTGCCTCGGGTACTGGAACATCCAAGAGACACATCATGCCCAGCAGCCGGTTGTGAAAAGCTCTGATAGAGCAGGGCTGGTCTTCGCTGTCCTGATCGTCCTGTACATCATCTGATAAGTCCGGATCAGGCTCGTCACATCCGGCACCACAATCACCTTGTCCACTCGGGACAATGGAGGCGGGGGTGGAAGAGTAGGGAGAGGCCCAGCCGGTAAAGGCGGCGCCGGAGGCACAGGCAGCGTAGTCGGGACCATTGGCGCAGGCGGGCATATCTCCATAAAAAAGCCCTTAAACTACTCCTTCATGGGGTCGGAACGAATACGTTTTTGGAACTTGCGAAAAAGGCGTCCTCCGCCGATGTCTTAGGCGTGACAGGAGGAGGCCTCTCATGAGGAGGGTAATTCCAAGGGCGCAAGGGAGAGGGTTGCCAAGAGGGCCCTTCCCCGCTGTTGTCCACATAAATTAAGGGCACCGATGCCGCCGGCAGCGAGACATTGTGCGGTAGAGGTATCCGAGCGTTTCAGTCAAACTGGACGAACTGGATGTGCACAAGGAAACCGATGTTCACCTGAAAGAGCACCCCCTACACCTAAAGCCGATGGCGTAGTTGTAAGGGTTGTATCCAAAATGGCCGTCGTGGTCTTAGCGGGAATGGCTGCCATTTTGTCGGCACCTGAGGAGAACTGCGACACGTGTGGAAGTGAGGCAGGTGTCCTCACAAGTGGGTCAGGGGTCTTCATTTTTGCCTTAACACAAGGAACCTCGACCGAGCCGGTACTGTGTGGCGTAGGATGTTTTTGTGACATGCTAATAGCCAAACTAGCCTTCGCAGGAAGTACCTCGGCGCTGCCGGTAAAGGAGGAATCACGGTTCAAAACCTCACTCCTTGCCCCCTTAACAGCTCTGGGGTCACCGCAAGAGCGGGAACGATGAGGAACACCTTTCACCGACAAGGCCTTCACAGGCCTCTCAGAACTGTTGGTCACTTTAGCCTCTAAACGAGGGACCTCGTACCCGCGTCCGGTAGAAGCCTCTTTATGCCGGGCCTCAAACTTCTGTTCGGTACCTACCAGCCCAGCCGCGGCCTCAGGGCACACCCCGGTACAAATGAGGGAAGCTCCAATCAAGGAGGCCTCGGACCGAGCTCCACCCCACGACTCAGTATAGCTAGGTCTACAAACAGCCCCCACAGGAGGGGCCTCGGATTGTGATCTGGTGTCAACAGGCCCCTTATAGAGACCGTCGGAGAAAACTCTGGTACACTTTTTAGGCCTAGACAGCACCTCAGAGCACGCCTGACCGGGAAGACACCGGAAAGAACTTACCGGGTGTTTCTTCTTCTCGTCGATGAAGAATTGGAAAAGCGTAGGAGGAGTGCGCTGAAACACCTCCTCCCACTGCTCCAACCGACGTTGGAGCGCCCAGACCGAAAGGGAATCGTAATAAAAACAAGAGTCCCACCAATGGTCAGGACCAAAACACTCTAAACAAAGAGAATGGGGATCCACCCTAGCGAAGCATCGCTGACAGGAAGAACAATTCGGAAAGTCTAGCTGAAAAGGCATAGACAGACTATCACGCGATCGTAAGTGAGAGCCAGAGAGGAGGAAGCTGGAAGAAAAAACCCTCAGCAGATGCTAAGTGTGTCCAGTCTCGAACGAGCGGAGAAAAGGACTGATGGGCGATGTGCGGGGCGGAGCTGAGATGGGCGGAAGGAGTAACATTTTTGCAAAATTTTGAAGCTTTTACAAAGTGCTCTGGTCCCGTCCCACAGGACGGAGGAATGTCCCAGAAGTATGGAGGAAAGGGGACGAGACGTAGGAGTAGGTGCGGGTCTTCCTGAGATTTAGATGGTTGATATTTGCTGCAATAGCAGTAATGATGTGATTTAATTTACGTTTTCTGTCTCAGGGGACCCTAATGTTTTGTGTCCTCGGGATGGATTGAGTAGGTCCAGAGGAAAGGAGATAGAGGAAGGGAGAGTGGGGATGGCATTGGAGGCCAGGAGGAAGACTACTTCTGTTATAGGGGACATTAACATCAGGCAGTGTGTAGTGCCATCCTGTGATGCATCATCATTGTGCTTGTGGTTTAGCGTTCAGCTTGTGGTAGTACAAGGGGGATTACAGGGTCCAAACAGGAGACTCTGACTCGGACCTGGTTTGAAACTGCAAGTACCAGAAGGCCCTAGGAGAGGGTGGCGTGAGGAGTGCTGAGTGGTTCTACAAGGGTCATGTCAAATCCCTTGTACAATCGAAATTCTCTGACCCGGTGGCTAGAGGAAGGGAATCCCCGCTTTCTGAGACGAGTGTGAGTAAAAGCATGGCTTTGTGAACCCAAAGAAGGGATGCTAAGGGGAAAGCTAAGAAGAGTGAATCCTGCATTATGTTAAAACTAAAGTGAACTGTGAAATTGGCAATTGTGAACCCTGCAGAGGGATGCCTGCAGAACGGGGCAAAGCATGATGCCCGATCAAGACTGTATTGACAAGAGTGAACCTGACAGAGGGATGTCCACGGTGAACTGTTTAAAAAGACATTGAGACTTGTGAATGCGAAAGGCGAAAATATCTTTCAATAGAAGCCATAGTGAACCCGATGGAAGGAGGCTGACATTCGAGAGGTGTCTGACCCCGAAAGAGGGGGACCCGGGGTGAACAACTGAGGGGGACCCAGGGGTGAACAATCATCACCCAGAAAGTTGCAAACAGTCGAGCAGGGTGCCTGGAAGAGGGGGACCCGGGGTGAAGAATCATCACCCCAAGTGCAATCAAGAAGGAACCTTTGTTATTATTCTGAATACATCAGGTCCTCGGAGGCAAGAGACTTTTTGTAGAAAAGCGACTTAACCAACAGAGGTCCTGAAATCTGGGAACGGAAGTGTAATCTAGTGCTGGGAAAGCTCGAGCGTGTGCTGTGCTCCAGAGTCACGCCTTGTCCCGTGCTCAAAATGTGGGGAAGCGAGACCCCTTGGATACCACATCCTGACTTATCATTTGTGAACACTTCTTTCTTTCTTATGAACCTTATCCCACACTCCTTTTGTATTTAGTTGTAAGGATTGGCAATATTGTTTTTTTAGTATAGGCCTGCTTATTCGACAAGTAGCCACTAGGACTGCCTTATTATTTGTTGGTCATAGCCTGCTCCCATATTAGCTTTAGGTTTAGATTAGGGGTTTTTCCACCCTACCTATACAGTTTAATAAACACCCTTGAACTATGATCACTTGTGTCTGTCTTTACTGTTGCTACTATGAGTTCCTTTACTGTATGTGTGCATGCTTTTGTGTGTTTTTTTTTTATGTACGAGTCCATGCAAGGAGTTGTTTTAAATGTTGTGTGAATGTGTGAGTAAAAGTGTTGTATATGAGTGTGTGAGTGTTCCAGCCCCATCCCTAAATTTAGTGGCAGTCTGCATATACTTTCTTATTGTGGGATGCAATCTTTTACCAGGCATCAAAGTTAAAGCACATATGATCATTGTTCTTACATGGCTAGACTGACCTACATTAGTGGTGCCATTCTCCATAAACATTTACTGCGACATGGTGTTTTTTCACTTGGCATCAATGGTAAAGCAAACATAAGTCTTATTATATGGCTAGCCTGGCCTACATTGGTGGTTTTAATGTGCATTAACTTTCTTACTGTGGCATGACATGTGTTACTTTGCAACCAGGCTAAAACAAACATGAGTTTTTAATGTGGATAGACTGGCTTACATTGGTGGCTCCAGTCTGGCCATATATTTTTTGTCATTGCTTTTTTGTACTCGGCATCAAGGGTTAAAGTAAACATAAGTCTGATTACGTAGTACATTGGCCTATGTTTGTATATATCCGGTCTGGTGTTTTCTTTCTGTGGCATGGCATGGCATTTTGTACTGGTTAGCAGTCCTTATTTGACAATACTTGCATATATTGATACTGCCTGCATTGAAATGTCTGGAGGGTTCCTAAGCATGATGTCAGAGATTATGATTAATTCTAAACCTTCCATCCATCACTTCTTTTGTTTTGTCTAGTCACCCTGAGTGAAACGGGTATGCCCAGACATGGGTTGTGTGCTTTCTGGGCCTAGAGACTCAAGCTACAACTCAATGGTGATGCCCAATGAGTTCGAAATATGGCTGGGATTGCTTGTGGTCTTGTGCAGAAGGGATGTGACAAAGCAGTTTGGGCCGTACTTCCCCCTTTGGGGTGGGACCAAGCCTGATTTCCATATGGTCCTTCCCTTTTCTGTAATGGCTTGGCAGGCGATGAACGATGGTTTGAAGGGTTTTGTCAGAGGTTAAGCGGAATGCAGGAAGTGTTCCGATGTTCTCCCATTGCCGTTTTTCACTTTGTTGTTGCAAGCTGTGCATAACTCCTGTGCCTGGAGAAATTGGAGTGCTGCTCCTTTAAAGTTGACTATACTTCTATGTTCCCGGAAGTGAAGCGGGCAAGTGATCCGGTCTGGGCTGCGGGAGGAGTCTGGTTATTAGGGCCCTCCGGGTTCCCGGTCCTTTCTTCCCTCCACTCAATGTGCATGGTGTCACTTTCCTTCACCCAGGAGCCATGAGTTAAACTATTTATGTTCTAAAACTATTGTTGGATTCTGGAAAAAAAAGTGTGGTCTCTGGTAGTCAGCTGTCAGGCTGTTGGGGCCGCAGGGGGTGCTCTAACCCACCTTACAGCTAGCATCACTTCCATCTTTTGTAAGCATTTGGAGCCTGTGAGTGCCTTTGAATTTGACTTTGATAATTGTGCACTGTGCAGCTCTGCCATTGTTTTCCCAGTGACTGCGGGCTGTCGCCCTTTCAGCTGGGAAGTATTGAGGAAACAGTGTGTTGACAACTACAAAAGTCCTTAACGCATCGCCTATTGGAAGGAGAGTTTGAGAAATACGCGCCCTGGTGACTGGGGGGTAAACAGCGGATAGGTGGAGCAGAGGTGGTCTGCTGTGGTCCGCTGAGGGGAGACTGCCTATGCAATTCTGAGGACAGCAGAGGTCTGTGTCAAGCCAATGCTTGTTTAATGCGATTTGTAAACCAAGTTAATTGGGCCACTGCAGCAGCAAAAGCACCACTAGACGCATACTGACATTATATTAATCCCATTCTAATATGCTCGGCAAGACTGCAACGCATTCAAAAGCGTACAATCTTCGAAAAGACAAGGCATAAAAGAAAGTAAACACACGCACACATGCTACTAGCACAGAGTTCTTAGAGACGGCAGTTGTACATTCTACAGAGGTTGGAGGCAGGGCCAGAAACCCTGTGCAGGGTTTAATTAGAACGTATTTTGGAAAAGATATCATGCATCACACAGAGGCCGCAAGGAGTGAGCAATACCGATTCATTAAATGTTACATCTGGAGGTGCCAATCAATCCTTGTGGGGATTGGAAACAACGATTCCCTGCTGGCACTCTGCTACTCACTTCAAGGGATGGCGCATAATTCATGGATCCAGCACTACGCCGCAACAATTGGGGAAGAGTGTCTACTTCCCGGCCAGCTACACCCCCACCTCCTCTTGCCAGATGCCAGTATTGGGCAGCTACGCCACTCCGACTACTGCACCCTCTGTCGACTTATGTGACACGGGTGACATTTTGCCTCCTGCTGCGCAGGAATTGGTTGCATTGGATCCATTGATATTGGATATTGCTCTGTTAAAACAAAGCTGTGATTTCAAGCATCTAAATCGGGCTGCAGTTCTGAAGTTGCTGGTGAAAATGCCCTCCTTGAGGATCTTCAATTCCACAGACCTTGATTTCATCAAGCAAGTAAAGGTGAAAGAAGACCAATTACTAAACTCTATTGTTGCCTTGTGGACACCACTTCAATGATACGCTCTCACAAACGGACGTTTGCATCTCTCGGCTATGAATTAGATGCAGTGGTGACTGTAGAATGGGCAGCCAGCTGCTCTGAGAAGTGTAGCAAAGAGAGGAGCCTGGGTTTGGCTACAAGAAGTGCTGAGACAACTTCGCTCCCTGCACTCATGTGTAACGTGCAGGGGTGGGAATGGCTGAAGAGTTTTCTCCAACAACAATATACGGCTGCTAAATGAAATTTAAAGTTACTGTGTTGAACACTAGAGGCTTCAGGCACCTGTTTAGTGAAGAGGGGTATTTGCCTATTTTAATGGATCATGACATTTTCATGTGCCAAGAGACTTGGCTGACGTACAAAGTGTTTCTGGAAGGTTTTGTGTTGCACCAAGTAATGGCTAAGAAAGGCGATTTGGGGAGACCTTCTGGGGGACTAATAATTGGGATGCAGCACTCCATGGGGTCACGAATGTTTTAATGGAATCATACCATCACTGAGTTTCTAAAATGCTGACTGGGCTTTTACTGCGCCGTCAGCATTTTAGAGAATGCCAACTCACATTACTGCGTCCAAGTGGAGCGGGGTTCCCCCGCTCACCTTGGTAGCAGGTAATGGGAGTCTAGGGACACGGGGGTGTCCCCCGCTTACCATTACGGTAAGCAGGGGACAGGAAAAAGAAAACAAATATTTAAAAAAGGACCCAGCAGCGTTAGCACCGCCCCACGTAAGTGGGAGGAACTGATGCCGCAGGGAGTCGGCGGTGCACACAGAGGTGCGCTGCGGTAAACGTAAGCGGGAAGGGGGTTGGATTATTGCAGGGGAAAAGTGATCTATCTGTTCACTGTGCTGCCCCGTAAATTGGCGTCAACATTTTCATCAGTGCAGTTAAGGCTGGCGCAGTGGTGACAGATTCATATTAACTCCACTGAAGATAAACATACGGCTGTTGAAAGTTAAATTAAATCTTCAACACAACAGTAAGACCTTACTTCTGATAAACGTATATCGTATATGACCCACCTAGAGGTGATCACACGGATGACATCTGTGACTTTATTGATGGCAAAAAAGACATATGTGTGGGTTGGGAAAGTAATGGTGGAAACGAGTCGATAATAATATATGGAGACCTTAAATGCCCGGTGCCATGATAACAAGCTCTGTGCCCCATTTTTTAACGTGTACCCAAAATCTCGTCTATTGCAACAGAGGGGAAATGGGCGGGGGAGGGAGTAAATGGGTAGAATCCCTCAGGGAATGGGAATTGGTAGTACTGAACGGAACAGTCAGAGGAGATGTACCAGATGGAGACTTGGGCATAAATGGGCCACTTTGGACTATCTCTTTGGAAGTAATGTCTTACTTGAGCATGTGCATCCCTTTACATAGCTACCAATGATAATAGCGACCACTCTACATTGAGTCGAATTCTCTCCTTCCCCATCCAAGTTGTTGCCTGATGTGCAATTAATGACATTGAGCCAAGCCACTCTGGAAATTGTATTCGATGGTCCTGTGTGAATTTGGAGAAGGCCTCCCGTTGGATAAACACCTTGGGAAGGGCTTGTTGGCAGACAAGTTCGTCATTAAGTGTGGATGAGATGGAAGGATGGATAAGTACAACCATTAGGGAAATAGTATCCTTTAACTCAATTCACCCTACTGTCATAGCGCACAGTCCCGTTTAATGCAAAAATTAGAAATGCAAAACGCATTATGTGCAAAAACTACGCGAGCTGAGAAGAGGGCCAGCACCGTCTTCAAATTTCGGCACCGTACAGGTGTGATTAAAAACAACTACTCTAGGTGGGCACGAGACTGGAAAAAATGTGTTTTAAACACGGAATGGCAGAAAATGATAGGCTTCCGAAATAGTCACAACACAAGAAACATCTGGCAGCTATTATCTTTGGCCAAAGGACCTAGAGAGCAGCATATTTTAAACCCCATCAGTGAGGTAACTTGTTTAAAAACACATCAGTGGAAATCAAAGACCCGAACCATCTAGCCAGAGTCCAGTGATTCTGTGACCGTCGTCCAATTGATACCTCAGTTAATGCTTTGATGATGGCCATTAAAACTCTTAAATCATCTAGAGCTCCAGGGCCAAATGGGTTAGCAAATGTAGTCCTCAAAAAGGATCCTGCTGTGTGGGTTCCATATTTGAAAGTGATGTTTGATGAGTGTGTGTGACCAACAAACAATCCCGACCACATGGAGGTAGTCTGTGCTTGTCCCAGTCTACAAAAAGGGAGACAGGAACAAGCCAGAAAACTGTTCATGTTGGAAGTGAGGGGCAAGCGATTTGCGGGCCTGGTACTTCAGGATTGGGTAAAATGCGAAAACATCATGCACGACCTGCAAACTGGCTTTAGGCCAGGCTCCTCCGCTGTACATAACATCTGCATGCTTGATCGGTTGATTCGTGAGGCCTCTCGTAGGGATGCCCCAGTGCTCTATGTGGCGTTCATCGTCTTCTGGTCGGCCTTTGACTGAGTAATTGGGGATAAAGCCTGGGAGAATTTAAGGCTACAAGGCTGCCCGATTTGGGTGTTGACATTGATTAGGAAGATGCACGAGGATATGAGTGCTAGAGTGTGCCTCGATAACAATGGGGGAGTGACTGCGCCAGTGGTACTCAGCAGGGGAGTCATGCAAGGATGTGTCCTGGCTCCTCTTCTTTTTAACTTGTGTGTGTCTGACTTGTTGAAAAGAATGTTGGATAGCTCTACCTGTCCATCTTGGATAGGAGGGACTAAGATTGCTGGTATGTTATATGCCAACGACCTTGTAATCTTCGATCACACTCTGTCCGGATGTCGAGCCATGCTGGAGGAATTGGCAGTGTATGCCAGGAAGAATGATTTAGTGGTGAACATCAGCAAGTCCAAAATATTGCTGGTGGCGGGAAAGCAAATGAATAGTGAAAGTGGTTACCAGCCTGGGGGATATTCAATATGTTGAACATTATCCCTATCTTGCGCTGGAGAGGAGTGCCGACAACAGCTATTCCCAGATTGTTGCCACCAAAAAGAGGAAGGCTGCGCTGTTGACCAACTTGTTTAGATGTTTCACATCTTTCCTTTTCATTCTCAAGTTATGCTGGTTATCAGGCTATAGCCTGGGGTAGGGGCAGGAATGAAAAAGGGTAATGTCTTGCCCATTGGAGGGGACACAGGCCTGATACAGGGACAGGGTCCCGTTAGTCACCTACCCACGGCCTTGGGCAGAGTGGTGCCCCTGATGCAGTGACCAGTACGGACACCCCGCAGGAGTAACAACTGTCTGACGTTTTAGCAATGAGTGCTAAACGCAGACTGAAGCTACAAGAACAGCTTGTTTGCTCTGAACTTTTGAATATCAGCAAAGATTCCCAGAATTAGCCTAATTCTGAAGCACATGCTGCTGCCTCTTTGATATTAACGCCCAGGTCCACACAGCTCTTGAGAGCTAAGGTTTTAGAGCCCTGGCGTCTTCTTCAAGAAGAGTTAATGCGGAAGCTCGGGGCTTGTTTGAACATTATGGACTTCTAGAGATGGGTGGTATTAGTGGGTTCCAATGGTTTCACCTCCTATCTGCCTGACCCAGAGAAGTCCAATATGTTGGAAACTGATAGTAAGGAAAACTTCACACAAACTTCCCCTCCATCTAAGAAAAACCAGCAAAAGGGATGTCAAACAGTCCCTATTGAGTCAAGTATTGCAGGTGTGCCCCTGCAGGTGAAGGTCTCCCCCACAGCAATTGGCCAAAGGGAAAACATATCACGAGCGGTTTCCACGCCATTGAACAAGTCAGCTCCGCTAGCTACCTCTTCACTTGGTAAGGACCTCGGACAAAGGAAAGCAAAAATGGCCAATATTACGGATCCCATATTAAGGAGTTTTGTCTTGGACCCGCGAAAAGTGATTATTACCAATGTTCCCAAACCCAATCAATACGATTCTAGAGAAACCCTGAAAAATAAAATCTTGGCATGGTTCAACTCCAAACTAGGGACTAACTGTGTGAGAACACAAGACCTAAAAGTACTGCATAGACTTCAAATCACTAACTGGTGTCAGAGTGGCAACACTGATTGTATCAAGCTGGGATGTGGATTTAGTAGTTTTCTGATGTACTTAAATAGAATTTCTCTCTCTCAGCAAGCAAGTTCATCTACGGCTATGAAAATTGTATTGAATTGAAACAATGTCAAACTGTTTTTCTCCCTAGTTACACTATATTTTTCAGTAGCACTGCTTTTGATCCACCCTTCTCAGTTAGGTCTGTGCCACTATACCATTATGTCATTGTAATGTTGTGTTTACTCGATTTGTTTGTTTCAGTTGTGCGTTGTTATTATGTTCTAATCTTTCGTCATATGTATGATTTATGTTACGCGCCTGGATGCCCTAGGGCTTTGGCGCTATATAAATACACAAATAGAAAAATAAAATCAGACGGCAGGTTATTCCCTGGAAGGGCTACTAACGCTATACAAACAATGTTTCTGCCCAGCAATTCTATATGGGCTGAAGGCACTTAGAATGTAAGATATAAGATGGTTAAATAAGATAGAGGGTGCTTTCTGGGGGAAGCTGTTGAAGCTTAGGCCCTCAGTTCCTGTAGAAACCTTATGATTGTAGTTGGGGCTAATATCACTTGTTCCCCAGGTAGAAAAGAAAGGAGTTGAGTTATTCCTTAATGCTAAAATGTTGCTACTCCGTGTGATTTTGCAAATACTGGGTGCCAATTGTGGGCAAAGTAAGCAGACCAAGAGTTGATCCCTACGGTGACCTGGTAATGAATACCTTCTTAACCAGTAATTGGTACTCAAACCTGTACAGTAAGGGGGGGTATCAATCCAAGAAGGCTTCATTTGAAACCGAATTTGAGCTTGCTGACTGGAATAGTAACTATGAACTCCTCTCCACATTAAAAAGCCTGAAATGCATAGCCGGGGTGTCTCATGGGTACAAAAAAAACAACTGTATATGCCATTGAACCCTAGGCCAGAAGTATGTATATTGATGTTATGCTTGCTTATTAACTAATTGCCCATATTATCAGTTCTGGGTGCTCAAATGAATCCCTCAGTAGACCAATGAGTGTGTCGCATATGCAGGTGTATTGAATAGTCTAAACATCTATTTACTGAGTGCCATACTCTGTGCACAGTGTATATGTGTACTTATGAGAACATGGTCCATGATTATGACTCCACTAAATCGAGTGAGTTTGACATATTGCCTAAACTCCCCTAGACATTTGGTTCATTTAGCACTGCTCAGGATCTGGAATGTGGTAGCTAAGCACCTTGCCATCATGATTAATCTGTGATGACGTTAGGACTTGTGTAGTAGAGATTTATATGAAATGACACCTGTGTCTGCGTCCCCTGTTACATGTGATGTCAGCTAAGTAGGTATTGTTTACTGAAATTGTATGGTATTTATTCTCCCCATTATAGGGTATCAATGTATATGTACATTTGGAATGTTAATGTGATGTGATGATTGATCTGTCAAACATTGTTTATGTGTAGGTTAGTCTGTTGTACTATGTTATACATGTTTAATGTCATTATCATTTATGAAAACTATTATAGAATGTAAAAAGTCATTTGACTAAATTACAATACACGCATTTAATAAATAAATGTAATCTATTTATTGTTATTATGCTACAGTTTGTTACAACTTTTCACAAAGACATCTTTCACGGTTTAAAAAGCAGTTCAAATCCATTTGCATAAAAACCATCATGTGTTAAAATGCGTCTGGTCCGAAGTGAGAACGAGACAAACAAATTTACCAAGCACTTTTTACCAGTTAACAAGCCGGAAGACCGGCACTTAGTTAGGAGGTCTAAAATGGAGTGCATCTTCCTCCAAAGTAGAGTAAAGTAGATGATGCACGCTTCGTGGTCCCCACTCATGAATAGGGCCCATGTACTTTCCGCAGTGAGTCCATCTTCTAGGCCCGCTGCCAAAGACGCCTGGCACCTCATGGTCTGCAGTGATTTACAATCCACCAGCAGGTGTTCCATGGATTCAAGCACGTCGTCACCACACAATCGACAGTTTCTTGCATGTAAATGTAATTTAAGATGAACTCTAAACCTTCTAGCCATAACTTCTTTTGTTTTGTCATGTATGGGTACTGCCAACATGAACACGTTTTATATACTGGCATACTTTGTGGGCATAAGCATCATGAAAATGTGTTGGAAAATGGTTCTATGCATTGTTGGTGACTTGCATTTTTGGATTGTTTCATGTGTTACCATACAAAACCGATTGCAAACTGTGCAGCTTTTTACCCAATTTTTCACCGAAAATTGTTTCTGGTGGGAGAACCCCTCCCGAATGCCGCTTGTTTGTTGTGGGCTCCCTCGTTGCACTCTGACTCTCTGGCCAGCAGTGTAAGGGGAAATGCATGGTAGTCCTCAGATATAGGATCAATGGAGATATCAATAATTGAGGGCAGGGAATGAAAGTGGGTGAAAAGAGTGTATAGGAAAGCGATACTCAAAGAGCGAGACAGAAAAGTGAGTTTGATAGAATAAGTGGGGGAGTAAGAACGTATGGGCAGGGGGCTAACTTAGACAAGAAAGGGGTCGAAGGAGCTAGGTTTGAATTGTATTTTGGTCATAGATGGGGGCATGACTGGAGGGGGAACAAAGATGGTGAATGGATGAGCGAGTCATCTGAGTTAGAGATCAGATGTAGAGGAACTGAAGAATTCCTGTGTAGTGCTGAGCCAGATGATCTTGCTTGGCCCTAGGAGCCAAACACGAGCTGAGCCGGAAAATGACAGGATGCATGGTGCCCTTGACCCCGCGCCCCAACATTACAAAACCAACTTACGATTGGTCATTAATATTATTCTATATGAAGCAGCAGTTTATTCTAAGGAACCATGAGGGAGACTTTTTCCAAATCACATAACACTGTGAACTTAATCGCAAATAAGGCACAATGACATTAAATGATTTACACAGGATTACACACTTTGGTTAAGCAGTGAAGCTGGGATTTCAACCCAGTTTGTGATTTAGGCGTGCAACCACATAATGTCTGAGCTCTAGTTTGCACAAACATTTGTTTTGACCTTTAAAAACTACAATAATGCGGTCTTATCATGATTAATTGCAAAGTACACAAATCACATAGTAAATCTACCCGACATATTAAACCCTTATACAAACATTTAAAAAATGAGTATGTTTGCAGCTTTATTTTTCTACATTTTAAATGGAAGACAACTATTGCCAGAATGAAAAGTAAAGTGAGCCTGAAAAAGTTATCCTTTGTTTTACACCACAGTACATTCTGGACTTCGACACACAAAGTAAATTGTGTGTTAAGGTCATCGTCATGCAGCCATTGTTTATCACGATTTTCTAGCATGTTTTGCATAATATTAAGTACATTCAAATTGTCTCATAGAAAAGCAACACCTTTTTTGCATGCTAACTAGCCGATATAATGGATATAAAACAGATTTATATTGTTTGACTCACTTTGTCTTGATGAACTTTTGCCCTGGTGCTCATAAAATGCCAACCTGCACTTGGCATGGTTCAATGGTTTTCTAATAGGTCTCAGAGATTTAAGAAATAGGTCAAACTTTGCCTTTGTGCTAATACCGTGCAACTTTGTACTTGCACTGGTGCACAAAGGTTCTGTAATCTGGCCCCATGACTTGCTAAGGTGCAAGCCAGCAAACGTTCTCTTGTATACTGATACTCACTGGCATCCGGTCCTCCCCAAGAAAGCGTTGGAGGTGAATGAGGGCCCAGGAACACTGACTTGTCATAAGCATTTTAACAGGTTGCTTTGGAAGGACGGACCATAATAAAGTTGGGCAATGTTGATTGTGTCATGTATTTCAATATGACAGCTTACCTTTCCAATTCTAATAAAGTAGGATATGCGCAGAGCACTTCTTCACCCAACACATTTGTTCACCAGCCTCTCCCCAAAGGGGACATTTTAGGCGGGTACGAGCTAGTCTACACACTACTTGAAAGCCTCATAACGTGAAAATCTGACAGGTGGGTTAATAATCAAGTTAGTCAATTAAATTGAGTCGTCAAAAAGCCTAAAGAATGATACTAAGGGTGTTGATGAGTAACAATAGTGATACAGGAAAGCTGAAAAAGGTGTTTTATTATCTTTAATGTAGGGCAGTATCCTAGTGAACTAAGTTACACATCTGTGCAACACCATCTATTTAAAGTTAATGCTTAATTTCTTATGCAGAATAACAATCACAACTTTCAGCTCCCATATCTAGACCCCGACGCATTTTCACTTAAAAACAGTTACTTTTTTTGCAATGCTGCATTGAAATTGACCTTCATATTGTATTGCTCTGATGAACTCAAAATCAGAGGCCACATTCATGTTTGCCATTTAGAAATCACATTGTAAACCTTCTACAGTAATTCCCTGCTCATTGCTGTCTCAATGCACTGCTCTACTGTCTTCACGAGTTATCAAAGTACAAAGAGTTCAACTCTTGTATACTTCCAAATACTTCTTAGTAATTGACAGCAACACACCTCAGCAAGTTAAGCACTCGCTTTGAAGACTTTGCTTCCACTGCAGGAGGGGGTTGATTACTTTTTTACAAACTTTTGTTTATCGTGAAATGGTGAGGCTTGACCTCTGTTTATTTAGCCAGGAACTAGATCCCATATTGATTTCAGCTTGAGCTAGCTGTTTGGCCTGGGCCGGCCCGAGCATCACCTGGCTTACCCAGCTATATTATAAAGTCAACGCTCCAAGTCCCAGAAAAGGAAGAAAAAAAGGAGTAGGTGAACATGGGAGAACCTGTGAGCCATGACTAAACAGGAAAAATCACCATCACCCCAAAGCGGCCTCAGGGTCAGCCAGTTCCACCATACATCAAACAAGGATTGCGTCTCTGTGAAGTGGTCTAGTGTTTTGGAATCTAAGGTGTAGACTCTGGGCGTCATGCCAACTATGCTTCCTCTCATTAAAGTGGTTGCCTGGATGATAGGGGAGTTTTCCTAAAGTCCACTTGAGGTAAGACTTCATAAAACTATTCCTAGGTGTACAGGTCCCCAAGTCTGTACTACCCAAAGGATCTTGGTAGGATCTTGGTAGAATGGCAGAGCAGCAAGGCTCATCATAGGAGGAAGACGTGAGCTGTAGCTAAGTACACACTAAACCCAGTAGGTACAATAGTCCAGAGAAGCTCTTACAAAGTAAATGTTATAATAAAATATACATTTATTCTTATTTACACAAAGGAACGCAAATAAATACGTATTCACTTAACCAACACACATAGGAATTCTTAATAATACTTTTTAACAGTGATTACTTCAATAGTAGTTGCTCGCGGTTACATTTGTTAAAGTGTTTGACACCAATGACAGTTCTACCATATTATCGGTACTACCACGAACTCGCATAGATTCACAGATATATAGTAATTGTAGTTCCTGCCTGTCCAGACACACTGGAGCCTAGGCAGGGACACGCAAGGGTTCCCACCAAAGGCAACAAATTCTTACCTTCCTCTCCCAGAATGGTAGAAGGGCTAACAAAGAACAACAACAATAGAAATGTTGAAAAAAGAAAGGAGCCACAATGTTAGCACATACGTGATCCTATTGTGCATAACCAAGACTGCAGTCTGCGGTAGAAAAAACAACAATAGTTGGTAGAACAGGTCCACTGCCACCAGCCATAACTATAGGGTTGTCTATGGGATTAAAAAGTCACAGGAGCAGAGAGAAGGTGGATGCTATGTATCCGTTTAGTACTCTACATAAGGTGGTGTGTGCTAACGTTAATGTTTGTGTGTGATAATATTTTGGGCAGGATGCAAAGTATCCTTCTATCCTTAAGCACTGTAGTTACTTAAGGATAGTAAACAAATCGCAAAAGGAGGACCCAGGGGGTCCCGGGCAACACTACACATAGGGTGCTGCGTGCTGCAAATGTGTAACACAGATGCCTTTATGAGATATGCAGAAAAGCAGACTCCATGGTGAAGTTAAAACACAGAACAGAGGTCCAAATGTCAGAGCAAATAAGAATGAATGAGGGAAAAAAGGCTCCCCTTATTCAGGATAGAAAGACAAAAGCTCCAGACGTCCAGCAAAAAGTGCTGGGGGTCTCACTAGGAGAGGGGATGAAGCATAAAAATGATGCATCTCCCCAACACTGGACCTTACTTGTTTTGGTATTCCCACATGCTTGCAGTGTCTCACGATGCCCGGTAGTAGCCAGAAGGTGGCGTGTTAAGGGTGGACAGTGCAACTAACAAAATAAACATTGCCATGCTCAATTGTCTTAGGGGCTCTTCTCTCCTGTTCTAATTTCTTCTTTTACATAGCTCACTAAATGGGAGGAAATGCTTTTACTAAGCTCCATTGTGAGGAGTTGTTTATATTGCGCCAGTCAACGCCATAATGGCTTTACAGTACTGTCCGGAAAAAAGTGGTAGATTGTGGCCCGCCAAGGGCATTCAGCCATTAGCCTGCCAGGGGAATCGAAAACGGCACTAGAGGCAGTGCCGGATTAAACCCAGTGGAGGCCCCCAGGCAATCGAAATGTCGCCCCCCTCGCAAATTATCCCCTAATACGTTTTTAATTTTCTGCTCTGCTTTATTTTGATCCGTTGTTGCGGGGCCCCTACTTGGCCTAATGGATAATCCAGAGGAGGGGGAAGAACGAAGCGGGACTCGAGTAAAGCAAGCGTGGAAGGTTTGTATAGGTAAGGGCGGGGGTGGAAAGTAGGGAGAAGGCCTGGGATAGTTTGCAGGGCAGCAGCATCAGCGAAGACCTACCAAAGAATACTGCTGATCCGGGAATGCGGTCACATAGTGCTAAGTACCAGCGTACGCGCATGAGGGCAGTTTCTAGTACAAACAAGTGGTTGGGCGAGCATGTTTGCTTTTCACAGCACTTTGATTAAAAACTCGGCCGCCCATGACCTACAAAAACAAATGCATTTTTTTTTTTAGAAAAGGGGAGTGTAGCCTGGAACTGCCTGCATGCCACAAGGGCAGAAGGCGGGATGGACAGGAGGCGTTTGAGTGAAAGCTTCACATCATGCCAGGTAGCTGGGGATGGCATAACACGATTGTGCAAGATCTGGAAAATGAAAAGGAAACCTGTGCATAAAGAAAGACTGAAGAATGCAGGGAGTGCAAGCTATGTGGACAGACAGGAAAAGAAACAGAAAATATCCACAATCACAAGAAGAGGTCAAGATGTGATATCTTCAACTCTAGTGAGCATTTTCTTCTTTGTAGCTTAAAATACCTAGTTAATGTTTAACGTTATTTCAACTTCAGCGGTGCAGCGAGACGTGCGAGGACTTTGATATCACAGCAGCAGGAAGTCTAAGAGCATTGAGACTTCTTTAGCCAAACAAACACAATTTAATTTATCAGGGCCTATTGTGACTTTCTTAGCAATCCTTTTTACGTTTATTGGCCCAAATAAAAATGGATTTAAAACAAAATGTTACTTAAGCTTAGAGCCCACAATTATTGTGCCAGCAGAATATGCTTTTTGCAGGAGACTGCCTCGAGCAGCAAGAAACATTGCACTGGCCCTCTCATCAAGGCGGAAAGGGACATCGATGGCAGTCTAGTACTAACAGAGGCCCGTAAGGTGCCCTGTTTGATTAGCACATAGTGAAAGCATACAGCGGCCACATGTACAATGCACATCTAGAAAGCTTTTCTAGTATGCATATGAACACATTACGTTTTCTTTCTTTTGAGAACTAGGAACACACTGCGTTACATTACACAATCATATGTGTGATCAGTGGCATAAACGCAATAAATGGGGCGTACTGCAAAATGTGGGAGGGTACATTGAGACTTCCACCACCCAGAGGCATAGACAGGCTTTTGGAGAATCTGGGCTGTCCCTTAACAGTGCAGTGGGTGCCCCTGCACCAGAGGAGGTCCATGGAGTGTATAATGACCCAGGCCAGATGATTCCTCTGCTTTCGCCGCGCTGTCCGGTCACCACAGTCCACCCCAAATTCTTTCCAATCCCAACTTACCTACTCTTCTGTGCCCCACGTGCCCCTGGCCTGACTGTTCACGTTTCCTATTTTCCAGATGCTTCTCCGCTTGCCATTGAGACTTCTGCTACCCAGATAGATAGGCAGGCCGTAGAACAAACTGCAGGGTCCAAAAAAAGTGCAGTGGCCGCCCCAACACAGGAAGAGGTGCAAGGGCATACGTTATAACCCGAGGCACATCCTTTCCTTTTATGTGTCGCATCCCACACCACCGTAGCCCAAGCCTTCTACTCCTCAGCAACCCACTCTCATCTTCCCTGTGTCCACCCAGACCCAGTTCCAGTCCATAAAACTAGAAAAAGGGACGGCCCTCATTACGGGGTTGCCGGAAAACCTGCCAGTAGGTGGAGGGTTTCCGCCAACCCCCTAACAGCTGTACTGCCGCCTGATATCCGGTTCCACCGGGATATCACAAGGGACGGCGGTAACGGTTACTTTCCATTTCCATGGAGTCCTGTAGGTTTTCAGGCTCTTACAGGTATGGTTGTTACGGAAGGACTGGCACCGTTGCCAATGGTGCCGGTACTTCTGTGACAACCATGCCGGTAGGGGCCTGAAAACCCGTCAGGTTAGGCCTGCCTGATGATCCGCGTCCCCTACCGCAACCGTAGTGTAGCCGTCTGGAAAGTGTGCCAGTACGTTGCTACCGACACCCTTATTTCCGGACCACCACACTTGTAATGAGGCCCAATGTCCCTTTCCTGTTTCCCAGATGCACCTTTCATGTTTTTCTTTCTATGGAATTGCTAGCCTCCTTCAAAATGTGGAGATGGGCCTGTGAGACAACTGATGCACACATTATGGTAAAATGCTTGTACATATCCTAGAAGATTTTTGGTCAGAAAAGGTGGATAAGTAGATTACCACCCAGGTAAGAGCATCTGGGCAATTAGGTGGCTGGGATCACAGAGGAATGCACCAATAACCCCCCACATGTTCTCAGCCACCTGCACCTCTCCCACATGTCTGCCATTGTCCATAGACTATGCCGATGGCTCAGGCCACGTCCGTCCCTTTCACCTGCTACCACCCATTAATCACAGTCCAACCCCCCACCCTCCATCCCCCACTTATCTTCTGTCCTGTGAGTCCTGTCTGACTAGCGCACCTCATTCATGGAAATTGAAAAGGGATAATGTCCCTTCCCTGTTTCACAGATATTCCTTCCCCCCTTCCTCCCTCTCTTATGGGATTGCGGCAGATATATGACACTCAATTCAGCTTTCCAATATAAAGATAAAAGTGCACCCCAAAATGGTTACTACCCCAGGCGAAGCCACTAGGTTGCTAATAGCAGTAACCCCATGTATGAGGGCAGTCAGTGGCTGTAAAATCCCACTGCCCTCACCAAGTCCCTTACCATGCTTAGTCCTGCTTTAGGCGGGTGGTGGAGGGCCATTACTGCACCTGTCAGTCACCGAAAAATTGGGGTCGTCACTTTATGGATCAATGAACTCTGAAAATGGGTTCAAGCAGTCCCTTTTACCGAAGCACAGTGTTATACCAGGCCTGCTAGAAGTTTAGAGAGCAACACAGCACCTTCAGGAGGGGTTAGAGGATTACATCCGTTCACAAATACACATTGCTGATGTGGCGCTACCAGAGTCTGGAAAGAGAAACAATTCTCTGTTGCATGATCGTGCTTCAAGATAAGGCACACAACTACGCACTTGCCCGACAACAAACTACGACAATTTCTCTTGTGACTGATGGCCTGACAAGAGGTGCCAAGACATGCAGCTTATGCCAGAACAAAATATTCCCTCCCTAACTTTCAATATTCTGGACTATCCCACTAATAAAGCAGAACTTGATATAGGTTCAGTCCCCAATGCAAATGCAGTGGATATTCCAATGGACGAGTTGAGAACATGTCAGAAAACGTTGTTCTGTTATCTTGGGGTTTCTTGTTAAGTGGAACTGATCTTGTGGAATCAGCCAGGTTGTCACCACTTTTCTAGAAGAAACTGTCGTCCATGAAGATGCTGGATGGTCACACACATTCGCCATACGTTTACTAAGACTCACTCACATGTCCACAAATACAATGTTGCACACGCACATAAAGTGATGCAAACACAAGTGAATGGAATCAAACTGTGGCACACGCACACAGCCATGCATTTATTCAGAGCAAGTCTCAGTATCTCTCTCCCTCTCCCTTACCCTCTTACTCACCCTCTCACTTACTCACCCTCTCACTTACTCACTCACTCTCTCACTCACTCACTCACTCACTCTCTCACTCACTCACTCACCCTCTCACTCTCTCACTCTCTCACCCCCTCACTCTCTCACCCTCTCTCTCACCCTCTCTCTCACCCTCTCTCTCACCCTCTCTTGCTGTCCTGCTCTCTCCCTCACTCGCCCTTTCTCTCTTTCTCTCTTTCTCTCTTTCTCTCAGAAACACTATAATGGAACAGCCAGTATAATGGAAGGTGCTGTAATAGGTGGCTTACATAAAAGGGGATGATAAAGGGCTGGATAAGCAAGTAGGTTACTTAACAAGCTGGGTACTGTCAGATGATGATGGGGATGGTGAAATAGAAGATGGAATTGCATCTGCATCCATTAACATACCTGTCTTAGAGCAGCTTGAGGAGATTCATGTAACTGGTGGCGAAGATAACACAGTAGTTGATAGAGATTTAAGAAGAATGGAACTGGTGAACAATCCTAAGGATAATGAGGCTCCTCAGAAAGAGAACAGGATTTGCCTCATTAACAATCTATACCAGCAAAGTGGGAGCAGTTGGCTCACTAAAACTGAGCTAATGACCAGATTCCACGCTGTTCCTCAACTACGTGTATTAAGATCGGATGATTTTGAATTCATTGAGCCTCTACAAGTTACTAATGCCAACGTCTCAGCCCTTCATTGCAAGTTCATCTCCTCTGCCCAATTGATACGTAACTATAAAGACAGCATCCGAGTCGTTGACATTGAAGTGGATCCTGATCCCGATCAGGAGGATCCTAAATGGCCACGTAAAGCTCCCTTAGCAGTAAAAGAAACAACAGAAGTTCTGCCAAATTTGAAAAGGGACCTGGTCGCGATGGCCGACATCCAGAATGTTCTAACCTGGTTAGCATCAGCGCTACCGAAGGTGGTGAACTCAAATTGAATCCCCTCACTGGAAACATGGAATTGCAGAGGGTTCAAGCATTTGTTCTCCTCGGCGGGTCCTCTCCAGCTCCTAACGGAAAATGTATGTATATGCCTACAAGAGACTTGGTTGAGATCTTCTATAATACTCAACGGTTATACAATCTACCAGTCTCTGGCGATGAAGGGAAGGAGAGGGAGACCTTATGGTGGCCTGATCACAGGTATCAGGAATACTGTTACATCAAGACAGCTGGAGACATTATCCAGTGATAAAGTGATCGCAGTAGAATTGGAGAGCATAAGCGAGGGATGTAGAGAAAATATGCTCATTATTAATTTGTATAGTCCACCGGGTGGTAATGAGGCTGAATCCCTTCAAGAAGCAATTCATGAGTTGTTGGCCGCCTGGGTGATGGATCCGTCTAACACATTGGTAATTATTGTTGGGGACTTCAATTGCCATATGTTAGGTACAGTCGGGACATCTATTAATCCTCTTTTGAATTCAACAAATAATATGGTACATAATGTCGAAGACCCACTTGGTATCTCTTGGCTGAGCTTCTTTAACGGCTGGGAAATGGAGATGATTAACGGTAGAACTGCAAGCGACAACCCAGGAAATTATACATGGCACAGCGGGACTGCAAAAAGCGTCCTGGACTATATATTTGTGAGCCCACAGATGGCCATGAATGTAAGCGACCTGAAGATCTCTGCAAACAACTGGAGCGACCACTCAACGCTTGTGCTGAAGTGTAACATTGGTATGCCGGCTATATGTACTAAGCCCCTGGGGGACATGACAACTAACCATTCGGGCACCAGACTATGCTGGTCTGATAAACATCAATGCAGCTGTAACCTTGCTGCAGGCCATAGATGATACATACTGTCCAAGTTCCATAATATGTCCATAAATGAGATGGAACATTGGGTTACATCATTCTCCGCTACACATGCGACATCTGCAGTTAACCGGATAGCGATTGATGGCAAAACATCAGTAATATATGACAAAAGCATTAGAGATGCTAAACGTAGGCTAAGAGCAGAAATTAGACAAGCCAAACGTACTAGTGCATCTCACTGGGCCTACCATGTTATTTGCAGAGCTCTAAAAAATAAGTACAGAGCGTGTATTAAAGCTAAAAGGTTCGAGCAAAAACTTAGGCGATGGCAAAATATGGTTCAAACCATATGTTCCAAAAATTCAAGAAGCATATGGTCCCTTCTTGGCCAAGCCAGAGGCAGTGGTAGAAAAGATCCGATTAACCCTATAAGTTCTAGTCAAAGGACGGACTTCCTTATGGGTCGCAACATCCCTACTAAGGAGATGGGAAAGTCGGTAGAAAAAGTGACCCAAGGTCCATCCCTCTCAATATAACAACTGAGCATTTACTTTGGAAAATTAGAAAGCTCGAATCATCTAGGGCTCCTGGGCCTAACGGACTTTCAAATGCTGTGTTGAGAAGCCAGCCGGAGTTTTGGGCTAAATTTTTAAGAATATTATTTGGGAAAGTACTAGCGGTTGGAAAAACCCCTAAATCATGGCAGCATGCCTATTTAATACCAATCTTTAAGAAAGATCCCTGTAACTTCAGGTTACTATCTATGCTCGACTGTACAGGGAAACTTTTTGCATCACTGTTACTTGATAAATTAGAGGAATGGGTGGCTAAATCTGATATACTCAACACTTTTCAGTGTGGCTTCAGGAAAGGCTACTCCTGGACACTTTACGCTCAAAGGCCATGAGGAAAGGAAATCCGCCACTATATGCCTTGTTTGTCGACTTTAAGGCAGCTTTTGACTCGGTCTGCAGAGAAAAATTGTGGGCTAAACTCGAGCTATTAGGCTGCCCTGAGATACTTCTGTATTATTTAAAATTATTGCATGAGGACAATACAGTGGCTTGCAGACTTAATAACCAGGGGGATTTGACTGCTGAGATCCCCCAGAATCATGGAGTCAAGCAGGGCTGCATGACGGCCCCGTTTTTTTACAATCTTTATACGTATGATTTACCAGATGCCATCTTAAGTGTGCATAACTGTCCTCCTGTTGTCGGTACAATCCACTGTGCAGTGTTAGCGTATGCCGACAATCTGATAATTATGGATCATACGTTCAGTGGTCTACGGAGATCTGCATTGAAGCTGTGGGAGTATGCTGCGAATAATGATCTAATTATTAACCAGGAGAAAACTCAGGTGATGATTTTCTCAAGTAAGAAGATTGCACGCCCTAGGCTTCTATTGCGTGAAATAGAAATGAAGTACACCCAGCAATATAAATATCTCGGGGTCGAAATGGACGCCAAGCCGGGCTATAACTCCTGTATTCAAATGAGACAACATCGGGCAGCTCAAGTAATGTCGCTGATCAGCCAATTTGCAAGACAGAACTGTGGATTTACACTGTACGGAATCCGTCAATTATACACCCAGGTGTTAACCCCTATGGTTGTTTATGGGCTGGAAGCCTTGCTGCAAATGGACTTAAGCTGGCTGCAAGTTATAGAGGGGAAGTTTTGGAGAAGAATCCTAGGGCTCCCCCAATCTATTCCAATGGCATTGTTAAGATTGGAAGTGGGGGTTTCCTCTTTAGGTTCCATCGTCTTGAAAAGGAGAGCTGAACTTTATCTAAGGATTTCGAATCAACCAGAGAATCGGTTATTGAAAGAATTTGCCATTGAAGTTACAAAGGAAGCTACCAAATGCCATCTTAAAAAGGAGCCCGAAGCCTTCTTGAGGGTATTGTACTGGACTAAGAGTGGAGTGAAGTTTGCTGATCCTCAAAAAAAGGCACTGTCTAAAAAAATTGCCCTTTGGGACTGGTTGGAAAATTACGCACATCTGGACAAGCTTCCAAAATACAAATTCATTCACTACATGCTCTATTCCTTTAAGCAAATGCAGCCGTATCTAACCCTCTGTCCATCAAGTAGACTCAGGCGATTTTTACTTCTACTGAGGGTTGATAACTTACCGCTGGTGTCTAAAAAAAAGTAAATATAATGGTTTATCCTCCACAGAGAGGTATTGCCGACTATGTAAGGATAATGGATGCAAAGAAACCGCTAATCATGTACTAACTAAATGTGTAAACATGATGGATACTTAGCAAGTTATAGCAATTTTGTCCATGATACGGTATCCATTGGGGAATCTGCATTTTGGCTACGCCTTATGAATACGCAAAGTCGGCAGATGCAGATTGCTACCTTTAGAGTATGGCTGGTAATCGAAAGAACTCTGAATATATATATATATATGAATTTGTCTGATATTATGATACCGACTCTATTAGAGGTTTGGTGTACTTTACATTTTTGTAGGCGCAATTATTTTTTTTTATTTTTTTTTAATGATTAATGATTAGAACAATAAGTATAACATGCTTGAGTTGTGCTTAGCTGTAATTTAAATTTTCTTTTTAGTAAGATAAGTAATATATGTATTATGAGATTGTTTTTTAGGCTAGGTTTTAGTTTTAGTTTTGTTTGTATTCTATCTTTAGTTCTTTTTTTACTATGTTTATAAAATGTATCATTATGTGTAAAGTTTAAATATAAACTGACACATTATTAATAAATTAAGTTATAAAGGGCTGTTGAAAAGTGATGTTTAGAAACAGAAGGGCATAAACCAGGAACAGGACATGACACATCCAATAGAAGTATGAAAGGACTGGCTATCTGCACATTTCAAGGCAAAGCGGTACCAAAGATGGAGGGCAAAGCTGGTGAGCATGTAGGACCTCTGGTCAAAAGAAGGCAAAACATATGCATATGGGATGGGCCAGCAATAGGCGAGCAAGGAGAAATCTGGAGACCATGCAGGGCCTGTGAACCCAGATAAGGCAGGAAAAAGGCAGATAGGATAGGCCATCAATAGACAGGCAAGGGCACAGTTTGAGACCAGCATTTCAAAAGGCAAAGCAAAACAGGCAATCAAAAGGAGACCACATGGCCAAAACATATGTCATTTCATAGATATTGTAACTAGCTTCAAAGCGCAAACACAATTTTGATACATCTTAGAAATCAAACCAAGTCAAGCAAAAGTGTAAATATTTAGGAAACAAGCTGTCAACTCATCCGTACTGCAGAATGGCAGCACCTGCCCTCTCCTTCCCCTTTTGTAGTGCAATACCCGTTTATGGGTGATGAAGTGACTGGCTTGTCCCAGGACACCTAATGTGTCAACAGTTCATGCTATGTGCATATAACAAGCCCTGACAAAGCCTCCCTACTTCGGGAACAGCATCCCCTAAAAGAAGATACATACTGCGTAATGCTTTTGCCACTGTTCATTCTTTAGCTCGAGTGAAGAACCTTTCAAGGAGTTCTGGCAAAGATCTTCCCATTGATGGTCTGCCCATCCCCTTTCACACTCAACCCCCATTCTTTCACTGTCTGCGTGCTTTTCTTCACCTTCCTGCAGCTGTGGCACCCCCTTTTAGGCCAAGGGACGCTGCACATATCTTCATGGGGCACTTTGATGAATCCACACTTCAGCTTTTATCTCTCCAATTTCTCATCCCTTGGACCTCCATGTAAAGACCACCATAGAAGGTTTCTGCATCATTCTGAAGCCAAAGTTAAGCGGCTTCCCCAACAACGGGGGGTGGGGGGAGGGCACGGAGAATTAAGGTTGGGCTGTGGATGTGCTTGCTGTGTAAGAGCCGTCTGACACTTGGGAGAAGACACATGAGTAGACTTATGGGAGGAATAACTCAAGATTTAAGCATCTGCCCCAAACACGTGAGATACAGTGCATAACCTGACAGACCTTGTCCCGACAATCGAACTTCTGTGCAGGCCCACTGGGAAGAGTAATTGTGCAAGTTAGATTGAGGCTCTGAGCCTGCCAACTAACATACTAACATACTAAGGATGGTGAAATGAGAAACAAAGGTTTTTCGAATGACAGGTAGCTTTTTCTCTGAATAAAAAAGTATTCAAAATGTCAGACTCCCATAATCCTTAGCCATCCTTTTTCAGTAATGAGTGGAGTCTCCAAACTGACCTCCCCCGCCCCCATCGGTCTCCCAATTCAAAGATCTTTGTTGCGTCTGGGTACAGTGTAACTATTTGAGAGAGAAAAGTGGCAAAGTGAGAAAGCAAAATGGCAGCTGTCTGTTTCAGGAGTGAGCAGAGGAAATAGGAATTTGTTGTCTAGCTGGGTCTTTTTCATTTTCATGCTTTATCCTGACATGTTACGATGTAATATATGTGATGTCAAGATTGTATGCACCCCTTGTATTGACACGTTACGATGTAATATATGTGATGTCAAGACTGTATGCACCCCTCACTGTTAGGGAGGTGCATCCGTTTTATGCTTAATCCACTCTCCTAGGTAGAACCCCAGCACTTTCTGCTGGACCTCTGGACCTTTTTCTTTCTATCCTGAGGGAGGGGAGACTTTTTCTCCTCATTCGTTCTTATCTGCTCTGACTTTTGGAACTCTGTTCTCTGTGTTTTACCTTTTGCATAGAGTCTGCTTTTCTCCATATTGTCAGGAACATTGACCCACGTTTGAGTCATTAAGCTGCAACATTTGGTGCTGTGGGCTTAGAAAATCCAAGATGGCCAAAAAGCCCCCATGTGCGCCAGAATCCAGGAGAACCGCGCAGTTTGTGCGCACACCAAAATGGTCGCCTAACCTTCCACCCACCAGTGCGAGCGTGATGGGCCAGGGGTGCCATGAGTGGAATGTGTGCCAAAGGAAAAACAGCAGTGCCCGTTAGCTTAAAAAGCCCTTTGAAATCACCTTGGTTTCTCTGAATGCAAGCTAAAAATGCCTATGTCAAACATTGCAGGATATTCAAAAATCTCACTGAACACAAGCAGACGTTTGGCAGAATGAAGTTTTGTGTGCATACAAAATCTGGAAGGAAAAAGAGCCCAAAACCATGTTCATAACAAAACTGGCTGAGCTGTGGAGGTCAGCAGCTTAAGTTAAACTGAACTGAAAACCACTAAAATCGAAATGTTTAAATTAAATGAGGGACCTACTTTTGAGTGGCACATAGTTTGTAACTGTTGAAATGTCATAGTTTTGAACTTAGAATCAGCACTCTAGCTGCATGTGTAAAAATTGTCAGTTTGACTTGAATGTAGAAAACTGGGAACAAAAAGTGACATTTAGCTGAAACCTGGCTTAATGAAACTGGATTCTGCCTGACAACTACCCCCGACAGGAGTTGAAACTGGATCAACAGCTTTGTTCCCAGGCCTGGCTGCATTCTGCTGCCCCACAAAAAGGAGGTCACATGGCCCTGTTGAATGAAAGGGGAGTGGCAGCTGGGGACTGCAGGAAACTGAACAATGGGCCTTCTTTGGCTCAGGCAAATGTTATATTGGGGGGCCGTAAAGTGGCTTCCTCTTGGGGGAAACTGGGAGGGGCAGTGCCTCTGCTAGCAGCTGAGCTTGGGGGAAGTGGATAAACCAGTTATTCCACCCTGTGATGTGGGAAGCCACACCCCTTTTTGACCAGAGCATAATTTTAAAAAGATAGATTACGCATAATGCGGACTGGTCAAAATTATATAATTAATATCATTGTTCTTGTGATTTTTCTGTGCACGTTTTAAGAGGTGTTGCTAGCGGAAAATAGGGTCTTACTCCAAATGTCTGCATGTTAAAAATCTGACACTTTATCATCTGAAACCCATCTCCCTGGTGCACATTTGTGTAAAATCTGGAAAGGTTTAGAGGTCGTTATCTGGATGAAAAGGGGAGAATTCTGTCATCAGTGGACACATCGTACAAAGACAGGGATCGGATGGTTTGGTGCTACAGAAAATATGTAAACTGGACCTATAATATGAGAAAATGGTACATAGATAAATATGTATTTGGATCAGAAATACATTTGTGTGCAATTTGACAAGGGGAGGTTCCTCTGACCATAAAACCTACAGCATCACTCTGACACTCCATTTCTTCCCCCCAATCAAGGGAGAGAGGAAAGCTTGGCCAATGATAAGTGAGAGGGGCAGGCTTAGCTAGGCCCAGGCACACACCTATTTTCAAAACACATAAAAAGGGCCACAGAAACCCAGGTAGAGGACAGGCAATTCCATTTTCTGCGGGACGCTCTGCCGGGAGACTCCAGACTTCACATCCATCAATCTCCAAAGACCAGAACTTTACTTCAGAACTTTAAGCAAGGGCCTAAACCCACAAACTGAGAACTCCTCTCAGCAGGCCTCAGCATCCTTAAAATCATTTGCAAACTATTGCACAGCCGGGCGAGCTGTTTGAATTCTTTGCCAAGAACAATTGCCAGAGACCAGACCAGAGATCCAGAGAGACCCAGACTGCTGTGAGCAGAACCGGTGCCTGATTGACCCGCCGAGCAGAGAGAACCGAAGTCCAGTCCAGTTGACCAGATCCGTGACGAGGCCCATTCATTTCAAAATTAGGAGTGAGTATCCGCCGGAACTGTGCAGAACCCAATCTCTTAGTTAAAATAATCTAATCCAAACTATTTTAACCTAAGTAGAACTGCCTCCTAGTAATCCTGTCATCCGTCATTCTAAAGCTGCGAGCTGTCATCTGTCATCCTAACGCTGCAAACTGTCACCTGTCATTTTGAGTTTTACTTTAAATCCGAAAATCTACCTTTATTAAATCATCCGTATCTCCGGAACCGTTTGTGCTAGGAACGAGATTCAACTTTCATCTGAAAGCTTAGAATCTAGGCTTTCCTACTTCCTACTCCCTATACTTTTTCGATAATCGCGGAGACACCCACTTGCGAAATTTACCGCGATTTGCGATTTGGCCCGATTTCTTCATCTGTGGAAATCAGCAGCTTTTTGCTTCTCTTTGCTAAAATTCGTTTGCAATCTGCTAATCATTCATAGAGTATTGTTAAAGTGAGCCTGAACTAATACCAACAAGCATCTCTCACTACCCTGAACCTCTAGAGGGAATTAAAAGCAATTTTAGCACCTTTTCACTTCCTTGCAAACCACATTAAAGTAATTCGCCTGTGTTTAAAACTCATCCCTGTTTTCTCTAAGCTTGCTGGGGGAACTGGAACTGCGTATTGCATTATAAAGTGTGATTTGTTGGGATTCTTGAAGACTGTGTGCTCTCCTTCCATTTCTTGTATTGCATAGGGGGGGGAGTGAATTGTCAAAAGAAAAAGTGATCATATTACCTTTTGCTAAAATCATAACAAGTTATTTCTGTACTGCATTTATTCCACCTTGCGTTTCCTTGAACCATATAAAGCATTCTTTCCCACCTTATTCTTCTGTTCCTATTCATAAGTTACCTCTTGCTGACTACTGCTCATATTCACAAGTGTAATATCCATTATCAATTTATTTATAGAAGTGTGATATATATATATATATATATATATATATATAGTTTAAATTTTCAAATAAACCTTTTAATTTGCAAAACAAACCTACTTCTTAGCTCAGCGGGGTCAGGGGGATTCTAAGAGGGGGGTGTTATACAAGGGTTGTCATCCAGAGTACTGAACTGGATATAAAAATACATCAATAAGGGTTTTCCTCATTATCCCAGACTAGGCATTGACTTAGCTGTAGTGTTGATTGAATATCGCTTACAATATCTCTTTAAAGGCATCTGTGTTTAACCTTTACAGCACCCTATGTGCAGTGTTGCTGGGAACACTTTGGGTTCTCCTTTGAGATTCTTTTACTATCCTTAAAAACGACTATTCTTAAGTATAGAGGGATACTTTGTATCCTTCCTAAAACTTTATGAAATTAGCACACACCACCTTATGTGGAGTGCTAAGGGGATATCTACAATCCCCCTTCTCTCTGCTCCTGTGACTTTCTAGTCACAGTGACAACCCACCAGTTATGGCAGGTGGCAGTGGATGTGTTCTACCAACTATTGTGCTACTTTGTTAGCACACACCTTATTCACAGTAGGGTCACCCATGTGATAGCATGGTTGGTCCTTTATTTGTTCACAATTTCTCATGTTGTTGTCCTTTGTTGGCCTTTGTACCATTCTGAGAGGGGGAGGTATGTGTGTGTGTTTTGCCTTTGGCGGGAACCCTTGGGTGTCCCCGACTAGGCTACAGTGTGTCTGTGAGGGCAATAAGCAGGGTAGGAGTTTAACACTCACCTGTCCTTTGTCTGCCAGAGTACCTGAAAGGAACCAGTTCCCACTGGGGGGGCTGGTTTTCCTGATTGGATGGCCACCTGCCCACTGCTGTAAAATGCTGAGAGAGTTTACAGAGGGGTGAGAGGGAAATCCAAATATAAGGTGTAGTTCTGGAAGTAGAAGGCAAGTCGACCACTGAAGATCCAAAGCTGAAGATGACCAGAGACACCTGCAGACCTTTCCACTAACCGTGATGTGACCACTGCTGTCCTGACCATGTTTTACTATTGACAGAGGAGCTCCGAAGAGGAGGACTCTTTCCCTTTGGCTGTTGGGACCAACCAGCCCCAAGACAAACTACAAATCGAGCCATCGCCCGAGGTGCTGTGACCATTTGGGGCTGTAAACCGTGAATACCAGCAGACCTCTAACCCATGTGCAATGTCTTGGCATGGACAAATCTGCCGAGTGCTTTGGTGAGCTGAAATTGGACCTCCAGAGGCACGATCCCCCTCACCCAAGTCCCTTCACCAGAGGGCAGAACCGAAGAAATGAGGAAGAGCAACTGGGCGATAACCGTCATTTGTTGGAGCTGATAAAAAGGCACCCAAACCGCAGACCGGCAATAGAGACCGAAGGAATGCAAGCTGAGGGCCCTTTTTCGGGACTGCTGCTGTGACATCCCATTCAGCATCCTTCCTTTCTTCACCAGAGCAAGGAATCAGGAGACCGGGTCTGTTGCTGCTGCACAGGAAAGAATTAAGCTGTATTTACTTCTTCTAACCTAAGGTAATGTGGGGGTAAAGGTAGAACTTACCTTAGCCGAGAAGACACTCTGTTGTAAGTGGAGTGCGTTACAAGGTGTTTTGGTGTCCACCCATACTCCTGGCCCAGGCTTGACAGCTTGTGTCCTTGTAGGGAGTCCTTCATAAGGGTCCCTACACTTTGTGTTATCTTGTTAGGCATTTTGATTCTAGTGACTAAAGTATCCTGAGGAACTTTGCCTTTCCTGCTGCTACACAAGACTCTTTGTTCTACTCCTACACTAACTTTTGGCTAGCTGGGGATTGGACGGCATTTAGGGGTAATGCAAGCTCATGGGCTGTGGCGCGCACCATGTGGCTCTTTACTTCTGGAGTGTCTGGCTTTCTTGTTAAAGCCCCTTAAAAAAAAGAAGAAAAAAAAGAAAAAGAGTGCCTAACACTTTCAGCACTGACCCTAAATAAGAAAGATTTGGAATACCAAATAATGTGTCTTTCTGGAATTCTATACAATAATTGCTAGACTCCTTAAAGGTTTATTTCAGGCAGACTTAATGGGGCGAATCACTGATTTAGTCTGTTCTTAAATTCCTCAACTCAGCGTTTCATCCTTCTGAGGTCGATAAATAAGTACCAACACAGGTTGGGTGATATTGGGTGTATATGTTTTCTATATAAAGCGCTTAAGCGTAAGTGCTATATAATAACACATCATTATCATTTGGTCATGGACGTCTGCTTGCATTCACAGTAATTTTGTAATGTGGGCCTATACACATTGATCTTAACGATACATATGGCGATCCATCACATGTTTTGTCAACAGGTGAAAGGTTGCGTTCCATCGCATCTCGTGATATCACTTCGAGGTGGGGTCAAATGACATCACTTCCTGTGATGCCACCAGGGGTCAAGGGTCATGTGATGTCACTTCCGCTACCCCTGGCATTTTGGTTAAGTGACGTCCCTGCTTGAAATGAGTTGCTAAAACATCTAATATTGCTCTGGTGTGAATAACCATACTTTTTCTTCCTACAGACTGTCTGATGTGGTTTTGCTAAATGAATGAAATTACTGTTTATCTGAATCTATGCGTGTGCGCGGTAGTACCGATAATACGGTAGAACTGTCAGTGTCATTGGCCCTCATTCCGAGTTTGGAGGTAGCCATGGCGCCATTTGCCCCATGGCTGCCTCCAAACCCAGGTTCGTGTCCGGTCTGGGTGAATGAGGACTTGCGGGAAATTCCAACCTGTGCGGGCCCGGTAAGTCCCCATTCACCCGACCAATCCCCATTCCCATTCTAAGGGACCTCGGGATTGGGCGGTAAGGGATTACCAGCACAGGTCTCCTTACCGGTGCCCGGTATCCCTTACCGCCCAACTCGGAATGAGGGCCATTCTCTCTACTAATTGATCCCTTGAGCAGCTACAATTTAAGCAGTCACCTTTAAAAAGTATTGTGAATAATTCCTATGTGTATTAGTTAGTCTAAAAGTGTATTTACTTACACGCCTTGTGTATATATAATAAATCTATATTTTATATAACTTCAGTGTGTAAGAGTTTCTTTGGGCTATTGTATTTACTGGGTACAGTGTACTTACCTACAGCTCACAACCTCCTCCTAAGATAAACCTGGCTGCTCTGCTATTCTACCTGATCCTTTGGGTAGCACAGACTTATACGAAGATTTGGGGACCTGTATACCAAGGGATAGTTTTATAGCGTCTTACCTCAAGTGGACTTTAGGAATACTTTCCCAACTCTCACTAACCTGCCCATCAAGGTCTCCACTAACTGCTCCCCATATTAAGTTATAATTGTACTTTCCTCCACACAATACACATACCATCTATGCCACCTACATAGGGCAATTGAGCCCCCTCACAACAGATCAAATATCAGAACGCTAGATTGCTGCCATCAACTAACAGACCAAAGCCCCAGCTAATTCATTCTAGAAGCACAGAAACATGAGGTTCCCCTCCTCTGGACATACAAATACATGTATGCTTTCAACACAGAACAACTTCGAACTGACCTGTACACTGAGCTCACAGTACATCTCGTTTGCATGTACAACAGCAAAGCTATTTTGCATTTTCTCCTCTGTTGCTGCTAACTTAACCCAGGAAACTCCCTTTCAAAACTGCTAGAGCGCCTGGAGACCATGCCAACGACGGCAGAGAGTGCTATAAAACTAAGTAGCATAACATTTATTTACAGTGAACCTTTCTTTAACTGAAAATGTGAAAACAATTAAATATGCAATAATTACACAGAGCAAACGTTCCCACAAATTATAAGAATACATTTAAAATTGTTTGACAGTGATAAAATAATATATTTAACACAAAAAGTAAATCTTTCAGTTATTAACTAATACAAATGTGAAGAGACATTTCCATATATATATATATATATATATATATATATATATATATATATATATATATATATATATATGTATATATATATATATATATATATATATATATATATATATATATATATATCCCTAGGTATGAATTTATCCAATAGTCTTGTCTCAATAGTATTCCGCATCTTTAACAATATAGAGGCTAGGTTAATTGTCAAGGCATTCATCAAAGGCACCACCACGTTCCCTCCAAGCACACATGTATACACTCAAACACAATACTTTTCACTGACACACACACACACACACACACACGATTCTCCACTTGTGACAGTTGATCATCTTGATTTGCTCCTCTATTAATCAATGTCCTGGAATTCTCTGCACCAAGTGGAAGAAGGCCAACATGCCATTAGTGAGAGAGATGGGTGACCAAGGTGACAGAGGAACAGGAAGCAACCAATATTCTGAATGTGCGCTGGAGGAAGTGGCCAGCCTGATTGGTTCAAATGTCTTTCCTTACACAATTAGCAATAGCCCTGCATCATGAATGAATATAGGTTCCTTCTGTAAGTAGAAATCTATATGGCATCTATGGATGTGACCAGTGCATTTGACCGACAGAAGCTCTGGACCACGTTGTTCAGTAGAGGAATACCTGAGCCGCTGCCTCAAAATACACAGGTGAGGATCAGGCTGTCGAAGGACTGATCACTGTCACAACCTATACAGACCTTTACATGGCTTAGACAAGGGAGCGTCCTCGCTCCTCTACTCTTCAACTTAAATGTTGACAACATCGATGCCCTATGGGCCTTGGTGAACGCCTATTCAATGAAATGAGGGGCTATGAGGTTAAATTGGTTGGCCTTTGGTGTCGGGTCAAAAAACAAATAGCAGATTATGCCTCAATAACAATTTGGAAGTCAATGAAAAATAAGATTATATGTACAACCAAGAGGAAACCCAAAGTTGTGAGCTGGTCAGTCGGGTCTGCTAATATGGAAAGAGTCCACTTGATTCGATATTTGGTCTTTAATATCTCCAATAACATTCCATTGTCCTCGATAAGAGGGCGTTTGACAGCAAGGACACAACCTCTTATAGCACAAATGAGATGTCTATATGCGTCTCAGTAGGTTCTCTCTTATTCCTGCTCTTAAATTCTATTTGACAAAAACAGTACCGGCTATAATTTACGGTATGGGTGTTATTTTGGCAGACTTGAAGGCTTACTTGAACCTTATCCAAGTTCTAATTTGGATGAAAGTTTTGTGGCTGGCTTTTTCAATAGCGAATTGTGTTAGAAGACATGAGCTAGCGTGATCTCTCTGGGCACTGTGGTGCCATGGAATAATTGGTGTCTTTATATCAAGGTTCTTGAACCTCCACCCAAGTCTCAGTTTGTAGATCTCAATGCAGACCTAACCAATGCTACTATTTCATGCCTTAACGATTTTAGTTAAAGTATGGATACACTTCTGAACAAGATAGAGTCTGACTGAAAAGAGTTACTCAAGACCCTGAACAAAACAAAGAAAAAATTTTATGTTTATGATTGGGGCTCTACAGTTGAACAACTAGGTAACTATCCTTTTTATTTAGAGTACTCGAAATTAGTTAGGAAGCACTAACAACTATCGAAATATATCTATAGGTTTCCATGCAATCAGGCTTGCAATATTTACATTCCGTTTAAGTTGAACCAGCTTCCAACCCTGGAATGTCTAGGCCCAATACTTGGTTTGGATAAGGCTTCAAGATTGACTGCCTGATTCATGGAATTATTTGCATGAAAAACGCAGATGTTTGTGCCTTTCTGCCCGAAAATCCCCATAGTTTAAATAGGGATTTTCTGGCAGAAAAGCGCGCAAATCTGCGTTTTTCACGCAAATAATTCCATGAATCAGGCTGTCGGTTGGCTGTGTAAGCATTCGGAACACTTTGAAACACTGAAACAACCAGTTCTTTATTGTGGCAAAACAGGTCAAATTAGGCAGCTTTATTTCAGATCTTTTGTTTAATATCACTTTGACCGTGCTTCTGAATCACTTTGGTCAAGACTGATCGAAGGGGGTAGTATTTCTCTTCTTATTGGCACTTTATAGATTTTTAATTGTTATTTTTGAATTAATGCAGGTACATATTTATTGTGGAAGGTATCTTAAATCATGGTATTATGGTTTACTGGCAACTTGTTGAAGCTATATGTATGTTTATACTTGCCTACTGTCATTTTAGAGTGGAGTTTTATGATCCAATTATTGGCTAGAATGAAATTAATTAGGATCAAATGTGTTTTATTACTCTTACACTGTTTTTTTTTTATTTATTTGTAATAATTTGTGTAAGGTTTACATTTTGAAACTAAATCACAATTTAAAAAAAAAATGCAAACAAATGTTGCATTCCATTTCAGGAAACCTCAGGATTTGTTCAACACTGATAAGTTTGAGGGTGGGCTAAAACACACTACAGCTAGACATAAAAAGGAGAGCAAATGTTAAGGGTTCTACATGAAAGTAATTGTTCTATTACAATGAAAACATTGCCAACCCCTATTGTCTAAAATATTCAGTAGTTGAATATGAATTTGAAACAAAATGGTGGCGTCCTGCCACATACATTTACGTCAGTTTGAATTATAATTTCCTGCAAATGTTATCTCATTTGTCATGCTGAATATCAGAGACACTGTATACTCGTGATTATATGAGATGTAAATACAAAAGGAACCCCACATTTGATTTTTAGCTTATTTATTTGGCTAAGGTCAAAACGAAGAGGTAGAGTAAGGGTACAGTTTCCCTTAATATTTGGTGCTTTTTACAAACCAACACTTGCCTCTAGGTTGGCAAACATGTTCGAAATGGAGTGAAACAGAAAGCAAATTATAGACATAGTTCACAAACTTATTGTGCATAGTCATAACATTGTTAGTGCATGAGCATAAGAACAAGACAGTTATTTCAGCAATTATGCTCAAGACAATACATAGGTGTGAGCCATGAACTGAAGTTAGGTTTTCACATAAAACATCCTGGTAGTTATTTCCAAGCTGTATTGGATTATTTTGAGGGAGGTAACCAAGTATTTGGCCTACGTCTAGATGTTGATCAGGTGGTGTGAGGGGACCGGCATGTCTGAGCCAGAGGAGGTGTGGTCCCGTGACGTTTCGGCGGGAAGCGCCTTCTTCAAGGGAAAAACCCAGTCTCCCTGCATGGGGGAATCAGATGGAAAAGGATTTAATGTAAATACGGCATTATTGTGTTGTTGTAAAAACACAACAGGATATTTAGCATGGCATATAAACAAAAACAAATAGATTTAATTGAGGTTAAAATGCCCCCCGGCAGGTTTGAAATAAATACCCAGGCTTGTGGCTTGTGCTATCCAGTGACTGACCTGAATGTGTTAAAAATGGGATTCAACTTCCATTGGCGTGGATTTGAGAAGAGTGGCCTGGGACAGAGTTTTAAGGCAAACACTGTTCTGTGCCTGAAAAATAGAGGGAGACAGAAAGAGTGGACATACATGTAATAAGCGTCGTTCAAATGTGCCACTGCTGGCCAAAAAACAAAACTGTGTGTGTGGATCAACTGGTAAAGAAATCCGCATCACAGGTGGCAAACTTAGATTTACCTATATCTGTAGTTTGGTAATTTTTAGGCGTCCTTCGGGCGTGCAGAAGTGCTGTGGGTCAGAGCCAGGACGCTTGCAGGGACAGGAGGCTATTTTCGTCACCCGCTTGCAGCGAAAAAATAAGGCAGCTGCACGTTCCACGTTGTGGATGCTGAGTCACCCACTGTATAGAAAGAGAGGGGAAGAAACGAAGGCCCGGTTAGGTGGCTGGCCGTCCTAAGAGACGTGTAGTAATCCCTGTCACCGTTGCGTCCCTGCCGAAAGGCAGTGACGACCCCATAAACTTGGGTGGCGGAGGTGGAGGGTATTGGCATTACCTGAAATAAACAGGGTCCTGGCAGTAAGTAGGATCGTTGTGCGGCGGCAGGATGAGTCACCTGGAGCGCGCTGTGTCAGCGATAGAACGCTACACTGTAGCTAGCGTTTAAAAAGATGGAGCTGTGTGTCGGTAGGTACTGCGCATGCGCACGTCTTCATTGACCTACAGCCACTTCCGATGGCAAATTCGCTGCGCCCACAGCCCGCTGTAGATGCACTGTCCAGTTCCCCATAGATAGAAGCCACGGACGCAAGAGAATAAGCATTCCTTGTCTCCTCTTTGACAACTACCTTGCTGTCATCTCTGCGCATGCGCGATACGAGGAACACTCCGCACTCGCACATGCGCCGGAGCCCGGCTCCACGCTGTGCGCATGCGCAGTACCTACCGACACACAGCTCCATCTTTTTAAACGCTAGCTACAGTGTAGCGTTCTATCGGCAGGGACGCAACGGTGACAGGGATTACTACACGTCTCTTAGGACGGCCAGCCACCTAACCGGGCCTTCGTTTCTTCCCCTCTCTTTCTATACAGTGGGTGACTCAGCATCCACAACGTGGAACGTGCAGCTGCCTTATTTTTTCGCTGCAAGCGGGTGACGAAAATAGCCTCCTGTCCCTGCAAGCGTCCTGGCTCTGACCCACAGCACTTCTGCACGCCCGAAGGACGCCTAAAAATTACCAAACTACAGATATAGGTAAATCTAAGTTTGCCACCTGTGATGCGGATTTCTTTACCAGTTGATCCACACACACAGTTTTGTTTTTTGGCCAGCAGTGGCACATTTGAACGACGCTTATTACATGTATGTCCACTCTTTCTGTCTCCCTCTATTTTTCAGGCACAGAACAGTGTTTGCCTTAAAACTCTGTCCCAGGCCACTCTTCTCAAATCCACGCCAATGGAAGTTGAATCCCATTTTTAACACATTCAGGTCAGTCACTGGATAGCACAAGCCACAAGCCTGGGTATTTATTTTAAACCTGCCGGGGGGCATTTTAACCTCAATTAAATCTATTTGTTTTTGTTTATATGCCATGCTAAATATCCTGTTGTGTTTTTACAACAACACAATAATGCCGGATTTACATTAAATCCTTTTCCATCTGATTCCCCCATGCAGGGAGACTGGGTTTTTCCCTTGAAGAAGGCGCTTCCCGCCAAAACGTCACGGGACCACACCTCCTCTGGCTCAGACATGCCGGTCCCCTCACACCACCTGATCAACATCTAGACGTAGGCCAAATACTTGGTTACCTCCCTCAAAATAATCCAATACAGCTTGGAAATAACTACCAGGATGTTTTATGTGAAAACCTAACTTCAGTTCATGGCTCACACCTATGTATTGTCTTGAGCATAATTGCTGAAATAACTGTCTTGTTCTTATGCTCATGCACTAACAATGTTATGACTATGCACAATAAGTTTGTGAACTATGTCTATAATTTGCTTTCTGTTTCACTCCATTTCGAACATGTTTGCCAACCTAGAGGCAAGTGTTGGTTTGTAAAAAGCACCAAATATTAAGGGAAACTGTACCCTTACTCTACCTCTTCGTTTTGACCTTAGCCAAATAAATAAGCTAAAAATCAAACGTGGGGTTCCTTTTGTATTTACATCTCATATAATCACGAGTATACAGTGTCTCTGATATTCAGCATGACAAATGAGATAACATTTGCAGGAAATTATAATGCAAACTGACGTAAATGTATGTGGCAGGACGCCACCATTTTGTTTCAAATACTTGTAGCTCTGAAGTCCTACCACTTGCTCTGAGCAGTCCCTTCTGTTACCCACGAATATGAATTTGAAGCAACACTAATTTAAATGTGAAATCTAGTGTCAAACTTGTAGCCCCAGTCCACTTAAAGAAAATCATATTGAATGCAATGGGTGTGTGAAGCAGTTGGTTGGTGGCCTTCATTGGTACGTAAGCAATAAACCCTGATGTGCAGGGGCATTACTAGGTCAGATAATGGCCTGGGGCTAAGTTTCGCTTGGGGCCTTAACGTTGACCCTGTGCCATTACCTCCCCCGGTAATGCCCCTGCATGTCGGGGTATATTGCTATTAGCATCCAACCATGCTTTTCCGTGGTGCTAATCGTTTTTTAAAAAGTTGATCTAAGTAAGTTGATTTAAGTAAAGCCTGTATTTTGAGCTTTCTAATTGGCTGGAAGGCCCCCCTGCGCCCGTCCTGTGATGCTAATATAATATTTCCATCTATTCATTGCAGTATATATTGCTGATAATATACACTAACCCATGTCAAACATTTAAACGTCCTCTGGTTTATCATGTTATACAGTTGATCAAGGCAAACATGTTTCTCCCCAGTTCCTCTGGTTGATGGGACACTGATTCCACCCTGCTTGATCTGGTTCACCCATGCTCCGGATGTCTTGTGCAGCTCATTACATTTCCCAGACCTTATAACCCTTAACAGTTTAATCACACCCTAATTGAGACTACTAACACTTTTGCACCTTTGAACTTCGACTCAAACATCAACCCCACCCTCCACCCCTACCTTGGCACACACAGGAACTCATTGACGACATGCATTCCAGAGACAGAAAGGAAAAGCTCTAAAAGACCTCATCACCACGAGAACCCTCTGATCTTCATGTAGAACACTCAACACTCATCACCACAGCTAAAGCACACTACTATACAACTACCATCATGGAAGCATCCAATAAGAACAGGGCTGTCTTCAAAGGCATGAAGCACTTCATCAAACCACTGCCAGACTACCTGCAATACCACAATGCACTGACAAATATAACCCCATCAAAAGATTCTGCAAAGACGAGATGAATGAAATATGGCAACACGCTCACAGTTCCAAATGCATCACAAACATCCCACCCATACTGAATTCAGGGCAATTACTCCAGGAGACCTGATGAACACTCCTGCAGACTTCAAACACACCAAAAATAAAGATGACATTCTTACCGCCTCCACTGTGAAGGTCATCAAAGATGAAGCGCATGCAACACTTCCCAATGTTATAAATGCTTCCTTCACACAAGGCCCCTTCCCAGATGCACTGAAACCAGGACAGAAGTTTTCCCTGCTGAAGAAACCCACATTGGATCCAGATGTCTTGGCCAACTATCATCCTATCACACATCTACCTTGCCTTGGTAAAATGATTGAGAAGACCATTGCCATCCAGTTGCACGAAAGGATCACTGAGCACAATCTGCTGGCAGACTACCAATCTGGTTTCTGGCCACGATGCAGTACAGAGACCACCACTATCCAAGTTACTGATGATGCTCTACACATCCTGGACAAAAGAGATGCCTGCTTACACTTCCTCCCGACCTCTCTGTGCAATACCACTGACGAACCAGCCCAACTCAAGATCCTCAAGGGCTTGGGTTTTCATGGAACAGTCCTGAAGTGGTTTGCCTCATACATATCCAACAGAGACCAACTCACCCAGATGGGCCAAAACAGATCCCAGCATCACCCAGCAACTTGCACAGTTCTACAAGGTTCCATCCTGTCCCATGTCACCTTCAACCTCTACAAGGCACTTATAGGGTGGAACCATTCACCAATACTGACATGACAATACACCAATATGGAGAGGACACACCCACACTCATTGTTCCAAATTTTCAGATTAAGGTTTTATTGTATAAATACACTCTCGTGCTTTGTTCCATTCATCTAATATATCCAACAGTAAGGCATGCTAGGTTTTAAGTTTCCCATGATCATATATGAGGGGGATTTCCCCTTCTTGGCAGGATTGAGGAATGCCTTTCACATTCACGAATAAAACAAAGATGTGCAATACAATCTAGCTATGTTATTAAGAACATATTCACTTTTCAGAGGATGGTAAACATAATAGTAATTAACTCCATTTGATGGTGCATTTCATTATGCGCTTCTTTGTACCAAGACATTTTTGTTCCCAAAGCAAGAAATGTATGGGTTCTGTAATAAAACATCATCTAATCTGGACACAATGGTTACAAAAGGCACAATAAATCTCAAGATTTGAAGCAACACACTAGCTACTCTACACTAGAACTGATCAACTAAATATAGCACGGGATAAAGCATGGTCTTACTTTTGGATTCAAATCAAAGAAGCTGTAGTATTTAAACCGCAGTAAGAGCTGGTCATCCTCTTGGACGTCTTGCTCCATCAGTGATCGGGAGGAATCAATCCAGCTGCATACAAAGAGATGGAACATTATAACATTTTGTTGGGAACGAACCACAGGCTTCAGCTGACACATATTACATGCATGAAAATGCTGAAAAGTAAAAGAGCCTATAAACGAGCGGTTTACAGATAGTTCTGAGCTTAAGTATTATTTCTGAATGCAGAGCCTACTGGAATATTGTTAAGTTCATTGCTGACAGAGTGGATTTTGCAAAATTGTGTGAACGTTTGGATGCCTTGCTGCATGCATCTTTAACAGCAAATAAAGAATTTACAGAGGTTGGCGGTGGAGTGTAAGATTTGATTGCCATCATCTGGGCCCTGTTACCAACAGGCCAACTCTCAGTTTCTAAACCTCTTCATTTTCATGGGTAAGTGACAAAAGCATTAGTGAAGATGCATGGTTACAATAATGACAATGCGATGAATCGAAAAAATAGCTAGCTTAGTATATGGAAGGGGAAACAGGGGAGGGAGGGAGATGGGGGCCATCTTAATTGGACCATTGATAGAGAGCCTAAGATGGAAACGGGGGGGGGAAGAGAAAAGATTCTCGCTCTCACACAAACAGATCACAGGGCACAGGGAACACATCCCCCTGGAGGAACCTGTGGGGTCAGTAACAGCGTCACACCAGAATGTACTAAAGTGAAGGGGTACGGGTAGCACTTAGTCAGAACAGCGATGGTAGAAAAGGTATTTCCATTAACTAACCCTACTAAATACTCCCCCTTCTGCATACACCTCTGAACTAAACACAACCATACCTCTACAGCACAACAAACCGCACACACTTCACACCATCACAACAACGATACAAACCACAAATAGTCTCGCCCCAACTCCACATAGCTGCAACCAACCGAAAAGGACACCTACGATCAGTGAACGGTGTCACTGAAATGAAACTGCCAACAGCACATCACAGCTCTCTTGCTCTTTTTTCCCCGCCCAGCCCTATTAACTCACCCGCCTCCCTTCTTGCCTTACAGATCCGCCAGAGTGCCAAGAAACCACAAAGGTGGCAACAGTGCACAGTATAAGAACCTTTAACATAACATATACACAGCTTCCTCTGGACTGAATGTTGTGGTTGACATTTGTCTTGAAAAAAAACATTTTAATCAATCTAATGATTTTTAGGACACCTACGGTACCTGTAATGCAGTATGTTGCAAATTATGATCTCAGAATTTTATGAGGTAACAAGTATGATATTTGTCTTTCAAAAATGAGAAAGAATTTAAACACACATTCCTTCAAGAAATTCTGAGAACTATTCATGAACCCCAAACACTTAATTGTGTGTCAAACCATTGCGTGTAATCACATGATATTTCATTTGCTGCATGACTTGCTTCAACATTCAAATTTAAATGGTTTTATTTCCTCCTTTCCACTTTCTCACTCGTACAGTGCAATACAAAGTACTTGATAGACATTAAAATTATAGAGATACTTGAAAAAAAAACAACAACCCCATAACACTCCGTTACATACAAAATCTACAAGTTAGAACTCGGAGCATTTCTGTTCATGGTAATAGCCGTTTAACGAGTTATCTTTAATTTGATACAAGTACCCATATTATTTTCTGCTTTTTCTTATTTCCACTCTCCCTTCTACCTATTCAGCCAGCGATATTTTTTTTTTTAACAAACCATTTCTCAAATCCAGATCTTCCGGGCACTATATGCAGTTTGTGATTCGTTTAAACATTTCTCAGATGAGTAAATAAATCTACTGTAGAAGCTTATGTCAACAGTGGCCCAAAAGATACAGCGACTGGTCTGTAAAGAACTGTGGATCCAGGAAATCAGTTAAATATCTTAAAATGGGGGCAATTTCAAGTTGGAGCACTGACTGGAGATATCTCGTAGGTGCTCTGCGCTGAAACATCAAATACTGGCAAATTCCTCACATTGCCCATTATATTGTGTATAAGTTAAATGACACGTGCTATTACCAAAAGCGTGCACACAAAAAGAAAAGGATGGACGATTACGCAAAGCTGTGGATCCCCTAGCCCACTGGGCCAACGCAAAAGGAGGAAAGAGCATAGCATCCCCCGCTCGAATAGCAGTGCCTGCTGAAGGCTCAGACAAAGCCACGATCTTAAGAAATGGGAAAACGGACAATACCCTCTCAGGCAAAGTGCATTATGTTTCAACTCTATGACCAAACAGTAGCTGCATGGGAGATTAAGCTCCACTGAACACGTGGTAACCAGCTGTGAGAGGAGGATCAACCCACTAATAACAGAATTCAAAATGGTTGCTGCCCACACGGAGGATCAGGAGGGAAGAGAATTATATAATATACAGATTCTGGGAGTGCCAGAGACCAACCAAGAAGCAACCAAAATGCTCTCTTTTTGAAGTTGCTGACTGAAAACAGAAAGCTACACATTAAAGATCTTCTCTGACCAGAGGCATACCGGTTTCACTTCAGATACCCAGAACAGTCACTGAGCCAGAGAGGAACATCTGCAGCAGTAAGTGTGACACTGCCCTGTATGCAACGGTAGTCCTATGTGCTATTATGAGATTGGAGGCAAGTACACAGTTGCTCCCCAACAGAGCAATTCATTACGTTGCTTGAGCTACACTGGTTTCTCTGCCCTGAGCTCTCTGCCATTTGGGGAGAATTACATTTCTCTCCCCTTGAAGTGATACTATGACATTTGTACAGTGTATACCGAGTAGGTAGGGGAGGTGTAAAGGAGTATGGCGCTGAATGGGTTGGAAAACACTTGACATGTACTGGTGACAAGGCTACAAAACCCAGGACAGCTAAGATGTTGATGGAGCCAGATGTAGAGAATACGAGGGTGGGAGGGAGCCAGGTGGCTGGTCAATGGTCTGTACAGATTTATGAAATCACCAGGTTAACTGCTGTAGGTGAAAGACCCCTGGATGCAACTGGTGGGACATGGCCAGACTTCACTGATTCGAACATGCATGGAAAATTGCACTGCGCTACTGTCACCTGACACAAACATTAGACCTGAGAAAATGTCCAGATGCAGCTCCATTTGCAGGAGAGACTCATTCTATTGGTGCGAGCATCATTACCAAGTTCCAATGCAATATATAAAAGCAGAATGACTTATTGCAAGAGGCAGGAATGGTAGGGAATTGGTATAGATAGTTGTTTAGGCGCATTATTTTAGCAATAATACCCATGGTGGTGGGCTGGTGGGACTGTTAACAGCTGGGACCTGTTAAGTGCGTTGTCTATGTATTTGGACAGCCCTTCGGTCGACCAACCTATGCCACTCATAATAGGGCGCACCTGTGGTAGTCCTTCAAAGGGTTTATGGATCTTAGGTAAAAAGTAGATGGTTGGTTGTGCGATATACAGAAAGGGCTTTTCCTCATCCGTCAACACTGCTAATCCATGCCATTCCACCAATAGCTTCTCTAGTTCCATAACTGTAGTCTTGGTGGGGTTAGCGACTCATTTCTTGTGGCATCCTGGTGTTTCTAGGTGCTTAGTACCCATGTGAATGTAATCATGTCTGTTTATAATAACAACATTTCCTCCCTATCACTATACTCTGGTCTCTGGCTACAGCATCAAGAGTCATTTGCTCATTTTTACTAAGATTGTATCCAGCTGCATTATGTCTAGGTGTCAGTGTATGTCAAGCTGTTACTGCTTTATGGAATTGTACTTTCTGTAGAAATCTGTGGAATGACAGTCAATCCAAGTGATTATTAACTGTTAGCTTTCACAGTACTCTGAGAACGTATGAACTCCAACTACCACACGCAATAAGCAGTAATAACGGGACAGGGGTAAGTTGTTAAATGCAGTCACCTCCCAAGGATAGCTTTAGATTAAGATACTTGTACATCTAGTGTTTTATTTGTGTCATCTCTGCTTACATTGCAAAGCACCTTAGCCTAGTGACAAAGGTGAGTTCAATATATAATCAAGTTATGGTGCTCAGACCTTTTGGAGAGTAAAACTGACAATTACCTGGGACTTACTAATCAACCCACACCAGAGATCAATTGGAAGAAAAATAATCACACAGCCACTCAGGGTACGGATAACTTATTCACGAGGCAAATGGCTTGGCTATGCATGTTAAAGGATTAGGGTGCTTCACGTACTTAAAACTGTGATCCACAGGCATGTTTCTGTTAACTAAAGCCTAATATACTTTATTATTTAATCATGATATACTAATCCTGAAGCAAACAACTTAATATCAGTTTCTGTCTCTTCTGTTTCTCGTCTGCACTCCTTATTTGCATACCCATCCTGCCATTGGTATGTATCCTTTGTTCATACCTATTCTGTTGTCTTACATGCAGAATGGTTATATGGTTCTATTTACTCTGTAATTTACGTGGTCGGCGGAATGTACCACTAAGTCAGAAGACTTAATACATTCTGGAACTGAACATACATCTTTAAAGAGTTTTATCATATGACAATTGTGTCGTATTTAGTAACTCTGGGCAAAGCGCATGTCACTAGTACATATTGAAATACTTCCTTGGGAGGTCATGGGTAGAACCTTATGTATTAGGTCTGCAGCATTGCCATCAATATGATCTTTACGTTATATGGCACTGGTGATCTGGCTTAGCCATACATTATTTGCTGTATATGTGTTATATCAGTGGCATTATTTGTACGTTTTCTCACGTTCCCCTCATTATACACACACCACACATTCATCATTTCCCTCCCCTCTGGCCTCTGCTCCCTTCACCTGCAACAGCCCCGTATCATGCGTTCCCTCCTTCAGCTGACTGAGTGCTGTCCTTAGCACCTATATTTATATAATTACATATAGATGTATTTGCAACATGTTGTAGTTCACTCATATCACCTTTCACCTGCAGAGTGTGGGGGGTGGATCGAAGGAGCATGGGGTTAGATGGGGTCTTCCTGGATCCAGGCGACAGTGTTTGCCTTTGCAATTATCAGACCGTTAAGCCTTCATTGCTGTTCTTTGCCCAGTACATTCTGTGCCAAAAGGCACACTACAACAGATATATTTATTGAACTGTTGAAATATAGGAGGGGGTATTCTGCAAACCTGACGGAAGTGGGAGGGGGGGGGGTGTTATAGCAAGTTTAGCCTTGCCTGTGGAAGGTTTGCCCACTGAATCTCTCCTTATTTGCAAGATGGATGACTTGTAGTTCAGTGAAGCCAATCTCCGGTGGCTGGTTGCCTTGGTGAGATATTCCAGTGTTTGGCCATGGAGGGCCTCATTAACTAGGCAGAGAGTTGTAAAGTGAGTTCCTCCACTGGGCGGTAAACCAATATGAGATCTTAAAATCAGGGGTGATGTAGTCCGACTGTCTAAATCCCAGGACTATCTAGGCAAGGTTATTTCGAGCCTTGTGAAATGTATTCATGGTTTTGGATTCATTCCCTTTGTGATGTTTATTATAGTAGTAGTATGGTGAGGCATAGATCCTGCAGGGTCATGGGTAATTCGATGTGGCATGGACAATAGTGCAAGGGTTCCTCTACTCTTTTGTCTATCAGGTTCAGTGGGGGAACGAAAGTCAAGTTCCAGTTGAAGAGAAATCCTAGGTTTTGCACTTTCTGAACAGCTGGCGGTTGGGAGCTATAATGCCTGGATGGCCAGGTATTGGAAATAGTATGGCATTGACTGGGCTCGATGAGGGAAGCACTATTTTGGATGCATTTAGACAGATTATTGTTGTTCATTCATTGTTGAACGTGGGGCAAATGACAATGTGGTTTCTATTTCAGGAGGACAGGTGAAGCTTTAAGTTTAGTTGGGTGTTTTAGGCTTACACATGACAAACAGTGCTGGGGGATTGGATGAGATTAGGAGACGGAGTGCATATTAAAGAGGATTCAGGAGCACTGTACAGCTGTAGTGAAAATACAATACATCTCAAAGAATCAAAAAGGAAACAATTTAAGAATACACTGCATTAAAAATGAGAAAAGCCTCAATCAAATATTACCCATATGATATAATAGGTTATTTATAACACATGTAATAACCAGAGGTTTCTAAATGCAGACCCGGGGATCAAACCTGTGTTGCTCTTTGTTGTCTTGCTTCCAATGTGAGCATGTTGCTGCTGAGCTATCGTATCAAGAGAAAAGGCAAAGTTTTTAATTCCTGCCTAAAATACAGGAGTTAAGGTGCAAACCAGCATGGCATTCCAAAACGCATGGAGCAGCCACAGAGAGTATTTTAAAACAGTATCTCCGACTTGAAATAGGGATTGACCACATGACGCATAAGGACCTCTAAGCCGATATAGCGTTTCTTTCTAAGAAGTAGAATGGTCAAGGCAGAAAGAAAAGTAGACATTCAATCTTAGATTGATTACACACTTCTAATGGAAACCAATGAAGATGGTTCAGCACAGAGGAAAAGCAATCAAATGGTTGAGTTCTGCAAACGAACCGGCAGCATAGTGCAAAATGGATCTATGAGGTAGAAATGGGCTATACCAAGAGTAGGGCAATGCCCTCGACAATGTGCAAGAGCACAAACGACTGAATGACTGTTAAATGTGCTGCCCAGGACAAAAAGGGAAATCTGCCAAAGAAGAAAAGGTTGAAAGTGGGCAGCCTGAATACTTTTGGTTATATGTATATTTAATGCAACCTATGAGTTCAACAAAATACCCAAATGTTTCACAGTATCAACAATCTGTGGACAGACACAATCTATCCTCAATGCAGTAAGCCAAGATTGAGCAATGGTTAGAAAAAGCTGACTTTCAGGGGAGAAAAGATATTGTCTTAGATGGATTAAATTTAAGGCTTGCAGTGGCCTCACAAGTCTCAATAGTCGAGTGGCAATTCCCCCAGATGGTGGTCATAATCCTGGAACTATACACTACGGTATACATGTATGACCTCCATTGCCCTGGTGGCACTAAAGGGCACATTGATAGCTCATGTGAGTTAAACCTCTTGGGCTTGTCAACTACTTAGAAGGGTGAATATTTCAGAGGATAAAATGCAAGCCACTCAAGTAATTATCTAACAAGGGCTAACGCAATTTGGAAAATAATGCAGAAGGTTGTATTTGCTAGAAAAAGGAAGACATAACTAGTCACCTTATCAGAATAGAAGACTTTTTATGTAAACAGATTGCCCTACATGAATCCTACAATGGGAATGGTAGAATTTGCAGAGCTCTCAGTGACGAGACCAGGGAAGGTGAGAGACACATTACCTTATACTTAAAAAAAACTGCCGAAAGCGATCAATAGAAAAATTCAGAAATGTGTAAGTGACATTGTGTTGAAAATCACCACAATGTGTGACGAGGTTATAAATTAAGGTCGTGGTAGAATTGTTAGGAAGATTTTTCTTTAGGTCCCGTGATCAGGGTCCTCAAGTACTCTTAGAGATTCCCTCGAGCTTACCAAAAGTAATTCAAGAAAGAGACAGAGTAATAACAGGCAAGTACATGCTTCTACATTCAGTATTTCCCAGAGACTAAGTGGAACCACATTTGGGATTGGGGCAGTCTTTGGTGGGAGAGAATGAACTCAGTGCAAAAGTGCCCACAAGGAATAGTTCCTAGAGTTCTGTTAGAGGGAGACCCTCAGAATTTACTGAAGATATAGAAAAAGAGGTCCAGGCTTTCTAGAGTGCAGGTTCAGAGATCCAGCTTTAGACAAGGTGAGTGGGCGACGGGATCTACTTTTATGTGTCTCAGAACCAGTGAGTGTGCACCACACCCAATCTCACAAAATGCGTAATTGCTAAGGGGTGGTCAGCCAATGGCAGACCATCACTCCAAGCATACCAAAAGCACTCTGGAAAGGTCTCTCACACAAAGGAATGAATCCACACTGTTCAGAAAGTACACATGAAAACAGACTTCTCAATCAGAGCGATCATGGGTTTTGTTCACACTCGCACACACATTCTCTTGTTTTCATGGGCATCACATGCTACAAAAAACGTAATAGCCATGGGCACAAAAATGGTGCCTTATTATGCAACCCGTTTATGGCGACTTTGAGAAAGAGTTCCTATGACAACATTTGCAGAAACCATCAACATACCAGTGATATAATGATGACATGTTCATTATGTGAACAGATGGTGAACAATCTATTCAACAATTCCATGAATAGATTCCACCGCAATAAATTAACTTTGGACTATTCCAAATTGAGCATGCTCTTTCTTTATACCGTATTTCCAGACGGATGGTCAGCTGGAAACAGCTGTATGCAAGAAATATATGCACAGGAACAATTACATGCACATGGCAAGTGTCCCTCCGAGCCACAACAAATGAGTCATCTAAAGCCACGCATTCAGGTACCAGTGCATGTATTCCAACACTAGTACAAGGGACAAGCTACTCGCCACATTCTACACATCCTTTCTGCAAAGGGACACTGAGCAAGACAAGCTGATAGGGGGAATGATCATGCATTGCCAGTTCCAAGAGAGAACCTGCCACAATACTGAGAAAGCAGAACTACAGAACACACTCTTCTAGCGGGCACCTGTTACCCAGCGTTAACACAGCTGTTCAGATTTGTTAAGAACCTACAACCAATTTCAGCAGGGATGATGAACTGACAGACACTTTCTAAGATCCGCTACTGGATTACATACAAGCAACTTAACAAAATCTAGTACAACCCCTGGCCAAAATCGCATTACCACTGAACCAAAAACAAATGAGACCTGAATATATCCATGCGATATTAGGAGATAAAAACCTTCCAACACCTCTGCACTAACTCTGCTATAACAGCCCCAGAGAACTGAACAATACAGTTTCAGTTTTTTGGGGGTTTAATAGCAACAACAAATTGTCCAATGTTGTGTACCTTATGCAATGAAAGAAACGTCCACAAGGAAAGTATGCCGGTGAACTTAGCTAGAAACTGAGTGAAAGAATGAACCTACACAGACAAACCATCTCGAACCATACAACAGAAATACCAGTGCGACACCACTTCACACAGGATTGGCACACAATAAAGGACCGGTCATTCTGAGATTGAACATCTCTCCTAAATAAAGAGATCATCATGGGAGCCCAAATATTTAGAGATTCTCCACCTACAGAAAAGAGGTTGGATTGGAGAGGTGGGTTTCCAGTCTCACTAGGGTTAACATTGAAGCCTAGACCCCCAAGCAACATTCCAAGTGAGCACTGGTAATGTGTCCCTCAAGTTCATGTATGTGCCAGCAATAATACTCCTTTAATAAGACTTGGAGATCATACAGCATTTGCCAATACCTAACATAACTGTCCATACACCATGCATAGCATTCCAAAGAGCCCTTTTCAAAGTTGCATGCATGGAACTGCCTACGTATACACTTAGGTCCTGTGAGGTTGCCTCCATGCAATTTTCGTCACTCAAAGTTGAGATTAAAACTACAATGTAAAACCAGGCAAACGTGCCTTTACTCTTCAGTTTTACGCTCAGCTTTGAGAGATATAAAACACTGCTTACAATTTCGTCTGCAGGCTGTATTTTGTAATGTATTCTAAATCGATCTGCCTGTTCATTAGCAGTTGATAATGTGTGGAAAATTACGTTGGAATCCATTTGTGTTCTGCCTGCATGGAAATCTAATGCAGTCCTAAAACGAAGTGCTCACACAAGATGGAGGGGGAAAGCACGGCAGAGACGATATCTCTGTCCCATGCCCCTCCTCCACCGTGTGTCAGCACAAACATGGGTTGGAGTGTAAAAGGAAGCCATAAAAGCATTGTACGTTTTCCTTTTGCACTTCTACCAATTCGAAAATGTCCCCGAAAATGTAACCTGCTAGGATTCCTCTCACTTAAGCTCCGGTGGGTGCGAGAGATGGTCAGAACTTACTTCAGGTCATACGTTTCCTTCTCTTGTGACTTTAGTGATTGGAAGTTGTAGCATACATTCCACTGAAAAGCAAATAGAATAAAGCAACACTGTCTACATCTTAAACGAATCAGACATTTGTGATCTAGCTCTATTTTTCAATGACAAGAAAGCACAGATGCAAACAGATTGCACTTCCATCGAAACTATGCTCTCTTTTCTTTTGAGAGGTTTTATATGATGCACATGACCACAGTTAAATATATTAAAAAAATCACTTGATAACTAAATGATTCATAATTTAACAAATACATTAGGTTTAGCACAGAAATACAGTTATCAAAAGCATGTGCTACAACTGTAAAGAGTTTTTTTAAACGGTAGTATTTTTAGCCATAGGTTCCCTTGCACGTACCTATAAACAAATCCTTACCCTGCGTTGAGCTTTGCTTTTTGAATTAAAGTCCGCTGTTGGTAGAGTTCAGCAAGCACTTCCGGTGGGCTGTTGGGCTGGCTGAATGACAATATATTACAGTTCTGTTCCGTCAGGGGGCTGTCGCTGAACCACGTAATCGTAGCAGACGCCGGTGTTCCATTGACAGGATCGTACATGGGAGTCATAGTTTTACTGTATAGTCCAGGGCTTGCTGCAAAATAAATGATTATCAATATCACACAGGTTGTCCACAGGAGACTGGTGCATCTGGGAAAGTTTACTGGATGTTATTTCTTCCAAACACTAAAGTCTGATATTTTATGAACACATTGGCCCCCAACATGGTTTTTAAGGGAATGAATCAACATAAAACGTGTATGTGGAGAGTACCAATGTAGTACTCCGTGTAGAGATATGCTTTTGAAAAGACCCTGAAGAGGCCGTCAGAATCAAGATGGGTTCCTTTTAGAAGAGATTTCCTTTTTATCTTGCAACTCTGGGAGAAACCAAACAAGAAACCTAGAATAATAATGACAGAGACTAAAGATCACCTGCACAATCAGGAGGGTACAGCTTTAGAAGGAGAACTAGGTGTGTGAGGAGGTGAATGCACAAAGACAAAGCCCTTCCAAATTCCAGGTGGGGGAGAATTTCATTCCATGATGCCTAAAAATAACACTGAGGGAATGACCTTATGGTCGATGTAGACATTTGCAGTACATTGTCTTGGAGAAAATAAGAGAATTCTGCACTATATTTTAGAATTTGATTGCAGCAGGAATGGCGGCTGCCTGCCTTCAGAGACATGAGGCCGTGCTCCCGGGGGAAGGCCAAGGGCCCTTTCCAAGATAAGCAATAGTGCACTTAAATAGCAGTTTTGATAGGCACATTCCTTACTTAAAATGCTTTGAAACGTATGAAAAGGGTGGGCAACATATTGAACCAGCTGAAGTATAAGGCACAGTTCAGGGAGTCTGGCCTCAGGCCCAGCAAAACCACTGACAGAGAGTTTGTCTGGGTGTCCATCCTATTCCGAAGGTCCGCTAATAGACTTTTGTTCCCTATCATGTGAATATTGTACAGTCTGTTTACCTGCCATCCCAGCTCTCACTATTGCGGGTCAGAGCATGAAGGAAAATGATGTGATGTTAATCCCATTTCCTAGATATTCATGGCAAGATGGCATAGAGTGCGTGCAGTATTTCAGACAACCCGGCAGTACAGGAAGAAAAATACATGATTCTTATCCATTTAAAGTAGAAATAGGGTCAATTTCTAGTTGTAGAACCCTAATTTGAAGAATGGAAAATTATCTTTTAGATTTGAGAAAGGGCAATAAACAATTCTTAGAGGAATTGACCCCATTTAATTGCTTACTCTTGGAGCCAGGCTGGCCCAAGCAGAAAAGATCAGTTCTGTTCTAAAAAAGATAACTGAAAAAGATGCTTTACACCATTTATATCCCAAACCCAACACTTGTGAAGCCTTTGCCAACCTTATGATAATGTATTAACATTACAGATTTAGTGAATGTGATCATAATTTCCATGTTCTCCGAGTGAAGACCCAGATATGCCTGAACCATGCAAATCAGAAGGGTCAGAGGAACCCTTTCAAAGAATGCCTTTTCCACTTGTCATATGAATTTGCAAAACCCTTTACAATTAGATGATATTACCTGCACCTGGCGTATTGTATGTAAATGCAGTGCTGCCACTCCTCCCTTTCTCTCCCTCTGGCTGTCTCACTCTGTCTCCGTCACTTTCTACATTGGTGAGAGTCGTGTTGTCAAGTACGTGTTTGTTAAATCCACAATAGCCGTTGCTGACGTGCGTGTTTGTGTGTGTGCACATGTGTGGCTGTGTTATTATGCAAAAGCGGACATTTAAAAAACAAAAATTTCATTTTGCTAACATTGTAAACTTTTCAATGTTTAATATTTTACAATATTCAGTTCTAATGGTCACTTCCAGTCTATATTTTAGTCATAATAAGAATGCTACACTGGACAAACATTATCAAAACCTAGAATAGCCCTATAGACTATTATCTGATAGAAGATTATCATTCCAAGATGGACAGTCTTGTACTCCTCTATTGTACCATCCACACATCTGCTTGAATTACACAGGTTGCAAAAAAAAAAAAAAACGTAAGCAGAAGAAGGTGCGGCCAGAGTGTGGGGAGACATTTACTTTAACTGCATTAGTCCAAAGACTGGGGAAAGGATACAACCATGCTTATTGTTACTGTTGTTGGGTTTACATTGCACACCTCTGCCATTTGCATTGCCTTTTGGCACTATGAATGAAAGAAAAAAACTCATGCAGGTGGATTTAAGTCACATGACCTCTGCCCCACCCACCTGCTTATCACTGCTAATCTCTCATTGGCACTCTTATCTGTCTTGCTCCCAACTGTCCCAACTTGAGCTATCTCCTAGTCTCGTTTTTATGTTTGCACTTGGTCAGTTGGTGCACAGGGTGCACAGGGATTTATGTCATGTGACCTCTGCCCACATGCCTGCTAATCACTGCACATCTTTTGGTTCTCTGTGTGTCTATCACCCATTTTCTTCAATGCGTAACTCTTCGATCCTTGGGCTTCTGTTGACGGCATCAAAAGCAAAGAGCAGATGAAGAAAAGGGCAATTCCTGTTTGACCCACCTGCGAATCACAACTGATCCTTTAGCACACTCTGCCTCCTCCACTCCTTTGCTTCCCCTTTTAACTCAGAACCCTGGGCTTCTCTTGCCTGGCCGCCTGAAGTGAAGGGCATTTGAAGAATTGGAACAATTATGTTTGGTCCAGTTAGACACTTACAGCCCACCCTGACTCACAGATGCAAAAACCCAGTCAGCACCCTGCTACCACTCAGCTCTAAACTGTAGAACCTCATCCACACCCCACTCGCCACCACCCACATTCCATCTCAAAAGACACATGCAACTTCATGCTTATAAATGCTCACTCCACAGAACTACACGAATCAGACATTCCTAACCTCACCACCACTCACAAAATAGATGCACTCTTTATCATGGAAAGACACCTCTGCACAAATCCAAGAGGTAATCATCCCCAACAGCATACTAAACAAGGACAACAAAGGGAATACTGGCGTAGTGCTTGCTATTGACCACAAGACCTTGTATACATGAACCCTCCCAGAAGCAGAACTTCTGCAGCCATGAACGCCCCACTTGCGGGTCACCGACATGGAGACAGCTTACCTACAACTGATCTACCAACCACACCAAACCAACAAGGCATTTCTTTATGAAATCAAATACCTCAGCACAACAGCATTTATCAATAACACAACTAACATCTTCCACTGAGACCTTCACCTGTCAAGGAACCACACCGCCAAGAAGCCCAGTCTGATTCTAGTTGAACTGGTCATCATCATGGGTACGGCATCAAGAAACTCTTCACACAAGTAATTAACAAAGGCAGCACACTTGAGCGGACTGGGAACCAAAAAAGGCCCTGGAAATAATGTTCAAAGCGGCCCCATATTCTACATTTTCAGCAAGCCCAACCCTTTTCCTATGGGAACATTTGGATATTCCACACAAAAGAGGACTAGGGTGTAGAGGCCTATCGGGAAATCCCCAGAGTTCTCTACAGGCCAGCCCACCCCTTCACTTGAGCTGGTATTCACCTCCTCTACAGCTATTGCATGGCTTTCCCCTCTACCTTTAAACTGGACAACCCATGAAGCCATAACCATACTGCTGCACCACACACCTCTCCCCCTCACTGGGGCCAACCCGAATTAACAGACACCCTGCTGCTCTTTCAAGAATTTCACTGATGAGAGCATTGGAAGGAAACCTTATCATATCATCCACAGCACACCCAAACTGAGACCACCAACATCCATACATCACTGAAACTTGGATTTAAAAAAATAATCCCCCCCTATCTTGGTACACAGGAACTCAACAGCAAGCATGCCAAATGCAGACAAGAAAAGTGCTGGAGGAAATCCCACCAACTAGAGGATCTCCTCGCCCTAAGAACTCTCAGTTCATCTCACAGGACACTCATGACCGTATCCAGAGCAAACTACTACCCAACAGCCATCTTGTCACCATTCAACAAGAGCAGAGTGATCTTCCAAGCCATAAAGGACTGCATCGACCCCCTGAAGGAACCTGCAGTACCATAATCCACTGACAAATGCAAATCCATTGACAGCTTCTTCACAGACAAGATAGACTGGCTAGACTAGATAAAGCAACACATTGACTGCTCCATAGACATTGCAGATATCCCAGTCATACCAACCTGCAAAATATCAAGATGGACTGAATCCCAAACAATTAGTGCAGAAGACCTCACAAACACCTTGCAGCCCTTAAGTCTGACATCTACAAAAACGATTTCCTTCCTTCCTCCATTGTGAAGGTCATCACATGGGAAGCACCCACACCACTTCTCAATGCCATCAATGCAGCTCTCACACAAGGCACCTTGCCACAGGAGCTAAAACAGGGCAAATCCTCCTCGTGCTGAAGAAACCCACACTTGACCCGGATGACTTTGCCAACTGTCACTCCATCACACATCCACCCTTCATCAGAAAAGTGATTGACAAGACAGTCACTATTAAGTTGCATGAACATATCACTCACCCCAATCTGCTACAGCACTACAAATCCAGTTTTCTATGATCACTCAGCAAGGAGACCACCACCATTCAAGTTTTCGATGATGCTCTACAAATCTTGGAAAAAGGAGACCCTATTTACTCATTCGACCCGAACTCTCTGCCGCCTTTGTAACCTTTTCCCATGAAGCCTTCCTCAATAACTTTCCAATGTGCATGGCCAGCGATGGAACAATCCTGCAGTGCTTCACCTCCTACAGCTTCAATAGAGACTAACTCGTTCAGATGAGCTCCAAAAGAACCCAGCACTGGCAGGAATCTACATAGTTCCACAAGTCTCCATCCTCTCCCCTATAACTGTCAACCTCTACATGGAACCGCTAGTCCAAGGGTATTCTCCATGCTGATCAGAACACAATTCTTGATGACAAGATGAAAATACAGATGTAATGATTTGATGGGACATGCCCGGCAGCTCTTGCTTTAGGACCAAATTAAAACATTGTCAATCTATGAAGTGTCTTAATTTACAACTGCACTCACAGCATGTCTAACCAAAGCCAGATGAAATCAACTGAACACTGTTACCTGGTGATCCAGATATCGTCAAAGAACTGTCCAAAGTAAGGACATCCTCATCCAGTTGGTCTTTGATATCTTTCTTCTTTTTCTTTTTTGCAGCACTTCCTGATGGTTTTAGCAATGAAAGTTCCTCTGGGTGCCTTATGTCTGCAATGAAATGTTAGAACAACGATTTTAGAAGAATGCATCCTAGTCTTTGATGAATTCTATGACTGCAGAGTATCTCTTTTCTATAGATAGAATATTTGATTGCTTTGTGATAAATTTCATTGTGCAATCCATATGAGGATGTACTTCCTTTTTGGAGTTATTTTAGTTAAATATTATGTCTAACTTCTGTCAAGCATTCATGCTCAATGATGACTGCTTCATGGCATTTTGAAGATGCAGAGCCATTATGTAAAGGTTAAAGTGTGTGGCTTCCTACACAGCTGGAGTAATATCAACATGATTAGGAAAGTAAGATCATTAACTAAATTTAAAAAAGATATGTTTTGAAGTCTAAATTGATTAAGTTAATTCTGAGCAAAAGGGGTAGAGTAAGTGCAATCCTTCCTCTGGGGACTTACTCGCATTAGAAAGAAAGGTGATTTTTTGTGTGCAAACATTAATTAAGTTATGTTCTGACTATCTCACTAGCATAATAAATACATTTTGAAAGACGACAATATTTTTAAGTATGTCAAGATACAATGTAACCAAAGCAGGTGTTGGCTGCAATGAATCCTGGGATAATGGAACCGCATATGACCTGTAAAGGCGTGCAAATTGTTACGTAGATTTTAAATGATATTACTTGGAACAGGTAAAAGAACTTATTTGATACATTTATACAATTGTAAGTGTAGCCATTTTAAGTCTGTGCCACTTCCATGAAATTACCTAAACATGCAAATGTACACTGCACAATGCAATCCACAAAGTGTCTGGTAAAATGTCCAATTCTAAAACCAACCTGAGCCTATTGCCATTGAGGTGTTAAGTCAAGCAGTGTTAAACAAGTCGTAGGACACCTAGGCCGGCTGTGGCATGAGTGTTACTCTACTGTTGTAGGCTTCTGAGTTCGGGAGTCATGCACAGGATTGTCCGAAAGAAAGTGTCCTATCATACTCCTGCATCCGGCTGCAAGACCCATTAGAACCCCATATGCCAACCTACTGCCGTTCCCTAGAATCAAGCGTGCAAGAGTCAGCGGCGCTAGCTTCCCATTCATTGCCTCTAGACACTGGAACGCACTCTCTCGTTCCATCAGAAGTGAACCCTCTCATCTCGCCTTCTGCAAGACCATCAAAACCAGACTGTTTGTCTAAAAGTGGATTCTGCATAACTGCAGCGCTAATGTAACCCTGCTGCCTCATAAACATGCAAATAAATAAAATAAATAAATACTGGGTTGTGGGATCATCCACAGTATGTTTCTATGTCCGCCGGGTATCTCGGGTCACACCTGCAGGCTGAATTCAATCCTTATTACAAAAGGGGTTTATGATTACGTGTTAAAGTGGTCCAAGGAGATATGTGGGCTGCTGGAGCATGTATGATTGGTTCAGAATAGGTTGTGTGAGGTTGTAATAGTATGGCCCGACAGGGACATCTGCTGTTGGCTTTATTTGCACGTCAGGTTTTAAGGACATGTAATCCCTGCAACATTAGTCACAATCCGCATTCAACCTTTTAGTTTATGTCAAGAGAGAGCTAGGACCATGAATCAAGAAACATCTACTTTCTCATTTCAGTTTCATGTTCATGGAGAATCAGCAGCATTAACAATAACCTCCCCTCAGAAACCCCCAGAAGCCGGGGAATATTGGGAAAGGTCCATTGGGCATTGAACACCAGGCCTGTGGGATTATGAGCACCCTGTAGGAGGTTCTGGTCCACAAGACGCAAAGACAAAAAACAGATTCCCTGTACCTCTAAACAACAATGTGATTCACTGCATTGGCTCCCTTAAATTGTTCATTTGCCATCAGAATATAAACTCCAAACAGCTTCTTTGTGATCTTGGCATTGACACCGAACAGTTGTGTGCAATAAAGACGAATCCTGTCAAGTAAGTTCCTTATATATGTCTTTATTGTCTCCAGGTAGAAGTTAGTGCATAGGAGAAAAGACACCGGCTTCTCCCACCCGGCAGGCACTCACCAACTGACAAGTTCAGAACACACGCACGTCACTGCATACACACGAATACATTCCAACCTGAACATAGTGACGTGCATTCCATTCCATTAGTCAACATAGGATACAACACTGTGCTGTTGTGGCCCGGGTTTGACTCCCCAACATGGTGTCAACGTCATGGTATGAGGAGCCCAATAACGACGTGCGTTCAGAGCTGGTTGTGTTCCTACAAGGCTGTTAACGGGGCAGCCCACTGAAAAGTTTGGTGTGAAGATAGGACTTTAGGATCATGGGGCAGGAATAAGTACTTATAAGTCTGGTAAATTGGGATCGTTGACTCTGCTAAGGCCACTATGTCCAAGTTCTTCATTTTTACAGGGTCATTCTAGTCAAATGTTTCTACTCGTGGCTCAGATATTTTAATGAGTGATTAGGCCACTTACGATCTGGAGATTATTGCCTGCTAGGCAATGCTAGAGGCCATCCCCACTACGATGCTGTATTATAGCATGCATGGCCCTTTATTCTTCTTGTATGGAAGAATTAACAAATCAAAGACATAGTACACAGTTCCTAATAGCTGTCTGAATCAGACAGAGTAAAAAAACAAAAAGCAATGGATGGAAATGCTTCAGGATACACTCCTAATTACCAAGAATGTCTGTTGGCTTCATGCCATTCCACTGTTTAACTTCACTAGTATTAGAGAAATTGGGGGACACGAGGACCACAGGAATTACTAACCCCCCTCACACCATAAAACCACTCAATTGGGGCATATATAATATCATGTTGTATAATGAGAACGTATTTTAGGGCATATATGTACATATCCTAAGAGCACTTGGAGAGTTAACAAGCAAGCCTTTTCTTATTTCTTTTATTTATTGAATATTTGTGAAGCACCTATACAACAAATGGTATTTCAAGGTGTTTTAGCTGATCCTCCTCTGTTGCCAAAGTAACGTGCTTCTGTGAACAAATTATATTTCTGATACTAATAAGGGGAATGGGTTTGCTCAGAGAAGCCCCTATGCCTGGCTTTGGAGTAAATTGGGTTACCTGCCGATGGCCTCAACTCTGCCACCCTTTACCTCTAAAAGAGGTCATTTAGAGCCGAATAAAATGATGAATTGAAAACAATACAGACCAGTACAGGTCGTGGCACATAATGTGCCTATATCCAGCAATCAATTATAGTAGCACTTACAGATGTAATTTTAATTGTCAGATCACTTGTGCGACTTACTTATGGTTCTGCAGACCTCGGACACGGCTTTGAAGACCACAGATGAAAAGGTCACTTTCAACCGCACCGTTTTCATGTTTGGCAAACGAAGGCGCAGTAGTTTGTGCTGAGGTGTAAAAAGCAATTTAGCGTCAGCTTGAACGCCATATTTGTCCAGTGTCCAATGGGTTTTCAAAAGCCAGCATTTCTTCTGTTCCCACCAAAGCGCAAAGTCAGACCAGTCCCGAGAAACCTCTGTAAGGCAAAGGAAGATATTTTAAATGATAAACTCATTGGGAGCACAGTGAGCAGGTGACATATTGATATCTTCTTGGGATAAGCCCCAAAGCGTCAATGCAAATGACAACCTACTAGACATTAACCGGTTAAGCTTGGCATTGTGGTTCGATTTGACGTGACTTGTAAACAATGCTGCACCTTTCTTTACTCTGCAGGAGACCCAAATGATAGCACGGATATCGCTGCAAAACAGCATACTCAACCATCATCTAAATGTAACCCGATAGCGGCCACTAGCACGAGGTGGTAATGTTCCCTCAGTCCTGATGAATTAGGACTACTCTGGTTTTGGTGATTGTGTCTTGTTTTGGTGATATACTATAGACATGTGCACTGTAATACTTATATAAATATATAAATTGCTCCTTAATGTGGAGAATATGTAAAACTCTTTACCTGCCATATGTCCGTGGATTTGTTCAGTGACAGTGTCTGCATTATTTCTGAATCTTGGATCCATAGGGGAAACTCATTCACATACTCGAATATTTGTGAGTATATGAGATTTTTTTTATAATGGTCGACACCTCAGATTGAAGATTGACTGTACATGCGCCCCGATTAGAACCGAGAGTACAGAAGTTGAAAGCAGGTGGTAGACTTCAGAAGATAAAATGAAGGATCTCTGAATGGGAAGTTGGAATTCTGAATGAGTCTATACCACATTCATAATCCTTAAGAATGACACGCACATATGTGGTTGTCTACATCCTTGAGAGCTGTCCATTTTGGATTGAAAACGCTATGTATAAAATAGTGCTGTACTATAAAACAGCATATTTCTGGAAAAAAGTGCATGCTTTTGAGCTAACGTGCATACCCACAATGCATTGCTCAGTGGCACTGAATTGGAGTTGAACTTCCAGTGATGGCTTCAGAGTAGCGCTGTGGCATGTGTGGCTATTGAGCTGACGTGGGCTATTCTGCACTCTTGTTTTGCGAGTGTGCGCACAGTGAATTATCTTGTAGTTGTTCCTATAAACTGCAAGGTGTGAATATAATTAATGCTACTATTCATTGTATTCACCACATGTAAGCAGTATTTAAACAAAATGATTGAGTTCTACCCAAAATAAAACACACACACACCCAATGAACATAACATAAAATACAAATTAAATGCAAATAGAAACTTTGTAAACAAGGTAAGTTGTGCTTTTGTTGCAGAGCATGAAAGTCATCCATTCCAAGGTGGTTAGTAGAATTTGTGTAATGCCTACATATTGAAAACTTCCAATGCGTATCTTCTTTGACACAGCGCAGAATTCAGTAACCACGGATCAGCCAAAATAAATCAATGAAAGTGTCACACGCTCAAGTCACTTAATACTTGTAGTCCAAATAAAAGCTCTTCCCTCTATATTTCTCCACATAATAGTATAATTCCCTTTCCTCGCTCTCTGCATAGCCTTAGTATATTTTTTATTTTATTTTTATTTTTTTATTGTTGATTTAACCAAGAAAAACTCTTGATTTTACAAAAAAAACATTAGAAGGACAATCAGAAAAATAAAATTGACATTTCTTATTCGGATGAAACATTAATATATATGACAAGTAAAATACATTACAGATAAAAATAGAGACACATTAGTGCAATTAAAATGATGTAAATTGATTATAATCTGCAAAACCAGATAAATTCACACATTAATTGTCCACTCCTGGGCAATTAGATTTCATAGTGGCTAATTAATAGCTGTTTCAGGTCGATTAATAGCTTTGATTGCGGTAAGTCATACTGATCTCATTGGCTCAACATCTGAAATTAGATTTCTGCCTATTCAATAGAGCCAGGCCATAAAGAAAATTGAGAATTGCATATCTAGCCTTTTTTCTAGAGGCATGAAATAATAATTCCCAGGCCCTCTGTTGGGATATCTCAGAAAAGCCTTCAAAGAGTGGGTTGAGATGAGTGGATTGCTGAGAGCACAATGTTACGCATTCAGTACACAGATGTTGAAGAGTCTCCAGCGCCATGTTGCAAAACCGACATTGAGCAAGACTTAATGGAACTAGTTTGCGTGTATGAAGTAGTTCATAGGTAGGCCATAAGTTTAGGCGAAAACGCAAATAGTCATTCCTCTGTCGTGAGTCAGGAAATTTAACAAGATAACTTTCTACATGACCATAGCGTTTCAAGGCAAATTGGTTATTTTTGAATTTCTGGTAATTAAGGTAAGTACTTCTCGTTTGTCTTAATCCAGTCCAGTTCCCATTTGCGCGTCTTTGCCTTGTCTGGATTCTCACATAGTAACTCTAATGAAAAACCTGTGTTATCAATTATTTTTACAACTTGCATACGCCATTTAACAGGGAAAACATCAGGTGATTTTAATAGGTATTCAGCAAGCAACCATAAAAGACTAGATTTAGGAGTGGCCATAACACATTTGCGGTAAAGACCACACAATTTCCACTTGTGTAGAGCATATAGGGAAAGCAAGCCTAATTCATGCCTTATTAGGCTAATGGGTACAGAAGAGGGTAAACTAAGTACTGATTTCCAGTACCTACTTTCTAATTTTGTCCAGAAGTGGTAGGACTTCTCTGTAAGGGCTTCAGATCCACATAAAACCATGGGTGCCAATTTTTGTCTATAATAAGTAAGGGCACGATCGAATATTTGCAGTATCTTGACTTTATGATGCGAGCTTGTGAAAGGGCTGTGTCTAGTTTGCCTTTGATGCACATTTCATATTTGCTAGAACCTAGTTGGTTTGTCACAAGGGTGCCCAGATGGATATAGGTTGGGACTGAAGCTAACAAAGCATTTTGAAGGGGCTAATAAAGTATGGCTGCACATTGTCTCTGATTACCACACTGGATGATTTTACTCTTCGCTATATTTATTGTAATACAATTTCCCACGGTATACATATCCAGGGCATTCAAGAGAGCCTGAAGGCCTTTGGGGGTCTTTGAGAACAGGACCATGTCATCCGCATAGAGAAGAAACTTCACCTGAACTCCATTAATTATGGGAGCATCAGCATCAATTTTGAAGAAATGTTCACCAACATCAGAAATAAAAAAATTAAACATGGCGGAAGCCAATAGGCATCCTTGTTTAAGGCCACGGGCGGTCCCTATAGGGTCTGATAACAAGCCATTGTTAGTTAATTTAACCTTTATTGAGGTATCAGAATGGAGGTCAATTACCCATTGTAAGATATGCCATGGGCATCCCCCCACCATTAGCTTCTTGAACAACAGTTAACAAGGCACTGCATCAAACGCAATACGAAAATCTATGAACGCCAGATACAGTGGTTGATGACGTTGTTTGGCTTGACATTGGATGCTGTTCACAGTAATAATATTTATGGCTGTGCCTATGCCTGAAAAAAAAACCTGTTTGGAAGGGATCACGCAAATTATTTGCATCTAGCCATTGATTAAATTCCTTCAAGATTAAACGGGCAAACATTTTTCCCAGGCAATCCAGAAGGGCGATAGGATTTAGGCTCGCTTCTGTCGCCCTTCTTGAATATGGGTAAGATGATGGATTTTCTCCATGAATGTGGAACACACCCTACAATAAAGACATGCTTACAGATCAAATGGAGAATTGTGGCCCATTCGAGAGGATTGTCTTTGATCATACCATTATGCAGACCATCAGAGCCAACAGCTCTTGATCTACTCAGTGTGGAAATGCAGCAGAGGATGTTATCAACCTCTATTGGGAACGTATGCAAGGTTCCTTGATCATTTATACTCCATTTCAGATCAAAAAATGGGGAGGTGTAGAGGTTGCTAAAGTAGCATTGCCACACCTCCTTAGAGATCGCATTGATTTGCATGGCTCCCTGGGTATGAGATGTGGCCATGTTTAAACAGGCCCAAATGCCACTTGTAGATTTTAGTAAAATTTGTTGCAATATATATTCATTATCTCAACGGTATTGAGTCGAACGCCGCTCTCTTAACCAGGTGTTATGGGCCAGTTTTAACTGTTTGGTTAACAGGATTTTTTCGGGTGCTGGATGATACTTCAACTTATGCAGATTCTGCCTCAATCCTGATTTGTGTTGTACTTCTAAATCGAAAACGTGCCGGTGCTTAGTTATGCGGCTAGCATCAGGGAGTCTATATTCTTTGAAAAGTTGCATTAACTGGACGTACCAATCTGACCCATCAACACAAGGAGATACACAGGCTTGATCAATGCGATCTCCAAGTAAGTGCAGTTTGCGGGGGTTCCACCGGAGGCGGGTACCTCTATTATTAACACTGACATTTGATAAATGAACATTCCTTTGGGCTTCAGTCTGTGACACTGGCAGAGTACAACTAATCTGCAGCATGTTGTGATCACTAAGATCTGTATCAATCACCTTTAGAGAAATGATATGGTGCAGAGAGTTCACATTCATGAAGATGTAATCCAGAATAGATTGTTGTGACCCTCTACCTCATGTCGGGCGAGGAGGAACATCGCCCGCTATGGCACTGTTAAGCATTGCGAAGCCCCTCTCTTTCATCATGGAAGCCCATGTTGATTCTGCGACAGCAAATTCTGTGATGTCATTAGTAAGCAAATGTAAGTTCAGGTCGCCCATGATGAAAGTATGCGACAGGGCTTTGTCCAAGAGTAGTGAGTCAAGAACAGCAGATGAATGATCAAAGTGTTATTCAACTGAAAATGTTTGTTTACTCCAGTATATGTTCAAAATGGCAAAAGTAATGGCACCTCTGTTCACTTTCACTACTTGGAAGCAAGGGGCGGGAGTGAGACAGGATACACAACCAAGACCAGAAGTTTTTTTGATCGCTATGAGCAATCCTCCCATTGGACGACCTAACGGACGTTTGATGGCGGGGACAGAATGGATGATATGGGTGCCCCATACCGGTGCAGATAGTAACCAAGTTTCTTGGAATACTAAAATGTCATGTTCTCCCAGGCTGTGGACCAAAGCATTAATGAAATGAGAATGACCTCTTGTGTTCTACGAGGTCATAAAGATGTGATCATTCTAGCTCACAATCTGTCATGAGCTATGATCATATGTTCATAACAATTGAGCATGATTTAAAAAGGCTTGTATATTCGCAGAAGCAGTATTTAGTTTGGGGATGATAAGTATTGATCGACATTTTTGGACCTTGGGATGTCCCAGATACAGAGGCTTGGGTTAGAATAAAGCCCAAGTCAAACATGGCCATTCTCGCTTGCCATAAGATATCGGCTACGAGCCCAGACCGCACATATATTTTTGCTTCTGATAAGTTGTGATTATTGTTACATTCTACTAGTTCGATATCAGTAGTGGTCAGACTTCCTAATAATGGAATCTCAGCACAGAGATTTAATATGCTTGCTCTATTAGTTTCGTTTTTTTATTTGTACCGCGCGCCGAACCCTGGGGTAACCGGGCGCCGGAGACTTAGATACAGTTACAACATGGCAAGAATATACAATACAGACTGTGAAATATCAACAATAAGTGTGGTAGACCAGGTTACAAGCTGGTCGACAAGGACATGAGGATAGGAAGTACATTAAGAACATATTGAGTATCTCGACATTTTAGGGCTAAGCAATGAAGCTTTGTTTGATTATTAGCTAAAGTCGAGGTTTTGACAGTTCTAGCTTGAATATTCTGAGGTATTGATCTAATATAATTTCCTCTGGTAAAAGGGTTTGCCTTTTGCAGCAACTGGTCAGATCGATTCGCCACAGAGGGGCCTTGAAGCAACTTCCTCACATCCGGAAATGTGGATGGAGTATTATTGTCCAAGCAATGTGTTTTATCTTGAAAGTAAGCATCCATAGATAGTCTTACAATTTCTCTCAACTCCTGAGTTGTTGGTAGGGTTTCTTTGGTGAGGCCTGGCGGGGCGTTTTGAGGGCAGGAAGAGCTCTGAGGATCAGAAGCTAATAATTGGGGAGCCATTAAGTTATCTCTTTGCCAAATATTCGCAGCTGGATTAATGCAATTAATTGCAGAGGGCAAGGCATTCTTTTGTTTATTGTAGACAGTTTGTTGGATGTCTTGGTTCAGATTAGTCTGCACTGAGGCGATTAATGCCGCACCCAGCAAATCACCAGAGAGAGCCGATAGAGGCCTTAGGAAATCCACTTCAAGTGATTTTTGGGTCACATAAGAATCTATGGATGCTCGAATTTCATCTCTAAGTAGAGCAGTTGTCGTATGAGCTTGATTAATCAATGCCAATTTAGCTGGTTTCAGGAGGGCCATGTTAGAATAAATAGTATTAGAGGTGCTGCCAGCTAGGTTCCCAAGGCTAGGGTTGTGAACTTTAAGAACATTTGGGTGACCATCTGCACTATTAGCCATCTTACCGGAAAGAGCTACTAGGTCATTGAGAGGCTGGTAGCGCGGTGGATTGCATGGGGTAGGCACAATAGTTTTAGGATTAAGAACCCTCAGAGACAAGTCATTGTGCTTCCCTGTTCGGCTCACAGCCTTCACGATAGGCCGCGGTCACCTGCGGGTAGGGGCTTGCTGCATTTTCTTTACTGACTTTCACCAGGTATAGGATGGTTGTCTGATTTCGCTGAGCAGTCGCCCGATTCAAAAGGATTGGAATTGGGCACTGAAAAAAGATTATATATATTCATTTTCCCAGCCATGCAAGAGACCGGCGGAATTGTTAAATCACTATGATGTTGCGGCGAGGGCGTTTCCTGGCTGACAATCTCAGATGCCAAAATAGGATTATTGGCTTTGGTGAGGTCTTCACATGGTGCCTGGGGGGATAAACAGAGCACCGGTTCACTGGCTGGGCCGCTCAGTAATGAGGTTATCGGTGCAGTAGCTGAGGATACCACCAGTGACCGTTGTGGCAATCTCTGCTGAAATGTGTAATTGTCATTAAATAGCTTTTCTAAATTATTTACATTGCTGATAAGTTGCTCAATCAGAGTAGTTTGGTGACTTGCTTTACTCTCCATGACTTCATAGAGTTTAGCTACCGCAAACAAGGCAGTGTTCATGGCGCTCAAGGTATTATTGAGCGCCGGGGCCTCGGGGAAGGAAAAACAGGAAGAACTATCTGGGTCATTAATCTCCTCGTTAAATTTAGAGCGTCTCGGTGTGGGAGCGATAAAAGAAGGTGATTCGTCTATAAAGTGAATATGTGTTTTATTGGAGGAGCCTGGGGTGTTTTTGATTTGGACTTAGATCCATGGGCTGTTCTTTCGGAAGAAAGAGTAATATCTTCATGCAATTGTATCAAGTCCCCAGAATTTGAGCAAATGTACATAATCTCATGATTAGATGAACTGAATCTATTTTAACTATTCATAAAGTCGAGCGCATCGTCGTCTATTTCACCGGCTAAGGTGAGCCTCACGAAGATGCTGCTGAGCGGCCAGAGAGCAGAGCACGGGTGCCAAGGATTTACAAGGAGTCAGCTTAGACGAGGTCGACACCGGAGCTATGGACTGATGTTCAGTGTCTATACAAATAGTGATAAGAGTGGTGTCAGTATTTTCATCAGTGACCAGGGATGGATTAACAGTACTGGGGATATCTTAAGGCACAAAATCATTGGTACAGTTCTCAGAAACATTGGGATTGAATTGACACAGTGCTCGGTGATGCCACATTTGAAGGAATCACCATTAGTGATTTAGAGGCTATGGAATTACCAGTACTATTAGTAGGTTCCGTGTGTGCACTCAAGATCAGATTAAAGTCCTTGGAATAAAATGAGCGAATGTCGGGTGTTGAGGGCGTTAAATGAGATCCCCTTTTGTCTAGTACCCGCTCAACTAGAGAAATTTCCTTATGCTCTACGGGAGAAGGGTTCGCCTGCGCCATTTTTGAGTAATCTTTTGGGAGAGGGCACGGTAATGCCGTGGGCGGCATGACTGATTTCAAATTATACCTCCTTGCAACCATGATCAACTTTACAATTGGATGATTATCAGAACGATAAATATATTTAAACACAAAATAGTACCAAACAGTGGGAGCCCATCGCCAGTTTCGTCAGCTAGACAGCGAGACAGCGCAGCCAATACACTTGACAAATGCACTTGCTCGAATGCGCGCGCAAGAATGCGCGTGAGCAGTGCTTTTGTCTATCCAAGGTTGGAGGAGGGTTCCACACTAATAAAAAGAAAAAACCATAGTAAGTTATGTGAATGTTAATACAAAAAACAGTAAGCCCCGATAAGGATCTCTATGGGACAGTCTGGGACAGTCTTTAAAACAGTCTCTGATTCTGTAATCGGCTGAGAGTGATAAACATAGCAGCGTACAAATCCAATGGCTGCAGAGGCACGGTCACGTGTCCAAATAATGCCAGCAAAGCCATGTTTCTCTTTCCTCTGGAAACAGCGTTTTCTTGTAATCACACGGAATAGCAGGACAACGAGGACAGCGAGACAGTGCAGCCAATACACTTGACAAATGCACTTGCTCGAATGCGCGCCTTAGTATATTTACTCCCATGTGTCAGATGTAATCTCCCCTTCCTTTACATCGGATTTAATGGTCCGTTCCATGGCCATAAATACAATTTAATTTCTGATTGCATTTGTACCCCATGATCTTTGTCAGGATCCCTGCATTTTCAATTTCCCAATGTTCTCTTTTTTCTCTACATGATCCCTCTTGAACATTTCCAACCTACACCACTATAGATCATAGATACGGACAAAACATTCCTTGTATAGTTCCACGAGTGTCAGAAGTGGCAATATAGTAACATTTACATCACACATAGCATATGAAAATAAAAATAAATCCTCTGTTGACCCCTTCCATGAAAATTCATGAAACATGGTAAGAAACTCATTTGGCCACACCCGAACACGTCAGCCAAATTAGATTAAAAGATTTGTTTAAAAGAATGTTTAAAAATGTGTTTTTTGCATTGGGTTGTCTACCGACCGACAGAAAAAACATTTTCAGAATGCAGGCATACAGTATCTCGGTCTGCTTGTCACTGATGTCCCTGTTTCCAGCATGGATTGAGAGACCGTGCTTCAGCTGGGTCGTGCTGTTTTGCGGTCTCTCGTGGTCCACGTTACCAAAGAAAGTCTGCTGAGTGGTGATCCCTCTGGCCCGCCCCCTTTTACAGAAGCACATAAAACCTCGAGCGCACGCGCATTCCCAAGTACTTCAAAGTGCTGATCTGCTGATCTACGGAGTGGCAGGAGTGGGTATCAGCACATAATCTTTGTTTCTTTGTTTTATTACTTGCATTGTCCTTGGTGGCAGTCACATTACTTTAGTAATCGTCTAACAGAGTGTGCATGATAGAGTTGTATACCGTGACAACAGCAATGCCACCTTCTAATAATATAACAAAGTTGTTAGCTAAGGTCAATAATGTTCCTAAACATTCTACATTAATCTCACCTGTAGTACAGGACACAAGACCCAAGCGAGAGCTATGTCGCTCACAAAGGACATTAGGAAATGTTACCCGGGTCCCTCCTCCTCGATTTCCATTGAGGAATCTGATTTCAAAATCACCTCCTACTATTCCACTACGAGAAGAAGAAGTGGCCGTAGGTGTGCTAGTGACTGCTCCTATTTTAGATTTATGCACGCCCCCAGACTCTCTATTGGTGGCGGGCTTTGAACTAGACAATTGGAACTACCAGCTACACATGATCAGATAAGTACGGTGGTACAGATGCATAACACCAGTGACTTATCACAGCGTTCCTTAAGATCTCCAATTAACTTGTCAGATCCCACCCTAGTTCAGAGTGAAATGATCAATGATTTTTCACATACTCCGCTTGCATCCATATCTATAACTTCAACTTCTTTAAATGAACATAGCGAGTTGACCCTAAAATACCCTCTGCATCACTATATCATCTGTCTCAATCACCAGTGATGTTTTCGAATTCAGCACGGTAGTCGTCCACTCTGTCCATTTCTTTTGCTCAACCCACTCCGCGAAAGAGAAGAGAGCAGCTGTCATGATGCCTACCCCCGTGGACCCAGACCAAGTCCAGCAACCCCCGGAAGCAGGCATCAAGTTACCCCAAACAAACCCAGCAACCCCCGCTAGGGGCTATTTGGGGGCAGTCCAGGCGCCTAGGGCGCCAGGCTCATAGATTAAAACTTACCTGATGCAGACCATGCTGCAAACTTACCCGATGCAGACCATGCTGCAAGAGCTCCAAGCCAAACGAGGCTTGGAAGGGACTATTTTACCTAGGGACTATTTTTTGACTCGGGTGGGGCTGGGGAGGAATACTTACCTGGGACTACTTCGGGGGCTATTTAAACCAGACCCGAATAGCAGCACACGCTTCGCGTTATTCTGCATCCAGCAGCGTAACGCTCACCGTGCCTGCAAGTGTGCATCCAGTCTTCTGCCACGCCCGCCTCGAGTTTGGAGTTCCTAGAAAAAGGGAGAAAGAATGAGAAAAGGTTAGAACAAGAGCAATACCTTTGATCCTTACCTGAATTCCCGATCCATCGCGCCTTCGAGCTGGAAGAAAGAAATTATTTTATGCGCGTCGCCTCGCCTGCTGCAGCGCCGCGCTGAACTCACCGGCCTTCGCAGCATCTTCACATTTCACTGCATCCTCCTGCATGTTACCGCCGCACTCCGTCACCTAAGGAGAAGACAACAGCAGCAAGGTGAGCCAAGGAAATACACAGAGGAATACCCCCCATAGACTTACCTGATTTTACCACCGGGGGTACTATTCTTCTTCACAGGTCGGCGCAGCTTCCACTGCATCCTAGCCGAACGCCGGCCCCTAAGGGGAAACAAAAGGACAGCAAGGTGAAACAAGGAACTAACAAGGGGAACCCTCCTCACCACAAAAGACTTACCTAATTTTACCGCCGGAGGCATTATTCCCCGAGACTTCATACTTTCTCTCAGCGCCTGAATAAGGGAGAAAACAACAGGCTACATATGGACATTATTTGATCGAACTGTGTTGGATAATACAAATCCTTACCAGTTCAGTAGGGTCAAGCTGCAACCTGCAAGGAATCGGACAAGAGTGAAAGTCAGGCATTTGAACTCTTACGAACTACATACTTATGGCGTCTTGCCGGGAATATATCGGAGTCAATATTGTCCTGGAACTCACCAATTCCTTCGAGCCAGTGAAGCAACTGGTTATCTACGCTCCCCTGCGCTCAATGCAGGATGGAGAGCTCATCTTTTCAAATCATCAGATGAGACTATAAGAGGGAACATCCAAGGTGATCAGTGGGGAGAACAGCGGGGTGGGGGATTTACGCTCAACTCCACGGGTGGTTAATTCCCTTTCTCCACTTGCAGAAGAATATTCCTACGGGCCAAGCGAACGAAGCTAGGTGGGCCAGTCCAGTCCGTCATCTCAGCCCTACGTGTCACATTGTTGGAGACCGCAGCAGTCCAGTCCAGATCGACGCCTCTGTGGGAGCCAGGTGAGCGTAACAGCAGCCCTGTCGCCGAGTTGCCAATTGCAGCCGTTTTAACATTTGCTCAGATCTCTTTACAGGCAATGAACACTGCTCTTTTCTCTTTCGAAAACTTGTACGAGAACTTAGGGCCAGACTGGGTGAACAAAATGGGCATCAGGTAATATTGTCGCCAGCAAAAATATCGCTTGGAACCACAAAATGATATGCAAAAACTTTTTATGCAATCGAAAATGAAATCCAAGGAGCTCACGGACATTGGTACTATAACGCAAGAATGTCAAATGGTTGTATCCAGCGTAATTATGAGTGAAGTAACGGGAGTGGATGATGTTATTGAACGAACAATGCTAAGGGGGAAGGTGTGGGAAAATTCTAAATCTATCACTGACTAATTGCCAAGCACCAAGTAACCTGATAACTGAAGACGCTACGATAACTCAATGTACATGCTGTGAACAACGTCCAATCGTGAATGAGAAAACTAGTAAAGAAAGAAAGAAATCCTCCCACGAGTATTGATATAGCTCGATCTCAAAGTAAACATTAAACCCACTTTTACCATATTTTCCAATAAGAGTAAAATTAAAGTTCATAGTCATGGGTCTGTAAATGAAGAGAGTGAAAATATTAAATCGTTGACCTCCCAAGCCAAAGAAAATTCTCGCTTTTTCATCCACTCCCTTACTTTACATAATAAGAATGCACAAGCTGCTGGTTTGGCAGTTCCGAAAAAATATGCAAATTTGGTGCGAAATAAAAAGACGGTGCAACGCAGTAAGATAAACAACAAAGGTTCATCTAATTCTTCTGCGGTGCTACCTTACGAACCTTTAGACAACTTGATCAAAGAAGTACATACATCACAGATAGATGACATTCCTTTTTGTCTTCTACCTGTGCAAGATGTAAATGAAAAAGCTGTTCCTGCATCTCGGGGCATGCCTCTGGGAAGTGAAAATTATTTATTTTCTACTCTAGAGGAGAGACGGGAAGAGATAGGAAAGTCAATTGCTCTTTTCATGTGTCAAGCAGAAAGGACATGCTGCCAATGAAGGAGTTCTGGACAGAGACTTAACAAGGAGACCTGTAGGTCCCAAAAAGGTCCAGTTGCAGAGGATTAATGATGTAATGTCGTAACGCAACTTAGAATTTTTGCCTCGAGCAACAACTAATGCCAGAAATATGAAGCATGTTAATGGTGACACTAATCAACAGTATGATCTGATTTTACAATGTCGAGGGTGTGTGTTTCTCATACATGATCTGATTAGGACAAGCATCCTAAATATAATGGAGGATACACCATTGTTGCAATATTTAACCTCTAATGATATTACACAGATCACATTTTTATATCAACATGACACCTCAGTTGGTAAATTATGGATGACCTCAGGTGTTATTACAAACATCAGCTGGCAGGCGCGAGAAGATTTATACAATTTAGGCTTAATCTAAAACAACAACTTCTAAATTCAGGTGATAAATTGCAAAGCTCATTACACAAAATCTTCAAAGCCGGATACTCTCTGGTATAAAACACCACATATCCACATAGCTCTACTCAGAATATGCGGGTAGTAGCTTCTACAGCTAATCAACCACCTCAAAAATACTATAAGTAACAATCCATGGTGAGTGGGAGTCGGACATATAGGGCCTCATTACGAGTCAGACGGCAACCAGCCGTTTTTTCTGGCTGGGTGACCGCCCGACTCGTATTACCATTCCGCCTCCGTGACACCCGGAATTGCCAGGGCATTACAGCCCTGGTGTCCCAGGAATTCTGGAGGCAGAATTCGGTAAATCCCCATTCCCATTGAGTCCATATGACTCAATGGGAATGGGAAAGTGGAAACACTGGCACCATCTCGTGATGGTGTTGGTGTTTCCACGTCCGCCGGCAGGCGGGCGGTGTAAAACCCGCCAGGTCAGACCTGGCGGGAACGCCACCTCTCGCCTGCAGGACTCGGGCGGTCCAGAAATAACAGTGGCGGAGGGTTTACCGCCACTGTTATTTACAGACCGCCCAACCCGTAATGAGGCCCATAGACTCCACCTGGAACATGAGAGGTCAAACTTCTCACGATGATGGTTGCAAATCCTTTAAACAACTTTGATATAGTTGCACTGCAGGAGATTTGGCTTCTTAATCCTCCGGTATGGGATAATTATACACCATCCTTCCTGTCCTGAGCCTGATCTACAGAATCGTGCCTCTATCATAGGAGCAGGAGCTCCCAACACTGCAGGAGCCGTGTCCATGGCCCCTGCATCTGCCAACGACCACTTAACGCAACAGCCATTGCAAGGTAAGCCCCTGGGCTTATTACATCGAATCTCCTGCAAAAAGAAATTACTTATTTTTTTGCATTTTTCGGCGGAATGCGCCGCAATTGCAGTATTGTAAACTGCCTTGCCCAATAATTGCGTGCCAAGTCCCATACTAGCTGGGACCCCACTCAGCAGCCCAACGTGCGTGCATTCTCTATTAAGCAACACTAGGAGACCAGCCATTTCGAAGATGGCCGCCCGAGAAATCCGAGCTGCACCTCCTTCCTCCTTGTGTGCAGCCAACTCCTGATTGGCTATCCGGTGCCTTTTCTGCACCAATTACGAGCCGGCAGGCTCCGAGCCGGCCTCCAACACGAAGGCTGGAAACACAAAGGCTCCTTCCTGTCCTGAGCCTGTCCAGTGCCGACAGTGCCAAGGGCCAGGACCTCTGCTTGTTTGCCCACAACTACCCTGATCCCTCCTGCTACCCACCAGACAAGCGGTAAGAAACTTAGAACTACTCCCCTCCTCTGGGTATTGCCCCATTGCACTCTGACCGCATACAGTGCCTATCATCTTGCCTAACCCGGCATTTTTTATTTTTTCTGCGCCATTCCGACCCCATCAACAACTTATTTGTATTCCTGCCACCCGCTGGGGCGCCTGCCCCCCATCACCTGCGGGAGTCACTCGGCACAGTCACCTATTACGTGCTCGATGCCACAGTGACTTGCTCTGCCACCGAACTGATAAACGGCATTTCACTCACTTCTAACTTACCTGCTAAGTGAACCCTTATGCTGCACAGTACCGATATCTACATACTGCATTCTAATCCTTGCTATACATGTATCTTGACAAGCAATGAGTACTGTCTGGGAAAAAAATGCCAATTAAGCCTTCGTGTGGATTTTCAAATTTAGGTGGCCTAGTGCCCTGATGCACCTGTTTGAAAAAAATGCCAATTAAGCCCTCTGTGTGAATTATTCGAATTCAGGTTACCCAGGCAACTTATTGACCACCTTTATTCTTGTTGTGCTCTATGGTCGCTTATTGACCACCTTGATCATTGTTATGCCCTATGGTCACTCATTGACCACCCTGCAATTTGTTGTGCCCTCTGTTCGCCCATTGAACACTGCGCAATCTAGCTGTGCCTTATGGTAACTTATTGACCACCTTGATTTTTGTTGTGCTCTATGGTCGCTTATTGACCACCCTGCAATTTGTTGTGCCCTCTGTTCGCCCATTGAACACTGCGCAATCTAGCTGTGCCTTATGGTAACTTATTGACCACCTTGATCTTTTTTTGGGCCCTTTGGTCACTCATTGACCACCATGCAATCTAGCTGCGCCTTATGGTAACTTATTGACCACCTTGATTTTTGTTGTGCTCTATGGTCGCTTATTGACCACCTTTGATCCTTTGTTGTGCCCTATGATCGCTCACTGAACACCGTGCAATCTAGCTGCGCCTTATCATCGCCTTTTAACCACCTTGACTTTCTGTTGTGCTCTATGGTCGCGTATTGACCAACTATCCTCCTGTGCCCCACCTAGCACGCAATCATGCCCATAGCCATCTGCAAGCTCGCCACCACCATCACCACACTGCTTACTCTCCTTGCTACACTCACTGCTCACCAACCCTACACCTCAATCCACCCCCTCGCACTCACGCCACACAGCCTACCCCCTAATCCCACACAACACGCTGCCCCGGATAGCTCACAAACTCACTCACATCGCACTAACACACCCTCCGCACCCTGCACCACTAGAATGTATAGACTGGACAGACTCCGAGCTCGCACGCAGACCACCATATTCAGCACACAACCCCCACCCACGGAACTCAAACTACAGACTGAGCTCCCGCACCCTCTCCAAACACATCCCTCACATTGAACACCCATTCACCCACAGACAACCACCCACTAACCAAACCACACCCCGCAATATCACCACACATCCACCACCCTCACCGCCACTAACATACCCCACACTCCCCACATCAAATGTGCCCTCCTCAATGTACGCTCCCTCCCAGCTCACGCATCTGATATTCATGACCTCATAACCAATAATAACATTGACCTACTAGCCATCACAGAAACATGGCTACACGAAGCATCAGGCCCAGCCGTCACTCTTGCACTACCGCCTGGCTTCACCATACTCAGACAAGACAGACCAGAACGAATAGGAGGCGGAGTAGCCATCATCTACAAAGAGAATCTTCAGCTCAGACCTGTTAGCCACTCCTCGACCAACAACTTAGACCTCTTATAAACCAAGCTCACATTGTCACCCAACAGTACCCTCAACATTCACCTACTATACCGCCCCCAGGCCTCACCCCTGACTCTCAGGAAAGCATCATCCACATCCTCAGCAATAATATCAAAAGCTCCACCAAAACCCTTCTTCTAGGAGACCTCAACCTGGGATTTAATGATGCGAAAGACAAATCTGCAGTCGCCCTCACCAAAGAACTTAGTGACTTAGGCTTCACCCAAAAAGTAGAAATTCCAACTCACGTCAAAAGCCGTATTCTAGACTGGGTCGCAGACCATAATTGTCTCTCCACTATTGTAACGCTCACCTGATTCCCACGGAGGCGCTGGTCTTGGCAGGAAGGTGTCTGTGACCCGAAAAGTGATGTGCAGGACTCTATTTGCTTCTGGGGCCGAACCTCTTCGCACTGTGTGTCGAACTCGAAGAGTGAGATTTCTGTAGGTGAAAGAATATGGGGGTTAATGATCTGGGTTGTTGAATGTCCCTCTCTCTCTCTCTCTTCTTAGCTTCTCCGTAGAGCCCCCAGGTCAACGTGCTCACCTTAGATAGGTGAATGCTGGACTTTCCATCTGCGTCTGGTGCAGGGTGCCGTTGCCAGTTCCTTCACTGGTGAAACATAGGCCTCTTGACATCAGAGGATCGCTACCGTCGCTAACTGCACGAGCGGTGAGTTTCTGGACACCTTTTTAGTCCTTTTAGTCTTTAGGTGCGTGGGCACGTTAATATAGAACAGGACTCTGTATAATGCTTTTTCCCATTTGTCTTGCAGGGCTCTTGAGATAGGAGATGGTGTGAAGAGAGCCGAAGTTGGAGCCAAAGCCTTGGAATGAAGCGCTTGGAAATGCGTAAGTAAATGCAAGCGCTCTAACTGTCTCTTTTCCCTTGCAGCTGTGAGTTCGTGCTGAAGAGATGCTGGAAAACGCCAGAGTATTTGCAGGCGTTCTACTGTGGCGAGTGCGATGGACGTGAGTAAATACCTGTCTAATGTCTCTTCGTTTGTCTTTCAGATGCTGGGTTGCAGCGTTGAAGAAATCCGGAATTCGCGGAGTGCCGGTAAGTAATAACAATGCTTTTGTCTTCACAGGCAGAGGTGCAGCGTGAAGAAATGTTCGCTGCCGATGGATCAGGTGAGGAAAGCGCTGCGTGTAAAGGTTGCAGTGCTAACCTGTTGTTTCTTGTCTTTGCAGGTGCTGCTGAATACTGGATACTGGATACAGGAGTGGTAAGTATTGTTCTTGCAGGTTCAGGATCGGAAGGAAGAAAGGCTGGAACAGACTCGGTGAGCGTTCTGCTGCAGATGCAGAATAACGCGAAGCACGTTTGTTCAATCGGGTGTGGTTTAAATAGCCTTGGAGTGATGAGGCGTCTTCCTCCACGGCCCTGCCTAGGTAAGAAAAGAGTTCCAGTTCCAGAAGAGTTCCCGTGTTGTATCCAGGGAGTGGAGCTTGCCCCACCCAGGTAAGAAAGTAGTTCCTGTTCACAGAGGATTCCTATGTGGCTGGTAAGTAAGCAGCATGGTCTGCTGCAGGTAAGTCCACCCAAGCATCTTCATACATATTATGAGCCCGGCGCTTCCAGTGCCGGGACCGATGGCTTTGATGAGCCTGGTGCCACCGGCGCCAGGACAAGGTCCAAAAGGTCCCAGTGGGGACCGGCTGGTGCCTAAGATAACGGTTAGGGGCCTGCTTCCAAGGACGTTGGGCTGTTCCTGACTCCTTGGAAGCTGTGATCATGACAGCACCCCCCCCTCAAGGCCCCTCCCAAGCGTGTCTTCTCCGGGGGTTTTGGCTTGTCGGGGTGATTCAAATGGAATTTCTTGACCAGACGAGGTGCGTGGACATGCTCTGAGGGTTCCCAAGACCTTTCCTGGGGGCCGTATCCTTTCCAACCAACCAGGTAATATAATTTAGATTTGGAGATTTTGGAGTCTAGGATGTTCTTTACTTCGAACTCAAGTTCTCCATCTACTAAAACAGGTTCCGGGAGTTCGGTCAATCGGGTTCCTGGTTGCACTGGTTTTAGTAAGGAGACATGGAATACTGGATGTATTTTCATATGCGAAGGCAATTCCAATTTAACAGCCACCGGATTAATTATGGTAGAGATAAGATAGGGTCCAAGGTATCTCGGGATGAAAGTGCGGGGTCCTTTTAGAGGTAGGTGCTTAGTGGATAACCAGACCTGATCTCCCACTGCGTAGTGAGGGGCCTCTTTACGGTGCTGATCTGCTCCTTTCTTAAATTGAGCTTTAGCTCTTTGCAGATAGGCAGTGGCTTCCTTAAAAGCACGAGTGATCTCCGAGTGCAAGTGATCCACAGCAGGTGTTTCGAATTCTTGGGGAGGATCCAGGTTAGAGGTTCTAGGATGGTGTCCGTATAATAGGAAGAAGGGAGTCTTCCCGGTTCCAGAATGAGTCGAATTGTTATAGGCGTATTCAGCGATCCAAAGAAAATCCTTCCAAGGGTTTTCAGTTTGTTGGAGCATGCAACGTAGATATTGCTCTAGAGTTTGATTTGTCCTCTCGGTTTGTCCGTCAGTTTGGGGATGGTGACTGGTAGAAAGTCTCACATCAATTTGGGCTAAACGACAGCAACTTCGCCAAAAGTGGGAGATGAATTGACTTCCCCTATCGGAGACCAAAACCGAGGGGAAACCGTGTAACCGAACGATGTTTTCTAAGAATTCTCGGGCTAATACTGAAGCTGAAGGTAGGCCCTTCAGGGGAATGAAGTGAGCCATCTTGGAGAATAGATCCACGACTACTAAAATGGTATTATACCCTGAGCATGGAGGTAAGTCCGTGATGAAATCCATGGACAGGGTATGCCATGGACAGGGAGGGATGTCTAGTGGGTGTAAGAGACCGGCTGGTTTCTCCTTCTGACTCTTATTCTGGGCACACACACCGCAGGAGATTACAAAGTCTCTAATGTCCTTCTTCCATGATGGCCACCAGAAATGTCTTTTGATCTTTTCCATGGTTTTGGTTATGCCAGGGTGACCCTCCATTAGTGAATCGTGATAACAGGAGATTACCTGTTTTTGTATTTTCTCACTGGGCAAGTACAATCGTCCTCGGAAATATGGTAGGTCTCGATCCACTGAGAATTCTTTTCCTTGTAATTGCCAGTCCTGTAAGTCGACCGGAGTTAAAAGTGATTTGATTGTAGTCTTAATGTCTTCAAAGGATTGAGCGCTGACCAAGCCCAAAATCCTTTGTTCTGGGATTATGGGTATTGGTTCGGGATTGGTCAAATGTTCATCTATTCCCATCCGGGAGAGGGCATCTGCTTTTCCATTTTTACTGCCTGGTCGATAAGTAATTATAAAGTCAAACTCAGCCAAAAACAGAGCCCAGCGAAGCTGCCTGGAAGACTGAGCTTTGGCTGTCTTCAGATACTGTAAGTTGCGGTGATCAGTCATTACGGTGACTGTGTGTCTGGCTCCCAAAAGATAATGCCGCCAGGCTTTAAAGGCCGATCTGATAGCTAAAAGTTCCTTGTCTGTAATTGAATAGTTGATCTCGGGAGCCGAGAATTTGCGGGACCAAAAGGCTACAGGATGTAATTGGTGTGTGACCGGATCCCTTTGTGATAAAACTGCCCCCATAGCAAGACTAGAAGCATCTGTTTCTACGATGTAGGGGAGTTCTGGGCGAGGATGTTTTAGAACAGGTGCAGAAATGAGTCCTGAAAAGCTTGTTCTGCCTCGGTAGACCACTCAAAACGTTTGTTTTTCTTTAACAGAGCGGTGATGGGCTGGACTATTCGAGAGAATTCAGGGATGAATCTGCGGTAAAAGTTAGCGAAGCCTAACATGCTTTGGACTCCTTTTACAGAGGTTGGTGAAGGCCACTTGATGATTGCATCGACTTTCTTTGAATCCATATGGACTCAGTTAGGTGACAATATGAATCCCAGGAACTCAACTTCAGTTACGTTGAAAACGCATTTTTTGAGCTTAGCAAAAAGGTTATGTTGACGTAATCTCTCGAGGACCTCTCTAACGTGTTTCCGATGTTTTTCTTCAGATGATGAATAGACGAGGATGTCATCAATGTAGACAACAACACACACATCAATGAGTTCTCTAAGGACATCATTCATAAAATACTGGAAGGCGGCAGGAGCGTTGCAAAGTCCAAAGGGCATAACTTGATATTCAAACAGCCCATACTTGGTGCGGAAGGCCGTCTTCCATTCATCGCCCTCTTTTATTCGTACCAAATGGTAGGCTCCTCTGAGATCCAACTTTGTATATATACATGCGTCTTTGACTTGGTCCAGGAGTTCAGGGATCAAAGGTAACGGGTATCTGTTTTTAACAGTGATTTGATTCAGGGCGCGGTAATCTATACAAGTCCTAAGGTCTCCTTCCTTTTTCGGAACGAAGAACAAAGCCGAGGAAGCTGGAGATTTTGAAGGACGGATAAACCCGTTAGCTAGGTACTGGTCCAGATATTGTCTGAGGTGAAGATTCTCTGGCTCAGTGAGGGCATAAATCCTACTGCAAGGAGGAGTTGTTCCGGGTATCAGATCTATTTGACAGTCGTAAGACCTATGAGGAGGCAGGGTGTTAGCTTGGTCCTTCCGAAAGACATCTTGGAATTCCTGGTATTCGGGAGGTAATTTGGGAACCTCAGAAGAGATTGCCGCCAGTGAAACATCAGGCCGAGGATAACAAGTGGTAAAACATTCTGGAAACTGAACCGTCTTTGCTCGCCAATCGATCTGAGGATTGTGCTTCTCTAACCAAGGGATTCCCAGAATGATCTGGCACTGAGGGGCCTTGATCACATCGAACACTATTTTCTCCCGGTGTCCAACTTGGCTCACTAATGTCACTTCTTGGGTGGCGTGCGTTACTGGTCCGGAGGCTATCTCCGTGCCATCCTCTGTAGTAATGACGTCTTTTACTGCCTTAGGGACAAGAGGTAGATTCATCCTTGATAACAGTTCACGGTCCACATAATTACCGATTGCTCCGCTGTCGATGTAAGCTTCAATTGCATGCAAACGATCCGGACGTTCAGGACTAATGAGGACCATAGGTACCACGAAATGTGAGGTCACGGGACAGATTTTAACGCTCGGCAAGAGGACCTCTACACTTGTCGGGCTAGGTCGTTTCCCTGCTCAGAATTTGTGGTACAGGTATCTGCGGCTCCTACAGCCTTCTTAGCTGGTTTCACTGGACAGTCTCGAAGAAAGTGCCCCGAGTTTCCGCAATAGAGGCATAATTGCAGCTGTCTTCTTCTTTCCCGCTCCTTTTGGGTTAAAGGTCCTTTCATGCCCCCTATTTGCATGGGTTCCACAGTGTCAGCTCCCCTAGTAGAGGTCTGTGGTTTAGAAAACATTCGGGTATCAAATTTGGAACGATCAGCCTTCCTGTTCTGTAATCTGTGGTCCAATTGGACAACTAAGTCAATATAGTCTGAGCATTCTTGTGGAGGATTCACGACTTGAGCTAACACATCCTTGAGCTCTCCACGCAGGCATCTGTAGAAGAGCGTTATTCTCTTATCCTCAGGCCATTGAGTTTCCACTATAAGTCTGTTGAATGAGGCTATATAAGTCAAGAGGTCTTGATTACCCTGTCGTAACGAAAGAAGTTCATTGTCCAAGGCCTGCCCTTGTGCATGTCTTGCGAACAGTTTCTCCATGCTGGACTGGAAGGCCTGGAAATCATGCAGAACCGGATCATTCTGAGTGACTAAAGGGATCGACCAATCTGCGGCGCTGCCACTGAGATAAGAAAGCACGAAAGCCACCTTGGTCTGATCTGTTGGGAAGGCAGCTGGTCGACATAAGAAGTGTAGGCGGCACTGGTTAATGAACACTGCAAATTTCTTTGGGTCACCAGAAAAGCGTTCGGGCGGAGCCAAGGGCACATTGCCGGGTAGATTGATTTGCACTGGATTTAAGGATGATGCAGAAGGATAACTTCCTCCTGGAGCGGGCAAAGGTGTCTGTCCTGCCTGCGTTTTAGCAATTGCCTAGCGAGGTCCTCTGTTCGCTCCTTGGAAATTATCAGCTCTCTTCTTAGAGAGTTTGTTTCCTGACGAGCTGCATGTACTTCTGCTCTTAGTTCCCCAAGCAACTGGGCTAATTGATCAGTGTCTGAGGTTTCCATTGCGCCTGGGTAGGAGTTTTGCGGTGGGCTTCGCGTTCTGTAACGCTCACCTGATTCCCACGGAGGCGCTGGTCTTGGCAGGAAGGTGTCTGTGACCCGAAAAGTGATGTGCAGGACTCGATTTGCTTCTGGGGCCGAACCTCTTCGCACTGTGTGTCGAACTCGAAGAGTGAGATTTCTGTAGGTGAAAGAATATGGGGGTTAATGATCTGGGTTGTTGAATGTCCCTCTCTCTCTCTCTCTCTCTCTCTTCTTAGCTTCTCCGTAGAGCCCCCAGGTCAATGTGCTCACCTTAGATAGGTGAATGCTGGACTTTCCATCTGCGTCTGGTGCAGGGTGCCGTTGCCAGTTCCTTCACTGGTGAAACATAGGCCTCTTGACATCAGAGGATCGCTACCGTCGTTAACTGCACGAGCGGTGAGTTTCTGGACACCTTTTTAGTCCTTTTAGTCTTTAGGTGCGTGGGCACGTTAATATAGAACAGGACTCTGTATAATGCTTTTTACCATTTGTCTTGCAGGGCTCTTGAGATAGGAGATGGTGTGAAGAGAGCCGAAGTTGGAGCCAGAGCCTTGGAATGAAGCGCTTGGAAATGCGTAAGTAAATGCAAGCGCTCTAACTGTCTCTTTTCCCTTGCAGCTGTGAGTTCGTGCTGAAGAGATGCTGGAAAACGCCAGAGTATTTGCAGGCGTTCTACTGTGGCGAGCGCGATGGACATGAGTAAATACCTGTCTAATGTCTCTTCGTTTGTCTTTCAGATGCTGGGTTGCAGCGTTGAAGAAATCCGGAATTCGCGGAGTGCCGGTAAGTAATAACAATGCTTTTGTCTTCACAGGCAGAGGTGCAGCGTGAAGAAATGTTCGCTGCCGATGGATCAGGTGAGGAAAGCGCTGCGTGTAAAGGTTGCAGTGCTAACCTGCAACCTTTACACGCTGTTTCTTGTCTTTGCAGGTGCTGCTGAATACTGGATACAGGAGTGGTAAGTATTGTTCTTGCAGGTTCAGGATCGGAAGGAAGAAAGGCTGGAACAGACTCGGTGAGCGTTCTGCTGCAGATGCAGAATAACGCGAAGCAAGTTTGTTCAACCGGGTGTGGTTTAAATAGCCTTTGAGTGATGAGGCGTCTTCCTCCACGGCCCCGCCTAGGTAAGAAAAGAGTTCCAGTTCCAGAAGAGTTCCCGTGTTGTATCCAGGGAGTGGAGCTTGCCCCACCCAGGTAAGAAAGTAGTTCCTGTTCACAGAGGATTCCTATGTGGCTGGTAAGTAAGCAGCATGGTCTGCTGCAGGTAAGTCCACCCAAGCATCTTCATACATATTATGAGCCCGGCGCTTCCAGTGCCGGTACCGATGGCTTTGATGAGCCTGGTGCCACCGGTGCCAGGACAAGGTCCAAAAGGTCCCAGTGGGGACCGGCTGGTGCCTAAGATAACGGTTAGGGGCCTGCTTCCAAGGACGTTGGGCTGTTCCTGACTCCTTGGAAGCAGTGATCATGACAACTATCACCTCAATCTCATCACTACCATGGACCGACCACAACTGCATCGAATTCTCGATTCCCATCACTGCACAAGTCAGAAGTTCTAAAAAACTCAAAGGGACAACCTGCGCCCCCACCTCAACACCCCCAAACTAGCACCCCCTTTCGCTAATGACCCCAATATTCTGGCAGACATCTACAAAGATGTCGTCACTAAAGCTATCAATGAAATAGCACCACTCAAATGGAAAAAAGAAAAGAAATCTCTACACACCAATTCCTGGTTCACTGAAGAACTGCACTCAATGCGATCCCACAAAAGAGCAGCTCTAAAAAACTGGCAATCCAACCCATGCGACAGCACCAAAAAAGATTTCAACTTAATCTCCAACCAATACAAAACAGCTATCACTGCTGCGAAAGCCAACGCATTCAACGCACAAATCTCTAATGCAAAATCGCACACTAAGAGATCTTCGCCATCTTCAACGAACTCATCTCCCCCCCCCCCCCAATACACCAGATGAAATAATCAAGGATGAAACGTGGTGTGCCAGCATTCAAACGGCCATGCTACACAAAATTGACCTTCTCCAAAAAAAAATCAGAGACCATTGCAAAGCATTACCTCTACAGTCAGGTACCAAGCCCCCTATCGCCTCACCCTCCTCGTCCAAGCCCACTATACCAAACTTCTCCTTCAGGGACGTCACTGAAACAGAAGTTATTAATCTACTAAAAAAATCTCAAACCCTCCCCCTGCAAAGGCGACATCTGCCCACCAAAACTCGCTTTGCTTTGCACCGCTCTTTATGGCTTTCATCAATGCGTCTTTTAAAACAGGCATTAACCCTGCCAGCCTCAAAGAGGCTTGGGTCCGCCCCCCTCCTAAAAAAAAACACTCTCAACCCCCTACAACCCAACAACTACAGACCAATAACCACAGTGCCATTCCCCCTGAAATTACTGGACAAAGCCGCACACTGCCAAATCCAGCACTTTCTGGAAACCCACTCCATCCTTGGAACGAGGCAATCAGGCTTCTGGAAAGGACACGGCACAGAAACAGCCCTGGTGGACCTAAAGAACCAGGCCACCCAAATCATGGACAAGGGCAAGCCAGCTCTCCTACTCCTTCTAGATCTCTCAGCTACCTTCGACCTAGTTGAACACAAGACCCTCACCTCACATCTCACACACTCTGCCAACTTTTCTAAAGAATCAGCTCTATGGGTCACCTCCTTCCTAGAGGGAAGAGCCATGAAAGTCTTCTCGGACATCGCTAACGCCACTCCCACGACAATCCACTGCGGGGTCCCTCAAGGCTCGTGCACTGCACCCACACTTTACAACCTGTTCACTAAACCTCTTTTTGACAAACTTGACTCCTACGGCATCACTTACACGAACTACGCGGACGACACTCAAGTACTTCTACCCCTCACAGGTACATACCACGATGACGCTAAGGCACTCCACTCCATCTACGCCATTATCCAGGCCTGGATGGCAGTAAATGGCCTATGCCTAAATGGAGACAAGACAGAAATCATGATATTAGGTCAACAGAGCATCCTAGACAAACTGGACATACTGTACGCCAACTTCTCCATTGACAACTCGATCATCCCCGTCTCCACAGCGGTAAAAACACTGGGAGTGTACATAGACTCCTCTCTATCTATGAATAGACAAGTCAGCGCAATTACCTCCACATCTGCGCATACCACTAAACTCAAACGCTATCAAGCCATACCTCTCCAAACCCAACTGCCTCTCCATAGCCAGAGCAACCATTGGAGCCAAACTGGACTATTGCAATGCCCTCCTAGCGGGCACATCAGCAAAAAACCTAAACAAACTCCAAGTCACACACAACAATGCTCTCCGGGCCGCTCTCAGCATCCCAAGAAGAGAGCATATCTCCCATGCCAGGCAGGCAGCCCAATGGCTCCCCGATAAAGAACGAATCACTCTCAAAATCCTCACCCTCACCCAAAAATGCCTCTCTCTCTCCGCCCCGTCCTATCAGAGACCATCTCCAAACCCTGCTCTGCCCGTCCCACCAGGACGCAATACACCAACCTACTCTGCATCCCACGCATTAAAAAAGCTAGAGCCGGTGGCCTAAGCTTCCCCTACATTGCCGCCAAGACCTGGAATGCTCTTCCTGCAGACATTAGAGCGGAAAACTCGCTCCCGATTTCTCGTAGGAAACTGAAGACCTCTTTCCTTACACAATAATGTGACCCCTGCGAATCCATGTAAATATACTGCATTGCTTCTTGTACTAATACCACATTTCCACTGTAAATAATGTATTCTTTGTTAATATTGTCTTTACCTGTATTGTATTATGTTGTAACCAAGATATGACTGTAACAAGCGCCACAATGCCCCCGGGCTGACGTGCGCTCTACAAATCTGAATAAATAAATAAATAAATAAACATCTCTAATTCCTGCGAAAACTCAATTGGAAATTGGAAAAGGAAGACCTATGGCCGGACTGTTAATGGCTGCCAGCGTCTCATCAGGCCTGCGTATTCAACCGTGGGCTTCACCTACTATGTTTTCACAATTAGTTAGAATTGAATCTTCTACGATTTCAATTGCTTGTATAAACATATACTGGAACCATGCAGCCATTAATGAGGACCGATTTCTAAAGGACTTTGAGTCTCTGTTAGACCTAGTCTCTGGTGATCCATCTATTGAGCATACAATTGTTACAGGAGACCTAAATATAAAATGTTTCCCCTCAAATGGCTCTAAACTACTAAATGTAGCTAAACGATGGATGTGCTTGATGGATGAGACGAATCTGGTGATGGTTAACGGCTGTATGTCTGACGACATTCCTCTGCGTCATACTTGGCGAAGAGGCAATCAATCAGCCCTCATAGATTATGTACATATAGATCATAACCTGTTTGCATCAATGGGTAGTTTCAAAATTGTACCTCAAATCCATAGGGACCATGATCTTCTGGAATTCTCTTTTTCCTGCCCTGTCAGACATGAAAGAATTGCCTTGCTCCTATAGTCACCAGCTCCAATGGAGGTAATTGCTTTAGTTGGACGCCTGGCCCCTTGCATAAACTGAGGCTGGAAGTGACATACCCTGCTAAAATACTTCATCCAGAATTGGTTTATACGGGTGGACTTTGTGTGGCTGCCCTACAGATATTCAAAACAGATAGTCGACATCCTTCAAAGCGAAGTGTAAAACATCTGCATAGTTTTGATATAGAGATCCACATGAAGCAAACATCATACAGGGCAAACAGGCATGCTCTAAATCACTTACGAGTTCAACTGAAACCACAACAATTAACCAAATGAAAAGCAAAATATAAAAACTGGTTGAAGGCTAGAAAAGTGAAAATTAATTTAATTGATGCTCAGAATATGCTCCAAACTTTATCCTCAAAATGTTCAGCAATTACATGGGGCCTATTAAAAAAGGCAAATTATAAAGAGCAAACACTGATGCAAATAAATGCGGTCCTGAAGGAAGTATGGGTCCAATACTACAACCCACTCTATGCAGCAACTCCATGGTCAGTGTGTGCACCATCACTTACAATTATAGTGTGGAGTGAAATTTTAGTGAGCGAAGAATATCTAATATTCCATATTTTCAAACCAAGCTCCTCTAGAGTGCCGGGCCCGGATGGCTTGCCTAAAAAGATGTTAAAATCACATCCAGCAGCTTGGCCGAAAATTCTTCTGTTCATCTTCTCATAAGTAATTTCCACCCAACAAATTCCACCGTTGTGGCAGAAATCGGTCATTGTGCCGATACACAAAAGAGGAGATCGCGAATGTCCCATGAATTATAGACCAGTGGCACTGTGGGCTGTGCCGGGCAAGCTTTTTGCTTTTAAAAAAAAAAGAGTTTTCGCAGTGGACTGTCAATGAAAACAGACAAGACCCTTCTCAAACAGGGTTTATGTGGGTCTGGGGACAGCAATAAATTTACATATGTTACATGCCATCAGAACGCATGAATGGGAACTGAAACAGGCAATTTACTCAGCTTTCATTGATTTTCAAACAGCTTTCGATTCTGTGAGCACAGACCTACTTTTCCTTAAGCTAGCTAAAGCAAAATGTCCACCACACTTGCAGCATTGGATAATGCAATTGCATTCAAAAACATTGGTTCAAATAAAGCTGTCTCTGGGTGCCAAGCTTTCGTACCCTATATCCATGTTTAGAGGAATCACACAGGGATGCATACTAGCATCGACACTTTTCAATTTTTTCATCTCGAACATCAACCAGGCTTTTGCTGAAATAACCTCTAATTCTACAAGACTAGGTGTGTATGCGATACGCAGATTATTTAGTTCTGTTTGTGAAGACTTCCAGGGGGCTGCAATCACTATTGGGATAACTTGAGATGTACGCTCATGAAAATCATTTAACTATTAATTTGTCAAATACAAAAATTATGATAAGTACGAATGCCCAGGTTATGAAAAGAAATCGATCTAAATAGTCACTTGAAAAGACACCTTTGGAATTGGTATATGAATAAAAATATTTGGGCCTCAATGTAAATGATCAGATATCGGACGCCCCCTACTTCCTTCAAGTCCAAAAGAAAATGAGAACTCCAACTGCTCAGGCAGCCTTCATTCATGCTAAATACGGCAAATTCACATTGATGCCAGTTATACTATTTTACAAACAGAAAGCTGTTCCCACAACCATATGTGGTGCTGAAACACGATCTTGGCACATGGAAAACTTTTGATCTGTGATTGAAGGCTCTTACTGGAAAACAAATTTGAGATGTACAGGTGGAAAATGTGTAGCCTGTACTGAAAATGTATTATATCATCCAAATCAAATTATATATTAGATATATTATCTAAGTACAAAAAGTCAACAATACAAAAAAGAATGACTATATGGTGGACTAAGTACAAGAGTTTATGGTCTTGGCAGATGTTTCTGAAGAGCTTGTCTTGCATAATCCAAATAAAGCTAAGACTAAAATATGGGAATGGGACTGGATGAATACCAGAAGTGACTGCTTAAAGCGCAGACACTTGCAGGAGTATAATTTGGTAATTAAGAAACCTCGAACCCTGGAGTCTTATCTAATTAAATTCGGGGCTTCCAAGTATAGAGATCTATTTATTACATTCTGGTTGAATTTATGGCACACAAAAGAGGTACTTGCAAAGTGGCAAAAAATTCCAAAAGATGCTATTATTTGTCGATTTTGCCTAATCTCTGCTCATCCAGAAACTCTAAAACACTTGATGATTACCTGCTCATCTCTTTCAGAACTTAGAAAAAGATATTTCAAGCATTTTTTCAATGAACATTGAATTGTAACACCAGAAATCTTGTGGAATACTTTCTATAATGACGAAAGAACATCAATAAGACTTGCAGTGGTGAATTTGTTTGTTGTCGCTTAATTTGACTCTAACCCTTCTTTGTTTGATAGGTAATGTTGTGATGTTGTAAAACAGATGGGTATCAAGATTGCAGGTATTTGGCACGATTCCCACAAAGCCACTTGCCTGCCCATGCTGCATTATCCTTTTTCTGCACATTGTGTAAATAGAAGCACACAAGGCTTCTCGTCCCCAAGATGGACGCCCTGATGCACCGACCTGCATTTTGACCTGCTGTTGCCTGGTTGCAGCAGACTTTTACCGGATTGGCCACAGCTATTATGATAAGCCAATCAGTACTCGCCAGCAGGCGAGAACGCCGGCCCTCAACAAAGGCTCGAAACCAAGGCTCCTGTCCTGAGCCTGTCCATAGACGCCAGAGGCACGCCATCGTGCTCGATTTCTTCACCATCACCTCTTAATGCTACCCCACCCTCGTGCACTACACCTTGTAAGCTGCCCCTCTGAGATTACATTCCCTCATATCTGCCTACATCCTACTCACCCTGTTGGCTAACAAACAATTGAGCCGCCTACTATTGACTAAGCTGCGCCGTTGACCATGATAAGTCTACACTTGGATTCCGCTAGTCCTGTGAGCATTGCTACCTGCTACGTCAACAGATTGGGCACCCACTTGTGCCTTCTCACTGTATACTGCCACCTGTATTACAAGCCTTAATGTGGCACTGTGACCTAACTTTATCATTGCATGCTCAGTGTCTACCTCTCTTTGCCCACTTGCTATATCTGTTGAATGCCAACTGCTCTCGCCTGCTAGCACCATAGAGCATACTCTTCTGAATGCAGCTCTGAATGTATCATTGAGAGTACGCCATACCACATCACTGTGCCAAACGCCTGCCCCATTGCTTATTACTCATGATATATACGGCTAGGCATTGGATGCACTTCCCTTGGGGCATACATATAAATATCGCACGTGTCCTAATATCCTAAGTTTTGATTGGATGATGTCCATCTCGGCCCTCTCACTGTTCGTGCATCCCACAACCCCCCACCTGCAACTACCCAAGTCTCACCATTTTGGTGTACTTTGCCCCCTAGCTTCCGACACAACTTTGAGTTGATGGTGCATCAGAGCTAGTTTCCGAGCCCACCTTGACTGTGACCACATCTTGCCTCTCCGAATTTTAGGGCTGTTGTGTTATTTAGCTTGCCATGTTAGCATTGACCTATAGCTTGCTGTATCACTTAACGTGTATATGCTAAGACTGACAATTTCGACAAGTATAGCGCATCTCTGTACAATTAACAAATTGCTACTTGATGCTACTTAACATAACACTATGGCATTACTGTATAATGACTAGTATGTTTTAATAATTCTTGTACACTATCCGGCCGTGCTGCCTACCTGTTTAGACCCTTCAGCCTATACTGCCAAACAACTGCCTTATTGGGCGATGATTACCGGAGGGCTGCTACATATTGCCAATAGCTAGTTGATTGCATGCGAGTTACCTGCTTGCTTAAACTCCGCTACCTATGCCATTTCATGCCTGCCTGCACTGCATAGTTTCGTAGAAATTGTATAGCCATTACGGTTAGTAATCAATCCTCTGCTAATGTGCCGAGTAACTAATCGCTGATGACCAGGCGCCTATGTTCTGTTGCCAAAATGAGATTTGCATTGGAAATTACTTTCACCTTATCGCCAAAATGTATAGGGTGTGGATTGTGTGAGCGGTTCTGCAAGCAATCCTGAAACATCTTCTGTGTTGTCCGTTTCTTCTGGGTGAGGTTGTGTGCTGTAACAATGATCCAGGGTTACTTTCCATGGGACACTGCTGACATTCAATTCAAATTCCGACCACTGGACATCTGCATCACGACACTGAATCTTGCGAGGACCATGCTGAGCCTCAAAATGTAGCTGCTCTCAAGTGACAATGGTTTGGCAAGCAACATCATTAGTTTGTGTAGTTGTCGGAGTCTTAATGTTCCTCTTCTTTCCTAGCGTAGACTTGAGGGTGTCCCAAACTCTGACTGGGGCCGGGGTAGTAAAACACAATCCGACGGAGGAAGATGCCCCGCCAGGAATATTTGAATCTTCAGAACTAAATTCAGTACACTATTCAAATGCAGTGGATGCAGAGACACTTAATGATACTCTGCTTGCTATTGCCCTAATGAGTTAGGGGAAAACTGTCGCAAAGGATTTTATCTTATATCTTCAAAAGATCACAAATGCTTTTTGAATCCTGTAACTTACAGGTATTGTATTTTATTTTTACAAAAATAAACATAAAATCACTTCCTAATCTTTCCAAAAGGTATACAAACATATATACATCAGATTTTTGTATACAAGGAAAATAAGCTAATAGACTCTGGGTAAGGCTCTCACAACCAGGACTAATGTCTGGCAGAGAGACTCCCAGGACCCCCTTGTTATTTACAAGGAAAATAATGCATACATCCAATAGAGAAAACAACATATACATGTAGACATGATTGATTCTTTATAAGAGAGCAAAAACAGGCAGTGTTTTTGTAAATAACAGCAAACACAAATGAATCCAAATCTATCCATTGTGTATCAATCTCTGTATCCTTACTAACTGGCTAGTCTAAAGGGAGACCGCCAATAGGCCATTGAGAGCCTAATAAAAAACCAGGGGTCTATGTAGAACCACAGTTATATAGTCAATAACTGCAGGGCCTCGTTCCTAGGAGCCTCATGTGCTTCAAAGGGGGCTTTACGTTTCGGCGGGTTGAAAATCCATGTACCTCCTTCCTCAGGACCAAACAGAATGCAGCAACCCCTGAGGACCAAGACAAGAACGAGGATCTATGAAGAACCAGCGGTCAAGTTGCTAAAACAAAGTGGGGGGACACATTTAGCCAATAGGAGTGTGATTAAAATAAATGAAAACACCAAGACTCATACTTCATTAATATGGGTGCACCAGCGCAACGAAACATAAGAAAGGAGAAAGGCACCACTTCCATACCCAAATGTTTTAAAAATGGGAGAGGGGGTGTATGAGATCTCTACATCGCTGCTAAAAATGTGTGTCTTACTTTCAGCACTCGCCCTCAGCCAGGAGGTGGAGGAATTAATCTGTGTCGGAAGACCGAAGAGTATGGGTCTGATGTTAGCACGAGGTTCGTTGGAGAAATGCAAGCGTGAGCTATAGTCAATAGTATCCCATTACCTTTAGGTGTAGCTAAAATATATCTACAAGGCTAGAGGGAAGGATGAATAGCCTACATTAAAAGGTGTGGCCCATTCGTGCTGCCATCCACAGAGTCCCTTCCTACTGGGAAGCCAAAGTTGCTGGAGCTTGCCTGTGCAATTATTTCAAAAGGAAATTCTGAAAAATTAGTAGACAGAAGGGCAGATGCCCATCACAAAGTAAAAATAAAAATTAATAATCAAATCAAGTGTTGTCCATACAGAGCTCAGGGAGCCAGCACACACAGTGAAGAGAGAACACTTAAGGAGTCTCAGTGTAATGTTGCAAGTGTTGTGCGAGGTGTAGGGTTAATCTTTGTGACAGCGTGGTCTTGGTCAGTTGTGCAAACTCTCTGGGTCGAGCAGTCAGACTTGCTGATATATGTGCAACGTGACAGCACCTAAATGTGGAACGCACAGAGGTGCTCATGTTGGGGTCAGTCTTCTGCGGTAGTCGTACTAACAGGCACATAACATTGCCCTGACTTAACACTCCATGCATAACTTCCTTTCTGCTGGTGCTGGAACTGTGTCCGCGTCTAAGCATGTAGTTGTTGTCAATGGCAACCAAACATTAAAAGTAGACACGGTTCAATCCAACTTGAAATACCATGAAAGCGAGCACTTTTTCCTGCATTTATCTGCCATTCTGAAGCATTCCGATGTAGGTAAAGATGGCCACCTAGAAATCACGTTCAATATGATGGACTAATGCTTGTTTTGAGCAACTCTTGGGACTAAGCTTTTTTCTACTGCTTTCCACTGGAGACCAAGCAGACCTCCTGGATCTTGTTCCATTACTCAGCTGCCACGCCTACCTCCGATAGCCAGGAGAAACACAGGCCAGCATTGCTAGGCTGAAAGTGGACCTCCTGGCAGGCATGGCCATCCTGCCCTGGTGCAACTGACACTCAGATCTTCCTCATCGCAGGGTCCAGTTCACCACTGGCATCTTGATTATACTTCGGCTGCTCCTATCCAGGGCACCAGGTTGTCGGCTGTGCCACCTCTGACTCCCACAATAACACCACCTATGTTTTGACTAAATGTTTTGTTGGAGACTGCAGACGCTCGTCTTATGTTGCTACCGGGGACACTCACATAATTGTTTCCTGACCTTATACTATATCTCTACTCTCCTCTGAACGAATCCCTGCTGCCTCCGAGAGCCACAGAGATATTGGGGCAGATGGTAAAATGAAGACATTTGCAGAGCTCCAAGGAAGTTCATCCATCCTGGGATAATGGGCCACACTTGTCTCTTCCATCCCTGAATGTCATCAGCTTGTACGTTTAGACCTTTGAAGAAAAGGCTACTTCAACCACTGGATAGCCGCAAACGCTGTGCCACCACAAATATATCATCCAGAGGAAAGTTATTACATTCCTGAGCCTTTAAATGCAGTAGTGATCTAGGTGCAAATATTAACAGTCTACTTTTCAACAATAAATGTGAGTCACACTTCGAATTAGTGTTCCCAAGTTGATTAAAGAACATTAAAGAAAGAGTCGCGTAAATTGCAGTTTCTGTGCTTCTTTGTCATAGTATAAACATCACGAAGTAAAATCAGTTCTGCTTCTCGTTCACTGCTCAAGAAGATCATAATCCTTGCTTCCTGGCCACTGCTATGCCCATTTACAATTTGTTAAGTGAACATCTTCTATCGCCTAAGGTTATCATGTGAACATTTTTCTTAAGAAAAACAAATCAGACCTTTATTTTTCCCCAATAATCAGTTCAGTTTTTGGTAATAACTTTACAGCTTGGAACCAATCTGCCGGTTCATAGCCAGCAACACTCCCAGGCCTCTTGCTTGAAGCGATGGGCTAGTTACCGATTCCAGTTGTATCATCTTGCCCTCAAGCAGTGACTTGATGCTGTAGTGAAGTATTTCCTTTCTGAATTCATAAAAACAGTTTCCACCTATTAACAAATGCAGTTGCATCACCATTTTCTGGGCGACATAAAAGAATAGAGATTAAGGGGGTAATTCATAGAATCCAGCGCACAAGTGGCGCACCCGGCTGGCACACAGTGTGCACGTGCAACAGTCTGCGCCAGCCGCGTGCGCTAAAATCCATTTCCGCGCACAGTGTATTAATGGATTTGAACACCCAAAACCAGCCGTGGCGCAGAGTTGTGCAGCGACCCTGCAGCACCACCAGTTACGCCCCCAACCACTCCCCGTTCGCCATTCACAGCGCACAAATCGCGTACATGGCGCACAGGCCCCCAACCACGAAAACGCCTGTAAAACTCCCGGCGAACGACTCCGGATACATGTACACCGCGGCGTGGGGAGTTTCACACGCGATTGGCCCTGTGCGAGCGGGGTACGTGTATTACTGGGGTTCGCGGGAAGTTTCACACGCCATTGGCCCTGTGCGAGCGGGTTACGTGTATTACTGGGGTTCGCGGGAAGTTTAACACGCGATTGTGCGAGCGGGGTACGTGTATTACTGGGGTTCGCGGGAAGTTTCACATGCGATTGGCCCTGTGCGAGCGGGTTACGTGCATTACTGGGGTTCGTGGGGAGGTTCACACGCCATTGGCCCTGTGCGAGCGGGTTACGTGTATTACTGGGGTTCGCGGGGAGTTTCACATGCGATTGGCCCTGTGTGAGCAGGGTACATGTATTACTGGGGTTCACGGGAAGTTTCACACGCGATTGGCCCTGTGTGAGCGGGTTACGTGTATTACTGGGGTTCGCGGTTGAGTTTCACACGCGATTGGCCCTGTGCCTCTACCCCCTCCACAGCCCCTGCAGGCAGCCCACACCACAGGGGACTACCCTGCACCCATGGTCATGTCCCGCACGCAGCCCATCCACCATGGGCAAGCCCCCCAGCCAAGCCACATGTCACATTGCAATATGATCACCAACTCATGTCCCCCTGCACCCGCAGCAGTGAGGGGCACCTGCCAGCAGGCCCCCACTCATGTCCCCCTGCACTCCCACCCCCAGCAGTGAGGGGCACCTGCCAGCAGGCCCCCACTCATGTCCCACTCATGTCCCCCTGCACCCCCAGCAGTGAGGGGCACCTGCCAGCAGGCCCCCACTCATGTCCCACGCATGTCCCCCTGCACCCCCATCCCCCGGCAGTGAGGGGCACCTGCCAGCAGGCCCCCCACTCATGTCCCCCCCCTACATGAAATGAAGATGCACAATCATGGCCCACTTCCACCCCAAAATACCACAGCACACCACCCCATTCTTGAGACGCAATGATTTCCCAATCCACCCCACACTGGCATGCCTATCTCAAGACACAAACCAAAAGTCAATTATGTACATCAACACATGTCCGTCACACACACACACTGGTTGGCATGGATTGTGTAAACCCACATTTTCACATGCCCCAATGAGCGAATCCCACACATGGAACTAAAATATCAAAATGTATTATGTACAAAAATAAAGCAATGAAATGAAAGCATAACAAAATAGCAAACATGAAATGAAAAGCATGTGCAAAAGATGAGTAAATGAAAAGTATAACCAATCCAAACAAATCTGAATGAAAAATAGTTAAAACTCTCCCTCCACCAATGCAAATCCAAAGGAAACGTAAAAAGAAAAATCCATTAATCCATGGTGAAATCAAAAGAAAAGTTCAAAATAATCCGTTGCCCAACTATGTACAATCCATAGTCCATAAGAAAATTCCATTAACCCATGTTCAAAATCAAATAAAACGTTCAAATAAATCCATTGTCCAACTATGTGCAATCCATTGTCAAGGGTCCATGAGCCCAACGAAAGAAATGAGACCTACCTAAGAAACTACATAATAAAAAAAACTATATACAAATGTGTGTGGCATAGTCCATTCACCACAAATCAAAGGAAAAGGAAACCTAACACTAAAAACTATTTACAATGGCAGCGGGCTAGTCCGACGGCTCACTTCCCGATTTCCCGGGCCAGGGCATCATCGAACTCCTGCTCGATGTCCCGGAGGCGGTCCTCCTCCATGGCCCCGAGGGTTCACAGGGACGATGACATGTGGACCTCAAACTCCCTGCGAATTGCCTCGAGGCACTCGGCCCGCCTCAGAGCCTTCCGCATGGAGTTCTCCACCCTGACCATTGTGAGCCGTGCCTCTTCCGCCCGCTGCTGCTCCGCATCTATGGCCTGGCCCAACCGCTGCCACACACGGAAGACATTTGCAATCCTGGGTCCTCCTGCCCTCTGGCCGATGCCTGCTCCTCCGATGTTGAAGGCCCTGAGCCATCATGGCTCCCACCTTGTTGCTGCTGCTGTGCCTGTGCCCTGGCTCTTGCTGCCTGCACATCCTCCTCCGGCTGGGGTGCAGTTGTTGAGGTGGCCACCCCTGCTGGACGTCCGACTCCCGACTGTGGCAGGGATGTGTCCTCCACCAGCCTGGCAGCATGGTCAGAGGCAGCTCCACAGGGTACCCAGGTGATACATGGGTGGGAAGATGGCATGGACGACGACTGGTGCATAGGGGGTTCAGGTGAGGAGGGGGTCGGAACAAGGTCCAGCAAACGGAGGAATCCAGCCCTGGTGACCCGTCCCAGTAGGTCAACGCGGTCAACGAGGCATTCGAGATGACGTGCAGTGTCCTCATGAAAACACTGCAGGTCACCTCGCATGCCCCGTTGACGCAACGCCATCCCACTCAGGACAGGCTCAACCCGGTCCCGGATAGCCACGTCTGCAGGGAGAAGAAGGCCAGTTGTTGTAAGTGGATCCCCTCTCTGAAAACGGGTCTGGATGTAGGCATCCCTGCTGGTGCAGGATGATGCAGTCACAGGATCGGGGACAGGATTACACACAGGCACCTCTGCGGCGGACTGTGCTGCCTACTGTCCCTGCCCCTGCACTGCACCGCTAGCACCGGTGGAATCCCCACCTCCAGACCCCGTGTCTGTCCCTTCCACGGCCTCCTCCTCCACCAAACCCCCCACCAACCTGGATGACCCCGTGCCATTTTCCTCCGTCGGACCCTGTGGGGTCTCAGCTGCCCCGGAGTCCAACTCCGACCTCCGCCTCTTGAGCCTACCCTCGGCAGCTGAGGCCTGGGACGCGGCACCGGACTCCTCACTCCCTGCCGAGATGACAACCTGGGAGGGGAGCCGGGCCTTGCATCTCCGGCTGGCGGTGCGATCCCTACCGCCTTGCTCCACAGCACCCTATCCCCCCTCTTCATCAGTTGACGCTGCAAACAGGGAGAGATAGGACACAGGCATCAGGGCACTGTACAATGGACTGATACACACATGACAGTTGCACATGAGTGGCAGTGTCAAACTTCAGACATGGCATCACAATCCCCAACACACATGTCATTTCAACTCACACACATGAGCAATTCCACAGCAATATCGCACCAGGCAGCACCATCCATACACATACAACAGCATGAGCAGCCGAAGGTGAGCCTGATATCACATGAAACACGGGGAGTGCACAAGACATGCACACACGCCACCACACTTACATCCATGTGTACATCTCCACCAAGTCACATCTGGCATTCACCCTTCTACATATCAGTGTCACATGCAATCATGTTGCATCACAGTTGCACAATTGTCAAATATACACACATGCACATGTACATAGTGCAGATACTGGCAGCTGGAACCAACATCCATGTGTGACACCACAACCATGCCAATGTACATACACAGTAATTCAAACATGTGTGCTCCCACATCTGCATTTGGCCTGCATGCTTACCCACACATACACCATCCATGTGTCTCACACATGAGGACTCCCATGTGTTAGCCTCACGCCCCTGTACATACACATCCATACATGGCCCTACAAAAACCTGCACACTACTGACACACCACGACACGCACAGCGTCCAATCAGTATGCATGTACACTTATCGCTCGACTCCAGACAGGTCTGCCTCTCAAGGACCTGGACGTGGAGTGCTGGGCATATGCGTTCCAAGACCCTCATTTGGTGGTCGGACAGGTGGCCCCGGCGCCCCTTGGCATCCGCTGCCTTCAAGAGGCGCCGGGCCTTGTCGAGGGTCCTAGACCTGAAGTCCTCCCAGCGCTTCCTGACATGTTTGAAGTCGCGGACTGCCACCCCCTCCTCGTTGATGGCAGTCACGATGTCCATCCAGATCCTGGTCCATCCTTCATAGTCGGCGCGAGAACTTCCAAAGAGGGCATCATACTGCCCTAGGACTTGCTCCACCAGGACACCAACTTCCCTGGCACTGAAGCTGGTGGCCCTCTGCCTCTCTGGCTGGGGGTTGCCAGTGGTGCCAGATGGTGGTGTGCCTGACATGGCAACCCCAGAGGCAGGTGTGGGTGGGCAACTGGGTCCTGGGGCTGGGCTGTGGAGCGATGGTATCCCAGTCGGGAGTCTTCAGTTCCAGCAGGGGTGGTCACAACAACTGCACCCCTACAGATGGCTGATGTGCAGACAGCAAATAGCAGGGCACGTGGGCAGCAGGCAGGCAGCAGCAGATGGCAGGTGAGAGCCTGCTCGGGGCTCTGGGGAGCAGTAATTCGGCCTTCTGGGCAGGAGCGTGGGCTTGCGTGTGTTGTTGCGTGGGCAGCTTGATACAGAGTGATTTGGCACGTGATAATCTTTCATGTCCGCGTGTAATTCGAGGAAAGGCCCTTAGCACGTAAGCGCGTCTGTGACATTACGCGCACGGGCGTTTCCCCCGTGACGTGGGCATAGTGGTCCAGGGCGCGTGAAAAAACTGCACGTCCGCGTATGAATGCGTGTAATCCGAGGAAAGGGCCTACGCATCTGTGACATGATGCGCAAGGGCGTTTCCCTCAACACAGGTGGATGTTCATCGTACACGTGCAAAAACTGCACGTCCGAGTGTCAGCTCGTGTAATTGGAGGAAAGGGCCTTAGCGCGTACACGCGTAAGTGACGTTGTACGTGTGGGCTGGTTTAAAAGGTACGTGTAGGACACAATTTCCTTGTACATGCTTTTTGTGGAGAGCGAGTGGGTGAATTCTGTACTTCTTGCCGGTTCACACGCGATTACTTCAGCGTTTCAAGTTCATACTCCCCGTTACCTCTGACAGCGTTCAATTTTTTTGTTGGGCCTGTTTCCTCAAACAGCGTTAACTTCTTCTTTTGTCCTGTCTCCTCAGACAGCGTACAATTCTTCTTTTGGCGGGGGTGTGGCCATGTTCTTTTTCCAGGCAGACGGTGAGTCGCTCACGTATTTACCAACTGTGCTTGCCCCGTGTGTCGCATACCCCTTCAGAGGTCATTGTAGGCTGCGTGTATTACGCGTACGCTTAATTTTGTGTTTCTGGGTGTCACAGCGTAGTGCGGGTTCATTTTTCCACGCACGTGGTCTACGAGGGGTTGCGTGCACGTTACTTTTTGTTTTCAGGGTGCTTGTGCGTTGCGTGACCCATCATCTTTCCCCAGGGGTCACAGACAGCCTTGCTAGAGCACTAGGGTACGAATTCCATCTAGTACCCTACCCCTTTCATCCCCAATTGCCCAGGACAATCGTTTACTGCTACTCCCATACGCACAAGAACATCAGTGCCATGGTTGGGAGGCGACCAAGCGGTAAGGGAGGCAAAGGTGGCCGACCTCCAAAAGGTGGGCGTGCGGGCACGGTAGGGGACATGGCCAGGATTTGCAGGGTGCCCCTTTACCCCCATGTGTGGAGGAGCAATCAGGGACACCCATGCCCCCCCATGGTTGTGGGAAACGTAGCTGACACCATCCCAGCTCAGCCCTTGTTGGACCAGCCCATTGTGGCACCTGAACCGGCACAGGATGACTCCCAGGCTGACTTCCAGGTCAGCAAGTCTAAGCCACGTGTGGCGGTGCAAGTTGGTGTCACCAGGCCATGTGGATCTGGGGCAGCTATGTCATCTGCTGCCCCAAGTAGGCAGGGTGGGGAGGCTGCAGGGGCAGCTGCAGCTCTATCCACCCCAGCTCTGAGTCTCCCAGCCGGGACAGTGTCGGTCCCGATCCATCATACCGACGTTGCCCCTGCCAACATCACCCTGCAGCCAATGCCTGCACCAAGACCTATGGTCATTGTGCATTCGCACACTCCGGCACGTCAAGGAAGCCTAGCTTTCATGACGCCGAACTAGATGCACTTGTGGCCTATGTGTCAGCACATAGGGCCTGATCACGACTTCGGCGGTAACCCTTAAATCCGGCAGTAGCGCTAATACCGCCGGATTTAAGGGTCCGCCGAATCAGGGCTTCAGCGGATTTCGCCCCAACTCTGAGCTGGGGGGAAATCCGCCGAAAATTTGCGCTATTACCGCCGGCGGGAAATCCGCCGGCGGTAAGAGCGCGAAAATTCCCCATTGAGCCCAATGGGGAATGGGGCATTCTCGATTGGGCTCAATGGGGAATGGGGAATTACTTTACCGCCAAACTCGTGATCCGGAGCTATTAGCGCCGGGGAGTTCGCCGGTGGGGCTATTACCGCCGGCGGTAATACCGCCGGGTAACGGCAAAGTCGTGGTCAGGCCCATAGCCGCGAAATGGTGGTGATTGCAGGGTGCAAGACCACACCTGGTCAACGTAAGGCGCACTGGCAGACCATCGCGGACATCATTAGTGCCCTTGAATTTGTGAGGCGCACAGCTGATGATTGCTACAAGCAGTGGAATGACCTGAAACGCAGAGCAAAGAACAAGCTGGCCTCAAATCATGCTTCTACTCTGGTGACTAGCAGTGGGTCTCCACAAGAGGACAACCAACTCACTGTCAGTACGTGTTGGGCTGTTTCTAAATTGTTGTTTGTCTCCAAACAAACAGCATGAGCGATCATCAAGTGGCATACCCACCTGCGGACCAAGGGTAGTCATAGTCGGGAGATGGTCAATTCACAAGAGTAAATAGAACCTCCTCTCATGATCCAGAAGGGCACTTAACCTAGTAGTTTTGAGGCTTCATGTACGTGGATCTTGGCATATAATGTCTGGGATAATGCCTTAGGGTCTCCATATGATCATAGTTGGACACTCAATCCCAGGCATCTAACTTGCGCTAAAGTTCTACTTTGAGCACTCCATGCTCAACTTCTCAGTTGGGCACACAACTAATTAATCTAAAGATATCCCATACGGGAATCGGCCCAAGAACATAATCTACTGTTGGATTCCTTGCTCTACATTACTGTGCTCATTAAGGATAAGAGTGGGCAAGTAGGTGCGTTGATCTGTGTAGTATTGATTGTATCTATCTATGTCTATCTGCACTGGGTGCACACAGTGCTGGTAGTAGAATACAAGGATGTCACCTAGAATGTTATGAGACCTGAGGGTTCCTAAAGCTACAGTTGATAACACAGGATGGGAGAACCTAACTGAAAGGATGTCATCTATTTAGCTCCTGCCTTTCCTAACCAACTAGCCCTGTAACTAAGAAATAAACGTACTCCTTTTATGTACTCAAGTCTCCTGTGCCTTACCTGAATCCTGATGACTTCTCAGCATCCTCCTACACTACAATCGCCTTTATGTATAAAGCCCCCCTTTTCCTCAGTACCAGTGTCTAAGGGGCCTGAGCTCTAGCTGCAGCCAAGAGAAATGCACTCGACTCAGATGAAATAAATTGTAAATGCGCTTTCTGTGAAATGGTACATGCCACCACAAATCCGCTTTGTTTGGCATACTGCTACCACCCAGAGGCCAGCCATGCAGTGAAACTTGACATTTACTGCAACCAAAGTAAATGTTAAACAAGTGTTTCAAACATCCCCTGCAAATGGTACTTGCCCCACAAAAAATATACTTTATTATGCCAGTGGACAAGCAGAGTTTGTGAGCCCATGATGAGGGTCTGTAAAATGTGAAAGGCTAGCTGCATGAATGGACACAAATACATTGTTTTTTGTTTAAATGTTTTTATTGTCATACAAACAAATACAAGACACGTTTCACCACGTTTTTTACAGTGGTACAGGCACATATCTATTCAAGCATCTTCAATGGGTGTCTGCTTACATTACCTGATGGCCCCTTTCACTTGTTTCTCGCAGTGCTGATTTCAGTTCGCCCTTCAGCGAGGGTTATCGACCTCTGTGTTAAACATATTCCATGTCAAAGTATTCCACGCTTCGATCCCCTCCACCAGTGCTCATCGTTTTAAGTCTGCCCACCAGGCTTCCAATCTGGGGCCCTCAGCCGATTTCCTGCCATGGCGATCCTGCGTTTCGCTAGTACGGAGATTAGATCTTTCGTTTTGCCAAGGTGGACAATCAGTCTCCCACCCTTAGGGAACAGTCCCATCAAGCAACACTCCGGGGGCCATATCTACATCTGAATTCCTCCTCTTGCCACCCAATTTGCTATTGCCTTCCAGAATATCTGAATTACTTGACACCACCAGAACATATGCATCAAGTCTGCTCCGACCTGTGCGCATCTCGGGCAAACCTGGACTCCCATTTCCCGCTATAATTGACAGCCTGTGTGACATTATATATGCTCTGTGAGTGACATAATTGGGTCTGTTTAAATCTAGCATTTCGATAAACTACCTTTGTGTAAAGCAGTGTTCTCTTCCCCTCCGCGTCTGTCAATGCGCTTTCAATGTCTATCTCCCACTTATTGCGCACCTTAAATTCGGTTTCACCCACCTTGTTCAAAAACAAATTATACAATCTGGAGACCATGTGATGAATGGACACAAATGAATAGATACGATACAAAGGCTCTGAAAACAGTTGGGCCAGCTCTCTCTCACAGGTGCAAATATATAATGCAACCATAATTTTAGGGCAAAGCGAGCTCTGGGTGCTGACAACAGTATCATATTGCCGTAGATGTGTACACTGGATGGACCTATTTATCACCACTTTGCATACACATCTAGCTTGTTTTGTGTATTCATTATGCAAGAGGAAAGAAAGTAAGAGACTAAGCAGAGTAGCAAAACTAGGTGGAATATTGGAGTCTGCGGTCATCTAATTTTCCGGGTTGCTGGTATAAAGGAATGGGGTGATAAGAATGTCAAAGACTATGGGATCAGCACCAGTTGTACAGATGTATGCAACCAGAAGGTCACAGACCTAGGTTTGCCATCAAAAGTATTTGGCCATGTGATCACGTACATTTTCAAAGGTTTTCACACGTCAATATGATGCATCTTCCCCAACAAAACGAAATCTAGTTGTTACTATGAGATTCAGATACACTAACCTAAACTTTACTGAAAAACATGAAGACAATGCAGTGTTTTACAGTAGCAACACTAATCTTGCATTAGGTAACAACTACAATTTTAAGGAATGGAATTGCATAACTGTCTTTAAAAGAAAAATAGTTTAATGCATAGCAGTTCATGTTCTAAGGAGCTGTAACGTAAATTGAAGTGGTAAAAGCCAACACCTTCTTTTCACACTCAATCATTTGTATTGTATTTACACCGCCTCCCTTCCTCTCCACCATACGAATGCTTCAGCATTTGCTCCGGCATGCATTTTCAGGCCAGCGCAAATGCTAAATCTCTCTATGGGGTCCGCTGGTGTATGTACTAGCATAAAGCAGGCAAACCCCATAGAAATCCATTGTACACCCTGCCTGGCATGCTCGCATGGCAGGCAGAGCGCGCAATAACAATCATACCCTCCCCGACATGCAAGCATGTCGGGGATGGTTTAATTGTAATTGTGAGGGCCATTTGCCATACGAGCACATGTACATGCCATCTTTGTCCTGCACTTTTGCACCACGCTGTGCAAATGACAAAAATGTGGCAGCAGGGAGCAGTTTACCTTGGAGTGCAAACTTAACGTCTTCCTGACACCTAATTACACTATCTCCATACTGGTCTTTGCCAGACATGATATAGTTAGCATATTATCCCAATTACTTCTGGTTTGCAATTATTTGAAGAAAAGAAACCTTGCCTAGCACTCCCAAACAGGCCTTTGCCACTTAAGAGTGGATGAGATGATTACTGCTGCACTCTCTCCATTAGCCCCTTTGAACTACCAGTGTACACAGAACAGATGGGGGAGAGAGCCCGTAGGGCAAGAGAGGAATGCAGGGTGATCTGTGATTGCATTGAACAGAGTAATTTAAATAGCTAGCTTTGCTACACAATTGTCCATTTATTAGCAAACCGACAGAATTGTATAACAAATTGCTATGCAACACTGCTTATCTGATGGCTTGTTCTGGAATCTCAATCACAGAATGCTCATTCTGGGCCATTTTCTGTGTGATCATCGAGGCTGTAATCTGTTTCTAGTCCGCACTGTAGTGTAGCTTATGCTTGGCTGGGACAGTCACAGTAAAACTCAAGCCTCATGAATTTCAACGTATAGGTCAAAATGTTTTTGCTTTTATCTAGACTTCAGCTGTGGTATTCAACCTTCAGTCTTCATAAAGGCAGGCGAATACAAACTGAGGCAGGAGCAGTTTTTTGGAGCAGCGGCAAGTTAGCGAAAGGAATTTGTGTAGTAAGGGGGTTGTTTAGGATTAGAAATAGTGCAGTTAGGGGACAGACGGTGGAGAAGGATATTAAAGATGTAAGAGGGCGGACGGAGGGCCATGGAAGTTGTTGGTTTTGTTTGTAATCCCACTATCCCCGACTTTGAAAAATGTAATAAACTTTAATTTAAAAATAAATGAATAATATAGTTAAAAGTGGTATTAAGTTGATAATAGGGGTTACGTAGAGCTTTATGGGGAGAGGGGTTGGGTTTTGAGGCAGTGGTGTGTCCAGACTCTTGACTTGGGCGACTTATGCAGGGGTGGCATGAAGTACGAGCGCACACACAAATGTCTGAATAGCATTAATTTGCTATTTGTTTCCACTACCCATATCTACATTAGTGTCTTACATTCCTGTGTTTAAAGTTGAATAATCATAGTTTAGGATAATGGGGTGGCCAATCAGATTGCCTGGGGTAGCACGTGCCACCCCAGGCCATTCCCGAAACCGCCACTGCTTTGAGGCACATGATTTGGGGGGGGAAGAGTGCAGAAAACCAGTGAGTTATGAGCAGTGTTAGGCACACCTGTTTTTTGGCGGCAGGTTACAATGCCGAAGGGAGCACCCCATATGCATTTTGTAGGTGGAGGACAAGGCCAAAGAAGTGAGAAAACCACATGCACTTTTTCGGTTGTCTGAGAAGGCCAAAGCACTGGCAACTCCATGTGAATTTTATAGGTAAAGGAGAAGGCCAAATCGGTGAGAACCCCCTGGTTTGTCTTGGTCTTCTCCTTTGACTACATAACAGTGTTAGTCACACATGCATTTTGAGGATGGGGAGCATGCCAAAGCACGAAAATCCCCATGTGCATTGTGAAGGCAGGGGAGAGGTCAAGTCAGAATAAGCCACACATGCATTATTCGCGCGTGGAGAAGGCCAAGGCAGTGAGAAAAACGTGCATTTTGCAGGCCGAAGAGAAGGGCAAGGTAGTGAGAACCTTATGCTTAATATAGTCTGTATTATGCACATGTGCATTTTGTAGGTGGAGAAGAAAGCCAAAGCAGTTCTAAGGACATAGGCATTTTTTAAATGGGCGAGATGGTCAAAGCAGTGAGAACCACATGTGCAATTTGTATGCTGTGGAGGAGGCCAAAGCAGTGTTGGGCACAAAAGCAGGGGGAGAATGCTGAGGCTGCGACACCCCTACATGTATTTTGTAGGGGGTGGAGGATGTTAAGGCAGCGCTAGGTGAATTAACATTTTGTAGTTGGAGGGCAATACCAAAGCAGTGTTAGGGATATTGGTATTTTGCAGGCAGGGTAAAGGACACAGCAGTGAAACCCATGTATGCATTTTGTAAGTGGAGGAGAATGCCAAAACAATAAGATTCCAGCTTGCAAAGCCATATTAAGCAGACGTTCATTTTGTAGGGCAAAGCAGTGAGAACCCAACATACATTTTGATGTCAGAGAATGCCAAGGCAATCCTAGGCACATGTGCATTTTGTACGCAGAGAAGAATTCCAAAGCAGTGTTAAGGAACATGTATTTTGTAGGCAGGGAACAATGCAAACCAGCGAGGACTACATGTGTTTTGGTTTGGAAAATGAGGTGAACCCCAAGGCAGTCGAAAGCACAGAGGCAGCGGAAAATGTGAAGAGATTAAGAAGGCAGTGTAAGGCATAAGGGCATTTTGTAGGTGGAGAAGAACGCCAAGGCATTGTTAGGCACACACGCACTTTCTAAGCAGAGGAGAAGGCAAAGGAAGCAAGTACCATGTGAATTTTGTAGGCGTTGCAGAAGGCAGACACAGTGGGAATCCCACATTTATTAGTAGGTGGAGGAGAACGCCAAGGCACCATTAAGCAAATATGCATTTTGTAGGCTGGGAGAATTCCAAAGATGTGAGAACTACACTGCACTTTGTAGGCAGATGTTAATCCTAAGGTAGTGTTTGCATTTTTTAGGCAGAGGAGAGTGCCAAAGCACTGATAAACACACATTCATTTTGTAGGTAGTGGGGAATGCAAGCAAGTGAGAAAGACATGCATTTTGTAGGCGGTGGGGAAGGGCAAAGCATTGTTAGGCACGCATGCATTTTGCAGGCGGCAGAGAATTGTAGCCGGGGAAAAAGCCATGATAGTGGTTGGCAGTTTGCTTACTGCAGGGAAGAGGTGAATAAAAAGAGCATGCTGCTATACCCAAACCAGGTAGGCACTGGGATGAGGGATGGTGGAAGAATGGGTCTCTAAGGGATTTTTTACCCGATACAGCAGTAGCTGAAGCCCAGATAGTATGTGGGACTCTGCACGCGACAACGAACAGTCACAGGTCACTGATCACTTCATCTGCAAAGAACAGGGGCATCTTTCACAAGTGTGTCTTGTGTATTGGAAAAATTGAATTGTACAGCCACTGCTGTTACACTTGCATCAAGAGACAGAGGACTGACGTTTAGGAGGAGGAGGAAGTCGAGGCCCCATCATCTGAGTCACAAGAGGGAGAAGAGATAACATGACCTCAGCAACAAAGAACAATTCATTGATGATGAACAAGACATGATTCCTGATAATTCTCCACCTCAGATTTCCTTGCAATCAAATGACTCTGTACCCCGATTCAAGATCGAGACTTGGATAGGTCTTTTTTGAGGGTGCCAGAGATAACAAGAGAACCAATGAGACAGAAAAGAGTGCAGGCATTGATCAACTCATGCAATCATCAAGTGCAAGCACTGTGCAAAGGAAACAATCTTCAGACACTTCCCATGTGCCAGTGTACCGTGTTCATGAAGTCACTCTGAAAAAAACACATGGTAGTGGTAGGAAAAACCTAGTAGTCAGTCACAGTCACCAGTGACCCCTCTGTCAACAGCACTCATGCAGTATCCAAACCAAACTATACTAAGCAGACCCCAAAAAGGAGAAGGTGGGTACTGTCTAAGCACACACAAAAAATAATTGGGTCCAAGAAGTCATTTCACATCAGAAAAGAGAAAAACACATCCCACCACCTGACATATGTAAAAAAGAGCCTTATGAGGGAAGCCGGGTTCCAACTTGGGCACCTCTTCCCAGTGGACCAATGTGAGATGGCATCATCCACATGATGGGCAAAGGGAAAAGGCGACCGCTCAGCCTCCCACCTCTTAACTGCAGGCAATGTACACATTTTCACAGTCATCCAGCACCGTACCACTAGACAGGCCTGCTGATTCGGAGATGTTAATAAGCCCCGTCAGAACACCATCTATGCCCATTGATCCCAGGCACATTTCCCTTCCAATGCACCAGCCCACGGTTGGTGAGGCTTTTGGGCAGGTAACAAAATAACACAAAATACAAGAAAAGCTTTGCCTATTAAATCAGAACCTTGGTTTAATATCAGTAATGGGATTACTGCCTTACTCTTTTGTTGAAAACCGTTGCTGAAGACAGCTGCTTGGCCTTGATGAGCTCTAATGGGAAATTCAGAGTTGGCACTACTTCACAAAAAACACCATAATGCAGGAGCTGACATGTCTGCCGATGCAGAAGGAGTGCAACTTGCCATGAAATGGCTGTCGACCTTCCAACAAGATCCACACATTATTGCAAAAGAGGGGAGTACTGCAGCTTCTTTACTCGATTCATGGTTTAAAGGCATGTTAGGCACTCTTAAATAGCATGTGTGTGAGGATGAGAAAATTGCACCTAGTTTTCATTTTCAAGAAACATTTAAAGGTGCAGATGGAACCAGGACAAGGGAGCCAAAGATGATCCCAGTGCAGTACTGCAAGTGTTAATCCAGTGTAAAATCATAATACGCTGTGGGATAGACCTCACACTCATTCAGGCTTGCTTAATGCAGTGGACCACCATGTGAGGTTGCTAGGGAGATTCGTCATTTTTATGCTTCATCCCCTCTCCTAGTGAGACCCCCAGCACGTTTTGCTGGACTTTTGGACCCTTTTCTTTCAATCCTGAATGAGTAGAGCCTTTTCCCACTCTTTCATTCTTGTGGCCTCTGTCTTTTGAACTATTCTTTGTATCCTACCTGTACTATGGAGTCTGTCTGCTCCATAGCTCTTAAATGCATCTGTATTACTACACCACATAGCTTCTTTTGGGCAGTGTTGCTGGGGACCCTTTGGGTCCTCCTTTAAGATTCCTTTTTCTGTATCCGCAAGTAACTACAGTTCTTAAGGATAGCGAGATACTTTGCATCTCTCCCAAAACTCTATAGTCTGAGAGATTGGCACACATCACCTTCAATCGAGTGCCAAAGGGAGATCTAGTATCCCCCTTCCCTCTGCTCCTGTGACTTTTTTGTCACATAGACAATCTCCTAGTTATGGCTGGTGGCAGTGGACGTGTTCTAGCAACTATTGTGTAGTTTTTGTACCGCAGGCTAAGTCCATAGCCTCAGTAGTGCATAATAGGGGCACCCAAGTACCAACTTGGGGCCTACCTTCTTTTTTTGCCATTTCTAGCGTGGATGTTCTTTGTTAGCCTTTCTTCTACCATTCTGGGAGGGTGAGGTCAGTGTTTGTTTTGCCTTTGCTGGAACCCTTGGGTGTCCCAACCTATGCTGCAGAGTGTCTGGGCAGGCTGGAAGTGGAGGAGGAGTTTTCCACCCCCCTGTCATTTGTCTGCCAGAGTGCCTGAATAGGACGAGCTCCCACAGGGGGTCTGGCTATCCCGATTGGACAGCCAAACAGCCCTTTCTGTAAAATGCTGAGAGAGATTGCAGAGGAGTGTGTGCTGGAATTGTATTAATAGGTGCGCACCGGCGAAGTCCCGAGAAAGTCCCGCTTTGCCGCTGCTCTCTGCTACTTTCCTGCCACCTCCGTGAACAATTGCTATAGAAAACAACTACAGTTCCCATAAGGTGAAGACTTCAGGATTAGCAGAGTTTTGTGACTAAGTTGTTAAGTTGTTAACTTAATATAACTTGATATATATATTTATTTTTACACTGTGTTTTTTATATTTAGGCTTTGCTACCTCTTGTGTGGGCGTGCCTATTTAAGGGGAAACGCGCGCGCACCGCGCGCGCGCACCGGCGAAGTCCCGAGAAAGTCCCGCTTTGCCGCTGCTCTCTGCTACTTTCCTGCCACCTCCGTGAACAATTGCTATAGAAAACAACTACAGTTCCCATAAGGTGAAGACTTCAGGATTAGCAGAGTTTTGTGACTAAGTTGTTAAGTTGTTAACTTAATATAACTTGATATATATATTTATTTTTACACTGTGTTTTTTATATTTAGGCTTTGCTACCTCTTGTGTGGGCGTGCCTATTTAAGGGGAAACGCGCGCGCACCGCGCGCGCGCACCGGCAAAGTCCCGAGAAAGTCCCGCTTTGCCGCTTCGCCGCGGCGTCGCGAGCAAAGCGAGGACCGGGGGTCTATCGCCAGTAACAGTGATTGCTGTTAACCTAGAGAGAGAAAGTCCGCGTATCCCCAAATTGCTGGAAGCACAAACTGTCGGAATCTTCTCTTCAAAGACCTCGATAGGTACGGGCAATCACCTATTATTATTACTATTATTACCATTATGAAACGAAATTTGTACACACTACGCACGGGCATGCCTCCAATCCAAGGGCTGTCCCTAAACGGCATTGATAAATCCATTGGGGCAGTGCCATGTGTATCAACTCCTTGTACAGGTAAAACAGAAATGCCAAAGAACTCCAAAGTAAAAAAGCGCGCTGTGACTTCGGTCACTAATGCTCGAAAACAAAATCCAAGTACTACAGATATACGCTCATTCTACCCTGACTGTATTACGCAGAGTGCATCCTTAAAAAACTCTAAGGACCCAAAGACAGCAAACCACAACCAGGGCTGTGGCACCACTCTGCATGTCTCTTTATCGGACAGTACAGTTTTAAGAGGAGAATCATTGGCGCAACTTTCTGATACAAAGTCTAGTCCGGCCCCAGCCAAAACGCTGGGGGATGCAGCAGTGATTGACTTACCCTCTCCCGGTTCGGATTTCACAATACAAGAGTCACCTGCGAATCTTTCCTTCTCCCCCAAGTTGTTCTCAAACGGGGGCTATACGAAATCAAATCTTACCTCCTCCTTTCTTTTTCCCACACCGCGGCTGCGCTCACCTACACAAAAGGTTCAATCGACATCAAATGCACCAAACATAATTGAACTAACCTTAGGAGCAATGAATTTAACGTTACAAACTATTACTACTCTGTTCAACACATTGAACACGAAATTGGATGTACAAGGTGCCCAGTTATTAGCTCTTTTAGCTTGGCAGGCTAAGCAAGAAACAGGGCGAGCGCCTGCACACTCGACAAGTAAAGTGCCCTATCACCCGTCGAACAGTCCGATAGAATTGCCCTTAATGCCAACTAAATTGGTTACTGTTGCCACTATGACATCAGCTATAACTCCAATTACCATTTCTGCTAATGAATCGGAAAATACTCCAGTAGCACCAAATTCATTTGCTCAATTGGAGAATCAACTGTCTCCAATTACCATAGACAACTCCGGCATATTGTGTTCTTTGCCGTATATAGGACAGGTGATTAGAGAGGTTGTTGTTGTTAATGAAAAGGAGATAGAGCGTGACTCTATCAGCACACCAACGCCAGAGCCCTATACAATATTTTGTAAAAAAGTGACTCTACCTACTTTGAAGTCCAACTCATCTGGGAAAACAGTACAGCAAAAAAGGAAAACTCTTGAGACTGGCAAAAAAACAAAAAATGTTAAAAAAAATGAAGTACAGGCGCCAACAAGTTCAAAACAATTCTTTAACAGGCTGACCATTCCAAACAAACATAGTCAACAAACGGCCTGTGCTATCACGAAAAAGTACTCCCAATTGAACCAAATTCGCAAAAACAAATTGGGCTCTGCAATGAAAGAGCAAACATCTGCAACGCCCTATGAGCCCTTAGATAATTTGATTAAAGCAGTTAACAACCATGAACAAGAACAAGCAGGCCTGAAAATACATCACTCACTGACAATGTCAGAACCCAATGCGAATTTATCTTCTGCCAAAAGAGCTAAACTTCCATGTAATAAGAAAACTAAAACAACTGTAGCTCGCGCCTCTCAATCATCTTCAGTAAATGAAGATGATTATGGACAAGACATGCTTATTAGCTGTCGTGCTGAAATCAGAAAGGAAGTTGATGCTTACATGAGCAGAATTACTGCAGCACCGATACTCAAAGCCCCCTCACTTGAACCACAGAAAGCTGACAATTTTCAAACGCATTATTCATCATTGAAACCCTCAGTCTCATTTAAACTTGATAAAAACACAGAAGTAATAGAGTCGCCTCCTCCTTTAGCTACCCACAATGATGAAATTGTTACTATGCTAAAAACTTTACGCTCGTCTGTAGTTAAACCAAAACCTACAGTTGCGCAAAATACTCCTAATAAACTACCAAGTAAATCAATTTTGAAATCCAAAATAGCAAAGGATAATAATATTGCACTAGTATTGGGATGCCGGCCAGCCCCATACCCGCAATATGTGCTAAATCGACAAAGTATATTACAGGTGTTCTCCGATATTCCGCTACTGCAGGATATTGGTTCTGCAGACATAGCACAGGTGGAGTTTTTTAATGACAACTCAGTAAGCACGGCATGCCTATGGTTGACGTCAAGAGTCGTCAGAAATCTCATCTGGGAAGCTAAAAACCAACTTTTGTCACTGGGATTCATACTACTTCTGGGTCCCACGAATTCAGCTAATGGTTCTCCTAGTGCTGAAGCGTGGACTGATTCTGCTATAAGGGAACTTAATAAAGGTACTGTTTATATTGATAGCGATGTAACTACGGAGGCTCCCTCCAAATGCTGCTGTAATTGCGATCCCAGGAGTTAACTCGCGCACAAGGTGGAGAAGGAAAGATATGTCTCGTTGGTCTCATGGAACACGCGTGGTTTTAATCATTTGGTTAATAATACACAAAACATCTTAAATAATCACGATGTGATTCTCTTACAAGAGACATGGCTAACCACTGTTCCCTTATGGAACAACCACGAAATTCATTTTTTGCCAGCTCTCCAAGGAAATAGAGGCCGTCCGATGGCTGGTCTTATCACAGCAACTAAATTAAGCGCTAACATCAGTATAATATTCTCCTATATTCCTAACTCCTTCACGCAGTTGACTATTATGTCAATCGACTCAACCTTGTACGCTATAGTTAATCTCTACTGGAACCACAAAAGCATTGATAATTGGAAGTTCTTGGGTGATGTTGCTTCCTTGTTGGATTTCACCATGCTTGTCCCAGAAATTCAGCATACAGTCGTTGCTGGTGATTTAAATATCCATTGCCTCCCCTCGATGGGCATATCAGGAGACTCAAATTGTAAGCTGTGGGAACAACTTATGCTGACGAGAGGATTTTGTATGGTGAATGAGAGTAAATTTGACAATAGTGAGTTGACTCATACGTGGCAACAGGGCAACGCAAAAGCCACAATTGATTACATTTATGTGGATGACAGACTCTTCTCACAAATTCATTCTTTTAATATTGTAACAAATCCAAATAGTGATCATCGATTGCTCACGTTACAGTGGGCTTCAAAAGTGACAAGAACCAAACGTAGTACAATGGTGAATTCGGGTCAATTAACAGTCTCTAATCAGCTGAATCGTATTATTTGGACTGAAAACAAACTAAATGACCTCAACACTACGCTGCAAGCTGCCTTCCGTTACTCACGGAATAATATACCGTTTACCCCAGTTCCCTATTATGATATAATACATCATTTCGCAGAAAACAGGGTACGGAAAAACTACAACTTTAAAAGATCACATGTATTTGACCTGGAGATCCAAAGCAAGAAAACTGATTTTCGCCTTAAAAAAAGAGAAGCCATGAAACTTCCATTGTGTATTAGGTTTACAATATTGACTCAAATTAAAACATCATATAGGAATTGGCGGAGGAATCATCGAAGTAAATTATTTCAACAAGATGGTGAAATGATGTTACGAAATATTCGTGATAGCAATACAGCCCAAATCTGGAAAGCCTTGACCAGCGCTGTCTCTCCGACGCAAACAAAGTGCCAAACACAGAGTGTTCCAGAAGCAAGATGGATTAGTTATTTCTCTAAAATCTATGCCAATCCGTCTGACGGTAAACCTCCTGTAAGTTTTACTCCTCTCAAACGGTTTCATATTAAGATTGATAAAACTGACATCTTACATTTTATCAATAAAATAAGTCAGTCTAGGGCGCCCGGCCCGGACGGACTATCAAACAAAATTTTCAAAGAACACCCAGTTATATGGTCAAATATTTTATATCATATATATGAGCATATTAATGTATCCCAAGAGCTTCCGGCATCATGGACTCACTCTTTGATAGTACCAATTCATAAAAAAGGTGATCGGTCTCTCCCACAGAACTATAGACCCATCGCCTTATTAGATGCACCAGGCAAACTTTACAGTCGCATTATTCTGCAAGAATTGAATAACTGGACCCTAAATGAGCTTAAAAGAGACCCTTTCCAGACTGGTTTTGTTGCAGGGCTAGGCACCTCAGTAAATCTAATCACATTAAATATGCTTAAATCTAAATATGCAGAACTTAATCAACCCCTGTATATGGCATTTATCGATTTTCGGGTAGCTTTTGATTCAGTCGATAGATCATTGTTATTCCAGAAATTACAGAATTATGGCTGCCCATCGTCATTGTTAACTATAATCAAGAAATTGCACTCGAATACGACAATGCAAGTTAGACTATCGCTTGATGGGCTGTTGTCTGCAAACATCAATACCATGAGAGGATTGAAACAGGGGTGCATTTTGGCGTCCACCCTTTTCAACCTTTTCATTCTAGACATTGGGACTTCCTTTGAAGAAGTTTTGTCAGATTGTCCCAAATTAGGTGCCCAAAAAATCACATGGCTCTTGTATGCTGACGATCTTGTCCTAATTTCGCAAACGCCAAGCGGATTACAGAACCTTTTGAATAAATTAGATACTTACACTCATACCAATAATCTAACTATCAATGTGGATAAAACTCAGATAGTGATTTGCCAAAGAAAAAGGCACACACAAATGGTGAGAAGTCAGTGGTTTTTGCGTGAAGTTCCCTTACAGATGGTACCAAGCTATAAATACCTAGGATTACCTTTCTCTGGCCTTATGTCAAATCAAATTTATGATGACTATGTAAAAGCCAAAGTCATGACCTTGATTTCACAAGCCAAAATAATCCTATACAAGTACGGCAAATTCACTATAATGCATGTGGCAACCTTTTTCAATCAAAAAGCTGTTCCGATTTTATCTTACGGAGCAGAAACTTTGTTACCTCAATCTAGAACTTACTGGGACCGACTTGAAGGGAAATTTTGGAAAACAGTTCTGTGCTTGCCAGTGTGTACTCCCTTGTGTATGTTAAGGTATGAACTTGGTAGCATTTCCTTGTTTGGTCTAATTCTTTGGAAATTTTGCAATCTTTATCGAAAATGTCTTCTGGGTATACAAACTAACAATATGTTGGGTGCAATTGCAATGTATATTTGTGAATCCAATGATGTATTCCCCAAAAAGTGGACAAGTGAAATCATTAATGCTCTAGCCAGTGCAAATGTTTCAATTGACTTGTTACTTAAAAATCCTGTGCTAGCAAAAAAAAGATTGTATTGGCATGATTGGAATGTAAGCCAAGAGCTATGTAAAAAATATGTAGATTTCGATCAAAATTTATTTCCTCACAAGAAGTTTAAACAAATGGCCTATTATCTTTTAAAATCTCCATCACATCATGTTCGTTCTGAAATGTTAAGATTGCGTTTGAACTTACAGGCCACAAACCAAATTCTAGCGCGAAGAGGTGCAATTCCAAAAACTGAGGCATTTTGCCGTTTTTGCAAAAACGCTATGCAATTAGAGTGCTTAGCTCACCTAGTAGTGGAATGCCCTGCTTTGAGTGACATACGAAAACATTACTTTTGTAATGTATTACAACTATACTGTGATCGCTCAACATATGAGATATGGATTATATTAATGACAAGCAATCGCATTGCTATTAACATCGCTCTAACGCAATTTATAAAAACGATATTACCACGCAATTTGTCGCCCATAGCCAATTGACAAATGTATTTTAAATTTTAGGATATATGTGATTTTTATGTATTTATTTGAGTCTCAACTTTTAACATTATTTGCCAATTATCCCTGTGAATTGAACACTGTTTACTATTTTTGTAACAAATCTGTAAAATTTATCAAATCAATCAAACATGTATATAGGCTATGGAAAGTATGAATAAGCGTAAAAATTGGTAAAGTGATATAAATTTTGTAAAAATGATACATGTAAATTTGTAAAACTGGAAAAAATCAATGTATTTTGTAATGAAGAAATTTTTGAAAGGTTGAATGCTTTCAGCCAACCAAAATAAAAAAAATAAAAATAATAGGTGAGGCTTCTGGAGTGAAAAGCAAGTTGACCACTGGAAGCTGAAATAACCGAAGAAGATGACCATAGACGCCTGCAGACCCTTTGCAACACCGTGAAGCACCCACTGCTGTCTTGGCCCTGTTTCTATGCCACAGAGGAACTCTGAAGAGGATGACTCCTTCCGTTTGGCTGGTGGGAGCAACCAGTCCCAAGATGAACTTTGAATTGAGCCATCTCCTGAGGTCCTAGAAGTTTCTGCGGAACCCAGATACCAGGACACCTGCTGCCCATTTCGAGTGCATCATCGTGGATAGGCAGGATCCGTCCAACTCTTTGTCAAGCCCATAAGGACACTCCAGAGATCCGATCCAACTTGCCCATACCCTCTCATCAGAGCGTGGGATGCTAGGAAGCGAAGATGATTGACTGGTCGTGATCCATGTCCTTTGTTGATGCTGTAGAAAAGCGCCAAAACCGCAGGGTGAAACAAGAAGTTGCTGAAAGTCGTACCCCAGGTCCTCCCTCGAGACTGCTGTGGAGAGACCCCATAATTGTCCGGCCTTCAGTCACTAGACCAGTGGTCTTCAAACTTTTTTGGCCAGGGCCCCCCTGAGCAAAATTTGGGCAGGTCGGGACCCCCCAGAAATGCCAAATGGACAGTATATATTGCGCGCCGTCACCTGCTCCCATCAAAGTCGCTGGGCTCCCTCATCCCACTCCTACCCAGTCGCTGGTCTCTCCCCACCCCATCACACACCCAGGGCTCTCCCCACTCTGCTCCCATCACTATCCCATGGTTCCCGCCCATTGTGCTCCCACCATAGTCCCTCGGTTCCCCCATCCCGTTCCCAACACAGTCTGAGGGCCAGTGGCGGCTGGTGAATCTTTTTTAAGTGGAGGGGCATTAAGGGGAGGTTCGGGGGGGTTTCCCCCTGTGAATTTTTTTTTAAATAATAGGTTAAAATGTTGCATTGTAGAGCATACTTTTAACAAAAAATGGGTAAATAGCCAAACAGTTTGCAATTGTTGCTGGGAGTCCAGGGGGCAGGCATTGATATTTTATTTCTATCGCGCTCGTACACAAGTGTTTCAGAGCGTGACAAGGCAAGGGAGGGGAACAGAGGAGAATAAAACAGCGATCTTACTAGGCCCAGTGACATTGAGAACGCGCAAGTGTGAGGGGAAAAGTGCATGGAAGGGGGGAGAAGTGGAAAGTGCGAAGCAGAGGAGAAACAGATAAATAACAATAAATAAATAATAAAGGCAACAAACAGTGGTAGTGCAGCCAGCAATTTGCAAGTGCTACGTTTAAGGCAGCAGACAGGGTAGGTCTGATAAGTGCAGGAAGAAAGATGGTTCTCCTCAAGTTTTAGAGTGGCAGGGCGCTGTTCCAGAGGGAGGCCCCAGCCGAAGACAGAGATCTACCCCCAGCTCGTTTCTTTGATAAACGACTGACCCTGAGGGAGTTGGAGGTAGAGGAGTGAAGAGCTCGAGAGGGGAGGTATTTGTGGAGGAATAGCTGAAGGTATTTTGGACCGAGGCCCCAGAAAGCCTTGTGGACAAGGCAGAGGGTTTTGAATGATAGATGTCCGGTAAAAAGATACCATCCCTGTCCCCTGGGCCCCACTGGTCCTAACACAATGAACATGATTATGTGTATATGCAAGGCGCTGCACATTCATACAGCAATCACTCTATCATTCACATGAGCATCCATCACCATACACTCACTCATAACGCATCCATACACATGTTTAAATAAAAACAATGAACATAAACGTACCTTCTGCATTGGCCTGTGTGTGGGTGCTGCTCCAGCTGCTCTGTCCGTATGTGCGAGGAGGCGCAGGAGCTCCCCCTCGGACATACAGACATGCAGTGCCCCAGCCAGCATTTCCAATGAGCTATGCAATGCTGGCGAAGCAAAACGCCCCAGCACTTGCATGGCTCAGTGAGCATGTGCGGCTGGGGAACTAAACTGAACTGTCAAAGGGAAACAGTGTTTCCCTTTGACAGTTCAGCCAGCCCAGGAGCACTCCATTAGCTGGATAAAGCAGCTGAGGGAGTGCTCACTGTTTCACTGGGCTGGCTCCTTAGCTCCTCCATAATGGGTGAGGGGCCACTATGCAGTTAGTAATGTTGACCATTGTTGCTGAATATATCACAATTTACTTACATTTTAACACAAAGCACCCCTTTGGGTACTATTGAAACAGTGGGCTTCATAACTACTCTGGCGGTAGCTGTGCCGGTAAAACCGGCACGGCTGCCACTGGAGTTGCATCCGGGTCTGGCACCCGCGAATGGGCAATTACTAGGTCATGCCGAGTTAGGCGGACATGATAATTGCCCTTTCGAAGGTGCCGGTAGATCCCCATTCCCATTTGAGCCCCATATGGCTCAAATGGGAAGGGGGAGCTCGGATGCACCGGCACCGTTAATAACGGTGCTGGTGCATCCGACGAGCTGAGGTCAGACCTGTCGGGGGCTGTCAAGCACCCACGAGCACAACTCTTACTATGGCGGAACGGTAGCAACGGTGCCGGTAGCTTACCAGCACCGTTGTTACTGGTCCGCCATAGTAGTAATGAGGCCCAGTCTGTGACTAAAGGAATGAATATCCATTTACAACTGTGGCCCACTTTTTCATTGTTGCCTGAGACAGTTTCATGCTTCAGCCCGCCCATGTGGGCCACCCCTGCCCATTTCTTCCAATCTAAAAAAAAAAAAAAAAAAAAAAAAAAATAAAATCTTTTTTCATGCTGAGCTCTCAGGGCCCCCCTGGGATGCACCCGCGGACCCCTAGGGGGTCGCGACCCACAGTTTGAATACCACTGCACTAGACCAAGGAATACAGAGGTCGGGTCCAGAGCTGCAACATCGCGGAGCATCCAGCATGAACATTTTCTTTTAACCTAAGGTACTGTGGGGGAAAAGGGTATTACTTACATGATTCCAGGAAGTCACTCCAGAGTGTTGGAGTGCACGTAGAGGTGTCCAGGGTAACCCCCTCTTTCCTCAGACTGAAGCCGCTGCTTGTGTCCCTTCATCAAGTCCTTTAAAAGGTCTCCCTTGTTAGTTGTTAACTTGCTGCTTCTATAACACTAGAGACTGGAAGAAATCCACAGGAACTCTTTGTATTCTGCTGCTTATCAAGTCTTTGAGCCCTCTCCGAACTGCCTCTTGCTAGGGTTGGGTTTTGGGACTTAAAAGACTTACTGGGCGAAGAAACCCTCTCTAGAACCTTGAACGAGGCTAATGTTACATTAACTAACCATTTTCCTCCCTGTTTCTGGTATATTCTGGTGTATATATAATAAAAATATAATTGTATATATATTGTAAGTGTAAGTTTCTTTGGTGTGCATGTCCAACTAGGTTCAGCGTACTTACCTACAGCTCACCCTTTCCTCGTAAGATAAGCCTGACTACTCTGCCACTCTACCAAGGTCCTGAGTTAGTACAGACTGATATTAAGTGTGAGATCTACGAACCACTGGGATAGCTTACTAAAGTCTTACTACCAGTAGGATTTTAGGAACCCTACCCAAACACTGGTGTTACAGCTGATGGGATTTGTGTACATTGGATTACATTGATTCCTGGTTGGATTGCACTCAAAGAATCCATCCTCAATGTCACTATACTGTGAAGTACTAAAATTATGTCCACTATGGAAAATTATAAAGCAGAAGTTCTTATATCTCTTAGTGTTGAAAAACTGAAAGAAATGTGTAAAGATAAATGTATTCGTACAAAAGGAAAAAAAGCAGAGTTAATACAAACCTTGTTGAATTACCAAACTACAAGGAGGCCTCTAACCCCTATTTCCAGAATTGATCTAGAGGATAATGATGGTCAAAGTGTAACTTTTAGCTATCGACTTCCAGAAAAGGAGGTAGATGATGAGATGGAAGAGAATGGAAATGCCAATCCACCTCCCAATGCACTAACCTCACCCCTACCTATATCTAACGTACCAGCTGAGCTGGTTCTAGAGATAGAGTAAATGAAAATGCAGCTTGAATTTAGAAAACAGGAAATTCAGTCTTACATGAGAGACAAAGAAATGAGAAAGGAACTGCAAATCAGGGAAAGGGAGATGCAGCATGAACTAGAGATGAAAAGATTGTCCCTTGATTCCACTTCTGTTTCACCGTCCTCTTTACCAGACCACTCCAGAAGCAGGAACCCTCGGCTCCCCAAAGATTTGGTGAGTTTGTATGATGTGAAAACTGATATTCCTGATTGTACATTTGAATTAACATGTAAAGTTCAAGGCATCTGTGAAAGTGAGTTTGTTCAATGGGTAATCTCTAGGCTCCCCCAGAATGGATGTGATGCTGTGATTGAGTTGAATGATGTTGATAGACAAGATTACCAGTTGGTAAAAACTGCTCTCATAGCCAGGTTTGGGAAGACCCCTTCCTAATATCTAAACAGTGTTAGAGACCACAAGAAGAGAGATGGTAACTTGTGGGCCACTTCGGTGTGCGAAAGCCTGAAGAACCTAGATGGGTCGATTAAGGGCTACAAGGTGATCTCTTATGATGGCATGAGGTGTTTCTTCATGCTGGAAAACTTTTTTGACGCCTGTTCTCCAGAGCGGAGACAGCACCTTGCTGACTCTAAGGAACTTGACCCCAAGAAGCTAGTAGTTGCTGACTTGTGGGTGGCCAACAGGGCTACTCACATGGATTCTGGGGCTCCTCGCAATAAAGAGGAGGGGGGAAAGCATAAGAAGGATGAGAAACATCATCCCAAAAATCCCCCACCAAAGGGGGGCCACAAACATAACAAGGGTAAATATCCCCCTATACAACTTTATAGGGCTAATGAAACCTCTTGACCCAAACCAGAGGGAGGTCATCAGAAACCCCCATTCCAAAAGACCTTTGGTAAATGTGTGGTTTGTGAGTCTGATGCCCCAGTGAAAGGAGATCTCAGATGTAAGGGTAAACCTTCAGGGATCCCATCTGTCAGCTTGGCATTCACACACGATGTGGATATACCAATGACGGGGGCTAGCTTTCACCCTCAAGCTGAAGAACCCATTGGTGTTCAGGCTAGAGTTTCTTTAGTATATCTGGGTCTGTGGAAACAGAACATTGAGGTTTATAATTCCATTCCTGATAATACTAAAGAGTATTATAAAGACAGTGTGCTTGGAAATGGTGAGGACACCCCTGCCATAAGAGACACTGGGGACAATATAACTGTGGTAGATGAAAGTTTCTTTCAACTTGAGGAAGTTGATAAGGCTCCCAAAAGGCTAACCAAGTTAGCAAGAGGGCCAGTCCAAATAGGCCCAGTACTGCCAGCTATCATTAAATGTAATGAGATGGCTGTAAAGATATCTGTAAGTGTTCAGTCAGAAGTACCTGGAAGGGTACGTTTGGGCAATTATTTGAAGGCCTGTTGTGTAGTCTCCAACACAACCAAACCACCCTCTAAGAAGAGAAGGGAGTTGACAAGGAATGCCAGAGAGGCATCCTTAAGAGATCTTCCAACTGAGACCAAGGGGAAACCTAGAGTCTCTAAAGGATAGAATGGTGCAAAGCCCAAAACTACAACAAGGAAAAAGGTTCCTGTTGAAAACCTAGAGGTCGCCCCTGTGACCCCCACCACCAGTTGAGGCTGAGGCGATGCCAAAGGAATCCCCCGAAGAACCATGATGAGCCAGAAAAGGAGGGGATTCAACCCTGTCTGGAATATCTGGATCCAAGAGACCATCCTGAGCGCAGACTTTGCTTCCAGAAGATGGACCCTCAATGACAGACTTCAGTAGGGGACAAAGAGAGGACCCCTCTCTAGAAGGTCGCATCAGCAGGCAGCTTCCCAGAGAGAAGGGAAAGACCCTGGGAATCACAGGCTATACTGGAAGGATGGACCTATCTACAGTGAGCCCATGGAGTCTATTCCAAGGGACCTAAGGAAACTGGTGGTACCCCAGGAATTGAGACCCATATTCCTACAGTTGGCACATGAAGTCCCCCTGGCTGGTCACTTAAGCTTTAAGAGGACCAAGGAGAGGGTCTAATTGTACTTTCACTGGCCCAAGATGGATGCAGAGATTGAAAAATACTGTAGCAGTTGTCACACTTGCCAGTTATCTGGTAAGAATGGAGCCAGGAATGTGGCACCCTTAGTGCCTTGCCCAATAGTGGGAGTTCCTTTTGAGAGGGTGGGGATTGACATTGTTGGTCCCCTAGACCCTCCAACACCTTCAGGGAACCAATTTATATTGGTTTTGTGGGACCATGCCACCAGATCCCTGAAGCTATTCCAACAAGAACGGTTACTGCTCAGGCAGTGGCTAAGGCCCTACTTGGTATTTTTACCAGAGTAGGATTTCCTAAGGAGGTTGTATCTGACAGGGGGTCATATTATATGTCCCACTACACGCAGGCCATGTGGAACACCTGTGGGGTCACCTACCAGTTCTCAACTGCCTACAATCCTCAGACAAATGGGTTGGTAGAGAGGTTTAATAGGACAATGAAGAGCATGATTGAAGCTTTGGAAGAACCACTTAGAAGAAAGTGGGACCTTCTTCTGCCATGCCTTCTATTTGCCTGAAGAGAAGTTCCACAAGCTGGAGTGGGCTTTAGCCCCTTTGAGTTACTTTCTGGTAATCCTGTAAAATGACCTTTGGCCCTGATCAAGGGGTGCCTGGAGAGTGTGCCTTCCCTCAGACCAGCAAGGATTAATAGTCAGTGCTAGGCCTTAGACAGAGGATGACACACATTATGATAGAGGCTACTGAGAATTTAAAAGCTGTTCAAGCTCTGGTTAAGCAATGGCATGGCCAGAAGGCAAACATCATGGAGTTCACTCCAGACCAACAAGTTCTCATCATGGTCACAGTAAGACAGAGGGTCTTACAGGACAAATGGACAGGACCCTTCAAAGTTGTCGGAAAACTTGGAGGTCAACTGTTTGGTAGACTTGGGCAACACCAGGAAGCACCCAGGGCCTTTCGGGCCAACCGTTTGAAGGCTTATGTTTCCAGACCAGACATAGAAGCTTTGCTCATAACTTCTGATCAAGAAGTGGAAGAGAGTGAGCCTCTCCCAGATCTTCTAAGGGGGAACTCTTCAGATGGGTTAGTAGAATGGGTAAAACTCCCTACTAATGTGACAGTGCAGCAACAGGAGAAGTGCAAGGCTGTGTTAACTCACTTTGCCCCTCTGTTCTCACTTACACCATGCTTGACTCCTTGGGGCCCACATGGCAGACACTGGTGACAGTTTACATGTTAAAAGCAGGGGCAACAGGATGTCAGATAATGTGAGGGATCACATAAAAGAGGCTCAATAAAATGCTTGAGCTTGGAGTGATTGAACATTCCACAAGTCCATGGACTAGCAAAGTTGTGTTAGCACCAAAGACAGGAACTAAGGAACTTAGATTCTGTGTGGACTATAGGGCAATAAATACAGTTACCTAGACTGATGCCCGTCCCTTGCCAAGGACAGATGAACTGGTGGATAAGCTGGGCTCGGCAACATTCCTCAGTACTTTTGACCTGACAAGTGGTTATTGGCAGATTGTCATGACTGACCAGTCAAAGGAGAAGACAGCATTCTCAACCCCAGAAGGCTTGTACCAGTTTACGGTCATGCCCTTCGGTTTAAAGAATGCTCCTGCCGCATGCCAGAGAATGGTTAACCATGTTCTGAATGGGTTAGAGAACTTCTGCATGGTATACTTGGATGACATAGCAGAGTTCAGCCCTACCTGGGAAGAACACCTTGACCACCTGGGACATGTGTTGCAGGCCCTTCAACAGGCCAATCTGACCATCAAAGCAAGTAAATGCCAAGTTGGTCAGAGCAAAGTGGCCTACCTTGGTCATGAGGTAGGAGGGTGCTAGATCAAGCCCTTACAAAGCAAAGTACAGGCTGTACATGACTCGGCCCCCCCAACTACTCAAACTAAGGTAAGAGCCTTCTTAGGACTTACTGGTTATTACAGGAACTTCATTGAGAGCTATGGCACCATAGCTTCACCTCTGAATTCCATAGCCTCTCTCAAATACCCTACAAAATGTCAAGTGGAATAAGGACCGTGAAAAGGCTTTCCGGGGGCTGAAACATGCCTTATGTAAAGCTCCAGTGCCGAGAGCTTCAGATTACACCCAGGCCTTTCTAGTCCAAACGGATGCTTCCAACATAGGGATAGGATGGGTCTTGAGCCAATTGGATAGCAAATGCAGGGAGCACCCCATCGGCTTTATTAGTAAAAAATTAAAAGATAGGGAAACAAGGTGGGAAAACCATTGAATGTGAATGTTTTTCTATTGTGTGGGCCCTGAAGAAATTTAGACCATAACTCTATGGAACTACTTTCAAAATTCAAACTGACCACCAGCCCTTTCATGTCTCTCCTGTTTCAGTGTGGAAAGGGCAAAAGGCTGCCTTTTTCTGTCTCGAAGAGGTGGAGGTACAGATATCTGCTAGGGTGGGGGCACAGGATGAATTGTTACATTTGTCTCAGGAGATAATATGCAACAGAATAGTGAAGGGTGGCAGGATGAACCGCATAAGTCTGACCTAAGTAGCTTAATGTGGTGGTACTTATTGCAAAAAGTACCAAATCTCAGCGAGGCATACAACAATGTTGCCACAGGGCAGACTGAATAATTCTGAATGATTATTGTTTGTTGTGTTAGGAAAGATAAGTGCCCCTATTTACAGGCACCCTGTCTAGGCATGTGAATGGTGCATGGTCTAGAGAAAAGAGGACAGAGAGACTAAAGTCTCAGTGACTGTTATATGATTCTAATCCTATCCAAAAGAATTCCATCTCAAATCCTGAAGTAGGACATTTGATTTTCAAACTTCCACCTCCAATTGCACGTTTATTCTTCAACACCCAACCAAAACATGACAACAAACCAAATTTAACAAAGTTTATCATGTCATTTTCTTTTCTGGATTTATTTTGAGGAAGGGCGGGGGTTCCGAATTATTTTCAAATGTCTATCTTTTGTAATTTTCTGGTACATTACCTTTTCTTTAAGGGAAGGGTGACATAAATGAAAACATAAATAGCCCCCTTCCAGAAACAAAACAAATAATATTTGCAAAGTTCCTCTGCTCACTACCATCACAACAAAACTCAGCATTTTTAAATGGGATCGGGGGTGGCGCTTCTAATAAATGATGTTGTTCACTGGCCATTACCGCCTCATGCACCAATTCTATCACAGCTGAAGATGTGCCTACAAATTAGGCACATTTACCCAATCTACCGGGCAATGTTGTCCATGACACTGACCACTGGGACCTTAACCCAGTTTCTCACATTCCTTGAAATGGCACATGGGAGTGGCCTGGCCCTTCTGTGGGTAGGGACCAACCCTTCACTTCATGAACAGGGCTCTCACTACTAGTACAAGTCTGCACATCCAACGATGGAGTCGCTGTTCCCTCTGGCCTAACGGGAGGTTTGTGCTGCATTCTCATCATCACTGGTATGGGTTGGGGTGAGTGGAACTTGCCATACACATCCTGGTGCCAGCACTGTAGGTGGTTCAGAAGTGCTATGGCACCCAGTAAATGGGTAGCAGAGCTATTCCCCCTCCTAATTCCTTGGACACTGGCACAAGTTGCACACAACAGATTCAGCCTCTGATGCTGAAACCCCATCAAGCAACAAAGTAATCGCAGGCCCAAGAGAATGGTGGCAAAGAGGGAGCTTTCTTCGTGCCCTGCTTGTAATTTTGAAGAACTCTTTGGCCTTCCTTAAACCCACATTGGGCTTCATGCCGCCTCATGACCCATGTGGCATTGGCTCTCCCTCCTAATCCTTGCAGTATGGACTCTAATCCTGGCCCCTGCATTTTTGTCTGGCCCCTCCCCACCGGAGTGTGTCAACACCATTCCTACCATCACCCAGTCACCTCCAGTAGCATCCAACTCACCAGCAATACCATCATCCTCTGCAGCAGCATCATCAACTGCTGGGGGAGGCAGATTGTTTGTATGCTCCACCACAAGAATGCTCATAAAATGTGTCTGCCCAACTTCTGATTCCAAGCAGGAGGATTAGAGATCATGCTCAATTGCTTCCAGATCACTGCACCCTTCCAGCAAAGACAGCATCAGACCTCCCCTTACCCCCGCATCCCTGCCCTTTCCCCCACAAATAAACAAACAGTGGTTCACCAAAACAAAATAAAAATACAAGTTTTTTTCTATAGAAAAGAATAGAATGATGGTTTATCAAATACAATATGAAAGATGTACCCAACCAAAAAACTGCCTTCTCATATAATGTTACATTATTCTTTTTTTATGTGTAATGTGAATTTATATACGAAAGGTTCTATGAACTGAAACGTATAATAAATAAATAAAAAAGATTCACCAGAGTCCAGCAATTGAGCCAGCAGGGATTTGCGAGGGGTTTGGGGATAGCTGCCCAGGTTTACTAAACAACACAGATTGCCAGGCAGGAGAAATGTATTGTATGCATGCTATAGCACTAATACATGACAGGGATTTGAAGCTACATTATGATAAAAGCACACAGACCCAGTGTATCAGACTTGTGACCCAGTTTATCATAAGTAAATTATGCACAGGCATTCATTTCCCCAATGTTAGAAGACGGACATAATTAGCATACGAAAGGCTCTTTGCCAATTCACGTGTGCCTGGCTATGTTTATACTTTTTGTAGGGTACACTTTGATAGAATATTCCCTTTGTCTACAAAAGCAACAAAATGAAGCTAAATCAAATAAACTCAATGTAAACAAATAAAAAAGGTGGCTCAAACTGTTTTCGGAGGGGGATTGGCTAGGCCCATTAGGTTTCAATACTACTAATTATAAGCATACAGCAAATAAACGATGTTGGATGTCAATGGGTGCCACACCTGTGCTAGAGTATTTGATCCCTGGATGGATTATTTTAAACTGTTCTGGGCAATATGATAGGTGAACGGATCTACAGTTAGTATGCAAGCACAAGGCCACTCCAGTTGTGAGGATTGCTGCATCGCTAATTGTGCTTAAGCTTCAACTGCATGCATTACTTTTCTATAAATTTGTGTTTTTCATTGTTCACAGATGTGAAAACGTAAGCAACAAAATAATATTTAAAAAAAGCCTAAAAAAAAAGGACAATTCAAAAGGCGTTGGAGGTGAGAATCAAAGTAGAGTAAGGACAGACAGCAGCCAGATGAAAAAGCCCTATGAATAAGAATACCTCAGAATAATGTGCACTAAATGTCAAGGGGTTTTGGACCTGGCAAGGTTTGTGGAGAAGGAACTAAAGAAGCACTCCTGCTCCAAGTGTATATAACCTTTGATCCCATATTGCCTACAGGGATGCCATTTGGGGGTCACCAGGGGTCGCAACCCTTGTGGTCTCCCATGCTACCCATAAAAAATATGGGATACATTACTCACCGTAATCGTATTTCTGATGCTTGTATCTGCTTAGATTCACATGCTGTGCATAGGCCGACATCTAGTGGAAGCTGCGGAGTATTACAGTTTGTTTTTAGAAACTCGAACATGGGCGTCGACACAGGGCGTACCAGTAATACTATCCCTAGTTTGACGTCCACTGTACCCATGATCCCTCACACGTGTAGGACCCTCAGATTGTATTTTTTCTGACATGAGGTAGCATGAGGAGAAGCTTGAGTACAGATGATCCAAGCAGATAGAAAGAAAGGTAAGACTACAAGCATCCATGCGCCTTCTCTCAGAGGGGGGGAAGGGTGGGTCGCATGTGAATCTAAGCAGATACAAGCATCAGAAATACGATTACGGTGAGTAATGTGTCCCTTCTGAGGCTTGTGGAATCTGCTTAGATCGCATGCTGTGCATAGATTAGCGAGCAGTACCTGAAGAAGGAGGTGGGATGTGAGAAAGGTCATGAGCAAATAAATGTCTTAGAACCGCTTGTCCCACTTGGGTATCTGTCTTGGAATGGGTGTCAATGCAGTAGTGCTGAGTAAAAGTGTGAATAGAGCTCCAAGTAGCTGCTTTGCAAATGGTGTCAAGGGGGACATTTGCAATGAAAGCCAGAGTGACCCCAATGCCTCTTGTACAGTGGGTTCTTGGCGTGAAAGGCAGAGTTTTTCCAGAAAGGGAGTAACACAGCTGGATACAGTTAATAATCCACTTAGAGATGGCACCTTTAGAGACGCGATCCCCCTCTCTGCCTGTAGCTACGGAGTCAAACAGTTGGTCTGTTTTCCTTAGCGGTCTGGTCTTGTTTACATAGTAGAGGACCGCCCTACGCCCATCTAGGGTGTGTAGTTTCACCTCAGCCGAGCTCTGTGGGTCTTGGAAGAAAGCCGGAAGCTCGAAGGACTGGTACACGTGGAATTTAGAAATAAACTTAGGTGAGAACCTAGGGTGTGTGCGTAAAACCAGTTTATCTTTATGGACAGTAAAGAAGGGATCTTGCACTGACAGAGCCTGAATTTCACTAACCCTTCTTATAGATGTAATTGCTACTAAGAAGGCCGTCTTATAAGTCAGGTGTTTCAGACTGCTTTTATGCATGGGCTCGAATGGGGGGCCCATGAGTTTAGATAGCACCACGTTAAGGCCCATCCTGGTGGTGGGTTAGAAATAGGAGGGTGAAGTCTCTTTACTCCTTCCATGAAGGCTTTAACTACTGGTACTTTCCACCACAACACCTTGTTATGGGAAGTGGTGCATGCCCACAGAGCTGCCAGGTGTAACTTCAGTGAGTTAAAAACCAGCCTTGCATCCAGCAGATGGAGCATGTATGTAACAATAATGGAAGGAGTGCAATCAACTGGGTTGATTTGTTTATTCTGGCACCAGATAACAAATCTCTTCCATTTGTCAAAGTAGCAGTGCCTCGTGTTTGGCTTCCTAGATTCTTTTAGGATGTCCATACACCTCTGTGGTAAATTGAGATGTCCGAACTCTATGACCTCAGGGGCCATGCTGCCAGGTTCATTGAGTTGGGTTGAGGATGCACTGTTTGACCTAGGTGCTGGGACAGTAGGTTGTACCAGGCCGGAAGTTTGATGGGTTCGCACACCGCTAATCTGCCTAAGTGTGGGAACCACGGTTGTCTCGCCCACATGGGAGCAACCAGGACAAGCGTCATCGATTTTCTGTTCATCTTGTTGACCACCTTCCTAATGAGGAGTTGGTGGAAAAGCGTACGCAAACATTCCTGACCAGTTCATCCACAGGGCGTTCCTCTGGGAGTCTGGTTGGGGGAACCTGGATGCAAATCCTGGGCATTGTCTGTTTTCGCTTGTGGCGAATAGGTACAGTGGGGAAACGCCACTGAGAGAAGATATCTTCTACGACTTCTCTGTGTAGACACCATTCATGTTCTTCTGGGAGGGGGTCTCTGCTTAGAGCATCCACTAGGGAATTGAGATCCCCTTGAACATGTTGCGATGACAAGAAGATGTTCCGTCTGAGTGTCCATATCCACATTTTCTGGGCAAGCTTGGACAGATTTGGCGAACGAGTCCCTCCTTGCTTGTTCAGGTAAAACATGGCTGTAGTGCTGTCCGTCCGGATTTGCACTGACAGATTTAGCAGGTAGGGCTCGAACGCTTGAAGCGCTCTGAATACTGCCAGAAGCTCTAGCAGGTTGATGTGATTCTAGGCCACTGGGTGAGACCAGAGACCCTGAGCTGTGTGGTGGAGATGGTGAGCTTCCCACCCTGTCAGGCATGTATCAGTTGTGACTACCACCTGTATCTCGGGATCGTAAAAGGGTTTCCCCTTGGACAGATTTTCTCTTGTCCACCAGTTTAGGCTTTGTACAAGTGTTGGCGAAACAACCACTAGATCGTCCCACTGACCACTTGCCTGAGACCACTGTTTCGCCAACCATTCCTGCATGGGACGCATGCGCAGGCGCGCGTGGGGGACCAGGTAAACACATGACGCCATCATGCCCAGCAACCGCATTGCTTTGCGTACCGTTATCTGGCGACCGGACTGATATTGCGGAATTTGCAGCAGTATATTCCGAATTCTTTCCTCGGAAGGAAAGGTCAACCCCTCGAGTGTCTAGGATAGCTCCTAGGAACTGTTTGGAGGTGCTTGGCACCAGACTTGACTTTTTCTCGTTTATTGAGAAGCCCAATTCGAAGAGGAGGTAGATTGTCCTTTGAATGTTTGTTCTGCAAATTACTGGGGTCTCCCCCGTGATGAGCCAGTCGTCCAGGAAAGGGTACACCGGGATTGCCTCCCTGCGTAGGTGTGCTGCCGCCACCGCCAGTACCTTGGTGAATACCCTTGGAGCCGAAGCTATCCCGAAGGGCAGTACCTTGAACAGGTAGTGCTGACTGTCCACCTTGAAGCGCAAGTACTTTCTGTGCGCTGGGAACATGGAAATATGAAAATAGGCATCTTTCATGTCCAATGTTGCCATGTAATCCCCCTTTTTTAGGAGGGGGATTAGCTCTTGGAGAGTAATCATGCAAAATTTTTGGGGCTTGACATACTTGTTTGCAGGCCGTAAGTCCAATACTGGGCGCATTGTCAAATCTTTTTTTTTGGCACAAGGAAGTAAGTTGAATAAATACCCTTGTTTACCTGGTGTCCCGGGACGAGTTCCATCGCGTCCTTTGCTAGCAGATTGACGATCTCCTCGAGGAGGATCTTCTGGTGTTCCAAAGAATCTATTCTTTGTTGTGGAGGATGGTTCCGAGGACGCTCTAACAGTTCTATGCAGTACCCTGCGGATACTGTGGACAGCACCCATCTGTCTGATGTGATCCCTTCCCAAGCTTGGGTGAAGTTGGAAATGCGTCCCCCTACTGGGGTTGCGTGAGAAGGGACCCTGAACGGAGCGTCACTGTTTTGGTGGAGGCGTGCCGCCTCCTCTACTGGGACTGCCTCTACCTTTACCACGTCCTCTTTTATTACCCCTGCCGTAAACCTGGGTAGACTGTTGGTTATTATTGTTCCACGGTGTACCCTGCCCCTGGGAATAGTTAGATCCTCTCTGGGAATTTTGGCCGCGTGGGCGACGAAAATTGCCATTCCCTCTCTGATTAGAGGGTTTATTGGTTAGTTGGCCTAGGGATTTGAGTGTCTCATACTCGTCCTTGGCATTTTTCAGCGCGTCCTCGACCGCCTTACCAAACAACAGATCCGGCTCCATCGGTTTATCTAACAATGATACTTGGGTTTCAGCTTTGAATCCAGATTGCCGTAACCAAGCGTGTCTCTTGATAACAGTTACTTCTGATATCAATCTGCCGGCGTTATCCGCGGCATCAAAGGTTGCTTTTAAAATGCAACCGGACACGGCTCTTCCCTCCGCCGCAACTCGTGCCAACTGGCTCTTTAAGGGTTCTGGGAGAGAGTCTATGAGTGCCGCGACTTCTTCCCACTGATGGCAGTTGCAGCTGGCCAACAGGGTGGAGTTGGCAATCCTTGCCTGGTAGGCGGAAGTGAAGGCTACTTTCCTGCCCAAACCATACAGTTTCTTGCTCTCCTGGTCGGGAGGAGCTTCGGACGATGACAAGGGTGTTCCAGCCCTCTTACGGGTGTTTTTCACAACCAGGGAGTCCGGTTTCAGATGCCCCCTTATATACAGTGGGTCCGATTGGGCTGTCCTGAAAAGTTTCTCAATCCTGGGGTTCACTGCCCTGGTGAGGTTAGGATTTAAAAGTGAAGGGTCTATTCTTCTCTGAATAGACTTAAGGATAGAGATGGCCTGAGCAACAGGCCTCCTTTCTTCCACTAACTCTTCGGCGAAGTCCCTCTCCTCTTGAGCACCTTGGGTGTCAATGAGGAAATGTTCTGCTGCTTGGGACAGAACTTCATTCAGGAGAGGTTGATTGTCGACAGGGGAGTCGGTAATCGGGGGTTCTTTCTCTACCGGGGAATCTACTCTGTAGGTCTCAGGGTCTTCCTCTTGCTCTTCTTGGTCCTCATCATCCCCATAGTAGCCATACCAGTTTGCTCTTCCAACATGCCCAAATCTGGATTCTCACAAAAGGATGTATCCCCTTGATATTGAGAATAGGGCTGTATATAGAAGGGGTCCGAAGACCGTGTTGGGGCTTCAAACCGGGACTTCTTAACTGGAGGTATTGGATCCTTAGAGCCTGAGGGTGCTGACCCGTCGGGAGTATAGGTGAGAAACTGTTCAGGGTTTTTTGCATAAAAATCTGCCAATGATGACATCCTTGACATAACCCCGTCTATGTCATCACTAGACCATTCTCTAGAACTGGGAATGACCCTTTCTGGGACTTTCTCCCCCTTATCCTGACTAGACTTACTGGTTTTAGCAGGGGTCCTTGGGATAACAGAAGACTGGGACTTGTCTGTCTGTTTATGTGGAGTGGAAAGTTTTAGAGGTGTGTGAGGAAGCTGAGACTGCTTCCTTTGTTGTTTTCCCCCCTCCCCGTGGGCGGAAGAGTGTTTTCCCTGCTTTTTAGCCCCTTCGGAGCCTTCCGACGCCTGGCGTCGAGGTTCGGGGGTAGTGTCCCTATCTTTAGAACGTGGAGGTAGGGACTCGGGAGCCGCCGTTACACGGTCTGCGGGCGCCGACTCCTGGAGTGCGGTCTGGGGATGGAAGTCGGCTTCGTCTTCCGACGATTGAACTTCCGTTACCTTGGGGAGCGAAGCACTCTTGGCAACAGTGGATGATTGCCTGGACTCATGCGGCGATCTAGATCGAGAATTCCCAGAGGACACTGATTCGGACCGTTATCTATGTGCCTCTTTCCGAGAACTCGACGTGCGCATCGAGTCTCGGTTGGACTTCATGTGCTTTGTGGAAGTGCTGTGGGTAGTGCTTGTGTCGCCAGGGGTCTTCCCCATAGCCGCCCTGCCCTTCGGAGGTCGGGGACTTGCGCTCGGCTGTCTCTTGATGCCACGTTGCCCTCGCCGTCTGAAAGCACAGCGTCGCTGCCATCGCTGAAGGCGCCCTCTGCTGCCATGGCATCCTGACGCCTGGCGTGGTGGGCCCAACGCTTGATCGAACGGTCCTTAAGTGTTTTTGGTTTAAACCTACTACACGCTCTGCAGTTCGCCTCGGGGTGGTCCCTCGGCAAGCAGAGGTTGCACGTGGCGTGTCTGTCAACCCAAAGGTACTTGCGGTTGCACTTGGGGCAGAATTGGAAAGGGGTACCCTCCATACGCACCTTGTGGCAGCAGGCTATTAAGTGTAGGAATATATAAGAATGTACCTATATGCCAAAAGAGTGTAGAGTATGTCCACCCCCCACTCTCCCTACTTGCAGGGCCGAGGCCAGAGGCCTTCCGAGGCCCGGGCCGAGGCCAGAGGCCTTCCGAGGCCCAAATCCGTCGTGCAGCTGTCGATAGTCGATTTCTTCTCCGGCCCGGCATCGAGTGTGGAAGTTCGGTGACTCGACGTTGGGGTGGAGAATGGGGAAAATATAACGATATTTTGCAAAAATATGGCTAAGGCCAGGGAACTCTGCAAAATGCTTCCGACCAGTATGGTGGAAAAAAACAATCTGAGGGTCCTACACGCGTGAGGGATCATGGGTACAGTGGACGTCACACTAGGGATAGTATTACTGGCACGCCTTGTGTCGACGTCCATTTTCGAGTTTCGAAAAACAAACTAATACTCCGCAGCTTCCACTAGATGTCGGCCTATGCACAGCATGTGATCTAAGCAGATTCCCCAAGCCTCAGAAATATATATATCTATTTCCTTTTTAAAAATTGAAGCTCCTGGGCTGTGTGTGGCCAATGCCATGTGGCTCTTTGTTTCTGGAGTGGCTGGGTTTCTTGTTCAGGCCTCTTAAAAAAAAAAAAAGAAATGGCATGCTGGTTAGGATGTTTGTTTGCATCTATGAGGTAACGAGTTCCCAGAGTACAGGATGCCGTGTGAGTGCGCTGCTTTCCCTGCGCTACTCTAAATTCTTCAATACACAGTTATGAACCCTCCCCATGGTATGTATTTTGCCAACCTCTGAAGCCTAAAAAGTACATCCATGCAGGCTTGACATGTGGACAACCTGCAGATGAACTGGCCTGCTGTTAAATCTCAGTTACCAGTTTAATTGTATCCACTACAGAGTGTAATTTGCTTTCTGACTGAGAACATTCAGACAGGCAATTGCTCATTTTACTATAGCTGGCAAGCTAGCTCGCTGCTGCGATGCATGTGTGTGTGTGTGATCTGCAGGTTGCAGGTTCGAATCCTGACAAGGCCAACTCAGCCTTTCATCCTTCTAAGGTTGAAGAGTGCCACAGAGGTTTGGTGATATTGTATGTATATTTGTTCTATATAAAGCGTTTAAGCGTAAGTGCTATATAATAACACATCATTATCACATGGCCTTGTACGTCTGCCTGCATTCACAGTAATTTGGGCCTATACACACTGATATTAATGATACACTATTATTGTGTGAAATGTATACAACATTATGGTGATATTGTAACCATATTTGTCGGAGTGTACTTAGGAACAATGCTATGTGATGCCACTTCCTGTTGTGTCTAGGGGTGAAGGGTTGTATTCCATCGCTTCCTGTGATGTCACTTTGGGGTGGGTTCAAATGACATGTCATCAGAGTTCAAGGGTTGTGTAATTTCACTTCCGCTACACCTGGCATTTTGGTGAAGTGACGTCCCTGATTGCCTATGGTATATTTGGGTTTTATTTGTCAATGGGCAAACAAAAGCAAAACAATAAAAAAAAGAAAATATATAAAAACAAGATCAAATCAAAAAGGCATAGTTGGAGGCGTTATTCAAACCCTGTCCTCACAAAATTAACCTCACTTGGCGGTCCGTGTACTATCCCCTTCGCAATCCAACGGCAAACACGTGAAGACCACAATTGTGTGAATAAGCATTACAATACTCCCATACGCAGCCATGTGCTCGGCCAAATCCTTGTGCATGTGCAATGTGGTTTCTGTCTAGCACCACGCTGTAAAGAGGGTGGAGGGGTGCATTTAGTTTCTCTTTGGGTATATTCACAATGGAAAAAGGAGAGGTCACTCACGAGAGAACGGATCTCATTCATGTGTGGATTGCGTGTCAGCCGATGTTGAAACTGTTGAAGACATGTAAGAGTGGCCAGGGGAGCTGATGACCTCCACTAACACATAAACAACCCTATTGGTCCAATTGTTGAAGGCTCCACAAGGACACAATGCGCCCCATCGCCTCAGTGATTTAAAGGTGGGAGAGAGAGAAGGAAGCCGGGCAAGGACAAGCAGTGGCACAAACAGCAGACTACAGCAGTGCACAAAAATCAGCTTCCACTCAACCCGGTCTACTTATCACTCTGAATGCGGCAACCTCCTCAAGTGGACAGTCGTCGGGGGAGAGGCCCAATTAAATGCAGTCCATTGTTTTTTCTTTTAGGCTTAACTTAGCTTCGTAGTTAAGAGTCAATTTAACTGATAAGTCTCAACACTGAAATCAGTTCTCACAAGAGTACCCAAAATAGGAACACTGGCAGTAGCGATTACTGTTTTTGACATCAATTGAAAGGTAATATATGTTAAATGTTAAAGGTATTTGTACTGCGCACCGTCACCAACGGAGTTGGTCCCCAGGCGCTCTGGCGGATCTGCAAAAGAGAAGGTGGGATGTGTTAGTGAGGTGAAGAGGGAGTAGGATAGTGAGAGGAGTGTTGTTCTGTTGGCAGCTTCAACTCGGTATACACCAGGTGCTGAGCTTTGGTGCGAGTATTGAATCAATGTCAGTTCTCGTGTGCTGTTGGTGCGGCTTATGTGTTGTTGCAGTGTGCTGAATATCAACAGATAGTTATTTTATCTGTATTTCGCCTTAAACATGGTTACCAGGGGAAGTGACAGCAATATTTTGGACAAACCTTGGGCAACCTCCCAACAAACCATTGGTTGAGTTTTCTAAAGTCCCGAGCAGGATATAATTTACATTTGAAGTTTCCTGCAACCTCACTTTTTGGGTTACTACAAGATCCCTACACTTCCCAGCTCCTCCTCTAACATGGAAGAGGATGCTGTGTCACAATTCAGAGCATCCTATGATCCAAACAGAGCACGTTAATGATGCAGGGGAGTGGTGAATGATGTGTGCTGCCAAATCTCCCACCTTCCAGGTTGCATGGTGGTATCACGTGGAATGTTACAAAAAGGGGTATGAGAGTAGACATCCTAATTTGTGAAACAGTTTGTGAATTCTTGAAACATCCAGAGTAACATTTAAAATTACAAGTAGCCTATATTTTGCAGCACACTGGGAACTGTGAGAAAACGTGTTTTTACCCCCAGATTATAGCATTAACTAGAAGACTAAACAAGCAATGGCAATGCTAACTGTTTTGGCTTTTGTGTAGGCATTGGGAAAGGTATTCGTCAGACATTGCTGTAGTGGTATTAACTGCCCATCGAAGGTAGCAGCTGCAAAATGGTGCGATCGCCTGGGCATACAATAGCAGTGGCTGGCAAATGCCTAATACTTATACACAAGCCAAAACTGTTGCCTTGTCCAATGCTCGTTTTAACAGAACTTCAGTGAAGGACATGCATGGTGCTTATAAATAGAGATGGGCGGAAGGCAGACCTGCTTGACATTTTAATACACCAGTAGCGAGTTTACAACTCCAATGAAGTTATTAACTCTCAGAAGAAGACTGCTTTGAAAAAACATTGGCAGGCCCTTCGAGCACAACGTTTGATGGCAAGGCGTAATAAAGTTAGCTAAAAGAGATCCCAGGAGGATGTGTTTTGGGCAGGGAGGGGTAGAAATTGGGAGTGAATGGCCAAGGCGATTAGCATGGCCTTGGGCAATCAATGGGTGGGTAAATAACCAACCAACACCTACAACCTGTGTCCTTCCTCATATGCCATTTTTCCCTAGCTGTACTCAAATACAATAGTTAAGGCTTGTAGGTGGTGCTAGCCCCACCTAGTAGCCAACATTAAAACAGACTGTTATTTACAACTGCACACCCATAAATCATTGTATTGTATTGCATTTATTATTTCTATAGCGCTTTCATCCGAAGCGCTTTACATTATAACAACAGAATACATAGAGCATTATAACCAAGAAGCAATTTACAATGAATCAAACCAATAAAAACAGTAAGCAGAGCAATTCATCAGTGAGGGGGGAGAGGAGAGGAGGGGAAGGTGGAGGGGGGAGGAAGGGATCATGCCATCAAGTTCAAACATGTGGGCTTCCTATGGTAATTCGGTAGGATTTCTAAAGCGAAGTGCAGTTGAAATTTAAAATCCAACAATTATTCTGAAACAACTGCGAATCTACACTACACCTATATTATTTTCATGGTAAGACTGCGCAATGCCAAATTACAAAATTAACAACTTGCTTACTTATCTGCTCCACCAGTTTAAGCATCACGCCACCAACATGGAGATCTCCAGATACTCGGATGGAAAATTCCTTTTCCTCCTCTTCATACTGGTGATCGACAGACACACCGAGTTCCCAAGAGGTAGGTCCATGCACAGCGACAGTACTCATGTTGAAGATGTTGTTTTGAACGCCTAGGAAAGCAAAATATAAGACTCTATTAGAAGTTGTATGAGAAGTTGTATGAGAAGTTATCAGATTGTAACATGATACATTTTAGAGCAAGCTCTCAGTGAGCAGGACAGTGTAAAGGTGAATTAACTCAGATCATTGATTGAATTGAATTGATGAGATCACCTCTGCAAAGTATATAAGAGTTACTCAACATCACACTTGGCCAAGTGATGAAAAGAGATGACAGTACATTGCCTAATTTAAAGAAAGAAAAGTGTCCCAAGTGCTCAAACATAGAAATCAACCTGTACTTGTTATTAGGGAAAGTTAAAAACACTTTAAAACTGGACAAAAAAAAGCCAATATACGTAACTGAGATGAATCAAACATTATTTCTTTTTTTAAGAAATTATTATTATTGTGCAATGGTTAGACAAGACCTTAAGCAAATATCTCGACATAAAAACGATTTACAATTCATACATTTCAATATTTTTTCATATTACATACTTTACAATAATCATCACATTTCAACAAATGTCATGTCATTGTTTAAAACATATCACCACATGTCAATTTTCCTATTTCACTGTCTAAAATGTATCCCCTTATTAAAAGACAAAACATCTCTATGTAATTGTCATATTACATTTTACCAAACAAATCACCTCACTGAGATCCAAAAAATCATTATATTGCTATGAAATATCTGAATTGCTCCACTCACCGATACCCTTTATTTATTTATTTACATTTGTAGAGCGCACAACAGCCCAAAGGCATCGTGGCGCTTGTTACAGTGGGTGATCATAGCTTAGTTACATAAAAAACAACAGACAATCCTAATATGCACAAACAGTATAGAGCAGATAGGGAAGCAAGAGGATAGGGAGGCTGCAGAGGTTGGAAGGTATGAGCAGTTAGTTGAAGAGAGCAGTTTTGAGGTTTTTCCAGAAGGCATGGAGAGAAGTTTCAGCTCTGAGTGCACGGGGGAGCGCATTCCATAGCTTCGGGGCAATATACAGGAAGCCTAACCCTCCTGCCTTGGCCCTATTGATGCGCGGTACAATGAGTTGGTTGGAGTAGCATGTTCTGGTGGGCCTAGTTGAGAGTGATCTGGATGGTGTGTCTGAGAGGTAGGATGGTGCTGTGTAGTTAATGCATTTGTTTGTGGTCGTGAGAATTTGAACGTGATGCTGTCTTTGATTGGGAGCCAGTGAACCGTCTTTCTTGCTTGTGTGATGTGGTCTCTTTTAGGTATACTTAGGGCTGCTCTGAGCGAGTTATTTTGGGTAGTCTGAAGCCTGTATGTTTTTCTTGGAGGTGCCAGCTAGGAGCGCATTGCAGTAATCAAGCTTGGCCTCTATAGTAGCTCTGGCAATGAAGAGATTGTTGTCCTTTGTTAGGAAAGGTTTTATAGTGTTAATGAGCTTAGTACTCAAAGCAGAGTCAGAGACGATAGCGCTGACTTGTTTGTTCATGGACAGATATGTACCCCTAAGGTTTTAACAGAGGATAAGGCCGGGATGATGCAGTTGTCGATGTGGAGGTTAGCAAAGAGAGAATCTAGGTTAGCTAGAGTGGACTTTTGGCCAAGAATAAGAATTCCAGTCTTGTCCCCGTTGAGACAGAGGCCATTTGTGGCCATCCATTCTTGGATGGTGGAGTAAATTTGCCTTAGGACTGTAGCGTCTTGGTGAAAAGTTCCTGTCAGAGGAAGGAGCACTTGGGTCTCATCAGCATAGTTAGTGTATGTGATCCCAAGAGCATCCAGTTTATCAAAAAGGGGCTTAATGAAAAGATTGTATAGCGTAGGGGCAGTACAGGATCCCTGAGGAGCACCACAGTGAATGATGGTGGGTGCTGCATTTGCTATATTTGAGAAGACTTTCATAGCTCTGCCTTCGAAGAAAGAGGTAATTCAGGTAGTTGATTGATTGGAGAAGTGCGCTGCATGTGTGAGATGTTCGGTGAGGGTTTTGTGGTCAACCAGATGAGAGGTCTAGGAGGAGTAGGAGGGCAGGCTTGCCCTTGCCCAAGATATGGGTGATTTGATTTTTTAGATCTAGTAATGCGATTGGTTTCAATGTAGAGTTGGATTTGGCTTAGGGCGGCCTTGTCTAGTATTTTAAGAAGAAATGGGACGGTTGTTATGGGCCTGTAGTTATTAGGTTGTGAGGGGTCTAGCGTAGGTTTTTTTAAGAGGGTACGCACCCAGGCCTCTTTAAGGCTGTCAGGGACAAAGCTTGTTTTAAATGATGAGTTAATGAAGGCGGTCAGGAGAGGAGCAAGTGGCTCGGCACACTCCTTTATGATCTTAGGGGGGCACACATCGCCCTTACATTGCGATGGTTTAAGATGTTTGAGTATGCCTAGGACTTCTGTTTCTGAGATTTCCTTAAATGAGAATTTGGGAAAGTTAATAGTTTTGGAGTTGGGCAGAGTCTGAATGTGTTGGTTCTGCTTAGGTAATGTATTATAGTGGTGTCGAATTTTGTTTTGTAGGAGGTCTATTTTTTGTAGCATGGCAGTTTGTATGCTAGTGCGCCAAGTTTCATCTTTGATGATCTCATCAGTGCAAGTGGGAGGATCGGTGAGTTCATTAAAGATGGTGAAGAGTTCTTTGGTTTGCGAGTTAGCGTCAGAAATTCGACGATTGTAAGCTTCAGATTTGGCATTAAAAATTGAGTCTTTGTACTTTTTTGCAATTGTTTGGAAGTTTCTTTAGTGGTGTCACAGGGGGTTGCGCCTGGCGTTTGCTATTCCGCAGGGTTTGGAGCTCTTCTGTGAACCACGAGTTACAGTGGAATCATTTTTTCTCTTTCTTATTTTCTAGTGGGGCAATGGTGTTGACTGTGCTAGTAAGGGTGTCCTTAAATATATCCGTTAGGATGTTAGGGTCTTGTAAGAACGGAGGTGCTAGGGACGGGAGGTCAAGATAGGCTTGGATGTTCTCTGCAGTTAGTTTTTTTGCGCTACATGCTAAAGTAGCAGGTGCAGGAGTAGTGGATTTAGTACTAGGTGCTGTGGGGATGGTGAATTGTAGGCAGTTGTGGTCCGTTCATGGGAGGACGGTGTTGTAGGTGATGGAAGAGTCACAATTATGGTGGACCACCCAGTCTAGCATTCAGCCTTTGGAGTGGGTGGGGGAAGTGATTTTCTGTGAGAAACTCAGATCTAAGAGGTCCTTGGAGAGAGAAGTAGCAGTGTTATCCTTAGGGTCATTGAATCCTAAATTGAAGTTGCCTAGAAGGTTTTGGTGTTTTTTTAAATATTTTCACCGAGTAAATGTGTGATTTGTCCTAGGAAGTCTGTGCGAGGTCCCGGTAGCCGATAAATGACATGAATATTTATGGCATTTTTTGGTGAGAGAGATAGATTGGCCGATAGAATGTCTGTGTTACTTTCCCCTTGGTGGGTTATGGGCCTAATAGCGATGGCATCTTTGAAAATTAGAGCTAACCCCCCCCCCCCCTCCTATGTTTGACGGCCTGTCCTGTCTGAGGATGGAGTAGCCTTCTGGTAGGGCTAGCGTGACGATGGGACTGGATGCCACTTGAAGCCAGGTTTCAGTGATGGCTAGTATATCGATGTTCTGACTTACATTTAGGTCACTGACTTCAAGACCATGGGCATTATTATAATTTTTTTTATTTAAAGTTGATTTAATCAAGAACATTTCTTGATTTTACAACAATAACAGAAATTTCAATAAAAAAAGTACAAAAACAATTTCTATTGCATCTCTAATATATACATACTAATAATAGAAGCACACATATCTATTCTTTTACATTACAAATTCAATCATTACATTGTATAAAAATCCACCAGTTAAATACTAAATCTGTCATTCATATTGATGCAATTAAACATATGACAAGGAGTCAACCTCAAGTTAAAAGTGCTGAAAGTAAGACCAAAGCTAACAATTAAGTAGTTCTATCAAATAAATCCTATATAGATCAGGAGTTAACAAAATAATCAGATTTATGAGACAGATCCAAACGCTGTAGAAAATTAAGTATGGCATATCCTACTGCTTTTCTCTCAGCATGGAATAGATATCCCCATGCTCTTTCTCGCGATAGTTCATAATAATCATTAAACAAAAGGTTTAAGATGGATGGATTGTTTAACATTCCATTTTGGACATTCAGTGCATAGATGCTGGAGAGTCTCCATTTCCATATTACAAAAACGACATTGAGCATCAGATTTGGAGAGTAATCTATGTATATAAAATAATTCATACGTTGGCCATAGGTTAAAATTAAAGCGTAAATACATGTTCCTCTGTTAGGAATTTGGAAATTTAACAAGATAGCTCTCCATAGACCCATATTGTTTCAGGGAAAAGGGATTTTGTTTGAATTTCTGATATTTAAGGCAAGTTGTTTGTGTCTTTATCCAGTCAGCTTCCCAAAGACGAGATTTTGCTTTGTCTGGATTGCGACAATGTCTCAATTGAAAAACCTGCATCTTCTACTGTTTTTTGAATTAGATGGCGCCAAGTACTAGGAAACTTGTCTGTTGAATTTAATAAATATGCGGCAAGTATCCCTAAAAGATCTGAAGTAGAGCTAGCCATAATACATTTACGGTAGAGACTACACATCCTCCATTTGTAAAAGGCATATAAGGATATCATACCTAACTCGTGTCTGATAACACAAATTGATTCAGAAATAGGTAGACTAAGGGCTGCTTTCCAATATTGGCTTTCAAGTCTGGTCCAATATTGACAAGATTTATCCACATAGCCTTTGGACCCATAGAGAACTCTCGGAAACATTTTTTGTCTATAGTAAATTGCTAATGGAATGATTGAAAACTTACAGAACCTATTCTTTATGATACGAGCCTGAGACAATGCTGTATTTACTTTGACTTGGATATGTGTTTCATATTGGAATTTAGCTGTTTGGTTCGTTATCAAGGTCCCCAGGTATACATAAGAAGAGACAGAGGTTAAGGGCACGTTCTGTAATGGCCAATGTCTCTTGGCAATACGTTGCCTGACATTACCGCATTGAATGATTTTACTCTTTGATACATTGATAGTGATATAGTTTTTGATGGTATATTTGTTTAAGGCATTCAGCAATTCACGCAGGCCTTTAGGAGTTTTTGAGAGTAAAATCATATCATCTGCGTATAGAAGATATTTTACTTGATTGCCGTTAATTATGGGCGGATCAGCTTTGATGCTTAGAAACTCTTTACCAACATCGGAAATAAAAAAATGTAACATTGCTGAGGCCAACAGGCATCCCTGTTTTAGGCTACGAGACGTCGATATTGGGTTTGACAATACGCCTTCACTTGATAATTTAACTTGGATAGAGGTTGCAGTATGAAAATCGATTATCCATTTAAGGATATTCCAAGGGCAGCCTCTATCCAGTAGTTTCTTAAACAATAGTTCCAGAGGAACCGCATCAAAGGCCATGCAAAAGTCTATAAATGCTAAGTAGAGTGGCTGATTGCGTTGGGTTGCCTGAGATTGAATACTGCATAGAGTCACTATTTTAATGGCTGTGCCAATACCTGAAAGAAAGCCTGTTTGAAACGGGTTTCACAAGTTGGTCAAATCAAGCCAGATATTAAATTCCTTTAGAACCAGGCGTGCAAAAATGTTCCCAGGACAATCAAGAAGGGCAATAGGGCGATACGACTTGGGATCACTTCTATCGCCCTTCTTGAAAATTGGCAAAATTATGGACTTCTTCCATGAATTTGGAATCCTTCCTACAATAAACACATGTTTAAATATCAAATGTAATATTTGTGCCCACTCTAATGGATTATCTTTTAGGAGACCGTTATGAAGACCATCAGGCCCAATAGCTCTTGATCGACTCAAGGTGGCAATGCAAGCTAAAATGTCTTCAACCTCTATTGAATAGGTATACATCAAGTTATAGCCCAATTTGGACCACTGAAATGAAAAAAGAGTACGGCGGGCTATAGAGATGCCCAAAATAGGCCTGCCATGCCTCATTTGAGATTGCATTGCTTTGTTAATGCTCCCTGGTGATGTGGAGTAGCATTATTTAGGCATGCCCAGATGCCACTAGTTGATTTTTTAATGATCTGTTGAAACATATGTTCATTGTCACGACGATATTGACTTGCACGTCAATCTTTTAGCCATACTTTATAGGCCTGTTTCAGTTGTTTAGTTATGATTGTTCTTATTATTTCATCGTGATGCTTTAGATTGCGCAACATAGATCTCATTTTGGATTTATACTGCTGTACATCCGGTAAAAACAATGTAAATGATTATTCCTATATTTGGCATTTGGTGATTTATAATTCCCAAATAGCTGCATGAGATGGACATAGGAATCAGATACATCCTTACAGGAAGATTTACAAGTCTGCTTAATGCAATCTCGTAGGCAAGTCAAGGTTCTAGGGTTCCAATGGAGACGGGTGCCTCTGGTATTAACAATTGTGTTTGTAATATAGGTGTTCGTCTCTACTATAGATGGAGATCGAGGCAGTTCGAGACATACTTTCAACATGTTATGATCGCTGAGATCTGTATCGATCACTTTAAAAGACATTATATGATTCAATAGCTTGGCATTTACATAGACATAGTCGAGAATCGAATGTTGGGATCCTCTGTTCCATGTGAATCGAGGGGGAACATCACCCGCAATTGCTCCAAAGGGAAACCCCTTTCCTTCATTATATGAGACCAAGCAGCTTCAACATCTGGGAAGTCAACGGTGTTCGCTTGCAATAGATGTAAATTTAAATCACCCATTAAGATAGTATAAGATAAGAACTGATCCTGAAGTAGATTTTCTAAAATATTTGACATGTGATTAAAAAAGTATATTGGTGTGATTGTATTCTTGCTCCAATATATGTTCACAATAGCAAATGAAATGTTACCTCTTGAGACTTTCACTATTTGAAGGTGAGGAGATGGAGTGGTGCAAGATATACCACCAAGTCCAGAGGTTTTTTATGGCCACAAGTAGACCACCCATCGGACGGCCCAATCTATATTTAGTAGCAGGTATAATGTGAAGGACGTGAGTGTCCCATACCGGAGCAGAGAGTAGCCATGTTTCTTATAACACCACAATATCTTGTTTACTTAGTGAACTTTGCATGGAAGTAACAAGGTGGGAATAACCTCCAAGAAGTAATATAGATATAATCTTGCTGGCTCACTTGTTGTTATGCGTTCATACAATAGGTTTGCATTGCTTGAGGGTAGTTTGAAGCGTTTTGAACGTGAGTGGAGGTGACAATTGAGGTTGGATTATAAGTATTGATTGAGGCTTTTGAAAATTGTGAAATGATACTCTCAGGTAATTGGAGTAACACAAAACCTAAATCAAAAATGGCCATTCTGGCTTGCCAAAATATATTTGCTACAAGCCCGGATCGAACATAAATTCTGGCTTCATAAAGATTGTTTTCACTAGAAAACTCTTATCAAATCAATATCAATTGAAGACAAGTTCTTCAAAGATGGTATTTGTGCACATATATTCAGAATGCTAGGGCGATTGAGAACATATTGGGGGGCCGGATGCTTGCGACATTTGATTGTCAAACAATGTGACTGCATCTTCCTAAGAGAGTTTTCCAACTGCCTTAAAGACTTGTTTTGAATAGAATGGTTACCTGTACCCTGTATTTTTCCCGTTTTAAGGGGCTGCAAGTTTGACTTTATAACCTGCTGCTCAGCTTGTCTCTCTAAGGCTGGGCCAGAGAGTAACCTCTCTACATTTGGAAATTGGACTGGATGAGAATTGTCTCCATTCTGAGCTCTCATATATACTTCTGAGAAGTATGCTTCCATTGACGTTTTTATAATATCTCACAAATTATCAGAGCTCGAATGGTCTTCAACATTAGAAAACTGCCGATTGGTAGAAATACTCGGCTCAGTGTGAGTTGTTAATCCCGAAGGAATTGATAGAATACAATTCTTATTGAGCCAAATGTTCGATTGCTGACCTGCCTAATGTGATTTTGGAATCTCAGACACGTCAGAAGGCACTTTGCCCCGTACACCGAGCAATTGATTGCCCTGAGCTGAAAAACAGTTTGGAGCAGTCGAGATAGCAGCACTAGATTGCCTCACCGAGTCCGCTTCTGAGTAATTTTCACTCTCATAGGCGGCTATCGATGCATGAATTTCTTCTCTTAGTGGGTCTTTTTTTATTGAATCCTGTTGACCTGGTATGAGAGTAGTCAGTATAGGTTGATTGAACATAGTCAGTGCTGATTTGAGAGAATTACCACCAGGATTCAGGATCTGCGGGTTTAATGGTGGGCACTGTAGTGAGCCTGTTTTGATTTGCCAGATGAGAGAGTGCCACTATATCATCAAGTGGCTGATAAATGTATTGATCAGTGTCGGCCAACTCGACTGAAATAGCTACAGAGGCGGAATTTTGCTTTTTCTTTAATTTACTAATGGCTTTGACAAAGTGCCTATTTTTCCCTCTCGCTGGAACTTGTCGTGTTCTCTTGCACATTTTGCCAGATTTTTTCACAGTCAGATCTTGTTTAGGTATAACAGGATCTTGTTCATCACTTTTATCGTTAGGAATTGAGAACAAATTATATGTTATCACTTTAGAGGCCTTGGGAATTTCAGATGAGTTCTCAATCACATTTATTGGTGGCGTTTCGTGGGAATCTTTTCTAGAAATACCAGAATCTGGGTTGGAATCATTAATTTGGTTGAGGTTTTTTGCCAATTCACAAGGTATCGAACAGGACCGAAGATCAACTTGAATCAATATTGTCTTGGGTAAATTAAGAAGCAGGACATTTGTGTCTAGAGGCAGGGTTGCTTTGGATAAAGATCGGGTTGAAGGGGACAATCTGCGGTAAGGGTTGGGTACATGAGTAGTTTTTATGAGTTTTTCCAAGTTCGCTACATTGCCAATTAGTTGTTCGATCAGGGTGGTTTGGTGACTCAACTTTCCCTCCATGATTTCATACAGTTTTGCTACTGCCAGTAGTGCTGTATTCATGGCACTCAGTGTGTTATTGAGTGCATTGGCCTCCGGGAAGGAGAAGCGAGTCGACCGACCCTTTTGAATAAAAAATTCAGGGTTGTGCATATCGTCATTGAACTTGGATCGCCTTGGGGTCGGGGCGATGAATGAGGGTGACTTCAACACAATGTATATGTGATTTGTTAACCAATTCTGATATATGGCTTTGGTTGTGAATTGGATCGGGCAGGTCTGAGGTAAGGGGCTTTGCGGAGTTGATATGGTTTTCATTAACAGTTGGTATAGTATTTTCATGAAGGTGAATTAGGTCTCCTGAATTAGAGCATATATACAGAATTTCATGAGGACACACTAGAGCTGCTAGAGGTGTTCATAAAATCTAGTGCCTCGTCATCAATTTTCCCAGTCAGTGTAAAAGATTCATGAGCCGTCCTCGAGCTCTGCTGTGCCAAAACTGAGCACAGCACTGGTACTAGAGGATTAAGTGAGGCCATATGGGCCGCTACTGGGACTAAGTCTGACACTCGATCCTCTTGGTCTATACATACCGAGAGAAGAGTGTTATCGGTAATTTCTATGCCCACTTGTTTTACCTCAACGGGAGCCACATCACAGCCAGGAGGGCAGTCACTGCCAGCTGTTAGTGGTATTGCAGAGGTAAGATTATTAGTAATTGTCGACTCCATGTTTCGATTTGAAATAGGAAATGAGGAAGGGGCTATACCTGTATGGATGGAACCATCGGATTCCTTAAGAGGTCGGTGATTTGCTTGCGCTTCTTTGAAGCAATAAGCACAAATATCAGTTAACCAGGGAAGAGTGTGTATGCCCTTTTTACACAGAGTTCTCCTGGCCATTGAAATACACTTGATTTCCGCCATTGTCAACTTCTCCTGAGTTGAACAAACAGGGCCTTTGGGAGAGCGAGGCGGCAAGGGCGTAGAGGGCATGCCTGTTTTTAAAGTAAATTTGGATGTAACCATGGTCGCACTGCCAGAAAAGCAGTAGCTCGTTGTTACTAAAAAGGGGTAGCAAAAATACTGTGAACAGCAAAGCAGCTCCCTACTCCCGCTCGACAGCGGGACAGCGAGACAGCAATTCCACTCGGCAAATCCACTTGGCGAAAGCGCGCGCGAATGCGCGTGTGCAAAGTCTTTTATGTGGATTGGCTCGACTGGGCTGGGGGCGGGCTGAAAGTAGCTGTAGGGAAAAACAGAAAGAAAAACACAATAAATCTTCCAAAAGCCCAAGAGTGGCAGTTCAAATGGCCATTTCTAGGGACGTAGCTGGAGTAGTCCTTGAATATCAAGATCCGAGCCAATTGTAACAATGTCTGACAGTCGTAACTAGCCAATCAGAAAGGCTCCAACTTAACAGCGTCAGAATGCTCCAGCCTTGCACAGCGGACCAAAACCAGGAAGCTTCATGGCAGCATAGCAAAGGAGCAGGACAGCAATTCCACTTGGCAAATCCACTTGCCGAATGCGCGTGTGCAAAGTCTTTTATGTGGATTGGCTCGACTGGGCTGGGGGCGGGCTGAATGTAGCTAGCCAATCAGAAAGGCTCCAACTTAACAGCGTCAGAATGCTCCAGCCTCGCACAGCGGACCAAAACCAGGAAGCTTCACGGCTTCACAGCAGCGTTGCAAAGGAGCAAAAGAGCAGCACAGCGAGACAGCAATTCCACTTGGCAAATCCACTTGCCGAATGCGAGCCCATGGGCATTAAGGGAGCGTACATTGAGTAGTGCGCATTTGATTTGCAGTGCAGGGTTGTTCCTGCTAGAATGAGTTGGAGTGCCTGTTTTGGGTGAGGTGTTATGTTGTTTCATAACGTTGAAGTTGGGCTTTATGTGGTTTGGCTTGGGAGAATTAGAGTTGTGGTTGTGTATACAGTGGTGGTGCGTGTTCAGCCTGGTGGTGGTGCGTGTTCCTAGTTGAGTATTTTTAAGTACTATCTGCAAGGAAAGGGCACTGATGTTCATGGGGTGTGTGCGTGTCCTAGGTCTGTAGGGTTTGGATTGACAATTAGGTGCATGAGAGAGTGCCTGTGTGTTATGGTGAGTGGGGTGATCGGGCCTAGGCAAAATGGTCATGGTGTGAAAATTAAGGCTGCTGGAGTTAAGATAGTTAGAGGGTTCTATCCTAGGATAGTTGAGAATGATGTTGAGGGCGAGCAAAGTGCCTAGCATGCTGAGGTAAAGTGGCAAGGTGCACATACTGAGAGAGTGGTTAGGGTACATTTAGCAATTAGGCTGTTTCAGAATGCACTAGACCAGAGACAGCTGGGCTATTTCCATCAAGCATAGCTGAAGTCTAATTCAGGTAGGCTATGGCAGAGTATGTTTAACAGCGGCAAAGTAGGGAAAATAGGCTATTTCAAGACACTTTAGCAGCAAATAATTGGGCAAGCTTGGGTAGTATTAGTCTCTGTGAATAATGCTATTTCAAACAATGCATGACATAAGAACAGGCTAATTCAAAGCACGCATAGGCACAAATAGTTGGGCAGTTGCAGTAGTAGCTATAAGAATTAGGCTGATTCAGAAAAGCAAAACAAAAGATATCTATTTCAATGCAAGTAGAGCTGCAAATAGATGCGCTCATTCAGTGCAGACTCAGCTGCGAAAGACAGGCTTCGCATTTCACAACATATTACAGTATGTATAGGAGATGACAATTTTGCTGATTTCGAGTGTGCAGAGTAGTGCCAAAAAGATCTGTTGAAAGACACGCTTCACACGGTATCACATTGATCTGTTGGGCCTGTTTGTGCTAGGCAATGTAATGAGGAGTATGCAGCCGTGCTATTGCTGCGGCAGAGTCAGAGATTGTAATGGGTCATCGAGTAGTCCACATAGGTTTGAACTGGGAGTGTGGGCAGTTGTTTCTGATGATGGAGAAATTTAGTAATGTGTCATTGAGTATGTAGGAGTGGGTAGCTGAATATTGGATCTTGAGACTCAGTGGGCAAACGCTTACCTAGAGGCTGAGCGCGGACAGAGTTCTACGGCCCATGGCTCCTTCGGCTCAGGACAGGAAGAGAGCCTTTGTTGTGCGTGCCTTCATCGTGTGGGCTGGCTTAACACCTGTCGGCTGGGGATTGGTGCATAAAAAGCACCCAGTGGCCAATAGTATATGGTCTGGTTGTAGGATGGGTGATGGTGCTGCCATTTACAGTCGAGCCGCCATTTTGGAAAGGTTTGGCCTCGTGTGCCTGAATGGAGACATGCAGCACTATCAAAGTGCACCACGTGGCCAGGAGAAAGCACAGCTGATGTTCTGATTCAAATTCATAATATTGTTTTCAACCCTTTAAAATATCCAAATACCTCTCATAAGGCACTTACGTTATACTCTCTATCAGCGTCAGTGCCTCCTTCCAAACTTAAAAAGCCGCTGACGTGACAACAATTGATCTCGCACAGGATACATGGTTCCAAAATGGGTCACTTCTTACGAACCCCATGTGGTTTCGTTCCACTATGTAGCCTTTCTTATAATAATTCATCATACTCATACAACTAGTGAGTAAGTGACAAGATGTCTCTAATTTCTGTTTACACAGCCTGCAGTCTTTCCTCACGGGGAATACCCCTCCACCTACCTAGGGGTTCATAAGTAGGTAGAATGTTAAACCTTAAATATGTTATCAATCTTTCTAATTGAGAACTGTCACAACACAAAATCTCTGTCTTAAATAAAGGACTGTCATTTGCACCCAGCATCAGTACTGATTTTGTTAATTTCCAGATCGATGTTTACAAATTTTTGCGCAAATTTAAACTAAATAAATTCTTTGCTTCTCATGTTCAGATTTACAAACCTAAGCCAAAACTGGACCTCCTTAGCACATATACTATTGGGGATATTGCTAATATCGAGACTCTAGTTTCTCTCAACCAAGAGACCAATACAACGCCAGAAAACATATGCACTGATCTGCAAATTAATGCAAGACATTTAGAACTGAAAGAATTAAAACCAACTTCAAAATTTACTCCGCAGCTTACAACTGACAATGTGATTGAAACTTTTCATAAAGTTCTGGTCAATGACATTCAATGTTCCCTTGATTCTCATAAGAAGACCAATAAGAGATCCAATCTCATTACCAAGGAATCTAAAGCCTTAGAAGACCTTGCTAAAGATAATAACATAGTCATTAAGGAGGCAGATAAGGGGGGAAATATTGTGATTTTAAATACTCACGACTACATAACCATGGGGTTAAAAAACCTGAATACTCATGAGTGCTACAAGACATTGAAAGCTAATCCAACCAAATGCGTAGTAGCTGACTTAATAACTCTGATTGATGAATGGTACACCAAAGCGAATCTGACTGATGATGAAAAACGATTTCTTCTCATAACTGAACCAACTTTGCCTACCCTTTACTTCCTACCCAAAATACATAAGCCTTATTCTTGTCTTCCTGATGTTAGACCAATCATGAGTGGCATTAATTGGGCTACTGGGGGGGGCTATCGAAATAGCGGCTTTGAAACCTTTTGTTCTTAAAATTAAATCAGATATCAGAGACAGTACCCACATACTTCACACATGAAAACCATCACATGGGAATCTGACTATTTACTAGCTACGATTGATGTTGTTTCACTCTATACTAGCATTGACCATGATGTTGCTATACAAATGATTGGCTTTACTTTTCGCAATACCTCAGCCTCTTATCTGCATCATGTGGAGATGTTAAAGAGTTTTCTGAGATTTGTATTTTCCAATATTGTTTGCATCTTCAATGAACAATACTATCTACAACTCAAAGGGGTAGCTATGGGGGCCAAATTTGCCCCCTCTTTGGCCAGCCTCTTCAAGTCACAATACGAAGAAACACATTTTCACTCATGAACTGTTCAAATCCAAACTAATTGGGCCTCATTACACGGATGGCGGTAAGGATTTACCGGTACCGGTATTTTACTGGTACCAGTAAATCCTTACCGCCTTACTACGAGGTCCCTTTGCGGGTTGGGGAATTGAACGCCTGCTTTTTGCAGGCGTTAAAAACCAACCCGCAAAGGGACCAGTGGAGCTAATTACGGTACCGCAGTTTGCGGTACCGTAATTAGCGCCTTCCCCATTCCCATAGAGTCCTATGGGGCAAAAATGGGAATGGGGGAAGGGCAATGGTGGAAGGGGGAATTACCGCCCCGCCAACCTTGGAATAGGGCGGTAATTCCCCGTTCCACCAAGGCGTTGCCGGTATTTTACCGGCATGAACCATGGCGCTAATAGCGCCATGGTTCACCGTCATCCGTGTAACGAGGCCCATTGTCTGGTGACGCTTCATTGATGACATTATTATCATTTGGAAAGGGTCACAAGAATCTTTAAGGTTCTTGGAGTACACCAATACTAATGCTTTTGGCATCAAACTTACTGGCAACTCTAATCCCTCAGAAATCGATTTTCTCAATTTACATATATTCATTGATGATGGTACTATTCATACCAAAACATATTGAAAACCTACAGAGGTCAACTCTGTCCTCCCTGCTCGAAGTAATCACCAACGAGCTACTATAGAAAATATATCGGCCAATGAGTTCCACAGGGCCAGAAGAAACTGTAGTCGTCCAGTAGACTATAATATGGAGTGTAATACTTTGAATCAACACTTTCTGAAATCGAGGGTATCAATCCAATATCATCAAGAAAGCATGTGCCAAATTTGCTGATAACATCCAATCTGATCTCTTGGTAGACCGAACTAGGTCTAGGGATTCACCCCAATTCATTTCACTAATCATGCAATTCTCCCAAGATTCCTCAATTCTATACAGATTGGTACAGAAACACTGGCACATTTTAAGGCTTGATAAAGACCTTTCACCATATTTATCAGAAAAACCTCAGTTTACCTTTAATTAAGCACCTACTATCAAACAAAAAGTAAGTCTGTCATACTTGCAGAGTCAAGATTCCAGGCCCAACACTAATTGGTTAAAGAAACCCAACAGTTTCTTCAAGTGTGGAAACTGTAATCAATGCCAGTCGCACATGATAATTGTATTTCTTTTATCGATAACTTTGGAATTTAAATCAGAATCCGTGACTTCATCAATTGTAAGATATGTTTTGTGGTTTGTGCCATAATTTGTATCTGTGGAAAACTGTATATTGGCAGTGCCATTCGCCAATTAAGAATCAGGATTAGAGAGCACCTTTCTAGTCTCAGATTATCGGAACCCAAATCACCCCTACCCTTACACTGGCAACTTGAGACTCAAGCTGACCTGAGATTTATTGGACTTATGAAAGTGACTAGGGGGAAAAGAGGCGGCAACCTGCAATTGAAATTAAGACACACAAATTAATTTGTTTTTTGCGATGTAATACTCGTGACCTTAACACTGATCATGAAATTAATGTCTTCTTATAATATGTTTTTGGGGATCATGTTTTAAGGGCCATTTGGTCTTCACCTCTTCCCACCAAATGACTAGCTTTCTTTTTTGGGGCTCTCCCTACTCACTGTGAGCTATATTGTTTCTAATTGATTTGTCTACTATATTATTTTCTATAATTGACCCTCCTATATTTTAGGAGGATTTGTCTAATTATGCCTCACTCATTTTGTTTTCTCTGATGTCACGCGTTGATTCCATCCGTGGTTCTATCTCTCTTTGCACTCATCGTTCATCTACTTATTTTCGTGCCACCCTACTGTTCGGGCACATACGCTCGTCTATTAATCATCTATTATCTTCACATTTATTTTTTCTTTCCTACATTAGTACCTTGATGCCTTTTTTTCGATAAATTTGTGTTTTCTCTGATATTGTACGAGAGTTTTCTTTTCTCACTCCGCCCATTTGTTTACTCTATCGTCACGCGCTAATACACGTGACGACAGGACGTCTGCACTCATTGGACATCTACTGTTTTTAGTGCCACCTTACTGTTCGGGCATATACCCTTGTGTATTTATCATCTATTTTCTTCACAACTATTTTTTCCTTCCTACATCATTACCTTGATGCCTTTTTTCGACTGAATTTGTGTTTCCTTCGAAATTGTATGAGTTTTCTATTCTCACTCCGCCCATTTGTTTACTCTGATGTCACACACTAATATGCGTAACGTCAGGACATTGATACATCACTTTCATGACGTTTTCGCAGGCTAATAATGATACTTGCCGCCATGAAAGCTGTACTTTCAAACAAGGGATTTGGCCCTCAGTATTTTTGGTGTTCCCATTTTGGGTAAGCGCACATTACTCACACACTCATAGTATGTTTCCTAATCAGAGCCCCTGGCCAATACCAATTTCTGGAGACTTAGTCACGCTTGATTTCACACTAATTATATGTTATCATCGATCTATTTCAGGACTTTAAATTGATCATACTAATTGCTGTAACTCGAACAAGAGCCCCCACCAGGTCATCCTATTTCAGGAATCCGTGCTGCATAAAGACGCATACGTTATACGGAATTGGGTCTCAGGTAGGGATGCTCCTGTATTTTAATTTATCAACTGAATCCCATCTAGAGATAACGAATATTTCTATTTACTGGATTTCCTTATAACTTAACATACAGTGCTACTTTATCAATTGAACATTTTGGATTTCTGGATCTCGCCAGCATAATTATTGGGACACGTTTATTGCTCTGAGACATTTGAATCTCTCAAGATATTTATTATCTAATATCCTCATTGTGATTTTTTCCACGATAGTCACTGGATGAATTTGTTATAATATATAGAATTTTGAGTGACATTATGCTCCTCGTCACTGGTGTTACAGCTTAGTTGTGGCTGGGATCGAGATTCAGGGCAAGATTGGTCTCACACCTACCATTGTTTTTGGACTTTGGGATACACTATTCAAGTATTACATTTATCATACTGCATCACTGGGTGATTAAACACCAAATAACAAATCGTCTGGTGTTCTTTTCTCTACCTGGAATACACACATTTTATATATATATATGTTTTCAATATCTTTTGTGTCTAGTCTCTTGGTGGACCGTGGTGTAGGCTTCAAATTGGCTCTCTTGTCTAAATCACTGGAACATTTCCTTTATAATACTGTACTTCTAATCACCATATTAGTGCACTAATGTATAGGTGATATGGATCACATATGACAAATAATAAATCATTCAACTCTTTTGATGGTTTTGTGGTAAACTATCTTGACCATGCATTATCATTTTTCTTATGATGTTTTTATGATGTTTCTTTTTTTGAACCTGGTGGATTGTCCATTTGATTGACTACCCTATCCTCAACCTAAACTGTGGTATGTTTTTGTATATGTTTATGAAACCATTGAATGGAAATATCTCCTTGTTCTTTATCCTTAATGATTTGTTGTTTTTTATATGAGTGACTGGATGACCAAACTATCGACTTCGTGTTAATTGCTTTTTGCTCACTTATATTACGATGTTGATTTTGTGCATACTTTCTGTAAATTACAGCCTTGAGAATGACCAGTGTGTCGAAACATGTGTCAGCCTTTATGCATATCTAATTAAAAATATGATAATTCTACATGTATGATTCACTGTGATTTTTAATGTCCTATGTGACGTTTTACCACATCAACAGGCTTTGAGCGCAATCATCATCCCATACACCCAATTGCTTATTTATACTGTCCAACTCTGGTGGATGAGTTGGAGGGAGGTGCATGATAGCTGCCAAAATCTACAAACCATATTGATAACCAAAACAGATAGGGATGAAGAGCGCACAGGTCTTAAGATTCAAATCCACCAACTATCTCAGTCACACTCTTTATTTGTGGGTTAACAACTTTTATCTGGTATGTGCAGGTTTATTGGGAGTGAAGCTCTGGCTTGAGTATAGAGAATACATTTTGTTCCCTGCCAAACTTGTCTAGCATACATCTCTATCCCACACCACAGTTTTCTTTTTTAAAAGCTCAACACCCTTAGGATTTTCCATTACCTCATTAAGGGCCTAATTCACAGAAGCACTTCATAATGGCAAAACCCCATTGGAAAAGGCTCTGTGAATAAGGCTCTAAGCGTCATACCGATAGAATATAAATGATTGTTTCCAGAATTCTGCAGGTCTCTAATAAAACCATTGGGCTTAGACTTTTGTAACTCGGCAGATAGTGAAATTAGAGACCCCTGCTCCGAGGACTGCATATAGCACCACAATTTACATCTGGCAAACGCCGATGTCGATCTTATAGATTGTACCCATAGTTCCAATCTAAGGGCCTCCAACGGTAATGACTGGGGCACTTTTAGAATCAACCTCAGAATTTCTCCCTCCACAGTTTCTAACCAGGCACTTCTATGTGCATTTAGAAATACTGCTCCGTATAAGATCAGTGGCACAATAGATGGACTGTATATCGTAATCATACCTTCTACATTTAAACACCTATTTTTGCATATGAATTTCTTTACAATCAACTATTTACTCATACCTTTTTTGGCATGTAGAAATGCTTAAGGAACCTATTATTTTGGGGCAGTCTAATAGGAAAACCCAGATACATATAGTCACCAACAACCTCAATCGGGGTGGTATTAAGTCTCCAAACAAAGCCTGGATGCAGAGATGCTCTCCTGCTTAAATGTAAGATTTTTGTTTTATCAATGTTAATAACTAAATCATTTGCTTAGCGTAGGTACTAATTGCTTCAATCGACTGCTGTAAACCGATCTGTGTATGGTCCATTATAATGATATCATCCCCGTAACATAATAGGGAATTGGTACGCCTTTCAATGAAGAGGAGACATTTACCTTATTTATCATTTGTCCCATACGAGCTCTGTACAAATTATATAGTATGGGGCAAGCGCACAACCCTGTTTTAATTCCACGTTAGTCTCAATGCACTGTGTCAATTGTCCCTCGCAGTTCGTGCAAATTCTGACCGTGGTATCCGTGTATAGAGATATAATAAAATGTAGTAGCTGCGGATCAAGATTCCAATTACGTAATTTGTCCCATAACACAGATCGGTTTACTGTGTCAAAAGCCGTAAATAAATCTATAAAGCAAACGTAGAGGTGCCTACTTTTGGTATTCTCGGCCTTTGCTACTATACCTAATGTTATGCACAGTCGAGTATTTTTGCAAAAGCCAGTTTGACACAAGTGCAAGAGTTCATGTTCCTCTACCTAAGCATTACGTTTTTTTCCCGTAGCAGGGAGCCAAAAATCTTCCCACTACTGTCTAACATGGCTAGAAGCTGATAGTTAGATGTGTTGCTCCTACAGCCCTTCTTAAACACAGCAAACAAAATCGAGGTTCGCTCTGGGGGGAATTATACCACTTCTCCATACCTTTGAAAATAGTTCAAACAGGGCACTTGACCACATGTCTGGATTCGCTCTAATCACTATATTGGCCAATCCATCTGGTCCTGGGGCTCTATTATTAGGGCTTTGACAATCAAGAGGATATCTATCTGATCAAAATCAACAACCCCCTTCACTCTACAGAGAGTTTCATTATAGCTATTGTCCCGGGTAGGAACCTTATAGAATAGCGCCTTAATAAATGTCACCCAATCCTTTTCAGTGACCGCAATATCATCGCTTCTAGATTTTTCTTTAGGGATTGTCTGATAAATGACCAAAACCTCTTGTTATCATTAAATTTGAGTAGGTCAAACAGAAACATCCAATTGGCATTATTTAAAAGTACCTATATACATTTTCACCCAGTTTGTATATTTGGTTGCCAATTTACTAAGCAACCTTTTCTTCTCCTGTTCAGTCAATCCCGAATGTTTTAAAATGGCCATTCTAGAGGTTCTATAGCCCAATCAAATTGCACCCTTCTTCCTCCGATACATACTGAGATGGAGCCCCAACAAGGTCATCAAGGCTTTGAAATCCCACTCATTACTTCTTAGCCAATTTACGGTAGCTAAATCATGTTCTGAGAAAAAAACTAGTTAGTCTTCCTACGTTTATGTCTGACCAAATATGGTTGGTGTGGTTATTAATGGACAGCTTGAGGCCTAATGAGGTATGAGTGACGGGCTTAGCCATCAAGGTATTCCATTTGAGGGAAGCATGGCCACTCAGAGCATTTTGTTCAATTTTCATAGCTGCGCAACAATTCCACAACAATTGATCCACCAACAGATAATTTAAACAGGAAGGAGAGATATTATTTGACTGTGTAACCTGTACATTCTTCCTACCAAGTTCTGTGGTATTTAAACATGTCAAATCATGTGTTTGTATCAAACCACCCCATTTCATACATCTGGGAGAATAAGTTCCCATATATTTGGTTTCCCTCGTATCTGTATCATACTTGTCTTTAATCACAGGGTGACTAACATAGGTGGGTTAAAGTCCCCTGCAATAATCAGAAGTCCTTTGGGACACAACTCCTCCCAATCACAAATCAGTTGTTCCATAATATTAAAAATGGTAGCCATTTCCTGATCTAGGGCCCCAATGGGCATTTACACGTTTATGGCCAGAATACGATACAGTATTTGGTCTGGGAACGTAATTACTGGCAGTAAAATATAATAGTTCTTAGGATAGTGTGTCAAGGGCTTTATATCTGTGTATGATCTGGCTCCCATAGCTAATCCACACTTCGGTCTGCCTCTACCCATCTTAATGGCCTTTTGATTCAGAAACCATCTAAGTGGAGGGGTTTAGCGAGCCAAGTCTCTTGTAGGACGGAAATATCACAGTTCTGTATATAGGAAATCCTCTCTTAATACTTAAGGAAAGAACTGTGTCCCCTGATATTCCATCATAGCCAAGTGGCTACCTTTTGCTCGACAGAATTTCACTTGTTGCTCACGTTTAGCGTTTCAGGCAACCATTGTACTCTGCCCACCTTTATACCAGTGCCATGATTCATGGGTCTTAGTGACACTCTCAGGCTTGCTCTTTCTGTTGCTGCTGCCCTCCCAGGATTTCCCCTGTAGTTTTCCATTGGCATATAATGGTGCTGGTGATCACTTGATATATGTTTTCTACATACAGTTATTTCAAAGCACAGTTCGTATAATTCATTAATGCTTGAGCACAGCAGGGATACCACCACTGGTGATATGAATTCGATCAGTGCACAGTTATAGCAGTCTCCCACTCTGGGTAATTTAATGCATGTCATATCATCAGTGCTCAAGCCAGAGAGTTTAGCAATAAGAGACCATCAAACCAATAGGTTAGATTGGTTCAAGAATGGGCTATTAAGTGCTGGGTTCAGTTCTGATATTTTTACCCATCTGCCTACTGGCAAGCGGTCCTCTTCGCTGGTACCTTGGCAAAAAACCTACTCAAATTGCAAATAATGCAGAACAACGCTCTACGAGCAGCCCTCAGCATACCTAAAAGAGAACACATTTCTGCAGCAAGACGGGATGCCCATTGGCTCACATCAAAGAGCAGGTCCTATTCAAAACACTTGCCATCACCCATAAGTGTCTCAACCACACAGCCTCCCCCTATCTCTCATACAAAGTCATTAAAGCAGGCTCTTCAAGACCTACCAGAACACCAGACTCCCACTGACTTGTAGTTCCCATAGTGAAACGCACCAAAGCAGGTGGCTCCAGCTTCCCCTTCATTGCATCCTGGCAATGGAACTAGTTGCCACACACGCTAAGGGTCGAACCTTCCCACCTTACTTTCTGCAAAGCCCTTGAAACATGGCTGTTTGTCTAACATTATTCGCTAACTTGTATACCACTGTCTTTTGTCATTCTGCATGTACTCACTTGTAACTAAGCAAACTGTAGAACATCTGTAACAGTGCTGCGATGCCTACGAGCTGTTGTGCGCTTTATAAATAAAAAAATAAATATAAATATACTTCAGCATTGGAGACTCCTTGGGCTGATTGGTTCTCAAGTTCCCCACTTTCAGAGAGCCTTTCACCAGCCCCAATCGTGCTTTTGTATCTCGCAATACCACTCTGCTGTTTCTCTGCTTTGGGACTAGTCACCCCAGAAAGACTGAGATCATCATTCATTGGCACATGCTGTGAGATGTTCGTTGACGGGTATTTGTTCACCCCTTTTTCTCAAACTATTGGGAGCTAGCCAGCCATCTATAGGGCCATGCGAGAGTACCTCCCTGGTGGAGCCATCTGCTTGCGTTTTTTTTTTTTTACCCCTTTATTGGAGGCTGTTCCACCTGGCCTCACCAATTCCTCGTTGGCCCTATGGGGGGGCCTGTCTTGGTGCATTGTCAGCTATAGGATCCATGCCCGATTGTTCTTCAAAATGTATCAAAACCTTTTCCATACAGAGTCTACGCCTCATTATCCACACAGTTGGTTCTTCCTCCTGATCGAAGTTCAGCAACTTCTTTCTTCTTTCCTCCACTGAGCATGTTATGTCAATGGGCAGTGCTGATATTTGATCACATGCAGCCTCCATGTCATTATCAATCAAAATAGTTGGTTCTAGTGGTTGCGCTGATACTATTTTTCCTGCCGTAGTCTGCCCCATCTGTGCATGCTTCAGTTTAGTGATGGTCGTAGAGGGGATAATACGCGTCCCCAGTAATGACTACCACTCTTGTCAAGATCAATTTTAAGTCACATTGTTCTTCGGCAATGGTGTAACAGAGGAAGCAAAGGACTTCTATCTCTGTTGTGCAAGTTGTAATAGCTCTCAATTGTGCGTGTTCATTTTCCATTTCCTTACCAAAGGAAATTGCCTTTGATAGAGCAATACTTTCATCCTCACCAGAGCAGTATGAAGAATCCGTTGTTGAAACCAGCCTACTTAAGTCTGGGCTGGCCGACAAATTAGAGCCAATAATATTTTCCAGGTCCTGTTTGGCTTCATTGTAGGGTTTAGCTGCTCGTACAGAATAGATTCAAGGGAGATCGATTATTATCGATTGTGACTGATCCTGGGGTTAAAGCCACTTGAGTATACGTATTTTCTTCTACAATCAGCTCAGTAGTGCTGGATTCAGGGAGCTTTGGATTACAGGCAGCTTGCAGAAGCCCTGATATTTTGGGCTGTGACGTCACCTGCCCGCTGGATTTATCTTTCTTGGCTTTCGGAGATGAAAGATTACCCGTAATATTAGGGCTGATGCTCCTTTGCTGGGCTTTTTCACTGTGCTCTGCATATTACATTTCCTCTATCTGTTACTTGTCACCCTCTCTTTGACGAAAATGCCCCCGTTGTGTCAGCAAGGTATAAGGTAGGGTTCTGTAATTTGTCAGTCTCCGCAGTACCAGGGGTTCAGAGGACGTCTTGTACTGGTTCCAATGAGGCTCAAACCAGCCATCTGCTCACAATACCATTTCCATTGCGGTCGTCCACCACTTTCAACCACCTCAAACACCCAAAACACTTCTCCTCACTTCGCGTTGCTTCGTGAGAGGACGCGGTATATGAGGGGAGCCGCAACCAGCACAGAGACCAGCAGCAGTTTCCAGGCACCTCCTCCCTCTCTGCCGCCGTTTGGGATATGTGCACAAAAACAGCCAAAACACTTCTACTCACTCCTCACAGTCAAACATTAGTATTTTTACATTGGAAATAAAGGGTGTAGGGGAGGGCAGAGTGACAAGATGTGAGAGTGAATCTGGAAAAAGATGATGTACTTGCAGTGCGATTGGCTACGAAACACACAGAGAAGAAGCCTAAATGAGTAGATTACAAAAACAAAGAAGTCCCCCTCTGATATGGGTATGCAGTGGCACATGAAAGTCAGGATGTCACCTAATTAGAAATCTTTAATTAATAAATGAACAGTTCATACATTTTTAAACTAAATGATTAAAAGAAATGGAATATGAGAAAGCGTATCTGGTTTGAAAAAGGAGGGGGAAGGTTTCGTCCCCCAGGCAAAATGCACTAATTTTCTTGTGGTTTTCAGGCAAAAAAAGCATTTTACCACAAGTAATGCAGGCAATAACATTCAGCGTTACAAAGCTTTTATTGTACCAAGTTAATGCACAAAAACAAAATATTTGATTAAAGCAATTAATGAACACACGGAATAGCTAGCTACACAACTGAGCATTAAACCTGTTTCTTATTACAATGGGATTACAGATACAACGCATGCAGTTCATAAAGAGTCAAAATAGTGCACACACCCACAGGAGTGGTCTTTAAACTAACAGCAAGAAAGGTACTGGCGGATGAATGGGGTTAGGAGGAACACAAACGAAAAAGAAAGATTACAACAATGAACAGGCTTAACAAATAAAGGATCAACTAAGGTCAGGGGGCATGTTGGGTACCGTTGAGATAAAGGGAGGCACCTTGTAGGAATCTTGTAGGAGGATAGGTAGAAGGGGGATAACGGGTGGAGGGGAGAAGGAAAATGAGAAGTACGGAAAAAACAAGTGGATGTAAATATTAATACTGACATTATAAACTAGAGCCCATGACAGCTTGTGTTAGCAAATTAATACAGCATACTGATCAACAGCAAACATCCAAGCACAGGAGAGTTATGAAAAATAACAGAAAAGCTGAAACCACTCTGACACTGAACAACTCGGAGAAATCATGACTTATGACCAAAGCTTGGTAGATAAGCCATGAATGCCTCATCAACGTCCTCCAGTTATAGCCCATTTGTAGTAGGAAACAAAATGTGGATTCTTGAGGCCTGAAATAGGAGGGAATAGCCATGTTGTCTTGAATTGGGAACTATATAGCTTCAGCTGTGTCCAAATTGTGACCCCTAGTTTTTAAAGTCAAATAACTCCGTGAACATTACTGATGTCCACCAGGATACAGAAAGGAGGCCTGCTTTTTTCCATTTAGAAGCGACTGCCTAAACAGGCGCGGATCTTACTAAGTGAAATTATGTCCTTTCCATTTTTTATAGCTTCACACACAAGGCGGCTGACTGAAGGATGAAGAAGGTGACGCCAAGGGGTAGGAATGAAATACTTCATTTAACATCCCATACTTTCAGCCATAATTTATAACAGCACTGCATTCAAGTGCCAGGGGGAGCGCTGCGCAAGAAATCCGAATCGGTATTACAGTGCCAACATGATTGGAACTTGCAAAGGCTGGTCGTATAGAGCTTAACCTGTGTCCAGGACACTATATGCAGTACAAAGTCGTTGGATTGTGAGAGTAAAATGGATTCAGAGGATAGATGCTTAACCTGAAAAGAACTTTCCCAGTCCGACTCAATGGCAGTTTGAGAACTCATCCTCCCATAATTTGTGGCAGCTGTGACGATTCATGGTATCTCGTCACTTCTCTCCAGAGGTGAGCGCTTACATGTGAGGTGAGTCCGTTATGCAGCATGCCTCTTAGGGGTGGCGGAAAGCGGGACCTCACAAGGAGAGACTCCCCTCATGGGGAGAAGGACTGCTGTTCCGTGATGGAACTCCCCAACCATCCTACCCTTGAGACCATAAAGTCTGCTGAGAGACAATCCGATAGCACTACTGTATGTTATTGCAATATTCCTTCCTGCAAGAATTGATACCACCAAGATAAGGAAGACTAAAATAGAAATACAGTCTGATCTCAAGTCATCTTCCAAGAGTACTGTGACAAAGAAGATCGATGGAATTATGAAAAGTACTCCTTTGCTAAGTACTGAGAAGAGGTGGCCCAGGGGAGCCAGGAAGAATACACAATGGACACAAACAAATAACTATGGCACTCTGCTGTGGTGGACAAAGCTGTTTGATATGAAAATGGAGAAAGGACTCACTGAGAGGCGAAGTAGGCATATAGCCTGGCAGACCCGGGAAGTTCGAACTTGGAAGCAAGAAGCTACGTTGGCGAAGCAAACCTCAAGTCAGGAGTGTGCCTGCAAAGGACTCCTGCACCCTGCTGTCGGCAGACACAGTGCGGGCCTGACTAGATGCTGGTAACCGACCAACAGTGGCGTGGCCTGAGGGAGGTGGACCGAGCGGTCCATTAACTGCGCTGACACCATGCAGAGGAGCCAAAGCATGGCAGTGTGGTGTGAAAGGAGAAGCAAGGAGAGTGGTTGTGGTTGGAACGCAGCGACCCAACACCCCAGGAAGAACCAGTGATGTGCCCCAACCATGAAAGAGGTAAACCGGATTACGGGAGACCCAGTAGGGGATTGTGGGAAGGGTGCTGAATGTAACAAAGACATCAGGAGTAATCCACTCTCGTCCCAGTAGTTGTGTCAAGAGTGTCGAACATGAAGAAGACATCGGGAGTAATCCCCCCCCTCATACTAGTAGTTGTGTTAAGAGTGTTGAATGTAAAGAAGACATCAGGAGTAATCTCCTTCAACTCCAGAGTTGTGATAAAAGTGCCAAGTGTGACGATTATGCAAGTGATCTTCCTCATCTCAGTTGTGTCAGAGACTAAAAGAGAAGAACATATCAGGAGTAATCTCCCTCAACACTCTATCCTCAAGAGGGACACTAAAGCTAAAGAGTGCCAGAACAGTCTCCTTTAGAATGTGTTAAAAGGAAACAGGACACTATGGGAGCAATTCTCCTTGTACTCACCAAGAAGAGGATGGTAAAGAAAGTCAAGGAATAACTGTATTAGAAGCAGGACTGTATAACCTTTAGGCAAGCCCTGAGAGAAGCTTGGGAAGAATTGCCAAGGTTAATAAAAACTGTTGCAGGACGTTAGCCAAAGATAACCAGTGACTGAACCAGGAGAAGGGAGTCATTCACTTGTTTAGCCACATCATTGTTGAAACAGGAACTCACATTTAGACAAGTTTCTCCATCTGTGTACACCTAGGCTGCTCAACCTCCTTCTACCTCTTGCTTATCCTGCCTGTCTAGATGTAGCCCCCCATTACCATGAGGCGCGGCTTTGCTAGACTCTGCATTTACCCTAACCCGACACTCATGTATCTATATGCCTAATGTAGCCCCCCATACCATGAGCCGTGGCTTTACTACACTATGCATTTACCCTACCTTAGCCCTCATGTATCGGTATGCATAATGTAGCCCCCCCATGCAATGAGGCATGGCTTTGCTAAACTATGCATTTACCCTAACTTAACCCTCATGTATCTGTATGCCTAATGTAGCTGCCCCCGTACCATGAGGCGTGGCTTCACCAGACGACTCCTAAGAACCACTAGTACGTTGTAATGTATGTGGGGGCCTGCACTTTGAAGGTTGTTTATTGACACTTACTGTAACTAGCTCCCTGATGCCTGTAGGTTTAGTGCGCTGCTATAAATGCAAATATGAATAAATCAAATAAATAAATAAATAAGGAAAAAGGTTACAAAATGAAAGCCTGGAGGCTGATTAAGCTGGCCAGGAAAAGAGAGTAGTTGATGAACTGTTGAACCAGGAGTCATTCTCCTGGTATTGGCTACAAGTGCAAAGTTCAACAGTTATCAAAGACTAATAGAAACACGTCTGTAGGTCTGATCCCATTGAACCAGGAGAAGGGAGTAATTCTCCTGGAACTATTGATGTTAATGTCTTTTGTTAGTGGTAGGGCTAGAGTAGGCTAGTTTGGACAGAGGATGGACACTTTTGATTTTCACAACCACCCAGATGCCGAGCACCGAAGTTATTCTTTTGTTAGGTAGGGAAAACCCTTTATAGACAGGGGAAGACAGACCATTTTCATTATTGTTTAAATAAAGATCCTAGTAAAAATGTCACCCCTTTGTCCAACTCCTTACTCCAGCATGCCACACAGCCCAAAAGATGTACAAAAATAGTAATCTCTTTGACTTTCATACTCTAGATGCCATGTACCTTGACTCTAACATTCCCTCTGTCCTCATCCTCCTCGATCTCTCTTCTGCCTTCGACACGGTCAACCATACCATCCTGCTCAACCATCTCCGTGAAAACCTGGGTATCACTTATCAGGCTCTGGCTGGCTGACCTCTTTCCTCTCAGATCGACCCTCCCAGGTCCAACTTGGGTCCTTCCTTTCATCTATCTTCCCCTCTACCTGTGGTGTTCCCCAGGGGTCTAACCTCTCACCCTGGCTTTTAAACCAATACCTGGCAACTCTCGCCCACTGCATTGCCACTTTCTGCTCAAATTTCCAGTGCTACGCTGACGACACTCAACTCATTTTCAGGCTGCCCTCTGCCACCTCCTCTCCCTCTCTCATCTCAGATTGTCTAACTGTCATTCAAGATTGGTGTGCCGCCAATGATCTTTGTCTGAATGCCAGCAAGATGGAGATTCTCCTCATCGGCACACCTTCACCATCCTTTCCCCTCACTCTCTGGCCGGCCTCCCTTGGCCCTCCTCCTACCCCCACCTGCGAGGATATGAACCTCCGGGTCATCTTTGACTCCACCCTTTCCTTCTCCGCCCACATCTGTGAGGTCTCTAAAAAGTCAAATTTCCTAATGCACCTCCTCAGAGTTACTCTGCCTTTCCTTTCCTTCCCCCAGAAGCTCATGGTATCCTAAGCTCTGGTTCTCTCTAGCTTGGACTATTGTAACAGCCTCTTTCTAAATCTACCGACCTCTACTCCCCGCCCTCTGCAACTAATCCAGAACAGGACTGCTAGACTTGTCCTTGGCCTCAAGCCCTGGGATCGTATCTCTCCAGCTCTGAAATCTCTCCATTGGCTCCCAGTGGATGCAAGGCTTAAATTCAAAACCCTCTGCATTGTCCACAAGGCTTTCTGGGGCCTGGCTCCAAAATACCTTCAGCTATCCTTCCACAAATACCTCCCCTCTCGAGTTCTTTGCTCCTCTACCTCCAACTCCCTCAGGGTCAGTCGTTTTTCAAAGAAACGAGCTGGGGGTAGATCTCTGTCTTCGGCTGGGGCCTCCCTCTGGAACAACCTCCTTGCCACTCTAAAACTTGAGAAGAACCATTTTTGGTTCCGGAAGCACCTCAAGACCTTCCTCTTTTCTTATGCCTTCGCCCCCCCTCCCCCCTGCTGATCTGTTCTCTCTTGGCACTGTGCACCTGTCCACCCTCTGTTCTCTGGGCCCAGGTACCTGCTCACCCTGCCAGCCTCCCGCACTGCCTCTGGGCCACCTCTTGCACTGGGGTCTGTATCTGCATCCATACAGCCCCCATTTTTCTTCCTGCACTTATCAGACCTACCCTGTCTGCTGCCTTAAACCTAGCACTTGCGAATTGCTGGCTGCACTACCACTGTTTGTCTTTATTATTTATTAATTGTTATTTATCTGTTTCTTCTCTGCTTCGCACTTTCCACTTCTCCCCCTTCCATGCACTTTTCCCCTCCCCCTCTCCCATGCACTTGCGCATTCTCAATGTCACTGGGCCTAGTAAGATTGCCGTTTTGTTCTCCCCTGTTCCCCTTCCTTGCCTTGTCGCGCTCTGAAACACTTGTGTATGAGCGCGATAGAAATAAAATATCAATATCAATATCAATTTCAATGTTACCGGAGCTAGATAACCTGTTTAGTTGGCTCAGAATAACGGGTTCACACAGGTGTGTGTCCTTGCTGATTAGTGAGGATCTAAGCTAGGATCTAGGTGGATAATACTTAAAGAACTTCTGAGATAGAAGGTCATGCATTTTTGACTGAGTTCCCCAACAGTGATGTTTCTGCTGCAGTGGAAAAAACCAGGAGGAAAAAAGGAGAAAATGTTTTTGTTCAAGGTCTTCCAACAGGACATATTACTCTTGCAATGTGGACATTATTATTCCACCATAACGTAGCGCGATTATTTTTCAGTGGTTGCAGCTGACGCAGATGTGGCTTTGTGGTTGGAAAGAAAAGTCTGGTATTAATTGAAAAGGGTCTGAAGGACGTGAAACATCGCTTAATGGTGCAAAAGTCTGATAGAAGCTAATCCTACGAGGAGATGGGTCTGGAATGACAAACATGCTTTCTATTGTACTGATGATGTGCATTGTATCTTTGCTACATTACCTCATTCAGGTACAGAGTTTACCCTAGAAACTATGGGATGATCAGGGGTCTCGTTGAGATATTTGTCAATCTTTGCCATTGTGTAGAAGGAAGCTGTCCTAATGTTATCTTGAGTGAGAAATTCTGCTTTCTGTTTAAACAGCCAGCAATTCTTTGAGCTTCAATTTTTCCCCAAAGTTCCTTTGTTGCTTTGGGGTGTATCTGTAACATGTAAGAACGACTTTTATCTTTAATGTTCATAACCTTTACCTTTTGTTTTCATAACCTGTTTTATCCATGATCACTAATGCATCTTCCTTGCCTGAATGTTTTTTAATAGTGATGTATGTGTTACACCTTAAATCCATCAAAGTCTGTTATGTGTGATGCACATTTTGGAAACGGTGTTTGCTTTCATTTTCCAGATTGAATACATCTTCTAGTACTCATCTTTCACTGGAGGCATTTTCTGAAGGTGGCTTGACAAGAGAGGGTGTGCAGAGTCCTGTGGTGTTGTATTTTACACTCTGCTTCTTCACTTAAGAATTATTAGAATCTAATCTTTCCCATGAGTTTCAAATTCCTTTCTCAGAGTGAAGGGCTCACGTTTGCTGGTTATGACAAAGCCTGAGCCTTTTTCCAATAGCTCTTCCTTCGTTTGAGTTGATGAACTGAGATATTAACCATTAGCCTCTTCCATGGCTTGCGACTCTGGGGTCCATGATCCTCCATTCCTTTTCACCTTCATCCTCTGCCTGAAAAAGGCCATTTTCCACATTTCCTCTGCTGCCCCCTTTGTTGTACTACTTGCAGTCCTCTAGCCATTTGGCCCTTCATTGCCAGTTGAGGTGACTAGTGTCTCTTTTGCTGAACTCTCGGTGATAGCCCGCACTACTTGAACTGTATGAGGTTCCTCTGAAATGTATATGCCTGATTTCTTTTTTTTATGATGACCACTGATTTCGGTCTGTAGTGGTATCTGGGGTGTCCCCTGTCTGCATGACTGTACTTTGCCAGGTTTGTATTTCTTTCACTGGTTATGTAGTCTTTACATTTTTTTATTTCTCAATTTATTCATCCGGCCTTTTTTTAAAAACAACTAACAGGCATACCAATTTTATTTTATTCCGATTCAGTTAGACATGGTGCGCTGAGTCCTAATACTTATGTAATACCAGAACACATCCAAAAATAGTTATAAAGTAGAATTGATTTATTATGTTTTAATGTAAAGTCTAAAAATTCCTTCAACATTTCCAAATGTAAATAATAGGACACTGATTTTATCCTAATAGAAATAATCAAGTATGACTAGTGCCAAGTCATGATCAATAGACGTATATAACGCCTTCAAATCCATAGTAGCTAGCCAATGTGAGATTATCTGTCCACTCCATTTTTTCTAATCTCTCAAGTACATGCATAGTATCCCTTTATATGCGATTCGATTTTATATACTTCTAGTCTTAGATGATGTCAATGTGTTTGGACACGTTTTCAGTGGTTCAGCCAATGCTGCTGACTATTGGTCTAACCTCCGGTAAGTATTGACTTGTTTTGTGTATCTTCGTGACATAAATAGTGGGTATCCTAGGTTTTTCCTTTATAAGAAATGTTCTCTAATCATCTGTAAGTATCAGGATTAACAGTACTAACCAGGAATATAGTTAATAGTGAAACAGTGGATACTCAAGACAGATTTCATCAAATAACATGATATAGAGTTCAGGAAAGTTTGACACACTTTAATAAGGATTCCCCAAAAGTGATATTTGAGAATCAGGTAATAATAATGTGTAAAGCCTCATTGGGCACGGTTATGGTATTTGGGAGCAAATAGACATCATCAAGTTGATCATGCGTGACGTCATCACGATAATAAGTGACATCAATTTAAAAACAATGTTAAGATGGTGACCGCTCATTGACAAGCGGAATAGCGTAATTTTGAAATAATTATTTAGATTTGACTTGCAATGATTCCAAAGGTTTGTTGGTAATATGGGACCTATACGTTTCCTATTAGGGGCAACCGTTGATGTATTCAAAACAGGAAAGAATGATCCTCTCTAGTAAACATATCTAAATGCAATCCTTTTGGAATTCTTTTTAGGATTTCAAAAAATAGATGGGGAAAACAAGACATTGACAAACACATGACTTTTTACTCTTATGTGAAGGAGAAAACAGTGATTCAGGTAAACAAAATAACATGTGGGAATTTGCAATAAACCTACATTGCCTCATAGAAAATCGGATGAATATATATTTATTTCTCATTTACAGATTTAATCAAACACTGGATGTCTGAAAATTACACCAGACCAAGGATGATTAGGTTCTATAAGTGAACATTACATTCCAACTTTAACTGCATCATATTAACAATTGGTAAGGAATACAAGAGATCAACAATCGCATTCTACCACATCATCCATATATGATGCCTAATATTACTATTCTCTTTTCTCTCTCCCCCCTTTTTTTGCAGGAGGTTCTTTTGAGTTGAATCATCAAGAGATTATCTCATGCAATTATAGCATATTGTGAACTGGTTTTGAGGTTATCTTTAGACTGGGTTCTTTTGGGAAATGTATTGATGATCAACTATATATGCAAAAACACAATTTGGTGGGTTTGACCATAGCCGTGACAAAATCCCTTTGGGGTGAAGCATGTGCACCAATTTGATTGTGTCGGCATTTATAACAGAATGGTTTGTAGTTACATAATGGAATTGGAATCAATCCATTCTACTTTATAACCATATTTGGATTTGTTCTGGTATGTCATGAGTATGAGTACTCAGCGCACCATCCCTAACTGAAACTCATTCATAGGAATTTATTGGGGACGTTTGGTGAAGAACAGCCTTCTCTTCGGTTGCAGCAGAGAAATAGTGAAACACTTTTGAATGTTATTTAAAAGAGAAATGTTGAATGTTATTAAAAGAATATCTAAACAAAGGGTAGGCGCACTGCTAACAATTCACCACTCATATATCCATTAGCAATTTCATTATATCTTCTTTCTTTGTTAATTTTTCCAGAATCTATTTATTTACCTCACTTGCCGTATCTAGGATTAGAAAAAGCCAATCTCATCCACATTTGCTATGTGGCTCCAAGTAGTATTACATTTTATGTTTGTCTCAACTAGTTCTACAGTAGCGCAGACCACAAATGGATTAACACACCAAGGCCCTCATTATGACCCTGGCGGTAAGTGAAAAACGATGCCGGTAAAGGATTACCGGCATCGCTTACCACTCCGGCCGATTATGACCTGATAAAGCACTATTAGCGGCACCGTAATTAACGGTGCCGCTAAAAGCGCCAAGGGCGCGGGCACGCGGCCACCCATGCCGCAAATACCGGCATGGCGCAAAGTGGGGAACATTACGAGTCACGCGGACATGCAATTAACGCCCAAGTGAAGGCCGTAAAGTACCTTACCGCCATGGCGCAAATACCGCCATCGCGGACCACCCGTAAATGGCCATGTGCAGTGTTCCCAACTGCCACAGGTGCACACAATCAGCACAGGTGGAAGCGGCAATACAGACTGGGCAAGCACAAAAGGAGCACACCCCACCCCTTCCCACATCCAGTCACACACCGCAATGATTCCAATACTACTAGCAATGCTGGGGCTGGAAGACCTGATTGCAGTGGAAGTGCTACTACAACAACAACAACAACAACAGACAGCACAGAGGAGACGCAGGAGGGCAAGGCAGGGCCAGCATGCCCCACCAGCACAGCCAGTTGCACCATGCAGGCAGCCCCCAATCCCACGCATCATAGCCAGTCCATTCAACCTAACCGCTGAGCAGATCCACACCCTGTACCGTCTGGACCGGGACACCATCACCACCATTGTGGACATGATACATGACAACATTGTCAGCCTGATTGAAACACGCACCGCCATCCCACCCTTACTGAAGGTAGTGTCTGTGCTCCACTTCCTGGCCACAGGCACCTACCAGCACACAGTGGGGCACTTGCATGGCATTTCACAACCATTATTCTCACATACGCTGAACCAAGTGCTTGGTGCCCTCCTCAAGCACACAGACGACCACATTTCCTTACCACGGTCTGCCCAGGAGATCTCAAACACCAAAGTAGGTTTCCATTCACTGGCTGGCATACCAGGTTGCATTGGCGCCATCGACTGCACCCATGAGGAATTGGTGGTCCCACATGCCATGGAGGTAGCGTACCGCAACCGTAAACTATACCACTCAATCAACGAGCAAATGGTATGCGACTCGAACAGGATCATCACACATTGTTGTGCCCGATTCCCCGGATCAACCCATGATTCAATGGTCCTGCGGAACTCCACGATACCACGCTACATGGAGTGACATGCAGGGCAGAGATCCTGGCTTCTCGGTGAGTCGCATGTTATGCCCATGGAAATGTGATGTGGGTAGGTGATTGAGGTATAGATGCATACTTCACCTGGCTGAGATGGGGGGGGGGGAAGAGATGCATACTTCACCTGGCTGAGATGGGGGGGAGAGATGCATACTTCACCTGGCTGAGATGGGGGGGTTGGGGGAGGAGATGCATACTTCACCTGGCTGAGATGGGGGGGTTGGGGGAGGAGATGCATACTTCACTTGGCTGCGAATGCCAGAGGGAATGGAGCATGCTCATACCCCAAAGCAGCCCAGACTGGAGCTGACACCTGACCACATAAGGCAAGATGTAAGCAGCCCTACCATGTAAATGAAGCAGTGTCACAACCATTCCACAGCCATCTGCATGTGCACTGTACCAAATCAGACTGCATCCCCCTCAAGAAAATGCAGCTTCAAGCAATGACTATAGCCAATACACAGCACCAAACACCATCAACTGAAAGGACAGTCCCCCATTACTGCGTACAAAGGAGTCACATGAGGGTCAAATACATCAATACACTACTACACTGACACAAAGGCCCAACTGAATTGCATGATACCATTTGTTGTGCGTAGTGAGATCATCATGAGGCTGATATCAACGATGCCAGGATGAAAGCATACAAATTACTGGTCATCTGCCAGATCACAGAAACAACCACCGTGGACTAACACATTGCATGAGCACTCACAAGGAACTGGACCCGCCTGCTCCCACTAGCTGATGGCATGCAAACCAGTCCATAAGAGGAATACACATATAGCAGTCACATTGTGTGTCTCCATTCATGCATGGAAATGGGGTTGAATTTAAGAAATAAATGCATGCCATGGTGTCACTTAATGAGGTCAAATATGATGTGATGACTTACACATACATTGTTGCCCACATGCAGCTGATGCAGGCTATCTGTTGAAGAGGTGGCTCCTTACCCCAGTCCGGAACCCACAGAACAGGCACGAGGAGGACTATAATCGTGCCGATACACGAACCCGTGTGGTGATTGAGCAGACATGTGGCCTCTTGAAGGCACGGTTTCGCTGCCTCAGCAGGTCTGGTGGGGCACTCCTGTACCGCCATGAGAAGGTGGCAAAAATCGTCATGGCATGTGTCATGCTACACAATATGTGCATCAGACGGAAAGTGCCCCTGCTCCCTGACGCTGAACTGCAACCACACGACGAAGAGGATGAGGAGGGTGGGGATGGGGCAGCACCTCAGGGAGGCAGTGATGCACAGGAGGGACGTGCATGCGTCAGACACTGATCAACCAATGTTTCTAGCACACATGGACGGGGGTGTTACATGGAGATGGCACTCGGGGCACTTGGTGTGTCAGGGACATGGACACTGTAGACTGTTAACCAATAAAGCACACGTATGCAATAAGCAATGTCCACACATGTGAATTATGAGTAACCAAAATGTGTATTGAAGAAGTATAACTAAGTGAACAAGCCCTCCACCCCACACACCATCTCCCCCCTCAACTCCCCAACACACCCTCTTCCCCCTGCCCCCTCAACTCCCCAACACACCCTCTCCCCCCTCCCCCCCCCAACACATGGTGTGCAGTACTGTCCACCAGTGGACCACATGACACCAGTATGGAAGGCTGTGCCTACTGGCATCACCCTCTTCCAGCACCAGGTGCCCCCCTGTCTGATCGGCGCAGATTCCTGCCAGACCTGCGCACGGGGCTGGTCCTGGTGGAACTAGCAGCTGAATATGTACTTGTTGCTCGGATAACTGTGTTGGAAGCATGTCCCGCATTGCTGCCACCATCTCAAACAGTACGGGCCGAACTGCGGCCAGTTCTGCACATATGTCCTTTGAGGATGACTCTATTGCTGACTTCAGGGATGCAGCACATTCACGGATGTCGTCCCTTACACTACCACATTCAGTAATGTGCTGCGTCAAGAGGCCAGTGAGCTGCTGCTGGTGCCTTACAATGTCCTAGATCCCCTCTTGGGTGTTTGGGTCTGGGGTGGATGTTTGAGGGGTTCCCGAAATACTGTGTTCCTCGGGCACAGTTGGGGTGGGGCTAGGAGTTGCTTGCCATGAGTTAGCCGGAGACAGCCCGTGCATGCTGGTGTCAGGCAGGCTGCATGGGGACGGGGTGGGGAATGCAGGGGGCCAGTGGGGGGAGTTGCAACATGCAGCACATCCCCTTCCTCGTCATCAGAGATTGCTGCTCTGGCAGCTGTTTCGCCAACTGTGCTGCTTGCAGCCGATGCAGTCCCTTCTGCCGCCGACACTTGGGTGATGGTGGCTGTTGTGGGCGCCATAGTGGTGGATGTAGAGCACATTGGTGCTGTGGCCTGTGGAGTGGTCTTGGCCTTCCGATGTCGTGCCGGTTGGCCTATGCCCCTTGAAGTGGAGGGGCGGTGTGATGTGTCTACGGGCATTGAGCATGCATTGGGGTGGCTGCATTGATATGGATTGGTAGATGAGTCACATTGGGGGGAGTGACATACAGGTTTCCTCACTCTTGGGTGGGTGATGCAAGGAGGCATTTGGGTTGCAACACAAATGGGCTGCATCATGCATGTGGACAAGGTGATGCTCTGCACTGCCTGTAGGCAGTCTTGTGCTTATGTGTCTGGTGGACCCTGATATACATCATTGCACTGTCAGTTCATGTGGACATCATCGTGGTGGTATTGGCATTGTTTGATTAGAGACACCTACCTGCATCGGCTGATGACGGGGCTCCTCTCTTCATGTCCCCGACTCCCTCTATTGACTCAGTGACTATGGTGGAGGCACATATCTCCTCCCATGGTTGGAGTTTTATGGGCGACTCTGCACCTCCACCTGTCGCCATCCCAAGGTTTCGGTTGGCCGACAGTATACTTCGCACACGTAGACGTAGGTCGTCCCATCGCTTGCGGCATTGTTTTGGTGTGCGGGGTGTGGTGGCGACAGCACTGACTCTCTGGGCGACCAATGCCCAAATCTGCTTTTTACGCAGCAGCTCTGGTCGGGACATGTCAGTTGCAAACACCACGTCTGCATGCTCCTGCAGTGTCTCTGCCAACATGGTGAGCTCCTCTCAGGAGAAGCGCTCCTGGCGCAGCTGATCTCCAGTTTTTTTGACAGCTTTTGGCATCCTAAATTCAAACAGGTGGTGGTTGAGGTGTGTGGGAGTTCTGGGGGTCAGATGGCTCCTGGTTGTGCTGGATGGCAATGAATTGTGTTTTTAAAGATGGCCCCTGTGCTCTTTCCCGTTACTGTGCGATGACGCTACTTCCGGTTCCGCTTATTTACGGTCACCGCTAATAGCCGTTTCCGCTATTTGAGGTGACCCCTATTAGCGGTGACCGCTAATGCCAATGGCTAGGATGCCAGAGGTGCTATTTCCACTACAGACGATGCCGGAAAGGGGGATTTTTCGAGCTTTTGTGGCATGGCGGTGAGTTCATTACCGGCATGGCGCAAAGCTCGTGCCCGCAAACTCGTAATGGGCCGCTTTTAGCGGTCTATTGCCAGCACGGAAATGGTAATTGCGCCATGCCGGTAATGACCGGTACTTACTGCCAGGGTCGTAATGAGGGCCCAAGTGTCTATATTCCTTGTATAATAGCTCCGGCCTATACACAGAGATGGTTGTTTTTTTCTTGCACTCAGAACTAGAAACAAAAGTAGAAATTCCCATGGTCATGCGCCCCAGGACAGCCATTTTATATATTCTGCTTGCATGGGCCATGTGGCTCGCCACCTTAACAGCACAAAGCTTTGCTTTGAAAGGAGTCAGTGCCCTCCGGCACATCTATAGAACTTTGCATGTATGGGCACGCCCACCACTATTATTTGCACACTTCCCTCTACAAAAAATAAATAGCAAGCAGAGTGCATTTTCTAACCAGACATTCGTTTTAAAAAAAAATGTGTCTTGATCTATAAATTGAGAAGGCAGTTTCAACGTGGAATACAAAACAAGGGAATACGCATTCCATAATTATTGCAGGGTCAACACCTACAGGTAGGTTTTTACACTGTCAGGATGCTGGCTTGGTCATATGCCTGGTACAGGTTACATATATATGTATATAGGTATTTATATGTTGGTAAGTTAGGCAGGCATAAATTTCCTTTTTTCCTTGAACGATTATTGCAGAAGATGTGCATAGCCCAAGGCAAGATGGAGGGAACAATTGAAAGTTCTACGGATGATGGCAGCCTGGAATCCTGAGGTTACATGGATTTCTGACAAGTATTCTAAACTGCCTTTCATTGACTGTAAACCTAGAGGTAGGACCAATTTAGAATAAGCTCCAGTTTTCAGGCCCATTTATAAGCTTAGGAATCGTCCACACTTCGTGAGACATGATCCAGCAGCCTGGTGGGATGATTCATTTTTTATTTTAGAAGCCAGTGGGTTTGGAGAGATGGTTTACTGTTTACCTAAAAGGAAGAATTTAAAATAATGACTTGAACATTAGACCTGCCTGGGAGCCATGAGTTAAAAGTTAATAATTTACTATTTAAGTGTAATAAGTCTAGTTTTCGGAACTTCAAGAAGAAATAATACCAGCTTGCAGTAGCCCTGTTACATGGTTTGTTCCTGAGGGTATCCCTACAAAATATCCCCACCAAAAATATCGCTGTACATATGGTCGTTTGTCTCGCCATAGGCAATATTTTTTGGGGGGAGAATTTGTGGGAGCGTGGGTTGCAGGGGTGTCCCCCGCACATTTTAAAATAATGCGAGGGTTGCTGGGGTGTCCCCCACAGGTTACATAGGTCAATATTGCAGCAAGAATATGGCAATATATTTGTATCGCAATATTTTTGCGGGGATATTAACACATGGAACCGTTCCTGAGTGTGTCCGCGTGAGGGAATGAGCCTGCAATTGATGCATTCAACAGCATGCTATCTCAACCCACCTTTTAAATACATTTGGGGTTTGGAAGTGCTAGGATGAGTTCTGGAATTTGCCAGCTGGAGTATTTTTGAGTTTCTATGTGCACCGTGACACAGAGAGATGGCGTTTGAGAGCTGGGGACTCATTACGACCCTGGCGGAGGACCATGGTGCTAATAGCACCATGGTCCATGCCGGTAAGTTACCGACTCCGCCATGGAGAAAGGGGGAATTACCACCCCATTACAAGTTTGGCGGGGCGGTAATTCCCCCTTCCTCCATGGCCCTTCCCCATTCCCATTTTTGCCCCATAGGGCTCAATGGTAATGGGGAAGGCGCTAAGTACGGTGCCGCAAACTGCGGCACCGTAATTAGCACCAAGGTCCCTTTGCGGGTCCCTACTGGTCTACACCAGCCGTTAAGGTCGGGTCCCGCAAAGGGACCTCGTAATTAGGCGCTAATAGGTTAACGGCGCCACAGCCTTTTACGGCGCTGTTAACCCATTAGCGCCTGGGTCGTAATGAGGCCCCAGCCATTAAGGTCGGGTCCCGCAAAGGGACCTCGTAATTAGGCGCTAATAGGTTAACGGCGCTGCAGCCTTTTACGACGCCGTTAACCCATTAGCGCCTGGGTAGTAATGAGGCCCCTGGAGTGTTTCGAAGCTTCCGTGTGTACCGCAACGCATTGAGGAAGCTTTGTTCTTTTCTGTTGCAACTGAATAAGAGACACCAACAGTACACACTGTAACGTTCTCGTTTTTGGATGAAAGGAAAATAAACTTTGCCATAACTTGATATTCACATGCAAAGAAGGCAAACTGCAGTTAGTTTATAACACTTTTGGCCTCATTGCGACCCGGGCGGTAAGGGAATACCGGTACCGGTAAGGGCACTGGTGCCGGTAATCCCTTACCGCCCTATTCCGAGTTCCCTTTGCGGGTCCTCCCTTAATGCCTGGTTTTACCAGCCGTTAAGGACAGGACCCGCAAAGGGACTTTGGAGCCAATAACGGTACCGCAATTAGCGGTACCGTTATTAGCGCCTTCCCCATTCCCATTGAGCCCTATGGGGGCTCAAATGGGAATGGGGAAGGGCCATGGTGAATGGGGAATTACCGCCCCCGCCAACCTTGGAATGGGGAGGTAATTGCTCCATTCACCATGGCGGAATCGGTAAGGTTTTGGAGGCAACCATGGCGCAAATAGCGCCATGGTTACCGCCTGGGTCGTAATGAGGCCCTTTATCAGTAAAGGCTCAGTTCAGCAAAGGAGCAAATAAGTAAACACGCGAGCATGCTGTAAGGCATATACCATAAACCATGACTAGTTTTAAAAACGTTATCCTGAAAAGACTTAGTTTATCCATTAAAGTTAAAAAGATTAGCATTAGGAGCGCTGGTTAAGCAAAACAGTTGTAAAATAAAATCTTTATAAGACTCTGATAAAGGGAGGAGGAGGGGGGAGAGAGAGAGAGAGGGAGAGAGAGAGAGAGAGAGAGAGAGAGAGAGAGAGAGACCGAGAGAGAGAGAGATTTAAAGACAGTATGGACAATTCCTTCAAGAAGTATAAAGAAGACGATTTTTATAAGGACGTCTTCAAGAAAAGAAGAGAGAACTCAGCTTCTGAAGAAGTGCAGAGATACATTGCTAACACCATGTAGGCAATTTAGCATGAGATTACAGGTATGTTTGAGCAATAAGGGGGGAACCTGTTTTGGGAAGAAAGAGTTTGAGGACAGTTTTAGTAATGTAATGTCTTTCTCTTTAGAGGTCACAACAGTACTACTGCTTTGTGTAGAATATGTGTACCTGGTTTATTATGTATCCCATTCCCGTTCCCTCTGGTGTGAGAAGTGCATTGTCCTAATATTAGACAGTGGGCTAAAGACCACAGAGGGGTGGAGCCAGCAGCTTCTGCAGTTTTCTTCAGGATCCTCACATACATATATTAGAAGTTATGTATTACTATTTTCCATCATAAACAGACACTGAATACTTTGCCATATTGATTTACAGAGGGGGCATCTTAACAGCAGTGAATGGGATCTTCACAAAAGTCAGGCATGTGTTTTTACAGCAGAAATAGGTGGACATACGAGACTATTCCAGAGTCTTAAAAACAGTACAACATCCATTCTCTGGTTTCTCACGGACAAGTCAACCCTGAATTAGAAGTTCAACGGGGAAGAATTCAGAAATGTACCAGTTGAAGTCCTTCACAAAGAGGAGGTAGTGTGCCGTATGCATGAAGATTAGTAACAGATCTTAGTTTTTACTTCTGCATATTGGGATCTGCACTCTTCAAAGAGATAGATGGATGATCTGAAATAGGTCAGGGGTTTGGTTTCTACACAAGAATGAAACAATGAATGGAATGAAACTGACCCGGTTCTTTAAATTTTTTTTATTAAAGTGTGTGTTTTTTTGTTTACAAACTCTCCCGTGTGGAAACACTGCATGCCTTTAGCTAGGTGGAGACAGCTCATTCGGCTACACCAAATATGTAATTACTTACCAATTGTTGCACTAGAATAACAGTTCTGATTTCTGACACACTCTTTGGGGACAATATTACAGGGGAAAGTGTTTGTTTTTGAAACTTGGGTTATTCTATTTGAATCCTCCCCCTAAAAACCTGGGCCATCTCAGTAGCTTTGTGTTGCAGTTGTTGTAAAGATCTGTAAAGATCTGTGGTACTACGTCACATTTGTTAATCGCCTTCGTAAGTGTGTGCTCAAAGGAATTCGGAAAGGCAACATCCAAATATTTACGTTTGTTGCTCAGCCGTTGCTGCAAGAGTCCTTAATCCGGCCAGGGATTCACTGAGGATTTGGGGACTGAGGGGCAAACTTAGTTTTGTTGACCGAGCATCCAGATACACTAGCAGAACTATTCATAATGTATAGACAGGCAGATTCCAATTATTCAGATGCTGAAATACAAAGAACAATGTCATCCGTACAGGTCAGCCAAGGAGATACTCTTCATCTAGGCTCATTTTTAAAGTATGACAATAGGGCATAAATAGTCGGCAAAAAGAAAAGGTGTGACAGCAGGCACCCCTTCCGAGTTCCTACAGATAGATTAAATGCTGAGCATTGCAGCCCACTAACAAAAATCATAGCTTGTGTTGCTGTTCAGGTCTGTGAAGCCAGGGCCAAAGTCAAATTATTGATATTGATATTCTATTTCTAGACATGGCCAAAGTCAAATTATTGATATTGATATTTTATTTCTAGACAGGGCCAAAGTCAAATTATTGATATTGATATTTTATTTCTAGACAGGACCAAAGTCAAATTATTGATATTGATATTTTATTTCTATCACGCTTGTACACAAGTGTTTCAGAGCGCGACAAGGCAAGGGTCCCCGTGACATTGAGAACACGCAAGTGCATGGCAGAGGAGGAGGGGAAAACTGCATGGAAGGTGGCAGAAGTGGAAAATGCAGAGCAAAGGCGAAACAGATAATAAATGATAAAGGCAACAAACAGTGGTAGTGCAGCCCGCAAGTGGCAAGTGATAGCTTTAAGGCAGCAGACAGGGTAGGTCTGATAAGTGCAGGAAGAAAAAGAGGGAGGGACTGTATGGGTACAGATACTGACCCCAGTGCACGGGGTGGCCCGGAGGCAGTGCGGGAGGGTGGCAGGGTGAGCAGGTACCTGGGCCCCGAGGACAGAGGGTGGCCAAGTGCACGGTGCCAAGAGAGAACAGATCAGCAGGGGAGATGGGGAGCAAAGGCAGAAGCAAAGGGGAAGGTCTTGAGGTGCTTCCGGAAATGGAGATGGTTCTCCTCAAGTTTTAGAGTGGCAGGGAGGCTGTTCCAGAGGGAGGCCGCAGCCGAAAACAGATATACCCCCAGCTCGTTTCTTTGAAAAACGACTGACCGTGAGGGAGTTAGAGGTGGAGGAGCAAAGAGCTTGAGAGGGGAGGTAATTGCTGAGGTATAGCTGAAGATAATGGAATGGAATTAATGCATAATAAAATCCCAAGACACTTGGTTGATGATCTTCTCCACGTCCAAGCTAATGGTGATCATGGCTATGGCTGGTATTGTCAAAAGAAACTTACCAGCCAAACTCCTGAAGGTGGAGGTAAGTGCAGCGTACATTTTACAACTGCCATGCTAGGACACTGGAATAGATCTTACATTCCAGGTTAATAAATCATGTTCGCCTGTAGTTGGAAACATCTCTGGGATGTTGTTTCAGCCATGCCCACTTCTAAGACAACATTCCAGCATTTTGCTTGCTGGGATGCATCATGATAGAGATGGCCAAACATTTTATTTGACATGTTGGCAGTCCCAGGGGGAATTCAGCCTCAAATATTTTAAGGTTGCAGTACACATCTTAATATGTTTTGGTTAAGAACTAGCTCAAATTGGCTTGTCTGACAATATAAACACATGTGAAAGATGTGTTATGAATGGAGTGGGCAGCCGAGAAAAAGGTAACATTTTCAGTTTTATGGTAAACTAGCATTCAAAGCTCAGCCATATGGACCAGTTTAAGCATGTATTTGCAAATAGCAAAAGATGCTTTGGTCCTTAACTGGATTTACTGGATGTGTTGTAGAGTAAGGGATCAAACTATAGACTAAAATTGCCCTTGAGGGCAGTGTATTCAGAAGGGATTTCTGGCATCCTGGTGGCAGTGCCTCTCCAAAATGTAGGACAGTCAAGTGTAGGGCAGTAGAGACAAACAAGTAACCTTTTTTCTCTCAGGTTTGTCATTCATATATCTACCTTTGAAGTCATGGGAGCCCAACATTATTTTTACATTTGCTAATTTAGGATGGTGACAACACCCCTTCCACGCAATGCAGAGGAAGGACAAATCAGCTGAACGTAGGTACCCTTCATTCTGCTCGTGTCTCTTTTATTGACACGTGTCCCCTGAAGCAAGACCACCTAGCATTCTGGCGTCTGCAATAATCAATAAACTATTGTCTCTTCAGTGAGTATCTCAAGCTTTTAAACCAATACTAGGGAGGGTGTAATGGTGGGCTTTATCACACCTTGCTGGTTTACGAGAGACAATTTGCAATGCAAAGGTATTACAGCTTTCAGGAGAAGAGTGTAAAACAAAATTACAAACACACAAGGAGATGGGACAGTATCCTGTAGTGGTGAGTAACGGGAAACAAGGTTGGGAAAGCATTGAGGCACTGGGAGGTCATCCAACATCCCAGTACCAAATACACAAATCTGTTACAGAATGATTATTCTGTGAACAAATCAACCTTTCAATGCAACCCAAACTTCGGTAAGTAACATTTACAGAAAGGGAAAGAAGTAGCAGACCCTGAATATGAAAAAAGCAAAAACAATTATTCAGACTAAAATGTACTAGTTGAGCAAACCTAGACGGACAATGGTAGAAGGGGCCTCAACGCTAAAAGAAGGGGAGTCGAGTGTCAAGCGAGCAGGTCCGTATTCTAAGCATGTTTTGTGTACAAGGATTTTTGCAGAGCTGATGGGTCTTCAAATGTCTTCAATTCAGATTTTGATTGTCACAGTTTTGCAGTTGCTGTCTAATGTTCAGTTCTTTCGGGTAAGGATATATATGTAAAAAGGTTTTCCTTGTAGTAACCATTTCTCCATCCTTTGTTGAACCTATAAACGTACAGCAAACATCCTACCCTTATAAAACTATCGCCTATGACCTCTGTTATGATAGCCACATCATTGCACCCCTTTTCACAGTTAATATTTTATGTCGGTTTTTACTGATCGTGTAATCTTTTCTACAGCTTTTTGCTGATGTGTTAACACTTTAAACCAATGTGTGGTTGCATTTCTATTTTACACCACTTGATCAACATCAGCACCAGCTGATGGACGCAGCCACTGTTACTAATAAGCTTAGAGATGTTGCGAATTGGAAAACATATTTCTGTACAGCTTAAAGTAATAGCAAACAGAAGAAGGGGTGGCAATTAATTTAGTAATTAAACATTAGCATACCAATGGACCAGTGAGGAGTGAGGGAAGACAAATCGGCACACCGTACTTGCTTCTAGACCTATGATGAAATACTTAGATTGGAGACTGTTGTCATGCTGGCCCACTTTCCGCCTATGAGTCTTTGAATTAACTAGCTCTAACCACATATCAGGTGAGGGGGCTCTGACCTGCCAGTACCCATTATGGAAGAGCTGTAGCTTAAACTGTCAAAGGGAAACTTGGTTTCTCTTTGACAGTTTATGTTCCCCAGCCTGCATGTCTAATGTACCGTGCAAGGCTGTGGGAGTTTTGCTTATCCAGCCTTGCACTGCCCACTGGGGATGCAGGCTGGTGAACTGCATGTTTCGCCGTGCAAATGGGTGCTCCTGTGCCTCGCTGCACATTCAGACTGAATGGGGCGCCGACAATGTGGTACTTCTGCGCTCATCTGCAGGAACCTGGGAGTGCTTCCTGGTTCCTGGTTCCTGTTCTTGTGCGCGAAAGCCACCTCCAGACTAGGGATAAAGGTACGTATGCACGTTTAAAATAGCAAGTGTATGATGTGTGGGTGGTTGGCTGTGCGTGTGAGTGCATGTTGTATGGGTGCACATATGTATGAAAATGTAAGGACACAGCCAGCGTAAAAGTTTTTTTTTTTAAATTGGCATATATTGTGGGTAAAGGCATCATGAAAATGCACTGGGAAATGTTAATGTGCAATGTTGGTGACTTGCATCTATTGGATTTTTACATGCGTTACCCTACAAAACCGGGAAACTCTATTTTTTTTACCAACTGTTTCACAGAAAGTGAGCGGTCCAGCGCCCATTTTAACCCATGAGTGAAAATTATTTCTTGGGGGTCGGGTGGGGGTGACTCCCTTATTTTCCCTTGGTTCGATTGGGCAACCTCGCTACGCTAGGTCGCCGTCACATAATTTTGGCGAATATTTATGCCACTTCAATGAGTTGTGTTGTCACATGCATGTGTGATAGAGACACCACAGTTGTTGCTGCAAGCAGCATGATCACTGAGAAACACAGGTATCCTATAGGAGTTTGGAGGGAGTGCCGTATTTTGTTTGTTTACATTGCGAATGAGCAGCAGCAACAGAGTGTTGTCTTTACAGTGGGCGACGATGTGGACTTGGATAAACTGAGGAGAGTGTTCGGGTTCTGATAGAGTGCATAAGGGACCCAGGTCCAGACTACATTGTTTACAACTGTATTTCCCATCTTCTATCATTTTGTTAATTAGTGTTTAAACATATTTTAACAAATGCATTGGTTCCACAGCTCTATCAACCAATCAATGGCTAGCATGCAGGCAAAATGAAATATTGCCTTGGCCCTCGAAGAAGAAACTGAACATTTGTTTTAAGCTCGGTACAACCTTTTCTAAGAAGGAAGGACATTTCAGAGACCACATAGGGCCTCATTAGGACCCTGGCGGAGAGGGTATTACGCCAGCGTAGTGCATGGCGTACCTCTCCGCCATACTACGAGTTCCCGTAGCGCCATGGAGGTTTTCTCCGCCTGGTTTTACCAGCCGGAGAAAACCATGGCGCTACGGGACCTCGTTGTTAATTACGCCACCGTATTTTACGGTGGCGTAATTAACTCCTTCCCCACTCCCATTATACCCTATGGGGCGAAAATGGGAATGGGGAAGGGCAGAATGGGGATTGGGGATTTACCGCTCCGCCGAGGTCGGAATGGGGCGGTAAATCCGCCAACCCCCATGGCGCTATCGGCGGCTTTCCGCCATGCTTCGCGGTGCATTTAGCACCGCGAAGTCCGCCTGGGTCGTAATGAGGCCCATAGTGTTTATTCTCGGCAAAAAAGCTTTTTAAAACGGGGAAATGGCTTAATCGTACTACAATTGCAAACAGACTCTTTCTGAAATGTGTAATGACCATTTCTAATGACCATTTCCAGTATGTATTGAAGTCATAATAAAAACGTTACACTTCTTTTACTGAGCAAAGAACATCTGTGTATCATTCCAAGATGGACAGTCTAGTACACTCTTACCGTTCTGTTTTCGAAATACTTCAATGAGAAACGGGAAATAGACAACTAGCACCAATGAGGATGCCTGGATGCTTTGAATAAATTGAAAGACCATTTTGGGAACATGAGAATGACCGCAGACCTTACAATTTGACACATATATCTGTGATAAAAGGGTTGTTTGCATACATCACTAAGAACGGTATGCGCATACCGCTTGGTGTGCATTTAAATTTTCACAACAATCACCAGAACATATAGTGTCAGTAACCTTACTCTTTTGAACAGCCTCAGGATTTGGCAGTGGGGATAAAATGATTGAAATCCGTCACTCCAGCCTCAAAGAATTTTAAAAGAGGAGGTGCTGTGTCTCATGGTAAGGATGCATGTGTGCATGCCCAATCAGACATCCTTCCATTAAATACATATATATGATTAAACTCTTCTTCAGAGTTTTATCCCCTGGGTGATATTTCACACAACACCAATAACCGGTTGCACTCACTTTTCTCAATCTTATTCAAAGTTATATAATATTCAAACAATTTATGGTGCTGGGAAGCGATAGGTACAGCGTATACCTAATTAGGGGTGTCACGGTATTAGTTTTATGACGGTACAATAACCTTCTTGCCAAATGACGGTATATCATGGTTATCGTGGTATAGCAAGTGGAGTTAACTAATCTTAACAAATATTTTCTAAAAGGTCAAATTGTCAGATTTATCATCACAAACAAAACCAGGCACCCAGAGCCAGAATTGGGCTTTTCAACATACTTTCCACTGAAATGCCACCCCTTGCTTCCACCAAACACAAACACACGTGTGGAGAGGAGGAGGGGGGGGAGAGCCCTGCTGCGACTGGCAAAGCGAACTGAATAGCTTTTCTTAGGTTGTCATTTAGGCTTTTAGCTCCCCCACTGGCTACTGGTGAAGATGAACATGTTGCCATCTTGATAACCTGCATGCCACAGATCAATGGAGTCTGATGGTAGTAAACGCTTGTGCGCGCGCGCGCGCGCACACACACACACACACACACACACACACACACACACACACACACACACACACACACACACACACACACACACACACACACACACACACACACACACACACACACACACACACACACACTTTACGTTGCAGCCTTTAGTTTACTTCCGGGCCAAAAGGTGTTCAGTAATCACAGACATGTTACCCATTGGTATGGCAGCAGGGAATACCCACAGAGATGAGTACATTTCGCAGTGTGATTTATTATATGTAAATTCAATGATAGAACCAGGGAAATCCCCCATTGTCATATGTTTAGAAAACATTATCCATTATAAATATATAAACCCCAAAGCCGCCAAACCAAAGTCCCGGGAGGATAGCTTAGCGGCAACGTGCGCGCATTGGAAGAAAGACGACACGAAGCAACACAGGTTCGATCCCCAGGTCCGCGCTTAGAAACCTCTGGGTGTTTAAGTGTGTTATAAATACGCAACTAAGAATGCCCGCGGGCTGTGTGAGCGCTTTAAAAGAAAAATGTAAATAAAAAAAAAAGTAAACCCTTTTCCTTCTTGGCACTGTATTTATTCTTCCTATTGCTAACATACTGATTTTGTGTCAGGCACGTGTGGTTTATGGAATGGCATTAACAACTGCTCCAACTGAAACTACTTGGCAGACGGCACATCCAACAGTGCAAGACCAAGACTGCGCAGCATTTGCTTACGGCAGCCTTTCCAAATCAGATTGAAAAGCACACTTAACGGTATGAACGGTATACCGGTATAAACAATGTGACGGTTATTATTGTTCAATTAAGTGGTTCACGGTATCTTTAACGGTATACCGTAATACCGTTACATCCCTATACCTAATACACAAAATCTACATGAAATAATTGAGGTTGAACTCCTCACACTCTAGGTGGTGTAAAGAAGGCTTCCCAACAAAGATAGCAAAACTTAGAGCAAGCTCAACAAAAGGTTCAAACCATAACTAGAATAGTAGCTGTGAGAGAGACGCCTAAGAAGTCATCACCTGACGTTTTTGTAACAACATCCTCTCAACATAGTAGAAACGTCATACGTTGTATTGAACAGAGTTGGAACATTTTATTGACATCCTGAATTGCAACAGTTGTTCACAAATCCACCAAATGTTGCCTACAAAAAAAAAAGTAGTTGCTTGAAAGATAGACTGGTGCAGGCTACAAATCCTGAACCAACACACACACACACACAGAAACTATAGAGGCACTTTGCCGTGCATGATTTGTAATTGCTGTAATAACATCATTAAAAGGTTCAACTATAGTACATCCACAAACAGGACAACAAATCTTGTTACACCATGCATCTACGTGCAAGACTAAAAATGTAATTTACGGTAATAAATGCCCTTATCACGTAGGCCTGACCACACACCGAGCCAAGGCGAGATGGGGCAAATTTAAATCCAATATTAGGACTGGTAATATGTCCTCTCCAGTAGCATTACTATTTAAGAAACACAGACAACCTCACAATTGAGGTTTGTGATCCTTGAACGCACCTAAAAGAGGGGGGAATATGATAACTTTTACAACGTATGGAAGTTTTATGGATCAACAGACTAGATCCCATTGCCCCAAAGGGTTTGAATCATCAATTGGATTTATCATATTTCCTATGAATGTTGTAACTATAATTTGTATTGTCCAAATCTTTGACGTATGTACATCGATGTTAAAGGTTTCACCAATTTTGATGACTAGACGTTTTGGGATTGTTGAACCATGTTTGAATACTCTAATACATGGTCTAGTTTTTTACTTTAAAATTTGTAAGGTATTTTCATGCTAGTTTTTCTGACATCTGACATTGACTATATGGAAGTTATATGGAAGTTATAAATACTGTACACTGTGCATTCTTGGGAATGTTTTATACAGGTAGTACAATGGTTTGTATTATGTGTATCGACTGAAAACATTGAATGGGAGGAAAGGTCTTCGAGACCCCCTTCCCTTCCATTCTTACCAACTTGCGTTTATGATTCGTCCAGCGGCTACCCACGCGCCTGTGGCCAGGGATGTGGGATGGGTGCGGGTAGACCCATATAAGATGCAAAGAACGGCCAGAAGGCCGATCGCAGACTCCATTTTGTATCACACTCAGGTTCCATCTTGTACATGGCAAACCAGGCCTCATGGGCACAGGCCGCCTGCAGGGCTGCAGATCTCCCCTCAAGATCGTGCACAGTGGGCCAGCCACTTCACTCACCCTCCTCCCCACCGTGCCACTGCGGCGGGCTTGTTCTCAGGGGAGACTAGGCTCGAACAAGCTACAAGATAAACAGTGTATCTTTCACCTTCCGCAGTCCATCACTGACCTGCAAATGACAGAGCGGAAGCTTGGGCTAGAGAAAAACAATTAATCTCCACAAACATGTCCTATCCTCTTGAAGACCCCACCTTTATGACATATGCAATGGATAACCCCCCACCCTTGCTCTCCTTTTGAAGTAACAGATACATACCCCACGCCTGAGTTCCACTCGGGTTCACCCATAACACTAATCCCTCTGTAAAGGTTGTAAATCCACTCCTGTAGTTGTGTATGAAGGGGCTGATTCTATGAAACGAAACAAAAAGATCTATAACTGTTTTTACTGTGCCCAAAGCTATTAGTTCTATGCCTAAGTCCCATACTTTTGGGCGAATCTTACTCTCCGTTAAACATTACACACTGATGTATGATATGTTAATTTACTTGTTCAATCTGATGCAAGGTACACGATCCAGATATTCACTGGTTCTCCAATATATGCATGTTCACAAACCACGTTCAAGTAGCATATGGTCCTAACTGTGTATAATGCAAAATGATAAAGCCACAAGACTATTCGAGATGGAATTAGTCTTTTCACCTGATGCTCATTATAAACGTAAATGTATGTCCCATGTTATACTAAGAGCTCACATATTATTCAGTGTACCTGTAACCACACTGATCTAGTTCAGCCTTGCGTCCTAATGATTTGCATACAACCCTGTGAAGCAGACCGGCAGCAAGCCACAGGGCCACCTCTCCCCTCTCCTGCAGCGCCGCGCACCCAGCCCCCACCGTCCTGCCCCCTCATCCCAGGCTGATGGCTAAAGGCCCTTGTTTTCACTGATGCCTCTGATGTTACAAATGTACCCTCTCACCCTTCCGCTGAGCCTGCACCAAGTAATCACCCTCCCCTCAGCCCCTGACTCCTGATGTCAATATGAACTTACTGCGCACCCAGACTCTATCTGAAGAAATATGGGCAACAAGCCCCTCACCTCAATGCCTTTTGAAGTAACATCACAGGCCCCGTGCAATGTACCACCCCAGCTCACCCCAGACCCATGTATCCCTGTGTGGCAATATATTCCTCTCATGATGACAAGCAAATAAATAAGTGGCTTAAGAAATGTAAGGGAATGATTGAGGAATGTGACAACATAATCTCATGAATAAGTTTGCCACCTGGACCTATGTAGTCTCACTTTTATTGTTCAGGTCAGACAGCTAGTAATATATCTCTTATGTGCTAAAACTAGATAGAGGACGGTTGAAGTATGTGTGGCCACAAGGGCAAATGTCAAGTACGGTAAAATGTAGCAGTTCAAGACATCACTCGACCCTGCGCTCCACCCCGAAGAGCCCAGCTGATCCATGCACCACGCACTGGCACCACGTGGACTTCCCCCACTCCTGGAGCAGCATCTTTATACATTGTATACTGCCTAGTTTATGCCACCCAATCCCAACGACTCATGTGCCCCATATAGAATACCTCATTGATGACTTTTTTTTTAATAAATATGAATGTCTTTCTATAGTTTGGCAGAGCGCTCTCGGAGTTTGCAGAGTTCTCTGCTTGCCCTATTTGATTTTGGATAAACTTTACTTTCTAACTTCAACCGCATTTGGTCCTGGTCTCATTCCCTTCTGGGGTGTGTCCATTACTAACTCTCATTGGGGAGTTGTTATTGCATTTTGGGGGGACGCTCACTTTCAACATCTACTGGTAACTGTAAGAATGTGTTTGATGTGAATTGTAAGGACTGGTGCCCCAGTACCTTTTTGTTTGAATAGCACTTAGAGTTTCATAACTCCACTCCAAGATGGCGTCCTGCCTATACAGACATTGCAGGATGCGTCTGGTCACATGATGGCTCTGGCCTCATGTGAATCAAAGGGTATACATTGGCAAGTTTGAGTGCTTTTGACTTGGTAGCTCGGATCTGTGAGAGCTGGTCCTAGGACTGATATGAGGTAGGTTGTTGTGCGATATAGAGTGACATTATAGTTTCATACCATGACATTATGACCCCGGCGGTAAGTGAAAAACGATGCTGGTAAATGATTACCGGCATCGTTTACCGCTAGGTCCGATCATGACCCGTGAAAGTGCTATTAGCGGCATCGTAGTTAACGGTGCCGCTAACAGCACCAAGCTCGCGTGCACGGACCTTCCACGCCGTGAGTACCGGCATCGCGCAAAGGTAGGCAAATTACGAACCAAGCGGACATGCTCTTAACGCGATCGCGAAGGCCGTAAAGTACCTTACCGCCATGGTGCTAATACCGCCATCGCGAATCAACCTTAAATGGCCATGTGCAGTGTTCCCAGCTGCCACAGGTGCACAGAATCAGCACAGGGGGAGGCAATACAGACTCACCAAGTACAAAAAGAGCACACCCCACCCCTTCCCACACCCAGTCACACTCCACAATGATTCCAATACGACTAGCAATGTTGGGGCTGGAGAACCTGATTGCAATGCAAGTGCTACAACTACAACAACAACAACAGGCAGCACAGAGGAGACGCAGGAGGAGAAGGAGGGCAAAGCAGGGCAGCAAGCCCCACCACCACAGCCAGTGCCACCACGCAGGCAGCCCCCAATCCCACGCATCCGAGCCAGTCCATTCAACCTCACCGCTGAGCAGATCCATACCTTGTACCGTTTGGACCGGGACTCCATCACCACCATCGTTGACATGATACACAACGACATTGTCAGCATGATAGAAACACCCACCGCCATCCCCCCCCTACTGAAGGTAGTGTCCGTGCTCCACTTCCTGGCCACAGGCACCTACCTGCACACAGTGGGGCACTTGCATGGCATTTCACAACCATTATTCTCACGTACACTGAGCCAAGTGCTCAATGCCCTCCTCAAGCACACAGACGACCACATTTCCTTACCACGGTCTGCCCAGGAGATTGCAAACACCAAAGTGGGTTTCCATGAACTAGCCGGCATACCTGGTTGCATTGGTGCCATCGAATGCACCCATGTGGAATTGGTGGTCCCACATGCCATGGAGGTAGCGTACCGCAACCGTAAACTATTTCACTCAATCAACGTGCAAATGGTTTGTGACTCCAACAGGATCATCACACATTGTTGTGCCCGATTCCCCGGATCAACCACTGATTCAATGGTCCTGCGTAACTCCACAATACCACGCTACATGGAGCGACATGCAGGGCCAAGATCCTGGCTACTCGGTGAGTCTCATGTCATGGCCATGGAAATGTAAAGTGGGTAGGTGATTGACGTACCAATGCATACTTTACCTGGCTGAAAGGGTGGGGGGAATGATGCATACTTTACCTGGCTGAAAGAGGAGGGGGAATGATACATACTTTACCTGGCTGAAAGGGGGGGGTGATGCATACTTTACCTGGCTGCGAGTAGCAGAAGCAATTGAGCCAGCTCATACCCTAAAGCAGCCCAAACGTCAACCTACACCTGTACACATAATGCCCGATGTAAGCAGCCCTACCATGTGAATGAAGGTGTGTCCCAACCATGACACAACCATCTGCAAGTGCATTGTACCGATTCGGAACACATTGAACCCAAACAAAATGCACCTACATGCAATGACTTTAGCCAATACACGGCACCAAACACCATCAACTGAAAGGCCAGTCCCCCATAACTGCACGCAAAGGAGGCACATGACGGTCAAAAACATCAATACACCACTACACAGACACCGAGGCCCCAAAAATGTGCCTATCAACATTAGTAGTGCTCAGTGGGGTCATCATGAGGCTGACAGCAATGTTGCCATGATGAGAGCGTTGATATCACAGGGCACCTGCCAGGTCACCAAAACAAACGCCATGAACGGACACAGTGGATGGGCACTCACAAGGCACTTGACCCCCCCCTGCATACATTGGTTGATGGCATGCAAAACAGTCCATGAGAGGAATACACATATACCGGTCACATAGTGTGAATCCATTTGTGCATGTAAAAGTGGTACAAAGTGACAGTTGAATGCTTGCCATGGTGGCACGTCATGATTTGAGATTTGATGTCATGACTGACACATACATTGTTGCCCACATACAGGTGATGCAGGCTATCCCCTGAAGAGGTGGCTCCTTACACCAGTCCGGAACCCACAGAACCAGCACGAGGAGGACTTCAATCGTGCACATACACAAACCCGTGTGGTGATTGAACAGGCATTTGGCCTATTGAAGGCACGGTTTCGCTGCCTCAGCAGGTCTGGTGGGGCACTCCTGTACCGCCATGAGAAGGTGGCAAAGATTGTAATGGGATGTGTCATGCTACACAATATGTGCATCAGACGGAATGTGCCCCTGCCCCCTGACGCTGAACTGCAACCACCTGACGATGAAGATGAGGAGGGTGAGGATGGGGCAGCACCTCAGGGAGGCAGCGATGCACAGGAGGGGCGTGACATGCATCGGACTCTGATCAACCAATGTTTCTAGCACACACAGATGGGGGGTGTCACATGGAGATGTCAATTGGGGCACTGTGTGTGTCTGGAATATGCACACTGTGAACTGTTCACCAATAAATCACACATACACAATGAGCAATGTCCACACATGTGATTTGTGATCAAGCAAAAATTGTATTGTAAATGTGAATTCAATTAACACACCCACTCCCCCCTCCTCCCCCTCCTCCCTCAACTCCCCAACACACCCACTCCCCCCTCCCCCCTCAACTCCCCAACACACCCACTCCCTCTCCCCCCTCAACTCCCCAACACACCCACTCCCCCTCCCCCCTCAATTCCCCGCAAAAGTGCGTGGATGCCTAATGTGGAATTGATCCACTGGGTGGCCTCTATTGGCAGCCCCCTCTGCCGGCCCCCGGGCACCCCTGCCTGTACTCCGCAGGTTCCTGGCCGACCTGCGGACGGGGGTGCTTGGGGCAGAACTGGCAGCGGAGGAGGTACTCGGCTGCTCACTAGGACGCATGTCCCTCATTGTCTGTACAAGCTCCGAGAGCATGAGCCGCAACGCGGCAAGTTCGGCACAGATGTCCTTGGTGGAGGATTGTATAGCTGCCTTCACAGTCTCGGCACATTTTTGCATTTCAGCACTTGCACCTCCACAATCGGCCACATGCTGAGTGAGGAGTGAGGACAGTTGGTGTTGCCTTATTAATATTTGGTCCAGCGACCGTTGGTATTTTTGGGCACTGGAAGATGCCACTGGCGCGTTCATTGGGCTACTCCCCTCCTCCACACCTTCCACTGGGCATGGAGTGGCTGGCCATGAGTTATCAGGGCATAGCCCCTGTGTGTTGTCAGCATGCAGGCTACATGGGGACAGGTAGGGGGAATGAAGGTGGGCAGTGGGGGGACATTCTATGACATCCTCATCATTCCCCACATCACTATCAGAGCAAGCTGCAATGGCAGCAGTCTCCCCAATCGTACTGCTTCCTGCAGACACAGTCCCTTCAGTGGCCACCAGTTGTTGAATGTCTGTTGCTGGTGGTACCATGCTGCTTGCCTTGGTGCTTATAGATGCCCTGGCCTGTGTTGTGGCAGTTGACTTTGGCTGCTGTGGGTTTTTTTTTGGTCCAGCAGACGTGGAGGGTTGGTGTGGTGTTGCCTCGGGCCTGGCCTTCTTAGCAGGTGTGGTGCCAGTCTCGTCCTCGCCTGGGTCTGAATGGGAGCCTGTGGTGGAGCAAAGGAGGGAAAGTGTTATTGATGGGTCTGCGGACATTGAGCAGGCATTGTGATGACTGCCATGATTTTGATGACTAGATGGTGCACTTTGGAGGCAGTGACATACAGGTTGTCTCCCTTTTGGGTGAGAGAAGCAAGCAGGAATGTGGGTGCCTACAGTGAGAGTGTGCATACTGCATGTGTACAGGGTGTAGGTCAATGATGCCTGTTTGCAGTCTTCTGCTGATGTGTTGCGTTAACCCTATTAGGCAACATTGTGCTTCCCATGAAACTGGACTTCAAGAAGTTTAGCATGGCTCAATTTGAGGAACCTACTTGATGTCGGGGCTCCTCTCTCCATTTCACCGACCCCCTCGATGGTCTCGATGCCAATGGTTGTGGCACATATCTCCTCCCACGGCTCCATTTTAATTGGCGAGTCTGCTCCTCCACCAGTTGCCATGCCCAGGTTTCTGTTGGCAGACAGTATGCTCCTTACACGGAGCCGGAGGTCGTCCCACCTTTTCCGGTACTGTTTTGTGGTGCAGGGTGTTGTTCCTACTGCACTGACCCGCTGTGCAACTAGGTCCCATATGGTTTTCTTCCGTGCTATTGCCGGTCTGGTCATTTCAGTGGAGAATACAATGTCTGCGTTTTCCTGTAGGGTTTCCGCCAACATGGTGAGCTCTTCCCTACTGAAGCGCTCCTGCGGCAGCCGATCGCAAGACTTTTTTACAACTTTCGGCATTATGACGATGGGTGGATGTGGGTGAAGGTTTGTGGCGGGTCTCGGGGACAGATGTGCACTGGTTGTGGAGTATTGCAATGGATTGTGTTTTTAAAAATGACCGCCGTGCTCTTTCCCGTTCCGGTGCGATGGCGTAACTTCCGGATCCGCTTCTTTACGGTCACCGCTAATAGCGGTCATCGTTATTTGCGGTGATCGCTAATATCGGTGGGTAGGGTGGCCGTGGTGCAGCTTGCACGGCATACGATGCCGGAAGGGGATGTTTTTGGGACGTTAACGGCATGGCACAGATTACATTACCGGCATGGCGCAATGCTTGTGCCTGAGAGGTCGTAATTTACCGCTTTTAACGGTTTCAGGCCAGAACGGACACGTTAGTTGCGCCATGCCGGTAATATCCATTACTTACCGCCGGGGTCGTAATGAGGGCCATAGTTTTTTATTGATATCCATATAACAAAACAAATGTTTTATATATCATTGCTTTCGCATATTACAGTCTCTAAAACCAAACAATTTTAAGCAATTTCAAAAACACAGAATTAGTCAAACTCTATTACAATAAAAACATCTAATTTACTATTACATTACTCATTCAATAATTCATAAAATGGTGCATAATTCATAAAGTAGCTTAGAATTGTCTCACATAATCATTCAATACACTGTAGGATTAGTGCAATTTTGTTGTAGAATAACACCATAAAATACATAAGGTTTATATAATTTCCACTCATAAATAGTGACCATAATATCTCAATTTCATCAGGCTTGAAGGTGTTATTATATGATTTCATATGTCAATACCGAATTGCTTTTAGGCTTTCACACACAATTAACAAGTGATGTAGCGTCTCAGTAACATTATTACCACACAGACGACAGTATCACTTGTCACGTGGGATACCCAGTTGGGAGCCTTTTGCTTCCAATGCCTCGGATATATTGAATTTCAATAGGAGGTATTGCCGCACTGTTTGTGGGCTGGGATAAGCATTGATGTAATTTGGAATCTGACCTCGGGATATACGCTCATTACAGTATATCCCACTGTTGATTTTAGTCGATAGGTCAATAATCTGCTGTTCATAGCTTACATCTTTCAATATATTTTTCAGAGTAGACTTCACAGAATACAGACTCAATTGACTATATGAGGGAATTGGACAAGTCCACTTATTATGGAGTTGTTTCAACTCACCCATTATTCCAAACGCAGTGCTGCTCATAATTTTCATGTATGCTGACACATAAACACTAGTAATTGTTTCAGTCTTGAGACGTAACAGCTTCTCAAAGTTTAGTACACAATGGTTAACGAATACATGCGATAGACCTATCAGATTAAATTCTAGGTACATATATTCCACACTTGCACATTGTGGGAGGCGGAACAATTTCCGAAGTAGAGAGGCTTCGAATCGCACAACCAATTTGGTAAACTTGTGCCCCCATATAATTATGGCATACAGTAATATTGCTCTAATCTTAGCGATATAGATAGTCAATACCGCTGATACGGAGTAGCCACTATTTCTTCCAATGAAGATACTCAAAGCGTTGGTGGCAACCAAACAACGGGCCTGTAGTGCGGACCAATGAGCGTGCCATGTTAGGCGGTCATCTACAATGATGCCTAGATATTTATAGGTTTTGACTTGTTCTAATGTCTTGCCGTTCATAGACCACACATTTTTTAGGGCAGCGTTTCTTTGTGAAGACCATCACTTTGCTCTTATCGATGTTGATCAGCAGGCCATTAAGAATACAATAGCTGTTGAGTGCATCTAACATTAACTGGAGACCTGCAGGTGTATAATCGAGCAAAATGAGGTCATCGGCATATGCCAACCATCCGATGATCACTTCTGAGATCTTTACGGGATTTGCTGTGGCAATACTAAATACATTATCCATATCAGCCAAATACAGATGAATAGTATTGCTGCAACCATGCACCCTTGTTTGACGCCACTGGATGTCATAATTGGTACTGACAATCTACCAGCAGCATTCAGGCGAATGCGTACGGTTGTGTCTGAATGCAACAGCATCAACATCCTCAAAAGACCTAATGGTATACCCCAGTCTGACAGCTTTTTCCATAATCAGTCTCTCTGCACAGTATCGAACGCTGCAGAGAAATTGATGTATGCACAGTACACATTAAGTTTACGCCTAGTCCATGAGTGTTCAATTGCGGTGGATAAAAGTAGGAGCCCGTGCAGCGTACTTGAATTTGCACAGAAGCCGATTTGATTCAGAGGTAATATTTTTTTCTCGGTAATCCACATATTCAGTTCTTGTAATAGGACTTTTGCAAATATTTTCGATGAGGTGTCCAACATTGCAAGCATCCTGAAATTACCTGGACAATCCCATGTTCTTTTTTTGTGGACAGTTAATATGTGACTGGATTGCCACGGCGGGGGTATTACACCTGAAGTGCCTATATGGGTGAATAATTTGTGCAAAACAGCAGCCTATAGTTCAGGTTGTTGTTTTATTAATATGTTGCAGACCCCGTCAGGGCCAGCAACTCTTGAGTTCTTCAGCTTAGATATGATCTCCATTATATCATATATCATAAATCATTGCTTGACAAACCCAAAGCTCAGTAGGAATGGATATTAAAGTCTCAGATGAGATAGCCCGACCTAGGGTGTTACTAATGTGACATTGCCATTGTATTTCAGTGATACAATTAATGGTTAGTGGGCGCTGTTTAGCCTGTCGGAGCATTTGCCATATGCCAACAGAGTCACTAGATTTAGCCTTCAAGGCAATCTGCTGCCATAGGTGGGCATCACATGCCAACCTGTGTGCAAATAGCCATTTTTTGTATTTTCTTTTAGCAGTTTTATTTTGGGAGGAAACGCACTCTGATTGAGGACAAGTTGCGTTATCTATTAACACAGTTTGGATCTCGTTTCTCATCCTTGTTTTTGCCGCACTGATTGCGGCATCAAAACCGACACGTCGCTTAAACGGCATATTCGATAGGTCACTCATGCCGATGTGTCTGCGTTTCTCTGCGACTTCTGATGAGATTGTCGACATGATCTTAGAGAAATCAGACATGTCTACAGAGATGTCATCACCACGGCTACCAGTCATTTGGTCAACAACCAAATGGTCGAATGACCATTTGGTCGACACCAAATGGTCGAAATCCAAATGGTCGAATTAGTTTTTTTTTTTTTACATTTGTTGTTTTGGGGGGTTACCTCCTCTAACCCCCCTTTTTATATATTATTTTTTTTTTTAACCAAACAAAACAAAACAAAATTATATAAATAAATTTAAAAAAATTTCGACCATTTTTTTTTCGACCATTTGGTTTCGACCAAATGGTCATTCGATCTTTTTTTTTCGACCAAATGAGCGAACACCCATCACCACCATATGTGGTCTGTATAAAACCAGGTAGTAAAGTAACTGCGACATTGTTGGCTTTATCGATATTTCGCAGGTGCCAAAGAATACGATTTCCACCTTCATTAATTAATAGCTGCCCATTTTCGTCATGATCGATTTCCAACTCCTTTGAAATAGGTAACTTTAGGTGCCAACACATAGGGAGGTGATCGCTCTCATCTCTAACCACTATGCCCATGTCTTTAATGTAGGCAAGTCCATGATTGTTAGAGAGAGCAAAGTCAATAGTGGATGCAGAGCGACCCTTGACTCTAGTGAATGCCATATCGCGATCACTAGGCGTGATACCATTCAATTTCACAATCCCATGTGAGGCTAACATGGAGTGCCATTTTGATCCCTGACAGTTAACTTCCGCACAGGTGCAGCTAAGGGGAAGAACTTGCAGTTACCATCATTCCCCAATGGGAGATTACCAATGAGACCGTTGATACCGGTAGTTCATGGTTATATTGTAATAATAATGTGTTAACAATCCCTATTTTCACCATTGACATTGCCATGTTAGGTGGGTCGTACACATTTATTAGTACAATATCCATTGTGGGTATGGATAACCGCGTAGCTAGGATGTTTTCAGACGAATATTTGAGTTTTACAATCTGCCATGGAGGTAAGACAGACACTAAAAGGCCTCCCTTCGGACGACCCAATGGACCTTTAGTGGCCTTCTGGTGCATGGTACATCGACCATCTAGTTGCACTTCAGCCAGCAACCAGATTTCTTGCAATGCAACCACACTAAATATGTCCAAAATGCTCAGAGGCCATCATTCTCAAAGAGGAGGGTATGCCCTCTGGTATTCCAGGAATAGAGCATATCCACCTTAGAACATCACTGTCGTTTAGGACTAAAATGAGGCTTAAACGCTACTGGGAGCCACTGCCAATAACCATCCAGACATTGATTGGGCTGCGGTTCAGTGGATGGTACATTGGGTTCAGATGGGAAGCTACACGGCCCTTTGAACGCCTCTGCGATTGACTTCTCCGATATATTTGAAGGGGCAGATATATCACTGGTTACCAGTGTCGGGGCACCTTGTTGGATCTTATTTTTAGGTTTTACTGGGGCGACGATGGCAGCTTTAGTTAATGGAATTTCAGCACAGTAAATATTATAACCCAGGCGCAATAAATCTTCTTCAAAACTCAAGACATAATTTAAGGAAGCTTCTGTTTCAAACCAGATATTGGTTATAAACTGGTTCCTAGCTTCAACTTGATCAACAATGCGTATGTCACTAGATGTAATAACTCTTAGTGGAACAATAGATTTAAATATACACAGCACCACTGAACGGTTCAAAGGAGTGGGGATCAATTCTTGGTATAATTGCACCAATTGGAGAGCAGGTGCCATCTTCTTAGGCTCTTCAGAGTGTTGGGTGTCTTGACCCACGTTCAAGTTATTATACTGAAACATTTAGTGCTGTGGGCTCAGAAAATCCAAGATAGCTGAAAAAGCCCACATTTGCGCCAGAATCCAGGAGAACCGCGCAGTTTTGCGCACACCAAAATGCTCCCCTGACCTGCCACCCACCAGCGCAAAGAAAGATGGTTCTGTTCAAAATACGTTTTTATTACTGTCAAAAATTGCTAAGATCATGGGCCCGAAACCACCAAACAAAAATCCAACTATGGTTGAGTGTTTTACTTTACTCTACTGCAGATCCACATCAATGCCATGTCAAGCAAGGATCATATAATATCAAGTAAAATCCTTTCTTTTTTAAATATATTAATTCAAGACAGCTGTCAAAAATAGGTGCAGTACCGGCATTGGACACTGACCGGCGCTGGCGCTCTATAAATCCTGACAGGAGAGCTGTCTTGCAGAACTGTGCAGTGAACAGAAGGGGGTTTTATGTAATTAAAAGTTCAAAAGACTTGCTTTTCCTGAGAACCATTAACACCTCAGAGACACACACAACAGCCCAGGATATCACATGGCCCTGTTGATTGAGAGGGAGGAGTTTCTTCTGCAGCCTGCAGGACACAACACAATAGACCCTGTCAATTGAATGGGGTTTGCCGATTTTGGGTGTGGACTGTAAACAAGTCTTCTGGAAGAAGGAGAGGCCTGTGATCTCTGGCTCACCAAGCTTCTGTGGGCGGGCCAGACTGGATTGTGGATTCATATTGCAGCAAATATATGTTTAAGTTAAATTGCTTATAAAATCTTGTATTAAGCTCACAGAAATGTACAATTTGGGGGTCCTTAATATGGAAAATGCCCCCACGATCTGAGACCAAACTCCACTTTGTGCAGTGTTCTTGGAACGAACCCTGCTATTTATTAATATTGCAGACACTGTGTTTAGGATAAAGACATAGTAATTTCCAATAATATCCTCAGGGAAGGGGTGCAGGTCTGTGTAAATTTTGAGGAAAAACCAATATGGCGAAAGTCACAAAAGGCACAAAATGTTGCCATTTGTGAACCCAGGCTCTGAGGGGGATCAGAGTTGGGCAAGAGTGTATCTTAAATTAATCTGTGAAATGTGTATGTAATGTCAATGACGTGTGTATCTGGGAAACCTGTTCGTTATGAAAAATTTATTTTCTAAGTAAAAGCAAAGGGGCGTTTCTTCAATAGACTGTAAGACTCTGACTCACTCTGACACACTATCCCTTCTCAAATCAGGTCACAGAGAATCCTTGACCTATCAAATCATGAGAGGATTGGATGCAGAATGAGCCGACCCACCCACTTCCAAAAGACATAAAAAGAGCAACTGAAAGCCAGACAGGGACATTCATTTTTCCATTTTCTTGCAGAGCATTTTGCCGGACCACACACAATCTAGAAGGAACATCCAGAACTTAGACTCCAGATAGACTACAGAACTTAAAGCAAAGGCCTAACCCACAAGCTGAGAACTCTTCTCAGCAGGCCTTCAGAATCCAGCAATCCAACCAAACTATTCTACAGCCGGGCGAGCTGTTGGGTTCTTTGCCAAGAACGTTTGCCAGAACCAGTAGCAGACCCAGAAAGCAGTGCTGTATCCAGAATCCACTTGATCCAGACCAGCAGAACCACTGACCAAACCGCTGTGAAGTGCCGACAGCAGAACCACAGACCAGAACAGAACCAGAGATCCAGAACCAGAGAACCAGTACCAGAAACCGGCCGGAGTCCAGTCCAAACCTGCTGACCAGACCCTGACGGCCTATTTCAAATTCATAGTGTGAGTACTCAGCCAGAACTGTGCAAAACCAATCTCTTAGTTTAAAATAATCTAATTCAAACTATTTTAACCTATTTAGAACTGCATCATAAGACATCATGTGTCCATTCTGCAAAACTGGCATCTGTCATTCTGAGCTTTACTTTTATTTTGAGAATCTACTTCCATTAAATCGTCCGTATCTTTTGAACCGTATCTAGGAACGTGGTTTAACTTTCATCTTAAAGCTAAGATTCTGAGCTTTCCAACAAGCCTAAAAGCAACTTGCTACTCCTTACAGTTCCTCCGTAATCGCGATTGACGCACTTGGAAAAAAGTGCAGCGAATTGACAGTTTGCTTCATTTCAACCACGTGTAAAAATATCTGTCTTTTGCTTCCATTACTGAATCCCGTTTTCAACCTGATAACTATCCCTGAATTATTGGTAGGGCTGATCTGAACTGATTTAAAGTATCTCTCACTCACCCTGAACCTCTAGAGGGAATTAAAAGCATTTTCAGCATATTTTTCACTTCATTGCCACCACATTTAAAAGGATCTTGCCTGCTTTAAAATCATACCTGTTTTCCTCTAAGCTCACTGGGGGGAACTGGAAATTTGTATCACATTTTGTATTCCTGAGAATTGTGTGCTCTCCTTCCATCTCCTTATCTTGCATAGGGGGGGAGGGAATTGTCAAAGAAAAAGTGATCATATTATCTTGTGTTGAAATCATATCAAGTTTATTTCTGTGCTGCATTTTTCCCTCATTGCTTTTCCTTGAAAACATAAAAGTATTTTCTGCTACCTTATCCTTCCTATACTAACTCCTCATTGATTGTAAAGAAGTGTGATAGTGTCAGATTATCTATTGTTGATCAACATTATATTCATAAGTGTGCCATCAATTATTAATTTATTCAGAAAAGTGTGATATATATATATATCTTGTTTACTTTCTCAATAAACCTTTTAAATTGCAAAACAAACCTACTTCTTGGCTCAGTGAGATCAGGGGGATTCATAGAGAGGGGTGTTATACAAGGGTTTATCATCCAGGGTATAACTTGCTATAAAATATATCAATAAGGGCTTCCCTTGAGCAATCCCAGACAAGGCACTGACTTAGTGGGAGTGCTCGACTGGAGTCACTTAACAGATTGGGGGCTTGTCCGGGATTCTGGATTAGATCTATCACTTGTGCAGATTAATACAGTGTGCTAACTGACAGGATACAAATCCTGTTGGATCACTATGCCGTCTTACACTGTAAAAACACCCCTCAAAGAAACGCTCTACGGAGACGGCCGTTTTGCAAAATAAAATACAAACTTCTGTAAGTCAGGAAGGAAATCAATTTCCAGAATGACGACACTGGTAGACATCAAAATAGCCAGAGAGCACTTCTTACATAAGCTATTTGTGAGAGGTGAGTGGGCTCATCAAGACCAGGCGGTCTGGTTGCAGGCAATCGCACCCCAGATCACTGAAACAGGGTCAGACACATGGAGAAATCAGGGTCCATTACATGTGGCCCAGAGTGAACTATATATGGCCCCTACAGCCAAAAATGAGCACGACAAGATTGTCAGGATAGCGGCATATTTATATTTATATATGGAAGCCATACAGGACAAATGTGCTGAAGGCCAAGATCTGGCAAATAGGCAGCTGATGGCATTAGAGAAGGCCCAATCTGACCTGGTCTCTTCTGAGCAGAGGCTGCAGAGGAGCCAGGAGTCAGAAAATGATAGTAGGCAGTATATTATTAAAATAAAGGAGGATATGGAGATCCTGCAACAGGAAAAGGCTGACCAGGATACCAGATTTCTGGCCTTGCAGAAGGAGTACCAAGAAGGTTTGGACTCCCTACTGCAGAGCCAGAAAAAGCTGGGGCAACAACTAGACTTTAACAGGGCATGCACAGAGCGGGTAGCCACCCTGCAAAGTCATCTAGATATGGAAAAGGTAGAGAGCAATAAACTGATTTTGAAAGACCTGGATACCGAGGCAGAGTTTGATCAAAAACACCAGAAAGCTGGTGCCTTTCAAAGACAGAGGGACGACCTGACGGCACAGATGCAGGCTCTTAGTCAGGAAAGGGACACCTTAGGCCAGGAAGTCTGCCAATTAAAAGAAATAATTGAAGAAAATCACTCGGCCCTCCAGGGACTGGGTGACCTCCAAAAAGAACATCCGAACTTGTTAGAGCACACCAGGTGGGTGGAAGATGCTCTGGCAAGAAAGGAACAGGCCAGTAGGGATGGGACTCAGGAGGTAATCCTCCTGCAGCAAAGACTGGCCCAGTATTCCAGGACCAATCAGGAGGCGCAGAGAGAAAATGAGGCTCTCTGTCAGCACAATGATAGGCTCCAGCAACAGGTAGCCATGCAGGAGAGACTGATAGAGTCTAGTAAGGCCTTAACTGAGGAACTGAAAGCACAGGCTCTTGCATTGCAACCGGGAGCAGGGGCTGACAGAGATGAAGTTCGCTGGGAAAGGGAAACAGCTGAGCATAACCTCAGGAGCCCTAGTACCAGAGGCCTTCATCTCTCCAGTCCCCGGACTCTGCCACCCCCATGGCCCCTGGCGCACATGAGCACAGGGCCACAAGGATGGCAGATTACTATTCAGCCAAATGTATGGGGCTCAGAGGCCAGTACCACCCAGGAATGGATGGGCGGGCATCCGGGTATGGGCACCTAAGCACAGGGCAATTTAGTGGGGAACCCCAGGAGAGTAGGCCCACTAAGGGCACCCTGAAAACCTCTGCCCAGTTAGGTCAGTGGGAGGGTACCCATCAAATCCTGGCAGCAAGGAGGGATCTGAAGACTCCTCTGAGCGGCCCAGGACACAGGAGACCAGGTCCCCACATTCTGCCAGCCATTCCCAGGCTCGCGGAATCCGGGAGAGCCTGGAAGATCAGACGGGCACCTCTGGGAGCAGTGCTTCTGAGTCAGAGGATGAATGGACCAGGGTTACCCAAACCAAAAAGGCCAATAAGGCAAAAAGGGCCTTGCTTAAGGACCCCTTTAAACAGATTAAGGCAATAAGTAGTGTCATCACACCTTACCACAAGAATGCCAAGTATTCTGTTTGGGAACACTTGGAGCTTTATGAGCAAATGATGGAGAATTTCCATTTGAAAGACAGCAGTAGCTGCATTCAGTATGTAAAATGGACATTCTCCCCAGAATACTCCAGTTTCTTTGCTGGGCTGGAGCACCAAAATCATTCAAGATGGTCCACCTACAGGGCGGCCATCTTAAAACATTTTTCTGTTCACAGAAATCCCCAAGAGGCTCGCAAGGCAGCCTACAATTTGCAATGTGGGGAGGATCAGGCCCCACAAGAATTTGTGCAGGAGTTAAAGCATGCTTTTGCGCAGACTACAAAAAGGGTACGCACGGACAGTAACGAATTTGTTAATACGTTTTTTCATGCCTTACCCAAATACATAATGACCAAGCTCGTGAGAGACTTTCACGAGAAAAGATCTTTAGACTGGGTCATTGAGCAAGTCACCCGCATCTATGAGGTGCAGAAACCAGGGGAAAATAAGAATCAGCCCAAAAACCCCAAAACCAACAGCACCCCTCCTGCTGCCAAGGTGGCAGAGGTAAAGGTTGCCCCCGTTTTAGATTTGGAGATGGGAGAGCCTAAAAACCTGCCTGAACCGAATAATTCTAAGCCCAGAAGGCCCTCGGGCCAGTCACAGACAGTGAGTGAAGGAGGTAGTCCCACAAATGGGGTCCCTCGCTCCCCTGACTATGTAAGTCCCCGCTATAAGGGAAACAGTCCAATCCTGGGTTATGTGTGGACACCTCCGGCCCAAGGGGAGATCCAACCAAGCGCCCAACCCAGGGAACTTCCCTCCGCACTTCCCCCAGGAGGGCAGAAATTCACCAAATCCTGGCCAGAACTTGTTCCCCAAGTATCCACCCAACTTCCAGCCCCAAAATCATCCATCCTTCTTTCCCCAATTCCCTGAGCCCAGACAACCGAATCCGGGAGAGGGGAGGCCAAGGGTGGAGGGGTACCCAAATCTTCACAACCGAGGGTACTACAAGAGAAGGGATAGCTACCCTTCCTGGGATCATCCCAGGGGAGAAAATAGAACCCAGTATCAGCCTGAGCGGGTTTCACAGTTAGAGCGCCAGGTCCAAAATATGGCACGGGATCTGGGTCACAAACTGAGGGCTCAACAGAACCCTCAGATGAGCGTTCCACCGCAGAATGCCCCAAACTCTGGGCCTGGTGCTCCAGAACAATGACGGGAGCAGCACCCCGATAACCCACCGGTTCCCAGGGAGGAGGCACAAGGGGAAGGGGGGTGTAAAGCCTTGGAGGAAGCTTAATTCCCCACTTGTAAACAGCCCCTGGAAACCCAGGAACCGTAAACAAAATCTCCTACCCCTGAAAGTCTGCCACCCCAGGAGCAGAGAGGAGGTAGGAGAAACAAAGGACCCAAACAGACCCAGTTTGTGGGGGAGGTACAGGTCTTCCAAATTGAGGGATCCTCAGAAGATCCTGGGAAAAGGATCTTCTCCTTCAGAGATGGAGGAATTCCTCCCAAGGAAAAATGGGTGGGTCCCAAGGGATTCCAATCCAGACTGGGTAGATGTGGGGATTGAGCCGTCGCCGCCCATCATTCTATCCCAGAACCAACAATACAGAAAACCCCTGGTTCAAACCCATCCTGGAGACTGCCTCCAAAATGGGGGGGGGGCGGCCCAGAACCGAAACCAGGGGAACCCAAAACCATATCCAGTTGCCAACCTTTTCTTTCAGATTCCAGAGACTGTCCGTAGAATCTTGCCCAAATCTCTTCTCTCTCGATGTCCAAAACCAAAAAATTAGCCCACCAGTTGTCCAAAAATGTGCATTATCTGTGCCCCCTTGAGGAGAAGGAGGGAAGATACTATGCCCCGGTACAAGTACAGGGGAAGGATACAATTTTGGCACTGGTAGACACGGGATCCCAAGCTACCCTTCTGTCCAAAAGGGCCTTGGATGAGCTAAATTTAGGAAGGGGGGAGAATTACCAAATTCCTCTCACCTCGCTTCCTGGACAACTTCAGAACTTTGACAGTAAGGAACTTCCCGTCGAGGGGACTGCAGATTTGGACATTAAAATTGGGCGACACAAGGTGAAACACCCGGTCATAGTAGTGACTCCAGAGGGCACCCCTTGTTTACTAGGGAATGACCTCCTGAGAAGGTTGTCACCCCTAATAGATTGCGTAAACAAGGTCCTCTGGACCCAGACTAGCCGATCAATAAAATTAAAACAGAGTGTGAACCATGTTAGTTTAAACGGCACCTGCCACATGGTTGAACAAAAATCTGACCAAGTAGAATTTCACTTCCAGAACAACCAAATTCCAGATATGACAGTAATAGCAGTAGGACAACAGACTGGTGATGGGGGGTCCTCTCTATTTCTGAAAATCAACCTTCCCTCCAGTTTAAGGTGGTATTCCGCACTGGAAGGAAATACTCTGAAATTCTTTACTAAGCCACAATCAGACATTCCCACTCCAATAGTCCAGAAAGATGTGAAATCAGCTCAGAGCCTGGCTGATATTCAGCAAATTGGAGAGCAGTTGGTCATCGCTGTTCAGTTAAATGATGGGAAGGACTCTGTTCTCGCACGAGTGTGTGTGAACAACGGTAAGAGCTTCATCAGCGAAGCCATGTTCCGCCAACTCCAAAAAGATCCAGCCATTCCCACATTCAAACTGATAGACAAATGGGAAATGGACCTGAAAGCACCCAATTCCAAACATCTGCTGCCAAGCAGGTGTATGCTCAAAATCTACATTGGCAACAAGAGCATAGTCCATAATTGTTGGGTCGTGCGAGATGTCACTGCCGCCTTTTACTTAGGCAGTGACATTCTCATTCGCTTTGCCATTAGTTTGGACCTAATAAACTTCACAGCTTGGTCCCGATTAGCGGATAATCCCATGGGCTTTGATGATCCAGAAAAAGCATTTAGGTCAGCTCAATTGCTACCTTATGCAGTTGAAATTCAGGTTAAAGAGGAAGTCACCATCCCAGAAAGGACACGACAATTCTCCCTGGAAGTGAAAGTTAAAAGAGGACAAAAATTGAAAAACCCTGATGCTTATATTCATCTAAATGCTTCTCTCCAACAGCAAGGGTTGGCGGGTAAACCCAACACCATTAGTCAACAAAGAACAGGACACCATTCCAATAGAGGTGGATAACAGCGACTTAAAGAGTATTACTCTAGCCACAGGCGCCATTATTGGAATGGCGGTTGATGACCGACATTTCTACATTGATCTAGGAAATGAACTGTTAGGACCAATCCCCAAGGACTGTTTTGACAGTGACAGTGATGACAATACAACACCAGACAGGATCTTTACCCGGCATGGGGGGAACTTCCTGGTGTACCTGCCCTTATGGTAAGGAAGATGTGACTTGTGACTTCAGGGGGGATGAGGTGATTTTCCAGGTCCATGAGGGCTGCCTTTCCCACCTGAAGCCTCCAGTCCAAATCAGCACTTTGACCAGGGACTTCTCCACCCAGCTGGAGGAGGCCGCTGAGATAGCAAAACCAGAAGTCTTCCCAGGCTTCAGGCAGATGGTGGAAGAGAGAGTCAACCTAGCTGATGCCTGTGTGACTCTGGAACAGAATTAAAAGTTGAAACAAGTTTTCTTGGATTTCCAAGATCTCTTTGCGGTAGACTCATATGACTGTGGTCGCACCGACATCCACACAACAATTCCCATGGACCCTGGCATAACTCCAGTGTTTGTGAAGCAATATTGCTTGCCTTTCGCATCAATGGAGACCCTCACTGAAATAATTAAGAACCTTGAGTCCCGGGGAATAATCCGTCCAGTCCACAGCACCTTCAACAATCCGGTGCTAGGAATATTGAAGCCAAACGGCCAGTGGGGACTCTGTGCCGACCTTAGGGAGCTCAACAAACGGGTCCATACTTCCCGATGGCCTCTGCCCTACATTGACCAAGGGCTGGCCCAGATTCAGGGGTCACAGGTATTCACTGCAATAGACCTGACCAATGGATACTGGACCATGCCTGTCAGTAGGGAGGACCAATACAAACTGGCTTTTACCTTTGGGGCCAGCAGTACACATGGACCCGGACTCCCTTCAGATACCTCAACTCCGGCAATTAGTTCAACATTTTCCTACACAAGGCCATGCCTGACCTGGGTGCGAGGGGTAACCTGGCTTATGTAGATGATGACCTCATCAAAAGTTCATCTGTGGAGGAACACATAGCGGAGATCCGTTATGTTCTGACACAGTTGAGGGCCGCCGGAGAAAAAATTTCCTTTTAGAAAGCACAGTGGTGTAGAACCCGTGTTAATTTCTTGGGGCATGAGATTACTCCTCAGGGTCTCTGTCCCCAGGAAAAGAAAGTGGAAGCACTCCAAAAATTGAAGGATCCCAAAACTATGCGGGAACTAAGGAGCCTCCTTGGTCTGACTAATTACAGCAGAAAGTTCATTGAGGGCTACGCACAGATCACTAGACCCCTGATTCATCTTTTGAAGGGGGGGTCAAGTGGGAATGGGGTCCAGAACAATCTGAGGCAATAAGACAACTCAAAAGAAGCCTCTCACAAGCGCCTTGCCTAGCTTACCCTGTCAGAAACAAGGAGTTCTTCCTGGAGACAGGGTTCTTTAATACATGCTTGACGGCAGTATTATACCAAAAGCATGACAAGGTCAATAAAGCAATATCCTATGCGAGCAAAACTTTATCCACTGTGGAGGAAAAATTCAACTATTGTGAGAAGGCACTCCTGGCAACGGTGTGGGCATTGAAGAATTACCGCCCGTTTATCCAGGGGGAACACATCATAGTGGAGACTCCACACCAGCCTCTGCAATACCTCCAAAGTGACAGAATCCAGGCCGGAAATGTGAGTAATTCCCAAATTACTTCCTGGATTCTGTCAATGCAAGGCTTTCCTGTGGAGATCAGATATGGCCAAAACAAGAAGAGTCCCCTCGCGCAAGGTCTGGCTGACTTGCATGATTGTGCCAGAGAAAACTGTCTCGAGGACGAAAGTCAAAAAATCAAGGACAACATGGAGGCATACCTTAATTCCCCACACAAAGTCTTTGAAGAAGACAAGTGTGATGGAATGCCCACTGTCTATGTGGATGGATGCTCTTACCATGTTGACAACAACGGGGAAAAAGAACTGGTGGCCGGTGTAGGGAATGCATAGGTGATGAGTCCCCAGAACCCTCCGCTGGGTACAAAATTGGTCCCCGAAGTAGTCAGGTGGCAGAGCTGATGGCTGTGCATCAAGCCATCCTCACTGCTGTCCAACATCAACTCCACGAACTGGTCATAATCACAGATTCAGATTATGTAAGGAACGGGTTCGTGGAGCACCTGGTTAATTGGAAAACCAGAGGCATGTTATGTGCTAATAACAAACTCTTGAAACATGGGAAGATAATTCAAAACATTGATAATCTGGTCACCTCGAATGGGATGACCATCTACTGGAAAAAGATCAAGGGTCATTCCAAAGTAGAGGGACTAGACAAGACTGGAAATGACTTAGCTGATCAGCTGGCCAAAACCGGGGCCATCCAAGGGGATCTAATAGAAATAGAGTCCCTGTTGGGGGAGCTCCAGGTCACTGCTATGACTAGGTCCCAGACAAATGCTCACAATGATCTTTCAACTGCACAATGGAGTAAGGAGACCCCAGATGCTGATTTGATCACTGCTCAGAAGGGGGATCCAATAATTGGTAAGTTTTACCAACACATTGAGGACCCTGAGAACTTTCCTCTGACGGATACTGATTACATTGGGCAAGAGGACCTTAGAGTGTTGATGAAATGTCCAGAAATGTTCCGAATCCAAGACGGTTTGTTGGTAAGGAAATTCCAAGCCGGCCATGATCAGTGGGTGGTCCCTACCTCATTCCGAAGCCTGATGTTAAGTCACGCCCATGATGCGGCCACCGCCGGTCATAGGGGGTTTCATACAACACTTGAGATCTTAAGAGAGGTTGCTTACTGGCCACACATGGGGCAGGACCTCGACCAATACTTGAAGGGGTGTCTTGTGTGTGCACAATTTCAGCCAACATCCCTCACACACTGGGCACCTCTCCAAAAGAGGGGGATGACATTGCCATGGTCAGATTTGCAAATCGACTTCATAGGCCCCTTGATTCGCTCCTCTAGGGAGAATAAGTACATGTTGATGGTGACATGCTTATTTACCAAATGGGTGGAATCTCTCCCGGCCCCAAGCTGCAAGGCAGAAACAGCAGCTGCCCTGATGATCAACCACATCTTTTCAGTTTTGGTCTACCCCAAAGGATTGAGTCAGACAGAGGTAGCCATTTTACCAGTGACGTAATGACTAAGATGTGGGAGATACTGGGGGTTAAAAGGAAGCTACATATTGCTTACCGGCCAGCCTCTTCTGGTGCAGTGGAGAGATACAACAGAACCATAGTGAGCATCTTAAAACAGTTTGTGGCAGATTCTGGGCCAAGTTGGGATATCCGATTACCTCTGGTCCTAATGGCCATCAGATCTACCCCTTCATCTGCAACTAAAATGTCACCATTTGAGCTGATGACTGGACGTAAGATGGTGCTTCCCCAGCATTTGCTCTACAGGACTCAAGAGCAGACATTGATAAATGCCTCCACAACTCATGAGTATGTGGAGAATTTAAGGAAACACCTTCAACATGCTTTTGCCTATGCTCGGCGGAATCTGGAAAGATCAGCTGATAGTATGAAGACCCGTTACGATTTGAAAACCACCATGAAAGAGTACAATGTGGGAGACTGGATTTATCTATACAATTTCCAAAGAAACCAGGCCAAACAGCGAAAATGTTTGCCTACATGGAAGGGACCTTTTGAGATAATAGACAAGATCTCCCCAGTTGCCTACAAGATCCGCAGCCCCAAATGTAGTTTGGCAGAAGGGGAAGACAAGTGGGTCCATATAAATCAGTTAAAGTGTTGCCATCCCAGGCACACACTGCAGCAACTGGAGGAGTCCTCTGCAATACCAGAGGGGGCCGCTCCAGAGTAATTCAGTTCCAACCCTAAAATATCCCACATATAGTCTCTAAAATATTATGATTCTTGAATACTTCTTGATTATATCTTGTTTTTTAAAATAAGAATGTAAATGTCTATTGATTTATAAAATGTATATGCCGCCCCACTATATAAATAGTGGGGGAGAAATGTCTACGAATAGGTATTGCCGCTTTGCTTTGTCATCCTAGGAGAAAGAAAACCTGGAGACTGACCATGGAAGACAACCTGGGGACTGGGAGCATAGATCCGAGGGGCCCGGGGTACCGCCCAATACTCCCATCAGGACCGGCGAGGAGAACCGATCAATCCACCCTGATGGAGGAAAAGATGCTGAACTTTGTCATCTGCGGAATCGGAAGAAGATGATGCGGACATCCCAGCGCGTGGATCAAAACATCCTTTGCACCTGACTCCCCCTCGACTAGAAATCAAAGCACAGTCAGGCGGGGGGGGCTTGTTGGGTGTCTTGATCCACGTTCTAGTTATTATGCTGCAACATTTGGTGCTGTGGGCTCAGAAAATCCAAGATGGCCGAAAAAGCCCACATTTGCGCCAGAATCAAAGGAGTGGGGATCAATTCTTGGTATAATTGCACCAATTGGAGAGCAGGTGCCATCTTCTTAGGCTCTTCAGAGTGTTGGGTGTCTTGACCCACGTTCAAGTTATTATACTGAAACATTTAGTGCTGTGGGCTCAGAAAATCCAAGATAGCTGAAAAAGCCCACATTTGCGCCAGAATCCAGGAGAACCGCGCAGTTTTGCGCACACCAAAATGCTCCCCTGACCTGCCACCCACCAGCGCAAAGAAAGATGGTTCTGTTCAAAATCCGTTTTTATTAATGTCAAAAATTGCTAAGATCATGGGCCCGAAACCACCAAACAAAAATCCAACTATGGTTGAGTGTTTTACTTTACTCTACTGCAGATCCACATCAATGCCATGTCAAGCAAGGATCATATTCTATCAAGTAAAATCCTTTCTTTTTGAAATGTATTAATTCAAGACAGCTGTCAAAAATAGGTGCAGTACCGGCTTTGGACACTGACCGGCGCTGGTGCTCTATAAATCCTGACAGGAGAGCTGTCTTGCAGAACTGTGCAGTGAACAGAAGGGGGTTTTATGTAATTAAAAGTTCAAAAGACTTGCTTTTCCTGAGAACCATTAACACCTCAGAGACACACACAACAGCCCAGGATATCACATGGCCCTGTTGATTGAGAGGGAGGAGTTTCTTCTGCAGCCTGCAGGGCACAACACAATAGACCCTGTCAATTGAATGGGGTATGCTGATTTTGGGTGTGGACTATAAACAAGTCTTCTGGAAGAAGGAGAGGCCTGTGATCTCTGACTCACCAAGCTTCTGGGGGCGGACCAGACTGGATTGTGGATTCATATTGCAGCAAATATATGTTTAAGTTAAATTGCTCATAAAATCTTGTATTAAGCTCACTGAAATGTACAATTTGGGGGTCCTTAATATGGAAAATGCCCTCACGATCTGAGACCAAACGCCACTTTGTGCGGTGTTCTGGGACTGAACCCCGCTATTTATTAATATTGCAGACACTGTGTTTAGGATAGAGACATAGTAATTTCCAGTAATATGCTCAGTAAAGGGGTGCAGGTCTGTGTAAATTTTGAGGAAAAACCAATATGGCGAAAGTCACTAAAAAGCACACAATGTTGCCATTTGTGAACCCAGGCTCTGAGGGGGATCAGAGTTAGGCGAGAGTGTATATTAAATTCATCTGTGAAATCTGTATGTAATTTCAACGAGGTGTGTATCTGGGAAACCTGTTCGTTATGAAAATTGCATTTTCTAAGTAAAAGCAAAGGGGCGTTTCTTCAATAGACTGTAAGACTCTGACTCACTCTGACACACTATCCCTTCTCAAATCAGGTCACAGAGAATCCTTGACCTATCAAATCATGAGAGGGTTGGGCATGCAGAATGAGCCGACCCACCCACTTTCAAAAGACATAAAAAGAGCAACAAAGCCAGACAGGGACATTCATTTTTCCATTTTCTTTCAGAGCATTTTGCCGGACCACACAACATCTAGAGGAAACATCCAGAACTTAGACTCCAGATAGACTACAGAACTTAAAGTAAAGGCCTTACACACAAGCTGAGAACTCTTCTCAGCAGGCCTTCAGAATCCAGCAATCCAACCAAACTATTCTACAGCCGGGCGAGCTGTTGGATTCTTTGCCAAGAACTTTTGCCAGAACCGGTAGCAGACCCAGAAAGCAGTGCTGTATCCAGAATCCACTTGATCCAGACCAGCAGAACCACTGACCAGACCGCTGTGAAGTGCCGATAGCAGAACCACAGACCAGACCAAACCAGAACCAGAGATCCAGAACCAGAGAACCAGTACCAGAAACTGCCCGGAGTCCAGTCCAAACCTGCTGACCAGACCCTGACTGCCTATTTCAAATTCACAGTGTGAGTACTCAGCCAGAACTGTGCAAAACCAATCTCTTAGTTTAAAATAATCTAATTCAAACTATTTTAACCTATTTAGAACTGCATCATAAGAAATTGTGTGTCCATTCTGCAAAACTGTCATCTCTCATTCTGAGCTTTACTTTTATTTTGAGAATCTACCTCCATTAAATCGTCCGTATCTTTTGAACCTCGTGGTTTAACTTTCATCTTAAAGCTAAGATTCTGAGCTTTCCAACAAGCCTAAAACCGACTTGCTACTCCTTATAGTTCCTCCGTAATCGCGATTGACGCACTCGGAAAAAAGTGCAGCGAATTGACAGTTTGCTTCATTTCAACCACGTGTAAAAATATCTGTCTTTCGCTTCCATTACTGAATCCCATTTTCAACTTGATAACCATCCCTGAATCATTGGTAGGGCTGATCTGAACTGATTTAAAGTATCTCTCACTCACCCTGAACCTCTAAAGGGAATTAAAAGCATTTTCAGCATATTTTTCACTTCATTGCCACCACATTTAAAAGGATCTTGCCTGCTTTAAAATCATACCTGTTTTCCTCTAAGCTCACTGGGGGAACTGGAAATTTGTATCGCATTTTGTATTCCTAAGAATTGTGTGCTCTCCTTCCATCTCCTTATCTTGCATATCCTTCCTATACTAACTCCTCATTGATTGTAAAGAAGTGTGCTAGTGTCAGATTATCTATTGTTGATCAACATTATATTTATAAGTGTGCTAGCAACTATTAATTTATTCATAAAAGTGTGATCTATATATATCTTGTTTACTTTCTCAATAAACCTTTTAAATTGCAAAACAAACCTACTTCTTGGCTTAGTGAGATCAGGGGGATTCATAGAGAGGGGTGTTATACAAGGGTTTATCATCCTGGGTATAATTTGCTATACGTATATATAAATAAGGGGTTCCCTTGAGCAATCCCAGACAAAGCACTGACTTAGTGGGAGTGCTTGATTGGGGTCACTTAACAAGAGCAAGTTCCGATTCTTGGCACAGTGAGTTCAACCGACCTGCTCTTAGGCAGTGCCCACACGGTCGGAAGAGTCGGTTGGTTGTTCGAGTCTTTAGAAATACAGGCTACTTGTTTCGCTGATTTTGTAAGGGCTTTTGTTTGTATTTTTTTTGGTTTATTAGTGGTGTTAGTGACTGGCAATTTTTCAGAGATATCAATTACAGGATTAGTGGAGTGTTCAACGACTACTAATGACTTGTCTAGTGATGAATTTATTGTTACAATATTAAGGTGCTGAGAGTCAGTAGCTAGACTAATACTTTTCCCACTGCGATTCACTGCAACATGCTTATCTTTGTGATGGGACATACGTCTACTCGATTTACGGGTACGATACATGAAGGCATGATGGACTAGAGGAGGCAAATAAGTTTGTGCCTTTTTCTTACGTTTTTTGGGAACTTGTGGTGATGTACATACTGTTTTCTGGGGATCACTAATAGGGCGGTTCTGAATGGTATGACAACATCCACGCATATTTTTGTGGATTATCAGTGACTGAATATTGATTTTATTGTCTAAATTTTCACATTTAGAGATGAGTAGTGTCAATAGGTTTTCCATAGCATAGAACATATCATCGGAATTCATACTAGTGTTGTTTAAGCTTTTTAGCTGAATGGTATCGTGTTCATCAATAGGCTTTGTCATGGGAAAGTGAAAAATGGAATCCGCCTTGATATCAGTGGGATAAATCGGAAGGAAGGAGACATGCTCTGGGCGTTCGATCTTCACTGGAGTTAAATTTGATCCAGCGAGATAGAATGATTCACATTGCCCAATGTGCAAGATGGTTTAGTCGGTGGTGTGAAAAACATTGGGGTGGATAATACCTCCATCAGGGATTGATCGAGGTCAAGGCCCATATATTCTACCTCAGGATCATCCATGGCAGAGGCAGCCAAGTCAATACTAAATTTAACTCCTGTTGCTGGAATATCATGTATTAAGGCTGTAGTAGGAGTGTGTTCATGCACATGAGCAATTTTATTTTTAACATCTTGTGCTGGTATATCATTTTGTGCGCTCAGATTAAGGTGAGTGCTGGTATCACAGGACATGATTTGAGGTAAGGGCACACTTACAATATCTAACGGTTCGCTACAGCCCACGTTATTTGACATTGTAGTGATGACATCTGCACTACATAGCAGATCACTCAATAATTCGGTACTAAGACATCCCAGGTCAGATGTCAGTTCCGTAATAAGGGTATCTTTTGCTGATTCAATTGAGCTGACATCCATGGGTGTACAGTTCTTTTTACTATAATATTCTGTTATTTGTTTGGACATTGGTAACTGTTTCTTAGGATGGGATATAATTTTCGGTATGCATATCCTGCGATTTTTATGAACTGCAATCTCTCGCTTATACTCATCCATCACTAAACAACCTCAGGGACTGACCTTGACACAAATGTCTGAAGTAATTATGGAAAGGGATGGAATGAGATGGACAACTCAATGCAACAATACAACACAATCTCCGTTGTGTGATAAAAATGGGGGACTAATAGGAGATTAGAGTCAACATCTATTAGCCAACTGTTGCGCAGACTACTACAGCCTCTGAATAAGCAGACAGCGCGCAGTCAGCAAGCACCTAGTTATAGGTAACATTTAGCAAATCCAAGCAGTTAAAACATTAAAACCTTAGAACAATTAAAACAGTAAGACAAATTCCAAGCAGCCTCTAAAAACAATTAGCAGCTATCTAGTACTCATTTGTGTCAGCCGGCCACCGACTGCCAGCTGCTGACTGTCCAGCACTCAATACAGTAAGTACACGGGGCTCGTACGCAAACACGCTGTTACAATAGACTTCCACAAAGTCAGTATAAGAAATTACTAACCACAAATGAGATATTCCAACCTACAGCCCCGCACCCCCACACATCCAAACAGCCCAACAGCCCACTTAATAAACAGGTGAGAGGCGGGATCTCAGGGGTAGACACAAAAAATTGACTCTGCAAATAATAGAGACAGGGGAGGTCAGTGATACATTATACAGCCCCTCACGTCTCACGTCTCATGCAACAAGTTCCCAGGTACCCAAGTCCCAAAACCCAAGTCCCAGGTCCCAGCACAGCTCACAGAACAAGTCCCCAATTCCCCAAGTCACTATACACAGCATGGAACAGCGGTGCTTTGGCAATGTCAGTTCAGAGAGCAGCACGTTATGCTGGAAAAAGGGGCAACTGTGCTTCCTCTTGGCGACTCGACTCAACTCAGGGACTTCACTTGAATGAAGGGATCCGACGTCCTCAACGCAGAGTCTCAGCCCAACAGCCCACTTGCGTGCCACTTCCGGGTGCGTGCGCGGGTGCGCTAGCACTAGGAATAATAAGCAGGTGAGAGGCGGGAGGCGGGATCTCAGGGGTAGACACAAAAAACGGACTCTGTTTGCCAGCAAACGCAGTACTGTTAGATGGCAAGCTCCTTTAGTCTTTAGCGCATTATGACATTGAGTGACATTATGGCATCTAGAGTAATGAGTTCATTTTTGTAAAAAAACTGAGATTTGTTATTTAGATTTCGTAGGAAAAATTGTGAGCTGCATTTTGACTGCACTTGGATCTTAAAGGAATAGTGCGCTTAAAAATGTTATTGTCCCGAGCGTTCGCCATTTGGTTAATTTAAATCAATCTGTGATCGATCGTAAAAACATTTCCTATGCACCTTACCTTAGTTTTCTTCACTTTTACACATGCGAAATCAAGCATCGGGCGCGCCCATCTTGTGCTAATCTTATACGTTGTTGCATCGCCCTAAGTTGGACTGCCCTCGCGGCACTAAATCCTATCCCCCGCCCCTGAATCTGTCATCACTAGAAGCGTACGGCCCATTTCACAATGCGAATGCACATCTCATGTCAACGTTCTCTGTGCGCCACTTAATGACGTGTCTCCATGGAAATGTCAGGACGCCTCTTTCCTTAATAAGTATAAACAGACTGCTTCTCATCAGACAACATCAGAGTTGCTTTTTCAATCGTTTCACTGACTTTTTGTATATCCTGTGACTCGTTTCTGCTCTGTTAAGCTATCTTCGTTGTTGGTAGCCTGTGCAAACAGATACTAGTACTAGCATTACTATTGATTTTAATTTTGTCATATAATGGCAACAATACAGCCCTACCAGTACGAGCCGGAGTATTCTGAGGCGGAATTAGGTGAAAGAGAAAGATGCGGTTTGGATGGGGCATCGGACGACAGTACGAAGGTCGAATCACTGGATCGTGAGCCTGAGCCTAGTTGCATGGAAGACGTTTCCACCTGATACACTTGCAATCGGTGCAAGGTCATGCCAAGCGAGGAGGAGAACTGCTGCTGCAGAGAAAACACTGGATCCTTGGCCTACATATTGGAAGAAGACACACGCCCACTATGCGTTACCGAGCTGCATGGCTTCAGGGCAGCCTGCCTCACAAGGTCCGTGTTGAGGATTATGATGGTGCTTATGCACGAACTTCGCGCAACAGTTCGCCCTTACAATCCAAGTAACGAGTAAGTGTACTCTAGATGTGATGTCACTTAGGCCACTAACATTTCATGTTTGTCTCCTTTATTGTCGTAACTTTCATCTATCACTGCCAAATGAATTTAGTCTGGCAATTCAATACATCTCTCGCGATTTGGAGAAATCATAGTGGTCATCTTATGTGTCTTTCACGTACAACCAAGAAACAATATTTCTCTGTCCCCAAAACGTTATGCATTTCATGGGTGTTCACTTTTGTAATGTGTCTACACTTGAAAGCCCAAGTTGATTGATCCATGAAGTAACATTTGTACTGACAACTGACATTTTCAACTAAGGTTTGTACACTTATCAGGTTCATTTAAATACAGTTTGTATGCTTCTTTTCCACAGGTGGTACAGGCTGGTGGCCTATCATTTGTTTACATGGTGGCTTCATGGCAGGCTTGGATACCGCATTCGACGAGTAATACCAGCCTGTGTCGTTGGAGCCATTCGAGCCAAATTCCCCAGTGACAGCGGTTAGTACAGGGGATTTTCCCACACTGTGCTGCAACCCCGAAGTATACAATTTGTAATACATTTGTGACATCAACATCAGCAAAAAAATAAAATACAAATCATCTTTTATGAATAGTTGTTTCCATTTTTCAGTGAATCAAGGACACGCGCACTTGTCCTGGCAGGGTGGGAACGGCCGGGGTGTCAAACACCATGTACATTTCAAATGTATCTTCCATGCAGGGGCCATTGTTTACATGGACTAGCCAGACCCAGTGTCTCCAGGCAGGCTCCACTGAATCAGACCACGCCCTTGCAATCCACATAAGTGTGTCTCCATTCAGCAGTGTTCCGGCCCTTTTTTGCATGCCTCATGCACATCCATCCCCTCTCCAGTATCAATGGCAGTTCGCACCTGTGGCCGTGCACTCCCAATGGGGCTGGCAGGGTGGGAACGGCTTAGGTGCCAAACACCATGTTCACTTCAAAGGTATCTTCTGCGCAGGAGCCATTGTTCACATGTCCTAGCCAGGCCCAGTGTCTCCAGGCAGATTCCCCTGATGCAGACGACACCAGAAACATGTCACTCAATCACATACACACCCACCTTTCTAATTCTTTATAAACCCCTTGATATTTATCCTGAGAAAATCTGTGAGCACTGGAAGTCAACTCGTGATCGTGCTACCTGTGAACACCTGTGAGCACTGGAAGTCAACTCTTGATCGTGCTACCTGTTCTCCTGCTACTAACTACCCTGCTTGCTGAATCTAATTGTTTGTTAGCCAAGGGAAGGGAAGGTCACCTAATCATCTCTTTCCGATCTCAAAATGTCTATCTATTTCAAACAAATGTACCCAGAAGTTTAATGTTCATTCATCTCAATGACTTTACCATTGTCTACTGTGTAAAGTGTTCTGATCTCTGTATATAGCACTTTTCATCAGTGTCAATTGTGATAGAATTGCATCTTTCTCGTACCATATCTATAAGCACGTTTCCTTTTGATGCATGAAAGAACATTGAACGGACTAGTAACATGTTACGATTTGCATCACATCAATCAATTCTGTATGAAAGTTATCCCAGTGTGTATTCGACTATGCTACACAGGTTTTGCTTCTTTGACCAAAACAAACATTGCATACAATACTTTGATATAATTCCATCAATTCCATGCGTTCAGTAGATTCTTTTTGTAATTATGTGTACTTTTTTATACAGATTTTTCAAGAATGCATGCTTGTATGATTTTCGGTTGCCGTTCTAGGAGCCATGTCAAAAGTAAGGGCACAATCATGCATACATTCCAGAGGAATATTGATTTAATAAGAGATAAGAGATTGGGGTTGACATTGTGGATTTCTGGTGGACAAGCTTGAAAGTAGAGCCCAGGCTGTCTTGGGAGACTCGAGGGCCAATTGATTCCCCATCTGCAACCTGAACTTTACAAACGATAGGTACGACCAATTGCAGAACACAAAAAAGCATTGACTCAGAAAGTCTCGTAAATTGCTTCCAAATGCAATTCCAACTCTATTCATGACACGCTGCCTCAGGTGAGTCCCGTATGATGAATTAACTGTAGGCGGTGGAGTTCTGAACAGGTAACTACATGAACGGATCAGTGCTTTTGGTGTAAATGTGTCTTACTAAAGTTTGCATATTTACCAGATTGTATTACTTTTTGACTACTACTCATCTGTCCCTGGTTTATGGAGCATCATAGAAAGTAATTATGACCATAGAAAACAATGCCATAGTGCCCTTCAAAAGAAGCATCATATTTTTGTAATCGGTTGCTTGACATGTCCATTTTTTAGGAGAGCATACTGACGGAAGCACAGACCCTCACAAGTGACGAAACCACTGACACGTCCAGTATACCAATGGTGAGCCCTACAGACTTGCAGAAGTTCATATTATCGACAGTTGCATCTTCCCCCATATCTAATTGAAATCCAATTTTCCCTTTTACGACTTTGTGAAAATGAAGGAGCAAGATTCTGCATCCATTTCTTTTCCAGAGTCAACAACAACTTGAAGCGCCTATCAGGTAATTTTATTTCACTTTTCAATTTCGAGAATGCATTATGCTTGGAATTTAAAATAATATGAAATTGTTTATGTATCCTGTTGGTTGTTTACACTATGTGTCATTTATGGGTTTCTCTTTATATTTACCATTGTCTGCATCCTATTGTCCATTTCGCTGTTTTCATTCCATACTAAAACAAGTACTGTGTTACAGGGAGGTGTTGGTACTTCGACTACAATCACATCATCCTTTAGAGCTGGTTCAGAGTATCAAGTATGCATACTGACAGTTCCTTTGAATGAAAGAAAGTAAATCCTACATAGGATACTATTAGACAGTGACATTCATATAAACGTGCAGTGTTTCAAACTTTCATCATTTCAGTTCTAACGTTGCACTTCCTCCCTAATGCAGAATACATTGCAAAATGTTTGAGCACAACATTACAATCAGTATGTTTTGCACGGTGATCTCTGATCGGGTACACTTGCCATCAATCAGGTGAAATTCGAAATGTATATTTTGACTAAATGACGTACACGGTTTACGAGGGTATGTATGTAGCGATGTGTGCGATGAAAGATTTGAATTTCAAATACATTTGACTTTAGTTTTTTTTATGGCTATTCTATTCAAGGAATGTATACACGGTGTGATATTAGAAGAGGAGGCACATAGATCAGAGGTGGTGGACCAGCTTGCTGGTGCGGTCATTACAGAGAAGACCACGGGTTCACAGAAAATCAAGAAAAAAGGGTAACTAACAAACAATTTTGTTTTCTAGAAGTGTTTTGGGCTGGTGTTTTCTTCATAACTTTTTATTTAAAGTGCTATCTACTACATGTGTGATGTACATTGAACATGTTTTTACAACCCATCGCCTAGAGGCCCAGAAGGAAAAGAAGTATAAAGACACAGACAACAAATGAAACCAAAGATGCTGCTTGTCAAATAGATTTCACCAGGCAGCAACTACTATTTGAGGCGCACCGTGGTCCAGACAATAAGCAGACTCGAGATGCTTATGTCCAATGGCCAGAAACTGAATTGAATTTGACCAGCGAAGTCAGCAAAGTGTTGTTGGACCATTGCTACAATGGGAGAACTCAACAAGATGAAGATGAAACTGAATATAATGTAGATGCTTTTGAATTCCTGGCTGACCACTTGACACAATCTACACCCGCAAAAAAAGGTCCAACCAATAAACAATCAGCGTTGATGGTTTCTCCAATTCATGTGCAAATAACACAAGCTGAACTAACAGAGACTGAATCATCAACGCAATTGACCGAGGAACTTGCCAAAGATCTAGACTACAGTTTGTCTAGTTTGGACGATTTGTCCACCACAGCTGAGTCACAAACCACATTCATGTCGGACGATAGGCTAATTAAGGAGCACAAATACATTGTATTCGACAGCTGCTTGGTAGAGATTATACTAATGCTGAAATGTGTCCATCCAGTGAGGGGGAAAATATGCGGGGAGCCATTGGTAAATGTGACTCGTGTATTACAAGGCACTAACCTAAAAATCCAAGCCACCTGTGCCCACCTCCATGATACATTTTCATGGTCTGCTCAACCGATGCTGGGCACAGTGCTAGCTGGAAATCTACTGTGTTCTGCAGCTTTACTTTTCAGTGGCTCTACTTTTAGTAAGTTGCCCAGTTCGTTCAATTTGTGGGACTTCAGTTCCTTGCTAAACTCAGTACTACAAATATGAAAGAGAATTTTTATTCCCTGCTATTAGTCAAGCCTGGAAAATTGAAAAAATGTCAATTGAAAGGACATTCTCTGGCAAACGGTCAGGCTAGCTGGCGATGGACAATGTGACAGCCCTGGATTTTCAGCGAAGTACTGCACATACCACTTTCAGGACATGGAAACAAAAAGAATTGTGAGTTTGGAGGTTGTACAGGTGTCTGAATGTACATCCTCAGTGGCCATGGAGAAACATGGTTTCATAAAATCCCTCAAACATCTTCAATCGAGGGGAATGCAAATAGACCTCATAGCCACTGACAGACATGTCTCAATAGCAAAGGACATGCAAAAGCAGTTTCCAAACATTCGCAATCAATTTGATGTATGGCACATTGCCAAATCAGTCAATATATAAAATCACAGCTGCTGGTAAAAAAAGGGTTTGGAAAATATTTTTCAGTGGTCCCAGTCTTTCATTAACCATCTTTAGTGGAGCTCCAAAACTTGTGATGGGTCTGTGGAAATTCTACTTGATAAATGGTGCTCATTGATGCACCACTGTTGCTACGTTCACCAACATTTTCACCAATGTGCATATGGACCTTTATCGGAGGATCAGGAGTGCAAGAAGAAGTGGTTGGTTCCATCTTCACCTCCACACAAAGCTCTTGAGAAGAGCGTGTTTGATAAAACTCTTTCAAGAGACCTGAAATGATCTGGTGGTGTTCCACAACATGTGCCTAAAGTATAGGCCCAAGATGTTGCATTTCGGCATAGATGGTATACAATCTCGAACATTACTAGCCGTATTAGCGCATAACGAGAATTTAGGCAGAGAACAATCGAGAACTGAAGGAAACTTTGGAATGCTTCATTACACAATGGCCTTTGCAAAACGAAGCAAAAAATGGGTTGCCAAGCCGATATACCAGGAAATGGAATTCGATTTTGTGAAAGATCTCACTTTGACTGCCTTGGCCATGCATACTCATGGAACCGATCCTGATTTTGTTCTTAGGACACATACATTGCCACAAAACATTGCAAACGAGCCCTTTTGACCAAAAGCAGAGCTCGTTGTACAGTTGACTTCCTGGTATAAATGATTAGTAGCAGGGTGTATGTTCCACAATGTTTGTACATTGTACACGAACAATGGAATGCTATTAAACTTGATTTTCAAAGCTATTAAAAGTATTAAGAAGTAATTAATTATGAATATTTAATCAAGTTTATGAATCATTAATTTATATCTCGATAAAGTGCATGTCTGTGGTTGCATGGTGTCTGTAAAGCACAACATAGGTGGCCATAGTGTCCAAATTGGCTTTTCAAATGTATCCTCTTTGTCAACTTATTTTTGCAAGAACTTATTTTTGCAAGAAGTGCCTGTTGTAGGATGCCATACAGTGTAATTCTGTGCTTGCCCCCTTCCCACTTTCGGCCAGATCTTGTGGGTTCTTCACTGACCAGGCGCGGTAGGGTCAGATGGATATCAGCATGAAAGAAACTATGGAGTCTGCAGTTGCCGTTGCATGCACGTCCCCAAATAGACAGAATGAATACGCGTCCCACTAGGGAATGTGACCAGGAGAGTAATTGCAAGGGAACCAAATTTTATATAAGAAAATAAATGACGTTTCCCTGTAGGTGCATAGTGTTATATCAGGATTGGAGGAAGACATGGATACAGTATATAGATATAGGGATTCGTTTCACAGGATTGGCTGGTGTCTTGGAGATCTGGCAGGCCTCACGTGGGTCAGCTGGCCTCCTCTCAGTGGGGTGAAGCTCGGGCAAAGTTACAAGGAAATGATGTACAGCTATCTGACTAAGCTAAATAACTAACTCGGCATGCAAGAACTAATGACTATAAGCAAAACACTGCATGAAAGGGAGCTGTTGGTGTGAAATACGTGCATTCTGACCTATATTTTTATGGGGGCATGTGTTAGGGGTCGTTCTTTCGGATGCCTCATCAGAAGGGAAGATCTTTGATTTGCGGCCTTTGGTGTCTTACGATTTCAAACACAGTGGAGATAGATGTTAAATATATGACCACTCTATATTAGGTATATGGTAGGTGAATTGGAGGTGGTGCGGGGGTAGGGTCTGGTGACCAGATGCGTTCACAGGGAATAGGTGGCATGAGTTCAGGGGACTGCGGCCTGGCAGGGAGGGAGTAGAGAGGGCATGCGTCGGTCAGCAACGATGGATGGGGCACTAAGGTTGGAGCAGGCTAGATGCGCTTAACGGACAGAGGACAGAGGTGGTGGGGGCTTGCTGTGTACGGCGCTGGGAGAGGGAGAGAATGGTGCAGGGGGGCGGTATATACCGCCTCTCCGCCTACATTTGTTAGTGCACGTGAACTTTAGTGGAGATGGAAGGGCACTTGGATTTATGACTTCAGTTTCTCACATTATCCAAAACAAAACTTAGCATAGGCGTGCCAAAGAAGGTTCAATTGTTGTTCGTCCTTGGAAGAAAGGGAGGATTTGCTATGGATTGAGGACGGGAGGTGTGTAATAACCGCAAAAATGATAAGGTTCACCATTTCAAAACTGGACAAAGGAACATGTAATTTCATTTTATGAAAACCGTTGATCTGAGCGGACACTCTGCGTTACACCAAGAAAATGGAAATATCAAATATAAGGTACGTTTTACTGAAGACGAGTTTATAGACGAACAAATCAAGGTTTTATTTTCTGACCAGTATTGCTTGCTTACATTGTAATGGGTTGTTGTTTGGTTGTTATTGTGATGACATGCAAACACAACCTGTATGTATTTGTCTTTGTCCCGGGTACATGGGCAGTCCAGCACCAAAATGCTATGGCAAATCCCTTCTGCACTAGAGTACCTACAGCAACCCCATACACGTGTTTCAGCCATGTTGTGCCTCATCAGTGAGGTGGAGCTGTGCCTCGCTGAGCTCAGTGAGCATGGAGTTCACGTCTGGGTTCCCCCAGGTTCCACCAAAACCCTAAGTTCATTGCTAATATTACGTTATTATGCCATCTATGTGTTGTTTGAATTCTTCCGTCAGCTTCCGCATCGCATTGCGAACTAAACAGCACTAACCTCTCAAGCACATCGTAGACTCCAACTTTCCACAATGCTTTCTCTGTGTTTCCATTGTTTCTGGTTTGTGTTCATTATTAGGTTACACCCTGTGCAGAATTAAAGGGTAAATGGATAAATTTGAATAAAGAACGGCTACTGAAATATATTTTCATTATGTTTTCTACACAGCTATAATCTTCCTTTCTGCGAATGTCATAATTTCCAGATCCCGAGTGATGGTTTCGTCAACAGGCAGCAGCAGATACAACTAAACGGATGTGTAATGATTACGCTGATGTGGGACGATCGTCCAGGACCGATATGCCCTTTGGCGGTAGCAGCAACAAGGAGCAACCTGACATCTTTTATGGTGGTCTAGCAAGAAGCTGATGCCGAAGCCTTGCGAGTCAAGGTGCATCGAATGCACTACTTCTACCAAAAGGAACATGATAAAGATTTGATGCTCGAACAGAACGAAATAAAAAATGTGGTTGATAATCAAAATTTGCAGATGTTGTCAGAGCATTTATTGTGAAATAAAAGCACATTATAAATTGCAGAGTATTGGTGTTTCCTTTAAAAATAGTGTTTTCTATTCTGATTTGGGACGCGCTGTGCTGCGAGTTGGATGAGTGTTTTGATATTCCGGGTTCGGCATCAAATGACATTTATACATAGGTGATGACTAGGCACGTTTGGCTACGCTGCCCAATAACGTTGTGAAAATAGGTGGAGAATATCGCTAGGAATAATTATGTCAGCTTCAGGGGCGGGGGATATGATTTAGTGCTGCGAGTGCAGTTCAACTTAAGGCGATGCAGCAACGAATAAGATTAGCACAAGATGGCCACCCCCCGATGCTTGATTTCGCATTTGTGTAAATGTGAGGAAAGCTAAGGTCAGGTGCATAGGAAATGTTTTTACGATCGATCACAGCTTGCTTTAAACCGCATGCCCGAATGCTCGGGATGATAACATTTTTGAGTGCACTATTCCTTTAATTAGTGTGCACGTTTCTTTTAAATTATTGCTCTATAGTTGGAATATCCATACTGAACACTTATAGTGTGACTCTTTATACTTTTTGCAGCTTTGGCCTACTACATTGACCCTGTATATGGTGTTGGCGCCTTCTGGTAGAGGTTTCTTTATGGTACAGCGCACTGTTGGTGTACAGTAACTTCAATTTATGAGTATGTTTACAAGTGTGTTACTTTTGAAGTTCTTGGTGAGGGCTTGACATGGATCTATTTGTGCATGTGCAGATTTTGTTAATTATCAACAGACTGTGCCCCACTGAAAGTGATTGGCGACTCTACAGTTGCATCTAAGGATATGATTAGTGATATGTGGCTGGGCTTCACTTTTTTTGAAGCTCTTCGAGTGTGTTAATTTTAATATTAATTGCCCTGTATATCTTAGCACTTGTAGAAAATATTAGGGGTGGCTGTCCCTGATGAAGAAAGCAATTTTCAAAATGCGTTGGACATGAAATGTAGAACCATAAGAAATTGGTGAAATGCTTTGAGTAGATGTGTATAATGGAGGCTTTTCTTTAAAAAGATCCCTGTTGTATTGTTACCACAGAACATGTGTGCATCTCTTAAAATCATACTAATGGGATATTTGTAGGACTTAAATACATAATTGTATTATGTGACTTTATTTTTGCCTAAAGTAATCTTTTTGGGAAAACAGAAAATATATTTATGTTCCTTTTATGAAATATTAAATCTTTACTCAAATAGCTATCTTTGTTTGGAAGAGTTCTTTACTCCACGTAGAGTACGGGAGTTCAACCCCAACTTTGAGTGTTGTCTTTTTTTGTTGCAATATCGTTGCACAGCCTACTGCAAAGTGGCACAGCACTAAATTGAGTAACCGATGAATGGGAGGTAGATGTTTCCTAGACTGCCTGTGGGAGAAGGTCTATGGTGGGAATTACATTCCCCTCGCCCCCATACCAACAGCTTCCAAAATGTCACTACATGACGTGTAAATTGCCTGGATAGGACCACACCCACTAACTCTTATGTGTACGGGATCCTCTGGATAAACTGTTTTCAATCAAGAACATGGATGACGGTAAGCATTAGATGAATCCACCATATACCACCATTTTCTTTGGCAAGCCAGTTTCTCTTACTCCACCCCACCAGTGCTAAATCATCGACCATAGATGTTGACCCACCGCTTTCATTACATTATGCCAGCAGTGCATTTGCCCCTCAGAACTTAAAATGAAATCAGTTTTCTCAGCAGTAGCAGCTTCGTCCCGTTTGGTCATGTGTGAAAAGCTGCATGGTGGGCCATTAACCTAGCCTTCATTTATATTCTTTCCTTGGCTCATCAAGCACTAATTTCTCCAATCAGTCTCACTTTTGGATATTGCAAATGTTCATTACAGGGCGAGGTGCAGTCATGATCTACGAAAAGAGTAACATGGCAAAGTAAGATTGAAAAGTCCAAATAACTGTCAGTGGGGAGAAAAGCTGGGCCATTTCAGTATTCCCTTTTGGAGAAACTGATCATCTCAGTATTGGTGCCATTTTCTTGCAAACCTATGTTCTTGCTTTAGGTCCTGCATCTCCAAATGTCCACTCTGATCCACTGATTATTGTTGGAAGTACTTAAGAAGCTAAGGAGGGGGCGATGACACCAGTGCCATTATGAAACATTTAGCTTTTTCTTTTCATTTTGGGGCTGTAAATTGGTGCTCTCCTTTTATAATTAAAGGCAGTGGTGGCTCATCCATAATGGACGGTGGGCCGTCGACCAAGCCATTCCATTTTGGATGAGCTGCAAAGCCAGCCCAGTAAAAACACTCAGCGCTCACTCAACTGCTGGCTTGATCTGTCAAAGGGAAACACGCTTCCCCTTGACAGTTTGTCTCAAGCGTGCATGACCAATGGGCCATGCATGGCTGGGGCGCTTTGCTTCCCTAGCCTTGTATGGCCCATTGGGGATGCAGGCTGGGGTACAGTAGCTATGATTGTGTTAGAGAATGCTCCTGCACCTCCCCACACATTAAGGCTGAAGGGGGAATACTTCATGGTACACTTCTGGCTCCTGAGTGCATGTGCAGGAACCATGAAGCATCTCTCGCTTCCTGCTGCGTGGAGCTGTAGAGCCGTTGCGGGACCTGGAGGGTTCAGGTAAGAAAAAAAACATGAATGTATGTGTGGCTGCATGTCTGAATACAAGAGTGAATGTTATGTGGGTGTGTGTGTGAATGAGAGAGAATGTGTATGGGCATGTAAGTTGATGTGTATGATTGAATGCATGGTCAAAAAAAGCACCTTCTCCCCTGGCCCCCAAATCAGAGGTCCACTCACCAGCATGTTGAATGCTGCTCGCAGTTCCAGAGAGCAGGCATCCGATTTGGTGATGAATGGGAGACCCCCAACTGTGCTGGTGAACAGGTCTCTGATTTGGGGTCACACACTTCCCTGCACCCCTAAATCAGAGGCCCGCTCACTGTGATGAATGGGCTTCCGATTTTGGGATGCGGGTGTGCATTTCTTTACTGGGCATCAATGCTAAAGCAAAAATAATGTATGCTTTAACAATAATGCCCAGTAAATACTAAATCCATGCCAGAAGCAGAATACGTAACCAGACTGGAGAGAGCACTTCAGTCCAGTCTAGCCATCCAACACTTTATTTATTGGTCACATATTAGGAGCCTATACAATTAGAAAAACTGTTTCAAAGCACCCACGAGGCAAACAGGGTGAGGATAGGGGAGGTAGACAATGAATTACAGAAAGGATAAATCATTGCATTAATAGAACAAACAAATATTGAGAATCGATTAGCGGGTAGACAAACCTACTGTGTCTTGTGAGTATTCAGAACGTGGAAGTGCAGAATTAGATTCACTATGTACACTAAAAATTAAATGTGCCTGGATTGCATTGTTCTACAGAACCATCAGGGTTCCTATGAAAATGTACAAATAGATTTCACTGTGGGCTACTCTGAGAAGGTAGAAGTTTATAAGAGGCAATCTACCAAAAACCATGCGATCGGACATTGCTTTGGTAAGCGTGCTAGCATATCTTCCTCTTAATGTTCAATTTAAAGATGGTAGCATTGTTTTTTGGTAATTATTTTGGTCTGATTTCTAGTTAATAGGGCCATCACTGAAGATCCCTTCCTCCCAAAAACTCTGAAAATATTGAGAAAAAGTCCTGCCACTGGTAAAATGGCCAGCTTTGCATGTTACAAGAGAAATAAATAGATATGCCTGGGACACACTGTCAGAAAGCACTAGCCGTGACCTGTGTGCAGCCCAATACAAGGTAGAAACGTAGGCTGATGTAGTAATTTATCCTTTGGTGCAGTATTAAATGGGTATCAACTCTAGAGTCAAAGTTGCTCCTGGTTATTTCTGCTAACACTATTAGGCCGGGTCAAGGTTGCCGACTCATGACCCTCCCAATCAAACTTCTCTGTATAAATCATGGCCTGGCATGTCCACATAGGTGTCGCAATGGCAAGCTCATCGAAGACCTTTATTGGAAGTCAATCTGGAAGGGGACCCAAAAATGCTGGAGTGACGGGAGCAGGGCTCTGTACAACCTCTAAACTCTGTCATTCAGCCAACAACGAGAGCACCAATCAACACCAGATTATAGGACCTCAGAAGGTACTCAGACTGCAATTTTATGCAGTAAAATAGGCAGGATTCTCACCATTTCACAAGGTCGACCAGAGACCTGCACCGAATCAAGTCTAGTTTTTTGATATACCCAACCACTGTGTAGTGGTCTACTAAAAACAAGGCCATGCAATGATAAAACCTTCTTGCAAAAGACACTGCACGCATCTCTAAACAGTTGATGTTCCACAGGGGCTTATGTTTTGACTGTAGCCTTCCAGTCAAATTCTGACCACACCTGCCCCCCCTCACACTGGTGTCAGATTCCTATATAGAGTAGGTGAAGATGCAAAAATTGCTCTACCATTGCAAGCGTTCATGTGATGTATCCATCACAGCAATTTTTCTCTTGCAGCTGAAGAAAGTGGGACTCAGTCTAAAAAATTGAAACTGCAATGCCAGGCCTTAGAAGAGGGTGGTTGACAAATCCCCTCATTGGATGTCGACAGAAGCTCGACACCCATACCAGTCCCCTAAAAGATACCACTGGTTGCCATAGAAACCTCTAAAGCTCCCTCTCCATCATACCTACACTGCTTATGTAGAGACGCAGATTGATGTTTTTATGGTTCAACATGAACCACAGAAATTGCATGATCTAAAATGGGACTAACATTTCTGACGGTTTATGGCAGACCCCCAAAGAATGCAATAAGTTGAAGGTAGAGAGATGGCTCAGCATCCTGATAGGAGAATTGGTCATGATCAAATAATCGTCCAGATAAACGAGAAGTAGGATTTCCCCTGGCCCTGAGGAGAGCTGCCACTGGACAAAGAAGCTTGTTGAACTACCACGGAGTGGAAGACAACCCAAAAGGCATATGAAGTGAATTTGTGACAAACCCTTCAAAGAGTATAGGAGAAATATCCTGTGTTATCGATAGATCAAAAGAATAAGGTGTGTATCTTTCAGAACTAGTCAAGTCAATCTACCTCCCAACCGGCACATGACTCTTAATGGTGTAATATGCTACATATTGAAGTGACGGTAAACCATACATTGGTTTATAGCCCCGATGATGATGGCGGTGCCAAATCTTTGTCTACCAGAAAATGTTACTGAGAACCCCCTGAGCATTAGGCACAGTCTGTTTTATTGCTCTTTTCTGTAGCAAGTCCCTGACCTCCCATGAGATTAGATTGCGGTTGGCCTGAGAGAAGAATGGTCTTCTCCTGATCTTGTCTTGAAAAGGATTTACTACAGCTCCGGCCCGATTCCCTGAACTGGCTAAAGAACAGAAGGATCTTCAGAAATAAGTAACCAATTGTTAATGCAAAACCTCTCTCTGCGCCCAATTTGGGGTTCTGACAGAGCCTGCTGAGTGCGACCTACCTTGGTGGGAACTTGCCCTTCTGCTGGACCTGCTACAGCCCCTGCCTCTGGGCCCCAAGAACATCAGAGGGAAAAAAGATCTAAACCTGTGTGAAGATTGATGATGTTCTCCTTGACACTTGCATGGGGAGGCCAAGGATTGAGATCCACTGCCAGTTGTACAGCTCCTGCTACAGCCGTCTCTGGGGACCACAGTGGAGAAGATATTCCTCAAAGAAGACTGTGCCTTGCACAGCAAGGTAAAGGTCACCCCATAGTTCCCTACCTCTTTGACAAAGTCATCTTGAAACAGTAGGCTGCCATCATCAGAAGGACTATGAGATTCTACCAGACCGTCCAGCTTGGGGTTTAATTGTTACAAGAATGCCTTTGTGCTGCTCTTGGGAAAAATTGAGGCATTGGTGTATCTCGGTAATCAATAGCCCAGTTGCTGATCTTCTGTGGGTCTAACCAATTTCCTGTTCTCTTAGCCATTTCAGCCAGCTGCAAAATGCAGACTAAAGGTGCTGAGACATTACGAACCTGGTCCTGGCAGGACTGCCTTTCCTTATCTATGGGCCTCATTGCGAGTTTGGAGGCAGCCATGCCCTTAATAAGGGCATGGCTGCCTCCAAACTCGGGTCCGGGTCCATGGTCCCTGAATGGGGAAATACTGGGACATTCTGACTTTGGGTCCTGGTATTTCCCCATTCAGGGAACCCGGACCCAGACCATCCCATTCCCATTTGAGCCCGCCTAGGACTCAATGGGAATGGGGAGCATGCTAACAACGGGCCCGTTAATGACGAGCCTGTTAATGACGAGCCCGTTGTTAGCATGCTGGTTCCCTCGTGGGACCCGCAAAGGACGTCTGGTCTGACCAGATGTCCAGAGCGGGTCCCGGAAGGGGACCTTGTAATGAGGCGGTACGGGATTAACGGCGCCAGCACCTTTACCGGCGCTGTTAACCCCTTACCGCCTCCCTTGTAATGAAGCCCTATGTCTTTAGATATGTCATGGCTGTAACATAAAAATCATACTTACATTTTTGGGTTAACTTAGAGGGTAGGAGCAACCTTCCATGGGAGGGAGGGGTTATGGCATCCATCCCCCATTTTGCTGCATGCTGCAAACTCTAATTTGGCCATGAGGAAAAGTCATGTGGAATCCCACACCACTGGGAAAGCGGACCACTCACTTGATTTTGGGTAGACCATGGCCATGGTGGATAACATGGGTTACCTGAAGCATCTATGCAAACCTGAATGACATTCGCCAGGTCTAGATCAGGCAAGGGAGGGATCTACAGCACATTACCATCCATATAATAAAAGCAGGTGGGGACCCTGGATCAGGGTGCACTGGAGACAGTCCTAGAGTCACCAGATCTCTGGCTCTCGTGTCCTACACCTGTTCCTCCTCAATGCTTCAGGGTCCAGCGAGTGCCTTTAGAAATTGTGACGGATGATCCCTTACACGCCCCTGCCCTGGGGTTTCCTGGCTGAAATAATGTACTGGATCGGTCAGCTCCCTGATCAAGATGCTTCCTTTTTGAAGAGGCTTTCCCTGTAGACTCCAGCATCACATCAACAGAACCACAGAACCAGCCCCTGTGATAAAGAGCAATCAGAAGGGATTCAAATGTTTCCTTCCAGGCAACTTTTATAGCCACCTTTCCCCACACCTCAACCTCAGCCTCAGCCTCTAAGCTCAGCCACCTCGTCCTCCTCCATGGTGTTCTACTGACTCAGCATATACATTGCTGGTGGAGGTTGGAGAATAATAAGAAAGCATAAGTAAATCACCCGGATCACCTATCTCAGTTTTAAATCCACCTAGTGCTTACAGTAGCTGTGTTCGCCAGGCTCTCAACCAGGAACTCATTGATACCAGAGCTTCATTTTTTCATATCTCTTTCGAAAGCGTCTGCACGCTCTAGGGACTTTCCTCTAGTACAGAGCTCATGGACATGTTGAAGACACATGGAGACTAGAGTCCCCAAGACCCACACACTACAGTGAGTCTTGTTTGCTTCTCTGCCCATATGGGATGCTTGGCCGCCATGGTGACATATCCACAGCGCATTAAGAAACTGACGTAACATGCAAAACATTTTCAGAATGCTTATGTGTCCAGCGGAGAAGAAAAAAGGCCATGTGATGGGCCATGAACATTGATTTAGGACTTGGGAGGAATGATTGGTGGATAGGAAAGGTGGCAGGGTCCATGGGAGATGTAGCTTTTTTTATTGGTTTATTACAAACTTGAACATTTCCACTAAAGATCATCAAAATAATACATCCTAATAAAATCAAAGCAAAATCTCTTTACCGTTCAATAATTTCATCCTAATTTACAAAGAAAATAGAGAAAAAAAACCTCTCTGCAGGCTACTGTACTATAGCCAGATGTAATTCAGTCCATTGCCTTTACCTAGAGCTCTGTATCCTTATTATCTGTTGTTTTTCCCATTTTTCATACCTTCATCATTAAAAAGTTAGTTTGAAAATGTCACTGAAGCAAAAATCATGTACTTTCAATAAAAATGCCTAAATAGCGCCTTCTTAGTAGAGTGAGGCCTACACATGACAGGTAAATATTTCAGCGTCTCAACCCTTCCCTGTGTCAAACAAAATCTCCAATTCGTTTCGTGTCTCTCAATTTGTGTTCCAGCTGCCAAGACCTCTTTGGTTAAATAAAGGTTTAATCGCACTTGCATGAATTGAGTTCTATATAAAGAACTTGGAAATGTAACCAAATATTTTGGGAGTGATTTAATTGACCTACATTCACCAATAAAGTCCTGCATCAGTGTATATTGATTACTTTTCTTCTGAGTTATTATCCAGTCTTGGCACTGAAATGTATCCACAACTGCCATCAGGTTAGATAGTAGAAGATAAACTGTTGCATTCAGATTTCCCAAACAAGAAATATATTTGGCTTTTCACTAATCCAATGGCCATTCAAGCCCTTTATTGCTTCTAGTCTCTAAAATTAACAGGAGAGGCGCAGTTTTAGAAATGAGGGATTTCTGTAGAAACGTCAGCGACTTCCACAGGGACACCGAATAGAACGATTGAAGGCCCAGCTCAAACCTAACGAGGGTCAGTGGTAGACCACATACCATATGAATTTAGGCTTTTGAATTTAGGTTTTAGATTCCCTTTACATGAATTTAAAATCATTACTTTTGATTTTTTCACGTTGCTCCCTAAATCCTTGGCCACCATATACTCCTGAAGGCAGTTTAACCTGCGTTGAGGCCTACAGGAGTTTTATCAATAAGGATCCAATTGTCTGCATACAGGATAATCATTCAATGGATCTTAGGTGGGGAGGCATTTGCCTTCTCCTGGCCGCTGCCTAAATCAGATAAGATACAGATTGAACAGAACAGGGGCTAAAGGACACAGCTGTTTAAGTCCACGATATGTATTAATTTCCTTAGACAATTGACCATGTAAATTCAATCTGACCTGCATTCTGGTTCCGGAATAAAGTTCTTTTATGGCCTGGATCAATCTAACGGGGCACTACCAGTTTTTCAATTTGGACTATAATCTTTCCCTGTTGTTGCTATCGAACGCTTGATCTAGATCAAGAAACGCTGTAAAGATTTTAGTTACTTTTTTAATCGCTTGGAATTTAAGCAAAGTCAACAGGAAAAGATTTGAGGAAGTTCCTACTCCTTTAATGAACCAAGTCTGACTGGGATTTAACCGGCACGTTTCATTAGCTCATATTTTCAGATGGTGCAGTATGAGGGAGGCAAAGAGTTTTTCTGTAATATCCAGAAGGGCAATAGGTCGATAGTTTTTTGGGTTCATACTATCTTAAATAGAGGTATTATCAAAGCCCTCTTACCACTTTTACCTTCATTATTTCATTAAATAATGTAAAAGTAAATTGCGCCCAGAGAGCTGGGGCTTGCTTTAGTGTGTTATTTGTAAGGCCATCCGGCCCGGAGGCTCTCGTAGTACTCAGTTTTGTAATAAACATTACATTTATCAAACTACCAAGACCACGGTTCAGGCTCTGCCCCCACTCCCTCTCATTTTCCTTCATTAAGTTGATGAGAGCAATATTTTAATCAGAGCAATAAGTTAATCAGAGCAAAGAGGGTTTCAAAGTGCTCAATCCACTGATCCTCTGAAACTGCAATACTCTTTAAAGCTTCCTGAGGGGTCCCAATACTATTAGTAAGTTCCCAGACAAGCCAGGAATTTTATTTGCACAATACCCTCAGCATATGCTCCGCCTCCTGTTGGAGCCTAAGGGCGTTGAATGACAATAGCACATTTTTGTATTTCTGTTTTCTTTTCCTGGTAGTGATTACTCTTATAATACTAGCTAGTCTACTTATCTCTCCTATATTTCTTCTAAAGATCTTTCTCTAATACACCAATTAATTATTATATCTATGTTTATGGTGGAATTTGTGTTTCTTCCATCTCGGGCACACTTATTCATATTTCGCAAGTAAAAGAACGATATGTCCATACCAATAAGCTCCTTGAGTTCTGCAGTAAACTCAAGGACATTATGTGATTTGATGGATAATCTGTTCCTACCATGAGAAATATACAAATCAACTACTTCACATTGTTCCTGCATTTTCGCCTTCCCATTCCATATCAGTTTCAGGAAGCTTTGATTGCTGGTTTCCATCGGAGTGACCTCCAGCGAAACTACCCCTCACAGAACATTAGAGGATACAAAAAAGTAAGCAAGTGAGGTTTTAAGTTTCCCACAGAACCAAGTAGCCTTGGCAGGAATATCCCCCCTCGTTTGACCATTAAACATGTCGAGATCCCTAGCCTCCATTTCCCATAACCAAACCCCCACTTTTTCACCAATTGAGGAGGAGGTAGTTGCTGGACATCTTCTAGGAATCCCCTTCCCACCAGAAACTTTATATTCAGATCTCCACATAGTATGATGTAGGGTGTTTTCTATTTCTATACGGGCAAGCTCAATCAGATCCATTACGCAGCTCGTAAAGGAGTCTGCATTAGCTTTGGCTGGATTCCAATACAGGTGGAGCAATCGGACCATTTTCTTTTGGGTCTGGGGCCCTTGCTCGATTTCCAAAATTAAACTCTGGATCCATGGGTTAGGGTTCCGGTTTGTCCTCACCAAAATTGCCTATCCTGTTTTAATTAATATTAGCAGACCTGAATTGGGTCTTCCTTTCGGGCCTTTTATAGCAGGGTTTAAGTAGCTTACAAACCCATCACATGTAGAACGTCTCTCAGCTAAGATTCCTGAAAACATAAAAACTTTTCAAGCCCCATGCCTCCTTATTAAACAAATGTATGAATCGCCTTGTATCCCAGCATCCAATCCACACATCATCCAAGTGTTGAGGAGGCTTTCCATAAGGTATTCTTTATAAGATTGGACTTCAAATGTAATGTCACCCAGTCCATTCTTGATTCCAGCACAAATTCTACGACTTGGATGTCATCCAAATTTATGAACAGTAGTCAGAATATGGTGTAGGAGACTCATTACATTGCTTTGATTCAAAATGAGTATCATTTGAAGGGAGCTAATGTTCCAGTGATAGTGTGATACCCCCCTTTTATTTTCTCTATATTGACCATTTGAGCAGCCTGTTTATATGATTGCGGGATAGACTCAGGCAGGGCATGATGTACATTATGTTTGTACTTTTGCCCTCCCACAGTCCTCTTTTGAGCGAGGATTTTGAACTCCCCCCTCCCGTTCTGCCTGAAGTCTAAGGGCACCATTCTCCCCCACTCCCGGAGCTAGGAAGCAGTTGACCACTCACTTGAGATTCTGGTAAGTAAATCTCTTTCTCTCCTTCATATGCTTCTTTAGTGGATTCCATGGATTAAGTTGAGAACTCCAATTATAACTCAATTATAACTTCTATCACTTGAGATTATTGCTCTTGAGCTCCAGGTTCCACATCTACCATAATCTAAGGGAGACTGTGCATCCACCTCGGACATATTTGTCTTCCGTTTTTCTTTGCGTGAAAGGGGGGGGGTGTTCAGTTTGGAGAGCCAGAGACATTTTTACGGAATAATCTTTACTATGCTTGTGGTGGAGCTTCTCGCAAGAGCATTTTAATACTTTTTTCAAAATTAGAAATGTTTTTATTAATGGAATTCATCTTTCCCTTCTGGTCTGGTACTTCAATGTTCACATTTGGCTCCAACCATACAATAGGCAACACCGTTACTTGCTCGCTAGATTTCTCTCTAGGGTCCTCCTCCGTTTCCTGTAATTTTCCATTAGGATTTTCCATAGCCAGGCCATTCTTTATCAAGTCTTTTTTACCAGGAACTTAACCACCCTTCAATTTTTTTTTCTGGTCATTCGGTTTCTTCTGCCCATCTCCCGGACAGTTATTCTGAATTATACCTTCTGCCATTATTAGGGGATCCTTTGTGGAGGGAGCCAGATCTCTCATTCGACTTTGAACACATCCTATTAATCTTATAGGTTGAAAGCATCAATTTCTGCGATTCCAGTATCACTGCTATCATAGTATTTTTTTCAGCCAGCTCTACATTTGCCAGATCATACAGCTGTCCCTGCCATTGCAGTGACTGGTTTGCTTTGTGATTCAGCCTTGCTTGAACAGTCGAAGTAAATTATTCTAAAAAAAACAGTTTAGGTTGCATCATTGACAACAATGTGACCCGATCCTTAGAATTGTAAAAAGGCTCCGAAACTGAGCCAGCGAGATTGCAAGCGCTGACATTTTAGTATTTTGCATTTGGAAGGTTGAAATGACTGCCGGTTGCTGGTCTGACCGACTTATATTTGGCGAGAACACAGAATTATCTAGAGTAGTCGCAGCGGATGACGAAGAAAGGTCAGAAATATCACTCTGTCGTCTCCATGATCTTGCTAATACTGGTACTCGCAGGGGTACAAGATGGGTTATCATCTGATCCCCCCCGCTCCAACGATCTAGAACAACAGGAATTTAATGGTAAGCTCACACAAAGACCTTTCTCTTGGAGCAGATCACATTTGCCTTGCTCTGAAACACTCACCGTAAGCTCAGTGTTTTCTTTCCTTGAGGCTTTTTGATCTAGGGTGCCCTAGATCGCAGCAATGTCTCTTCATAGACACGCCACCAGCGCGGAGTTCGAGGCTACACTTTCTTTAGCCCCCATCTGCTGCCAAGTATCAGGTGGCGTCCTTGCCTCCATATGCCCCCTCGATTTCTCCCCTCCTTCCAGACTTGCAAGCCAAGGGGCATGTCCCAGATTACTTTCAAGCAACTTTTAGATGACGACTTAGGTCTTGGTTTCGGTCACCTGAGGGCAGGACAGATGAAGGCCTCCCCACCGCTTTGATGCATATGCCCACCTTTAGTGAGTGGTCAGGGGGTTCCTCACTGACCACCTGTGGCGTGCTGGTCACAGAATTTATATCAGAGTTTATCCGAGGCAACACCCCCTCCTCCACTTCTAAAACCTCAATGTCAATCAAATGCCAATTTCATTAATGAGTCCGTATGCTCCTGAGCCTGCGCCGGCTCATTAACCGTAAATGTAACACTTTCAACCAGAGAGAGCAAAATCAGTCTCACCTCTGAATCAGTTTCAGACATCGGAGTGGGGGCCAAGTCTTGAAGCTTCAATTGCCACCGAGTGAGCGGACCACCCCGGTCCATCTTGCTCCACGCCACTAAAGACTGGTTGTTCCTTCTGGATATGATTAGCCGTTCTGCACCCCTCCTGCAGGCTAACTGCAGCTGACTCGATCTCGCCAAGCTCCACACAGGTGGGTGGTCAATTAGAGGAATTACTCCCCCCCCCCCCGGGCCCAAGCCGGTCTTAGATAGAAAACTCAGCGAGGGGGGAACCTCTTACCACCTATACATCGGAACACCAGAACACACTGATGCACACCACTCTAGTGTCTTCTTTTTAACTTTATGTATTTCTTACTGCTATTAAACAAATAAATTGGAATCTTCCGTGCCATGCCAAAGAATTCCAGATCCATTGCTTAAAGCAGCTACTCCATCTGACTGTTTCCCGTGATCAATGTTGGCTTGAATTTGGCAGTTTTATCCAGGAAGGCCCTAGCAAGAGAGTTGGCCGTCTGCTCCGACGGCTTGACTTGATTACTAGTTTGTTGTGGGTTGGTTAGTTCATTGTAAATATTAGAAACATGGTTTGGTTTTACATTGTGCAGAAGAGTCATGGTTTTGATAAAATAGTTTCTCTCTTATGGTGGTCTTTTGGCAGCCACTGCTATAAATTTACCAGATTGCCATTAGGTGAGTTTGATTTCCGCCATACCCGTTTTAGATTGTGACGTGCCCTTTTAAGGGATGCCAGTTCATCATCAAACCAAGTGTTGCCGATTTTCCTTTTCCGTTACATTGATTGCCATCCTTGGGCGGCGTGATGTTTTCTATGAAATTTAGTTTCTTGGTTTTGAGCACATGTCTGACAAGTATATGGTGTTTTGGGTTGAACTTTCTGGTTAGCTTATTCTTGTAATGGTTGTGGATCTCCCATTCATTTAGTAACAGGCGGTGATCCGATAATGACAGTTCCATGAGTGTGGTCTGTTTGAGGTCAAATGAGTACATGACGCCAAGAATATGTCGATCTGTCTGTAGGTTTGTTAAGCCAAGGTCTGAAACCAAGATTATCCATGGTTTGGTTGAATAGTTTGCAATTTGGATTTTCTGGTTGCTAGAGCCATAGATTAAAATGCCCAATTAAAAGGATTGATTTGAGATGGTATTTATACTAGCAAGCAGCTCTGACCATTAAGGCATTACCTCAACAAGGAACACACTCACATTTTGTACCTTTACATCTAGGGCCCAGTGATGATCACATTTTACTTTATTAATTCGGTCCACCGCCCCCCCCCAGGACCCCCAGAATAACATCTACCTTCTCACATATCCTGCTCTTGGACTAGGCCACCTTCTGGTACCAGCTTGGCAGTCCCAGAATTACTATTCAGCAACGTACCTTCAGAACCATGAATAGGCACTGCAGGCATTTTGTAAGCCTACATACCTACCAGGATAGGCCATGCACACTCTCAAGCCCCTCATGAACCAATCACTTCAATCTCTAGCCTATAATAAATTGCCTTAGCATCTCAATTGGCATGTTAATCCAACACATACATTTCTGTGTCTATTCTCTCTAGCACTTGAGCAATTAAACATGTAGACTTTGGTTTGGTTTTTGTCTGGGAGGCTGCATTGATCAATGTCCACTGCCCAACACCTAAAGCCCCCGAAAAAATAAACTATCAGTTTTAATGATAGTGGCGTTTCAAAGTCCTCAAAATAATGTGTTATTTTTAAAATGCACACCGAGCCAGTAATGTTGATAGAATATCATTATTGAAATACCACTTCATGGGCCTAATTTCAGGTACAGGGGAGTTTTCTTGAGGATTACCAACAGTTGTAATCTGAGGGTACCTACATGTTACAGGTTTACCTTCATTATGGAAACGGCACAGGATTTACTGAAAACCTGTGGATGTATTTCAGTAAGTCTGCACTCAAACTCTTAAAAGTTTTTGTTTTCCATTTCCATCTTCATGTTAAGGATGGAAAGGATTCATGCGCTACAGCAGCCCTGCCCACCTGGGGCCTTCCTTGTAGCTGCTCTTTTCCCCACTTAGAAAGTGCCGCCCATCTGGTGCCTTCCTGGTTGCACTCTTTTCCCCCTCTTAGCAAGCCCTGCCCAACTGGTGCCTTCCTGGTTGCTGCCCTCTTTCCCTACTTAAGGAGCCCTCCAGCCTCTTTTCCTTTGCAGATGGGGAGCAGGTGCAAGTGGATCTAGGTCACCTGGCCTGTGCACCACCCACCTTCTTAGCCCTGCCTCTTCCTTCCTGCTCTTAACTCTTAGATCAAGGGTGTCTCTTGCCCAGGCATCCAAAGCGAAGGGCAGACAAAGAAAAGGGCAATTCCTGTTTGGACCTGTTCGAGCAGGAGAATCCAGGGCCCGAACCGCTGCTCAGACAGCAGTTAAGCATGCACCAACATACATGTGTTTACTCCCTCTGTCCCCCACAGGCCATCCACACCCCTCTGGTCCCCCTGTGATGTTCCCTTTTGCCCCCCTTCTCGCACACAGGTGTTGCCCGTTTTGCTTGATTCTTCTACCCTGCTCCCCCTGGTCCCCTCCAGCCTACTTCTGCAGGAGTCTGTCCTGATACATTCTGGTTTCACCATCAATGTCTTGTGGCCAATGCTGGATTTGACTTTTGTGGACTTCCTTGATTCACGGTGCGTCACCCTTTCTCATGGTGGCCCTGAATCATACTGTTCCCATCTTCATCTTGTATCGAGGCTTGCAACATATGTTTTACTAAAGACTTCTGCAATTGTATTCGCTCTCCCCTCTTGCTTCTCCACTCTTTTTGACTGCTTACTCTCTGTTCTCTTCTCCTCCCCTCCTCCCATTACTTTCTTCTATGCACTTACTCTGTCAGAATTGTCCCTTTACCTAGTATGATAGCAACCTTGTCTGTCTTGCCCCCCGCCCCTTAATTGCCCCCCCCCAGCACTATCTGAAATGTCATCAGGCCTTTTACGATAGTTGCTTGTTTTGTTCCTCGCCTCCCTTTCTGCACCCCTCTCCCTTACCTTTTGTTTTCTCCGGCTCTACCAGAAAGGTTGTCAGGCCTAGTAGGGTAGTCGCCTGTCTGTTTCCATTTCCTTCCAACTCTCTCCCTCCCTTCCTTATCTACGGCTTAGCTCTTGCACTATCTGAAATGTCGTCAGGCCGAGTACGATAGTTTATTTCACATCCTTGCTGTTCATGGCCTGTAACAATGTCATTGTATTTTCCCTTGGTCCCTCCCTTGCCTTGAAGCGTTTTGAAACACCTTGGGTAGAGGTGGTATATAAATAAACTATCATATCCTACTGCTACTGTAGATTATTTTTAATGCACAAATGTTTTAAATCCGACCATTTTATGCATTACATAGTCATGGTTGGAATCAGAGTTGCTCACTTTGTCACCCCCCTGCAATGTTCTAATAGAAAAAGTGCGCGTGTTGTATTCAAGGGAAGCGGTGTGCTTCCCTTCTGCACAGGCAAACACATTTTAAATACATCAGGGAAGATGCTCCAAGGTTCACCTCCACATCTTGGGTGGATGGAAAAATTTAAGGTATTTCAAGGCGGTATTCCACCTCGTAATACCGGGAGCGGCATTCCAGGGGAAATATACCGGGGGCATATAGTGAGGCCTGTATTATGGTGGTGGCTAAAATTGGCAGTATTTATGTTGCCACTGCACCTGTAATGGGACCCCATGAGACAGGGTTTGCCGCCTCACTGGAGAACTTTGAATTAAACTATTGGCAAATGGTGCAGTTTAAAGCACGTTCGGTAAGTAACCTTAATAAAGCATGAAAGGATGCAAAGAGCAATTTATAGGAAGCCGTGGGACTTCTCCTGCTACAAACAATAATAGTGAAAAATAGAAACTGTGCAAAATCATGCCTTTCAAAGCAGCTTAAGCCAGTATCACCGACCACAAATATGATCTTTTTACACAATAAAATAAACAGAGGAGTTGAGAACTTTATAAAGACATTTTCAGCAAACTATCTTAATGACGTGCATTTTAACAGAAATTATGCCAGAACCATGTATATGAGGCATTAACTGCCTTTGGTTGGCATTACTGGGACATTTGAGAGACAAATTCATTTCCTCATCTTTAAAGGGAAACTTAAGACATCTGTTTGCCTCTCACTACGATGCTTACACCCTTTTCCTCTCACTGAGTGAACACCGGGCTGTCACCGGCAATTCCGCCAAGAGGCAAGCACTTTACAAAACTTAGCACAGCATTTCAGCCTACACTCGAGATGTGATAGAGGCAACAGGACATCTGAAGTCCCCATATACCATATTCGAACCCTGGGCGGGTGAATAACCCTTTCCCATTGGTCAATTTCCGGGCTATAAGAACCGGTATAGCTTGCAGTTTCACTATAGCCCGCAAATGTGCCCTTTGCTTTCTTCAGCTCAGAAAGTTGTGCAGTAACAGTGACTCGCCTCCCTGGTGGCCAAAGTGAAAATTACATTTTCCTACAAATACTGTCCTTTTTCGTTTAATAGTGTGTTAGTGAAAAGAATAGTTTACTATAAATAAGCATGACATATTTTTGTCATGCTATTTTTCATGTTTTTTTAAACTTAAATATTCCATAGCGAATATTCAAGGCCCCCAAAAAACAATGCAATAACAAAATTATATTTTTTAATGAACTTTTTTCTCTTTGCCCATGGGGTCTAGTAGCTTTATTAACCTTGCCCTCTGGCCGTACCGTCGTTCTGGGCCCTCATACTTCATACTCAGTCTTCAGGGCCCGTAACACCCGGTGCGGCCCTCTGGCATGGCCTATAAAGCTATAATGGTGACTATATCTAGACAAAGGAATTAACTGGTGCTAGTGGGGCATTTGTGGCTTAACATGACATGCAAAAGCAGCAGCTGGACATGGGACCGCTTCACATTACATATGATGACTATACCATGCATATGGCATTAACTGACATTCTTGGGGCATTTGAAGCTGCACTTTGAATAGGATGCCAGAAACTGGACATGTAAGGGTTAATCATTTCATTTGGCGAGCATGCCATGCATAGGAGCTTTTAACTGGCACTGTTCTTTATCATTGAAAATATAGGAGGAATCCTGGTTAGGCCCTTATTGAGCTAATAATTTAGTGCTGTCTATCTGTTTCTGGAGGGTATAATCAACATATAAAATAGAGCTAGAGACAAAGTACTGACAGTCCAAGGTACTAAGAGATGATCAGTTAATCACCATAGATAACATAGATTTACAATATTACGAAAAAAAACAAGCAATTAAACTGTAAGACATACATACATTAAAATTAAAGCACTGGTGATTGAACAATGAATTGCAACAGTCTGCATAGGTGAAATAAATGTATAAACACAAGAGTTGTCAGATTTTTCAAAACCTAGTAAATTTCTTGTTCATAAAGCTAGGAACTCAGTGATATAATAGATGTTAGCTACTCTAGTTCATCTTCTGCCTGTGTATTAGTCCACAGGTTATAGTCGCAACATGTTTGTGCCCATTTCTAACAAATAGCGAACATTCTTCAGGAGGTTTCACCCAATTTACTTTCTTTTGCTGTGCTTGTAGTGATCACCAATTCCTTATTCTCTATAGGGATTACATAAACCTAGCTACAACTTGCAAGGAGGGTGTCAGTTACGTGATACAGCGAATATGTACATGGTCTCCGAGTGCTCAGCATTTCTAGGTGCAAGACTGTTCCTGCACACAGAAGGACAGGTATCTGTCCCTTCTCTCCCTACCCACTTTGTCACCCATGCTATGTTTTGCACACAGTCTAAGGAACACAGCCTACATAGGGAGCTCAAGGTATATTTTCTCACAACAGTTCACCTATATTGCTATACTTTGATAGCCTACTACCATGTAAGGCGCCGCTCTGTCTCACCACGAACCAAAATAAAGTCAAGCATGACATGATGCAGAACAAACTCTTAATAGCTTTTTTGACATGGTGGTGCTAGGCTCTTTCAGTTTTCATCGAATTCGTTTGACCACTCCATTCCCTTATGCTACCAACAACATTCACCGTTATGCACAGTCTATTTTTGACAATGCTACTGACGACTCAGGCTTGGCATTCACATAATTAACTTCGTTTAGTTTGACATGAAGTAAAAAGCCACCAATTTTCCAAGATTGCCCGAGCACAAGCTCAAGCCACTCATGCACCCAACATTACATTGGGGTTCATTTTATAAAAAATTATAATTGCATGCAGGTGACCCTTACGCGTTTGCTTGTCCCCTGGGTTCTACATTGAAAAATCAAATCCCAAAACCTCAAGTCACATAATTGAGAAGCCCACTTGTTCACATTTTGTAACTCAAGCTTTTGTGATTTTGGTTGTTTGTCCCCCGCTGCAGATTCAATATATGTGGGGGACACCCCTGCCACGTAAAATACAGAACAAGGGCAGCACCACTGCAACCCCCGCTCCCCTTGTTCGTTATTATGGGCTTCCGTCTTAACCATGGCGAATGCTAGCTTTTTTTTTTGTTCTTTTTTTTTTAATTCAACCTTTTCTGACAAAACGGTCCCCTGCATGCAATTTTCAACATTCTCAAAGCGGAGTGTAAAAGGGAAGGTGAAATCACCTTTACGCTTTAATTGTACTCTCCATTTTGAGGGAAATAAAAAACACTGCCTGCAAATAAGTTTTGCCGGCAGGGTTTTTATAATGGATCCCAATGGAATTTGCCTGCTCATTAGCAGGTGCTAAAGTGAGGCATAGTCTATTTGAATCAATTGGTTTTACACCTGCATAAAAATCTCATGCAGGCGTAAAACGAAGTGCTCTCCTGAGACGAAAAAGAAAAGCAAAGCAAAAGATGCTATTTCTACTTTGCTGCCTTTCTACGCCTCAGGATGGATGAAAAATGAGCCCGAGTGGAAAATGAAAAATATAAAAGAAAAATATAAAAGAAATTTTATACGTTCATTTTCCACAGTGCTCCCTTTGAAATTACCCCCTTTGTATTCCAACTTACATTTCCACAAGTCTGCCTTGGAAATACAACCCAATTATGACAATGCTTTAGGGCAGATCCACCTCTCTGCCTTTTGCAGAACTATGATCCACTCATTAGGACGACATGCGCACTCATGCGATCACAAAGTATTCTTCCCCTGCTGCATTAATTCCTTCCTTCCTCCCTCCCTCCCTCGCTCTCCCCTCCCTGTGTTTGTAACATCCATTTCCTCTTATCTTGCCCTCGCTCATTTTCTTTCCTCCAGCTGACTAAGGTGTGTATACCTCTGGTGGGGAACAGCACACCACTCCAAAGACAAGCCTAGGCACACTACTTCAGTGCCGATTTTAGACAGCATAACAGCATATTAAAAAAGGGCATCATAATACTCCTCACACACATTCTTGGAATTTACCTCACTAGCCTCTTCTTTATTATTCTTTTCATTAGGTTTACAAACAACTCATGCTTTTATTCCATACTTTGACATCTTTTGAGTGCATAGTGTTCTTTCAGAACCATTTCACTTCTCCAAGCTCTGAAAACCTGGAGGGTTCCTTCAACTGTTTACCAGCCAATATGAATGCCACATATTTATCAACCTTCCTTCTATATGCTTGCTTGATGCGATGTCCAGCATCACACATTTCTTTATTCTTTCTAGGTTTACCAACAACTCTTTCCCTACTGGATGCTTTCTCTACCTCTATGTTACCATCTCCCCACAGCCAACATGCCACACAAAAGTCTTAGTTCGTCTGCCCCTTACTTTGTGAATAATATATCTCTACGTAAACAAACCCTCTTGCAGGACCTCCATTGCAAGCCGTATCGCATGCCACAACCAGTGAGAAAGCACCCTTTTAAACACATTCTTTCTACTAGATAATTTGTTCCCGATGACACAAAGCTGACCAGATCCATCTTCGTCCATTTTCTCTCTAAAAATTCTCTATAACCTCTGATAATTATAACTACCTGGAATTAATAATTCCAACAATTTGTACTTCTGGTCACTTGCAAAAAGGATCCACAAGCACACTGTCCTTGTCTCTAACAGTGGGAGTTGGGACTTCGGAAAATCCTTCCAAATAGGATGGGGTACATGAATAAAAAAAGGGGCAAGTCTCATCATCGGCTGTCGCACCCCCACTCCCCAAAGACCCCTCACCCAGGTGATCCTCCCGCACTGGTACACCCCCAGCAACTGGATCCAAAAGCGATGGCCGTGTCCTGTCCACCTGGATGACAGGTACCCGAGGACTACCGAGTGAGACACCCGTTGGTTTCTCACAGTACACAATTACAAGGATAAAGGCTTGTGCCTAAAGTACATTTCAGAAGGTAGGGCTGGCCTTTCTTTTAAACACTGTTGTTTCCTCTGTTGCTTCCTTATTGAGAATTGCTATTTGCAATGGTTTATACATTTCTGACACTGAAGGTTTGAGCTTAATAGATGCTTGAAACTAGAAATAGACTGGGCACGCACACCTGACAGAGATAAGATCACCTCAGGTTTAATATCAGATCTACCATCCTACACTTTGAGACAGCTTGGGCCAAGCTGCGAGGCTATTTCTTGAAAAAAGTGGAACAAAGATAAACTAACCATAACAAAAACAGTATGTATGAATGCACTTAAAACAGTGTTGTTAAATCTAAACACTGTCTCAGCCCTGCTTGGACATAACTCCTGACGAAAGTATAGTTCATTTTCAATTGTTCTTCAATCATTAACCTTGAGTGAGTATTTAATAGCAAAATATTAGCAAATACATATAAACTCACACAAACTGAAGCATAATGACTGACCTACCTTTCCGGGTAGTTCCTAAAAACTATGTTGGATATAGCATCTATAAGAAATGATCTTGATGAGATGTTCTCTGGTATCTAGAGAGAGAACTTAGATTCTGTCTTTAACTACTGCCTCTACAAGTTGCTTCAGTGCATGGGGGGGGCTATAGAAAACATTGTGCCTTCTGAATCCTTTTCTCTAGTACAAAAACAGGATAGTTGATTGCATATAAACCCTGATCATGGATTGCAGTAAAAGGTGGAGGAGAAATCTAGGCACTGTAACATCCCCGAGCTGTGAGACCAAATAGTGATATTGCATTTATAATGTGCCTGTACACAAGTGTTTCTAGGTGGCACAAGACAAGGGAGGGGAGACAGAGGAAAGAAAAGACAAACAATCTTACTAGGCCTTGTGACATTCAGATTGTGCAAGTGTGACTACGAGAGGTGCAGGGGGAAGGAGTGGGGGGAAGGGCAAGGGAGAAGGTAGGGGGAAGTGCGGTCAGGGCCAGGAAGGCTCTGGGTTAAGTGTGACCAGGGTAGCACGACTCTGGGTAGGTACCAAGCAAGCAATCGGCACATTAGACACAAGGTTAGCAGGGGAGCGAGAGAGAAGGCAGAGGAGAAAAAGAGGGTCTTGAGCTGCTTCCAGAACTTCAGGTGGTCCAGCTCAAGTCTCAGAGGGGCAGGGAGACTGTTCCAGAGGGAGGCACCTGCAGAGGAGATAGATCTAACCCCACTCTCTGTCTGGAGAAGCACCAACCCTTCGAGAATTGGAGGTAGCTGAGTTCGGGAAGGGAGGTGCTTGGGCAGAGAGAGTTGCAGCACCAGAAAGCCTTGTGGACGATGCAGAACTTGATCCTTGTAGCCACTGAGAGCCAGTGGATAGATTTCAGGGCTGGATAGATACAGTCGCTGGCCTTCAGGCCAAGGATTAGTCTTGCAGTGCTGTTCTCGATTTGTTCCAGAGGGCGCAGAGTAGAGGCAGGCAGAGTGAGAAGGAGGCTGTTGCAGTAGTCCAGCCTGGAAGAGAACCAGAGCTCTGGACACAGTGTGCTTCTGGCGGAAAGTGAGAAAAGGTAGAACAACTCAGAGGAGGTGCAGCTGGAAGTGTGACTTCTTGGCAAGGTCCGTGATGTGAGGAGAGAAGGAGAGAGTGGAGTCGTAGATGACACCAAGGCTTTTTGCCTCACAGGAAGGTGAGGGTAGAGGTCCCAAGGATGGCAGAGGGAGAGAGGGAAAGCAGGAGAAGGGGTCCCTGTTGTACTGTTGTGCTGGCATTAAGACAGAGATAGTTGGAGGAGCACCAGTCCTGAATCGTGGATATACAGTCAGGAATGACTGAGGCTGGAGAGGTGGCTGAGGAAAGCCTGAAGGAGAACCGAGTGTCATCTGCATAGCACTGAAAGTTGGAGGAGAAGGTGGAGATCGGGCGGGCCAAACGGACAAGATAGACATTGAGGAGCCAGGGTGAGAGGATAGAGCCCTGGGGGACACCACATGTAAAGAGAGTGGTGGTGGAGAGGAAGGACCCAAGTTGGACCTGGCTCTAATGCCAGACTGATGGTCGTGGAGGCAACCAACAGATTCAGTATGGAGAGTAAGTTGGAAGATGGCCAACTTTTCCAGAGGTTTGCCCAAGAAAGGAGTGATAGAAATCGGGCGATAGCTTCCTGGATAGGTAGGATCGGCAGAAGACTTTTTTATGAGGGGGTGCACAAGGGAGTCCTGAGGAGAGAGGGGAAATATCCAGTGGCGAAACAGTGAGTGCAAAAATCGGCCAAGGCTGGAGCGAGGGTGTCGATGTGGTCCTTGACGGTTTTGGAAGCGCCTGCTTAGACAAAACTTTCATCGATCAGACTTGCCTTGAAACATATTCAGGTGTTGATAGAAGGAGGAAAAAGGAAGAGGAGAGGGAGAGGCGGCTGGGGAGGGGGGCTGAGAGAGGGAGAGGGAGAGCAAAGGTAGGACAGGATGTCCTGAGTTTTAGTGGTGAAATGAGAAGCCAGCACTGTGCAGAGGGCATGGGAGGGGACAGGAGAGGAGGAGACTGCAGTAGGATTGGCCAGCTCCTTGCAGATTTTAATGAGTTTGGCCGTGTTGTTAGAGGTGCATTGACGCTGGCTTGGATGTGTGCTCTCTTCTTGGAGAAGACTGAGTCTATATTGCCGTTGGAGCAGGCAGCAGGCCAGTTTGTCAGAGGATGCGTCCGAAGACCTCCACTTCTTCTCAGCCACCCTGCACTTGCGTTTCAGGGCAGCGAGGTCGAAGTCATACCAAGAGTTGCATTTGGAGGTGGGCTTCCGCCGGATTCTCATAAGAGAGGCAAGGATGTCCAGAGTGGTGGAAATAGAAAGATACAGGTTAGAGAGGGTTGTGTCCAAGAGTGAGTCAGACGCAGGAGTAGGAGGAGCACTAAGTAGAGGCAAAGGCGTCCACTGACACTCGCTTCATGGCCCGAATGACAGAGAAGGAAGGTGGCAGTGCTGGCGTAGGCTTTGCATGTGGGACACATGGTGTCAGGTGGGAGGAGAGCAGAAAGTGGTCAGCCCATGGGAGAGGAGTGGTTAGAGGGTTAGAGGGGGGAATGGCTGAGGAGATGAGAGCATCCAAGGTGTAGCCGGCAGAGTGTGTCGGACCAGAGAGAAGAATGGAAAGAGAGAGAGAGAGTTGCAGAGGTTGCGGAAGAGACGAGAGGAGGGATTAGGAGCATCCAAGTGAATGTTGAAGTCTCTGAGGAGGAGAAGCTGAAAGGTAGAGGCAAGGAGAGAGACAAGGAGAGGTCAGCCCATTTAGAGAGGAAGAGTGCGGCCTGGGCAGGTGGTGGTCACCATCAGAGAGAGGCCAGGAGAGATAGAGAGCCTGCGGACCAGGTATTCAAAGGAGGAGTAGGCCTGCGTAGGAATGACAGAAGCAGGGACCCACTCTGGGAACATCAGGGCCACACCACCACCAGGCCCGGTAGGTTCTGGGCTTGGAGAGGATCTTGTAGCCCTCCGGGGAAGTGTGTCAAAACTCATGACAGAGCTGGCCGTGAACCATGTCTCGGTGAGCGAGGACATCCAGGTCAACGTCTTCAAGGAGGCAGCAGATGGCAGAGGAGTGTTTGACAGCAGAGCGAGAGTTAACAGTAGTGACGTGGAGCAGGTGACACATTTCAAGGACTTCTGGAGTGGGGTACATGAGGGAGGTCCACCCAGCGGAGGTTGTAGAAGGGCCCTAGAGTGGCCAGAGGCAAGAGAGGGGGTGTTAAGGTGGTCGGAGAGGATGAGGAGGTAGGTGCCAGAGAGGTGGCGGAGGAGGAGGACAGAGATGGCAAAGGTGCCAGAGAGGTGTTAGAAGGGGCAGGAAAAGAAAGGTAGTTGGTAAGACATGGGAAGGGCCTATCGAAAAGGAAGAGATTGGTCTGAAGGCCCTGGACCAAGACTGTCCCATTCAGATAGACAGTAATGATGGTTTTGGATCTGTGGAAGGTGGTCAAGAGGTCCTCTCACTGGGTGCCACCATTAATGGGAGATGAGAAAATAGGAGAGAGAATAGGAGACCATTATGAGGTGTCCATAGGTCAGGAAAGGGAACAACAAAGAGGATGTCAGTGAGAGTCTTTCTGGGGGAAGCACTGGTGTAGGTATCAGAGATAGGGAGGCCTGGGTTGGAGACCAGGATATCCGTCTTTAACTTTTTCCTTCCAGACTTAGTGAGAGGTATAGGATAGTCAATAGAGTAGCAGTTAGAGAAGATGGGAGAAATGGAGAGCACCATAGGGGGTGCGAGGAGAGGGGCACAGCCTAGTACCACATGCTTCGCAGGAGGAGTGTGGGGGTTCACAACAATAGGGAAACACAACAAGAAGCAAGTCAGGACACACAACAAGGAGAGGCGAGACACAGAAACAGCAGTAACCATAGTGGAATGGAGACCTAGAGAGTGGGGGAGAGCCTAGTGGAAAGCAGAAACACAGTACAACAGTAGAAACAGAGGAGCAGGAACCTAGAAGTGGGAGGGACCCTAGTGGAAACTGTAATACAATAGCAACAATGTCAGACGAGTATGAACCTTGGGTGGAGAAACAGACCTAGAACACCACAGTTAGCAACAGCAGACTAGGGGCTCAGCAAGGAGTCAGAAACACAACGTATGGCTTACTGCAAGGGAGGGGAAGCCTAAGGTTGCGTAGGGAAAGAGTACGGTAAATCAGGCGTAAAGGGGGAAGTACGCAGAAAGCACAGGCAGTTCAGTAGAGAGCAGTAGCGGCTGCTCTCACTGCCTGCACCTTACTTACATTATGGTCATAGGGTTAATGACAGGTGCAAAAAAAGGTGGAAATAAAGTAGTGCAATAATGCTATGTGTATCATGATGGCATGTGGAGCAAGTGAAAGAGAGCCTGGGGTTTCTGATGGTCAAACCCACCAAAAGAAATCCAGCGTGCCGAACAGTTGCCGGTAGAAGAGTGTCCAAACCAACACAGGGTCCCAGTTGACAGAGTGACCTCTGCCATGCAGGAGTACAAGGATAAGTAGAGGCTAAAACTCAGCCCTCACACTTCCACAAACCAAGAGCCAACACAATCATAAAAGGTAAAACAGACACATTCAAGAGATATACCTCCTTCTCATAAGAGGGGTGCAAATGTGGTTTAGAAACAACCCAAACAGTGAAGTATAACAGTCCAAAATAAAGGATTATCCAATCAAGGTTCTAAAAAAAATATATACACTGTACAATAATAACTAACCAAATGCTACACAAACCCCACCCCTGAGAAAAGAACACAGAATAAGCAGAGATAATAGATGCAGCACTCTGGGTAATGAATTAGGGTTGAAAGGCAAGCAAAAGCAACAATGTGCTTTGAAAAAGGATAAGTATGTGTGAACAAAGGGGGCGTGGCATGGAAGCCATGTGGTAGGAGGTAAACTTGTAAGATCTGTGTCGATCCTGACGAAGATCCGAACAAACTGGCGTGTACCGCTGGAAAATGCAGCCAAAATATATGCATAAGCATCGGAACAAACAGTGATCAGCTGGAGGGCTTGCCGGGAACAATCAGAGATGGAGTCGATATGCAATTTGATGCAAAAAGAAGCCACCCACAAAACCAAGATGTCGGGCGCTTGCTCCCGGATCCTCAGAGGAGAGCCGTTGCACTGAAAAAACGGCAGGCGGCCAGCATGAAGAGGCTCTGTAGGCAGACAGATCATTAAGGAAGTTGAATGAGCCCTAGTAGCACGCCAAGAGCAGAGGCTGCTGCACGGTCCCCAAGACTGCAGACCCTGGACCTGTGCCGGGGAGAGTTGCTACAGCACCGGTAGTGAGAGTGCAGGAGCAGGAGCCGTGCTCGGCGCCTGTGAGGGGGAGGCGACCGGTCCGCGACTCCGGCAGAGGCAGACGACAAACGCTCCACAGAAAAGGGGTATCAGTACTTCCCCCCAGTGGCAGACCCTGGCCTGGGCGTTGGAGCGGGATCCGCACTCGGGGCACTCGTGGAGGAGGTGACCGCTCTCCCAACCCCCCGACTTGGAGTGGAAAGCGGGGCTGCACATACCACACGGGATGCATCTTCTGAGCCGCGGCACCACGAGAGGCACGGCTGGGGACATAACATACAGGGGATTGATCCATACGGATAACGGCGAAGTGACCCACGGTGCCTCCCAAGCCAGAGCGGGGGCCTGCCCTAGGGAAATAAGGCTGATGCGGCCGTGTAGGGTCATGACAAGCTGAACCGCGGTGGAGGAGGAGCACGATAGAGCCAGTTTTCAACGAGGATCGGCAAGCTACATTGTTTCAAGCCTGGAACAGGGCAAAATGACTTTGGCAACATAGACTTGGGCTTCAGCAAAGCTAGTTCCCCCTATGATCCGCCCCTACTGCACCCGCGGTGTAAGTCGGGCAGACTGCGTAATGAAGGTAGAAGCTACTAACACACAGCATCCTGTTCCCACTGCGGTCCGACCCCTGCAGGAGAAGCCGCCGAGTAAGATGAGACCACCGAGGGACGTGTGTGAATATTGTTGGGACAGTAGGTGAGCACAGACCAGGGCAGTCTGAATTGCAACACGGTAAACCTGCACCATCTGCTTCAGGAAGTCTGTACTGTGCAACAGAAGGTGAAAGATAATGTCTTGCTGGAAGTCAGTGTGTGCAACAGGAAGTCAAAACTAAATTGCAGCAAAGGAAGACACTGGACTCCAGAGGGGTCATATTGCATCATATTACTGCAGGGTACAGGAAGTTCACACACTTGTTGCAATAAATCATGGCGCACCACAGCAGAAGCTACTATACTGTAAGGAAGTGACAATCTGTCAGAAGAAGCTAATCAAGGTGTGCATCACAACATTCATACTGTTCTGCAGGAAATCAAAGACCATCAGAAACAAGAGTGACCTGGATAACATTGGGTGGTACTTTGCAGTGAGACACAAACTCTCTTTTGCGTTGAGGGACAAGCAAAACAGAACTACGCGTGGGATGGCGTAGCCCATTTATAACACAGGCAGATACCCCAAGGGTATTCCATAGTGTGACCAACTCAGCTAGCTAAAGACAGCAGCGAACTACGCTTTATAAGGCACGCTTGAGCGCTCGAGTCATCGCCAGAACTGGCATCAGTCACTTCACAGCATTAAAAGAACTTTGCAGAAAGCCCACCACTGATAACGGACATCACGTAGTCGGAGGGAACATAATACTGTGGTGGGGTGAATGAGCTGTATTGCAAGTACAACTAGGGTACGGGGTAGAACACAATCCACTCACTGCACAAGGAGGCTGAACAGGAGTCCGGGCTATCGGGTGAGGGACCCTGGGTAAGAGTACAGAGGAGTACCGCCAAAGCTGGGGCGAGCAGCAACGACAGCTGAGACAGGTCGACGTGGGGGAACGCTACCCACCCGCTTAGCAGAGAAGAGGGGGATAGATCGGCGGGGCGTGCTGAATAACAATGGGACTCTCAACTGACATACCACCCAAACGGGACGAAGATTAGTACAGCACCCCTAATACAGCACCTTGGGCACGGCCGGCACCACCTGGGCAAATAAGATCGGCAGTGACTAACTGACGTGGGAGGACGTTCCCACTCACTGAACAATATAGGGGAATGGAAGGCCCAAGTATAAAAGTTTGCATCTAGTGATGGAGGGCTGAAACTGGGCAGAGTACGAAATCCAGCCGTAGGAAGCAAAGACGACGCACACTGTATGTTGAGATTGGAGAAGACTGCAGGAAAGGGGGACATACAACCTGCTCAAAGAGGGAATGCCAGGCAAAATGAAAGGGAGCAAGGGCATACAAACGAGCATCGAACACTGTATGAGGAAATCGAACAGGGGCCAACCCACACCGTCGGAGGCAACCATGGTCACACGTCTAGTACAGCAAAGCAGGAAGACGGCGAGAGCCCGATACTGGAAGCCATAATGGCCCTGAAGGCGTCTCTGGAGAGTAAGGTGGACACAGCCATGGAGGCCCTAAAGACGTCCTTACAGAACAAAATGGACACAGTGATGGTGGATGTTGGCCTCCTTCGACAGGACGTAAGAACCCTGGCAGACAGTTTGAGTACGGCGGAGCAACAGGTGCAGCAAAACACCACGGATGTGGCATCAACCCAGACCCAAATGTCAGACGTGCTCCGGAGAGTCAAGGTCCTGGAACAGAGGTCAGAGGACGCAGAAGGAAGGGATAGAAGGAATAACATCCGGATCGTTGGACTACCGGAGGGGGAGGAGGGACTGGACCCTACGAACTACGTGAAAAACCTCCTGCTCCAGGAGATCGGAGCAAGGGTACTGTTCCAAGGCTTTGCAGTGGAGAGAGCACATAGGGCCCAGACTAGAAGGCCCCAACCTGGAGCCCCCCTTATGCCCCCCCCCCCGAGATCAATGATTGCGAGGATCATGAATTTCAATGACCGGGAGAAAATACTGGCGCTCTCCAGGGAAGGGGGCCGATAACCAGGGACTACTCCAGGATAACGATTTACCCGGATTACACAATCCTGGTCCAGAAGCAGAGAACATGAGATAGCCCCACTAAGGAGCATCTCAGAGCAGCAGGAATACTTTACATGCTGTTATGCCCGGCGAAACTCCAGGTGTTATGAGAGGGCAGATCGCACTTCTTCGAGACAACGGAAGAGGCCCAAGCATGGATGGACCAGCAAGGCATCCCGCAGGGGAGTCCCAGGAATGCCAACAACAACGCAAATCTACCCAGGGGGCAATGGGAATGAGACTGCCATGGAAGAGATGGTTCCGACATCAAGAGAAATGCATAAGCCAGATTGAACATAAATAAAGGAGCAACAAGTGATGGTATTGCCGCAGAGGGCGACAGGGCACGCTACCCCAAGATTTTATTGTTAGCTAGGTTGCCAGTTTTAAGGCACCGTGCTGCCGCAGGCAGGTCCCATCTCGGTGGGTGAAGCAAGAGAGGCAGCAGAGCCCAAGCAGGGGGAGGGAGGCTGGCTGTTTTGTTAATAGTTAAAGTTGGAGAATGGTTAGTTAGGAGCAGTGAAGGCACGAGTGGAGGAGGAAGCACCAAGCAGCTGGAATGAAGTGCATATGGCAGGCAAATATGCATGCATCTTGACGAAGGCTAGCAGGGAATAATAATGCGACACACACAATGGACCCACACGTGCAAGACAAGGCATGAGGAAGAAGGGACAGACCCACCATAGGAGAGTGAAAGAGTGAAATCAGTGGCAGAAGGAACAAAATACCATCAGCAGACAGACAGGCCTATGGGAACAAATGGGCCATGAAACAATATAACCAAATGGGCCATGATAGGGCGGTCATAGCCACTTGGAAAGTCAGGGGACTGGACGCCTACGTCAAGAGACTAAGGGTCTATGCCTAGCTGAATAAAGCAAAGGTACCAATTGCTATGATGCAAGAAACGCATCCAACAGCGGAAAAGCAAAGCAAGATAGCTAAGAAATGGGGGGAGGGGGCAATTGTATGGCTCAGCATACTCAAACTATGCCAGAGGAGTGCTGACATGGGTGGCTCCAGGAGTACCCTTCCAGTTGATAAGACAAGAGAAAGACCGGGAAGGCAGAATGGTGATCGTACATGGAATGTTGGAGAACAAACAGGTGTGCCTGATTAACACGTACGCCCCAACCATGATCCGACAGAGTTCTTTAAGATGATCACACCCCAGCTGGCCCCCTACAGAAGAGCATGATTCATTTGGGCAGGAGATTTCAACTGCACGCTGAAGCCACAGGTGGACAGATCTGACAGTAAGCAGACAAAACCAGCTCCGCCGGCCAGGGCTCTGCAGAAGACTCTAGATCAGCTGGAATTGGAAGACGTTTGGAGGAAGGTACATGCTAATATCAAGGGATACACACATTATAGCGCCTCACACGGCATACACACCCGCATTGACTACTTGTTTATGGGCAGGGAATCCCTCCGGGAATTCACGGGGATACATATTAAGGCAAGGACGTTATCCGACCATTCCCTGATTGTAGCTACATGGACATACACAAGTAGAAGTGCCCCCATACCCACTTGGAGACTGAGGACGGAGGCACTGACAGATGAGGTCTTCCAGGAACACATCAGGGAGATGATAGAGGATTATTTTGATCATAATGTGGGGAGTGTGGATAGTACTGGCACGGTCTGGGAAACCTTCAAGTTGGTGGTCAGGGGAGAAGCGATAGGAAAGGTGGGCGGACTAAGGGGATCCATTTTGGTTGAACTGGGAGAAGTGGAAAGGGAGATAGAACTGGCGGAAACACGGGCAGCGGATGGGGGGGCAGAACCGGAGGAGCTTATGGCGCTGCAACTGCAGTGTTCCTCAATTTGGGAGAAACTGGGCAAATGTTTCTATGGGAAGCATGTGCAGAGACTGCATATCGAGGGGGATAAGCTGGGCAGGCTTCTGGCCTGGCTCACTAAACAATAGACCAGGCATGCACCAATAACCGCTATCAGGGATGAACGAGGCGAGCAAGTGAGGACCCAAGACGGAATTAATGGGGTGTTCTCACGCTTCTATGGGGAACTGTATACCAGGAAACAGGAAGCGGAGGGGGAAGATATAACGGACACTATAGGGGAGATTCCCCTCCTTAGGCTATCAGAGGACCAGGCACAGACACTGGATGTGCCCCTCATGCTTGAGGAGCTGACCACAGTGATAGCCAACATCCCAACTGGCAAATCCCCGGGTCTGGATGGGGTACCCAGGGAATTCTATAAGAAATACCAAGACATCTTGGCCCCACAGCTGCTAGAGATGTTTCAGGAGGCATATGAGAGGGAAGATTGCCACAGAGCCTGTCGGAACGGTCATCATACCCTTATTGAAACAGGGGAAGCCGCCTCTTGAGTGCGGCTCTTATAGACCGATCTCCCTAATCAATCAGGATTCCAAAATCCTGACCGCAGCCCTAGCTAATCGACTCAAGCGGGTCATAGCTACGATGGTGCACACAGACCAGACAGGATATGTACCAGGGAGAAATACCACATGGAATCTGCGTAGACTCCACCACGTAATCGAGAGCATGAATCACGAACAGGGGGAATGCGTGGTAGCGTCACTAGATGTGATTAAGGCATTCAATTCTGTAAACTGGGATTGGCTCCTAGGGGCTCTTGCCCATTTTGGGATAAGGGAGGGCTTCCTCCGCTGGATTTGGCTGCTTTACAAAGATCCCAGAACAAGGGTGAAAACGGGCAGACACATTTAAGAGGGGTGGAAGATTGGCAAGGGTATAAAGCAGGGATGCCCACTTTCCCTGGTGCTGTATATAATGGCTCTGGAGCCATTTGCGGTTTTCCTCAGGGCGGAGTATGGGAATGCTGGCATAGAGATAGACGGAGTGGAACATCTAATTTCAATATACGCAGATGACATGCTCCCCTATGTTGGGAATCCAAGAGAAAACATGCCAGACCTGCTAGAAGCACTGGGGGCATTTGCCGGACTGTCAGGTATTACCATTAACAAGGAGAAATCCTCACTCTTCCCCCTGGCAGGTTGGAGGGAGACCGCCCCGACCAGCTACTGAATCTGGGACTCATATGGACCCCAATCACCTTCCGATACCTGGGAGTGGACATATACCACAGCATTACGGCAAAGCACATGGCCAATACACAGGCGGCCCTTGCCAAAACTCGAAAAGGCTATGACGTTTTGGAGAACACTCCCACTGGGGATGATAGGAGGAGCAGCTCTATTGAAGATGATAGTTCTGCGCCGCCTACTCTATTACTTTGCTAATATCCCCTACAACATTCCCAAGCCCTTTTTTAGATGGCTACACACACTAGCAAGAGAGTTCCTATGGGCCGGGGGGTAGGAATAGGATAGCGCTAAATACACTTCAGAGAGGCTCTGAATGGGGGGAGGGGTCAAACTACCAGACTTTGAACGGTACTATCTGGCGGGCCAGCTCAAATTCACTGTGAAATGGTTGGGAGAAGACACGTCCATAGATACACTGCTCTTTCAGCCAGCAATACGACAGTATTACTTGAGGGAACTCCCATGGATGGAGAAGGCCCCAGCCAAACCACTCCCTACCATAGTTCAACTGGGCCCGACTATGGAAAAGGGCGTGGAAGATAAAAAAGGTGCGTGACCCCTACTCGAGACAGATCCCCCTTGCGGGACTTGTCGATAGTTGCACTGCGTCCCTGACCACCTACCATACGCAGTGGGAAGACAAGGGAATGGCACAGACCGGAGACCTATGGAAAGAAGGAAGGTGGGTGGATTTTCAGACCCTGATGGGTGAGCAGAGCCTACATAGTGGAACATTTTTACTGTACACTAGCATGATACAGAGGATCAAGAAGAGGTGGAGGACGTTGCCGGTAGAAGAAGATGGGGGAGGGAGCACTATATGCGTGGTATGATGTATCGGAGGGAGGACACACGATATCCAGACTCTATGAACAGCTCCTGGGGGTTAATAATGAAAGGGGGCTACAAGCAAGAGTCGGGTGGGAAGAGGAGCTCCACAAGACCTTCACGGACGAGGAGTGGAATAGGACAGTACAGTATTCTAAAAAAGTCTCTAGAAACGCGAGATTCAAGCAAATGCTTCACACCCAAAAGAATATCGCACATGGGACACAGACAAATCCAAAGCTGCACGCTTTGTGCGGAGGAACAAGCGGACATGATGCATATGTTCTGGTCTTGCCTGGTGACACTCCATTTCTGGGACGCAGTGAAAACAAGGGTGGAGGCAAGAGGGATCCAAATGCAAGCACAGATCCTAACTTTTGGGATTGTTCCCGAGGGGCGGCAAACAAAGGATGCATATAGCGAAAATGAAAGACCTAATGTGTATTCTAGCAAAATGCTGAATAGGGATGGCATGGAACACAAGCACAGGGCCATCAGCAGAAATGTGGTAGGCGGACCTGCATAAGTGGACAATAGCAGAAACATCAGTGTGGACCCGAGTGACACAGAGGAGGGAGGGAGAAAGCGGGCAAAAATTACTTGCATGGAACTCTCATATACTGGACCTATTTAATAACATGGAAGGGCAAGACACGACAGACCAGAGTGAGCTGGAAGAGGATTGAACCCCCCCACCCCCGGGGACAATGTAAGCAACAGAACTTGAAGGAGGTAATGGACATGCTTCAAAGGTTCAATGCGAGAGCCAGAGATGTACAGAACTCAAAGTGATGGTTAGACAGGGAGAGAGCCTAGCCGAGACTCCAAAGAGACAGAGGAAAGAGTGCGGATCCCGACACAACGTGCCAGTTGCAGAGTGATGTTTGTTTGTTGTTGGCGTTATTGTTTGTTTGTTCAATGTTGGAATTAATAAAGAGTTTTTAAAAAATGTATGTGTGAACGGAAAGGTTTCTAAGTGACCTAACTAGTCTCTAGTGCCCAGGAATGGACAAAGGTGGCAGTTAGCAGTCAATAGTACATTCTTTGCAGTTTAGCATAGTCGAACCAGACTTCTTGGCACTGTGTGAAGATCAGGAGAGAGCAAAAGGCAGCAACTGAGAGTCCTGCTGGTTCAAATGTGCTGAACAGTTCTTGAAACATGCTCCACACAGTTCAATAGTGAAAAAGACTAGGATCCCAACTGTCTTGGGTCTCGGGGGGATGCAAGTCCCAATCCAGGGGCTCGGGGACAAGAGGTGTCCTTTTCTCATGCTCCCAAACACGGGGGAGGCTGGCACACAGCTGCAGGGGTCCTTAAACACAGTGAGGTCCTGGAACCTGCTGTGGTTGGTAGAGAGGCAGTCTTACTCAGCAGCAGGTGATTTAGGTTGCTGTGAGTCCCACTCCAGGGACTTAGGGGCAGGATGGGTCCTTGTTCTCGTGCTCCCAATCACGGGAGAGGCCGGCAAACAACTGCAGGGGCCCCACAATACGGTGAGGTCCTGGGTGCCGCTGTAGCTGGCAGAGAGACAGGTTCTGTTCCAGCAGCAGATAACCTACAATGGTTCCTGGGGATGGCTAGGGGGTAGAGCTGATCTCACCCTTGGAAACGACTGCCTTCACCTCACAACTGGAGGCCTTGAAAAAGGACTGCTCTCTCAGCAGGGTCCAGTGAAATCTTCAGGATGGTTCAAGATGAGTCCAGATTCAAAGATGTTTCAGAGAAGTGGTGGGAGGTCACTTCTTTAATAGGCAAAGGTCCCCAGGTGATTGGACTAAAGCTAGCCTGCATTAGGGGTCCAATCCCTACTCTTGAAATGAGTCGACTTTGCTCTTATGATGTCACACCCAAAGTGCTTTCCTCCAGAGCAAGCAGAGTGGACAAGAAAGAGGCAGAGAGAATCAAAACTGCAGATCCCTCTCTGGCTCATCCTAACAGCACCCCCTCCCCTCTCAATAGGATCAAAGGCCTTTAGAAATACAGCACCCTGGTGTGAGGACTGGCTCTTTGTGAATGGGTGTACCTCCTGGTTTCTGTTCCCAGGCCAGCGTCCTGGCAAGTGGCTGTCCTGGGGGAAAGGGTGCTACCTGCCCTTTACAAAAGGAACAAAGAGAAGCAATCCCCCGTGGCTAGACCCGTAAGTGGACAAGGGTGGACCTTGTCTGGGAGGAATACACATAATCCTTCCACAGCTGGACTGGCCCCAGGGCTGTCACAAGTGTGAAATCAATTTAATTTGGGTGGGATAACTCCGAAAGATGCCGACGACCATACCCTAACTCGGGGGTTACAGTTGTATGTGCCACAAGGACAAAGTCTTCAGGATTATGAGGTTTTTGGGAAAGGGTGCACATTTTAAATGCAGCCCCTGGCTGCAGAGACTTGGGTGTCACTGCAGCTGTCAAGAGGGCGCCTGTGGCCTCTGATCCTGCTTTGTGCCACTGGTAGAGCAGGCACTGTGAATCAGGATACTGATGCAGAAAGGCACAAGTACAGACTATGCTTATGGCATGGAGTTTATGAAAGGGGAATCTGATTAGCAGATTTCCCTTTCAGAGATGGATTTCCCTGCATCATTTTATTCTTTAATTTTTTTAAAAGCCTGAGCTTTCACAGCCTTGCCAGATGGTAATTCATCACACCCAGACAGTGGCCACAAGGAGCAGGTGAAGTCTGCTTCTTGTTGAAGATGGTGGAAGACACTGTTTAGAAATGGAGCCAGCTCACAGCCGAAAGATATCCGCGGTAAATATGAACACTAAGGGGCAGGAAGGAGAAGAAAGGCAGTCCATGTGAAAAGCTGGTGTTGGCAATATGCAGCCAAACTTACAACAAGGGCAGAGCAAAGGAGTCTATGTAGAAAATATGAGATCAACAACATGCAGACAAAACAGATTGCATCAGATGGGAAAACCTGGCAATAATGGGAACAGTAGTCCCAGTAGCAAATCCAGGATCAGCCACATGTGGACAGAACACAAGGCACAGGAAACCACACCAGTAAGGTACCAAACACATGTTGTGGAGCATGGGCTCCTTACTTCTGGGATAAACGTAGAGCATGCACAGAACGCATAACTGCGGTGGGATGGTGGGAATTTTAAATCTGTACTGAAAACAGATGAGGAAACAATACTAGCATTGGAGGCCACCCAATGCAGTTAAGGCCAATTCCACTCCCAAGTGTCCTATATGGATCGTCTATAGAGGATCTTGGTGTCTGTTGCCTAGACACACACCATAATGGCAAAGTTCTTTATGGAATCAGACTGTAAGGGGTCTTTATTTTTTCTTTGGCTCCTACTGGCGAGCCTGTTTTAGTTGCCCACCCTTCGACAAAATTAAGGTGGTTTAGCAATCTCTGTTCTAGAGCAGTAGATTTTGGGCCTCATTACGAGTATGATTGTACGGGAAATAATGGTGGTAATAAAGTGGTAACTATTCGTTACCCATGCATTACAACACTGCTGTACTACAACGTTGGTGGTAAGGTGGAGGCTTTTCCTACAGCAAAATGCTAGAGGTAAATCCTTCACCTTACCGCTGGTGGCAACTCCTCCGAAATCCCCATGGAGGGACACACGGCCTGCCACCGCTTGTAATCCCGTGGTAAATGCACAATACCAAGTGGCAGTAACGGTAATTCCATTTGGTGGCATTTCGGCAGATTTACAACCAAAATACTGACAACCCTGTAACGAGGCCCATTATCTTTCAGATGCACATCTTGCTGTCAGCCCCGCAGTCACTTAGATGAAGCATGTATACTGAAGAAACTCCCCACCATATCAAAACAATATTTTTTTATTTATATAAATTGGAATAGTGGGCAAATAAAAGGACATTGGCAGGTGGACAAAAAAAATTGAAACAAATCTAGAGACAATCCCCACTGCACAGCACCCCTGTCCCTACCATGTGCACATGTACAAATCATCAACCATACGCTTGGAGCTCATTAGTGGATAAATCGTAGATGGGGGAACTCTTGCTTGGCACTGAGTGAGAATTCAACGGTTCCAAATTCGGATTCTATTGCCTGCAAATAATCCACAGGCCCTCCCTATCCAAGGTCTATCACTCAAGGTTGGGTAGATGCAACGCACACCACATTGCGCACGCCGCAATGCAGGATGCCGATCCACGTGGGGATTCCACCTAAAGTTGTAGATTAGTGAACATGCGTGTGTCTGTGAAAGATCATATGCTTAAGCCGTTTTCTCTTTGGGAACTCAGCTTTCTAAGGACTTCATTGGCTTTGACCCATTGCCAGACCACACAAACTGATCTTTGTTTTCCGTTTGTTTTGCTGATGAACAACGCACACACTTTGCATCTAAGGATGTGTAGGCACTGCAGGCCTCACAGTAACGGATCATGTATATCCCTGGGATTTCCCACTACAGGGCAAAGGTCATTACGCTCAAAAAACGGTTGAACTAAGTCGGGTTTAGCTTGGGTGACATGTGAGAAATCTCAACCTCTTATCAGGGCCATTTTAAGCACTTTTGGGGCCCTAGGCACGGACATCTTTGGGGCCTCCCTCCACCAAACCAAAGGAATTAAGTGATCAAAAATATCTGCAGCGCCCCCCCCCCCGCCACAATTATAACTCATAGGTTGATATGCTGCCTCACAGCATTAAAAATAAGGATGTTTACTCCCTTTAAGTGCCCTTACCCTCTTCATTCTTGCTCTAATCCGAATTATAAAAAAGTACCAGTTGAAGGCTAACATTATCAGTCTACAAAAAGGTTACGTCTGTTCTAGCATAGATACAGGAGACTTTTTATCAATAGAATACAGGAAGGTATGCAGCCTGTAGTATAAATGCAGGACTGTATGTAACCCAGAATAGACAGAGCACTAACATTTGCTGCCTCGCAGAATGCAAACATGCTCAAGCATGGAGAGAGGAGACCAATTGGTAGGAAGGAGAAAGCTACACATACCGTAGCATGGATAGTGGATGCAGATTAGAAGCTACCGGGAAGGTGTCTTTATCCAGACAGACTGAGATTTTAAGTGGGACATGGTTTTCAAATAGTGTTGCCATTAGACATCAAAAGAATAAAGTGCCTGTGGCGTGCAATATATCAATGCTCACTATTACAGTGGAAGCAACACAGGAGCCAGAGAAACCATGAGTGAGGATGTTTTGAAGATCATACCCTGAGAAGGAAATCTCTCTTAAGGGCTGACAATTTTGAAAGGTTTAGGGACTGGCAATTTCGAGAGTCTAGGCAATACAAGATTAAATTATATGCCCAGCATTACACACACTGGTTAAGAGGTGAATCTGGGATTTGTGCCAACTCTGCAATTTGTGCATTTGAACACTTTCATTACCAGTTCTTACCATGAACTAAAATAATCTCATTTTATAAAATGGACTTGGAAAGTACACCAATCAAATTACCAAACATGACCATTTTTTAAAACAAAATATTATAGAAGGGTGTAACACAGAATGAATGAAGCTTCATTCTCTCAATCATCAAGAGAAGTATATAAGTACCAGCACACCAATCAGTGTGATTTAACAGATTTAGGGCCTCATTACGACCCAGGCGGTAAGTTACCGCCTGGGCCGTGACTTTACCACCACGGCGTAAACTACGTTTACGCCATGGTGGTTGGCGGACTTACCGCCCCATTCCGAGGTTGGCGGGCGGTAAGTCCCCAATCCCCATTTACCCTTCCCCATTCCCATTTTTGCCCCATAGGGCATAATGGGAGTGGGGAAGGCGTTAATTACGCCACCGTAAATTACGGTGGCGTAATTAACTCCATGGTCCCTTAGCGCCATGGATTTTAACACCTGCTAAAAGCAGGTGTTAAATCCGCCATGGCGCTAAGGGACCTCGTACTCAGGCGGTAAGGGTCGGCGCTGTTTACGCCGTCGTAAAACCCTTACCGCCTGAGTCGTAATGAGGCCCTTAATCCGGGTTGGTCTTTTGTATTTTAAAGCTTTACATACTTACAAAACACAGGCTTGTGAAATTGTCATTTATAAACGTGCAGAAAAACCTTTGAACTTTACAAAAATGCAAAGCGTTTTTTTGTGTCAAACGAGCAGACTTTAAAATATGCTTGCCTGAGTCCTTCACCATCTGGTCCGCTCCCTCTGTCTACCACCCCTTCCACTCAAATGGCCTACATAAGAAGAAAGATCAAGTAATGGGCTAAATGATGGCACCAGCATGCAAGGAGGCAAGCTTCACAGAAGACTACATTAAATGTACGAGATATTAGATGATAGACCAGGATCACTGTATTGTCTGCCGGCAAAACCAGGATACAAGCATGAATGCTTTTGGTTCCAAATTCAGATACTTATTAATCTCTTGGACTAACAGTTTATGCAAATCATTGGAGGTGATTGCCTAGTTTTTACAACACCCCATCTGAACAAACCAATTTGTAGACCTTCATCATAAGGATGACATGTCCGTTTTTATAGCAACCCCTATCTTGTGCAGGTACATTCCTGATAATAGCACCTGTTGTGCTGCAAAACCAAGTACATATGCAGGCAAGTTTATAAACTTCAGATATAGGAAAGGCTCAGCCAGCCTTACAAGAATGTGGTACATAGGAACACATATCTCTGCAATGAGCGCTTAATACACTGAGCTAACTTCTGAACCATTGTGGCACTCAATTTACCAATATGCATTTCAAATTTGGCTATTGCACATGATCAACATAATTCCCACAGGAAGGAAAGAATGCTATAGGAGTTTTGCCGCAAGGAACACACACACTTCATATAAAACAGGGAACACAGAAAGCATTACATGATGAATTGATCGAGGCAGAATGTACTTGCCAAAAAAGACAGGCAATAGGTTTGGAGCCAAAGCACCATGCAATGCAAAATCCTGATGTGTGCTATTTAAGTTTGGTGAACAAAGGAATCTTACTTCTTTATATCAGGCAGCCTTGTGGGGGGGCCCTCAAGGTGGGGCCCTGGGCAGTGCCCCTTTAGCCCTCCCATAAAAACGTCTCTGCCTCTTACCTTAAATAGGGCTATCAGGGACACAGCAGGAGCCAGAAGGCAAAGCTGAGGAGTCTGCTTCAATGGCGAGAGGAAGACAACCAGCTGTGGACCAGGAAGGAAACTTCGCCTGATGTGCACCTGGTTTAGTGCAGTGGCAACAAGACTGGAGTGTGGGTTGCACACATCACCAGAAGTGGTTTTCAGCACGTAAAAACAGGTGGTATGCATCAAATAGAGAAACATGTGCAAAAGAAGCTAGAGCAAAGTCCTAGCCTCCAGCAACACAAGAAGAACATTACTGTTATCCTTTTTGCAGGAAAATCCCATTAGCACTTTTCTTTGTCACAGTAAAGACAAGCATTGGCAATGCCAACAGTTTGGGCTTTTGTTTCAACTGTTCCTCTACATACGTTATTCCTTTTAACTGTACTCCAATGCAATAGTTTTGGCTTACAGGTGTCGCAAGCGACACCTAATAGCCCCAACTAAAAAACGTAGATATTATAAACCAAAGAAGAGTTGGAATGGTCACTGGATCCTGCAACCGCACAGATCCCTTGTATGAGGGCACATGGGCCGAGATGACAGGGGTCTCGGCTAAAAGAAAGGCCCATTTCCCAATGCTATCTTTTTTAAAATATTTTATTAGCACCAGAATAGGAGAGACCAAGAAGGACAGCCTGGATGAGCAGACGAGAGAAGAGGTACTAATTTAGGGATAGAATCGAAAAGGGCAACGAGTGAACATCTGGCAAAGGGTGCTTAGCCCGGTGGTGGGTAAAAGCAGCGAATAAGAAGGGCAGCAGGGATGAGCAGATGGGAGAAGAGGTACGACTTATGGATAGAATCGGCAAAGGCACTTGCTAGACACCGCTGTAGGGGTATTAACTGTCCAGTTATGGTAGCAGGTGCAAAATGGTGTGATTGCCTGGGCATCTAATAGTAATACCTGGGAAATGCCTAACACTTGTTGTGGGCTTTGTCAATGTCTTTTGTCAACAGGACTTCAGTGAAGGACACACTAAGTACTTACACATCTAGTGGCTGATCATTTTACTGTGCATAGCCTTCAAAAATAGGGAGTTCTCAAAGCCTACCATCATTTGTACATCACAAAACTGGTGTCAAAAGAGGACACCATCAGTCTTTGATTTATGAGCGTCTTTGAGAGAGTCTTGCATTAGGCTGACAATCAAATTTAAAGTTGATGACTTATTGCTGGGAAATCCCACCCAGGATCAACTCGCTGACATCAAACCTAACAGTGTCTGTCTGCTACCTGTTCTTCCGCTCAGCATGGTACATTGTACACCCTCACGGCCGTGACTCCCGTGTCTTAAGAGGCAAGAAAAGTTTATAAAAGGCAGGGTCGCTCTATTGGCACAACAGAGCCGAACGCCATCACGGGAGCCCACGGACTCAGGAGCTTCCGTCTTCATTCATAGTCAACGGCAAGAGGCTGCCAGTGGGACGGTAAATCTTAAAACCCAAACTAAAAATGACAAGCGTGTGAACACAGTGACATCACTCCACAGGCTGTTTACCGTTCTCCCCCATAGGTGACACGTCGTGATAGCAGGCAATGTGGAGACATCTTCTTTTGACTACAGTCGTTACTACGGGGTTGGGGTCCGCAGGGGAGTCCATTGGGGAAGCGCAGGCGTGAATGCCGTGTGAAGCGCAGCTCGTAGACTTTCCGCACGGAAGCCTCTACGCCCGGTGTAACGTCCGTTTTCGGCAAGAGCGCAAAGCCCGCAAAACTTAACTCTCGGAAGAGCAAACGGATGTGTCTCAGTGCCGCTCTTTTGAGCTTGCTCCTGTGAGGAGAAATAAATCACATTGCACTTCCCGGGTTGAATCGTTTCTGTGTACCTGATCCTCCTGTGCCCTGGTCCCAGGCGCCCCTGGTCTCGCTCCAGCCCCCCGCGGACACCGCTCCTTCTCTCCTCGGCTGCGCTGTGGCCGGTGCAGGTTCCTCGACATGTCCCTTGCACGCGCTCCTGGGAACCTTGCGTTCATGCTGCCATTACGAAGATCCGCAATATGTATGGCCGCCAGGTGAAATCCGCCCGGAGGACAGTGCTCCTGGAACAATGCATTACCCAAGCCCCAGGGCTCGTTTTTGGGTGTGCGCTTGAAAAGGCGAACATCCGAGGCTAGGCTGGAAAGAATGTCAGGCGTGACAGAACACATACCTGAGCTCAGCGAGGGGAGTGCTTCCACTTATCTCCCGCGAAGTAGGAAAGGCAACGCAAACAGCTAGAGTTGCCACACTTTTTATTCAGCGTTCTAAGTTGCGAACTACATCTATGCCATGCACCCGTGCTTACCTGTGCTCCGCTCAGAGATAGGCTGCGGTGTCGGGGTAGAAGGCGGAAGCTCTGCCCGTCAGATCCCAGGGGGAGTGAGAGCCACCTGGCCTGGGCTGGAGAGCCTCCAATACGTCAGCATGCCGCACGAACAACATGGCCGCTGCCAGCAGCAGCAAAATAGTTCCTATGAGCAAGAGTTTGGGCGGAGATACTAGGCAGGAATGGGTGGAATTAGCCATAGGGATTAGCATGGCTATGGGCAAAGAATGAGTGAGCTGATAACCAAACAATAGTGTATCGCTCCTCAAATGTAATTTCTCTGTGCCAGTGTTGAAGTATCATTTCTCCCTATGTGTAATTGAGTCTGTACATTAATGCAATAATTTGGGATGTATTAATAGCCCAAACTAAACAAGCATTGGCAATAGCAACAGTTTGGGACTTTGGCTGCCCATGACCATGATGATCCCTATGGCCATTCCCACCCACTTCCTGCCCCTCCTCACCTAAAATACACCCTCCTGAGATAGGTAATCGCAGCCTTACCATCAAATTTTACACTCACAGTGCCTGCCAGTGTTTTTTCAAAGCAGTCTTCTGAGAGTTGACTTAATTTGCGCTATAAACATGCTGCTGGTGTAATAAAAATGTCTAACCAAGTCTGCCTTCAAACACTCTATTTATAACCACTCTGCATGTCCGTCACTGAAGTCCTTTTAAAGAGAAGTATTGGCAAAGCCAACAGTTTTGGCTTGTGTATAAGTATAAGGCCTTTGCCAGGCACCACTATTATATGCCAGGTACTCGCACCCTTGTTAAATGTTATGTATTTGTACCACGCACCGTCACCAACAGGGTTAGTCCCCAGGCACTCTGGCGGATCTGCAAATGAGAAGGCAGGATGGGTTAGTAGGGTGAAGAGGGAGTAGGATAGTGAGAGCAGTGGTGTTCTGTTGGCAGTTTCATCTCGGTATACACTGTGCACTGAGCTTTGGTGCGAGTATCGGAGCGAGGTCAGTCCTTGTGTGCTGTTGGTGCGGTTTATGTGTTGGTGTGGTGAAGTGAATGCGGCTTGCGTTGCAAGAGGTGGTTGTGTTAGTTTTTTTGAGTGAATTAAGTATGCAGAAAGTTTGAGCTTTTTTGGTTAGTGAGTTGTATGTTTTGCAGCCGATCTTCACAGTATGCCTGAATGCGGTTCCATTCCATCCTGAGTCAAGGTACCTCACGGAATTTACACAGGGCCAGATGCTGTTTGAGCCTACTAGATTAACTCAGTGGTACTGCGAGTCCCCGAGTATATTTAACAGAATACTGCATGCCAATCTATGGAATATTCAGGTGCCTAGCACCATTATCCAGTATGTGAACGATCTACTAGTGTGTAGTGATCTGTCACCCACTAGGTCAGAGTTGCAGAAATCCATCTTAACATAAGTTACAACAACTGTGCACGCTGGTCTATCCTGCTGGAACAGGAGGGGGTTTCGGAGGGTGTATGGATCCCAGTGCAGCATGCAGCACTGTTAGAAATACTGATAGAAGCATTATCCCAGTCATCTGTTGTGGCGGTCGTCAAGTACGCCGGCCACACTAATGGGACAGACGAAATATTGATGGGGAACATGGCTGATGACACAGCCGCCAAAATGGCGGTGTATCTGCCAAATGAAATACCTGCTGAGTACGTTCTGACTGCCCCACCGTCAAGGGAATGTCCAGCACCTTATACAGCGTTGCCCATCTCCTAGATGATCGAACTACAAGAAAGGGCACCTGAAAGGGAAACAGAATTGTGGTCATGCATAGGTTGTAAGCAATATCTGACAGATCTGTTATGCAGGCTAGAGAGCTCTGGGAAGACAGTAATGTCACAGGAGCGGCTAGCAGTAACCTTTGAACAGTTACACTACCCATCTTACAGTTCGAAGAAACATATAGCAGCAGACATCCAGGAGGACTGTTTTATACCAAACATCCAAGAAAACATTACAGAAATGGTCATACACTGCACCACATGTCAAGGTTTTAGTACAGGGATGATGCTACATACGTTATGGGGCAACTTGCCCCACCCTATTGGGCCGTTTCGTGAATTACACATAGATTACGCTATATGGGTGAGCATTGTAATGGATCTAGGTACCTCGTTGTAGTGTTTTGTTCTTTCTCAAGGTGGGTGGAAGAAGGACCATGTGCACATCTGGATGCCAAGTGTGCTGCTAGATTATTAGTACGGGAGGTATTCCTACAATCGGGTGTGTGCAAGGTTTCAAGGTCATTGCACACATTTTTCAATGCATTATTTCAGCACGTTACAGCACTACTTGGGATCAAGCACCGAATGTGTTCAATTTACCTCCCTCAAGCGAATGGTGTTGTGGAGAGAATAAACAGGCTCCTTAAAAGCAAGTTATCCAAACTGTGTACCACGTTGAAGAAAAACTGGGTGCACTATTTTCCCCTGGCCCTCTTTCGTTTACACACACAGCCAAGCAAAGATCACCATTTGTCACCTCACAAAGTGGTGAACAGCCAGCTTATGTATACTTTCATATCCTCTGTAAGGAGGGCTTCAGACGCATATAGGACATCAGTGGTGCTAGGCGATGAGTTCAAAGAATATTGGACCACACTAACTGTGGACATTAAATGTGTCTCCCAACAGATTGCACCTCCCAAGATTATGACGACAGAGACACCAGATGTTGAGACTACTACAGTGACAGATCCCGAGCATCTGTTGCTGACAAGCTTACTTGCACCTCCCACCATCATGGAGGGGCTGTTGTTCACTGGCCACATTGCACTCAGCGCTATTAGTAATCCCAGAAGAACACCTGAAGGGGGAGCACTGCCTGCCGAGGGACCAATTAGTCTCCCCAGAGTCGAAAAATTAAGATAAGGGTCTGTTGCGCACACAAGAGCTCCACATCTTGCCAGGAAAAGGACAGTTACAACAACCAAAGAGGACGAAAAGATCGAATTACATATCCAAAGAATCTTCTTCATTGCTTGCTGAAATACTAGAAGAATACAGGCTCTTCAGTTCAGCAGAATCCTTGTTTGTATTTTTACTTTTGCCTCAAGTGCAGGCCGCAGCAAATGCAAAATGGTTGAAGATCGTAAGATGGGAACTGGTTCAGCTCGCGAATGATTCAACGTGATCAAGGTTGAGTTGCGTGCATTGAGACTTATGACAATGTGAAACCGCTATGTGTTGGACATGTTAACACCATTAGTAGGTGGGGTTTGCAAAATGTTTGGCAATTCCTGCTGCACATTCATGCCTCCAGAGGATGCATAAAATGCATCATTATCTCACATCATCACAGCTGTCCATGGCCTGGGTGTTCGCATGAAGTAGAAGGGAGGAATACAGGACAGAGATTGGTTTAACTGGGCATTTAGCTGGGCCCCGTCGTGGCTCGGAGAGATCATTTAGATGTTAATGCCCATAATTGTGTTCATCCTGGTTATTTTCTGCACCTGTCGGTGGCAATTCGATGTTGTGTCGAATAACTTTCCCCCTTCATCTGGTGATGGTGATTTCTCCAAGATTACTGTCGCCATTATAATGAATGCCTTCAACCAATTATCCCAATTGTGTTCTACCTGTGCTTTTCGTGCTAAGATTTTCTCCTCAATCTTTTTGGGGTCCCTAAATGCATCATAACCCTTTCTTTGTGCTTCGCTTAGTGAAAATATTTCCAGTTTAGAATGATACATCATTTGTCTTACCCCCACAGGCAGTCGGTAAATGATGGGATACCAGAGACAGAGCCTGCAGTGACTTACACTCACTTTCATGAGGCACTCAGAAAGTCAAGATATGCGACAAGGGGGCGCTAATGGCAAAACTGGATATTGAGTCAGCATTTAGCCTCCTACCAGTGCACCCAAACTCCTAACCTTGGCTAGGTTTCATATTTGAAAGAAAATGTTATGTGGGCAAATGCCTACCAATGGGATACGCAATAGCATGCGCCCTATTTGAGGAATTCAGCTCCTTTTTCCAATGTGCTTTCTTAAAAAGATTACCAGAAGCGCAGGTAGTACACTACCTGGATGATTTCATGCTGATAGGTCAACCAGGGACAGGGGAATGCCAAAACATGATGGAAATGGCAGCACAGTGGGGAATACCTTTGGCAAGGGAAAAAAACATCAACAAGCATAACCTTCTTGGGTATAGAAATAGATTCTAGAGCAGGAATGTGTAGGATACCGAGCAAAAAGGTAGAAGAATTACTGGGCAAAATCAGATCCTTAAGAGGCAAGATCAAAATCACAATTAGAGAAATACATGCATTGATATTGATATTGATATTTTATTTCTATCGCGCTCGTACACAAGTGTTTCAGAGCGCGACAAGGCAAGGGAGAACAAAACAGCGATCTTACTAGGCCCAGTGACATTGAGAATGCGCAAATGCATAGAAGAGGAGGAGGGGAAAAGTGCATGGAAGGGGGAGAAGTGGAAAGTGCGAAGCAGAGGAGAAACAGATAAATATTAATAAATAAATAAATAATAAAGGCAACAAACAGTGGTAGTGCAGCCATCAATTTGCAAGTGCTAGGTTTAAGGCAGCAGACAGGGTAGGTCTAATAAGTGCAGGAAGAAAAAAGAGGGGGGTTGTATGGGTACAGATATAGACCCCAGTGCAAGGGGTGATCCGGAGGAAGGGCGGGAGGGTGGCAGGGTGAGCAGGTACCTGGGCCCGGAGGACAAAGGGTGGCCAGGTGCACAGTGCCAAGAGAGAGAACAGATCAGCAGGAGAGAGGAGGAGCAAAGGCAGAAGAAAAAAGGAAGGTCTTGAGGGGCTTCCAGGACCGGAGATGGTTCTCCTCACATTTTAGAGTGGCAGGGCGGCTGTTCCAGAAGGAGGCCCCAGCCAAAGACAGAGATCTACCCCAGCTTGTTTCTGTGAAAAACGACTGACCCTGAGGGAGTTAGAGGTAGAGGAGCAAAGAGCTCGAGAGGGGAGGTATTTGCGGAGGGATAGCTGAAGGTATTTTGGACCCAGGCCCCAGAAAGCTTTGTGGACAATGCAGAGGGTTTTGAATTTAATCCTTGCATCCACTGGGAGCCAATGGAGAGATTTCACAGCTGGAGAGATTCGATCCCAGGGCTTGAGGCCAAGGACAAGTCTTGCAGTCCTGTTCTGGATTATTTGTAGAGGGAGGAGAGTATAGGCAGGTAGATTTAGAAAGAGGCTGTTACAATAGTCCAACCTAGAGAGAACCAGAGCTTGGGATACCATGAGCTTCTGGGGGAAGGAGAGGAAAGGCAGAGTACCTCTGAGGAGGTGCAGTAGGAAGTTTGACTTTTTAGAGACCTCAGAGAAGTGGGCAGAGAAGGAAAGGGTGGAGTCAAAGATTACCCTGAGGTTCTTAGCCTCGCAGGTGGGGGTAGGAGGAGGGCCAAGGGAAGCTGGCCAGAGAGTGAGGGGAACGGATGGCGAAGGTGTGCCGATGAGGAGGATCACCATCTTGCTGGAATTCAGACAAAGATCATTGGTGGCACACCAATCTTGAATGGCAGGTAGGCAATCAGAGATGAGAGAGGGAGAGGAGGTGGCTGAGGGCAGCCTGAAAATGATTTGAGTGTCATCAGCGTACCACTGGAAATTTGAGCAGAAAATGGCAATGCAGTGGGCGAGAGTTGCTAGGTATTGGTTGAAAAGCCAGGGCGAGAGGTTAGACCCCTGGGGAACACCACAGGTAGAGAGGAAGATAGATGATAGTAACGACCCAAGTTTGACCTGGGACGGTCAATCATAGAGGAAAGAGGTCAGCCAGGCTAGAGCCTGATCAGTGATACCCAGGTTTTCACGGAGACGGTTGAGCAGGATGGTATGGTTAACCTTGTCGAAGGCAGAAGAGAGATCGAGGAGGAGGAGGAGGAGGACAGAGGGAATGTTAGAGTCAAGGTTGGAGAGGAGATCTTCACGGATGTTCAGGAGAGCAGTTTCCGTGCTTCTGGCAGCTCTGAAGCCAGACTGGTGGTCATGGAGACAGCCAACAGAATTGGAATGAAGGTTAAGCTGAGAGATGGCCAACTTTTCCAGGAGTTTGCCCAGAAAGGGAGTAATGGAAATTGGATGATAATTAGCTGGACAAGAAGGATCAGCTGTGGGTTTCTTGAGAAGAGGATGCACAAGGGAGTGCTTCAGAGGGGAGGGGAAGGATCCTGAGGCAAAGGAGTGGTTGCAAAAATCAGCAAGGGCCCGAGCAAGGGTGTCAATGTGGCCCTTGATGGTTTTAGAGGAACAGGGATGAACCTGTTTTGACGAGGCTTTCATAGATCAGACATGTCTAGCGACCTTGTCAGGGGAGAAAAGAGGAAAGGACGAGAAGGATAGTGGGGGGTGGCTAAAGGAGGGTCAGCAAGCACAGATGGAGAGGGAAGAGGAGGGGTGGTGTGGAGAGGGTGGACAGGATGTCCTGGGTTTTTTAGATGAAGTCAGAGGCAAGTGCTTTGCAAAGAGCCTGGGAGGCAACAGGAGAGGTAGAGACTACAGCAGGGTTGGCCAGCTCCTTGCAGATTTTAAAGAGTTCGGCCGAGTTGTTAGATGCTACAGAGACACGAGCTTGAATGTGGACTCTCTTCTTGGTGAGGACAGAGAATCGGTATTGCCTTTGTTGCAAGTGACAGGCCAGTTTGTCAGAGGATGAACAGGAAGCCCTCCATTTCCTCTCAGCCGCCCTACGCTTACGTTTAAGTGTAGCTAGGTCAGAGTCATACCAGGAATTGCACTTGGCTTTAAATTTAATTGATATTTTATTTTCATTGGCATTGGCAGGTAGCCTACATTTTGCAGCCAGGGTGATACCATAGGACAAACCATTTGCAAGAAGCTTGGAATTAAGAACAAAAGGCCACCAGAAGCCCCATTCACACATAAGATTGGGGCAAGAGGTTAAAAAGGATTTACTGATATGGGAGGAATTCCTTACAAAATTCAACAGTACAACAATATGGTGCACGCCATTGAGCAAGGTCAATAAGAGGGTACTGTTTACCGATGCTGGAGGGAGTAAAGGTTTTGGGGCAATACTGAGCACGGCATAGTTCGCTGGGGAATGCCCAGACACTTGCCATACTGCAGGATGGACCAGGAATATTAATCTACTTGAGATCATCCGGATCTGGCTGGCACTGCACATCTGGGGTTGTGAAAATGTATTTTCTATGATACGGCCTGATAGTAAATTTTGGCCTAAGCACATTCGCATTGCACTGTAATAATGCACTGAATGAACCTGAAAAAGCCTTACTACGCCGTCATTTTGAGTTGCCCACCATTTTGATCACCTCCTGCATTCTGTTCCAAGTTCAGAACTTGTGTTTTCGGCTTCAACAGAGCAAGATGAACTTTGTGCTGCTTTATGATGTTAACTTGGATAAGAATGTTGAAGCTGCTAGGGTGGATTGTTTATCCTGCACTGAAGAACCTTGAAGCTAAACAAAAGCTGTACTTATCAGTAGTTTATATGCCATCTGTGCCAACAATGCCTTCCCTGTTCAAACAGTAAAGTAGATGAATGAATAGTTGAACGTGCTCCTCTGCAGAAATCTTTGTTTTTTCTCCTTGGAACTAACTGACTTTAAGCTCAAAGAACAAATGGTAGACAAATATAAACAAGTAAAATAAGGAATGTTACCTTGTGTCTTGTATTTGATAAACATGTGAATTGTTTGATGGAAAACAGCAAACTATGCAATGATGTTTAAATATGAATTAGTTATGTAGTTAGGTCATGAACCCTAGGTTATGTGTTATGTGAAGAGGGGCTGGACGATGTGTCCAAGAATTTGTATAAATATATGTGCTTTTGGAATGTTCAGTAGTCTCTCATCACGGTGTCTGCTTGCACACAATGTGGGGTGTTGAGAACAAAGTTGATACTAGATAATAAATACAAATGTAACTTTGACCTTGTGACTGGCATATTTCTCTTATGTGGGAGTAAGCCTTGATATTTTTAATCTTTCAGATGGCGCCCGAATAGGGACCCTCAGGATGGATGACACACCGCTTGGACGAAGATGAGGCCACCAGACTGGGATCGGAGAGTGACAGGGCACCCTGCAAAGTGAGATGCGATTCCTCTGCAGTACTGCACGCCCGATCCCTGGGCGGTGGGCAGCGTTTAGAGGGAATCCCGAAGAGGTGCCCGATGTCGAGGCTTGTTTGACAAAAACACCAGCCACGATGATTGATGTCCATTTGGACCTTTGTTGGTTGAAATCAGGTGAGTCGTGCCCCGATTCATAAAAGTCCTGATATTTGTTTGGTTGTAAGTTTTGTGTTTGCAAATACAAACGTTGCCAGGTAAGATTGTGATTTAACTATGCCTGGGAAATTGTCATGCTGCTTCGCCGTATTTTTCCACAGGGAAAGACATTCTTTGAAACATGGCCAACCGGTGCCACCCAAAAGGTTACCAGCTTATCAAATGTATTGGGAGCTATCGTATTTAATGCTATTTGGCACAGACAGACCAGACATGTTCCTGAGCTTCAGTGACCAGATTATGGTAGTTTTGAAATTGCCCGCTTAGAGCATTTGGAATCTGTATTGTTGAGAAAAAAGGCTAGGCCTGCAGCATTTGACGCTGTTAGGGATTAGAGGAAGGAAGCTATGTAGTGACTCAAAAGTAGAGAAAAGCATGTGTGTAGACACATGACGAATGCTGAGAAAGCATTGTTGCATGATCAGCAGAAACAGTCAGAATCCATTAGAGGTATGAATAGGGCTTTCCAACTAGAAATGCAATAGATCTATCCCTCTCAGGATTTGCATGCATCAGACAAGTTAATTAATAAATTATTGAATGAGCGTAGAACTGATTCAACTGCACCGCCTCCTTATGTGCCTCCTTCCGTTCTTGTTCCTCTCCTCCCGTTTCCTCTGCCTCCTGCTGAACAAGATTTGTATGAACTCTCTTTGCCAGGTGGTTCTGCTCCACCTGTAGTGGTTGAAGGGGCGGGAGCTGATTAAAGAATAGTGACTTGTAGCACAATAACTAAAGACAGAAAGAAAGAATTGTATACGTGGCTGAGAAGTACATAGAAGAGGGTGATGAATAGGCTGCTTTGGTTGCGATTTCTGTCCAAGGGGGTATTCCTGAACATAATATTTTGATAGAACGGATGGGAAAGTATTTAGTTGATATATGGAGTGATTTGACAGACATGAATGTGCCACAGGGGCTGCGAGATTTGAATGTCCTTGTACGCTCAAGTGACACTGCGGCTAAAGTATATGAGCATATAGCAAAGGTATTTGAGTTTAAAAGGGAGCTAGATTGGTTACAGAAAGATGAGATGGATGAAAATGGACGGCAGGTTTCATATGTGCAGAAGCGATTTCTTCCTCCATTGAAACCAATGAGTGAAGAAATGCGCATTTGCACAAGAGACGCTCTTAGATGGATTTCGGATGTTTCATTTTCTCCCATTGATGAGCATGACAGATTTAGTCATTATGCTCTGGCAATTCAAAGGAAAGTGTTACAGGTGATGGTTGACTATTTACAGGATGAATGTATGAAGAAAAAGTTATGTTGTCCCATAGAACTGATGGTTATTTGTAAAAGAGCGTTCTCACCCGATACTACATTGACTTATTTGTCACTTGATTTGGCCTTACTGCTTAATAGACGTTCAGATTTGCCTTCTTTAAAATTGCCAATGAGAGGTTCCTCTGACATTTGTTCCAAAAGTAGAGATTCCTGCTGACACCGGAGCAGGAACACCTGCCACCAGTATAGCAGCAAATGATATCTCACAGTTTGTCCATGTCCCGTTTTCTAGACAGGAACTGAATACCATTAAGCCATCAGTTCCAGACATTAGGAAGAACCCAGCAGGAATTTACAAAGAAATAGAATCTGTCTTACGTTTGTCCGTTTTTACATTGAGCGATATAGATTTGTTGTTTCCCGTGATCCTTCCTGCTGATTAATGGAAGCAAATTAGAACTGTAGATGATCAGGCAGTGATGGGTGATACATGGGATGCCTTAGTACTAGCAGATGGGGAAAGGAAAGCCGGCGAGAAACCGCTACAGGTGATACTGATGTTGCCAGATAGAATAGTGACTAAATTAAAAACTCTGGTACCGGAAAAGAATATTATATGGGATAAGCTTACAGCTTGCATGCAAGGGAAGTCAGAGGGTGCAACAGAGTATTTTAACAGATTTTAGCAAATATTTTTGGATTTTAGTGGTCAAGATTTAAGTACGGAGCCAGGAAAGAGGTTGTTTGTTGACAAGTTTGTGTGTGGATTGTTGCCTGAAATCCAATCACATATTATGACTTCTGAGAGTGCATGGCAAGCAAAATCACAATCTGAAGTGTTACATATGGCCCAGTATTATGAAAACAGGGTTAATACGGAGAAAGAGCAGATAGAAAAGAAGAAGGGCGATTTGAAGACTAGAGTGTTATTACAGCAAATAGCCAGAGGAGTGAGAGGTGGGAATACATAATCTAGAGGCCATTTTACACCACAGGATGGTGCACAACTGGGTCTTGTGCATATAAACCAATGTGCATACTGTAGACTAGAGGGTCATTGGCGAGCACAATGCCCGTTCCTTCAGCAGAGATTGAAAAGCATGTATGGCGCTATGGGTAGACGATCCAGAGGCCGTCCTGGGATAGAGGGTCCTGGCAGAAATCCCTTTGCACAGAACCAACAGGTACCACCACAAGATAATCAGCAACAGAATCTTAATAGTGGGAATATTTTTGATAAACCTTCGAATGCCTATTTTTCTGAAGATTTTATGTCTGACGATATACTGTACCGTTAGGACAGCCCAAAGCAGGGCTTGGAACCAATACCTATTCCTGTTGATCAGAAAGGGCCCTACGTTGAAATGAAGGTGGGGAATAGGGAGCATCTCTTCTTGATAGATACAGAAGCACAGAAGTGTTCTATAGATCATCCACAGGTTCCAGATATTCCACTGTCAGGGCAGAACAACATTTCTGTAGGGTTCTCTGGTACGCCAGTGGTTAGTCCGGTCTCTCGGCCAGTACCAATTTCACTGGAACCATTCACTGATTCTTGTCCATTTCTGTTGACGACAAATTGTGGCGAAAATTTGTTGGGATTGAATTTATTGAAGAAATTGAATGGTATAATTCATTGTTCTCCAGATAGAGTGTACTTGATGATTTCGCCCCCAAAAACGTCTGTTTCCCAATTTTTGTCTATGCCTTTACCACCTGAATTGAATAAAGCTCCCTCATGTTTATGGGCTGTTAATGACGACGACGTTGGAATTTTACAGGTTGAGCCAGTTAAAATTGTTTTGAAACCAGGTGTTAAATTACTGCGTATCCCGCAGGATAAGATTTTGGTCGAAGATGAACAGGCCTTGAAAAGTATTCTTTCAGATTTCATACACCGAGTTGTGATTGAAGAAATTGCGGGGATCGTGTGTAATAGCCTGATTTTTCCAGTTTACAAGAAAGAGGATAATGCGAATTGTTTCCATTTCATTATTGATTTGAGCGCAATTAATAAGATGGTTGTTCCACAGTTCCCGATTGTGCTCGATGAAACCACTATTCCGACTATGATTCCAGCCACGTCTACATATTTTAGTGCTGTGGATTTGAAAAATGCTTTCTTTAGTATTCCTGTGCATATTGACAGCAGATATTTGTTCGCGTTCACCCGAGGGGAATGCTCGTTCACGTTCAATTGTGTTCCGCAAGGATACACTAAGGGTCTGAGTATTTACAGTAGAGCATTGAAAGAGCAGCTTGATATGCTTGAGTTACCTTCCACATACATGTTGCTGCAATACGTAGACGATCTACTTTTAGCTGCTGATTCTGAAGATGCTTGCATGGAGGGCACCGTGTTGCTTCTCATTCATTTAGCAAAACATGGGCGTAAGGCTTCATTGAAGAAATTTCAATATTGTCGACAGGAGATCGCCTATTTGGGATAACTCCTGTCGAAGGAGGGAAGAAGGCTGACATCTGACCCGATATAAAGCATCTCTGATATGTCTGTTCCAAATACACAGAAGGAGGTCAGAGCTTTAATTGGCATGGCTTCATGTTGTAGACAGTGGAGTCCACATTTTTCGTTGTTGATAAAATGTTGTTAAAACCTTTGTTGGCATTGACAAAGACGGACATTTCTTTGCCGTGGACCATGGATTGCCAGAACGCTTTTGATTTGCTTAAGGCTGCGTTGTGTTCAACACCAGTTTTGGGCACAGGAAATTACGAAAAGTTTATTTTTGTATGTGCATGAATGTGACGGGTGTGGTTTGGCTGTTTTGACACAGGAATGTGGGGGTAAGAATTGGCCTTGCGGCTATTTTTCCTCCACAATAGACCCTGTTGCATGCGCTTTGCCAAGATGTTTGAGAGCTGTAGCTGCTGCTGCTGCATCTGTAAAACAAAGTGAGGGTATGGTTTTAGGTCACTCTTTAACCATGATGGTACCCCACTCCGTAGATGTTCTATTAAACAGAACGCAGCCTCAACATCTCACATCAGCTCAACTAACAAGGTACGAGCTGATTCTATTTGCTCTGCATATCCAAATTAAGAGATGTTGTTCATTGAAACCTGGCTGAACTATTGCCTTCTCCACAAGAGACAGATGGCAGTGACAAGATGTCACATGATTGCCTTTATGTTACAGAACAAAAAACTAAGGGTAGAATTGATTTGACTGATACACCCTAAAAGAGTCCACAAGGGGAGCTATTTTGTGATGGCTCCTGTTTTAAGCTACCAGATGGTACATCCACCGCTGTTTATGTGATGACCAAGCTAAACACTGTTGTAGAGTGCAAACGAAATCCACATTATTCTGCGCAAGCTGCAGAGATTATTGCATTGACCTGAGCCTGTGACATTTCTGAAGGGCTTAGTGTAAACATATATACAGATAGCCAGTATGTCTTTGGGGTGGTTCATAATTTTGGAAAACTATGGGCTGAAAGGGGATTCTTGACATCACATGGAACAAACATTCAACATGGCACTCTGATAGTCCAATTGCTATCAGACTTGTGCTTCCTACAAAACTAGTAATAATTAAGTGTGCCGCACGCCAGAAAAGGACGGACGATGTAGGAAAAGGAAACGCTTTTGCTGACAGAATATCCACACAGACTGCTACTGATCTGCACTCAAATATGTATGTGCTCGATTCAGCAAGATGGGTTATTGATACTTGCATGATGGAGGAAGGGATTAGCAGTGTAAAAGAGATTTAGGCTTAAGCTACCCCAGAAGTAATCAAACAATGGGCTCAGGGTCCAGCGGGTCTAGATGAAGAGGGTTGTTGGGTGGAAAATGAGAAACAGAGATGGATACTGCCCAACGCATATGTTACTGCTATAGTCACCAAGGCTCATGGCCCAACACACATATCTGCTAAAAAGATTTGTCAACAGTTCAATCCCATCTGGCATAATGCGAATATCCAGAAAGCTGTTGAATGCTTGGTTCAGAGTTGTATGATATGTTTACACCATAACATCGGAAAGGGAACACCAACACCAAAGGGTAGTTATTTTGAAGAATAAACTTGCTAAAGTATGTGCTCGTAGCAATCTGAAATGGCTTGATGCTTTACCAATAGCCTTGCTATCGATGCAGACGACTGTACAATCAAAAAACAGGGCTCTGCCCTTTTGGGATTGTCATGAGGGAGACCAGCCAATGTATGGAATGCACGGAGACCAAAATGATTGAGGGACATTGAATATCTGCTTTTGTCTGACTACTGTGATCAGTTCACTCAAAACTTGCATTTGATTCACCAACAGGTATGAGCAGCCCTCCCTGTAAAATATGAGGGTCCAGGTCACCAACTCCGACCCGGCGAGTGGGTCTTGGTGAAGAATTATTGAGAGGAGCACCTGTCTTGTACCTCGCTGGTAGGGGCCCTGCCAGAGCCTTTTGGCTATGCAAACAGCTGTACGAGTGAACGGCAAGTGACACTGGATTCACGCAACACATGTGAAAAGAGTTCCTCTCCCTTTGCCATATGATAAAGGGGATGAGAAGGAAATTGATGATCCCAAGGCTCCAAGTGAGCCAGCTCTGATCAATACCAAGGAGATCGAGTGTGCTACAAAATTGCTTCCTGAGCACTTGGGGCCTGGGGAGACCACAGCTTCTTCTTCTTCATTTTCTTCTTCACCATCGACCGACGTTGCTTCTTCATCCTTTTCAGAGAGCAACAACGCACTGTATTCTGAGCATACTGTACCTGAAGTTTCAAGGTACAACTTGCGACCATGAAACAGGATCTAGATTTAGGGCTTGACATTACGTTAATGTAATAGAATAGGAAAGTGTGGCTAGGATTCAGCACCCACAAGAAACCCACAAGAAACCAATCTTGAGCCAGTTCCTCGTCATTCCTCTTCTGCATTCGATAAGAGGCAGGGACCAGCAAAGTTACCTTCAAGCAAGATTGGCCACATGGTGAAGTGCCACCAACGGATGAACTGAAAAGAAAAAGCCTAACAGTGAGGCTTTTTGACAGACACTGAGAAACTATGCCTGTGTTTGGGCCGCTCGTACTAATGATAACATTGACCGTTTTGCTGACAATTGGTCTGTCCATCAAAGGCCATGGTCCCCTAGGACCAAATGGATACTGATCACAATAACAGTTTGTATCGTAAATACATTGACACTCGTATTTTGGTATTCGGAAAGTATGCATCCACTTGATATTCTATTGCCGACTGAAAGTTTATCTACCATATCTCCACCATATGTGCATTCGCATACTCTTGGTCCTCGGCACCTCCGATATAGAGGGGGTTGTCATAACAACACCCTCTTGATTATGAACGCCACACATGCCATTTTTGAATAAGACAGACTGCTGGGTTGGCACATGGTTCTGGGACCTATTACGAACTTGGGGCTGGAAAATATTTGCAGTTCTGATGGTGATCCTTGACATTGTACTGTTTTGTTGTTGCTGCATACAGTGTCTTCCTGCCATTTGTTCCATGATAGGGGAAATTGTGCACAAGCCTTTGGTAAACTAGAAACTAATACACATCTGTGGGAAAATCTTACTAATGCCTTGGTAATGCAGGATGTCAGCATAAAGGAATTCATGGCAATCAGGGCTTGTGAAAATGTATTTTCTATAATACCGCCTGATAGGAAATATTGGCCTAAGCACATTCGCATCGCACTGTAATATTGCATTGAATGAACCTGAAACAGGCTGACTACACCGCCATTTTGAGTTGTCCACCATTTTGATCGCCTTCTGCTTTCTGCACCATGTTCAGAACTTGTGTTTTCGGCTTCAACAGAGCAAGATGAACTTTGTGCTGCTATATGATGTTAACTTATATAAGAATGTTGAAGCTGCTAAGGTGGATTGTTTATCCTGCACTGAAGAACCTTGAAGCGAAAACAAAAGCTGTACTAATCAGTAATTTAGAGGCCATCTGTCCCAACAGTGCCTTCCCTGTTCAAACAGTAAAGTAGAATAATGAATAGTTCAACGTGGTTCTCTGCAGAAATCCTTGTTTTCTCTCCTTGGAACTAACTAACTTTAAGCTCAAAGAACAAATGGTACACAAATATAAACAAGTAAAATGAGGAATTTTACCTTGTGTCTTGTATTTGGAAAACATGTGAATTGTTTGATGGAAAACAGCAAACTATGCAATGATGTTTAAATATGAATTAGTTATGTAGTTAGGTCACGAACACTAGGTCATGTATTATGTGAAGTTGGGCTGGACGATGTGTCCAAGGCTGTGAAGAATTTGTACAAATATGTGTAATTTTGGAATGTTCAGTAGTCTCTCTGTGAAAACAAGGAAAAAATATGAGGCAGGGTAACCAAAAAGGAAACACACCAAACACAGGTTACAAAAGAACATACAAAGTACTTTATTTTATACTGAATCCAGTTACAAAAGAACAGAACAAAATTCAGATAGCTATCGACCCTCAGTACAACACAGCGAACTCCGGCGTGGTTCGGTGTGCTCAGTGAGTGCAAATATTCATTGAAACAGTCAGGCTTTTATACATTTCTCCAGCCTGTTGTCCAGCCTTTCTTCAGGTTAACCATTCCATAAATAAGTTACTGCTCTAGGGTCCCTTGCCAGGTCAAATCTAGTTCATCTTAGGTTTATACATTAACAAGAAGAAATGGTAATAATGTATGCTCTAGGCCTAACATTACAATGCAGGACTTAATTTATACAATATAGTTAAGCAGGTGTTCTCGTTCAATTATAGATCAGTTTCGGTGATACAGGTAATCCATTGCACACAGGTCAGCAGAAGGACAAGGTCTCAGCTCATGACCCTAACAAGTGGCCTGCAGGCAAGTTATACATTAGCTGTACAGAGGTCATGACAATCGAGTTCTGTTCTGAATAACATAGGCTACCATTTTAGCTCACATGGTGACTTTATAGATCAAGAAAACCTAAAATGGCGGCTTGACCCAAAATGACAGTTTACATGGTTTCTAAGGTCAGGATCTTGCAATGCGAGTTTATTCACATGTAGTTTATAAGCAGCTTGTTAGCAGCTTGGCGTAGGCCAATATACATATATTCATAGCAATAGGAGGCACGATATAATTTCTAGTTTGACAAACCCTCCTTTTGGCCTATGCCAAGTGCTAAACTACTTCTGATCTCCCTGCAAATAACTCCATGTGTCATTGTCCATACACCCTGAATAGCTGTCAGAAATATCTATCGCCATTAGATCTTTTACTAAGATCTCTTTCAGTACATACTCCTTAGAGGTTTTATCCGGGGCATACACTTTATGTCCTATTGTACCTATCGCCTGAGCGCAACATCCCCCTAGCATTGAACATATACTTGGTAGACATTGGATACAACAACAAAGAAATAGCAGAATTCCCAAAATAATCAGCAAGACTGAAAGCACTTTCCAACCCCAAAACCGCAAGAAGTCCCAGAACCAAGCGCTAAGATCCCAATTTCCCTCGGGAACATGCACTTCTGAACTAAGAATGTGCAGATTCTGTATTGCCTTAAAAATTGTCGGCGAGGAATCTGGTACGAAAACACAGCAATGACATCTAATGTCATCCGATTCTGGAGTGCTACCAATCTTATTGCTTTTTGTTCTAGTATCATATTGTAGAGTATGTCCGTGGTCCGGTTGATCATTCTCTCCAGTACCCTTGCTAATCCCCTAATGTTCTCAGAGTTTGTTATTTGTCCCCAAAAGGGCACAAATCATTTTGCTATATCTCCCAATACTTGCCCAGGGGTATCTCCATTCTTGTCCCGCCGTGGGCGAGCCTTAGAAACCTCCAATGTACTAGCTACAAATACCTCGGGTAACAGGATTCCTAAATAACAGGTTCCCTGCCAATCCTTGAGCAACCAGGGAAATGTTAAACTACCACAAACAAAATAAACAGGCCCCCCTACATACAGAGGCCTGTTTTCTCCAGTCAAATTTACAATGTTCACACAACCTTCAAAATCTCCCATTGGCCGAGTGCCATTTCTTTGTACACAAAAGGGGACCGAGTCAGGGCTATGATTTATAGAGTAAGAAGGAGGCACGGCGTCCTTATTGCCTATCAGAGCCATTTTAAAGGAAATTAAATTTGAAAAGGAAGAGACAGTTTATCAGACGGCCTAATAGAAGCGACATTAGGTTTACTTCAATTTGCAAAAAGCGAGCATCCCAGGGGAGTTAATTCACGTTTCTCAAAATCATTCAAATTAGTTCCATCAAAGTTCCCTGAGATGCTATCATTCCAACGGCCAAAGAATAGTGCTCTAAGAGAGGCATAGCAAGCAGTCGTTAAAGGTAAAGGGTGAATATACCATCCCAGTCCCTTGTTCCCATGTTGCGGTAAATGAGTGCAAATCCAACAATTACTCTTATTAAAAATGGCATGCGTTGCATTCATTACTATCATTAGAGTGTTATTATGATACTTTTGTCTATGTTGGGAGTCTCTAGGGGACAGAGTGTGAAGGTGTACAGAGGGAGTCAAAGCAGTCGGTACAATCTCGGTCGGTAGTAAAGGTTTTAGAGGATAGATTTCTTCAAAGTACCAAAGTCCTACAGCAGTAATTGCAAAAATAACAATTATCGTTATCAAAACACAGCAGTACGTTTTCGGGGCCCAGGCACATTGTTCATTGTCCAAGTTGGTCACCCCCTTATTCACAAGTCCAGTGCGGGGAGCAGCAGTGGAGGTGGCAGGCATTGTAGTTCCTCAATCGACGACCCCAATGTTTGTTGCTGGTGACGCTACGGTTGCGCGATTTCTTAGTCCTTCCCAACCCTAGCCAGCAGAATCCCTTTTTTTCCCTTTTGTTCAACAGAAACTTTCTTATACAAAGGAAAACTTTCGATCACTTCTCTTTCTCAAATGCACGGAAAAACCTGTGCCGTAGTTCTATTTTCTTCGTCGAAGGTTGTACCTGGTGGTACCCAAGATTGTTTGGTCTGAAAATAAGGTGTCGTCACTTCCTGAGGGAAGCGACGTATCGGAGGCGACGGAAGACGCAGAGCTTGAAACAGTATTTTCCGGAAGTGATTTTTCAAAAGAGTGCAGAGACGAAATGGACTGTTCCCCAAGCTCCACGGGCTCAGAGAAATTCTCCAACGCACTCACAGCGCTGTTTGCTACTCCAAGATCAGGGACTGTAGCATCAGCGAGGGGTTCTGCTTCTCCTGTAACGTGTGGCATCTGGTGAGGAAGTTTCTTGACATGCGTCGCGTGGATCCAGTATTTCTTTCCAGCCACCCGCACTGCTGTCCGAGTGACCAACAGCACCTGGTAGGGTCCCTTCCAACGAGGAGCGAGACAGGAAGACCTTTCGTAGGCCTTCACTAGGACCCAACTTCCAGGCTGTATATCGTGTCCTGGGCCCGTGAACCGTACAGGTAAAACTGAAAACACCTGGTGATAAATTAAATACAGGTTTTTAGTTAACTGGTTACAGTAGTCGGAGAGAAGTACATTTTCTACATCGCGCAATGCGCAGTTTTTAGGCAAACACCAAATATTAGCAGGTCTCCCCATTACCACCTCAAAGGGAGAGAGCCCAGTCTTAGTTTGAGGGGTTGTCCGCATTGAAAGTAACACGATCGGTAAGGCGTCCGGCCATTTTAGTTTGATGCCGGCACACGTCTTAGCAAGCTTGTTTTTTATGATACCATTGTGTCTTTCCACTAATCCGGCGCTCTGAGCATGTCTGGCCGAATGGAATAATTTGTCAATTTGCAATGCCGTACATATCTGTAGAATTACAGCAGCGATAAAATGCGGACCATTATCCGACCAGATAACTCTCAGCAAACCGAACCGTGGGAAGAATTCCTTTAACATGGTCTTTGCAGTGGTCATGGCTGTAGCGTCTTTAACAGGGAAAGCCTCGACCCACTTACTAAAGGCACAAATGACCACAAGGACATATTTTAGATTGTTACATCGCTCCATTTCAATAAAGTCGAAGTGAATCACTTCAAACGGGACAGAAGGAGGCCCAAAGCTACCTCTGGGAGTTGCTGCCCCCTTTCCCACATTTGTGTTGTAGGCAAATCATGCAATTTTGGACATAATGCTGGGCAATTTTTGAAATCTTATCATTTACCCAGACTTTCTCTAACATTCTCGCGATCTGTTGAGCGCACACATGTGTGGGACCGTGTGCCATGGTAACCATCATTACTATATAGGCATTAGGAAGCAACCATTTCCCTTCAACCATGTCCACCCAACACCCATCATCATTGAGTTTCCCCAAGCCCTCAGCCCACCTCTTGGATTCTTCTAATGTGGCATCGGCTTGGATATCCCGTACAGACCCAACACCCTCATCCATTGCATAGGCATCTACAGTCTCCCTTGAAACATACATCTCCGTGAAGAGATCAGAGGCAGTTTGTCTAGCTATTTGATCAGCGAAAGCATTCCCTTTCCCTACATCATCTATAATCTTGCAATGTGCTGCACACTTAATGATTGCTAACTGACTAGGGAGCGCAAGCGCTGAAAGCAATTGTACTATCAGCGAGCCATGTTGGATCTTGGTGCCATGCGAAGTTAAAAACCCTCTCTCTGACCAAAGCCTCCCAAAGTTGTGAGCCACCCAAAGGCATACTGGCTATCAGTATATATGTTTACTGTTAGACCTTCGGAAAGCTCACAAGCTCGAGTCAATGCTATAATCTCTGCGGCCTGCGCAGAGTTATGCGTAATTCTCTTGGTCTCCACAACCGTACTCAATGTAGTGACTGCATAAGCAGCTGTGGATGTAACATCCAGTAGTTTGAAGCAGGAGCCATCACAAAACAGCTCCCCTTGTGGGTTATCCAAAGGAGTGTCCCTCAAATCAACTTTGCCTTTTGTATCTTGTTCAGTAGTATACAGGCAGTCATGTGACTCTCAATCACCGCAAACAGTATTTTGCGGGAAAGGTAGGAGTTCAGCCGGATTAAGAACGCAGCACCTGCTAATTTGAATGTGGGGAGAAAACAAGATTAATTCATATCTTGTCAGTCGTGCGGAAGTGAGGTGTTGCGTTTGGGTTTTGTTCAATAGAATATCTACAGAGTGAGGCACCATCAGGGTTAAATCATGGCCTAGGACCATTCCCTCACTCTGTTTTACAGACGCAGCAGCAGCAGCGACAGCGCGCAAACATCTTGCCAAAGCGCATGCAACAGGATCAAGGGCGGAAGAGTTGTAACCGCATGGCCTATTCTTCCCTCCATGTTCCTGCATTAATACAGCCAAAGCACATCCATCACATTCATGCACAAACAACACAAAGGCCTTCTCATAGTTCGGTGTGCCCAAAACTGGCGCCGAACATAATGCAGTCTTGAGCAACCCGAATGAATGTTGATCCTCCGTATTCCATGGCAATGGCGAAGAAATACCCTTCTTCGTCAAGGCCAACATCGGTTTTATCACTAGTGAGAAGTTTGGGATCCATAACCTACAGTAAGAAGCCATACCTATCAAGGCTCTAACTTCCTTTTGTGTATTTGGGACAGACATGCCAGAAATGTGTTTTTTCTTTCAGGTGTCAATCTTCTTCCCTCCTTTGACAGGAGGTAGCCTAAATAGGCGACCTCCTGGCAACAATATTGAAACTTTTTGAGCGAAGCTTTGTGACCATGCTTAGCTAGATGGATGAGCAACAACACAGTGCCCTCTTTACAAGAGCTCTCAGAGTCGGCGGCTAAAAGCAAATCATCAACATATTGAAGCAACGTACAAGTAGGGGGCAATCCAAGGGTATCAAGCTGCTCTTTCAAAGCCCTACTATAAATACTAGGACTCTCAGTATAACCTTGAGGTGCACGAGTAAATGTGAATGAGCGTCCCCCTAAGGTGAACGCGAACAAGTATCTACTATCCTCATGTATAGGAATACTGAAGAAAGCATTCTTTAGGTCCACAACACTGAAGTGAGTAGCCGTAGCTGGAATCATGGTTAATATTGTCGTCACATCAGGCACAATTGGTAATTGCGGAGCGACGAATTTATTAATGGCACGTAAATCAATTATAAAACGAAATGGAATTGCATTATCACCTTTTTTGTACACGGGTAAAATCGGACTATTGCACAAACTTCCTGCAATCTCCTCAATCACCCCACAAAATCGGAAACCATGCTCTTCAAAGCTCGCTCGCCTTCAACTGAGATCTTATACTGTGGAATACGGGGCAGCTTAATTCCATGTTTCAAAACTATTTTAACAGGCTCAATCTGCAAAACACCGACATCATTGTCATCAACTGCCCACAAACACTCTGGTACATTACTGAATTCTGGCGGCAAAGGTCTAGTCAAGAATTGCGAAACAGAACATTGCTGTGGTGAAATCGTCAACCGCACTCCATCAGAAGAACAATGAATTACCGCATTTAATTCATTCAACAGATTCAACCCCAGCAAATTCTCTCCACAATTCGAAGTCAAGAGAAATGGACAGTGGTCCGTAAAGGGACCCAAAGAAATAGGTACCGGTGAAGAAACCGGACAAACAACTGGTGTGCCAGAAAACCCTACAGAAACATTGGTTTGCCCTGACAGTGGAATGTTTGGAACCCGAGAATGAGTGTCTATCAAAAATTGATGTTTCCTATTTCCCACTACCATTTCAATGTAGGGACCTTTCTGATTAACGGGAATAGGTGTAGGTTCCAAACCCTGCTTCGGGCAATCCTAACGAAACAAAATATCATCAAAAGGAAGCTCTTCAGATAGATATGCAGCAGAAGGATTATCAAATATGTTTCTAGTATCCACACTCGAAGTCTGATTATCCTGTGAAAAAGGTTGTTGGGGATCCTGCGAAAACTGGCCTCTACCAGGGCCCCCTACACCCGGGCGACCTCTGGATCATCTACCCATATTTCCAAATGTGTTATTCGACCTCTGTCGAAGGACGGGGCATTGTGCACGCCAATGACCCTCCTGGCGACAATAGGAACACTGGTTAATATTCACAGGACCCAAGGGCACATTCCCTTGTGGAACATACTGACCTCTAATCTGCGAACTACCCCCTCTGGGGCCTCTAACAATTTGCTGTAACAATACTTTAGTCTTCAAATCACCTTTTCTCTTCTCGACTCTATCTTTTTCATTATTCACACGGTTCTCGTAGTACTGAGCCATGTGCAGTACTTCTGATTGGGATTTCGCCTGCCAAGCGCTCTCAGAAGACATAATTTGTGACTGGATGTCAGGCAGCAATCCACGTACAAATTTGTCCACAAATAATCTTTTCCCAGACTCTCTGCCTAAGTCTTGTCCACTGAAATCCGAGAATACCTGTTCGAACCGATTAAAGAACTCGGTAGCACCCTCAGATTTTCCTTGGACACAGGCCGTAAGCTTGTCCCAAATAATTTTCTTTTTGGGGATTACAGTTTTCAGTTTTGCAATGATTCTGTCAGGCAAAGTTAGTATCACCTGAGGTGGTCTCTCACCAGCTGGCCTTTCCCCATCAAGCCTAACTATATTAGCCCATGTATCTCCCAACCCTGGTACATCGTCTATAGTCCTAACTTGTTTCCATAAATCTACAGGCAGGAGTACAGGGAATAGCAAATCAATGTCGCCTAGGGTAAACACTGAAGACTGCAAAACGGACTCTATCTCTTTATAGAACCCTGTCGGATTTTTCCTAATGTCAGGAATAATTTGTCTAATAGTATTCACTTCCTGTCGTGAAAACGGGACGTGAACAAACTGCGATACATAATGTGCAGGAATGTCCACAGCAGGTGTACCTGCTGCAGCATTAGCAGGAATCTCAACCTTTGGGACAAATGTCGGAGGAACCCCTCTCATAGGCAACTGAGATGTAGGCAACTCCGAACGCTTACTAGGCAACAGAGCTAAGTCGAGCGCTAAAGCAGTTGAAGAAGTGTCAAGTGAAAAAGCTCTCTTATAAATGCTCAATAACTCTGTGGGACAACTAACCTTTCTCTTTAAACATTCATCCTGCAGGTACTCTACCATTACCTGAATCACTTTCCTCTGCATTTCTAGCGTATATTGACTGTATGTGTCATATACCTCAACTGGAGTTATCGATATGTCTGAAATCCATCTAATCGCATCTTTTGTACAAATTCACGCCTCCTCAGATGTCGATTTACGACACGGAAGAAATCGTTTCTGTACATACATACTTTCTTCTTCGTCATCCTCATTCCGTAACCTTTCCAACTCCTTTATATACTCAAATATCCTCTCAACATGCTCATGTACCTTCTCCACAGTGTCTCTTGAAAACGCTAAAGTATTCAGGTCCCTCAACCCTTGTGGGAGGTCTGCATTATTTAATTTACCCCACATTACACATAAATGAATCCCTAAACCTTCAATGAAAACATTTTTCTCAGGAAAATTATCCATATTAGAAATTGTGGCAAGAACATTAGCTCGATCATCTCTCTCCATACAATGCTTAGCCCATGTAAACAAATCCTGTTTCTTTTCTGTAGGAACAGTATTACGAGTAACAATCCTCGGCCCCGCACCCTGATCAACTACAAGCAGTACAGAACTACTTGAGAGTGAGGGTGCAGGCAAATTCAATGGAGGTACTATTACTGGTGCAATGGGAAGAGGCAGAGGAGCAGGTGGAGGAACAACAACCGGAGGAATAGGAACAACAGGTTGAGCAGGAATAACAGCAGGAAGAGGTACAGCAGGAGGAAGAGGAACATACAGAGGTGGTGCAGAGGCACCAGGCCTTCGTTCATTTAACAATTTGTCGATAAACTCATCAGAAACATGAAGATCTTTAGAAGGATAGATTTTCTGAATACCGAGTGAGAAAGCCCTGTCCATATTCCTAACCGACTCAGACTGTTTGTCCTGATCATATAACAATGCCTTTTCAGCATTTGTTTTATGATGGCGCGCATGTTTTTCCCTACTTTTAAGCTGCTGCAACGCTTCTCTTTTCTAATTTTGCAAAACATCAAATGCTGCAGGTCTGGCCTTCTTTTTTAACAAGACTGACTCTAAATATTCAATACGAGGGATCTCAAAACTACCATTTACTGGCCACTGAAGTTCGGAGGCATGTCTGGTTTGTCTGTGCCAAATTTTATTAAATACTACACTTCCAATGCCATGCTTACAGTACATAGTACATGCCGGTGACCCCTCCTGTGGTGCCGGATGGCTAAATTCCAAAGATTGTCTATCGCTGCGGAATAATGCCCTAAAGCAGCTAGACAATTTCCCAGGCATTTCTCAAATACTCGGTGTTACCTGGTCAATAATTGTGTCTGTAGATACAATGCGCCAAATTCAAATTGTCAGGGTTGAATTAAGAGTCGGGTAACGACTCACCTGACCAAACCTAAGGAGGACCGATCGGTTTACAAAGGACTTACCTAACGAATTTTACCTTGTGTATGGTGATTTCGGCAAATCTGCTCGCCTCAAAAAATTGACCCTCGTCAAGATGCCATCTCAGACCACACCGCTATCATCCAGGGAACCGATCGTGCAGCGCTGTTGAGGTGTCGCGTCTCGTTCAGTCGGGCCCGTTATGTCACACCGTCCAATCCCGGTCCGATAGCGTGCGTCAACCTTCAATAATCCGGCATCAATCTTGAGGGTCCCTATTCCGGGCGCCAACTGTGAAAACAAGGAAATAATATGAGGCAGGGTAACCAAAAAGAAAACACACCAAACACAGGTTACAAAGGAACATACAAAGTACTTTATTTTATACTGAATCCAGTTACAAAAGAACAGAACAAAATTCAGATAGCTATCGACCCTCAGTACAACACAGAGAACTCTGGCGTGGTTCGGTGTGCTCAGTGAGTGCAAATATTCATTGAAACAGTCAGGCTTTTATACATTTCTCCAGCCTGTTGTCCAGCCTTTCTTCAGGTTAACCATTCCATAAATAAGTTACTGCTCTAGGGTCCCTTGCCAGGTCAAATCTAGTTCATTTTAGGTTTATACATTAACAAGAAGAAATGGTAATAATGTATGCTCTGGGCCTAACATTGCAATGCGGGACTTAATTTATACAATATAGTTAAGCAGGTGTTCTCGTTCAATTATAGATCAGTTTCGGTGATACAGGTAATCCATTGCACACAGGTCAGCAGAAGGACAAGGTCTCAGCTCATGACCCTAACAAGTGGCCTGCAGGCAAGTTATACATTAGCTGTACAGAGGTCATGACAATCGAGTTCTGTTCTGAATAACATAGGCTACCATTTTAGCTCACATGGTGACTTTATAGAGCAAGAAAACCTAAAATGGCGGCTTGACCCAAAATGACAGTTTACATGGTTTCTAAGGTCAGGACCTTGCAATGCGAGTTTATTCACATGTAGTTTATAAGCAGCTTGTTAGCAGCTTGGCGTAGGCCAATATACATATATTCATAGCAATAGGAGGCACCATATAATTTCTAGTTTGACATCTCATCTCACAGTGTCTCCTTGCACACATTGTGGGGTGTTGAGAACCAAGTGGCCACTTGATAATAACTACAATTGTAACTTTGACCTTGTGACTGGCGTATTTCTATTATGTGGTAGTAAACCTTGATATTTTTAATCTTTCAGGGTGCCTAGGTGGCAAACACGGAACTAATCGCTTGGTCAGATAACATGGCGGTAGTTGGGATTATAAACCAAAGAAGAACCAACTGCCAGCTTTAAGAGCTTTGACCAAGATTACACTGAACAGAAACACTGTATTGACAGCAAAACACATCGCCGGAACAGATAACACTGCAGATGCATTGTCTCGTTTTCAGTGGGGCAAATTTCGCCAAATGGCCCCAAATGCGCAGAGAGGCATGACAGAAGTTCCAATTCTCGCAGACAGATAATGGCATTATCAATGCCAACGCTGAACGGCTGGGGCCGGGATGAACAACCAACTACAGAACACACCACAAATACGGGTGGCAGCAGGTTTTCATCACCGGCACAAAACACAGACCCTGCAACAGGGTTGCTATTAGACCTGGCCAAGAAGGCACTGGCAACCAACACCTCTGCACAATATAGTAAGTGTCTGAAAAGGGTACTACATGTTATGGGTTTAGCGCATGTAGAGTTAGTAACAACAAAAGACATCAACATGTTTCTGGTAATCTATTGGTCCTTATGGAAGTTCTTCGTTGAGTTATACGGTAGTGGAATGCATAATGAGGGTTGCGATGAATACGTTGTTTGATGGATTGATAAGGTTAATAGTGTTTTTTTGTTTTTTTATATATTTATGTTGTAGTCTTTTGTCTTGTCCTTTTGTCTATGTGTTGTGGGAGCTAGATCAATTTTGTACATTATATCTCTGCAGTTTTGACTGATGTGTAGTTGTCACGATCCAGACCAATTCCAAAGCTCAGGGAAAGACCTGGGCCAAAAGGCTGGCTGCCTAGTGCCAATCCAGGCTATTTGCTGTGTATCCCCTTCCAAAATGGCCCCCAGGACTGGACACTTTAATTGGATTCAACATGGCCACCAGAGGGCCGTATTACTAGCTTCCCTGATGGTCTAGTGGTTCTGGGTGGGCCCAGGGCTATATAAACCCTGCCCTGGCCCACACCCAGTACTTAGCGTTTTCTCCGGCTGCTAGCGTGACGCTTGCCTGCTTTGGAGTTCCTCGTGTACAACCAGCTCTGCACTACGGGTCAAGGCATCTGGAGACCAGTTCTGCACTACGAGTCAAGACACCTTGAGACCAGCTCTGTGCTACATGTCAAGGCCCGTGCAACACGGACCATGCGGCGCGAAGTAAGACTCTTTACAATACTCACCTGAGCGTGTGCAGACCACAAACCTTTTCCGCTCTGTTCCTGCATCACCTTCTGGGTTCTGCTTGCTTTTCTGTTCTTCGTGCACTGCAACACCTGAGCAAAGAAACAAAAGGACATAAGGGTAAATTGAGATCCTGGCAATCATATTCATCCTGCCCACCATCCACGCATCACTTACCTGCTCAGCTGAGTTCTGGAAACAGCACTGCATTTTCCGTGCCGAACTTTGAATACTGCGCCTGGGGGAAAAGAAAACAGGAAGATATTAGCACATTGAAACAGCGCATTTTAAAACCCAAAAGAGAGGACAGTGGTTGTTGCAGCTGGACTGGGCATTCCACCAATCTAGTGGAAGAACTACTACACACCTCACCTCAGGAAGGAACTAATGCGGATGGAACTGGCCTAGTAAATGCCTAGTGAGGAAACTGGGCGGCAGCATTACCAGACTCTCGGACTGGAAAGACTTTGCCGAAAATGCCAGGAGGCACAACGTGCACCAAAAAACGATCTTCCAGATCTCTCCTACCTCTCTGACCACTGGGTGTTTGAACCAGCAGTGAGTAGAGAGGAGGGAGAGTTTTTGGGTAAACATCAGGAGGTGCACAAACCGGACCAGCACTCGTCGAAAGACCGGACCAGGCACTCCTGCAGGGCCCCAGAGGTAAGCGTTACAGTAGTGTTCTGTTAAAGCTTACAGTTTGTATTACTGTTTTGATTTTCTGGGATTTATGAGTTGTTTGTATCTGTTATAATCAATAAATAAAGATGTTTAAATTATTTTTTTTAAACCATGTTTCTGGTATGGGTTTATAGACAAGGCGTAAAGAAGGAATGGGCAAAAAAGCATTTGACAGCCGTGATATATTTTGCCAAGAGTGACAAGTAAGTGGTACAACAAAGAACCTTGTTGTACAAACTGGGGCACAGCTTGAGGCAAAAACAAGTCTTGCTGAGGATTCTGTTCTATTACCAGAAGTACATGCATGTAATTCGTTGTTCAATAGATTTCTATTCATTCATATTCAACATCACTCAAATGAAAGAAGACATTTATTTTTAGTTTTTTCCAAGGAACATTACTTCATAAGATAAATCAAAGTTGTGCATCATAAACAAGAATTACATATTTACTCATATGTGTTTTTTTAAAACAATACACATTTTTTCACATTTCTTTCACATATTGTTCTCATATGTTGCCAAATGTTATTTGTTCACGTGATTCAATAGACTTGATAGGTTTCCAATCTTATTTCCTATCCTTTAAACTACGCGTTTTGGGTAATTAATACCCTTCTTCAGGGAGGGTCAGACCCGACCTGCAGTGCATTAATATCATACGCTTTGAAAGGTTGGGGGAAAATAGAGGGGTTCCAAAAGGATAAAAAGCGCAATTTGGGTTTTCCAAAAATAGTTCCAATAGGGCTATTAGATACAATATTCTCTCACCCATACAAGGCTCTACTGTTTAAAACTGCATTTACTTTAGCATATTTTGGGGCTTTCAGGGTAAGCGAGCTAATTGCATTGAGCCTGAAAACCAGTGATGGTTTGGGAATATTGGATGCAAGGGTAAGAGCGGATAGCGTCACCATTGAAGTTCAGACATCCATGACAGAATACAAACGGGAAATCAATATTTACTGTATAGAGGATGTTACCAACTGCCGGTGTGCACCACCTACCAATACAATGGCCAGCACCCACTGGTGGGGGGATCATTTCCTGGTTCATAGGGATGCCTCCGCACTAAGCCAATTCCATTTCAAAGCAGTGCTCATGAAAGCCATAGGTAAGGCCGGGTGGGATGGTAAGGAGTATGGCACTCATTCATTCAGAATAGGTGCAGCGACAACAGCCTGGCAAGGGGGGCTGGAGGCGCAACAGGTAAAAACAATAGGGGGATGGAATTCAAACTGTTATAGACGGTACATAAGGCTGGAGCTAATATGATTTTTTCTTCACAAACAGATCACGACGACCCCCTCAAATCGGCATGCTAATAGGACATGCCTTTGTTTTCAGAACAGGGAGATGGTCGGAGGAAACAAAAGAAAGAACAGCTTTTCAAAACACCATCACGACATGGTGGGGGTACAAGGGTTTGAATTGGTCAGACATTCAAAACAGGCTAGCAGACCTAGTGGCATTTAGGGAACCCCGGAATTTCTAATAATACACCTGGGGGGCAATGATTTGGTGGCAATGGGGAGAAAGCAGTTATTGGCAGATACATGCGCCTCCCTAGCAGGCATAGCCCATAACTGGAAAGAAACAGAAATGTTTTACTCAGCAATGCTGCCCAGAAAAACATGGTTGCGGTAAAACTCATATAAGGCCATCGATATAGAAAGAAAGAAATTTAACAGAGGGGCAGAGAAATTCTGCACAAGCAGAGGGATCCTTTTCATTAAAAATAGTGCAATGTCTCTGGCAAAACCGGAACTTTTCCACAAAGATGGGACCCATCTGTCTGAAAAAGGGATGTTAATGTTAAAGGACATTTGTACTGCGCACTATCACCACCGAAAGGATGAGTTAGTGGAACGAAGCAGGAAAAGTGCAAGAGAGCAGTGATGTGCTGTTGGCAGCCTCAGCCCGGTGGGTCCGTTGGCTGGGCCTGGGGTGTTTGCAGCCGGTAGACGTTGTGTACTGTTGTGCACGACTATGTGTGTTTTTGTTTCGTTGTTGCAGTGTAGTGAAGTTTGTGCGGTTTGTTGTGCTGTAGGTTTAGTTGTGTTTGGTTTGGCGTTTGAGAGGTGTATGCAGAAAGGGATGGAACATTTATACAGGGAAATAATAGACAATCTGACAGAAAGAGGATGTAGGTAGTAACTTTTGGGGGGAACCCGGAAGGCTGGTAATCCATCAAAAACAAATGAGCAAGGACATTGAACCCAAAGCACCTCCTGCTATTAAATATAACATGGTGACGCTTGTTTGCTGATTGGCAATTTTAATGTACAAAAAGCATATTGACAGAATGTCATAGTAGGGCAATGGCACATACTGCTCATGCCTCGTGCCAGCCGCATACTGTACATACTTATAACTGCTTCCTCGGCAATAGCTCTCACTCCTACACAGTTTTCGTCTGTGCTCCCTCCCCCCACACTTCTGGTAGTAAAGAGTGGCAGCGGGTTTTTGATTAACACGAATTCCAGATCAATGTGTAAACCCACACTTTGAAAACAAACCTGGTCATGCCGCATTCCTCCACCCAAACGTTCAAAGGGAATATTAACATGTCTCCCAGGAACGGGCTGTGACTTGCTGCAGATGGTCTCAGGTGTGCAGCCGCAGCAAACCCCAGTATCGCGCGTGCATTCCTTCTACCAAACCGGAGACCTGCTCCTGGGAAGAGTTCTGCAGCATAGCGATCATTCCTGCGGCCCCGGGGCAGGGGCCCGACGGGAACGGCCGCCACGCGCTGCCTCCCGGCCCTACATTTCTAGGATTCAGCAAAGGAGCCGAGAAATAACCAGCGCCTGCGGGCACCTAGCACGTGACAACAGACCATATGGTCAAGCAGCGACCAAATGCCCCAGTCGTCTGTGCGGAGGGACACACGAAATGCGATCCCCATTCTCGTCAGCAGACTTTCCGCCCCGCTGTTTACCTGCTGCAGACAGTGGCGCAGCACCTGGAAGCAGGTAACGAGAAGGGGCCCGGCGGCAGGATAACAGCAGGGCCTCTGTTATGGAAAGTCACACCCACAGCTCACAGGTTCAGCACACGTCTGCCCCCTGACATCATGTGCTGGTTAGCCACACACCTTTTCTGCATTGCACACACCCCTGCAGTGCTTAGCATATGTTTCTCAAGCACACCTAGACGGCATGCACCTTCGAATACAAAGTGTTTCTATGTTTTTGAGGTTCCTGGTTTCCGGAGCTTTATTTTCTGGATCCCGCGTTGTATGTAGGAGGTGCCCTACCTCGGAGTAGGATGGGCGGAGTCTTGGGTAGTATCAGCGCTGATCAATTGGCAGGCTCTTGCCGGTCCGAGATCCGGCCTCAGATGTCTGGCTGGATCTCGGGACCCGGTCAGCCTCAGCCCTGCCGAGGGGCACGCAGCTTCGCGAGGGAAGCTGGGTGCTCGGTGATCTAATCTGCGCTGTGCGCTGTGCTCCCTGCTCCAGCGTCATTTTGGCTTACTGCACAAAAACCCAGACTCATTTAAAAGTAGAAAAGGTCGCTTTAATGTGACAGACCAAAGCTTACAATCAAACGCTTAACTGGCTCCATGGCCTAACAAACTAAAGAAATATTTTAACAACCAATTAAATTAAACATTTTCATTTTCATTTTCCCCCAACAATTAAATAATTAAATAACCCATTTCCTCCCTAATGATCCCTTGGATCCTACCGTCTCCTTGCCCCTTTTCCAGGCATCCCGCTTTCTCCCAGGGGCCATGCCCCTCCAGGCTCAATACCTGTTCCCCCGGGGTGACCTGCTTGTGCAAACAGCGCCACCCCATCCTTTCCCGTGTCATTCCCCCATTGTGCTTCCCTCCCCCACATCAAAAGGGGCCATGCCCCCGGCGCCCCGACCCACTTCAACACCCTTCAAACTCCCCTCTACACCAAACTCCCCCTTCCTATGACCTGCAGCCAGCCTGACCTGCCACATCAGCAACATATATTACACACACTTTCACAATGCCCTGACCTGTCACACAAAACTACCAACCCCTACCCTCCTAACAGACCCCAAAACTCATAAAAAACTCGCCATGTCATCTAAAAACCCCCCGCATAATCCCATGAACAATGGACCCCCCATATTACATAACCAGATACTACCCTAAAACGAAAATGAAAGGGGTGGGAGGGCGGGACAATCATCAAGTCCTAACCGTCGCCTGCCTCCCGAACCTTCCCTGTGCCGTTAAATACCCCCCGGGAGGCGCTCTGCCCCCACGGCCACTCGCTGGCCGTGTGCAGCGCCAAAAACTCCCCGGGGGGAAACGCTTCGCGTTCCCCCCGGGGCCCCCCTTTTGGCTTACTGCACAAAAACCCAGACTCATTTAAAAGTGGAAAAGGTCGCTTTAATGTGACAGACCAAAGCTTACAATCAAACGCTTAACTGGCTCCATGGCCTAACAAACTAAAGAAATATTTTAACCACCAATTAAATAAATTAAACATTTTCATTTTCCCCCAACAATTAAATAATTAAATAACCCATTTCCTCCCCAATGATCCCTTGGATCCTACCGTCTCCTGGCCCCTTTTCCAGGCGTCCCGCTTTCTCCCAGGGGCCATGCCCCTCCAGGCTCAATACCTGTTCCCCCGGGGTGACCTGCTTGTGCAAACAGCGCCACCCCATCCTTTCCCGTGTCATTCCCCCATTGTGCTTCCCTCCCCCCACATCAAAAGGGGCCATGCCCCCGGCACCAGAAAAACCCTCCCCCGAGGAGTTCTTTCTGCCCCCCCCAAAACTTTTCTACCTCAAACTTTTTACCCAGTCTCCCAGCCAAGAACCTAAGAAGAGCCACACCCGTATCCCTTACGAGATCATTTTCCCCAGCAAGACTAATCACCCCCCATCTGGAGGCCCATAGCTTTTCCTCACCCCAGCCAACATAGGAAGCAACTAATCCCAGCCCAGCCCCCCAAACCCGGACATCTTACCACAACATCTTTATAGTTGCACCCCAGTTGCCTGCCAACAACCCTTTTCTCAGCTTCTTTCCCCGCCCACTTAACCCTAGAATGTCCCAAAAACCAGATTTTTGACATCTGACCGGACCTCCTAGCAGCATCTGAAAAAGAAATTACAAAATCACTTACAAATCAACAACATCCTAATAAATGCAACACTCCTGCTGCCTACCGAAAAAAGTCTATAAAGACATTCCGTTTGCCCCCGCCCCTGACATACCCTTTGTATCTCCCTTAGTCCCAGCGTCCCAACCTTTTCACCTACTCCTCTTAATAGCCCAGCCTGCTACTTTCAGATGCTGCACCCCTCTTAATGAATGAGTTCCAACCTCCTAACCTTTCCCACACCACTAGTAACACCTTCTCAGTACCCTATCCATTCTGGCCATCTCCTTAACCCTCTCCGGAAACACCCCAGGTCTTCTCCCACCGTCCCCCTATATTTCGCCCTTTTCAGCTAACCTTTAAACAATACACCTAAACCCACTTAGACCCCATTTTTCCTCTAAACTATTATCCTCCTGCTCCCCCTTTCCCCCCCCACCTTCCATCACCTTATTAATATTGGCCCTGCGTTGCCCCCCCCCTGCACCGGGGGCCCACGTGCACCCCGTCCATGCAGTCCCTTCCTTATAACTAATTTTCAAGATCCTTGCGTCCATTACCACCTGTTTCCCACCTGCACCAGGGGCCCTAGTGCACCCCCGTCCATGCAGGCCCCTTTTCTGCCTTACTCCTCTCCACCGCTGCACCAGGGGCTAAACCTGTGCCCCCGTCCATGCAGTCCATTCCACATAAATTCCTCTTTCAGCACCTTGCTTCGTTGCTCCACTTCTTTCCCCAAGCTGCACCAGGGGCCCTAGTGCACCCCCGTCCATGCAGACCCAGCTCATCACTTCCCCTTGCTGCACCAGAGGCGCTCCCGCACCTCCGTCCATGCAGCCTGAAGCTTACTCACCTTGTCGTGCGGCAAGAGTGAGGGCTTCGCCACCGTCGTCCATGTCCTCCAAACGACGGCCACCACCCCTTAACAATTTCCATAGTTACATCCACCCTGCGGCCCTCCCCTACCTACGCTTCTTCCTCCTCACCCTTCTCCTACCCCCTTTAAGTCGCCCCCAAAAACCTTTCATCAAACCTTGTGCCCCCCCTCCTTTTACGTTAAACTGAGCCCGACCTACCAGCACACCCCAATTTACCTGGCATGCGGTCCTTCCCCCCCACCTCCTTGCCCCGCTCCTCGCCCTGACCCACTGTCCCCTTCCTGAAAACAATCTGTAACCGGATGCCGACCCGCACACCTGCTGCACTCGTGTTTAAATTTGCACATCCACCTCGTGCAGCCTTCTCTATTGAACGCCCAACATGCTGTCGAGGGCTGTCCTCTGCCTCCTCCCCCCGCCCCCTCCTGGGCGGGGCAACCAAGAAAGGGCCGGTAAGGCACAGGCAGCCCACTTGCTGTGTGCAATGTCGGGGCAGGCCTCGTTGGAGCCATCCATTGCAGCCAAAGATCCATGTCTATCTCCCCCCAGACCGCCTAACTGTCCTCCGCAATCCTCGCTCTGAATTCCTCATCATAGCGTACCCAGGCAAAACCCCCAAAACTCGTGAAAGCCTTCCTAATTACGTCCATATATTTAAGCAGGGCCACGCAATGCTCCGGGAATTTTTCACAGTACACACTGGCATAAATGATAAACGCCGACGTCCAATTCTCAATAGTCAACGGGACCCTTGGGCGTGAAGCCAGTTCCCTCTCTTCCTCCTTAGACCCCTCCTTTGCTCTCACTTCCCTATGGAGCAATTTAAAGACATCCACAAATTCCCCCGCCTGAATCTTCTCCCTGGTCGCTGCCATCAAGTGCGCCCCCAATGGTTTTGTTATCCCCATGTATGACAATTTTTTCTCCTTTCTTTTCACTTCACACTCCTTATCTTTTCCGGCTTGCACGTCGAGCACCAATGGCTCCCCTACCTTGTCCGTTTGGACCTCCACTGAGCAAATGCTTTTCTCAACTCCTGCGGCTCCAATGGCCTGCACACTAACTTCTTTCCTTACACTTTGCAGTCCAGACCCTTCATCCCCTATCCCCCTTCTCATGTCCCCCTGATGCCATGCAGATGCCCATTCCCTTTCCCGCTCACCTCTTTCCATACAGCCCGTCTGTGGTCTGGCGTCCACACCGATGCTCCTCATCTCTTTTCTTAGAGGACTCCTACTGCGGGGACAAAACATATCAGCAGACTCACCCAGCCAATAGTTCCCCCGACCTCTTGCCCCCCGACCACCCTGCACCTGCCCTTCCCGATTCCACCTCAAACTTCTTCTCTCCTCCCCCCTTTCCCTTGCAGCCCTATAACCTTCTCCTTCCCATTGCCCCACATATTCCTCCAAACCAACTTCATCACCCCTTAAATACCATTGCGGATGCGATCTCATACCCGAGTTGAGTTGATCTTCGTCTTGCGAGCCCGGGGCGTCCGCCCCGCCACTCCTTTGACGTCTTCTCGGCAGGATTGCGGAAACCCCTGCCTGGTCCTCTTCTCTCGGGCGAGGCGTTCCGTCCTCCACCCTGGAATCCTCATTGCTAGGGGCCGTGCTGCACCCTCTAGGCTCTCCTTGCGCTGACCGAGGAGGGGCCGTACTAAAACCCTCTACCTCCACCTGACCAGCGGGGGCTGCGCAGCGCCCTCTGCCCTCACTCGTCCTACCCGGGGGGGCGTTCCGCGCCCCACTCTAACCTCCTCAATTGATGGGGATCTCACCCTCCTTCTCCCACCTGCATTCTTCTGCAGGTATTTGCCCCCTCTTCCCCTCTGCCCTGTCACCCCCCTCTGCACCCCCTCACAGGCCCCACTCTCGGTCCTTTGATACATCTCCATCTGAGCACTCCTATCTTCCCTAGGGCTATTACTCACTCCCTCCCTCAATGGCTGCCCACCCGAAATCATTTCTCCCCCGGACGCCCTCCTGTCTATCTGTCTCCTCAACTTCCTGCCCCTGGCTTCCCAAACCTCCCCTCTCCCCGCCGCGGGGGTGCAAGCCACCACTGCCGCGAGAGCCCCATCTGCCGCTGCTCTACGCTGCCTACCACCACTTATCTCCCCCTCCCCCGTGACCTCTCCACCAGTGACCTCCCCGACTGCCCCCTCCAACTGGGCCCTGGATGCCCTACTAATTATTTCTAAGGCCTCCCTCAGAGCCTTAGCATCAACCAGACCCTTCTTGCTGGCTCCCTGGCCCACCATCATGCACTACTAATCAGAATTTGCACTACAATATATATTCCCTTTGAAAAATTAACCTAGCAAACCTAAGCCCCCGAGCCAGAACCTACCCGTGGATCCCTAACCTAGGATGGGAAAAACAAAACCCAGAAAAAATAAACTGGGCTGAAAATTTACTAACTTTTTGTAAAGAGGTAATTAAACACCTCTAAATCCTTATTGGGAATAAATAATAAAATTATTTACCTAAAATCCCCTTTTCTTTATTTTTTTTTAAATTTTTTTATTTTTTTTATTTTTTGCTTCTACCCCCACCTAACAACTGTCCTCACCCTCAAAAACCCCCTACCCTGGCTCCTTAATTGAAATGAAATAAAACACCAGCAGCCCACTAACACTGGGGCCGCTAAGATCTGCGTAGCACACTGCCTCCTACGGCATGTAATCCACCCGCACTGAAAAGAGTATTGGCGCGGTCCCTTTAAGACGCGCGCACTGCCCCCTCTGTCACTCGACGGCTACCGCACACTGCTTCCCCTTCAATACGCGCACCCACAGGACCCGACGCGCGACCGATGAAAATAAAAACTGCCACCCACTAACCCAGAGGACCCGTGGCAGCAAGGCACTTGCCCTGAAATGCCACCTAAAATGAAACGATCCTACACCCGAACCACGTACCCCAGCACGTCTGTACTCCTGCCCAGCAAACACAACCCGCAACGCCGAGACAGACAAGAACCCAGCAACCCACGGACCCTAACAGAGGCCGGAGCCTGCTACAGTAAGGGGGGGTACCTTATCTACGGTACCCCCGACTATAAAGAATTCTTTTTTTTTTTTTTTTTTTTTAATATTCCTGCGCTAACTATGCCTAACCTCCCCCAAAACCCACAACCTAGCCCTCTCACCTACACTACACTGCAGCACTGAAGGCCCAGCTACCTCAGGGAAGGCTCGGGAGCAGGCGACAGGACAATCATCAAGTCCTAACCGTTGCCTGCCTCCCGAACCTTCCCTGAGCCCTTAAATACCCCCCCGGGAGGCGCTCTGCCCCCACGGCCACTCGCTGGCTGTGTGCAACGCCAAAAACTCCCCGGGGGGAAACGCTTCGCGTTCCCCCCGGGGCCCCCCTTCGCGCGTCTGCAGGTACTATTCGCTGAGCCTGTTGTCTTTCTTCTTGCCTGAAAGGGACACCACGGCACTCTATGGGCCATGGATATAACTGGGAGATGGCATCACTGTTGAAAGCAGGTTTTCTACATGATGGGCACACTATTGTTTTCCAAATGTGCATTTCACACTTCCATAGAAAAACAAAAGTACTTTCCAAATTGAAAAAATGCTGCTTGCATTAACTATTTTTCTTTGAAATGTGTTTTCGCTCTGTAATTTGTGTGCCCCTTTGTGTTTTATCACAGGTTATATTTATAAAGATGTTATATGATTGTCAAACTGGTTGATCACAAATAAATGCTTCTTATCATGGGACCCGCAGGAGCTAAGCTCCGGAGGTTGAGGGCCCAGGCACATAAGCCTGGAGGTGACATGCAGGAAGCAAGGGACACCATACTTCCCCCCGCCCTGGTGATAGCAATAGGTCTGAGGTATGAGGGGGTGGAGGGGACCTACAACAGGCACGTTTTCACGGACACACACATGGCCACAAGGGAACATGGGGCGAAGAAAAGGGACCCCAGCCTCAGGATGCAAAAGTAGCACCTACCCTTCACCGGGTAGGATCACAGGGCCAGGGAGACAATAGGAGGGCTTCCAGATGGATAGGACATTGCACCGGCTACACAGAATTTGCCCCCAATGTGCCTGCATGCCCTCAGGCAAAGAATTCACAGTAAGACGCAAGGGCTCTGGCAACCCTCTTCTCTCTTTGCACCACCAGCCCACACCAGGGGCCTGTCCCTGCATACTCCAACAGTCATCCATGCCATCTCGACCCCGCTCCCTTATCCCGCCCTTCCTTTGTCATATAGCCACACTGTTCCCCTAAATAAAGAAGCTGGACCAGTTGGCTGACTGGAAGTACATTGCTGCAGCAAGCTTTATTGAACACACATAGAGCCAGAAGTTATTTTGCAGGTGATCCTTTTCCCTGCCATGCCTCAGGATTCTGGCCTTGGTGTGACATCCTAATCCACCCTGTCCCTTAGGGTCCCTAGCCCTTCCCTCTCTACCCATGGCCATTTTTCACTTTACTTTTTTCACTTTTACTTTTTTTGTTTTACTTTTTTCACTTTTCCCTTTTCACTTTATCTTTTTCCATGTGTTCATTTCCCACAATTGTTATCATGTTCCCATTGTGTCCTTCCCTTTCTCCTCTCATGAATTGCCCCCCCTTTCTTTACCCCTTTCTCAAAACCCAGTGCTTTCCATTTCCCCACGTTTAACCATTCCCAGGCGGCTGCTTTCCCCAATTCCATCCCTTCCCCTATCCTGTCCCTTCCCCTACTCCTTCCTACCAGCCTTGCTTATGTGAGGCCACTCACTAATATCCCCATATCAGGTCCATCCTTTCCCCCTTCTTTGCAACCCCCCTGCATCCAACTCTGGTCGTTACCCCCAACGCTCGCAGTGCCCAGCTCCTTCCATTTCCCCCAATTATTTCCTCTACCACATCCAACCCCTGTTTGCTACCACTCCCCAGGCTCCCGTTACCCAGCACTTTTCTCCATCTTCATCCCCTTTGGCCCAATTCCCACTGCATTCCATTCCCCCATCCTTTATGTTCCCAATTCTTTCCCGACGCTGATCCCTTCCGTACCCCCAATGCTTTCCATTCCTCTTTCCCATGCTCCATCCCCCATTCCATCCCTACCCCCAATCATAGATCCCACTACCTCCCAGAGCCCCGTTTCCCCCTATCCGCATTAGTCCCCCCACTTGTTTCAGATTCCCTATTTTCTCTCATTCCTCTTCTCATAAACTGCCAAACCCCCACCCGCATTGTTGGGGTTGGAAGATCTTCCAAGCCCCCTGGACCTCCCCTTTACACAACAGGCTTTGCTCTGAGTCAAATACTCCTGGGTGCCGTTCTTTCTAAACCGATGGCTGTGCAGTCCCCTCGTGGTATCTGCCAGTGCTTTCTGTAGGGATCGACCTGTGACTCCGCCATGACTCTCTGCTGGTTACTGGCGACAGTGAGTTCCCCCCTAGGCACCTGGTTGCTGCACACCCTGGATCTAGTTGCCGTAATAGGCCCTTTCAATCAACACCCGCACCACGTCCACTCCCACACTGCTTTAATCAAAGGGCCCTCTGGACTAAGGCTGGCAGTGTGATGAACTGTGGTGCAGTCCCTGACCCATACCCATGCATGAAAGCATCTCTGAAATTGCCGCTCGAAGGAGTAGGCACCTTAACAGGAGTGCCCCCTGTCCACAGATGGTGGTGTGATGGACTGAGGTCAGACCCTGACCGTTAGGCTCCTCTTTGGAGGCCCCCCCCTGTATGAGGCGTGCTGAAGATGCAGAGAGGGGCTGCCCCCGGTCCTCACTCTTTTGTGAAGATGTTAACAGGTCTAAAGACCATTTTGCTCTCTGCCAGGAGGGCCCTCTGCATGTAGGCGGTGGCCTGGTGAAAGTGAAGTGGGTGGCAGCACTCCTGCTTTTAGCCCCTTGTTGCACTGTCCCACCCCTGACCTCGAGCCCTGTTCAGTTGCAACCCACCCCTTCCAAAGCATCCTTTATGTCCGATATCATAACCGCCACCCCCACATCCGACAAGTGCACTCTATATTCCCCAAAGCAACCAGGGATTTTCAATGTAATCAGCAAATGTTTTATCCAGCTCATGCCAATACTTCCCAAACATTTTCCCATTTTGGTGTTTTTTTTCCCATTTTCTTGGTGTCAATCCTCAATTTCTGAGAATACCCTGCCATGCCTGCCTGGGTATTACTTCTGACAGAAACAGATCAGCACCCGCAAAGCAACTTCCCACCTCAGTCAGAGTACCCCACATTCTGTCTAGCAGCTCCCTTCTCCCAGATGAAACCAAGTTATTCCCCCCCAAATGAATGACTAGGACGTCAGGCAGCGTGCAGCACTGCATGCATTTGTTCAATAACCCCACAATTCTTCCCATAACAATCCTCCTTTTGCGAAGCACAAAATTTGTGTTTGCGAGAAGCCCATATGGCCATCCTGATACTCCTCCGTTGCTCCTTCGGCTGCCCTTGCCACAAATGAGTGACTAATGACCCATACTGATGTGTAATCTGTGGAAAGATTAATGTTTGTAAACCGGGGTGCAGGCTCTTGACCAATCAACAGTATAACTTCCATCCTCCCCCACACTCCCTAGCCCCTGCGCTTACCTCCCCATGAGCATAATCCTTTGCTAAGCAAGGCCCCCAGCAGCCCCCTTCCAGTCTGATGTACAGTTTGAATCTGTGTGACTCCCACCATCCTATTCTTTTTATGACTTCCTCACCCAGGCCTTCCTGATGCGCTGTTGTGGCAGCCCCAATGCGGAATGAGGCGGGAATGTAATGACTGGCGACACACCCAGTTCCGGGCTAGTTGCTGCCATTACCTTCCTGAACTGGAATTGCAGGAGGAGAGGAGCTGTCAGCGTGTGTGAAGAGGTACTTTGACCCATCCGCCCTTGCCCTGAGGAAGGTGCCCATGGCCACCACCGGGCAGAACTAGTCTTCCCCAGGCTCCCCAGTGCCAACGACCTTCCCTTACCACCTTGGTCAGTCTTGGACCTACTTATCCTCACTTGCAGTGTGCCCCCTGAGATGTGCCCTCTGAGATGGCCACGTTGTCTCTCAACAACGCCCTATACGCCCTTGCGACAGGATCGCGGAATCAATTCTGTGCTTTTTAAATTAAATTAAATTAAATTAAATTAAATTTGCTTTGGCGCAGGGCCCCAAAAAAGGCCTGCGCCAAACAAGCTTTGAAGAGGGTGCATTCATAAGGTGAATAACATACAGTCTCTCGCCCGGGAAGCATCTTTTTTAGCAGGTCAAACTGTATGGGATGCCTGTCGTCTTTGTTTGCTGGACTCTCTTTGCCCCAACCCCTCAGGGTCGCCATCACGAGGAAGCTCTTGATTGGATCATCATGTCCCGCTAGCTGGCTGTGAAAGGCCATAACGCTAAGGTGGCCTGCCAGCCAGCACTTCGTCCTGTGGGTGTCTCAAGCCCATGACATGAAACACAGAACTTTATCCCCCTAACTGTCATTATCCATGCCCCTATGTCTTCTAAGAAGGTATTTGTGTTCCTGATGTATCTTTCCCTTGTTCCCCATGATAGCACCTGTGATGCTAGACCCCTCATACGCTTTTCCAAAACACTAGGTTCCACAGATCACCATTGAATGTATTCATCATATCCTGCGCACCTGGGTGAGCCTTACAGAACCGCCCCATCTGTGAACGAGAAAGCGCATCCACTGCAACTTTAAGAACTCCGGGAATGTGCTGAGCCCCCACTTCAGTATTTATCTGCAACCCTATTTTAACTTAATTCCCTGCACTACCACCAAGTTGTCAGACCACACAGTGAAGTGTTTTTGGACAATTCCTTGGCCCACAGATGTACGGCCACCACTATTGGGAACAGCTCCAGCACGTTGATATTCTTGCTCCAGCCCTTCCTGTTCCAAGCATTAAGCCAATCACCCGTAAACCATTCCTTCCACAAGATGACCCCGAAGCTGTGTCTAATGGATGCGCCCGTGAAGAGCTGAACCTGGGCGCAAGGTACCTAGGGGGCCTGCCATAGGCGTACCCCATTGAACTCTCTCAAGAAATCCACCCACATTCGAAGATCATCTTTTACCCCTGCGCTCAAGTGTACCAAATGCCATCCTTATGAACCCCTCCCTGATGCAAATGCGAACCGCCTCGCAAATACTCGCCCCACCGGGATAACCCTCCCTGCAAAATTAAACCTCCCTATTAAGGACTGGATCGTCTTCAAAGATGCCCTACTGTGCCCTAGGACTGAGTTTATATCAGATATGCATTCTGATATCTTTTCCTGTGGCAAGTGGCATAACCCTTCTCCAGTGTCGATCTCAATACCCAAATAAGCCAACCGAGTGCAGGGGCCCTGAATCTTTTCCGCTGCCAGAGGTGGCCCCAACTCACTTGCCAGATTGAGGAACTTGTTGAGGAGTGAACTAAAGACGTCAGATTCCCCTTTTCTGATAAACAAGAAGTCATCCAGGTAATGCGTCTCCCCCCTGTTCTCAAATTCAGTGAAGGACCACTCCAGGAAGGAGCTGAAGGCTTAATAATAGGCCAAGATATGCTGCAACCCATCGGCATGAATTTATCAATTTAGATCCCTCCATGAACTGGAAACCCAATAGGTGGAACTTTCAGGATGCACTGGTAGCAATCTGAAGACCGCCTCAACGTCGACCTTTGCCAACAAAGCACCTTTGCCCGCCTTCTTTGCCCAACTGATGACCTGGTCAAAGGATGCATAAGACATACCCCCTCCTCCAACCAGTCGTTAACGGAATCCACTTTTAGGTGTGACAGATTGTGTGTTAAGCAGTATTTACCCTTCTCCTTCTTTGGGCCAACCCCCGGGGGGAGACTATGAGATTGGCCAAAGGCGGGACGGGGCGGGGTAAGGACCTGCACCCTGCCCAGTGCCCTGTCTTTATTGATCTTCTCCTTTACCACTTCCGTAAAGGCCCTGGCAGATTTCAGGTTCTTTGAGGTTCACGGCGCCAGGGGTCCCTTGTAAGGTATTACAAAACCCATGATTAATCCCTCTAATAATACCTTCCCCGTACATGCTAGGGGGTACCCAGCCAACCATGGCAGTAACTTCTGAATCTTGATGGGGAGGGGCCTTTGGAGTTGAGTCCCCTGTGACCCTGTTCCCTTCTCCCGGAACTAACCCATTCTAGCTGCACCAGGGCAGCTTTCCCCTGCCTCCCGTGGGCCCAACCTCCCCCCTCTTGGCCCACCTACCAGCCCCCATTAAATCTTCATTCCCATTTTGCTGAGCCACATTTCGTTTGGAGCCTAGGTAAGCCTTGTGCAACTTCGCATTAGCCACCCGAAGAACGATGCCACCTATACTTTGAGCTCCTGGCCCTGTGCGATATATCACCTTGAAATCCTGCAACCCTGAGGAATCAAAACACAAGAATGAGCAAGCTAATCGGCCAGGGTTAAACTTATGCTGCTCCTGTATCCTCCAAGCAGCTCTACTCGTGACGACTTTAACCTTCCCCTTTGGCACCGCCTCGTGTCAGCTGTAGTGCAACCCCTGGCGCCTGACTGTGGGCTTGGCTGGTGCCACGCCCTGCTACTCCCCAACCAACTTCCACTTGCCCCAGCCTTGAAGCCACTTGCCACTCAAGTTGAACATCGTAGCACATCCCCCTGATGTATATCCCCCCGGAGGCAGCATCCCGCACTATCGATCCACAACGCTTTGGTGCCGTTGCAAGTGTTGCCTTTCGGTTAAAATGGCTTGAGAAGGGTTGCATGATGATGGCCTGCTTTCAACATGGTGAGAGGTTGAGGGTTTGTTTGGCCTAACTGTGGTTCGTTGTGCTTCAAGGCGGGGCGCTGGCGGTGGAGTTCGGTTTTTGGCAGCAGTGCGTTGCTGAGGAAGAAGCATTTTCCTTCTGTCGCTCATTTTTCATATGGGTTTAATATATGTTTAGGGGCATAACCCTATTTATTGGGACAATGGCTCGGAATGGCTTTCACTACGGTGCGGGATGTTCGCCAGTTGTTCCCGGTCCCTTTACATGTATACACATGGTGACTGTAGCGCCAAAGGATGGTCGTTCCTTCAGGCGGTATGGTGGAAATGTCTTCCTGAATCATCTCACAGGGTGTGCCCCAATGATGCACTATTAGCTTGTTAGATGTTTCCACCGAACAGGCTTTGGACTGGCCTTTCCCTATCTCTGGCACCAATGAAGTGGCCCCCCAGTAGCTAATGGCTATCCATTCCTTTTGCTTCCACTGCTTGAATCATGCCACGGGGTATGGGAGGGGGCAGAATGTATTAATGCGTGATGCCAATTCCGCCTTTTTTGACATATTACTTATTTTTACCTATTTACATATTCTTACCTTTTTTAATGCATTGCGGATAAAATCCTGGCTTCAAAGGTTGGCAGTGAAGTTATTATAAGACGGGTGGAAACGAGATAGCATCTCTTGTATTATAGGTCGAACTTCATTGAGAAACAGGGACACTAGCGGACGAGGAGCAGTTTCTGTGAGGCCCCGCGGGAGAACATGCAAGGGGAAAAAACGACTCTGGGTCAAATACAACAGCTCTTGGGGAAACTCAACTTTCCAGCCATGGTGGTACTAGCGGGAAGGGTATTCGCCAGGAGGTTAGCAAGGGCAACAACGGGTGTGACGGGCAAGCATCACCACATCAGGTTGAGCGCCGCCATCAAAGAAGACCTGGTCATGTGGCGCAGGTTCCTGCAGGGGTACAATGGAGTCAGCCTCTGGCGTGAAGCATGTGTTACCAGCAATGAGTTACAAAGGCACTCCGACTCTTCGGGCAAGGAAGGTTTTGGGGTCATCCTGGGCACCCAGGTTTTGGGGTCATCCTGGGCACCCAGAGGTAGCCAACTCAGTGGCAGAAAAAGGGAGATTGGGTAATATTATGGCTCTGGAATTATTCCCATTGTGATTGCCCTCCTGCTGTGGCCAGGTGAGTTGTGCAACGGGAGGGTCCACTTTTGGTCCGACAACAAAGCGGTTGTCCAGGCCATCAACCTACAATCCGCATCATGCCCTGAAGTTCTAGGTCTACTCAGGAAACTTGTCGAAGTATGCTTGTACCAGAATATTGAGTTTAGAGCAAGGCATGTACCTGGAGTTGTGAATGTGGCTGCTGATGCTCTTTCTCGTTTTCAGTGGGAGAGATTCAGGAGGGCCCACCCGAGGGCACAGCAGACGGGCACGGAATTCAATCTGGAGTGGTGGCACTTGGTGTCGTGGATCCGTCGCTCTGGGGCCTTGGGGAGCAGTCGCTCACACCAGGAGTGTGGTCCAGGTATCAGAGGGGCTACAGTAATTTTGTGAGCGTGATGCAGGTAACGGGGAAAGTAGACCTGGAGCAATTTATTGGCACGGGCACTGATACCACTAGGGATGGTTGGGACTCCTCAACAGCTGATGCAGGGGCCTTGTTCGCTCCATTTTCTCTAAATGGGAGTGACTGAACTGGCAGTCGGATACCAGGGCGTGCCGTTCTCGCAAGAGCGGAATCGGTGTGAGAGGGCTGACAGAATTTTAGACATGGGACTTTGTAAGATGGAATTGGTGGAGCCACCTGGGAAAGGACTATGTATTGGGCCAGGCATCCATAAGACCTGAGCGGGGCTGGGCCGCCCGATAGGATGACTCTAATAATGCGACCATAAGTTTCCAATAAAGTGTAATATGTTTCCAACTTTCAGAAGGTCTCTGTCTCATATCATTGGGTGCAAGCAGGGTATGAGGGATTATGCATTTACTGTTACTATCTAGGGGCCACGGTAGGGGTTAGCCCCGCTATGTGTCATCCTACCTGAAGATGAACGCCTGCATGAGCCCAAGCTCTGGGAACACCAAGATAATGCCGGAACAAGATTCCCATGCCCCTCACCCCCACAGTGCCACTTGCGCAGTAATATCTGACAATCACGTAAAGCGCCCAGAAAATGGCTGCAAACAATTAAATGCACCCTGTATTTTAGCCCCCACATATATCTTCCTATACTCTCTCAACTGGCACTCTAAATGTACCCGCCTCCGGTTGACCAATGCATTTGGAACACAGGACAATGCCGGAACTAAAATTCCCATGTCCCTCTCCCCCACTGTAACACTTGCGCATTAACTATTTGCCTATGGGCACCACAATCCCGTAAATGCCCCCCACATCTCTTTAACTCGACCCTGAAACCTGCCGCATAAACACACAAATTAAACATGGCTGCTCGGTGGCAGTTAATGAAAGAAACAGTTACCATGTGCTATGAAACGGAGGCATGAAAGAAAAACATAGATCATTACATTGATCCAACAACTTTGCAATCCCTAATAATGCAGGCGCTGAACTTTCCTCCCAACCTGAACCCCGGAGCGATACTATGACCACCCGCTTATCCCCACCGGTCGCTTTCTCCTACCCATACTAATAAGCCTCCCTGATTTTACATTGGCCGCTCCCCCATTCCACGAATTGTTGGCCACAATGTCACCAGTAAGAGGGGCTGGGGCCCATGCAGCCATTGACAAGGGAGAGACCAGGCTCACAAGGCCCAACCTGTCATGGATCTGTGGGCAAAAGCAGCGCTGCACGGGGAGTCCTTGCTCCCCGCCTCCCTTCAACACTTACCGAGCACACCCGATCTCCTTGGTATGAGTCATGTGTCTCTGCCTTGCCCTGTAACGTTGTGCAGAAATTAAAGCTCTCATAGTCTGTGTTGAGTTGGGGCATAAAATTATGTGTTAGAGCGTCCTTCGCCTGTGGAAGTAAGTTCAATATGTGCAGTGTGTCATTGCCTACGCTCAATGACAGGTGTGAACACATCTTTCCAAGCATGGCGATGTCTTTGCAATCCATCACCATCTCAAATTTCTGTAACCACAACACCCATCTGGGTACCACGACTATTTTTCTAGGTATGGGTCAAATGGGGCTATGGGAACCCTTGCATGTCCCTCGTCGCCAGTGTTGTAACGGCGCAGGTGACCCCCACAGCTGTGTAGGACTTAGAAGCCGGGCGATGTGCACGCTAGACACAGCACGATGGAAAACACGTCCCACTCAGGCATAGCTTTGCCCGTGACTGCCCTTCCACCTCGGAGGACGTCGCAGCTTTGCTTAAACATAACAGAGGAGGAGCTGGTGGTAGAATGGGAAACCCTATGTGAGGTTTTTATTTAAAACATGGACAAAAACGGCCAACTCTGGGTGGCATTTTTCCAAATGCCATTATTGATCAGAACCTTACTAACCTTGGTTTCTCACTACTTGCCAGAGCGTGACTGCGCAAGCCGATGCCCACTCCTTCCCATGAGCAGTTATGTGAGTACAGCCGCGCATGATAACAGTGACTCAGCAGGTGGCTGTTTCCGTTGCCTGCTGCGTGACTCGGGGTTTTTCGGGTTAAGCACAGGAAGCAACGACTAAGAAGACAGTGATTCATACCTGGGAGTGCGGTAGAGTCATCGAGGCGCAGGTACGCGACTGCAGGAAGGTGCTCACAGGTAACTGACGAGACGGCATCTGGGATGACCGCTTTTTTACATGCAAACACTACCTTTTAAACTGAATTGCCGTGAAACAGGAGATTGTGCAAATGGAGCCTTTTTAACAGAGTACACGCGTGAGCGGAATCCAGGACACGGGGTGAAAAGAAATAATTGATGAATAGATCTGTCCGCGCCTGAGAAGTTTGCAAAACCTGAGCACAGGACTCTTGGGTGTGTGATATCTAGCAGGCTATTATCAAGCCCAATGTGATTGCAACACTGCAATGATTAGATGACCTGATTTGAGAACTAGTGGCTCATTTGTGATTTGCCATGAGGTAACTTTGTGGGGGATGCAGTAGCTTCTATTGGACCCAAAAACGGTGTGCAAAAACGTTAGCAAAGTAAGAAGTGTTTTAGGAAGAGGGAGCAGGGGGGTCGGAGCGGCGGGTTGTCATGGGGAAACAACACGTGTTTATGATTTTCGGGACATGTGGTAGATGGCCAAAAGAAGGGAGTCCCTGTTAGGTGTGACCCTCCCATGTGTATTGCCCCTTTAAGGGGATGTGTCCCTCCCACGTGTATTGCCCCTTTAAGATGGGCCATGTCTGAGTCATGGCCCAAGTTAATAAAGGGAACCCCTGCAGGCAAGTGAGACAGAACGGCTGCAGACTCCACAAGAGGTTGGTCTGAGTCTGTGTCTCATTAATGATGTAGGCCGCAGGCCTACACGTGGCGGGCCAGGCCTGCAGGCCCTGGTGCCATGGGACCCTCGTGCCAGGACGGTGGCAGAGGTCTGCATGGTCAGGAGCCTGGCAGGATGTGCCCCCACCCCGATGGCGCTGATGTCCCATAGTGCCAAGGGGCCTGCCGGATGTCCAGAGCAGTCCCCAAACCCCCACAGGCGCTGGGCCTGTGGTGTGCTGATGGAAACAGCACCCAGGGGCGCCTGCCGGACGTCCATGGCAGGAGACGCCCCAACAATGGCGACGAGGAAGTCGCTCTTTCATGAGGAAAAGGAAGAGTGAAGATGACGAGCACACGAAGTGCAATTTCTGTGGCTCTCGTGGACTCCAGTAAAGGTGGGGAGTGAGAAGTGCAGTGCCCAACCTCCACCGCTTGCCAGGATTGGCCTGCGCCCAGCCGTATGTGGTGCGGTGAAGGCCTGGGCCACCCAGCGGTGAGGCGGCATCCTGACACAAAAGAAAGGAGGAAGGGGACCTATGCCGGCGATCGCCCCCGGCCGCGGCCCTCCGAGGAGGGTGCTCGTGCGGCCGGGGTGTGAGTACCCCTCCCTGTGCTTGCCGCCAGAAGGCAGGACCTGGCAGTGGCCATCGCCGCGGCCGCGAAGGAGGCAACATTGCTATGTTATTTTTTTTTTCTTTTCTTTTCGTTTCTCTGGCCCCAGTCAAGAAGGGAGACAGAGAAAAGGGGAAAGGAGGAGGAGCCCTGCCTGCAATCTCCCCGGCCGCGGCCCTCTGAGGAAGGTGCTCGTGCGGCCGGGGTGGGGGTCGCCCACAGACCTTTTGGCCCTCTGCTGAAAAGAAGGATGGAAGTTTTGACCTAATGCTCCGGTGCAGAGCGGAAACGCCTCAAGGAGGTGTGTGCCCCGGTAAGCCAGGCACAGCACCATCCTGACTGATGCCGCCGCACGAGCCCTCACGAAGATTCTGGGCCCTGCGGCGGTGAAACGAAGCTCCAACGTCAGAGCTACAAAAAAAAAAAAAAGAGGAGACTGAGCGCCTGATGCGGTAGGGCTGGTGTGGCCCCTGTGCCTGGACCGCGGTGGCACACGTCCGCAGTATGGAGGGCCGTGCACGCCCCCGCTGGGGGTGCCGATTTTTCCGTTCCCGGGTGTGCCCGCCCTGAGGGGAGGGAGGCAGCCGGCAGTGCTGCTGCTGCAGGTTTTCCGCACCATGGTGTGAGGCATTCGCATCTCGCTGCAGGAGAAGCGAAGTGGAGCGATTCCCCCATCTGCGCCTGGATGCTGCCACCCGAGAGAGAGTGGAGAGGGTCAGTCCCCACTGATTCACCCCAAGAAGGAGAGGCCCGTCGGTATGGAGAAACAAAAGGGGAGGGCCCAGTCACTCTCCCATGATAAAAGAATAAAGCGGCCCCAGGCGGCCGTTGGAGCAAGATTTTGATCCTGGGCCCTGCGGAAATGGAAGGAAGCTCCAAGATCCCTAGCATCAAATAAATGTAAAACGGAACCTTCCTGCACTCCTTGGGCGTGGGTACATACTGACCTTCACACTCCCTGCATCTGCAGTTTTCACCACGATGAACCCTGAACAATTATGTTAATATGAACGAGATGCCGTCTTCGTTTAAAGCCTGAAATGTGGGATGTCGTCCAGGGTCGTTGTTTAACTCCTACTAATACAGAGTGTAGTTTTTGCTCCTTTGCGCGCAGGTGTGCAGGACTCCCAACCAAAGCCACGTAAAATCTAATACATGTTGAAGAATAAATACGGCTTTGTCATTTTCTTTGTTCTACACCATACATTGAGAATGGTCCAAATTATTGAACATCAGCCAATCCTCTAGCTTTTTAGACTTTGTGGCACGTCACTGTGGTGTGTGCAGTTATACCATGCAAACATTCTTTGCCCCTCCACAGTATATAAAGGCTGCGCATATCGGTTTAAAAAGTATATTTGGAATTTCTGAAATTGGAGTGCAGCAATAATGCCTGAAGGCATGCAAGGTGATGCAAAATGCTCCCTGGAAAAAAGGATGACGTCAAAAGATAGTGCAGTGGGATGCTACAGTCAGGAGCCTGAGAGGATGAAAGCACCCAGGGAGAACACCACACCGCTTGGGGTGAGTGCAGCTGCGCCCCCGCAGGGCCAGAGCGACATGTATATGTGCGCGTGCTCCCTGCCGGAGCAAATCATGAGAACAGCTGATGGGCCTACGAGAGCAAGGGCCACTCAAGGAGCGACGACAGTGTGCTCTACCTACCGGCATGGCGAAAAGGCCCTCAGCATGATCCGGGACCCAACGGTGAGGGCCAAGAGGTGCTTCCACCTGGAGCAGCAACTAGACAGGGCTGCCATGATCCTGGGCCAACAGGTGGTGAACGGGAAGCCCAGTGCCCCATCCAGAGAGGCGTTGAGGAGAGCCCCAGCCCTATTCTGGGCCCTGCAGCGGGGACCTCAAGAAAGAGCGCCATTCTGAAGCACTGATACAGTGCTCTGGTGAGAGCAGATCGACCACCTGCCAGAGCCCCAGCACGATCCTAAGCACCGGCGGTGACTGTTACTATGGTCGGAGCATACAAACAAAGAAGGGCGATGGCGGCATCCCTGCCTGTGTCTGGCGCCAGACCCACACGTGAGGTAGCACACGGAGAAGGCCACGTCGCCCAACGCACCCCAAAGATGATCCCAGACTGCTGCCGGGGAGAAGCCACTGGGCTCTGGAAGGAGCAGTGAAGAAGAGAAGGCATGCTCCCCGTCGGAGCTCCTGGATTCGAAAAGGGGCCCCATTGAGGATCCCAGGCCTCATGGTGGCAGCAAGAATTAGAGTCCCAGCGAGGTCCCAGGATGCCCGGTGGTAATGGAGATAGCAACTGCAAGCCGGAGTTGCCCCAGCAGCCAGTCCCAAGGCGCAACCCGTGGTGAGTGCACAAGACACCAAGCGGAGCTACGGCACCAGCACCCACAGGGACCACAACACCTCGACATTAGGACTTTCACCCTCATGTTCATCGAGGCTCCACTCCGAGAGACCAGGTATCGTTGTGCACCTGCTATACCAGTACAGTCCAGCAAGGGATGTAGCCTTGGCAGGGCGGGACAAGGAAAAGGCCCGCCAGCACTGGGGAAGTGGCACGATGCGCTATCAGGGGATTCGAGAGGGTGGCCCCCTCCACGCACCCATGACGCCAATCCACCACTGGGCAAGAACTGGTACACTGTTACAACAATCAGAAGGGAAGGCCAACCAGCATAGCAGTGACTATCTCCCGGAACAGCGCCATTGAATCACAAGCCACCCTGCCTACCATGTTAGTGGTCCTGACTGCCTGCCACGTAGGACACCCTGGCTGCCTGTCACTAATTACACCCTGCACGCGATGCCATCGAAGGACCAAGCCAAACAGCGCTCGGGGGAGATACCTGCCGGAACCCTGAGGTCCGCCGACAACTTGTGTCTGACCAATTAACTGGGCAGTCCAGGGCCCCAACACCAAGAATCAGTGTATCAATCAAGAAATGGGTTGCAGCTCATCATGAGTGCTTGTGCACCCTCCTGTACTCCTGGAGGAAAGAGATGAGCCAGATTGAGAGAACAGCACAGACGAGGGGGGTGAGTGATGTCCTGTCACCCCGTACCCTATCAACAGCACATGGAGCAGCCTGGATGCCCTGCGACCGACGTCTCGCTGCTCTGCTCTGAACATCAAAGGACTATGCCGATGCGGCCCCTGGTACCAGCCACGTGTGGCTTTGCCGGCAGTGAACTGTACCATAAATGGACCTGGACTCAGGAGGTGACTCCTGAACGGACGCTGATGGAAATTGAACTGGTCTCCTGCTCTCCTAAAATTGCTTAAAGAGGACTCGTAATCCTGTGTGTTCTGATGCTGTGAACCTGCATAGTAACTTAACTACATGCTTTAAGTGGTCTCGGTAAAGAATAATATGGTGGGGCTGTGGTCCCGCAGTCGCGAGGTGTGCATGGAGTGCTAGCTGCCAACCATGGCGATGTTTGTGTAGTTGCCATCACGAACCCCAGGTTAATAAAGGGTTTTGCAGACAGTTTCAGAACTGCCTATGTTCCTCCGGCAGCTCACCGGCCACGACTGGCACTAATGGAGTATGTTTAGAAATGGGTTCGTATATGTTGTGTTTGTAACTGTTGGAGTTAGCCATGAATGCGTTAGTGGCATATCCTATTATTGGTCTACCCCACAAGTTCTAAGTGATAAGTAGTTTGCTGTTCTGTAACAGGTGGGATGCATGTGTGTTTTAGCAACGTTTGTTTTGTTCTTTATGAAAAAGGAGGAGTGTTAGGTGTGACCCTCCCATGTGTATTGCCCCTTTAAGGGGATGTGTCCCTCCCATGTGTATTGCCCCTTTAAGATGAGCCATGCCTGAGTCATGGCCCAAGTTAATAAAGGGAGCCCATGCAGGCACGTGAGACAGAACAGCTGCAGACTCCACAAGAGGTTGGTCTGAGTCCGTGTCTCATTAATGATGTAGGCCGCAGGCCTACACGTGGCGGCCCAGGCCTGCAGGCCCTGGTGCCATGGGACCCTCGTGCCAGGACGGTGGCAGAGGTCCGCATGGTCAGGAGCCTGGCAGGCTGTGCCCCCACCCCGATGGCGCTGATGTCCCATAGTGCCAAGGGGCCTGCCGGATGTCCAGGGCAGGCCCCAAAACCCCCACAGGCGCTGGGCATGTGGTGTGCTGATGGAAACTGCATCCAGGGGCACCTGCCGGACGTCCATGGCAGGCGACCCCCAACAGTCCCCCAGGTTTGGTTTTCTTGAATTTTGTGTTTTATTCAGTCAATACAGATTATTAGTTCAGCTGGAATTGTTGTGAGGGCTTTGCCATACACATTGCTTTACTGCTTAGCAGCTCGTCAGGCACCCAGATGAAGGGTTTAGCTTTGAAAGGAGTTGAAGTCAAATAAAGAGGTATGTTTCAAAGGTGACAATAACAAATCCGGTAGGCGCAGACGCATCTTTTAGCAGTAAACGTGGCATTGCTATTGGTGCAGGCACAGAGACGAGAGCCGGGCACAGTCTATGCTACAAGGCTTCTCTAATGGCAGACTTACATCCTGAGGTTATAGACCCTTGAGGGCAAAGAGGCCAATGAGAACGAATGCACTGCTATGGGATTATTTAAACAGAGCACTATACCTCCGAGTTCCGTGCTCCCCGAAAAGCAAATGCAAAACAAGCAAGCATTGGCAGTGTCAATAGTTTGGACTTTTGTGTAGGTATGGCACTGTACTAGTGGTAATAACTGACCATTTACTGTATCAGCTGCAAAATGGTGCGAGTACCTGGGCATATAATATCAGTGCCTGGCAAATGCCTAATACTTCTTTACAAGCCAAACTGTTGGCTTTGCCATTGCTTGTTTTTAACAGAACTTCGCATAGCGCTTATAAATCGAGTGGCTGAAGTTTGACCTGCTTAAGACATTTTTATTACACCAAAAGCGCCTTTACTCCAATTAAGTCATTTACCTTTAGAAGACTTCGGGCCTAATTCATTGAAAAAGTGCTAAATCCCTGCAAACTACTTAGCGCCATAAACAATATTGCACCTAATTTGCACATGTGAAAAGTTTGCGCAGTCCGCAGATTAATGGATTCCAAAGTGCAAAGTAACCCGCTGCGCAAAGAACAACAAGTTGCGCCCGGAACGCCCACAACACGCCTCCGCACAAACAAAAACGAGCACCTACAAAAAATCTTTGCGCCAGCCTTTGTACTACCAGCCAGCACCCCAGCGATACTACACACTGTCCCCTGTAACTCAAGGCAGCACCCCGGCGATACTCTATATTGTCCCCCGTAAGCGAAGGCAGCACCTTAGCAAAACAGCAGCAAAACACCCTGGCAAACACAGCACCCCTAACTCCAAGCAAAACAGCAGCAAAACACTGTGGCCAAACAACACCCCTAACTCCAAGCAGCACCCCGGCAATACTACGTACTGTCCCCTGCAACTCAAAGCAGCACCCTTGGCGATACTGCATACTGTCCCCTGTAACTCAAGGCAGTACCCCGGTGAAACAGCAGACCGTCACCCATAACTCTAAGCGGCACCCCGGCGATATGCGTACTGTCCCCCACAACTCAGGGCAGCACCCCGGCGATACTGCATACTGTCCCCCATTTAACTGAAGGTAGCACCCCAGTAAAACAGCAGACTGTCACTGCAACTCCAAGAAGCACCATGGCGATGCTGCATACTGTGCCTCGCAACTCAAGGCAGCACCCCAGTGATACTACGTACTGTACCCCGTAACTCGAGGCAACACCCTGGCGAAACAGCGGACTGCCACCCCAACTCCAAGTGGAACCCCAGCGATACTGCGTACTGTTCCCCGTAACTCAAGGCAACACTCCAGACTACAGACTAAGGAATGGCTCTCATGTGGCCAGTTTCTCTGGTATCAACGCATCAAACAAACCAGCAAAAAAAACTGGAAAGGTTGGCCAGAAGAGCCCGCCCCAGACCCGCTACTACAGGAAATGCACAACCTAGGGGACGGATGGAGACCGATCTCCAGGCTCTACAACAGACTCACTGACAAACCCAACCCCAAGGGAGAGGCACTGAAGGCGAAATGGGAGGCAGACATCGGAACCCCGCTCACAAACAAGGAATGGGAAAGAGCATTAATATACCCCAAAAAGGTGTCCAGGAACTCCAGATTCGGCCAGATCCAGCTGAACGTTCTTCATCGTACGTACATGACTCCACATAGGGTGGCTTCCTTCAACAGACAAGCTTCCCCGGCATGCCCAAGGTGCGGACACGACAGAGCGGACTTAATCCATATGTTCTGGACATGCACCAAAGCGATGGAACTGTGGTCCAAAATCAAACAGACCTGCAAAGATGCGGGCATGGAAAGATACAAGTGGACACCGGGAGAATGCTTACTAGGCACCTACCCCAGACCAGCCAAATACAAACACCTTGTTAAAATGATGGACATCTCATGCATCTTAGCAAAAAGAACCATAGCCATGGCATGGAAGAAACCATCCGGCCCTAGACACGAACACTGGTTGAAGGAGATGCAAAAATGGACAGCAGTCGAAACCAGAGCCTGGCAAGATGGAACCAACTCCACCGGAGACATGTTGAGCGGCACCCTAGACTCCTGGAAGGCCCTATTGAGAGACACATCCTTCAGCGCAGACCACAAACCCCCCTGACAACCCCCAACAACATGTCACAACTGAACGCTTGATACCACAAGAGACTCCACCGGTCCCCCGAGGCACGCAATTCCTCTTCACCCACATTCACCCGAAGATATGTATCGCACCATATGAAGACTGTTGTTTTTGATGTTCTTGTTTTTTTTATTTCCCCCCCTTTTCTCTTTTTTATTTTTCCTTTTCTTTTTCTTCCCCATTCTACTTGTTAATATACACAGTTCATATGTTTGTATTTGTATGCCTTTAATACAAAACACCAATAAAATACGTTTTAAAAAAAAGGCAACACTCCAGCGATACAGCATACTGTCCCCCGTAGCTCAAGACAGCACCCCAGAGAAATGGCAGACTGTCACCATGAACTCCAAGCGGCACCCCTAACTCCAAGCGGAAACTAAACTACATATCATAAAAACCCTAAATTCAAGTGGCAGCCCCGTGCAACTGCAAACTGTCCACCACAAGGCACGCCATCACCCCGGCGAAACTGGGACTGTCACTCCTAGTTTCATGGCACCTACACTGCGGGCCTACACCACTAAGTCATAGCATCCCAAGTCCTGACACCACCCGCCACCCCACTCACCTCTACCTTAACCCCCAGGCAGCCCCTCAAGTCCTGACACCACCCCCAGTCACCTCCGCCCCAACCCCCAGGCAGCCCCCTCAAGTCCTGACACCACCCACCACCCCCACTCACCTCCGCCCCAATCCCCCAGACAGCCCCCTCAAGTTCTGACACCACCCACCACCTCCACTCACCTCCGCCCCAATCCCCCAGGCAGCCCCCTCAAGTCCTGACACCACCCACCACCCCCACTCACCTCCGCCCCAATCCCCCAGACAGCCCTCTCAGTCCTGACATCACCGTCACTCACCTCTTCCCCAACCCCCAGGCAACCCCCTCAAGTCCTGAAACCAGACACCACCCCCACTCACCTCCACCCCCACCCCCGAGGCAGCCCCCTCAAGTCCTGACACCACCCGCCAACTCTTTCACCTCCACCTCAACCCCCAGGCAGCCCCTCAAGTCCTGACACCACCCCCAGTCACCTCTGGCCCAACCCCCAGGCAGCCCCCTCAAGTCCTGACACCACCCACCACCCCCACTCACCTCTACCCCAATCCCCCAGACAGCCCCCTCAAGTCCTGACACCACCCACCACCCCCACTCACCTGAGCCCCAACCCCCAGGCAGCCCCCTCAAGTCCTGACACCACCCCAACTCACCTCCACTCCAACCTCCAGGGAGCCCACTCAAGCCCTGACACCACACCCACTCACCTGTGCAACTTCCAGGTAGCCCTGTCAAGTCCTGACACCACCCCCACTCACCTCCGCCCTAACCCCCAAGCAGCCCCTTCAAGTCTTGACGCCACCCCCACTTACCTCCACCCCAATCATCCAGACAGCCCCACCAAGTCCTGACACCACCCACCACCCCCACTCACCTCAGCCCCAACTCCCAGGCAGTCCCCTCCAGTCCTGTCACACCCCCACTCACCTCCACCCCAAACCCCAGGCAGCCCCCTCAAGTCCTGACACCACCCCCACTCACCTCTGCCCCAATCCCCAGGCAGCTCCCTCAAGTCCTGACATCACCCACCACCCCCACTCACCTCAGCGCCAACCCCCAGCAGCCCCCTTGTAGTCGTCCCCTTTACCAGTCCAATGTGGAGCTTCAACTTACCTCAACTCCTCTGGCCTGCCACCACCATGAAGTATACCTGCCACATATACTCCTCCAACACGATCAACTGGGTGCACTGCTGTAGAATCCAGGCCTGGGGCATCTTCCATTACTCCCTGGCAGACACACACTCAGCTGCAAATCAACAGGACAGCACACTGTTGCACCACCTACACTGTGACCACCCCATGTACATGTGACATGGTAATGCAATGCAATGTGGCATATGCATAGTGCCTTTGTACCATTGCAATGGCCTGAAAGCACTATAAGTGAATGGCCTTGGAGGACAGAAGTCCAATGAATCACAGATTGGGCCTAATTATTAAGAATGCCTGGTTGCATTTCAGCCAGCTCAAAAGTAGGCAGGTAGGTAGGGGTGTATCGGTGATGGCAATCCTGTCACAGAGTGAGCGACTCAGGGTGACAGAGAAAATGTGTGCTGCTAACTGAACCATCAATCATGGGACTCAGCTGCAATCACAATGGCAGCGGCGATGCATGATATGAGAGCTGGTAGTGGGTGATCGCAGATGTGTGCCGGTGGGTGTCCGTAAAATTGGAGTGACACAGCAACCTACCATCTACTGCACACGTGATGAGTTTAGCCCACCCATCCACAGTGAGGCCACATCTCACTACAGCACCCACAATGCCAAACACCCATAACAGTGAATGAAGCATGGGCAGATGCACATTAACAAGCAAGTGCCAAAGGAATATCCAGACATCAGTCGTGCAAGAAGGAACTCAACATACAATAATATCAACCCCCAGTAGCAAATGACCAGCGGTGAATGAGCTGTCATCATAGACAACAAGCAAGTAAAACATGATGAACATTTTAAAATAAACATCAATAAGTGAGTACCCATTCCCAATGTTATACACTGAACACCATCATCAAACATCTCACACATCACCACTACCATCCATGTATGCACACCATTACACACACACTGAAAATGTGCCTCCACCACCAACAGCACACAGATAACAAACCTACAGTGCCCCTGCACAATTAATGGCATCAGAGAATCAGCCATACTCCAGCCATCACTACAACTGTCTGATGGCCCCACTGCCACATGTGAAACACATGTGCACATGTCAAAGTCAATCCAAAGAATGCCACCATGTCATAGAACAACAACACAGAACATCAACAGACACACAAGAACCCATTTAGCAATGGAGTATAGACTCAACCACAGCAAAAAACTCTCACACACACATCCACACCATGTACATAATTCAACAACATGCCTGTATTGCAAACCATGCACGCAGGCAACCAACACAAGTGCATGACTAAGCTTAAACAAATGTGAATCCAAAAGCACCTCACCTTCCCTCACCACCCCACATCTACAAGTCCCCAACAATGGTCATTGAGCATGGATGCCACAACTAGCAAACACATGTAGCAGGTGCACACATCCACCATCAAACATCACAGTAACAACATGACACACACAGTGAGGTCCCAATCCACATGAATGACACACAGCATATGCACTGGGAGAACATGACAACAGTAAATGTGCACACAGACAAAGAGACTGTAAGAAGCGTGGGATGAACAGAATCAAAACTTGTATTGAAAATTAACCATGTACAAGCAAATGAAGGGAAGGGTAAAAAAGTAGAAAATGAAACTTAATCCTAAATAACTATATACATTGGCAGCAGGCTACACAATCCCAGACAATGCCTCAATCAGGGCTGAGTCATAGCTACACCTCCTCAGAGGTATTCTACCTTTTCTCACCTTCGCCCAGAGGCTCACTGTCTCCAGAGCCCTGGTCCTCTCCTGACTGGACTACCGCAACAGTCTCTTTCTAAATCTTCCTACTTCCTTTGTACAACCTCTTCAACTTATCCAGAGCAGAACCGCCAGACTTATGATTGGCTTCAAGCCCAGGGACCGCATCTCTCCAGTGCAGAAATCCCTCCACTGGCTCACTGTGGCTGCTAGGATCAAGTTCAAGTACCTCTGCATGGTCCACAAGGCTTTCTGTAGCCAGGGCCCTTACTACCTACAACGCTCTCTTCCCAAATACTCTCCTTCTAGAGCCCTCCGCATGGCCTCCTCCAACTCTCAGCGGGTGAGCTGATTCTCCAAACAGAGATTTGGGAGGTATATCCTTATCCTCTTCAGGTGCCTCCCTCTGGGACAGCCTACCTATCTCTCTCCGTCTTGAGCCGGACCTCCTTAAGTTCTGAAAATTCCTCAAGACCTATCTCTTCTCTTCCTCTTTCTCTCTCCCTCTCTCCTTGCTTCTTTCCCTCCTTCTTTCTCTTCCCCCAACCTGCTCAGCTCACGGACTGGTCGCCTGGTGCGCCCCCATTGCCCTTCAGGTACCAGGCTCCCTCTGGGCCTCTGTACTTTGCTTGCCACTACTGCATTATGCTCCATGAGAGGGGCAGCCACACTGCACTTAACCCTGGCCCCTGCTGGACTGGGCACACTTGTCCCCCTCCCTCACACTACCTATATCTATGCACTTGCACAACCCTGAATGTACTTGGCCTAGCAAGTCTGTCTGTCTGTCCGGTCCTCCCTCTGTCTCCCCTCCCTAGCCAGGCGTAATACCATAAGCTAATTTCCCCTCCCCCTTCTCTCCTCACTCTTTGTCACGCACTTACACTAGTAGATATATCTCTGGCCTAGTATGCTAGTTATTGTTGTATGATCATTTGGAATCTTCAAGGCCTAAGAATGACGACTGTAATCCCTTGTTCCATTCCTGCCTTGAAGTGCTTTGAAGCACTTCACTTGTGGTGTATAAGCGGTTTACAAATAAACAATTACAATTACAATCTAGGTCCCCGCCTCTAGGCGGGCCACTGTTGTTTATTTTTTATTTTATCTATTTATTTATTACTTTTGTTGCACGCCCAAATCTGTGGGTATCAAAGCGTAATTTTACAAATATACTTAGTCTTAGTTCTAACATGTATATACATTTACAGTGGTGCAGTCTAGTTATATAGGCAAATATGCTTTGTTACATGGTAGAATAGCTTACAGTGGTGTATTCTTGTTACTTTAAATAATACGATTTTTACTTGGTAGACTAGCATCATAGTGGTGCTGGATCTAGTTTCAGACAGACATACAATCTTAATAGATACATGGTAAATACATTTCCAATTTTACTTTCAATAACATTGCATACAGTGCTTGTTTACGAGAAGGAATTTTTACAATGGTTATCTCAACTTGATAGTGTGGGTATGGGAGTGTCTGTGGGAGGGGTGAGCAGCGGGGGATCAGAGCTGGGCAGTGATCAGCCGTTGTCATGTAGTGTATCTGTCGTGAGGTTAGTATTTATTAAAGAGCCAGGTTTTGCTGAGTTTCTTGAATTTATTGAGGGAAGGCCCATTGCTGATATTGGCTGGGAGTGAATTCCAAATTCTAGGAGCTGCTACGGGGAAGCTGGAGCTGCCTATTCTTACATTCTTGAAGCGGGGGATGAGCAGGTGCGTATGTGCGTTGGATCTAAGAGTTCTGGTCGTGATTTTTTGGCTCAGGCTTTAGTTGAGATAGTTAGGGGCGTTGCCCGTGACACTTTTGTGTGTAAGGGTAAGAGTTATTTGGAGTATCCTCGCCTGAATAGGTAGCCAGTGTGCCTCTCTCCTGTGTAGTGATATGTGGTCTCCTTTTTTTATTCCTAGTGCTCCTCTTAGCGCTTTATTCTGGAGTAGTTGCATTTTCTAAGTCCCTAGTAATAATATGTTACAGTAGTCAATATTGGCTAATATGAGAGCTCTAGCAAGGGTGATACGGTTTTGTTGTGTGAGAAAAGGTCAACTCAGTGCAATACGTTTGGCGGTATAGGCTGTGGATGAAGAGAGTGCACTGATATGTTTGCTCATAGTAAGACGTGAATTAAGATAGTCCCCCTAAGGTTTTTACTTGGTTGGATATGGTAATAGGGGTGCCGTCAATGACTATAGCTGTGTATTGTGGGTGGAGCTTGGCTAGTCGGGCGGGGGAGCCTACTATATGACGATCTCTGTTTTTTCTCCATTTAGACAGAGAATATTAGCCGCCGTCCAGTTCTGGATGATGGAATACATGTTGTTCACACAGATGGTATCCTGTTCAAGGTTGCCTGATATTGGGATACGTATTTGTTTGTCGTCAGCGAAGGAAGGATGGGTGTTTCTAGTTCTTTGATAATGGCGAACAACTCTTTGCTATTTGAGGTGGCATTAATGATGTGCAAGTTTAGTGAGTTCGCTTTCTGGGTATATACTTCCAACTTGTAGGATTTGGGTACTAGCTGGAGTTCTTTTTTAGATCCACTAGTGTTTTTTTTTTGGAGAGGTGTTCTAGAGCTCGTTTTTCCTTCTGAGTTCGATGAGGTCATCATTGAACCATGTGTTACTGCGCTTTTGTTTGGGACGTTTAGATCTGAGAGGGGCTATTTCATCAATGTCTGAATTCAAACAGGTATGGTAATGCATTGAGATGGCATCAGGGTTGGGATCTGCTGGTGGTTGAGTATTAATTAACATTTTTAGCAGAGGAGTTAAATTGTCAGTGGTGAGTTTCCATGAGTTTCTCATCAGCATGGGTAGTGCTGGGGTGGCGGGTGGGGGTCCCTCATAGTGATAATGTTGAACCTGATGAGGAGGTGATCAGTCCAGGCCATTTCTATGATGTCTTCTAGGAGGAATGTGGTATTCAGTGTTAGAATCCAGTCAAGGATTCGCCCCTTTGAGTGAGTAGAGGCATTACAAATTTGTTTAAATTGCATTTCTAGGAATGCATTGTGGAAGGCTGTAGCTTTCAGGTCGGATTGGTCATTATACCCTAGATTGATGTCTACTAGGAGGAGGAATTTAGAGTTGGGTTTAAGGAGTGGGGAAATGAGTAGGGGTAGTTGAATATCAGGGTTATAGGTGGAGCTGGGGGCGCTGTACACTATTAGAAAGCTGATGATGGTTTTGGGGTCTATGGCTAGCTTGAGGGCTAGAGGTTCGTATCCTGGTAAGGTTTTCGTTTTACAATATTGGAACTGGAGAGGTGTTTTGGAGATAAAGGCAACTTCGGCTCCGGTGGCCTCCTGGCGATCTGTTCCAAGTAATGTATAATCAGGTGGTATAGCTAGTGTCAGCAAAGGGCCTGATGCTGAGTGGAGCCAGGTTTCGGTTATTACTAGAAAGCCATGTTTGTATTTGAGAATAAGGTTGTGTACGTCAATTGCGTGTGCACCTAAGGATCTCACATTGAGTAGGGCACCCTTTAAAGCTTCTGTGACTAGTGGGGAACAGCTCAGCTAGTTTTGGTTATGAGTACTGGTGGGGGAGGTGGGGTGGTGCATTTGAGTTTTCTGGTGATTGATTTTGAGTTTAGGATGTGACGGTAAACTAAGGTTAGCGGTTTTGTGAGTGCCGGTTGCTTGGTATCTGGGTATGTTTCTGAAAGAGTGGGAGATGGTGAGTATCTTGGTGGTGCGGGAGGAGAGTCTTGCTTTTCTTATGGTTCCCAGTATGAGTCTAGTGCGTGCGAGCGGGTATGAGTTCAGGAGGAGAGTCTGAGGCAAAGTACTATGCCTAGGAGAGGTATAGAGGTGTGTGTTAAGGAGGTGATGGGTGGTGTTGTGATGCATGCTGGTGTATTGGGCAGAAATGGGGTGGGGCATGGTAGGGGCTGGTCTCTGGGTCAGTGTGATCCTGCTAGGCCTGCCCCTAGTTGGATGAAGGCACCCTTAGTGCATGGTGGGGCGTTTGTGGTATTGGTGTTGGATTTGGCATAATGAGCTGGTAGTAGTGTATGGCTGCTACAGTCTTGTTAGTGAGCTGGGTTTGTTGTTTGTCATGCAGCAGTAATAATAATAAACATAGTTAAGCACATAACGTTACACCTTTAGGTTTGGCAAATCTATGCTGCAATTCGCAAGTTTTACCTCTTGGCATAACGGAGTGGCCTGGGGTGGACTCTGATGGCAGATCCGTTAAGTGGGGTACACGATACAAACATAATAGAGTACCGAAAAGCAGTATATTTACCGGCTACTGAGTGTGAGATGATGCTCAAACAATGCAGTCCTAGGCTGTAATACAACGTTTGACTAGAGAATCGAGGAATAGCCAAGGCAAAGCATATGTTAAACTCGCAGTGGCACGCGGCACATCCCCAAGACAAAGGCATATGTTTATCTAGCAGTGACATTAGGCACATTCCCAAGGCAAAGCATGTGTTAATCTAGTAGTGGCATGAGTCACAATGGCAGCAGAGAAGTGCTTCATGGATGCTCAAATAAGTATGCAGGCACATTTGGCGCATACTGAGTACAATTGTAAGAGTGCTGCCGTGGAATAGCGTAATTTAATGGTTAATGACTACTAAGGATGGGTTACACAATAAAGTACTAGGTGCAGAACATTTACGGTTGGCAGCATTGAATAGAATGCTTTTTGTGAGATAGTTTAGACAATGCATATGATAGCCTAACAGTAATATACAGTACACAATCATGGAGGAGTACTTCGTAAGTGATTTGAGGCAGAGGCAGGGCACATAACAACGCTGTGTACACTAGGAAATTGTATACAGTTCATTAATGTCACTTGGTAATGGTGAGGGTTAGTATGGTTCAGACGCGGCTAGATGGTGCAGGCCTTACCACAGTGCGTGTGAGGGACCGGTGAGGTTCGGCGACCTGAGGGAGGACGTCAGTTGCGGATAGTCCATGGGGGGTAGTGTTAGAAGGTTCTGAGCTGATTTGGGCAGGGGTCCTGGCATGGGCATACAGCAACACAGACAGGCACAGGACAGGTGCCTTAGTGGTGTGCCTTTGTTGGGGGCCGGCTTATGCCTGCCGGTGCCCCAGGATAAGTTAAGAAGGCAGGGAGGTCTAATGGCGCTCTGCAGCAGTTTCCAGGCTGGAGGTGCGAATTTCAGTAGGCGGCCATTTTAGATGAGTCAAACCTCACGGTTTGTGATACCACGGCAATCGTTAACATAAGAAACACTGCATCTGGTGCAGATCGGCAGGCATCAAATGCACAATAAGGTATTGTGGGGCTCACCTATTGCAATGTAGACTGTCGCACGTTGCTAATGGATTTCCCAAGAATATGTCGGTAAAAGCCCACAGGCTTACCTGGATGCATACAGAGTGCTGGCAATGGTTGGTATGCTGCTCCAGCAGCGCACGGGATGGAGGAGCTCCTAGGCTAACGGCATCCAAAAAAAAAATGCAAGTTGTTGCCTGGAGGGTTTGCAGGGTAGCCAACATGTGCCTCTCAGATTCATCTGCCGACCTGCAAGTATCCTCCACGATGGCAGCTGCCTCCTCCCACGCCTCAGCACCATCACAGCAGCCTCCCTTGGCTGCTGCCTCTCTACCATCAGCTTCCTCCGGTAGCGACTGAACACACACATGGCCTATAGAGATCTCCATGGTCCTACTGCCTCACGTGTGCCAAGTGCCTCCTCTGGGTGTAATCGTCCTCCAAAATCTGCCTCCTAACAGTCACCATCTGCTGCTGGGCAGGGTGCAAGCTCTAGATGTACACCCTGCAACTAGATGACATTCGTCGGGGACGTACGGCACCTGCACTGCCCTGAAGTGCCAGCTGTTTCTTCACTGTCTGTTTGTGTGTCGGTGCCTGGGCAGGCACAGTGACCACCTCACGTGGGGTTCTTGGGACGTCCACCTCGGGCAAGGATGTAGGAACAACCAGACTGGGCAGTGGTGGTGGGACTGGTGCACAGGGAGCCTTGGTGGTATGTGGCATGGAAGGAATCGTGCAGACACCCTCATCCAAACGATGTACCCCTACCCACCTACTGTACACCTATACTCTACTTCCACTCACTCATGCACCCTGGATGTACTATCTCTATTCCTATCATCTCTACTCCCACTCAGTGTGCCCCCATTCTCTATACCCTTGCCCCCTTATCTCTATTCTGTCTACTCTTGCCCAGCTATCCTTCCCTCAATTCCTGTATACCTACCCACTCACCCTAAACCTATACTGTGTACATCCATGCACTTACCCTACCTCTATTCTTTCTACCTACAGCCAGCCTCCCACCATCGTGTTTGCCCCACCGCACATCCTATCTGCATGTGCACTACCTCCACCGTCTTACCCCTTCCTTTACTACCCCCACCTACTTATCTCCACTGTGTGTATCGCCACCCACGCATTCTGCACACAATCTTTCTTCCGCCGTCCACTTGCCTTACATTCACTGCCTGTACCTGTACTCTCTGTATCTCCACCTATTTTACTTCCATTCTCTGTACCCATCCTACCTTCACCCTCTGTACTCCCACCCACTCTACCTCCACTGTATTTAGCTCATTCATCCTACCTCCACCTTTTCTATCCATGGCCTCTATTTTCCCACCCACTATACCTACATTGTCTCTGCCTCCATCCACTTATCTCCCCTACCTCAATCATCTGTTCCCCTATCTACCCTCTCTACCTCTATTTTCTCTTCTTGTGCCCAGTTAGCCTACCTGCAACTTCTGTACCTCTATCCACCCACTGGACCCCCACACTCTGTGTAGCTCCATCCATTCACCCTATTTCAATGTTCTGTATACCCACATACCCTACTTCTACTGTTTGTATCCTCAGCCAGTCACCACATCTGCATCCACCCTACTTCTACCACCCTACTCTCAAACTCTCTAATCTCACGCACCCAATCTCCACCTCCTCTACTCCCACACATGCATCCTATCCCCACCCTATTTAACATCACCCAACCACTGTACTCCACTCTTTTTATCTCTACCCTTGAACTCCCACATTCTTTACAGCCATGTACACACTGTACTTCTGTCTTTATTTCTATTTACCTATGCAATGTCTGCTCTGCTTACTGTTATGTATTCATTTTCAGTGGATCTTCCTTTTATGGAATTATTCTATTCTAGAGGACTAGATGTGGCATGTATGTACTAATTATATTTGTTTCTTTACAGCATTGCTCATCCATGCCATCGAAGAAGCATCTACAAAGTGTCAAGGGGAAGGTTTGTTTAAAGGGGTGTAAAGCATTTAAATCTAGAATAGTTGATGCTCATGTTTCAAATTTTGTACAAACCTGTTTGGATGGCAATATACCCATGCCTGTTAGTGAAAAAGTTTTTGAAAATGTCCAAATTCATATAGGAGATATGTCAACAAATCAATTGAACAGAACCAAGCATATTTTAAGTCAGAGTGATAAAATGAAAAATGTATCATTACCGTTAGTAGTTAGTAAGAAACAAAAGGTTTTTAAGAGAAAACAAACAAAACTCCTTTAGGTTCTAAACAGGGCTAAATATATATATGGAATATGTTCCACTCTCGAGTCTTTACAAATCTTTGGAGAAGTGTGAAATTAAAATCTAGGAATGTGTTGAAGTGTTTTCTTGAAAAGAAAAAATTAGACGGCATAATCAGAAAAGCTTTCAATATGAAAAGAAAATTGTTCATTTTTGTGTTGAACAATCATAAGAAGTTAATTAAGGTCACCGTACCATTGTGCACACAGATACCAACAGTTGATGTACTTACACGTGACAACTTTTGTGAAGTCTTTGGCGGAGAGTGGAAACACACTTTGCATACAGAAAGATTTTTTAATGAAGAGAGTTACATTCAGCAATGGAATGTAACACTTGGTAATCCTTGTATTGATGAGAGTGGACGTAGCTATGAAGTGCACAATGGTGTGATTTCTGAAAAGGAAGAAATACGAAAGGCAGTCACTAGTGAAGCAGAAAGTTTAGGACTGTCTGCGATAAAAGCAACAAGAAACAGAAAAGATATGTCCAGAGCAAAGTATATTTAGAAAAAATGTATCCAAATTTATTAAAGATGATACAAAAATTGAAAACTGGTGAATAAATCACACAAAGTTATTGTACACTAATCATTTTAACATAACAAAACAGCAGCAACAATATGCCGAAAATCGGCTAAAACTACATCACTCATACTCAACATACCAAGTTCATTCATACACACACAACTCATCATACCGTGGCACACATCCAAAGTACTACAAAACACCAAAAAACATGCTAAAAACCAATGGGGAAGAGGAATTCATAACTAGTCCCCATAATAACACACATTATTGCGATGTTTACAAACAATAGAAATAATTCACAAACAATCTATTGTCAGGGTGGATAGAAAAAACAGATGCAAAGATCACATCCCTGTAGAATTTTTCTCTCGACCGGTTTCGACGTGTAGTAGTGGTTAACTGAACGTATTTCATGTATTTGAAAAGTGAAGAGGCAGCGCCACTTAGCCTTAGCCTTCAACGCCGTCTGCAAATCACTGCAAGACGGTTGCTGTATAATGAAATTGTCCAGCAAAAGAGAGACCAGATGGTAATCTCTTAGTTTAAAACTAATTGCAAATTCGAAACGCTACGCATGCGTGTAGGGACCTGCAAGGAGTGACTGGCTCAAATACATGTATTGCTGGATCATCTTAAACTGCATGGGGCGCCCTTCAGGTTATGTTTTAGACCTGAATTGTTTCGTGTGACTGGCCACACTACACTGCATAGATTGTTGCAGTAGTAAGGTTTTCATCAGAATGGTAACATCCACCTCCTGAGGAAGACGTTCAGTTAACCACTACTACACGTCGAAACCGGTCGAGAGAAAAATTCTACAGGGATGTGATCTTTGCATCTGTTTTTTCTATCCACCCTGACAATAGATTGTTTGTGAATTATTTCTATTGTTTGTAAACACCGCAATAATGTGTGTTATTATGGGGACTAGTTATGAATTCCTCTTACCCATTGGTTTTTAGCATGTTTTTTGGTGTTTTGTAGTACTTTGGATGTGTGCCACGGTATGATGAGTTGTGTGTGTATGAATGAACTTGGTATGTTGAGTATGAGTGATGTAGTTTTAGCCGATTTTCGGCATATTGTTGCTGCTGTTTTGTTATGTTAAAATGATTAGTGTACAATAACTTTGTGTGATTTATTCACCAGTTTTCAATTTTTGTATCATCTTTAATAAATTTGGATACATTCTTTCTAAATATACTTTGCTCTGGACATATCTTTTCTGTTTCTTGATGTTATTATTTTTTTGAAAATATGTTTTTATTAACATTTTGTAGGTTATCATTGCAGACATTGCACCAAGAAACAAAATTACATTTTAAGAAAACGTACCCACCAATAACCCTTTTATCCCTCCCACCCCCCACCCCCCTAGCCGTTTAATCAAAAATAGACTCTTGATTACGCATTTTGGAACACACTGCACAGTCCCAGAGCATAGGTGATTGGCACATTTTGGCCACTTGTCCTTGGGCTCAATCTATTAAGACCCCCTTATTGGGGGGAAAAAACATGTCCCAGTTAATGGGTACCTTTGGAGTCCCCAACTTTACAGTACAACAGTGTTCGAAGGACAGAACCAGGTCCCCCGTGAAGACAGGGCCCTTTATGCACTGCGCTCATATCTTTCAAAGAATGGGAGCCAGAGTTCTCCGATGCTGGTTTTAGACTCATCCAGAACGTGTGTAAGGAATTCCATGTCATAAATCGCTCGGACCTTGGTGACCCATTCCTTTTCCTGTGGCATGTTTACTCTGGTCCGGAGGCTAGAGTTACCCTGCTCTTTTCAGTGTTTGCGATAAAAGCAAGACAAGAAACTCTGGCATGTACGTGTAATTCTTTGCGCAATATTAACAAGTTTTCTTGTAAACACTGAAAGAGATTTTTGCAAGTGTTGCACATAAATGATAATGTTCAAAGACAAATCAAGATGTTGCAGAAAATAGATTACTGTGAAGTTTGTGAGAAAACAGATTTCTGGGTCACTCTCTAGCTTGTCTTGATAAACACAGATGTAAGAGTCAGTTTCATCATATACAGATGCTGGCTATACATCATAGCAACATTTGACATCTTCTTGTTAAATTGTATCAGTGCAAAACACCATGTATCTCCCTAGCACTTTTCAATAAAACACTAATGAGTGGAACTGTCAAAAGTTAACTTTTTACACTTCAAATAGTTAACATGATTCATTTAAAAGATTATGTGTATGTCGATGAAACACTTACAGGAAGTGGAAATGATGCTCCTATGCTTTCCAATCTACTGTTTCAAAAGTTCAAAAGAGGTATCACAGTGTTTGAATTGTCTTCAAGTGAAAGACCTGAGATTGTTTGCGTGTCTTGTTGACACACTTTCTGTAAAGCACAAGTACAACTAGTACACATTGAAGAGAAAGTTACAGATACTGTACAAGATGTTTGGAAATACCTCTATCTGTATTTGTTTGTAGAACAGTGATTTTACACAAGTGAGGCACTTTATGTTTGTAACAATGCACTTGGTTTTACAAAACAAAATGCATTCCTTCTAGAAGTCTCTTGAATGACATGGTAGTGCCTGATATCCCAGATGTGCTTAAATGTAACATGCTTGAAGTTATTGCATTACAAACTGTTCATCCTTTCCAAGTAGTTAGGCTGCAAAATAAGATGACAAAAGAAATCATTAGTGTAAGGTGTGAAAGGCAAAGTTGTGTATTTGCCTCTCACTTTGCAAGAAATTGCCACAAAAGATAAGCAGGTTTGGCAACAGCTTATAGATACCAGAAAGGTTAATGAAGCTTTAGAGTTTCTACAGAAGCACAATGATTTGTACAAAGGCTGTCTGTACCAGATGTGTTTATGCTTGATGTTAAATCCACAAGCAAGAGCATTGAAGGCTAGTTCCATCGTCTATCTGTCGCAGAAGTGAAACGTTTTTATGAACATTTCATTAATCATCCTCTACAATCACGTGAAGTTATGGGCAACAGTTTAGAATTATACCAGATAAAAGCAAAAAAAAGTGCACCAATAAGTGTCTGGGGAAAAAATGCAGAAGCTCGCTGTTTCCCTATGCCTTTTCCTACTAATAAAGGAGGCAGAGGAATGATCGGAAGGTTCCAATTTCTTCTTCAGAATATCGTTGCACACAAATGTATTCTGAAGATTCCTGATTCCACACCAATATTGAATATATTTTTCACTTACTATATGAAAGTGAATTTTCAACATTATATTATACTGTTGCTCATAGACTTCAGACAGGATCTAGACTTCACAATGTTTCTGCATGTGAGATGCTGTTACAGGTCAAAGAAAAAAAATGAAATTTTAGAAGGAAAATTACCTATATCCTTGCCACAATCAGAGGAACTAAGGAATATTGGTATATAAGACACTCAGAGGTTAGATGCATGATCAGAAATGTGGTCCCTCCAACTTGGTTTGTGACTTTAAGCTGCACTGAGCATGGTTGGGATGATCTTGCAGAGTGGATTTGTGAAAGTAATCCACTGAAGGAAGCTATACAGCCGCATTACGGTTTTGCCGGTGCAGTAAAAGTGCTAGTAAATGTGGTGGTAATACCACCACTGGCACTTTTACTGCACTGGCAAAACACAAGTTTGCCGATGGGGGCACTGATTTTCTTGCCCTTGCCGACAAAAAAAAAATGTTGGAAACACCAGCACCAGTAACTCTGGTGCCGGTAATTCAAGCAGTCCCCTCCATAGAGTCCTACTGCACTCCATGGAATGGGGAATTGCTTACCTTACAGCCACTTGGAATATGTTACTTGTGCTATCCTTGCTCAACATGTTAATGCTGATTTACGGAACAAGATGCTAAGGTTTCAAAAGCGGAAAGTACTGTCAGAGAAAATATAAAAGTAAAGACAAGTACTTCACTCAGTGCAGATTTGGCTTTCCTATGCCTGTTGTACTAGTTGTTCGAGCATATAGCCTAATGTCATATGTTTGACATCATGTCACTGGTAAATCCATTTAAAAATAGATAATGAATGCCCATTCATTAATGATTACAATCCTGTCATTGCTCAGCTTTGGAATGTAAATACTGATGTACAGTACATTGCAGATGATACAACAGCTTTTGCTCATTATGTTACAGCATACATGGGAAAAGCTGACAAGAGCAATGCAGCTGAGGTATGGGCAGGCTTATCAGTGGACAAAAGTCTTAGTCAGAAACTTCTAAGATTTGGTCTGAAGATGCTCTCTCATAGAGAGTGTGGAAGCTACAAAGCTGCAGATCGGCTACCTAGTGTGCCTCTGTATGCACATAGCATTAATGTACTATGGTTAAGTCTTGGCCCAACTACTACAAGAAATCGGCTACTGAAGCCTTTGAGTGAAATTCAGCAGTTAGCTGAAACAGTACCTGATAGCACAGAAATTCTAAACAAAACAACTTGATTGATACCCATTATCCAAATAAGTCTGCAGAGTTGGAGGATATTTGTTTGTATGAAGTGGTAGAATGCTACTCATATCGAAACATTGAAGCAAACAATGACAGAGGACAGTTTAAGGTACATGGATGTACGGGTTGCCTAGTGAGACATGAAAAGCCAATTCTCAACAACCACATGAAACTGTCTTGGCAAACTGCGGAGAAAAAGGAATTATTACATTTTTGCCTTTTGCAGTTGTTCTCATGGCGGGCAAAGAGTGATTTGCTTGGAAGCTTTGAACAATCATTTTTTGCAAAAAAGACTTAATTAGATATCCAAAATGTTCATCGCCTTTTCTTTGCTTTCTACTGTGCATGGGGCGTGTTGGGGGCGTTACTCGCGTAGCTTGCTGTTACTTGCGACACGGCTACTGATGCCTCGGGAAATCCATGAATACGTGTGCCGTGCAAAGATTTCTCTGTGCCAGAAGCAGACTCCTTCTCAGCACGCTGCCCTTGCGCTTTTTATGCCCCGGATTCTATGAATCAGGCCCTGTGTTTTACATAAAAAAACAGAAGTAGAAGATTGCAGAAAGCAAGTGAAATGCCTAACACGCCATCCCTGGGCCAGCATACAGCCCCCCAGCCAAATCATGCGAAAACACCTCGCAATTCCCTGTCACGCCCCAGCGTAATCGCGCGAAAACACCCTGCGCTCCCCAGCCGCACCCCAGGCAAATTGTGCAAAAACACCTTGCAATCCCCGCCACACCCCAGCGTTATTGTGTGAAAACACCCTGCGATCCCATGCACCCCAGCGTAATTGCACGAAAACACCTTGCAATCCCCGGCCGCACCCCAGCATAATCCCGTGAAAACACCACGCAATTCCCGGCTGCACCCCAGCGTAATCGCGCAGAAACCCCCATAATCTCTGGCTGCAACCCAGCGTAATCGTGTCAATACACCCTGTGATCCCCAGCCGCACCCCAGGGTAATCACACGGAAACACCTCGCAATTCTCGGCTGCATCCCAGCGTAATCGTGCGGAAACACCCTGTGATCCCCGGCCTCACCCCAGCGTAATCGTGTGAAAACACCCTGTGATCCCTGCCCGCACCCCAGCGTAATCGCACAAAAAGGCACCGCAATTCCTGGCTGCACCCCAGCCAAATCATGCAAAAACACCTTGCAATCCCCGGCCGCACCCCAACCAAATCGCACGTAAACACCTCGCAATCCCCAGCCCCACCCCAGCGTAATCATGTGAAAACACCCTGCGATCCCCGGTCGCACCCCAGTGTAATAGCGTGAAAACAACCCACGATCCCTGGCTGCACTACAGCATAATCACGCGAAAAGACCTTGCAATCCCTGGCAGCACTCCAGCCAAATCGCGTGAAAACACCTTGCAATCCCCTGCCCCACCCCAGCCCCCTCCAGATGCGACACCCACACCCCATCCCCATCACCCGTGCCCCCACCCTGCAGACAGACCCCTCCGCATGGGATACCCCAGCTCCCTTCACCCGTGACCCCAACCTGCTGGCAGCCCCCTCCACATGGGATACCCCACCCTGCAGGCAGCCCCCTCCACATGGGATACCCCAGCTTCCTTCACCTGTACCCCACCCTGCAGGCAGTCCCCTCCACATGGGATACCCCCATCCCCTTCACCCCACCATGCATGCAGCCCCTCCACATGGGATACCTCAAACCCAGCCCCCTTTACCCCGGACCCCACCCTGCAGGCAGCCCCATCCACATGGGATACGCCCACCCCAGCCACCTTCACCCATACCTTCACTCTGCAGGCAGCCACCTCCACATGGGATACCCCCACCCCAGCCGCCTTAATACGTGACCCCACCCTGCAGGCAGCCCCTTCCACATGAGATACCTCAGCCCCCTTCACCCGTGACCCCACCCTGCAGGCAGCTCCATCCACATGGGATACCACCACCCCAGCCCCCTTCACCCATGACCCCACCCTGCAGGCAGCCCCCTCCACATGGGATACCCCAGCCCCCTTCAGCCATGACGACCACCCTGCAGGCAGCCCCCTCCACATGGGATACCCCCACCCCAGCCACCTTCACCCATACCTTCACTCTGCAGGCAGCCACCTCCACATGGGATACCCCCACCCCAGCCGCCTTAATACGTGACCCCACCCTGCAGGCAGCCCCTTCCACATGAGATACCTCAGCCCCCTTCACCCGTGACCCCACCCTGCAGGCAGCTCCATCCACATGGGATACCACCACCCCAGCCCCCTTCACCCATGACCCCACCCTGCAGGCAGCCCCCTCCACATGGGATACCCCAGCCCCCTTCAGCCATGACCCCCACCCTGCAGGCAGCCCCCTCCACATGGGATACCCCCACCCCAGCCACCTTCACCCATACCTTCACTCTGCAGGCAGCCACCTCCACATGGGATACCCCCACCCCAGCCGCCTTAATACGTGACCCCACCCTGCAGGCAGCCCCTTCCACATGAGATACCTCAGCCCCCTTCACCCGTGACCCCACCCTGCAGGCAGCTCCATCCACATGGGATACCACCACCCCAGCCCCCTTCACCCATGACCCCACCCTGCAGGCAGCCCCCTCCACATGGGATACCCCACCCCTGCCCCCTTCACCCATACCTTCACTCTGCAGGCAGCCACCTCCACATGGGATACCCCCACCCCAGCCGCCTTAACCCGTGACCCCACCCTGCAGGCAGCCCCTTCCACATGAGATACCTCAGCCCCCTTCACCCGTGACCCCACCCTTCAGGTGGACCCATCCACATGGGATATCCCCATGCCAGCCTCCTTCACCCGTGACCCCACCCTGCATGCAGCCCCATCCACATGGGATAACCCCACCCCAGGCCCCATCACAGGTGACATCACCCTGCAGGCAGCCCCATCCACATGGGATGCCTCCACCCCAGCCCCCTTCAGCCGTGACCCCACCCTGCAAGCAGCCCCCTCTACATGGGATACCCCAGCCCCCTTCACCTGTGAGCCTACCCGGCAGGCAGTCCCCTCCACATGGGATACCCCAACCCCCTTCACCCGTGACCCCACCTTGCAATCAGCCCCGTCCACATGGGATACCCCAGCCCCCATCACCCATGACCCCACCCTGCAGGCAGCCACCTCCAGACAGGACATCACCTGCATGCTGTACCCTGACATAGTGACACATCATCAGTCCATGGATGGTGTGTCGTGCACCTTGACTGCTGTGTTGTGAAACCACCCAGAATATCCACAGGTACATGTATCCTGCGAACCAAAATAAATGCATGCACCTGGGCTACATCCATGAGTGTGGCAGCTGCTCAAACCGAATTGTTGTCCGCAACCATCTCCCAATATACACATGTAACAAGTTAATGTTAAACTAAGACCCTGCTGGCCATGTGACAATGTCATGTCACAAATGCCCCGGGACAAATAGTTCTACAATGACAGAATAAAAACCACCCTCAATGTGTGCCACATGAACAAACACCGGCCCGTTGTGTCTCACAGCCTGAGCCTCATTGAGCTTCTATTTCTATGAGAGATTTCCTAATAAAAACATCACTGGTTCGGCCATGTGTGAAGAACATGGCAATCAGACATTGCACCATGCACTGCAACAGCTGCATTGGGCAGCCAATGTGTAAAAACAAAGAATGGTCAATATTGTATCCCAGTGTAAGAGTATGATCAACACCAGAGATAATGATAAGTGAACAAACACATGCTGGTGAAGGGAAAGCACTACATGCGTCTCACACAGCATCAATCAAATCATGTGCCAATATCCTGAACATGTACACTGTACACTCCCACAGTCACCCCACCCGCCTCCCTCACAAACACAGTGAGGGATAATACACAATGATGCTGCACATGTCAAAGGAAATGCCATTTGACCGTTCACACCCAAACTCCCACTTCACACACCACTACCACCACCGGTCAGCCACATGTGTATACTCACCCGCAACTAAACAACAAACATTACACATGCATGTAAAGAACCACACACATGACTAACAATGCTCAGAATCAGGGCTACTAAATGGACTAACAAACCGGCACACTGCAACTGTGACAAAACAATGACCGTGAGAGAAACAAAAATATATTCAACAGTTGTATAAATGGCCTACACACTGGAAATGAAATGTACAAACTTGTCCATGTAAAAACTATAAATATAAAAATGTCCATGTGTAAAAACATATATATTTTTTTCATTATTATAAAATTGTATCTGGTTCACAGAGAAACCTTTACAAAAGTCAAGTACCACAACAAAGACATTTTGTACATAAAACATAAACTAAAAACACCCAATATTCAAGATATTTGACATGATCATCTAAATTTAAAATCATTCAAAACAAGTAAATCCTTCTACATACAATCATAACATATCATAAGCAATTTCAAAAACGTCAATCTTGGATCATTATACATACCAATCATAAATAGAGATAATAGCATTGTTGGAGTAACATAATAACTTCATTAGAAATCATAAAACTTTGTGTTAAAGACCGCAACACTATAAATCATTCAGATTCGACAGGATTTCTTCCAACTTAAACAGATAACTAGCCAATGCCAATACCAGCCGTGTGCTGTCATCTTTCATGGCTCTTTCCCAAAAAGATTGATGTGCTTCACAAGTGTATTCTGGGCAAGAAGCACCCATCAGTTGCACTCTCAAGTTTTCAAAATAAGAGCAATACACAACAATATGTTGGGTTGTTTCATCATGGGAATGTATATGGCAAAAACAACAAGGACCATATTTGCATTCTATGTTGGGAAATTTATAGTGCACACGTTCCAAGGTCGGAAGTTGGTTTAATTTGAATCTCGTATAGATATAACGAATCTTAGGACACAGACATTTCAGAATGTGCACGGGACGCACAGCTCTTTTGGCTTCAAATGAGGCATAATCACTGTAGGTCTTATAGGTATGATTCATATCGATGGTAAATATCCAATCCGTTTCATACAATTTAAGCTTGACATTCGGAAGACCTAAAATTATATCATCCGATGTTGAATTTATCAAAGCAAGAACGTTCTCCATTTGAGTAGCAAAGAAAACCAAAGATGGAAGTTTTTGAGCTAACAAGAGTTCATTAGGATCTTGATATAAGGGGTTTCTTGATGGAACCAACATTTTGGCGTACATGCATAATTTACGCCACGTATATCTTGCAGACAGTGACAATAGTCTGAGCTCATGACGAACTATAGAATTCGGAACAGCAAGGGCTAATCCCAAGGTCATTTTCCAGATCAGCCCTTGTAGCCCATCTAAAGTCCCATCCATATTTAATAAACACAGATCTAACCCGAACAATAAAGTCGGTTCAACTTTGAGTAGATTGCAGTCTAGGAAAGGTAATAAAGAAAATTTGCCATACTTCTTATGTATAATTCTCATTTGAGAAAGCAAAGGATGGACTTTTTCCTTGAGTCCCGTCGTTATTTAAGTGTTTGAGTCAGCGGGTTGATATCCCAAGTAACATAGCAATCTCACATGAGGGATGGTTTGACCATCCATTGACCATTGATAGGATTTAGTTCGCTGTTTATTTGCAGAAATGATATTAGATTTTTTTTAGAATTCGCTCGAAGGTTATGGGCGATAGCGAAATTATAAAACGCATTTAGTTTTCGCTGCAGCCCAGAAGAGTTCTTTCATGCAAAATAATATCGCCTGCAAAACAGAGCCAGTGCAGATGTAGGTTGCCTAGCCTTGCCAAAGCAGCGTCTATCCATAGATGGTCAATGTCAGAAATGTAAAGATTAAAAAGAGTGGCCGCGAGGTTGCAACCTTGTTTTACACCTGTCATTGTTGGAATAAGTCCGGTACACGCACCCTCCGTGTTTATACGAACCTGAAGCAATGTATTCTTGTGAAGTAGGGCAATCAATTGGACTAATCTTCTGGGAAAGCCCATCTTCATCATTTTGGACCACAGCATCAAAAGTGGAAGAGAGGTCCAATGCTATGACGTAAATTGGCCCTAAATCGGAGCTCTGTGATGCCAAAAGCAAGTGGGCTAACACCACCGCATTTAAAGAGGTACTCATATTTTTTCTAAAGCCCACTTGGGACTTTGAGTATATGTCATTTGCAACAATATATCTTTCCAGATGTTTAAGTAGAAGAATAGCAAATATTTATGCGACAGAGTCCATCAAAGCAATCGGATAAAAATGTTTCGGGTCATAGAGATCACCTTTCTTATGGATAGGGATAATTACAGCGTTACACCATGACTCAGGAATTTTGGTCGTTTGAAGGATATGATAAAATTTTGTGTAAAGAACAGTGGCCCAGAATTGGGGATCAGATTTAATGATGCATGGTGGAATTCCACCAGGGCCAGCCAAATTAGAATTTTTCATTTGTCCGATTGCCCACAGGATGTCGTCCATTGAAAATGACAAATCGTTGTTGTGAGCAAAATTTTGAAGTTCACAGTGCCATGGAATAAAAGACACATTTGGTTAAGATGTAATTTTGTCAAACAGTGTTCTGTCAAATGTTCGAATCAAAAGGATCAAATTTTTTATTTATTTATTTATTTATTTATATATTTTTTTAGTTTAGCATGTATAAAAAACTTTTTTATAAAAGGTAAACGGGGCGCTGAGGGGGGAACCCCCATAATGTGATCCTTTTTTTCGGTCCTTTTAATGTCGAAAAAAAAGGCATTCGAGCCTTTTGTTTTCGAACATTTGACTTATAACCTTGCCAAACATATGCAGAGATCGGAGCTATCATGTTCATACTATTAGATTTAGAACGGCCTCTTAGAATAGACCATGTATTGCGAACATCACGTTTACAAAGCAAGATAAGAAGTCTTTGATTATCCGCACAGTGGATTTGATGTTTAATAACTTTCAGTTGGTTCTTATAGGTTCGTAAAATAGCCTGTTTTCTAAGAGTGTATACATTGTCAGCAATGTAGACCATAGTGAGGGCTTTTAGCGCCAGATTTTTACGAGTTTTATGTTTAGCTATTTCAGCATTAAAAGGCTTGTTGTGTCTCAAGGTCGCTTTTAGAGCTCGCTGGGCAAGATCATGAACATGTAGTTTAATTATAAAAGTGCTCCATTCCTCCCTTTCATGCAGGGAATCGTGTAGTTGTTTTTGATTGTAAACACACCACACATCTCTATAAACTAAGTATGTAAGATCTCAACATAATTTGGGCGACCAGTACACAGAATGCATTTTGCGATCAACCTGTATCAAAGCCGTTTCTGGTTTACTTGAAAGAAGTAACATCTGTGCATTGATTGTAAGATTAATTGGGCAATGATCCCCATATGGAGTAGAAGCTATCCAAACAGGGTTGACCATAGGATGCAAATGAGCTGAAATGAAAAAGAAGTCAATACAGGAAGAGGCAGGACCCCTGGTCCAGGTAACACTTGGGGAACCAGAGTGAAAATTGACCGAGTGACAATTCCAATTGTCGAAATATTAGATCCAAAGTTCACCTCTGTGCCTAGGGATTAATCCTGAAGCCCTCCCCGCCCCCACAGGATTAGAATTGTTCAGCGATATGCCATTACATAAAGCATTAAAATAACCACCAATAATGTGAAAATCGGCATTATGGAGACGAGCCGCTTTGAGTATGAGATCTAAAGAATCAAAAAATTCATAGAGCGTCTTTTTTAAAGAATTAAAATAAATACATATTACTAAAAGGATTGGGGCAGAGGAGGTCAGATGATGATCTTCAGTGGCCAAAATATCATTATGAGAACAAAACAACTTTGCTTTAGCGTTAATGCAGTTATTCGTTAGAATAGCAAGCCCGCCCGAAGGTCTCTCTTTTGCCCATGCTGTAGCGTTATAAGAAAACGTTGTAAACCCATCAACAATAATTGAAAGTACGGACATAATTTGCTGAATGAGCAAAAGCGCAGGAAGATCTTCAGTTTTGAGGGAGTCGAGCCCGTTTTTTAAGTTTGTATACCCACAGCACTTCCATGAGATAACTTTAAATAGATCAGGCTACGTTTGTTTGGTAGTTTTTGCAATTCCAGATATTGTAGCAAGCAGTGGCGCTAACCAGGCTATGTTAGCTGCATTAGCTACCAAGGTGGACAATTGCAGAATTATATCGTTGTTTAAGTTTGAAGTCTCTGAATTTACATTCCCTGTTGACTCGGGTTGACCGGCAATGGACAAAGGGGCGTCAAAGAACTCATTGGCTTCTTCGTACGAGTGGAACAGACGAAGCAATAGACCGCGATCTTTAAAGTCCTCCCTTTGGGACCAAATTAGATGCAATATATTGGAAGAATAAGTACCACAAATCATCCGATGGCTGTTGTAATCAGAGAGACAAATCCACTCTATATCGTCTGATATCAGGGTCCTCAATTGAGGACTATATTTGAAAGCGCTGTAGAGAAATGTTATGTTTATTCTTTTTTGGCCGTTCTTGGCCGGATCGCTGGTCCATCCCATTATATTTGGTGTATCGCTGGATAATTCTTTCTCATCTATAACCTCTTGTACATGAATGTTTGTATTGGATGGTGAAGCAAGAGTAACCCCACCACATTTTGGCAGATTAGATATAGAGTTCTGCAAAGGCAGGGCACTATCGACATTCCCATCAATCGCCGGCATGCTAATCTTAGGGACAACTTTTTTGGTGTGAATAGACGCAAGGGAAAACTCTGCATAGGGTCTGCCAGTATCTGAATGAGTGGATGGATCCGACCAGAATAATGTTGGAAATTAGTGCATCAGTCTGCTGCATTTTATTACCATTGCCAGTTTTTTTATGCAAGTAATCGGATAGAAGTGTGATAATTGGCTTTGAGTAAATGTATCCATTAACAAGTGATTATCAAGTGGAAATGAAGCTATCTTGAGAGAGGAAGTAGCCTTGATAGAAGTACTTAAAGTAATTGTGCCGACGGAAGCTAAAGAGGACACTGCATGACAATTTGCTACCCTTAGCGTGTTAGATTTCTTATTTGTATTTTTTAGACTTCTTTATTTTCCAAGGTTCCTCATGAGTAACTATGCTAAGAACAAGTTTAGATTTGTCGTTTAATTGTTCCAGATCAATGTTGGGATCATCATTGCAAAAATTAGAAGGTAACCTGATATCAGAGACTTTATCAGAGACTTTATCGCAAATTTTTATGTCAGGTAGGTTTTTCGATTTTTTTAGTTGGGACTTTGTTAGCGTATTGTTTTTAGCATTGGCTAAGTTGTTACTTTTTAAAGCTCTCACATAGGTTTGCTTAAGCTTGCAAGAGTATAATCTTATGTCGGGTTTCTGTTCAAAGTTGGCACTTATGACGTCCTCTGATGCCGGTAAGGACGTATCGACTTTATCAAGCTCCTCCATGACTTCAATGAGCCGCCAGGGACTATTTAGGTCGACTTTTGATTCTTCACTGACACCTAGTTGTGCGGGTACATTTGGGTCACTAGCATTTCTAACCCCCTGAGAATGGTATCTTTCAGTTATAAGAAATCTGAATACGTCATCCAACTTAAGTGAGTTAAGTTTGATCGCTTCTAAAATTGGCGAAACGTCAGACTTTCATGCCTCCTCTAAGGTGCGAGTAGAAGCAGCCTGTTCCTGAAGCTGTGTTCAAGAGCAAACAGTCTCAGCGGTTTGAGTGGCTTTAGTATTAGTATTTACATTCAGGGGCGTTTGAACTTTTGTAATCCATTTTTTCAACTTGAAAGTTGGCTTGAGCCAACATAAAGCCCTCCAATTTACTAATATTTCCAGATAAATCGCCAATGAGGTGCTTAATACAGTCAATCTCCCTGTGAGTCTTTTCATTTCCTCGATCGAGGAGATTGAGAATACACAACATAACCGGAAAACCTGTTATGTCGTTAAATAACTGGCCTAAGGTTTGACAGTTAGTATCATCATCAGAACTGATTTGATCATGGTAGGAAAAGGGGGAGACTGTTTGCGCTAGCACCCCAATACCCACATCAAGTTTTGAATAGGAGGTATGAAGCTTAAAACCCAGAGAACTTGTCCAGTGATAGCGAGGTTTTACAATGCCATCCTCGTGAAATGTGGTATAATGGTCTACATTAGATTCCTGGATATTATGAAGACAGATGTTTTCAACCTCGGAAGGGAGAACAGCAATGGGAGATGAGCAAGTTAAAGAAACCAGACAATGCTTACTCCATTCGGCTTCCACAGCTGGTGAAAGGATAGACACATCAGAAATACAGATATCATGCAAAGGGCCACGTTGAAAAAGAGGAATCTCTTTAACCAAGGAAGGAGTGGAATTCGAACCGAAAGCTGGTGCTATTGGAGTTCTATAACCAGATTGCCCCTGTTTAATAGGATCAGTATAACGTGTACGTGATAGCTCCACATCACTCCCTGGCTTCGTATTGTCATTTGGTTCAACAGCCAAGGATTGATGGGAATAAGGAGCAGTTTCTGCATCCATAACCCGTTCACCATGCGTGGGATATTCAGAGAAAGGAAGGTAACTTATATCATCACCCTCCTTCTCATAGGATGCATGGAATTGGTATTCGTGCACCTTTTATTTAGACATTTCCCACTACAAAGACTCCGCACCATTGTATCCAAATGGTTTGTAAGTCAATTTGATTTTTTTTTATCTTACAAGGAATACAGCGCTATATAGGCCCAGAGAACAATATGTGTGTAATTATTGAGGAATTTCAATCGTCAATAAGCTTAACATTGATCAATATGTGACTCCACAAGTTGGTTTTCACAATATAACATGGGAAGTCAAGGTGCTCAAATGCCAATGAGTACCATTCGTGCCAAGCAATACAAATTAATTGCTACATATACAATCTCGTGAATCCATCTAAATTTGGTCTTCACACTTCAGTTTCAATTGTAGTATAGCAAGTCAATCTGCAAAAATGCCTATAAGTATCCTTTGTGCCAGACAATATAGATGAATTGCTGCATAGACAAACACATGAAACCGTCTAACTTTGGTATTCACAGTTCTATTTCAATTGCAGTATAGCACACCATGTGAAAATGCCTATATGTACCATTAGTGCCAAACAATACAACATTTTTACTTTCAGTCCGTGGCCCCCACCTGCCCGCCGCACCGCCACACCGCCTAACAGCCAAAAAGCCAAACAGCCAAACAGCCAAACAACCAGACACTTCCTGGGCACTTCCTGGATACATATTTACAATAAAATTAATAAAAAAAGTAACAATTACGGATGGAGGACGGGATACCTAAAACACACACCAAAATAATATGCACTGCAAAAAAAAATAATAATAAAGTAAACCTACACATAAATAACTATGTACAGAAATATGGAGTAATGTCCAAAATCCAAGCTCCAAATAATAAATAAAATCACTGGAAACTTATATCAAATAACTATGTACAAAGGCAGTGGGCTAGTCCTCCTCACCAATTTCACTCAATGTCTGGGCCAGGGCATCATCGAGCACTGCGTCCACTTCCCCAATGCGTGCCTCCGTTGTCTCCTCGAGGGCTTGCAGGTCCCCCAGCATGGCCCTCTCCCTCTCCTCCCACTCCCTGCAAGTATCCTCGAGGATGACACACCGCCTCCTTGCCCGATGCAGTGCAATCTCCACCCTGGCCATGGTGAGTCTTTCCTCCAGAGCCCGCTGCCTCTCTGCCCCGATTCGCTGTGCGTATTGCACCAACACAGAAGACATCCTCAATCTGAGGTCCACATTTGTGTCCTGCCTGATGACGGATACCTGCCCCCTTTGGATGGTATGCCCTGAGTACCGAAGCCTCCTCCTCTCAGAGCAGAGCCTGCTGCTGCCATAGCGCCCGGTGCCTGCTTTGTGTAGACACCCTGCGGGCTAATGACACTACCCGTGGGTGTCTGGCCCATGCCCTGCTCCTGGGTGCCTGCGCTCCCTCCATTGTCATTGCTCCTGTTGTTCCCTGGATCGGCATGGTGATGCCTTCAGCTGATCCACTGTCGACTCCCAACTCAGGCAGGGATGTTAGCTGCACCAGACGGGCCAACATGGATGGGACTGGTTCACAGGGGGCCCTGTTGGTATCTCGGCCGGAAGGCGCCCGGGAGTATGACTGGCACACAGAGGATTAAGACGAGGAGGGGGTCACATTAGGGTACAACCCACGCAGCACAATCAAGAACACGACTCCTGCTAGCCAGTTCAGGAGACGCCAGATGTCATTGTGATGATGTGCAAGCACACAAGTGCAAGCATGCACATCATCACGAATGATGCCGGTTCGCCTCGCAATACCGGGCTGCAGGGGTTCCACTCTGTCTCGAATGGCAACAGCCGTAGGCATTGGGGTGCCATTCTGGGTGGAAACACCCGACACCTGCGGCTGGGTCCGGCATGAGGCATGTCGGCAGGTGCATACTGGTGCAGGCGCTGGTCCAGGGGCAGGATTTGGGACAGGCACGTCCACAGTGACCTGCACTGCCTCATTCCCCTGAGTCAGGACTGCACCAGTCACACCCACCTCACCACCCCCGCCGGACCCCATGGACTGGGTTACTACGGCCCCCACCTCCTTCTCCTCCTCCCCCAATCTGGATGCTTCATGAGCATCTTCTGCAGTGGATGGCCCCTGTGTTAGCTCACCTGTCCCCCCCGTTGCTGAGGAGTTCACGTCCACCTCCCCCCTCTTGGACCTCCCATCTGCAGCTGTGGCCGATGGTCCGGACGTGACACCAGCCACCTCGCTCCCCGATGATATTGTGTCCAGGGAGTGTGGCTGGGCCTTGCACTAATGCCTGGTGGAGGCATCCCTGCTGCCTTGCTCCACAGCACTGTCTCTGCCCTCTTCTTCCAATGCAAATGCAGATAAGGAGACATTGAACACAAACATCAGGATACTTCACCGATGTGTGCTTGGCACCAAAAATATTTGCATGAAGTACACTGCTAAGGGGTACAACCATCATCACCTTCAACAACACACAGGTACATGCAATGTACATACATACACATACACGTCTGTCCTTAACAACAGACAATCACATCCCTGGACATGGCACTGTCACAACGTATCAATTGCGCATGCTACACACACATGCATCATGTACTCATACACATGTCATGCACACACATCACCTGACAGTCCTCAAGCAGTGCACTGAGCAATCACCTCAGAGTCCCCTCAACAGCAATCACGCAACATGACTAGGTCACACATTGAAATGCACCAATTACATCCAGGAGTGATGGGCAGTCACACAGTCACATCTTAGACACATACACACAACACCAACTCATCTGTCACACATCTCACATGGGCATGTCTCAGACGCATGTAAGTAACCACATGCACGTTGAGAAATGCTGCAGTACAACACACAATGCAAATGTAAGACCATTGAAATCACCCATGGTTCACTGAACACATGTAGAGCACTGCCTGAGACATGCACACAGACAAGAGACATGTACAAGCCCAAGGTGCACAGTCCCACCATACATAAACATGCACATGCACTGTGGAGGCCAGCAACACATGGACACTCACCTGTCGACTCCAGACGTTGCTGCAAATCGCTGACCTGGGTGTACAGTGCCAGGTAGAACCTCTCCAAGACCCGCATATCAGTGGTGTTCATCCGGCCCCTGCGCCCCCAATGTTTGGCAGCAGCCTGGAGTAAGCGCAGGCCCTTGCTGTGGGTCCTGGAATTCAGGTCCTCACAGCGCTTGCACACGTGGTGGTAGTCACAGGGTGCCACCCCTCCATGTTGATGGCACCCACGATCTGATCCCATATCAGCTTCCGTCCTTCCTTGCTGACTTGCGTTTGGGCATTGAAGAGGGCATCATAATGTCCCAGGACATGCTCCACCAGGATGTCCACTTCCCTGGCAGTGAAGTTGACAGCCCTCTGCTTCGCTGCCGTGGGGTTGCCACTCACCTCAGATGATGTTGCTTGAGACATGGCAACCCCCAAGGCAGGTGTGGGTGGACAAGGTGGTCCTGGGGCTGGGCTCTGGAGTGGTGGTGATGGAATGGCACATTGGGAGTCTTCGGAATCAGTTGAGGTGGTCACAGGGTCATGGACAGGAGCACTGGCAATGGCTCGACAGCAGGCACTGAAATTGCAGGGCAGGTGGGCAGCAGGCACACACAGTGGGCAGGCAGCAGCAGATGGCTCGTAGGAGGCAGCTCAGGGCAGTAGGAGGCAGGTAAAAAGGCTCGTAGGCAGGAGCACATGCGTCTTCCGTGTTACTCGTGTGGGCAGCTGGAAACAGAGTGACTGTTACTCAGCGCATTCAAAATTAGCGCATACACGTGAAATCAGAGGAAAGGGCCTAATCGTGTAAGTTATGTCACATGCGCTAGGCATTGGCGTTAAGATTCGGGATAAAGGCGTGCATAGGAGAACATAAACCACATGTGCGAATTGGAGTGAACGGATGTGTGGACTTCTGAGAATTTTGGGGTGCCACGCAATTTGTTCACTACTTTGCCAGTGCGAACATCTTATTTTAGTGGGGGATTTGTCTCTATGCACACGTGCGCGTATCTTTCTTTTTTTCTGAGGCTAACGGTGAGTTGCGGACGCATTATTCATACTCTGGGTACCCCTTTGTATCGCTTATCCCCATTCTTAACATTACAGGAGCTTTTGTGTGCTTCACATATGCATTTACTGTGTTGCTGGGTGCCATAGCGTACCGTGTAACGCTTTTTCTTTTCACATGAGCTACCGAGGGGTTGCATACACGCATTTTTGATATTTGGGGTGCCTGTGCGTTACGCTTCCTGTTCATTTTTTCACCAGGGGTAACATTGAGCCTTGCTGAACCCTACTAGTATGTTTTACATAACCTACCCTGCCCCCTCACTCCAATTGCCCAGGACAATTGCTTGGTGTGTCTTCCATTGTACAAATCCATCTGTACCATGAGTGGGAAGGCCACAAGAGGGAAATGTGGCAGAGGTGGTCGAGGTGGCTCAGGTGGCCATGGTTGGGGACATGCAGCAAGAGCTGTGCACCACCCCCAACAGGGTCAAGGAGCTGGAGGTGATGCTGCTGTCCCCACCACCCAGGGTCAGAGCGCTGCAAGGGCAGCTCCTGTCCCCAGCAACCAGGGTCAGGTAGCTACAGCAGTATCTGTTGTCATCCCTCCCCAGGTACACGGACACACAGGGGCAGCTGATGGCTATGTGTCCAAGGGGAAGGGACGTACAGTCAGAGCACAGAGGAGATTCAATGATGAACTCCAAATCCTCATAGACTACATGGGCGAACACCACTGTGACATGTGCATGCAGCGAGGGAGCACTCATACGCCTGCTCAGCCTATAGTCTACTGGCAGCGAGTCACAAATCGCATGAACACCTTGGGCAATGAGAGGCGCACTGCTCGTGAGGTCATGAAGTGGTGGAATGACCTCCACCATCGATCCAAATCAAAGCTGGGTGCCAACCTCACCTCTGCTCTGGTGCCTGGAGGTGGGTCACCACAGGAGCAGGAGCTCAGAGCACATGAAGAGGCCATTGTTAAGTATTTCAGTCAGGCGGTACACCCTGGTCTCAGCCCAGTATGCAGCGCATATCTGAAATGCTTATTTAATTATGCCTATAGGTTCAATATTCTGAGTGATATACCACTCATATCACACCCCTTCTCAAAATACCCGAGGTCACAATGGACCAGGAATCAGGCTGGTTGGTAAAGGCAATATTTATTTATTTATTTAAAATTCAAATCAAACATATACTTTTGAATAGGGAACAGCAATCACCAATGTGGTGACAATAACAGATAAAAAGGTGTCTAATGCACTTAAATTCACTTTTAAGCAACACAAAATATAAAACACCAGAGAAAAGAACACCTTTGGCTTGTTGGGAAAGATAGCATTTAAGTTAGGATTTCCCCTTGCAAAATTCCTCAACCCATAACTAAACAATTGTAAATAGAGATAAGGAAGCAGCAGGTAATCAGGAATAAGGAATGATAAACAGAATTTGAATACAACCTTCCTTCCCTAAACAAGAGAGAAAAATGGATTTGAAATCTTACACTTTAAAATGACATTCGAAAATGGCTATGTCAAACAATGAATGTGTGCAAAAGTTCTTAAACCAATACACATTTCTATGGGAGCAACATTGACAAGATGCGAACAATCATGAGCTATAATTTGAGCAAAATTAACCACTTTGAATCTAAATGGAAGGTCGGAAATAATTCAGAGTGAAAATCACACGTGTAAAACTTTGCAGAAATGCGGATTCCCGCTTAAATTTAACCAAACGGTTTTTAAGAAAAACAGGTGAAATATATATATGATTTTGAGTGCAGGTTTTAGGTTGGGATGTAGCTGCAGGTCTTAGGTATAATCCAGAGTTAAAATGAAGTCTCTAGCTATTAAATTGAGTGAGTTATGCAATGTTGAATGAGAGGCGTTTTTGGAAAATAAAGGCGCGAAAAAGAAAACAGAAATCAACTTTTACAAGGATAGTTATGCTCTACACTTGGGCATTCAGGCTAGGTTACCAGATTGAAACACAGTAAACTCTAGAGTTGATCCGCGGAACCAACCCCAGCACCTCCGCCCCACCCCTGGCGGACCCACTCCAATTACCTGAGGGATGGTTAAGGGTTTAGGATTTCACAAGACAAAATGATTTAAAGAAGTTAGCACTAGCGCAAAGAATCAAAGGCAGGGTTTCAAGAATGTTAGTGACAATATTACAAGTTCTTAAGGCAAGGATAGGATGGTTTAGAGATTGGGATAGGACAAAACAAGGCAAGGTATGCTATGATTTTCTATGCTTCCTATTAATACTTACAGTCCACTTTAATTTAGGATTTTGGACCGTCAAGGGTTCTGGTCATCACACGGATCGGGTCTAACCAAGGACAGCAGGGCACATCTGGCAGGATGAGGTCAGCTGGGTAAATCTGGTTACCGGACTGCACTTCTGGTTACTGGGGACTGGAGATCAGTGGGATGGCGAGTTTGCAGCAGGCATGCATTTAGTAGCAAGTCAGACTGGATCAAAATGCTTCCCTTGGGTTTTTGGGATTTGTTTAGAATTAGAGGCCTAGCTGAAAATGGAGTCAGCAATGCATAGGCCTTGGTTTTGCAGTGAAAATCAGGAATCAGGATCAAAGATGAAGAAATCAGGAACAAGACGCCATGCAGAAAATCAGGAAGAAAATAAGGAATCAGTGTCTGTGTGCTGTCAGGTTCCCTTTTTCATCATGCCAAATGACATCACTAAAGTATATGGCAGGGGCAGGCTTACTACCCACACCCCTAATGCTAGGATTGGGCAGGAGTACAGTTTCCGCCTTGCTTTTCACTGATTGGATGACAGAAAAGGATGTCATGTTCATGGTGTTACTTTTACAATGTTCAGAAACCTCCCCTAGCCACTGGAACCAACATCTAACTTTCCCACAAATACATATATATGCATTTAGAACCTCTGAGAAAATTAGATACACAGGGTACATATTTTGTGGGTCACATTTCAATCTAAATCCCAAGTCTGTGGGACTTGGTTTTGACTTTCTGCTACATTTTGGCAATTTTAACCATGAAAGATTTGGCCTAACATTTCCCAATTTTGTACATAGATGCGCAATTACCCCTGAGATATGTGTAAACCATGTTATGTTTGCAACACTAATACTTTCTGCGCAATCGGTAATTCTTTATAACTTCTGTTCCTTATGCAGTACTGAGTCCTACCAAGTCTTCAAATGAATAGCATAAAATTAGATTTAAAACTACTAACTTTCAGATTTTTCCTCATTCTTGTGGCAAAGTTAAATGTCTTGAAAGTTCAGTTTCAGTTCAGTTGCAAAATAGGCTTTTTAAACACCAAATGTCACTTGTCATTTTTTTTTCTTTTTTCCAAGTCTAAGCAAATGTCAATCCCTTTGAAGCAGAATGAGGGGCCTCTCCCTTGACTGAAGTTTCCTGCCCCTCCCACTCGAAAGGTGAGAGTCCTAGCCTGCTATTGTCTCAGCAGGGGGCAAAAACGAATGTCTAATGCCGACTGGGAAGTCCCATTGTCCTGGGTATTCAAAACCTCCAAGCTAGCAATTAGCCTTTGCTGTGCCAGCAGTTTATGAGGTGTCACCCTTTCTCAGGGCCAGCACTGGCAGAGCAGGTTTTTTTCTTATATATAGTTTACCAACTTATCCTGGGTTTAGCTTTTATTTTCTCATTTTAAATCTTGCCTGAAACCTAGGAATCAAACAGTTTATAGGAGTACTTTTATCAGTGAGAAATATTTTTACATTTCTAAATGAGCATGCCTTTACACCACAATGTACTTTTAAATAGGCGAGTTTTCTCTTCATTCAGGAAAAAGCACATTTAACTTATTTCTTTAAATTTGGTTTTCATCTGCAGCAAATGCACACTTTGGGCAGCTCTATTTCTTTCATTGAGTGCTGGAGTTGTTTGCAGCATGGATACATGTATCATGCATCTGTTTTAGAGTCTTTCTCTGGACAGCTGATTCTTCATACTTGTTGCAAAGAAATAGCCTTGTTTCCCGTGGAAAATGAAAACACAGTCCCTGGTTTGCTTTTCTAAAGATACTTTTGATAGGGGCTGTCATTCAAATGAGGCCCGGTTCCTCTGAGACTCAAGAATGAGCCTGTGCACTGCAGGGCTTTTTTGATGATAGTGGTTCAGGAGGAATCGATGAATTTAGCACCAAACAACACTTTGAAGGTTGAAAAGATGACATTTTAAAGAGGCATTTTGGGTTTACAGCAAAGTAATGCTGCTTCTTTCTTTTGCTCCATGTAAAATGTTGCAGAACACACTGACACATTCCTGCAGTGAGTACTCTGTTTTACCTCACCTGAAATGGGGTTGATAGGGTAGTGCAGCCATTTTCTGGTTCTAACCAAATGCAGTTTCGAGATCTTGGCACGCACAGGGGTCAGCACGGCCATTTTGTGCTGTTTCTTGCACGAATGCAGCAAAGTGATGTAGTGAAGCATAGCTGAGTGGGTCAAAATATCCCACACCATTAGCTAGTTGATTCATATGGATCAGCTGCACGGCGTGGGAGGCCTGCCAGAATACGAGGAAACGTCCGGTGAGTGATGAAGTGTGTGCATCCTGAATATGTGTATATAGATAACATTAATGTGTATGATTGTGCGGCACTTCTGCATGAATTTGTATGACTGTCATGGCTGAACCATATATTGGTGTACTGGCCCGTACTTAGTGTACTTGAGAGTGCATGCAACCCATGTGCTGCAGATCGGTTGAACATGGCTTTGGGACAGTAGTCATCAACAACCGTCAGATACTAATAGACATTTCCGGCATGCCAACACAACGTGGCATCTGGGTACTTACATCAGTGATGTTAGTGACTGAGCTATGCCAGTCAAGTGCTTGTGTCTGAAGTGTGTGCTACACATCATGCACTGCATGTAGTAGAAAGTCCATCCACACATGTCCATAGGTGGTTTCATTCTACCCATACCTTCCGTGAACACTGCTAGCGGGCAGGACATTGTGCCATGAGTGACATAGCATTTTCTTACACTATGCAAATCCCAGCTGCAGCTATGACACTGACCCCCTTGGAAAATATTTGTCTAGAGTCAGCCATGTTGACCTGCCACACTCAACACCCCTCGCCAACTCCCCTCATGGGTGCATGGCCCTGTCCCTTTTGTGTGTCACTGTCCCCTCTTCCTGTCTCGCAACACATGTCATCACTCTTTCCTCATCACACACCTGGGACACAGCACTCAGGGCATTTCCACTTTGTGTGCACTCCCTGGGCCAGTGATGCACTGGTGTTAGATGTATTGGTAGTGGACTTGGCTGCGATTATGTGTGGACATGTTCTCATGAACCCTAATGGCATGTTACCTATCTACTTTTGGAGTTAGACTTTGCATATTTCAGTCTACTGGTTGCTTTGCCATGGGACAGGATTTGCGTACGCAGAGCATGTGTGTTGGCAATGTGTGCAGTGCTTACATGGTCAGGGCCATGGGATGTAGTGGCAAGTCTGCACACGGCATTATCTGTGAGCTTTTTGTACATAGTGCGTGTATGCAACTAATGGCATGGTAACATGCATGGCAATGTGTTGCAGGACAGCATTGTGATACCTATGTATGTAGATGATGCAATTTACATGAATCTTTATGTCTTTATCTGTCCATGTGCAGGTGATGAACCACTAGATGCAGGGGAGGAGGTTGAGGAGGAATGGGATCCTGAGTGGCCACAGAGCACCAGTGGAGGACGTGTTGTGGCAGCCCATGAAAATCCACTGCTGCTACAGGCGATCCGGGGCATGACTCAGTATGAGTCCGACTCCAATTAAACTAGTAGCTCTGGTGGTGAACCGGATGACCATTCCTCTATGCTGTCGGAGGTGAGTGCATCAAGTGTTGGAGCTATTGTAGTCCGTGTGTCTGCAGGGGGTTCACGTCCCCTCACAGGGCCAGTCAGTGTTGCCACGTCCATCTGCGGTGGTTACGGCTGCAAGGCCACACTCCACAGTATTGGTTTCTGGTCCTGGGACAGATGACCAAGGGAGGGATGCATTCCTGCATCCACAGACAGCAGCATCACTTCAAGGGCCATGCTCCCTTGGGTGGGTCAAACGGGCGTGGGGCTCACACATGTGGTGGACGTGTGTCGGCTGGGGATATGTGTGGGCACAGTCCATGCACAGTGTTGCACAACAACAGGGTGTTTCCTATGAGATGTTGGCTCAGGGCATGAATAGGGTGGCCAATTCCATGATCCCCCCAGCAACACAGGTAGAGCACCAGCTGCAGGCATTGCGGTCCACATGCCGCTCACACAGGCTGCACATGGAGGCCAGCAAGAGGAGCCAACTGGTCGAACTGAGGTCTCTGCAGGCATCCCTGCTTGCAGAGAGCTGGGCAGACAGGGAAGCCCTGAGGCAAGTGTCTTTGGCCCTCCGAGCTTCAATGGAAGTGCTAGAGGCCAGCTGCAGTAAACAGTGCCAACAGCAGATGCAACTGTTGAGTCATACCATCTCAGAGGAACTCTGTGCATCCCGTGAGGTGTTGCATGCGGACTTCTGAGGCTTCATGATGCAGATGCATTCATCTGAGTCCCGCCCGGCCACTGCCATTGAGGACCAAGCCAGGAATCAACGTGGTTTACCTCCCTGGTTATGGTCTTTGTTAATTTTTGTATTGATTGCCCTTGAGGTGTGCCATTAACTCCTCATTGACAACATGTGCAGGCATGCGTAGTGAAGTCATCTGGCATGTTTGCATGGGGGTGCACTGGAGGCATGTGCAGGTAATTCTAGTTTTGTGGTTCCATAGCACGTGTGTGCTGTGTCAATAGTAATGCACAATGGCTGTTTTAATATGTTCTCCCATGTCATTCCAGTAATCCATGATGTGGTGGTGACTGCTGTCCCGGTTGAGATACCCTGCACCATTCCCATTCCACGCTCTGCATACGCTCCACCAGACAATGTCCTTTCTTTGTCGCATTAGGGAACACACTTACTGGTGAAGGTCATTTGGGATTTACAACATACAGACTCAGTGATTCGGTAAGCTTTTCCACTGTCTTGCATGTCGGGCATGCTTCATTGTTAGGCATCTTTGCTGCATGTGTTGGTTGTCTTATCTGTCCTTTGCATACTCACATGGCGGTATGGTAATTCGATTATAGCTCTTGTTAATGTGTGACCTACCCATGTGGATACCTCAATGGGTGCACCGACTGTACTGTGCAGCATGTCATTGTACATCTGGTAACCAGGCCATGGACTCCTTGATCTGCCATTTCCTTGTTATTCACTCTATGTGTTACTCTCCCTCTCCCTCTCTCTGGTGTGGTACACTGTACTCATGTACAAATCTATATAATTGACCTTTCCCCGTGTCACCTTGTGTTGCCCCCGCACTCTGTGTTCTATGCATATTTTCTTTCAGGTATCAATTGTGATCATGTATGTGCATGTAATAATAATAATAATAATTATTATTATTATTATAATAATAATAATAATAATAACAATAATTTAGCATTTATATAGTGCTACAAACCCTCACGTATCTGAGCGCTGCTTATTATTAGCCACGGTGTGTGGTGCTCATTTATCAACCTCGTAAGGATAAAAGGCTGAGTGGGGACCTGTCAGGATTCAAACCTGCGTCCGATGTCAAAGCGAGCGCGCAACTCGCTGTGCTATCGGCAGGCTGTAGGGCTATGTAGTTTGTGCTGTTACTCTGCATTGCTTTCCATTTAGGTAAAACGTCTCCTGATGGTGTGCATCGTATGCAAGGCAGGTGAGGGCCATGGACAGGTGAGTGCATGGCATTTGCTGACACTTTGGTGGTGTTTGCATGGGAACAGAGCACTGTGTGTTCACTCTGGATTTACTTGCTTTTTGCTCATTCCCTATTGTTGGGGGGTGGCATTCATCACCCAGGGGTGCAATGTTACGCGTGCTGTGGTACTCTCCAGGCTACACTACTGCTACTGCCTATTGCACCAACTCCATGTTTCTAATCCACACCCTGTGTAATTCATTCGGGACAAGACCAAAAGTATTATGCTTGATGTCAAGGCCAGGCACAGCATCTGTCTGCCACTGATTGTCCGCCACTGGATAGCCATGGCAGACAGCGTTGACTCATAGGAAGTAGGAAGTATGCACTGGGCACTGTGATTTGTGAGGCCTGTTTACTCCCTATCTGCTAATGTGCATTCCTCAATGCTGTCCCTCCAGAGCCATTTCATCATGTAACTCCGACCTTCTTCAGGTGGCCAGTTATTCATGGAGATATTTTTGAAGGCGATCTTTATCATCAGCAGGGGCCAACCTCTGGGATACCCATCCTGCCACCCTCTGTTTGGGGACTAATTTCCTTTATTTCCATGTACTACCCATTTGTTTCTTCTTCTACTCTTCCTTCTTTCTCCCTCTTCCCTGCTAAGCAATCCCTCTGCTCTCTCACTCTCCCCATTCCTTTTGTGCTTGCTGCTTCATGACTGTCTGCTTGATGTACCTCAAGGTCTCACACGCCTCTGTCAACCCCAGCAATTTGGGGGGCAGTTGCCTCCATGACACACATCTGAACATCGGTGCACTTGCTCCTTCAGATTGCACCATGCAGGTACGGTGTCTGTCTGTTCCATCCTGTGCTCTGTCCCTGCATGATGGTACATTGATGCACTTGTGACAATATGATGAATCACTGTCCGACAGATTGACTGTTACGTCCACATCTCTATGAGCAGGTGTTATTTTTGTACTTGTGCCATACATTGTGAGCGCTTTTAGATACTTGTATTATGTATTGGCCATTTATCTGTCTCCTTTGACATTAATTACCATAGAACAGTCTGGTGAACATTTTACATAACATATGGGATGGTTTATGTGACACACAGGCGATTTGTTGTCTAGTTTAGCATGGTGGTAGGGGCATACTCCCTCATCTATGTGTTTCTTTTGGAAACACAAAATCAAATTAGTTTTAGTTCTAAGGGATACACACGATGTTGCACTTCCATGTACACATTCTCAGATGGTTTGGTGGGCACAGATGATTGGCCCTTTGTCATTATTGAATGGCACCTGGAATTTGCCAGGGCTGTGTGCACTACACAGAGGTTGGATTTTCGGTGAAAAATGTAGTCACAACCTGGGTACGGGCAGCCTCACCATGTGCCCTTTGACCTGCCATGTACAGGCTGCATGTATGTGGTTGGGGATACCACCATGTCCACAGGTACGCCACGCCGTGTTGCAACATTGTGCAGGACACATGCTGCCACAATGATCCTGCACACTAGTGGTGGTGCATATAGCAACTCACCACCAGAGTGGTCAAGGGAGCGGAAACGTGACTTGAGCACTCCGAAGGTGTGCTCCACTATTGCGCGAGTTGCAATATGGGCTGTGTTGTATCTTACCTGGGGCGGTGTGGCAGGGTTCTGTATTGGCGTCATCATGTAGGTGCTCAGAGGGTAGGCACTGTCCCCTGTTGAGTTGAACATTTTTGTCATTGGTGTATATTTGTGTGTGACATGCATGCATGTGCAGGGGCATTTATACTCACCAATGAACCATGTGTTGCAATACTTCCCAGCTTCCAGGGCCCGGTGTAGGGGTGACATTCCGAATATGAAACTATCATGGGTGGACCCTGGATAGTTGGCATATACAGAAGTAATGATGCCCTTGGCATCACATACAACCTGCACGTTGATGGAATGCCAGTGTTTGCGATTGCGATATATGTGCTCTGTAGCCCTAGGTGGACGTAGAGCCACATTTATATATTTATTTAATTGCATTTGTTAATACGCCCAAGCCCAGAGGTAACACGGCGTAGGTTACAGGTAGCTTGCTGGTTACATAGAGGTAGAAGCATACTTGGCACAGTAGAAGACAGAGTATAAGGAAACAAAGAAACAAGTCAACTTGGCAGAACATGTGTGTACACAATGTGGAGGAGCATATGTACACAACAAAAAGAAAGGGTAGCGAAATTCAGAGGTTACAGTTGAAGTGGTAGATATATATGCAACAGAGAATATAACAGTCCAGAGATTGTGTACTGGCCCCAGCATTAGAATTATAATTTATTTAATAGCCAGGTTTTTAGCAGTTTCTTGAATTGAGTGTGGGAGGTTTCATTACTGATGTTTGTTGGGAGAGAATTCCATAATCTGGGGGCAGCAATCGTCAAGTTGGGGTGACCGTTTCTCTTATTCTTGAAACGGGGGTGTACAGGAGGGCAAGATATCCACTGACGGGCCCATAGGCCAGTGCTCACCCTCTTACCTGTAAGACAAGATAGCTGCACCATGTGAGGAATGGGGGTGCAGGATTCACTTACTCCAACACGACTCAATAAGGAGGACTCAGTAGTTTGGCAAAGGGAAGTCTGTTTAATGACAAGTACATGAAACAGGGAAACAATTGGAAATCAGCATCACTGTGATCGCCTGTCTCGCTTCAACTTCCTCGAACTTCAGTCGAACAGCAACTTTTATACACAAAACCCGTCATCATTGACGTCTAACTCTACAAAACTCGTCATGCAATATAATTGGTTAGGAAAGGTAACTTAAGTGTAGGTGCTATATCTGTATATGGTAACAGAGCATGCGGATTGGATAACTCTAATCGGGTGGGCGTCTACGTCCAACCCTCTACATCACGCATGTTAGACGTCACTACAACTACGACGTCCCATTGGTTCTATGATCTATAGGACCCTAGATAACTTGGTCCATTGTGATTGGGCAGGTTACACCCTTAGACATAAATCTTCACTTTTTATTAGCAACATGCAGAATGGACACCCAGGTCCCTCATGCCCCAGGATTCACCATGCCTCCTTTCTATCAATCAGTATCTTTGGGCTATGTGTCAATTAGTTGGCTGGGTATGACCTTGAAACTGTAGCCCCTTATCAGGAAAAGTTATGGCATCCTCGGGTTCTGCATGACATCAGGCGGTGGTACCTCTTCCTGCCTGGCTGGTCACGTGTTTCACCATGAATCTGCTTCAGTTTCCAGCTTTCCGTGTATTTGATTCTTCTTTAGCCTTGCCACCTGCCTGGGCCCCGCTTATCTTGACCTTCATGGGGCAGGCTGGTATGCTCTAACGTTTCGATTCTCCAGCGTTGCCGCTCTCCCCCTTTCCTTGGGTTGACCTTGAATTCCCAGGCATGAGCTGCTCTTTGTTGAATTTCGATTCTGCTCTTCTTTCTGGCTTCAGCTGGAATATGAAACCTGGCCTAATAGGCCTCTGTCTGCCTGGGCATACTTCTGCTTTACAAAATGGAGTCGCACTTGTATACTGTGCCTTATTGAGGTAGATATATGGTTGGCGCTTGCCACTCTATTCTTCTACTAAGCATTGCAAGTAGTATGGTTTTCTTAGCTTCTTGCGTTCCAAGCTTACTTACACGCGTTAACTGGTCGGTTACTTCCATCTTGTCTCATAGCAATGTTTCCTTACGTTTTAACATCGTCTTTTTCCTGTGTCCATTACATCTATTTTCATAGCTACTCGCACTGGCGTGCTATCTTCGATAGCCGTTTTCGTTCATTCGCGAGTCTGTGCAGGCCCTTGTGTCATTTCCACTGGCCCTCCATTAAGGCTCTTTGGGTTTCTTCATGGACCGTCTGTAGGTACTCTTCATTTCGTCTCAGCGGCTGGTGCGGCTGTCTGATAGGGTACCGTGCTGCCCAGGCCTGTCTGGTTATGGGCGCTTCAACAGGTATGGCTCTTCTGATGTACAATGGGCAGAGCCCCAGCGCGGCTCTCTGTTGGTTCATTTGCTCCTCATACGTCACATACCTTGGCGAGTACGTTCCTGGTACCTGGAGATGGGGGGCAGGCTTGCAGGCCATGCTTGGGACCTCCTCTACACTCCCCCCTCTGGTTGGTTCATCAACCACATCTGCTTCTTCTTTTGCATGTATTTCCTTATTGTTTTCAGTATCCTGTGCATCTTTGGAGTCCATATTTTTATCACACCCTTCACACTTCCTGCTGCTTTTACATGTTCATCTTTATTCCATGTCAGTAGCTGGCATTGTCCATTTGGGCTTCAATAGATCCATTTTCCCTTCATACTTTCTTCGTTTCCTGGGATATGTGAACTTAGTTCCTTCCGGCGCAAATTCACTGGCCTTCACAAAGTCTCTTATTTCTTCATCAGTCAGGTCTCTGGGCTTCCACCCTGATTCGACATCAACCATTATTTTCATCCCAATGGCTTTCTTCGCAGTTTTCTGGCACTGTGTGATGATTATCTTGATAACACAACATCCTAGCAGTATCATTGCTAGTAAGGCTCCCAGCACCTTGAATATATCTACCATCCATTGAGGTACCCACGAGAACAGGGCTCCAAACCAGCTGTCATCGCCCACTGCATCACTTTCATTGATCATCTGGTTTTAAAGGCTTGTCAACATACTCATAGCCTCTGTTAGGGTTCCGTTTTCTTCATTGTGCGATGGTATAAATGTGCAACATGACTCTCCGATTTTTGCGCAAACACCTCCATCCATCGCTGTGATCATGTCAAGTACATAACTGTTCTGGATGGTCATCAATCTGATTGCTCTTAGTTCCTCTTTGATCGCGTTAAACACTTTTATGGTGGTGTTGATGGTCTGCAATAACTCCCATCTGGTTATCTGCAGCCATTTAGCATTTACTCCAACTTGGATGTGTGGCAAGAGCATTGTGGTGAATACTGTTGAGGTTTGGGATTGCATGGAATGCCTCTTCAGATTTGGCAGAAAAGTAATTTTCTCTCTTCATCCTGGATATCAGTTCCACAGATCTCCTTTTCCTTAGATGAGCATCTGCTTTCGGGAAACTGTCCAAATTCAGGTCATTGTTTGGGATCACTAGTGCAGGGACGAGGACATTCACCAGTGTGCATATGCCCCCCCAGTTCTTCGGCAGTCTTATGTGTCATTCCTGGGGCTTCAAAGATTCGTCCGCAGCTTTGATTCTCCCCCATCTTTCTTGTGCCGTTGCTTCTGAAGCAGAGTTTTGGGCTTTCCAGTGGTACTATTTGCAAGGGTCCTCCTCTGTCCTCGACCAATGTCAGCAGTTTTACCTACTTTGGCCATAGAGGTTTGCATAACCTCTGCGAATTCTCTATTGCTTCTCGACAGGCTCCAAGGACCATCCAAGCTCAGCAGATCACTACTCCTTCTTCCCATCCATCTGGGGAAACCACTGTTCCCCAAATCTGCATTTGGCCTCTGTTCTTCCAATTTTGAGTCTCTTCTGTAGTTTCTCCTTGAACGTTCAGTTCTGGGTTTATCTCCCATCTTACTCCTGATCCTTTGACGCCAGGGTTCTCGTACCTGATCACGTGATTCCTGGTGTGCGCCCTGTTTCTTGTTTTAATGTCCTGGATGTAGCCATCTTCATCTGGGTAATTCTTTTCAGTGGCCCATATCAGTGAGGCGTCTCTTCCCATGAATTGTCCTCTGATGTTGCACATTGCTACGTGTGATATACAATGTGCTGTAGGGACATCAATTTCTACAGCCACAAAGATTTTAGATTTTCCCATGCTGCATGGTAAGAGTGCACAGACGAAGCATTCTGCTTCTGACTGTCTTCGTCCTACTTCCTTCATGTACTGGTACCATATGCTGCTTCTGAGATGGGCTGTGCTGTCCAGGTAATCGTTGAGTTCGTTGTTATCTTCATGCGGGCTTCTCTTGATTCTCAGCGTTCTTCTGTAGTTTGCTATTACTATGTTTTTAAATGCGTCTGTGCTGCTTTTCCACTCTGGGCGTCTTGGTAGAGCAGGCTGCCTTGGCCGTATCGCTGTGGTAGGAAAAGGTTTTGCGTTTCTTTTCCTTTGTCTTCATAATTTTTCATGGATGTTCTCCAACCACCATTTGCTCACCAACTCCCCTAGGCATGGCTGTGTCGCAGGCCTGGTGCTTGTTCCTTGTGTTGGAGCTGGCGTGCTTGCTGTTATAGTCTCTGTAGTTCTATTACACAGCTCCTCGTGCAGTTTCTTTGCTCTGACTATGAATGGGAACAAATAATCTATCAGCATTTGTGTTTTCTCTGTGAGTTCCTTTGTGGCTACTTCTGTTCTTTTGAGGGATTTTGCTATGCCCTCTCTCTTTGGTTTCTCACTTGGTTCTTCTTGGTTAGTTCCACTATTTTCTGGAACTGGTTGTTCGGTACGCAGTCTCCCCTTCTTTGCTGCCTTCGTTTGAGGCACTGTAGTCATTGGGCCTCATTACGACCCTGGCGTTAAGGGTTTAACAGCGCCGTAAAAGGTGTTGGCGTCGTTAAACCCTTAACGCCTGATTACGAGGTTCCTTTGCGGGACCCGACCTTAACGGCCGTTTTTTTTTTTTGCGGTACCGTTATTAGCGCCTTCCCCATTCCCATTGAGCCCTATGGGGCAAAAATGGGAATGGGGAAGGGCCATGACGGCATGGGGAATTACCGCCCCACCATCCTCGGAATGGGATGGTAATTCCCCATTCCGCCATGGCGGACACCGGCATGGACCATGGTGCTAATAGCACCATGGTCCTCCGCCTGGGTCGTAATGAGGCCAATTGACACTTGTCCTTGTTTGTGTGCATCCTGTGTGTGGGTGCGTGCAGTGGTCAGTGCCACGTTTTCATCCATTCTGTGCTGAACCTGGGCCTCATTACGAGGTAAGTGGTAAGGGATTACTGGCACCGGTAAGGACGTTGGTGCCGTTAATCCCTTACCACCCTATTCCGAGGTCCCTTAGCGGGTCCCTTCCTTAACGCCTGGTTTTACCAGGCGTTATGGAAGGGACCCGTTAAGGGACTTCAGAGCTAATAACGGTACTGCAAATTGCGGTACCGTTATTAGCTCCATCTCCATTCCCATTGAGCCCTATGGAGGCTCGAATGGGGAATGGTTCCCGGAATGGGGACTTACCGGGTCCTCCAAGGTTGGAATGACCCGGTAAGTCTTTCTTGGAACTTTTTCTTGGAACTGGAATAACTATATAGGGTCTAGGTGCTTTCCTGGGACCCAGACGTTCATCATCTGGTGGGTGCACGGACATTGGGGCGCTTCGTGCACCAATAAAGAATGCGGTTCTGATGGTCAATGACAGAAACACAATAATAATAACTATACATATGCACAATATCGTTTTATAGGACAACCTGCAGCATTTTCTTCCAGGGAAGTGAGGGCGCCCCTCTGCCTGTGGGAGGACTAGGTTACTGTTCTGGGCCCCCATTTCAAGCATTGGACCATTACCAACATTTACTTATTTTTTCCTCTTTTTCACTTCGATTTCGTTGCTCAAGAGTGCGTAGATTAAAAAAAAGATGACTTTCCTGCTGAGTGGATTGCCACTAGATAGTTTAACTTAATCCACAGCGATGGCCTCCGCAATGACAGTCAGCAGTTGCCAGATTAATTTCTTGTTAGCAGGGTCTTGAATGAAGTCTGTTACACTGGTTTCTCTTCCCACGAGTGATGGATATGATATTACCACCAGCTGGAAATAAGTGAGCACATTCCACTTGAGATTTCTGCTAGGAGATACCATTAGTTCTGTAAACAAAGTCTTGTCACCGGTTACCTCAGGGCGCTGTGTTAGGTTCCAGAAAATGTCTTATTCGCAGTGTATCAGCGTCTTGATTCTTTATACTACTAGAGCCTGACGTGATTTCAAAAGTTCATTTTATCAACATTGTTGTGGCCTTGTATGTGAAGTTCTCTTCTCCACCCTGCAACTGTGGCGCACAGAGTGTCCGTATTATTGTTTTTTTGTTTTTTTATCACCCTTCTCTGATCTGCGGAAATGTCCTGTTTAAAAGCCACAATTTAAAAGAGTTATTTTACCTTTATTTTGCTGCTCATGCGTCCTTCTTCCTCACCATGGATCTTGTCTGCACGTGCTGAGGTTCTTCCCCGTTGTCTGTGGTCCCTTCGTGGTTAGATGCAGTTGGAGGGCTCTCCCCTATGTATGGTTTAATGTTATTTAGGAAGAGCCATGCCCTCCTTCCTTGAAGCTTGATGGCTGAAGTAGTGCAGTCCTCCACGATGAAAGGGCCATTAAATCGTGGCTCGTCCCATCTCTTTCTTGTGAAGTTCCTTATAAGCACAGCATCACCAGGGAAGACGAGAGGCGCACATAAACCTTGCGCGGCATCTGTTTCAGCACTTCCTGTTGTGTTTTGTACTGTGCTGCACCCTTTTCGCTGTCGCTGCAGCTGGCCTGAAATGACAGAGACGCTGGATGTCATACAGTTCAGGTAATCCTGCATCTCTGTCCCCAAGACCTCGCTTGATGGCTGGGCATCACATCTAGCTCTATCTCAGGGGGTAAGAGGGGTCCTCATCCTTCTGCCTGTGACTATCTTGTGCGACGTGAGGTGATGGTTGGAGCCGAGTTGGTTCCGAAGTGCATACAATGCCAGTGGTAGACAGTGCAGTCATCCCTTTTTTAATGTGAGTTTCAGCTTGGCTATCCTCTCCTTTAACAAGCCGTGGAGCTGTTCACATATGCCATTCCCCTCCGGATTATACGCCGATGAGAACTTGTGCTTTATACCAAGCAACAAGCTGATCTGCTCGAACACTGAATTGACAAAGTGAGCCCCATTATCTGACCTCATTACCTCGCACACCCCCCATCTAGGGAACACTTCCCTCACCAAAAATTTGGCAGCACAGGTAGAGTCTGGGTGTGTACAGGGACCTGCTTCTATCCATCTAGAGAATGGACACACCACCACAATTAAATATCTGTACCCGTTGCATACTTGAATCATGTCGACGTAATCGACATGCAGATGCTGAAAAGGCCCATTTGGCCGGGGGGATTACTCCTCCCATTACCTTTAATTTGTGCCCAGCGGTGAACTGCTGGCAGATAATGCAGTTCACCATGAAAAATGCAACATGCTCTGCTAAATTCGGTGTAAACCAGTCTTCTGCGAGCGTTGCAATGAGATTTTCCTTTGTCATATGTATAGGGTAGTGTAATTGCTCCAATGCTACCTTCAGTAGGGCGACAGGCATTACTGGTTTACCAGTGCTGTCTTGCCTCCACAATCTGTTGGAGGGGCTTAAAGAGCATCCATGACGCTTCCATACATTCTTCTCCTCCTGAGGTGCCTCCCCCTGGAGCTCCATTAGCTGAGTCTGCCCCATGTTGCTATAGGGCTCTGGTGTGGCTCATGCTACCATCATCCTCTCATGGGTATGTGCCACCTCCACGTCCATGAACGGTTCAGTCTTGGATGCCATACGCTTGGCTTCCGTGTCCGCTTCATGATTTCCACGTGACACGAAATCCGCCCCTTTGGTGTGGGCGTTGCATTTCACGACCGCTATGCCCACTGGGAGCTGTAGTGCTTTTATCAACCTGTCCAATAAGGCTGCATGTTGCACTGGCATGCTGTCTGCTCGGAGGTAGCCCCTCCTTTTCCAGCGCGCAAGTCCTGTATGCACTGTGGATGTCACATAGGCAGAGTCACTGTACACCGTTACCTCCTGGTCTGTATGATTCTCAATGGCGAGTATCAACGCCAATAATTCTGCAGCCTGTGCTGAATAATGAGATGGTATTCGTGCACTAACGAGTACTTGGAATTCTCCGTTTGGCATGTGTTTTATTACGGCAACACCTGTATATCTTTGTCCGTCTTGTTGGTCGATTCTCGAAGAACCGTCAATGAACAGAATCTCACCACCTGCCAGGGCATTTTCCTTTACCCTGGGGATTTCATCATAGAATTCTTTGTAATTCACACAGTCATGTATAGGTTCTCCCTCAGTGACTGGTTCAGCTATGAAAGTGGCTGGATTTTACAGTTTTACATCAAACTATTTTGATCGATGGGTTAGAGATAATCACCTCATAGGCAGAAGCTCTCTGAGATGTCAGCGTTCCCTTTGGTTTTTCTAGTATGGCGAATAATGAGTGCTCGACATACAATGTCATCGAGCACCCCATCACTATGGATGATGCCTTCTCAATGGCGAATGCGGCGGCAGCGAGATTTTGTTCGCATGGGAAGTGGCCTCTCATAACCGGGTCCAGACTCCCGCTGTAATACGCTAGGGGCTTATACCCCAGCGAGGTTCGCTGAGCGAGTACTGCTGTCATAGAATTGCTATCAGTATGTGAAAACAGGTAGAAATCCTCTGCATAATTTGGGATCCCTAGAACCGGGGCCTTACAAATTGCCCCCTTGAGTTCTGAAAACCCCTTCTCCATTGCCTCAGTCCATTCAATGTTTTCTTTTGTTGCATGGCCTTTTTTAGGGCCTGGAGCAAGGGCTTGGTATATGAGCTATAATCGAAGACCCATGCTCTGACATAATTGATATGATATGATATGGTATTTATAACGCGCCTATACACAAGTGTTTCAAGGCGCGATGACGCAGGGGGGGGAACAAGGGGAGACATACAATAATCCTACTAGGCCAGGTGTCATTCAGATCTCGCAAGTGCAAGGGAGGAGGGGAAAGGAAGAAGTGCAAGGGGAAAGGGAGAGGGGAAAGTGCAGTACAGGTTAATAGCATACAGGAAAGTAACAAGGGCCAGCTAGTGGCAGTGCGAGTAAGTGCAGATAAGTGCTGGGAAGGAGGGGCTGTAGGGATACAGAAACAGTCCCGTAGTCCAGGGGGTGCCAGGGAGGCAGTGCAGGGGAGAGAGACTGGGCCAAGGACCGAGAAGGTGAGTGGCCCAGTTGCCGATTCGGTGCAGTTTAGTAACTTTAGCAGGGGACAGGGGAGAGAAAGCGGAGGCGAAGAGGAAGGTTTTGAGGTGCTTCCGGAACCGGAGATGGTTCTCCTCAAGTTTCAGGGGGGCAGGAAGGCTGTTCCAGAGGGAGGCCCCTGCAGCGGAGAGAGATCTGCCACCAACTCGTTGTTTGGAAAAGTGGCTGACCATGAGGGAGTTGGAGGCGGATGAGCAAAGAGCTCGAGAAGGAAGATATTTAGGAAGAGGGAGTTGAAGGTATTTTGGCCCAAGGCCCCAGAAGGCCTTGTGGACAATGCAGAGGGTTTTGAACTTGATCCGCGCAGCCACTGGGAGCCAGTGTAGTGATTTCAGTCCTGGAGAGATACAGTCCATGGGCTTGAGGCCAAGGACAAGTCTTGCAGTTCTGTTCTGGATGAGTTGCAAAGGGCGGAGAGTAGAGGCAGGAAGATTTAGATAGAGGCTGTTTCAGTAGTCCAGCTTCGAGAGAACCAGGGCTCTAGATACAGTGAGCTTCTGGGGGAAGGAGAGGAAGGGAAGGATACCTCTGAGGAGGTGTAGCTGGTAGTGTGACTTCTTAGAGACGTCAGATATGTGAGGAGAGAAGAAGAGTGTGGAATCGAAGATGACCCCGAGGTTTTTTGGGAGGGAGTGTGTGTGCCGATGAGTAGGATCTCAGTCTTACTGGCATTAAGGCAGAGGTCATTGGTGGCACACCAGTCCTGGATAGCAGAAAGACAGTCAGAGATGAGGGAAGGAGAAGAGGAGGCCGAGGGTAGCCTGAAAATGAACTGGGTATCATCCGCATAGCACTGAAAGTAGGGGCAGAGGGCAGCGATGCGGTGGGCGAGAAGTGCCAGATACTGGTTGAAAAGCCAGGGGGAGAGGTTAGAACCCTGGGGACACCACAGGTAGAGAAAAAGATGTCAGAAAGGAAAGACCCCAGTTGGACCTGGGAGGGTCGATTAGAGAGGAAAGAGGTCAGCCACGCCAGAGCCTGACCAGTGATTCCCAGACTATCACGGAGACGGTTGAGCAGGATGGTATGGTTGACAGTATCAAAGGCAGAAGAGAGATCAAGCAAAATGAGAACACAAGGAATGTTAGAATCAAGGTTCGAGAACAGGTCCTCACGGATGTTCAGGAGAGCAGTTTCCGTGCTTCTGGCGGCTCTGAAGCCAGACTGATGGTCATGAAGACTGCCAACAGATTCAGCATGGAGATTAAGCTGGGAGATGGCCAGTTTCTCCAGGAGCTTGCCCAGGAAGGGAGAGATAGAGATAGGGCGGTAGTTGGCTGGGCAGGAGTGGTCGGAAGAGGGGTTCTTAAGAAGGGGATGCACTAGGGAGTGCTTGAGAGGGGAAGGGAAGACTCCAGAGGCGAAAGAGTGATTGCAAAGGCCTAGGAAGCTCTGCATTTGTTTTATCGTGAACGGCTTAGCCGTGTTCATGATAGCTTCAGCCCTTTCTGGGATTACCTTTTTCCCCTCATGTGGGATTAACTGGCCTATGTACAGCACCTCTTGTTGACAGTATTGTAATTTTTCCTTATCAACTTTATATCCTTTCTCAGCTAAGATAGCCAGTAGCTGGACAGAGTCGCGCCTGCATTGTTCCTCAGTGACGCTGGAGATCAGAATGTCATCCACATACTGCAAAACGACACTGTCTACCGCAATATTGCTTAGGTCCATTTGCAGGTCTCTGTTGAAAATGTACAGAGACTCACAATACCCCTGTGGCAATCTTGTGCTTTTCAGACGCATTTGTCTGAAAGTAAATGATGTCAGATCTTGCGAATCACGGTGCACAGGATTGAGAAAAACGCATTTTTCAAGTCAATCACCGTGAAATATTTTGCCTCAGTGGGTATGTTGCATAAAATTGTGGATGGTTTAGGGACTAGAGTGAACTTGGCTTCGACAATATCGTTTAATGCCCTTAAATCTTGGATCAAACACCAAGACCCTCCCTTTCATTTCTTGACGGGGTAAATCACTGTATTGCAAGGTGATTCTGACGTCACTAGGATGCCCTGTTCTATCATGGTGGAAATTGTCTTTGCGATCCCTTCCTCCGCTTCTCTGGACATGGGATATTGTCGCACCTCTTGGTAAAATTGCTCCTGGTTTAAATTTCATTTTCACTTCACTTTCTCCCTTCAAGCGGCCTATGTCATAAGGTCCTGTAGTCCATACTGTGATGGGTACTAGGGCCATGTCATCGTCAAAGTATTCTGGACGTATCAGTGCCGACATCATTCTTTGTGGCACCTCCCGTTTGATCATTTTGACCCAAAATATGAGACTCACTTCCACCCTTGTCTCTTCTAGGTCATGGTGTTCTTCGAACAGATCATCATCGGTGACATCGGTCACTCTGTACCCTTCTTCGATGGCGATAATCGCGCACCATTGTCTCCCTTCGTCATAGTATCCTTCAACCAATACCACTTTCCCTCGCACTGCGGCAGATTGTATCATTAAAGGAAATACTTGTCCCTCATCTTCGCGCATAGGTATTCTTGGTCTGAATAGGAACTCATCGGGGGTTCCCATAGTTTTATCTGTGAGGCCTGGCAATCCCGCCATGAGCACCCCCACTCCATATGCGAAGACTTCTGGTTCTAAGGGTATAGCTCTCATGGCAATGCGTCCTGAGTATGCTCTAATCATTTTGCATACATTTAAATAATGCATTCTTGGAGTGGAGCACACAATACCATTCTCGGTAAATGAGATTGTCATATTCAACTTTGTCATCAAGTCCTGACCCAGGATGTTTACTGGGGTCTGACGTGAAGACAATAAGGGTACATTCATTTCACACTCTCCTACAGAGACTGGGAGCGCGTCTGTGAAGGGAACTCTACTGTGAGCTCCTGTGAACTCTGAGAATCTATGGCCTCGCCGGACAAGGAAAACCTGCCTTCTCGTATGCACGAGCGCGTTGCACCCGTGTCAACTAAGAAAGAATATTCTCTGCCCCTTATGACGACATTCACCCTAGGTTCCCTATTAGGGTCTGGTCTCACTGATAGGATAGAGCACATCAGAGTCCCCCCGTGAGCTGTCCTATTTCATATATAGGTGCGGCCCACTGTATGCCTGTGGATTTCCCCCATTTCCAGGGTTGACTCCCCCTCTGGAGTTAGTGCCCTGAGGCATTTGCGGCGGTGCCTGCTGGGATTGTCCCTGTGGCAAGTTCCCCATGCTCGAGGGTTGAACCACTTGCTGCACACCTTGCTGCAAGCCTGATGCCTGCTGCTGCACTGTGCGATTTTGTGCACCGCCCTGTTGTGGGACGGCAGGCTGATTCAACATGCCTGTTCCCATTCCTTAGCAGTTTTGCCTCATGCCTTGGCTTCTGCACATGCGCGCCACATGTCCTGTCATTCCACATAGCCAACACACTGGCGGTGGTCTGGCCATCTGACCATCTGGCGAAGCTGGACTGCCCATCTGCACATTTTGAAATCCACCTTGGTTAGCCAGAAAACCTCCCTGGTTATGTCGAAACCCACCCTGGTTAGTCTGCCATCCTCTTCCTCTGAAACCCCTACCCCTCGGGTAAAATCCCTGCTACCCTGGTTATTCTGCGATGGGTTGGTGGCTTGTTGTGCGCTAGGTTCAGGTGGGCTTGTCATCATGGCTCGCTCGAGAGCATACTTTGAGAGTTTCTTTTGCACCAGCTTTGCCTCCTCACCCTTACGAGTTGCCCCCTTTTTCTGGTTTTTCTCTTGCAACAATCTGCAGTAGTGCACAATTGTCAACTGTATTTCGGCCCAGGGTTTAGCTTCTACTCCTACTAATTTCTTGAGCTGCTTTTGCACCGGTTCAGGCAATCCCTGGCATAATATGTGGTAAAATACGGGGATAGATTTCGTCCAAGACTCATGCGTTTCGAGCACCCATGCATCTTGAAAATTCTGGATATAAATCAACGGATCTTCTGACTCTTTCATTTTCCGAATCATTATAGCTCCCATATCGGAAGTGTCAGGGTAAAGCGTTCGTAGCGCTTTCCACACTGTTGCTCTACAATTGTTAAATGGCGCTCCATCATGGGAAGTGTTACTTATGGTTACTCGAGGGTACCCAGCCCGTTTCCATACATCGTCTGCCCTTTCACCAAGTATGGCGATCAGGAGGCCCTTAATGTCCCCTATAGCTAAGGTGACACCCGCTGTCATTTTCTCTAACTCGTGGATCCACTTCCTGACTCCCGATGTCAGCATTGGAAGCTTGTTTTTTAGGTTCTCTCGGTCCATGTGTGGCCATGGAATATATTGCGGTCTTGCTCCCCCTTTTCTAACATTGGGAATTGGAACACGTAGTCTTCCTTCTCTTTCCCCATAGCTCTCCTGTCTATAGCTGGGGTATCATTCCCACATTGCCTTCTACCTGGCAATTCCCTCAATCTGTCTGTATAGGCTGGTGCTGCCGCCCCCCTCTGACCGTGGGGTGCTCCTCCATTTCTGCCGGACTGCGCAACAGACTTTGGTGTCCTAGTTGAGGACTCACTAGCGTCTGTCCACCGTACCCTTTGGTCCCTTGGGAGCCGCTTTTCGCGCCGTCTCCCTTCATCATGTGCCTCATCCTCTGTCTCTTCACCAGAGTCGGACGATGATTGTTCCCAGTTCACGCAACTCCTTGCATCTTCTTCGTTCTGACCAATCTCCAGTCTGTCTAGGGACAGTCCCCTGCTCCCACTACTTCGAGTGACATCCTCAGTGTCATATAGCTGAGTGCTCTCTAAGCGCTCATCTTCCCCTCCCCCATGGGATATTTGTTCCAGCCCCATCTCATCGTATATTTTATCAATCATTTCCCTGATGCCTCTGGTATGGAAGTCATCCTCAATATTTGCCCCACACGTACCTGGTACCGAGTCATTTGCAGGGAAGAATTCTTCTATGTCTTCCTACTCTACAACAGGATTGGGTTTTTTAACTTCCTGCTCCAAATATTCAAGATCTCGTGCCCTTTGTCTGCGCTTACGTTCTAGTTCCTCATCTATTTCCTTGCGCTTCCTCGCTTCTTCTCTAGCCTTATCTACTTCCCTCATCCTTTTGTTTCTACGTTCCTTTGCCCTTCTAACTTCTTCATCTTCTCTTCTCTTACCTCTCTTCTCACGTGCCCTTTGCTCTTCCTCCAACTTTTGCTTATCCTGTCTGTGCTGGTCATAGGCTGCCTTCTGTTTGCGATCGAGCTGTTTCTCTTGCTCTTCGCGATATAGTTGCTCTCGCCTCAGCCTATCCTTCCTTCTTATCCTTTCATCCCTCATTTCCTTTTCCTTCTCTTTTTCCCTTCTCTGTACCTCATCAGACCTCTCTCTTGGCCTTATATCATTACTTCCTTTTCCATCAAGCTTTAGCAATATCTGACCTCCCATCCATTCGTCCTTCGCGAATGATATCTCATCTGTTCTGTTTTCACTCCCTTTCCATTTCTTTCCCTCTCTCTCCCTAACGAGAGATGCACAACTCTGTGCTTGGTCCCTCCCTTTATCATTATCACGCCTCTCCTTGTCCCGCTGGACTGCGGAGGCAAAATTAATTTCCTGCTCCTTCTCTTTTATTTTGTCACTATTGTACGTAGGTGACTCATAGGCAGGGTTTCTGTACCCTGTGGCTGCCTTTAGTTCTCTTAGCGGGTAGAGTCCCTCTGACTTACTTCCCTCGATGACTGGCTCAGGTGGGGCGGGTGGCGCGGTAGGCGTCTCACCCCCCTCCGTGCATAAGTTTAATATCCAGTCTGCGGGCGGTTCTTCCTCCTTCGTCTGTTCAAACATTTTCCACAGTTCTAGAACAGCGAGGCGTTTCTCTAATTTTTTGCCTGTATAAGTTGCATGTAGGTAAGTTGTCATATTTTGTAAGATGGCTTTAGATAGGGACCCATTCTGTGGCCAAGGCATAAACATCTTGTGGGCGGTACCCTTAACCCACTCTGTGCTGTACTTTTTAAGTTTAGGTGCATGTTTGGGTAACTGCTTACACAGATGCGCAAGTGGGGTAACCTCCTCCATTCTCAATTTCGTCACCAACAATATTTATGCTGTTTTTTTATCCTTCCAATAGTATGAGCGAGCACCAAATACGCAAGCTCCAATCCAATCTTTTCCCGGCAAAATTTTATACTCTCAATTCGCTCAAGAACATCAATCCATTGGCAATTCCCTCTCAGTTACAGAATCGCGTAAAACCAAATTTCATTTTAAACAATCAATAATACAGTTCTTCTTACATTCGACATACAACAGAACACATAAGACAGACACTTGACATACTAGACGGACACCAGCTGGTCACACATATACCTGCCTTCTAACTAATACCCCGCCATGGGGTCTAAACGAACCCCATTTGTGCCGTTTTTAATCGTCACCGTAGCCTAGTCGTCCCCTATTATATGGGCTCTGGGTTCACGTTTCTTCACACTGCTTTATTAAAGCGCAAGAACAAGGAGAATCCTTACGTTTATCTCTTGGGTGCCCCCCCGGTAACCTTACGTTTTTCTCTCGGGTGTCCCCCCGTTAATCTTGCGTTTTTCTCTCGGGTGCCCCCCCGTTAACCTTATATTTTTCTCTTGTGTGCCCCCCCGGTAACCTTACATTTTTCTCTCGGGTGCCCCCCCTGGTAACCTTATGTTTTTCTCTCAGGGCCCCCCCCGGTAATCTTACGTTTTTCTTTTATACTTGAGTCATTAACCCCTTATATATATACAGTCTTCTCTACTTCTGACTAGTTTATTTTTTCCTCCGCCACCCTCCGTTACCGTTCCCTTACTTGTTCTAATGCCTACAAGACATTTGCCAAAGTAACGAGTTTATTGTTTCACTCACCAATCGCATCTTTTTCCTCTCTGGAGTTTCGGGATCACCGCCCCTTCCTCTTCAGCCTCTTGCGGTCTTTTCGTCCGATTGGCTGCCTGTGGGAATGAGAAGGGTTATGCTTGGAAAGGCAGGTTCCTTCCGACCCACTGCAGATTTTTTATGGACTTACACTATCATTGTCCACGGGAAGCTTCTCAGTCTACTCAGCCGGAATGGCGAAAGGACTTGTGATATTGCCGAAGGCCCAGAGTTACTTTGTGCCGTCGGTCTAAAGGTGTCTTAAAATTACATAATTAATGATCAATAATCAATGGCCGAAACCATCCTCTGCTACCAGGTGTACAGGAGGGCGAGATATCCACTGATGGGCCCATAGGCCAGTGCTCACCCTCAAGTATCTGTAAGACAAGATAGCTGCACCATGTGAGGAATGGGGGTGCAGGATTCACTTACTCCAACACGCCTCAATAAGGAGGACTCAGTAGTTTGGCAAAGGGAAGTCTGTTTAATGACAAGTACATCAAACAGGGAAACAATTGGAAATCAGCATCGCTGCAATTGCCTGTCTCGCTTCAACTTCCTCGAACTTCAGTCGAACAGCAACTTTTATACACAAAACTCGTCATCATTGACGTCTAACTCTACAAAACTCGTCATGCAATATAATTGGTTAGGAAAGGTAACTTAAGTGTAGGTGCTATATCTGTTTATGGTAACAGAGCATGAGGATTGGATAACTCTTATCGGGTGGGCGTCTACGTCCAACCTTCTACATAACGCGTGTTAGACGCCATTACAACTACGACGTCCCATTGGTTCTAAGATCTATAGGACCCTAGATAACTTGGTCCATTGTGATTGGGTAGGTTACACTCTTAGGCATAAATCTTCACTTTTAATTAGCAGCCTGCAGAATGGACTCCCAGGTGCCTCGTGCCCCAGGATTCACCCTGCCTCCTTTCTATCAATCAGTATCTTTGGGCTATGTGTCAATTAGTTGGCTGGGTATGGCCTCGAAATTGTAGCCTCTTATGAGGAAAAGTTATGGCATCCTCGGGTTCTGGATGACATCAGGTGGTGGTACTTCTTCGCGTCTGGCTGATCACGTGTTAGTTCACCATGAATCTGCTTCAGTTTCCAGCTTTACGTGTTTTTGATTCTTCTTTAGCCTTGCCACCTGCCTGGGCCCCCCTTATCTTGACCTTCATGTGGCAGGCTGGTATGCTCTAAAGTTTCGATTCTCCAGCGTTGCCGCTCTCCTCCTTTCCTTGGGTGGACCTCGAATTCCCAGGTATGAGCTGCTCTTTGTTGAGTTTCGATTCTGCTCTTCTTTCTGGCTTTAGCTGGAATATGAAACCTGGCCTAGTAGGCCTCTGTCTGCCTGGGCATACTTCTGCTTTACAAAATGGAGTCGAACCTGTATAATGTGCCTTATTGAGGTAGATATATGGTTGGCACTTGCCGCTCTATTCTTCTACTAAGCATTGCAAGCAGTATCGTTTTCTTAGCTTCTTGCGTTCCAAGCTTATTTACACACGTTAACTGGTCGGTTACTTCCATCTTGTCTCATAGCAACGTTTCCTTACGTTTTAACATCGTCTTTTTCCTGTGTCCATTACATCTATTTTCATAGCTACTCGCACTGGCCTGCTATCTTCGATAGTCGTTTTCGTTCATTTGCGAGTCTGTGAAGGCCCTTGTGTCATTTTCACCGGCCCTCCATTAAGGCTCTTTGGGTTTCTTCATGGACCGTCTGTAGGTACTCTTCATTTCGTCTCAGCGGCTGGTATGGCTGTCTGATAGGGTACCGTGCTGCCCAGGGCTGTCTGGTTATGGGCGCTTCAACAGGTATGGCTCTTCTGATGTACACTGGGCAGAGTCCCAGCACGGCTCCCTGTTGGTTCATTTGCTCCTCATATGTCACATACCTTGGCAAGTACATTCCTGGTACCTGGAAACGGGGAGCAGGAGTGCAGGCCATGCTTGGGACCTCCTCTACAGGGGATAAGAAGGTGAGTACTAGTGTTCGATTTGAGGAGTCTGGTAGGGGTTTTACGAATGAGGCATTTGTTGAGGTAGGTGGGGGCATTTTGGGTAATGCATTTATGAGTGGTAGGGAGAGTTATGTGCAGGATTGTGGCTTGGATCGGGAGCCAGTGGACTTCTTTCCTAACTTGTGAGATATGATCTCTTTTTTTATACCTAGGGCTGCTCTCAGTGCTTTGTTTTGCAGTAACTGCAATTTGGTTTAATTATTTTTTGGTAACTAGCAAGAGTATATTACAATAGTCTAACTGAGACAAGATGAGTGCTGTCGTTATGGGTGCAATCGATGGCACCATGCACTTTAGGGAAGTGCACCACCCCTTAGAAGTCCTGGACCACGGCCTGCCTTTCTGCAGGTAATCTGGGCATGTAGATGTGCCTGCGGACTGAGGGGCATGCAGTCATTATTGCCAACACCTGGTGTAGGCAGCGTGACTGCATGGGCTGTGAAATGCCCCCAACTATGGCAGTTGTCTACTGAAATGACCCAGTGGCCAAAAAATGCAGAACATTGAGCACCTTTTCCAAGGGGCTCAGTGGTGGGGAGCACAGGGTGGGAGATGTACGGTCAACCTCCCACTCCGTGACCAGGTCTAATATGATATGAGGTGGAACCCTACACCTGCCATAGACCTGGTCATCAGGCACCCCAAAAAGGGTGGTCCTAGGAAGAAAAATCCGGGCCCTGGCCATCCTCCTCCTCCTCCTCCTGCGGTGTCCCACGATCACTGCTGCGACAAATGGTATATTCATCGTAGCTGTATACACGCATTTGTTGGTTGCTCTGGCTTTTTATGCATTTGTTTTTGTGCGCGTTGATGTTTCTGACAGCTATCGTGTGGCGTACGTGTTTTAGGATTTGCACGTATTTTACCGCGCCCCGGCAAGCCCTGTTCAATTCCATGAATACAGATTTTTAGCGCGCGTATGGGCGTTGCTAGGATTTTACTTTGGTACATCTCTCGTTATGCCCATATTTTCAACTTGTTGTTCCCCATTCCACATGTTCCGCCCCCTTTTTAGGTGACTGCGCAGGCACGGGCGGGCCTTTGTTTGGAGTCTTGCGCAAGGCGTTCGTGGTGTCGCAGTTTCGTTTTGGACCGGCCCAGATGCCTTGCAAGTCCCTGGTAAGCCCCGCGCATTATGTTCCATGAATACATAAATGGGTGCTTGCGCGCGATTTCGTGCGCAAGTCCCGTATTTTCCCCTCTAATAATTCCATGGATCGGGCCCACATGTATATTTTAACATGTACAAGTGTTCCCTATAAGTATTGGGTTATATAAGTGGTTCCATGTACATTATTATGAGTGCTCGGTAGTGCAGATGTTGATAACTGTTTACATTTGAAACAAGTAAACAGTAGGAGGTAGAATAAAAAAAATGAAAAGTACAGAGTTTTATAAAGAAATGAGATCGGACCATTAATTAGAATTTTATGGTAAGATTTGGGTATATTTTCATTTACTTCTTATGTGTGTAGGTGGCCAAAATAAGGACACAGAGAAACTTTCCAAGAAGTATTGTTATTTTTTTTTTTTTTTTTTTTTTTTATGGTTAATAAAATCAACCTTTCAAATATCAAAAAATATCACAATATCAAAACACTACAATTCATAAAAGATTTACAGTTTGTTCATTCACTACAGTTAAAATTCAGAATTTAGTGCCTCACAGTCACACTAACTATGGGTGTACACTAAATATTTCATCCAAAAATCGCACAATTGCTATTTTGGTCCTTAGGGCAGTTGCTGAAAAGATACAATGCCATAGGTTCGTATTAATATGTGCATTTTGGTCTTCAAAGAAATTTCCAAAGCATTTTTGTCGAATAGTTTGTACAAAACACTAACAGGGTAATTCATAGAATTTCGCAGAAAAGTGTCGCAAGCGGCTGGCGCAGAGTGTCCGCGTGCGATTGACTGCGCCAGGCACGTGCGCTAAAACCGATTTCCGCGCACAGCGTATTCATGGATTTTAGGCTCCCAAACCAGCCATGGCGCAGAGTATCGCAGCGACCCTGCAGCAGCGCCAGTAACGCCCCCAAGAACGCCCTCGCGCAAGGAAAAGCCATCAAAATCGCTAAATCATCGCAAAGGGCTGCGCTAACCCTGGACCAGTTTACAGGGCTGCCAAACAAGGAACGCAAAGCGGGTAACGTGCATATCAGGGGTACGCGTGAAGTTATACACGCGATTAGCCAGGGTACGTGTATTACAGGGGTACGCGGGAAGTTTAACACGCGATTGGCCAGGGTACGTGTATTACAGGGGTACGCGGGAAGTGTAACACGCGATTAGCCAGGGTACGTGTATTACAGGGGTACGCGGGAAGTTTAACACGCGATTGGCCAGGGTACGTGTATTACAGGGGTATGCGGGAAGTTTAACACGCGATTAGCCAGGGTACGTGTATTACAGGGGTACGCGGGAAGTTTAACACGCGATTGGCCAGGGTACGTGTATTACAGGGGTATGCGGGAAGTTTAACATGCGATTAGCCAGGGTACGTGTATTACAGGGGTACGCGGGAAGTTTAACACGCGATTAGCCAGGGTACGTGTATTACAGGGGTACGCGGGAAGTTTAACACGCGATTGGCCAGGGTACGTGTATTACAGGGGTATGCGGGAAGTTTAACATGCGATTAGCCAGGGTACGTGTATTACAGGGGTACGCGGGAAGTTTAACACGCGATTAGCCAGGGTACGTGCATTACAGGGGTACGAGGGAAGTTTAACACGCGATTGGCCAGGGTACGTGTATTACAGGGGTATGCGGGAAGTTTTACATGCGATCAGCCAGGGTACGTGTATTACAGGGGTACGCGGGAAGTTTAACACGAGATTGGCCAGGGTACGTGTATTACAGGGGTAGGCGGGAAGTTTCACACGCGATTAGCCAGGGCACGTGTATCACAGGGGTACGCGGGAATTAGCACATGCGATTTGGCTGTGTACGTGTATTACAGGGGTACACGGGAAGTTTTACACGCGATTCGGCTGGGTACGTGTATTACAGGGATGCGATTTGGCCAGGTACGTGTATTACAGGGGTGCGCAGGAATTATCACACGCGATTTGGCTGGGTACGTGTATTACAGGGGTGCGTGGGAATCATCACACGCGATTTGGCTGGGTACGTGTATTACAGGGGTGCGTGGGAAGTCACACGCGATTAGGCTGGGTGGGTCCTCACAGGTGTTCCCTGTACACCCTCCACGGCCCCTGCAGGCAGCCTACAAAACAGGGGACTACCCTGCACACCTGCTCATGTCCCCCTGCACCCCCACCCCCCAGCAGTGCAGGGGCAGCCTCCACCAGGCCCCCACCCATGTCTCCCACCACCCCCACCCCCCCGCCACCAGGGGCAGCCTCCACCAGGCCCCCACCCATGCCTCCCACCACCCCCAACCCCCAGCAGTGCAGGGGCAGCCTCCACCAGGCCCCCACCCATGCCTCCCACCACCCCCAACCCCCAGCAGTGCAGGGGCAGCCTCCACCAGGCCCCCACCCATGTCTCCCACCACCCCCACCCCCCCGCCACCAGGGGCACCCTCCACCAGGCCCCCACCCATGTCTCCCACCACCCCCAACCCCCAGCAGTGCAGGGGCAGCCTCCACCAGGCCCCCACCCATGCCTCCCACCACCCCCAACCCCCAGCAGTGCAGGGGCAGCCTCCACCAGGCCCCCACCCATGTCTCCCACCACCCCCACCCCCCCGCAACCAGGGGCACCCTCCACCAGGCCCCCACCCATGTCTCCCACCACCCCCAACCCCCAGCAGTGCAGGGGCAGCCTCCACCAGGCCCCCACCCATGCCTCCCACCACCCCCAACCCCCAGCAGTGCAGGGGCAGCCTCCACCAGGCCCCCACCCATGTCTCCCACCACCCCCACCCCCCCGCCACCAGGGGCAGCCTCCACCAGGCCCCCACCCATGCCTCCCACCACCCCCAGCAGTGCAGGGGCAGCCTCCACCAGGCCCCCACCCATGCCTCCCACCACCCCCAACCCCCAGCAGTGCAGGGTCAGCCTCCACCAGGCCCCCACCCATGTCTCCCACCACCCCCACCCCCCGCCACCAGGGGCACCCTCCACCAGGCCCCCACCCATGTCTCCCACCACCCCCACCCCCCCGCCACCAGGGGCACCCTCCACCAGGCCCCCACTCATGTCTCCCACCACCCCCACCAGTGCAGGGGCACCCTCCACCAGGCCCCCACCCATGTCTCCCAACACCCCCACCCACCAGCACTGTGGGGCACGTGGCCAGCAGGCAGTCAGGCAGCAGCAGATGGCAGGTGGGAGCGTGCTCAGGGCTCTGGGGGGCAGTAATTTGGCCTCCTGGCCAGGAGCGTGGTCTCTCGTGTGTGAACGCGTGGACAGCCTGATAGGGAGTGAAATCCCACACGTCAGCAAAGGCCCTTAGCGCGTAAACCCGTCAACAGCATATGCGCGCCTATAGTCACCTGCACGTGCAGGAAATTGTTGCGTGACACGTCCCAGTGTCAAAGCGTGTGATTGGTGAAAATGGATCTACACGTAGAAGTGACAAAGCGTGTGATTGGTGAAAATGGATCTACACGCAGAAGTGACAAAGCGTGTGATTGGTGAAAATGTACCTACACGCAGGAGTGACAAAGCGTGTGATTGGTGAACGTACACGCCGCGTAAGTGACGCTGTACGTGTGGGCCTGTATATAAGGTACATGTAGAACACCATTTCCTTGTACGTGCTTTTCGTGGAGAGCGAGTGGGTGAATTCTGTACTTCTTGTCGTTTCACACGCGATTTACTTCACGGCGTTTCCAGTTCGTATTCCCTGTTACCTCTGACAGCTTTTTCTCTTTTTTCTCTTTTACTGGTTTACCTGGGTCTGTTCCCTCAAACAGTGTCCCCTTCTACTGTTGTCCTGTCTTCTCAGACAGCGTACATATCTTCTTTTGGCGGGGGTTTAGCCAGCCAAACGCGCTCATTTTTCACGCTCTTTTACCTGGCAGACGGTGAGTCACGCACGTATCCAACTTCTGTGCTTGCCCCGTGTGTAGCCTACCCCTTCAGAGGTCATTCTAGGCTGCGTGTGACACGCATACGTTCATTCTTGTGTTACTGGGTGCCACAGCGTAGTGCAGGTTTTTCTTTCTGCACACGTGGTCTAGGAGGGGTTGCGTGCACGTCATCTCCCTTTTTTGGGCCTCCTGTGCGTTGCGTGACCCGTCATCTTTCCCCAGGGGTTACAATCAGCCGTGCTAGAGCACTAGGGTACAATTACCATCTGGTACCCAACCCCTTTGACCCCCAATTGCCCAGGACAATTGTCTACAGCCACTCCCATACGCACATTAATATCAGTGCCATGGCTGGGAGGCGAGGATTCCGTAAGGGTGGCAAAGGTGGAAGAGCCACAAGTGGTGGCCGTGGTGGATCCGGTAGGGGACGTGGTCGTAACTTGCAGGGTGAGCCTGTCCCCCCATGTGTGGAGGACCAGTCAAGGGCACCCATCATCCCCCCCTCCCCCCCATCCCCCCCTCCCGTTGAGGCTGAAGTGGCTGACACCATCCATGCTCAGCCCTTGTTGGACCAGCCCATTGTGGCACCAGACCTGGCTGACTCCATGGCTGACTTCCAGGTCAGCAGGGCTACGACACGTGCGCTGGTGCACGTTGATGCCATCATGCCACGTGGATCTGGGGCAGCAAGGTCATCTGCTGCACCAAGGAGGCAGGGCGGAGAGGCTGCAGGGGCAGCTGCGGCTCCATCCACCCCAGCCCTCACACACCCAGCCAGGACAGTGTCGGTCCTAGTCCATGCTGCTGACATTCCCCCTGACACCATCACACTAGAGCCAATGCCTGCACCAACTCCCATGCTGAGTGTGCAATCCCACACTCCTGATACAGAGTCCACCAGGGCTCCTGCCCCTAGTGTCCAGAGCGGCGCAGGACACTCAGGATCACCACCACCTTCCAAGCGGAAGAGGAAGAGTGCTCGTCCGGCACAGGCTGATGCCCCAGACACGGCTACACAGTCCGGCCCGTCCAGGAAGCCCAGCTTCACGGATGACGAACTGAATGCACTTGTCGAGTATGTGTCCGGACATGACAACGAGATGGTCATTGTTGCAGGATCCAAGACCACACCTGCACAACGCCAGGCACACTGGCAGACCGTTGCGGACATCGTAAGTGCCCTTGGAATCGTGAGGCGCACAGCCAATGATTGCTATAAGCGCTGGAATGACCTAAAGCGCAGGGCAAAGAGTAAGCTGGCCTCAAGTCATGCCGCAACTCTAGTGACTGGAGGTGGGTCTCCAGTAGTAGACATGGAACTCACTCCACATGAGTCAGTCGCTGGGACCTACGTCACGGAGGAACAGATCCAAGGCGTGGGAGATCTGGCTGATTACGAGGCATTGTCCGGTGAGTGCACATGCATGTGTGTGTCATCCATGTGCATGGTGTGTGTGTGAGGGCTTCTGTTCGGGTGCCAGGTGAGAGTGTGTGCGCCTGAGTCGTATGGGTCAGCCATGTGCTTCATGCAATCCTTCCTGCGCAGCTGCATTTGGCCATAGCAGTATCCCTTCTGCCAACAGTAGACATCTAGCACAACTGCACGCCAGTTGCCCTTGAAGTGTCACCTTGACACAACATGTTTGCTTCTTTTTCACTGTTCATTCAGTCTGTTTGTTTGCATTCCACCACTTTCACTAGGCATGTCGCTGTCCACTAGTCACATGTCTGACATGGGTATGGTAAAGTGGCGTGACTTTGTTACCTGGATATCATTTGTACACACATGTCCCTGTGCAATTTGACCATTTCAGACTGGCAGCTCCAGGTGAAAAATCTGACCTGTTAGAATTAGAAAAGCTATTACATGCGGGAACTGGACTGAATGAATAGGTGCTGCCCTCCTCTCCATCTTCACTCAATAGCAATGGTACATGCCATCTGTGTGATGGCATGTGTGTTTCACCTGCCAATCACAGGCCAATGTGTGATGCCACTGCCAGGCAGCATGCAGAAAATGTGTTCATCTTCCATCTTGGTGTCATCAGTGTGTGCCATTTGCCTGCACTTCATACGCAGTGAGGGTGCATCCATGGGAGGGTTTTAGTCATGTGGGACATGTGTCAATCAAGTACTGGTTCTCTTGCTTCTCAGCCCTCAATGTGTGCCATGGTGCTAATGCCTGTTTCCATTTCTTTGTTTTCATGTCTTTGCAGGGGAAGACGCACCTGATACTGCTGGGGTTGTGGAGATGGTGCAGACCCAGGAGGTGTCCCAGGGCCGACCAACCACCAGTGAGGGACGTGGTGTGGTGGTGGGGGAGAACCCACAAGTGCTGCAGGTCGTGCTCTCAAGGGGTGTCTCTGGCTGCACCTCCCCCGAGCTGTACTCAGGTGTTGATTCGGATGAGACCTACGTGCCGTCGCAGGTGAGTGTTCCAGGGAGGGATTCTGTTCTGTCTCACCCACCTGCACCAGGGTCAGTACCCTCCATGGGGATGTCAGTGTTGGCAGCTACGCCTTCGGTGGTTACGGATGCAGGGTCACACTCCGCGACATCTGATCCTGTTCCTGGGCCAGCAGATCAGAGGGGGAATGCAGTCCTGCAGCCTCAGGCAGTGCCGGCACAGCAAGGCGCAGTTCGCCTTGCCCCAGACAGGTGTGGTGCCCGCCGACGTGGTGGCCGTACGCCACCCGGCAATACCGCATGGGAGCAATCCATTTACGGTATGGCTACCCAACAGGCTGCATCATCCGAGATGATGGCTCAGGCCATGGATAGGGTGGCCACTTCCATTGTCCCCCCAGAAAGGCTGATGGAGCGACTAGAGCAGGCAACCGACTCCATCTGCCAGTCACACAGGGAGGACATGTTGGGGTCCAACAGGGACAGGCGGGCGGCACTGGCGACTCTGCAGGAGGCCATCTCCATTGAGTCCCAGGGCCACAGGGAAGCCCTGAGGCAGGAGCTCCTACACCTCAGGACGACTCTTGTTGAGCTTGAGGCTTCAACACACCAAAGGACAGAACAGCAGCTGGAGCGTCTCACCCGTACGCTCTCAGCTGAGATGCAGGCAACGAGGGCGGAGGTCCGGGCATCCCGTGAGTTGTTGCATGGGGACCTCCGCACACTCATCCTCCAGAACCAGACCTACCACACCCGCATGCTTGCAGCCATGGAGGAGCAGACTAGGGCCTTGCGTGGGCTGCCTCCCATAGTGCAACCACCTCCGGATGCAGCTGCACAGGGTGATAATAGCGACAGCAGTGATACTCCCACAATAGGGTAGCCGTGTGGGCCATGAGCCCATGGAGGTGTTTTATCTTCCCAGGATCCACGCAGGTGGGTTCTGGTGTGCATCCTGTCCTCGGACCTCCTGGGTGGCCTCCCCAACCCCCCCGGGCCCATCAATGGCCATTTTTGATTGTTTCTTATTTTTATTTTTATTTTGATTTCTTTTATTCCCAATTTTTTTGGGACGATCTGTTGGCTTCGATCTGTTGGCTTCGATCTGTTGGCTTCGATCTGTTGGCTCCGATCTGTTGGCTTCGATGTGTTGGCTTCGATGTGTTGGCTCCGATCTGTTGGCTCCGATCTGTTGGCTCCGATGTGTTGGCTCCGATGTGTTGGCTTCGATGTGTTGGCTTCGATCTGTTGGCTTCGATCTGTTGGCTTCGATCTGTTGGCTTCCGTGGTTCCTGTGGGCGTATACGCTGCATTGTGGCTGGGCACATGCAGGCTTGTAATGTATTTGGTTCAGATGCTTGGGTTTGAGTCACACACACCCCTCCTGCTTCCCGTTTCCATGGGCTTGCAAAGGGTGTGCCCAAGTGACAGTGAATTACACAGTGACGTTGGACTCCCATGAGCTGTGTGGCCAGTCTGTAGTCAATACTGTGTATACATTCATAGTGCATATTGCTGTTGTGTTGTACACTGCATGTTGCATTGATGTGTAACTCTTCTTCTGTGTCTACCTCCCAATTTGCAGGTCCCTTCCTCAAGTCCACACAAGGACCTCTAGTCTGGAGATGGGGACCATGTTGGCAGCAGTGCACCTACAACTCTACATGGCGCCAACACTGCACAGTTGGTAGTGGTGGGAGTGCAGGCATTTCCAGGTGGTGAGACTACTAATATGTAACATTTGTGATGTCATGTTAATGGTACTACATGCTCAAGTATGTTGTTGGTCCGGTATTGCTGTGAGCATATCAGGTGTTGCAGGTTTCTAATAGTGCCACTGTACATAGTGAGAGTGATGTCATGTTGTGGGGATTACTTTGTTTACCTGCAATTAGCATGACATGGCACGGTGTGTCGTGTGGCAGTGCTGGGGTTGGGTTGGCTGACATGGCACTGTCCTCTTGTTGCATTTTGCAAGTGGGTATTCATTTTAGCTGCTTCAATGTGTAACTTCACAAAACTGCATTGGTGGTGTCTGTGTGGGTAGGGATGCACACATTGTGACACTTCCAGGTGAACAATCTCAGGCTGACATGGTATTCCCGGTTCATTCTCCAGACATTCATGATCAGTGTCAGGTTGAGTCATCATTGATTGTCAGATGGAATGTGCCAGGGCAGTGTGCACTCCACAGGGGTGTGATTTCTATGTGAAGTAATTAGCCACTAGCTGTGTACGGGCTGCCTCCCCCCGTGCCCTTTCCCCTCCCATGCGCAGCGGCTGTGCATGTGGTTGGGGATGTGGGGCCACCACCATGTCCACGGCCAGGCCCCGGCGTGTTGCAACGTTGTGCAGGACACATGCTGCCACTATGATCCTGCACACTACTGGGGGAGCGTATAACAGCTGCCCGCCAGAACGGTCAAGGGAGCGAAAGCGTGACTTTAGCACTCCGAATGTGCGCTCCACTATGCCCCTGGTTGTAATGTGGGCTGTGTTATATCTTACCTGGGTGGCGTGGTGGGGTTCCGAATTGGCGTCATCATGTGGGGGCTGAGAGGGTAGGCACTGTCCCCTGTGGAGGTGGGGATTGGTATCATTGGTGAGGTTGTGACCTTGCTCAGTATCCAACATGCATGCATGTGCAGTGGCATACATACTCACCAAGCAGCCATGTATCGCCATGCCGCCCAGCTTCTAGGTCCCGGCTTAGGGTGGACATTCGGTAAATGAAGCTGTCGTGGGTGGAGCCGGGATAGTTGGCATATACTGAGGTGATGATTCCCTTGGCATTACATGCTACCTGCACGTTGATGGAATGCCAGTGCTTGCGGTTCCTATAGATGTGCTCAGATGCCCTGGGGGGACGTAGAGCCACATGGGTGCAGTCGATGGCACCTAGCACTTTGGGGAATCGTGCCACTGCGTAAAAATCCAGCGCGGCAGCATGCCTTTCTGCAGGTGTTCTGGGCAGGTATATGTGCCTGCGGACTGATGGGCGTGCAGTCATGATGTTCAAGACCTGGTGTAGGCAGCGTGACTGGGTGGCCTGTGACACCCCACCCACTATGGCACTTGTCCGCTGAAATGATCCAGTGGCTAAGAAGTGCAGTACATTGAGGACCTTCTCCAGGGGGCTGAGTGCTTGGGAGCACAGGGTGGGTGATGTGAGGTCATCCTCCCACTCACTCACCAGGTCCAGTATGATGTGTGGTGGAAACCTGTACCTCCCATACACCTGGTCATCAGGCATCCCGAAAAGGCTGGTTCTGGGTGTGAATATTCTGGCCCTGACTATCCTCCTCCTCCTCCTTTGGTAGCCCACTGCCACTGCTGCTAGGAACGGTATGTTCATCCTGGCGTCTGAGCTTGTTATTGTTAAAGTCCGCAATTTTATGCTTTGCGCGTGTTCTAGGCGAGCGTGTGACCCGCGCACCCCTGGAATCCAGTTCCCAGTCCAATAGCGTGTGGAAATTCACACGCACCACGGGATACAGCGTGTGACCCGCGCACCCCTGGAATCCAGTTCCCAGTCCAATAGCGTGTGGAAATTCACACGCACCACGGGATACAGCGTGTGACTCGCGCACCCCTGGAATCCAGTTCCCAGTCCAATAGCGTGTGGAAATTCACACGCACCACGGGATACAGCGTGTGACCCGCGCACCCCTGGAATCCAGTTCCCAGTCCAATAGCGTGTGGAAATTCACACGCACCACGGGATACAGCGTGTGACCCGCGCACCCCTGGAATCCAGTTCCCAGTCCAATAGCATGTGGAAATTCACACGCACCACGGGATACAGCGTGTGACCCGCGCACCCCTGGAATCCAGTTCCCAGTCCAATAGCGTGTGGAAATTCACACGCACCACGGGATACAGGTTCGCTGACGTACTTGCGTGTGTAAGTGGCCGCGCACCCATTAAATACACGTACATAGGCCAATCGCGTGTACGCGCACTTTTGTCCAATTACACGCGATGACACTCTGACGTGCAGTATCTCCACGTGTGCCCCGTCATCACGTGCTGAGTGGGGAACACCCGTGCGGGTCACGTCACAGACGCGCTTACGCACTGAGGGACTCTGGTCCAATAGAATCGCGTATGCGTGCTGACGCGCTTACGCGCTAAGGGCCTTTCCTCGGATTTCACGCTGACGTGCAGGATATTCACGTGCCAAATCACTCCGTATCAAGCTGGCCACGCGAAAACACACGGAAGCCCACGCTCCTGCCCAGAAGGCCGAGTTACTGCCCCCCAGTGCCCCGAGCAGCCTTCCACGTGCCATCTGCTGCTGCCTGCCTGCCTGCCTGCCTGCTGCCACCGTGCCCTGCCATTTGGTGCCTGCACATCAGCCATCTGCAGGGGTCCAGTTGCTGTGTCCACCCCTGCTGGAACTGAAGACTCCCGACTGGGATTACATCGCTCCACAGCCCAGCCCCAGGACCCAGTTGCCCACCCACACCTGCCTCTGGGGTTGCCATGTCGGGCACTTCCACATCTGGCACCAGTGGCAACCCCAGGCCAGAGGGGCAGAGGGGCACCAGCTTCACTGTCACCGAAGTTGGTGTCCTGGTGGAGCATGTCCTGGGGCAGTATGATGCCCTCTTTGGATCGTCCCGTGCCAGCAAGGAAGGACGGCAGAGGATCTGGGCCGACTGTGTGGTTGCCATCAACGCGGAGGGGGTGGCAACCCGCGACGTCCTGAAGATCAAGAAGCGCTGGGAGGACTTGAGGTCCAGGACCCTTGTGAAGGCCCGGCGCCTCGTGGAGGGGGGCCGGGGCCGCATGAGTTCCATCCAGATGAGGGTCCTGGAACGCGTACGCCCAGCGCTCCACGCCCAGATCCTTGAGAGGGAGGCCCGTCTGGAGTTGAGCGGTAAGTGTCCATGCATTACTGTGTGAGACAGGGCATGTTGCGGTGTGCTGGTTCTATGATACTTGCCTGTATGTGTGCCATAGGCCATGTATGCATGTATGTGTGCAGGGACATCATGGTAATGCATGTGCGACCAGTGATGTGTGATGCACATGGTTGTTGCATGTGTTGAAATGCTGCATGGGGAGCCCTATTCAGATTTTGAACATGAGAGCATGCCAGTCTCTGTACCTGGACATGGGTGGGGGTGAGGGATGGGTGCTGATGCCAGGTACATATATGGTAGCCATGTCTGTGTGCCTGACCTGCGTGTCTGTGACTTGTGCATGCCATGGATGCATGACACATGTGTGTGACAATGCAGAGATTCAGTAAAGCAGCCAAATTACCCTTGTATCCGCTGTGTTTGGTGTGTTTGGGCCAGATGGATGTGACTGAGGTGAAGTGTGTGCATGTGATGGGCATGAGCCATGATGCATGTGAGTTACATATCATTGAATGTTTCAAGAGTCCATTGGACATGCATGGAAATGTCCATGGCATGCACCATGCCTGTTACTGTGTGTGTTTTGCCTGGACTGACCCATGTGTTGTGGAGGGACATGATGGAAGTGTACTTTGACAGTGGTGCTCATCTGCTATTGCTTCCTGTCTAGGGGACCATTGTACAGTGCCCTGATGCTTGTGTTCTTTGTCTCCCTCTACGCAGCGGCTAGTGAAGAAGAGGGCGGAGACGGCGCTGTGGAGCAAGGCAGCGGGGATGCCCCCACGGCTGCAGCGGAATGGGTGGGTGAGCCCCCACAGGGGCCTGCTACGGTGGGAGACGGTGAGGAGCCATCCAGGTTGGTGGTTTGCACAGAGGAGGAGGAGGCCGCCACTGGGGCACACATGGGGCCTGGTGGGGGCATCCCTGCTGGTGCAAGTGGTGCAGTCCAGGGCCAGGGGCAGGAGGCAGCACAGGTCACCGTGGAGGGGCCTGTGCATGTCGCTGTCCTTGACCCTGTGAGTGCACCACCATGCACCAGCAGGGATGCCCCGTCCCAGGCCTGTCCGCAGGTAGAGGGGATGTCCATGTCACCTGACTCCCCTCCACCTGCGGACGTGGGAACCCCTGGCCGTGCGGAGAAGGTCCTGATTGGGGTCGCGATGCGCACGGCTGTGATTCGTGATGCCGTGCGTGCTTCCCGGGAGGAGCACGCACGTCATCACGAAGTGCACCGTGCCGACGTGGCCCAATTGGGATCGGCCATGTTCGGGGGTTTCCTGCATGTGTTGGCCAATGTGGCGGCCCTCTCCTCCCCTGTGCAGGCTATCCACCAGTCGTTCTCCTTGCCGTCTTCCAGCCCAGATGCCACCAGGGCCCCCTGTGGACCTGCCCCGACCAATGCAGCCAGCTCGGTGGGGATCCCATCCCTGCCACAGTCGGGAGTCAGAGATCCAGCAGGGGTGGACACCAGAGCAACTGGACCCCAGCAGATGGAGGATGTGACGGCATCATCGGGCAGGGCACGTGCACAACGGCGTCGGTGGTTTCCATCAGCCTGGATGCCGTCGTGCTGGCACAGGCAGTTGCGTCGGAGGCAGCAGCAGGCTCAACGTGGGAGGCATCATGGCTCGGGGCCATCAACATCAGGGGTGCAGGCATCGGCCGGAGGGCAGGAGAACCCTGGAATGGGAGTGGCTTCCGTGTGGGAGAGGTTGTGCCAGCGGATAGGTGCGGAGCGGCAGCAGGCAGAGGAGGAACAGCTCACGATGGTCAGGGCGGAGGACTCCATGCGGAGGGCGCTGAGGCGGGCTGAGTGCCTCGAGGGTCTTCGCAGGGAGTTTGAGCTTGACACTGCGTTATCCCTGCGGGACCTCGGGGCCAGGGAACATGCCCGCCTCCAAGCCATTGACCAGGAGTTCGATGATGCCCTGGCCCATGACAACAACCAGTGAGCCGTCCGAATAGCCCGCTGCCTTTGTATATAGTTGTATAGTTAGGGTTAGGTTTCCTTTGTTTTTTTGATTTTTTTTTGGTTGCGATTGGACAATGCACCACTTTTTTGTATATAGTTCACTTTTTAGTTAGTAGTCAGTTAGGTTTAATTTGGTAGGGCTCATGGACCCAGGATGATCTTCTTCATTGGCTTATTTTAATTTTTCAGATTATTTTCTTGGACATTCATCTTGTTTTGTTTGATTTGCTTTGTGTTTTTTCTTATTTCATTTCCATTCTACTTGCTGTTAAATACATATTATTTTTTTAATCTTCAATGTGTCGTATCATCTCATTGCTTTCAGGCATGTCATGTTGGGTGTTTTGTCATTCACTTGCAGCCATTGTGTGTGACAGACATGTGTTAAATTGCATTATTTAAATTGGGGGTGTAACATGTAATTGCCTTTGATATGTGGGTGGGTGTGATAGTTGGTTGGGCCTTTTGGCAGGGGAGGATGGGCATTACGGACATGATTGGGGAATGTTGGGACCCAGGTGCAGGGGGGCATGGATTGGACATGGGTGGGGGCCTGCTGGCAGGTGCCCCACAGTGCTGGGGGGTGGGGGTGGTGGTAGACATGAGTGGGGGCCTGGTGGAGGATGACCCTGCACTGCTGGGATGTGGGGGTGGTGGGTGACATGAGTGGGGGCCTGGTGGAGGGTGCCCCTGGTGGCTGGGGTTTGGGGGTGGTGGTAGACATGAGTGGGGGCCTGGTGGAGGGTGACCCTGCACTGCTGGGGTGTGGGGGTGGTGGGTGACATGAGTGGGGGCCTGGTGGAGGGTGCCCCTGGTGGCTGGGGGGTGGGGGTGGTGGTAGACATGAGTGGGGGCCTGGTGGAGGGTGCCCCTGGTGGCTGGGGGGTGGGGGTGGTGGGAGACATGAGTGGGGGCCTGGTGGAGGCTGACCCTGGTGGCTGGGGGGTGGGGGTGGTGGGAGACATGAGTGGGGGCCTGGTGGAGGGTGACCCTGCACTGCTGGGGGGTGGGGGTGGTGGGTGACATGAGTGGGGGCCTGGTGGAGGGTGACCCTGCACTGCTGGGGTGTGGGGGTGGTGGTAGACATGAGTGGGGGCCTGGTGGAGGGTGACCCTGCACTGCTGGGGTGTGGGGGTGGTGGGAGACATGAGTGGGGGCCTGGTGGAGGCTGACCCTGGTGGCTGGGGGGTGGGGGTGGTGGTAGACATGAGTGGGGGCCTGGTGGAGGCTGACCCTGGTGGCTGGGGGGTGGGGGTGGTGGGAGACATGAGTGGGGGCCTGGTGGAGGCTGACCCTGGTGGCTGGGGGGTGGGGGTGGTGGGAGACATGAGTTGGACATGGGTGGGGGCCTGCTGGCAGGTGCCCCACAGTGCTGGGGGGTGGGGGTGGTGGGGGACATGAGTTGGACATGGGTGGGGGCCTGCTGGCAGGTGCCCCACAGTGCTGGGGGGTGGGGGTGGTGGGGGACATGAGTTGGACATGGGTGGGGGCCTGCTGGCAGGTGCCCCACAGTGCTGGGGGGTGGGGGTGGTGGGAGACATGAGTGGGGGCCTGGTGGAGGGTGCCCCTGGGGGGTGGGGGTGGTGGGTGACATGAGTCGGGGCCTGGTGGAGGGTGACCCTGCACTGCTGGGGTGTGGGGGTGGTGGGTGACATGAGTGGGGGCCTGGTGGAGGGTGCCCCTGGTGGCCGGGGGGTGGGGGTGGTGGGAGACATGAGTGGGGGCCTGGTGGAGGCTGACCCTGGTGGCTGGGGGGTGGGGGTGGTGGTAGACATGAGTGGGGGCCTGGTGGAGGGTGACCCTGCACTGCTGGGGTGTGGGGGTGGTGGGTGACCTGAGTGGGGGCCTGGTGGAGGGTGACCCTGCACTGCTGGGGGGTGGGGGTGGTGGGTGACATGAGTGGGGGCCTGGTGGAGGGTGACCCTGCACTGCTGGGGTGTGGGGGTGGTGGTAGACATGAGTGGGGGCCTGGTGGAGGGTGACCCTGCACTGCTGGGGTGTGGGGGTGGTGGGAGACATGAGTGGGGGCCTGGTGGAGGCTGACCCTGGTGGCTGGGGGGTGGGGGTGGTGGTAGACATGAGTGGGGGCCTGGTGGAGGGTGCCCCTGGTGGCTGGGGGGTGGGGGTGGTGGGAGACATGAGTGGGGGCCTGGTGGAGGCTGACCCTGGTGGCTGGGGGGTGGGGGTGGTGGGAGACATGAGTGGGGGCCTGGTGGAGGGTGCCCCTGGTGGCTGGGGGTGGGGGTGGTGGGAGACATGAGTGGGGGCCTGGTGGAGGCTGACCCTGGTGGCTGGGGGGTGGGGGTGGTGGGAGACATGAGTTGGACATGGGTGGGGGCCTGCTGGCAGGTGCCCCACAGTGCTGGGGGGTGGGGGTGGTGGGGGACATGAGTTGGACATGGGTGGGGGCCTGCTGGCAGGTGCCCCACAGTGCTGGGGGGTGGGGGTGGTGGGGGACATGAGTTGGACATGGGTGGGGGCCTGCTGGCAGGTGCCCCACAGTGCTGGGGGGTGGGGGTGGTGGGAGACATGAGTGGGGGCCTGGTGGAGGGTGCCCCTGGGGGGTGGGGGTGGTGGGTGACATGAGTCGGGGCCTGGTGGAGGGTGACTCTGCACTGCTGGGGTGTGGGGGTGGTGGGTGACATGAGTGGGGGCCTGGTGGAGGGTGCCCCTGGTGGCTGGGGGGTGGGGGTGGTGGGAGACATGAGTGGGGGCCTGGTGGAGGCTGACCCTGGTGGCTGGGGGGTGGGGGTGGTGGTAGACATGAGTGGGGGCCTGGTGGAGGGTGACCCTGCACTGCTGGGGTGTGGGGGTGGTGGGTGACATGAGTGGGGGCCTGGTGGAGGGTGACCCTGCACTGCTGGGGTGTGGGGGTGGTGGGTGACATGAGTGGGGGCCTGGTGGAGGGTGCCCCTGGTGGCTGGGGTTTGGGGGTGGTGGTAGACATGAGTGGGGGCCTGGTGGAGGGTGACCCTGCACTGCTGGGGTGTGGGGGTGGTGGGTGACATGAGTGGGGGCCTGGTGGAGGGTGCCCCTGGTGGCTGGGGGGTGGGGGTGGTGGTAGACATGAGTGGGGGCCTGGTGGAGGGTGACCCTGCACTGCTGGGGTGTGGGGGTGGTGGGTGACATGAGTGGGGGCCTGGTGGAGGGTGACCCTGCACTGCTGGGGGGTGGGGGTGGTGGTAGACATGAGTGGGGGCCTGGTGGAGGGTGACCCTGCACTGCTGGGGTGTGGGGGTGGTGGGTGACATGAGTGGGGGCCTGGTGGAGGGTGACCCTGCACTGCTGGGGGGTGGGGGTGGTGGGGGACATGAGTTGGACATGGGTGGGGGCCTGCTGGCAGGTGCCCCACAGTGCTGGGGGGTGGGGGTGCAAGGGGACATGAGTTGGTGTTCATTAGTTCAAGGAGACATGTGCCTTTGCTGGGGGGCATGCCCATGGTGGGTGGGCTGCCTGCGGGACATGACCAGGGATGCAGGGTAGTCCCCTGTGGTGTGGGCTGCCTGCAGGGGCCGTGGAGGGTGTACAGGGTACACCTGGGAGGACCCACACTGTCAAATCACATGTGGAACTTCCCGCGCACCCCTGATATACACGCGCCCAGGCTATTCGCGTGTGGAACTTCCCGCGCACCCCTGGAATACACGCGCCCAGGCTATTCGCGTGTGGAACTTCCCGCGCACCCCTGAAATACACGCGCCCAGGCTATTCGCGTGTGGAACTTCCCGCGCACCCCTGAAATACACGCGCCCAGGCTATTCGCGTGTGGAACTTCCCGCGCACCCCTGAAATACACGCGCCCCCAGCCTATTCGCGTGTGGAACTTCCCCCGCACCCCTGAAATACACGCGCCTAGGCTATTCGCGTGTGGAACTTCCCGCGCACCCCTGAAATACACGCGCCCAGGCTATTCGCGTGTGGAACTTCCCGCGCACCCCTGAAATACACGCGCCCAGGCTATTCGCGTGTGGAACTTCCCGCGCACCCCTGAAATACACGCGCCCAGGCTATTCGCGTGTGGAACTTCCCGCGCACCCCTGAAATACACGCGCCCAGGCTATTCGCGTGTGGAACTTCCCGCGCACCCCTGAAATACACGCGCCCCCAGGCTATTCGCGTGTGGAACTTCCCGCGCACCCCTGAAATACACGCGCCCAGGCTATTCGCGTGTGGAACTTCCCGCGCACCCCTGAAATACACGCGCCCAGGCTATTCGCGTGTGGAACTTCCCGCGCACCCCTGAAATACACGCGCCCCCAGGCTATTCGCGTGTGGAACTTCCCGCGCACCCCTGAAATACACGCGCCTAGGCTATTCGCGTGTGGAACTTCCCGCGCACCCCTGAAATACACGCGCCCAGGCTATTCGCGTGTGGAACTTCCCGCGCACCCCTGAAATACACGCGCCCAGGCTATTCGCGTGTGGAACTTCCCACGCACCCCTGAAATACACGCGCCCAGGCTGTTCGCGTGTGGAACTTCCCGTGCACCCCTGAAATACACGCGCCTAGGCTATTCGCGTGTGGAACTTCCCGCGCACCCCTGGAATACACGCGCCCCCAGGCTATTCGCGTGTGGAACTTCCCGCGCACCCCTGGATCTTCCCGCGCACCCCTGTAATACACATAGCCCGCTCCCCCAGGCCCGATCGCGTGAGGAACTTCACGCGAACCCCTGTAATACACGTAGCCCGCTCCCCCAGGCCCGATCGCGTGAGGAACTTCACGCGAACCCCTGATATACACGTAGCCCGCTCCCCCAGGCCCGATCGCGTGTGAAACTTCACGCGAACCCCTGTGATGCACGTACCCTGCTGAAATCGCGTGTTAGACTTCCCGCGCACCCCGGTATACACGCACACGTATTTTTTGTCAGCGGGTGTCTGTGTTTGTGGGTACCCCTTTGCACGTCATTTTTCCTGGAGGGCCACAGTATGGGACATTCATCATGGCAGTATATAGGTGCGATTTGTTGGCGCACCTTTTGGCGCACATTTCTTACAGCCGCAGAGACGCTACCGCCTGCTTTCTTGTGGCGGTCGTGTTTGTGCCTGTGCGCTGGTTTGAGCGTGCGCTTTTTTCCCCTATTCTATTCCATGAATACGTGTTGTAGGCGAGCGTGTGGGCGTTCCGCGCACTTGTGCCCTGTACTTCCCCCGTGACGCCCACGTTTTGGCAAGTTGTTCCCCATTCCGAGTGTTACGCCCGTGTTCCGCCTACTTTTGTTGCGTGCGCCGCGCTATGTGCGAATTTCGCTGTGGCCTGTGCGATTTTCGCTGTGACCTGGCGCACGCTGTTAGATGGCCTGTGCGCCAATGTGCGCTGCGCACTTTTTTATCGCACATCCGCTGGTTTTCTCGCGCACGGCCTTCCATGAATCGGCGTGCGCTGCTTTTCGTGCGATTTTCGCAATTGCACTGCGATTTTCGCTATTCCACTGCGAATCGCACGTTTTTGCCCACTTGCGCCGCGCTAATTATTCCATGAATCGGCCTGTAAAAATGCTCCAGCGTTTCTCTTTTGTCAATAACCTTACAAAAACGACATACATTTTCTGATTGCATAATTTGATTTCTTCGTGCCTGAACATCTAATGTCGGCCAAAGGTTCAACCGAAAACGGAGAAACTTCTGACGAGTCTTTGAGCAAGGAAATTTGGCCAAATAGTCAGACATTGTTCTACATTGCTTGTGCCCAAATAGCGCTCGATCAAAATCTTTGTAGTTGAGGCATTTATTTTGGGTCAGAATCCAATCGTGTTGCTGAACTTTCATTTTGGCACGAGCTTCATTGTTCAAAAGTAACTCCAAATCAACTGAGGCATCAGACATTGCATTCATAGTAAAAGTACACCATTGTTTGGAAAAGGCCTGATTTTGTTCTAAAAGATGACAGGCCACCTTTCCCAAAATGTCTGATCGCTCTAAGGATAATAGACATTTACGGAAAAAGGCACAATATTTCCAAATTACGAATGAAAACATTGAAAGAGATCCCAATTCAAATCGAATCAATGGTAAGGGTGTGCACGCGGGCAGATGTAGTACTTGTTTCCAGAACAAGGATTCAATTCTATCCCACCACTCCACAGATTTAGGACTACGAGCCTCAGACCCATAGGTCAAGATTGGCGTCACCTTCTGAAGAAAGAAGGTGAGAATATGTTTACACGTGAATTTGCCAAATTTGGCCATAAGTATCTTTGCTTGCGCAATTAAGGACCGTAATTTGCCCAGGATCTCTATGTCAGGGTCAATACTTGGTAAGGTATCCACTATATAGGTGCCCAAATACTTATAGTTGGATACCTGTTCTAATGGAACATTGTGTAATCGCCAACAAAAGGTTTTAACTTTACACTTTTCATGCCTCTTACACACCATTATTTGGGTTTTATTAGTATTAATTGTCAAATGATTAGTGTCTACATATATTTCAAGGCTATGCAAAAGTTTCTGCAGACCTGTATGGGTTTTTGAGAAAAGAATCAAGTCATCGGCATAGAATAAATAAGGAACATTATGCCGGCCTAATCGAGGTGAGTCGCTCACAATTTGACTTAAAGTTACGCCCAAGTCATAAATGAAAAAGTTAAAAATGGATGACGCCAAAATACAACCTTGTTTTAGCCCTCTAAATGTTTGAAATGTTGAAGTCAAATCACCACTCAAATTAAGTCGAACCTGCATGGTAGTATTGGAGTGTAATAGATTGATTAGAGATAATAGAGAGGAAGGACAATTATGCTTAATCAGCTTATGCTGTAGAAGTGATCGATCAATTGAGTCAAACGCAACCTGGAAATCAACAAAGGCCAGATACAAAGTCTGCCTTTGGGCTGCGTAATCAGAAAGGAGCATTTGTAGCGTAATGATGTTAGGGATGGTACCTAAGCCAGTCACAAAGCCTGATTGATATGGGTCATTAAGTTGAACCTGCGAAGTCCACTTTTTGAAGTCTCTTAAAATCAGTCGAGAAAAGATTTTTCCTGGCGCATCTAGAAGTGCAATAGGTCGATAACTGCACGGCTCTTTCCTATCTCCTTTTTTATAAATAGGAACAATAATGGAATGAGTCCAGGACGACGGTAATTTTTGAGACTTCAAGATCAGACTAAAGATGGTAAACAGTATACGACTCCACACTTGTGGATAGGCTTTGAACATCTTTTTGGACAAGCCATCTGGACCGCATGCGCCTGAATTGCTCGCTTTCTTGATATATAAAAGAATATCTTCCAGATCAAAATCTAGATGAAATCTAGGAAAAGAATGAGAGCTATCTAGACATACATCCTTAACAGGTAATTTATAAAGATTAGAGAAATAAGCAATCCAGGCATGCTCTGAGACTTCATTTGCTTGAATTATTGTTTGGAAGCCCGAGGTCACTTGATTAAGATAAGACCAGGTTTTAGAGATATTCTTACCTTGGACAGCAGCCAAAAGTAGCTGACTATCAGTGTGGTAAAGTTTCGCACGCCTTGCCTTCATCCAATTTCTATACTTTGTTTTAAGGTTGGAGAGATGTTTATTACGGATATTAGCTGGAAGATTCAATACATTTCTCTTCTGTTGTCTGAAAAGGCGCTTGTAATCTCTAATTTCTAAGTCAAAGACGTGCGAAAATTGAGCACAGATAGAATGTTTTGATGAGAAACTAGGGACTTGGGACCGAAACACTTGTAGCATATCAGAGTAGCAGACATTTGGGGAATCAGCAGTAAGGGATGTAGCAGCTACTGCCTGTGTCAAATAAAAATGAAAGGCCTCAACTGACTTCTCAGTCCATCGCAGTCTATTACCAGCATTGTTCACACAAAATTGACTTTGCAGCATTCTGTCTCTCTGCATGTTGCAACTGCTACTATACTGCCAGACAGCTGTAAGTTGTTTATGGTCACTCAGCTCCGAATGCACAATTTTGAAATCCACAACATCATGGAACAGGGACACATTCGTATACATATAGTCAATAATAGAGGCTGAAGCGCCCCGGGACCATGTTGAAGATGGAGGGATGTCGGAATAGAAAGCTCCGTTCAGCCTTGTGAGGTTATGATGTTTACTAAATTGTATTTACATTAGGAAAACAGCCTACTAAGTGCCAGGCTATTATGGAAGTCTATGCAAAAAGGATGAGCATACTCGTCCTTGGCACTTAAGGGTTAAGTACTAGTTGGTGGATTCTCTGAAGTACTTTTATTTCAAGTGTGGTAGTTTCTACAACAGTCCGGGAATGTGTTATGTGATTACACTGTGGACTGTTTTTGAAAATAAAACATGGAAAAAAATAGTTTTAAAGAAATATCGATACATTTTTATAGAGTAGGTTAAACAAAATTGTTATTAACTTTGTATGTGTCTAGGTGGACAAAAAAAGGGCGCACAGATTTTAAAAGAAGTATGTTAATGACAATTAGAATATTGGAAAGTGATCTTAGGGTTAATAGAAAAAAACAGACTGCACACAATCTTCTCTGCAAATAGAAGTATTAAATAACAATACACATTTAAAAAAAAATGAAAGGTGAAGAGTAGATTATGAAATGTCATTATTAACTTCTGATGTGTGTAGGTGGCAAAACCAAGGACAAACACAAATTTTACAAGAAGTATTGTAATGACATTTCTAAGATACTTAGTGTAGCCTGTAGTGAGTACTCGTGTATTTACATACAGAGAACATTTTCTTGTCTACCTATCATTTCAAATAATGGTATGACCAGGCATTTAAACGATTTACAGTCAAAATAAATATACAATGTTGGCATGTCTGAATATTAATTTTGTAAAACTGATAACATAGTTCAGTTATAATGAAATTGCGCTGGCACCTCTGGTTGACTCATGTCTTGATAAATCAGATCACTCATAAATCCATTGAGAGTCATGACGCAAGTCTCAGTTAGTTATCTTTTGACTTGTTTATTCAATTTTAATTCTCCTTCAGTGCCAGTTTGCACTTGCCCATTTTGCCGAGGCATGCTTTGACCAATACTTGGTGTTTCTCTAGGCTGGGCTAAATAACATTCAGTGTCATGCAATATGTAGCACTGCTTCATTTACTGTTCAACATTAATACATCTGTAGTGTTAACACACCACACGTTATATGTATTTGGAAACCCAAAATTGAAAATTCAAGAAGAAAAAAAGGATTGTCCTACAAATCATATTCAACAATAATATTAACAAAGATGACAGAGGACTAAAGAGGGTAGGAATGGGAGGGATTGTTGAGGGATAATTGTAGAGATAAAAAATAATAAATACAGAAAACAGGAAAAAAGAAATAACTATCAGGTTGCATTAGTGTGATACAGTACATTGATCTATTAGTTTTGAAAAGAATGTTATTATCACATTCTGTTGTGTGTTTAAGACCAGAGTTTTGTCCAACGGAATTTTGTAATCATTGGTGCGTCCCGTGACCATATTACTGTTGCCCACTTTTGTTACACCATAGTACTAAATGTGTTAATTGCAGAGTTCCAATCATGGCTTATTGCCCGTTGAGACTGTTGTGCTAATATAAACAATGGTGTCTGAGCATGAAGTTCCGACCAGAATTCATATTGCCCTTCACCATGGTGATGGTGACATGCTTATTCTTAGGGCTTGAGTCCTCACCTCATAAAGATATGCGTCTTGATTAGTCTATTGCATGTTGCTATCTTGAAATTAGTATCCTAAAATGAAAACATTATAGATAAAATTTCCATTGCACGACCATTATGCAAGTGCCTGTAAAGTTTGTTATGTGCACCTTACCTTCAGCATTGAATTCTAATGATTAGAGAGTCCCCGTTTTACCAAAGGACTTTAGCGGCGCCTGCCTGGACTAGGTTTCCGGCGCCATGTTTTACAGTTTGTTTATAATGCAACGTCACAACGTGCAACGTATTAGGCACCAGTGGTCACACGTTTTCTTCTTTTGTTTAACTTTTTAACGTCTAGGCGTTAGCCACATAGTTACTAGTTACCTGGACTAACCATGCACCAGAGTTTGATTTTGTATCAAAACATTTGAAATATCTGGAGTAAGGTGATGCTGTGCAAATAAAGAGTAAATCCTATCATTATTATGATTACATCCATTTGCTAATTATAACTTCCCAATTGGTAATTATTCATGATAGTTATTATGTGTGGCCTCGTGCCAGTTCTGAGCTGTAATTAATTAACAATGTACTTTTTCTATTCAGTTATCTAGTTAGCACAGAGCACAAACACAAAGTGCCATGAGACTGGAATGTCATGCATTCTTATCTATGCTGAAGAACAGTGTTGGGCCTCAACAGTGTTGGAAAGGTAAACTATTACCGTAATACCACCTGATACAGATGTATAGATACATGAAATGGGATAATGGGACGAGCACACACATCCGCCTAAGTAAAATGCTCATCCCTGCAAGTGTGTAATACAACATTGGTGCATAATTAAATATCTTGCATTTTAACATGCTATATGCAGTATCTATGTTTTTACAAATTAGTCTTGTGTCAGCCTTGTGTCAGTCTCAATCATACTTGCATACAATTAGCTATCTGCTCTAAGTACATGTCAAGCTATTACATACGTATCCAAAGCTGAATATACAGGGGATACATCCCCAAAGATCTAGTTTAATAAGCAATTATTAATGACTCATAAATTGAACCATCAGCTCATATAAGCCCGTACTGTGCACAAAATAAAGTAAATAGAGACCATATTGTGATCTTAACAAAATCACCATCTCATGATCACTTTTAAGGCCTATGTCGGTTGTCTGCATTTTACAGATACGTTTGGCTTCTATCTGTCTCAAACAGAGCTCCTTGTCTCCTCTTTTGCTCAAGCTGCTTTTCTGAAGACCTATGAACTTCAATGCCTTCTTGTCATCCATCTGATGTGCGTTCTGCCAGTGGTTCGCAAGTGGAAACCTGGGGTCTTGACTGCCAATCGTGGCCATGTGTTCACATATCCTGGTTCTCAATTCCCTAATGGTACTGCCTATGTAGATCTTGGCACAAATGCATACAATAGTATACACTACAAATTTAGCTCTGCAATTTATCACACCCTTAATTTGGTCCCTTGTGCATTGGAAAATTCCTGGGTATTCGGGTGAGCATATATGCATGTTGTGTATCACCCCATTTTGAGAACTCTTTTCTGGCTGTTTGTAACCAGCTGATGCTGGAATGTTCTTATTTGCCCCTTAAGAATGAGGGGCGGAGTCTGTTACGCAGAGTTTGTGCTCTGGGAAAAAAAAAATTTGGCTCTTCGCCAAGTGTTTACTAAGATCCTCATGAAGATGCAATATACGCCAGTGCCTGCGCAATATTTGAAATATCTCTCGATGATCGTTACAGTATCTGGTAACACATTTAGTTGCATGTGTATCTTGTTCTGCTTTTCCTTTTGGCAAAAGTGTGTCTGATCGATCCATGGTTGTGCTCTGTCCTGGGCCCAGTTGATACAGTCATCTCCATATCCTCTCTATTGAAATCTCTCCTTGTTAGGCAGAATTACATGCAGTACCCTTTGGGAACACTACACACAATTAAGACTACGGGTTTAAGCACAATCTCAGCTTTGGTACAAGCTTGTACTACACAGTTATGTGGTAGCAGTGGCTGAGCAGCCAGACTTATCCCAAGAGGGATGTGAGCAGTACAAGATGTTACACAAAGGACTTGCAATCACAGTAGGTCAAACAAACACTTAGACAAGGTTTCTTGGTTAAGTAATATACATTTATTTACACACTTAGTTAGAAAATATTCCACTAGTAAGAAGCAGCTCAATATCACACTATAATACACTACAGTACACAACCAATAAGTTTCTGAACAAGTTAGACTCCCCTGAAGTGGGAGCAAAATGGCACTTGAGTAACTTTCAAAAGGGGTAGAAAGACAAAGGTTATACAAATCAAAACACAGTTACTTTCAGAGGCAGAGCAAATAGTTTCAGTTCACTACAAGAGGCAATTCAATTCAATAGGCCCGGGCCAAAGTTAATGGTTCAGAGTCTTGGAAAGGATAGCACAGTTCTAGTAGTAAACGGTTAAGTCTTTGCCAATGTTCTTAGAAGTAGTTTGCCAGAAAAAGAGTTATATGTCGGACTAGGATTGAACAAGACTCCAAAGTTGGGAAGGTTTCACAAACTTTCACCGTGGTAGAAAGGATTTCCACACTCCGTTTGCACAGTACCTTATTGGTGAAGAAAAGCTCTAGCTGAGGCAGTTGTTCCTGCAGATCTCGCCGTTCCTGAGCTTCAGTCGTGGGGACAAGAAGGACGTCGGGAGGTTCCTGCACTGCCCAGGGAAGAAGCCAGAAGCTTGGCTAAACGTCGGTTTTAAGGTGTGAGTGCCTTAAATTCCACAAACTGGTATCCTTCTCACTGGCTATCCAGTTTTCAACAGCACTCTGACGAAAATTCGACCAGTATGGAGATGGTGTCCAGGTGGCTTGCGAGTTGGTTGTTCCCACCAGCTCAAGGGAAGAAGTCGTCCTTGAAGGGCTTCTCTGTCAAGGGAATTTCAGGCAATTTGGACCTGCAGCAGGGCTTCACCGGGCAAACCAATGGTCCAGGAGTTGCAGCAGTAGTCTTCCTTCAGCTTGTCTTCGGTTCTTTCGTTCCAGTGGTTGACTCTGCCTTCCAAGTCCCAGAGACCTGCTTTTAAACAGTTTTCTCCCATTCATTCCAGCCTAGCTGTCACTCACCCAGCAGGGTGGCTGTCCTTGCCGGACAGTCAGCCAGCCAATCACGCCAGAGTGCATTCAGGTCTCTGAGGAGACTAAGCACAGGGAGTTTCGGGCACCTCCCTCACATCCTGCCCGCCCAAGACACTCAGGCGTCAGGGGAGGGCTTCAGCACTGAAGCCCGCCAAAGGCCATCAAACAAAGCACAGAGACAAACACTAGAAGGACCTTTCCTAAAAGAAATGGCAAAAAAGTTGACCAGAGTCTGTTTTTACAGAGGGGTCTTGGGTGCCATATTGAAAAACATGGCTGACCCGATTTTTAGCTACCGGTGTTCGCGGTCGGGAAAAATCATGGTAGTTGGTTCTAAAACCACTGCCACCAGCCATTTCAAGAGGAAAGGGTAACATTTGACTGTTACATGAGTGTGTAGACATAGGGGATGCTAGGCAACCCCTCCAGCACTCTATAGGAAGATAGTTTGTGCTGGGTCTATGAATTTAAAAAGACAAGCAATGTCAATTTAACTTTACATGCACTGGGAGATAGCAGTCAGTCCCAGAGAAGGTATTTAAACCTTGGGAAGTCTGAAAGACATCCCTGGGCTACTCCACTGAAGGTGCTGTGTGACACACAAAGATGATGCCTATGGAGTTTGTCTAAACTCCATATCCAAAGAACACAAAAGTAAAACACATTGAAAATGAAAAGTTCAAAGTCTCAAAATATAGCAAAAGCGCTGGAGGGCTCTAAGGTGGAGGGAATTGAGCACTTGGGTGAGAATACTCCCTAACACTCCTTAATTAATTTACATTCATCCTCAAACTTATCCTGGTCTTGGCAGTTACGTCGTGTTCTTATAAATTCCCCAACAGTGATGTTATCGATTACCACCCTCTGGTGGCAACTTGTAGCATGTAAAATCGAATTCACCTCAGTTGGTTTCCTATATGTACAAGTCTTAAGATTTGTGCCATCCACATAGATATGCAAATCTAGAAAGACAATCTGTCTACTGTCACTATGTTGTGTGAATTCAATGCCAAACTCATTGTTATTGAGTCTTGCAACATAAAGGTCCAAGTCACTTTGGTTGCCTTGCCATATCATGGAGACTTCGGGCCTCATTACATGGTAGGCGGTAAGGGTTTACCGGTACCAGTATTTTACCGGTACCGGTAAACCCTTACCGCCTTACTACGAGGTCCCTTTGCGGGTTGGGGAATTTAACGACTGCTTTTTGCAGGCGTTAAAAACCAACCTGCAAAAGGGATCAGGGAGCTAATTACGGTACTGCAATTTGCAGTGCCGTAATTAGCACCTTCCCCATTCCCATTATGCCCTATGGGGCAAAAAAGGGAATGGGGAAGGGCAATGGGGGAAGGGGGAATTACCGCCCCACCAACCTTCGAATAGGGCGGTAATTCCCCTTTCCACCAAGCCAGGTATTTTACCGGCATGGACCAAGGTGCTAATAGCTCCTTGGTCCACCGCCATTCGTGTAATGAGGCCCTTCGTCTATATACTGCCTCCACACAATTTTATATTTTATAAAGCCTGGTTCCTTGTAGACCACTCTGTTCTCAAACTGCCCCATGAATAAGTGCTCCAGTGCCGAGGCATACTTGGCACCCATGGTGACTCCTTTCATCTGTTTGTAGTATTTCTCTTTGAACAAGAATATCTTGTTATTTAGACTAAAGCCCAACATTAACTTTATCGTTTTCATTTGTTTATAGAAAGATGCTGATTCATTTCTGAATGTATAGTCAATGTCCTTGATTGCCAAATCATACCGTATCGATGTGTATAATGCCCTTACATCTAATGTGACCAACAGTTCATCAGATGCCCATTTGTGGCGACTGAGTGTCGTTAGTACATGTGTAGTGTCTTTGAGATGAGATGGTAGCTTGGACACATATGGGCAAATGGCATCATTTAAATATCCAGAAATCTTCTCAGTGGCCTAGCCTATGCTGTTCATAATAGGTATTACTTTGGGTATTGTCACATATGACTTGTGAATTTTTGGTAAAAAATACATTGTAGGCAATGTCAGTGCTGTTACCATAAGAAAGGATTTCTCTTAGTCTATTAGCCGATCCTGTCTATGCCATTGGTCATGTGCTTTCAGTTCAGCTTGGATATCCTTGCTTTGGTTAGAAGGCAACACTCTGTAGCATCCAGCGGTCTATAAGTGCGCATTGGCCATTTTAACATAGTCATCACAGTTCATATTAACTATGTTGCCCCCCTTGTCTGCTTCTTTTATACCAATACCCTTATCTTGAGCTAAACTGTTAAGTGCTGCAAATTCCAAGTGATGTAGATTATAAACTTCCTTTCTTTTTCTTGTTTTCTTGTCAATTAGTTTATTTATATCTTGTACCATAGCTTTGTGGAAAGTGCCAATTACATTGTCACTCAGCATTGGAGGAATGAGTTTTGATCTTGGTTTCATCTCTTCCATTTCGATGTTCTTAGATCTGATATTCATATTATGTAATCTATCCAAGACGGTTTCATTGCTCTCTTCCTCCATTGTTAGAAGCAAATGTGTATTTTCCATGTCAATAATTGTCAGACTGCTTGGTGGTACATATTCCTCTATTTCCGGTATTTGCTGGATTTTTTTAGTATAGTATTTCCTCAATTTCAGTTTGCATGTAAATTTAAATAGATCTATCTGTAATTCAATTAAGGTACCAGAAGTGGAGGGCGCAAATGATAGTCCTTGATTGAAAACTGCCACCTCCATTGATGTAAAGATTTTATTTGAAAGCTGAATAACCAAATTATTAATCTCTGTCCTCTCAGTTGTTCCCTGGAGTTGGCTCTTATTACCCTTCTTACAGGATAGTTAGGTTATATGTCTCGGTTTCCTGGTTAAGGATGCATAAACTGCTCTGTAATTTCATATGTTTTAAAATGAAAATGTTTATACAAAAATGAAACATAGGCTTTGTGGATATAGTTATTTATGTTTATACTACTCTTATTGTGTATTTCTTGTGTACGTAGAATGTATAGAAGTAGCTTTGCAGGTGCACAGACCTTTGAAATCGATGAGAATCTATTTAGAATTTGCTGATGCAAGACCAGGTTCATAGTTACCTGAATGCTTAGTGTATTTGCTGTACTTAATTAAGGAGATGCACGCCCAGCAAAGGGCGCTTAGCAAATCAGGTGGATGGAACAATGGAAAAGAATACATATTCCCCACCTGCTGTCCCAGCCACCTGAGGCCCTTCCCTCGGTGGCACCATTTTTTTTATAAACATTTTTGAATCTGGGAAGGGAACAGGGAGCCTCTCCCTGTTGCATCCCTACCCCACATTCCCCCAACATCCCATAATCATTGCTTACACCCCCCACCTCCTCCCTCCATCCCCACTTACTTGCAGGACTGGAGTTCTATGCTCCGGTCCCGGCGCTCCTCCAGACCCCAGGCCGTTGCCGTAGACATGGAAAAGGAATGCCATTTCCACATACCCCCCCAGCCCACGCTCAGCGTAAATATCTCGGGGGGAGCCATTTGCATTCCCGAGAAACACTGGGGTGTGAATTGTTTTCATCCCCTTGGCAGGGGCTGACATGGCTGGTAACGGTCCACAGATCTCACCCAGCCCCTTGCTGCACTTGGGAGTACTTTGGCGACGTCTGGCGGGCTGTTACCAGCCATGCCAGACCCCCACCACAGGCATGAAAATTACAATCATGTGTACAAAATGAATGTTTTAGCATAGTATTGATCTTTTAGGAAATACATACAATTAAATCATTACTTTTAATAATATTGTTTTAGATTATTATGTTATAAATAGAAAATAATTTAGATGTAAAAGTAACCTTTAAGCATACATTTTAGTTCACTGAGTAGAGTTTTTTTCTCTCCAATGAGAAGTTTCCTCTAAAAAATGATTAGTAATCACAACCTTAATTGGTTGAGCACTCAGAATACATTCAGTATTCATACAGTACCATTATGGAGAAAAAATAATGTAAGTAATCATCTTTAAATTTCTATTCTGAAATGTATTGTATCATCTTTCACATATGCTATGGTGCCCAGGCAGACAAAATGAGGCACCCATTAAAGACATTAGGTTAGTTGTTTTAAATTACACATCTTTCTATGTATATTGTTTTGCAGTATTCATTTTGTTTAAAGTAAATCAATTATAATATCTCTATATATAAAATGCTTAGGTATGTTTCCGTACTCTGCTGATGCAATGTATCAGCGTTCGGTTGCCCTCTGCTGTCCAAATGGCAAAGTGCACCTCTGTGTGCCCTTCCACTTCAACAACAGCTATCATTTTAACAAACAGAATGAGCGCGGTTCTACGCGGTCACCTTCTCCTTCCACTATCACAAGCATTGAGAATCATTTCAAGTTACTTGTTTCCACCCACACTTCTCTTCACACAGGGCACGGCGGTTCCAGTGCCAATGAACAGTTGATTACTGGCTCAACGTTTCAGTCTCTCCTGTGAGTGTGCTGGAGAGGAATATACACAGGCATATTTTATAGATATCAGGTGGGCAAATGATTAACAAAAATACCCATGTGCATGTTGGTGTGTGAGATGCACTAGAACTGTGAACCAAAGGCATGCCCTGCTCTAGGGTGTCTGCCACTTCTGTTTTAAGCTATTGAGCAGAGCCATGGCCATCTATTTACTAAAACGGTGTATGTTACACCGGGCTCAGCTGTTTTTTTAAGAATAGCATTAGTGATATTAATAACGAAAATGTTGATCGTATGCTTTAAAAAAACCTTGACATTCAAGGAAAACACTTTAGTGCCAGGGACATTAAGGTGGGAACTTAATGCAACAAAATCCCTGACATTCAGCTAATGCCACCTTAACTTCGTGCCCTCTGTTGCGCAGCCTATGACCACAATGATGACATCACAGTTGACATCCCTGATGACATTGCCGGTGACATCACTAATTACATCATCTATGTGATGGCATCAGACATAACATCATTTATGACTTAGCTAATGAAAGCTTTCATTAACTAAATAACAATTTAGGATGTGGCCTTTGCTATGGCTAGTGGCTGGTTAGTGTTGTACAATACATAGTGAGCACGGCCAAAGGCTTTGGCCACTGGCTATGGCCGGAAGACATAGATAGTGGCCCATTAATGTGTTAAATTATACAGTGGGCATGGCCACTGGCTTAGGCTGACGGCCCTGGCTAGTGGGCGGTTAATGTTGTAAAATATACAATGGGCATGGCCCACAATAGCTGAAAGCCATTGTTAGGGGTTCGTTAGTGTTTGAAAATATACAGCCAGCACAGCCACAGGCCATGGCCACTGGCCATGGCTGAAGACCATGGCTACTGCCCCTCATGTGATTGATTGATTTATTTATTTATAGAGCTCTTTGCACCAAAGCGCTGTACATTGGAACAACAAATACACAGAAATAACAACAAATTAACAGTGTGAGCAGATAAAAGTACAACTTGTATCATTCCATAAAACATTGTAAAGAGCAATTACTTGAGGGGGGGAGAAGTGGAGTGGGAGTTGGAGAGTTGAGGGGACCAGGAGAAGGATTGAAAAAGTGTAGAAGGAAGGGAGAGAGAGAGTAAAGGGAGAGGGGGGAGAGGAATTGAAGAGGGGAAGTCATGGGGGAGGATACGAGAGGGCAGGAGGGGGCATCACGGAGGGGGATGGAGAAGAAAGAATTTAAGGAGGTGCGAAATGAGGTGAGGGTGGTGGAAGATTGGATTAGGAGGGGGAGAGAGTGCAGAGGGGCAAGAAGATGGAAAGAGCGGAACTGGGAAGAAGCACAGGGGGAAGGGGGTACAGTGAGAAGGAAGTGGTCAGCTAAACGAAGGGAGCGAGGGGGGTGTAGAAGGAGAGAAGGGAGGAGAGATAAGGAGGAGCAAGACCATGGAGGGATTTGAAAACAAGGCAGAGAAAGTGGAATTTTAGTTGTAGGTGGAAAGGAAGCCAGCCAAGGTGAGAGAGCGAAGAGGAGATAGAATCACGGGGGGTAAGGAGACAAAGGGTGCGAATACCAGAGTGGTAAATGGATTTAAGAGGGGCAAGATGAGAAGAGGGAAGTCCGAAGAGAAGAGTGGAGCAGTAGAAGAGACGGAAAAAGATGAGTGAGGAGACTAGGAGTTTAGTAGCGTGGAAAGTTAGGGAGGGACGGATTTTGCGAATGTTGTAAAGGTGGTATCGGCAGGAGCGGGAGGTGAGTGAGATGTGTTGTGAGAAGTTAAGAGAGGAGTCAAAAAGAACGCCTAGATTGCGAGCATGGGTGGAGGTAGGGAGATCAGAAGGAGGAAAATGGATAAAAGGGGGAGGAGAGGGGTGAAGAGTATTAGAGGGGAAGAAAAGGACTTCGGTTTTATAGGTGTTGAGAGAGAGAAAGCGGGAGGACATCCAGTTCTTGATGGCCGTGAGACAAGAGGAGAGCTTAAGGTGGATGTCGGGTGTGAAGGAGGAGAAAGAGAGAAAGAGTTGAGTGTCATCCGCATAAAAATGATGGGAAATGCCAAAGGAGGAGATAACACGGGCAATGCGAGAGGTGTAGAGAGAGAAGAGGAAAGGGCCAAGTACAGAGCCTTGAGGAACACTGTAAGTTAGCGGGAAGGAAGGAGAGGTCTGGCCTCTCCATGAGACAGTAAAGGAACAGGCAGAAAGGTAGGAGGATAGCCATTTTAGAACAGGGCCTTTGAACCCGAAGGAGGAAAGAGTATGGAGCAGGAGTGGGTGATCGACAGTGTCAAAAGCGGCAAAGAGATCAAGGAGGATAAGAATAGAGAATTGCTTAGCGTGACGAGCAGACAGGAGCGAGTTGAGAATGGAGGTGAGAGCAGTTTAAGTGGAATGTTTAGGACGGAAGCCAGATTGAAAAGGAGGAAGGAGGAGAGTTGAGAGTAGGCGAGGCGTTCAAGGATTTTGGAGAGGAAAGGCAGAAGAGAAATAGGTCTGTAGTTAGCAGTGAGCAGAGGATCTGCAGAGGGTTTCTTAAGAATAGGAATAATCGTAGCATGTTTGAAAACAGAGGGAAAGGTAGAAGAGGATAGGCAGGAGTTGAAGAAAGTGGTGAGGTAAGGGAGAATAAGAGGGTAGATCTTAGGGATGAGAATAGAGGGGAGAGGGTCAGAGGGGGAGGACGTGGGGTGGGCTTTAGATAAAAGGGAGGAGATATCAGAAGGGGAAACAGATGAGAAGACAGACATGATGGAAGATGGGGGAGAGGGGGAGGAGGAGAGGAGGAGTCGGAGAGGGAGATCATTTTTTGCCTGAGAGATATGATTTTAGAGGAAAAGTAATTGGCAAAGTCAGAGGGAGAAAGTGAGGAATTGGATGAGGGATCAGGAGTGGGAGGAGAGAGAAGACAGGAAAGAGTTTGAAAGATCCGATGAGGATGGGAGGCTTGAGACTGAAGAAGGTTAGAGTAGTAGGAGGATTTGGCAGTCGCAAGACAAGAATTGTAAAGTGCATAGTAGGAGAAGTAAGAGGTTTGATTAGAGAGCGAGGGAGTTTTGAGCCAAAGTCTCTCAAGTCGCCTGAGAAGACGCCGCATAGAGCAGAGATGGGAAGTAAGCCAAGGTTGAGAAGGTTTTTGATTAGGGCGGAAGAGAGAAAGGGGGTAGAGTTGGTCAAGAGTAGTAGTGATAGAAGATGAAAGGGAGGAGAGAGCATCATCCGGAGAGAGTAGTGCAAAGTCTTGGTGAGATGGGAGAGAAGAAGAGCAAGTGCGGGAGAAGAGGGGAGGATCGAAATTACGTAAGTCACGCCGTGAGAAGATTGGTGGGGAGGGATTAGTATTAGTGGAGGGTGAGAGAGGAGAAAGGGAGAACGAGAGTAAGGAATGATCAGAGAGATAAACAGGAAGAGAAGAGAAGGGGAGGAGGGGTAGGAGGAGTTAAAGATGAGGTCAAGAGTTGACCCAGAGGAGTGCGTAGGGGATGAAGGAAGGGGGGAGAGGAGGTAGGAATCAAGGATGGAGAGGAGGGGGGAAGATTGGGGGGAGGAAGGAAGATGAATGTTAAAGTCGCCAAGTACAGTAAGAGGAGAGGGGGAGGGAGAAATAATTGAGAGGAGTTGATCAAGGTCTTCAAAGAAGGATGAGAGAGGTCCGGGGGGACAATAGATGACCAGGAAGGAAATAGGATGGGGAGAGGAGAAAGACTTGTAGAGGAATTCAAAGGAAGGGAAAGAGGGGAGAGTTGGAGATGAAGAGGAGGAGATGAATTTGGAGTGGTACAGGAGACCGACGCCACCACCACGGCCAGTGGGATGGGGGGTATGGAGGAAAGAGGAAGAGGAGGTTGTGAGGGAAGCAGGGACAGAAGTGTTATGAGGAGGAATCCAGGTTTCAGTGAGGCAGAGGAAATGGAGGTTAAGACGGAAGAATAGATCTAGAGTAGCAGCGGCTTTGTTACAGATGGATCTGGCATTCCGAAGAGCTATGTTCATGAGGGCAGCATGTTTAGCAGTGGGGGGGTAGAGAAGGTAAGGATGGTGAGAGGGGTAAGGGGGGTGGCAGGGGGAATGGGGGAGGGGATAGTGATGGGGCCAAGGCATAAAGAGGAAGGAGGAGAGTAGAAGGGGGAGAAGGAGGGGGAAGGGATGGGAGAGGGCAGGGAGGGTGAGTTGGAAGAAAGATATGTTGGATCGCATAGGGACAGTGGAAGCAGGAAATGAGGATTCGATAAGTGGAGTCTAATTGGAGATGGCATCCAAGGTGGACTCGAGACAGTGGTAGGAGACAACTGGGAGGATCCAAGAGATTCAGACTGCAGTAGGAGAAGTCCAGGTGCTTGAGGCAGGGAAGCGAGGAGGTAGATCCGAATTGTAGGAAGGAGGTCAGGGGCTCAGTACTGAGGATGACCTGCAGGAGGCAATAAGGCCAGAGGGAGTAGGGACTCTAGGTCGTGGATGAAAGAGAAATGGCACCTAAGGCAAGAAAGTGAATAGCGGAAACAGACCGTTAAAACAGAGTGACAGGATACCAGGGTTACAGAACTATTAGAATATGTGAATTATAAAAAAAAAATTAGAATATATTAATTCTAATATCTATTAGAATTAGAATGTGTTAGAATACACAGAGAGGATGGACCAAGGGTATGGCCACTGACCATGGCTGAAGGACATGAATAGTGGTTGGTTAGTGTTATATATGCAGTAATGTGCCGTCTTTACATTAGGTAATGCTTAGCTTCCAGTGGCATGGCTGTCAGTGGAATGTGATGGTGTCAGTGGAATGTGATGGTGTCAATGTTGGTTGTGTTTGAAGGATGATGTTCTGGGGACAGTTAGAGTGACCCGAGCTGTTGTGTGGATGGGCCAGTGTTGTTCCTGTGCTACACTAGAACTTATGGTGTACATCTGAGCACAAATAAACATATTGACTTACCTTGTTTCCTTGGTATTTGGAGGAAGAACCCATGCCTTGGTTACTTCACTGGGGACAAGCAGGTTTTTGGAGTAAGCACTAGGAGCTACTCTGGGGGAGCGGCACAAGAATGCACAGGCGCTGCCCCCGAAAGGTTCCCCTCCACAGGACCACCAGACAGGACTTGCAGGCACGGCAATGAAAGTGTAACTGTTTTGGCCGGCGGCTGCAGGAGGTTGTGCCCCAGGAATCGGTCGGGGCCAGCAGAGCTGCAGAGGTTCAGTGCCTGTGTCTGGGCGCAGCAAGGATGATTTTTGCTTTGATGATGAGAGGTGGAGTCCAGAAGTGGCACTGTGCCTGCGATCTGTGTGGAGCGGGCAGCAATCCCGCTGCTGGAGAGGAGCTGAGAAGTCCTGTGGCTGGGCAATACAGGAAGTGTGCAGGATCCGGTAACCGTTGAATGAGTGGAGGTGCCAGAGAACTGTTTCTTGGTGGCCGCAGAGAGCTGTGGGCCATCGGCGCAGTGACGGTGCACAGCCATGGCAGAAGTTGTATCGTGGCTATAGCGAGCATGTCTTTGGGCTGCAAACTTATGAGGGGCAGAGATGTTTTCCTCTGTGATCCTGTAGGAGAAATGGTGACGTAACTGGTGCTGGTAGGAGCTTCGCAGCCGCATCGCATAGAACACAGTGATGTCATGGAATGCTGCATACATACCATGGAGCGCAGCAGGTCCTTCAAGGATTTTTCAGCTCCTGTTGCCGGCGAATTCAAAGGCAAGGAGCAGATGACAAAGTTCTTTGTCTCGTTGGTGCATGGATACTGGCCAAAAGATTTTAAGGAGGGAAAAAGGTGGCTGTCGGCTGTTACGGAGCAAGCATTTGAAAAGTGTGGCCCAGGAAGTGAACAGAAGAGATTGTATCTCCGGTACATTCGTGGCCCAGGTGAACTGTACCATCTGTACGGTGGGTGAGCTTGGCTATGAGGAATTTTTGTGAAAGATGCAGTGGTTTTGTAAACAATTTAAGGGAACTGGACCCAGACCTATGGAGTATTTATCTTCAGCTGAAAGCCCTTGCCTTAACAGAAGATTGATGTAGTTAGGTGTTTCGGTGAGGCCGGTACTTTTTTGTGTTGTGGCGTTGGTGTTGTGGCCTCTGGGTTAGTGCTTCTTTAGTGGGGTTGGTCATGGGTTAATGTGTGTCTGGGGCCTGCAAGGTGGTTATTGTGGTGGATGTTTATGTTGTGGCCCCCTGGTTCCCTGATAGTTGTGGTCAGCATTCCTCATGTATTACTGCGTTTTCCTTTTCAGGGGTGCATTTATGGACATGTGGGTGTGGGGAATGTACCTGGTTATGTGGGACAGTAACTACTGTTTTGCCGTGTGTATTAATGTTGTTTCCTTACAGGAGTGCATTTATGAACATACTGGTGCAGGGTGAGCTCTATTGCATCATGCAATGGGGACATGTGTGGACATAATCCTATCTTGGGGGACATGTGTGGACAACATCCGAGAATGTTTCTCTCATCCTGAAGTTATTTTGCATTTGTTGTGTTACTTGTAGTGTTTTTGCGTTCTTATCGGTTGTCATGTGTAGTGGTGCATATTTCTACCCATTCTTCATAAGATGTCAGAGCCATGGCATGGATTTGTAAAGTCTGCAAGTTATAGTGCCTCCATCTGTCATGTTTCCAGGGGGGATCTAATTACTGCATGTTGTATGAGTGGTGGCATTTGACTGTTGGTTACAGTCGGGAGTTAGACTGTTGGTTACAGTCAGGAGTTTAGATTGTTGGTTACAGTCAGGAATTTATACTTTTGGTTACAGTTGAGAGTCTGATTGTGGTGAGTTTAAACTGTTTGTTACAGTCGAGAGTTTAGACTGTTGTTTACAGTTGTGAAGTGTGGTGTGTAGTGAGTTTAGGCTGTTGGTTACAGTCAGGAGTGTGGTACGTGGTGAGTTTAGACTGTTGGTTACAGACTGGAGTTTACACTGTTGGTTACAGTTGTGGAGTGTGGTGAGTTTAGATTGTTGGTTACAGTCATGGAGTGTGGTGCGTGCTGAGTTTAGACTATTGGTTACAATCAGGAGTTTAGACTGTAGGTTACAGTCATGGGTGTGGTGGTGGTGAGTTTAGACTGTTGGTTGCAGTCAGTGAGGATGTGTGTTGGAGATTTATTGCCATATATTTGAAGTTTTGGGGGTGACTGTTAGTTGGCATTGTCCAACGGCATTGCAGTATAGCGTGATCAACTGCATAGACAGTTTGGTGCGGGCCGACTGTCTGGTACTTGTCAATTTTGTCCAGTGCCATTGGGCAGCATGTTTTTCACTGTTAGTTATCTCCCGTCTCCCTTGTTGGGTGGACGGCAGGGGTTGTCTGTGCTGCAGTGGTTGGTTGGTTGTTGTGTGTTGTGCAGGGTGCTCAGTTTTCCAATTTCTTTGTATTTCAACATCTTGGTTTGACACGTGGTAGGTCTACTGCTTATGGTGTTGTTTTGTGCCATAACAGGATGGTTGTAGCGTGAGAGGGTGTTTATCTGTGCCTCACCTTGTTGTTGTTTTTGCCGGCAGTTATGGTCGGTTGCTGGTAATTCAGCAGCAGTTCATTAGAGTTGTGCATTTGGGCAGTGTGCCCTGTCTACACATTATCTTGGGGTGTGCTCATTATGCTACGTCTAGTGTTCCTCTGATGAGTGTGTTGTGGTGAACAAACTGGGGAGATGTGTTCTAATGTGCCTACTGTCACAATATGCTGATGGTTACTGTTACATTATTCTGATGGTGTGTTTGATGAATGAACAGCGGAGAAGTGTAGTAATGTGCATCCTGTACATTACGTCATGCTTAGCTGCCAGTGTATGGCTGTCAGCGGACTGTGATGGTGTCAGTGGAATTTCATGGTGTCATTGGCATGTTGGTTGTGTTTGAAGGATGATGTTCTGGGGACAGTTAGAGTGACCTGGGCTGGTGTGTGGATGGGCCAGTGTTTTCCTGTGCTACACTAGGACATGTGGTGTACATCTGAGCACAAATAAACATATTGATTACCTGGTTTCCTGCCTGGTATTTGGAGGAAGAACCCCCACCTTGGTTACTTCAATATACCTTGGGCATGGACGTAGGCCTTGGCCACTGGCCACGGATGAAGGTCATGGATAGTGGCCCCTTAATGTGTTAAATTATACAGTGGGCATGGCCAAAGGCCATTGCTAGTGGCCCCTTTATGTGTGAACATATACAGTGTGCATGACTTAAGTCCGCAACCACTGGCCATGGCCAAAGACCATGGCTAGTAGTCCCTTAATGTGTTAGAATATAGGTATTGCTCGAACATTTTGAATACGAAAATAACGAGGCTGAAAAGATCAAGTTTTTTGTTGTTGAACTTTTTGATCGTTTTGCACCTATTTTGCAAATAAATAGATAGGGAGTGGGATAAGGGAATAGATTGGGATAGGGGGAATGTTAGGGGGATTGCGGTCTTTAAAAAATAGTGCAAAAAGTCTGAAAATAAGAATTAAGAAATTACCTTTTCAGCCTGTGTCGAAATGTTCACGTAGGTCCAACATATACAGTCGGCATGGCCAAAGGCTGTGGCCACTGGCCATGGAAGTTAGTGTTGTAATGCAATAAATGATTCAACAGTAATCTCATCAATTATGCCATAGATGAGGTAATTAGATGTCACCTTAAAGGGGGGGGTGGCTGAAGGGTGTGGCCACTAACCAGGGCCAAAGGGCATGGCTAGTGGCTGGTTAGTGTGTTACAATATACAGTGGGCATAGCCAAAGGCCATGGTTAGTGGCCCGTTAGTGTTTTGAAATATACAGTGGCCACGGGCAAAGGCCATGACTGAAGGCCGTGTCTAGTGGCCCCTTGATGTATTACAATATACAGTGGGCACGACCAAACGTTTTGTTGCATTAAGGTCTCACCTTAACGTCCCAGCAACTCATGTGTTTTCCTTGAACCTTTGATTAGATTGTAATCATTTTTTGTTTTATATTTTTAACCAGGCAGTTCCTGTGACGCTTCGATTTTATTTGAAATCCCAAATAATTATACCCATCGACCACCTCTGGCTGGGCATTGATAATACTCCATGCAAAAGATTTATATGTAAACTTTGGCAGTCGGATGATCACCACTTTCGTTTTTTTCCCAAATTTGCCTTAAGTGAATTTTCCATAGCATCCACACTCACAGTATCTAAACTACATTGGAGGCTGATCCGCGTCCTGTCAAGAATGACCACATCATCCACGAATACCAGCCAAGGTATGTGTAAGTGACCCAATTTTCGGGGATAATTCCATACACCCTTCAACACATCCCGTAGATCAGCCAAATAGTGGTTAAAAAGAAAGGGGCCCAAAATGTGGCCCTGTTTGCATTTAATCTAATATGCACGGTGTCTTTTTCATGCAACATTATGATCGCTTTAAGTAGGCCACAGGGTATCGTTTTCTTTATCAATTATCTCCATAACTCATCCCTATGAATAGTGTCGTAGTCCATTTAAAAACCAGGAAGGCTGCATACAACAGTACCTTCCATGAACTGCATTTCTACTCTAAGATACAGTTTCAGAGGAACCCACTAAACTTGGTACATAGACCCTTCTTAAATAATAATAATAACTTATTTCTTATATAGAGCTACACACCCATAGGTCTCAAAGTGCTCAAATAACAGAAGACATTATTATCCTAGAGAGTGATAGTCATTTTATCGACCTCAGAAGGATGAAAGGCTGAGTTGACCATGCTGGAATTCGAACCTGCCGCAGCATGCTGCACACAGACATCAGGGTCGAGCGCATAGCTTGCTGTGCTATCCGACCGGCTTCAGTCCCGTCTGGAATATATACAAGGTTACATGTTTGCACCATTCCTGGTATCTCTCCAGAATACATGACGTAAATATTTTTCCAGATGTATCCAGTAGAGAAATCAGTCTGTAGTTGTTAAAGTATTTACGGGAACCTTTCTGAATGAGAACAGTAATCTCTAATCACATTTCAAGACTAGAGAGACAATAGAGAGGGATCAGGGAAAAAAGCCACGTTTTTGAGCTGGCACACCATTCACAATGTGAGCAGTGGAAACAAGGAACAAGGAGCAGAATGAAAAAGTTATGATGGGGAGTGCCAAGAAAGTCAAGAAGAAGGAAATGCAGACTTACCAGAATAAAGGGAGGGAAAGGCAATTCAGAGGGATTTGAGGAGGCTGTGTTGTGGGACCAGAAGCCAATGAAAAGGGAGATGTGGGTGAAACAGTCTGTACACAACACGAGCAGCAGATTTCTGGAGTATTTGCAGACAATATATGAGAAATGTGGGGAAACCAGGAAAAATTGCAGTAATCTAGACAAGAAATGCAGGCTGAGAATGTAAGGTAAGGAAAAAGCAAACACAAAAGTTGGGAATAGATATTGCAAGAAGATGAACAATGATTAATGTGAGGGGCAAATTAGAGAGTGTTATCACATTTTAGAGAGAAGACCGTAAGAGAAATTAAGCCAATTGAAGGGGGCCAAAAAGGAGTACTCCGTAAGTCTGGAGGTCCACCAAAAACCACAACGTCATTTACATTGTATATAATGTCAGTACATCCAAGTAAAGATAGAGGGACTTTGAGGAAGGGAGACAAATTGACACACCTCCTCGTACAGGGGGACAAGGAGCTGAGTTTCCTTGGCATATGTATAGAACAGGAGGCCATCATAGCTGGTAAAGCGTGGACATAAGGATTAAAGAGGGGTGGAGAAAGAGAAGTACTCTGTGGTACACTGCAGTGAAGGGCTGAGAGCAAGTGAGTAAATGGAAAATTAAAATTGAGTGAGATTGAGAGGTGAGAAATGGGAAGAGCTGGGCGAGGACACTGCCGCCCCATGGATCACGGTATCAAAGGCAACTGAAAGAGCAAGCATAACCAAGCGAGCATCGGTGACCCTACAAATGTCAACTGACACTTCTATAAGGACATATTCAGTGCCCCAGCCAGAACAAAAGCTGGCCTGCAGGGGATGGAGGGAGTCAGAGGATTGTATTTAGTCCCGAACCTGGGTGGTTATGATAAATCTTGTAGGCAAAGCAGTGATGAGGCTGTAATTTGAAGGAATATAGAGGATCAATACTGGGTTATTTCAAGAGGTGGTCATGGCGACATAACTGCTGTTCTGTCGGAGTACAGGGATGAGTAATGACTGAAACTCAAACTCAGCCCCACACCACTACTAAACCAATCATAAAGGTAAAACATGCTCAGTCCGACAGGCATACCTCCTTTGACTCTTTAAGGTAGCATGGGCCAAGAACAGGCTATACTCTCCAGGAAGGATGTGAGCTAGCACAGAAGCAGTCCAAACCAAACATGTACTGAGGTTCCAAAATTAAATAATGGCAAATAAAGGCCCTATAAAAATAGGATACTTTAATTTAACTAAAAATACAAACACACTAATCAAAAACACTATAACTCATTACTGTAAGTGAAAATATAGAATAGGCAGACTTTACAGTGAAAGGGCTACTCTAGGTCTGAAGACAGGTGCATGCATTGGCAATCATTTCAGCAGCAATGCCAAGTTCACACAATATGTTTTTATAAAAGAAAGAGAATGGTTTCTTACTAGTCAAGGGTCCTCATCAAGGCAGGCCAAGGGGACAGAACCACTTCAAACAGCTTCAATGTTTGTTCCTAGCGTTCAACAGCCTTACACAGGTTTCTTCTTGCTTTAAAATGGGTTGAGTGTGCGACAAGAGGTTTTGAGTTGGTTGTTCATAATAGAGTGTGGGGGTTGAGACCGCTGAGTTTACCTGAGACCATCCAGATGTTGCTGTGTGGTCCTGTAGTAGTGATCAGCTTGAATCGCATGAAGAATAGACAGGTGGTGGTTCGAGTCATAGGGCCTCATTACGACCCAGGCGGTAAGTTACCGCCTGGGTCGTACCTTTACCACCATGGCGTAAACTATGTTTACGCCATGGTGGTTGGCGGACTTACCGCCCCATTCCGAGGTGAGTGGGCCGGTAAGTCCCCATTGACCCATTTACCCTTCCCCATTCCCATTTTTGCCCCATAGGGCATAATGGGAGTGGGGAAGGCGTTAATTACGCCACCGTAAATTACGGTGGCGTAATTAACAACAAGGTCCCTTAGCGCCATGGATTTTAACAGCTGGCAGGTGTTAAAACCTCCATGGCGCTAAGGGACCTCGGAATCAGGCGGTAAGGGTCGGCGCTGTTTACGCCGCCGTAAACCCCTTACCGCCTGGGTCCTAATGAGGCCCATAGTCTCGAATCAGTCGAGTTGGCTCAAATAGGTCCAACAATGCAATGTGATTCTTCAGTGGTGATCAGCTGGAGTTGGGTTAATTCAGCAGTTCAATGGCTTCACAGTAGATCAAAAGCAGCACATGTCAAAAGCAGGTGCTTGCATCAGCTCGAAAATCACCTCAAGATTGTTGAGCCAAGGACACAATGGATTGATGCTGGAAAACAGCATACATGGCTATTCCTTGATTTCTGGTTGTTGCTGGAGCGTGAATAGGGTTTCCATCAGCAAGGTAATTCTGCAGTTCCCATCACCTGCAGGGTCTTTCAGCTCCAGTGAGCAGGTTCCTGAGTACTAATGGCCCCAGACTGCAGTAAGCCAGCCTATCACCTCAAATGTTTGTTGTGTATCTGGTTTTAACACTGGTTGATATTATGATTATCACTGACTCCATTTTTATTTTGACAAGTGTCTGCAATTGAACCCTTAAAAGTGACAACCCTCAAAGCAAAGGCTTCAGCAAAAGTCACAATGGTGAAAATATCCACATAAAAAGCCCTCACTAAAAGTACATTTCTCGTATTTTCTCCCTGTGGGATGTCTCTTTCTCCAGAGCAAGAAGTTAGGAGATTGATGTGTAAAAATACATGTCATGTTCCTTGGGGATCATTGTGGGAAAGGCTTGTCCTTTTCTTGGAGGTTGTCTTCATCTCTATGATGGCTGGCTAAGAAGGAGAGAATCTCCTTCAAGTCTCTCACCATGGTTCACCGCTGCTTATTTGGCAAAGCCCCGGTTTACCTCAAAAAACAATTCAAGTGGTACGAGCCACCCAGGCGGCTCAGATCCTCCAACACAGGTTTACTGCAAACCGCCAAAATAGAAAAAGCACCAGGGCCCAGGCAAAGCATTCTGACCTTAAGTATAGAAAAATGGAATGAACTTCCCACTTCACTGAAGCTTGAATCCAATTACACCCTCTTCAGGAAAAAATTGAAAACATTACTTTTCAAATGAACCCTGAAAGTAGATCAAACCGATTATGAAGTAACACTGGTCACTCCGTATCTTGTCCCGTCTTGATTTCCTGTTGTCCTGTCTTCTTGTAAGCGCTCTGATGCCCGCGGGCTTTAGCGCTATATAAACAAATAAATAAATAAATATGAAGGAGGACTTTAAAGTAGACTTTACCCCCAACAAAGTTCCAGGTGTAATCCTTCTTCTTCAGTAGTCCCAAAATGATCCAACAGGGCAGGGGTCACACCCACCTAAATAGGTAATCTGGTCCAGTGAACTGCTTCCCGTCGAGCCTTCTGTGACCTGTGCAATCCTTTGTCTGCAGGATGTGAGGAGGGGCCACAGGAAGTTTGGGAACCCTGGGTGTGGTTAGAATGGTAGGACTCTTCTGTGGAGTGTTACTTATTTCCTGGCTACTCTTACTCTGCCCCCTTCTCCTGTTTGCATACATCAAAGAGTCTCTGTGATTGCTTTTGGGTTGGCATAGCCTGTCATTTGAAGTACGGCCATCTGTGTGTCCCCTGTTTGGCACTGTTCAATATGTATTTAAGCCTTGTGTGACCCTCAAGTGCAAATATGCTGTACATCTGTTTACCCCGGTGCTGAATTCTGTGTTTAAAAATAACTTCCTCAAGTCTTAAAGCTCATTAATTGCTGCTGCACTTAATTGGGGGTTGGCTTAGCCCCTGTAGTTTTGAGAGGTGGGAGCCTAGTGCAGGAGTCCGATACATTGTGTATACATTGTAATTTTGATGCAAAAACTAGTTTAACCCTACAAAGCGAGCCTAAATTGAATGGCAACTAGGTTTGTCAGTACCATGAAGTCCTAAACCATTCATTGTGTGTAACTATTTGCCAACTTCCTGGGAGCCGGTTTGCTAAGCTCCAGGCAGGTCCAGAGCAGGAAGAGAGTGTTGTTGCCATATGCAGGACAGCATCCCCAAGAGCTGCGTGGTGTGTGAGTGAAAAGAAAACCCTGAGTTTGTTCAAGTCATACGTGTACAAAGTGTCTATAATTCCAGAACTTAAAAAGGTTGACAATTTTATGCATAAGAGCTGCTATAACAGAGAAACCTTCAGCATTCATGTTGTATTGTAAATAGATTATGCATGGTAAAATACATATGAAACTCCATTTACTGCTTTGATATCCATGCTGTGCATATAAATACATATCTGTCCACTCTGTTTTCATGTTATCTCTTCTGCTGTTTTGTGCAAATGGGTCACTATACGCTGATCTGATTTCTATGTAAGTATTTTGTTTAATTTATGTAGTCCAGTATTCATTTTTTCGTTCACTTTGATTTGCATGGAATGTGTATTCTGACCAGTGTTCCAGCCAAGCAGTATTTGCTCCCCCAATTCCTGTCTGTCTATACCAGACTGCCCTTACCCCATTTTGCCAATATCTCAGATTGGGGATTCCAGGTAGCTCATTTATCACTTTCCCCACCACTAAGTTTGTGGAGGCACACCACTTACAGTATCCCTGCACTCTCAGATGGCTGGTGCCTTAACTCTGCTGTTTCATGGGTTGGTAGTAGCTGGAGCAGTCATGGAATATGACTCTGCCTTGTGCCAAAGTTTGAGATTTCCCAAGCAATCAGATATTCAGCAGTGTTAGGAAAGATTTCATTTTATATGTAATTTTCCCCTCCAATTGTAGACCCCCAAACATTTTGCTGCTGTTTCAACACCTTAGTCTGACTTTGCCAGGGCAGCACATCCTTCTGCTGCACTCCTCTGGGCTTTAGCTCACTTTTTATGGGGAAACTGACTTGCCCTTAAGACAGTCAGTGCTGGGAGACTTTGTTTCCCTTAGTCCTTTTCCAATGTTGCAACTTTTCTGCAACATGTAACAAGTGCACAATGTACCTTACAGTACAGAGCACTTGGGTCTCTTAGTCATTTCCAAAGACCCTAGATACTCTCATAGGACTTTTTGGGAGATGTGCAAATGTGTCATGGACAGGGCTGCTGGCAGCTTATCTTTTCATATAATTTTAACCCTTTCCTACCATTTAACCGTGTTAACCGTGTTTGTCACGAATAGTTGGCCTGGCTACAAAAAGGCCATGCCACAAGGTTTTTTGTCCTGTCCTTTAGCCATCTTGCCCCTTTGCCTTCCCCAGTTTGAGCCGACCTGGGTCAGTCCATATTTGGTCATGCAGTTTCCCGCAAAACACCAAGCTTTCGCAGGCTTCTGCATGCCTTATGTGTTTGCCTCCAGGATTTGTGCTGGGGTGTCTGTCCCCAATACACATCCTGGGTGCCAGAGAGTCTGGAGTGCTGTGAATGACTGGGACTACCGTGGTCCGCGATTGGTCCACGCATGGAGTGTGTGTTTGTGAGTAGATCTTCCATTGGGTCCTCTCCGTTTTGGTGCAAAGGGAACTTTGGATAAGAGGAGGCCAAAAACACCTGTACCATGTCGATCTCTGGAGTTCTCACTGAATGAAGGATAGGATCCAAGTATCCTGAAACTAAGAAGCTGAGTCGAGGAACCATTGGTGAACAGCTGGAAGGTTAGGCACCCTGAGCCCGCTGTCTTCCCGTGGGGCCCCTCTGCATCTGGTTGTCCTAGAAGGTCTGCGAAGACACTTAAACCCATTAGAATAGTGGGACCAACTATTCTAGGCACCTTCAACAAAACCTGCAAATAAGCCTTCTCGGAAGTGTCCCTGGTCCAACCAGTGGGCTGACCAGTTTACGCAGGTCCTTTGCTCTGTCTCTGCGGCCGTTTTGAGGAGGCCCTTGAAACTTGGTATACTGCTAGCTCCGTGTCCCCGGCACCCTCAACCGAATTCCGAACACTTGGCATTCCCATGTCTGAAGTGAGACGAATGTGCCAGGACACGAGTAAACGTGGTTACCGTGTTGCCCAGCCGCGGCAACGATCTTTGCAGCTGCGCTGCATTTATGACCCTCTTGCCCCTGAAGCCTGCTGCAGTGAAACTGGCCTGATCCATCCATCAGGAGCTGAGCAATCGCCACTGTCCTGTTTGGGAATCATCGCTGTATCGCCGATCTGAAATCCGCAGAGACGTCCTTTTTGTCGCACGTGAACCTGCAGCCACAGTGGACTCACCTGGCTAAGTTTGGTCCAGAGTGCGCCTGGGGCCAGTGAGTAACCCTAACCTTAACCGGTTGCCCCTAGCACCTCCATCTGTTTTTACGCACGAGTGGCCCCTCGGGGTCCCTCCCCTTTCCACTGCTAACACGAACTAGAGACATATTCCTGAACCTTGGAATCACTTCTGCCTTCAAGTAGAGACCCTCCTCGAATAGTGGGAATCTATTCTTCATCGTCTCACCCACCTTCCTGAGCTGCTAGAGACCCCTGAAGAGACCCTGTTTTGCCCATTGGAACAACCACGTGTGCCTGCACTACATGCACTATTGAGCATAAGGCTCCTCTTTTCTTAGGGTTTGGACTGCCTCTTAGTTAGATGTATGTTTGATGTTGAAGGGGACTAAAGATTATCTGCACTGCCTATTTTCCTTCCCCTCTAGTTTGTGAACATATTTTGTGCCTTTAACCCTTTAGACCCCAATGGTCTTGTATATATCTTGTATTGATTGTGTTGTGTTGGTTTAGTAGGATTGCTGTGATTCTTTTACTGTGTGTCGAGGTACAAAGCCTTGTAATAAATGTGTTTATAATTTTGATATATACACCTGTCTGGTCGTAATTTGTAAGTGTCCTTGCTCTGTGTGCTAATTGAGGTCCTTCAGTCACCCTCACCCCTCCTGAGACTTAGTCTTGACCACCTGCCCTAGCTACCTTGATTGGTCTGTCTTGTCCAGAGGTTACCCTGTTCCAACAAACTAGGCTGGCCTTCTGAACCTCTGCCCACCAGGTCAGAGTTCAGAAATCTGTCTGAACAAGCATTCAAGAAGATTTTTTTTTCACAGCTGGCCAAGATACTTCGATAATGATGTAGGCATCCCTGAAGACCTTTGGCCCTGGAGAAACCTGTGGGGGTACAGTGGATGAAGATGCTGAAGAAGGGCATAAACTTTTCAAGGTAATGGTGCACTAGCTGGTGCATGGGCCCTGACAAATAACATCATTCCATATCCTCGGGTAGGCGTCACTTATTGCAATATGTGCGATGTGCACCTACAGTCCTACCTGCTATTTGACTTCTGCCTCAGAAATAGTCCCTGATTTAGCTGCACAGGCCAACTTTTAAAATAATGAATCTCCCGTTCACCAAATCACATAATAACAGCCGAAATAAAAACATAATCACTTATTAGGACAATGCATCCAGAATTAAGACACTGTTCCTCCGGAACAAAGAGAAATAATATATAGAGCCCTCTGGATTCCTGCCATAAATGCCTGGCATACCTCATCAGGTAAGAGTGGCACCTGTATGCCCGCCCCTCTAAGTGCAGTTAGCCGCAAGGAATAGAGCGATTTGCTGCTCCTTAGTAGGTGTTCTGCCGACTCAATGCAGTCTTCTCCGCAGAATCGCCATTGACGTTGGTTCCGGGGAATATTTTGCCAGGCCCCAACTATCTTGTTTGTGTTTACAGAGTTAAACTTGATTTTGGCATAGTTCCAAACCACAGCATTCCCAGCGAAGCTTGCAATGCAATGAGGTAGACTAGATCTTGTTAAGAAATATACGAGAAAGCACAAAGCTTGAGTTTTTGCTGCCAGCATAGTTATTTTTTGCTTAAAGGCATTTACATATAAAACCAACTTGATTTTTTTCTTGAATTAACCAATTGGCCAACTCAATGGCTGATCAGGTTCCGTCTCCAGCCAGGTGTTACCAGCAGCCTGAATTTTCCCAATGTTACTATTTGGCATGAGCCTAGCTCTGGATTGAATAGCCTTTTGCAAGAGACCCAACAAGGAGTTGTGTGGTGCATTGCACATTTTCCAGAGCAGTGACAAACAACGCAATTGCAACATTACATGCACAGATGTTACATTAAACTCCAAATAGAACATTTCAATGGGCACATATGCTGGTAATCGGAATAATCTCCTGAGCAGTTTTCCTTCTAGTCTTGCAATACCCTCTATGTGAGATAGTTCCCCAATCTCAGCCCCGTAAAGGAAAGTGGACACAATCTTAGTCGACTGATACAGTTGCAAGAGAGTCTTTAGGGATTAACCACCTCCCGGTTTTATTTAGCAAATCTATTGACCCCGTTGCAAATGCAGTTTCCAGTTTAATGTGTTCCAGCTGGCAAATCCCACGTAGCTCAGTGTCTAAGTGAATGCCCAGCTATTTCAACTCAGACACCACCTCCACAGTTACTCCCTCCATAGACGATGATAACCCTTTCACTCCCCTGCCCCTCATGCAGAAGACCACGGGTATTGATGGCCTCAGCAATGTCCACAGCGGCAGTCTTAGTAAGGTAGTAATAGTTATTGACAAAAGTTGGAAAGATAACAGATGTTCAAAGAGAGTTACATATTTTAGGGGTTGTGTTTAACAGTGAGGAAGGCCTTCCAGATTGCTCGCGAAACTGCCACACTCTACTGTTGTAGGTGCCAACATAGTGGAGACAGCATAGTTGTGAATACCACCCCCAGACCTGGGAAACAGTTAAATAATGATTTCCATTTCTCTTCAGTAATGTTTCAAGAACCTTATTATGAACCAAATGACTTAGAGGTGGATGCCCTGATGAATGTTGAAATGTACATTGTAATGTAGAGGAGAATTATAGGCCTCTCTTCACTGGGCAGGAACCCAAGAAATGAGAGTTTATTTTGTAACTGGATGAGAAACTAGAAATGTTTGAAATATAGTTTGTTTTCAATTTTTGGGTTGCACTCTAGTGTGAAAACGAATGATACATAAATAAACTAATAAGTGAATAAAAAAGCAAGCTAAGGTGCAGGTGGACAATATTAATGAACTGAATAAAGGTGGCTACTGTTAGGCAGAATCACAGGCAGTACCCTTGGGAACACTACATGCAATTAAGACTACAAGTGTAAGTACAATTTCACCTTTGGTACAAGCCTGTACTCCACAGTAAAGTGGTCGCGATGGCTGAGCAGCCAGATTTATCTCAACAGCTGAAGTGAGCAGTAGAACAAGTTACACAAAGGACCAACAAATACAGTGGTTCAAACAAACACTTACTCAAGGTTTTTTGGTAAAAGAATATACATTTATTTACTAAGTCAGTTTGAAAACATTACACTAGCAAGAGCAGCTCAATATCACACACTAATAAACCACAAATACACAACCGGTAAGTAAATGAACAAGTTTAGCCCCCCTGAAGTGGGAGCAAAATGGCACTTCAGATACTTTTAAAAGGGGTAAAAAGACAACGTTATAAGAATCAACAGCACAAATATGTTCATAGGCAGGGCAAAGGGTTTCAGTAAACTACAACCAGCAATTCAGTTCAGAGACCTGGGCCAAAGTCAATGGTTCAGAGTCTTTGTATAGGATAGCACAGTTCTGGTAGTAAATGGTTAAGTCTTTGCCACGGTTTTTAGAAGAATTTGGCTATGCAAAATGTTTGATGAATGTTTGGGGAAGGACAACAAGACGGGAAAGTTTCACGCACTTTCTCCATGGCCGAAAAGATTTGCCGACCGTGTTTGCACAGTACCTTTAAAATGAAGAAGAGCTGTAGCTGAGGTAGTTGTTCCTGGCAGTTCGAGCAGATCTCGCTGTTCAGTCATGGGGACAAGAAGGAGGATGTCGGGAGGTTCCTGCACTGCCCAGGGATGAGGCCACAAGCTTGGCAAAATGTTGTTTTAAGGTGTGAGTGCCTTAAAGTCCACGAGCTGGCTTCCTTCCCTCTGGATATCCGGTTTTCAACAGCACTCTGATGAAAATTTGACCAGATGGGGGCAGTGTCCAGGTGGCTTGCGAGTTGGTTGTTCCCACCAAACTCAAGGGAAGAAGTTAACCTTGAAGGGCTTCTCTGTCGATGGAATTTCAGGCAATTCGGACCTGCAGCAGGGCTTAACCAGTCGTCCAGGAGTTGCAGCAGCCCTCTTCCTTCAGCTCGTCTTCGGTTCTTTTGTTCCACTGGTCGACTCTGCTTTCCAAGTCCCAGAGACCTGCTTTTAAACAGTTTCCCCCATTCATTCCAGCCTCGCAGTCACTCACACAGCAGGGTGGCTGTCCTTGCCAGACAGCCACCGGCCAATGACCCCAGAGTGCATTCAGGTCTTCTAGGAGACTAAGCACAGGGATTTTCGGGCACCTCCCTCACATCCTGTCCACCCCAGACACTCCGGCATCAGAGGGGGGCTTCAGCACTGTAGCTTGCCAAAGGCCAACGAACAAAGGGACCAAACGGGGTTTGGCGCGCAGAGACAAACACAAAAAGGACTTTTCCTAAAAGAAATGGTGAAAAAAGATGAGCAGAGTCTGTTTTTACAGATAGGTCTTGGGCGCCATATTGAAAAACATGACTGACCCGATTTTTAGCTACCGTTGTTAGCGGTCAGGAAAAATCATGGTAGTTTGATCTAAACCACTGCCACCAGCCATTTAAAGTAGGAAAAGGTAACATTTGACTGTTACATGAGTGTTTTGACCCAGGGGAAGCTAGGCAACCCCTCCAGCACTCTATGGGAAGATAGTGTGTGGTGGGTCTGTAAATTTAAAGAGACTAGTAAAGTCAATTTAATTTTACATGCTCTGGGAGGCGGTAGTCAGTCCCAGAGAAGGTATTTAAACCTTGGGAAGTCTGAAAGACACCCCTGTGCGACTGCACTGAAGGTGCTGTGTGACACACAGAAAAAGATGATGACTATGGAGTGGTTTTAAAACTCCATAACCAAAGAACACAAAAGTAAAACACACATCAAAATACATGGAAGAGTGGGAAAAAAGGCTCACAATCTTCCCAAGTAAAAAAATATCAAATCCTAGAAATCCAGCAAAGTTGCTGGGGGTTCTCAAAAGGTAAAGGAAATTAGCACGTGTTGAGAATTCTCCCTAACAGCTACGCTGCAGTCACTACCCATTTTCCTTAGGTTTTTCTCTTTTTCTCTTTTTGTAGACTTTTCGGCTATTCCCCAATTCTATTTAGTTAGCTATTTAGCTTTGCCAATGCTTGCTCCGCTATGGACTTGCATGAGCATGCGCTCAGAGGACTGACCTGGAAAATATTGATCACCGGGTTAACTGTGACAAGAGGAAAGACACCCACATGGTGGATATAACCAAGTTAAAGTAGAATGGACAATGGGACTCTTAAGGGCCCGGAAAGCATCATGTGGGTTGAAGCCCAGTGTCCCTCAGTGGAATCGGCAGACTGGAAATCGTCATATGATACCATAGCTGGAAACGGACCCTAACGAAGGGCTATGTGGGAAGAATTAGTGATTGTTTTGGCGGGCGTAGGGATAGGTGTACCGGAGGGCGAAGTGATCTGTTCGTGAATGTTCCTAAATTCTGATTTAGCCGTGTGACCTCTGACCTATAAACATTAGGGGTCTGGAGCTAGAGCAGTCAGTTACTGTTAGGTGTAGGATGCTCTTTTTTCTTTGGCTTGCAAGACAATGAATAAAGAGGCCTCTGTTAGTCATCAACCTAAACGGATGTATGAGACTCAGTTCTCCACCACCCACCAGGGCTGAAGAGGCCAGAATGTACACCCTCACAAAGGAGGGAGAGTGCCACGCTCACAACTATGGATAGCCTGGGCCCCAAAGTCAGCAGAGGATGGCACAAGTGGGCAAGAAGTTGCACAAGAGTACTGGATTCCCAAAGGAGAGTGCATCGAGCGGAAGGTAGACTCCTGTCCCAGGCCTCTACGCCAGGTGGAGAGGCCACAATGGGTGTATAGCAAGAGCGGTGCATATCATCTTTGCTCTTGGGCTTTGTTGGCAGGATCAGCCCGGGAATGTGGTGGAGTAGAACTGCTCATGGTTCCAGAGTGTTCAGGCACAGTTGGAATCTGCTAGAAGGAACAGAACCACGCAAGTATGCCTGTCAGAGAGAAGAGTCAGTCTGCAGGTCGCAGCTTCCCACCGACAGAAAGGAGATGCAGAGGTGTGGAGCACAAGTACTGGAGCAGGCCTCCCCGACCCAGCGCCACCAAGGTGTGATTCTGTGGGCCACCGGGCCCACTTACTGAGGGTCGCGCTGAGCTGTACATAAGTGGAGCAGTGGAAGCCTGAGTCGTCACTTGGAACGACTAGATAAGAGTGCACCCCTGGGTACGTGGTGTCCTTGGTGGAGAATGTAGTCGATATTTGATCTGTGGATGCATGATGCCAATAGTGATTCGCCCTGGGTACAAGTTGCACCTCGTATGCTTTATTCTCAAGAACTCAGCATTGTAGACCATCTCCTGTTAACATTGTTCTGTAACTCTCACCATGCCAGCTGGTCTGGAATGGGAGGTAATGTACTGGCCTGTTGGTAAAGGGGCTGCCAGGAGGCCTAGCGCAAAAACAATCTGGGCTTCAATCCCATATTGTCATGGAACAAAGGTGCCTTAGTTTGGGATGCATGCTCACTGTCACTCACATGGCCAGAGAAGCTTGTATACATTTTAACACCACCTATAAGACGGAATTATTGCATGAGAGTACAGCTAGGGGAAAAATGACATATGAGGAGGAATACAAAGCATGTATGTGGTATTTATCCACCCATTCACCACTTCCTACCCTTCGGCACCCAAAACACATCCTCCTGGGATCTCTTTGAGCTAGCTTTATCAAGCCTTACCATCAAACGTTGTGCTCGGATTGCTTGCCAGTGTTTTTTCAAAACAGTCTTCTGAGAGTTAATGACTTAACTGGAGCTGTAAACATGCAACTGGTGAAATAAAATTGTCGTAACCAGGTCTGCCTTCAGCCACTCGATTTATAAGCACCATGCGTGTCCTTCACTGAAGTCCTGTTAAAAATAAGCATTGGTAAAAAAATAGTTTGGGATTGTGAATAAGCATTAGGAATTTGTCAGGCTATGCTATTATATGCCAAGGTACACCATTTTGCAGCTGCTCCCATCAACGGCCAGTCAATACCACTACCACATTGTTTGGCAAATGTGCTTTCCATGCCTAAAAAGCCAAAACTGTTGGCATTACCAATGCTTGACTCATTCATGGCCTAATTACTAAACTGACTTGTTATTTAGAAAAAGGCGTTTAGAAAATGAACTGTATAGTTTCTGCACGGCAATGATTATAAAAATGCATTGTCTCGGTGAGACGATGAATTTCTATTAATAATAAGGGACAATGTGCCTCACTGTTTACACTGAACTGTAATGAACTTGGAACACTTGTGTATAGGCGCGTTATAAATGCCATATCATATCATAAAATGTTTACAACAGAAGACTTAACTACACAAGTCAGTAGTTTAATTTTGAATGTCAAAATCACAGCAATGTTTTGTTACATGCCGCCACCTGCTGGACACATTTCAAACTTCAGTTGTTACAGTACCCACACCCCTTAACGTTGAATGCGTCACAGTCACACCAGTCATTTTGTACAATCTGGCAAAAACGCCTTTTCATTCATTTCTGATCGCTTTATAGGAATGTATTGTTGGGATTTTTAAAACGCTGCCCAGCGCACCGAGACGTTTCAGAGTGCCAAGAGCAAGCACAGAGTGGGAAGGGAGCGGGTAGCAGGAGGCACATAGAAAATCAGGTCGCCTTCATGGATACCGTTGACACCTTTTATAAAAATACATTTACAATGACAAACACAACTCATTAACTATGTACAGATCGTAGTGTATTTAATTTTCAAACAGTTTGTTCTGATCAAAGTTCATAAACCAATGCTCACATAAAAATGTACAAAACATAGTATCAATAATTAGTCTTAAAGGCACATTTTAAAAGTACACAGTCCATACTGGTCAGGCCACAGTGTCCAAAGAACAGGCAGCCATGTAGCAACTGCCATCTGGATAGTAGGGAGAACATTCACTTTAGAGAGGAGGCAATTTATGTTAAAATGTTCACAATGCGCATCCTTTTGTTGCATGCCTTCCTCATGTTGTTTGACATGTGCCAGGCAACAATGAACGGTTCTGCGTGCAAAAAGAACAAAAGTGCCAGACGACACTGAGTGAAGTTCGCTTTTCTCAGGAGTGGGGTCGTAACAAGAACAGGACAGGACAACATGTAAAAGGTCTTCATTCGCACCCCCGTAACCTGGAAAGGCCACGTTCTACTTAGTGTATTTTAGGGTGTCTCCATTGCAAGTGTCCTGTGACCTCTACCAGTGGAGTCCACAAGGCGTTAACAGTCAATTGGGAAGTTTAAGGCGACTCATGTAAACAGTAGAGGTTTTAGGGACTTCCAGAAGTTCAGGTGGTCTTGTTTTTCTCTCCATTCCTCGGTGGTGTGGTTGGGGATCTTCCACAGTTTTGGACTTGTCGTGTCCCGGCACTTACAGTGTTAACCAGCACTCATGGCCGTGGACTGTTCACGCGCCACGTCCTATGGCATTTGTGTAGCGCCCAAACCCAAAGGTATCACAGCCCTGTACATAACAGGAAGGTGAGCAAAGGCAATTTAACGAGAGTAACAGGTCCCAACGAAAGGTATCACAGCACTTGTGCATAGTAGAAAGTGAGCAAAGGCAATGCGAAGAGAGTAACAGGTCATCACAGAGGTACAGATTAGTCATATTTATCAAACAACCAGGTTTTCAGGAGTTTTCTGAAGGCGAGATATGAGGGTTAATTTTTGATGGGGGCTGGGAGTGAGTTCTACAGGGTTGGCACTGTGACGCAGAAGCTGGAACCTCCAGCTCATTTACGATTGAATCTGGGAGTTTGGAGTACGAGGCTGGGAGTGGAACAAAGAGGGCGCACATTGGTTTTAGCAGCAATGTGGGCGTTGAGGTAAGAGGGTGCGCTCTCATGAACACAGCGGTGCATAATCGCAATTTGTTTTAATTCAACCCAGACTTTGATAGGTAGCCAGTGGGCATTGCGTCTCATGGTAGAAATGTGGTCGGAGTATGTTAGGCCCACTGCTGCCCTTAAGGCGTTGTTTTGTTGAAGTTGTAACTTGGATAATTTCTTGCCTGTGAAAAGCACATTGCAGTAATCCAGTTTACTGCATATGATAGCTCGGGCGAGAGTCAGGCAGTTGGTGAAAGGAATGTTCTGCTCAGGGTGATAAGTTTGGCTGTGTAGGCTGTGGAGGAGGCCAAAGCGTTCACATGATTGGACATGTTGAGTTCTGAGTCGATCTAGACACCAAGCGTCTTAACGTGCTTAGAGACCTGGATGATGGTGCAATCAATGAAGAAGGAGGAGTAAAAGGCCCCCAGAGAACTTAGATGCTGTGGGGAGCCCACAATGAGACGTTCTGTTTTCTCGTCATTGATGCATTGGTTATGGAAGGCCATCCAATTCTGGATGATGCTGTAGGTCTGATTGATAGTTTCAACATCCGGGGTTGGTATAATATCCTGAGATAGGAAGTAGGATTTGGGTGGCGTCAGAAATGTTGGTATATAGAATGCCTATACCATCAAGGTGATCAAAGGGGGGCTTGGTGTAGGTGTTATAGAGGGCAGGGGAGATGCAGGAGCCTCGAGGAACACCAAATGGGACAGGGATGGGATCTGCAATGGCATCTTCAATGAAAACCCTCGAGGTGTGATAACTCACAAAGGATTTGATCCATGCAGCTGCCTCTTGGGATAAGTGGAAGTTGGATGTTGGCAAAGGATATCATGATCAATGAGGTCAAATGCTGCAGAGAAGCTGAGAAGGAGCAAGATGGCGATGTTACCTGAGCCACATAAGCTATCAGATTTTGAGATAAATGAGGGCTGTTTCTGTGCTGTGCTTGAGACGAAAGCCAGATTGTCTAGAGCCAAGTAGTTGATGTTGTTCAAGCTAGGTTTGGATCTGGGAGTAAGCTATATGGTCCAGGATTTTTAGGAGGAAGGGCACTGTGGTAATGGGCTGGTAGTTTGTAGGGAGGGAGGGGAGACGCAAGCTGCTTTGAGAAAAGCAGGGACAGTGTTGGATGCAAAAGAGGCATTAACAAAATCAGATATGGCGAGTGTGAGAGTAACTGCGCACAATTTAACCATGTGGGCTGGGCAGGCATCTCCTTTGCAATTTGAGGGTTTGAGATGTTGAATGGTTTTGTGGACTTCTTCCGTAGTGACTGTGGAGAAGTTAAACCAGGGAGGTAAGGATGGCTCAGTGTGGGGCAGTGGAGTTTTCGAGGCTGGTGGATTGGCCAAGAGTTGTAATTTGTTGGCTCTAATTGTATCTCTGAGTTCATCTGTTTTGCTCGAGAGGGTAGACTGGATGATCGAGCACCAAGATTTGTCAGTATGGACCTGGCAGGTGGTAGGAAGGAGGTTCTGCAGCTCTTTGAGGATGGTGAAGAGCTATTTAGAGTTAGAGCTGACATTGACAATCCTAGTGTTGAAAGAATGAATTGGCTTTGGAGGTAATTAGTCTGTTTTTGAAGATTTTAGCTGCAAGGTTGAAGGCATCATTGTTGGAAGGGGTGGGGTATTATCTCCAGGTGTGTTCCTAAGCCTGTTTAAGTCAGCGGAGTAAGATCTGCTCTTTGGAGAACCAGGTGTTAGTGTGTCTGCCTGGTTTGGAGGTTTGGGATTTGATGGGGGCATGTTGGTCGATGGTGAGGGTGAGGGATTGGTGGCGCAAGCAGGCCTAGGCGTGAGGGTCACTAGGAATGGGTTAATGGTAGGAAAGGTGCTTGAGCAGTGTGGGAGAATTGACTTTTTCTGTAAGCCTGTGGGTGTTGCGGGTAAGGATGCGGGAAGGTGGGACAGCAGGGTTAGCCGAAGAGTGGGTGTGAGACAATTGGAATTCAATACGTGAGTGGTCAGTCCAGGGCATAGGGCTGATAGCAGTGACAGTGGCTGTGGTGTTAAGGCTGAGGAGCCAGTCTAGGAGGAGTTTACAAAAGAGGAGATTGCTTCCACACTGCGCACTTAATCACAAGAGTCACTGCATAAGATGCATATATTTAATTGGTTACCGGAACAGCCTGACACGTGTTTTCGAGCTGTACAGCTCTTCCTCTGAGGCTGAAGACAACATATACATCAATAATTAAATATTCCAGCACAGGTAATGTACATTGTGACATGATCCAAACATCACAAGAGGGCACAAATAATGGGTAGTTAGTCATTGATCATGACAAACAATATAAAGACAATGCAAAAAAGGGTAAATTAACAATGTGTCAACATTTGTACATATGCAACCAGGTTTAAAAACCATCCATCCATTGCGTAAAGAAAAAGAATATCAGTCATCTGTTATATGCATTAGATTGTAGGTAAGATGACAGCGAGGGATGTGATGGTGCAATGTAGTAGGAAAAAAGAAACAACAATCTTATTAGTAAGAATCCTGAGGTGGTTCAACATGTGCACTCACATCAGATGCACGAAAGCCATATTAAGATATTTTAGTGCTACAAGGCACATGTACCTTTTGAGTGCTTGTCTTTCGCCAATGGCGCTACAAGATAAAGGAGATTGAGGATATATACAGTCAGGTATGTCAATTGAACCAATAAGCATTCCATATGGTACTAATGGCTGTAAAGTAATATTTCCATTTACCAGTTGATTGTTAATAATAGATCCAGATTTTCAATCGATATATAAAGTTCCACTGTAATTAAGGAAATATCATATTATCAACACATAAGGCCGAGTGCTTATGAGGCAAATGTGTCAACCATTAGTCATTAATATATGAAATATAATGTCTCCACTACCTATATAAGTCGCAATTGCGAGAATAATGTCCATATATTTTAGCTGTAATCAACAGTCAATGCCCAAATTCAGTTGACCAGACTGCATATTTGGCAAAGTTGAATAAACCACCTGGCCCAAAAGTGGAGTGAGAAGGAGAGAAAAACATAAACGCGCTCAATTAGCTTGATTACCTTTATCAAAATAGATCAAGGTCACATGCGCATAGTCGGCACCTGCTAACGCATTAAGGGTCGTGCACGAAAGACCTGACTTACCCAGGGTTTCCACCCGAGTGCCGCGGCAACATGCTTGTTCCCTTATATCACTTTGAAATTGCCTAGCGTGTATGTCATATTATCGACGTATGGCCTTGATGTACGGCTAATTTGAGTTAGTGAGTTTATTGAGTCATATTGACTTCCTTTAATTGTTCAAAATGAGTATAGTGTAATTGTCGTGCACTTATAATTGTGTACTAAGTAGCCAATATAGATCAACATAATTAATGCGGGTAGTACCCTGCTCGTGTCAGGCTGTTCCTGTAACCAAGCAAATATATGCATCTTATGCAGTGACTCTTGTGATTAAGTGCGCAGTGTGGAAGCAATCTCCTCTTTTGTAAATTCAACCTTTGACTGTGGGGAACTTGCCAGGCAACCCACACCTTGCTTTCATCTGCTGCCTATCAAAAATTAAACCTACTGGGACGAGTGCTGGAATCTCACCCTCTCTCCCTCTGCCACCCCTCTCTCTAGCCAGTCTAGGATGAGTCCTTTGGAATGTGTTGGGGGGGGGGGGATATTTCGGGAGGATTTCATCTCAGTGAGATCTGTTGCTCTGGAGTCTGAGGCATCGTTAAAGCCTAAATTAAAGTCACCTAGTAGTATGAATTTGGTAGCGAGTTTGATGAAGGGGGTACAGAAATAGCGGGATGTCCAGCTCAGGGTTGTTCCGAGAATTGGGTTGGTGGTAGATAAGTAGGAGATTGATGGTGGTTTGTGGGTTGAGAGGTAATTTGGATAGTAGCATTTCATAGTATGGCTGTGGAGGGGTAGGGCTCTCTCTAATGGCTAGAGAGGATCTAGCGATGAGGGCTACACCACCTCCTGGTTTGTCAGATCGATCAGCTCTAATGATGGAGTGAGTAGACAGAAGGAATAGCATATGGGAGGGACTGTGCTATGGAGCCAAGACTCAGTGACAAGCAGGAGATTGAGGTGGTATTTGCTGATGAGGTTGTGTATGTGATAGGCATGGGCGCAAAGGGAGCGAGCGTTGATCCGAGTACCCTTAAGTTGTGTGCTGTTCTTAGATTTGGTGGTGTTTATGTCCCTTTTATAGGGGCTGGGTTGCTGTGGGGGCAAGAGGAGCAGTGAGCAGGAGGGAAAGGGTGCAGGAAGGGAGTCAGACAAGTCTGGAGACACCAGAGACAGGGATATGGTTGTGGATCAGTTAAAGCTCTGGTGCTGTTGTCCAGTAGCGCAGGTTGGCTGTTCTTAGTGCATCTAAGCGGGTGCAAGCTTGAGTGGATGTGGGTAAAGGAGAGGAGCAAGATAGGGTGAAATGCGAGATGGGAGGGGTGAAAGTGATGTCGAGTTTTGGCAGGAAAGGGGTGGAATTGAGTAATGAATGAAAACGAGCCGGGTAAGTGTGGGAAAATGTAGGAGAGGCAGTGAGAGCAATGAGAGGGTGCAAGAACGGGTTTGGTTTAGGGAGCAGTGGCTGTGCCTTGCTCGCTTGGATGTGGTGCTGATTAGGTTGCTGCAGAAGTTAATGTTAGTGTGTGGTGCGCAGTGCTTGCGTGGTGCGCTGCAAGACTTACTGGTGGGAAGTGGTGCGCAATGTGGGCATAGAGGAGCTGAGTGCTGAATGTGGAAGGAGGGGGGTAAGTAAGGGAAGAGGGATGGTGGGTGAGGAGGAGCGATCGCCTAGTGTTCTGCAGTAGCTTCAGGTAAAGAAGGCTTACTTTGCAAGGCAAAATTTGGGCTATAGGATTTAAGAGTCAAGGTATGTCTCGGGGGGGGTGTGGGGGACGAGGGAGAGAAGAGGGTAGAGTGGGGGATTCCAGCAGTGGTAGTTGCAGAATTGACAGGGGTGTGAGCCAGGGAGTGGGAGCAGGGCAATAAGGTGAAGATAGGAGGGTGGTCAGGTTTCCGCACATGCCAATGCCTTATGATATGATACAGAATTTATAAAGAGCCTATACACAAGTGTTTCAAGGCCGATGAGGCAAGGGAGGGGAAAGACAACAATTTTACTAGGCCTATTGATATTGAGATTGTGCAAGTGCAGGAGAGAGGGGAGGGGAAAAGTGCCAGGGGCAGGGGAGGAAGGGTGAGTGCCATATAAGGGATCAAAAACAACAAGTAGTGTGGCCAGCAGATGGCAAGTGCAAGGTTTATATGCAGACAACAGGTGTCCAATAAGTGCAGGTAAGAAGACTGTAGGGTTGCAGATACAGACCCAAGTGCAGGGGTTGCCAGGAGGCAGTGCGGGTGTGCAACTGGGCAGGCAGGGATATGGGCCCGAATGTAGAGGGTAACCAAGTGACCAGTGCAGTATCAGACAGGAGATCAGCAGGGGAGAGGAAGAGAGAAGGCAGAAGCAAAGAGGAAGGTCTTGAGGTGCTTCCGGAACCGGAGATGGTTCTGCACAAGTTTCAGAGAGGCAGGGAGGCTGTTCCAGAGGGAGGCACCAGTGAAGAAAGAGATCTGCCCCAAACTCATTGCTTGGGTAAGTGACTGACCCTGAGGGAGTTGGAGGTGGAGGAGCGAAGAGCACGCGTAGGAAGATATTTCTGAAGAGAGAGTTGGAGGTATTGCAGTCCTACGCCCCAGACGGCCTCTTGGACAATGCAGAGGGTCTTGAACTTGATCCTCGCAGCCACTGGGAGCCAATGGAGAGATTTCAGGGCTGGTAAGATATGATCCCTGGGCTTGAGGCCAAGGTCAAGTCTCACAGTCCTGTTCCGGATGAGTTGTAGAGGGCAGAGAGTAGAAGCAGGCAGATTTAAAAAGAGTCTGTTGCAGTAGTCCAGTCTAGAGGGAACTAGAGCTCTGGAGACAGTGAGCTTCTGGGAAGGTGAGAAAAGGAAGAATACCTTTGAGGAATTGCAGTTGGTAGTTTGACTTCTTAGAGATGTTAGAGATGTGAGGAAAGAAGGAGAATGTGGAGTTGAAGATGACCCAGAGGTTCGTAGCCTTCACAGGTGGGAGCAGGATGATGGGCCAAAGGATGCCATTCAGAGAGTAACAGGAAAGGAAGGTGCAGGTGTGCCGATGAGGAGGATCTCCGTCTTACTGGCATTAAGGCAGATATCATTGGCGGCACACCACTCCTGGATTGCAGACAGACAATCCGAGAAGAGCCTGAAAACGAGCGGAGTGTCATCCGCATAGCACTGAAAATTAGAGCAGAGAGAAGCAATGCAGTGGGCGAGAGGTGCCAGGTATTGGGTGAAAAGCCAGGGAGAAAGGTTGGACCCCTGGGGAACACCCCAGGTAGAGAGAGAGATGGAGGAGAGGAAGGACCCAAGTTGGACCTGTGAGGGTCGGTCAGAGAGGAAAGAGGTCATCCAGGCCAGGGCCTGATCAGTGATACCAAGGTTAACATGGAGCAAGTTGAGCAGGATGGCATGGTAGACCATTACAAAAGCAGAAGAGAGATCAAGCAGATGTTAGAAGAGCAGTTTTCGTGCTTCTAGCTGCCCTGAAGCCAGACGGGTGGTCATGGAGCCAACCAACAGATTCAGTGTGAAGATTAAGATGGGAGATGGCCAGCTTTTTCAAGAGTTTGCCCAGGAAAGGAGTGATGGAGATCGGGTGATAGTTAACTGGGCTGTAGGGGTCGGCTGAGGGTTTCTTGAGAAGAGAGTGCACAAGAGAGTGCTTCAGGGGGGAAGGGAAGGTTCCAGTGGTGAAAGACTGATTGCAGAAGTCAGCCAAGGCTGGAGCGAGGGTGTCAATGTGGTCCTTTATGGTTTTGGAAGAAAAGGGAAGAACCTGTTTTGATGAGACTTTCATAGATCAGACTTGTCTAGAAACCTCGTTAGGGGTGAACAGAGGAAAGGCAGAGATGGGGGGAGAAGAGGTGGCCGCAGGGGGGTTGGAGGTAGAGGAGAGAATAGAGGGAGAAGGAGGAGAGGGCGAGAGGGTGGACAGGATTTTACTGAGAAGCCAGGGCCTGGGAGGGGACAGGAGAAGTAGAGACTGCAGCAGGATTGGCCAGCTCCTTGCAGATTTTAAAGAGTTCAGCCGAGTTGTTAGATGCCGCAGAGACATGGGTTTAGGTGTGTGCTCTCTTCTTAGTGAGGACAGAGAGCCGGTATTGCCTTTGGAGCAGGCGGCAGGCCAGTTTTTCAGAGGATGCACAAGATGCCAGCCATTACCTTTCAGCCACCCTACACTTGTGTTTAAGAGTAACTTGGTCAGAGTCATACCAGGAGTTGCACTTGGCTTTGGTCTTCAAACGGATTCTTATGACAGGGGCATCAACAGTATCAGAGATAGAAAAGTGGAGCATGGAAAGGGCTATGTCAGGATGTGAGTCGGTCACAAGTGGAGGAGGAGGAGAGAAAGTGACCGTGAAAGCCTCAACTGACACATGCTTCATGGGTTGGATAACCGAGAAGGTGGGTGGTAGTGTGTGGGTTGGCTCGGCCTGAGGGGTAGAGAGAGATGAGAGGAGAGGAGAAAGTGATCACTGCAGGAGAGGGGAGTGGTGAGAGGGTTAGAGAGGGGGAGGCCTGAGGAAATCAGAACATCCAGAGTGTCCACTGCAGACTGAATCTTGCCAGAGGAAAGAATAAAAAGAGAGAGAGAGTCACAGAGGTTGTGAAAGAGTCAGCATCCAGGTGGATGTTGAAGTCTCCAAGGAGGAGAAGTTGCGTGGTAGTGGCCAGGAGGAAGGAGGAGAGGTCAGCCCACTCGGAGAGGAAGGAGGTGGTCTGACCAGGTGGCCTGTAGATAGTGTTAAGCGACTTCAATTCAGCACTCCCACTAAGTCAGTGACTAGTCTGGGATGCCCAATGAAACCCTATTTTATATATTTTTATGACAAGTTCATATATCTGGATGATAAACCCTTGTATAACGCCCCTCTCTTTGAATCCCCCTGACCTCACTGAGCCAAGAAGTAGGTTGGTTTTGCAAATTAAAAGATTTATTTGAAAAATTAAACAAGATATATATCACACTTTTATAAATAAATTAATATTTGATAGCACACTTATGAATATGACAGTGATCAACAATGGATAATATTACACTAGCACACTTTTTTTAATATCTTAGGAGTTGGTATAGAGAGGATAAAGTAGCTGAGCATGCTTTTATGGTTTCAAGGAAATGCAATGATGGAAAAGAATGCAGCACAGAAATAACTGAGATGGTTTCCACGAGAGATAATATGATCACTTTTTCTTTTGACAATTCACTCCCCCCTATGCAATATAAGGAGATGGAAGGGGAGCACACACTTTTCAGGAATACAATCAAATGCAATACCAATTCAGTTCCCCCCTAGCAAGCTTGGAGCAACCGGTATGCTTTTAAAACATGCCAAAATCATTTTAATGTGATTTACAATGAAGTGAAAATATGCTAAAAAATGATTTTAATTCCCTATAGGAGATTCAGGGTAGGTGATAGCTACTTAAGATTGGTTCAGGTCAACACTATCAGTGATTCATGAGGGATTATCAGGTTGAAAAGGGATTTCAGCAGTTGCAAGCAAAAGACAGCGATTTTTGACAGGTGGAGAAATTTGAATCAAATTGCAATTTGCAGCACTTTTTCCGAGTGCGTCGAGCGCAATTACGGAAAAACTATAAGGAGTAGAAAGTCTTGGCTTGCTGGGAAGCTGAGGATCTTAGCTATAAAATGAAAGTTAAATCTCGTTCCTAGCACACGCGGTTCAAAAGATACTGACAACATAGTGGAGGTAGATTCTCAAAAATAAAGTAAAGCTCAGAATGACAAATGACACTTTCACAGGTTTGAAATCACAGAAACGATTTCTATAATGCAGTTTTAAATAGGTGGAAATGGTTTGAATTAGATTATTTTAAACTAAGAGATGCCTATGCACAGTTCTGTGGGTACTCACACTATAAATTTGAAATATGCCGTCAAGATCTGGTCATGTTTGGGCTTCACTCACCACGGACGGTCTCTAGTACCGGTTCTGCTCACAGCGATCTGGTCTGGGTCTCTGGTTTTGGGAAAAGTTCTGGCACTGCACAGCGGTCTGGTCGGGGTCTGGTCTTCTATCGGCACTGCACGGCGGTCTGGATACAGCTCTGCTTTCTGGGTTCTGGCACAGGGTTCTAGGCCAGAATCAAACAGCTTGCCCGGCTGTTGAATAGTTTGGTTAGGTTGCTGGATTCTGAGGCCTCTGAAGGATTCAGCTTGTGGACTAGGTCTCTCTGCTACAAGTTCTGAAGTCTGGATTCTAAGTTCTGGTTCTGGAGTCTTCTGGATTTGAAGTCTGGATTCTAAGTTCTGGTTCTGGAGTCTTCTGGCAAAGCGCTTCGCAGGAAATCAGTTTGAAGTGGGAAGTGAGTGTCTCTACCTGGGTCTCAGTGGCTCTTTTTATGTCTTTTGAAAGTGGGTGGGAAGGCTGACTTTCTATGCCCAACCCTCTGAGGATCCTGATAGGCTAGCGGATTTTCTGTGCTCTCACTGGAGAACAGAGTTGTGAGTCATCCAGTGTCATTTTTATGGCATACAGAAAAAAAACTCCCCTTGTCACTTTGCACACAAATCTATTTTTGATCCAAATGCGTATTTATCTATGTACAATTTTTCTAATATTATATGTCCAGTTAACATATTTTCTGTAGCACCAAACCATCCGATCCCTGTCTTTGTAAGATGTTGTGTCCACTTCTGACAGAATTCTGCCCTTTTCATCCAGAACACAACCTCTAAACTTTTCCAGAATTTACACAAATGTGCGCAAGGAATAAGGGCATCAGATGATGAAGTGTCAGATTTTTAACATACAGACACTTGGAGTAACACCCTATTTTCCGCTGTGCACAGGAAAATCACATGAATAATGATTTATTTAAATAATTTTGACACTTCCGTACTATGAATTATCCATCTTTTTAAAATTATGCTCTGGCCCAGATGGGTGTGGTTTAGGTTCTAAAGCACATGGGGGAATTTCTGTCTGTCCTCGCCGCCAGCTCAGGTGGCTCCCAGAGGCAGTGCCCCTCCCATTTCCTTCCAAGAGGAAGCATTTACGACCCCCTGATTTAGCATTTGCCTGAGCCAAGGAAAGTTCATTGTTTTGTTTCCTGCAGTCCCAGGCACCCCTCCCCTGATTCAATCAGAGAGGTGTGATCTCCTTTTGGTGGGAACAGAAGAAGGCAGCGAGGCCTGTGAATGCAGTTGCTGGGCAAGTTTCAAGTCCTGTCGTGGGTAGTTGCCGGGCAGAATTCAATCTCTTTAAGCCAGGCTTCAGCCAAATGTCACTTTTGTCCCATTTTTCCTCATTCAAATCAAACTTACAATTTTGACACATGCAACTATAATGCTGATTCTAAGTTCAAAACTATGACATTGAAACAGTTGCAACCCATGTGACACTCCAAAGTAAATCACTCATTTATTTTAAACATTTCGATTTTAGTGGCTTTAAGTCCAATTTCACTTAAGCTGCTGACATCCACAGCTCAGCCAGTTTTGTTATGAACATTATTTTAGGTTCTTCATCTTTCCAGATTTGGTATGCACACAAGACTTCATTCTACCAGACGTCTGCTGGTGTTCAGTAAGATTTTTGAATATCTTGCAATGTTTGAAATAGGCATTTTGAGCTTGCATTTCAGAGAAACAAATGTGATTTCAAAGCGCTTTTTGAGCTAACAGGCACTGCTGTTTTTCCTTTGGCACCACTTTTCACTCATGGCGCTTCTGGCCCATCACGCTCGCTCTGGTGTGTGGCAGGTCAGGCGACCATATTGGTGTGCGCAAAAACTGCGCGGCTTTCCTGGATTCTGGCGCAAATGTGGGCTTTTCAGCCATCTTGGAAGCCCACAGCACCAAATGTTGTAGCATAATAGTTCAAATGTGGGTCAAGACACCTGACAATAGTATCCATGGTGAGAGAGTGGCCAGGAGAGAAAGCCTGCAAACAAGGCATTCGAAAGAGGAATAGGCCTGCATAGGAATGATAGAGGCAGGAATCCACTCCTGGAAGATCAAGGATACACCCCAACCGGAACAGTTGGATCTGGGCGCAGAGAGGATCTTTTAGCCACCAGGGAGGAGAGTGTCTAAGTTCATGACAGAGCTGGCCGTGAACCATGTCTCGGTGAGACCAAGGACATCAAGGTTGAGTTCTTCCAGGAGACGGCAGATGTCAGAGGAGTGTTTGACAGCTGAGCAAGAGTTGAGAGTGGCAATGTGGAGGAGGTTGCCACCTTTGAAAGACTTCCAGGGAGGGGTACAAATCAGAGGTACTCCCTGCTGAGGTGTAGAAGGAGCTGGAAGGAGGGCAGAAGAGGAAGGAGGAGGGGGGCAAGGTAGCCAAGGAGGAGGAGGACGCGTGTGCAACAGGCAGGGATAGAAGGACGCGGATGGACACGCGATCAAGGACTGCGAGGGGCCACACAGGGAGAGGATGCAAGGGAGGGAGTAGAATGGAAGGGGCAAGGGGGAACTCAAGGAGTGGTGGGAGGTAACAGCACAGGTAGGAATCACAAGGGAAGGGGGCGCACCCAGCAAGGGACAGAGGCGCAGGTCACATGGGAAGGGGGGACACAGTCAGAGGAGAGGCTCAGTCGGAAGGGCTAAGAAGCGCAGAGCAAGAAAACCTTCCAACTTCTTACCTGGCGGTCGCAGATAGGAGGTTGAATCATCCGCACTCACTGTCTGTGCCGCAGACCCCTTCATTGCCAAACATATGCGTTGTTCACACCGCAGCCTTGTCCTGCGAGGGCTTTGCCGCAGAGGGTCCCAACCTTGGATTGTATAGGCTCAGTAGCGTGGACGTAACAAACGTGTTACATGTCGTCAGGCAGCATCTCCTTCGAACCTGCGTTGTTCAACACCGTGGCCTTGTCCTGCGAGGGCTTTGCCGGAGAGGGTCTGAACCTCGGATTTCATAGGTTCGGTAGTGTGGATGTAACAAAAGTTTTGTGTGTCATCGGACTGCGTCTCCTGCGAACCTGCGTTGTTCAACACTGCGGCCTTGTCCTGCAAGGGCTTTGCCCCAGAGGGTCTGAACCTCGAATTTCATAGGCTCGGTAGCATGGACGTAACAAACGTGTCACGTGTCGTTGGACAGCATCTCCTGTGAACCTGCATTGTTCAGCACTGTGGTCTTGTCTTGCAAGGGCTTTGGCTTAGTGGTCCTGGGAGGCTTAGTGATGTGCCGTGCTGATGGGCCAGAGTCACCTGCCGGCGTGGGCTCACTGTTGTGGGTTGTTTGCCCTGCAGCCAATCAGAAGTGCAGGGGGATGAGGTATCGGTGAGGGAAGGCCTGCATTGGGTCGGCAGGACTCGATAGTGGTAGTAGGGATAACGCAGATAGCAGCCGTCATCTTTGGATAGTGAGAGTTCTCTTGGAGCTCCATGTGGACCTCAGGAGACCTCATATCACAGCCTGATCGTGGTGCCTCTTCCCGACTCAATATTGTTGAAGAGGAGGATGAGGAACAGACAGGCCAGTGCCTTAGTGGTGTGCCTTGCTGGTGGGCCGGCATCACCTGACGGTTTGGGTTCACTGATGTGGGTTGTTTGTCCTGTAGCCAATCAGAAGTACAAAGGGGTGAGGCGTTGCTGAGGGAAGACCTGCATTGGATTGGCAGAACTCGGATAGTGAAAGTAGGGACAATGGAGATGGCAGCAGCCATCTTGAGATAGTGAGCGTTCTCCTGGAGCTCCATGTGGACCCCAGGAGACCTCACCTCAAAGCTTGATTGTGGTGACTCTTCCCCACTCGATGTTGTTCACAGAGAAGAGGAGGGTGAGGCCCAGACAGGCCTGTGCCTTAGTGGTGTCTGAATATTCTCACTCAGACCTTACTTTCAGGACCCATATCAATACCTGAACATACTCGACAAGATGCCACACGCACAAGGTAAAAGAAGTGATGGTGTCTAGGTGATGGAGATCTGTGTCCTTGGAGAATAAGCTATCAGTGAAAGACCTATGTGCTTTGAAGCAAGTAAAGAACAAACTACCATTTTCTGTTGAGGGACTCATTATGAGACGTGTGCCGATTGATAATTCCCATTGGACTTTGACAACAAATTGTTTGTCTTGCCCACAAGGGCTTTGAGGGGTAGTTGCAACTAAATGACAAATTAGAGATACCGCGTGGTTTCCTGGACTGAACGCTCTTATTGAGTGCACGGTACAATCTTGTCATCTTTCTCAGTGTACCATGAGGCCAGAAAAGCCAAAACCTTTGCAACTGTCTGACCTATCTGCTATTGTCTGGAATGATGTTGCAATTGACTTCTTCTGCCCTCTCAAGGACAGGATGTATCTTATTCATCAAACATCCTTAATTTCAGGCAAAGCCCTTATTAAGTGCAAAAATAAAAACATCTATACAGGTTTCATGAGAGATCATGCATTAACATATCATTGTAATTCTTCCTGAGTACACAACATTGACTTTCTTATCTTCCAGGTTCAGTGAAGATACTTCTACACAGCAAAATTCTAATTTTTTGGGCTGCTAATTTGCAGAGATCGAGCACTTCAGAGATGTTACGCACATTAAAATCTTGTAAAACTGGCTTCAAGTAAACCACTCTCTGGTACTTGTATCCAGGGCATAGAAAAAGAAAATGGGCTATACTCTTGCAGCACTTCTGGCAGGCTTGGAATTGGTCTGACTCAGATATATTCCCTGTCTACTCAAATGAGGCTAGCACTAAAATACCTAAATGTAGTTTAAGGTAGAGTGAGCAACAAAACAGTGAAATTCCTCATGTCCGAATGCCTGTTGAATTGACCGATATGTTGTGATGCTGGCTGTGTGGGTGTAGGACGCTAACATGCTTTCTTCCACTAATGCTGCGTTGCCCTGTTCAATCATTGGGACTGCTTTGTTCCAAATTCCATCCCTATGGTGCAAATAGTCCTCTAAGCCGAGAGATGCTAGCGTTGTTTTTATATGTTTGCGCCAAGCCGACGACTGCCCACTTTTTTGACCCAGCAGATCTGATATCTCTATATTTGCCTGGGTGTGGTACCGTCTTGTCCTCTTTGTCAGTGTACCATGAGGCCGGAGAAGCAAATGCCTTTGCAAATGTCCGACCTACCTGATACCATCTGGAGTGATGCAGCAATGGACTTCTTTAGTTCTCTCAAGGATGGGAAGTATCTACTAGTGTTAATGGTCCAATACTCTTGATTTCCCGTTGTGCAGATGACATTGGGCCTCATTACGAGCATGGAGGTAGCCATGGTGCTACTAGCGCCCTGGCTGCCTCCATACTGGGCTCAAATACCGGGTTCTGTGAATGAGGAATTACTGGGTCATTCCGACCTTGGAGGACCCGGTAATTCCTCATGCACAGAACCATTCCCCATTCCCATTGAGCCCCCATCAAGCTCAATGGGAATGGGGATGGAGCTAATAACGGGCCCGTTAACAACGGGCCCGTTATTAGCTCCTTGGTCCCCTCGCGGGACCCGGAAAGGACGTCTGGTTTTACCAGATGTTTGTTCGGGGTCTGGTTTTAATTTGGCATGTGACATTTTATATAGCGCTACAAACCCTCAGGTATATGAGCGCTGTTTATTATTACTCACGGTGTGTGGTGCTCATTTATCGACCTCGGAAGGATGAAAGGCTGAGCTTAGCCCCGCCGGGATTCAAACCTGCGTTAGCAGGCTCTGCACGGATGTCAAAGCGAGCGCTCTACTCGCTGTGCCACTTGACCAGTTTTGCCAGACGATTGTTCCGGGCCTCGCTAGGGGACCTCGTAATCAGGCAGCCCGTAATGAACGGTGCCGGTCCAGTACCGGCACCGTTCATTACGGGACTGACAGCCAAAGCTTCTGCAGTGATCCCTGAGTTGGATAACATCTTTTCCATGTGGGGGATTCTGGAAATCCTCAAGTCGGAAAATGGACCTCCTTTCTGTGGGTTAGAATTCACCCAATTCATGCGATATGTGGGTGTTCACCATAGGCAAATAGCGGTCGAATTATACTTCGGCTCTGCGTGTTTTTTTCCCACTCGCCATTTGCATCCTCAATCTATTATACGATAGGATTTAAGGGCCGAGAACATGTTTTCTCTTCTGTTACACAAGCATCGAAGGCTGAGGAGGAAACGCTGAATAACAGCAAACATAATATCGCTGCAGAACTGTTTCCCCATTTTGGCATCTAAAGTCACTTCTAGATCATCTACAATTCGCCACATCTTTTATTTAATATTAAGCCATTTCATATTCCTATAATGTACATATGGTGCTATTTGATGTTTCGAAATGTTGGACTACAAGTACCAAGATCAGGATTGTCTAAACAGTTAACACCTGACAAGGAACAAGTTAAAATCTCTGTAAACTCTCCTACTACTTTGCTACTTTAAAGTTAAAATCAATAGAGCCTGTGATATAGTCACCTGCCATTGGTCATTCTTTGACAGATATATGGCTTTCCTGATGCATGATGATACTACATTGGCTGTTCCTCAAAACAAATATGCTTTTACTGCCAAACAAACAGGAAAATGGGAAAAGTTGCTTTGAAAATCATATTAACTGTATTGAATGTTTGTCTTCCTTAATGAAGTTAATATGATCAGGCAACTGGGGATAGGAGGGATTCTGGCTTTGAGAGAAAGCTGTGCAAGTAGCAAACATGGGGCAAAACAAACAGTGACAGAATGTTAGTAGCCGCCTAAATTAGACTGTGCTAGTAGCGCCGCCTCCACAAACTGACACTTACATGGGATGCTATGCTTGCCTCCCTTTGCTGGCATACGCTGTACACAGTGGTCTCTTTTTATGTTGCAGGATGCTTGGAACCTGCAGGAATTCACAATGGAGGGTTTCTCGTCGCAGAAAGATCAAATATTGCTGCTTTGTGGGGTTTATTTGTCGGATCATAATCGGAGAGAAATCGAATAATTTGGTGATTGCATCGATCACCTGTTTACACCCATTTAACTTCAAAAAGGGCAACAGAAGGAAGTATACTCGGGGATATCCCTGATCATCCTGCAAGATGTAGAGTACTACTTGGTGATTTCTTCATCTTGTTACTCTTTGATCGTGTCTAATAGAATTGCAGATACTTGATGAAAAAGTGATCATTGCCAGCTGCTGCCTAAACTAAATGCAGTCCTTGTTGTCATTGACATCTGTAATCTCGGCCCTTTGTCACGGCATACACGATTGGCTGCATACTCACTTTCTTTGCTGCCTCCCAGGGGCGTTGCTAGGGGGGTGCTAAGGGGGCTATAGCCCCTGATCTTTTGGTTGTAGCCCCAGATAGAATCTCAGGAGCTACAGCCAAAAGACTAGCTAGCCCCCAGTCCCAACAGTTCCGACAGCAGCTAAGCCCCGGGTCTTTTCCAGACCTAGCAACTCCCCTGCTGCCTCCCCTAGTGCTCAGGCAAATCCAGAAGGGAAAACAGCTTCTACAGCAGTGGCCACGATCTTGAAATGGCAATTTCAGACTCTGTTTTGTACATCATATGTATTACATGCATTCATGAATTCCCTTGCTCTGTGTGTATTTTGTGAGCTATTTTTATATTCTGTTTAAACAGTGTTTGAGTTTGTTTCCCGAGAAAAGCAGCCTTCGATGCTTGTAAGAAGATGCATTGTGTAAATAAAAAGTGCTATTGCGCAAATCTTGTCAGTCAACAATCATCTGCACTAAGTCCTCATTTGCAAACTGTTTCTTTGAATTTTTGAATGACCACAGGAGTTCTAGATTGTGATTCCATAATGAAGAGACACATTGCTTCGTTTCTGCTTGTTCGGCATTTAGATGAGTGCCATTTTGATGGGAACTGTATATAAGTAGCTCTATGTCCCGTCAAAGCGGCCATTGTTTAAACAGATTTATTTATCGTACTATATTTACTTGCTGAAACTAGCATTTCCAAACAAGAGTCATGTCCAAATGTCACTTTAAAGAATAATAGTGTCCAGAATTAAAGAATTGAGTGTGTGATAGAAGTAATTCTGATGTTGGTTTCAATGGCCCTCAATGTAGATAACATTTTGTGGTCTGCGAGAACTCTGGAAAATAGACTACTAGGGCCAATTGCCATCCACGCGAAAGAACAGTGTGGGATCCTAGTGGGTGCAAGAATTTCAACATTGTGGGGACCTATGAGGTTGACATTAGATAAGGATAGGTTTTGGATCAGTATCAGGGCACACCGGAGAGTTTAAAAATTGAATCAAAGCTTGTGACGTTCCTCAAGCATTTTCTAAAAAGTTGCAAGTTACAAGCCGGAATAAATCGACAGCATTGGAGGTAACATCATTAAAAGTAGAAATGGTAACACAATAATGTATTAATTATGTGAAATTCTTTAGAAAATTGCTAGGTTAGAAGTATTAGGCTGTGATGCTGCATGTTGTTCCCTTCAACAATTCTGAATTATTCTGGTCTTTAATTCACAAAGTAAACTACCTTGGCAAACGAGAGATAGGAGACACTGGCCTCATTACGAGGTTGGAGGTAGCCATGGCGCTATTAGCGCCATGGCTGCCTCCAAACTCGTTTCGACTCCGCCCAGGTGAATGGAGCAATTACTGGTCCATTCCAAGATTGGCGGGATCGGTAATTCCCCATTCACCAGGGCCCTTCCCCATTCCCATTTGAGCCCCCACAGGGCTCAATGGGAATGGGAAAGGCGCTAATAATGATACCGCTAATTTGCGGTACCATTATTAGCTCCAGAGTCCCTTTGCAGGTCCCGTCCTTAACGCCTGGAAAAACCAGGCATTAAGGGAGGACCCGCAAAGGGAACTCGTAGTAGGGCGGTAAGGGATTACCGGCACTGGTGACCTTACCGGTGCCGGTAATCCCTTACTGCCCACCTCGTAATGAGGCACACTGACTGTGGGGGCAGTTTGGTTAGTGGACATCAAGAAATGATACACAAGTGACAAAGAGGTTAGGCAAAACAAATATAAGGCCCAGCGGATTTGAACATTGTCTTGGGAGGATAGCTCATGGGCAACGTACTCGCCTCGGAAGCAAAACGAAGAGGAGCAACAAAGGTTCGATCCCCAGGTCGGCGCTTAGAAACCTCTGAGTGTTTTTTACTGGATTTCAGATACTTCAGGTTCTCTCATGCAATGGGCTCTAGGTAGAATATCAAAGGAAATTTTAATGGCTTTCTTCAGAGTGGTATGCAGGAGTCTTTTTGACGCTCAGCCATGAGAACGGTGCAGGTGATGCCATCACAGATTTATGGCGAGTAAGCTATGTCACATCCATTCATAACAAATGGCTACTAATGTGACAGTTAATTTTAGACTCACTATCCTGTTGGGTCAACTGGGAAAATTATTCACAAGAAATATCCACAAGCATCTCTCAGAGGGGTCAGCTGTAGTGACATTACTTTCAGTAGCATAGTCAGAATTTCACCTGGAGTTGTCTGCCTTTCCCAATTCCCTGTCAACTTCGCAAATGATGAAAAGAGTATTGGCTAATATGGATAACCCTTTCGCATGGATATTTTGGACTTTGCCATAGCCTTCGAGTGAGTAAACAAATCAAAGCCGTGAGCTATATTTGTGGGATGCATGCAGTATACCTCTAGGTTCACGCAAGATCATCAGGGAGCGCCATACTGCAACATGGATCCGGGTGCGTTTTGATCAGCAGGGAAGGCTAAGGGAACATATTGGTACTAAAACTTGTAGAAAAAAGGGCTGTGTCCTTGCACCCTTGATTTTCCACTTCATGCAGAGGACCTTTGTCTAGCTCCCCAAATAGTGAATAACTCCCCTCACCCCAAGCTCAGAACCCACCCCTCCAGTTCCCATATATTCAAATACAGATAACATAACAAGCGTATTTACAGAGTAAACTCTTTGCCTTGATCTCAGAAGGTTAAAGGAATGACTACATCTGCCAGGATTTGAGTCTGCACCCATAAGGTTAAGTAAATCCCTGTAGTGGGAACATTTGTCCACAGATCTGAAAATTGTGATGCATTGGTTAGAGAAGGTAGAGGGGTGCACTTGGCTATCTTTCAGAATCTTGAGGCTCACTAGCTGTGGGGTAAAGGTAGCTCTTGGTAATGTTATGGCCATGATGAGTGGGTAAGTTCTTTGTATGTTCACTTGCAAATATTCTACCATGCCAAATATCGGGGACTGTTCACTGCCCTGTTGGTGACGGTGTATAGTGGCAGCATTGTTCCATTCCTCCTCTTTATGTCAAAGGTATTGTACATTTGAGGAAATTGATTTTATCGGTGTGGAGGTAATGTTTTTGAAGCACTGTATTGATCCGAGGTGGGTTACCCTGATCCAAAATATATCAGCGGAATGTATGATTCGGTCACTGAATGCCTAGCGTCTCAGCTTGTACCTCACAGCCTGTAAAACTACTGAGATCTGAGAAAGGAGTCTATACTGCGTGGTGTAAAGGAGGTGCTCATTCCCCCTCTCCACCCTGAGGTTGCTTGACTAACTAATTGGTATGGGTAATTGAAATTGAGGATGCATGGATTGTCGGACTCTCTGTCAGAGACAATACATAGGCAGATACTCAAATATTTGAAGACAGTGATTAGTAGACAGTCCTTTTATGAAGAGGTTGATCTAGATTTAATATGTTTGTTTGCCAAGTGGTCTGCAAAAGAGTACACACAGGAAGTCTTATCAGAGGAGTGATTCAACTGGATTCGTTTTTTTCTTATGGAGGATTGGGTTAACCAACGTGATTTTGCATAGATTAAGTTTAATTATGTTCCAACACGTTTGCTGTAGCAGGTTTTTCTGCAAGATAAGGGCTTTTGCAGAGTGTGTAACTGGAGACGATTCGCTTTGCTGATCTTAATCAAGTTAAGGCCAACCCTCTCTAGGGTTGTACAATTATACAAGCACATTGACATTGGATCCTGCTATGAGAATATTGTGCAACGCTGCTACCTCCGAAGTCAATAATGAAGATGTGCTTTTTGTTTAAAATATAAGTTGTTCCTTCAGGTGTACATATTATTATTGAGATTTTACATCCATGTAGTTTTACTAAACTAATAATGCACATTAAAATAATTCGTTTTATATTGAAATGATCACCTTGTGAAACATAGTAATAGCTTTGGAATTCCACTCCACCAATCAGCAGGCAGCAGTGGTGATGCATCCATAATGGGCAATGGGGCGCTGAACTGCCGCCTATTATGGAAGAGCAATAAATAATGTTGCTGCTCAGTGAAAACACTGACTGCTTCCTCAGTTGCACCAAACATCTGATGAGCGCTTCTGACCTGGAACTTTGTTGTAAGGAAATGTGGTTTCCCTGTGGCATACAGTACCCCAGCCTGCACATGTCCAGCGGGCCATGCAAGGCCAGGGAATTTTGCTTACTAAGTCTTGCATGGCCAATTGTGCAGGAAGGCTGTGGAGCTGTAGACTCCAATGTGTGAAGGAGTGCTCCTGCACCTCCCAGTGTATTGAGAGAGCCTGGGGAAGTGAGCTGTGGGCCTCTGACTTCTTTGCACCTGTCCACAACTAGGAAGGAAGATCTGTTTGATTGACACTGTCCCCTGCTCCCTGCTTCCTGTGTGTAGTTTGTGCAGGAGAGCTATCTGGAGCAGCATGTGCAGTAATGCTGGTGGTGGCTGCAGTTGTGAGGCATTGGTGTCATGCAGGTGGGGAAAAAGAACCAAACGTATGTATGTATGTGTGCATGTGGGGGTCTGTGTAAGTGCACGTATGAATGAGAGTGAAGTTTGTTAAAGTTGTGTGTCTGTATGTGCATGAGTGAATTTGAGAATTAAATTACTGTGTGAATGATGTAGTATGTGGGTGCGTGTGTGAATGGGAGAATGAATGCTGTGAGTGTTGTAGTGTGTGGGTGCCTGTGTAAATGGGGGAATTAATGCTGTATGTATTTACTTAAGGCCACTCGGGATGGCTTCATTGGTGCAGCCAGTATGGACATGTTTTCTTACAGTGACAATGATGTTTTACTGGCATTATGGGCAAAGCCAAAATGAGTGTTCGTACTTGGGACTACTGTCCTACATTATTGCAGCTAGTATGAACATGTTTTCTTGCAGTGGCTTTGCACTATTTTTCTGGCATTATCGGCAAAACCAACATAAGGATATTCTTATATGGTGGAGCTAGAATATATTGGTGCACCCAGCATGGACATGTTTGGGCACAGTCAGACAGCATAATCTATTTACACTGGCAGAACAGTGGCATAAATTGTGGGCGAAGGTATCATGAGTATGCATTGGAAAATGCTGCTGTGCACTGTTGGTGTCTTAGCATCCATTGGATTTTGCCATGTGTTACCCTACAAAACCTATTGTGAACTGTGTGACTTTGTACCCATTTTCTCACAGTGTGAGGTAAAATGCAACATTCATCCCATTATTTAAAAAAATGTCTTGCTTGGAGAGTCCTTGTTTGGTTGGGACTCACTCGATATGCACATTCATGGGAAGGTGGCCTGTATTTGCTGATCTACGCCTGCATTCCCTGCATTCTACTTTACCATGTCCAACTGTATCCCTGGTATGTGAGTTCCCCCACAAACTCTTTACACAGCTCCTTACTTGTCTTTGCCACAAATCTCCTCCCTTCCTCTCAACTTGTCACTCTGCTACTAATTGCATTGAATTCCCTGATCCTTCCACTGCCCGCCTCTGCCTTTAGGCTACTTTGTGTTACCAGTCCATGCACCTTGGCCTGCAGCAATACTTACTGGCCCACCCCTCTCTGCTTTCTGGAGCAGAACGCTGCACAAGTCCATTGCTCTTGGACATCATGCTACGTTTGTTCACTGTTTTCCCAGTTTTACAGCCACCAGCGATAGCTAATGGTCATAATGCCCTTCTAGGAGGATGCACTGTTAGGGAGAATTCTCCCTTTAGGCTGAGACGAGATCCTCTCTTCACCCGGACGAAGCACCGACTTGCATCCGCTTCCAGGAACAACTGCCCCCGCTGGAGTATTCTCACCACTTTAAGGTACTGTGTCCGCCAGGCCTCCCTTTCTAAAGATTGCTACAAGGTAATAATAATCCCTTAACCTTCTGGACTGGGTTGGCCGCCTTGACCTTTTAACGGGTCCCTTTCTTTTGGTCCAACTCTTTTTTGAACATTTGCAAGACTCTTGTGCACTTCAACCGTGTGACCTTGGACACATTTCGTTCTGATCTTCTTAAAGTGGATCTGACCTTCTGAACTCTAACTTCACGGTTTTACTTGCCTACCTCTCTTGTTTTGTTCTTATGAAAAGGGTTGGGATCTGTTTCATATTATACTCTGCTTTTCTCTCCCTTTTAAAAACGAATTATTAGAGTGCCATCTGCGTTAAGCGCTCACCGCTGTCTGAAAATAAGTGGGGCTTTACTTAAGACTTGTCTAAAATTCTTCTAAGGGAGTGTATACCTTTCAGTGACCGTGTTTTTGAATTGCTTACTATTAGTGCCTGTGTGTTTTTCTAGATGTGGTTTTAAATAAATAATTATATCTCTTTTACACCAAGCTCTGGTCAGTGTTTACTTGTTCTACTGTGCTCTTCTGACCTATTGTGAATACTCTGTATACTGCCTAACTCTTCTTGAGGGAAGTCTGACTGCTCAGCCACAGCTACCAAGTGAATCTGTGTGGTACAGACTGCTACCAAGTGGGTTTACTGCCAAACACCTGTAGTCTTAAATCTTTTGCAGTGGTCCGAGAGGGAACTGCACAGGTTTCTGCCTAACATGCACCAACATGGTAATGTCCTGCCACTTTTGGTATGGGCCCTCTATTCGATCGGGCTGTTACCCCAGGATGGCAATCTGCTATACCCACTGCAGTCTGTTTGGACTGGCATTAGTGCCATAAGAAATAAGCAAATACATAAACAAAAGCATCAGCCATCTTGTCCTTAAGGTCTGACCACCATAGGCTCTCCGCTCACTCATGGGACTGCAGGAAAGTTCTGTCCAATACACTCTTCTATTTCACCACTCCAGCTTTTTGGAATATTCCTTCTTAAGGATATTATAGAGTGCAGACCCAGAAGCAATTGGTATTTAATATTTAATAACTTATTGCCCTCACCATCCTAACGTTGCTCAAATTTGGCAGCATCTTGTAGTTAAAGAACCACTCTCTACCTCTACAATAGTTCAATATAGAAGGCTGATAAGTAACTAAAGGGCTCCTGGGAGTTCTGTACTTCAGTTACACCATACACTACATGTGTATATGTGTTATTAAAAAAAAATTACAAACAAACATATTTACTGATATTTAAAAGAATATTAAAAGTTTCTAATGAATTTTAACCGTGAGTGCTGTCATTGTCTACTGTTGAATGTGAATGGGTGCTTCCATTATATGCTGTATGATATCTCAAAATGCAAGAATGGAATGCTGTCAATAAAGCCTAGTTGAATGATCTGTAGTTAGATGTTAATTGTCTATGTCAAAGAAGATGTCTATGTACCATAGTGATGTGTTTGGTGCCCGAGAACGGCACTATAAATATTGGCGCTGCCATTGTATGCCAGGTGTCTGCTTAATGCAACCTTGTGACTGGGAGCTGCAATCATAGTGCTGCTGAATTAGAGACTGTGCTAGATGGGGGACTGATATGCCCCCCACCCCGTAAGTGGTGGTGGGCAAAAGGGCCAGATATCACTTTTTGTAAAAAAAGGTGTGAAGGATTGACCTCTGGTAATGGTTTAAAAGCCCTAGCTTTTTTGATTTGTGTTCAATACAAAAGGATGCAGGTAATTCATCCCAAAAAGGGTGGCATGCTAACCGGAATCCCCTTTCATTAAACTCCATGCCAAAAGCATATTGTATTCCTGTGTCCTGCTGAATCAGTATCCTGATGTGTAGCTTCTGCTCTCCTGTGGCACAGAGCGGGTTCAGAGTTCACAGGCACCCAGTTTGACAGCTGCTGTGACAGCCAAGCCACTGCAGTGCAGAGGATACATTTAAGTCCTCCTCTGTTAAAAAATCATCATAATTATGATAAACCACAAACTCCATTGTGGCAGGACACACTTGAAATATAAGTCTTACCGGTTTGGGTACGGTGGTTGGTAGTTCACATAATTATTAAAGCCACGTCTGATTTGAAGAATGCCAGTGTCATACCTGTGAGCTCAGACAGCTATGGGAAGGTGTGTCGATTTCAGGCACCTGCTTGCCTGCATTTCAATGATTGAGACAAAAGGACAGGGCTGCTATGTGTATCTGCATGCTGCTATGGAAATGGATTCATTCAAATTGCATTCAAAACGAAATGCATTTGATGTAAGCACCCCGGATTTCCGATCTGGTGATCTGGCGGGCCGGAACAGGTGGTAACGGCACTGGGTCTCATCATTAATACAATATTAACTTGGGCCCTGGCCCGTTACCACCGGCATGCTGAATCGGACCTTATTGATATATTAAGGATGGTGATTGTATTCAGACCATTGATAATCTAGGATTATGCTTTTCTCTTCCCTCAGATTTCTGGCGAGGTGCATTTCCAGGGGCCATGTGAGTCACTTGCTCAAGGTTCTTCTGCTTTTTGACCCAATTCAAATAATTTCCCTCACAGAGGAAGCAATTAGGAGCTACAACATAATGGTGAAAGCACACATGCGATATGCAGCTGAAGCATGGGGCTATGTGAATGCAAAAACCTTACAGACACAGCATAACATATCTCGAGCTGCTTCATTCTAAAACCCAAACGCAGAGTACATTTGTTCAGCTCACAAATGCTACTCGAAAAGATAGGTTGCCAGAAAAAGGCCCTATTGACAGGGAAGTCCAGCCACGTGGAGAAGTGCAGTCTCCCATGCAGTGGCGGGTGTTGAATTGTTTAATTGGAGGGGTGTAAATATTTTCCACAAATATGAGTGAGCGACCAAGTATAGCACAGGAGCCCAAACCAACCCTGGGGAGGGTTCAGGTGAGTTCTCCCACCAAGGACACTTTTTTAATAATGGGTTAAAATGGTGCATTATACAGCACTCTTTCTGTGGAAAAATTAGGTAAAAGCCAGACTGATTGCTGTCAGTTTTGTAGAGTAGCGCATGAAAACCTCCTATAAATGCAATCCACTAACAGTGCACAGGAGCATTTCCCAAAAACATGCTTTTCCCCAAAATATATACCAGTATAAAAAACATGCTCACACTGGCTCTGCCCACGTAGTTCAATGATGGCTGCACCATACATGCCAGTATTCCCATATGAGAGCATACTCAATTTTGCTTCGTGCATAATGCCACTAATATGACAATATATGCCATTACCTGCACATAAGAACCCACTCCTGTTGACTTTGACATGAAAAATGCCATGCCACAATAAGAAAACATATGTGGAACTTAATAACACTTATCATGTTTGCTTTATCATAGATGGCCAATAAAAATGCCATGCCACAGTAAGAAATGGCGGAATCGTACCAAAATGTCGACCTGACAATTGCGATGGCTGAAAAGGCTGACTTTTGTTTTTTTACCCCCTTACATCACATATATTTCTGGGGGGTATAGAATATAATATTAATATGGGGGGGTGCAGGGGGTCTCCCCCCGCATATATATGTGGTGTAAAGGGTTAAATAAAGTCAGCATTTTCAGCCGTTGCAATAATCACATAGATCTGAAATGGCTAAACTGGCTGCACCAAAATGGTATTCTAGCCACATAATAACACTTATCATGCTTGTTCTATGGTAGATGGCAAGTAAAACTTGTCATGCTACAGTGAGAAATGCTGAGACTGGTTACACCAAAATGCCAGTCTAGCCACACAATGAGACTTATCATGCTTGCTTTATCCCACATATGTGGGATAAAGCAATCATCTGTGACATATGCCTAGTAAAAAATGCTTTGCCCCCGGACTTGGCATTATTTTACTGAGCATCATGCTTAAAGCAAATATGATATCATGTTTGCTTTAAAATTGATGCCCAGTAAACAATTCACCCCTCCCTCATTGCTAAATCAGAGCCACACTCACCAGCATGAAAGGCCCGCTCACCTGGATGGTAAGCAGTGCTCACTGTGCTGGTCAGCAGGGCTCACCTTTGATTCATCCCCAAATCAAAGGCTTGCTCTCCAGCACACCTGTGCTCTGATTCACTGCCAAAACAAAGGCCCGCTCACCAGCCCATGTGAGTGGCACCCACCGTCCTGTCCTCTGATTTGAGGGCATAGAGGGTAAGGAGTGTATTTTCACACATTCATACACATTCACTCATATACCCATACACATTCATTCGTGCTGCCACACACATTAACAGTATTCCTAACTCTTTCACTCATGCACCCAGAACAAACACTCTCTCATTCACACGTGCAAAAAACCAACATGCACACTTTCATTCATGCATGCACCTTAACAGACACTAATTTCTACACATGCAGCCATGTACGCATACACACACATTTCTTTTCTTACCTACAGCCCCAGTCCAGAATTCACTCTGCTTGGTGTCGCAATGGCTCTCTGGCTCCTGCACAACATGTACAGGAACCAGTAATCCGAGAGTAGAGTGCTTCTTGTGTCCTGCACATATGTGCAGGAGTCGGAGTGTAGCTTGGAGTATGCCCCAGTAGCTCTCAACGTGCAGTGAGGTACAGGAGTGCCCCAATACACATTTAGAGCTGCAGTACCGCAGCCTGCATTCCAAAATGTCCCAATCAAGCTTGCAGAAGCAAAATGCCCTGGGCCCTTTGTAGTATGCTAGCAGCTAGGAAAGCAATATAATGGAAGGTGACAATGGATTGTGATGAGGTAGGAGAATGTGCAGTGTTGAGACGAGAAGCGGTTGTGAGACTGGGACGGAGCGGATGCAGATCCGTGTGCTGCTGGTGGGTCTTTGATGTTAATGACTTCAAAAAGGAAATGAGTGCATTCTTTAATACCACGTCTGCAGAGATGTGATACTACAATAGCGGCGACGAGGCGCCCCACCAGTCTCCTGCACCTGATGCCGACGTGCTCAGAACTTTGTTGGGGAGAGGTAGGACTCTTTTGTATGGTCCTGCTTTAGCACAACCATGCCTCCTCCCGTCCCTCTGCGCTTGCATTTCCAGCACGCGAGATCCAGAACTAAGCACTGCCGTTGCTCGCACATTCAAGAAGAGCCCCCTGTGCCGTGCCGGCAACGTGCCGCATAAGGTAAAAGGGCTGCCTACTGCATTGCCTGGCAATGTATAAACAAAAGAGCGTACACACGCTCGGTACTTCTGCGGTAAAGGACAGAGTGTTGTCTGGCAGCATATCAACAAAAGAAAGTACAACTGATCCGTAAATCTGCTGCACATGTAAGCAAAGAATTACGACAGGAAAGAGAAGGAACTTATAAGTAAAGAAAGGGAGAAGGTGGGTGTTGTGGCCTAAATAGATGACAGGATGCTGTAGGGTTTCTAACAGTCTTTATTGACTGACAACAGGGAGAAAGGCTCTAAGGTGGCCTGGTGATTCTGGGCGCTTACTTACAGTTCATTGCGATCAAGTCCTGTGCTTTCCCAGTTGATTCACTGTGGAAAGGTTGTGCTCACCGGTGGCACGCTGTCGACTTCTAGGGCCCCCATGAAGCCTCCTGTGGCTGTGGTGTTACGCCCTAGAAGCTGTGGTGTGAGTCCTGTCACTCACTGCTTCTTATGCTGTAATCAGGAGCAGCGCTCCTCTGTCACCGCTTCAGCTGGCCGAGCACCAACTCTGAAGCGGGAACGTTTTCCCGCGGAGCGTGGGCTCGCGAGATCCCGTCTCGCGAGATCACGCTCCCGCGATCATGTGATGTCCCCACACACCTCCTTTGCTGGGAAAAAGGATGGGTGGTCACTCCATGATGAAGTCTGCATATTTCCTGGGTTTCCTTCTCTCTCTCTGAGGCCTGCCAGGATCGGGGTATGGAGCTGGAGCGATGAAGTGTCTTTGGGAGGGTGCTGGTGATTCAGGTTCTCTTTGTCCAGCTCTTTGCTGTGATTCCCTGGGTGTTGTTGGGGGAATGGGGCTTGCGAAGTCCTTGTGATGGTGCGGCTCTATGGTATCTCTACTCGGGAGGTGATGGTTCTCGTATGACTCTTGGCAGACTTGATCTCCTCCAGTGTCTCCTTGCAAGTGTACAGTGTCTTCTTTCCTGCGGTACATGGCTACCCTTTCTAGATTCCATCTCCTGCCATCGCTGGTGCAGATGTAATTTGCCCCTCTCTCCATGACTTCTATGGGACTGCTATATCTGGAACCAGTGGAGGTGTCCTTGTGGGGAAGTCGTATCTTCACCAGATCCCCTTTGTTGACTTGTGTGTGTCGAGCGGCTCGGCGCAAATCCCCCTGTGCTTTCATTGCTTCTTTGCTGCACTGCATGCGGCACGTTATGTCATCCATGTCAACGTCTTCGTCGGCCCTCACTTGCTGGAGCCATGGTGGTACCAGTGAGGATGCTGCCATTCTCCCCCTCAGCAGATGGAAAGGTGAAACACCTGTGACGGCGTTGGGGGTGAGACGGTGGGCCGCTACGGCTTCTTTGACTGTCTTGTATGGGTCCAGGCCCGAGGCGTGAGCCAGTTGTAGCGCCCCCTTGATGAAGCGGTTTGCCCGCTCGACTAGGCTATTTGCCTGTGGGTGGTATAGGCTTGCTTTTCACTGTTTGTTGTTGTTGAGCTTGAGAAATGTTTCCATTTCTCTGGAGACTAGCTGGACTCCGCTGTCCATGATGAGTTCTTCGGGCAGGCCCTCCCGCTGGAATATGGCGGTGAGAGTTTCAATGACTGTTCCTGTGGTGATGTCTGGAGTGAAGTCAGCTTCCACCCATTTGGAAAAATAGTCGACCATGACTATCCCGTACCTGTGCTCTGGGGGCATGTTGTCCAGCGGCCCTATGAAATCCAGCCCCAGTTTTTGCCACACCCCTTTGGGGACTTCGGTGGGCAGCATGGGGGCTTGCCTCACAGCTAGGCGCTTGTCGCTGTTTGAGCATTCATGGCACCTATCGACCATCTGCCGTACGTCCTGGTCCATGTCTGGCCACAAGTATGCGTCGCGTATCCTTCGTCTGGACATGTTGCACCCTAAATGGCCCGAGTGTGCTCTGCACAGTATGACTTTGCGGATTCCGCTGGGTGGGATGATTTGATCACCTCTGAGAATGAGACCATTCATGGCGGTGATTTCCTCGTTCACCTTCCAGTAGGGACGAAGGCCTTCGGGATCGCTCTCTCGTTGGGCCATCCATTTCGAACCCAGGTGCTTAGGTGCCTTAGGGCGTAGTCCTGCTCGAACTCTTCCTGCCAGTGGCGCGCGCTCATTTCCATGTACTCGATGTTCCTCAAGTCGCCGATGGAAGCAACGACACATTCGTCGGGCGCTTTGGTTCAGGAGCTTGGACATGCAGTCCGCTTGTGCATTTTTCCAGCCCGCAATGTGTTGTATCTCATATGTGTACTCTTGGAGCTTTGCGGCGATCCTGGCTAGTCTGGGGGTGGCCGTCTTGGTGCCGCCCGGGCTGAACATGTGAATTTGGGGTTTGTGATCGGTGATCAACTTGAATCTTGTCCCCATACGTATGATCTGAAATAGTCGACGGCCCAGGCGCATGCCAACATCTCTTTCTCTACCGTAGAGTAATTCTTCTCGGATGAGGATAGTGCCTTGGATGCAAACGCCACAATGTTCTCAGTGTCGCCCTTCTTCTGGGTCAAGGTGGCCCCTAGGCCGTATGCGCTGGCGTCAGTGGTGATGTAGGTGTCCCATTCAGGGTTGTATGGTTTAAGACACGGCGCGTGTAGAATCCTTTTCTTGATTTCGCCGAAAGCCTCATCCTGTTCTGGGCCCCAAGAGTATGCTGCCCCCTTCTTCAGGAGCTCCCTCATGGGAGACGTGGTCTCAGAGAACCTGGGGACGAATTTGGCATAGTACTCGGCTAGGCCCAAGAATGAGCATAGTTCCTCTTTGGACATCGGCGCCAGTGCTTCTGTGATGGCCTCCATGAGGTTCTTCTTGGGGCTTACCCCATCACTCGAGATGCAGTACCCAAGATATTCTACCTTGTTCACCCCGAAGACACACTTTTCATGGCGTAGGTGAATGCCTTCCTCCTGAAGTCTGCTCAGGACTGACTTGAGTGCCTTGTCATGGTGTAATGCTCACCTGGTTCCCACGGGGGCGCTGGTCTAGTCTGGATTGCTGTGGCCTCTTCTAGCGTGATGCGCAGGACCCGGAACACCGATTGGACAGGACCTCCAAATTGTGCTTGCCTGGCCCGTAGGAATATTCTTCTGCAGGTGAGAAAGGGGATTAACAGTCTGCAGAATAGTGTGCTAGCTCCCCCCTTTCCCCCTTCCCCCTTCGTTCCTCTCTAACTTCCTCCAAACCCCGGTTTAAGCTCACCTTATGGTTTGGAAGGATGAACTCTCCATCCTGCTTCTGGTGCAGGGGCGCGTGTTCGTCCAGTTACTTCACTGGTTTTCAGAATGGCGCTGGCAAAATCCACTTGACTTTCCTGAGCGATGCGCCGTAAGTATGAAAGTTCAAAGTTCAAGTGAGGCCCCCTTTATGTTGTCTTTCTAACCTGTGATCTGTCCTTTATTTCAGGTGCAGAATGAAGGCGATGCGTCGAGGGGTTAAACTGCCGAGGTGAGTAGTGATGAGGGCGATCCCTCTAAATGTCCTTATCATTCCCCAGAAATGTCTTTTGTCCTTTCCCCATAGGGGCCGGGGTACGGTACCTGCCAACGGGGCGGCGCTGACTCGAAATGTGGAAGAAAAGCCGGTAAGTATTATGGCTGTTAATCAGGCTTTCCTTCTGTGTTCCTTCTGCTCACCTTTTGTTTCTTCCTCTCTCCCCTAGGTGCAGAGATGTGGCGTCTGATGCTGACAGCCGCGATGGAGCCGGGAGATGTCTCGAGGACAGGTGAGTGAAGCGTGGTGTTGCAGCGAGCAACGCAATGCTTTTAAATGGAAGTCTTTCTTCAGGGATGCTGGCGAGAAGATTCCAGATGCAGGCAAGAAGTTTGAAATAGTCCTTGGTTTTCACCTTTCTCTTCTCTTCCTTCCTTGCAGGTCTTCCAGGTTCGAGGCGGGCGTGGCAGGAGTCCAGGAGCAGGAGCAGACACGGTGAGTGTTAAGCTGCAGGAAGCAGAACAACGCGAAGCATGAGCTGCTGTCTGGGCGTGGCTTAAATAGCCTCCAAAGAAGTCCCAGGTATGTATCCTTCCCCAACTAGGTATGTATCCTTCCCTGGCCACGCCCGAGTGAAAAAATAGTCCCTATGAAAAAATAGTCCCTTTCAGGTCTCAGGGAGGCCTGAAGCGTGCAGCATGGTCTGCATCAGGTAAGTGCACAAAACACCTCCCGATATGAGCCTGGCGCCTATGGCGCCAGGACTGATGTCCAACATGAGCCTGGCGCCAAAGGCGCCAGGACTGAGTCCAAAGAGCTCCTATAAGGGGCCGCTGGGCTTTTACCCGAGGGCATGATGCCTGCTTCTGGGGGTGCTGGGCCTGGCCTGGTGCTCCGGGGGTAGGCATCATGACACATGGGTCTCGTTGTCTTTGGCGTACACCAGGATGTCATCCTGGAAGAATGAGGCATTGGTGAGGCTTTTAAGCAGGGAGTTCATCATCCTCTGGAATGCGGATGCTGCGGACGATAACCCGAAAGGCATGCAGGTGTATTGGAAGGTGCCAAAAGGAGTGATGAATGCCGTCAGGGGGCGGGAGGACTTGTGTAGAGGAATCTGGTGATAGGCATCACGCATGTCCAGCTTCGAGAAAATGGCTGTCTCCTTCATCATGAGGACAATCTCATTGATGCTGGGGAGTGGGAAGCTATCCGTGATCACCTCCAAGTTCAGGCTTCTCAGGTCGATGCAGATCCTGAGGTCGTTGCTGGACTTTTTCTTTATTAATACTACCGGACTCAGCCACTCTGAGGATTCTACGGTTTCAATGGTTCCTTCTTCGACCATCTTACTCAGGTGGGCGTCCAAAGCTGGTCTTGCGGTGGCAGGTACTGCCCTTACTTTGTGCTTGACTGGGGTGGCGTTGGGTTTCAGCTGAATCTTGTGGACAAAGTTTTTGACTTTTCCCGGATTCTCGGAAAACAGGTTTGGAAAGATCTCCTTGTCGTTTTGCGCTGCTCCTGATGAGATCATGAGCACCTGTTCCGGAGTGCTGGGATCTAGTTTCATGCTGAGTTTGTGTTGGTCATCCCACCCCAGCACGGCTGGACCTTTGGGTGAAAAATACACTTTGGTGGTGGTAGACCTCCCTTTAAAATCGATCCGGGCCTTGATGTAGCCCAACAGGTCGACCGTTGCCCCTCCAAACACGGTCGGTTTTTGCCTGGTTGATCTAATCTCCACTTTTTCTTGTCCCATCATCTCCTTGTACGTGTTGATGGGCAGAATGGTGAGGTTGGATCCCGAATCAGCCATGACGCGTGTTTCCATTCCGTCCACTTTAATGGTGCAGTGGGGCTTTTCTCTTCTGGCATGGGGGGCATTGACCATGACAACCATGGGTCTGTCCTGTAGTTCATCATCGTCAGTTGAGGTGCAGTCACCGTCAACACGGGAAACCGTTTTCTCCCGCCACATGCATGCCGGAGCCACGTGGCCAATGCGTCCGCACTTGGAGCACTCCTTATTCCTGGCGGGGCAGTCGCGGTCGTTCGCCATGTGCTTGGAGCTGGCGCATCTGTAACATTTCGGTGCCTCCTTTTTCCTGGGACTTTTGTCTTTGGGGCCGTCACGGGAATGCTTGTCTCTGCGACCTCTCCATTGTAGCGCCGCCATTTCGGGCACAGGCAGGTGACTTCCCGCCTCCTTGCGTCTGCTGGAGGTTTCTTCCTCTGCCCTGGCAATCTGGATGGCTTTATCGAGGGTGACCTCCTTTTCTTGGATGAGTTTGTCCTGTACTTTCCTAGAGTTGGTGTGGACAACGAGCATGTCGCAGATAACCTGTTCTGCATTTTCTCCAAAGGCGCAAAGAGAAGCGAGTTCCCTCATCCTGGTGATGTAGTCATCCACGGGTTCGCTCCCTTCCTGTTTGCGAGTGTAGAATCTCAGCCTGTGCAGTACAATGTTCTCCTTATTGGTGAATCTCTTCATGATGCGACGAGTCGCTTCTTTGTAAACATCGTCGTCATCGTCGGCCGCAGGTATTTCTTTAAGGCCGTCAAAGATGCGCTGACCTTCAACCCCTAACGCATTTAACAGCATCGCCCTCTTCCTGATGGGGGCATATCGCGTGCCGCCCACTGCTTCCAAGTAGGTGGAAAAAAGGGGTTCCCATTGCATCCAAGGAATTGCCGGTGTCCCTGGCTAGGGGAGAAACGCAGGGGGTGGTGTGGCGCCTTGCATGGTGGGTCCGTGGGACTTCTGGTATCCTCGTTGCCAGTTATGTTGTGGCCTAAATAGATGACAGGACGCTGTAGGGTTTCTAACAGTCTTTATTGACTGACAACAGGGAGAAAGGCTCTAAGGTGGCCTGGTGGTTCTGGGCGCTTACTTACAGTTCATTGCGATCAAGTCCTGTGCTTTCCCAGTTGATTCACTGTGGAAAGGTTGTGCTCACCGGTGGCACGCTGTAGACTTCTAGGGCCCCCATAAAGCCTCCTGTGGCTGTGGAGTTACGCCCTAGAAGCTGTGGTGTGAGTTCTGTCACTCACTGCTTCTTATGCTGTAATCAGGAGCAGCGCTCCTCTGTGACCGCTTCAGCTGGCCGAGCGCCAACTCTGAAGCGGGAACGCTTTCCCGCGGAGCGTGGGCTCGCGAGATCCCGTCTCGCGAGATCTCGCGAGAACACGCTCCCGCGATCATGTGATGTCCCCACAGTGGGCAAGTCCACTGTCTTGCTTCGACTCAAAATATTTTTATATTATAACAGGTTTTTTTCCGTACAAACAAGGGAAAAATAGACACATCCTTACAAACAATGTGCCTTCACCAACAGCTAGTATACAAGGTGCTGGCAACAGTTGGGAAGATTCGAGCAATCACAACAATGCTATAAAGCATTTTCCCCCCTATTACTTTCCCTCCAAATCCTGTAGAGTCTCCTGTGCCATGGAAAAGCTGGAAGAAATCCTTTGAACCTTATGCTGTCACTGTGTGTGGCACTACCTCTGGGGTGGAGAGGAAGACATCTCTTATGCACCATCTTGGCACTTCCTAGCCAAGAGAAATTTGACAATCTGCTTGACCTCTTTCCAGATGAATCTGTGGATCTAAACAAATATGAAAAGTGCTTCGCCAAAATGGATGAGCACTATGAGACCAAAAGGAGTGTCATGCTAGAAAGATACAACTTTGCGAAAAGAGTACAAAGAGAACCTGAGTCTGCAGAACAATTCATCACTGCTCTTAGGGGCCTGACTAGAACTTGCAACTTTGGGCAGCAAACAGATGAAAGGTTGAGGGACCAATTCATGCTTCAGAGCAGAGACAGTAAAATTTGAGAGCAACTGTGATCTAAAGGCGACCCTCCCTTAGATGACGTGCCGTGAATAGCAAAAGAATTTGAACATACTAATACATATGTCAAAACACTGGAAAAGAAAGCCTTACAACATAAATCATCCAAAGAAAAGGGAGGCAAGACAACCGAAATGGTAGCTGCCATATTCACTAGCAGCAAAACCACTGGTGCTACCAAGGTGAGATCTGGAAACCAAGCTAGTAAACATATTCCAGTGGGGACTACAATGCCATTTAAAAAAAGGTGCTTTAGATGTCAATCAGTGAGTCATTTCCAAACAGTCCCCCTTGCCAAGCTCTTGAAGCCAAATCTGCCAGGTACAAGAGGAAGGGGAGTGTGACAAAATGTCGCAGGTCACAAACGATCAACCTCATTGAGGAAATGTTTGAATATGTTGAAGAGGCAGTATTTGCAGTAGTGGATGAGGAAGAAGAGCTGGATGCACACAAATAAACCTTGCTCCCAAAAACACTTTTTGATCGAATATTTCCAGGAAAAGAATGGATGGCTATGAACATTTTGCCAGTAGCTTACAGTGGTGCAAAGGTAATCATGGTAGGGTGGTTTGTGGGAAGTTTTAAGTTTAAAGAAAGAGTAGCCACATGAAAAGTGTACATTACAGAGAGAGGATCCATTCCGTTACTAAACTGGCTCCATCAGAAAAAAATGGAAATCAAGCTCACCCCAATGCATGTGAGACATTAATATACTGCAATGATATTGAAATGCAATAATTATCCAGAAAGAAGGCAGGGTGCTTGAAGGGATTTTGTCAAGTCAAGTCAAGGTTCTAAGTCTATCGTGTACAAGGTTAGGAATGTTCCACTGTCCATCAAGGAAAAGGTAAAAGAAGAGCCGCTCAAACTCCAAAATGATGGAATCATTGAGAGAATAGAAACTTCTGAATGGGTCTCACCTTGGGTTATTGCAGCTAAACCAAACGGGAAGTTGAGACTCTGTGTTGACCTCACATCCCTCAACAAATGTGCAATACCTGATTGATCGTCATACCCTGCCAAACATAGCAGAAACGCTTTCGACATTAGGGGATGCATGTGTATTTTCATCATTAGATCTGACCTCATCCAATCACCAGATAAGACTTGTGGCATGCTGGAGGAAGGAGTTGTACAAAGGGATATCTTGATATGACTGGTTCTGTATTAAACAATAAGAAAAAATGCGCAACTCTCCCCATTCTAAATGGTATTCCCTACCTAACTAAGGAAAACCTGGAGGTTCGTCATCAGAGTGGTTGTCCAAATGAAAAGCTCATGTTCTCTGTCCCAAACTACATAACTCTAGCCCTACCATTATATACACAAACAACATAAAGAACACCAGGAGAATGGCTCTCTTCTCCTGATTCACTGGTCTGCACCCTGGGATTGTGTTTAAAAGTCTTAACTAAGAGTTCATGTTCCACAAAGATACAGAATACCAGGAATATGACTCTCTCCTCCTGGTCCAATAGCTAAGTGTCTTTGACAATATCTTTGGCAACCTTTGCCCTAGTATCTTAATCAACAAAACGGGTTTTGAAGGGCCAGAAGAATAACTCCCTTCTCCTGGTTCACTTGACTCTGGATGACAATATTTCTTAACTTGGCTTTTGGGGATAATGTTTCTTAACAATTCTTATTAGACTTTGCACTTCTCTTCATGTTTCCCCCAGAAGTCATTTAAATGTCCCCAATCTTCTACTTTCCATGGTTAAATCACCTTTGTGTCCACTTTGTAAGCATTTCTGAGATGAGAAAGATTATTTCCATTGCTTACTTTACTTTGCTTACTGTTACAATAAGTATTGTGAAAAGGGAGACTACTCGCGAGGCTTTGGCTATCTTTGCCAGTATTACTGAGATTAGGGACATCACTGCCAAGGCTTTGGTAGGCTTTGCAACAATTACTGAGATAAGGGAGATCACTCCTGAGGCATTGGTCAGCTTTGCAACAATTACTGAGGCCAGGGAGATCACTCCCGAAGCTTATTTCACTTTGCTTTCTCTTACAACAAGTATTGAGACTACTTCAAAGTCTTTGGTTATCTTTGACATTATTACTGAAGCAGGGACTTTGGTAGGCTTTGCAACAATTACTGAGACAATGGAGATCACTCCTGAGGTATTGGTCGGCTTTGCAACAATTACTGAGGTGAGGGATATCACTCCCGATGCTTATTCCTCTTTGCTTTCGCTTACAAGTACTGTGACGCGGGAGATCACTCCCATGTTTTAGTCCATCTTGGTTAGTCCTGATGCGTTGATCAGTTTGCAACAATTACTGAGGCTAGGGAGATCACTCCTGATGCTTTGATCAGTTTTGCAATAATTACTGAGATGAGGGAGAGCCCTCCCGATGTTTTGATCAGTTTTCCAACAATTACTGAGATGGGGGAGATCCCTCTCGATGCATTTTTTATTCTCTGCCTAACCTGTACCGGGTCTCCCCAGGATCATGTTGCCTCTTTCCTCCAGGGACCATGTCGCTGGTTCTACCCGAGACATTGGGGGCCTCTCTTCTGCTTTGGCCGTTTGCCGCCACTGTTTCCTCGCTTCTCTCAGTTCTTCTGGGTTCTGCAGGGCCTCCGGTTCACCAGTATCAGCATTGTTAAGGGATCAATCAGTCCACCTGCTGGAGGTTAGGCCACTGTTAGCCACATCCTCTCTTCTGCTTTGGTTGGACCTCCTTTTAGTTCCCGAGGCTTCCTCCAACCTTCCAGCCCCGTCCTGTGGCCCAAGGGCTTTCTTCTTTGTCTAGCTTCTTAGCTGCAGAGTTTGAACTTCCCAGGCAGGTTTGTCTTCACGCTGGCTTCTCTCTGGTTTCCCTGGTTTCCTCGAAATCCTTTCAGGCACTCCTTTTTTGTTCTTATAGCAGGTAGCTGCCCCCCACCCCCAGTGTAGTGTTATAGTCCCTTGTCTGTATCCATGATGTACTCTTTAGGGCTCCTTGGGGCCACCTCTTCCCAGTACTTTTGATATCACATGAAGGAGTAGTTTGTATGACTCCTTAATCTTCTTCTTCAAAGTATTTTCATAAGACAATGAATTAGGTTTTAAAGGAAGAGAGGGAGGAGTGTCACAATAACATACAGTTGCACTATCAGCAGCTTTTCTTCGAGACCTTAAGGAATTTGGCGACTCAAAGGTAAGAGGGTTAGAGAGTTCCACCAATGAACAGGAGGCACCATCCCCATGAGGGAAGTCCCTCCCTGTGAGGTTGTCCTGCTTTTTAACACCCGTAGGGGGAATATTGGGTAGTGGCTTCACCTCAGCCATACCACCGAATTATAGACCCATCACTACTGTCCCTTTTCTGTTAAAAATCTTGGACAGAGTCGCCTACCTCCAGATTCAAGAGTACATGGATTCTAACCAACTGCTAGGTATACGCCAATCTGGCTTTAGACCTCAACACGGAACTGAAACTGCTCTGGTTGACCTCAAAATCCAGATTGATGAAATCAAAGACCAAGGAAATGCAGCCATCCTACTTCTCTTAGACCTCTCAGCGGCCTTCGACTTAGTCGACCACGAAATCTTATGCAACCACCTCTCCATCGCAGCCCACTTCTCCCCCTCTGCCTCCGCATGGATACAATCCTTCCTGGCGAATAGAACCATGCGAGTCTTCTCCACAACAGCTGCTGCTGACCCTATCCCCATCACCTGCGGAGTCCCACAAGGCTCCTGTGTCTCCCCCACCTTATATAATATATTTACGAAGCCCCTATTCGACAAATTGGACCGTATGGGTGTCACCTACACAAACTATGCAGATGACACCCAGATTCTCCTCACCATCTCAGGCAACTACAATGCAGACGTCACCCGGATCAACAAAATCTTTTCTATCATTCAGGCATGGATGGCCACCCATGGCCTCTGCCTGGATGATGAGAAGACGGAGCTTCTGCTGGTCGGCTCTCCTAACAACCTGTCTAAACTCAGTCCCAGCTATAAGAACATTATCATAGACGGTAACACCATCCCTATTGCTAAAAGTGTGAAAACCTTAGGCTTCCACCTTGATGCCAACTCCAACCTCTCCAAACAAATTAACTCAACCGCCTCGGCCACTGCCTATACGGCTAAGCTAATCAGGGCAAGTAGACCCTTCCTATCCCCCGACAGCTGCCTCACTCTGGCCAGAGCACTCATTCAATCCAAACTAGACTATTGCAACAGCCTGTACCTAGGAGCCAACCAATCTTTAACTAACAAGCTCCAGGTTCTCCAGAACAATGCTCTACGCGCAGCACTCAACATCCCAAAGCGCGAGCACATCTCCACTACCAGGAAAGCGTACGAATGGCTCTCCTGACCTCAAAACTATCTGCCTCACCTATAAGGCCTTAAAAAACCTAGCCCCACCGTACCTCCCTAACAAATCCACTCTAAAATCCACACCCACATCCAGAACCACTAGATCATCCAACTCCTTATGCCTGCTAGTGCCCAGATATGCCTTAAAAAGAGCAGGAGGCACGAGTTTTACTGTACTAGCCTCCCAACTTTGGAACACCATACCACTCAAAATTAAAACCACTGAGTCCTTCCCGATCTTCAGGAAACTTGTTATTGGCTGGTTATTGAACAAAGAGTAGCATCCACCTTCATCCCGAATATCTAACAGCCGCAACCATACCTGCACTATATAATATGCAAATTGTTGTACTATGTAAATGCTTTGTAATTGATGAACCTGTAAATGTAAATGCGTATCTTTTGCCTGTAACCGTGTCCTTAAGCGCCCTTCTACCCACGGGTCCGGAGCGCTCTACAAATAAACTAAACAAACAAACAAACAAACAAACCTCCCTAGCCTCACAGAGAAAGGCTCTCCCATGGGGATAACTGACATGATCCCATGATTTGTCAAAGACTACACCCACTTTCTAAAGAACTGACTGCATTCATCACACCCGAAGGCCTCTTCCAATTTGTGCTTATTACATTTGGCCTTTTATCAACCACTTCTGTATTCCAAAGGATTATGAATGAAATATTCAGAAATGAACCAGGTTTTATATGCTTTCAGGATGATTTGCTAGTGTTTGGTGAAGACCAAAAGACACATGATGAAAGGTTGAGCAAGGTAATAAAAGTGTTAGTAGAGAAGGGTCTCACGTTAAGTGAGGAGAAATGTAAATTCAATCGAAAGGAAATTGACTGTTTGGGGAACACAATATCGGCTGCGGTCATTAATGTAAAACAAGGATTGATGAACAACATTAAAGGAACACCTGAACCAATGATAAAGAAAAACTGTGCTGCTATCTAGGAATGGCTGAATACTATTCAAAATTCATATCAAACTTTGCAGACAAAAAGGTAAACATGAGATCTCTGTTGAAGGATCGATCCAAATAAGAGTGGAATGCGCAATGCACCAAAGAGTTTGAAATGATCAAGGCTGCTCTAGACCAAACACCATAATTGAAGAATGTTAAAGTTGGAAGACAAACAATCCATAGAAGTATTTACAGCAAGGACGACTATGCCCAGGCCTGGGGCTGCAGATTGCCAGAGGAGCTGCATTTAATTGCAGTTTATTTTCAATGTTTTGGTTGTCATTTAAAAAAATATATAAAGCCAATTTTGTTTTTCTGAGTCTGGCTGATTCACAACACTGCACAGTCTTTCCACTTTGACAGCTAAAGTTTTTGATGGCCAAACTTGTATATATGCTTAATATTTGCAAAAGCTGTATTGGTAGGGTGACTTTAGATTATTTAAAAATAAATTGAAAAAAGGAAACACTTTTCGTAATGCATCATGCTTTAGGTATCTAGTGATTCAGTCAGACATCTCTCACAGAAATATATGACAGCTATAAAGCTCTTCGGTCATTCTTATCTTCCCAAAATGCTGTAAAACATCATTGGTTTTATTGGTGCCACTTCACATTATCTTTATAGTTCTTTCTAATCAATACACACATCCACTGTGCTGTGCAATCACTTTTATATTCAAATACTTGACATGCATTTTTTAAACCATTGCATAAATTAGGGTTTTCCCTTCAGAAAAGTAAAGGTTAAAAATGATTCATCATTTTATAATATTAAACACATGCCTATGCTTAAGTCAAGCACAGAGTTGCCACAGGTGACGCTAAAATGATGTGCAGAAGGAGGCACTAATTTCCCTTCCTGGCCCCACATTTCAGAGGTCTGTGGCCATAGAGAAGTTAAAATAACGAGGAGTGTAAATCTGAATGCGCAAGTGCACCAAGAAACCTGTGAAAGAATACCCAGGGTGAGAACAAAAACTGTGTGCCAAAGGTACACACTGTTTCACAGCTGTAAAGGTGTCCCGTAAAGATATTCATTCAGCCAGATTCACAGAAGCTGTTCAGTGCTAAGCAGGCAAATGGCATCCCTGCTGGGGTTATAATGTGTCTTTCATGACATTATGCTGCTCGCTCAGAACTACCAGGAGAACCAACTGCAAAATATTTCACACAATGCATAACTGTGATGCAGCAGGACATATATATATATTTTTATATATATATATATATATATATATAATATATATATAGTATATTACACAGCCACGGCAGTGGCTGTGTAGTTATGGTTAAGTTGCTGAGTTGCTGTTTCCCTAGAAAGAGCACTTTTTGGGCGGCTTATAACTTCGCTCCCCCTGGACGAATCCTCACCAAACTTTGCAAAAAAAAGTATATGGGGCACTCTTATTTTGCAAAGTTTGGTGATGTTTGGTCCGGGGGGGGGAAGTTATAAGGGGGGTCCCAAAACATCTTTTTTTCCCATAGACTGAATGGGGGAAAACATTGCACACGCCTACAGTCCAAACCGCTGGACGGATTTTCACCAAATTTGCGGCAAGCGATTGGTGCCGAAAGCGTGCTTTTGTAAATGTGGTGCCAATCCGTCGTCCAGTAATTTTCTTTAAAACGACCAAAAAGTATGTCTCAAAAAATTAGTGATATCTATGTCTGCTCCGCGGTCACACTTCCCTGTTCGCTCCGCGGACAAGATACCGATTGGCTAATCCATAGCGTCATGTCCGCGGACATGTGACGCGTTCACTGATTGGATGTTGAAGAGCGTGAAGTGTGTCAGATTGTGTTGATGCGCCCGCCATCTTTCATTCGTGTTTTGGTGTACACGGACATCGCCGCTAAAACATATAAAACAACACAACATTGCACTTGTTAAACTTATGAAATACTGTCTCGGAAGGTGAGGGTTAATGAGGCTGGGATGGGATGTGGCAGCAGGAAGTCAAAAAGTGGTGTTTTCTTGTCACCAAAGTCATACGGTAAATTGGAAGTTGCTTCTCAATATAGTGTCCGTAAAGTACAGGCGAAGAATTACTATGTCTGTGTTACAATGTATTTAAAATAATAGTGCAGTCAGACTGGTGCCCTAGAGTTTGAAATCTGAGGCAGCCACCTGCATTGTTTGATGGAAACAGCCGGTCTACAAGGATATGGGAGTACCAGTTCTTATGAATGCATTGAGACATGTTGTTGCAAAGTCAGAATGTATTTGCATTCTGAGTGAAGGTCATTTGCTTTGGTTTTTTGGTTGTGAGCTGAGTAGGCCCACGCATCCGACTGAACCCATAAGGGCCAATTGTTTTTTTACCTTGAGCGAAAGGGAAAATTCTATAAGAATGCAGGGAGTGAAAGTTTGCAAAAAATACCATTTGATAAGGTTATGTATTGAAAACGTTTGTAAGGCAGATGTAATATCAGTTCAAGAAGATTCTTTGGTACAAGTACATTGCTGTCTGAGTTTCACGAAGACAATGGAGACGGTGAATATTGTTTAAGTTTACTTTTGACGACTCTACACCGGAACAAAATTTAATTTTTTATTACCTGAACATTAATTTTGGCAATGTAACTGAAGTAATATCTTTCTGTGTAGTTGTCATTTTTATTTAGTTATGGAGAGTGCAGATTCTCAGCGTTTGTAGGCTATCACTAGATTCACCCATGTTCAACGCTAATATTTCTTAAAATGTCATGTACGACCACATAGATTTGTGTATACGTTTCCACGTTCTTTTTGTCTTTTTTGAAATTGTTTGCTAAAGGTTGGGTATTGATACTTTTTTTCTGTTATGTTTTCCGAACAGCTATATCCTGCCTTACTGTGATTGCCATGGATTCCAGATGCCAAGTGATGGATTTTTCGCATGGCAGATGCACGTACTTGTGACAGGCTGCCTAACCGTCACTGGTTTTGTGGGACGATCGCGCAGGACCCATTTGTCCGTACGCTGCAGTGGCCATTAGAAGTAACATAACATCTTTTATGGTGGTCTAGGCTGAAGTTCATGCCAAAGTCTTGGAATTCACTGTGCGACCGAAGCGTTTTTTTTATCGAAAATGAAAACTTTGTGTATGGGAAAAGAACAACGTGTGCCTCACGATTAACATTTTCGATGACGACCGAAGAAACAAAGTTACTATTTGATTGAAAATGGGAATAGTCCGATGGTCTTGGACAGTTTATTGCGAAATAAAAGTACTTTACAAATTGTAAAGTGTTAATGTTTTCTTTTAAAAACCAGTTTATTATTTCAAAATGTGATGTGCTACGTTGTACGTCGCTGTGTGTTCATTTTCAGGTTCTGCGTCACGGCACGTAGATGCTTATGTGTGCATTTGGCTACGTTGGAGAGGAACGTCATCCAAAAAAGGTGTAGAATATCATTAGGGTTGGTTATGTGACGAGATGTGGGAGTGTTTTCGTATTTGACAAGTGTCATAATGTAGTTAAAAAAAATAGCGGTATAACTTTACTGACTGAGGGTAGGCTGTAGCCATGGGGAGTGGGCAGAATGTCGGGTCATGGTATAAGGTCATGATCCGCACAATGTGGCTACTGGGCATGACCAGAAGGGAGAAAAGATAGGATTAAAGTGGCCATGTCCACCTGGGACTGGCTTTGTGGTAAAGTTGTTCGACATTAGGATACATTTGAAAGGGAAGAAAAAAGTGGTCATGGTAATAGGTTAACAGAGTTTCCTTTTTGGAGGCTGCCATGGAAAGCAAAGAAGGGCCCTGTATGGAACACCCGCCTTCCCTTTCTATGGTGGCCATCTTGTTTTCTAATCCGGGACGCCATAGGCGGTATGGATTAACCACACCGTCCCTTTAACAAAGTTTTTTTTACTGAATATATATATATATATATATATATATATATATATATATATATATATATATATATATATATATATATTACACGCCCACGGTAGTGGCCGTGTAGTTATGGTTAAATTGCTGTTTCCATAGGAAGAGCACTTTTTGGGCGGTTTATAACTTCGCTCCACCTAGACGAATCCTCACCAAACTTTGCAAGAACAGTATATGGGTCACTCTGAATTTTGCAAAGTTTGGAGATGTTAGGTCCAGGGGGGGAAAAGTTACAGGGGGAGTCCCAAAACATCTTTTTTCCCATAGACTGAAGGGGGGAAAAACTTTGCGCACGGCTACAGGTCAAACCACTGGACGGATTTTGATGAAATCTGTGGCAGGTACAGGGGCTCGGTCCAGAACGCGTGCTTTTGTTAATTTGGTCACCATCTGTGCAGTATTTTTCTTTATAATTATAAAAAAGTATGTCTGAAAAAAATTAGTGATGTCTATGTTCGCTCCGCAGTCACACTTCCCTGTTCGGTCGACGAACAAGATACCGATTGGCTAAGGGGCTAGCGTCACGGACACACAACGTCTCTGCCCATTGGCTGCTGTAAGACGTGTTATGCATCAGATTGTTTGGATGCGCCCGACATCTTGGATCCAACGAAAGCGGGGCAACAACCAGCGTACACATGCTCTTTTCATGAAACTCTTTTGCTGTGTCACAGAGCATTGGGAAAGGTTCAGACAGGTGATCGATGCATTTGTTCTGGGGGTCGGTCTTCATGATGTATAATTTCTATGGACACCTTGTACGCACAGTAAATGTGGGGTGTAATAACGATAGCACTGCAGTCCATGAAGTGGACAGGAAATTTGTAACTGTTGAAAGTTTTAACAGAGACATGTAATATAGTTCTTTCTGTTGAGGAGTTTTTAAAGACAATTTTACATTATTAATTAAGCTTCGTTTGGTAAGTTTCACTAAGCTCCCTTCACAATCGGTCACTCTATATCTACGTTTGCTTTCATCGGGTTTTACATTATTTTTGTATGCAAAGTTTTGAGCTATGTGGTATAGACACATGCTTTCCAGAGTGGTACTCCTGTTCGGATAGTATGTGTCCAGTAAATTGTTTTTTAGAATGTCTTGGCTGTTGGGATCATTTCTGGCAATTGTTTCTATGTCCTCATATGATTTTAGCACTCTTTTTCTAGATTTTGCAGGACCAAGACTGAGCCATACTATGTTGTCTGATTTTCCATGCAAAGCAGTGCCGGTTAAACGATCTGCTGCTTCATAGGCCCCACATTCTCTATGAGAGAGCATTTTTATGCATAGGCTGTACAATTTCTGTGATAATGTTTTGTCTGATGCTAGGTCATCCCAGAGGTCTTGAAGCTCTGTTTTTTTTGCTTTTGTTAAGTAGGCTGCAACATATCGTGCAACAGCAGTTGAACTGTCTGTAATGTACTGCACAGCTATGTTTGCATTCCATAACAGGGCAATTATTGCATTGTAATCATTGATATATTTTGATTCTTCCCTTCTTTTTATGTAATACGTGCTTTTAGGTGATTTACCTTTAACACTATGTTGAACTGAAGACATGAAGTTGTTTACTTCACCTGTTTATGTAACTGATCTAGGGAAACCAAGTGGCATTTGGTGTAGTATTTACCTTTGTTTTTGTATTTGCGGCGACAATATTTGCCACATTTGTGTCTTTTAAATTGTAAAATCTGGCCATGCAGCTCCCTATGTGTCTGTTGTGAAGGGATTTCACATGTGACATATTTTGGATAAACTGCAAAGCAGTGCTATCACTGTCGTGCCCAAATGTAGGTGCACCTTTGATCCATAACAGCATGTGAATATGTGGTGCTCCTCTCGCTTGATATTCTTTTCTCCAAAATAAGTGCTGCACTTCTCCAAGGGGAGGAACAATTTTATTGCAAATAAAGTGTAGCATTGCAATGAAACAATGATGGAAATATCTTGAGACATTAACTGAATCTAGAGAGCAAAGTTCTCCAGGTGTTAATATATCTATGTTATTTTTGTTACTGTTTGCTATGCCTAGGAACTCATGTAAATCTTCCCATGCCTATTTTGCACAACTTAGCGTAACAAACCAAGTCGGTGGTCCAAGGTTTCTGATCATGCAACGCACGTCTCCGTGCCGTCTGAACCAGTATTCCTTTGTACCACGCATGTTTGCAAACAAATTTGTTATACTTGATTGTAAAACCTCATCTTTTTCCTGTACATTTTGTATTAACTGCGTAGCTGACATATTTTGAAAGTGGATTCCAGATTTAAGAATGTGTGCAACTCCATAACATACTGTTGCTAATTCACTGATAGAGTAGGTGGAATATGTATTCCACATTTTGTCTAAATCTGGGATCTTGTGAATACATTCGTAATGAGCGGTATTCAGATGCCCCAATCTGAGTGGGTCTATCATCGTATCTTCCACCTTTCCCAGTAGGAAATAGCAGTGGAAAAGCACGTGCTTCTATACTTTTTTCCCAAATACTCATTGGTGACCCTTTGGTTTGTTGCATTTGGTAAGTTTCTAGTGCATCATCTATGCTTTCGTTGGAATGCAATGGATGAATTGTGTAATGGGCCAAAAGAGTGGATACTGTAGCTGGATCCAGAAGTTCAAATTGTCCAGTTTCTGATGGCTCTTGAATTATTTCAGTTGTTTCCCTTAAGCTTTCATCAATATTTATTTCCTTGTAGTACTCATTATTGTCTTTTAGTACTCCATTTACCAAGACTTTAAAAGAATGCTCTATTGAACGTTCCACTCCTAGAGTGTGTACATTTTCCACTAGATCTAATGGCAAATAAACTACTTTGCCACAAATGCCTTTCACCAATTCAGAGGAAGGTGATTTTGCTGTTTTTGGATGAAGGCACATAATTGCTTGAAATGGGTGAACTGTTTGAATTATTATGCTCTCATACAAATTGAGCTGTTGCAGGATTTTTGGTAATGGAAAAAATTCCAAATTATTTGTAATAGCACGTGAAGGAGTGAGGTTGTTGTCTAATGTTGCAGTACAGTAACTGCAACATATTAGGCGTTCAGTTACTTCATATTTGTTTTCAGCTAAAAGGTACAAAGCTAATTCAAACCATTTAGAGTCTTCATTGTCTTCTATTTTATATGCTTTGTCCACATTTTTTGTGTTCCTTTTGTAAAACATTCTGCGGCAACACACACACACATGGTTTGGTACTTCAGCCGATGACCTTTTAAGTTTTACTATTTCTTTTCTGTATGTGTGTAATAGAAGGTTGCTATGCGTAGAATTGTTGCTACTATGTTCTAAAACTGTTGCATTTTGTATGTGGCTCTCACTTGCAAAATACTTTTTCTGAATACGGTCAATTTCTTCTTGTAAGTATTTGGGTGTACCATGCAGAAGAGTTGTATTTAAATTGCCTAATTCTGAAGCTGGATTTTTTGCATAGTATATTTTATACACTGAATTTCTTACATTGGAATGATGTACTGATATTCTTTTGATATCATGGAGGGTACTTTTGCAAATGGGCCCAGAAATGCAGGCTAATGAATGTCCTTTTAGTCCTGTGTCTTTCCGCACTGGACACATATGCATATTTTGCAGCACTTTCATTTTACTTTTGTCTTTACCTTTTACATATTGATTGAGGAACTGACATAAAGATTTGAAAGCTTTGTTTGGAATGGCACACATTGATGTGCACGGCCATTTGTATACTGGACGGTGTGGTTCTGCTGAATCGAGAGGTAATTCTGAGTTTTCAGGAGATAGTTTTGTAAGCAGTGTTTCTTGTTCCATGATGGTAGTATTGATTTTCTCATACACTCGTCCACTGCTATGGATGGTAATTGTGTTTGTTTGATTTTGTTTGTAAGCTTCTTCATTAAAATATGGCTCTGTGGTTGTTGTGTGACTCCATTCACCACCACAAACATGCAAGAAATTATTTTTGCTCACATTCTGTTTATTGCTGTTTCTTCTGTAGTTTGGTACTTAGTTTTGTTAGTGCTTTCATCCTATTTAACACTAATATGAACAGCTTCTTTTTGAGAAGGATTGCACTGTCCACGAGAGCTTGTAGGATTACCTTTCTATGTTATGTTTTAAGGGGTGAGGATGATTTCGGTCCTCTTCTTAGTAGATTCTGAAGGACTCTGTGACGAAACATTTTTGCTAAAATACTTTTTTTTACTATGGGTTCTTCTTACACTATCAGGATTATTAGGAACATTGTTAGCTGTACTGGCAGCCATTTTTTTGACAACCATTTTGTTTTTTGTGACACTTTTTGATGGAGGAGGTACAGTTTCGGTAGTTGAGACTTCCTTTATTTTGTTACCCAACTGCATTAGCTGGTTTGTACCAATATTCTCTACAAACTCTACAACAGGGGGATGCTTACATTGGGCATCTTTATTTTTATTTGCTCTACTTCTGCGTTCCTTTCTACGGAGTTGCTTTTTGGTAGGCATTCTTTGGTGTCTGTTGAGAAAAAACATACTTTGGTCTGTTGTCCAATGTATGTGTGCAGTGTGCATGTGTGCATGAGTCTGACGGGGAAGCTCTTTGTCATGGTGTGTCAACGTGCAGTGAACTCTAGCAATGATTTGGTAAGTCTACTTTACTGTTTGTAAACTACTACAATGTCCTTCAGATGAGAGTACAAAGTGGCCTACTTGTGACGAGAACCATTATTAATAACCAAAATGCCAAAAACTTGCTACAGCAACTTCTTTTCACAATCTAACCTTCTAAGGATTACGTATGTTATTTCAGTACCAAACACACAGGGATTTGTCAGCCATTCTGCCTGTTATTCTTTGTTCAATAAATGGATATTCGTAGGTAGATGGTTTACAAACCAATGCTTGCTTTGGTGCCCAAAATAAACAAATAACCCACGCAGCATCTTTGAGGGGTAGTTACAATATAAAGGTTGTACTGTACTTACTTTTTTGTGCAAGATGACCAGGTTTCTTCGGATATGTCGTCTGCAGTGTAGATGCTGTTGATTCTCAGGAGAGTAGTCTTCACTGCGAATAAAAAAAACAAATCAATTACTTTGTGTGTTTGCAGCAGTGATGATACTGCAGACATTATTTGTGCTTCTTTCGTCAGAGCATTCAACTTTCATATTTCAACCCAGTGCACGTGTACTTTTCACTTCACACTGTGCAGTCTTTGCATGGTACTTGCAATATGGTACTTGAAAGTCTTTCAAAATAGCTAAAATTTTTAAGGGTATGGAAATGCCTTGCTGTTTACAAAGTGTACTATGCATAGGAGAGAGGTTTGTAAGTGATAGGGTATAGTACTAGATGGGGAAACATTTTCTACTTGTAAATTAAAAGCACAATGCCGAAAAATCGGGAGACCCTCAGAAGGAAATGTCACCACCACAATCGGGAGCGCTTACTATTCTGACACGATCACATTGCAAGTAGCATAACTGTAGCCGTACAGAGTCCACAACTCCGACATTTTCACATACAAATTTGAGTTCTGCCCTAAATAGGCATGCTCGCAACGTATGTACAGGTTATGCGGAAGACAGTAAGCAGTCGTGCGATTTGTGAATGACAAATCGGACATCTTGCACTTTAAAGGGGGAGCGTTGTTATGTATTCCCTACGGACATTTAGCAGCATTATTTTGCCTAAATTAAATCATAAGGCTTCCACATGTTCTCTGATTAAAATATACATACCTGTACTCTATACTCATGCATGTGCACATGCATGGAGCTGTATGTAGAAATTCGCAATCCTTGCACATTAGCATGTGAAGTAGGTGCTTTGCAATGATATGCGACTTCCATTCAGAATCATCGACAGTCATTTTGAAGTGCGCAATGTTGATGACGGAGTTAAAATTAGCGATGTTCTATGTGATTGGTGGATGATTGTGCGACCCTTAGTTGTGTCCAATGAGGGACTTGCTTTTGTACCGCTGTAGAAAGGGTGGAAGGACTGGGTAAGAGTTACATGCCGCACGTAGGCAACGCTTGTCCGCTGGTAGCGCGTGTCACATATGGGTTTCTACAGCAAATCCTGCATGGAAAGGCTACTGTAGGCATCAGCCAATCAGATGTTCGCATTATTCTTTTGTGTCGAAAGTCGGTGCGCACACTGAAGATGGAATAGGTGGAGAGGGTCAGGGTTTTGATGCTTGGAGACATTTTTGTGCAAGGCTTATAACACTAAGCCGAGAGTGGGCATGTGGCACACCATTTCGATGTGAGAGGAGTGCAGGTGGTGTGGAGCGCTGACACTGATGCCAATGCTGCGGCAATTCTTCAAGTTTGTAGAGACATGCGTACAATGACCACTCCTCATGTGGTAATTTTGCACTACGGTGCTTGCCATTTGGGATACGTGACTTCACGTACTTTGTTGGCAGATTTGGCGCAGTTGGTTGAAGCACTCATGACCATCTTCCCAACAACGAAAGTAATTTTTTCTGCTTTACTCCCGAGAGTACAATGGAACAACAATTCGGTTATGTTTCCAAATTGTCAAATACTTTTTTCCCGTATTGCCCAAAGACAAATATGGCTGCGTTTTTCTGCGTTTGGTCCACAAATGGAGAAAGCAAGACGCAATGTGAATAAGGCTGTGTGTGCCTTTTTAAGAGATGTTGGCATGTCCTCTTTCCACAACTAAAACATTTCGCAGCACTTTCATTTTCCGCAGAGATGGAGTCCACCTCACATATGTTGGCAATCAGATTTTTCTTCGCAATGTAAAAAATACATTACAACCTCTTTTGCAATCACACTAACCTATCTGACAATCCGTTTCCCCAATCCACAGTTTTTGACCCACACAACACACCACCAAAAGGCTCTTTTCAGAGCCACCACTTACTCCCAACGTACACTTCATTGTGTTTGCTCCGCTTGCACCCTCCCTTTTTTCCCCCTACGACTGCCCGTGAACTTTTTCAGAACTCTGCGGGGGTCTACGACCGTCACTTCATAGTTCTATTGTTATTCTGAAAAAGGCGGCTCTGAAAAGAGCCTTTTCTGTAATTTTTATTGTTTTTACGTTCATTGCTTAACAGCGCATGGCACACTAGTAGAAGAGGCCAAAGGAGAGTAAGGAAGCGACACCAGCCACGGGGATAAAAAAGGGCAACTGAACAGAGAAATATTTAGGGTGACCTTTATTTAGGTAAGGAGCAGATCTTCTGATGCTCTGTGACTACAGCCTCAAAAGCACTTCGAAAACACTACTGTCACCTTTGAAAGGTAAGGGTCAACAGCATTGTGAATGGCTTGTGAGGCAGCTGGAGGGAGGCGCTCCCCCACAGGAGTGTCTCTTGTGGTGGGAGGATTGGACAGCAAGGATGCTGTGGAGGAACTGAAACGACAACGCTCTTCACATGGCACCACCTTGAGAATGTCCGCAGTGTGGAACCAAAACTGTACGCACCAAATCTCCTGCGACTCAGCACCCCCTCGCACTGGTTACACTTCACCGTGTTCGCACATGCTTTTGGTACGTTCCCATAAACGGAAAACAACCGCCACACCCACGACTCCCGCCGAGTGCTCCTAGTGTGGAGTTCCTCCACTTTATTCTCTTCCTCCTCTTCTTCCTCGATCTTTACATCCTCAGCCATATATCTCTCTGCAGGCCCTTGGTGAGGTGGTGGTGGTGGTGGGTTTGGGGGTGGTGCAGAGGCTAATGACCCAAAGCAGCCATGGAAGCCATACCGATTAGTTTCCTTTTGGTCACTACAGCAATAAAGGCAGTACACCTCAATCTGCTATAGCTAGAAGGACAATGAAGATGCGCTCAGGTTTTTTAAAAAAAAAAATAATATATATATATATATATATGTGTATATATATATATATATATATATATATATATTTATGTATATATATATATATATATATATATATATATATATATACCAACTCTACAGAGTTAGCATACATTTTAAATGAACTTAAATGCAAGATGACAAGACCCATAGCCCAAACCACACCCACACAGCTAATAGTGTGCTAGAACGCCCAATCCATTGCTCAGTTTTACTCTTAGAGAGTTGTGTACTTTGCACAATTTCACAAACAGAAATTATGTAAATAGTATGTACTACTTCATTTGTTATAATAGGTGCCTGCATTGAGGAATGCTTTTGCTTCCAACACATCAATGTTCAGGGGCTTTTAAATGGAAGTCTTTCTTCAGGGATGCTGGCGAGAAGATTCCGGATGCAGGTAAGAAGTTTGAAATAGTCCTTGGTTTTCACCTTTCTCTTCTCTTCCTTCCTTGCAGGTCTTCCAGGTTCAAGGCGGGCGTGGCTGGAGTCCTGGAGCAGGAGCAGACACGGTGAGCGTTAAGCTGCAGGAAGCAGAACAACGCAAAGCATGAGCTGCTGTCTGGGCGTGGCTTAAATAGCCTCCAAAGAAGTCCCAGGTATGTATCCTTCCCCAACTAGGTATGTATCCTTCCCTGGCCACGCCCGAGTGAAAAAATAGTCCCTATGAAAAAATAGTCCCTTTCAGGTCTCGGGGAGGCCTGAAGCGTGCAGCATGGTCTGCATCAGGTAAGTGCACAAAACACCTCCCTTTATGAGCCTGGCGCCTATGGCGCCAGGACTGATGTCCAACATGAGCCTGGCGCCAAAGGCGCCAGGACTGAGTCCAAAGAGCCCCTATAAGTGGCCGCTGGGCTTTTACCCGAGGGCATGATGCCTGCTTCCGAGGGGTGCTGGGCCTGTCGTGGTGCTCCGGGGGTAGGCATCATGACACATGGGTCTCGTTGTCTTTGGCGTACACCAGGATGTCATCCTGGAAGAATGAGACATTGGTGAGGCCTTTAAGCAGGGAGTTCATCATCCTCTGGAATGCGGATGCTGCGTACGATAACCCGAAAGGCATGCGGGTGTATTGGAAGGTGCCAAAAGGAGTGATGAACGCCGTCAGGGGGCGGGAGGACTTGTGTAGAGGAATCTGGTGATAGGCATCATGCATGTCCAGCTTCAAGAAAATGGCCGCCTCCTTCATCATGAGGACAATCTCATTGATGCTGGGGAGTGGGAAGCTATCCGTGATCACCTCCAAGTTCAGGCTTCTCAGGTCGATGCAGATCCTGAGGTCGTTGCTGGACTTTTTCTTTACTAATACTACCGGACTCAGCCACTCTGAGGATTCTACGGCTTCAATGGTTCCTTCTTCGACCATCTTCCTCAGGTGGGCATCCAAAGCTGGTCTTGCGGTGGCAGGTACTGTCCTTACTTTGTGCTTGACTGGGGTGGCGTTGGGTATCAGCTGAATCTTGTGGACAAAGTTTTTGACTTTTCCCGGATTCTCGGAAAACAGGTTTGGAAAGATCTCCTTGTAGTTTTGCGCTGCTCCTGATGAGATCATGAGCACCTGTTCCGGAGTGCTGGGATCTAGTTTCATGCTGAGTTTGTGTTGGTCATCCCACCCCAGCACGGCTGGACCTTTGGGTGAAAAATACACTTTGGTGGTGGTAGACCTCCCTTTAAAATCGATCCGGGCCTTGATGTAGCCCAACAGGTCGACCGTTGCCCCTCCAAACACGGTCGGTTTTTGCCTGCTTGATCTAATCTCCACTTTTTCTTGTCCCATCATCTCCTTGTACGTGTTGATGGGCAGAATGGTGAGGTCGGCTCCCGAATCAGCCATGACCCGCGTTTCCATTCCGTCCACTTTAATGGTGCAGTGGGGCTTTTCTCTTCTGGCATGGGGGGCATTGACCATGACAACCATGGGTCTGTCCTGTAGTTCATCATCGTCAGTTGAGGTGCAGTCACCGTCAACACGGGAAACCGTTTCTCCCGCCACATGCATGCCCGAGCCACGTGGCCAATGCGTCCGCACTTGGAGCACTCCTTATTCCTGGCGGGGCAGTCGCGGTCGTTCGCCATGTGCTTGGAGCTGGCGCATCTGTAACATTTCGGTGCCTCCTTTTTCCTGAGACTTTTGTCTTTGGGGCCGTCGCGGGAATGCTTGTCTCTGCAACCTCTCCATTGTAGCGCCGCCATTTCGGGCACAGGCAGGTGACTTCCCGCCTCCTTGCATCTGCTGGAGGTTTCTTCCTCTGCCCTGGGAATCTGGATGGCTTTATCGAGTGTGACCTCCTTTTCTTGGATGAGTTTGTCCTGTACTTTCCTAGAGTTGGTGTGGACAACGAGCATGTCGCAGATAACCTGTTCTGCATTTTCTCCAAAGGCGCAAAGAGAAGCGAGTTCCCTCATCCTGGTGATGTAGTCATCCACGGGTTCGCTCCCTTCCTGTTTGCGAGTGTAGAATCTCAGCCTGTGCAGTACAATGTTCTCCTTATTGGTGAATCTCTTCATGATGCGACGAGTCGCTTCTTTGTAAACATCATCGTCTTCGACGTCATCGTCGGCCGCAGGTATTTCTTTAAGGCCGGCAAAGATGCGCTGACCTTCAACCCCTAACGCATTTAACAGCATCGCCCTCTTCCTGATGGGGGCATATCGCGTGCCGCCCACTGCTTCCAAGTAGGTGGAAAAAAGGGGTTCCCATTGCATCCAAGGAATTGCCAGTGTCCCTGGCAAGGGGAGAAACGCAGGGGGTGGTGTGGCGCCTTGCATGGTGGGTCCGTGGGACTTCTGGTATCCTCGTCACCAGTTATGTTGTGGCCTAAATAGATGACAGGACGCTATAGGGTTTCTAACAGTCTTTATTGACTGACAACAGGGAGAAAGGCTCTAAGGTGGCCTGGTGATTCTGGGCGCTTACTTACAGTTCATTGCGACCAAGTCCTGTGCTTTCCCAGTTGATTCACTGTGGAAAGGTTGTGCTCACCGGTGGCACGCTGTAGACTTCTAGGGCCCCCATAAAGCCTCCTGTGGCTGTGGTGTTACGCCCTAGAAGCTGTGGTGTGAGTTCTGTCACTCACTGCTTCTTATGCTGTAATCAGGTGCAGCGCTCCTCTGTGACCGCTTCAGCTGGCCGAGCGCCAACTCTGAAGCGGGAACGTTTTCCCGCGGAGCGTGGGCTCGCGAGATCCCGTCTCGCGAGATCTTGCGAGAACACGCTCCCGCGATCATGTGATGTCCCCACAGTGGACAAGTCCACTGTCTTGCTTCGACTCAAAATATTTTTATATTATAACAGGTTTTTTTCCGTACAAACAAAAAAAAAGGGAAAAATAGACACATCCTTACAAACAATGTGCCTTCACCAACAGCTAGTATACAAGGTGCTGGCAACAGTTGGGAAGATTCGAGCCCAATCACAACAATGCTATAAAGCATTTTCCCCCCTATTACTTTCCCTCCAAATCCTGCAGAGTCTCCTGTGCCATGGAAACGCTGGAAGAAATCCTTTGAACCTTATGCTGTCACTGTGTGTGGCACTACCTCTGGGGTGGAGAGGAAGACATCTCTTCTTATGTACCATCTTGGCACTTCCTAGCCAAGAGAAATTTGACAATCTGCTTGACCTCTTTCCAGATGGATCTGTGGATCTAAACAAATATGAAAAGTGCTTCGCCAAAATGGATGAGCACTATGAGACCAAAAGGAGTGTCATGCTAGAAAGATACAACTTTGCGAAAAGAGTACAAAGAGAACCTGAGTCTGCAGAACAATTCATCACTGCTCTTAGGGGCCTGACTAGAACTTGCAACTTTGGGCAGCAAACAGATGAAAGGCTGAGGGACCAATTCATGCTTCAGAGCAGAGACAGTAAAATTTGAGAGCAACTGTGATCTAAAGGCGACCCTCCCTTAGATGAAGTGCCGTGAATAGCAAAATAATTTGAACATACTAATACATATGTCAAAACACTGGAAATGAAAGCCTTACAACATAAATCATCCAAAGAAAAGGGTGGCAAGACAACCGAAATGGTAGCTGCCATATTCACTAGCAGCAAAACCACTGGTGCTACCAAGGTGAGATCTGGAAACCAAGCTAGTAAACATATTCCAGTGGGGACTACAATGCCATTTAAAAAAAGGTGCTTTAGATGTCAATCAGTGAGTCATTTCCAAACAGTCCCCCTTGCCAAGCTCTTGAAGCCAAATGTGCCAGGTGCAAGAGGAAGGGGAGTGTGACAAAATGTCGCAGGTCACAAACGATCAACCTCATTGAGGAAAGGTTTGAATATGTTGAAGAGGCAGTATTTGCAGTAGTGGATGAGGAAGAAGAGCTGGATGCGCACAAATAAACCTTGCTCCCAAAACACTTTTTGATCGAATATTTCCAGGAAAAGAATGGATGGCTATGAACATTTTGCCAGTAGCTTACAGTGGTGCAAAGGTAATCATGGTAGGGTGGTTTGTGGGAAGTTTTAAGTTTAAAGAAAGAGTAGCCACATGAAAAGTGTACATTACAGAGAGAGGATCCATTCCGTTACTAAGCTGGCTCCATCAGAAAAAAATGGAAATCAAGCTCACCCCAATGCATGTGAGACATTAATATACTGCAATGATATTGAAATGCAATAATTATTCAGAAAGAAGGCAGGGTGCTTGAAGGGATTTTGTTCGCCAAATCAGATCAAGTCAAGGTTCTAAGTCTATCGTGTACAAGGTTAGGAATGTTCCACTCTCCATCAGGGAAAAGGTAAAAGAAGAGCCGCTCAAACTCGAAAATGATGGAATCATTGAGAGAATAGAAACTTCTGAATGGGTCTCACCTTGGGTTATTGCAGCTAAACCAAACGGGAAGTTGAGACTCTGTGTTGACCTCACATCCCTCAACAAATGTGCAATACCTGATTGATCGTCATACCCTGCCAAACATAGCAGAAACGCTTTCGACATTAGGGGATGCATGTGTATTTTCATCATTAGATCTGACCTCATCCAATCACCAGATAAGACTTGTGGCATGCTGGAGGAAGGAGTTGTACAAAGGGATATCTTGATATGACTGGTTCTGTATTAAACAATAAGAAAAATGCGTAACTCTCCCCATTCTAAATGGTATTCCCTACCTAACTAAGGAAAACCTGGAGGTTCGTCATCAGAGTGTTTGTCCAAATGAAAAGCTCCTGTTCTCTGTCCCAAAATACATAACTCTAGCCCTACCATTATATACACAAACAACATAAAGAACACCAGGAGAATGGCTCTCTTCTCCTGATTCACTGGTCTGCACCCTGGGATTGTGTTTAAAAGTCTTAACTAAGAGTTCATGTTCCACAAAGATACAGAATACCAGGAATATGACTCTCACCTCCTGGTCCAATAGCTAAGTGTCTTTGACAATATCTTTGGCAACCTTTGCCCTAGTATCTTAATCAACAAAACGGGTTTTGAAGGGCCAGAAGAATAACTCCCTTCTCCTGGTTCACTTGACTCTGGATGACAATATTTCTTAACTTGGCTTTTGGGGACAATGTTTCTTAACAATTCTTATTAGACTTTGCACTTCTCTTCATGTTTCCCCCAGAAGTCATTTAAATGTCCCCAATCTTCTACTTTCCATGGTTAAATCACCTTTGTGTCCACTTTGTAAGCATTTCTGAGATGAGAAAGATTATTTCCATTGCTTACTTTACTTTGCTTACTGTTACAATAAGTCTTGTGAAAAGGGAGACTACTCGCGAGGCTTTGGCTATCTTTGCCAGTATTACTGAGATTAGGGACATCACTGCCAAGGCTTTGGTAGGCTTTGCAACAATTACTGAGATGAGGGAGATCACTCCTGAGGCATTGGTCAGCTTGGCAACAATTACTAAGGCCAGGGAGATCACTCCCGAAGCTTATTTCACTTTGCTTTCTCTTACAACAAGTATTGAGACTACTTCAAAGTCTTTGGTTATCTTTGACAGTATTACTGAAGCAGGGACTTTGGTAGGCTTTGCAACAATTACTGAGACAATGGAGATCACTCCTGAGGCATTGGTCGGCTTTGCAACAATTACTGAGGTGAGGGATATCACTCCCGATGCTTATTCCTCTTTGCTTTCGCTTACAAGTACTGTGACGAGGGAGATCACTCCCATGTTTTAGTCCATCTTGGTTACTCCTGATGTTTTGATCAGTTTGCAACAATTACTGAGGCTAGGGAGATCACTCCTGATGCTTTGATCAGTTTTGCAATAATTACTGAGATGTGGGAGAGCCCTCCCGATGTTTTAATCAGTTTTCCAACAATTACTGAGATGGGGGAGATCCCTCTCGATGCATTTTTTATTCTCTGCCTAACCTGTACCGGGTCTCCCCAGGATCATGTTGCCTCTTTCCTCCAGGGACCATGTCGCTGGTTCTACCTGAGACATTGGGGGCCTCTCTTCTGCTTTGGCCGTTTGCCGCCACTGTTTCCTCGCTTCTCTCAGTTCTTCTGGGTTCTGCAGGGCCTCCGGTTCACCAGTATCAGCATTGTTAAGGGATCAATCAGTCCACCTGGTGGAGGTTAGGCCACTGTTAGCCAGATCCTCTCTTCTGCTTTGGTTGGGCCTCCTTTGAGTTCCCGAGGCTTCCTCCAACCTTCCAGCCCCATCCTGTGGCCCAAGAGCTTTCTTCTTTGTCTAGCTTCTTAGCTGCAGAGTTTGAACTTCCCAGGCAGGTTTGTCTTCACGCTGGCTTCTCTCTGGTTTCCCTGGTTTCCTCGATCTCCTTTCAGGCACTCCTTTTTTGTTCTTATAGCAGGTAGCTGCCACCCCACCCCCAGTGTAGTGTTATAGTCCCTTGTCTGTATCCATGATGTACTCTTTAGGGCTCCTTGGGGCCACCTCTTCCCAGTACTTTTGATATCACATGAAGGAGTAGTTTGTATGACTCCTTAATCTTCTTCTTCAAAGTATTTTCATAAGACAATGAATTAGGTTTTAAAGGAAGAGAGGGAAGAGTGTCACAATAACATACAGTTGCACTATCAGCAGCTTTTCTTCGAGACCTTAAGGAATTTGGCGACTCAAAGGTAAGAGGGTTAGAGAGATCCACCGATGAACAGGAGGCTCCATCCCCATGAGGGAAGTCCCTCCCTGTGAGGTTGTCCTGCTTTTTAACACCCGTAGGGGGAATATTGGGTAGTGGCTTCACCTCAGCCATACCACCGAATTATAGACCCATCACTACTGTCCCTTTTCTGTTAAAAATCTTGGACAGAGTCGCCTACCTCCAGATTCAAGAGTACCTGGAATCTAACCAACTGCTAGGTATACGCCAATCTGGCTTTAGACTTCAACACAGAACTGAAACTGCTCTGGTTGACCTCAAAATCCAGATTGATGAAATCAAAGACCAAGGAAATGCAGCCATCCTACTTCTCTTAGACCTCTCAAAGGCCTTCGACTTAGTCGACCACGAAATCTTATGCAACCACCTCTCCATCGCAGCCCACTTCTCCCCCTGTGCCTCCGCATGGATACAATCCTTCCTGGCGAATAGAACCATGCGAGTCTTCTTCACAACAGCTGCTGCTGACCCTATCCCCATCACCTGCGGAGTCCCACAAGGCTCCTGTGTCTCCCCCACCTTATATAATATATTTACAAAGCCCCTATTCGACAAATTGGACCGTCTAGGTGTCACCTACACAAACTATGTTGATGACACCCAGATTCTCCTCACCATCTCAGGCAACTACAATGCGGACGTCACTCGGATCAACAAAATCTTTTCTATCATTCAGGCATGGATGGCCACCCATGGCCTCTGCCTGAATGACGAGAAGACAGAGCTTCTGCTGGTCGGCTCTCCTAACAACCTGTCTAAACTCAGTCCCAGCTATAAGAACATTATCATAGACGGTAACACCATCCCTATTGCTAAAAGTGTGAAAACCTTAGGCTTCCACCTTGATGCCAACTCCAACCTCTCCAAACAAATTAACTCAACCGCCTCAGCCACTGCCTATACGGCTAAGCTAATCAGGGCAAGTAGACCCTTCCTATCCCCCGACAGCTGCCTCACTCTGGCCAGAGCACTCATTCAATCCAAACTAGACTATTGCAACAGCCTGTACCTAGGAGCCAACCAATCTTTAACTAACAAGCTCCAGGTTCTCCAGAACAATACTCTACGCGCAGCACTCAACATCCCAAAGCGCGAGCACATCTCCACTACCAGGAAAGCGTACGAATGGCTCTCCTGACCTCAAAACTATCTGCCTCACCTATAAGGCCTTAAAAAACCTAGCCCCACCGTACCTCCCTAACAAATCCACTCTAAAATCCACACCCACATCCAGAACCACTAGATCATCCAACTCCTTATGCCTGCTAGTGCCCAGATATGCCTTAAAAAGAGCAGGAGGCACGAGTTTTACTGTACTAGCCTCCCAACTTTGGAACACCATACCACTCAAAATTAAAACCACTGAGTCCTTCCCGATCTTCAGGAAACTTGTTATTGGCTGGTTATTGAACAAAGAGTAGCATCCACCTTCATCCCGAATATCTAACAGCCGCAACCATACCTGCACTATATAATATGCAAATTGTTGTACTATGTAAATGCTTTGTAATTGATGTACCTGTAAATGTAAATGCGTATCTTTTGCCTGTAACCGTGTCCTTAAGCGCCCTTCTACCCACGGGTCCGGAGCGCTCGACAAATAAACTAAACAAACAAACAAACAAACAAACCTCCCTAGCCTCACAGAGAAAGGCTCTCCCATGGGGATAACTGACATGATCCCATGATTTGTCAAAGACTACACCCACTTTCTAAAGAACTGACTGCATTCATCACACCCGAAGGCCTCTTCCAATTTGTACTTATTACATTTGGCCTTTTATCAACCACTTCTGTATTCCAAAGGATTATGAATGAAATATTCAGAAATGAACCAGGTTTTATATGCTTTCAGGATGATTTGCTAGTGTTTGGTGAAGACCAAAAGACACATGATGAAAGGTTGAGCAAGGTAATAAAAGTGTTAGTAGAGAAGGGTCTCACGTTAAGTGAGGAGAAATGTAAATTCAATCAAAAGGAAATTGACTGTTTGGGGAACACAATATCGGCTGCGGTCATTAATGTAAAACAAGGATTGATGAACAACATTAAAGGAACACCTGAACCAATGATAAAGAAAAACTGTGCTGCTATCTAGGAATGGCTGAATACTATTCAAAATTCATATCAAACTTTGCAGACAAAAAGGTAAACATGAGATCTCTGTTGAAGGATCGATCCAAATAAGAGTGGAATGCGCAATGCACCAAAGAGTTTGAAATGATCAAGGCTGCTCTAGACCAAACACCATAATTGAAGAATGTTAAAGTTGGAAGACAAACAATCCATAGAAGTATTTACAGCAAGGACGACTATGCCCAGGCCTGGGGCTGCAGATTGCCAGAGGAGCTGCATTTAATTGCAGTTTATTTTCAATGTTTTGGTTGTCATTTAAAAAAATATATAAAGCCAATTTTGTTTTTCTGAGTCTGGCTGATTCACAACACTGCACAGTCTTTCCACTTTGACAGCTAAAGTTTTTGATGGCCAAACTTGTATATATGCTTAATATTTGCAAAAGCTGTATTGGTAGGGTGACTTTAGATTATTTAAAAATAAATTGAAAAAAGGAAACACTTTTCGTAATGCATCATGCTTTAGGTATCTAGTGATTCAGTCAGACAACTCTCACAGAAATATATGACAGCTATAAAGCTCTTCGGTCATTCTTATCTTCCCAAAATGCTGTAAAACATCATTGGTTTTATTGGTGCCACTTCACATTATCTTTGGAGTTCTTTCTAATCAATACACACATCCACTGTGCTGTGCAATCACTTTTATATTCAAATACTTGACATGCATTTTTTAAACCATTGCATAAATTAGGGTTTTCCCTTCAGAAAAGTAAAGGTTAAAAATGATTCATCATTTTATAATATTAAACACATGCCTATGCTTAAGTCAAGCACAGAGTTGCCACAGGTGACGCTAAAATGATGTGCAGAAGGAAGCACTAATTTCCCTTCCTGGCCCCACATTTCAGAGGTCTGTGGCCATAGAGAAGTTAAAATAACGAGGAGTGTAAATCTGAATGCGCAAGTGCACCAAGAAACCTGTGAAAGAATACCCAGGGTGAGAACAAAAACTGTGTGCCAAAGGTACACACTGTTTCACAGCTGTAAAGGTGTCCCGTAAAGATATTCATTCAGCCAGATTCACAGAAGCTGTTCAGTGCTAAGCAGGCAAATGGCATCCCTGCTGGGGTTATAATGTGTCTTTCATGACATTATGTTGCTCGCTCAGAACTACCAGGAGAACCAACTGCAAAATATTTCACACAATGCATAACTGTGATGCAGCAGGACATATATATATATATTTTTATATATATATATATATATATATAATATATATATAGTATATTACACAGCCACGGCAGTGGCTGTGTAGTTATGGTTAAGTTGCTGAGTTGCTGTTTCCCTAGGAAGAGCACTTTTTGGGCGGCTTATAACTTCGCTCCCCCTGGACGAATCCTCACCAAACTTTGCAAAAAAAAGTATATGGGGCACTCTTATTTTGCAAAGTTTGGTGATGTTTGGTCCGGGGGGGGAAGTTATAAGGGGGGTCCCAAAACATCTTTTTTCCCATAGACTGAATGGGGGAAAACATTGCACACGCCTACAGTCCAAACCGCTGGACGGATTTTCACCAAATTTGCGGCAAGCGCTTGGTGCCGAAAGCGTGCTTTTGTAAATGTGGTGCCAATCCGTCCAATAATTTTCTTTAAAACGACCAAAAAGTATGTCTCAAAAAATTAGTGATATCTATGTCTGCTCCGCGGTCACACTTCCCTGTTCGCTCCGCGGACAAGATACCGATTGGCTAATCCATAGCATCATGTCCGCGGACATGTGACGCGTTCACTGATTGGATGTTGAAGAGCGTGAAGTGTGTCAGATTGTGTTGATGCGCCCGCCATCTTTCATTCGTGTTTTGGTGTACACGGACATCGCCGCTAAAACATATAAAACAACACAACATTGCACTTGTTAAACTTATGAAATACTGTCTCGGAAGGTGAGGGTTAATGAGGCTGGGATGGGATGTGGCAGCAGGAAGTCAAAAAGTGGTGTTTTCTTGTCACCAAAGTCATACGGTAAATTGGAAGTTGCTTCTCAATATAGTGTCCGTAAAGTACAGGCGAAGAATTACTATGTCTGTGTTACAATGTATTTAAAATAATAGTGCAGTCAGACTGGTGCCCTAGAGTTTGAAATCTGAGGCAGCCACCTGCATTGTTTGATGGAAACAGCCGGTCTACAAGGATATGGGAGTACCAGTTCTCATGAATGCATTGAGACATGTTGTTGCAAAGTCAGAATGTATTTGCATTCTGAGTGAAGGTCATTTGCTTTGGTTTTTTGGTTGTGAGCTGAGTAGGTCCACGCATCCGACTGAACCCATAAGGGCCAATTGTTTTTTTACCTTGAGCGAAAGGGAAAATTCTATAAGAATGCAGGGAGTGAAAGTTTGCAAAAAATACCATTTGATAAGGTTATGTATTGAAAACGTTTGTAAGGCAGATGTAATATCAGTTCAAGAAGATTCTTTGGTACAAGTACATTGCTGTCTGAGTTTCACGAAGACAATGGAGACGGTGAATATCGTTTAAGTTTACTTTTGACGACTCTACACCGGAACAAAATTTAATTTTTTATTACCTGAACATTAATTTTGGCAATGTAACTGAAGTAATATCTTTCTGTGTAGTTGTCATTTTTATTTAGTTATGGAGAGTGCAGATTCTCAGCGTTTGTAGGCTATCACTAGATTCACCCATGTTCAACGCTAATATTTCTTAAAATGTCATGTACGACCACATAGATTTGTGTATACGTTTCCACGTTCTTTTTGTCTTTTTTGAAATTGTTTGCTAAAGGTTGGGTATTGATACTTTTTTTCTGTTATGTTTTCCGAACAGCTATATCCTGCCTTACTGTGATTCCAGATGCCAAGTGATGGATTTTTCGCATGGCAGATGCACGTACTTGTGACGGGCTGCCTAACCGTCACTGGTTTTGTGGGACGATCGCGCAGGACCCATTTGTCCGTACGCTGCAGTGGCCATTAGAAGTAACATAACATCTTTTATGGTGGTCTAGGCTGAAGTTCATGCCAAAGTCTTGGAATTCACTGTGCGACCGAAGCGTTTTTTTTATCGAAAATGAAAACTTTGTGTATGGGAAAAGAACAACGTGTGCCTCACGATTAACATTTTCGATGACGACCGAAGAAACAAAGTTACTATTTGATTGAAAATGGGAATAGTCCGATGGACAGTTTATTGCGAAATAAAAGTACTTTACAAATTGTAAAGTGTTAATGTTTTCTTTTAAAAACCAGTTTATTATTTTAAAATGTGATGTGCTACGTTGTACGTCGCTGTGTGTTCATTTTCAGGTTCTGCGTCACGGCACGTAGATGCTTATGTGTGCATTTGGCTACGTTGGAGAGGAACGTCATCCAAAAAAGGTGTAGAATATCATTAGGGTTGGTTATGTGACGAGATGTGGGAGTGTTTTCGTATTTGACAAGTGTCATAATGTAGTTAAAAAAAATAGCGGCAGAATGTCGGGTCATGGTATAAGGTCATGATCCGCACAATGTGGCTACTGGGCATGACCAGAAGGGAGAAAAGATAGGATTAAAGTGGCCATGTCCACCTGGGACTGGCTTTGTGGTAAAGTTGTTCGACATTAGGATACATTTGAAAGGGAAGAAAAAAGTGGTCATGGTAATAGGTTAACAGGGTTTCCTTTTTGCAGGCTGCCATGGAAAGCAAAGAAGGGCCCTGTATGGAACACCCGCCTTCCCTTTCTATGGTGGCCATCTTGTTTTCTAATCCGGGACGCCACAGGCGGTATGGATTAACCACACCGTCCCTTTAACAAAGTTTTTTTTACTGAATATATATATATATATATATATATATATATATATATATATATATATATATATATATATATATATATATATTACACGGTATTGATACTTTTTTTCTGTTATGTTTTCCGAACAGCTATATCCTGCCTTACTGTGATTCCAGATGCCAAGTGATGGATTTTTCGCATGGCAGATGCACGTACTTGTGACGGGCTGCCTAACCGTCACTGGTTTTGTGGGACGATCGCGCAGGACCCATTTGTCCGTACGCTGCAGTGGCCATTAGAAGTAACATAACATCTTTTATGGTGGTCTAGGCTGAAGTTCATGCCAAAGTCTTGGAATTCACTGTGCGACCGAAGCGTTTTTTTTATCGAAAATGAAAACTTTGTGTATGGGAAAAGAACAACGTGTGCCTCACGATTAACATTTTCGATGACGACCGAAGAAACAAAGTTACTATTTGATTGAAAATGGGAATAGTCCGATGGACAGTTTATTGCGAAATAAAAGTACTTTACAAATTGTAAAGTGTTAATGTTTTCTTTTAAAAACCAGTTTATTATTTCAAAATGTGATGTGCTACGTTGTACGTCGCTGTGTGTTCATTTTCAGGTTCTGCGTCACGGCACGTAGATGCTTATGTGTGCATTTGGCTACGTTGGAGAGGAACGTCATCCAAAAAAGGTGTAGAATATCATTAGGGTTGGTTATGTGACGAGATGTGGGAGTGTTTTCGTATTTGACAAGTGTCATAATGTAGTTAAAAAAAATAGCGGTATAACTTTACTGACTGAGGGTAGGCTGTAGCCATGGGGAGTGGGCAGAATGTCGGGTCATGGTATAAGGTCATGATCCGCACAATGTGGCTACTGGGCATGACCAGAAGGGAGAAAAGATAGGATTAAAGTGGCCATGTCCACCTGGGACTGGCTTTGTGGTAAAGTTGTTCGACATTAGGATACATTTGAAAGGGAAGAAAAAAGTGGTCATGGTAATAGGTTAACAGGGTTTCCTTTTTGCAGGCTGCCATGGAAAGCAAAGAAGGGCCCTGTATGGAACACCCGCCTTCCCTTTCTATGGTGGCCATCTTGTTTTCTAATCCGGGACGCCACAGGCGGTATGGATTAACCACACCGTCCCTTTAACAAAGTTTTTTTTACTGAATATATATATATATATATATATATATATATATATATATATATATATATATATATATATATATTACACGCCCACGGTAGTGGCCGTGTAGTTATGGTTAAATTGCTGTTTCCATAGGAAGAGCACTTTTTGGGCGGTTTATAACTTCGCTCCACCTAGACGAATCCTCACCAAACTTTGCAAGAACAGTATATGGGTCACTCTGAATTTTGCAAAGTTTGGAGATGTTAGGTCCAGGGGGGGAAAAGTTACAGGGGGAGTCCCAAAACATCTTTTTTCCCATAGACTGAAGGGGGGAAAAACTTTGCGCACGGCTACAGGTCAAACCACTGGACGGATTTTGACAAAATCTGTGGCAGGTACAGGGGCTCGGTCCAGAACGCGTGCTTTTGTTAATTTGGTCACCATCTGTGCAGTATTTTTCTTTATAATTATAAAAAAGTACGTCTGAAAAAAATTAGTGATGTCTATGTTCGCTCCGCAGTCACACTTCCCTGTTCGGTCGACGAACAAGATACCGATTGGCTAAGGGGCTAGCGTCACGGACACACAACGTCTCTGCCCATTGGCTGCTGTAAGACGTGTTATGCATCAGATTGTTTGGATGCGCCCGACATCTTGGATCCAACGAAAGCGGAGCAACAACCAGCGTACACATGCTCTTTTCATGAAACTCTTTTGCTGTGTCACAGAGCATTGGGAAAGGTTCAGACAGTAAGACATGGGTGATCGATGCATTTGTTCTGGGGGTCGGTCTTCATGATGTATAATTTCTATGGACACCTTGTACGCACAGTAAATGTGGGGTGTAATAACGATAGCACTGCAGTCCATGAAGTGGACAGGAAATTTGTAACTGTTGAAAGTTGTAACAGAGACATGTAATATAGTTCTTTCTGTTGAGGAGTTTTTAAAGACAATTTTACATTATTAATTAAGCTTCGTTTGGTAAGTTTCACTAAGCTCCCTTCACAATCGGTCACTCTATATCTACGTTTGCTCTCATCGGGTTTTACATTATTTTTGTATGCAAAGTTTTGAGCTATGCGGTATAGACACATGCTTTCCAGAGTGGTACTCCTGTTCGGATAGTATGTGTCCAGTAAATTGTTTTTTAGAATGTCTTGGCTGTTGGGATCATTTCTGGCAATTGTTTCTATGTCCTCATATGATTTTAGCACTCTTTTTCTAGATTTTGCAGGACCAAGACTGAGCCATACTATGTTGTCTGATTTTCCATACAAAGCAGTGCCGGTTAAACGATCTGCTGCTTCATAGGCCCCACATTCTCTATGAGAGAGCATTTTTATGCATAGGCTGTACAATTTCTGTGATAATGTTTTGTCTGATGCTAGGTCATCCCAGAGGTCTTGAAGCTCTGTTTTTTCTGCTTTTGTTAAGTAGGCTGCAACATATCGTGCAACAGCAGTTGAACTGTCTGTAATGTACTGCACAGCTATGTTTGCATTCCATAACAGGGCAATTATTGCATTGTAATCATTGATATATTTTGATTCTTCCCTTCTTTTTATGTAATACGTGCTTTTAGGTGATTTACCTTTAACACTATGTTGAACTGAAGACATGAAGTTGTTTACTTCACCTGTTTATGTAACTGATCTAGGGAAACCAAGTGGCATTTGGTGTAGTATTTACCTTTGTTTTTGTATTTGCGGCGACAATATTTGCCACATTTGTGTCTTTTAAATTGTAAAATCTGGCCATGCAGCTCCCTATGTGTCTGTTGTGAAGGGATTTCACATGTGACATATTTTGGATAAACTGCAAAGCAGTGCTATCACTGTCGTGCCCAAATGTAGGTGCACCTTTGATCCATAACAGCATGTGAATATGTGGTGCTCCTCTCGCTTGATATTCTTTTCTCCAAAATAAGTGCTGCACTTCTCCAAGGGGAGGAACAATTTTATTGCAAATAAAGTGTAGCATTGCAATGAAACAATGATGGAAATATCTTGACACATTAACTGAATCTAGAGAGCAAAGTTCTCCAGGTGTTAAAATATCTATGTTATTTTTGTTACTGTTTGCTATGCCTAGGAACTCATGTAAATCTTCCCATGCCTATTTTGCACAACTTAGCGTAACAAACCAAGTCGGTGGTCCAAGGTTTCTGATCATGCAACGCACGTCTCCGTGCCGTCTGAACCAGTATTCCTTTGTACCACGCATGTTTGCAAACAAATGTGTTATACTTGATTGTAAAACCTCATCTTTTTCCTGTAAATTTTGTATTAACTGCGTAGCTGACATATTTTGAAAGTGGGTTCCAGATTTAAGAATGTGTGCAACTCCATAACATACTGTTGCTAATTCACTAATAGAGTAGGTGGAATATGTATTCCACATTTTGTCTAAATCTGGGATCTTGTGAATACATTCATAATGAGCGGTATTCAGATGCCCCAATCTGAGTGGGTCTATCATCGTATCTTCCACCTTTCCCAGTAGGAAATAGCAGTGGAAAAGCACGTGCTTCTATACTTTTTTCCCAAATACTCATTGGTGACCCTTTGGTTTGTTGCATTTGGTAAGTTTCTAGTGCATCATCTATGCTTTCGTTGGAATGCAATGGATGAATTGTGTAAAGGGCCAAAAGAGTGGATACTGTAGCTGGATCCAGAAGTTCAAATTGTCCAGTTTCTGATGGCTCTTGAATTATTTCAGTTGTTTCCCTTAAGCTTTCATCAATATTTATTTCCTTGTAGTACTCATTATTGTCTTTTAGTACTCCATTTACCAAGACTTTAAAAGAATGCTCTATTGAACGTTCCACTCCTAGAGTGTGTACATTTTCCATTAGATCTAATGGCAAATAAACTACTTTGCCACAAATGCCTTTCACCAATTCAGAGGAAGGTGATTTTGCTGTTTTTGGATGAAGGCACATAATTGCTTGAAATGGGTGAACTGTTTGAATTATTATGCTCTCATACAAATTGAGCTGTGCAGGATTTTTGGTAATGGAAAAAATTCCAAATTATTTGTAATAGCACGTGAAGGAGTGAGGTTGTTGTCTAATGTTGCAGTACAGTAACTGCAACATATTAAGCGTTCAGTTACTTCATATTTGTTTTCAGCTAAAAGGTACAAAGCTAATTCAAACCATTTAGAGTCTTCATTGTCTTCTATTTTATATGCTTTGTCCACATTTTTTGTGTTCCTTTTGTAAAACATTCTGCGGCAACACACACACACATGGTTTGGTACTTCAGCCGATGACCTTTTAAATTTTACTATTTCTTTTCTATATGTGTGTAATAGAAGGTTGCTATGCGTAGAATTGTTGCTACTATGTTCTAAAACTGTTGCATTTTGTATGTGGCTCCCACTTCCAAAATACTTTTTCTGAATACGGTCAATTTCTTCTTGTAAGTATTTGGGTGTACCATGCATAAGAGTCGTATTTAAATTGCTTAATTCTGAAGCTGGATTTTTTGCATAGTATATTTTATACACTAAATTTCTTACATTGGAATGATGTACTGATATTCTTTTGATATCATGGAGGGTACTTTTGCAAATGGGCCCAGAAATGCAGGCTAATGAATGTCCTTTTAGTCCTGTGTCTTTCCGCACCGGACACATATGCATATTTTGCAGCACTTTCATTTTACTTTTGTCTTTACCTTTTACATATTGATTGAGGAACTGACATAAAGATTTGAAAGCTTTGTTTGGAATGGCACACATTGATGTGCACGGCCATTTGTATACTGGACGGTGTGGTTCTGCTGAATCGAGAGGTAATTCTGAGTTTTCAGGAGATAGTTTTGTAAGCAGTGTTTCTTGTTCCATGATGGTAGTATTGATTTTCTCATACACTCGTCCACTGCTATGGATGGTAATTGTGTTTGTTTGATTTTGTATGTAAGCTTCTTCATTAAAATATGGCTCTGTGGTTGTTGTGTGACTCCATTCACCACCACAAACATGCAAGAAATTATTTTTGCTCACATTCTGTTTATTGCTGTTTCTTCTGTAGTTTGGTACTTAGTTTTGTTAGTGCTTTCATCCTATTTAACACTAATATGAACAGCTTCTTTTTGAGAAGGATTGCACTGTCCACGAGAGCTTGTAGGATTACCTTTCTATGTTATGTTTTAAGGGGTGAGGATGATTTCGGTCCTCTTCTTAGTAGATTCTGAAGGACTCTGTGACGAAACATTTTTGCTAAAATACTTTTTTTACTATGGGTTCTTCTTACACTATCAGGATTATTAGGAACATTGTTAGCTGTACTGGCAGCCATTTTTTTGACAACCATTTTGTTTTTTGTGACACTTTTTGATGGAGGAGGTACAGTTTCGGTAGTTGAGACTTCCTTTATTTTGTTACCCAACTGCATTAGCTGGTTTGTACCAATATTCTCTACAAACTCTACAACAGGGGGATGCTTACATTGGGCATCTTTATTTTTATTTGCTCTACTTCTGTGTTCCTTTCTACGGAGTTGCTTTTTGGTAGGCATTCTTTGGTGTCTGTTGAGAAAAAACATACTTTGGTCTGTTGTCCAATGTATGTGTGCAGTGTGCATGTGTGCATGAGTCTGACGGGGAAGCTCTTTGTCATGGTGTGTCAACGTGCAGTGAACTCTAGCAATGATTTGGTAAGTCTTCTTTACTGTTTGTAAACTACTACAATGTGCTTCAGATGAGAGTACAAAGTGGCCTACTTGTGACGAGAACCATCATTAATAACCAAAATGCCAAAAACTTGCTACAGCAACTTCTTTTCACAATCTAACCTTCTAAGGATTACGTATGTTATTTCAGTACCAAACACACAGGGATTTGTCAGCCATTCTGCCTGTTATTCTTTGTTCAATAAATGGATATTTGTAGGTAGATGGTTTACAAACCAATGCTTGCTTTGGTGCCCAAAATAAACAAATAACCCACGCAGCATCTTTGAGGGGTAGTTACAATATAAAGGTTGTACTGTACTTACTTTTTTGTGCAAGATGACCAGGTTTCTTCGGATATGTCGTCTGCAGTGTAGATGCTGTTGATTCTCAGGAGAGTAGTCTTCACTGCGAATAAAAAAAACAAATCAATTACTTTGTGTGCTTGCAGCAGTGATGATACTGCAGACATTATTTGTGCTTCTTTCGTCAGAGCATTCAACTTTCATATTTCAACCCAGTGCACGTGTACTTTTCACTTCACTCTGTGCAGTCTTTGCATGATACTTGCAATATGGTACTTGAAAGTCTTTCAAAATAGCTAAAATTTTTAAGGGTATGGAAATGCCTTGTTGTTTACAAAGTGTACTATGCATAGGAGAGAGGTTTGTAAGTGATAGGGTATAGTACTAGATGGGGAAACATTTTCTACTTGTAAATTAAAAGCACAATGCCGAAAAATCAGGAGACCCTCAGAAGGAAATGTCACCACCACAATCGGGAGCGCTTACTATTCTGACACGATCACATTGCAAGTAGCATAACTGTAGCCGTACAGAGTCCACAACTCCGACATTTTCACATACAAAATTGAGTTCTGCCCTAAATAGGCATGCTCGCAACGTATGTACAGGTTATGCGGAAGACAGTAAGCAGTCGTGCGATTTGTGAATGACAAATCGGACATCTTGCACTTTAAAGGGGGAGCGTTGTTATGTATTCCCTACGAACATTTAGCAGCATTATTTTGCCTAAATTAAATCATAAGGCTTCCACATGTTCTCTGATTAAAATATACATACCTGTACTCTATACTCATGCATGTGCACATGCATGGAGCTGTATGTAGAAATTCGCAATCCTTGCACATTAGCATGTGAAGTAGGTGCTTTGCAATGATATGCGACTTCCATTCAGAATCATCGACAGTCATTTTGAAGTGCGCAATGTTGATGACGGAGTTAAAATTAGCGATGTTCTATGTGATTGGTGGATGATTGTGCGACCCTTAGTTGTGTCCAATGAGGGACTTGCTTTTGTACCGCTGTAGAAAGGGTGGAAGGACTGGGTAAGAGTTACATGCCGCACGTAGGCAACGCTTGTCCGCTGGTAGCGCGTGTCACATATGGGTTTCTACAGCAAATCCTGCATGGAAAGGCTACTGTAGGCATCAGCCAATCAGATGTTCGCATTATTCTTTTGTGTCGAAAGTCGGTGCGCACACTGAAGATGGAATAGGTGGAGAGGGTCAGGGTTTTGATGCTTGGAGACATTTTTGTGCAAGGCTTATAACACTAAGCCGAGAGTGGGCATGTGGCACACCATTTCGATGTGAGAGGAGTGCAGGTGGTGTGGAGCGCTGACACTGATGCCAATGCTGCGGCAATTCTTCAAGTTTGTAGAGACATGCGTACAATGACCACTCCTCATGTGGTAACTTTGCACTACGGTGCTTTCCATTTGGGATACGTGACTTCACGTACTTTGTTGGCAGATTTGGCGCAGTTGGTTGAAGCACTCATGACCATCTTCCCAACAACGAAAGTAATTTTTTCTGCTTTACTCCCGAGAGTACAATGGAACAACAATTCGGTTATGTTTCCAAATTGTCAAATACTTTTTTCCCGTATTGCCCAAAGACAAATATGGCTGCGTTTTTCTGCGTTTGGTCCACAAATGGAGAAAGCAAGACGCAATGTGAATAAGGCTGTGTGTGCCTTTTTAAGAGATGTTGGCATGTCCTCTTTCCACAATTAAAACATTTTGCAGCACTTTCATTTTCCGCAGAGATGGAGTCCACCTCACATATGTTGGCAATCAGATTTTTCTTCGCAATGTACAAAATGCATTACAACCTCTTTTGCAATCACACTAACCTATCTGACAATCCGTTTCCCCAATCCACAGTTTTTGACCCACACAACACACCACCAAAAGGCTCTTTTCAGAGCCACCACTTACTCCCAACGTACACTTCATTGTGTTTGCTCCGCTTGCACCCTCCCTTTTTTCCCCCTACGACTGCCCGTGAACTTTTTCAGAACTCTGCGGGGGTCTACGACCGTCACTTCATAGTTCTATTGTTATTCTGAAAAAGGCGGCTCTGAAAAGAGCCTTTTCTGTAATTTTTATTGTTTTTACGTTCATTGCTTAACAGCGCATGGCACACTAGTAGAAGAGGCCAAAGGAGAGTAAGGAAGCGACACCAGCCACGGGGATAAAAAAGGGCAACTGAACAGAGAAATATTTAGGGTGACCTTTATTTAGGTAAGGAGCAGATCTTCTGATGCTCTGTGACTACAGCCTCAAAAGCACTTCGAAAACACTACTGTCACCTTTGAAAGGTAAGGGTCAACAGCATTGTGAATGGCTTGTGAGGCAGCTGGAGGGAGGCGCTCCCCCACAGGAGTGTCTCTTGTGGTGGGAGGATTGGACAGCAAGGATGCTGTGGAGGAACTGAAACGACAACGCTCTTCACATGGCACCACCTTGAGAATGTCCGCAGTGTGGAACCAAAACTGTACGCACCAAATCTCCTGCGACTCAGCACCCCCACACACTGGTTACACTTCACCGTGTTCGCACATGCTTTTGGTACGTTCCCATAAACGGAAAACAACCGCCACACCCACGACTCCCGCCGAGTGCTCCTAGTGTGGAGTTCCTCCACTTCATTCTCTTCCTCCTCTTCTTCCTCGATCTTTACATCCTCAGCCATATATCTCTCTGCAGGCCCTTGGTGAGGTGGTGGTGGTGGTGGGTTTGGGGGTGGTGCAGAGGCTAATGACCCAAAGCAGCCATGGAAGCCATACCGATTAGTTTCCTTTTGGTCACTACAGCAATAAAGGCAGTACACCTCAATCTGCTATAGCTAGAAGGACAATGAAGATGCGCTCAGGTTTTTAAAAAAAAAAAAAAATATATATATATATATATATATCTATCTATATATATATATATATATATATATATATATTTATATATATACCAACTCTACAGAGTTAGCATACATTTTAAATGAACTTAAATGCAAGATGACAAGACCCATAGCCCAAACCACACCCACACAGCTAATAGTGTGCTAGAACGCCCAATCCATTGCTCAGTTTTACTCTTAGAGAGTTGTGTACTTTGCACAATTTCACAAACAGAAATTATGTAAATAGTATGTACTACTTCATTTGTTATAATAGGTGCCTGCATTGAGGAATGCTTTTGCTTCCAACACATCAATGTTCAGGGTCTCCCTTATGCATAAATACACAGTGAGAATGCACAGCCAAAGATTCCAAGAAACTTCTCCAGCTGTCTTTACTCTACTGAGGTGTTTATGCCTAGGCAGAGTTTACTTCTTTCACTTGTGATTTTGCCATATTTGAATGTCCTTACAGCCCAAGGGATTGGAGGTACATTGGCAGCAGCAGGTAACTTCCCTTATTTCCATTTTGCCCCCTGCTAACACCAGAGCTGTAACCATGAGAAGGGGGCTGAGTTATTTGGATTCAACATGTTTGTAAGATGTGCCTGTACCCCTTGCATACATTTCGTATGTAAACTTTACCATTTGACAAGACCGGATGTAGAAATTTAGTTATGTAGCATTAAAATTACAGACCAGTCTACGTAATTCTCATAGACTGACCGCAGGCAGTTTGTTAGAGAAACCAGATATTATCAGTGAAACCAAAATTCCTCATTCCAGCCTTCTCTCACTTGTGTCCAGTTGGCAGACAGCTTAATTCCTTATCACTTCCACTAAAAGATTATTTTCAGACCTAACTGAAAGACAATTAGCCGTAACAATTACCTCCAGTGCACTGAACTGTAGAACACTCTCCAAATATTGGGCAGCAGAGATCTGAAAACACTCTTTCAACTAGCATGACATAGAAGATGACAGCTTGAATTATTAGACAGGAAGCAATACCTTTATAATCCCTGCAACCTTAAAAACGTTATTATAATTTTATGGAGCCAAAATAGCAGACAAAATGGGGGTCAAGTGGCGTAGTTTGGTCAACGTGGACAGAGTTTGTTGAAGGGGTGGAATCTGGTGAAGGTTCAGATTTTGGAAGAGGTGGAGTAAAGTTCGGGAGGAGGGAGCATGCCTTTATTTAGGTGAGCAGCAGAAAGCCTAAATATGCCACTGATCCTATCAACAGATGCCAGCGTCACAGGTTTAGGAGCCTTGGTTGTGCAAGTGTGAGAAGGCAAAGTATGCATGACAGAATTTGCCTTGCAGCTTCTCAAGGGCGCAGAAGCAAATTATTCGACTATTGAGAAGGAACTCCTTGAGATTACTTGGTCAATAGAAAAATCTAGAACATTACTGTGGGGATCATATTGTACAGCCAGATCATAAACCACGAAGAGAGACCCTACAGAAGGAAGGACTTGACAGAGTTTCTTCGAGGATAAGAAGATGGGCGATTTCTCTCTAGGAGTATGCAACTGTTTATCGCGTTTGGTTACAAGTGAAGAAGATAAAAAAAATAGAGAAGGTGGTGAAGAGAGTGAATGCATTCAGATTATTGAACAAAGGATGGTTTCTAAGGATGAGCAGGTGTCAGGTTGGAGGATGATGAAGTTCTAGGAAAGGTTAAGAGCAAGATAAAGGAGAAGAGAAACATATCGAAGGAGTGTGTAGCAGGAACAAATTTAGAAGGGTTGTCGATCATTAGGGCTGAGTTGAAAGTGAGTAGGGACTGTTTCATGAGGGATGATAGGATAATACCTTATCACAGAGTAAGAAAAAGGATTATGCAGGTGGCTCATGAGGGTCATCAATGCATTACTAAAATGAAACAGAATATTTGTGCTGAGTATTGGTGGCCTGGCTGTGATTTGGAGATAGAGGGAAGTAGTGAGAAACTGCATTTCATGTGAAATGAGTGAAAAAATCTCAGGTCAAGAGAAAGGCCCATGACTCTTGTCCCATTCACAGCATGCCCTGGGAAATTGTAGACATGGATGTAGTTGGACCGATCCAAAGTCGAGGTTTGCCTAAATACTGTATTGTTCTGGTGGACACGCTGTTAAAACAGGTGGAGGTGAGAGTAATCAAGAGCGTAACAATGAGAGAAGTCATACATTTTATGGAAGAAGAGTTTAGATGTAAAGTATAACTGGAGGAAGTACTGACAGACAATGGGGTACAGTTTAAGTCTGAGATGCAGCTGTTTCTGGCTGGCAAGGTATTGTACATAAATGCGTGTCTATATATCTCCCTCAAGCCAATGGTGTTACAGAAAGGTTTAAGAAAGTGATAAAGGATTGCATCAGGTGGGCATGGGCCAACCATGCTAATTGGGAAAATGCAGTTATGGATAGGATGGTAGCTCATAGATTCTCTCTACATGTTACTATGGGAATGTCCCCTTTTAAAATGGGATGGAGAAGAAAACCCAATAGCAAATTGTGCCTGCCCTGGTTGAAGAGAGCAAAGTGGGTTTGGGAGAATGTGGATGGATCCAGATCACATATCAGAGAAAAACAAATGTATAATATGATGAGGTACAATCAGAGGAAGGCTGTGAAGGAGAGGAAGATACAAATAGGTCAGTGGGTGCGAGTTAAACTACCCGACCACTTAGGGATGGACCCATGAAATGGTCCCAACCACAGAAAATCCCTGTTTTCCACAGATCTGTTAAGACTGAGGGATAATATGGAATGTGAATAGAGTTGTCAAAGTAGATTTGTTATAGTAATGAAGCAGTTGAGCAGTCCAAAGGTCAGTAAGGTTAGTGAGATGGCCTGAGCATTTCAAAAACGTTGTTGTGTATCAGTGAGGGGGAGGTGAGTTGCATTTTAGTTAGTAGAGCAATTGGATGGAACGTGATAATATGGAGTGTGATGAGGTAGGAGATTGTGGAGTTTTGACACAAGAAGTGGTTGAGAGAATTGTATGGAGCGGATGCGGATCCGTGTGCTGCTGCTGGGGTTTTGATGTTAAGGACTTCAACAAGGAAATAAATACCTTTTTTAATACCACATCTGTGGAGGTTTGATACTACACCTTGTGTGGCCCATTAGACCAATGGGGCTACAAACTTAGTTTCCATTTGACATTTCATGCCAGCCTAGGAGTGGTCCCTCAGCTGCTTTTTGCAGCTGAGGGAGTGCTTACTGTTTTCATTAGGCTGGCTACGCAACTTGTTCAAAATTGGTGGGTTAATGCCCATTATGTTTGACCTGCCCCTGCTCCCGTGGCTCGGCCAGTTCAAGAAGCACCTGAGTGACCTGAAGAGACAGAGTCGCTTGGGAGGTTGTGTTCTCTGCACAACTACTAACCAAGAATATAACTGCTACATGTGTAATAGTCATCTCTGACTGCGATTGCTCAAGGTCTGCACAATTCAAGATTGGATGCTTTTTACCTCCACAGGATTTGTAGTAATCTTCGGTTGGCTGAGCAACCACAGAATGCTGCGGAAAATGTAACCTTGACATTAATCTGCCAATGAAGCTCCGTTATGTAAGGAGAGTTTAGAGCATTATGCATTAGTTTGTGTAACATACTCATGCTAACTACAATCTACCCTTAAACTCATGTTAAGAGTGCATGTTAGAACAGTGTATGAGGCCAACACCGCACTTGTTAGTTATTTTTTATCTTTGTGAGATTTGTAAGGCCATCCTTGAAAGACGCAGAAGGATAAGCTGGTCATTGGAAAATTCAAAACTCTAGTAGAAACAGAGTTGACCTCTGCGCAAGTGTGAGGCTACTGGCCACTGGTGATAGAAACTCCAAGCAATTCCTAGGGCAGGCGACCTCTTGCAGCATGTGGGTGCATAAGGTTGAACATGATGGGGAAGTTCCATGAGAGTGAAATTGGCAAAGCTAGGTCTAGGCATCCAAGGACAGTGCCTGGCTGGTTTGAGGATGGTCTTTTACTGGTTACACTTATCTTGTTTATTATCCTCTTCTTCTATGAATCCTAATCTCGTTTTTCTTCTTGCAATTATCTTTAGCACATTTACAAACTAAATCAGTAGAATAATAGACGTCGTCTGCTTTGTAGAAAAGATTGCCAGAAGTGTATGAGTTAGTCAATTTGATTTGTCAGCATGGGCTGCTGATCAAAAAAGGAAACCTGTTACGAAACTCTTTAATTCCCTGCAAACATTTTTTAATTGTGGCTTCAATTGTATTTTATTTGCTTTTGATTTTTACTGCACTACATGAAGGAACAATTTGGTTCAAGGCAAAAGGAAGGATCTAGTCGGAATAGAGGGAGAAAAAATGGGGTACAATAGACTAAAGACCTTTCCCGATAGTGCCGGAGGAGCACTTGCCTAGCAATATTCTAACATTGTTTAGGTAATGGTAGTGCCAAGACGAAGAGCAAGGATTGTGGTGGTTGTGAGGGCAGGTCCAAATGACAATAGATCCCAAGAGAAATATAAATGCAATTACATAATTTGCCACTGAATTTCAAACTGAGTGATGCCCTGCTATCTTACATCTCTGGATCTAATGGATTGTAGCTGCATTAATTCAAATACACTCTTGGCTGAGTTTTGGAATACGGAGCTAGGAATGTTCTTGGCCAATCATTTGCCTGTGGGTAACCTATGGTTCAGGGCCCTCCTCGTGTGGTCAAATGTGAAGCCAAAGCGCCTTTGTGCTTCTCAGCACAGACCAATGCTAAGGGCTGAGACAAAAACACTGTTCCTTGGCTGTAATGCCTTACATCTCTTGAGGTGGGGTAACTGGCTGAGACGCCTCCACTGATGAAGCAAGACTGGTGGAGAGGCAAGCAAAGGCCCAATGGCCCTGCCACCCATATGCTTTGATCCTGACTGAAACTATTTTTGTCTCCTTTGTAGAATGTACAAGGGTCCATGGCCAGAACAGAGCTTTAAAAGCTGAAAATGATCTTTTAAACAAAGCAGCTCACCACATTCATAACGGAGTTGCCAAATTTGTGTTGAGTGTCCATTATCCACCTAACGAAAATGCTTGCTTTGTGCTGGGCGCATGCGGGGTACTCTTGGGGGATAGCTACTGTTATTCTTTTGGTTATTGTTATATAGAGCGAACAATGCACGAGGGCATCTGAACCCTGAACAATCAAAACATATACAATAATCAAGCATACAAGCAATAAATAAGAAAACAGCAATGAAAAATGAAATACAACAGTCAAAAGAAGAGTCAAAAGTTTCAAAATCAAGATTCCAGTGCTTTTCGAAGTTTCAAATAATCAAGGATTGCCCTCAAACTGCAGCCGAACCAGAGAAAGATCTTTTCTTGGCTGGTGAAGCTTTCAATCTTTGAACTTCAAATCTAAGTAATTCATGACTATCGAGGCAGCCACAGGACCCACATCCTGAGATGTTCAGTTTTTCCGTTAAGTAGGTAGGAGTCTAGAGGTGGATGGCTTCATAAACTATACAAACTAATCTAAAAGAAATTCTAAAGTCGATCGGAAGGCAGGGAAGACTTTTTAGAATAGGTATAATATGATCAAACTTCTTGGCACCAAATATTAGATGGATAGTAGCCTGGAAAACGAGGGCAGATTGGAAAAGACCTTACAGTACAGAATTACTCAAATCCATCCCAGATAAAACCAAGGATTACACTAATACGTGCAAATGTGTAACAGAAGCACATTTTCACAACTTTTAAAGAAAACAGATGCTCATTATCAGATTTGGCCAGTGAATTAATAATTTGGATTAGAGACAGTCAAAGGACTAAGGCAAAACCCAGTGGGAAGAACTTGGAACAAGCCAGCTCCATGCTAACCAATTGCTTACGATCAGCCAAAAAGAACAATTCAATCTAAAACCAGTCCACGAATACCAATCTGCTCCAATAACGTGTCCAGAAGCACTCTAAGGTCAATCATATCAAATATAGGTCATGGAATAACCAATAAACAAGAACTCCCACATCTATAATCCTATACATACCATCAAGAATGTGCAGTATAGCAGTTCCCATACTGCAAACCTGACAGAAACCAGACTGAAATGTAGCCAGTAATTTCTGTCAGTTACTGTGTCATGTAAGTCGTGCCAACTTAATAGTTAGCAGGAGATCTGGAGTTGACATTTTTGTTATCATCAGAATTTGTTTTCCTATATTTTACATATGTCTTGTAGATCTCAGCTACAGCCTTTTGGATGGTCTGATGAGTAGGGTCCCTTGTGGCCTGAGGTAATTCTGACCCTTGACGCTGGTGCGTAGCAGCGTTGCCTTGGGCGGTGGAAGTTAGTAAGCTTGATTCCCACTAACACAACAAACCTTTCTGTGAATGGATTTGGTGCTATCAAGCAAGTGCAATGTCTATCATCCACTCTGCTAGTTGTCTTTCTCAGCTTAAAAGGCGGAAGGAAAAGTAAGCTTTGTGATATTAAAAGGATATAAGTCATGAGGCTCATATCCACCCCATCTCCATCTCATGCATTTATCTTTAAACCATGCACTATGTGTGCTGTTTATTTGTAAAAGCTTAAGGTCAATGTGTTTACTGCTTCTCTGAAAACCCACAGCTTCAATCATTTATTACAGCTCTTGTCATCATTTCCAAAGCTTTCATCATCTCTCAGCTGCAGCCTTAGCAGCACACCTATACCTTTTGCTAGTGCTAGAAGAAATCTTTGCGAGGAGGTCCCTCGCCAATCTCAGCAGGCTTCCATCCCTCTTGCGTGTGATCAGTTTGGGTAGAGTAGCTATGTTCATGTACTCAAGGCACAGCTCTCAGGAGAGTGTAGTGGGGCATCACAACACAGGATAACAAGGTGTGACCCTGACTGAAAGGAACTTTCACACTGTGCGTATTGGAAATAGAATATATATCTGAATATAGGTAGTTACAATGAACATTTACAAGAAGAAATCAATAATTCACAGGGATTGTCAAAAGGATATGCATGAGTAGTCTTATGATACTTATGGGTAACCATTGGTTCACCTGCTTTACAGAAGCAGAAGATGTTCATCGAAAACACTGTTCACGAATAGAGGCTTTAAATACAAGCCAGAGAGTGTTCAGATCAAAGAGAACCTTGCATTAGCTGTACAGTTCCCCAGAAAGTCTCTGCATTCTTCTGGCATTCAAAATGTAGCAACACTCGTTTTGAAGCCATTTACTGGTTTTTGCCAAACTAGAGGTAGGATTGGTTTCTGTCTGGTTGGACAGCCCGTGCTTTACCTACAAAGTCCAACTGTATTGGCAATCATTTGTTCAAAGTTCCTCCATGCCACAATTTAGGAGGTATGCTTGTTACTTGAATAGCCCAATTTTATTTTTCAAAGAATGTACGATTAGGCGTCATCTGAGGTTTCATACCGTGCCTTTGTTGTGAGTTCAAACTGTAGCAGCAGTGATTTTCTGAGGAAAGATGATTGCTACCATTCAGCAGTTGGATCGAGTCTCCACAAGTGCCCGATGCTTTACCTAGGAATGTTGTGGTCAGGTTTTCGAGGGAATTATTTGTCGGTATTTTGTCAGTCCTAGCGGCCAATGCGGTAGTTCATGGAATCTCGGGTTACTGTTATAAAATACTGTTGGCTACATGGATGCCTCTGATACCGGAAACGGAAACCTACTGCTGCTCCTCACAGGATACTCGTCACAGGCCACAGATGCTGATCGCTACAATTGCTCTCAGATGTCTGTTGTTATTGCCTTCTCAGGTCAGGGTACTTGCCCGGGGTCACAGCAGGATGTCTGAGCATGCTTCATCGAGTGAAGAAGGCACTAGGCTGCTCTGCCACTGGCCTCTGGGATAAGGCTAGTATATACGGGCAGACATTGGAAGAACTCCATCCTCAGAAGGAAGTCTTGGAAGGTTGCAGGTCCGGCAGAGCTTCCACATAGTTCAACATTGGATTGCTTCTTATTTGGGCTTCGGGTTCATTCACAGGTTCAATCAGCTGCGGACCCTCAGGTTAAATAGGAATGATTGGAGCTGAGTGCCGACTCTCCTCCCATACACATGGTTACATCCATTAAAACGTTTGGCAGCCAGCCAATCATAAGGGTTACCACGTTCAAACCTTCCCAGACATCTTCCATGACTTTCCCTACAGGTGTGAATTGAGATTTGGTTCCAGTCACCATTCACCCAGTCAGCCATATTTGGTTCTGCCTCTGCCACCCTGACTCTATGAGGGAGGGAGCTGCCACGACCATACGTGGCAAAATCTGGAACCCACTCACTTTTGCAGGACCCATTGTAAGACTGCTGGACGCAGTGCTGGATTTTATACAGGGGTCCCTGGTATAGCAGGGTGTACTCCACTAGAATTGCACAGATAACTGTACCAACCAGTCGAGTCCACAGGGAAAACTGTACCTTTTTGGCACCCTAACCTTGGGAAGCATACACTCTCTCTGGACAAATACTGAATTTGTGTCCGTGATGTGGCCTTGGACAAGGACTTATTAGGGAAATGTTGGTGTTAACCAGTAAGACAAATGCAAGCGTTCAGCGTCCTCTTGCCAGAGGTGAAATGTAGCACTTTCAACCTTCCAGCTAATCAAACACCACGTGCCCAAATATGAATCTTAAGGGAACGCCTTCCATTTAGAGATAGATCATACGTGAATGTTCATTTGTACAAATGTGACATGAGATAATAACGTATCCAAACTGCTTCCACACATCATTGTCAGTTCTCATGTCACTCCATTGATTGCAAGGTACTCTATGGGCCTCATTACGACTTTGGAGGTAGCCATGGCGCTGTTGGCGCCATGGCTGCCTCCAAAATCGGGTCTGGGTTCCCTGAATGGGGAATTACCGGGCCATTCCGAGTTCTGAGGGCCCAGTACTTCCTCCTTCAGGGAAGCCAGGCCCGGACCTTCCCCATTCCCATTTGAGCTCCATAGGGCTCAATGGGAATGGGTGAGGGAGCTAACAACGGGCCGATTACGACCGGCCCTTTGTTAGCTCCCTGGTCCCCTCGCGGGACCTGCTCTGGATGTCTGGTAAAACCAGACATCCAGAGCGGATAAAACCAGACGTCCAGAGCGAGTCCCGCGAGGGGACCTCATAATCGTGCGGAGTGGGTTTAACGGCGTCGGCACCATTACCAGCGCCGTTAAACCCATTCCACACATCTTGTAATGAGGCCCTATGTCACAAATTAACGGGTTGGGTTAGCTAAGTCAGAACATGTTATTGTGTGATCTCAGCACTTGTTCAGCAGCGTACAATAATTAACAATATTTTTTCCTCAATTTATTATGTCAATGTTGGCAAATATAAAATACAGTGAATAAATAAACACATTCTTTATTACCATGAAATAACTCAACAATTATTACATTGAATACAAAATCAAAATGGCTGTTAAATTTCTAGACCCCCATGTCCAAATTGTGGGACCTTGGGTGATCTGAGGACTATTCTGAAAAAAGCACTGAAGCACAGCCACTGACAGTGGATATAACCCCCTTCCTACTACACCCATATACGTAGATTGTTGGAGTGTGTGCATGTGTACCTTTTTAGTGACTTTACTTCCCTCTAAACAACACTCTAAATTAGGGATTGCAGTATTTTGGGGTGACAGTGCTACTACCTCCCTGCCCCTGATACACATCATCATTGAGGTTCCACTGAAAAATAGAAAGATTATGTAGGTACCGTCTAAAGAACACTACATTCACTTTGTCTGAATATATCAATATCCTATATCCAGGAAAAGGAGTGCACAAAAAATTGGTACTCAGCATAAGTAGTGAAACATTACTCCTGGATGGCCAAGCTTGGTTTCCCGGTAATTGCACCTCTCATAACTGACATTACCTTTCTGCTAGCCTCATACATGCAATTATTGAAGACATTGTGGAACGGGCTCAAAATGGAGTCATGATCCTTTTGAGCTCCTGGGCCGCAGGCAGAATCCTTCAAAATCCTGCGGATCGCTGCTAAAGAGGGGCCATGCAGTTGCATCAAATGAGAGCCGACAACTGCAGCTATGACCTCCTGAAGCTGCGAAACATTGCACTAACCAGATCCGGAGAAAATCTGTGAGGAAAATATCGACGCCGGCGCTAACGAGTATCCAAGATGGCCACCGAGCGCTAGGAGAAAGGAACGGTCACGACGGACTGATTACCCCGGAGGCGGATAGAGCGCTGTGTCGGAGAACCGCTGGGAGCCCAGCGGAGCGAGGCGCGCATGAGCTCCTGTCAGTTATTTGCCTCGCCACTATCCGAGACGGAAGCAGCAGGGGCGGACGAGGTCACGCGAGGTCAGTGGACCCCTGGTCAGAGACCCAGCAGACCCGCCACGGATACGAGCGGGTGAGCCCTGGTTTCCCCGCTCGGTGACTGGAACAGGAGACTGGGAGCGGAGAGGACCCAGGAAATTGCAGCCTCGAGCGCGGGCGAACCGCATCACAGCGTCACTACCTCCTGGTCTGAAACGAACACTCGCGGGCACTCTGTTTATCGTTGAGCGCCCGCAGATATCCTGCAAGTCACGCCGGTAAGGAGAGGGGAGGGTAGGGGCACGGCGCTGCACTGAAGGGGACATGAATACACTGGGATAGACTGCCAGAACGGCGAGAGGGGTAAAAGGGCAGCCAATAAATCGAAACGAACTGCCATTAAAGCAAACGGCACCCTGAGAGGAACGGAACCCAAAGACTGCAGAGTAAGACACGGGAGGCTAAATAGAATCTGGAACTGGCTACATGGGAAGGGAATAGGCCCCCACGCCCAGTGTGACCGACTGAGACATCCCCAGGTAACGCGTGTGACTGCAGCACCGGGGTAAAAGGAAGCTGAGATCCCATAAACAGCCCAACAACCGAAGACACCCACTGGTGGTGCAGCGCACAAACATAAAGAATAAGGAGCCACACAGTGCATCACACTTCTGAGATAGCAATCTCCCAGCAAATACAATTAGCACTGAACGGACCACCCCATAAGACGAAACGGAACACTAAAGTCTGCATCCTACGCAATAATAAGCCGGCAAACAGCTGCCATAATGGGCAAGGATAAGATGACAACAAAAAAGGTGGGCAACCAGAGCACTATGGAGCAATTCACAAGTGCTACCCTGCCTCCGCCAATGGAACCAAATAGACCGGAAGGCACACAAAATCCTGAAGAAACCCTCTCCCTGAGGGATGTGATGACCGCCATTGCCAATTCACAGACTTCCATGAAAGTCAAAATGGATGGCATCTCTACAGAAGTTTCCCTGTTGCGGCATGATCTTCAGAAACTCTCATCCCACACTGGAGAGGCCGAAACCTGCATATCGGTCACGGAAGACGAGCTGAGAAGTATGGGCCAGCAAATGAACAGAGCGCTAGAACGCATTAAGGTACTGGAGAGCAGGGTGGAGGAGGGAGAGGGCAGGTCAAGAAGAAATAACATCTGCATTCTTGGGCTACCCGAAAAAGCTGAAGGAGAGAGCATGGAACTCTTCCTGGAACAATGGCTTGTCGAGCTATTTGCTCCCAAGACCCTGTCGACACTGTTCTCAATAGAAAGAGCACATTGAGTCCCAACAGGCAGGCCGGTACCTGGAAAACAACCGAGAACTGTAGTAGCGAAGATCCTTAACTACAGAGATCGGGATGCAGTACTGCAGATGGCTAGGACAAAAGGAGAGATAACATACAATGGCTCCAGGATTGGCTTCTTTCCAGACTTCACTATGGAAGGCAGTCCTTTGACCCCCTCAAAAAGCACCTACAGACACTGACCGTAAAATATGGCCTCCTGTTCCCTGCGCAATTGAAGATATATCATAATGGCACCACAATACACTTCACTGACCCCAAAAGAAGCATGGACCTGGGCTGAAAGAAACCTGAAGGGGGAATGGAATCCACACAAACAACAAAAAACAAGAAGGAACAGGCCACGCCGGAATGAACCACCAGATAGACCAGACCATCAAGAACAGGAAGAGATGCCCCAGAGAGAAGATGAATAACTGCAACGATAGATGAAAGACGACAGAGCACATGGCACACATGAAACGTAACTTTCCCAGCACAAACAGCATCGGTAAACTAAATGCTGGCGGCCCACAGACCAGCACGGCACGATCCCCCACAGCAGCAAGTGCATACGGAGGTATTCTCAAACCAAAGAGACCTAAGCACTTAAAATTAGTTAGAGTAGATAAATGTTTTGTTCAATGGGCGACATATGCTTCAGTTTGGGAAGGAGTATGTGGAGGGGGAACTGGGAGTTACACAGGTATCCAAATAACACCTGGCCCATCAAGGCCACTTCGAGCATGACATACATGAAGATCGCAAGAGTCAATCATCCGCATATGGCAAGGAACCCAGTGAACAATGGCTATAGCCGCAAATAGGGAAAAGCTTGCCTTCATGACATGGAACGTGAATGGCCTGGGAAACAGTATAAAGAGAAGGCTAGTAACACAATATATAAACCGGCATGATCCGGATATAGTGATGCTTACCGAAACTCACCTGGCGGGCACGAACTGCCAATTCTTCAAGAGAACCAAGTATAGAACAGCAGTCTACGCAGGCTTCTCCATGGGCTCGAGGGGGGTGTTAATATTGATAAACAAAAGAACCCCGATAGACATAACAAAGGTAATCCAAGATCCGTGGGACAGATTTGTGTTTGTGCAAGGCACACTATGGAACCAAACCATAGCTACAATGGCAATCTATTCACCCCCAGCACTAATGACACCTCTAATTGAGGAAATCACGCCGATAATAGCAAACAACCCAACGGACACACTGGTGGTGGGCGGAGACTTCAATTAAGTGATGAGCATTATTGAAGATCGCACACATCAGAGGAAGAAATCCGACACTGCCGACCAAGCTGGCTAGTTTTGCATCAGTACTGGGCATCAGTACTGGGCCTGAAAGACGCATGGAGGGACCTCCATCCAGGGGATGAGACAATTCCCTTTCCACTCGGGTGCACATGGGTCGATGTCCAGGATTGACTACTTTTTCCTCCCCGGTAAAAATGTACACAAAGTAATTGAGGCAACTCTGCAGCCCCGAGGAATATCGGATCACTCCCCACTGACGATGCTTCTCGAGACAGAAAGACCCCAACCTCCACCGAAGTGGCGATAGAATGCATACTATCTAGGATTCCCGGAACTAACAGAGAAAATCCAAGAAGCAACCGCAACGTACTTTGAATTAAATCAGGATTCCGTGGATGATGCAGAAATAGTATGGGAAGCATATAAGGCAACTCTAAGGGGTGAAATTCTGAGCTGGACTTCAGCACACAAAAAATCAAACCAGCGAGAAGTGGCAGAAGCAGAAGCGGAGGTGAAGCGTGCTGAGGAGAACTTCATAAGTTCCGGAACGGGGGAAGACAACACATCTCTACAAGTGGCACAAAAGAAACTATACAACGTTGCGTTAACATGCGCGTAACAGGCGCACAGAACTATGCGTGCAAGGATATATGAAACAGGAGACAAAGCCAGCAAGATGCTGGCATGGTTGGAAAAGAGAGAGGAGAGCCACCTCCAGGTGCGCCGGATAGGCATCACAAACACTGAATGGGTCTCAGCGGTCCCGGGCATCGCGGAGGCCTTTGCAACCTACTATGAAAAACTATATGCCCCGCCGACGACCCCGCTGGACTCCAGCATATTGGACACAATGACCATCCCAGCACTAAACGAAACCCAGAGGCTGAATCTTGAAGCCGTAATAACCCAGGAGGAACTGACGACAGCCATCTCCCAGCTCTAGAATGGGAAAACCCTGGGGCCCAATGGCCTTCCAGTGGGAATATGGAAGAAAATTGGCACCGGAGAAGTGGCGCCACACATGCTCAAAATGTTCTTACAGGCAAAGGAAAAAGGCATCCTACCACCGGATCTAAGGAAAGCCAACATAGTAGTGATACACAAGGAAGGCTAACCTCCAGATGCATGCAGCTCGTACCGTCCAATCTCTCTCATCAACACCAAAGCCAAAATACTGGCAAAAATACTGGCCAACAGATTGCAAACAGTGATACCCTCCCTGGTCCACCCGGACCACTGCGGCTTCATGCCACAAAGATCCACGCAAATGAATATTCACAGACTTCACTCTGCCATTGAAAGATCACCCACTCTACAGGACCCACTAGCATTGCTTACTATCGACTTCGAGAAGGCCTTTGATTCGGTCCATTAGGAGGCCCTGTGGCTCATTATGGGCAGAATGGCATTTGGAGAGCAATTCACAAACTGGGTTAAACTCCTATACAATGCCCCGATAGCAGAAATTAGAGTCAATGGCTGGTCCTCACGCACCATAGCACTTGGCAAGGGTACCAGACAGGGAAGTCCCCTCTCTGCGATGTTATTTGCACTCGCAATTGAACCACTAGCGATAATGCTCAGAGAGTCCCGGGATTGGAGGGGTTCCACTGGGCAAAGAACTGGGAGGACAAGGTGTCCTTATATGCAGACGACCTCCTAATCTACCTAAGTGACCCAGCAGTCTCCTGTCCCATTGTCACGAATATACTAAACACATATGGGAATTTTAGCGGGTTAAAGGTAAACTATGATAAATCCCTGCTGTTTCCGATTAAGGTACTAGATGCAGCGACCCTAGATAATTGCCTATTTAAGACCGAGAAAGAGCAGTTCCGATATCTCGCGATACAAATCACAACAGACCTAACACAATATATAGAAAAAAACCTGTATCCATTGAGGTATAGATTCGTAAATGACGTAAGGCACTGGGTGACCCTTCCGCTCACCCTGCTAGGGAGAGCTGCCTTATTCAAGATGTTGGCCCTCCCCCGGTTTTTATATGTCCTGCAGAACACACCACTATACATACCTAAAATAGAATTCCGCAAAATAGATGAATCACTTAGGAAACTGCGGTGGGGTCGGGGGCACCCCCGAATTGCACTAAACACCCTACAGCGCTCAATATGGGAGGGAGGAATCGGACTTCCACACCTGCAGACGTACTACTGGGTAGCCCAAATGTCAGTGGTGAATGATATCCTGCATATCGATCCAATGATGCCGCACAACAGAGCAGACACCCAGACGGATCATGGGATCACCCCGCTAGAAAGCCTCTATCAAAAGAAAACACGGCAAGCCACGGCCACAATGACTGCTCACAGAACGCAGATTTGGATAGATGCACATAGATACCTGGGAGGGGAAGGGAAAGTCACGTTGAAACAACCCCTGTGGTGTAACAAACATCTCCCAGAACTTAAAGAAATTCCCAAGTGGGTAGCCTGGGAGGAGGCGGGGATACAGACATTAGAAGACATGGTATGGGATGGAGAAATCAAGACATTCCAAGCTCTGAGAGATGAATTCAACCTTCCCATCACAGAGCACTTCTACTACCTGCAGATAAGTCACGCACTCACTGCAAGCGAAATAGACCTCCCAAATGTGCCAGAGTGCACCCCGATCGAGAGAAAAATAGTGATGGAACGAATTGAACACAAAGTAACATCTACAATGTACAATGCCATCAACTCGTTTGCCACGAAGGAGCTCATAGAACTTAAAGAGAAATGGGAAAGAGATGTGGGTCAAATACAAGCAGAGGACTGGACAGTGGCTCTTATGTGCCCCCGAGAATCAGCAATCTCAGCCAGAATTAGGCTGATCCAGCTAAAAAATCCTACATAGGATCTGCTATCCCAGAGAGGCTTTGCACCAATGGGGAAGGGCGACGGACCCTAACTGTTTAAGATGCCATCACCCGAGAGGAACCTTCTTCCACATTTTATGGGAATGCCCGCAGATACAAGTCTTTTGGCAACAATGCTGCGATAGACTATCAACAGTACTTGGCCGCGAAATACCGATGGACCCCAAACTCCTGATACTGGGAATAGATGCGGATATAGAACTATCAAGATTTGAAAAACTCATGTTTGCAATAACCACAAGTCTTGCCAAAAGAAATATAGCTCAATTGTGGGGCTCAGCCACACCACCACAGTACGGCAAATGGGTAATGGATGTAGACATGCGTGTGCCAATGGAAGCGAGAGTGTACACCACAAGGGGGTGCCCAGAGAAAGCAGCCAAGATATGGCAAAGGTGGGAGGACAACTGAAGGCAAACAAAGAAGAGCCATAAAGACACTGAACGCCGAGAAGTGAACTGATACAAGCGATCGAAACGAACTGCGTGTTTAAATGTTTTGACTAAGTGTTAATTATTTACCTTTATTGTGTTTTGTTTGTATCTATAAAACAATCGAATATTGTATTAAAAAAAAACATGCAATTATTACTCCAAAGCTCAAATTCACTGCCCATAATGAGCTCATCTCTTGCCTTCCCATCAAAGGCCATTGGAAAAGAAAAGTTATTAGACATCTGTATCCAAGTTCAGCAACATAACCATCCAAAGGTCCAGCAGTCTGGCTTCTCTTCTAAGAGAGGGACAAAAACTAATCTCAGGGATGTAAGGGAAGCACTGATGAATGCAAGGACCAATGTTTGCCCTCGTGCTACCCTCAGTAGAATAGAATCCCTAAATTGGATTACGCCATTCGTCTCCAAGCAAATCCACCAGGTGGGATCGATCTCCTTCATGCCCACATCCACCACAATCACCTACGAGTTCCATAAGAGTTGGCATTATCACCACACCTGGTCAATGTGTACATGGTCTCACTGCAGAAATCGTCAACATACATCAAATCACATAGCATTTGTATGCTGGTAATACCCAGCGACATCTTGAACTACATGTGGGAGCAGTAGTGTTTCCAGTCACATCAGCCTAAACCTTTCAAAACAGAGGTCCAGGGGGCCCCTGAGAGCCGTCCTTCAAGATGGCAATGCGTTCCTGGGTGATAAAGGTGATTGCAGACATGGTGATGATTTTAACACTGCCCGACTGGCTTGCTGATTGGTAATACCCTTCACTGTCCATTATGTATGCACTTTCTGGGAACCCATCCCAGCCTGGTGATATTGGATGAGGTGCATAAGTAATTGACTAACCCTCCAGGTTGACCAATTGTGGTAGCAACAAATTCTATATTTGAACCTTTGGCTCAATACATTGGGCCTCATTACAACCCAGGCGTTAAGGGGTTAACGGCGCCGTAAAAGGTGTCGGCGCTGTTAAACCCTTAACGCCTGATTACAAGGTCCCTTTGCGGGTTGCACTTTAATGCCTGCTTTTAGCAGGCGTTAAAAAACCAACCCGCAAAGGGACCTAGGAGCTAATTACGGCACTGTAATTTACGGTGCCGTAATTAGCGCCTTCCCCTTTACCATTGAGCCCTATGGGCCAAAAATGGGAATGGGGAAGGGGCCATGGTGAATGGGGAATTACCGCCCCGCCAACCTTGGAATGGGGCGGTAATTCCGCCATTCACCACGGCGGACCCCGGCATGGACCATGGTGCTAATAGCACCATGGTTTAGCGCCGGGGTCGTAATGATTGTGCAGCCTCTAATTCTGCAAACGTCTACTTATTTGAAAGACATCAATGACCTCCTGAGGAAAATCCAGACAGTGTGCCTCATTACAAGGTCATCGGTAACGCGCCGGTGCTACCGACGGGTTGGCACCGAACTCGTTACATCGGTGTGCCGCCGGAGATTCCGGTGCCACCGGGACATTACAAGTACACGCGGACCGGGATGTCAGGCGGTGGAAAGTGTAAGTCCCCATTCCTGTGGAGTGCCATAGGATTCCACAAGAATGGCGACACAGAAGCACTAGCACCATTGCTAATGGTGGTGGTGCTTCTGTGAAAACCATGCCTGCAAGGGCAGGTGCTCCAGGCAGGTCGGACCTGCTGGGAGCAATGGCCCCTGGGGGTATACTTGTAGTCTAGCAGTCCCGAAAGGGTGCCGGTACATTGCTACCGGAACCCTTATTTCTGTAGTGCCAGACTTGTAATGAGGCACACTATCTCTTAATTGGGAAGAGGTTATCTTTACTGGAGATGTGGTGAGTCTCTATACATCCATTCACATGAAGAAGAGTTCTCCTCCATGGAGTGGTTTCTATTACAAAAAGAACATGTAGGAGCTGACAAGATATTCTTACTTACTTTACTTCAGATTGTACTGACTAATAACTTCTTTCACTTCAGTGATGAGTATTTTCTACAAATCCCTGGGACCTCAATGGGCTCAAGAATGGCTCCATGTTATGCAAATGTATTTATGTTTCATTTCGAGACAGAACATATATTGAGTGACCAAAGAGCACAAGACCATTTAGTATTTTATACCAGATTTATAGATTACATTTTTGGGATCTGCGATGGCTCCCTGCAGGAGTTACATTCACTCCTGGATGACATCAATCGAGACCATGATCGGATTAGTTTCACGTGGAACTTAGAGCATAATGATATACATTTTCTAGACACTACAATTGCAATTGTGCAAGGACAACTGACAACAGTCCTATATGTCAAACCTACTGATCGTAACAATGTATTGCACTCCCATAGATTCCCTCCCATACGAACCTTTAATGGTTTACCATATAGTCAACAACTACGACTTAGGTAGATTATTTCTGATCCCGTACAGTAAACTAACCAATGTCCGGTAATGCTGGACCGGTTTAGGATGAGAGGTTATGAAGAACACATTCTTACTGAAGCATCAGATAAAGTACTTGCCGCCACTAGAGAGTCCTTACTCTTAGAACATCCGAAGAAGGAAAATCCTCCTCTAGTATTTGTCCATACATACTCCAAACAGAGTACACGAGTCAGGTGTATATTCTTTTATGATGAATTAAGTCAACTACTCAATTTAGGGTAGTTCGAATCTTATGCTGGTTATTGTACTTCTCTCCTTTTCTTTTTGTCCTTTTTTGGTTTTTCATTCCCTAAAAATGTCTTAAGTATTTTAATTGACAAGAATCAATTCGTATTTTAATTGACCAGAAATAATTGAATATTTATTTTTTGTATTTGTGAAAAGTCTTTTGACTATAACACAATAAAAATTGTTTTAAAAAAAGGTCCATTGAAGTCCCTCATAACATCGCTTTAGTGAGTTGCTACAGGGTGAATAATACACTTGAGTTCTGTATTAAGAGCTAGGAGACCTACAAATGATACACAAATCCACGACAGTTTGCTGAGTTTTCAGTATAAGGGACTGAGTCCTTATTTTTTCTTTTAAATTAATCCAAAGAGAATTACCAAGGGGCACCGAGAATGAGGGGTGATTGGTGCACTAACTGCTTTCAGAAGGGGCACCCGAGCCCATATTTCCTGGTTCCTTGTTGCAATTTAATGTTTGGGAAGTCGATTTTTTTTTTACCAAAGTGGATGATTGTGGTTAATTAAAAGAAGTGTTTTACTGACACGCAGACACATTCATTAAAGACTGGTATCACTCTAGGTACGGATTAGCACTGCTATGGAGTGCATTCGTTTATAGGCAAACATCAGACTTTTAAACAGATCCAATATGGCGGCCGGCATGATAGCAGCATGATAGAGTGATGTATTCTAGTGCTCGTAATGCATTTCATCAACATGAGTGTTCAGAGGTTTAATATGGCGTGACTGGATTAGGGTCAGCCTTAAGCATTTGACAGAGATGTATTCTCGTTTGATTTGAGGAGTGGGGAGATAAACCAACCAGAGATTAAAGTCGCACACACAATGAATAGTTTTTTTTTTTTAACACAAATGATGGTCGGTCCCTTCAGTTCGAGAAGTTATATCCATATCGATTCAATCACGAGCAAATGTATTATCACGAGAGCTGGTTTTGTCAGTCCTTGAAGCGATTTAACTACCTCTTATTCACGAGCAAAATTATCTCAGTGAGTTTTACTCTGGCAATGGGGTTATTATTACATGAAGAGACGTTTTGTGGTGGAAGTAACAGGTACATATTTGATTGTATTCTTAGGAGATATCTGGTTGCAGTGAAAAGTTCAACGCAGGTTTACAGTTGGATGCTAACAGAGCTGTTACCTCCTATTGAGTGAGGTCAGATATGGAGATGAAACTATGAGTTGATATGTTTCAGTGTTCTACTGTATGAAATATATTGAGGAAATTCTAGTAAATTACATTTTTATTGTTTATAGGAAACGTAGGTAAAGTATATTTCCCCTGAAGATGGGACTGCACCCCAAAATGCGTTGGGTCAATACATCTATACCCTTACTTTAGGTGTTTAATAGGTGTTAGATTACTGGTTTCTCATGTTTTTTGTCAGCACCATTCAATAACTTTGGGATGTGCATTGCATAAGGTGTTAAATAGGTGTGAGGGTCAAAACATTGGCAGTTCAATGTATTACTTTAACACCCTTGACCATTTTGTTTGCGTACAATTGGTTAAATGCTTATTTTTTGGTAATGGTGCATTATTATCACTGTAATTATATTCCCTTTGAGTGTTAGCATTTTTTGAATGTTGGGCTTCTACAATAAATATAACAAAAAGCTTATTGGCGATTAGGTTTTCTTTTGGACCAAGTATCCTAGTGTGCGGTTGTGTTCTCGATTGGTTCATCCAGACTGTGTTTTGTTCTGTTGGATACTAGGGCGTACCCATTTACAACCAGCACCCAAGAACTTTTTTGTAATAAAGGAAAATTGAAAATATCACATGTAATTGTTGAGTGCGTTCTCCATTGGCTCTATTTCTAGAATAGTGGATCCGGTCTAAGGGAAAAATAAACCCTACTTCCTAAACGTGCGATGCCTAGAACACACCTGCTCTGTATAAATGGAAAGAACTATTTCCTGAGCAACCACTGTCATTCTAACCATCTCTACTTGATTTCTGTCATTTTCAGCCTATTGGAGACTGGGCTGCCATACTGCTAACAGAGCTTGACCTAAGATTTGAAGTCAACCTGGTGTCTTTGCTCTTGGTTTATGACTCAATTTCTGACTAAGACTAACCTTCAATATCTCCTACTATCTGTGTCCACTCTGATACACCCTCACACTATTGCCTGATGTGTGGCAGCACCAAAGTGTTAGAGTAAATGGTCAAAGGTGGTAAACAACAAGCTTAATAAGACATTATCAAGAAATCATCCTCGATAAATACTTTCACGACAGGTGGGAGGATGAACTCTGTTTCTAGTGGCATGTCATCTAGAAAACAATGCAGATAGGAGGATGTTCTTCGAGTGAATAGTCCCTTGGAAATTTAGATATTGTGCAACCCCTTCCCACTTCTGATATGGGCCTCATACTGGCACAGATGAAATCAGGTTTTGATTAAGAAAACATGACGCTACCTAACCTTGCTTTTTAGGTGGACACTTTACAACAAAGCATAGATAGAAAAAGTGCCTGCAAAATGGAAGCTGAGGGCAGAATAATTGTGCTTAAATGCTGGGAGACAGGAAAGCTACAGTCTCTTCAGAAGCTATAGCATGAGATGCAAGGGGTACAATCTAAGAATGAGGATGTGGAGGCAAGGTCTTGACGTAATGATAGAAGAGTTGTTGGTTTCTCAGAATCAACTGAGATCAAGAAAATGGAGAACTTCATGGAATAATTCCTTAAGGGCTGTTGTAAAGTGCTTGGTGTGAATGCAGGTGCTTGGGAATGCATGAGAGAATGGTGGTGTGTCTGAGAGAATGTTTAGCTGTGAGTGTAGGAATGCCTGTAGTGAAGCTTCCACTGCTTGTCAGTTGGAGAGCCCCAGCCTGGGTGATGGGACCCAGTGGTTCATACTTGTCATCTTATTGGATCATAACCTGACTGGAATAAAGCTGATTTATGGGACCTGACGGATGTGTCCAAGGAACTTACATCTCTACAAGGGCATATTACAACACCCTCCTTTCCAGTGGTCGAAGTGAGCGGGAGCGGACGGGAGCGGTGCTCCTCTACTTTAAGTTTTACAGCTCCTATACTTTTATTTTAAAAAGAAACCATTCCGGAAAGGTTTCAATTTAAAATAACCGAGTAGGAAGAGGTTGAAACTTGCACTTTCAGTGCACTGCATTGAACATTCCCTTAAACAGCAGGCACATGTGGTTGGGGGTTTGTATTGTGTGTGGGAGGGGGCAGGGCGATGGGGTTTGTGAGGAGTGGAGCAGGCCAGCAGGGAACATAGTTCCACTACTTCTTTTCCTACACTTCGACCACTGCTCCTTTCTCATCAATATTCATTTGAAAAAGCACATATTTCACTTGGGATGACCTCTGAACCTGGGCCAGCCCCCATGTCTTATAATTGTTAGAGTTCTTAACTATATAGACTTTGATGTGTTGTTTTGCGAAAAGCCCAAGAGCTTGGTGACCTCCGACACCAGGAAACCAGAATCTCTATCCAGATGTTACATCCTCCACCCAGAATGCTTGTTAATCATTTGTAGTATTTAAGCAGAAACTTCCAAAGAAAGGTCTAAAATGTGCCATTTTCTTTCTGATGAAACTCCGGATTATCTATGAGGACAAGGCTCACTTTTTTGTAGATCCTGAAGAGGCCAACAAGTATTGAGAGCGACTACCGCCGTCCTCACCCTAACCTGTGGGTGAAACTTCATAAACATGGGGAGAACCCCTCTCACTGAATGATATAGATAAGCGTTAACAGTTAACACCTAGTCGTGCTAGAACATTACTCTGTGATTGACTATGCTGTAAAGAAATTATATATCGAGCACAAAAGTAAGAGTGTTGATGATTGAAAGATTTAACATCAATAATTGTATGCTCATTTGCTGTAATCCGAAGGACTTTCACTAGGAAATTCTGTGTTAGTAAAACTACCTATTATCTTCAGGACTAATTGGAAATATGGTGCTATGTTATGTTTATGCCTGTATAATGTGCCAAATCAATACTGTAATAGTCTCAGAGCACTTAAGCTTCTCCGTGGAGTGGCATTGGGTTGCGTTTCCAAGGTAGATTCGGAGAACTATAAGTCAGTACACAATGTGATGTTTGATGCATGAGGAGCATGAGAGTGTGCACAGGCATTCCTGGAAGATGGGTTGTGATTTCCCGGGCATCTCCATACTTTGTGACCCAGGTCAAACTTCAGAATGTTAATTCTGTGACTGCCAAGCCTGAGACAAGAGTGGCATAATCAAGGATAGATTGGGCCTCGTCACGAGTTGAGCGGCAGCCCTTAAATCCGGTGGTAACGGTATTAGCACCAGCAATCCAGCTGGTGCAATTCCAGTCGGGCGCTATTCCATCAAGCTGGAATAGCGCCGGCTGTAATAACGCCGACAAGCAAACATGCTATTAGAGACCTATCACAAGTACAGCGTTGGCACTCCTACCGCTGAAAATACCCATGGCAAAATACTGGAGGTAAAAGAACACATGTGACAGTAACAATGCCCCAGGTGGAAACAATGCACACAAGCGGCCTACAAAAGACCCACCCATGCCCCACACACCCTCCCCACCACCATGTTGCAATTAGGAGCTGGGAGGAGACAGCAATAAAACCTCAGGTGGAAACATTGCACACACGAGGCCTACAAAAGACCCACCCATGCCCCACAAACCCTTCCCACCACAATGTTGCAATCAGGAGCAGGGGGGAGACAGAAATAAAGCCCCAGGTGGAAACAATGCAGACAAGAGGCCTACAAAAGACCCATATATTCCCCACACACCCTTCCCAACACCATGTTGCCATTTGGATCCGGGAGCCTTGATGTGGACCTCTACGTGCTGCGCCAGGAGCTACAGAGGCCTGTCAACCAGCCCAGGGCACAGGGAGCACCAAGGGTGAGGGGGAGCAGGAGGAGGAGACCAGCCCCAGCAAGGTGGCCAGCCATCCCCAGGGTAAGGCCAACACACTGGCCCCTGACTGATGGTCAGTTGGTATATGAGTAGAGGCTGGACAGGGCAACCATCACCCAGTTGCTTGACACAATCCAAGGTGACATAGCTAGCCGGAATGCCATCAGCACTGCTGTGTCACCACTTGTGAAGCTTGTGTCAGTCCTACAATACCTTGGAACTGGCAGCTCCAACACACAGTTGCCATGATGCATGGTATAGCCCAGTCCACATTCAGTGCCGTGCTGGGACAGGTGCTAGATGCACTGCTGCGACATGTGAATGAACGTATAGCATTGCCCGGCACCCATGCACAGGTTAATGAAGTCAAGGCACAGTTCTATGCCATTGCCGAAGTCCTGAACGTGATTGTAGCCCTAGACTGCACACATGTTGCACTGGTACCATCCCAGGACCATGAGGTAGCCTACAGGAATCAGAAGCATTTCCATTCTCTCAATGAGCAGATGACCTGTAGCCTAGACCTGACCATCACCCACTGCTGCGCCCGCTACTCAAGATCCACCCACAACTCCAGGGTGCTGCGCAACAGCACACTGCCAGCCTACATGGAGAGGCACCAAGGCCAATGCGCATGGATAGTGGATGAAAGGGGGGCAGACACACAGGAACCCTTGCATGCCACCAGGAGACACAGCCAGCACCATCAGAGCACCAGTTGCACGCATGTGTGGCACACAGGGACACTTGCACACGTCCCCCACACCAGAACCCACAGAAGGTGATGGGCACACACTTGTAAATTCACCATTACATATGGAAACACAACAACCACAATGCACCTTGTCTGTGTTGCAGTGCTGCTTATCACCCTGACACCCAAAAGCAATCTCACCCAGGGCACCACACAGGAATGCTAAGTGAGATCAGTGCAAAACCCATCCACAAAAGCACTGTAGATGAGCAGGAAAATACACAACCATGAACATCCCAGTGAGAGTGACCCCTGAATGCCAATTTTCATGCACTCAAAAATCAAAATAATGTGCCATCTAGCAAACGCCACACCAGCCACAGAGACAGCCACAACCCATTACTAATAAACATTGTCTGTGAACAGGCATACATGATGAGAGCCGCATCCTGATGTAACGGATGCACCATTGTGCCAATCAAACCCAGGGGGTGGTGCATGTTGATAGTTGTCCACAAGGGACATGTTGCACATTGCAGAGCAAACACGGGGCACATGAAGACACAATAATCAAAGGACATTTAAAAACACAGAGTATTTGTTCAGCATGAGTGTTACACACATATCCATACACAAAGTCCATCAAACACTGCTGCAAGGCCATTAACACCAAGTGCATGCAAATGTAACCTGCCACAGAACACCTTACTCATGGACACAGGCTGCATGTAGGCGTCAGATCATTCATGTCCCTAAAGATGATGGATGTATACCAATATGCCAATGAGATAGCATGTACCCATTTCACACGTAGATGACCATAGTGCATAGTGAATTGATGCGTATCCCTTGCACACCCAGTGAAGCAACCTAGGCCTAATGTACACATTCCATCCCCTGCAGGTGATTTCCGGATAACCGCAGTTCACTTGGCTGATGACCCCTGTGCAGAATCCATAAACTCCGGCAGAGCTGGCATATAAGAATTCCCACAGTCGTACCCGCATATGTGTGGAAAGGACATTTGGTTTGTTGAAGGCACGTTTCCGGTGCCTAGACCATACCAAAGGGGCCCAGATGTATGTGCCAGATAATGTTGTAAACATTTTACTCACCTGTGCCATGCTGCACAACATCTGCAGCCGTAGGCGTGTGTCACTACCCCCTGATGCTGATGCGCAACAGGCAGGGGATGGGTGTGTTAATGACCATGTGCCCATTGCCGGTGCAAATGCACACAGGGATGTGGTGAGGGAGGGTAGGTTGGCCAGACAGGCATTGATTGACAATTTCTTTTTATTTGGTTGATGGGTACATGTCACGAAGATCACTTGTCAAATAAACAGCACTTGAACACAATCATGAATGTCCAAGCTTTTTGTCAAGTTTCAATGGGCTTTAATTAGCATGAAACAAACCCCCCCACCAACTCTGCAGCACACATTCTCCCCTCCCCCCACCAACTCCCCAGCACACATTCCATCCTCTCCCGACCAACTCCCCAGCACACATCCCCCCCTACCCCCACCAACTCACCAACACACATTCCCCCCTCCCCCCACCAAATCAACAGCACACATTCCACCCTCCCCAACACAGTGCATATGGGTCCATGTGCCCGACCTTAAGGCCAACAGTGAATTGTCCATCTAGAAAGGACGTTGTCGCTTTCCACGTCCTCCACCTTCAGGTGAGCGCCTTGGGAATGCTGCAGGGAACAACACCTGGGTGACCCCTGTAGGGAGCCCTCAGTGGGGGTTGTTGAGGTTAATGGCAGCGATGCAGCCAACTGCAGCTGCTGGCGGAGGAGGTTATTGGCCTCACACATATGCTCTGCATGCACAGATTGCACCTCGCATAGTTCGCTGACTCTCGGCCTAAACCCTGTGAGAGCCACAGTACATCCCTCCACCACTTTACAAGTGCAGGCATTGTCCCGCGCCATGGTTTTTGCTGCCCCCCGAATCGCACTGCTGATGGCCTTGATGTTGTGGTTGTGTTGGATGGCCATGCCCTCGATACGCATCTGGCATGCCTCAATCATGTCCAGGCGTGCCATGACTGCTGTGCCTGGAGCTGTGCCTCTGTTACGTTTTGGGCTGTTTGGCCTGGCAGATCTACGCAGGGTAGTGGGGGTGCTGTTGCTTGTCGTGGTGGCCTGTCTGGTGGGGCTGCCGTGGATGGAGGGGCTGCCAGCAGGTGATCCATATGAGGGTGTACACTCATCCGCCTCTGGTGTGTGTGCGCAACAGCGGCGTGGACCAACATGGGGACTGTGGCTTGGACTCTGCACATGCTCTGGGGTCCCTTGGGGTGTGGCCATTTGGTGCTCCAGACTGTGAATTAGTGTCAACACAGGTACACCATGCTGCCATCCTCTGGCGTGGTTGCACTCGTGGCAACCTCTACATTCTGTGAGCCCCTGGTGCCTTGGGGCCATTGAGGTGGTGAGCCCCTGGTGGCTTGGGGTCGTTGTGGTGATGAGCCCCTGGTGGCTTGGGCCCATTGAGCTGGTGAGCCCCTGGTGGCTTGGGGCTGTTGATTTGGTGAGCCCCCGCTGGCTTGGGGCCATTGAAGTGGTGAGCCCCTGGTGGCTTGGAGTCGTTGAGCTGGTGAGTCCCTGCTGCGGTGGGGTCGGGTGTGTCCTCTGCCTTGGCATATCGTCGGGGTGGTGGTGCTGGTGGAGGCACGCCTGGGCAGACGCTGGGATGGGCCTACCTCCTCTTCATCCACAGTGCCTTCCGATGATGCCTGCATGCATGTAGGGTACATAGGGTATGGTATGAGGACATGGCAACTAACATTAGTTTCATGCATTTCATGGTTTACAGGGGGGGAGGACAGTTTCAATCATGCTTGGGCATAACCTGTTTAGTATTCACAATGTTGGTATTGCTGGGGCATACTACGTGGGGGGGCACAGTTCTGAGTTATTGGGATGGCATTTTCATGTGCCTGATGTGAATGCACAGCTGGCATGCTGCTGTCAGTGAGGGGTGGTTGGTAATACACATGCACACCTGATGTTGCTGTGCCCACACCATGGATGTGTGTGCCATGGTGCTTACATTTCTACATTAGATGCACCACTGACTTGTCTGGATACCTGGGGTCATTTGGGTGCACTGGTACAAGGGTCCAGTCGTGGGTGGCTATGGTACGTCACACGCACTGCACCCACTCACAGTGCCCGAATGTCGGACATTCACACCAGGAATGGACTGGTGGACCAGTCACAATGCTATTTGCAAGGTTGGGGTGACTCGCCTGTAACCTCCTGGATGCCAGTGCCTGCTTCTGCTCCTCTCACTCCCTCAATGGAAGTCATGACAATGAGGGTGGTGCACTGATCCTCCCATGGTGTCAGCTCCGGTGGTGGCCCTCCACCAGTTGCCATGGACTCACTCCTGTGCTGGGCCAGGAGGCCCCGGACACGGACCTGCCGGTCATTGAAGCGCTTGCGGCAGTCCTCTCCATCCCTGGGGACACGGCCTGCCGCTGTCACCTTCTGGCTGATGGATGTCCAGATCTGGGTGCGCTGCTGTGAGCCTGTCTTTTTCTGTTGTGGCCCATAGAACTCATCCTGGTGGGAAATAACCTCCTCCACCAGTATTGCCAGTTCAGAGTCAGAAAACGTGGGTTTCCGCACCCTGTCCAGGGGAGACATTTTCCTGGGTTTTTGGGTGTGGATGGCTTCCAGGGGCTGTGATTTTGGGCAGATTGTGATTTCCAAAATGGCTGCTGCTTTGTTTCCCATTCCATTGGTGACACATTTTCTGCGGCGCTATTAGGGTGCAATCACAGGGCACGCTAATAGCACAGGACGCCGACAGTAATGCAATGTATGCTCTGAGTTTTCGGGTTCGCAGCCAATGTTACCACTGGACGCTATTTACATTAACGCCAGGTCCGTGTGCGCGTGCCCGCCAACTCATGATGGGGGTTGTTTGCACCACAACTCACTGCATTAACGCAAATACCGTTCGGCAGTATATGCGCCTGGATACTACCAAACTCGTGATGAGGCCCACTGTGTATAAAAGTAAAATTGTGTTAGCAACAGAAGGTAAGGGACTGGAGTGGTCAAATTAAAAAAGGCCTATCACTGCGATGTCAAAAGATTATTATTAAGAGTTTGTTCTGCGTCATGTCTTACTAGCTATTTTAGTTCCCTTTGTGAGAGGGTGCTGTCTTACTTGGAAGTAGTCTATCAAAGCACATTAATACTCTGCCTTCTATGGTAAGAAAATAAAGCCTGAGCTCCCCATGCGGGATGTGTTCATTTAACTGAGTGAAGGATGCAGGTGGATGTCTGACCAAGCAGGTAGGTAGGGGGAGAAGGGGAATCTTTGTCCTTCATGCAAGCACCCTTATCTCAAGTTATGACACTATGCTTTGATTTACCATGAGGCTATGACATGCTTTTTGTATCGCTTTCTGACACAGTAGGGCTACCACCTTTGGTGGCGGGGAGGGCATTTCTTCACTGCAAGTTCGGGACTGGCAGTGTGGGTGGGAAAAGAAAGATGATATTGAGTTAATTCAATTTTAATTCGAAAAACATTCACAGTACAGTTACAAATATGTTTTTTGCCCTTTGGTGTTCATGGGTGATCATATTGGATCAATAGAAGCAGCTCATGTTGAAAACTAGGGGAAGCAAAGGGGCCAACCATTGCACACTCCTTAAATGGAATGCCCATGGCCTTAACAATGTGGTAAAATCCACAGAGATTCATGCATATGTAGAAAGACAAGGAGCTAAAATTGCTATGCTCCAGGAATATCATCTAAAGGGTGCATCAAATGAAGCCTTCGGCTGAGTTTGGGGCTGCGATGAGGTACTACATGTAATACACATAAGAGACCACCCTTTAATCTTATTAGATTTGCGATCATTTCTGATCAGCTGAAGAGAATATCGCCCACCTTGGTGAATACATATGCCCTGAATATTGATGATCCTCAATTTCATATCTCCACTAGATGGCAAGCGTTTGCAGACACCCACTTCAAAAGGACAGGAGATGTTAATTCCATCCTTGATGTTTTTAGGGATAGGTCTGACTCTTCCCTCAGATTCTTGTCGCAAGCTGTGACAGAGATTCACAGATCCATTTCCTATGCTATTGGGTCTATTGATGGACTCCCAACGGATCATTGCATCAATCTGCTTGTGATAAACCAGTCGAGATAGTTGACTGATTAAGGTGGTTGACGTGTTAGTCTGATCAACCAATTTATCATGGCGTGGAAAGTAGGAGGGTTCATTTGGGGGAGGTGGGGTAGGAAGCGAGGTGGGAGGGCATGGGGCAATTCTGGGGTCAGGGGAGCAGGGGTGTTCAGGGCAAGGGCAAGGGGACAGGAAAAGAGAGTGGGGGGCAGGCAACAGAGCAAGGCAGGAAATGGGCAGGACAGGGTGGAGGAATAGTGGGCTCTGAGGAGGAGAGGAATACAAGTACCATGGTGGGTGGGTGCCGAGGTGGACAGTGTGTGCAGGGGCAGTACCCCTGAAATACAGAGGGAAAGAAAGGAAAAAAGAAGAAGGAACAGAAAAAAGAAGAAGGGAATGAGAAAAGGAATATGGAAGCAAGGAAATGGAATGAATGTAAAGACAAGGATGGAAAGAGAGAATAGTCACAAAAGCAATAAAATAAGCAAAGGACTGGAGAAAGGAAGCAGCTAGAGTCCTTACTTAAACATTCATTCCGTCTTTTATGTATACTATGCCTTAGACTAACATGCCTTCTACAGCCTGCTTTTCTATTTCCATCTGATCTTATCCCAAAGGCCTGGACCCTAGTAACTGCATATTTCCATGCTCCCAGTGTACTGATAACTTCTTCTTTCTTTGCCACCTGGTATCATCCTAGGGATGGTGGTTAGGTGAAGGCGCTTGCTACTCATAGACCTTTAGCTTGGTATCTGGGCCACTTGGGAGTTCCTTCATTTCCATTTTCTTGAATGAGTCTCCGGTCACTTTATGGCCCAGCACCTGTGAGGGAGAGGAGTGGGGTGCAGCATCCAAAAGGGTATGCACCTTAATAATGCATTGAAGTCTACACCTCCTCCGAGACGATGGAACCCGTAGAAAGTGACAAGATCACAATGCTGTAGAGGTAAACCCACTGGGGCTTCTCACAGAATAACTGAAGCGCAGGAAGGATAATTTATAAAATGATCAACTGCCCGCTATTTGCATCCGAAATATTTTTTATGATGCGCTTATAGCTGCAGTCTCCTGTCCCTATTTTATATTGCCTCTCTACAGCAGTATAGCGTTTGCTGCATTCTGAGCACATGTTGCTTTGCAAAAACAAAATTCATCCCAAGATGGGGTCCGCATCAACCGGCACTGAAGTGCCTGCCTGATTTCCTTGTTCTATCAGGCTGTTGTTGGGATTAGCCATCCCTCCACTAAAGAGGGTCAATAGGGAGCCTGCAAGCGAACGCCGGCCCCCCACCAAAAGCCCACTCTCAGGCCCTGTCTTGCTTTCCTCACCATTCTGAATGAGTGACCCTGCATTTAAGTCTACTCCTCCTCCGAGAGGAAGGAACCCATAGAAAATGACCAGATCATAATGCAGTAGAGGTAAGCCCACTGGGGCTTCTCACAGAATAACCAAAGCGCAAGAAGGATAATTTACAAAATGATCAACTGACCGCTATTCACATCCAAAATATTTTATATAATGCGCTCGTAGCTGCAGTCTTCTGTCCCTATTTTATATTGCTCCTCTACAGCAGAATAGCGTTTGCTGCATTCTGAGCACACGTTGCTTTGCAAAAATGAAATTCGTCCCAAGATGGCGGCCGTGCCATCCGGCACCGGAGTGCCTGCCTGATTTCCTTGTTCTATCAGGCTGCTGTTGCGATTGGCCATCCCTCCACTAAAAAGGACCAAAAGGGAGCCGGCAGTGTCGTGGTGGAGCCCTTTCACCTCTAACCTTACCATTATGGAGGTAAGCCCCTGCATCCTTCTGGCCAAATCTAATAACTGCTCCATGATTGTGACTAAGTTGATTGCTGCATCTAGCCTGTGCCCCTGATTTATTAACTGCACCCTGATTGTGACTAAGTTGATTGCTGCATCTAGCATGTGCCCCTAAAATGTATAACGGCACCCTGATTGTGACTAAGTTGATTGCTGCATCTAGCCTGTGCCCCTAAAACGTATAACTGCACCCTGATTGTGACTAAGCTGATTGCTGCATCTAGACTGTGCACCTGATTTATTAACTGCACTCTGATTGTGACTAAGTTGATTGGTACACCTAGCCTGCACCCCTGATTTATTAACTCCTACAGATTGTGACTAAGTTCATTGCTGCACCTTGCTTGTGCCCCTAAACTATCAATTGAACACTGATCACATGATGAAGCTTATACTTGCTAACTCTCATTATGTCCTCACTTCCATTACAACCCAGTATGGAACCCTACTCCACCACAAATGCCATGACATGTTGCTCAGGAGGTGCTTTCATCCCATTGGAAAATGGCCTTGCCAAACCTGGTTGCTTCCGTCACCACCTGCTCCCCAGCCCCACACCCTTCCTACCTGAAACACCCTTTCCTGTGTCTACCCTCAAAGCTTTACAAAGGTATCCTGATGAATCCCACAGGCACTGCCTGAACCAAAGCTATAACCTTTCATAACGAGACTGCTCCCACTATAAGCCCCATACTCCTACTACCCTGCCACACAATCTCCAACCTGGGAACACCTGGCTGCTCAGGCGCTAGCTCCAGACTGCCTATAACACTCACACCTGCCACACGTCCTATCATTGGTCCCACTAGGCTAATAAGACTAGCCTCTCGAACCAGTCACTACTGCCACAGTAGCGCTACCTCCAAGCAAACTCACCATACCAAGGTGTATGAGTCACAAAGACCCACACTCTCCAAGAGTCAAACCTCTACTGTACACACAACACAATATGGCACGACTACATACAACACAATCTACTAAACTGACCAGACCACTAGGGTCAGAGGCTACAGCTCCCTCTTCTCCATTGACAGATCCCTCTACAATCCTCTAAGGCTCCCTCCTCAATGTGCAATCCCTAGGAGCCCCAACCATCGAAACACACAACCTCATCATTGACCATCATCTAGACTTTCTGGTTGTCACTGAAACCTGGCTAAATCAAGCTTCGGGCCCCCTCCTAGCTCTAGCCATCCCCACTGATTTCAACATCCTCAGGGATGACCGGCTTAATTATCTGGGGGGAGGTGTTGCTATCATTGTCAAATCTATTCTTCAACTAAGACACTACCCACTAGACACACTAGAAGGCTATGAACTACTCCTCCTCAAATTTACAACAGACCCGAAAACTACAACGAATATTCTTATTGTCTACAGAGCGTCTAACAATGCTAACCATCCGGAATCTGACATTCCACTTATCATCACACGTTACCTTAAGCCCAATACTAAATTTATCATTCTAGGCAATATCAACCTAGGTTTTAATGATAAACAAGACTCCAAAGCCAATGCTTTCCACTCAGCCCTCACGGATGTGAAATTCACCCAATCAGTCAACACGACCACACATGCCAAAGGGAGGATTTTAGATTGGATTCTAACACTAAATACTAGCCTATTAATTGATTCCATCTCAGCAGTTAACTGGTCTGACCACCACTTTATCTGCTTCAAATTATTGTCTCAAAAAACTCATTCCATTATCTACCATGCTTGATCCTATTGAAATAAGAAATACCCGCAACCTTACATTCGATAGCCTCACACCGGTCTTGCGGGAGGCCCTTTCTACTCATACCTCCACCAATGGCAACCCCACCTGCCTTGCTGCCATCTATCATAAATGTCTCAAAACCACCATTGACTCCTTCGCCCCACTTATAACTAAAACACCACATTCAACCAAGTGCTCTAACTTCTGGTTCAATGAGGAACTGGTGGTTCTTCAGTGTAATAAGAGATCTCTGGAACATATCCATAAAAAGTCCTTTCTCGGCTGACTCTGCCAAGTCCTTTCAGGAAGCTAACAAACTCTATAAATCTGCCATCATAGCTCACAAAGCTAATGCTCTGAACTCCCGAATAAATAATGCTGCATCATATTCCAAAGAACTTTTTACCATACTCAGGGAATTGGAAAGCCCCTTCCCATCGAATACTGTTGTCAACATGAGTAAAGCATGATGTACCACCATTCCAAATGCCCTTGCATCCAAAATTAATATGCTCCAAGACAAAATCCTAGCCAAAAGAAAGCTTCTGGCTAGCAAATACACCCCCACCCCCAATTATGGATAGGGACTGCGAAAACAAAGGTACACAATTCAAATTCTCGTTGGTTAGCCAAGACCAGGTTCTGGATACCATCTCAACCTTAAAACCATTGAACCGCAAAGGAGACTTCTTTCCTGCCCACCTAGTTAAACTCTGCCCACACACGTTAACTCCCATCATCACAAAATGTGTTAATGACTCTTTTAGCAGCAATGTTGTCCCTGCTAGCATTAAAGAAGCCTGGGTTACCCCACTGGTAAAAAAACATCACTGGACCAATGTTCCCTCTAATTATTTTTATCTATGTGCGGAACCGGTTGGCTGTTGTGCGCACATTATTTTCCATGTGCGCAACTGACCAATGTGGTAGCCACTTTGTGAGCTACCGTCGCAGAAGAGAGTTTGGAAAGGAATTTCCTCTTCCCAGCCACTGCAATTCTTTAAAGAATCTTACAACACGTTTTCCAAACACATAGGCTAAAATAAAATGTGTCATATGTGATTATACCGAAAACTCACCAACTAGTCCAAGACTTCAATATTTGCCATAATATTTAGGAAACGAACATCTGTGCAGAGAAAAATTTCAGCCACATTACGAGTTTGGCGGTAAGTGGTAAAGTTGGCGGTAACTCCTTTACCACTATGCCAACTTCAGATTTCGGGCCTGGAGTGAGGATTTGCTTCAAGGAAAATCCTGGAGGTAAATCCTCCAGCTCACTGCCAAAAATTTGTCAGAATCGGCAGAATTTCTGCCACGGTAATTCCACAAAATAGCCCTATTGGACTCAATATGAATGGGGAATTCGACTGCTACCATCACTTGTAATCCAGTGGACATTCCTCCAGACCAAGTGGTGGTAATGGTAATTCATTTTGGCAGTATTCCAGTGGATTTACGCTGGGATACCGCACCAACTCGTAAAGAGGCCCACATGTATGTTTTATGCCACTGGAAAAACACTAATTTGTATTACAAAACACAAATATCTCTGGTCATAACTGATGTGGCTGTCAAGAAACTCAGAAAGAATATATTTGCTGATGGATTAATCGCAATTAAAAGCAATATGTCAAAGAACATGCTGAAAGGAGTTCAAGTGCCACTTTAATGAAGTAAAACAAGAGCCTGGAGAACATGCTTCTAGTATTTTGTGTAAGGATGATAATTGCATCAGAATAACTGCACCTTAGAATATGATGATCAAAAATTCCTGTGCCTCTGCTTACTATCCACATTACGTTCTCCTGTGGGTAGTGATAACACCAGCCTTAGAGCTAAGAGACATATGCCCCATGCATTTTTGCTCCCTAAAAAAAGGAAAATGTGCCTTACAAAAATGAGAAACAATGACCATATCATTGTTTCAACCTACAAAGCTCCACTGATATTTTTTCAAATGAGTGACCAGTAGAGCAGTGGTATAGGAAGGAACTCTAATAATATTAATGCCAGATCTCAAGAGGAATTTTAAGGGGAAAGAACATATTTTAATAAGCAGAAGGAGTCCCTATTGGCAAAGCTAATTACTTTTTTACTCCCATAAAAATAATTTTCAGGCCACAGGCTCCCTGCCTCTCTCTGTCTTGAGCCGGACCTCCTTTAGTTCTGGAACTCCTCAAGACCTTCCTCTTCTCTTCTTCTTTCATTCTCCCTCTCCCCTGCTAACAACATTTCTCTTCTCTCCTGCTTCCCTCCCTTTTCTCTTCCCCAACCTGCTAAATTGGCTGACTGGTCGCCTGGTGCACCTCCAGACCCTCACAGGTCCCAGGCTCCCCTGCCAGTCCTGCTCTTGCCTCCGAGCCCCTGCATTCTGCATTGCACTACTGCACTCGGAATACATTCCATGTGAGTGGCAACCACTCTGTTCTTAACCCAGGCCCCTGTGGACTGGGCGCACTTTTCCCCCTCCCCATCCCTCGTACTTCCTGTCTGCGCTCTTGCACGACCTTGAATGTACTAGGCCCAGCAGGTTTGTCTGTTCTGTCCTCCCTCTGTCGCCCAGCTTGTTTCTGTATGTCCTTCTCCCTCTCCCGCCACCCCCCCTTCGCTCCTCACTCTTTGGCATGGACTTATACCAGTAGAAAGGCCTCTGGCTGTGGGATGTTTTAACCCACTAGTCCAGGCCCTGCAACATTACTGTGCGCTGCTTGCATCAGGAACATCAGAATGGCCGCCAGAAAGCATGATGCACGCTAAAAATCACCCAGAAGTGCGCAGGAAAACCTGAAGAATAGGCTGCCAATCCACTCTTTGCCTATGCTAGTGGTAATACAGGAGACCACTGCCAAAACCTATCATTTGGCTACCCACAAAGCCAAAAGAAACTACTGGAAAAAGTAATTCTGCATTGCAAAAGAAACACAGAGCTGTTTGAAAATCCATTTTTCTTGGCTGTCAAATTTGCAAAAATCATGGTTCACAAACCACACAAAAGAACCAACCTCCTTGTGGGGTGTTGAACATCATTCTACTTCAAGAAGCCACATAAATACAATGTCAGCAGAAGTACATTTATCTGAAGAAAATCCACATTTAAAGATGCTTGCTTGGAAAATATGTTGAAAATGGGCGCCATACCGCTACTCGCCTGTGTCAGAAGCTGCCGATCTCTAGACCTGTCATGTTAAACTTGTGTCTCAAAATCTAAGTGTGGGGAAAGAATAGACTTCCGATCAAATGCAATATAGGTTGCCACTATTTAATTTTCATGTTGAAAAAGACTAGAATTGAAGATATGTTTGCTTATTTTTAAATTTGTAACTTTAATTTTCACAAGGAACAATATCACAATTTACTGTAAGGTAACCTGATTCAGCTAAAACTTCAAAGAGGTTTTCCCCCACTGAGAACACACCACCCTTTTCCTTCCCACCAAAAGGAGAGGATCTCTCATTTGGATGCTAATAAGAAGAGGAGGAGATTTGCTCTGCTGCTCTGGTAAAGAGACAATGGGTTTCTTGAACTGAAAGGAAATGATAATTTGGGGCGTCAGCAGAAACCAGCCCAGGCAAGAACAAGCTCATGTTACTCTCTGGCTCAGCCAGGCCTTGGAGGTGGGCCAGACTGAAAATGTGGATTTGGAACTGAAGAAACTGTATGTTTGAGAAAAAGACTTATAGCAAATTGTGCTGAACTGGTAAAATAATTTAGAGGTTATTAAAATGAAAAGGTCGCTCACAGTTTAAAACTAATCTGGAATCTGTGCGATGTTCAGAGACTGAACCACGAAAATGTTAGGATTGTAGAAAATGTGATAATGGTAGGAATATGGAATTGTACAGGAATATACTTGGATGTTATGTACATGTATGTAAATAAAAATTGTACAGATCCGACAATGGGTAACCAACCAAAAGCGTGAAAAACTCTCATTTGTGAACCAAAACTCGTAGGAAGATGAGACTTTGACATAAACGTACCTTAGTAAATCTGTAATGTAAATATGTATTATTAACAAGTTGGGCATATTGGAAATATGTTTTTTTTTATGAAAAATAGATTTTCTGGATAGAAACAAAAGGGGAGGGTTTTTCTCTGGACCATAAACACAGTGTCACTCTGACATGACACACTGTTTCCTTCTCAAATCAAGGGAGAGGGAATTCTCTGATCTATCAGATTCTTAGAGAGTTGGGCATAGTATAATCAGCCTATCCCCCCTGGGAAAATACATAAATAGGGACTGCTGAGGACAGATAGACACACACACACATTCACTCATCAACTGATCGACAGGCGAAGCGCTCTGAAGGAGAATCCAGACTCCAGAACTATCCAGACCTAAGAATCCTTGCTAGAACCCTGAGATCCAGATCAGTAGAGCAGAGCTGTACCCAGAACCAACCCATCAGATCCAGTCCAAGAGGCCATGCAGACCAGAGTGCCTTGCTGAGAGCAGAACCAAGCACCTGAGACATGTCCGGTGGCGAGCGAATGCCAGCCAAACCTTTGACCAGATCTTTGACGGGCCCATTCCAAACCATAGTTGTGAGTATTCAGCATTGAACTGTCCATAGCAAATCTCTTAGTCTTAAATAATCCTATCCAACCCATTCCAACATATCCAGAAACTGCATTATAGAATCTCTTGTGTCTATCCTGAATCCTTCTCTCATCCATATAATCCTGTGATAATTGTAGTGATAATCATCTTTGCGCTAAATATATTTGCTGAAGAAAGATAAGTGTCTCGGTGGGGAAAAGTCAGAGCGGAGGCGCCCTGTTCTGGTGGCTGACCATTCGGGTATCTTGCATCTTCATAGCCTCTTAGTGTAAGCCAATCTTTGTTCCAAATCTTCAACAGCGCATTTTTCATTGTGAAATCTTGACTCTTTTGAGTAAAATCTACCTTTACTAAAACCTCTGTAACTTCTGAACCATAAATGTCATTTTGAAGCTAACATCCTTAGCTTTCAAACAAACTAAGATCCACACTCCAATTCCTTATAGTTTTCCTGTAATCGCATTTCAGAAAAGTTTGCCGCGATTTTGCATTTGGCTCAATTTCATTCCATGTAAAATAGCTATTTCTTGCATCCAACCTCTGAATTTCGTTTTCAATGTGCTCATCATTCAAACATCATTGCTAGTGTCTACCTGAACCTATCCACAGCGGCTCTCACTAGTTCTGAATCCTATTTAGCAATTAAAGTTATTTTTAGCATTTTTTCCCATTCATTTCAAATCACATTGAAAAGCATTGGACCTGTTTTAAAATCATTCCTGTTCTCTCTAAGCTTGCTGGGGGGAATCGGGATGGAAACTGCAATTGTTGATTGTCATTCCGGAAACCTGTGTGCCCTCATTCCATCTCTTCATACTGCATATTAGGGGGGATTGAGTAACAGGGGGAAAGAGTGATTACATTGTCTTTGATTGAATTCATATCAGGTTTTATTTCTGTGTTGCGTTGATTTCATATCATTGCATTTCATTGAACCCACACAAAGTTATTCTCTGCTACATTATTCTTCCTATTCCTACTCCTATTGATTAAAGAGATTGTTGATTGTTGTGATATTACCCATTGCTGATCATTGTAGAAATAATAATAAGTGTGATACCTAGATATTGTTCATATTCATAGAAGTGTGATATATATTGTTTAATTCATCAAATAAATCTTTTAACTTTGCAAAACAAACCTATTTCTTGGTTCAGTGAGACCGGGGGGGGGGGGGGGGAATTCAAAGAGAGGGGCGTTATATAAGGGTACATCGTCCAGAAATAAAATAACTTTTGACATAAAAATATATAAATAAGGGTTCCAGCTGGGCATCACACGCTAGGCATTGACTTAGGTGGAGTGCTGCGTTGAAACCACTTACATGGCCTAGTATGCTACTATGCTAGTTATTGTTGTTCGGTCATTTGGAATCTTCAAGACCTAGGAATGACTACTTTATCCCCTTGTTCCCTTCCTTCCCGCCTTGAAGAGCTTTGAAGCACTTCACTTGTGTACAAGCACTTTACAAATTAACAATTACAGTTACAATAAAAATCTGACTCCAAGTAGGGAGCACAATTTGATTAGAGCCCTGTGTGTACCCTTGACATAGGAAGTGAAATGACAGGGCACATAATAAAGTGTATAGTTTTGCCCAGCCTTCCACACCATAGCCTAGATAAAATTAAACAGGAGCCTTGGTGAGGTTTATTATGGAAGCCCTGTAGAAGCAACTCACACATATATATAAGTTAATAACATCAATTAATCAGAGATACAACTGATTGAGTGCCTTCTTCTGAAACTATGGATCCCTCTTCTGTAATTCTTTGTGATCAGTTAAATAAGATGCAGGGAGATGGTAGAGACTATACACACAGAACACATGGTTATATTGAAAACCCCTCAGCAGTTGAGCATATAACAAAAAAGAAGGTTCTGTTGTCTAGACGGGTACTAGAATGACCTATCCTTTAGCAAACATGCTACACGGTTGCTTCAGTGTACAGCCGAAACGTCTGACTTGGCTTTTGAAATTTGCTGGTTTGTTCATCACCCACACCCTTCCCCGGCCCCTGTGCTAGCCTCAAATACTAGTTGATAGAGCACTGTAATAAGTGAGGTATTGTAGCAGAAAACACGCAATGGGATATTTACAGACACACAATGCTTTGCAAGCAAGGCACATTTAATGCCTCAACATATTATGTGGATTTTAAGAATGTCATGACTCTGCATGTACACAATTCTTTTGCAGTGCATACAAGATTGTTTGTAACATAACCCACCCTTATGTCATTTTGTAGGATTGCACAAGTGCTCAGTGAAACTGTTTTTGTTTAGAGTGAGTTACCATATAATGTGTCAAGGTCTATGCCCAAAGGAGTGCTGAACACTTGGAAACGATGCAGATTGTGTGAAAAGCATTCTCCTGTCGGAATATCCAGTGCCCTGATACTGTGGATGAGTAATCCCATGCATAGTTCATACCCATTATTCCTTGTAGACTGAGTAAATGATACTGCAATGTTGCTCTCCACTTATAGGGTAATGTTAGTAATGCTTAAGTAGGAGATGAGTTTGATAAAACCCCCTCGCACTTCGTGCTTGGATGGTATCATGATACAATATCCTTGAAGGGATTGTTGACAAGAATAATGTCCCAAAGACTTGAATGGGTTGTTGGTGAAGTTTAATTCGCTGGTGTTCATTTGTACAAAAAACAGCCAACACTTGTTTAAACACTGTCTTTCTCAAGCAGTGTATTTAACATTTTTACAAACAAGTTGAACCAAGATGCAAACGATAATGATGTTTGTTTCACATTGAATAGTTAACATAATCAGTTACAAAGTAAGAAAAGTCTCACAATAAAACAACTCATGTTAGAAGACATATCATAAAGTAAAAGGTTTTTCAAATAGTTTGTACATACCACATAGGAGCAGGAAAGATAGAAACATTTTACTGTATACCTTTATAGATTCCAACGAATCTGTAACATCAGAGGCACATCCTAACAGGCGTCTCTGCTAACACTTCAGTGAGTACAAGGAATAACAATCCTGTCATTATAACCTGCTGAGTACATAATATTTGAACATTTGATACTCAGAAATGTTTCCTTCTCATTCGTTGTTCTGATTTATTTTAAAAGAACATATTGTTTGAGTCATCGAGTTTGCTAGACATGCTAGACCCTATTCACCCGGTAGCAGCATAACAGCACTCTCTTACATATGTGACCCACCTTTGGTGTCTTTATTCGCTATCAAGCATTATACACAATATAAGTGGTGGAAGCACAACTCACCTCGGGTGCAATGGTGACATCTAACATTTATCAGAGTAAACTTGGCTAGTCTTGGAGGTACACCATAATAGATGACTCGCAATACTTGGGACTTAAAAATGGTCGTTATTAACATATTAATTACACCTAAAATGGCACCTAACTGTATGGCTAATAATTATTGCAATATGCATTTTTATTTCCTCTATCCAAAATTCTGCTCCTATGTGGTATGTACAAACTATTTGAAAACCCTTTTACTTTATGATATGTCTTCTACCATGTGTTATTTTATTTTGTGTTTATTCTGACTTTGTAACTGATTATGTTAACTATTCAATGTGAAACAAACATCATTATTGTTTGCCTCTTGGTGCAACTTGTTTGTAAAAATGTTAAACACACAGCCTCGAGAAAGACTTCATCTCGAAACACATGTTGGCTGTTCAAGGCAATCCCTTCAAGGATATTGGATCATGATACTGGCCAAGCGCAAAGTGCAAGGTTTTTTTTTACCAAACTCATCTTGTTTAGTGGCATAAGGGTTACCACATATCACTCACCACACAGTTGGCATGTCTTATATACTTTGCCCCAGCACGATAGGACACAGTTTACCCTTAACCAACCTTTCTTGCTTAAGTAGAAGATGCTGAGCATCACATTTGTCTTTTCAAAATCTTTAGAGGGCAAATTAATATTTCAGTTTTATAATGCATTAACTCACAAGATGCTGCTTCAAAGCACTTGCATGACATATGTACAAAGAAGAGAAAGTATGGGATTTAGTTACATATCCAAGTAGCCTGCTTACTTACAGTCAGTATCCGATATTTGAGCTGGTAGTTCGATTATATAGTGTGGGTGACGCTTTTGGTAATGCACAATGACTAACAGAAATTCTGGCGCGTGAACTTTATTCATGTTACAACAAAGATAAAACAAGTAGATGTAGCTACATGTCTGCTAACCTTTTTCGCAGAGCCAAGAAAGGAATAGTCAAGGTTCTCCGGTAGTATCTTAATGTGCTCTGGGGCATAAGTTAGAGTCATAAGGTAAAAGTGTGGTAGAGTCAGGTTTAGGAGTCATGGATGGGGAGGGAACATATTTGGTTAATGTGTGCAGGCATATCTCGGTTAGATTCTTCAGTACCTGGAGCCAGTTTTTCATATTATTTTATAACCTCTTGTGTTGTAATTTGCTGTTATGGATTTTAGGTCTTTACAGTCACCTTTGCATAGTAGTGTAATGCAACTGAGCAGAATATCAAGACTAGTTGCTATTTTAAGAGAAAGAACATTTCAGGTAACTGCTGTGGCTTGTGCCTTATTACATTTATTTTAATAGGTGAGAAGTGTATGTGTGCGCTGCTAAATATCTTCTGAGCGGCACCCAGAAGGAAGCTGGGTAAGTGCACATGCGTACAGCTTAGAGGGAACATTGTTTAATTGTACATATTTATCATTATAGTATTACCAGAACACAAAGTGTGTTATTGTGTGTGTATATATTCTGAAACCTATTTATATAAATAACTGTGTTATCACTAACATAGTGTGTGGGCATTCCTTTGTTGGGGCTTGGGGACTACACTGTACTTAAGACCAGCCTGAATCACCTCCTGAGAGCTTAAGTCGTGATTGTTGCTCCTCCAACGTTACCAAATAGAGAATCTTGGCTGGGGTGCTCTGTGCTTCTACTCTGCCATATAGAGGGCAGGAGTACAGATAACCCCCCTCCAGTCTTTACACTTGTGGCAGTGGTGGGATGCTAATGGTTTTAGGAATCAGTGTGTAACCTTGCCACTTACAAAATATCCACACTTTGTGAAATTGAGGTTTTGTTGTATACTAGATAACTACATTACAAGCAATGGAATATATTGCAAATGGTAAATTGGCTAGGATGAGCTTAGAGGCTCACCAAAATGCTTGTGTAAACAGGGAATAGACTTTGAAGATAAGTCTAGGGCTGCGCTGATAGCTGCCCTGGTGGACTACCAGACTGATTGTGAAGCTCTTGATGAAGTGGGGGATGCAAGCATTGAGGACCCTGACCCTGGGGTTGTTATTGAATCTGTTTCTGGGAGCGCCACATTTCCTGCTGCCTCTATTCCAAAACCCACCATTGTTTCTTCAGGGGATTCCTTGGAACTTGCATTATTGAGGATGAAATTGGCCTTTGAATATAAAAAGTTGGAAACTGAAGCTGAACTTAAGAAGGAGGAGTTGGCACAGCAAGTGATACTCAAAAATAGGGATCTTGAACTCAAAATCTTAAAAACAAGGACACTGAAAGTCAGAGAATCCAGCTAGGGAAAGCTAGAGTTGAGACTTCAGCCAAACCAGTTGAGAGTGTCAGGTCCCCAACCACCAAGTTTATGAAAGATTTGGTTACGATATGATATGATATTTTATTTATATCGCGCTCGTACACAAGTGTTTCAGAGCGCGACCAAGCAAAGGGAGGGGAACAAGGGAGAACAAAAAATAAAAACAACGATCTCACTAGGCCCAGTGACAGAGCTTGAGAGAGTGAGCTTCTGGGGGAAGGAGAGGAAAGGCAGGGTACCTTGAGGAGGTGGAGTAAGAAATTTGACTTTTTAGAGACGTCAGAAATGTGTGCGGAGAAGGAAAGTGTGGCGTCAAAGACGACCCCGAGGTTCTTGGCCTCGCAGGTGGGGATAGGAGGAGGGCCAAGGGAGGCCGGCCAGAGTGTACGAGGAAAGGATGGTGAAGGTGTACCGATGAGGAGGATCTCAGGTTGGTGTGTATGTGGAGGGTTCCGATATCCTTCAGTGGATTGAAGCGTTTGAAATGGCTTGTGGAATCCATGATGTTGATAAAATAAATTGGGCTAAGTATTTGTTAAGTAGAGTGCCTCAGACTGGTTATGACTGTATTCTGAAACTGAGTGCGTAAGAAAGGGGTCAGTATGAGTGCATGAAGTCTGATTTGATTGCCAGGTTTGGCAAGACACTTACCCAATACCTTAAAAGGTTCAGATCATATAAGACAAGAGAAAATTTGTCTTGGATTGACTGGCTGAGTGCTGCCCATATGAACATGATGGGGTGGATTGATGGTTACAAGGTGAACACGTTTGCTGAATTGTCCCACCTTTTGTTTTTTGAGCATTTTTCAGAAGCCATGTTCACCAGAGCTGCGTCAGTATGTTGCTGACCAGAACATTTTAGATCCCTTCAAGCTGGACAGGCTGGCTGAGCAGTGGGTCTCCCACTGGGTTTCCCCTAAGGAACCCAGTGGGAATGACAAGGACAAAGAAAAGGGGGCCTCTCAGAAGTCTGAGGAGTCCCAAAAACAGTCACAGTCGGGTAAATGTAAACCTTCCTCTCCTAAGACCCAAACATCTAGTGGGGATAAATCCTATGTGGTGGGAGTAAGAGTAGTGGGCCTCCTGCTGTAAAACAGGCTCCCAGTGGCTCCAGTATTGTATCTCGCATTCCTGGAACCTGTTGGGACTTTGGGGCTCTGGACCACAAGAAGGGTGACCCCAAGTGTAAAGTTAAGGCACTTGGAGTCCAGGATGTCAGCCTGACCTACCCATACTGCATGCTTGCAGTGGAGGGCACTGTCCTCCCCTCCTCTGCAGGAATCACATTCAGTGCTCCTGCAAAGATTTCCCTAGTGTCCCTTGGGGCCTGGGACCAGTACGCTGAAGTACTGGTGACAATCCCACAGAACACCCACCGATTTTTGAGAAGTGTCCTCCTAAATGGCCAGCCTTCTACTGGTTTGAGAGACACTGGGGCAAGCATGGCAGTGGTGGACAGGACCCTGCTCATGCCAGAGGACTATGTAGGTGCTCCTCTGGGAACTACCAGGTTAGCTGGTGGGCCTCCCAAATTATCTCCTGTTTCCCTAGTCACCGTCATGATTGCGGACAAGACAACAAAGCTTCCTGTCCTGGTTCAGGACAATGTACCTGCTAAAATTTTGTTAGGAAATGATCTATTGGAGTTGGTGTTGATCTCTGATGTTCTCCCCCTGACTTCTGCTGCAGTCACTAGGTCACAGGTCGCACTGAGTGAGTCTGTCTGGCCAGTCAGGTACCCAAGCCAAAGGGGAGACCCAAGGCAAGACGGATGAGTAAGAAGGCCACTTCTGCAAAGGGGGCTCCTTCTCTTCCTGCTGTTTCAGCAGCGCCCACTGGGATTCATGCTCTGGATGGGCTGGGTCCAGTGGTAACCTGAGACTCAACTCCTGAGGAGGAAGAGCCAGAAGACCCTCCTGCAGGAGAGGTGCTCCACCCAGAGGATCACCCCGACCTTCACTGCCTGCTGGCTGAAGGGGGGCCCTTTAGGTGTAACTTCAGAAAGGGTCAGAGAGAATGCCACTCTCTCAAGGGTCTAACAAAACAGGCCCAGGCCCAGGCACAAGGTGACGTGCCTTGGTCTTTCAAGATTTATGAGGGTGAGCTCCTTTGTAGTGAGCCCACTAAGCCTGAACCTGGTGCCCTCAAGAGGTTGGTGGTAAACCAGGTGGACAGGCCCTTCCTGTTGCAGTTGGCGCATGAGGTGCCCTTAGCTGGTCATCTTGGGACAGAAAAGACTAAGCAGAGGCTCTCTACACATTTCTACTGACCCCGGATGGAAGTAGAAGTGGAGTCCCACTGCAGGATCTGTCCCACTTGTCAGTTGTCTGGCAAGATTGGAGGCAGTGTCATTGCCCCACTGCAGCCGTTGCCAGTGGTTGGCACACCATTTTGGAGGGTTGGCATTGACATTGTCAGTCCCCTTGACCCTCACACTTCAGGTGGACATAGGTTCATCCTAGTCCTGGTTGATCATGCCACCAGGTACCCTGAGGCTATACCCCTTCGGACCATTAGAGCCAAGGTGGGTGCCAGGACTCTCCTCAGCATTTATACCAGTTGGATTCCCTAAAGAGGTTGTCTCTGACAGAGGATCCAACTTCATGTCGTGTTACATGCAAGCGATGTGGAAAGAGTGGAGAGTAACCTACAAGTTCTCCACCTCCTACCATCCCCAGACCAATGGTCTGCTTGAGAGATTTAATAAAATGCTCAAGGGCATACTGGGTGCTTTGGAAGAGCCCCTAAGGAGGAAATGGAATCTCCTCCTGCCATGCCTGCTGTTCGCTTACAGAGAATTACCTCAAGAGGGTGTTGGTTTCAGCCCATTTGAGTTGCTCTTTGGACATTCCGTGAGGGGACCCCTTGCCTTGATCAGAGAAGGTTTGGAAGCCACCTCTCCAGGTCCTGCCAAGCAAGTGGGGGACTATGTGTTAGGCCTCTGACAGAGGGTGACACAGATGATGGACCAGACGACAGCGAAACTTAAGGCAAGCCAGGAGTTGAACAAATACTAGCATGACCTTAAAGCATCACAAGTGGATTGGACTCCAAGTCAGGAGATCCTTGTGATGGAGTCTACCAAGCCTAGAGCTTTGGCAGATAAGTGGACTGGACCCATCAAGATAATCTCCAAGATGGGCAAAGTCAACTATCTGGTTGACATGGGAGTCCCTGGGGTAGCCCCTCAGGTATTCCATGTCAACAGGCTCAAGCCTTTCCAAAGGCGAGAGGAAGTCTCATGTCTCTTGCTAGCTTCAGAGCAAGAGGAGGATGTGAGCGAGCCCCTTCCTGATTTGCTGCATAGCAACCCTCAGGATGGCTCAGTGGAGGGAGTGCATCTCTCTCCAGATCTGACACCAGTGCAGCAGCGGGCCTGCAGGGCTTTGCTCTGGCAGTATGCCCCTCTGTTCTCACTGACACCAGGCCTCACCCCATGGTGCAGGCACAGAATTGACACTGGTGACAGTGTTCCTGTCAAAAGCAGATGCTATCAGATATCAGGCACTGTAAAGAACCACATCCAGGCTGAGGTCACCAAGATGTTGGATCTGGGTGTTATTGAACCCTCAACCAGTCACTGGTCCAGTCCAGTGTTCCTTGTCCCCAAGGCAAGTTCCCAGGCAGGTACCAATATTTGGCAGTTCTGTGTGGACTATGCCGTCAACAAAACTGACGCGCACCCATTGCCCAGGGCTGATGAGCTTGTGGACACCATAGGTGCCGCCAAATTTGTGAGCACCTTTGACCTTACCTCAGGCTATTGGCAAATACTTCTGATGGACCATGCCAAGGAAAAGACTGCATTCTCAACACCTGAGGGGCTCTACCAGTTTAGAGTCATGCCTTTTGGGTTGAAAAATGCAACGGCCACCTTCCAAAGATTAGTCATGCACTCAGTGGGCTGGAGGCCTTTTGTGTGGCCTACATAGACAACATTGCTGTCTGCAGTTCCACCTGGGAAGAGCATTTGACTCATTTGGATAAGGTGTTGCAGGCTTTGGAAAGGACTAACCTCACTATCAAGGCCACTTTGTGCCAGATAGCTCAGGGGAAAGTCACTTATCTTGGTCATGAGGTAGGAAGGGGTCGAATCCAACCTCTCCCCAGTAAGGTACAGGATGTACATGACTGGGAGACTCCCACTACTCAAACCCAGATGAGAGCTTTTTTGGGCCTCACTGGGTATTACCGTAACTTCATGGCAGACTATGGAACCATAGCTGCCCCTCTGACAGCTCTGACTTTGCCCAAACAACCGAAAAAGGTTAACTGGACAGAAGACTTTCAGAAGGCCTTTATTGGCTTGAAGTAAAGTCTGTGTAGGGCACCTGTATTGTGTGCACCTGATTACAGCAAACCCTTTATCGTTCAGACTGATGCCTGTAACACCGGAATTGGAGCTGTCTTATCCGAGTTAGATGACAAAGGGAGGGAACATCCTATCATATTCATCAGAAGACAACTCAAGGGTAGAGAAAGTAGGTAGGATACTGTTGAAAAGGAATGTTTTAGTATAGTTTGGAGTCTTAGGTGTTTTAGGCCTTACCTTACGGGGTCTACCTTCAAGGTCCAAACAGACCATAAGCCCTTAAAATGGCTAATGGACATGAAGGGTGAAAACCCAAATAGCTGAGGTGGTCCATTAGCCCGCAAGCGCTAGACTTCACCATTGAGCATAGGCCAGGGAAGAGTCATGATAATGCGAATGGCCTTTCCAGAAGGTATGTTCACCGTCTGGATGAGGGTGTCAATCTCATGGGAGATTAGACCACGCTAAACTCAGTCTGGAGGGGTGGGTGACTGTGATGCTGGAAATGCATTGGAGGGACAGGGCCTCCATGTCCTTGTCCTGTACTCCTTTTATCATGTGTGTTCTGTGTTATTTTCTGCACAGAAGTCCATGTGGGACTCCTGGCAGTGCACCTCTTCATCTTTTTGGTTGTGGTGAACAGATCCTTGGGATACCCTTATGTCATGGCATCCGTGAGTGGGGGTACAACCCTGTACCCCTAGTGTATGTTTTTGGGCACCTGTGTGTGGCCCACAGAGTAGGGTATGGGCTGGTGGCAGCTCCATGCTGAATTTGACAGGTGCTCTGAGTATCCTCCATTTTGGGATACCCAGGCCCTTCCTTTGGAATTAGTTGATTCCCGTAGGAGACAAGATGGCCCATGTGGCCTCTTGCTTTCTATTGCCTGCTACCTTGTTTCCCGAAAGTCCTGGGAAGCCCTGACTCTGTCCGTTCCCATGACTGGCTGTTGGGTGGGAGTTCCATATATATTGTTGTGGGGAAGTCCAGGCCAGACTGGCTGGAGCCTTCCCAATGACTGTATGTTGTGGGTACATCCTTGGGGTGGGCCCTGGGTGAATGGAGTGTGTGACCAATATACATTTCATGTTATAGGTGTCTGGTTTCTGGTGTGTGACACCATGAATGAGACAGCCCTGCCCGTAACTGGTATGAATGCAGTGTGGAGTGCTGAATGGCTGGTTGCTTGTCCCAATCCACGTTCATTGTTGTGAGTGTCTGGATGGAGAAGAATGGCATGGAGTCACTGTGAACCTGATTGGCTGCCTGCCTGCTGAATGCCCTTCTGAATGATTGGATGCCTGAGCCTGGCTCATCAGTGTGAATGAGAGACAGAACAGTATATCTGGGGACTTCTCACTTACTGGACTTGTTCAGAAGCTGAAGTCGAAACTTGATGCTTAGCCTTGAAGCCCAGCTGGAAGAAGAAGTTGTTGCTGCTGCTTTCCTTCGAAAGCTGTCGGGTCTCCAAGAACTGATCCAAGAGAGGACCTGACTAGGAGGAAACAACATGCACCAGCTAACCTTCACCAAGGCGCCCTGGAAGTCTGTCCTAGAAAGGCTGCTGACCGGAGATGGGGACCGCCGAGGAATCTGAAGTGAAGCGCCAGGATGTTGAGGCAATTGACAACCGCCACCATCGACCGAGGTTTGGAGGACCGCTGTAACCTCGTTGGCCGGAGCCACAACGCTCCATTGCCTAAAACACTTTGAAATCAAGGACTCCCTTGCTCATCTCCATCGACCGATTTGTCCCACCAGAGAAAGTCAAGGTCGCCGAAAAATCGAGGAGAATCCGCCAGTGGGTTTCCTGGCACCCGAAGTCCACAAAGACTCTGACGAAGATCTGAAAGTCAACCATGGTCGAGTCCCGATCACTGACGCCAACGACCCAACCCCCTTGCTGGGCATATGTTCTTCATCAATCTGCTTTGCAGCAACAAACTCTCATCATCGAGGTGCACCGCACAGCTCATCTTCGCAGGATGTCCATGACTGATCATCGACAAGCACCAATGGCGACATTGTTCTCCTTTTCTTCAAGGAACCTCGACAATCCATGGCTCCTGCCTTAAAGGGAGTTCTCTCAATAATAATCCGTCAACAGCCCAACGTCGAACTCTGCTAAACCAGGTACATTGGGGTAGTAGAACCTTTTTAGAAGGAACCGAGACTATATTACACAATATATGGCCTGGGCTTGTTAATACACTTTATTTACGGGGTGCCCAGGTGGGGGGATCCTAACACAGAATTGTGTCTAGTGGTAGGGACCCAGTACTCTGCCATTTGTGTAACCCAACTTTTCTTCCCTCTTATGTCTATTATTGTTTCACTTTACTATTTGATTTGTATGCTGTTGAGACTGTCAGAAGTTGGTGCATTTTAATGGAATCAAGAGTTAACTGTGGTACCACATAGATATTGTACATATTAATCATTATAGTATTGCCTGAGCACAAAGTGTGTTATTGTGTGAGTATATATTCTGAAACCTATTTATAAAAAGAACTGTGTTATTACTAACAAAGTGTGTGGACATTCCTTTGTTGGGGGCTTAGGGACTACAGTGTACTTAGGAACCAGCCTGCATCACCTCCTGAGAGCTTAAGCCTTGATTGCTCGTCCAACATTACCATATAGAGATTCTTCGCTGGGGTGCTCTATGCTTCTACTCTGCCATATAGAAGGCAGGAGTACAGATAACCCCCCTCCAGTCTTTACATCCATGTTGATGGAGAGCTTAATATAAAAGATCATCGATCCCATATTAGGACATCCTATAATTACGTGATTAGACTCCTTAACCAAATGAGACCCTATATCTGTTGAGAATAGATCCACCTTAGCATCGGCACTTATTAACTCGAGACTCGATTATTGGCAGGGAGCTCGAAGTCAGTATTCAGTCGCTGCAGATGGTGCAGAATAGTACTGTTTGCGCTGTTTTCGGTTTGCGAAAACATGATCACATTTCTGAGGCCACAAAAAAGTTACACTGGTTGCGTGCAGTGCCCAGGATTCCTCATAAGATTCTAACACTGGCTCACAAATGCTGGTCATCCACTGCCCCTCCTTATCTTATGAAACATTTCACTCCAGAAAAACATGCATGCCATGCGATCAGGGGATTCGCACAAACTCAAACAGTCACGTTTCAAATTGTCTACATTTGGTGGATGCAACTTTTCATTGCAGCCATCCAGGGAATGGAAAGCAGTGGGGTAACAGGGGCCCCCACATCCCCTGTGTTGTGGGGGGCCCCCCACCGTCATTGCTGAGGGGGGCCACACTGCCGTTCCCAGCAACATCACTGCTCTCACAGTCAGAGCCGCACTCACAGCGGCACTGTAATAACCCAGGCTGAGGAAAGACTAATAGTGGCCCTCAGCTGGGCTGTTACGGTGCCGTTGGGTGCTGCCACTGTCTGCCTTGCACTCTCCCATCAGCACGGCTCAGCAGTGGGCCGCTGTATGAGCTGACTGGGCAGCGGTCACGGTTACCGGTGAAGTTGCTCACCGTCAGGCAGGCACACACACAGTTGCCTTGCACATTGCCGAGCTGCGCATGCGCTGCATTCTGCACGGCACACGTGCCCCCCTCCTGTCTCATCTGCATGAGATCTTAAAGAGGAGAGCCATACCCTGACACCACACGTGCCGCTGATTGTGTGACAGTTTGTTATAGAGAGTGAGACGGAGGGAGTCGCTCACTATGTGCCGTACATTCGTCGGGACGGGATCTCTGAAGGCTTCAGTTCGGGAGTCGGACTTCACTGTGACTGAACGCCATCAAGGTAAGTACGTTATTTTTATTTTAACTATTCTGACTGCAGCCTTGTACTATGATGGTTCGTGCCAGCGTGCGTCATACTTTACTTTTATTTCTCATAGAGGCTGCTGTGCTCACTCTGAGCATATGCTTGTGTGCGCACACACCGACTGGGTCTGTGTGGCCTGGCATGGGCCATAAACACGCCTGAGGCCATTGCGGCCTCAGGCATGTTTTTTATGGGCCATGTACGGGCGCACCACCTAAGGGCCGCTGCAGTCTGTGGCCTGAGGCGTCAAACAAAACAGGGCCGGTATCTGATCAGTACTGTCATGTAACATCTGACAGGTTGCAACTGAGTAGATACCGACAGACTCGTGGATAAATTGTCAATCCAATGATGGCTGAAAAGCTTTTGAGGCTTTTTTGCTGTCGGCAAATGAAATCTCTCACCATTGTGACTCGATAGCTCTGGACCATTGGAGCCCTATGGGAAGTCTGAGGTAAAGGGTGAGGTCAGGCACCTGCAGTCAGCTGCCAGTTGGAATATGGACAAGGAAACACAGGATACTGACGGTCCCGGCTATTATTAAGGATGCATTTCCCTTTCCTTGATACTCGCCAGAAACAATTCAGCTGATATGAAGTCCTCGTATATCGTGTAATTGTTAGCTGTCTCCCCTTGTGAAATCATTCTTTAACTGTGCTGCTGTGCTCCATTAAACTGTAGACACCACACCCTGAACTACATTTCTGGAGGCCGAGAATGAACTGGAAAAGCCTCTTTGGCATATTGAGAAAGCATCCATTTGCACTTCATGCACGTTGCACCTTTTAAGTACTAACCTGCCTGTTTATTTATTTATTGGGTTTTTATAATGGCCCTATAACCAATGTGTTTCGAGGCGCAATGTGTTTAGGCACAATGTGTTTAGAGTCTCTTACTATTTAAAATCAGGACAATAAGTGCCGGGAGGTTAGTTTGGCGCATATGCAGGGTTTCTTCTATTTGTGTGCATAACTGTTCCTTCCCTTCACTGCAATATCTTTGCCAAAAATCCCTGAAAGCTGAAATCTTCAGGTTTCTCTCCAAACCACCTCCTGCATGCTGTGTCGGACTGCGGTTGGTGCATTTTTTAAGTCTTGGCATATCCTCCCTTTTCTGTTATCACCTTAGTGTGACTCGAGGGCTTTTCCAGGTAGCCTGAAACCAGGCCCAGACATTAGCCCATGGTTTCTTGTTTCTTGTAAGGTGCCCATTTTCACAATTGCTTTGCTTCTCCTGCTGCGGAGGCTCTTGTCCTTTTCCCTCTTGCAACTCTGCTGAGGCTGGTTGAGAAAGAGGGCTCAGGGCTGCATTATCAGCTATTGCGCCGATCAAGCTGCATTAAGGGATGGCAGATTCAACATAATGTGCATTAGCTACAGTGAGACATCGCACACTTTGCATTCATGATGTGTATGTGCATATGTACAGCCATCATTTTTGTGTAAAATCCATAAAACGCACAATAATACTCACTCTCATTAAGCGAATGTTCAATCTGAGACAGAGAGGGGGAAAAACTAGAAGCAACAAAATTAATAATGTATGCCAGCGCCCAAAGCCATAAATTCTGGAAGCATTTTTATATTTCACAGCCCACAAGTTCATAGCTCACCCAATAAAAAAATCAATCACAATTGCTGATTTGCTTCAAACTGGTCTAGCCTATTGAAAGGCACAACAATTAGGAAACAGCATAAGTATATCTCTGGGGAATGTATAGGCCGCAGTGTGTGTCGGCTTCTTTAAACATATTTGTCCATTAGGGCTTTAAAAAATACAGTCTGCACTGCAGCCTTGTACTATAATTGTGCATCCGTGCAATGCATACTTTTATTTCTGTAAGCATAAGCTTGTGCGACTGTGCGGCCTGGAATGGGCTATAAACACTCCTGAGCCCGTCGGTCGTATCTCAACTGTAATCAGGTAGGTAGGCAGCAATTACTGCCTGTTAGGCAGAATCACATGCAGTACCCTTGGAAACACTGCACACAATTAAGACTACAAGTGTAAGTACAATTTCACCTTTGGTACAAGCCCATACTAAACAGTAATGTGGTAGCAGTGGCTGAGCAGCCAGATTTATCTCAGGAGTAAAGTGGGCAGTACAAGAGGTTACAAAAAGGGCTAGCAATCACAGAGGTTCAAACAAACACTTACTCAAGGTTTCTTGGTAAAAGAATATACATTTATTTACACAGTCAGTTGGAAAACATTCCACTAGTAAGTGCAGCTCAATATCACAATCTAATACACTCCAATACACAACCAATCAGTTTCTGAACAAGTTCAGCTCCCCTGAAGTGGGAGCAAAATGGCACTTCAGTTACTTTAAAAAGGGGTAAAAAGACACGCTTAAAGGAATTCAATCACAAATACTTTCAGAGGTAGGACAAATAGTTTAAGTTCACTACAACCAGCAATTCAATTCAATAGGCCTTTGCCAAAGTCAGTGGTTCAGAGTTTTGGATAGGATAGCATAGTTCTGGTAGTAAACGGTTAAGTCTTTGCTACTGTTCTTAGAAGAAGTTGGTCAGACGAAAAGTTATATGTCAGTTTAGGGAAGGACGAGCCTCCAATGTTGGGAATGTTTTACAAACTTTCACCACGGCAGAAAGGAGTTCCTGGCCGCACTTGCACAGTACCTTTTAAATGAAGAAGAGCTGTAGCTGAGTCAGTTGTTCCTGCAGATCTCGCTGTTCCTGAGCTTCAGTCGTGGGGACAAGAAGGAGGATGTCGGTGGTTCCTATACTGCCCAGGGAAGAGGCCACAAGCTTGGCAAAATGTCGGTCTAAGGTGTGAGTGCCTTAAAGACCACAAACTGGTATGCTTCCCACTGGCTATCTGGTTTTCAACAGCACTCTGAAGAACATTTGACCATTATAGGGATGGTGTCTAGGTGGCTTGCAAGTTGGTTGTTCCCACCAAACTCAAGTGAAGAAGTTATCCTTGAAGGGCTTCTCTGTCGATGGAGTTTCAGGCATTTCGGACCTGCAGCAGGGCTTCCCCGGGGGACCAGGAGTTGCAGCAGTCGTCTTCCTTCAGCTCGTCTTCGGTTCATTCGTTCCAGTGGTCGACTCTGCTTTCCAAGTCCCAGAGACCTGCTTTTTAACAGTTTCCCCCCATTCATTCCAGCCTAGCTGTCACTCACCCAGCAGGGTGGCTGTCCTTGCCGGACAGCCACCCGGCCAATCAAGCCATAGTGCATTCAGGTCTCCTAGGAGAATAAGCACAGGCACTTCCTTCACATCCCGTCCACCCCAGACACTCAGGTGCCAGAGGAGGGCTTCAGCACTGAAGCCCGCCAAAGGCAAACAAACAAAGGGACCCAACCAGGTTTGGCGTGCAGAGACAAACACTAGAAGGACCTTTCCTAAAGGAAACGGTGAAAATTTGACCGGAGTCTGTTTTTACAGATAGGTCTTGGGCGCCATATTGAAAAACATGGCTGACCCGATTTTTAGCTACTGGTGTTGGCGGTCGGGAAAAATCATGGTGGTTCGTTCTAAAACCACTGCCACCAGCCATATCAAGAGGATGGGGTAACATTTGACTGTTAATTGAGTGTTTAGAAACAGGGGATGCTAGGCAACCCTTCCAGCACTCTATAGGAAGATAGTGTGTGCTGGGTCTTTGAATTTAGAAAGACTAGCAAAGTCACTTTAACTTCACATGCTCTGGGAGACAGTAGTCAGTCCCAGAGAAGGACACCCCTGTGCCACTGCACTAAAGGTGCTGTGTGACACACAAGAAAATGATGATGCCTATGGAGTTGTTTTAAAACTCCATATCCACAGAAAACGAAAGTAAAACACACATCAAAATACTTGAAAGAGTGGGAAAAAAAAGGCTCACACTCTTTCCAGGTAAAAATTAAAATCCTAGAAATCCAGCAAAGTTGATGGGGGTCTCAAAAGGTAAGGGAAATTAGCACATTCTTGAGAATTCTCCCTAACACTGCCGGATGTATTTTTTGGTATTACAGCTGGCGGTAAAATCCTCCAAGTCTGACTGTAACAGCTAGGTAGTCAATAACAAAAGAATGTGCTAATATTGCCAGTTTTTCATCAATAACGCAAAACGTTTAATAAAGCCCAAAATGTATGTGGGTAATACTTAACCACAAAACTGAATGCTTGGACTGTAAAATGTGTGTGCCCTACACCACTACAAAAAATGCTTGCATTACCTCTGTGCCCCAAACAGTGAAACTTACAGTACTGAAATGAATGCCATTGCCAGTTTGGGAGTGTACTGATATGAAGTAAAAGGGAAACCAGCTTGAGAATGGAAAAAAGATCTACCAAGCGCAATCCAATTTTAGTCTGATACGGTTCCATTCTGAGCTAATGCACGTCATCAGATCAGGATACTGTCAAAATGAATAAATGGGAGCAAATCACTGTGTGGTCAAGCCTGCCAGCTGTGATGACGTCTGTGCTAGTCTTCTGCGGAGGGGGAGAGGATGTAAATAGATGAAAGGGTAATGTTTTCTCTCTTGAAATAATTCCTGGCAGCTGCATTGAAAAGCTAAACATTTCGAGGTACTCCAGGACCTCTCTCTGCCACGCTGAGAGTGGGCCCCACAGTTTTCTTTCTGATCTGCTTTCCTGATGGACTGCATAGTTCTCCCTGTTCTGGAGGGATCTAACTCCTCTCACCGTGGGGGTCTTTTTGCAACATGTTTCACTGCATTTTTTTCAGGGGGGGAAGCACCCCATCTCCTGCCTCTCCTCCATCTCCCACACCCTTAAAAATCACTTTAATCCCTAGGAATGCAGAAAAACGACAGTCTCACCAAATGCAGTGAAATGTAGATGCTCGTCAAGGTATGAGTGAGACGAACGAGTGGAGCAAATTTTTATGGGCGGGGCATATGGTGGTGGTCGTGGTCTAAATTTGTGGGCGGGGCATACCTATTTTGGGGCAGAGCTTAAGGGGCCCCCTTTGGGAGATCTCACAGGTGGGCCCCCACATTTCGTGTTACGCCACTGATGGAATGCCCTCCCAAACAAAATACGTTCTATCTCTTCCCATCTTTGCTTTAAAAAAGCAGTAAAAACACACTTTTTTGGCTAGTCCTCCTGGCTATGCATCACTCTCCTGCTCCTGTACTTTTGCATCTCGCTATCTGTGCGTTATTTGTGTGCGCCTTGAGGCCTATGGCCATTTGGCACGTTAGAAGATTCGAACAAATAAATAAATAAATAAATAATGTTTTTGGTATGAAATGTATACGGAAGCACAGCCCCCTGGAAACAAATCAAGGCCGGCCGGTGCTTCAGCCATTTCATCCTGTAAACTTTGGGCAGTTGTCATGCCAACAAGAGACTTCTCCCGAATTCCCCTCTCTTTCTCTTACAGTACTTACAGTACCAATGTTTTGGCATTAGGTGGAACTACCATGTCACCAAATACGCCAAAACCAAAAACCCAGAAGTCAAACTACATCCAAAATGCTGCATTGAGAAAAAAACTTTGTGGGCGCAGACATACCCGCTTACATATACTCTTGCAGCCGCCCACATGTGCACACAAAGTGGAAGGACTTTATATGTTACGCAGCAGACGTAGCACAGAAAATAGTCTGACGCATTTTCCCCTAGACACAAACAATTAAATGATACAGATTTGGACAAAACCGCGGTGCTCCAGTCTGTGCTAACTGCTCACTCTTTAGCACCAATGCAAACTTTGGATAACCTGTCCCTCTGTCTGCTTCCTCTTTGCGGGAACAATTCAATGCCTTGTACGATTTCTTTGTGCCACAAGGAAGGGGGACCGCTGCCCCTTCCCCTTGCAACACGCAAATGGTTTCAATATGTACCTTGCAATCTGTAAAACTATTTGCGGATTTCAAGGTACTTTTGAAGCATTGCAAATCCTGCTTCTGCCAAAGCAAAACCAGCTGAAACATTTGCAGAACCATCTAAAAGGAAGCTTGCATTATGAGCAGTAGTTACTTGGCCCACATAGCAAAACTAAAGCGATGCCTGCTGGCACATATGCAAACTTGAATGATGCACATTTTTCAACATCAGAAATCTGTTTTTTGCACGTATGAGCTGTTCCACTGTCCTCTTTGTCCTGGTGAGAATTCTGGAACGTATTAAACAACAGAACGGCGCTAGTCTGTGTTTAATTATAAAAACGGAGCGAATAACATCTCTGTCAAGGAGATTTCAATGTGGTACACAGCTATTGATCAGAGATAAAACTAAACTACGCTGGCAATTAATCTACTCCAGCAGAGGGCAGTCTTGAACAATACATGCATTCTACTCTGTCTGAGTGTCATTAGGAGGAAACTGCATTGTAGACGGTTAAATATCAGGAACGAATTTACATGAAGTCAGCAAATGTTTAATTATTTGAGATATTTCAACATTTCAACACGATGGTTGAGGCCCCACCCAGAGGTGTTTAAATTATTTTAAAGTAAAATGAATGCAGCAAGATGGTGAATAGCTGCAGATTATCAAGGGACAGGCATCCAGCAGGTGGCTGAAACACTACCCGTTAATCGATATTTGACAGCAGAGTGCTAATGTCATGGAAACCTGAATGAAAAGGCAAAGAGATGATAAGAACGTTGCCTGAGACGGCAATAGGGAGTTGATGGCCAGATGAGTAGGGAGGTTACCAGTAGGTAACCAGAACATTTCTCTGCAGTCACTGTATTTGTTCTCTGAATTGATGAATGCTTGTACAGGCAAACTATTTGAAATATTCTATTTCTCTCTTCCCTTCATGTGTTTCTCCTTATCATGCCTGGGTGGCCTTTGCCAACTATTTAGTGACTAAAGTACGCACTCTGCTTTTATGTTCTCAGGTGCCCAATGTCTATGCCTCCTTATATTTATCTTTTCTGCGATACCATGTTTGTATCCTGATGAGATCTTGTCTAGCTCCCACAAATACATATCTGATCCAAAAACATTTCTCTGATTGTCCATTTGCTTATCTTTCTCTCTCTCTCTCTTCTCTCTCTCTGTCCCTCTCTCGCTCTCTCTTTCTCTCTCTCTCTCTCTCTCTCCCTCTCTCTCTCTCTCTTTCACTCTCTACACATACACACACACACCTCTATTGAGACTGCCTTTCCAGTTTTGACTGTAAATTAGCCAAGGCAACTGCGACCCAAAAAGTCCTGTGTAGTGTGGGCTTTTGGATTCATGCAAGAGTACAGCAGTAAGCATGTTTGCTGTTTCCTTCATGTATAGTAGCATTCATCCACTATAGTTTGGGCCTAACCCTTACGTGACAGCGTGAGGCACTCTGTAATAGTTGCAAGAGAACTATTATCAGTCTCTTCCCGTTTACATGCAAGAGGAACTGGGCCCTGGAAATCCCCTGCCCCAAGAGCGGGAGACCCAGCCATAGGACAAAGTTCATTGTCTTTCTTAACAGATCAATGACGGAGATTGCAGCATGAACAATGCAACATTCTCCAAGCGTTCTCTCTCTCCAAGCACTTCTTGACCAGTTCTGTTAATTTGTGATGTCTCAAAAATGAGGTTATATCCCAAAAACCTAACAGGGGAAGGGATTGGTTACCGAAGTGAACTACATATACATTCTATAATGGGTTAGTGTGATCACTGGGTAAGCCATATCTGGCTGCTCCTCCGGAGACCACCTCTATGTGTTGCGAATACAAAGTTACAGGTTAGCATAAGACAATTGGTCAGTGCAACATAGTGTAAGCTTAGCATGGAAGGTGGTTAGGGATTGGGTAGAAAGAGTCTTCTCAGCCTTGGAGCTTTGGACAGTTACGAGGCCAAGTGCAACTATTCAAGGGAGTGAGAATGACCCTGAAGGTGCTGCAGCCCCGTGAAGGAAGTTCCACCTTCCAGAACATACTTGTTTGGCGTCCTAGGGCTAAGGAGCAGCCATAGTGCCTTGAGGGAGATTCCATCTGCCAGATTAGATTTTGGGGTGACCAATCACTATTACTGCAAAAGGAGAGCCCAGCTTTTAGACTAAAGAGAGATGCTGCCCCAACGATACTGAACAGCCCTTGTTTTTTGAGGGCGATATTATCTTCCACATTAAACACTGAGGTGACCCCAAGTTTCCAGTGCAGGATTAGTACCTCAATAGAGAGTCTAATCCCAGGAAGAATGTTATATGGTGTTGGGGCATGGGTAGCCCCTATTTTCTGGCCCTGGTCTGGGGTAAAAGTGTACACCTCCCTGACCCCATACCATGAACAGTCCCCATGGAAACCCCCCCCCCCCCAGGCATGCTTGGTTTGTTGGAGTGCTGCATAGGCTACACCCTGAGTTCTTAGATGACTAACTGAGCACAGACACCAGATACCGAAGTGAATTGTACAGGGATCCCAATGCTGAATCCTCTTTATTTATAAAACATGCTTATATGTTTTTTCCCCTAGGACTTCCCCTAGGACTCCACTGGAGTGAGCACAAACTAAATGGGGCCCTGCTTGTGTGAGCTCACCCTTCCTTGGAGGGGTTGCGGGGACCCTTACATGGAGTGTGAAGGCAGAGGATGGTGTCTGTGGGTGGTCCCATCTTGCCCCGGCAGCCTCAGGCACGCTCTCGCTACCTCGCGCCAGAGTGCCTCCCCTCTAGCCCTTTTTATCTACTTAATATCATTACACATACTTATCGTCCTACCCCAACTTGACTTTACCCCTACATAACATTCCCCCTCTGCATAATCCCCCATTCTACTTTTCCCTGCATAACATTGTACTTAACATGCCATTAAATATATACATATAAATGCACATACATATATATAGAACATATAACACTATGTCATCATTGTGTGACTGCTGCAGTCAGACCCCCTCCCCCCCGAATTATCTTCATGGATCCGTGGTTGTGGCTGGCTGATTTGGCCTTGGCTCCTGATGATAGATTGGGGCCTGGGCCCTCTTTTTTCTTCAGGGTGGATTCGTCCACCACATAGGGCCATCCGCGCTCACCGCACACCCCTCCACGCTCAAACTCTTCACAAGATTCTTTTCTTCCCTGCCCGGACCATTCTTGGGAAGGGGAGTTCTATGCCATTTTCCTTTTTCTATTCTTCTTTTCCTAACCGTCCATACCACCGATCCAAAACCAAGCACATTGAACACACACACATAAATAAAATAGACACACTGCACATTTAATAAAGTGCTTTTATCAGCCTGGTGTCTGCGTCTTTATTTCTAGGTGTTTTTTACTATGGAACAAGCATGTAGCCCCTACTCGCAGGACCCTGTAGGGCCACGGCTAAATTAGTACCTTAAAAAAGTACCCCAAATGAGAGTTTGCATACACAGAAAGAGTAGCATGTGCTAAGCAGCCAAAGCATCATTCATTGTCTGCTGTTTCCACTTCCATAACCATGCCACCTACTGGCAAGGCCCAGGGACAAAGTGGGGCGGGCAAACACATTTGCCAGACACTGGCTCCTTCTGTGGAGACCCATAAAGAAGCCTGATTTTATGCTTGACTTAAAAATGGTGGTGTTATCCTTTAAGCATTCTGTCAACCCCCACAACCCGGGATCCAATATTATTATGAAGAGGAGGCTGGGAATCAAACATAAGGGAATTCATTCTGGGGATTGCTTGTCAGGCACAGCTAATGAAGATGGAATAGCCAGTGCAAGAGCCCACGAGGGAAAATGTTAGCCAATCAGATTAATCAGCCACCCAATAACAGGGCAACATCCCCTGCTGGCAAATGTCACAGACCGGGCTACCAACCTGAAGGTAGACAAAGAAAGGACGGAGAGCCACAGAGAGAGCCAGAATCTAGGAGGGACCATAGGAAAGAATTTCAGATGAAAAACAACAAAAGCCTGCTGAGGGCTATATATTAGACATTTTCAGGGACCAGAAGGAGCGGAGAAACATGGGAGCGCCTGCTGAGGGTTCCACTACTGACGTTAGCAGAGACTGGCCCCAGAGAAGGAGAAACAATGAATAGGTCTTTATCTCCTACTTAGTTTGAGCCCAGGCACAGATGAGAAGAGAAAGCACAGCGCCTTCTGAGGGCTAAGACACAGAGACACCTGCGGTAGAGAAGGGGTGAAGCCAAAGATCCTGTTGAGGGCTTGTAGAGGAGGTCCCAAATATGGCCTGCACTCCAGCCACTCATGTCGAAATGCCAGAAGCATACTCGCCAAGATATGTGACATATAAGGAGCAAATGAATCAACAGAGAGCCACGGTGGGGCTCTGTCCAGTACCCATCAGAGGGACATGTATACCTATTGAAGCACCAATAACCAGACAACCGTGGGCTGCAAGGTATCCACTGAGACAACCATACCAGCAGATGACACGATACAAAGACTACTTACAGTCTGTCCCCGAAGAGGCCCACATAACCTTAATGGAAGGCAATTGGTGACGATATAAGAGCCTAGACGTGACGTACAGACAACCATAAAATGACAAGCAAAAGAAAGTACACAAGGACGAACTGTAAAAGAATAATGATGTGACAAACGTATAAGAAGATACCGTGTTGCAGCACAAAGAACGTACCCAGGATCGAATCGTGCAACTGATTGAATGCATGTAAATAGGCTTGGAACGCAAGAAGCTAGGTAAAGGACACTGCTTGCACTGCTTAGTAGAAGAATAGAGCGGCATGCACCAATTATATCTCTACCTCAAAGAAGCATGCTATATGAGTGCGACTCCATTTTGTAAAGCAGAACTAAGCCCAGGCTGCAAAGGGGCCACCAAGACCGAGATTCATATTTCAGCTAAAGCCAGAAGGGAAGAGCAGAATCGAAACTCAGCAAGAAGTAGCTCATGCTTGGGAATTCGAGGTCAACTCCAGGAAGGGAGGAGTTCGGCTACTCTGAAGACTCAAAACGTCAGAGCATGACTGCCAGCAAGTGAAGGTCGAGATAAGAGGCCCCAGGCAGGTGGCTGGCTGAACAAAGAATCAAATATACGAAAAGAAGGAAAATGAAGCAGATTCACGGTGAACAGACACGTGACCAGCCAAGGGCAAAGAGGTACCAACGTCTGATGTCACCCAGAACCCAAGAATGCCATAACATTTCCTGATAAGAGCTACAGTTTCGAGGCCATCCTCAGCCAACTAATTGACACATAGGCCTAAAGGTACTGATTGATGGAAGGGAGGCAGGGTGAATCTTGGGGACTCCGCATCTGGGTGTCTATTCTGCATGCTGCTGGGTCCTATAGCTTGTAGAACCAATAAGACGTCAGTTGTAGTGACGTCTATCATGAGTGATGTAGTGGGATTGGCGTAGACGCCCACTCGATACGAATTATCCAATCCCCATGCTCTGGTACCATATACAGCTATAGCACCTATACTTAAGTTACCTTTCCGACCAATAGAAATTGCATGACAAACTTATGAGTTTTGCACGTCAAATGATGATGAATTTTGCTCATAAAAGTTGCTGTCTGAATGAAGAAGTTGGGAGTTGAAGCGAGACAGGCGATCGCACCATTGATGATTACCATTTGTTTCCCCGTTTTTTGTACTTGTCATTAAACGGACTTCCCTTTGCCAAACCTTTGAGTTGTCTTTATTGAAGTGTGTCGGAGTAAATGAATCCTGCACCCTAACCTCCTCAAGGTGCAGCTATCTTGTCTTACAGGTACTAGAGGGTGAGTTCTGACCTATGGGCCTGTCAGAGGATGCTCTGCCCTCCTGTACAGGCTCAACACTAGAGTTTGGTAAGAGGATAGATGCTGAGAAGAACAGATGAGTGCTCGCCCCAGGTTGCAAACCTTTTGTTGAATGGCTCAAAAAACGCATCCTAACAAAAACCCTAACCAAGGGGGGGGGCGAAATACTTGCTGACATGTAGCCTGAGGTAAGGTGGGAGAAATACTTGCTGCAAGGAGGACCCAAGAAGCAAGCTGCTGCTATGTTCCTGTGACTATGAAGATAAAACGTGAGCTGGGCACTATATCCCTGAGACTGTGAGGCAAAGAAAGAATTTTCGGCGCTAAATCAGAATGTTTGAGTCAAGAAGCATACTGGAAACTATATGCCTGAGCCACTGCGGTAGTTAGGGAATATTAGAGAGGAACAGAGTTTTTGTAGACACACACGTGCAACACATGTCTTTACCAAATCCTGACACTGTTAATGCAAATATACTTTACTATTTCAAGCTTGATTCCTCTAGACCGTATAGGCGTTCATCTCATCCATTCAGCTGTTAATGAATAAAGGTGTTGAGATTTACTGATAAAGGTGTTGAGATTTACTGCTGACTCCTGTGTGCTCTGTTGATCCTTCATCACGCATTGCACCCTTCAAAACACTCCCCACAGACACTCAGGAGGATCATATCACTCACCAGTGCATCTCTTGGTGGAACACATGGGCTTCAAAGAGGTTTTGAGGAGCCATTTTTGGGCAAACGCAAATATCTACGCCAGCCAGGAGAGCACCAGAGCTGCATGAGTTCCTGTAAACAAGATGTACCATGGGGCCTACCAGTTCCAGCAGATGAAGTACGACAGCAACATGGTCTATGTGACCTCCCTCCACCCTTATGCTGCACTCACATTTGTAGGATTCTGAAATAAGCAAATGGATCAATGAATGAATGAATGATTGTTTATTTGTATAGCGCCTATACACGATGTGTTTCAATGTGGATCCTGAGAGGTTTTGTGCAATGTACATGGAAACCGCCCTTTGGCAGGGTGGCAAGAGCAACCCATCATAGCAGGTGCTTTACTGCACCTCATTCGGGTGTATTTCCTGTTCTAGTACACAGCACAGGGAGTGTAATCCTAGAATCGCAGTTCCTGCAGAACACTGAATTTCACTATCCTGCAGATCACAGTGTTGTGATGATCAGAGACTAACTAAAAGAGACTAATCAAGAAACTAATAAAGGGCGTTTTATTGTAGCACTGAAAAGTCCAATTGGCTTTCATACTACCAATTATGTCGGCAAACTGACAGTGGAATGGAGAAATACTGAATCGTTGTGTGTTTCAGTGTATCTTTAGAATGACCGTTTTGTTTCTGTTAGCACAACATTCATGTGAAAAAGGACTGTGAAAAAGCACCCACTTCTCGATACCCCAGATCTACCTACCCAAGGTACGTTTTGTATTTATATTTGTTGACCTCTATAGTGCTTGGAAGTATGTTGAGACATATGCAGGAGCATAGGTTGTATTTGAGCATATAAGTGTGAGTTAACATGTAGGATGTACACACATTGAGTAATCCCAATTTATGTTTTGTCTCATTTCAAGTTTATTTACTTCCAATACTGCCACTTTTTTGTTGGTAATGGAATTACTGCTATTTTTCCTGCACCGCTGATTTGTAATTTTGGGCAGATATACCGCTGGTGGAATTACTGCACAACAAATACATTGGTTTTTGGAGGTGCAGTAGCGGATTCATCGCCGGCTGGTTGCTAGAGGTAAATCCCCCACTTTACCAAAATAAATCTGAGGTTTTAACACGCGGTAATTCCACCGACAGTAAATGTGGCAAAAATCCTCATGAGTCCTAGGGGCTCCAAAAATGGGGAATTCCATTTTTGCATTTTACATTTTAGAAATGTATACCATGCACCAAGGGCCCGGGGGCACACAGGCACTGAGCTGAAACAAAAGGGGAACATAAGCAGGGATAGACACAACATCAAGGTCATCAGGCCCATGACGTTCAAGAGCACATATGGTTATCTAAACAGATATGTTTTCAGTTTATTTTTAAATGAGTCCAATGATTTGGCTTCTCCCGGTGCAGTTGAATAGCGTTCCAGGCTCTAGGTGGGATTGCATCCAGCCAGGCAATTATAGGTAATTAGTATCAAGTGATATTCTATTATAGCAACATTGGGAAGCCAACTTAGTTTTTTTCTTGCCTCTGATATATGATCTCATCTTTTAAGGCCAACTGTCGCCCTGACTGCGCTATTGTGAACCACTTGTATTCTAACACAGGTGCCTTTAGTAACCCCAACCAGGAGACTATTGCAATAGTCTATCTTCATGCTAACTATGGCTCTCGCTACTATCTCACAACTTTTTTCCGTAAGATATGGACGTATCTGAGATAACAGACTTATATAGTATACTGATACTAGACAGTTGACCTGGGCTCGCATATTACGGTTTTGGTCCAGGTAAATACCCAGGGTTTTACGCTTTTGTTTAGTAGTGATCTTACAGTCTGCTATCTGAAAACGTGAATATTCTGAGCCCAGCTTTTGTACTCTGGCCCCTGTACCCACCACCATGAGCTCTGTCTTGTCATTGTTTAAGGCTAGGCCACTTTCTAGCATCCAGTCTCAGATGAGCTAATATACTTTATTGATAGTGTTAGTGCCCTTTTCGTGGATTCCTGATAGGGGCATCACACATTGCATGTCATCTGCATAGTTAGCAAAGCGTATTCCCCTATCCTCAAGCAGATGAAAGAGTGGAACTGCGAAAATATCAAGTAAGGACGGTGAGAGGCAGGCACCCTGCTGGACTAAATATATTGTAAGTGAACTGGGCTTGCTTCTGCATCATTACTACAAACCCTTATTAGTCAATTTTCCAAGAAGAATTTCACCCAGGTTGTAGCACTGTAAGAAAAATGGCCACTTCCTTTAGTCTCTGAACCAGTAGTGCATGGTCCACCAAGTCGAATGCAACAGAGAGGTCGAGCAACATCAGAGTGGTCATTACAAGTTTGCCGGTCCGGTAATAAAGGGCAGGTAATAACGTTTACTGGCACTTTTACTGGACCAGCAAACTACATGTTTCCAATTAGGGATGGAGGATTTACCTCCAGCTAAGTGCTGAAGGTAAATCCGCCCCCACCAGCAAAAAATTCGGATATTACGGGCATGGTAATACCGTTGCGGTAATACTGGCAAAATCCCCCAATGGAGTGGGAATTTACCATTTAAACCGACACTTGTAATCTGCTAGTAATACCAGCAGACAAGTGCTGGCAACGGTATTACCGTTTGCTGGTATCTTGGTGGTATTACCGCCGGGATACCGCAAACTCATAATGAAAAGTACATTTTGTCCTTTGTCAAGTGTTTGCACAGCATGCTGGATTTAAGTTCCAATAATACAGTTTCTGCACCATGCCCTGATATGAAGCCTGATTGCTATTTATTAAGTATATATGGTTAGACAAGTGCTCAATGATCTGTTTATATGCCATCCAATCTAGAATTTTGAGCAAGAATGGAGTGTTTGTAAAAGGTCTATAATTAGTTGGTGAAAAAGGGCTGAGCCCTGGTTTGTCTAAAAGGGGAGAGATCCAAACGTTTCCAGTACATCTGGCACATGATTTTCCTTAAAGGAGGAATTCACAAATTTAGTGAGTGTCCCTATCAAAGATAGTGTGCTAATGATGGCTGTCACACCACCCTACCAACACTTGGAAACCCATGTGATGATAATGGTGTGTGGTGCAATCCAAGCAGCAATGGTACGTAGTGCGAAGACGGTTTCCACAGACTAGTAAAGTACTGGTTGGTTTAGCTCAGCGGATCAATGCGGCATTCAAGGCCCAGAGCTATTGTTTGACTTCTGGGTTCCTGGGAGGCCCAATCGAGGCTCCTGTGATGCTGGAAATGCATCGGAGGGACAGGGCCTCCGTATCCTTGTCCTTTACTGCTTTTTATCGTGTGTTGTGTCGTGTTTTCCGCGCAGGAATTCATGTGGGACTTCTGGCAGTGCAGCTCTCTCTCTTTTGGTTTGGTGAACGGACCCGTGGGATACCCTTATGGCACCTATGGGTGGGGGTACAACCCTGTGCCCCTAGTGTATGTTTTTGGGCACCTGTGGGCGGAACACAGAGCAGGGTATGGGCTGGTGGCAGCTCCATGCTGAATTTGACAGGTGCTCGGAGTATCCTCCATTTTGGGATACCCCGGCCCTGCCATTGGAATCAGTTGATTCCTGATGGAAAACAAGATGGCTCCCGTGGCCTCTTGCTTTCTATTACCCATTACCTTGTTTTCCCAAAGTCTTGGGAAGCCCTGACTCTGTCCCTTCCCCCTGACTGGCTGTTGGGTGGAAATGCCATATATGGTGTTGTTGTGAAAGCCCGGCCAGACTAGCTGGAGCCTTCCCGGTGATGTATGTTGTAGGTACTTCCTGTGGGTGGGACCTGGGTGAATAGAGTGTGTGACGAATATGCATTCTGTGTTGTGGATGTCTAGTATCTGGTGGTTGACACAATGACTGAGACAGCCCTGCCTGAAACCGGTATGAATGCAGCTTGGAGTGTTGAATGGCTCGGTACTTGTCCCAATAAACATAACTTGTTGTGAGTGTCTGGAGAGAAGTGAATGGCCTGAATACCTCGTGTGCCTGATTGGCTGCCTGCCTGCATGAATGCCCTTAGTCATGATTGGATGCTTGAGTGTGACCCAGCGGAATGAATGGGAGATCAACAGTATATCTGGGGACCTCTCACTGCTAGGAATCGTGTTCAGAAGCTGAAGTCCACTACGACGAGTAACTGGAGTAACTGAAGCTTGACCTTGAAGCCCTGCTGGACGAGAAGAATTGCTGTTGCTCTCCTTCGCAATCTGAAAGCTGCTGTGCCTCCAAGGACTGACCCAGAGAAGACGTGGTAAGGCACCCTCTTCCCGAGCTACGAGGGACCATCGTGCACAGCTGATATTTGGCAACGCTCCCTGGTAGACAGACCTTCAACAGGCTGCCGACCCGATACGGGGACTGCTGCGGAACTCCAACGAGAAGCACCCGGACTGTTGTCTGCCACTGTTGACGACCGCCGTCGCCGACCGGAGCCGCCGTGCTCCCGTTTGCCTAAGAACTTCAATTGATCATCGGACGCTCTCGTCTGCATCGTCGCCCTGAATGGCCAGCCTTCTACTGGTTTGAGAGACACTGGGGCAAGCATGACAGTGGTGGACAGGACCCTGCTCAAGCCAGAGGACTATGTAGATGCTCCTCTGAGAACCACCAGGTTAGCTGGTGGGCCTCCCAAATTATCGCCTGTAGCCCGAGTCACACTCATAATTAGAGACAAGACAGCAAAGCTTCCTGTCCTGGTTCAGGACAATGTCCCTGCTAACATTCTGTTAGGTAACAATCTAGTAGAGTTGGGATTGATCGCGGATGGTCTTCCCATGACTGCTGCTGCAGTCACTAGATCACAGGTGACACCGGGTCTGGCTGTGAGTCAGGTACCCGAGCCGAAGGCGTGGCCTAAGGCAAGACGAAGGAAGAGCAAGAAGGCCACCTCTGTGGAGGGAGCTCCTTCTCTTCCTGCTGTTCCTACAGCACCCATTGGGATTCATGCTCCGGACGGGCTGGGTCCAGTGGTAAACCCCGTCTCAACTCCTGTGGGAGAAGAGCCAGAAGACTCTCCTGTGGGAGAGGTTCTCAACCCGGAGGATCATCCCGATCTTCAATGCTTGTTAGCTGAAGGGGAACTTCTGTAAAGGACAAAGAGAGTGTCCCTCTCTCGAGGGTCTGAGGAAACAGGCCCTGTCCCAGGCACAAGGAGAAGTGCCTAGGACATTCCAGATTTATTGGGAGGGTGAGCTTCTTGTTAGTGAGGCCACTAAGCCTGAACCTGGTGCCCTCAAGAGGTTGGTGGTACCCCAGGTTTACAGGCCCTTCCTACTGCAGTTGGCGCATGAGGTGCCCTTGGCTGGTCATCTTGATACCAAGAAGACTAAGAAGAGACTCTCTGCCCATTTCTACTGGTCTTGGATGGGAGTAGAAATGGAGTCCCACTGCAGGACCTGCCCAACTTGTCAGTTGTCTGGCAAGACTGGAGGCAGTTTCATTGCCCCACTGCTGTCATTTCCAGTGGTTGGCACACCGTTTGAGAGGGTGGGCATCGACATTGTCGGTCCCCTTGACCCTCCCACGTCAGGTGGACATCGGTTCATCCTGGTTTTGGTAGATCATGCCACCAGGTACCCTGAGGCTATACCCCTTCGGACTGTTACTGCCAAGGTGGTTGCCAGGGTCTCCTGGGCATTTTCACCCGTGTTGGATTCCCCAAGGAGGTTGTCTCTGACAGAGGATCCAACTTCATGTCTAGTTACATGAAATCCATGTGGAAAGAGTGTGGGGTAACCTAAAAGTTCTCCACCTCTTACCACCCCCAGACCAATGGTCTGGTTGAAAGATTTCATAAAACTCTCAAGGGCATGCTAGGTGCTTTGGAAGAGCCCCTAAGGACGAAATGGGATCTCCTCCTGCCATTCCTGCTGTTTGCTTACAGAGAGGTACCTCAAGAGGGTGTTGGTTTCAGCCCCTTTGAGTTACTCTTTGGACATCCTGTGAGGGGACCCCTTGCCTTGATCAGAGAAGGTTTGGAAGCCACCCCTCCCGGTCCCGCCATGCAAGTGGGGGACTATGTGTTAGGCCTCAGGCGGAGGATGACACAAATGATGGGTCAAGCTACAGCGAAACTCAAGGCCAGCCAGGAATTGAACAAATACTGGCATGACCTTAAAGCATAGCAAGTGGATTGGACTCCGGGACAGGAGGTCCTTGTGATGGAGCCTACCAAGCCTCGGGTATTGGCAGATAAATGGACTGGACCCTTCCGGATAATCTCCAAGATGGGCGAGGTCAACTATCTGATTGACATGGGAATCCCAGGGGTAGCCCCTCAGGTATTCCATGTCAATAGGCTCAAGCCTTTCCACAGGCGAGCCGAAGACTCATGTCTCTTGCTGGCTTCAGAGCAAGAAGAGGATGAGAGTGAGCCCTTTCCTTATTTTCTGCATAGCAACCATCAAGATGGCTCAGTGGAGGGAGTGCAGCTCTCTCCAGATTTGACAACCGAGCAGCAGAGGGCCTTCAGGACTTTGCTCCAGCAGTATGCCTCTCTGTTTTCACTGACGCCAGGCCTTACACCGTGGTGTAAGCACGAGATTGACACTGGTGACAGCGTGCCTGTCAAGAGCAGGAGCTACCGAATGTCTGATACGGTTAAGAACCACATCCAGGCTGAGGTCGCCAAGATGTTGGATCTGGGTGTTATTGAACCCTCAACCAGTCCCTGGTCCAGTCCCGTGGTCCTTGTCCCCAAGGCAAGTTCCCAGGCAGGTACCAAGGATTGGAGGTTCTGTGTGGACTACCGAGGAGTCAATGCCGTCTCCAAAACTGACGCGCACCCATTTCCCAGGGCTGATGAGCTCGTGGACACCATAGGTGCTGCCAAATTTGTGAGCATCTTCGACCTCACCCCAGGATATTTGCAAATAGCTCTGACGGACCATGCCAAGGAAAAGACGGCGTGCTCAACACCAGAGGGACTCTACCAGTTTAGGGTCATGCCTTTTGGGTTGAAGAATGCCCCTGCCACCTTCCAGAGATTGGTCAATCATGCTCTCAGTGGGCTCGAAGCCTTTTGTGTGGCTTATTTAGACGACATTGCTGTCTACAGTTCCACTTGGGAAGATCACTTGACACATCTGGGTAGAGTGTTGCAGGCCTTAAAAAGGGCTAACCTCACTATCAAGGCCACTAAGTGCCAAATAGTTCAGGGGAAAGTCACGTATCTTGGTCATGAGGTAGGAGGGGGTCAAATCCAACCTCTCCCCAGTAAAGTACAGGATGTACAGGAATGGGATACTCCCACTACTCAAACCCAGGTGAGAGCCTTTTTGGGCCTCACCGGGTATTATCGCAATTTCATGGCGGACTATGGAACCATAGCTGCACCACTGATAGCTCTGACTTCACCCAAGCAGCCTAGGAAGGTTAATTGGACTGAAGACTGTCAGAGGGCCTTTGATGGCTTGAAAGAAAGTCTGTGTTGGGCACCCGTGTTGTGTGTGCCTGACTATGGCCAACCCTTTATCGTCCAGACGGATGCCTGAGACACAAGAATTGGAGCTGTCTTGTCCCAGTTAGATGACAAAGGGAGAGAACATCCTATCATATTCATCAGTAGACAACTCAAGGGTAGAGAACTCAGGTGGGCTACTGTTGAAAAGGAATGTTTTAGTGTAGTTTGGAGCCTTAGGTGTTTTAGGCCCTACCTTACGGGGTCTACCTTCAAGGTCCAAACAGATCATAAGCCTCTGAAGTGGCTTATGCAGATGAAGGGTGAGGACCCGAAACTGCTCAGGTGGTCCATTAGCCTGCAAGGGCTAGTCTTCACCATAGAGCACAGACCAGGGAAGAGGCACGATAATGCAGATGGCCTTTCCAGAAGGTATATTGACCGTCTGGATGAGGGTGTCTATCCCGTGGGAGATTAGGCACCCTCCACCTCAGTCTGGGGGGCGCGACTGTGATGCTGGAAATGCATCAGAGGGTCAGGGCCTCCTTATCCTTGTCCTTTGCTGCTTTTTATCGTGTGTTCTGTCGTGTTTTCTGTGCAGGAGTTCATGTGGGACTCCTGGTGGTGCAGCTCTCTCTCTTTTGGTTTGGTGAACGGACCCGTGGGATACCCTTATGGCACCCATGGGTGGGGGTACAACCCTGTACGCCTAGTGTATGTTGAAGCAGGGTATGGGCTGGTGGCAGCTCCATGCTGAATTTGACAGGTGCGCGGAGTATCCTCCATTTTGGGATACCCTGGCCCTGACATTGGGATCAGTTGATTCCTGATGGAAAACAAGATGGCCCCCGTGGCCTCTTGCTTTCTATTACCCATTACCTTGTTTTCCCAAAGTCCTGGGAAGCCCTGACTCTGTCCTGTCCCCCTGACTGGCTGTTGGGTGGAAATGCCATGTATGGTGTTGTTGTGAAAGCCCGGCCAGACTAGCTGGAGCCTTCCCGGTGATGTATGTTGTGGGTTCCTCCTGTGGGTGGGACCTGGGTGAATAGAGTGTGTGACGAATATCCATTCTGTGTTGTGGATGTCTAGTATCTGGTGGTTGACACAATGACTGAGACAGCCCTGCCCGAAACCGGCATGAATGCAGCTTGGAGTGTTGAATGGCTCGGTACTTGTCCCAATACACATAACTTGTTGTGAGTGTCTGGAGAGAAGTGAATGGCCTGAATACCTTGTGTGCCTGATTGGCTGCCTGCCTGCATGAATGCCCTTAGTCGTGATTGGATGCTTGAGTGTGATCCAGCGGAATGAATGGGAGATCATCAGTATATCTGGGGACCTCTCACTGTTAGGAATCGTGTTCAGAAGCTGAGGTCCACTACGACGAGTAACTGGAGTAACTGAAGCTTGACCTTGAAGCCCTGCTGGACGAGAAGAATTGCTGTTGCTCTCCTTTGCAATCTGAAAGCTGCTGTGCCTCCAAGGACTGACCCAGAGAGGACCTGGTAAGGCGCCCTCTTCCCGAGCTACGAGGGACCATCGTGCACAGCTGATATTTGGCAACGCTCCCTGGTAGACAGACCTTCAACAGGCTGCCGACCCGATACGGGGACTGCTGCGGAACTCCAACGAGAAGCACCCGGACTGTTGTCTGCCACTGTTGACGACCGCCGTCGCCGACCGGAGCCACCATGCTCCCCTTTGCCTAAGAACTTCAATTGATCATCGGACGCTCTCGTCTGCATCGTCACCCGCTTGTCTCCCGCTGAGAAGGCCCGACCGTTGACGCGCCGAGGAGCATCCACCGGTGGGTTTCCCGCCACCTAAAGACCACAGAGACGCCGACGACTCGACGCACTTGCTGGGCCACAGTTCTTCATCATCTCTTTGCGGTCCAGAACTATCGTCACTGAGTTGCCCCGCACGCCTCTTCCTTGCAGGACCCTAACGCTCTGTCGTTGATGAGCAACGCTAGGAACGAAGCTGCCACTTCACTGCCATAGTTCAACCTGTTCACCGTCAGACGTTCGACGACCCGTGACTCCTGCTTTAAAGGGAGGGCACTCAAGAAGGGCAGTTGATTCCCCGACACCGAATGCCGAGTTCCTCGACACCTCTCAACGATCCGTGGCTCCTACCTGAAAGGGAGTCACTCAAGAAGGATTGGTCGACTCATCGTCGGAGAACTCTACTCCACCAGGTACATTGGGGGGGTAAAACCTTAATAGGAGGAAGTAAGACCATTGAACATTATATGGACTGGGCTTGTGCTATATATCTTTATTTACAGGTTGCCCAGGTGAGGGGATCTCCACACAGAACTGTGCCTAGTGGTAGGGGTCAGCATTCTGCCTACTGTTTTAACCATTTTGCGTTCCTTCCTATCTCTATTGCTGGTTTCCTCGTTATTGATCTGTGTGACATTTTAACCGTACAGTTGATGCACTTTAATGAGATTCGATAACATTGGTGGTACCACTTTAGAATTGTATGTATTTATCATTATTGACTTCCGAGTACAAAGTGTGTTATTGTGATCGTGTACATACCTTTGAATATTAATTATATAAAGACTGTGTTTTCAGTAATACCGTGTGTGGAAATTCCTTTGTGGGGATTCGGGGACTACACTGTACTTAAGAACCAGCCTGCATCACCTCCTGAGAAGCTAGGCCTTGATTGCTCGACCACGTACCAATAATAGAGAATCTTGGCTGGGGTCCTCTGTGCCTCTCCTAAACCATATAGAGAGCGGAAGTACAGACACCCCCTACCAGTCTTTACAGCTCCGCAGGGACGAGGTGAGTCTATCTGTTCTGCATTCCCACTCCAGGGATTTTGAGTGCCACCTTCAGGGGATCCTTCACCTCCAGTGAATAGGGTCCGGGTTCCAGTACAGCCACCAGTGAGGTCTTGGCCCAACAGAATTCCCACCACCATTCCCTGGTGATGTTTAAGGGACAGAGCTCTCCTCTGCCTTGGATGCCTTCTGTCTTCATCTCTGGCAGAGGACTTTCGAATGCACTGCACTTCCACCGAAGGTCCAATGGTATGTCCTCCTCCTTCTCCTGAAGGTCCAAAGATGAATCAAAGAAATAGGTATTGCCCCTCACCTTTTAAAAACAATATGGCAAAAAGGATTGATCCCAAGCAAACCTGATATAAGGGGACAAATCCAAATGGTTATTATAAATGCCCTTTGCCTCATGTAATCACATCCAGTGTGCCTTGCCTACAGAAAATGGAAGAGGCCAGAAAGGAAAGGGACCTCTTATGTAGCCGGGAGGATAGCTCAAGGGCAACGCGCTGTCGAATCCTGGTCCTGTGCTTAGAGGCTGGACTCTGGCAAGAAGCATGACATAAGAACACAATTTCATTATTTTAACAAACTAAGATGGTGGGACCCTTCTCTCAGTCCATATCTTTCCCCTGGCTACTCTGAACCCACACCCTTCCCATGAATGCTGACTTCAAAAGGACTCCAGTGGTCAGCACCCTTGTGCGAGGGAGGCTTTTGTTATGTCAGGGCCTGTGTTGATGCACGGTTACCAGGAAACCTCATGGAGGAGGCTTCTATACCCTGGAGAACATTGCTGCTGGCAAATTAAAGAACCAGTACCCTGACAGTTTTTTTTTTTAAATATATTTTTATTTTATTTTTTAAGGTCAAACAAACACACTTCGACTGTTTCAAAACATAGAAAGCATCATATTCCGACACATTTTCAAACTCCCCAACTCCCCCCTCCCCCTTTAAACTAGAGCCGGTTCTCACATATTGTTTACGGGAACATCATTGGGTGGCACACTACCTAGACAGCCATCAATCGGGTACTCTGTTTCGTTGTCACCCTGGTGAGGGTTTGCTAACGAGGCCACCAATTGCCGCCAGGCCAGCAAGGGCCCTGCTACTTCTTCGCCCCCCCGGTTACCGCTTCAAACCAGACTACGGATTCCGCTTCCGCCCACCTCAAGAGGTCTGTCCACCGTAACTCCACCCTAGGTCTGTGGGCCGCCTTCCAGCCCATGGCGATCCTACGTTTGGCCAAGACATAGGCCAGGTCCTTCATCTTGCTTATGTGTTTCAAATGCCGGGGTCTAGGGAATAGTCCAAGCATGCATGACCAGGCCGATTCCACATCCAGCACCACCCCCCCGCCAGCCAGTCTCGTCTTGACCTCGTTCCAAAATCTATGCACCTCCGGGTAAGCCCAAAACATGTTCCCACTGCCCATCCGTCATGGGTGCTCCCACCTCCTCCTCCCAATCTTGTCTCAATTGGAGCAACTCCTTCCCTGCCCTTGCTCGCAGGAGCTCATATATCCTCGATATTTCGTGCCCGTCCTCCGATACATCATACATGGTTTCCAGGGAGGCGTCTGGATCCTCCGCGAGCACTGTCTCCGGCCATCTTTCTCTAGTCTTTTTCACCAGCCTAGTGTAGGTTATATATGGGCCACCATGTACTCCCGTCTCTTCCTGCAGCCGCTGAAAGTCCACCGCCTCCCCTTCCTGTCATATGTCCCCGAGGGTGGCTAGGCCTACCTGTTCCCAGTATCTGCGGACCGATTCAAGTAGTTGAGAGTCGCTCCCACACAGAGCCGCCAAAGGGGCCTGCTGGGAGTATGGTTCCGAGTCCCCCCCAATCTTCCATGTCCTGTGCCAGATCTCCCAGCCCAACCTCAGTAGCCGCCCCTTGGCCACCAGTTTATCTCTGCCCAACCACACCACTTCCATCAGAAAGTATGGGGCTGTATCTTCGCGCAGGAGCCTGGCTTCTGCCGAATCTTCAGTCGAGAGCCACCTGGCCACGTACTGCAGCTGCCCCGCCAGGTAATAGAGTTCGAAGTTAGGCAGGCCCATCCCCCCCCTGTCACACGGGTTCTGGAGCTTCCACAGAGCCACCCTATTCCTAGAGCTGCCCCACACAAAACCCCTACACACGCTGTGAAGTTTCGCGAATAGGCTCCTGGGTATCAGAAACGGGACGTTTATAAAGAAATGCAAGAGTCTAGGCAGGACCACCATCTTGAGCAAGGCCGCCCTCCCCATCATGGTTAGGGGCAATCTGGACCAGAATACCATACTGTTCTTAATCCCCTCTATCGCCTTTTCCGTGTTGTGCTTGTGTCTGTCTCGATCTTGTGATAAATGTTTATTCCCAAATACCTAAATGTTACGGGCTGTCATGGTATTGGCAGAACAGGCAGCCTCTTCACCGGGACATTCCTATATCTACCCAAAGGGAACAGGCTGGACTTTCCAGGGTTCACCGATATACCGGAGAGGATGGCGTACCGTTCTATCACCTCTAGGACGTACTGTAGATTTTCTTCTGGGTAGCGCAAATAAAGGAGCATATCATCCGCATATAATAATATCAGATGCTCTCCACTGGCGTGTTTATGCCCACCTCCCCATATTGTTGACGCAGGCATATTGCCAGTGGCTCCAATGCCAGTATATATAGCATAGGTGACCAGGGACATCCCTGTCTGGTCCCTCTGCCCAGTTGCCAAGAATCTGAGACCATGGACCCTGTCTTGACCCTCGCCATCGGGGTGCTGTAAAACAACTGTACCCATCTGAGGTATCCGGGTCCCACTCCGTACCCCTTCAGGACCGCTTTCAGCCAGGGCCATCGTACCGAGTCGAAGGCCTTGACCGCGTCTAACGACACCATAGCCAGCTCGCCCGTGTCCTCCCCAGTTTGGTCTATGACATGGTGTAGCCTCCGGTGGTTATTGGTGATGTTCCTACCCGGAACATATCCCGTCTGATCTGGGTGTATCAGTTTCTTAATCACCCTCTTCAGTCTATTAGCCAGCACCGCCGTGAGTATTTTGCTGTCCTGGTTTAGCATGGACAACGGTCTGTAAGATCCGCGCTCCACGGCCGGCTTGCCTGGTTTCAGGAGTGGGATGATTATAGCCTCACGGAGGGACAATGGGAGTTCTCCCTTCTCATAGGCCTCGTTGAAAGTGGCAAGCAGTGGCTGGAGCAACTCTTGCTGGTATGTTTTGTAGAACTCGCTGGGCAGCCCATCCGAACCTGGCGCCTTACAAGTGGGCAAGTTCCGAATCACTACCTCCAGCTCATCCGAGGTGACGGGTGCGTCCAACTCAGAACGTTCTAGATCATCTAAGGTGGGCAGCTCAATATCCCCCAATGTGTCTAGTATGTCTTGGCCCATATCCTCCCCCGTGTCCTCATACAAGTGTCTGTAAAACTTAAGGAATTCCTCATTTACCTCTTTCTGGGTGTTGCATATGCTACCTCCTTCGCCCTGAATCTCACTAATCACCGAGCGGGGGGTCTCACTCTTGTACAGCCAAGCCAGCAATCTGCCCGTCTTGTCGCCCCCTGCGTGTATCCTCTCCATATATTTCCTGTAGCTGAGTCTGCACAGTCTATCCCAGAGTGCACTGCAGGACAACTGTAGCTCCTCTACCTTTGTTCTGTTATCATGAGCGGTGCTCACGCAATGCGTGAGCTCCTCTAGCTCCCTTTCCGCCTCCCGGAGCTCCCTTTCGACCCCCCCTGTAGCCCTTAACTTGGGAAATAGCTACCCCACGCACCACCACCTTAAACGCTTCCCACAATGTGCCCAAAGAGCTTACGCTTCCCGTGTTTGTATCAAAATATTCTTCAATGGCGTCCCTCAGGCCCTCCCGAAACCCCTCATCCTGCAGAGCCTCGGTCCTAAGTCTCCATATAGGGATCTGCGGTCGTGGGGGCTGGTGTCTCCAGTCTACCACCAAGGGCGAGTGGTCCGACAGCACTCGGGCTTTGTATTCTGCTCCTTCTATTTCTCTCACTATCCCGGCTGTTACAAACATGTAGTCTAACCTTGTGTACAAATCATGTGGCGCTGTGTAGTGTGAGTACTGTCTATCCGTGGGATGCAGCCTTCTCCACGCATCCTCTAGGCCTAGGTCTTTCAGTAGGGTACTCAGCGCTTTAGCTGCCGGTGCCGTTTTTCCCGCCCTGTCCTTGGACCTATCCATACTGGGGTCTACGGTACAGTTAAAGTCCCCCCCACACTACTGTACCCCCCGCCAGGGGGCCAAGTTTACCATAGAGGGTCCTAAAGTAAGCCGCTGTATCGTTATTGGGGGCGTACAAATTTATGATGTGTACTTCTCTGTTTTCCAAGAGACCCGTTACCACCACCATTCTACCCTCCGGGTCCACCGTAGAATCATGCACTCGAAACGGCACGTGGGGCGCCACCCAAGTGACAACCCCTCTGGCATACGCTGAGTACGCCGCCCCCACAACGGTGCCCTTCCATTTCCTCCCGACCACCTCCAGCCTTTCCCTAGTGAGGTGGGTCTCTTGCAGCAGGGCTATGTCTACGCGCATCCTCTTCAAATACATCATCACTTTGTTACGTTTAAGGTAGCTGTTGAGGCCCCATACATTCCAGGTCACAATTCTGAGATTAGCCGATGCCATCTAGTCGGTCTATCTCCGTCCCATCCCTCCCCATAATGTTCCCCATGTAGGGTCGCTTCCTGGCTCTTTCCCTTCTGTTAACAAACTGTGCCCCCCTCCCCCCTTCCCCAACCTCACACCATTGCACAAAACTCGCCCCCCCTCCCCACCAACCCCCAACCATAGGCCAGCTCCATCCCTGGATCTCAGGCCTACCCACGTCTGGACCCGTCTCGTAACCAAGAACAAGGACCCTGCGGGGTGTCACCAATCTAACAGTGACCTAACTAAGTGTACTACTATCGGGTGCAGAGGTTGCTCCCCAGGAGCTCCCAGTCATCTATTTAGGAGAAGTGAATTCAACGGGACCCGCCGGCAGATGCCGTGACTTCCTCCACACAAGCATAATATCAAACTATATTCTAGTCCCAATGTCATGGCTATGGCCTCACGGGTGCCTCTGCAGCGTGCTACTTATCTCCATCCGCTTCTGTCTGGGCATCCGATTCCTGTGGTTGACCTTGCATAGCCAGCCATTCCATCGCGTCGCTCGGCGTCTCAAAGAAGAGGGATCTGTTCTTATGAATCACCTTTAACCTAGCGGGGTAAAGCAACATGTAGCGGTGGCCTGCCTATCTGAGCCTCCTGTTCACCGTTCCAACGTTCATTCGACTCCGTTGTACAAGCAGCGTGTAATCCGGATACGCTGTTATATTTGCTGACCCCCTTTCTATCGTGCCCCCTTTCCGGAAAAATTCGAGAATCTTCTCGCGGTCACGATAGTTCAAGATCTTTGCAATCAACGGCCGCGGGGGGGCTCCTGGGGCCGGTCTCCTGGTCAGGGCCCTGTGCGCCCTTTCGACCGCGAACCCCTGAGTCAGCTCTCAGCCTGTAATCTCCTGAAAAAGCATGGTTTCAACGAAATCCGTGGGGTTCGATCCTTCCATTCCCTCCGGTACCCCCACTATGCGAATGTTATTGCGCCTGGCGCGCCTCTCCGCCTGCTCTGCTCTGTCCTCCAAATTGCCCACTCGTTGCACGAGGGCATGAAGTTCCTTGGCGTGTGTATTGCACGCCTCCACGGTCGGGGCCAACTCCTTCTCCAGTTCCCCAGTGCGCTCCGCGATCGTTCGCACATCCTGGCGCAACAGGTTCACTTCTTCTCGGACCGCTCCTATCTTGAGGTTTAGGCCCTCTTGTAACTCTTTCATGGCCAGGCCCAGCTTCGTCTCCCAGGCCACCTTCAAGTCGGCAATTGCTGCCAGCACCTCCTGGATAGTACCAGGTGGGTCTCTCGCTGCCGCAGGGGTTTCTTTACTCTTGCCCCCTTCCGCGCCCGAGGGCGACCTAGCTTAGGTCTCCATCATAGGCTGTTTGATCCGGGGTTGCACCACCTTGGAAGACATCCTGTTGCGTCGATTGGGCCCACGCGCCCATCTGTATCCTCGCGGGTTTCGCTCGCCGGCCCCTTCACAGCGAGGTTTAGCTGAACCTGGATTCACTCTGCTAGCTCGCCACGACCCATGGCCTCTGCAGTGGGGGCTCGTCCTTATGTTCTTGCCTTCAGCCCGAGGTGCATGCGACCCGTCTATCTGGTTGGGCTCGCCCACGTTCCGACCAACCTTGTCTTCCTCAGCTCGTCGGACCTTTTATGTCCCTTTGCCCACAGGCGGCCATCGTGGGTGCTCCCCTTCCTTTGCACGACCGCCACCTTCTTCGGGGTCTGGTTCCGTGAATATGCAGTCTCGCCGTTGGGGAGGGCACGCACCGTATGCCCCCCACTTTCATACGCCTTTAGATGCACCGTGGGCTCGAAAGTCCGCCAAAAACCATCACTTTTTTCCCAGGATCAGGATCGGATCATCTGGAGCTCCTCAAAGGAACTTCCTCTCACGTAGCCATCAAGCCACGCCCCTTAGTACCCTGACATAGTTGTAGTGGAGACAGTCAGACCAGACACACACTTACACCAGCCCTGTCACAGCTGGTCCTGCTCGAAGAGCTGCCAATGTGTGGAATCAAATTGCTGTGGCTTTATAATTGCGTGATTCTAGCAGTCATGATGCTAAACCAGGCATGGTTCATATTCCCATATTTATGTGCCACCAAAGTGTCTAGATTACGCAATCATTTGAATTTAGATCAGAGGTTCAGATAGTTAAAATTGGTAAGCAAATGGATACCAGGTATAATGTCCTAGGAAATTGGAAGGACCTTGTGTGATATTTACCACATAATATTACTTTAAATTATACTGATATGTTCCATTAATACATTATACTTTTAAAAACATTTCTTTTATTAAGTCCTCTTGACAACTGTTGTATAGTTCAAAGAAAGGTTCTTTATTTCCAGAGACACACGTGGTTCATAGTTTGTCCAGTTTGGTCTTTGGACCATCTTCAGGGACTCAATTCTACAAAAATAAATAAATAAGACCATCGCTGAAATGTGATGCTTCAATAATGTTGTCATGTCTGAATTACAATTCAGTTTTTCATTTTATAAAGTTGTAAGATCTTTACCTGACTGCTGTGTCATGGTAAACATTGATTTGTTGTCATCTAGAATTCTGGTAAGCATACAGCTTATTTCTTGGGGATCTTTGATCCTGAAATGGAAGTGCGAGTATGTATCCCTGCATACACTTAACTTACTCTATATACAGTTATGAAAACTAGGAAATAATAGATGAATGTTCCCTACCTGCTCACTGGTCTATGGAGTATTCTCTCCTATGTGAGGTAGTTGTGGCCTGTAATAAGGTCGTTCAATTAGTTAAAAGGTTCTCATTTGGTGAGTCTCATAGATTTACTCTTACAATTAGTTCCATTTCATTTACCACAATATTCCGATATGACCATCTGAGACTGGAGAGATCGCTCGTGCAAGTTGATCCCCCGTGTCAGTATGAATTTATATGCTTGAAAATGGTGCCAGCAACGTCATTGTGATGACTTCATCGGCATGAAGATGTCATCACGTGCCGGCAGCCATTTTTGATTTGTGTAAATATTCTAAATTAGATATGATTCAAAGTGATTCAAATCATGTAGGTTTACATTCAAATCATATGAGTGTACATTGAAATTTAATTCCTACATAATAATTGCTTCAAAATATGTACTCTTTGAATAATGTTCTTGGAAATCGCACCGGCAACAGTGCTGTTATGCCGCCATCGTGTTGATGTTGTCATCGCGTCCCGGATTCCATTTTGGATTAATATAGACATTGGTAGAATGGATGGGATCAAGACAGTTCGAACAATCTGTTAAACATTTGATCAATGTGCAGACTATTAGTTTAACATGGTTGGACAACTGGCGTGCAACAATGTTGTTTCACCTCATGGTGTGTTAGGGCACACCGTTAAAATTAAATTTTGTTTAATGCTCTATTAATATGCGGGCTGTTGGTCACACATATTGTTATACAATAAGAAATATTCACATAGTTCAAATGAAGCAAGCAAAGTTACATTCCTCATTCAAGCCATTCGGATGTAGGGAATTCAGGGCATCTTTCCAGTATATCTCCCATTGCTCTAATCATTTGGAGAGCTTACATTCTCCTGGTTTTCTTTGAATTACTTCTAAGATCCGAAATCTCATCTGGAATATCTGGTGTTTGGCTTCCTGCAAATGGCGTGTCACTAGTGATTTAATATTGCCTGTATGAATATTGGAGCGGTGTTTGTTACATGTTTTTGCTTTTCGAATCGACTGTCCTACATAATACTTCCCACAGGGTCATTTAATACTGTAGACAATATTCTTGCTATTGCATGTCCTGAAAGATTAAGTGTATCTTTCTCCTTGAGTTGGGATGGAATAATAGGTGACATGGCTGCAATTGGAGAATTGTAGGCATGGAAAGGTTCCACATTGTGTTGTTCTTTCTGGTGGTTTGATGGTGTCACTCCTAACTAGCATATTTTTAAGGTTTCTGCTTCTGCTATATGCAAATACAGGGGGGCCCTTGTACAGTTCTCCTAATGTGCTGTCTTGTGCTAAGTGATGCCAATGTTTCTGAATGATTGTTTTGATTCTGGAACTCTGTATGGATTATTTAGATAGATCAGTGGCGGTTGTCTCTTGTTGGATACTGCAGGAATGTTGTGTCTCAGTAGCTACTGGTAGGTGCAGCTGATCTTTGAATCTGCTCTGTGCAGAGTCTTATTATTAGATCTCCCTTTCGGTTAAAGAATTCCATTCATAATTTTAACATTAACATTTTTTTAAAGCTATGGCTTCCACAGCCTGGAAGTTGGCATCTTGCCACAAGCACATGTTAAGTTGCCTGCTCCATCCACTGTAAAAGAAGTACAGGACTTCTTGGGTTCCAGTTTTCACAGGTGAATCATACATCACCTTTCTGGGGTCATGAACTTGGATAGTCATCCAGATGTGACACTACCCTTTATTGTATAAACAGGAGGCCTGGACAAACTTATTGCACAAACTTTAAAGCACCCAAATGTCAGGTGATTTAAAGAGGTTGAACATTGGAGAAATAGTGAGTGACACATGACCCAGCCAGAGGGTTAGAGTTGGTTTTGTGTACACAGAACTGCATGAAACATTCATTGATTTAAAGTAGATGAACAACAGAAATGCTATCACTAGAGAGTCAAGTATGAGGGTGGCACAACCGTCAATGTCAGTCTCTTGAAGTGAATAGGCAAGACATGTGCCACTGAGTGACACCTGGGAGGAGGTGACAGATATGCTAGGAATCTCTGGGGGCAAGTAGTGGGAGAGACAAACATGCCAGAATTTGCTGGGAGGACAAAGCAGAGCTTCAGGGAGGTGAGTGACACACGTCAGTGTAAATCTCTTGAAGCAAATGGCAAGATATGTGCCATCAGGTGACGCTTGAGAGGAAGAGTGGGAGGAGATCAGAATGCCTGCCGGTTGCTTGTGACAGAGACATTCTCTCCTGATTTTACTGAGAGGGAGCAGCAGAGATTTAGGGAGGTGGGTGACACACCAGTAAAAGTTTTTCCTTTGAAGCAAGTGGATGAGACACATGCCATCAGGTCGCACATTGGAGGAGGAGCAAAAGGAGCCAGGAATCCATTTGGCCAGCTTGTGGGAAATAAACACTCCCCTGATGTTAGTTGGAGGGCACAGAAGTGATTCAGGGAGGCATGTGACAAATCAGTCAGTCACGACTCACTTGGAACATCATGTCAGCATCAAAAGGTACTAGAGACGGGGGGGGGTGTTGTTCATGACCTTCTCACTCGTGTAACAGCACATGTTGTGTGTACTGGAAAGGCCAGAATTACATTTGGTCAATTGAAGGTATCATCCAATGCATGTGCCACACCGCATCACGCATTACTTTATGGTATGTGCTCCTGTACAACAAAGGGCATTGCACCACGATGATGACTATCCACCAAGACTGCCAGAGCAGGTCGCACTTTCTATTTTTCCTTCAATTAAAGAGCAAAAAGGAGGAGGAGTACAAATCTTATCTACTGAAGATAATGGAAGAACAACACACAGAGCTTTTGGACAGAAGAAGAAGCTTAAAAATCCCAGTTCTCCATCTCTACCCCAAATCCACTGTTAAGCCAGATAATGATGATGAGTATGAGCGACCTATGTGAAAAAATATTTTTTTACTGCAAAGCCAAAATGTTACATTTTTATTTTAACCCATTTCACTGCATACATATGAGGGGGAAACCCACCGCAACCCCCTCATACCCACATATTTATTAGCACCTTAACCAAGCCCCCCACATATATATGCAGTGAAATGTGGCTAAATAAATTTGATATTTTGGCTTTGCAATGATGGTCTGCACAGTAATGGGGTGATACCAGTATGAGAAGGATGATAATCAATACAAATATTATGATTCATCAAAGTCCAGATTGGAAAGAGTGTTGTTGATGGTACCCCTCCCAAAGATGGCCGCCGCACTCTAGGCGAATTCGAGTGGTGCCTTACCAGGCACACAGCAGCACTCCTGGCCCTGCCTGATTGGCCAGCTGCACCACATCTACAGCCATTGGACGCCGGCAGGCGAAGCCGGCCCTCTCTGTCCAAGGCCCTCGAGACTAAGGCTGGAGCCTGTTCTCTGCCTGTTACCTGCCATCTGCCAGACCCCCTGGTCCACCGTACGCACTGGCCAAGGTAACACTGTGCCTGTAATAACTACGCTCCGCGGAGCTCACAAACTACCTTTAATTACACTCGCATTCGCATTGTGTTGTGCCCTATGGTCGCCTAGACCACATTCGCATTGTGTTGTGCCCTATGGTCGCCTTGACCACATTCGCATTGTGTTGTGCCCCATGGTCGCCTAGACCACATTCGCATTGTGTTGTGCCCTATGGTCGCCCAGACCTCATTCGCATTGTGTTGTGCCCTATGGTCGCCCAGATCTCATTCGCATTATGTTGTGCCCTATAGTCGCCTAGACATCACTTGCATTGTGTTGTGCCCTATAGTCGCCTAGACATCACTTGCATTGTGTTGTGCCCTATGGTCGCCCAGACCTCATTCGCATTGTGTTGTGCCCTATGGTCGCCCAGACCTCATTCGCATTGTGTTGTGCCCTATAGTCGCCTAGACATCACTTGCATTGTGTTGTGCCCTATGGTCGACTAGACCACATTCGCATTGTGTTGTGCCCTATGGTCGCCCAGACCTCATTCGCATTGTGTTGTGCCCTATGGTCGCCCAGACCTCATTCGCATTGTGTTGTGCCCTATGGTCGCCCAGACCTCATTCGCATTGTGTTGTGCCCTATGGTCGCCCAGACCTCATTCGCATTGTGTTGTGCCCTATGGTCGCCCAGACCTCATTCGCATTGTGTTGTGCCCTATGGTCGCCCAGACCTCATTCGCTTTGTGTTGTGCCCTATGGTCGCCTAGACCACATTCGTATTGTGTTGTGCCCTATGGTCGCCTAGACATCACTTGCATTGTGTTGTGCCCCACCTATATCGCCAATGCCCCCTACCCGCCACTCCTCTGTATATCAGCCTAGCCCTAGCATGCTACTTTGCCTGACTGCGATTATGTTCCCCTTCTGTGTCATGCAAAGTAACACACCTTGCACTGGCAACAGTTACCTAGCTTATAACAATGGTTTAGTCAGACCCGCCTGCCCAAGACATCACCCGATTACCTGCCCTACTCCATTCCTGCCCTCTACACCAGCCTTCCTCCCGGATACTAAATCCGCCCATCCCACCCATAGCCATGCACACGCTCCGCATGTCCCAGCTAATACACACCCAGCTGTCTATAAGCTGAACCCCATTAACACGAGAGTATCATGCCCCACCATTGACTACAACACCTCTTCAATAGCTAACCCTACTAACTCCCGTAACACCACCCTCATCCCTTCCGATCGGAATACTAGACTTGGCGCCAGAACCTACCATAGACCTGGCAAAGGCCCAGCTAAATCACTCAATAAGACTTACCCTCACACTGTAACACCTATCAACACCATCCATCCCAGTCCTAAAGGAGCTCTCCTAAATGTCAGATCATTAGTCGCCCATTCCACAGAAGTCGCAGACATTATTCTAACAAACAACCTGGACTTCCTTGCGGTAACCGAAACTTGGCTGCACGATGCTGCAGGTCCATCTCTCGCCCTAGCCATACCTGATAACTACACCATCCTTAGAGCAGATAGACCGAACGTTCGAGGAGGTGGTGTAGCTATTATCTTTAAGTCCACGCTTGACATCAGACTATCCTCTGCTCCCCCACTCAAATCCTGTGAACACATTACAGTTAAATTTCAAACTTCCCCTAAAAGTACCATCACGATACACCTAATTTACCGACCCCCGGGCCCACCTGGCTCATTTGAGGAAGACATCACCTCACTAGTTGCTGAAAGTTCCAAACCATCAGCACAAATGATTATACTTGGAGACTTTAATCTTGGGTTTAACGACCCCCTAGACACCCCAGCCACTGCCCTGGCCATGGCATTGATGAGCATGGCCTCCAACAACTCTGCTCCAAACCCACCCATTCGAAAGGTAGAATCCTCGACTGGATAAATACCCTCAATTGCAACATTACTATGAAAAATCCTATACGACTCATTTGGACTGACCACTACCTCCTCCCTTTTGACATTCTTACCAGTAATTCAGCACATAAAAGGCCTATCATTGCACCTGCTTGCCCTACCAGGAAAAAGAGCAATATCACAGCAGAAGCCTTAATACCCCTAGTGATCCCTACTTTGAACGCACTACCTGTTACAACGGACCTGAACCAATTGGTCAACGTCTACAATGAGTCCATGGCCAATGCCATTGACATCATTGCCCCACTGAAACTGCGTAAAGGGATACCCAAAGCGCACCTGAACACATGGTACACCCCGGAGCTCAAAACCCTCCGTCAACAAAAAAATAAACTCGAAGCACTATGGAAATCAGTGCCTTCTGTAAATAACAGAACTAATCTCACCAACATCTCCACCCTCTACAAAAATGAGATTATACGTGCCAAGAAAGAATCTCTCAATACTAGGATCTCCCAGGCAAGCTCTAGTACTAAGGAGCTCTTTAACATACTAAAGGAATTAGAAAACCCCATTACTCCTACCGACTCCTGCACCAAGGATAAACCTTGGTGCACAGGGATCCAGAATGCCCTAGCTAACAAAATCTCAGGGCTCCAAACTAAAATCAACAACAAACGACAACAACTCACCCTCGATCCTACCTCCACCCCTACTCCCCCCCCACTCACTGCCACTAGTTCAGGCTTCACCTTCAAAAAAGTATCCATATTGGAGGTTCAGAAAATTATAGCATCCCTGAAACCATCGAACTGCAAGGGGGACAGCTGCCCCGCACAGATTATAAAAGATGCAGCTAGGGATCTCTCCCCTTTTATCACTAAATTAATAAACCTGTCCTTCGCCAATAACATGGTCCCCAGCAATCTGAAACAGTCATGGGTCCTACCTCTACTAAAAAAAACTACTCTCAACCCTGACATACCCACGAATTATAGACCTATTACCACCGTCCCATTCCTACTAAAAATCCTAGATAAAGTGGCTTATCTACAAATCCAGGACTACCTCGAGACTAATCATCTACTAGGAGTTCGCCAATCCGGCTTTCGACCACAACATGGGACAGAAACAGCCCTTGTTGATCTCAAATGCCAGATAGACGAACTCAAAGACAAAGGCAAGGCTGCCATCCTTCTACTCCTTGACCTCTCCGCCGCCTTTGACCTGGTCGACCATAAAATCCTGTGCAACCATCTGTCTCTGGCAGCACACTTCTCCCACTCTGCGGTCACATGGATCCAATCTTTCCTGGACAATAGAACCATGCGGGTCTTCTCTCCCCTAGCAGCGGCTGACCCTATCCCCATCACCTGTGGTGTCCCACAAGGATCCTGTGTCTCACCTACCCTATACAATATATTCACTAAGCCCCTATTCGACAAGCTGGACAATCTGGGTGTCACCTACACAAACTACGCAGATGACACCCAGATACTCCTCACCTTATCAGGTAACTACAACAAGGACGCCAAATGGATCAATGAAGTCTTTTCCATCATTCAGGCATGGATGGCCACACATGGCCTGTGCCTGAATGATGACAAGACCGAACTGCTTCTTGTCGGCTCACCTAACACTATCCGAAAGCTCTGTCCCGGCTACACTAGCTTCACTATTGACGGTAACACCATACCCATCGCCAAGAGCGTAAAAACCCTCGGCTTCTACCTAGACACGAACACCAACCTAGCTAAACAAATCAATATGACCGCCTCAGCCACTGCCTACACTGGCAAACTTATCAGGGCCTGTAGACCATTGATCTCCCCTAGCAATTGCCTCATCCTAGCCAGAGCACTCATTCAATCTAAACTGGATTACTGTAACAGCCTCTATGTAGGTGCCAACAAAACAGTAATCAATAAATTGCAAGTCCTACAAAACAATGCACTCCGTGCCGCCCTCAATATTCCCAGAAGGGAACACATCTCCGCCACCAGAACTGCCTGTAAATGGTTGTCCATACAACAAAAAATAGACCTGAAAACTATATGCCTTACATACAAAGCCCTCAATCATCTTGCCCCGCCCTACCTCTCTAACAAATTTACATTAAGACAGAACACCAAAACCACCAGATCGTCCAACACACTACAACTAACAGTTCCCAAATACTCCCTCAAAAGAGCCGGCGGATCCAGCTTCCCAGCTCTGGCATCACAACTTTGGAACTCCATCCCACTGGATATTAAATCTACACCCACCTTCCAACCCTTCAGAACCAAGGTCATCTCCTGGTTAATCAACAAATAACCGTCCTACCACATATGTATGCACACCCAATCTCCAATCTTACTTATGTTGTTTGACCACTATTATCTATGCATTTCTGCCTTTTTGTTCAGCTCTCCTATGACCTATTACTACTGCACTATTGTCTGTTATTTGTAACCTGATGTTCAAAGCGCACATATATCCCTGGGTCAAGAGCGCTATATATAAATAAAATAAACAAATCAGCAATACTGAGGAGGAAGTTGAGAATGACATCACAGATGCAAAGGCTATAGTATTAATATAAGCTCAACACAACTCTGCATCCTAAAAAAGTACACTGGCTATCTAGCCAGGATACTCTTCGCAACTGCCTGCATCATGTATGAAGTAACTTCTGCCCAAACACTAGCCTATCTAGCCACAAACCTCACTGGCTTGGGTTGGCACTCCCCACTTGAACCAGACCATTGCGAGGCTCGAGACTAAAATGGCACACAAAGAGAAAACAAGGAAACAGGTTTTTGAATCCATGTATTGTCTCATGAGGATCACACTACTTATCAAACTTTCTAATGTTCTATCACAAGGAACAACATCCTCCAAAGGTTCTTACATTCTCCCACAGTGCACAGACACTAAGATTCTTGGGTTCTCCCACAGTGCCCAGCCACCCCTTAAGGTTCACATGTTCTTCCACAGGACACGGCCACTCCTTAAGGTGCTCATGCTCTCACACAGGGACACAGCCATTTGATGAGGTACTAAGGTTTTCAAACAGGGCACACAATCCTTCTAAGGTTCTCAGGTTCTTACATAGGTCGCGGCAACCCACTAGCATTCTTGGGTTCTCTCACCGGAGGAAGCAACCCACTAACGTTCTCAGATTCTGTCACAGAGAGCAGCTGCCCACTAAAATTCTCATGTTCTCTCACCCAGCTGGGTGAAGACCACTTCCTCTGTGGTATAATGCATGCTAGTGCTGATATGTTGGGTGTATGAGGTGTCAGCTTCTAGTGGAATGCATGAGGAAATGTGGAATTGAGGGGGATGGAGATTCTGGGAGTGACGGTTGGTCCAAACTTCAGGATGGGAGCTCGGACTTGGAAGATGCATACTCCCTGCTTTCCTGTTTAACCATTTACTTGTAACCTGAAACAGAAAAGTACTATCCTTTTGTACTTACCTAGGTCCTGCTTGGTTCCTGCCTGTTGACTGCCTCTCCAGACACCCAGGATGCTACATATCTCTTAATGCTCCCCACGCAGACAAGGGCCATCCCATACTTCTCCTCCAGAGTACTTGCTGTGACTGCCACCTTATCCCACATGGGAAACATTCCCCCCTGCTCCTCTACTGACCCTTCCTCTCTGGGGTCATTGTCTAGAGGCCTGTGCACCTGCCTCCATGGGGATACTCAAAAGAGGCCCTGCTTTCCCCATTTCTGTGGTGGCATCCACTAAAAGGTCTTGTCTCCCCTGTTTCCTTGGGGTGTTCACAAAAGGCCCTGCTGCATCTGCCTCTGTGATAATAGTCAGGACCTTCTCTTATGGACCTTCCTGCTCCCCCCCCTTTCCTGATGCATCTCCAATGATGTATGGCCTCGGCTCACAAACTGGTGAAAATCAAACAACACAAAGCTCCCCCTATTCAAGTATCATGGGGGAATATTCCTCCTGCTGTGAGGTGGAATGTGCCATCGGCTTCTTTTAAAACCATCCTCTTCCCTTCCCAGCATCACAAACACACCACGAGAACCAAAAATGGCAACTGGCAATGAGAACCAAAAAGTGTGAAACACCAAACGGCTGAGAGAACCAAAGCCCAACCCCAGGATTATAACAACTGAACAAATCCTAATAACTAATATACTATACAAATAGAAACAACATTGATAAACCAAACAATAAACCAACAGAAGAGTAAATTGGGAGATGGGACAACAGCAACAAACATGCAAATGGGAACTGGGAAAGGGTACTTTTTTGTGTGTGTTTTGGGTGATGGAATTAGGGGCAGGAAACTTTTTGGGGCGTTTTCATATTTATAACGGGACACAAAAGAAAAAAGACACAAGAGGAAAAGGCAATGTTTTTTCTTTGTTATATGGTGAAAACCAACGGATCACTATCAACACAGAAAACAGATGAAAAAAAATAGGGGCCCACACATGTCTACAAAACACACTAATGACCAAGAAACTAGACAAAAGACCAATGCTGTACAACTATATTTGCTGAAAACTTGTAAAAGCCCTTCTCCAAAGCACCAGAAACCCTCCAAATGCCTGCCAAGTGGGTGCCTGCCCTGTGTACTCTTTCCCTTGCAGCCTAGAAAAAATCCTAAAGTCACAGAAATTAACAGGGCCTTATATAGAGGATCAAACCTCCTTAGGGGATTATAGAGCTCTGATTGGCAGAATTAACTTGAACAAACTCAATGAATCAGCCTGAGAGGACTCTAATTGGCTAGATGAACTTGGTCAAGAATACTTTGATTCAACCTAACATCCATGGCTTGTGATTGGAAAACAAATCATCGCTGTGGAGTTTAATCAAAGGCCCCAAGCCAACAGCACTGAAGGGACCATTGGAAAAAGGGCCTGCCAGCCTTCATAAAAAAAGTAACAAAACCTTCACATTGAAAATGGGCCTATAAAGGCAGACTGTGGGGTTTCTGCAAAGGAAGTGCCATGTGAAAAAGACCTACCTGTCATTACAAAAAGAAAAGCAGCATTTTAATTCACAGTGGCAGAAGATATTCAACGGCCCCTTTCCCATGGAAAGCAGGATTTTCAAACACTGACACCAAAATGACTTTGCATGGGTGTTTGCCGTTTAGAGCAAGACAACAGAAAAATATTCCCCAGCCAACATAAAGATGTCAGGGAAAAGGCTTAGTGTGCGTTGACCAGATGTGATGTATATTATGCTTCACATGCAAAATACCGGCAACATTTGAAAAGAAAAAGGCCACTTTGTTTCCATGGGTCACATGAAAAGTTAATTTAGGCCGAGGCAGACCCTGTTTCTTCTTGTTGGGCAAACTTCACAAAGGACTCCCTCACTGGAATCCTGGCTTGCATACCAGCTGTTACAACTTCAATAAAGTGTGGCCTGCTAGGAGGTTTTGAAAACAAACTTTCCCCAGACTTTGTATCTCTGAAAGCTCATGTCTGTGCAGGGCAAATGGCCTAGCCAGTGCACGACTGGAATGTAGGCAGGAGTTGTGAAAAGAGGGGCTGTAATCAGAGCTGAACTCTGAGAAAAGTGCAGACAATAGAAGCTTTTCAGATAGAAAGGGTGGTCCCCTTCAGATAAGAGGACAGGACGGCAGATGTCTGCAGTGGGGGATATCTGTTTGACCACTGCATCCCAAGTATTCACAACCTGCTGCTTACCAACTTCAAACAACAAAGAAACTAATTAAAAAAATACTCTGGTCACAGGCTGGCCAAGAGTGGCAAATGGCCTGGGGACAGGAGAGCTTGAATTTGCATAACATGAGGATTTCCTATTAATTTAAAAGGACTATTATAACGTATGCATTTTTCTCAGCAACCATAAGTGGTGCTGCCTTCATTTATGTGTAATTTTTCGGATATTTCCCATGCGATTTTGGTGAAATAAAATTCATCCACCTGTGACTTAGGGAATTGTTATGGCCAGCTAATAGGTGTTCCTGGCTGCTCTGCACATGTCCTGAAGAGTTGGTGGACGAGTGGAGGGTGACATTAGAAATGTGGGGAGCGTATTGCATGTTCGTAACTATTGTGCTGTATGTATAAATAGTGGGAAATTGCCACGCAGCCGTGCATTATGGTGCATACCCATCTGTCGTTTTATTTAATTCCCTGTGATAAACTGAATTGGAATATATATAGATTATGGCATACTAGTAAATCCCAAAGTTTTGGCACATAACAACTGTTAGGGAGAATTCGTCAGAATGGCTAATTTCCCTTACCTACTGAGTCCCTCAGCAGCTTTGCTGGATTTCTAAGATTTTTATTTTTTTTTACCTGGTAAGAGTGTGAGCTTTTTTTCCAACTCTTACATGTGTTTTGCTGTGTGTTTTAAATGTTTGTGTTCATAGACTGTGGAGTCTCACTTACTCCATAGGCATCATCTTTTTACTGTGTGTCACACAGCACCTTTAGTGAGTGACACATGGTTGTCTTTTTAGACTTCCCACTCTAAACTCCATTTTCTGGGACTGACTACTGTCTGTCAGAACCTGTAAAGTTGCCATTGACTTTACTAGTCGTTTTAAATTTACAGACCCAGTACAAACTATCTTCCATAGAGTACTGGAAAGGGTTAATAGTTATCCCTTTTTGTCTGTATCTCATGGAACATTATTTTGTTCGCCTTTCTCTAAGATTTGGCTGATGGCAGTGGTATCTACCATTTTTATTTACTGCGAGCTGTGAAAATAGCCTCGATACTGTTAGAGGCTATGGTGGAAGCCTCGAAATTTAATTCACTGAACCCCTTTTAATTTTATTTGGTTCTGGTTGGGTTTATTCACCATTTCTTTTTGTAAAGGTCTTTCTCGTGTTTTACTCTGTGCGCCAAACCAGGTTTGGTTCCTTTGTTCAACTTCCTTTGGCGGGCTTCTGCTCAGAAGCCCTCCTTAGGTGCCTGAGTGTCTGGGTGGCAGGATGTGAGGGAGGGGTTTGATGCCCCCTGCACAGGTCGCACAGGGTCACACTCTAGTTTGATTGGCTAGGTGGCTGTCCTTCTAGGACAGCCACCCTGCTGTGTGATTGACAGCCATGCTGTGTGAATGGGGGAAAACTGCATAAAAGGCAGGTCTCTGGGACTTGGAAGGCAGAGTTGCCACTGGATCGAGAGAACCAAAGAGAAGCTGAAGGAGGAGGACTACTGCAACTACTGAACCTCCCGGTGAAGCCCTGCTGCGGGTCCGAATCGCCTGAAACTTCGATAACAGGGAAGATCTGCAAGGAATCTTCTCCCCTTGAGCTGGTGGGACCAACCAGTTCGCCAAACGCCAAGCAAGGTCTCCCTCTCCTGGTGGAATTTGCTGTGCATCGCTGCAGTGAACCGAATAGCCAGGAGGACCGGACCCTGTTTGGGTTTTAAGGAGCTCACCTTTTATTTGTCGATTGTCTCTGCTGCTGGTTTCTTCCCTGGGCAGTGCAGGACCCTCAAGTCTTCCTTGTTCTTGTCAGTCTGACAGTCGCTGCAGGAACTGTAAGCCTTCAGGACCTGCCAGGAACTTCTGCCTCAGCTACAGCATTCTTCTTCTACTAAGGTACTGTTCAAATCCGGTTGTTCGTTCCGTCTGACCATGGTGAAAGTGTTTTAAATCTTTTGCTAATCCAAGGGCTTGTCCTTCTCTACTCTTTTAAATAACTTTTCTTCCAACCAACTTGGTTTTGAACTCTTGGCAAAGACTTAACCGCAAACTACTCTCAACTGTGTGATCCACTGCAAAGACACTGAACCATTAACATTGGCCCGGGCCTATTGATTTGAATCCTAGTTGTAGTAAACCTTTTCTAGATTGCCCTGCTTATTACTTGTTGCTGCTGCTTGACTTTGAATAACCTTGTCTTTCCCTCCCTTTTTAAATAGCTGCAGTGCCATTTTGCTCACACTTCATTTTGAGCTTAACTTGAACTGCTTGCGTGTTGTGTAGTATAGTAAGATTGTGATTTTCTGCTGCTTTATATTAGTGAACTGTTTTATAACTGATGGTGTAAATAAATGTATATTCTTTTAATCAGAAACCTTGAATTTGTGTTTGTTTGAACCATAGTAATTGCTGTCTTTTGTGTAACTTCTGATACTGCTCACTTTACTCTTGAGATAAGTCTGGCTGCTCAGCCATCACTATCACTTTACTGTGTAGTACAGGCTTGTAGCAAAGGTGAATTTGTACTTGTACTTGTAGTCTTAATTGTTTGTGGTGTTCCCAAAGGGCACTGCATATGATTCTGTCTAACAACTACTTTTTTGCCAAAATGTTGACATGGAAACAAAAAAGGATTTCAAATGGGAGTTGCTATATGTCTGTTCCAGACTCCTACAAAAATCCTTGAAGAGAGGCTTGACTTGGGGAGAGAGAGAAGGGTAACTGTCGAATCCTGGTTGTGAGAATTCTTGCAGGCCATTGCGCAATAGTGAAATGTTGATGGTATGGGATCATCACTAGTATATGAAGTGGATCTGCTATGAGAGAAGGGGGAGAACTGCTAGAAATTACCATATGACAGCCGCAAGGAAACACCAAAAGGAGATTTTGCTGAAATAGCATCTTGGTGGAGTTGTCTATTGCTGGGAAGCCAATTGGGCCCTATGGTGAAGAGCTAGGGACCATCCTTGAGAGTGGAGTGACCAGACCCCTGCCCTGTCCTCCCTGAGGGTCCTGAAATGTTGCTAGCATTCCTGAACTTTAAACATAGGTTTTCAATGTAAGTAGAATTGAGCCCTTTGAAGCCAAAAGGTGGGGAATCTGCTTGCCTTCAATCCTTTCCCTTTATAGTGGTTGGGGTGGGGGCAGGGTGGACTGTGTAGATCCTTAGCCTATTTAGCTAAACATATTTATTTAATTAATTCCCTTTGGCAGAACAACACAGGGTATTTTTTGTTAGAATTCTAAATTAACAAAGCTCGTTCCCAGTGTTTGCTGAAAACGATATATTGTAATGTAATTGGGTAATCCTTTTCCTGTTAACCCAAACTTCTTTTAGGAGGAAGGGTGCCTTTGTCTATAAACTGAAACTAAAACAATCCCTAAGCTGCCAGCTTCCCCCAGCACAGGCCTTTAAGTGGAGCGAGGTCTGAAATCCCAAATTCTTAAAGCATCCTAATTGTTTCTGTCCAGCTTCCCCAACACAGGACTTTAAGTGGAAAGAGGTCTGAAATCTAAAATTTTGAAATCATTCCAATGTTTCTGCCTGGCTTCCCCAACACAGACCTTTAAGTGTGGGGGGACTGAAAAATAAACTGTTGAAACACCCCGTGTTTATTTCAATGTAAAAGTGTGGGTGAAATAACAATTGACATATGCATTTGTACAAATCTGTAAACCAAAATGCTAGCCTTTTTAAGCGGCCAGGAAAATCAAAATTGCACAGGACTGCATGTGTAAATTGATTTTGTTCATTGAATAGTTTTGGTTGTTTCTAGAATTGAAATCGGGATAAAGTAAAGTACTGAGATTTGTGTTTTCAACTTGTGGGATATATTTTTGTAAAAAGAAGTTTAATTGTGAGCCACAAAGAAGGTGGCATGTGCAGTTATGGTGTGATCTCCATTACTTAGAATTCAAATAAATCCAAATAAATGTTCTGCACACCGGCCTAGTTCTTGGCTCATCGGTAGATCAGGTGGAGAGGTCCAAGGGGTATTAGATGAATCAGAAATAGGTCTGAACAAAGAACTGACATTAAACAGTTTGTTGTGTGACACCTTGATTGGGGAGGAAAGGAACTCCCGGTGTTGAGGGTGGCCTCCCAATAAACTGTTACATCGCAAAAAGATCCGGAATCCATAGCCAATTCATTCTGGTATTTGTCGGTGTCAAAAACGCATTCCATGTCTGCAGTAGAGGTGAATGTTTCCAAAAAGATTAGAGGGGCCTGGAGAGTTTGAACATACTTAGTTATCATATTTCACTAGTTCTGTACTACTGAAGTTGTTGTTCTCTTTCCGAATCATCCATAAAGGCAAAACTTGCACTGAGTATTTTTACTTTCAGAGTAATTGAAGGAGGGTTAACAGAAATCCACTATAGCCAATACCTGACTGTTGGCTGCAAAAAACAGCTTTTCATGAATGGAGGCACTACCTTTGAGGGTCCATCAGAATTTCACCAAATGTCATATCATGTGTAAGAGCTGTAGTAGAGCACACAAGGCCTGTCTGGTTATTGTGTCCCTTAGAGACATCACTTCTGCTATGGCATACCGGATAACTAGAACCTACAATGGAATTGCTCAAAGTATATAAGTATACTACAGTTTTAGTAGTTGTTGACGACTAAAGAGCCTACATTAAACCATTCAAAGTTGTTGCCACCGGAGGTCGTTTAGATGATAGGATAGTACAACATACTATATGCCTACATAGCATTCAATAACGACAGGTCTTAGATTGGTGAACCTAGATTGCATCTAATTTCGGGCATGTGATCTGTGAGACCTTTGGCAAGAATAACTAACTACCTGTCCACCAGTTTTCATCTCAATCTGGGCATAAAGACAAAGTATGTCAATCAGGCCCAAGATGTCGCAAAGAAACAGACAACCGTTCTCTGAAACAACTGAGCTGCATCTGGGCACATTGTGTATAGGCGCTATATAAATAAACCATCATATCATATCATATCCAGACGCTGACGTATGCAGAGCGAACCAGTGTGAGATCCATAACTTGAGGAGAAGCAACAGACGTAGAAATATCTGTCGGTCCATGATCACAGGACTAACTCAGTCCAACCCACGCTAGATACTATAATACAACAACCACTGAGGCAAAGAAACAGCAAGAATTGTTTACCACGGGACACGAGGAACGTCTGCAGTAGCCATGATCACCAGGGATACTTTACAGCTACCTAACTACAGACATGCTGCTTCTGACACTCTCCCATCTCTTTCTAAGCAAACTTCTTAGCAAAGATCTTCCTCTGCAAATATTTCATGACTTCACATACCTGACTCTGATGTCCTAATACAGGAGATAAATATTTCAAAAATACTGTCTAAAAAACAACCATGAATTGATACAAATTATCAGAAGAAATTTTAAACATATGAATTGCTGAAAAATGTATGGAGCATTAGAAGACTTAAGAGCATCAATCAATATTCAAAATGACCGATGTGAATCCTAAATCAGTTTTCCCCTTATCTCTAAACTTACCCAAAGGCGGCGATAGTTCTTCCTCTGGAGAAATACAGTAAAAACTACTTGACACAGATTCCAGTATATCTTATCAAACGTAACAGATAATAATGCCTTACGGTAATGCTATACAACCTTCTGTAATCCTCAGAGCGGAGCAAGACATTTTGAAATCCCAATTAGGGAATTTGATGGAAGTCAAAGTCACCTAAGTAAGTACTTATACTAGTGCTCCTTTAAGAGTGTATTTGTCTGTTTCTGAGCAAGTTTACATTTGTCCAAAAAGAACAACCGATCTCAGGTCAATCTGAATAGCACAAAAACACTCCCAATGAGAATGAACACATTTAATAAAAAAAACATATAGGGCCTCATCACAACTGGGTGGTATTCCAGATGTAAATCCACTGGGATATTGCCAAATGCAAATAGCGTTACTGCAACTCGGTCCAGCGCTATTAGCATTGTATCCCGAGTTGCAGTGGGGTGGTAAGTCCCCATTCATATTGGGTCCAGACCCAATGGGGCATTTCTGGCACTATTGCCATGGCGCTAGTAGCACCACGGTAATAGCACCGAAAATGGGTGTAAAGTGACTACATTTACCTCCAGCTGGAAGCGCCCAACTTGTGATGAGACCCATAGAAACTCATGATATGGATAAGGAGCAGTTAATACAGTAGCAATTTCAAACATTATTTTGGGAAGGTGATGGGTCCACTAATATGTCACCCAAAGATGCCACCTGGGGACATTTCACAAGTCTTTATTCTAAGTACTAGGGAAGTATCAGAGGATCAGCTGCTCCCAGACTGCTGAAACAGACACTCTAACCTCAACAAATGAAACTTATAAGACAAAGTTCACTTGTCATATAATCTACACTTCGGCCTGTTGAAAGGCAGGAGTGGCAGCCCTAGAGAACGCTGGGTAAGAAAGACAGGGCAAAGGAAAAAATACTTGACCTACACCTGAGAGCTAAAATATTGTCTGACATACTATGTGCCCTGATTCCCTCTTGTCGAGTGACCTCTGTTGAATTTATGTATTATTTTCCCATCTCCCATATGCCTTTAGTGAAAGTAACAGCACCTCTCCGCTCTCTCAATGTTGTAGCGCTAGACAGAAACTCTGCTGCCAATGCGCACGTTTTTGCCTGAGCCGAATGCATCGTGACGTAAAATAAGCAGACTGGTTTCATAGTCAATGCATTATTCAGTTAATCTTGTGACTTGGAGGGTAAAGGGAAAAGTGTATCAAGGACCCTACAGGTCGAGCACCAGATACCAATCGCCTTGCCACCCAGCACTCATTTTATTTTACATTTTATTTGTCTAAAATCAAACAAGGCTCCACGTGGATGGTTGGAGTCCCCCCCCACCTTTTTTATTGGGTGGACGCAAGAAACATTGACTGTCTTTTTTACATCGACCTCGGGACTCGAACCCACAGTCGCCAAGTTCGCAGGCCAGGGACTTTGCGACTGCACCAGATAAACTGATGAAACATGACACACAACTAAAGGTGAAATGTCACATTTCGGGACTGCATGTTCCTGGAGTTTAAACCATGCACACCTTTTAACGTTTTCAAAACACTATTAGAAGAAAATATCCTCCCTTGGTTTTTTGTGTGTGTTGATTTTATGAAAGGCAAATGCCATTCGTTCTGCGCAATTTGTATGGTTATGCAAAGCCAATTGAATGGCAATTGCATATTTTGGATTGATATGCTAATTTCTGGTGACATCACATTCCATTGGTATGTTAATGAGTCCCTCACTTTTTTTTTGTTTAGGACTCGACCCCAGAAATTAAAGATTAAGCCACAAACCGTAGAAATTGGAATATACAAGCGCTACACATCTTCATATAATGACCGTGTCATAGGCAATACAACAAACTGTTGGTATGTGTACATTTAAAAGTACTGTAAGAAAGGTAAGAAATGAAAAAATGCAGCCTAAACCAGAGATGGCACAATAGACACAAATGTGAGTTATATTTTAGCCAAAAGACAAAAATGTCATTGGTTGTCTACGACTAGTTTTTGTATTTTTAATGAAAATCTATTTAATTACTTGAACACAGAAGCACCAAAATAATATTAACAAGCACAGTTTTGGCTTTGTGTAGGCGTGACATCTGTATTTTCCAGGCACTGCTATAATGATGCTACTGGGCCGCCTCAACATATTATGGAGGTTTCTATCTAATGCCTATATAAGAACCAAAACTGTTGCCTTCTTCAATGCTTGTTTTTAACAGTAATTCAGTGCAAGGAACCAAGCACAGAGTAAGACTCAATGAGATCCCAAGGGGATGTGTTTTTGGTGGGGAAGGGCAGGTGTTGGTTGGGAATGGCCCTAGGGATTAGCAGGGCTATGAACAGTCAATGGGTGGCTACATATTAAAACAACACCCACAGGCTGAATATCCTTCGACACATTTCTTCTCTCTCCTATTTTCACATACAATGACAATAGTTTAATTTTACAGGCAGTGCTTTAAGAGAACACTAATAGCTAAAACTATAATGGAAAATTCAAAAAAGGTTCTGGTCCGGATGACAGTTGAACATAGCTCAATACAACAAAATGACCATGTGCAGGATTTTGATGGAGCCCAATGCATGGTGGTGTAAAATAAGCAGGCTCGTGACATGCAGTACACAACTAATCTCACAGCTTGAATGAGTGAGTGGAGAAGGCAAATGAGGACACAAACAGACATGCTCTACACTTTGTGATATCATGTGTGTGGCATAGGCAATACAGTACACTTGTGGATTGCTGGAAGGGAATGCTCTCACTGCTTCACAATCCATGCTGTTGTATCAGGGTCCTGCATGAGACCATGGGCAGTCCAGCACCGAAATGCTATGGCAATTCCCTTCTGAACAAGAGTACTAGCAGCAACCCCATGCACCTGTTTCAGCCTTGTTGGGCCTCATCAGTGAGGTGGAGCTGTGCCTTTCTGAGAACAGTGAGCAGGGAGTCCACGTCTGGATTCCCCCAGGTAACTCAGGGTGACCAACCCCAAGTTCCACCTCACTGATGAGGGCCAACAAGGCTGAAACAAGTGTAGTGGGGAATAACCACAGAACAGGTTATCATGCAATCTGGAAAGGAGAGCATGCTACCTTTTTTGAAAAAAATATTTGTAAGGAACTTGTGGTTGGTCACCCTGAGTTACCTGGGGGAGCCCACACGTGGACTCCATGCTCAGAGAGGCACAACTCCACCTCACTGATGAGGCCCAACAAAGCTGAAACACATGTATGGGGTTGCTGTTGATACTCTTGTTCAGAAGGGAATTGCCATAGCATTTTGGTGCTGGACTGCCCATGTGGGCGTGACAAAGACTGATATGCAAATGGTTATTTCCCATCTGTGAAAGGTACAGTGAGCAAAAAGCAATGGCTGCGAACTCTCAAAGTGGGAAAAAAACACAGAAGAGGTTACCATGCCATGTTCTTTCTGTAGAGGGTTGCCTGCTACCTTTTTTGAAAAGTGTTGAACATGTGGCTGCCTACTTGGGCCCACATGGGCCTAGCACCATATGCCATGGAGCCTACCTTGACCCCGGCCAATTTTTAATTCCCAGACTGAATGGCCAGCGGGGCCCAACTTTATACAGTCCAACAGGACCAACAGTGGAACGCATCCACACCTGCCAACTATCTGGAACAACCTCACCACTCAGTCAATGAACACAAACGTACTAGGTAACTCCTACCATGTCAGGACTAAAAATTCAGTAGCCTATATCTAAGGAACCTTAAAACCAAGTACCAATAGGTCAAACTAATTATATCTCCTCCTTTCGCCCCTCTCCTTTTTCCTCCCGAATACGGATTTACAATTTTAAAACCACTATATTATTCTCAAATAACATGTACTACACACGGTTTATTTACAATGTGAAATGATAAACTATTTCTGTATACACTAATGTCACATTATATCACAACTGTTGCACACATTGTTTAAATTGTAATGACTCAGCCTTGATAAACACCCTGAGAGTTAGAAACACGTGTTGGCAGACCACTTAAATCACCCTAACAATAAAATAGTATACAATGGATTACAAACAAGGATATAAAGAACAATAATCCTTTTTTTTCATGCGCAAGGTATCTGGGAACACAAAAGTACTAATCTTTGGGGAACCAAGTCTGCCTGCTCAGTAATTGTGAGCCATACTGAGTTAGGATAATGTTTAAATTCATATAATTCCCACTGTAACTCTCTGGGACCGTGAAAGGGACATCCAAAGCATTGGCAATTGGAACCTGTCCTTCTGTCCCCATCTGCGGTTCAAATGGCAGAGGTGCTCTGATGAGTCTTGGGTTGGAGGTGGTGTCAAATTTCACTGCAGCTAATATTTAGTCTTTTTCAGTGACACCCCGTCATACATTTTTATTGTATGCCACGCAATCAGCAAACGGCCTCTGTATCTGACGTAACTCCTTGCTTAAATCAACTAAGCTAACAGGGCCCATGCTTTATGGGCAACAGTGAAACGTGGGCTCCACAACCTGTCGAGCATGCCCCCTCCCCCCACGATCACCATGCTCATCCCCACAATCGAATATTAAGTTAACCACCGTAATCTAGGAATACACGAGGGAGAGAGTTGCACCAGATGTGCTACTAAGGAAAAGGGACACTTTTAGTTATATATAAACCAACCCACCCCTAACCTTGCCTAGAAACGAATCAATATAGTCGTGTATGGTTTTTACTGCTTTTGTATGTAGGAACGGGTGCTAACTGACCCCTTTTGAAGATTTTGTAGCCTGCGCAATGTTCAATGTTGATGTGAAAATCAGGAAGCCAGGCCACATTAAATACATGGTTGTTTGCTGATTGTACCTTCTGTGTCTTGGAGGTCTTTCAAATATATTTGCTGGGCATATTCCTCTTATGTAGTTTTCACATTCGAGTGTGTAGAAAATAACTGGGTCGCATTCCCTTTGTGGATGCCAAAAATGACTATTGACAGCAGTAATCTGCCACAGTTACTGTGCATGGTGTACATCCCCTATTTATATGCATTCCTGTACGGTACAGTCAAAAACAGTAGGCACGGTTTTCCTGAAGTAAAGGCAAAAATGAATGTGTATAATGTCAGTATTTACTCTGGACCTGGCCTGCATGATATAAGTATAAACTGCTGTTGTGAGTGCACTGTGGGGATGGAATGGGGAATGAAATGTGCTAAATGGTTGTTTTGTGGTTCATACCAAATAAACTGTTTGGAGTTAAGAACTTGCAGAACCAAAAGGAGGTTGTTCTGGACTGGCGTTTAGGCAACACAGGGACATCCTAGATGAACGGTAATCCAATATAATTCCTAATGGACTGATAATACGTTCATGACGAAGAGAGGAAGTGAACATTTGCAAAATAACTATGTGAAAATAAGCCCAACCAGACTGAACGCAAGTAAAATGGCCTTCTAGACCATGAATAAAGAGAAAAAGAAATGAGGACACATTTTTTCTTTAACAAAAGAATAGTAATTGAATGACTGCTCTACTGCCATCTTAGAAGCCTGAGGAAGTGAGTACCTCTTTCTTGCAAGTACTGAAGCTAATGTAGAATTTCTATTTCTTATACCAGCTGAAATGGCAGTTTACCACTATATATGCTGTTACTGTTGCGTTATGTACCCGCTCCACGGGCATCACCGGGGGGTAAAAGCGAGGGTAGTTAACGTGGACCCTGGGATGTTACCCCCCCGGTGATGCCCATACAACGGGTACATAAGGCCATTAGAAGCTGTCCCATGGGCTGGGACAGGGCTAATTTACTGTATTTTCGCTCCATGAAAGGGGTTCCTCGCGGCATCCCATTCACGGAACGGAAATACTGTTCCAAGATGGTCACCATGGAAAGGGAAGGTGGGGCTCCGTACAGAGCCCCTCTTCAATTTCCATAACTGCCATCGGGAGCAGAGCAGAATGTGTGGCTGCGGCGGCAAGTGCCGCCGCAGCCGAAATAAGGTAAGTGGGGGGAGGAGAATTTAAAAATGTAAAAAAGAAATGGGGATGAACGGTGGTGGGAAGATGGCAGTGTGGAGAGCAGGTCGTTAGGCGGGGTGGAATGCAGGCTTTCACCGGCGGTTCTAGCCCGCGTTCATAGCCACCTGATTGGATAGCTCCCCCCAGGGTGCTAATGCTATTGAAATACTTCTTTGCAATAATAAACTAATTGCTCTTTATATTTTTAGCGTTATGTTTATCTTCAGCTAATATCCTCCAAAGTACAGCAGCAATGTCCTCAAATGAAGAGATCATGGCAATAGTTTTACATAGAATCTTACTGATAATACAAAATCAATAACACCTGAGCTGGTGGGCTGGATGGTGTGGTAAGAGCCTGGGGCTGAAGGTATAGGCCCCAGAGAGCAGGTAGATCAGGTGTTATTGCTATTAGCACCCCAGGTTTTAAATTCATAAACCGTGGTGCTAAGAGCAATGTATTTTGTGTCAATGAACAGGATGCCTTGTTGCGTCCTGTTTATTGAAACATAAGACTTTCTTTAGATGTCCACAATGGATCTGGAAGGTGGGCTCCATACTGAGCCCCTCTTCCATGGCAGCCAGCAGAGACATGGAACGGCGGGGGTGCTGCCGCTGACAGGTCAGGTAACTGGGGCTGTTGGGTGGCAAGGGATGAGAGATTGGAGGGGAATGAAGGTGGAGAGTGGGGGAAGATGGCAGGGCGGGCGAAGCAGCCATCAGGGTTACTCAGAATGCAGGCTAAGATTGTGGGATTCAGTCCAGATCTGAGAAACCCGATTGGTTGCCCTGCCCGCCCTGGGTGCTAATTATGGTATATTTTCACTTATCAGATTCAAGTTCAATATGTAGTAAGATTCATGTTTAACTGTAATCATTTGATTAATCAGTGAAAACACATTTTCCAATGTATTGCTCTCCTTTTCCTCTTTTAGTTGTTTTGCCATTAGAAACCTTTATCATATTGGCACATATACACAGCCTCTTACAATGTAAAGGTCAGAACAATCATAAAACTGAGATGTAATAGTGGATCATGTCCTACGCATAAAGGTCTGTACTAACTGTAAGTGCAATTTATCTTTTATCTGACCGAACACAATGGCCTCCAGTTTAGGTAACATTTTCCAAATTCCTTTGAATATACACTAGAGTATATCAGTGAATAATTTCATAGCTTTATGACAAGACTGAGTTTACTCTGAATGTTTACCAGACATGCATAAAAAGCCTAGTATTTATTTTCTATCATGCACAATAGTAGTCTTCTTTTTTATGTTTGTCGTTTCTTTTGTCCTTTATTGTTGAAGATAACCACTATTTGGAATCCTCCTGAAGAAGCAGCCATCATGCAACGAAACTTACAAATAACAGATTTTAAAACTCAACAAATCGACATATTCGTGTATGGAATCAATTGAACAACACCAATATAATACATGGTTGAATCCTGAAAAACATCCTCAGATTTGAAGTAATGAAGAACTATGTGCTGAAAGCAGCCTTAAATGCACAGAGTTTCCCATTGGAAGTCGAGCAGAAGTAGGATGCAAGGCGCAAAGTTACACTGATGATATTACATTTAGAATCGGTGCAAAACTAAGGCTTTATTCTGCGTGTCTATTTTTGTCTTAAAATGAGTTGGTGTTGGATTGAGAACAATGCACTAAGAGGTCATTTAGGGCCAAAACAGATCTCCAGTTGGACCGAGGATAAAGGTAGACAAGGTTGTGCTGAGCCAAAAATTATTTTCTGTTAGACCAGAAAAGTATGTGTACTCATTATATTCTGAAACAATGATCAGACTCTAATAGACCATGCTTAAGACAAATACGTGTCCAAAACCTTGACCTGGCAAGACTACAGATAACTGGCTATGTTAAAACACGCAGACTGATAAGCTCTAGCTCTGTGGGTTTCTGAGATTCAATAAGTACCGCTCTGAACATATCCTGCCACCTCTTTTAGATGGAGGGTGTCACATTGTGACAGCTGGGGGACCAGGAAGCACGCCAAAACCACGTGATTTTGTTCACTGTGTTCATTTAGAGAGTATCTGAGATCGGCAAATTAAAGGGCAATAGGGAGATTCTCCTACAAAAGTGACAAGAACAAAACAACAGCTAGGATGCTCTTCCCTTGGTATGTGTCCTTCACTCTGGTTCTGGTATCAACCCTCTTTTGGGCTCTGATGTCAAAGTCCCAGTCCTATGATTTCCTGCAAGTTTGTTCTACCTCCCTCTTTTCTGACTTTGCAGGTTCGCTGGATTCCCATAGCCTCTTGTTTACCAATTCCTTAAAGTCCTATGGAGGTTGTGCCAGCTCCCTCCTTTTCTGTCCTTACCTGATTTTAGAAACAGGACTTCGAGGGTCCTGTATCCATGGACTAATGGTGTTGTCAGGTTTTGTGAGCCACCTGGTCATTGGTTACAGTAAGCAGGGAGAACTAGAGAGGTTTCCCTCAGGCAAGGTTGCCTCTTCTTCTGATGTTACCATCTTCTTCTCTACTCCTAATGTCACCAACTCCTGCCTCTCCACTCCAGATGTCCCTACTTCTTTCCTCTGCTCTTCGGTCTTCCCGCCTCATTTCTGTCCATTCCTATCAATTACCATCTCATTCCAAAACATCGGCAGTGTTCTCCTCTTCTGTAGCTAACTGTTATTCCACCACCTTAGAGCGTTCTGCTCCTATACTCCATGCCAGCATCTGGGGCTGCCTATATTTATAATCTGTTCCCTCTTCACACTGGTGGACCATTCCCTGAGGGTCTGGGCCTGCAAGGGGAAATTGAGTAAAGGCCGGGTCATTTGTGCATACTTGTGGCTGATCTGGGTGTGGGACCAAGCCTAAACCTTCCATTTTGGATTTTACACATTCTTCTCGGAACCTACATGTGGCTACCTGTACTAGGTTGGGGCCCGTGATGCCCCCGTTGTATGAATTCAGGGCTGAAAACACTTTGAACATTTTCTTCTCTTCTTCTCGGATTCCTTTGTGATACTGGGTGTACGGACAATTGGATACCATGTTTCCCAGGTGTGAAATAGTCTTGCCAGCGAACACTGATGATGTATAATTTCTTTCTGCATCAGTCTCCCGGTGTTCGGGAAGCTGCATGTTTGAAAGATTGTGTTTGCAGGACTGTGGAGTTCTCCAGGGCTCTGCATCCCCCTAAATGGGATTCTTCTGAAGTGGCGATGGAGCTGATATTTGTATCCACACCTGCACTGCTTTCATTTCGAGACCCAGAGAGGACTTCCCCTGAAGGAAAACCTTCAATTTGAGTTATGGATATCATTTAATTATGGTGATTCTTGTGCTATTGTTAGGGAGAATTCTCATAAATGTGCTAATTTCCCTTACCTTTTGAGACCCCCAGCAACTTTGTTGGATTTTTAGGACTTTAATTTTTACCTGGAAGTTTTTTCCCACTCTTTCATGTATTCTGTGTGTGTTTTGCTTTTGTGTTCTTTGAATATGGAGTTTTAGACAACTCCATAGGCATCATATTTTCTTGTGTGTCACATAGCACCCTCAGTGCTGTGGCACAGGGATGTCTTTCAGACTTCCCAAGGTTTAAATGCCTTCTCTTGGTCTGACTACTGTCTTCCAGTGAATGTAAAGTTAAATTGACTTTGCTAGTCTTTTTAAATTGCTAGACCCAGCACACACTGCCTTACAGCAGAGCCTAGAAAACTCATGTAGCACTCAAATGCTACCCTTTCCTCTAAGAATGGCTGGTGGCAGTGGTATTACCATGACTTTCCCGATTGCGACCTGTTTAAACACTCCGGTAGCTAAAATCCACCAGAGCCATGTTTTTCAAGATGGAGTCTGAGCCCCCTCTGTAAAAAGAGGTTCCGATCGACTTTTTTCACAATTTCTTTTTGGAAAGGTCCTTCTAGTGTTTGTCTGTGCGTGCCAAACCAGGTTTGGTCCCTTTGTTCATGAGCCTTTGGCAGGCTTCAGGACTGAAGTCCGCCCTTGGCATCTGAGTGTCTGGGGCAGACATGATGTGAGGGAGGTGCCCGAAACTCCCTGTGCTTAGACTCCTAGGAGACCCAAATGCACTCTGGCATGATTGGCTGGCTGACTGTCCAGCAAGGACAGCCACCCTGCTGGGTGAGTGACAGCTAGGCTGGAATGAATGGGAGCAAACTGTTTAAAAGCAGGTCTCTTGGACTTGGAAGGCAGAGTCGACCACTGGAACGAATGAACCGAAGACGAGCTGAAGGAAGAGGACTGCTGCAACTCCTGGCCCGTTGGTTTGCCCGGTGAAGCCCTGCTGCTGGTCCAAATTGCCTGAAACTCCCTCGACAGAGAAGCCCCTTCAAGGACGAATTCTTCCCTTGAGCTGGTGGGAACAACCAACTCGCAAGCCACCTGGAAACCATCTCCATACTGGTCGAATTTTCTTCAGAGTGCTGTTGAAAACCAGATAGCCAGTGGGAAGAATACCAGCTTGTGGACTTTAAGGCACTCACACCTTAAACCAACATTTTGCCAAGCTTGTGGATCCGTCCCTATGCAGTGCAGGAACCTCCCGACATCCTCCCTCTTGTCCCCATGACTGAGGCCCAAGAACAGCGAGATCTGCAGGAACTGCCAGGAACAACTGCCTCAGCTATAGCTTTTCTTCATTACCAAGGTACTGTGCAAACGTGGTTGAGAACTCCTCTCTGCCGCGGTGAAAGTTTGTGAAACTTTCCAAACTTTGGATTCTTGTTCGCTCCTAATCCGACCTATAACTCTTTTTCGTGCAAACTACTTCTAAGAACTTTGGCAAAGACTTAACCGTTTACTACCAGAACTGTGCTATCCTATCCAAGACACTGATCCATTGACTTTGGCCCAGGCCTATTGAATTGAACTGCCTCTTGTAGTGAACTGATATTTGCCCTGCCTAAGAAATTAATTGTGTTTGATACTTATAACCCTTGTCTTTTTACTCCCTTTTGAAAGTTACTGAAGTGCCATTTTGCTCCCACTTCTGGGGAGCCTAACTTGTCAGAAACTTATCGGTTTAGTACTGTAGTGTATTATAGTGTGATATTGGGCTGTGTAAATTAATAAATATTGTTTTACCAAGAAACCTTGAGAAAGTGTTTGTTTGAACCACTGTGATTGCAAGTCCTTTGTGTAAAACACGTTGTACTGCTCACATCCCTCTTGAGATAAGCCTGGCTGCTCATCCCTGCTACCACAAAAATGTGTAGTACAGACTTAAACCAAATGTGAGATTGTGCTTACACCTGTAGTCTTAATTGTTTGTAGTGTTCCCAAAGGGTACTGCATATAATTCTGCCTAACACTGGTGGCAAGTGGTAAGGATAAAGTATGGTTGTTACATTGAGAGTGCTGCTCTTACTGTTGTTCAAATAACCTTCACAAGGCTAAGCACCACTAGAAAAGCAATTGGATTATCATGCCTGATATGGATAACTACAGACAGGAGACCCTAGTCATTTCAACAGTTGATCAACTAAAGGAAATGTGTAAAACTACGAATCTCACTGTTAAAGGCAAAAATAATGAATTGATGGAAAGATTGTTGGAATTTCAAAGTCTGAGGAGTAGGTCTGCTTTGTCTACTGCTGCAGCAAATGTGGAAAATGGTGATGAGGATGATAATGTTTCAGAGTCCAACTCAAATGTTATCGATGAGTTAGACGAGGCAGAGGAGTCTCAAGATGTAGGCCCTACTGCACCTCTACCTGCTTTTAGGCCTCAACCTTTAGCCCCAGGGACCCTACCAGGTCCAGTACTGAGTCCAGAGTTTGTCTCTCTTGAGAAGATGAGACTTGAGTTAGAGTTCAAAAGGCTCCAAGCACAAACTGAAAGTAAACATCAAGAACTTAAACTAAGGGAAATGGAATTGCAAAATGCTCTTGAAATGAAGAAATTCTCTCTTGAGAATGGTTCTCTCCCAGAGTCTTCTAGGTCTTCCGATCTTAAGTGGCCTTGCATGCCCAAAGATGCAGTAAGTATGTATGAGGTTAAGCTTGATATTTTGTATTGGTTGGCTGCTTTTGAATATAACTATGGGATTCAGGAAATTACAGGGAATCAGCCGATTCATTGGGCTTTGTCAAGGCTACCCCAGGTTGCACCTGATGATGTAATGGAGGTGGGGGAAATAGACAGGATGGAGTATGAAAATGTGAAACTAGCTTTGATAGCTAGGTTTGGGAAACTCCTTCCCAGTATCGTAATAGGTTTAGATCCCTCAAAAAGCATGATTGTACCCCTTGGGCTACCTGGGAGTGTGAATGTTTGAAAAACATAGATGGTTGGGTTAAGGGTTACAGAGTTAACCCTTATGAAGGTATGAGAAATCTGTTTATGTTAGAGTCTATCTATGATGCCTGCTCTCCTGACCTCAGACAGCACTTGGCTGATTCCAAGAAATTGATCCAAAAAAGTTAGCAAAGGCTGCTGACTTGTGGGTTTCCAACAGGGCTACTCACATGGATTCTGGGGCTACTCAGAAGAAGGGTGAGGGAAAGCAGCACAAGAAAGATAATAAAGAGAATTCCAATACCTCCAATCCAAAAGAGGGCCACAAACATAAGAAGGGTAAGCCACCTGGGAAACCGAATCAGGCTAGTGAAACTTCTGGCGCTAAACCAGAGGGAGGTCAGACCAAACCCCAATTTTTCAAGACATTAGGAAAATGCTTTGCTTGTGGGTCAACTGACCATCTGTAAGGGGATCCCAGATGTAAGGGTAAACTTTTAGGGATCCACACGTCTCCTTAGCCTTCACCCCAGAGGAAGAAGTACAAATGGCAAGTGGAAACTTTCACCTACTGGCTGAGGAACCTATGACAGTCTCAGCCAGTGTTTCTTTAGTGTCCCTGGGTCTGTGGGAACAACAGAACTTAGATGTCTATAATTCCATCCCAGACAACGCTAAAGAGTATTACAAAGACAGTGTACTTGTGAATGGTCAGGAGACCACTGCCATCAGAGACACTGGGGCCAGCATTACTGTAGTGGTTGAATCTTTTTTCAAGTTTCAGGATGTTGCTAAGGCACCCAAATAACTCACTAATCTTGCTGGAGGCCCTGTCCAAATGCTTCTACAGTTACCAGCTCTCATGCAGTGCAATGCCATTACTGTCAAGATATCTGTTAGTGTGCAGAGTGAAATACCTGGGAGAGTCCTGCTGAGGAATGACTTAAAAACTCTTGGAGTTGTATCAAGCAGCCCCAGGCCTCCCAGCAAAAGGAAACACGAGCAGACAAGGAAGGCCAGAGAGAGTACCTTAAGAGGCTCTCTAAGGGAAATTATAGAGGCAACTATAACCCCCAGTCCACAGGACGTACTGACTGGTATTTCAAAGAAAAAGGAGGTAAAGGGGATACCTAAAAACTCCAAGAAAAAGCCAGCTATCTTTCCTGTGCTACCTACAAGGACATCCCCCAGAGGACTGTCCAAAGTCACAGCTGTGACTCCTCCACCTGCCGAGGCTGCGTGTGAGGAACAACCAGGAGTGGTTGAATCAGCTGCAGAGAAATCAGAGCTGGAAGAAGACCTTGCCCTTGTTGAATATCTGGATCCTGCAGACCCTCCTGAGCTGCATTCTTTACTGGCAGAAGGTGGACCCTTTAGGGAAGACTTCAGCAGAGGTCAAAGAGAGTGTCCTACTCTTGAAGGTCTTTGCCACCAGGCAGCTTTCCAGCTGGAAGGACAAGAGCCAGGGAAGCATAGGTTATACTGGGAAGATTGCCTCTTCTACAGTGAGCCAACTGAGTCTATCCCATGGGACTACAGAAGACTTGTAGTGCCACTGGAGAGCAGACACCAGTTCTTACAGTTAGCCTACAAGATTCCTTTGGCTGGTCACTTCATTTTCAAGAATACTAAAGAAAGGCTTTCTCTTTATTTCTACCGGTCTAAGTTGGGGTCTGATGTAGATAAATTCTGTAGGAGCTGTCAGACTTGTCAGACATCTGGCAAGAGTGGAGCCAAAAATGTGACACCCTTGGTGCCTCCCCCAGTGGTGAGAGTCCCTTTTGAGAGGGTAGGATTCACCATTGTTGGTCCATTAGACCCTCCAACCTCTTCAGGCAACAGGTTTATCCTGGTAGTAGTAGACCATGCTACTAGGTATCCTGAAGCAATACCTATGAGGACTCTTACAGCTCAGGCTGTTGCTAAGGCCCTACTTAGTATTTCTACCAAGGTAGGGTAGGTTTTCCTAAGGAAGTCATCTCTGACAGGGGATCCAATGTTATGTCCCACTAACTACATGCAGGCCATGTGGAAAAGCTGTGGAGTGACTTGCAAGTTCTCAACTGCCTACCATACACAGACAAATAGATTGGTAGAGAGGTTTAACAGGACAATGAAGAGCATGATACGTGCTTTACAGGAACCCCTTAGAAGAAAGCGGGATCTTCTACTGCCATGCCCTCTATTTGCTTATAGAGATGTCCCTCAGGAGGGAGTTGGATTTAGTTCCTTTGAGCTTCTCTAGGGCCATCCAGTTAGGTATCCCTTGGCCCTAATTAAGGAGGGGTTGGAGAGTGCTCCTTCCCTCGAGCCAGTGAGAGTCACTGACTATGTGATAGGTCTTTGGAGGAGAATGTCACACATGATTGCAGAAGCAGCAGATAACTTAAAAGCAGGTCAGGCTCTGGTGAAGCATTGGCATCGCCAGAAGGCCAACATGGTTGAGTTTACTCAAGACCTGCACATTTTAGTTATGGTACATTCAAGGCAGAGGGCCTTACAGGACAAATGGATAGGACCCTTCAAGTTTGTGGGAAAACTTGGAGAAGTCAACTGGCTGGTGGAGTTAGGCTTCTAAGGAGGCTTCCAGAGTCTTTCACACCAACCGTCTAAAAGCTTATGTCTCAAGACCAGAAGTAGGAGCTTTGCTTCTAGCTTCAGCTCAAGAGCAGGAGGAGAGTGAACCTCTAGCTGACCTACTCAGGGGACAGCCTTTAGATGAGATGATAGAAGGAGTCAATCTCTCTTCTAATCTGACACTGGAACAACAGAAGGAGTGCAATTTTCTGTTAAATCAGTTTGCCTCCCTGTTTTCACTATCACCAGGCTTAACCCCTTGGGGCCAGCATGATATTCTCACTGGTGACTGTTTACCTGTAAAAAGCAGAGGTTACAGGATGTCAAATCATGTAAGAACCCACACCAAGGAAGAGATCAACAAGACGCTTGATCTCGGGGTAATAGAACTATCTACCAGTCCATGGTCTAGTCCAGTTGTACTAGTGCCAAAGGAAGGATCCAAAGAGTTGAGATTCTGTGTGGACTATAGAGCTCTTAATGCAATCAACCAAGACTGTTGCCCATCCTTTACCAAGGCAGATGAACTGGTGGACAAACCTGGTTCAGCCAAGTACCTCAGTACATTTGTTCTCACTTCAGGCTATTGGCAAATAGCACTGACAGACCATGTCAAGGAGAAAATGGCATTCTTCACCCCAGCAGGCCTCTACCAGTTTATGGTAATGCCCTTTGGACTAAAGAATGCACCTGCAACATGCCAAAGGATGGTTAATCAAGTTCTGAATCGGATGGAGGACTTCTGCATGGCATACTTGGACAGCATTGCAGTGTTCAGCCCTACTTGTAAAGAACATATTGACCACTTAGGATATGTTTTGCAGGCTCTTGAGCAGGCCCATATGACCATAAAGGCAAGTAAGTGTCAAATTGGTCAAAGTAAACTAGTCTATCTTGGACATGAGGTAAGAGGAGGTGAAATCAGGAAATGGCCTAGAAAGGTACAAGCTGTACAAAACTGGGTCACCCCTACTACTCAAAACCAAGTAAGAGTCTTCCTAGTCCTCACTGGTTACTATAGGAACTTCACAGAGAACTATGGGACTATAGCTTCTCCCTTGAATGCAACTCATCCTCCAAATTTCCTGAAAAGGTCAGGTGGAATGAGCAGTACACTCAAGCATTTGAAGGACTTAAAAAATCGCTTTGTCAAGCTCCAGCCTTAAGAGATCCTGACTACAACCAAACCTTCCTTGTGCAAACAGATACTTCAAATACAGGTATAGGTGCAGTTCTGAGTCAGCTGGATGAGAAAGGTAGGGATCACCCCATTTGCTTCATCAGCACAAAGCTGAAGGAACCAGTACCAAGGTGGGCAACCATTGAAAGATAATGTTTTGCTATTGTGTGGTCACTGAAAATGTTTAGACCATACTTGTCTGGATCTACTTTTGTGATTCAGACTGACCACCAACCCTTGAGATGGTTGATGCAAATGAAAGGGGAAAATCCTAAACTATTGAGATGGTCAATCAGCCTGCAAGGGTCTGATTGTACCATTGAACACAGGTCAGGGTGTAACCACCAAAATGCTGATGGTCTTTCCAGGATGTTTGACAGACTGGAGTAAGGAGATTCATCCAGGAGTGGATTAAATCCTCCTGTCCCTTGGTCTGGGGGTGACGAATGATGGGGAGAATTCTCATAAATGTACTAATTTCCATTATCTTTTGAGACCCCCAGCAACTTTGCTGGATGTTTAGGACTTTAATTTTTACCTGGAAAGAGTGTGACCCTTTTTTCCCACTCTTTCATGTATTTTGATGTGTTTTTCTTTTGTGTTATTTGGATATGGAGTTTTAGACAACTCCATAGGCATCATCTTGTCTTGTGTGTCACACAGCACCCTCAGTGCAGTGGCACAGGGATGTCTTTCAGACTTCCCAAGGTTTAAATACCTTCTCTGGGACTGACTACTGTCTCCCATTGAATGTAAAGTTAATTGACTTTGCTAGTCTTTTTAAATTGCCAGACCCAGCACACAGTGCCAATACAGCAGAGTGCTGGAGGGAATACCTAGTATTCCCTATGCCTAGAAAACTCATGTAGCACTCAAATGCTACCCTTTCCTCTCAGAATGGCTGGTGGCAGTGGTATTACCATGATTTTCCCAATTGCGACCTGTTTAAATACTCCAGTAGCTAAAATCCACCAGAGCCATGTTTTTCAAGATGGCGCCTGAGCCACCTACGTAAAAACAGGTTCTGATCGACTTTTTTCACCATTTCTTTTTGGAAAGGTCCTTCTAGTGTTTGCCTGTTTGCGCCAAACCAGGTTTGGTACCTTTGTTTGTGAGCCTTTGGCTGGCTTCAGGACTGAAGTCCGCCCTTGGCATCTGAGTGTCTGGGGTGGACAGGATGTGAGGGTGGTGCCCAAAACTCCCAGTGCTTAGTCTCCTAGGAGACCCAAATGCACTCTGGCGTGATTGGCTGGCTGACTGTCCGGCAAGGACAGCCACCCTACTGGGTGAGTGACAGCTAGGCTGAAATGAATGGGAGCAAACTGTTTTAAAGCAGGTCTCTTGGACTTGGAAGGCAGAGTCAACCACTGGAACAAAAGAACTGAAGACGAGCTGAAGGAAGAGGACTGCTGCAACTCCTGGACCGTTGGTTTGCCCTGTGAAGCCCTGCTGCCGGTCCGAATTGTCTGAAACTCCCTCGACAGAGAAGCCCCTTCAAGGAAAAATTCTTCCCTTGAGCTGGTGGGAACAACCAACTCACAAGCCACCTGGAAACCATCTCCAATCTGGTTGAATTTTCTTCAGACTGCTGTTGAAAATGGGATAGCCAGTGAGAAGAATATCAGCTTGTGGACTTTAAGGCACTCACACCTTAAACCAACATTTTGCTTGTGGATCTGTCCCCGTGCAGTGCAGGAACCTCTCGACGCCCTCCTTCTTGTCCCCACGACAGAGGCCCATTAACAGTGAGATCTGCAGGAACTGCCAGGAACAACTGCCTCAGCTATAGCATTTCTTCATTACCAAGATACTGTGAAACGCGGTTGAGAACTCCTCTCTGCCGCACTGAAAGTTTGTGAAACTTTCCCAACTTTGGAGTCTTGTTCGCTCCTAATCTGACCTGTAACTCTTTTTCGTGCAAACTACTTCTAAGAACATTGGCAAAGACTTAACCGTTTACTACCAGAACTGTGCTATCCTATCCAAGACACTGATCCATTGACTTTGGCCCAGGTCTTTTGAATTGAACTGCCTCTTGTAGTGAACTGAAACTATTTGCCCTGCCTAAGAAGGTAATTGTGTTTGACTCTTATAACCCTTGTCTTTTACTCCCTTTTGAAAGTTACTGAAGTGCCATTTTTCTCCCACTTCTGGGGAGCCTAACTTGTTCAGAAACATATTGGTTTAGTACTGTATTGTATTATAGTGTGATATTGAGCTGCTTATTGCTAGTGGAATGTTTTCTAACTAACTGTGTAAATAAATTAATATTGTTTTACCAAGAAACCTTGAGAAAGTGTTTGTTTGAACCACTGTGATTGCAAGTCCTTTGTGTAACACCTTGTACTTGTTACGCTCACCCGATATCCCCAGAGGCGTCTGGAAGGCTCTGAGATCTGGAACCCTGGATGCGTAGTTGCCCAGTGCTGAATAAAGAATCTGCAATTACAGAAGGGAGGATTTGTGATAACTGTCTCTAATGGGTGAATCTCCCACCTCCCTCTGACCGATTCCCTTCCCACTGGGTTCTTTTCTCACCTTAGTTATTTGTAGGGTGAGCTATGCGTCCTGCGTTTCTTGTCCAGGGGCGCTTGACATTTGTTGGCGAGCTGCCCGAGTTGCTTCACTGGTGCAGTATGCCTTCCTTGAGCCCAGGCCTGCTGTGACCCCAAATCTGCTGGTAGGCAGGTAGGTTTGTTAATTGTAAGTCTTTGTTCTGTTTATGGTGAGAATTCATTAATGTCTTTATCTCCTTCTTTTCAGGTGCGAAGGTCTTGATGCTGGCGTGCCAGATGGAGAGGCACATTTCTAGGCAAGAGAAAGCGCGAAGCGCAGTGCCTTTATTGTCTTTTAAAGCTAGCCTGTGTTTTCTTCTTCTTCTCCTCACAGGCCGCTGTGGTGCTGCGAGTGGATGAGAGCGTGATGAAAAACAGGCCCCTGAAATCCGTTAAGGTAAGTACAGCGCTGTGCGGTTGTTTAATATTGAAAGCTAACCTGAATATGTCTCTTTTCCTTTGCAGATGTTGCTGTGGTGCTCCGGATGGAAGCGTGGTGTAGCGCGATGGAATTCAGGTAAGACTGATGGAATTCGATGTTTTGGAAGCGCGCATTCAAATATTGTTTTTCACTTTCTCGTTATTGCAGGTTGCAATATTCGAACAGCAGCTGTGGTAGCTGTTCACCGGAAGTCCATAAGCTAGTACTCACAGGTGAGTGATGTTTCTTCTTCTCTCGGTTTCCACAGATTGCAGCCCAGTTAAGATGCTGAGTGCTGGATGGTGTTTTCTCAGGTAAAACAGAATAATCTTGTTCTTTTTCTTGCAGGATTACAGGAAGATGCTGAAGACCCGGAGCTGGACACAGTGAGCGTCACGCTGCTGGTTGCAGAATAACACAAAGTGTGTTCTGCAGTCAGGGTGTGGTTTATATAGCCCAGGTAAAGTAGTACCAGGGAAAGAAGTTCCAGGCTTGCCACACCCAAAACACTAGACCGCATGGATTGGTTCTTAGAACTAGACTGCGTGGATGCTTCCATGTTGGATTTAAAGGCCCATGTACATAAATGGGACCTAGTTTGAACAGCCCTTCCTTCCTACATATGAGCCTGGTGCCAAATGTGCCAGGACTGGCTCCAGGAGCCCTTTTGCAGTGGTTTTAAGCCCCTCAGGGTTCTGGTCGGGGCCTGCTTGTGGCACAACTTGTGCCCCCTCACAGTGGTCATGACAGCACTCCCCCCCCCCAATGCCCCTCTCATGGTATCTTTCCTGTCCGGTCCGGGTTTGGTGGGGTTATCCAGGTGAAACCTCTTAATTAGACGTGGTGCGTGAATATGTTCACTTGGTTCCCAAACATCCAGGATGTTTTTAACTTCAAATTCAGGCTCTCCATCAACTAGCACAGGTTTTGGTGGTGTTAAGACTCTAGTTCCTGGTTGTACAGGTTTTACTAGTGACACATGGAACACCGGATGAATTTACATGGTTGGTGGTAAGTCTAACTTGACGGACACCGGATTTATCACCGATTCAATGGTATAGGTTCCTAGATATCTTGGACGAAAGGTCCGGGTACCTTTTATGGGCACATGTTTTGATGCCAACCAGACTTCGTCTCCAACTTGGTAATCGGGAGCTTTCTTTTGATGCCGGTCCGAGAATTTTTTTTGTCTGTCTTTGGATTGCAGTAAATGTTCATTTGCCCTTTTGTATGCTTGGGTTATGCTTGTGTGTAGAGTCTTTACCGCTGGCATTTCCAAGGTCGTCGGGGAGTCTAGTTCAGAGGTACATGGATGTCTTCCCTATATTGTGCAGAACTGGCTTTGTCCCGTGCTGGTGTGTATGGAGTTATTGTATGCGTATTCTGCTATCCATAACACGTCTTTCCAATTCTCTTCCACTTGATGCAGCATGCAACGTAGATACTGTTCTAATGTCTGGCTTGTTCTTTTTGTTTGTCCATCCATTTGGGGGAGATGGCTAGTGGATAATCGAACATCAATTTGTGCCATGGTACAACATTTCCTCCAGAAGTTGGATACAAATTGGCTTCTACGATCTGAGATTAGGACTGAGGGGAAACCATGCAGTTTTATAATCTGTTCAAGAAATGCTTTTGCCAGACCGGTAGCGTTAGGAAATCATTTGAATGGAATGAAATGTGCCATTTTAGAGAACAGGTCTACAACCACCAGAATGTTATTAAAACCTTGACAGGGAGGTAAGTCCGTAATAAAATCAAGAGAAAGAGTGAGCCAGTTGAATATACAGGGGTTGCAGGAGGCCAGCTGGTTTCTGTTTTTGTGATTTATTCTGTGCACATATCCCACAGGATAGAACGAATCGAGCAATGTCCTTACGCCAGGTTGGCCACCAATAATTCTGTTTAACCTTGGCTAGAGACTTAGCAATTCAGGGATGGCCTTTGATCAGGGAATCGTGATAACCAGACATGACCAATTCTTGCAGATCTTTAATTGGTAGATATAGTTGTTCCCTGAAGTAGGGTAATCCATCCAGAACTGTGTGATGTTCATTTTGGGAATTCCATTTCTGCAAGATCTCGGGGTTCATTAAGGTTCGAATCTTATCTTGAAGTTCATTAACAGTCAATGCAGTGGTGAGTCCCAGTAGTTTATCACTTGGGATGATGGCAACAGGGACCAGGCTACTGTTCGTTTTCTCTTCAACACCCATACGAGACAAGGCATCAGCCTTCCCATTCCAAACTCCCGGTCAATATGTTATTACGTAATCGTATTCTGCGAAGAATAGAGCCCACAGCAACTGACGTGACGATTGGGCTTTTGCTGACTTTAGGTATTGAAGGTTCGGTGATTACTGTGATGGCATGTCTGGCACCTAATAGATACTGCCGCCAGGCTTTGAAGGCTGATTTTATTGCCAACAATTATTTGTCTGTAATTGCATAGTTAAGTTCTGGTTGCGAGAATTTATGTGACCAAAAGGCCACGGGGTGTAATTGGCCTGTCTCTGGATCTCTTTGAGAGAGAACAGCTCCCATAGCTAAGCTGGAAGCATCAGTTTCCACTATATAGGGGAGATCAGGACAAGGATGTCGTAAAATTGGCACGGAGGTGAATCTTTTCTTAAGTTCTTGAAAGGCCTGTTCCGCCTCTTCAGTCCATTGGAATTTTTTGTTGTTTTTTCTCAGTAACCATGTCATTGGGCGGACTATCCGTGAGAAATCTGGAATAAATCGGCGATAAAAATTGGCAAAGCCGAGCATGCTTTGGGTTCCTTTAAGTGAAGAAAGTGACGGCCAATTAAGATGGCATCTACTTTGTGTAAATCCATCTTGACTCCCTTTGGCGAGAAAACAAAACCGAGGAACTCAACTTTGGTGACATGGAAGGAGCATTTCTCGAGTTTAGCGTACAGTTTGTGCTGGCGAAGTTTTGCAAGGACTGAGCGAACATGATCCACATGATCTCTTTCAGAGGGGGAATACACCAGGATGTCGTCAATATAGAGCAGGGCACAGACATCGATTAATTCCTGTAATATATCATTCATGAAGTATTGGAACGCTGCGGGAGTGTTGCACAGCCGAAAGACATTACCTGATATTCGTACAAGTCATACTTGGTGCGAAACGCGGTTTTCCATTCATCCCCTTTCTTAACAGGTACAAGGTGGTATGCTCCTCTGAGGTCTAGTTTGGTGTATATTCGGGCATCCTTGACTTGGTCCAACAGTTCCGGGATAAGGGGCAAAGGGTAGCGTTTTTTTACTGTGATTTGATTAAGTGTGCGGTAATCGATGCAAGTCCTTAAATCTCCTTCCTTCTCGGGTACGAAGAATAAGGGACAGGCTGCCGGTAACTTTGACGGGCGGATGAACCCATTAGCCAGGTATTGATACAGATAGGATTTGAAGTGGAGATTTTGGTTTCCTTAAGTGCATAAATTCGACCACAAGGAACCTGTGCGCCAGGTATCAGGTCGATCTGACAGTCATAGGGCCTACGTGGCGGTAATGTGTTAGCCTGTTCCTTCTGAAAAACATCTTGATAATCCTGATATTCTTTTGGTAAGGTGTCCATTGGTTCCACGATCCCCAATGCTATTCCTTGAACAGATTTCAGGTTAGGCTGTGGTATAGATTTTGGGTAGCAAGCGTGGCGCATTCGTCAGAAAAGGTCAGTCTCTTTGCACGCCAGTCTATGTGGGGATTGTGAGTTACTAACCATGGCATCCCTAAGATCAACCAGAACTGAGGAGCTTTGATTAGGTCAAACATGATTGCTCCTTGATGTCCATCCTGACACACAAGGGATAATTCAGTTGTGCATTGGGTTACTGGCCCCAAAGCAATTTCTGTACCGTCAACAGTAGTTACCTTTTCAGTTGTTGGTTTTGTGCATAAAGGAAGTCCCATTTCTGTTGCCAGATCTCGATCTATGTAATTACCAACTGCACCGCTGTCTATATATGCCTCTATGGCATGCACCCGTGACGGTCGTTGGTGATTGATCAAGGTTACTGGTAGGGCAAAATGTGAGGTCTGTGACTCATCCTTCTCGCTCGACAAGCGGACCTCTACGCTTGCCAGGTCTGGTAGTTTTCTTATTCCTTTCCATCATCTTCTTTCTCTGTAGCGCCTACCACCTTCCTTAGAGGTTTCACTGGGCATTCTTTGAGGTAGTGACCCAATTTACCGCAGTATAGGCATAACTGTAACTGTCTCCTCTTGTCTCTTTCAACATTGGTTAAAGGGGATCATACTCCTCCAATCTGCATGGGTTCTGTGGTATTTTCTAATGGACGTTGAACATTATCTTTTGAACGTACGTACATGGCACGATTTTCGCGTCTACTTCGGTCTGTTCTTCGATTCTGTAATCTGTGGTCCAACTGAACTACCAGGTTGATAACCTCTGCAAAGTCCTTAGGTGGGTCTACCACTTGAGAAAGGACATCCTTCAGGTCTCCTTGTAGGCCCCGATGAAACAACGTGGTTCTTTTTATCTTCTGGCCACCCCACTGCTACAACCAATCTATTAAAGGTGGCAATATAAGTCATCAAATCTTGATTCCCTTGGCGGAGGGACAGGAGTTCGTTATCAAGATCTTGTCCATGCAAGTGTCGAGCAATAACTTTTCCATCTCCTTTTGAAAACCCCTGAAGTTCTGCAGTAATGGATCATCCCGGCTCACTAAAGGTACCGACCAGTCTGCGGCACTTCCACTCAAAAATGATAAGACGAAGCCACCCTCACCTGGTCATTTGGGAAAGCCCCAGGCCTACAAAGAAAATGGAGGCGGCACTGGTTCATAAATGTTGCATACCTTCTGGGGTCTCCATTAAATCGTTCTGGTGGTGCCAGGGGTACTGCACCCGGCAACGTTATCTGTATTCGATTGACTGATGATGGTGTAGCGACGGATGGGGCAATTCTGGGCAATGGAGCCTGCCCCGCCTGTGTTTGTAGTAGCTGTTTGCTTAGTTCATCAGTACAGTCTTTTGTGACTATTAACTCTCGTTTTAAGGCATTGGTTTCCTGCCAGGCTGTGTGTACCTCGGCGCGTAATTGTCCCAAAAGCTGGGCTAACTGATCAGTTTCAGATGTCTCCATGATGCCCAGGTGGATAAGGTTTAAAGGCTTCATGTTCTGTTATGCTCACCTGATATCCCCGGGGGCGTCTGGAAGTCTCTGAGATCTGGAACCCTGGATGCATAGTTGCCCAGTGCTGAATAATGAATCTGCAATTACAGAAGGGAGGATTTGTGGTAACTGTCTCTAATGGGTGAATCTCCCTCTGACCGATTCCCTTCCCACTGGGTTCTTTTCTCACCTTAGTTATTTGTAGGGTGAGCGATCCGTCCTGCGTTTCTGTTGCAGGGGCACTTGACGTTTGTTGGCGAGCTGCCTGAGTTGCTTCTCTGGTGCAGTATGCCTTCCTTGGGCCCAGGCCTGCTGTGACCCCGAATCTGCTGGTAGGCAGGTAGGTTTGTTAATTGTAAGTCTTTGTTCTGTTCATGGTGGGAATTCATTAATGCCTTTATCTCCATGTTTTCAGGTGCAAAGGTCTTGATGCTGGCATGCCGGATGGTGAGGCACGTTTCTAGGTAAGAGAAAGCACGAAGCGCAGCACCTTTATTTTCTTTTAAAGCTAACCTGTGTTTTCTTCTTCTCCTCAAATACCGCTGTGGAGCTGCAAGTGGGTGAGAGCGCAATGAAAAACAGGCCCCTGAATCTGTTAAGGTAAGTACAGCGCTGTGCGGTTGTTTAATATTGAAAGTGAACCTGAATATGTCTCTTTTCCTTTGCAGATGTTGCTGTGGTGCTCCGGATGGAAGCATGGCGAAGACTGATAGAATTCGATGTTTTGGAAGCGCGCGTTCTAATATTGTTTTTCCCTTTCTCGTTATTGCAGGTCACAATGTTCGAACAGCAGCTGTGGTATCGGTTCGCTGGAAGTCCTTAAGCTAGTACTCACATGTGAGTGATGTTTCTTCTTCTCTCGGTTTCCACAGATTTCAGCCCAGTTGAGATGCTGAGTGCTGGATGGTATTTTCTCAGGTAAAACAGAATAATCTTGTTCTTGTTCTTGCAGGATTACAGGAAGATGCTGAAGACCCGGAGCTGGACACGGTGAGCGTCACGCTGCTGGTTGCAAAATAACACGAAGCGTGTTCTGCAGTCAGGGTGTGGTTTATATAGCCCAGGTAAAGTAGTACCAGGGAAAGTAGTTCCAGGCCTACCCCACCCAAAACACCAGACCGCATGGCTTGGTTCTTAGAACTAGACTGCGTGGGTGCTTCCATGTTGGATTTAAAGGCCCATGTACATAAATGGGACCTAGTTTGAACAGCCCTTCTTTCCTACATATGAGGCTGATGCTAAAGGCGCCAGGACTGGCTCCAGGAGCCCTTTTGCAGTGGTTTTAAGGCCCTCAGGGTTCTGGTGGGAGCCTGCTTGTGGCATAACTTGTGCCCCCTCATAGTGGTCATGACAGTACTGCTCACACCCCTCTTGAGATAAGCCTGGCTGCTAAGCCCTGCTACCCCAAAAATGTGTAGTACAGACTTATACCAAAGGTGAGATTGTGCTTACACTTGTGGTCTTAATTGTGTGTAGTGTTCTGAAAGGGTACTGCATGTAATTCTGCCTAACACTGGTGGCAAGTGGTGAGGATAAAGTATAGTTGTTACATTGAGAGTGCTGCTCTTACTGTTGTTCAAATAACCTTCACAAGGCTAAGCACCACTAGAAAAGCAATTGTTTTATCATGCCTGATATGGATAACTACAGAAAGAAGGTCCTAGTCATTTTATCAGTTGATCAACTAACTAGCAGCTATCTAACCTGGTGAGGGGGAATGTTTCCAGTACCATGCAGGTTATTTGCAGGATTCTGACTCCTGGCTAACCCCATAAGGTTTGTGAGCCCTGAAGGCCTAGTGGGCTGGACAGGAAAACCCAGTGCCTCTCCATCTCCTTGGAAGACCCTCCTACCCATGTTTTTGGTGGGATGATGTGTTGTTCACCTGGGCCAACACCTGTCGAAGGTCAGAGCCAAGACTGACTTCCTGCAGTAATCCAGAGAGTACAATCATCTCCACCTCATCTGTTATGCAACTTTGAACTTAAGCCAGGCCCTGGGATATATGTCGCTATTGCTGTGCATAAAGTTGAGTGGAATGATGCACAGGCTGATCACCTGCTAAGGCACCATGAGATCAGCCCAGAGAGAGGTCTCCCTGCTCCTGGAATTGAGCATTGTTCTCTAGTATATTTGGCAGGTAGTATGTTTTTCCTGACCATTTCTGTGTCAGAATCTTCAGCCATTTCATTTATCCGATACTTGAGTTCCAACCACAAATTCTGGTCCAGATCATCTGTTTTATTTGGGATACAACAATTGGTGTCAATTGGCTTGGTTGGCCGTGGCAGGGAGCAGGCCAGAGTCATGTGTCCCATTTGATCACAGGTCTAACATCGAACTGGGCTAAGTTCTGCAACGTTTGGAGTCACCTTCCTGGGGTCCATGTTGCCACCTATTTTTCCTATCAGGTTCAGTGGGTTGGTCTTTGCATCTCCAGGATGTTCACAGACTTTGCCAGCATGTTTGGCAGAGGCATTTCACAGGGTCAGTTCTACATTGGGATTTGTGGTCATGGACCAGATTTGATGTCTCCCCTGATGGCTGTTGGTTCCAGCTATCAGGCCGCAGGGTGAGGTCTAGCGGGTCTCCACCTTTGCACCCACTGCTACCTAGTGGCTGTTTATATGTTCAGCGCCAAGTTGATTTGGGACTGCTTACTGTGTCTTTGCACAGAGGATGGCAGCAAAGTCACACATTGTTTGAGAAACAGCACCTCCTTGATTTGTTCTACCATCTTCCACCCCATCCGTTTTTCAACGAGGAACTTAATTCTATAGGACATCTTCTGATGAGTCTCTTAGGGTTGCAGGTGAACATCCCTCAAATGTTGCCTTTGGTATTCGGAATCACTTCCCAATCACTTGTGTTTGCCATCTCAGTGGGTGCCATAGGTAGTGCATCCATCCACTTTGAGGATTTGGCATGCTGCCTGTGATTCCCCTGTGAAGAGCAGGGCAGCGTAAAGGGGTCAGCATGTTCTCTCCTACAAGGTGGCTTCTTCTAATCTTTCAAAATCCTAACAGAACACCCTGGGATCTCTTCCCGCTGCATTATTCTGCCGGAAGGAGGATGGTTGTACTGGAGTTTGTCTATGTAGGTGCCCCAAGAGGACAAACTGTCCAGTTACTAATTTATCCAGCAAGATGGTCAGTGGTGGGACTCCTGCCTCTGGTTCCATTCCTTCTGGGCATGGAATTACTGTGACAGACATCATCTTAGTGGGACCCGAGGGCCACACCCCAATGGTTTGTGTGATATGACTTTTGCTGGTCCAACCCTGTTGGCTCGGATTGGCTTCCCTCTTGTGAAGAACCATGCAACATTTCTGGTCGGATGAAATGGGGGAGTATTTTTGGTGGGTCTCATCTGACGGGATCTTTCTTCCTCCTGATCTGGGCTCTGGTACCCAGGACCTCCCATTCCAATTTGTATGTATGGTCCTAGCGCTCTCAGAGGTCATTTAAATCATCTTTGTCCATCAGTAGGCTAGGTTGTAGATCAATCGCTTCAGATCTGGAAGTGGCCCCCTGAAAATCCCTCCAGGGTAGATGGCTGAATCCTCTCCCTCACTATTTTGGTGATGGACGTCTGGGTTTGTGAAATAATGGGTCAAGGTACATTTCTAGGACCCGGGAAGGAAGGTGGGTAGGTTATGGTCTACATGCATGGATAGCCTGGATTCCAGTCTCGGATGGCTCAGTGGGACAGGACATTTCTTTTGGTTTTGGGTGGGTGGATGGATCTCGAGTATTATGGGTTATCTTGACGTTGGCATCTTGGGTCAGCCTGCAAGTCTAAGCCTTCTTGGTCCTTGTTCTGACATCCCCTATCAAATTGCGACAGAGGTGGGGACCAATAAGGACCATGTGATTGTTTTCACTGGGTTTATTTAAAGGATTATTTAAATGGTATATTTAATGCGCAAACTAAAAGGTAATGAGGAATTTACCATATAACAGAAAAATACCAAGAATATGGCTACTATCATGTTGGTTTCTCCCGGTACATGTTCTTCATTCCAGAGGAAGTGGTCAAGCCCTCCTATTGGACTGTAGCACCAAATATCATGTCCTCATAGTTGCAGGGAGATTGCACCACCTCCATGTACTCTGGTGTTGGGGCTAACAGGCTTCCCAAAAACCTCTTTTTCCCTAAGTCCATAGAGTTCAAGGAAGGTTGTGCCACTTCCCCTTCCTTTGTTTTGGGGGCTCACAGAGCTACCAAAACCTCTTATTTTTTCCAATTCTAGGTGTGTTGTTTGCAGGGCCCCATACCTCAGACTGATGTGGCTGTTAATGTTTTTGAGGGTATAGGCCCTTAGCTGTAGCAGGCAGGGAGAGCTAGAGATGTGCTCTTTGGGCATTGTGACCAAACCCTGGACTTCTTCCCCTTCCCCTCACTACACTGACCAGACTCTCCTGGAACCCATCTAGGCCATCTTCCCATCATCTGACCTGCCTAGGATCAACCTTGCCTGGTGAGTCCTGCCTTTCCTGGCTGGGCAGGCCCTGGTCTTCGTTGCTGCTCTCCTCACTTTAAGATCTTCTCCTCTTCCTCCCCACTCCTTCTTTATCAATGTCATCTGGTTTTTGCATGGCTTCCATGCCACACCCAGGCTCTGTGTTTCTCCCCTTCATTCCTTGGGAGTGCTTTTGTCTATGCCTAGTCCTCCCCCTTGCCAGCCGTTGGCCCTACCGCCCACTTGAGAGCCACAACCTCCTTCTACAGATACTCCTATGTTATCATCTTCTGACATTCTGCCCATGAAGCTACCACCTTCATCTCTCACCACTCAGGATATCATCACCTCCTTCTCATCTCCTGAAGTTATCGCATCCTTCTCCACTCATGGCGTCACACCTTATTTTTCGCCAATCCTGACATTAGCATTTCCTTTTCCACTACTGATGTTAGAACCTTCTTCCCATCCACTCCTGAATTTACTGAATTTACTACTTCCTTCTCCATTTTTGATGTCATCATCTCCTTCCTCTCTAATTCTGATGTCCCTAGATCGTTTCTCCCCACTCCTGATCTTACCAGTTCCTTCTCCGCTCATGATGTTACCCCCTTCCTCTCCATACCTAATATTACTAGCTCCCTTGCTACTATCTCTTCTTCCTTTCTCACCCCTTCAACTCACACTAACTCCTCTGGCCCCCTCTGCTGTCATGTCTCAAGTCACCTCCACCCTTGTAGCAACCTTGTTTTCCACTGTATTTCACCCTCCAGCGTGAAAACATGAGGCTCTGCTCCTATAACCCACACCCAGCAAATAGGGCAGCCTGTATTTATGCTCTACTTCCTTCTCGCCTGGGAAGACCTTTCCTTAAGGGTTTGCACCTCAGAAGGAGAATGTTGTGAAGGATGAGAATACCAGGGTTCTTTGGGTACACCTGGGGTTTATCTACACACAGGCAGTGGAACCAATTCTATAACTTGCCCGTCTGCCATATTTGATTTTACACATGCTTATTTGACCTTTTCTGAGATTGCTTGCACGTTTTTCCCCAGGATATATAATTAGCGGCCGGGTGCTGGCGAGCAGTAAGAGGGATACAATGTTTCCCCGTTGTTCTATTTTTTTGTCAAGACTGGTAATGCAACATTTCTCTCCTTGTCAATCCCCTAGCATTCGAGAAGTTGCGGGTTTGAAAGATTGCATTCAGGGGACTGCAGAGTTTAACATGGGTGTCAGGAACCCGTAAATTTGATACTTATGGAGCTGGGATATGCTTGGTCTGGAAAAGATCTGGGGCTACACTAATGTTGGCACTGTTGGGACCTGGGTCTAGCCAGCCTTTTGGTTGTAGCCCCTGAGCTTCTATCGGAGGCTACAAACAAAAGACTGGGGCTATAGCCCTCTCAGACCCCCCCTAGCAATGCCTCTGTTCTGAAGTGATGGTGGTGTTGTTAACTATCTCGAGAGCCTTAAATCCCAGTCTCTTATATTTGGACTTGACTCTGGAGAGGGGTAATCGTTCCAAAACTGTGCATGTTCATTTCTAGTGTTCTGGCTTGGGTTAACCTCTTACCCCTTTTGGTTGGTCCGCTCTTGTGGCATAGTGGGCTGGGGTGGGATTACCCTGGTTCTTGTCTGTGGTGAGCCACTGTGACCTCTGCCATGTGCTGGAGACCAAGGCAAGGTCACCAGAGAATCTACCCGTTACTGCCTTCAGGCCCTTCCTCACCTGACTCTGGGTGTTACAGGTCACCCTGAGTCATCCTCCTGCCAATATCCAGACTCAAGCAGGGAACCAGTTCATACGGGATACATTAGATTTCCAATTCTAGAGGGTAACAATTATGGCGTGCACCTAAAAATAGAGTTTATGCAATAAACCTTGCTAAAATAAATCAATGCATGCATTACACCACCCTCTCCAAAAATAACAAAATGCGTATTTAAAGAGGTTTGTTCAGGGAAAGCTTTATGTAGTCAGCTCAATTGCCAGGCTGATGCTGTACCACCCCAGATACATCTGATCACAGTGCTAATGTAGCTACTGAATGGGCTGAGGAGGAACAAGGAAACAGAGAGCTCAGTAGCAAGGCACACAGAGATGTGCATGGAGGGACATGAAAAGTGGGAACAGTGTCAACACTTGAAGATTAAAGCAGGGCAGGCAGGGAACCAAGACAGACATTTGGATAAGCAATGAGAAGGGACAGATAACTGTTAAGGGAAGGAGGGATGGTCACAGAACTGTAAGAGGGAGCGGGCCAAGGGAGTCAATATGTTGTAAGAGGTAGTGGTTGTCAAATGTGAAGGAAAATGAAGCTAAGTTGAAAATGTAAGGGCACCCGCAGGCAAAATGGTGCTTGAAAGTTGGAGCTGTAATGTGGGTCTCACCTTTCCAGCACTAGGACTGAAAACACGTGTGCCTCTACTTTTGGTATTCATATAAATAGTGTTTACTTCAGTAGGTGTAACTAAATCAACATCTATGATCCAAGAACTTATTATAATTACAAACTGGAGTTTATTGACAGATTATGGTAACCGATGTCCTGCCCTTAACCAGATATTTTTGAGGGAAATGTGGGAGTATGTATGACTGCACCACAACTGTATATAACCATACACCTGTAAGGAAACTGATATTATATTTGCCATGAAACTCACCCCGGCACTATGCCCGTGCTGGAATGAATGACCTTTGAGTGAACTAGAGCAAGTTCCCAGAACTCATGGGCCTACATGAAGTGTAATATACCCCTCGGTCCATGACAGGTATTTTCCAACTGAGGCTGAAGCAAGAGTAATCAGTTACATCAAATGAATTTATCAGTTCCTCATAGGGTAACCTTTATGGCTACATTTTGAATAAATCAATACATTACATCTCATTACATATTAGAAAAAACACAGTACTCAGACTGGCACATTTGCAATTCTATTTATGTGAAAATGTTCGCCTCAGCTCTGAATAGGGTAACCTTTATAGATACATATTAAACAGATATGCATTACATCTCAATACGTATTTTAAAAACACTACCCAGACTGGCACATTTGCAATTTCACTTTGGTGAACATTTACGCCTCAGCCCTGAACATGGTAAACTTTATAGATACATATTAAATAGATAAATATATTACATCTCATTACATATTAGAAAACACAGTACCCAGACTGACACATTTGCATTTTCACTTAGGTGAACATTTTCACCTCAGCCTTGAATAGGGTAACCTTTATAGATAAATATCAAATAGATAAATGCATGACACCTCATTACGTATTTTAAAAACACAGTACCCATGACTGACACATTTGCAATTTCACCTGTATGAACATATTCGCCTCAGCACTGAAGTTAGTCTCTAAGATAAGAAATGACTGAAAATTTCCTGGTAAAACTAGCTCAAACTTATGGTAAGACACCGTGAACACCCCAGGACAGCAATATCTTATAAATATAGGAATATATATATATTCATTACACGGGCCACAGTAGCGGGCATGTAGTTATGGTTAAGTTGCTAAACTCATAAAAAGACCACTTTCTTGGTGGCTTATAACTCCGCTCCCCCTGGAGGAATCCTCACCACACTATGCAAAAAAAGTATATGGCCCGCTCTGAATATTTTTGCCAAGTTGGGTGAGGTTTTGTGCAGGGGGGTCAAAGTTATAGGGGGGGTCCCAAACATTTTTTTCTCCATAGACTGAATGGGGAAACATTTTGCGCATGGCTATATGCCGAATGGCTGGATGGATTTTCACCAAATTTGCAGCTGGAGCTTGGGTCAGAAAGCATGCATTTGTGTGTTTGGTGGAAATCCGACCAGTACTTTTGTTGCAAAGAACTGAAATGTAGGTCCCAAAAAGTTAGTGATATCTGGGTCCGCTCCGCTGACCCATTTCCCTGTTCACTCCGCAGACCAAAGTCTCATTGGTCTGCAGTACGCCGTGATGAGCGACGAACATTGGACACGGCTGGTGGTTGGCTGGAGGGAAGTGTACTGTGTGTCAAAGGTTTTGCGAAACGCCGTCATGGTGTACCGGAGGACAGTGTTGTGGTGTGTGTGGGAAGGCTCTAAGCCATTGTGTGCATGGCTGGCTCTCTTGTACGTAGCAGTGTGTGCACTAAAATTAGTCCTATCTGGCTCTGCTCCGGCATCCCATTTCCCTGTTTGCTGCGCGGTCAGAAATTTGATCGTACTGCAGTGTGCGGTGACGGGATGTGTGTCAAAAGTGTTCCATGACGGCGACATGTTGTATCGGAGGACAATGTAGTGGCGAAAGGGCCTGAAAAGCATAGTGTACGGCATCTGGTAGTGGGAAGAAGGGATAAAAAGGGTGCAGGAGTGAGAAGTGCTTCATGTGATATATCTCATTAGAAGAAGACAGTGGTGTGCCTGCACTATCCGTGCATGCTCCGCCAATGCGCGGATACATCAACAGGCAACAATCTTGTGTGGTCATTGCAGGCAGCCTTCGATATGGCATGCGAGCTGCAGCGGCAATGTTTTTCTGTGATGAGTGGTGGCAGGCACACTTGCAGAAGGGGAGTGCATTCCACAAGACATGAGGATTTAAATATAGCGTGTACTATGGTGTGCTGTGTGAGTAGCCCTCTCAATGCATGGCTGCAGCCATAGCACAGAAAAGTATGTCCACTGGTTGAAAAGGTATGTCACTGGTTGAAAGTAGGTGCCACATTGTTGCTTATTGTGTGTGGTTTGGCTGCAGTTCACACAATGCTGGTTGCATGGGTGTGGTGATTGGTAGAACAACGTACAGTTGTTGATGCATGGGTGGAGATGGTGCAGTGACCAGTTGTGCAGTGTGTCCATTGGGTGCACTAACAGAATAGTGTACATATGGAAGAGGTCACAGTGCAACTGTTTGTTATATGTGCTTGCGTATTGTGCATTGTGCAGATTAGTAAATGTTGCAGTGCACTATGCACCATTGGTTCTATGCACGTACTAGAGTGTTGGGAGCAGGCCCAATGTTGTGAAGATTGTCTTGCTTGGTTGGCATGCTTATAATGCTTTATGGTTGGAAGTGGGTAGCGGTGCCAAACACAGCGATATGTTTCTGCATTACGGTAAGTGGAACACTTGTCCTTGCCTCCCTGCTTTATAGTGCAGCGGTTGGGTGGAAGTGCTGGTGCGTATGTTGCCTTTGTGATTTCTGGCACATGCCTACATGGTCGCCTGCATGGTTCTGTTATGTTGTGGTGAGTGTGGCCAAGGCCTAGACTGTTGGGTGCCTGGCTGCAGGCCAGGCTCCGAAGAGCCTAGGCCTGCACCATAGCACACCACCATAATGGAGACACATAGTTTTAAGTATGCATGTCTCCGATGGTGGTTACGTTAAAAAAAATGCTTCTTCAGGACCTTATAGATGTGGTAGAACAGCACAAGTAACCTGATATTCGTCCAGTACCATATGGTGCACATTATGCCACCACCTTGGACATTAGGGAGGCACAAATGGTGAAATTTGTGTTTGGCATGAGTTGCCCTTTGCACCAACCATCCGATGTTAAGTTTGTGGATTGTGGTATGTGGCAAATGTTCCCCTTCATGAGGCCATTATGTTGTGCTGGGTGTGGGTAAGGCCTAGACTATTGGGTACATGGCCAAATGCCCTAGGCCGTTGGCCATGCACCGAAGAGCCTATCCCTTGACGACAGCCAGAACACCATACTGCAGCCATGCAGAGTTGCCTCTGCATCTCTCCGAGGATGGTGACCGTTCAATAATGGGTGCAGAGAGTATTTTACACTTGATGGAACAACCAAAGTGAGGTGCTATGGGCTCACGAGCACATGGTGTAGGTCATTGCACGTGTTGCACATTAGGGAACCATATGTTAGAATTTCCGTTTGCTATGCGATGGCCTTTACAAGACCCTTGCTTGAGGAACTGTTTTTACATATTGCGTCATGAAAGTTAGTCATCAGCATCAGAAAGTTGCAATATGGACAATGTACAGAGCCACACAATGTACATACCGTTCAGCCCAGCCAACGCAACGTCATGGAGCCATGCATGCAAAGATGTGGCCAGGGTGAAAGGTGGCAGGCGCAATTGCAGATGGGGAATGCATTACCCAGGGTATGAGTAGTATAACGTGGGGTGCACTATGGTGTGCTGTGTGTGGTGAGAGCCTAGCATCTTGATGCATGTCTGGATGCCTTACACAAACAGCTATGTGGGTTTCTTGCAACTACTCCTGAGATGGCTGTGTTTCGTGTGTGGTTTGTGAGTTGTATATGCATTGTATATTCCATGGGTGTGCTCATTGTTCGCACATGGTACATTTTCCAGTGCATTGCAGGAGCTTATGGAGTGAACAGTTCTGCAGTGTGTCCAATGAGTGCTGTTGTGAGAAAGTGTGTGTGTACCAGTGAATAGGGTTCAACTGCATAGTTTATGTGCTTGAGTAGTGTCCATTGAGCAGATTACTAACTACTGTACTGCACTTTGAAATATTTTATCACTGTGTTGGTAAAACTGAGTTGGTGGAGTGCAGAGAGCAAATAAACTATGGCTACCTGCAGTTCGTGGTGCTGGGTGCCGCTCTGGGTGAATGTGGACACTGAAAGCGTGCATCAGTTTGGAGAGCTGTTACATGGAGGTGCTTTCACATGACACAAGACCTGTACTGTGAGTGTGTAAAGGTATGTCTGCAGTGCAGAGCAGAAATGATAGTGTTCGATGCAGAGGTCTTGGATGTGAATGATACATGCGTGGGTGACTATTGCATACTACCTAATGCGGGAGTGTTGTATATACAATAGTGGAAATGGAATGAGTGCCTGTGCTTTACTGGGGTGTGGCCCTCGCTGTAGCTGGGAAGGAGCACATGCTACAATCTGCCCTTTTGAGCATGGTGCCTTTGCAAATGGAACTGTGGGGATTATCCAATCAGTTGTCGAGGGTGTGGTTCACAGGAAGGGGCAGCGATATATTTTCCCAAACCTCAATGCAGTGAGGTTGACAGAGATGGACAGACGCAGAGTGCTCATCGTGGGTGATTACTTTGTGCAAGATCTGCACAGGTATGCCATGGAAAGAGGCTTTGATACTAACTTTCAGTTGGAAGGAGCGGAGGCTTTTTGGGGCACAGTGTATGAGTGGGGTTTCAGTGTCATGGTTCTCCTTTGCACATGTGTGGCCTCTGCCAGTACTGTGGATGTTGTGGTCATGCATTATGGAGCACTACATTTGGGGTACATGTCATGCTCATGTTTGCTCCATCACCTTAAGAAGTTGATGACCGCAGTGATGCAGATTTTTCGCACTGCCAAAGTGATTTTCTCCTCCATACCACCAAGAGGTGCATGGGACTGTGTCGGTGTAATTTGCCCACAGCCAGAGGTCGGGAGGTGTTTCTTAAACAGAAGCATGTGTGACTTTATGTGAAGTGCTGGGATGTTCAGCATCAATGACGACAGCATTAATGATCAAGATTTGCAGTGGTTCCAATGAAATGGCATTTATTTGACCTCTATTGGCAATGCTGTTTTGTTTGCCACTCTGCACGCAGCGTTGCAGGCAATCCTGTAGAACTGTTAGAGAAGCGTTGACGTTCATCCCGTACAAATGTCGGGAGGGGAAGCAAACAGAAACTCATCGAAAGAGATTAAAAAAAAATTGTATGCAAGCACGTACATAACAAAAATAGGACAAAAACTTTTGTTTTCTGAGACAGTACTACAGAGCCAACCCCCTAAGCTTTATTATACTTACCCACCCAAAATCTCCCCCTCCCTCCCTAGCACAAAATCTCAGTGGATTGCGCCATACTTTCACGCTTCCACGTGCCACAACCAGCCCTTTTCTGGATGGGAGCCATGGAAAGGAAATTGTGGAGCAAAAGACACTGCCGTATAATGTTGGTGGGTCTGGTGTGTACGCAAACACTGTGTCAGAAGGTCTCTTTGCACAAAGAAGTACAAAAGGCTATGGCGGAAGTGTGCCAGGGAAGGTTCAGACATCCTGGGTGTATGCATGAACTATATGTATTTGTTTGCAGTTAGTAACATGCAAGCTGTGCTGCGTGTGTGCAATATTTTTTGAAAACAAAAAATAACTTTGCAGTGTACACGGTACGTGGCAGGCGTCCTACTGTTGTGCATGCATTGTGTGTATGATATCATATGATGTGCCATTGTATGCTTTGGCATTCGTAATACGCCTACACACAGTCTAGCCAAGCACAACGAGCCAAGGGAGGAGAAACAGAGGGGAGACAGAGACAACGACCCTACTAGGCCAGGTGTGACTTGGATTGCCCAAGTGCATGGGTGGAGGGAGGGGAAGGTACAGTACATGGGAAGAAGAACAAATGACAATAAGTAAAAATACGGGCCGATTGTGCCAAGTGCACGGATAAGTACACACAATAGGTGGTGGATGCACTGTTGGGCATACAGAAAAACAGTCCTCAAGTGCGGGTTTTCTAGAAAGCCAGTGCAGGGGTTCGCCTGGTGGGGGAGGTGATATGGGCCCGACATCACAGAGTCGCCAGGTAAGCAATGCAGAATCAGTTTACGTCAGGCAGTTAGTCGGGGAGAGGAGCAGAAATAGCAGATGCTAAGAGAAAGGCTTAGAGGTGCTTTCGGAACCAACAATGGATCCCATCAAGTGTCAGGGAGGCAGGGAGGCTGTTGCAGAAGGAGACACCAGGCAAAAAAGCACATCTAACACCAAATGGTTTTTTGCAAAAGCGCCTGACCCTGAGGGAGTTGGAGGTGGATGAGGGAAGAGCTTGCACACACAGATATATAGGGAGTTAGAGTTGAAGGTATTGAGGTCCCAGGGCCCAGAAGGCCTTCTGAATAATGCAGCATCTTCTCACTTCATTCCTCGTAGCCACTGGGAGCTATTGGCAACATTTCAGTGCAGGAGAGATACCATACCAAGTTGCGCACTCTTTTTCTGGATGCATTCCAGAGGGCGGAGAGTAGAAGGGGGCAGATCCTGTTGCAATAGTGCAGCCTAGACAGAAGTACAGCTGTGCAGACAGTGATATTTTGGAAAGTTGCTTTTGCTTGGTATGATACATTCAATGCTGCTATTGGTGGCATTTTCTTATGATTTATGTAGGAGGTGGGTTAGTAGGGAAACCATTTTGTAGCATTGTTGTAAGGAAAGCAGAGAGTTCCTGTTTCAATATTACACTGTACGATATGGGTAAATGAGAACATTGCAAGCACATATCACTGAAGTGCCACTTCATGGTAGGGGATGGGGAAAAAAACACTATGCTTTTAAAGAACATAATGGCCACCCAGTGGCAGAGGCACTTATAACACAGTTATACACATAGTGCAGAAAAAGTTTCCGTACCACCATTTTGTGTTGATGGGTGCATAATTGGACGACTGTGGATGCACAAATCTTGCAATCTTTTACTGGACTTTCTACGCACGTGCTGTCCAGTGACAGCACATTAGCAGGCTGAATTTGTAACAGTCCCTATGAAGTGTTGTGCAGAACTGACAGTGTTAGATGGTAACAGCTTGGATGACATTGGTGGAATCGTGTGTGCCCATTTACCCATACCCAATGAGGTTGTGATGGACAAAAGGTAGTGGAAAAGGAAGAAGGACTGCTCCTGCTTTACTGGGGTGCGGCCATCGCGGTACTTTGGGCACCGTACGTTCCACAATCTGTGCTTCTTACCTTGCTGGTCAATGGACATGGGACTTTTGGGATTATCCAACCAGGTGCTGTGGGTGTGGTTCACAGGAAGGGGCGGTCAAACTTACTGTGCATTGTGTTGCTTATAGGTGATGCTTTTCTACTAGATCTGCACAACTATGCCCTGGAAAGAAACTTTGATGGCAATTTCAGGTTGGAAGGAGTGTTCGCATTGTGGAGCGGTGTCTACAAGCGCAGTTTCGCAGACATGCATACACTTTGCAAAGACCTGGCCACTTTTGCTAGAGCCAATGTTATCGTCATCCGCTATGGCGGCATGCATATGGGTTACGTGTCTTGTTTAGGCTTGTTCCGTTGACTGAAGAGGTTGCTAAATCTAGTGAAGAGGCTTTTTCCCACTGCGAAGGTGCTTTCCTCATCCATAACACCACGTAGAGTATGGGACATTGCTCCTGAAAGTTGTTCCGAGACAGAGGCAGGAAGGTGTCTTATCAACAGAAACATGAAAACTTTTTTGTCGGCTGCTGGGATGTTCTTCTGCCACAATGACCTCATTAGTTGTGGAAATGCTTAATTTTTCCAAGCTCATGGCATTTCTTTGTCACCCATTGGTAATGCTGTTTTGTTTGCCCGTCTACAAGATGCGTTGAAGAGTTTACTGTAACAATGTCTGCACAAGAAAACACAAAATCAAATAAAAAAGTTAAAAAGGTGTTTCTCTAGAAGCATCTTTAAAAATAATGCTCTTTTCAGAGCGGCCCTTTGCAACGATCTCCCCCTACCCTGGTTGAAAGCAGCACGAAAGCCACATCTGGGGATTTTCAGGATGGCGGCCATGGAAATGGGACTGTGGAGCCACAGGGATTGCACAACAACGTTTCTGCCCGTGGTGTGTACGCAGAGGACTGTTGTACAAAACTGATACTGTTTCATGGAGAGCTCTTCAATGTCATTGGTGGAAGCGTGTGGAACTTTTTAATAGTGCGCAATCGGCGTGCTGCAAAGAAAAAACTGGAAAGGGAAGAAGGAATGTTTCTGCTTCATTGGGACATGGCCCTCGCTGTCCTTGGGGAAAAGCACATGCACATTCTCCCCTTTGCTGCTAGCTACCCATGAGATTGGGACAATGGGGACTATCTCAGCTATGGGTGTGGGTCACAGCAAGGCCCGTTCATAATTTTCTCCATTACTGTGCGTACTCAGCCGGACTGGCATGGTTGCCGTTGCAGACACACTGTAGCACAGCAGATTCAGTGCACCATTACTGACAGGGCAAACCTATGCGGCCTGATACTCTGTTCTGAAAAGCTGAAAACAGATTGCACAGCACCTCTGGGGTGTGCCCTTTTGTAGGGTTGCTGTGGGCAACTTTCCCCCAGAAAGCAAGCCTACATTGTTCCAAAACATACATACATATGCAACGGCACATTGTGCTGTGTTTGTAGGTGCGTACTTTCTGAAAAACACTCCATACTTTGCTAAACCCTGCACTTTGCCACTATTCATGGGTCCAGCTCCAGTCCCCGAAATAAGGGTTTATTTGTACACATTGATAGGTGGTGGACAACATGCGGACATTCAGAGCCTGCTGGTGGCGTATGGATGCCTCCATTGTCATTGTGGATAGGTCGGACAGCTGCGGTGTCTGTAGGACACCTACCTTTTTCGTAATTGCGGTCATTGCAACAAGGACTGTGTGCCGCTGAGTCAGAACACCATTTCAGGTAAAAAAGAATACCACACAAACACTCAGCAACATTCTCATTATTACTGCTTACTTGTACACATGCATACACCCCATTTGGAAAGGGAAGGGGTAGCGGAAGTGGATACCTATTGTGGGAAAATGGGGATTTGCACTAGTTGGTTGTGAAGGGAGGAAGAGATTGATGTATTACCATAATGTCTCCCATGAAATGTTTTTTGAGGGAATAGCAGGCTCCGGCCTGGGGAAGGAGTACACATGCAGGGGTGCCAGTGCAGTTTCATTTTGTCCGAAATATATCCTTGTTCGCAACCTTTAAATGAACACAATTGTTCACCAATTTTTCCACTTAGACTTCCATGCTCTCCATTTCCCTATACACAGAGTTTCTTTCCTTTAATAATTAATTTAATTAATTAATAATTAATTTGGCATTAATTAATGCCAAATTAATGCCAAATTTCCTATGCCCGTATATGCTGTTGTGGAAGGGTTGCCGCTTATACTGCCTTGCTTTCCTTTCCAATATGTTCTCTTACCGAAAAGAGAATGTGTTTGGTGTACATGCAGCAATATACATTACATAATTTACGGTTCACAGCACTGTGCGTACCAATGGGGTTAGTATAGAAAGTCAATGTGTCATGAGGGAAATCTGCCACTCTAAGTTGCTTGCCATTGCTGCATTACAAAAAGACACTTTATGCTTCTGTACTATTGCATACTGCAGCACCTGTGCATGTTTAGGGTCCTTACTACATTGTAGTGATGTTCAGGTCTTGGCACTTACCAGTCGTTACTCTGGCCATTCATTCTTTGTTCCCCTTTATATTAGCAGTGCAGTAATATTGGTGAAGGCAGACGTCACTTCTGTTGTTGATGCATTCGGTTCTGGTGTACTCCCTATGCCTTTGTCCTGTTTGCTTCATAAGTACACAATTTGCAAACCTACTCTATTTTCCCTGGCAATTCTTGCACATGGTGCTGTTTGTCTATGTACTTGCACTTGGTGATTGGTACCACTATGTAAGAGCACCTGCCTTCCTCAGCAGGTTGGATGCCACACGATCTCCGCAAACAGACGCATAGTCTGCGACTGTTGTCCACATTAACATGGTGCCAGCAGTTGCACTATGTTGCACAGTTCTTCTTTACAAACTAAGAGTATCCTGCTAAAAACCAATGAAATTCACTGACAAAAAACGTTGTTAAAGGGACGTTATGGTTAAGTTGCACTACTAAAAACCTATGCAATTCAATGGACAAATGTTGTTACAGGGACGTTATGGTTACAGGTAAAACTGAAAACCCCCACAAATTCGCCAGTTATGGTAAGCTAAGCAACCATAACTCGCGCTACCCCTGTGCACTGCAAGGACTAACACCATTGACATCAAAGATGACATCACAAATGTAGTGGTAGAATGAAACACAGTAAATAGGCCCTAAAAGCTTGCTTCTGCTTTAAATGTGTGTGAGCATTTTGTTTGCGGCAAAGCCACTGCAGCTGGTTAATTAGTGCAGACTTTGCAATCCCAGGCCAGCGCTGTGGGAACAACACAGTGGTTGGTACTTGTTTAGGTCAACAGATTAGAGCACACAGGTACTGCCAGCAAGCAATAAATACATGACCATTTTATAATTCAAAATCATTTATGAAATGCGATTTTCTCATGGTGCCGACAAGAGCCATGGCAGTTTCAAATCGCCCCATAGAACGTCTTTCCTGGGAAAAGGGTTAGAGTGTCCCTGATATGCAACATTTGTGCAGTAGTATGGCCGTGGTTCAAGGCTCTGGTGGTGACATGGTTGGCAGCCATTCCCATGAGAATCAGGATGAGGCAACCAGGGCAGATTATTAAAGTTGCGCTGGTCGCCTCAAATATTTCAATGACTTAATTTTATGCTGTGGGAATTGGGAATTGGGGGGTGGATTGTGATGTCACAGGGTATAATTGAGGGCAGTTTGAGAAGGTTCGCAAACCCAATCATTGCTTGCAATGTACACTTTTCCTTATGGCTTCAAAGAGCAGGGTCCAATTAAACTGTGTGGGTAGATTTTTTCATGTCGCACGATCGCAAATGCAAAATATTTCTTTGACAGCATCTTTTTATGTAGTTCTGTTTTTGCATTCTGTTTGAATTTGCTGTCCCAGCTGCGTCTGGGGCTCTGAATAAAATTGTGTTACTTCTTGCACCGGCGTTCACTCCTTTTTGACTACTTTTGTAATTCTTTTTGGTGAGTTCTTTGAGGCGACCCCTGATACATTTTTGGAGGCCACAGCGAGATATCTCTGCCATTCAACTGAGGCGCGAGAACTCCAGCCGTGCTCCCGCTCAAGTGCGGGACAGTGTCCTTTGGCCAGTACACAGAGGTGGAAACTACAGAGGTCCAGTGATGCTACTTCCCAAAGGTCCACCTGGTCCGGCGCTGCCTTCACTTTGACCAAAAGTGCAGGTCTTTAAAGGAAGACTCCAAGGTTGAAAGAAGTGAAGAATCTCCTAAAAGGATCCGTGAGTGTACCCGTGCATGAAAGTGCCAGGGGCGGGATGGACTCTTTTTATGGTGTATAGGATTCACCCTCATTAAGTGGTGAAGAGGGTGATTGGGCATTGTAGCATTAGATATTATGTCTGCCGTTCCGCTAGGGAGCAGGTAGATGGTGGCACATCTGCGCTAGAGCAGAGGGTTGCATAGTGAGTGGCGGCCCTTGTTAGACAAGAGTTGTGGTGCATTGTGCAGACAAATGGTATGGTTGCATCATTTTATTTTCCTTGGGGAAGAGTTTATTTGGGGTATATGCACGCACATGTTTGTGAGTAGCAGCAGTTCATTTTTCAGTGTTGTGAAAAGTGTTCATTGTGGGTTTGTTTATGAGACTGTGGAAGGGGCAGAAGAGCCAAAGCCAAATTAACCTGTAAATAGCACAAAACCGCATAGAGCGAGTTTCTGGTATAGATGAGCGAGGAGAGGAGTAATCAATTTTTCTAACATACTAATATCAGGCTTCGAGGTTAAGGTGGTGGGCCTGAGGAGTAGGCCACTTCTGAACTATGTGAAGGATTCTAACCGGGCATCACACACCGGACCAGGACCTTCTCCCTCAGCCTTAGATGTAGCGCACAATTAGAATGCTTTTTCTTTAATTACAACAAATTCGAATTGAACTGATACCCGACCCGTCTCACACCCCCTTTTTAGAAATACCCCGGGTCACAATGGACCATGAACCAGGCCGGTGGGTGGTAACACAATATTTATTTATTTTAATTTCAAATAAAATCACACCATTTTTATATTGGGCAGCAATCACCAATGGGGTGATAATTACATCGAAAACCACTGAAATACACTTGGGTAACCTTATACAAGAACATATCCAAACCACAAATGAATCGGAGCACTTTTTCAATTAGGATAGATAGCACCAGAGATACGATTTCCCCCTGCAATGTTCCCTCAACCCACAATTAATCTAATTCTCAGTGGATAGAATGAATCAGCAGGTAGTCATGGATATGTGGCTGCAAACAGGACCTTCCCTCACAAAATAAGAGGATTTTAAACCATTTGCAATGGCCTAACATGACACTTAAATTTTAACAAATAATTAATTATAATTATATGTGTAATTAAAGGCATACAGTTGAAAAAACACTGCAGTCAAATCACACGTGGAAAAGTTGCATTTTTATAATTTACAGTTTTAAATGTCAAAACGTTTTTCAGAAAAAATGGGTGAAATACTCTGAATGCAATGCGGTTTTTGGGCTGGGGGATAGAGGCACATCACAGGGACAATATAGAAGTGAAAGGATGGCAATAGCTGAAGAATTGAATGAGATTTTGAAGGTGGAATGAGGTTCGATTTTAGGAAAATAAAGCAGTTAAAAACGAAAATCGGTTTGGAAGGAAAGGAAAGGTTTTACTTACACGAGATTTAATGGCTAGAAAAGAGGAACGCCACCCGTGAATATAAAGGTTAGGCTGCAGTTGTAACCCTTCACGCAGTGTACCCCTTTTCTATAGGGAAAATTTGTTTATTTAATCAAAATATTGCTAAGGAGTTACAAGATGGGGTGAATGAAAGAATGGCGCTAACACTAGAAAAACAAGGACAGGGTGCACAGAGAATTAGAAAAGTTTAGACAAGTTATCAGGGTATGGATAGGATTACTTAGAAAATAGGGTAAAGACAAAGGGGTTAAGATGGGGTGTGCTATGTGTTGTTATGGGATAGGGAAATATTCACAATCAGCGCTGGAGTTTGGAATTTGGGACAGCCAACCTAATTCTGTACTCAAAAGGTTCTGGTCACCGGATAGCGGGCTCTCCTGGCAAATGACAGCTGAGCAAAGGTCTGGTCACGGCACAGCGATGCTTCAGCTGGATGGAACGGTTAAGCAGGGCAAGCAGGCAGCACTGGAGAATGCCAGAGTGGGCTCAGTCACCTTTCACCTTTCTCCCTCAAGTTACTGGGATTTTGTTATGGGGTTTTAGTGCTGAAGGGTGGTTCTGCCTGGATAGGAAGGCCTGGGTCAACTATCCCTTTTCTGGCAGTGGGGTCTGGAATCTTGCAGATTGAAGGTGGAATATCTGGCTGCGCAGGCGCTGGAAAATTCAGAAGAGAGTCTAGAGTTCTGTCAGCCGCCATTATTTATGAGGCATGGTGACACTATCGGTTTATTGTTGGGCAGAACTGAGCTAGACCTACCACCAAGAATTGGATAGGTCAGCCAATTTTGATTACATCCTCTAGGAGGTGACTCAGTTTATGGGGTTGTACTTTATGATGTGCAAAGCCTTCCCCCTTTTTGCCAAAAAATCAATCTGAACTTAATTTACACATTTGTACATTTGCGACATTTTAACATATTACATAGGCAGATTACATATTTTACATACAGCATGGCAGTCCAATTCTCATGTTAGTCGGACTTTGTTTCGCCCATCTAATAGTTTTTCGCGATATTCAGTGATAAATATTCAACCTAAAATTCTATAACTTTATACATGGGTATAGATTATCATAAGGCATGTAAGTATTGAATTTCAGAGTGGCATTATGTACACTTTCCTCAGAACATCCACTTCTGTGCCATTTCTGTTCCCGATATGGCAGTGAAGGCTACTACATCTTGTTTAAAAACCACAATACATTTACGGGGTAATTCATAAAATCCAGCGCACAAGTGGCGCACGCGGCTGGTGCACAGTGTGTGCGTGCGACAGTCTGCGCCAGCCGCGTGCGCTAAAATCCATTACCGCGCACAGCGTATTCATGGATTTTAACATCAAAAACCAGCCGCGGTGCAGAGTGTCGCAGCGACCCTGCAGCAGCGCCAGTTACGTCCCCAACCCCTCCCCGTGCGCCATGCACAGCACACAAATCCCGTACATGGCGCACAGGCCCCCAACCACGAAAACGCCTGTAAAACTCCCCGCGCACCCCTCCGAATACATGTACACCCCGGCGCGTGGAGTTGCACACGCGATTGGCCCAGTGCGAGCGGGGTACGTGTATTACTGGGGTTCGCGGGAAGTGTCACACGCGATTGGCCCTGTGCGAGCGAGGTACGTCTATTACTGGGGTTTGCGGGAAGTTTCACACGTGGTTGGCCCTGTGCGAGCGGGATACGTGTATAACTGGGGTTCGCGGGAAGTTTCACACACGATTGGCCCTGTGCGAGCGGGGTACGTGTATCACTGGGGTTTGCGGAAAGTTTCACACGCGATTGGCCCTGTGTGAGCGGGGTACGTGTATCATTGGGGTTTGCGGGAAGTTTCACACGCGATTGGCCCTGTGCGAGTGGGTTACGTGTATTACTGGGGTTCGCGGGAACTGTCACACGCAATTGGCCCTGTGCAAGCGGGGTACGTGCATTACTGGGGTTTGCGGGAGTTTCACACGCGATTGGCCCTGTGCGAGCGGGGTACGTGTATTTCTGCGGTGCGCATGATGTTTAACACGCGATTTTGCTGTCAGAGTGGGGTACGTGTATTTCGGGGGTGCGCGTGAAGTTTCACACGCGATTGGCACTGTGCGAGCGGGTTACGTGTATTACTGGGGTTCGCGGGAAGAGTCACACGCGATTGTCCCTGTGCGAGCGGGGTATGTGTATTACTGGGGTTTGCGGGAAGTTTCACACGCGATTGGCCCTGTGCGAGCGGGGTACATGTATAACTGGGGTTCGCGGGAAGTTTCACACGCGATTGGCCCTGTGCGAGCGGGGTACGTGTATCACTGGGGTTAGCGGGAAGTTTCACACGCGATTGACACTGTGCGAGCGGGTTACGTGTATTACTGGGGTTCGCGGGAAGTGTCACACGCGATTGGCCCTGTGCGAGCGGGGTATGTGTATTTCTGCAGTGCGCGTGATGTTTAACACGCTATTTTGCTGTCAGAGCGGGGTACGTGTATTTCGGGGGTGCGTGTAAAGTTTCACATGCGATTTCACTGTCAGAGCGGGGTACGTGTATTACTGGGGTTCACGGGAAGTGTCACAAGCGATTGGCCCTGTGCGAGCGGGGTACGTGTATTACTGGGGTTCACGGGAAGAGTCACACATGATTGTCCCTGTGCGAGCGGGGTACGTGTATAACTGGGGTTCGCAGGAATTTTCACACGCGATTGGCCCTGTGCGACCGGGGTACGTGTATCACTGGGGTTCGCGGGATGTTTCACACTCGATTGGCCCTGTGCGAGCAGGGTACATGTATCACTGGGATTCGCGGGAAGTTTCACAAGCGATTGGCCCTGTGCGAGCGGGGTACGTGTATAACTGGGGTTCGCGGTAAGTTTCACACGCGATTGGCCCTGTGCGAGCGGGTTACGTGTATTTCTGGGGTTCGCGGGAAGTGTCACACGCGATTGGCCCTGTGCTAGCGGGGTATGTGCATTACTAGGGTTCGCGGGGAGTTTCACACGCGATTGGCCCTGTGCGAGTGGGGTATGTGTATTTCTGCGGTGCGCGTGAAGTTTCACACGCGATTTTGCTGTCAGAGCGGGGTACGTGTATTTCGGGGGTGCGCGTGAAGTTTCACATGCAATTTCACTGTCAGAGCAGGGTACGTGTATCCAGTGGGGTGCGCGGGGAGTCCCACACGTGAATTGGCAGTGTGGGTCCTCCCAGGTGTCCCCTCTACCCCCTCCATGGCCCCTGCAGGCAGCCCACACCACAGAGGACTACCCTGCAGCCCTGGTCATGTCCCGCAGGCAGCCCATCCACCATGGGCATGCCCACCAGCCAATCCACATGTCACCTTGCAATATGATCACCAACTCATGTCCCCCAGCACCCCCACCCCCCAGCAGTGAGGGGCACCTGCCAGCAGGTCCCCACTCATGTCCCACTCATGTCCCCCTGCACCTCCACCCCCCAGCAGTGAGGGGCACCTGCCAGCAGGCCCCCACTCATGTCCCCCAGCACCCCCACCCCCCAGCAGTGAGGGGCACCTGCCAGCAGGCCCCCACTCATGTCCCACTCATGTCCTCCTGCACCCCCACCCCGAAGCACTGAGGGCCAACTGCCAGCATGCCCCCACTCAGGTCCCCCTGCACCCCAACCCCCCAGCAGTGAGGTACACCTACCAGCAGGCCCCCACTCATGTCCCACTCAAGTCTCCCTGCACCCCCACCCCCAGCAGTGAGGGGCACCTGCCAGCAGGCCCCCACTCATGTCCCCCAGCACCCCCACCCCCAGCAGTGAGGGACACCTGCCAGCAGTCCCCCACTCATGTCCCACTCATGTCCCCAGCACCCCCACCCCCCAGCAGTGAGGGGTACCTGCCAGCAGGCCCCCACTCATGTCCCCCTGCACCCCCACCCCCAGCAGTGAGGGGCACCTGCCAGCAGGCCCCCACTCATTTCCCACTCATGTCCCCTGCACCCCCACCCCCCAGCAGTGAGGGGCACCTGCCAGCAGGCCCCCACTCATATCCCACTCATGTCCGCCAGCACCCCCACCCCCCAGCAGTGAGGGGCACCTGCCAGCAGGCCCCACTCATGTCCCCCAGCACCCCCACCCCCCAGCAGTGAGGGGCACCTGCCAGCAGGCCCTCACTCATGTCCCCCTGCACCCCCACCCCCCAGCAGTGAGGGGCACCTGCCAGCAGGCCCCCACTCATGTCCCCCTGCACCCCCACCCCCCAGCAGTGAGGGGCACCTGCCAGCAGGCCCCCACTCATGTCCCCCAGCACCCCCACCCAGCAGTGAGGGGCACCTGCCAGCAGGCCCCCACTCATGTCCAACTCATGTCCCCCAGCACCTCCACTCCCCAGCAGTGAGGGGCACTTGCCAGCAGGCCCCCACTCATGTCCCACTCATGTCCCACTCATGTCCCCTTGCACCCCCACCCCCCAGCAGTGAGGGGCACCTGCCAGCAGGCCCCCACTCATGTCCCCCAGCACCCCCACCCCCAGCAGTGAAGGACACCTGCCAGCAGGCCCCCACTCATATTCCCATGCACTCCCACCCCCAGCAGTGAGGGGCACCTGCCAGCAGGCCCCCATTCATGTCCCACTCATGTCCCCCTGCACCCACCCAACCCCCAGCAGTGAGGGGCACCTGCCAGCAGGACCCCACTCGTGTCCCCCAGCACCCCCATCCCCCAGCAGTGAGGGGCACCTGCCAGCAAGCCCCCACTCATGTCCCCCACCACCCCCACCCCTCAGCAGTGAGGGGCACCTGCCAGCAGGCCCCCACTCATGTTCCCCTGCACCCTCACCCCCCAGCAGTGAGAGGCACCTGCCAGCAGGCCCCCACTCATGTCCCCCAGTCCCCGCAGCCCCCAGCAGTGAGGGGCACCTGCCAGCAGGCCACCACTCATGTCCCACTCATGTCCCCCAGCACCCCCACCCCCCAGAAGTGAGGGGCACCTGCCAGCAGGTCCCCACTCATGTCCCACCCATGTCCCCCTGCACCCCCACCCCCCAGCAGTGAGGGGCACCTGCCAGCAGGCCCCCACTCATGTCCCCCAGCACCCCCATGCCCCAGCAGTGAGGGGCACCTGCCAGCAGGCCACCACTTATGTCCCCCAGCAACCCAACCCCCCAGCAGTGAGGAGCACCTGCCAGCAGGCCCCCACTCATGTCCCCCAGCAGCCCCACCCCCAGCAGTGAGGAGCACCTGCCAGCAGGCCCCCACTAATGTCCCCCAGCACCCCCACCCCCCAGCAGTGCGAGGCACCTGCCAGCAGGCCCCCACTCATGTCCCCCTGCATCCCCACTCCCAGCAGTGAGGGGCACCTGCCAGCAAGCCCCCACTCATGTCCCCCAGCACCCCCACCCCCAGCAGTGAGGAGCACCTGCCAGCAGGCCCCCACTAATGTCCCCCAGCACCCCCACCCCCCAGCAGTGCGAGGCACCTGCCAGCAGGCCCCCACTCATGTCCCCCTGCATCCCCACTCCCAGCAGTGAGGGGCACCTGCCAGCAGGCCCCCACTCATGTCCCCCAGCACCCCCACCCCCCAGCAGTGAGGGGCACCTGCCAGCAGGCCCCCACTCATGTCCCACTCATGTCCCCCAACACCCCCCAGCAGTGAGGGGCACCTGCCAGCAGGCCCCCACTCATGTCCCCCTGCACCCCCACCCCCCAGCAGTGAGGGGCACATGCCAGCAGGCCCCCACTCAGGTCCCCCTGCACCCCCACCCCCCAGCAGTGAGGTGCACCTACCAGCAGGCCCCCACTCATGTCCCACTCAAGTCTCCCTGCACCCCCACGCCCAGCAGTGAGGGGCACCTGCCAGCAGGCCCCCACTCATGTCCCCCAGCACCCCCACCCCAAGCAGTGAGGGACACCTGCCAGCAGTCCTCCACTCATGTCCCCAGCACCCCCACCCCCAGCAATGAGGGGCGCCTGCCAGCAGGCCCCCACTCATGTCCCCCACCACCCCCACCCCCCAGCAGTGCGAGGCGCCTGCCAGCAGGCCCCCACTCATGTCCCCCTGCATCCCCACCCCCAGCAGTGAGGGGCACCTGCCAGCAGGCCCCCACTCATGTCCCCCAGCATCCCCACCCCCAACAGTGAGGGGCACCTGCCAGCAGGCCCCCACTCATGTCCCACTCATGTCCCCCAACACCCTCCAGCAGTGAGGGGCACCTGCCAGCAGGCCCCCACTCATGTCCCCCTGCACCCTCCAGCAGTGAGGGGCACATGCCAGCAGGCCCCCACTAATGTCCCCCAGCACCCCCACCCCTAGCAGTGAGGGGCACCTGCCAGCAGCCCCCCACCCATGTCCCCCTGCACCCCCACCCCCCAGCAGAGAGGGGCACATGCCAGCAGGCCCCCACTCATGTCCCACGCATGTCCCCCTGCAACCCTCCCAGCAGTGAAGGGCACCTGCCAGCAGGCCCCCAATCATGTCCACCAGCACCCCCACCCCCAGCACTGAGGGGCACCTGCCAGCAGGCCCCCACTCATGTCTCCCTGCACCCCCACCCTCCAGCAGTGAGGGGCACCTGCCAGCAGGCCCCCACTCATGTCCCACTCATGTCCCCCAGCACCCCCACCCCCCAGCAGTGAGGGGCACCTGCCAGCAGGCCCCCACTCATGTCCCCCAGCACCCCCACGCCCCAGCAGTGAGGGGCACCTGCCAGCAGGCCACCACTCATGTCCCCCAGCAACCCAACCCCCCAGCAGTGAGGAGCACCTGCCAGCAGGCCCCCACTCATGTCCCCCAGCAGCCCTACCCCCAGCAGTGAGGAGCACCTGCCAGCAGGCCCCCACTCATGTCCCCCAGCACCCCCACCCCCCAGCAGTGCGAGGCACCTGCCAGCAGGCCCCCACTCATGTCCCCCTGCATCCCCACTCCCAGCAGTGAGGGGCACCTGCCAGCAGGCCCCCACTCATGTCCCCCAGCACCCCCACCCCCCAGCAGTGAGGGGCACCTGCCAGCAGGCCCCCACTCATGTCCCACTCATGTCCCCCAACACCCCCCAGCAGTGAGGGGCACCTGCCAGCAGGCCCTCACTCATGTCCCCCTGCACCCCCACCCCCCAGCAGTGAGGGGCACATGCCAGCAGGCCCCCACTCAGGTCCCCCTGCACCCCCACCCCCCAGCAGTGAGGTGCACCTACCAGCAGGCCCCCACTCATGTCCCACTCAAGTCTCCCTGCACCCCCACGCCCAGCAGTGAGGGGCACCTGCCAGCAGGCCCCCACTCATGTCCCCCAGCACCCCCACCCCAAGCAGTGAGGGACACCTGCCAGCAGTCCTCCACTCATGTCCCCAGCACCCCCACCCCCAGCAATGAGGGGCGCCTGCCAGCAGGCCCCCACTCATGTCCCCCACCACCCCCACCCCCCAGCAGTGCGAGGCGCCTGCCAGCAGGCCCCCACTCATGTCCCCCTGCATCCCCACCCCCAGCAGTGAGGGGCACCTGCCAGCAGGCCCCCACTCATGTCCCCCAGCATCCCCACCCCCCAACAGTGAGGGGCACCTGCCAGCAGGCCCCCACTCATGTCCCCCTGCACCCTCCAGCAGTGAGGGGCACATGCCAGCAGGCCCCCACTAATGTCCCCCAGCACCCCCACCCCTAGCAGTGAGGGGCACCTGCCAGCAGCCCCCCACCCATGTCCCCCTGCACCCCCACCCCCCAGCAGAGAGGGGCACATGCCAGCAGGCCCCCACTCATGTCCCACGCATGTCCCCCTGCAACCCTCCCAGCAGTGAAGGGCACCTGCCAGCAGGCCCCCAATCATGTCCACCAGCACCCCCACCCCCAGCACTGAGGGGCACCTGCCAGCAGGCCCCCACTCATGTCTCCCTGCACCCCCACCCTCCAGCAGTGAGGGGCACCTGCCAGCAGGCCCCCACTCATGTCCCCCAGCACCCCCACCCCCCAGCAGTGAGGGGCACCTGCCAGCAGGCCCCCACTCATGTCCCACTCATGTCCCCCAGCACCCCCACCCCCCAGCAGTGAGGGGCACCTGCCAGCAGGCCCCCACTCATGTCACACTCATGTCCCCCTGCACCCCCCCAGCAGTGAGGGGCACCTGCCAGCAGGCCCCCACTCATGTCCCCCCCAACATGTCAACATGACCCACAATCATGGCCCTCATGGCCACCAAAATCCCACGGCACGCCACCCCTGCCCAAATAACCAACCAAGCAGAACATACACCCCACATTGAAATGCCCATTACATGAAACAACCCAAATGGCATGTATGTACATCAACACATGTCCGTCACACACACACAATGGGTGCCAGTGAATGTGAAAACCCACATCGTGACATGCATGAAACCAATGAGAGAATACCACACATTGAAGTACGGGAACAAATGTATTGAACAAAAAATGTGGTGAAAGAAAATCAAATACCAAACAATGCACATAAGGAAAACAATGCAGAATGTCACATAATGATAAAAAAGGAAATCAAAATCCAAAATATATGAAATCAAAAATGTCTCCAAAGTCTCATTCCAACAAAGCAAATCCAAACAGAAATGAAAAAGTAAAATCCATTGCTCCATGGAAAAATCAAAAATGAAAATGCCGACAAATCCACACTCCAACTATTTACAAGGATGAAATCCTGGTTCCATGAGCCCAACTCTCTAAATGAAACCTACAATAATACACTAACTAATGAAGAACTATATACAAAAATGTGGGGTATTGTCCAAGCGCCCCAAAAAAAATGAAAACCAAAAAGAAACCTAACACTAACTAACTAACTATTTACAATGGCAGCAGGCTAGTCCAACGGCTCACTTTTGGATGTCCCGAGTCAGGGTATCATCGAACTCCCGCTCAATGTCCTGGAGGCGGTCCTCTTCCATGGCCCCGAAGGTTCGCAGGGACGATAACATGTTGGCCTCAAACTCCCTGCGAATTGCCTCGAGGCACTCGGCCGCCTCAGTGCCCTCCGCATGGAGTTCTCCACCCTGACCATTGTGAGCCGTGTCTCTTCCGCCCGCTGCCGCTCCGCATCTATGGCGTGGCCCAACCGCTGCCACATGGAAGACACTTGCAATTCTGGGTCCTCCTGCCCTCTGGCCGATGCCTGCCCCTCCGATGTTGAAGGCACCGAGCCATCATTGCTCCCACCATGTTGCTGCTGCTGTGCCTGTGCCTGCGCCCTGGCTCTTGCTGCCTGCACGTCCTCCTCTGGCTGGGGTGCAGTTGTCGTGGTGGCCACCCCTGCTGGACGTCCGACTCCCGACTGTGGCAGGGATGTGTCCTCCACCAGCCTGGCCGCTGGGTCAGAGGCAGCTCCACAGGGTTCCCAGGTGATACATTGGTGGTATGATGGCATGGAGGACGACTGGTTCAGGTGAGGAGGGGGTCGCAAGAAGGTCCAGCACACAGAGGAATCCACCACTGGTGACCCGTCCCAGTAGGTCATGTCCCCCTGCACGTGGTCAAAGATGCATCCGAGATGACGTGCAGTGTCTTCACGAAAACACCACAGGTCAACTCGCATGCCCCGTTGACGCAACGCTATCCCAGTCAGGACAGGCTCAACACGGTCCCAGTTAGCCACGTCCGCAGGGAGAGGAAGGCCAGTTGTGTGCCCATCCCCTCCCTGAAAACGGGTCTGGACGTAGGCATCCCTGCAGGTGCCGGATGATGCAGTCACAGGATCAGGGACAGGATTACACACAGGCACCTCCGCGGCGGCCTGTGCTGCCTCCTGTCCCTGCCCCTGCACTGCACCACTGGCACTAGTGGAATCCCCACCTCCAGACCCCATGTGTGTCCCTTCCACGGCCTCCTCCTCCTCCAAACCCCCCACCAACCTGGATGACTCCATGCAATCTTCCTCCGTCGGACCCTGTGGGGTCTCAGCTGCCCCTTCTGCTGCCGAGGAGTCCATCTCCAACCTCCGCCTCTTGGACCTACCCTCCGCAGCTGCGGCCTGGGACGTGGCACCAGACTCCTCACTCCCCGAAGAGATGACAATCTGGGAGGGGAGCCGGGCCCTGCATCTCCGGCTGGTGGTGCGATCCCTGCCACTTTGCTCCACACCACCCTCTCCGCCCTCTTCATCAGTTGACGCTGCAGACAGGGAGAGATAGAACACAGGCATCAGGGCACTGTACAATGGACACATACACACATCACAGTTGTACATGAGTGGTAGTGTCAAACTTCAGACATGGCATCACACTCCCTAACACACATGTCATTTCTACTCACACACATGAGCAATTCCACAGCAATATTGCACCAGGCAGCACCATCCATACACATACAACAGCATCAGCATCCGAAGGTGAGCCTGACGTCACATGAAACATGGGGAGTACACAACACATACACACACACCAACACACTTACATGCATGTGTGCATGTCCACCAACTGTCAGAATGATGAGATCGCCATCCATTTCACATCTGGCATTCAGCCTTCTACATGTCAGTGCCACATGCATCCATGTTGCATCACAGTTGCACACTTGTCAAATACACACACATGCACATGTACACAGTGCAGATACATGCAGCTGGAACCAACCTCCAAGTGTGACACCACAACAATGCCAACGTACATACACAGTAATTCAAACATGTGTGCTCCCACATCTGCATTTGGCCTGCATGCTTATCCACACACACGCCATCCATGTGTCTCACACATGAGAGGACTCGCATGTGTCAGCCTCACGCCCCTGTACATACACATCCATACATGGCCCTAGAGAAACACATGTGCATCCTGCACACTACTGGCACACCACGACACGCACAACGTCCAACTAGTATGCATGTACACTTACCGCTCGACTCCATATGGGTCTGCCTCTCAAGGACCTGGACATGGAGCGCTGGGCTTAGGCATTCCAGGACCCTCATTTGGTGGTCAGACAGGTGGCCCCGGCGCCCCTTGGCATCCGCTGCCTTCAAGAGGCGCCATGCCTTGTCGAGGGTCCTGGACCTGAAGTCCTCCCAGCGCTTCTTGACATGTTTGATGTTGCGGACTACCAACCCCTCCTCGTTGATGGCAGTCACAATGTCCATCCAGATCCTGGTCCATCCTTCATAGTCGGCGCGCAAACTTCCAAAGAGGGCATCATACTGCCCCAGGACTTGCTCCACCAGGACACCAACTTCCCTGGCACTGAAGCTGGTGGCCCTCTGCCTCTTTGGCTGGGGGTTGCCAGTGGTGCCAGATGGTGTTGTGCCCGACATGGCAACCCAAGAGGCATGTGTGGGTGGGCAACTGGGTCCTGGGGCTGGGCTGTGGAGCGATGGTATCCCAGTCGGGAGTCTTCAGTTCCAGCAGGGGTGGTCACAGCAACTTCACCCCTGGCTGACGTGCAGGCAGCAAATGGCAGGGCACGTGGGAAGCAGGCAGGCAGGCAGCAGCAGATGGCAGGTGGGAGAGTGCTCGGGGCTCTTGGGGGCAGTAATTCAGCCTTCTGGGCAGGAGCGTGGTCTTCCGTGTGTTGTCGCGTTGCCAGCTTGATAAGGAGTGATTTGGCACATGAAAGAATTGCACGTCAGCATGTAATTAGAGGAAAGGGCCTAAGCGCGTAAGCACGTCTGTGATGTTACGCACGCGGGTGTTTCCCTCATGACGGGTGCATAGTGAATCAGCATGTGAATCCACCGCACGTATGCAAATTCATTGGACCAAAGGCCCTTTAGCGCATAAGCGCGTCTGTGACATGACACGCAAGGGCGTTTCCCTCAACACGGATGCATGTTCATCGTACACATGCAAAAACTGCATGTCTGAGTGTCAGCTTGTGTAATTGGAGGAAAGGGCCTTAGCGCGTACACGCGTAAGTGACGTTGTACGTGTGGGCCGGTTTAAAAGGTACGTGTTGGACGCCATTTACTTGTACGTGCTTTTCGTGGAGGGCGAGTGGGTGAATTCTGTACTTCTTGTCGGTTCACACGCGATTACTATACAGCGTTTCAAGTTCGTACTCCCTGTTACCCTTGACAGCGTTCAATTTTTTGATTGGCCCTGTTTCCTCAAATAGCGTTCACTTCTTCTTTTGTCCTGTTTCCTCAGACAGCGTACAATTCTTCTTTTGGCGGGGGTGTTGCCAACACGCACATGCGTGTCTTCATCACGTTCTTTTTCCAGGCATACAGTGAGTCGCGCACATATTTACCAACTGTGCTTGCCCCGTGTGTCGCGTACCCCTTAAGAGGTCATTGTAGGCTGTGTGTATTACGTGTACGCTTATTTTTGTGTTCCTGGGTGCCACAGCGTAGTGCCGGTTCATTTTTCGGCGCACGTGGCCTACGAGGGGTTGCGTGCACGTTCATTTTTGTTTTCGGGGTACCTGTGCGTTGTGTGACCCGTCATCTTCCCCCAGGGGTCACAGACAGCCTTGCTAGAGCACTAGGATACGAATTCCATCTAGTACCCTACCCCTTTCACCCCCAATTGCCCAGGACAATAGTTTACTGCTACTCCCATACGCACAACAACATCAGTGCCATGGTTGGGAGGCGACCAAGCGGTAAGGGAGGTAAAGGTGGCCGACCTTCAAAAGGTGGGCATGGTGGGCGCGGTAGGGGACGTGGCCAGGATTTGCAGGGTGCCCTTAGACCAATCAGGGACACCCATGCCCCGCCCCCCATGGTTGTGGGAAACGTAGCTGACACCATCCCAGCTCAGCCCTTGTTGGACCGGCCCATTGTGGCACCTGAACCGGCACAGGAAGACTCCCAGGCTGACTTCTAGGTCAGCAAGTCTAAGCCACGTGTGGCAGTGCAAGTTGTTGTCACCAGGCCACGTGGATCTGGGGCAGCAATGTTATCTGCTGCCCCAAGAAGGCAGGGTGGGGAGGCTGCAGGGGCAGCTGCAGCTCTATCCACCCCAGCTCTGAGTCTCCCAGCCGGGACAGTGTCGGTCCAGGTCCATCAGACCGACATTGCCCCTGCCAACATCACCCTGCAGCCAATGCCTGCACCAAGACCTATGGTCATTGTGCCTTTGTACACTCCTAGTACACAGTCCACCGGCGCTTCGGCCTCTACTGACCAGAGCGGCGTAAGCCACTCAGGATCTGCACCACCTTTGAAAAAGAAGAAGAAGGGTGCTCTGGCACTACAGGATGAGACCCCAGACATGGCTACACACTCCGACATGTCAAGGAAGCCTAGCTTTAATGACGGCGAACTTGATGCACTTGTGGCCTATGTGTCAGAACATAGCCGCGAAATGGTAGTAACTGCAGGGTGCAAGACCACACCTGGTCAACGTAGGGCAAACTGGCAGACCATCGCGGACCACATTAGTGCCCTTGGATTTGTGAGGCGCACAGCTGATGATTGCTACAAGCGGTGGAATGACCTGAAACGCAGAGCAAAGAACAAGCTGGCCTCAAATTATGCCTCTACTCTGGTGACTGGCAGTGGGTCCCCACCAGAGGACAACCAACTCACTGAACATGAGTCTATTGCTGGAACCTTCGTCACAGAGGAACAGATCCAAGGCGTGGGAGACCTACCTGATTACGACGCATTGTCTGGTGAGTGCCCATGCATGTGTGTGTAATCCATGTGTTGCTGTTTGGGTGACGGGTTCTGATTGAGTGCCAGGTGAGGGTGTGTACTCCAGAGTGGTATGGGTCACCCATATGCTTCCTCCAATACATTCACGTGCCTTTGATTTGGGTCTGACAGTATCCCTTCTGCCCACAGTAGCCAATTAGCGCCACATTACTGCAGTTGCCCTTGACCTGTCATCTTGCAACAACATTGTTCAGATTTTTTCAGTGTTCATTCTGGCTCATTGTTTCAATTCTCCCATTTTTGCTATGCATTTTTCAGCCCTAATGCCACATATGTGACATGCTTCTGTCATTGATTACACCCCACATTGGCCCACATTTGTTGCCTTGTTATGTGAATGATTAGACCATTCAGGCTGATTGAGTGTTGGCCTGCTCACATTAATTTTTGGGGCATGTTTGAATGTGGAACATGATAGTTGTTTCCTGTCATGTTAAAGTGACAAACCATTGATGTGTTCATCTGCCTACAATCAATGTATTATTGTACCCTGGATGTGTTGCAGTGTGTGGCACATGCATCTTTTGCCACACTATTTAGCATTTTTCTTCTCATCATGTCCATCTCACATGTATGGGTGACAGTACTCATTAACTGACATATCGCTGTATTTGCCTAATGTACCATGGCTATGCTACATGCCATCTGTCTGCTGGCATGTGTCATGTATGTGTATTGGACATGCCACTCACAGGCTAATGTGTGATGCCAGTTGTACCCACTATGCAGCAAGTGTGTTGCTTTTCCATCTTGGTGTCCTCAGTGTCTGCTTTTTGCCTCCCCTTCCAACTCATTGACAGTGCAAGCATGGCAGGGTTATAGTCATGTGGGACATGTGTAAATCATGTACAGGATCTCTGTCTTGTCAGGCCTATGTGTGTGCTATGGTGTTCATGCCTGTTTGCATTTGTTGTATTTCATGTTTTTGCAGGTGATGACACACTTGATGCTGGTGATGTTGAGGAGATGGTGCAGACCCAGGAGGGATCTCAGCCATGACCGGGCACCAGTGAAGGACGTGGTGTGGTGGTGGGTGAAAACCCTTTCTTACTGCAGACCATACTGTAAAGGGGTGCCTCTGGGTGCACCTCCCCAGACCTCTATTCAGGTGCTGAATCGGGTGATGAGACTTATGTGCTGTTGCAGGTGAGTGCTTCTGGCAGGGATTCTGTTCTGTCCAACCCACCTGCACCAGGGGTAGAACCCTCTATGGGGATGTCAGTGTTGGGAGGTCTGCCTTTGGCGGTTACGGATGCAGGGTCACACTCCACAACATCTGATCCTGTTCCTGGGCAAGCAGGTCAGAGGGGGAATGCAGTCCTGCAGCCTCAGGCAGTGCCAGCACAGCAAGGTGCAGATCGGCTTGCCCCAAACAGGTGTGGTGCCCGCCGACGCGGTGGCTGTGCACCACCAGGCAATACTGTATGGGAAAACTCCATGTACGGTATGGCAACCCAACAGGCAGCATCAGTTGAAATGATGGCTCAGGTGTCCACTTCCATTATCCCCCCTGAAAGGTAGATGGAGCAACAACAGCAGGCAACAGACTCCATTTGCCAATCACACGGGCGGCACTGGAGACTCTGCGTGAAGCCATATCAATAGAGTCACAGGGCCACAGGGAAGCCCTGAGGGTAGAACTCCATAACATCAGGGAGACTCTGCTTGAACTTGAGGCTTCCCGAAATTTTAGGGCAGAACAGCAGCTGGAGCAGTTTACACGTTCGCTCTCAGCTGAGCTGCAGGCAACCCGTGAGGAGATCTGGGCATCACGTGAGGCCATGCATGCAGAAATGCAGGCAACCCGTGAGGTGCTGCATGGGGATCTCCGCACTTTCATCCTCCAGAATCAGACCTTCCAGACCTGCATGCTTGCTGCCATGGAGGACCATACCAAGGCTTTGCGTGGGCTGCCTCCCATTGCACCACCACCTCCTGATGCAGCAGCAGAGGGTGAAGAGACCGACAGCAGTTCTCCCACAATGGCATAGCCGTGCAGGCCATGAGACCCTGGAGTTATTTATTTTCCCTAACATCCACGCAGGTGGGTGTTGGTGTGCACCCTCGAACCTCCTGGGTGCCCCCCCCCTTACCCCCACATGGGCATTTTTGATTTTTTTTACAGTGTGTTGCCTTGTGTGGCTCCCGTGGGCATCCACTGTGTATTCCGGCTGGGCACATGCAGGCTTGTCCTGAGTTTGGGTTAGATGCTTGGGTTTCATGACACACACACCCCTCCTGCTTCCCGTTTCCATGGGCTTGCAAAGGGTATGACCAAGTGACAGTGACTTACACGGTGACATTGGGCTCCCATAAGCTGTGTGGGCAGTCTCTAGTCAATACTGTGTGGACATCCCTAGTGGGTATTGTTGTTGTATTGAACACTGCATGGTGTATTGATATGTGCTTGTGCATCCATGTCTTCCTGAAAATGTGCAGGTACCTTCTTCATGTCTTCACAAGGCCGTCTCCTTTGCAGATGGAGTTCATGTTGTATGCAGTACACTGACACATTTGCGTGGCAGCAACACTCTGCCGTTGGAAGGGGTCGATGTGCTGGCTTATTCAGGTTGTAAGACTACCACTACTTTGACTTTGTACTGTCATGTTTTGCAATGTTTCATGCTGTGTTGCTGTATTGTGTTGGTGGTAAGTATTTAGTCATGTGTGCTGTTTGTTATTGATTACTGGGAGCATATTGTCTGTGGGCTGTTTCCATTTGGGACATTGCACTTTGTGACACTTGTGTCAGGTCTTGTGCATTGCATTGTTTGCTTTCACATTGCATGACATGCCATGGTGTGTTGGGTGGCGTAGATGGGTGACATGGCGCTATTTTCATGTTGTATTTTGCTAGGGGGTAGTCATCCATGCAACATGAATGTATGTATTTTAATGACACAGCATTGGTTGTCTTGGGTAGGTAGGGATGCACACAATGTAACACTTCCAGGTGACCAATCTCAGGCTGGTATGGTGTTGACAGTTGACTGTCCCTTATGTCATCATCATTGATTGTCAGCTGGTATGTGCAAGGGCTGTGTGCACTCCACAGGGGTGTGATTTTAGGTGAAGTAATTAGCCACCAGCTGCGTACGGGCTGCCTCACCATGTGCCATTTCCCCTCCCATGCGCACCGGCCGTGCATGTGGTTGGGGATGTGGGGGCACCACCATGTCCACCGGCAGGCCCCGGCGTGTTGCAACGTTGTGCAGGACACATGCTGCCACTATGATCCTACACACTTCTGGGGGAGCGTATAGCAGCTGCCCACCAGAACGGTCAAGGGAGCGAAAGCGTGACTTGAGCACTCCGAATGTGCGCTCCACTATGCCACGGGTTGCAATATGGGCTGTGTTGTATCTTACCTCGGGTGGTGTGGTGGGGTTCCGAATTGGCGTCATCATGTGGGTGCTCAGTGGGTAGGCACTGTCCCCTGGGGAGGTGATGATGGGTATCATTAGTGGGGTTGTGACATTACTCAGTATCTGACATGCATGCATGTGCAGTGGCATTTATACTCACCAAGCAGCCATGTATCGCCATGCTGCCCAGCTTCTAGGTCACGGTTTAGGGTTGACATTCTGTATATGAAACTGTCATGGGTGGACCCTGGATAGTTGGCATATACTGAGGTGATAATTCCCTTGGCATCACATACTACCTGCACGTTGATGGAATGCCAGTGCTTGCGGTTTCTATAGATGTGCTCTGATGCCCTGGGAGGACGTAGAGCCACATGGGTGCAATCAATGGCACCTAGCACTTTGGGGAAGTGTGCCACCCCGTAAAAATCCTGGACAACAGCCTGCCTTTCTGCAGGTGTTCTGGACAGGTATATGTGCCTGCAGACTGAGGGGCGTGCAGTCATTATGGCCAAGACCTGGTGTAGTCAGCATGACTGCGTGGCCTGTGACACCCCCCCACTATGGCACTTGTCTGCTGAAATGACCCAGTAGCCAAGAAGTGCAGTACATTGAGCACCTTTTCCAAGGGGCTCAGTGCTTGGGAGCACAGGGTGGGTGATGTGAGGTCATCCTCCCACTCACTCACCAGGTCGAGTATTATGTGAGGTGGAAACCTGTACCTCCCATTCACCTGGTAATCAGGCTTCCCAAAAAGGCTGGTCCTGGGTGTAAAAATTCTGGCCCTGACTATCCTCCTCCTCCTCCTGCGGTATCCCACGACCACTGCTGCGAGGAACCGTATATTCATCGTAGCGTCTGAGCTTGTTTTTTGTTTGCGTGCACTTTTATGCTGCGTGGGTCCACGTATGCCTGCTTCCTGCTGTGGGTGTTCCGCTCATTTGCCTCCTGTACTTCCCCCGTAACGCCCACATTTCCATGCGTTGTTCCCCATTCCGCGTGTTACGCCCCGTGTTCCACCTACTTTTGTTGTGTGCGCTGCGCTATGTGCGCTTTCGCTGTGCGCGTAGTGCATGCTGTTTGATGACGTGTGCGTCCGCGTGTGCCACACAGGTTTTTAGCGCACATCCATGGATTTAAACGTGCACGGACTTCCATGAATCGCTGTGCGCAGGTTTTGCTGCGATTTTCGCACTTGCGCTGCAATTTGCACGCTTTCGCATGCTTGCGCAGAAATTTTCAGCGCACTTTAATTCCATGAATCGGCCTGTAAAACTGTTAACCTTTTACATTCCTGCAAAGTCCTGTTGCAGAGATAAAAGTGTTAAAATGTTATTAATAAAATAGTCTTTTGAGGCAAATGGTCAGCATTGTTCACCATAGCTTACAAGGCTGCTCTTGAGTTGGCTTTGAACATCCCAGTAGAAGTTCCGGGGATGTGTGATTTCCTATTTCACCTGTCCGTGTCCCAGAATCTCTATTGTAAGAGGCCTGAGCCCAGACAAAAGTCTGATGAGCCTGGGCTGTTCAGTGCTGTTTTAGTGTTTAGTGCTTTTGGTCCATTTAAAGTTTTCAAAGGTGGCAATTAGCATGTATGTGTCCTAGAAGTTTATGGTGGCTCCTTTTGGTGGAAGGCCTCAGTTTAGCCATCACAAAAACCTGTTCTGGAGCTCCCAAAGCAGCCAGCTAATGCATCTAATTCTTGATTTTATTTTATTTAGTTCTGAATCAGAAGCAAACCTGTTGAATAAAACATCTCATATATGTTTTGCATCACAAACCCCTTTACATTGTTAGATAAGGGCAGGGCCTTATCCAACATACACTTTTAAAACCGGTATTTTTCTTATTTGCAAAAGTACATTTAAACACGGTGTGAGGCCTGCTGGCATGTTCCTTTCAAAAGGTTCCATCTGAATTTCCCACATTGTTCTGCAGTCATAGTTATTTTCTTTTATACAGCAATTTGTTTAAAACACAGATCCACTGAAATTGACATAGGCCCAGAGAGCCAGGGCCTCTTTGAAGCATTGAATGTTGACATTTTGTAGCCCAAAAGTAAAGTGTTTTCCTGCATGGCTGAAAGTAAAGCTTCTTTTGATTTCCCAGTTCTGAATAACCGCCTGTCATTCAGGGATACTGCTCTCTTCTGCTGGAGCACAATGTAAATATGGATGGGCATGGCAGGGGCTCACTGTTAAAGTAGTGTGAGGATGAACAGGTGAAAATAGCATCAGGGCCACATCCTTTTTAATGTAAAATATTCCCTTTTCAATGGGAACTTTTTAGCAAACAGCCGAACAGCACTGCTTTTCAATTTGCTTCTTTTGCTGCGCACAAGAAAACACACTCACACCTTTCTCGGTGTGCTTCCTGTTCCAACTCGCCCAATAGGTGTTTGGCAAGATGGTGCAGCCATCGTTTTGTCTCTGCAAAATACAGTTTTGATTCAATGTTGCTCCAAGGAGCCAGCACAGCCATTTTGCTGTTAACTGCAGAAGTGCAGCTTGGTTAGGGATGGGAATTCTGCTGAGTGGGTCAATGTAGTCCACAAATCACACCCTGACTCTTCTGAAAATCTTGTCGAGGGAGAGTGGGGCAAAGTGGGGTTCATCAGTAGGGCAAAGTGGGGTGCATCAGTTGGAGTCCTTCCATCAGGGAGCAGTACGCCATAATCCTCCCGCTGTCTCTCGTTGGAGTGTGGAGTGACACCCACAGCTTCTCGTTAGGTCTTTCTTTGTGGTGCGGAGCAACACCCCCAGATTTCTCCTTGATCTTTCCTTTCCAGGTCCCGGGGAGATCCTTCTTGGTCTATGGATGGGTGGAACCAATACGAATCTATTAAATAACTAAGAAACAGTTACTACATTTTCCCACTGACTGCCTTGCAAGAAGGTTGACAGCAATGGGACACATATGCATTGCAATAATGACAGTACTTTGATGATAAGGACGAATGATCACTCAGAAGACATAGATAACTACTGATCTGTCTAGATTTTTTGAGAATCCCTTTCATCCTGACAATGAAGAAAAATACTCCCTGTTAAATAATTATACCTATAAACCTACCTGTTCCCTTCTGTTTCTTCTTTTTCTTGTTCTTATGCTTCAGATGTCTACTCTATTTGATGTTCTCTTGGGGTCTCAATTTGCTGCAAAATGTGCCAGGGTGACAACTTTTTAACTGATTAATATGGACCCATTCTCTTCTGCCAACTCTCCTTTGGGGATGCAGATTCTTTAGGCGACAGTTGAAGTTTTATCTACAATTTCAAAAGGACCGCACCAGCTCGGTAAAAATGTCTGCTCCTTGGTCTGGTTCCTTTGGAAATTGTACAAGTAGACCCTGTCTCCTACTTGGTATTCCCTTTTGTTTGTTTTTAAATCATATTGAGTCTTCATCCCCTCTGCAGATTTTTCCAGATTCCGCTGAGTGTACGCAAAAGCATGTTGAAGGTATTTTCTCAGATTTTCAACATACTCATGTGTTGTGGAGGCGTTTATCAGTGTCTGCTCTTATGTTCTGCAGAGCAGATGCTAAGGTAGTACCATCCTTTGCCCAGTCATTAGCTCAAATGGCGACATCTTGGTCGCAGAAGAAGGTGTAGATCTGATGGCCATCAGGACAAGCAGTAATCGGATGTCCCAACTTGGCCCAGAGTCTGCCACAAACCTTTTTAGAGTGCTTGCAATTGTTTTGTTGTACCTCTCAACTCCCCTACTAGAAGACTTCCGGTAACCAATGTGAAGGTTCCTTTTCCCCAAGTATCTCCCACATCTTTGTCATCACTTCGCTGGAGAAGTGACAACCTCGGTCTGACTCAATCCTTTGTGGAAGGCCAGAACGCGAGAAAATGTGGTTGATCATCAGGGCAGCTGCTGTTTCTGTCTTGCAATTTGGGGCTGGGAGACATACCACCCATTTGGTAAACAAGCATGTTACTGTTAACATGTACTTGTTCCCCCTAGAGGAGTGAATCACGGGCACGATGAAATCTACTTGTAAGTCTGACCAAGGCAGTGTCATCCCCCTCTTCTGGAGTGGAGCTTGTGGGTGAGTGAAGTTGGCTGAATGTGCACACACAAGACACCCCTTCAAATATTGGTCGAGGCCCTGCCCCATGTGTGGCCAGTATGCGACCTCCCGCAAGATTTCTAGAGTAGTGTGAAACCCCCGATGACTAGCTATGGCCATGTCAAGGGCGTGACCTAGCATCAGGCTACGGAATGATGTAGGGACCACCCACTGGTCACCACCAGATATGGATCTCCTTACCACAAACTGTCTTGGATTCAGAACATTTTGGGACACTTCATCAACACCCTGAGGTCCTCTTTCCCAATGTAATCGGTATCCATCAGAGGAAAGTTCTCAGGGTCCTCAATGTGTTGATAAAATGTCCTAATGATTGAATCTCCTTTCTGTGCCATGGTTAAATCAGCATCTGGGCTCTCATTACTCCACTGGGAAGTTGAGAGCTCATTGTGAGCATTTGTCTGGGACTTAGTGACAGCAGTGACCTGGATTTCCCCCAACAGGGACTTGATCTCGAGGAGATCCCCCTGGATGGCTCCGGTTTTGGCCAGCTGATCAGCTAGTTCGTTTCCAGTTTTGTCTGGCCTCTCTATTCTGGAATGACGCTTAATCATTTTCCAATAAATGGAGATGAACAGATCATCAATATTTTGTATTAGCTTGCAATGTTTCAGTGGTTTGTTATTAGCACATAGCATGCCTCTGGTTTTCCAATTAACCAGGTGCCCCACAAACCTGTTCCAGACATAATCTGAGTCAGTTATTATGACCAGTTCGTGGAGTTGGTGTTGGATTGCAGTGAGGATGGCCTGATGTACTGCCATCATCTCTGCCACCTGGCTACTACAGGCACCGATTTTGTACCCAGCGGAGGGTTCCAGGGCACGCACACTCGGGCGAGAATAGACTCCTTCCCCTCATTTAACTGAATAGGGAGGAAGAACTGTTCTCAAATTTTCTGAATGTCAGCTAAACTTTGAGCTGGTTTCTCATCACTTTTGACTATAGAATTGGGGTTTTCAGATTGTGAATCAGTATACAATTTCAAAGTATTTCCTTCCAGTGTGGAATGCCACTTAAAACTTGAAGGAAGGTTGATTTTCAGAATGGAGAGGAGTTCCCATCACCAGTGTGTTGTCCTACAGCAATTTCTGTCACGTCAGGTATTTGATTATTCTGGAAATGAAACTCAACATGATCAGATTTTTGTTCAACCATGTGGCATGTGCCATTTAAACTAACATGGTTGACACTCTGTTTTAATTTTATTGGCCTGTTAGTCTGAGTCCAAAGGACCTTGTTCACACAGTCTATTAAGGGGGACAACCTGCGCAGGATGTCATTCCCCAGTATACAGGGTGTTCCCTCTGGAGTCACGACTATGACTGGGTGTTTCACCTGGTGTCGCCTGATTTTTATTTCCAAATCCGCAGTCCCCTCGACAGGAATTTCATTCCTGTTGAAGTTTTGGAGTTGTCCAGGAAGAGGGGTGAGAGGGATCTGATATCTCTCTCCCCTTCCTGAATTTAGCTGCCCAAAAACCCTTTTTGACAGAAGAGTGGCTTGGGATCCAGTGTCCACCAGTGCTGAAATTGCACATCGCCCTTGCACTTGAATGGGAGCATAAAATCTCCCCTCCTTCTCCTCAAGAGGGCAAAGGTAATGATCATCTCGGGCAAGCTTGTTGGTCAATTTCTTTATTTTGGGCTCTGATACAGTGGCATTTTGGACCATTTTCTGTGCCGGGGTCTGGGAAACTGTAATGAAAATTTGGCATCCTCAAATAGTGGAGATTATGGAATCCCCTGTTTCCCTTAGCTCTGTGCTGCCCCTGCTTACCGGGTGGCAGTCACTACAACCAATTTGTCGGGAGGATCCCTCCATTACTATTTTTTTCTCAGGATGGGGTTCAGGGATGGGTTATGTTATGTTATTAACACTTGTAAAGCGCACGTTCGCCCAAAGGCATCATGGCTCTGGAAAGGAGACTACCCAATCGAAGAAGACCAATGGAAAGGCCAGACTTAAAACAGATTAGTTTTCAACGCTCTTCTAAATCCAAGATGGTTAACAGTGGCCGTAAGAGATGAAGGGAGGCTGTTCCAAATTTGGCCGCGGCAACAGAGAAGGCTCTACCTCCGAGCCTTTCGCGGTTAAACCTAGGGACAGCAAGAAGGTTAGAGGTAGCAGAATGGAGGTCCCGGTCCGGAAGGTAGCGGGTGAATTTAAACTTCAAAAATACGGCTCCCTGACCATGGATTGCCCGATGAACAATGCACAGTGATTTAAAATGAATTCACTGATTCACCGGGAGCCAATGCAGTTGGTGAAGCACTGGCGTGATGTTGGCACCATAAGGGGAGCCAGTGGCCAGCCTAGCAGCAAGGTTCTGCATACGCTGAAGGCAGTGTATAAGGCCGATGGGTTGAGACAGATAGAGCGAATTGCAATAGTCCAGTCGTGTAAGGACTAGCGCGGCCACCACAGGGGGGCGGAGGGCTTCCGGGATCATGGGCATGACCCTCTTGAGGACTTGGATCTGGTTGTGGGTGGGCTGGCATACGGCCGTGACCTGGTTAGACATAGACAAAGAAGCGGAAAGGATAACTCCTAAATTCTTTACTTTACTAACTGGATTAGGTAACGGGCCACGGGCCAAAAAGCAGAGGTCCACAAGAAGGGGTTAAGGGGGCAACCTACCAACAGTACCTCCGTCTTATCACCATTTAACTTTAGCCAGTCCTGATCCATCCAAATCCCGACTGCCTTCAGCCAATTGTGGAGGCAAACTGAGGCCTCAGACTGATCCTGATCCAAACAGATCAGGATTTGAGTGTCATCCACATATGAGTAACAGTTAAGCCCATAAGAGCAGATGAGACAGATCAAGGCCCAGAGTTATATGTTAAACAAAATTGGCGATAAAGAGGATCCCTGAGGGACACCACATGTGAGAGAACAAGAAGGAGAGAGGAAAGGTGGCATAGCGAGGGTCTGTGTGCGATCTGAAAGAAACGAAGTAAACCAAGCAAGAACAGAACCAGATTTCCCAATCTGTGAAAGGCGAGAGAGAAGGATGGAGTGGTCCACCGTGTCAAATGCGGCGGAGAGATCTAACAGGATCAGAGCCCCAACTCCGCCAGCATCGACAAGTCTGGACATGTCATCTTGTACAGAGACAAGGCACTTTCCGTACCTCTCCCAGGCCTAAAGCCCGCCTGAGCATGGTTAAAGATTTTGGAAGATTCCAAAAAGGAGGACAGGAGGGGTGTGACCAATGATTCCAAAAGTTTAGACAAAAACGGGAGCAAAGAGATAGGGCGGAAATTAGCTGGGATAGTAGGGCTCAGAGAAGGCTTCTTATGGAGGGGAATAACCCTTGCAGATTTCAATTCTGGGGGGACAAACCCACACTGACACAAATTATTTATTGCCAATGTAATATCAGTCAGAATATCAGGTGCGATCACCTTCATAATAGAGGCAGAAATAGAATCCTCAGGAGAAGACGATTTGATCTTTAAGATGGCTGCCAGGACTTCTACTTCAGTAAATGAAGGGAAAGAAGACCAACTCACCAACGTGTCAGTAGAAAGGGCAGGCACAAAGCTGGGGGTTTCCGGATGCAATATCGCATGGGATTTAGCAATGTTGGCTCGAATAGCATCAATTTTGTAGTAAAGAAGGAGGCCAGGTCATTGCACAGTTCCTGAGAGGGCTTAACCATAGAGGTAAGAGTCTCTGAGGAGGCTAACGAGTGCACAATAGAAAAAATAGTCTTTGGTTTGCACATAGCGTGTTCAATATTCTGAGCAAAGAAGGTGGATTTTGCCAGTTTTGACTCTGAATCAGTCCCCACACCCATCTAGTCTTCATTTAGATCTCTTGGGACCCATTTTTCTTTGGGAGGAATTCTGCATCCCTGAAGGAGACGATTTTTTTCTCAGACTCCTCTAAGGCTCCTTCCCCTTCAAACTGGGGGACACTAACTTCCTCCACAAAATGGGCCTTTTTCCTGTCTTTATTTCTCCTACCCACCCTCTGTTCCCTGGGTTGCAGATTATCGGGGACAAGATATTTTTGTTCTGGTTCCTGGGTGTCCAGGGGCTTTTCACAGGTATGGAAGGAAGCTTCCTCTAGGGCTTTAATGCCCCACTTCCCCTGTGCCTCCTCCTCTGGAACCGGTGAGTTGTCGGGGTTCTCTCCCTGTCATTGTTCTGGGGTTCCAGATCCTTGGTTGGTGGGGTTCTGAACCGCCACGTTCATCTGAGGGTTCTGTTGAGCCCTCAACATGTGACACAGATCCTGTGTGAGGTTCTGGACCTGGCGCTCCAGTTGGGAGACCCGTTCAGGCTGGTACGGGGGTCTCTGTTCATATCTAGGTGGTTCACGGGAAGGGTAACTATCCCTTCTCCCAGAGTACCTTGGATACTGTGGATTTTGCTAACCCTCCACACTTGGCCTCCCATCTCCTGGATTGGGTTGTCTGGGCTCCTGAAAGCAGGGTAAGAAAGGAGGGTTGTCCTGCAGGTTGGGGTTTTGTGGTTACCGGGGAAAGAAACTTAACCCAGCATTTGGGAGATTACTGCCCTCCTGGGGGAAGCATGGAGGGAAGTTTCCCAGGGCAGTACTTACCTGATTGGATCCCCCCTTGGGCTGGGAGAGTCCATACATACCCCAAGATCGGTCAGTTGCCCTTGTACCTGAGAGCTATATAACCAGGAGAATTAGGGGTCCCATTGGTGGGATTGCCGCGCTGACCACCACCTGTTTGTGATTGGCCTGAAGGCCTTCTTGGCCTCTGGTTTTGCTGGTTTGGGATTGGTGCATTTTTAGGCTCCCCCATTTCTAGGTCCAAAATGGGGGTGCCTTCACCTCCGCCACCTTGGCAGCAGCAGGTGTGTTGGCTGGTTTGGAGTTTTTGGTCTGGTTTTATTTTCTGCAGGTTTTTGGATTTCATAAATGTGGTTAGCCTGCTCTATTACCCAGTCCAGAGATCTTTAATCATGGAAATCCCTCACCAGCTGGGTCATTTTGGGAGTGCATGAAAGTAGGTAGTGACAAATTCTCCACTATCTGTGTGCACCCTCGTAGTGGTTTGTGCAAAGGAGCGTTTTAGCTCCTGCACAAATTCTCGTGGGGCCTGATCTCCTTCTCTGCTCACATATCCGACGTCTCTAAGAAGTCACACTACCAGCTACACCTCCTCAGAGGTATCCTTCCTTTCCTCTCCTTCTCCCAGAAGCTCACTGTCTCTAGAGCCCTGGTTCTCTCGAAGCTGGACTACTGTAACAGCCTCTATCTAAATCTGCCCGCCTCTACTCTCCGCCCTTTGCAACTCATCCAGAACAGGACTGCAAGACTTGTCCTTGGCCTCAAGCCCATGGACCGTATCTCTCCAGGACTGAAATCACTGCATTGGCTCCCAGGGACTGCGAGGATCAAGTTCAAAATCCTCTGCATTGTCCACAAGGCCGTCTGGGGCCTTGGGCCAAAATACCTTCAACTCTCTCTTCCTAAATATCTTCCTTCTCAAGCTCCTCGCTCATCCTCCAACTCCCTCAGGGTCAGCCGCTTCTCCAAACAGCGAGTTGGGGGCAGACCTCTCTCCGCTGCAGGGGCTTCCCTCTGGAACAGCCTTCCTGCCTCCCTGAAACTTCAGGAGAACCATCTCCGGTTCCGGAAGCACCTCAAAACCTTCCTCTTGGCCTCCGCTTTCTCTCCCCCTCTCCCCTGCTAATACTACTGAAAATGCACTGAATCTGCAACTGGGCCACTCACCGTTCTCGGTCCTTGTCCCAGCCACTCTCCCCTGCACTGCCTCCATGGCAACCCCTGCACTATGGGACTGTGTCTGTATCCCTACAGCCCCCCTTCCCAGCACTTGTCTGCACTTACTTTGCACTTGCCACCAGCTGGCCCTTGTTATTTATCCTGTTTTCTGTATGCTATTAACCCTGTACTGCACTTTCCCCTCTCCCTTTCCCCCTTGCACTTTTCCCTTTCCCTCTACCCTTTGCACTTGCGCGATCTGAATGACACCTGGCCTAGTAGGATCGTTGTCTGTCTCCCCTTGTTCCCCCCCTGCCTCATCGCGCCTTGAAACACTTGTGTATAGGCGCGTTACAAATGCCATATCTTATCATATCATATCATATCACACTGTAGATTGTAGGCCCCTTTGCGACCCTCTTGGGGGTTACTATGGGTGGAAAAGTGCTTCAAGATGGCTGCCTTGTAGGTGGACCATCTTGAATGTTTTTGGTCTTCCTGTCCAGCAAAGAAGCTGGAGTATTCTGGAGAGAATGTCCATTTGGCATAATCTATACAGTTCTGGCTATCTTTTATGTGAAATGTGTCCATCATTTGTTCATAGAGTTCCAAATGCTCCCATACAGCATATTTTGCATTTTATTGTACAATGTCATGATCTGTCTAATAGGGTCTTTCACCAGAACTCTTTTTGGTTTATCTGCCTTCTTCCGCCGCGTCACCTGAGTTAATTCGTCCTCAGACTCAGAGGCGCTGCTGTTTGAGGTCCCCTCATGATCCTCTAGGTGCTCCCTGATTCTGTGAGCTTGAGATGGGCTCGCAGAATGGTGGAGCCTAGTTTCTTCTCCCATGTGGTGCACAGGAGAGTAGTCTTCTGACTCCTCCCTGCTTCCAGGGTTGGCAGAGTATCCCCCCACTGCCCTGATTTAGTGGAGGTCTTCAGGATGCTCTTTTTGGGCCTCTTTTTCTGTTGTTCTTGTGCATTCTGCTATAGCTGATTCTGCATACGACATCTCTATGCACACTCTACGTACTACGCATACTGTGCTCAGGCCCATTTAGCCAAAAGCCAAACCTGTCTACTGTGACCCACGGCTCACCACTAATATGCCAGGACACCGTCCCCTATATATCCTTATGCCTTTCATCACCCTCCAACTCTCCATCAGCTTAGTAGCCTATTTGATTGCTATCTGCCTAATCGAGAAGAATCTTCACCTTCCCACCTACCTTAGCATGGCACCTTCATCCAGAAATCTTGCCCACTCCAACTACCAGTACACTGGAGAACTTACTATGATCCCTTGCACTACGGACTTCAGAAATCTCAAACTTCGCAGCAGACTCCCCAAAATCTACGAACCTCTTGACAGATTGCTACCACCCACTAATAAGAAAACCAACTGTCACCACATTACGACACCCTCGAGCGCCAAACGGCCTACCACCCTCCCCACTTGCAGCTCATCTGATACCCAGACTACTAAGGCATTAACTTCTAATAGCCTTAGCCCCTGCCCTACCACAATCAAAGCAGATAATCAACCACTTAAAGGAGCACTCCTGAATGCAAGGTCACTGGTGGCTCACGCCATCGACATAGCCGACCTTATTACAGAACATAGCCTAGACTTCCTTGCCATAACCGAATCATGGCTACATAAGGCAGCAGGACCAGCTCTCATGCTAGCTGTGCCAGAAGGCTACACAATCTTCAGACAAGATAGAGACGGTTCCTGAGGCGGTGGAATAGCCATCATAGCCAGAGAGAGCTTATCTATGAGAATAGTAGCCCCACATGACCTACAATCATGCAAATCCCTCTCCATCAAATTACCTCTAAAGAACTCTCAATCACTCACCATGCATATAATTCACAGACCCCCGGGACCCATTGGATCCTTTGAAGAGGACTTGTATAATTTAATTGCTAGTAACCTTAAACCTACACCCGAAGCACTGCTGCTTGGTGATTTTAACTGAAGCCTAAACGACCCCTCAGACAAACACGCCTTGCAAATTGCAAATTCTATCAATGCATTAGATTAATAAACGAGGTGAACTCCCCCACCCATATTAAGGGTAGAACCTTGGACTGGGTAGCTGATCACAATTGCATAGCTACCATTACCTCTATTTCTCCCCTACCCTGGACCGACCATTTCCTCGTGTCCTTAACACTTTCCGCTACCAGACAGTCACTCATAACCCCCAAGTAGTGCCACCTTGTCTAACCAGGCTAAAAATGAATATAACCGTAGATAATGTGATCCCCAATATTCTACCTACTCTAAACTCTGTGTCATACAGCCTGGACGCGAGCACCATGGTGCAAGAATATAACAAGATTATGCTCTCCACTTTGGACAAAGTCGCCCCCCTCAAACTGAGAGCTAGCAAAGCTAAACTACACCTCAACAAATGGTTCACTCCACAACTAAAGGACCTGCGACTATTAAAAAGAAAATGTGAAACTGATTGGCGCCTCTGCCCCTCCCACGAGAACAAAAAGAAGCTGGCGTCTACCGCATCCCTTTATAAAAAAGAAATCTACCAGGCAAAAAGAAATTCGTACAATGAACGTATAGCCAACTCAAACTCTAGTATGAAAGAATTATTCACAATCCTAAAAGAACTGGAGTCCCCTATCTCTCCACCTGATAGTTGCATCAAAGATAAAAATTGGTGCTCAGAGATACAACAAGCACTATATAACAAAATCAACACTCTCCAAACCAAAATAAAAAATAAGAAAGATTCCTTGAATCTATCTCTTCCAACTCATGACGACCCTCTATCAAATGCCAATATCCCTGATCCAAATATCACTTTCCACTTCACTAAAACAATGATCCTGGAAGTCGAAAAAACCATCCTCTCTCTCAAACCTTCTAATTGCAAAGGGGGTATCTGCCCAGCGCACATCATAAAAGAGGCCACCAGAGATCTCTCTCCTTTCATCTCCAAACTGATTAATGCTTCCTTTGCCTCTGGCAGTGTCCCAGCCAATCTCAAACAATCATGGGTGCTCCCGCTTCTTAAAAAGCAAACCTTAGACCCTCTTATCGCTACCAACTATCGCCCTATCACAACGGTACCATTCTTGCTTAAAATTTTGGATAAAATAGCATACCTGCAGATCCAAAAACATCTCGACCAGCACAAACTCCTAGGGGTCCGTCAATTAGGATTCCGACCACTACACGGGACGGAAACGGTATTGATAGATCTGAAGACTCAGATCGATGAGATGAGAGATCAAGGGAAAACAGCCCTACTGCTGTTACTTGATCTCTCAGCTGCATTCGACCTGGTCGTTCACAAGGTCCTCTGTAGGCACCTTGAAACAGCAGCCCATTTCTTCTCCGCAGGTGCTATCAAGTGGACAGAATCATTTCTGAGTGAGAGAACTAGTAGAGTATTCTCACGTTCTGCAGCCGTGGATCCCACAGCTATCTTATGTGGGGTCCCTCAGGGCTCCTGTGTGTCCCCCACTCTTTACAACATATTCACCAAGCCACTGTTCGACGATCTGGACCTTCTGGGTGTCACCTACACTAATTATGCAGATGACACTCAGATTCTCCTCCCTCTTTCTGGGGATCATGGCAAGGACTTGGCGCTGGTGAATCAAATCTATCTCATCATTCAGGCATGGATGGCTACACACACGGCCTATGCCTGAATGATGACAAGACAGAGTTGATAATCCTTGGCTCCAAAACTGCCAAACTAGGCCATGAATACGCAGCCTTTTGCATTGACAGTAACAACACTACTGTCTCCAAAGAGGTAAAAACACTTGCAGGCCGATTCATGGAATAATTAGCGCGGCGCAAGTGGGCAAAAACGTGCGAATCGCAGTGGAATAGCGAAAATCGCAGTGCAAGTGCGAAAATCGCACGAAAAGCAGCGCACGTCGATTCATGGAAGGCCGTGCGCGAGAAAACCAGCGGATGTGCTATAAAAAAGTGCGCGGCGCACGTTGGCGCACGTTGGCGCACAGGCTATCTAACAGCGTGCGCCAGGTCACAGCGAAAATCGCACAGGCCACAGCGAAATTCGCACATAGCGCGGCGCACGCAACAAAAGTAGGCGGAACACGGGCGTAACACTCGGAATGGGGAACAACTTGCCAAAACGTGGGCGTCACGGGGGAAGTACAGGGCACAAGTGCGCGGAACGCCCACACGCTCGCCTACAACACGTATTCATGGAATAGAATAGGGGAAAAAAGCGCACGCTCAAACCAGCGCACAGGCACAAACACGACCGCCACAAGAAAGGAGGCGGTAGCGTCTCTGCGGCTGTAAGAAATGTGCGCCAAAAGGTGCGCCAACAAATAGCACCTATATACTGCCATGATGAATGTCCCATACTGTGGCCCTCCAGGAAAAATGACGTGCAAAGGGGTACCCACAAACACGGACACCCGCTGACAAAAAATACGTGTGCATATATACCGGGGTGCGCGGGAAGTGTCACACGCGATTTGCAGGGTACGTGCATCACAGGGGTTCGCGTGAAGTTATTCACGCGATCGGGCCTGGGGGAGCGGGCTACGTGTATTTCAGGGGTTCGCGTGAAGTTCCTCACGCGATCGGGCCTGGGGGAGCGGGCTACGTGTATTACAGGGGTTCGCGTGAAGTTCCTCACGCGATCGGGCCTGGGGGAGCGGGCTACGTGTATTACAGGGGTTTGCGTGAAGTTCCTAACGCGATCGGGCCTGGGGGAGCGTGCTACGTGTATTTCAGGGGTTCGTGTGAAGTTTCACACGCGAATAGCCTGGGCGCGTGTATTTCAGGGGTGCGCGGGGAGTTCCACACGCGAATAGCCTGGGCGCGTGTATTCCAGGGGTGCGCGGGGAGTTCCACACGCGAATAGCCTGGGCGCGTGTATTTCAGGGGTGCGCGGGGAGTTCCACACGCGAATAGCCTGGGCGCGTGTATTTCAGGGGTGCGCGGGGAGTTCCACACGCGAATAGCCTGGGCGCGTGTATTTCAGGGGTGCGCGGGAAGTTCCACACGCGAATAGCCTGGGCGCGTGTATTTCAGGGGTGCGCGGGAAGTTCCACACGCGAATAGCCTGGGCGCGTGTATTTCAGGGGTGCGCGGGAAGTTTTACACGCGAACAGCCTGGGCGCGTGTATTTCAGGGGTGCGCGGGAAGTTCCACACGCGAATAGCCTGGGCGCGTGTATTTCAGGGGTGCGCGGGAAGTTCCACACGCGAATAGCCTGGGCGCGTGTATTTCAGGGGTGCGCGGGAAGTTTTACACGCGAACAGCCTGGGCGCGTGTATTTCAGGGGTGCGCGGGAAGTTCCACACGCGAACAGCCTGGGCGCGTGTATTTCAGGAGTGCGCGGGAAGTTTTACACGCGAACAGCCTGGGCGCGTGTATTTCAGGGGTGCGCGGGAAGTTTTACACGCGAACAGCCTGGGTGCGTGTATTTCAGGGGTGCGCGGGAAGTTCCACACGCGAACAGCCTGGGCGCGTGTATTTCAGGGGTGCGCGGGAAGTTTTACACGCGAACAGCCTGGGCGCGTGTATTTCAGGGGTGCGCGGGAAGTTTTACACGCGATTTCTGCACGGTACATGTATTTCAGGGGTGCCGGGGAGTCCCACATGTGATTTGACAGTGTGGGTCCTCCCAGGTGTACCCTGTACACCCTCCACGGCCCCTGCAGGCAGCCCACCCCACAGGGGACTACCCTGCATCCCTGGTCATGTCCCGCAGGCAGCCCACCCAACATGGGCATGCCCCCCAGCAAAGGCACATGTCTCCTTGAACTAATGAACACCAACACATGTCCCCTTGCACCCCCACCCCCCAGCACTGTGGGGCACCTGCCAGCAGGCCCCCACCCATGTCCAACTCATGTCCCCCACCACCCCCACCCCCCAGCACTGTGGGGCACCTGCCAGTAGGCCCCCACCCATGTCCAACTCATGTCTCCCACCACCCCCACCCCCCAGCCACCAGGGTCACCCTCCACCAGACCCCCACCCATGTCCCCTATCACCCCCACCCCCCAGCCACCAGGGGCACCCTCCACCAGGCCCCCACTCATGTCACCCACCACCCCCACCCCCCAGCCACCAGGGTCACCCTCCACCAGGCCCCCACTCATGTCTCCCACCACCCCCACACCCCAGCAGTGCAGGGGCACCCTCCACCAGGCCCCACTCATGTCTACCACCACCCCCACACCCCCAGCCACCAGGGGCACCCTCCACCAGGCCCCCACTCATGTCTCCTACCACCCCCACACCCCAGCAGTGCAGGGGCACCCTCCACCAGGCCCCCACTCATGTCTCCCACCACCCCCACCCCCCAGCAGTGCAGGGGCAGCCTCCACCAGGCCCCCACTCATGTCTCCCACCACCCCCAGCCCCCACCATCCAGGGGCACCCTCCACCAGGCCCCCACACATGTCTCCCACCACCCCCACCCCCCAGCAGTGCAGGGGCACCCTCCACCAGGCCCCCACTCATGTCTCCCACCACCCCCACCCCCCAGCAGTGCAGGGGCAGCCTCCACCAGGCCCCCACTCATGTCTCCCACCACCCCCAGCCCCCACCATCCAGGGGCACCCTCCACCAGGCCCCCACTCATGTCTCCCACCACCCCCACCCCCCAGCAGTGCAGGGGCAGCCTCCACCAGGCCCCCACTCATGTCTCCCACCACCCCCACCCCCCACCATCCAGGGGCAGCCTCCACCAGGCCCCCACTCATGTCTCCCACCACCCCCACCCCCCAGCAGTGCAGGGGCAGCCTCCACCAGGCCCCCACTCATGTCTCCCACCACCCCCAGCCCCCACCATCCAGGGGCACCCTCCACCAGGCCCCCACTCATGTCTCCCACCACCCCCACCCCCCAGCAGTGCAGGGGCAGCCTCCACCAGGCCCCCACTCATGTCTCCCACCGCCCCCACCCCCCACCATCCATGGGCAGCCTCCACCAGGCCCCCACTCATGTCTCCCACCACCCCCACCCCCCAGCAGTGCAGGGGCAGCCTCCACCAGGCCCCCACTCATGTCTCCCACCACCCCCAGCCCCCACCATCCAGGGGCACCCTCCACCAGGCCCCCACTCATGTCTCCCACCACCCCCACCCCCCAGCAGTGCAGGGGCACCCTCCACCAGGCCCCCACTCATGTCTCCCACCACCCCCACCCCCCAGCAGTGCAGGGGCAGCCTCCACCAGGCCCCCACTCATGTCTCCCACCACCCCCAGCCGCCACCATCCAGGGGCACCCTCCACCAGGCCCCCACTCATGTCTCCCACCACCCCCACCCCCCAGCACTGTGGGGAACCTGCCAGCAGGCCCCCACACATGTCCCCCTGGCCCCAGGTCCTGACGATACACAATCATGGCAGTAATGGCCAGCATACCCAGCACAAACACCCAGGCAAGGATTGCATCCACCCACATAGTGAATGCAATCACATGACACAACCCCAATGCCAAGTATGCAAAAGAACACATGTCCGTCACACACACATACACAATGGGTGCAAGTGAATGTCAAAACCCATATCATGACATGTAACAAACCAATGAGAAAATAACACAAGTGTAAGAAAATATAAAAAATGTATTAAATACCAAAAATAAGTGAACTTTTCAAACATACAACGATGTGGCTAAGTAAATAAATGGTCCATGTCCGAGAACAAAAGTGATAAACAAAAAAACAAAGGAATAAAAAATTAAAATGAATTTGTCCAAAGCAATATCATGTCATAGGAAATTAATGAAAAACCATTACGTTATGGTGAAAACAATAAGAAATTAAAAAAATGTATCTCCCAAAAAAACAAACTACATACAGGAATGTTCCAGGGTCCATGAGCCCAACACCAAAAATGAAACCTACCACTAACTAATGTAAAATATATGTACAAAAAAGTGGCCATTGTCCGAGCGGTCCAAAATAATAAAAATAAATAAAGGAAACCTAGCACTAACTAACTAAATAACTATATACAAAGGCAGCGGGCAAGTCCTGCGGCTCACTTGGTGATGTTGCTGGCCAGGGCATCATCGAACTCCATGTCGATGTCCTGGAGGCGGGACTCTGTCCTGGCCCCGAGGTCTCGCAGGGACAACCCCATGTCCACCTCAAACTCCCTGCGAGCTTCCTCGAGGCACTCAGCCCGCCTCAATGCCCGACGCATGGAGAACTCCGCCCTGACCATGGCGAGCCGCTCCTCTTCCGCCCGCTGCCGCTCCGCACCTATCCGCTGGCCAAACTCCTCCCACACGGAACACACCACCATCCCAGGGTTGCCCTGCCCTCCGGCCGATGCCTGCCACTCTGATCTTGATGGCCCCGAGCCATGATGCCTCCCACGTCGAGCCCGCTGCTGCCTCCGACGCCACTGCCTCTGCCAGCACGACGGCATCCAGGCTGATGGAAACCACCGACGCCGTCGTGCACGTGCCCTGCCCGATGATGCCGTCACATCTTCCATCTGCTGGGGTCCACTTGCTGTGTTGTCCACCCCTGCTGGACCCCCGACTCCCAACTGTGGCAGGGATGGGATCCCCACCGTTCCGGCTGCATTGGTCGGGGCAGGTCCACAGGGGGCCCTGGTGGCATCTGGGCCGGAAGACGGCAAGGAGAACGACCGGTGGATAGCCTGCACAGAGGAGGAGAGGGCCGTCAGATTGGCCAACACATGCAGGAAACCCCCGAACATGGCCGATCCCAATTGGGCCACGTCGGCACGGTGCACTTCGTGATGACGTGCGTGCTCCTCCCGGGAAGCACGCACGTCATCACGAATCACAGCCGTGCGCATCGCGACCCCAATCAGGACCTTCTCCACGCGGCCAGGGGTTACCACGTCCGCAGGTGGAGGGGAGTCAGGTGACATGGACATCCCCTCTACCTGCGGACGGGCCTGGGACGGGGCATCCCTGCTGGTGCATGGTGGTGCACTCACAGGGTCAGGGACAGTGACATGCACAGGCCCCTCCACGGTGACCTGTGCTGCCTCCTGCCCCTGGCCCTGGACTGCACCACTTGCACCAGCAGGGATGCTCCCACCAGGCCCCATGTGTGCACCAGTGTCGGCCTCCTCCTCCTCTGTGCAAACCACCAACCTGGATGGCTCCTCACCGTCTCCCGCCGTAGCAGGCCCCTGTGGGGGCTCACCCACCCCTTCTGCTGCAGCCGTGGGGGCATCCCCGCCGCCTTGCTCCACAGCGCAGTCTCCGCCCTCTCCTTCACTAGCCGCTGCGTAGAGGGAGTCATAGAACACAAGCATCAGGGTACTGTACAATGGTCCCCTAGACAGGAAGCAATAGCAGATGAGTGCCACTGTCAAAGTACACTTCCATCATGTCGCACCACAACACATGTGTCAGTCCAGGCAAAACACACACAGTGACAGTCATGGTGCGTTCCATGGACATTTCTATGCATGTCCAATGGACTCTCGAATCATACAATGTAATGGGACTCACATGCATCATGGGTCATGCCTATCACATGCACACACTTCACCTCAGTCACATCCATCTGGCCCCGTACACCCCAATCACAGTGCATACAAGGATGACTAGGCTGCATCAGTGAATCTGTACATTGTCACAGACATGTGTCATGCATCCATGGCACTCACAAGTCACAGACACGCAGGTCAGGCACACAGACATGGATACCACATATGTATCTGGCATCAGCACCCATCCCTCGCCCCCACCCATGTCCAGGAACAGAGACTGCCATGCTCTCATGTGTGCAATCTGCACAGGGCTCCCCATGTCGCATTCAAACACATGCAACAACCGTGCGGTTCACACATTACAGGTCGCACATGCATTCCCATGATGTCCCTGCACACATACATGCGTACATGGCCTATGTCACACATGCAGGCAAGTATCAGGCAACTAGCACACTGCAACATGCCCTGTCTCACACAGCAATGCTTGGCCACTTACCGCTCAACTCCAGACGGGTCTCCCTCTCAAGGACCTGGGCGTGGAGCGCTGGGTGTGCGCGTTCCAGGACCCTCAACTGGATGGAACTCATGCGGCCCCGGCCCCCCTCCACGAGGCGCCGGGCCTTCATGAGGGTCCTGGACCTCAAGTCTTCCCAGCGCTTCTTGACCTTCTGGATGGTGCGGGTTGCCACCCCCTCCGCGTTGATGGCAACCACACAGTCGGCCCAGATCCTGTCCCGTCCTTCCTTGTTGGCGCGGGACGATCCGAAGAGGGCATCATACTGCCCCAGGACTTGCTCCACCAGGACACCAACTTCGGTGGCAGTGAAGCTGGTGCCCCTCTGCCCCTCTGGCTGGGGGTTGCCACTGGTGCCAGATGTTGATGTGCCCGACATGGCAACCCCAGGGGCAGGAGTGGGTGGGCAACTGGGTCCTGGGGCTGGGCTGTGGAGCGATGTTATCCGAGTCGGGAGTCTTCTGTTCCAGCAGGGGTGGACACAGCAACTGGACACCTGCAGATGGCTGATGTGCAGGCACCAAATGGCAGGGCACGGTGGCAGCAGGCAGGCAGGCAGCAGCAGATGGCACGTGGGAGGCTGCTCGGGGCACTGGGGGGCAGTAATTCGGCCTTCTGGGCAGGAGCGTGGTCTTCCGTGTGTTTTCGCGTGGCCAGCTTGATACGGAGTGATTTGGCACGTGAAAATCCTGCACGTCAGCGTGAAAATCGAGGAAAGGCCCTTAGCGCATGAGCGCGTCAGCACGCGTACGCGATTTCATTGGACCAAAGGCCCTTACAGCGTAAGCGCGTCTGTGACGTATTGCGCACGGGCGTTGCCCTGGCAGGGCTTGGTGATCCCGCGTGCCTTTATGTTCTGTACGTGCTTTTCGTGCGGTGCGTGTGTTTTCCATCCGTTGGGGTTCACACGCTATTACTTCACAGCGGGTGTTGGCCACGCGTTCTTCTACACGCAAGGCAGACGGTGAGTGGTACCCCGCTCCCCCAGGCCCGATCGCGTGAAAAACTTCCCGCGCACCCCTGAAATACACGTACCCTGCTGAAATCGCGTGTAAAACTTCCCGCGCACCCCTGAAATACACGCGCCCAGGCTATTCGCAAGTGGAACTTCCCGCGCACCCCTGAAATACACGCGCCCAGGCTATTCGCGTGTGGAACTTCCCGCGCACCCCTAAAATACATGTAGCACGCTGGGAGACATGAGTGGGGGCCTGGTGGAGGGTGCCCCTGGTGACTGGGGGGTGGGGGTGGTGGGAGACATGGGTGGGGGCCTGGTGGAGGGTGACCCTGGTGGCTGGGGGGGGTGAGGGTGGTGGGAGACATGAGTGGGGGCCTGGTGGGGGCTGCCCCTGCACTGCTGGGGGGTGGGGGTGGTGGGAGACATGAGTGGGGGCCTGGTGGAGGGTGCCCCTGGATGGTGGGGGGTGGGGGTGGTGGGAGACATGAGTGGGGGCCTGGTGGAAGGTGCCCCTGCACTGCTGGGGGGTGGGGGTGGTGGGAGACATGAGTGGGGGCCTGGTGGAGAGTGCCCCTGGATGCTGGGGGGTGGGGGTGGTGGGAGACATGAGTGGGGGCCTGGTGGAGGGTGCCCCTGCACTGCTGGGGGGTGGGGGTGGTGGGAGACATGAGTGGGGGCCTGGTGGAGGGTGCCCCTGGATGCTGGGGGGTGGGGGTGGTGGGAGACATGAGTGGGGGCCTGGTGGAGAGTGCCCCTGGATGCTGGGGGGTGGGGGTGGTGGGAGACATGAGTGGGGGCCTGGTGGAGGGTACCCCTGCACTGCTGGGGGGGTGGGGGTGGTGGGAGACATGAGTGGGGGCCTGGTGGAGGGTGCCCCTGGATGCTGGGGGGTGGGGGTGGTGGGAGACATGAGTGGGGGCCTGGTGGAGGGTGCCCCTGCACTGCTGGGGGGTGGGGGTGGTGGGAGACATGGGTGGGGGCCTGGTGGAGGCTGCCCCTGCACTGCTGGGGGGTGGGGGTGCAGGGGGACATGAGCAGGTGTGCAGGGTAGTCCCCTGTTTTGTGGGCTGCCTGCAGGGGCCGTCGAGGGTGTACAGGGAACACCTGTGAGGACCCACCCAGCCTAATCGCGTGTGGAACTTCCCGCGCACCCCTGAAATACACGTACCCTGCTGAAATCGCGTGTAAAAGTTCCCGCGCACCCCTGAAATACACGCGCCCAGGCTATTCGCGTGTGGAACTTCCCGCGCACCCCTGAAATACACGCGCCCAGGCTATTCGCGTGTGGAACTTCCCGCACACCCCTGAAATACACGTACCCTGGCTAATCGCGTGTAAAACTTCACGCGTACCCCTGATATGCACGTTACCCGCTTTGCGTTCCTTGTTTGGCAGCCCTGTATACTGGTCCAGGGTTAGCGCAGCCCTTTGCGATGATTTAGCGATTTTGATGGCTTTTCCTTGCGCGAGGGCGTTCTTGGGGGCGTTACTGGCGCTGCTGCAGGGTCGCTGCGATACTCTGCGCCACGGCTGGTTTGGGAGCCTAAAATCCATGAATACGCTGTGCGCAGAAATCGGTTTTAGCGCACGTGCCTGGCGCAGACAATCGCACGCGGACACTCTGCGCCAGCCGCTTGCGACACTTTTCTGCGAAATTCTATGAATTACCCTGTTGGTTTCTACCTGGATGCAACGATGTACTTCAAGAAACAAATACATTCTTTGGCCTCTACCACAGCTTATACTTGTAAGTTGATCAAAGCAGGTAGGCCATTCCTTTCTAATGACAGCTGCCTTATACTGGCCAGAGCTCTAGTACTATCAAGACTAGACTACTGTAATGCCCTATATAGTAGTGCCAATAAATCTATTATCCAAAAACGTCAAATACCACAGAATAATGCCATTAGAGATGCTCTAGGAATCAATAAAAGAGTGCATATCTCTGCAACTAGACGACATCATAAATGGTTATCCACCCATAACAAAATACAGCTAAAAATCGCCTCCCTGACACACAAAGCACTACACAATGTTGCACCAACTTACTTAACTGACAGACTATCCAGAAGAACTTCCAGCAGACCTTCTAGAACGGTCAACACTAATTGCCTGGTAGTACCCAGATTCAAATCCTCCAAGATTGGCGGCAATAGCTTCCCTGTAAAGGCCGCTAAACTTTGGAACTCCCTGCCTCATCAGTTAAGAGCTGACCTGCCCTACTCCTGCTTTAGAAAGAACCTCATCTTGCACCTCAATCTGACGGAGAATTAGTCTCTCTTCGGAATCTAAGGCAAGCCAGTACGACCCGTTGATTGATTGTAAATGTGTATATACCTGTATACCAAGATGTAAATAACTGCTTTTCTAAATAATTTGACGTATAATCTGCATTTGTATTAACTGTTTTTGTAATGTACATCTTGTAACCTTGTAAGCTTCGCATATCCTTGCTGCGCCCTGCTACTCCCGGGTCTGGTGCGCCTTATAAATGCAATAAACAAACAAACAAACAAACAAACAAATTCAACCAACTGGTCCCTTTGGAGGTAGTGATTCTGCAGATCGAATTCCCTGACTTTCTCCTCATAGGAGGTTTCCGGGTCAGACACATCAGCCATTATATTTCTGTATCTATCCAGGGATGCCCTTCTATCAATTTCTGAGGGACGCTGACCTGTCAGCTCCATCATGCTAGGCCTATTTAATTCTGATGGCCTCATGGTTTCTGGCTCATGTGAACCGGTAGCCATAAAGTCAGCAGTGCACAAAGTATTAAACGGGTTGGAGTACCTCAGTACAGAGGTCATCATACTATGATCAGGGGTTGTCCTGTCCCTCCCTACCTGTTCGGGGTCCCTCAAGTTTGGATTAGATCTAGGATACTCTTTCTCCACCTTGCTAGTTTTTCCTTCTCAGCCCCTACCTCTTGATAGTAGGCAAATATCTCAGCCTTCTGCTCGGCTATCAAGGCTTTACTGGTCTCTATGATCCGCTCTTGAGCTGGCACTTGCTTGTGGAGCCCATCTTTCTCCTCACAGAGGGCCTCATTATCTCTTTGTGCTGCCTGTATAGTTTGGGAACACTGCGCCAATTTCTGTTGCAGGAGACTCACCTCGTGAGCTTTTGCATTTTTACTTTGGGTGTTCTCTTCCAGAGCACCTTCTACCCGTCTGGTGTGCTCCAATAACTTTCCATATTCTGTTTTGATTTCATTTAGTTTCTGGAGGCCCAACTCACTTTCCTGTAAATCTGTTTTAAATTGCTTACCTCCTGACATAGGGCATCTTTCTCCTGATTTAAGGTGCCTCTATGTTCAGCCACGTCATCTCTTTGTTGATTGATGGCATTTCGTTTTTCACATTCTTCATCAAAGTTTGTGTGGAGGTGAAGCTCTCTATTTATTAAGTCCTGTTTTAATTTTAGTTGACCCTCTTCCAAAGAGTCAACCTTTTCTTGACACGCCATTCTTAAAGCATTTAATTTGGCCTCTTGGTCTACATTATTTTGCTTTTGGAGAACCAAGTCCTTTTTTAGCTTTTTAGTGTAATTTCCAGATTCTGCCTCAGAATCTTGGCTCTTTTGCAATTTTTGTTCCGCTAATTTTAGTTCAGTCTGGATTTGAGCTAAAAGTACGGATTGATTTTGCTCAAGAGTTCTATTTTCCTCATGCTTTTCCCGCATAACTCCCATATCGAGATACATGTAGGCCGTGATTATGACAATTTTAATCCGCTCCTCTTTAATTTTCAGAGTCATGTATAACTCGCTCAAAGATTGATGTAATAGGCCACCGTCCTGCCACGTGTCCATGTTGCGTCATTTGTTCTAGTCAGACTTTTTCATCTTGTTCTGGCCATTACGCCTGACAAATAATTTGCGCAGAAGGTGCTTCCTAGCTATATTGAGCTCTACTCTGGCAATTTTGGAAAGTGTTCTTTCTTTATTAATTTATTTATGCAAGGGTAATCTGAATTCTATTGCTTGTTTTCTAGTTTTTGGGGTTGATTTAGCTTTAATTTTATATACAGGCCTGGTACTAGGAATTTTGTTTTGGGGAGGTGCTTCTACAACGTAACACAGTGTTCCAACCACCCAAAGTATCACTACCTTGAAGGTTAGCCTGCTGTGTTAAGCTGCCACGGGTGAATAAACATACCCAATCCCGGCTACGAGCCCCCAATTTGTGAAGGATTCTAACTGGGCATCACACACCGGACCAGGACCTTCGCACTCAGCCTTAGATGTAGCGTGCAATTAGAATGCTTTTTCTTTAATTTCAACGAATTCAAATTGAGCCGATACCCGACCCATCTCGCATCACCTTTTACAAATACCCCGGGTCACAATGGCCCATGACCCAGGCCGGTGGGTGGTAACACAATATTTATTTATTTTAATTTCAAAGAAAATTACACAATTTTTGGGGGGTGATAATTACAATGACAACTACTGAAATACACTTGGGTAACCTTCTACAAGAACATATCCAAAGCACAAATGAACAGGAGCACTTTTTCAATTAGGATAGACAGCACCAGAGTTAAGATTTCCCCTGCAATGTTCCCTCAACTCAAAATCCAACCTTTCCTCACGAAATGAGAGGCAAAAACCCTTTGCAATGGCCTAAAATGACACTCGGATTTTAACAAATAATTAATTATATGTGTAATTAAATAATGATGCACATATGTTTTATCAAAGTCTCAGGGTTGTCATATCACTAGCAACTATAATTTAAGGTATCACCAAAGGCATACAGGCACACAAAGCAGGTTCAAATTGGGAAAATGTATTTATTTAATTAAAATATTGCTAAGGAGTTACAAGATGGGTGAATGAAAGAATGGCTCTAACACTAGAAAAACAAGGACAGGGTGCACAGAGAATTAAAAAAGTTTAGACAAGTTATCAGGGTATGGATAGGATTAAAATATAAAAATAGGGCACAGACAAAGGGGTCAAGATGGGATATGCTATGTGTTGTTATGGGATGGGGAAATACTCACAATCAGTGCTGGAGTTTGGAATTTGGGACAGCCAACCGAATTCTGTACTCAAAAGGTTCTGGTCACCGGATAGTGGACTCTCCTGGCAAATGACAGCTGGGCAAATGGCTGGTCATGGCACAGCGACGCCTCAACTGGATGGAGCCGGTAAGCAGGGCAAGCAGGAGAATCCCAAAGCGGGCTCAGCCACATTTCTCCTTTCTCCCTGAAGTTAGTGTGATTTTGGTATGGGGTTTTAGTGCTGAAGGGTGGTTCTGCCTGGATAGGAAGGCTTGGGTCAACTATCCCTTTTCTGGCAGTGGGGTCTGGAATCTTGCAGAGTGAAGGTGGAATATCTGGATATGCAGGCACTGGAAAATTCTGAAGAGAGTCTAGAGTTCTGTCAGCCGCCCTTATTTATAAGGCATGGTGACATCATCAGTTTATTGTTGGGCAGAACTGAGCTAGACCTACCCCCAAGAACCGGATAGGTCAGCCAATGGGGGTTGCCTCCTGAAGGAGGTGACTCAGTTTATGGGGTTGTACTTTATGATGTCTAAAGCCTTCCCCCAGTCCTTTTTGCCAAAAAAAAACAATCTGAACATAATTTACACATTTGTACAGTTACAACATTTAAAAAAATTACAAAGGCAGATTACATATTTTACGTAGAGCATGGCAGTCCAATTCTCATATTTGTCAGACTTTCTTTCGCCGTCTAATCGTTTTTCGCGATGTTCAGTGATAAATATTAGACCTAAAATTCTATAACTTTATACATGCGAATAGATTATCATAAGGCATGTAAGTATTGAATTACAGATTGGCATCATGTACACTTTCCTCAGAATATCAACTTCTCTGCCATTTCTGTTCCCGATATGGCAGTGAAGGCTACCTCGCCTTTTTTAAAAACCACAAAAATAACATTTAAACTGTTAACTTTTTACATTCCTGCAAAGTTCTGTTGCAGAGATAAAAGTCTTAAAATTGTATTAATAAAATAGTCTTTTGAGGCAAATAGTCAGCATTGTTCACCATATATGGGCATACCTTACAAGGCTGCTCTTGAGTTGGCTTTGAAGCTCCCAGTAGAAGCTGCGGTGACATGTGATTTCCTATTTCACATGTCTGTGTCCCAGAATCTCTGTTGTAAGAGTCCTCTGCCCAGACAAAAGTCTAATGAGCCGGGGCTGTTTAGTGCTTTTGGTCCATTTAAAGTTTTCAAAGGTGGCAATTAGCATGATTGTGTCCTAGAAATTTACGGTGGCTCCTTTCGGGGGAAGGACTCCGTTTAACCAGCGGAAAAACCTGTTCTCGAGCTCCCAAAGCAGCCAGCTAATGCATTTAATTTTTGATTTTATTATATTTTGTTCTGAATCAGAAGCAAGCCTGTTGAATAAAACATCCCATATATGTTTCCCATCACAAACCCCTTTACATTGGGGAGGGCAGGGCCTTAGCCAACATACAATTTTAAAACCGGTATTTTTCTTATTTGCAAAAGTACATTTAAACATGGTTTGAGGCGTGCTGGCATGTTCCTTGCAAAAGTTTCCATCTGGATTTCCCATATTGTTCTGCAGTCATAGTCAGTTTCTTTCATACAGCAATTTGTTTAAAACACAGATCCACTGAAATTGACATAGGCCCAGAGAGCCAGGGCCTCTTTGAAGCATTGATTGTTGACATTTTGTAGCCCAAAGGTAAAGTGTTTTCCCACACAGCTGAAAGTAAAGCTTCTTTTGATTTCCCAGTTCTGAACAACCGCCTATCATTCAGGGATACTGCTCTCGTCTGCTGGAGCACAATGTAAATATAGATGGGCATGGCAGGGTCTCACTGATAAAAGTAGTGTGATGATGAACAGGTGAAAATAGCATCAGGGCCACATCCTTTTTAATGTAAAATATTCCCTTTTCAATGGGAACTTTTTAGCAAACAGCCGAGCAGCACTGCTTTTCAATTTGCTTCTTTTGCTGCACACAAGAATACACACTTGCACCTTTCTCAGTGTGCTTCCTGTTCCAACTCGCCCAATAGGTGTTTGGCAAGATGGTGCAGCCATCCATTTGTCGCTGCAAAATGCAGTTTTGGATGCAATGGCGCTCCAAGGAGCCAGCACAGCCATTTTGATGTTGACTGCAGAAGCGCAGCTTGGTTATGGATGGGAATTCTGCTGAGTGGGTCAATGTAGCCCACAACTAATACGATATAACGAGGCAGGCCTGTCGAGAAGACCATTGTGTGCCATCATTGAGTGAGAGGTGTGAATGGGCGGTAACTGTGGAGAAGGCCAGAGTGAATGAAATGAGGTCGATCGAGCAAAGTGGTAAGCATTACCGTTGAGCAAGTGGGAGTGCTTGAAGGGAGAGTGTAATTTTAAAAGGTTAAAATAATAAAACGAGGTAGGAAGTAAAGAAAGAGGAATATTTTTATAGAAAGGAATAAGGTGGAGACAATGACGTCCTACTGGATGGATTCTCTGTTTAAACACATGTGTAGAAAGTTGCTCCAGTACCGTGATAAAATATCGAATTACCATTTTGAATGGGTGCACGGCTGTCATGATCTCTGCTTCCAAAAGATCAGGACTTGCCCGACTCCCTTGGAAGCAGACCCATAACACCGGTTCCGAGTGCCAGCCAGTCCCAATTGGGACCTTTTGGACCCTGTCCTGGCTCCAGTGGCACCAGGCTCATAAAGATGCCCAGTCCCAGCGCTGGAAGCGCCGGGCTCATAATGCTTGGGTGGACTTACCTGCAGCACACCATGCTGCTTACTTACCTGCCAGTTGAGCCCCTGATCCTCTTCTGTTTGGGACTACTTTTCCTGTTGGGTGGGGCAGGAGCCACTCCCTAGGTTCAGAACACTGGAACTCTTCTGGAAAGCAGGAACTCTTTTCTTACCTAGGCGTGGCTGTGGAAGGAGACAGCTAAGAACTACAGGAGGCTATTTAAACCACACCCGATGGATGAATCTTGCTTTGCGTTATTCTGCATTCTCTGCAGCAGAACGCTCATCGTGTCTTCTGCTTCTGATCCTGGGCCTAAGGAAACAAAGGCTTACCATCCTGGAATCCAGTCTTCAGTAGCACCTGTAAAGACAAAGAAAGAACAGGTTAGCACTACGGTCTTCAGTGGCAGCGCATCTCTTACCTGGTCCATCGGCTGTCACCAACGCCTCGCGCTGCATTCCGGCATCTGAAAGACAAAGGCTTACCTACTCTTTGCATGTTCCGGAGGTCTTCGCACTGCATTCCGGCATCTGAAAGACAAAAGCTTACCAGCTCTTTGCACGCTCCGGAGGCCTTCGGCGCTGCATCCCGCATCTGAAAGACAAAAGAAGGTGCGTTTAAAGTCATTGGGCAACTTTATTACTCACGTGCCATCACTCCTTCCAACGCCGAATCCAGTGGGTATTCCAGCACCCTTCAGCTTCTCTAAAGCTCCGAACTTGTACCTGCAAGATAAAAGGGACAGTTAGTGCGCATCGTGAAGCAGGCTACAAGCGCTTACCTACGTGCTTCCAGGCGCTTCTATTCCTCACGCGGGTTCGATCCTCAACTCTCATCAGCCCGCCATCCGCCATCGCCGGAACTCTGCAAAACAAGAGATATCATTACAAAAGACTTTTAAGACATTTGAAGCGCCCAGAACTTACCGTTCGTGCAGTTAACGACGGACAGCAGTCCTCTGAGGTCAAGAGGCCTGCACCCTTATCCAGTGAAGGAACTGGTTACGGCACCCTGCCCCGAGGCACATGGAGAGCTCGGCGTTCACTTACCTAAGGTGAGGGCGTTAACCTTTGGGGTTCTACAGGAGAAGAGAAAGGGAAGAGGAGAGAGGCACCCAATAACCCCAGTTCATTAATCCCATATTTTCTATCTGCAGACATCTTACTCTTCGAGTCAGACATACAGTGCACAGAGGTCCAACCCAAAGAGCCAACCGTGTGTTACACATCACCTTTGAAGATATGGCATTCACCCAGTCAAGACCGGCGCCTCTGCGGGAATCAGGTGAGCGTTACAACGACACACTGGGCAAGTGTTATAAAGAATGGCCCAGAGAGGGAACATTCGATAAAGATAAAAAAGTCTGTACTTTTATTTAGCAGCTACATACAAAGGAGCAAAACTTAAAAAGCAACGGTACATTCTGGGGCTCTGGAAATTGTACGAAGAAAAGGAGAAAGAAATGGACAAAAGGAAAGAGGAGGTGGAGCAGGGAAGTACCCCGCCACCATCCTATACGATATACCCATTATTAAAACCAGCTGAAGGGTATACAAATCCTGAACGAGTGTCTCAATATAATGAAGGAACACATAAAAAGAAAGAAGAGGACGACACAAGCATTATCGGCAAGGACGAGAAAGGGAAGTGGAAATATTTAAATTACATAAAAAAAAGTGCACAGCAAGAACTTGATAGTGTGTTTAAGGAGGAAGAAAAGGCTATTGAAAGGGAAATGGAGGAGAAAGGATAGGAACACAAGAAGAGAGCCAATTAACAGGGGTGGACAGCAGGATGCATAAAGTTTAAGATAGAGAAGTGGGGACAGGACTCAGGCCATAGTGGAACTGGCACGGCACATGAAGGGCACACCATATGGGACTGGGAAGGCAGCTGTGAGAGCGATCATGAGAAGAACAACATAGAGGCACACAGTCTGACAGACAGGAGAAGGGAAGGGAAAGGAGATGAGATGAGAGATAAGAGGAGGAAAGAGAAGAATCACTTGGTGACTGGGGAAATAGGCTCAGAAGCAGGAAAACCGGAACAGCGGTAGCGAAAAGACCACCACGTGGCAATAAACACAGAGGGCACACACAAATGCCTCTTTTACAGAAAGCGAGGGACGAGGTTCACTACATACCATGGAAGACAATGGACAGGGACAATTTAGTTTAGAGGTTGCCTTCCTTAATGGTGGGGGCAAGCAAGTGGATCTAAGTTTTTGAGAAAGAGACAGCAGGAATCCCATTGGTCATAGGAGACATAAAAGGTTTGCTGGCAGTCTTGGTCGGGGAGATGTGTGACAAAATATGGCAACAAGCTCGATATTCTGGGATAAAATTAAGCTCTAATATACACGATGCAGCACCCATTAGCAATTATCAAGCACAGGATCAAGCGAGGATCCTATGGAATACATACGGTCCATACAGGAAATGTGGACACAGGAAAATATGACCTCTGATGACCTCCAGGACGAACTCTCCTAAAGCACCTTCTGTGCTCCATTCTCGCCTTATCTAACTTAATTCCTTTCACTGCATTTTCAACTCGTATTCGTGTACTTGTGCACCATCTGCACTGCAATGTTGTTCCTCCATTTTTAAAATCGAATTTGGGTGATTCAGCTACTTGTGAAAGACTTGTGTATGAACGCGATATAAATAAAATATCATTTAATTTCATTTCACTTAGCCTCATTTGTGCAGCATCTGCTTTGCAATGTTTGCTCCTCCATTTTCAAAATCGAATTTGGGTGTTTTAGCATCACGTGTGCACCATCTGCTTCGCATTGTTTGCTCCTCCATACTTTAAATCGAATTTGGGTGTTTTAGCATCACTTCTTCACCATCTGCTTTGCATTATTTGCTCCTCCATTTTTAAAATACATCAAATTTGGGTGGTTTAGCATCACATGTGCACCATCTGCTTTGCATTGTTTGCTTCTCCATTTTTACAATCGATTTTAGGTGTGTATAGTGTATACATCACTGTAACACTTATCCAATGTAATTCTATTTCCTCTGTGTTTCTCTTATTCTCTCTGACACATTTTACCAGGCCTCCTATTGAGTTTAGCCAGAACTGTGCGGTGCTGCCCCTCCTCTTTCATTCCTTGGCTAATCTTCTGCCTTCCTATGGCTCTCTCCATCTCTCCTATATTTTCCAACTGTTACACTATCACCTATCCCCCATCTCTCTCCAAGTCTGGCAGGAAAAAGCACAAAAGAGACATCCTTGGTGTAAACCTTGAACTTCCCATTGCAGATACCCATTTCAGTGCTTCCTCTAGAGAGGTTTTCACTGCTATCCTTTTCTCTGTTCGCTCTCCTGATCTTTGGACCCCCATCTCATCTCCATTCTCTCTCCTTCCACACACTCCTCTGTTAACGGTGGCACCAAGTGGGAAATATTCTTGGCCGGTTTTGCAACCTCTCGTTGCTTCGTTAATGTCTACCACACTGGTACCATTCTTGTTCAGGGTCCTCAACCCAACCTCCTTCTCTTTGACCGCATCCTGCCTTTTCTCATTAACTTCCTTTCTTCGCCTGCATCACCCCTTCTACTCTCTTCCTCTCCTCTGATTGGTGTACCATGCCCCTGTACCCCACATCAGAAAACCTTCAAAAGCACTGACCGCCTTCACCTGGTGACTGTTAAGTCCCGCTCAGCCAACAAATACTCCTCTGATATCGGTCTCCTTCTTGAACACATTGACCTCGACATTCTCGCTCTTACCGAGACTTGGTTCAATGCCACCTCAGTCACTGCCTCTGACGCCCTTATTCCTGACGGTTTCAAGATCATCTCCAAGCCTCGACCTCAGCGCACTAGCGGGGGGTTGCCTTAATCTTCCCTGAGTGTGTTCCTACCTCCACCTTACCTACCCAGCCCTACTCCTCTTTTGAAAGCCTGGTTTGTAAGTTGGCAACCTCTCTCACCACCATCCTGACCATTGCTATCATCTACCGGCCTCCAGGCGCCACCTCCCTATTCCTGTCTGAATCGGCTGACTTCTGCTCTTCTTTACCTTCATCCACCTCTAACCTTCTCCTCTTGGGTTATTTCAACATTCAACTGGACTCCCTTGGCTCTTCATCCACTCTATTCACTGACCTCTGCACCTTGCTGTCCTTCTCCATTCTCCCTTCCAAACCAACCCACACAGCTGGAAACACTATTGATGTCCTCATTCACGCTGACCTCTCTCTCTCCGCCCCATCAGTCACCCCTCTCTCCTGGTCAAACCACTCTCTCCTCTCCTCACACTTGAGTCCCACTGGCCCATTGACCGCCCCCCCCAAAGGTCCCTCCAACCTCGTTCACGAATGTCTGCCCAATGACATGAGTGACTGCAGCAGCCTTCACCTCCAACTCCATCCCCATCACCCCTCACCTCTGATCCTACCACTGACACTGCCCTCAGCAACCTACATCTTTCCATCACCAACACTCGTAATTGCAGGGCAGCAGAATGGAAGTGGCTAACTCCAGGCTCATCCTCTGACAAACTGGCATGCCGCCTGCTCCAAAGGTAATACAGACTCGTCATCCGTGGAAAGAAAAGAGCCCACATCCAGGCATGGATCTCCTGCGCATCCAATAACTCGGCTGAACTTTTCAAAATCTGCACGGCATTAGCCAACCCCTCCGCAGTCTCCTCCTCCTGTTCACCTTCCCAGGCCCTATGCAATACATTGGCATCACACTTTGTGACAAAAGCCAGGACATTCTGACCTCCTTTTCTACAATCCCTTGCATACCATCCCACACACCCTCACCTCACTCCCCCATCCATTCTCCTCCTTCTCCTCTTTCTATCCTGCCACACGTGAAGAAGTTACCAGAGCTGTCTGCTCCATGAAGGTCTTTCTATATAGGTCTCCCCTTGTTCATCCAGGACCATCAAGGATAACATTGTCTCTCCTGCCCCTGCTCTCGCTGATTTCTGCAATCACTCTTTTGCCACTGGAATTTTTGGCAACAAAGCAAATGTCATTTGTAGGCACATTTTTGGGTTTTATTTGCAATGTGCTGCTTTTCTCTCTGAACTCTGTTTGCTGGTCATGGAACCCCCTGGCACATTTCTGCAGGTTATGCTCTATTTCCCCTGCACATGCACTATGGGTGGCAGGTTATGCAGCCCTCTTTTTTTGTGCTGAAGCACACGGTTTTGGGTGGTTTTTGTTGGTTTTTGGCGCACAAGGGTTTTGCCGCCATTGTTGCTGTTTCTTTCCCCATAACTGGCAAGAGATTCCGTATAGCACAGCGGAGTGGGTCAATACATCCCACATGCATAACCCCTGGCTGCTCTACGTTTATGAATGTGGGTGTCTGCTGTATCTGTACTGTTCCCCACTGCTGGTTTGGTGACACCTAAGTGTAACCTCCTGGCTGCATTACTATGGCCACTGGAAGCCCCCCTTGCTGAGCTTGTGGAACCACTACTGGCCCTGTGAGTACTGCTCCCTCCATGTGTATTTTCGCCAGTACTTTCTGGACTAATTTATGTTCTGCCTTTGTAGCATTATGGACTCACTCCTTATCCTTCTCCTGCTTTCTTTTGCAATAGTGTACAATTGTCACATGTATCTCAAGCTACCTCCTTTGCCTCAATTCCCACTATCTTTTCTGAAGAGACCTGCACATCGGCAGGGAGCCCCCTCACTAAGATGTGGTCAAACAAAGGTATTTTCCCGTCCCATTTATTTTATTTATATTTTATTTATTGTTTGCTTTTTAGGCACTTATACAATAAGAAAATACTGTTTCAAAGTTTTCGCAGGGAAGGAGCAGGGGAAGGAAGTACATTACAACACAATATTTAAGAAAAGAGGGGGGTCGGCCAAACATGCTATGCCCTGTGAGTATTTAGAATTTGCAAGTGCAGAAAGGAAGAGGGAAGAGGTGTTAAGTGCTGGGGAGTCCGAGCTCGGGGTGAGCCATAGTCAAAGTGCTAGGGATGTTGAGTGCTGCACTGGAGGTCTAAGTGCGAGCCTCCAGAGCAGAGGCCGTGCAGATGCTAAGTGCTGTGGATAGGCGGGAGCTGGGAAGAATTGGTGTGGAAGGTCAAGGCCCTGAGGATGCATAAGGGCCAAGTACACCCATTCAGCAACTGTGGGATTAGCAGAAGAAAGATGGAGGGACAGAGGAGGAAAAGGGGAAGGTCTTAAGGAGCTTCCAGAATTTGATAAGATCCTGCGCAAGGTGCAGGGGGAGTGGGAAGGGGAGGCAATTCCATTGGAGGGCGCGCACAGAGGAAAATGAGTGACCCTCTGCGCTCTGTTTAGCAAAACACTTTACACACAGAGTTGGTGTCAGAGGAACCAAGTGGTCTAGAGGGAGAGTATTTAGTAAGATAAAGTTGAAGATAGTGTGGTCCCCGGGCACAGACAGCCTTGTGGATGATGCAGAGGGATTTTAATTTGATCTATGCAGCAACCGGGAGCCAGTGAAGACTTTTTAGTGCAGGAGAGATGCAGCCCCTGGGCTTAAGGCCAAGGATAAATCTTGCTGCCCTATTCTGGATAAGCTGGAGCGGTTGCAGAATTGAAGAGGGAAGGTTTAGGGAGGCTGTTACAGAAGACAAGTCTAGAGAGAACCAGGGCTTGAGTCACATTGAGCCTCTGAGGGAAAGTGAGAAAATGCAAAATTCCTTTGAGAAGGAAGAGCTGATAGTTGGACTTCTTGGCCAATTCCTGAGTGTGATGGAGGAAGGAGATAAGAGTCAAAGATGACTCCAAGGTTTCTAGCTTCAGTTGAAGGGAAAGACGGAGAGCCCAAGAAGTAAGGAGAAAGTGAAGGGATGATGGAGGGAGCAGGAGTCCCAATGGGAAGGATCTCAATTTTAAAGGCATTGAGGCTGAGATCATTGGAGGCACACCAGGACTGGATGGCAGATAGGGTGTCAGGGATGATGGAGTGTGCAAGAGAGTCTGCATGGAGGCTGAGGAAGAGCTATGTGTCATCTGCATAACAAGTTGGAGGAGAAGGAGGAGATGAGGTGTGCAAGGAGAGCAAGGTAGATGTTAAAGAGCCAGGGGGAGAGTATAGAGCCCTGGGGGGTACCACAGGTGGAGATGGAAGTAGGAGAGGAGAAGGGGCCAACGAGTGGTTAGTGAGGAAATAGGATAGCCAATCCAGTGCCTATTCCAAGTTTCCAAGTGTATCATTCAGCCTTTGTATGAGGATGGAATGGTTTAATGTGTCAAAAGCAGAAGAGAGATCTAGAAGGATGAGGACAGCTGGAGAGTTGGAATCTAGAGATGTAAGCAGTTCTTTACGGGTGGTCAGAAGAGCAGTTGCCATGCCTCTGGATGCTCAGAATCCAGATTGATGGTCGTGGAGGCCATCAACAAGTTCAGTGTGAGAGTTGAGTTGAGGAAAGGCCAGCTTCTCAAGTAGCTTTCTCCAGGAAGGGGGTGATGGAGATAGGGCGATAGCTGGCAGGGCAGGTAGGATCAGAGGATGGTTTTTTCAGGAGTGGGCACAAAAAGGAGTGCTTAAGGGGTGGAGGAGACTGCCTTGTGACTGTCTTTTTTCAATATAATGGTTTTGTAGCTGTCAAAAAGTCCAAAATGCCTATAACACAACACTTTTCAACATTCACAATCTTGTCTGGTGCTAAAATCCATGTATCAAATGAAATATGATGAAACATACAAAGTCTGAAAACTGACAGCCTCTATGCCAAAATCTGGGTGCAGTACCCGGGGCCACCAGAATGACAGCTGTCAGAGAAGTTACTAATGAAACTTTAAAAGTGAGCTAAAACTCAAAAATCTGCTGAATTAGCAAACATAAGCAGGATTGTTGCCAAAAAGGAATACATATTTTAGTTGTGTTTTTGATTCCACAGATTTTAAGGCCAAGAAAGAAATGTATTTGTATGTGATGCAATAGATGTGGTTTTTGCTAAAGTTTGAAAGTTAAATAGCTTAGCTGAAGCTGCAAAGAACTGGAAAAACAAGTTTTTTTTCCAGTAGGAGGGCCTTCCTCTCAGCAGAAACTAATGGGGAGATGTTAATCGCAGGCTGGGACAGAATCTGGTCTACAGAGAGCAAAGGAACAATGACAAGTTGCAGCCCAGGAAATTGAAAGTATGAAAAGGGGTCCTATATGGCCTCTGGGAGGAGCAAGCAAGGAGGGGAATGCATTGGACGGCAGGGAGACAAAAAGGTGGAGCCAAGTGACCATCTGTTGCTAAACATGAACAAAGAACACTTTTTAAAAGACATAACTTGCTATTCAAAATGGTGAAAAATATAAAAATGACAGAGTTGTTAATTTAATTTCTGGCTGCACGTGTGAAGAGGTGGCAGAACTGTGTGACATGTTATGGGCAGGAATGGTAAGATATGTGGTTTGTGAAAATGAACACGCATGTCCCCATGTTAAACACGCAGATTTGCGGAAATTTGCAGAAAAATTGGAAAGTGTGTTCATAGCGAAAAGGGCAGAATTCTGTACAAAGGAGAGACAAGATCCCTCCACTGCAGGGTTTTGAAGAATAGCTACTATGTAAAATATGCCATCTTTATGTGTGATTTGTATAAAGGTGACCAATGTAGAAATGTACATTTAATATAAAATCAGATTTCGAGACCAATGGCTAAAGAGAGGTCTCTGAGGATTGTAAAGCAAATCATAAAACCTGACATCACCCAGCCTTGACCCAAACACTCAAATTGCAAGGTGGAGGTGAAGTGACCCTATCCCAGTTCAAAGGGGCAAGCTTAGCTAAGCAGGCCCACACCCCCCCCTTTATGATGTCATTTTATCGCATAAATAGAGACAGCTGACAAGACATAGAGACAGAGAGAGCCACTCACTTTCCTGATGCTGGCGGAGCGCCCTGCTGCTGAAATCTACATCTTCCTTGTTACAGACTCCAGAAACTTGGTAAAGCAAAGGCCTATTGCATAGCTGAACCATTCTCAGCTAGGCCTTAAATTCTAGAACAGAACACCAAAAGCCTAGGGGAAGCATCATAATGCAGCCAGGCGTGCTGTTACTGCTTGCCTGCTGAATTGAAATATCCTCAGAACCAAGAAGGGCAGATCTTGTGCTGTGCTGTTCTGTGCTGTGACCAGAGCACCTTGCTGACCCTGTCCAGTCTGATGTGCTCAGCTGTCAGTCCCTGATAGATCCGATTCAATGGTCCAGAATCCTTATGGTCCAGAATCCTGACGGTCCAAAACCTTAAATCCATTTTGTTTTGTGAGTATTAGCAGGAAGCTAGAAACTGTTGATTCCTGTGCATTATCTTGTCCCCTCCTGTCCTCTGAACTATACTTATTCCATAGTCAGTAACATTGTCTAAATCTGTAGTGAAATCTTATTCTGTCTATCTGCAAAAGCATCCTTTTCCTAGTCATTTTGTCAACTTTGCTCTATTAATTTCATTCGAGTGACTAGCCTAGCGCTCTAGGGTGGACAGCGAGGAACCAGGACTGAGTCACAAATCACTCCTGACACTTACGTTGTGCCGTCCTGGTGGCTTAGCTTGGATGCTCTAGTCCATAGTCAATATTTTTCTGATTTTAAAACTCAAGCGTCTATCCATTCTCGCGCCTATCTCGCAAAAATGACCTTTGCTAAAACCGCTATAACTCCTTCAGTTTTTGTGATAGAAATGAAATTTCAACTTCTACCTGTACCTAAGATCCATAGCTACCCATAGAACCCAAAGCATTTCAAAACAGTGTGGTTCTCCCGTTATCGTGTATATCGCGCACAGTAAAGTTTTCCGCGATTTTAAAATCCTGAGAAATTTTACACGTGTAAAATAGATTTAAACTGATTCCGACTTGGATTTTAAGACTGCAAATGTTTTCTGCTGACGAAATCATTGCTTATGCTTGTTTGCCACTGTTCAAAGCAGCTCTCATAGGAATGTACAACAATTTAAGAATTTTTCCACTCATTTAGAGTTCTTGCTCAGCCACTTTAAAAGTCATGCTGACAGTTGAAAAGCCCACTTTGTTTTTCTCTTTCTGTTTAAGGGGCCAAGGGGGAAGTGAGACACTGTTTGATCTGTACTATTCCTGAATACCTGTGCTCTCCTTCCATCTCTTTGCATTGCCTATTGGGAGTTGAGAGGCGTTCCAGGGGAACCTCTAACCATAGTGCTATCTGATCTGAAACCAACACAAAAGTGTTATTTTCTGTGCTGCATTTGTTTTGCTCATTACTTAGTCCTAGTGTATTAAAGATATTATTCAGTGTTCTGTCAGACCATTGGTGATTTTTGTTTACCTATTAATATCTATATTGTGATTTTGAGCTTAAATAAATAAATAAATAATACCTTTTACAAACCAGCCTGATTCCTGGTCGAGCATGACCCGAGGTATTTTTAAAGTAAGGGGTGTGATACGAGTGGTACATCTTTCAAATAATTGAATCCATATATCAAATAAGTTTTTCCATTGCGCTGTACACTAGGCCGAGAGCAGAGTGTATCACCTGATTGAAATCCTTAACAAATCTGGGGGCTCGATTCCGGGGTTTGATTGATTGCTACCTGTGACAGTCTAACACAGCAGTCTAACCTACAGAGTAATAATACTTTGTGTGGTGTGCGTACTGTGCTACACTGTATAAGCGCCCCTAAAATAAATATTCTAGAAATCAGGCCTGTTTGAAAAAGTAAATTTACCCTGAAATAAGCCAGAAGGAAATTAATATTTACAGAATGGCGACCCCAGTGGAAATCAATATTGCAAGGGAACACCTACTGAACACATTTTTTGTCATGGGTGAATGGGTAGAACAGGACGAACAGGTATGGCTGCAGGGAATAAAACAAGAAGTCACTGAAACAAACCTTAATAACTGGCAGGACAAGGGGCCAGTACATCAAGCACTCAGTGAGCTGTACATGACCCCTAAAATAAAAGAGGGGCAATGCAAAATTGCCAAAATAGCGGCCTACCTGTACCTCCATATAGGAGTTATACAGGAAAAGTATGCATACCATGTAGACTTCACAAAGAGGCAAGGGGAAGCAATGCAGAAAATCCAGACTAATCTGGACTCTGCAGAGCAAAGGCTCCAGAGTAGCCAAGAAGCTGAAACAGAGGCTAGGCAGTATGCCACCAAACTGCAAGAAGAACTGACGCTCTTACTGCAAAAGAATGCAGAGCAAGATTACCAGGTACTGAAACTGCAAAAAGAGTGTCAAGAAAGGTTGGACTCTTTAAAACAAAGCCAACAAAACCTGGCGCAACAATTAACTTTTAATAGAGTCTGCGCAGAACAGATGGTCGTCTTACAAGACCAGATAGACCAATTAAAAGAGGAAAATAATAAATTAATCATTAAAGATCTAGAATCCCAAACAGAGTTTGATGAGGAGCGCCAGAAAGCTGGGACACTTAAAAAGCAGAGGGATGACCTGGCTGCACAGAGGGGCACCCTAAGTCAGGAAAGGGACGCCTTAGGCCAGGAAGTCAGCCATTTAAAAACAAAGTTAGAAGAAAATCACCTGGCCCTTCAGGAACCATGGTGAAATCAAAATGGATTATGAAAAGCTGTTAGAGCACACCAGGTGGGTGGAAGAGGCTCTGGCAAAGAATAATCAGACCAGTAAGGATCTAACTCAGGAGGTGAGTCTCCTGCAGCAAAACTTGGCCCAATACTCCCAATTCAGGCAGAAAGCACAGAGAGACAATGAGGCTCTCTGTGAAAAGAATGACAGGCTCCATAGACAGATAGCCATGAAAGAGCAACTCATAGAGACCAGTAAGGTCTTAATAGAGGAACAAAAGGGTCAGATTCTGGCATGTCATCAGGGAGTAGGGTCTGAAGAGATGAGGTAAGATGGGAGAGAGAAACCCCTGAGTATAACCTCAGGAACTCTGGCATCAGGGACTTTAATCCCTTAAATTCCATGTACTCTGCCACCCCCATGTCCACTGGCTCACATGAACCAAGGGCCACGGGGATGGTAGACTTCAACACAATGGGAAATATGGGACTAATAAAGCAGCACCTCCCAGAAATGGATGGGCGGGCATCTATGTACAGGTTCCCAAGTGCTAGGGCAAGCTTCTCTGGTCAGGGAGACTCCAGTGAGGGGAGGATCAGAGAACTGGATCTTCAGAAATATCATCTACCTAGAGCTCAGTCAGTGAAATCTGGTGGGGATTCCATGAGACTCGGCCCACTAAGAGCATCTTAAAAACCTCTTCCCAGCTAGGACAGTGGGGGGGGGGTACTCAGCCAATCCTGGGAGCAAGGGAGAGTCAGTTGACTCTTCTGAGCGCTACAGGTCTCAGGAGACTAGGCCCCCACATTCTGCCAGCCATTCCCAAGCTCGCATAATCCGGGAGAGCCTAGAGGAGCAGACAGCCACCTCTGGTAACAGTGCCTCTGAGTCAGAGGATGAGTGGACCAGGGTGACCAGAACTAAAAAGGCCAACAAAGTTAAGAGGGCTCTGCTGAAAGATCCCCTGAAGAAAATCAAAGCTATTAGGAGCGTCATCGCGCCCTACCACAAAAATGCCAAATATTCAGTTTGGGAGCCCCTTTAATTGTTTGAGCAAATGATGGAGACTTTTCACCTGAAAGACAGCCGAAGCTGCATTCAGTATGTCAAGTGAACATTTTCACCTGAATACTCCAGCTTCTTTGCGGGGCTGGAGGATCAGAACCATTCAAGATGGTCCACCTAAAGGGCGGTCATCCTAAAACATTTTTCCATTCATAGAAACCCTCAAGAGGCCCGCAAGGCAGCCTACAACCTGCAATGTGAGGAGGACCAGGCCCCACAAGAATTTGTCCAAGAACTGAAACGTGCCTTTGTGCAGACCACCAGGAGGTGTGCGCTGACAGTAGGGAATTTGTCAGTACCCTCTTTCATGCCCTCCCTAAATGCATTATGGCCCAGCTGGTGAGGGACTTTCATGAGAAAAGATCACTAGACTGGGTCATTGAACAAGCAACTCGCATCTACGAAGTGCAGAAGACACTAGAAAGTAAAAATACCAACAAAAGCCCAAAACCAACCAACACCCCTGCTACTACTAAGGTGGCGGAGGTGAAGGTTGCCCCGGTTTTAGATCTGGAGATGGGGGGCCTAAAAACATTCCCGCACAGAATCCTACCAACCCCAGACCCAGAAGGCCCTCGGGCCAATCCCAAACAGGGAGTCAGGGAGGTAACCCCACAAATGGGACCGCTAACTCCCCTGACTACATCAGCCCCTCGTACAAGTGCAACAGACCCATCCTGGGTTATGTGTGGACTCCTCCAGTCCAAGGGGGGATCCAACCAGACAGCTGCCAACCCTGGGAACTTCCCTCCTTACTTTCCCCAGGAGGGCAGTAATCCCTCAAAGGCCAAGGGTGGAGGGGTATCAAAACTATCCTTATTATGGGAGAATGGACAGTTATCCTTCCCGTGATCAACCACGGGTAGATCAGAGGACCCCGTACCAGCCAGAGTGGGTGTCCCAACTGGAGCGCCAGGTCCAGAACATGGCACAGGATCTGGGTCGCATGCTGAGGGCTCAACAGAACTCTCAGATGAGCATGGTGACTCAGAACTCCTCAAATCAAGGGTCTGGTGCTCCAGAACAATGACAGGGGAAGAACCCCGGCAACCCACTTGTTCCCAGGGAGGAGGCACAGGGGGAAAGGGGGTCTAAAGCATTAGAGGAAGCTTCCTTCCCCACTTGTGGAAAGCCCCTGGTAACCCAGAAACCGGAACCAAAATCTCCTGCCCTTGAAAATCTGCAGCCTAAGGGACAGACGGCGGGTAGGAGAAATAAAGAGCCTGAAAAGGCCCATTCTGTGGAAGAGGTGAGAATCATCTTCCAATTTGAAGGAGAGGAGTCCTCAGAGGATTCTGGGGAAAGGATCTTCTCCTTCAGGGATGGGGGAACTCCTCCCAAAGAAAAATGGGTCCCAAGAGATCCTGATAAAGGATGGGTAGATGGGGGGACTGAGTTAAAACCGCCCATCATCAAACCCCAGAATGACCAGCAAGAAAATCACCTTGGTCAAAACGATTCTGATGACTGCCTCCAAAAAGGGGGCGGGCAGCCCTGACTCAGAACCAGGGGAGCCCAAAACTTCCCCTATATCCAATTGCCACCTTTTCCTTACAGGTTCCCTAGATCCCAATCAAAATCCTGCCCAGATCACCCCTCTGTCGGAATCCAAAGCAAAGAAATTAACCCACCAATTAGCCAAAAAATGGGCATTATCTTTTCCCCCTTGAGGAAAAGAAGGGACAATTTTATGCCCCGGCCCAAATACAGGGGCAATGTACAATTTTGGCACTGGTGGAATCTGGATCCCAAGCCACCCTTCTGTCAAAAAGGGCCTTTGATCAGCTGAATTTGGGAAGGGTAAGAAATACCAAAACCCTCTCAACCCTCTTCCTGGACAACTTCAGAACTGAGATGGGAAGGAAATTCCTGTCGAGGGAACTGCAGATTTAGACATTAAAATTGGGCGATACAAGGTGAAGCACCCGGTCATAGTTGTGACTCCAGAGGGCACATCATGTTTACTAGGGAATGACATCCTGCGTAGATTGTCTCCCCTCATAGATTGTGTAAACAATGTCCTCTGGACTCAGACTAACTGACCAATAAAATTAAAACAGAGTGTCAACCATGTTAGTTTAAATGGCACATGCCACATGGTTGAACAAAAACCTGACCAAATTGAATTCCACTTCCAGAATTCTCAAATCCCAGACGTGACACTAATGGGGAGTCCCAAATGATGAGAAATCAGCTTAAAGCTTGGCTGATATTCAGAAAACTGTAGAGCAGTTGTTCATCCCTATCCAGTTAAATGAAGGGAAGGACTCTGTTCTCGCCCGAGTATGCATGACAACGGTAAGAGCTTCATCAGCGAGGCCATGTTCCGCAAACTCCAAAAAGATCCAGCCAGTCCCACATTTAAACTGTTAGACAAATGGGAAATGGACCTGGAAACACCCAATTCCAAACATCTCCTGCCTAGCAGGTGTATGCTAAAAATGTCCATAGGTAACAAGAGCATTGTCCAGAATTGTTGGGTCGTGCGAGATGTCCCTGCTGCATTTTATTTAGGTAGTGACATTCTCAATCGGTTTGCCATTAGTTTGGACCTAATAAACTTCAAAGCCTGGTCCCGATTAGCGGGTAATCCCATGGACTTTGATGACCCACAGAAAGCCTTTCAGTCAGCTCAACTGCTGTCATATGCAGTTGAAATTCAGATTGGAGAGGAAGTCACCATCCCAGAACGAACCCGACAATTCTCACTGGAAGTAAAAATTAAAAGAGGACAGAAACTCAAAAATCCTGACGCCTATGTTCATCTGAATGCTCATCCCAACAGCAAGGGTTGGGGGTAAACCCAACACCACTAGTCAATATTGAACACAACACCATTCCAATAGAGGTGGATAACAGCGACCTAAAGAGTATCACTCTGGGCGCAGGCACCATTATTGGAATGGCGGTTGATGACCGACATTTTTCCATAGATTTAGGTAACAAACTGTTTGGACCAATCCCCAAGGACTGTTTTGACAGTGATAGCGACGATGACACAACACAAGACAGGATCTTCACCCGGCATGGGGGGAATTTCCTGGTGTACTCCTCCTGCCCTTTTGGTAAGGAAGATGTGACCTGTGACTTCAGGAGGGATGAGCTGATCTTTCAAGTCCGCAAGGACTGCCTTCCCCACCTGAAGCCATCAGTCCAAATCAGTACTTTGACCAGGGACTTCTCCGCCCAGCTGGAGGAGGCCGCTGAGATAGCCAAACCAGAAGTCTTTCCGGGCTTCAGGCAGATGGTTAAAGAGAGAGTCAACCTAGCGATGCCTGTGAGACTCTGGGGCAAAAGCAGAAATTGATCTCTTTGCGGTGGACTCTTATGACTGTGGTCTCACCGACATCCACACAACAACAATTTCCACGGACCCTGGCATGACTCCAGTGTTTGTGAAGCAATATCGCTTGCCTCTCGCATCAATAGAGTCCCTTACTGAAATAATTAAGAACCTTGAGTCCCGTGGGATAATTCATCCAGTCCACAGCACCTTCAATAATCCAGTGCTGGGGATTTTGAAACCAAATGGCGAGTGGAGACTCTGTGCTGACCTAAGGGAGCTCAGCAAATGGGTCCATACTTCCCGATGGCCTCTTCCCTACATTGACCAAGGGCTGGCCCAGATCCAGGGGTCAAAGGTATTCACTGCAATTGACCTGACCAATGGGTACTGGACTGTACCTGTCTGTAGGGAGGACCAATACAAGCTGGCCGTTACCTTCGGGGGGTAGCAGTACACATGGACCCAGACTCCCTTCGGATAAGTCAACTCCGGCAATGAATTTAACATCTTTCTGCATAAGGCCATGCCCGACTTGGGTGATAGGTGTAACCTGGTCTATGTAGATGATGTTCTAATCAAAAGCTCAACTGTGGAGGAGTTCCGTTATGTTCTGACCCAGTTGAGGGCTGCCGGAGCAAAACTCTCTTTCCAAAAGGCACAGTGGTGCAGGACCCGTGTCAGTTTCTTCGGGCATGAGTTAAATCCTGAGGGTTTCTGTCCCCAGTAAAAGAAAGTGGAAGCACTCCAGAAAATAAAAGACCCCACAACTCTGCCGGCACTAAGGAGCCTCCTTGGACTAACTAATTACAGCAGAAAGTTCATTGGGGATTACACAGAGATCACAAGACCCCTGATCCATCTTTTGAAGGGCGGGGTCAAGTGGGAGTGGGTCCAGAACAAGCCGAGGCAGTATGACAACTCAAAAGAAGCCTCTCACAAGCACTTTGCCTAGCTTACCCGGTCAAAAACAAGGAGTTCTTCTTGGAGACAGGGTTCTCAAATACATGCTTGATCGCAGTATTATATCAAAAGCATGACACCGGCGCTAAACCATGGCGCTATTAGCACCATGGTTGGTGCCGGTATTGTAACGAGTCTGCCAATGTTCAATGGGGAATTACCACCCCATTCCATGGTTGGCGGGGCAGTAATTGCTCATTGAACATTGGCCCTTCCCCATTCCCATTTTTCTCCCATAGGGCTCGATGGGACTGGGGAAGGCGGTAAGTACGGAACCGCAAATTGCGGTACCGTACTTACCTCGAGAGTCCCTTTGCGGGTCCCTACTTTAACGGCTGGTCTAGACCAGCTGTTCAGGTCGGGTCCCGCAAAGGGACCTCGTAGTAAGGCGCTAAGTGGTTAACAGCGCCGCAGCCTTTTACGGCGCCGTTAACCACTTAGCGCAAGGGTCGTAATGAGGCCCAAGGTCAATAAAGTAATCTACTATGCAAGTAAGACTTTATCCTCTGTGGAGGAAAAATTCAACGATTGTGAGAAGGTACTCCTGGCAACGGTGTGGGCATTTATCCAGGGGGAACACATCATAGTGGAGACTACACACCAGCCTTTGCAATTATCTTCAAAGTGACAGAATCCGGGCTGGAAATGTGAGTAATTCCCGAATTACTTCCTGGATTCTGTCAATGCAAGGCTTTCCTGTGGAGGTCAGATATGGCCAAAACAAGAAGAGTCCCCTCGTGTAAGGTCTGGGGGACTTGCATGAAGGACAACACGGAGGCATACCTTAATTCCCCACACAAAGTCTATGAAGAAGACAAGTGTGAAGGAATGCCCACTGTCTATATGGATGGGTGCTTCTACCATGTTGACAACAATGGGGAAAAGGAACTTGTGGCCGGAGTAGGGGATGCATCGGTGAATGATGCCCCAGAACCCTCCGCTGGGTACAAAATCGGTCCCAGAAGTAGTCAAGTGGCAGAGCTGATGGCTGTGCATCAAGCCATCCTCACCACTGTCCAACACCAACTCCATGAACTGGTCATAATCACTGATTCAGATTATGTACGGAACGGGTTTGTTGAGCACTTGCTTAACTGCAAAACCAGAGGCAATGTATGTGCTAATAATAAACCTTTAAAACACAGAAAATGAATACAAAATATTGATGATCTGGTCACCTCGAATGGGATGACCATCTATTGGAAAAAGATCAAGGGTCATTCTAAAGTAGAGGGGCCAGACAAAACTGGAAATGACCTAGCTGATCAGCTGGCCCAAACCAGAGCTGTCCAAAGGCATCTACTTGAGATCGAGTCCCTGTTGGGGGAAATCCAGGTCACTGCTATCACTAAGTCTCAAACAAATGCTCACAATGAACTCTCAACTGCACAATGGAGTAAGGAGACCCCAGATGCTGATTTGATTATGGCTCAAAAAGGGGATCCAATAATTGGTAAGTTTTATCAACACATTGAGTACCCTGAAAACTTCCCCTGACGGATACCGATCACATTGGAAAAGAGGAACTGATGCTGAGTCACACCCATGATGTGGCCACAGCCAGTCATCAGGGGTTTCATATGACATTAGAAATCTTGCGAGAGGTTGCATACTGGCCACACATGGGGCAGGACCTCGGCCAATACTTGAAGGGGTGTCTTGTGTGTGCACAATTTTAGCCAACATCACTCACACACTGTGCTCCCCTCCAAAAAAGGGGGATGACACTGCCTTGGTCAGATTTGCAAGTCAATTTTATTGGGCCCGTGATTCGCTCCTCTAGGGGGAAATAAAGTTGACCGTAACATGCTTGTTCACTAAATGGGTGGAATGTCTCCTGGCCCCAAATTGCAAAGCAGAAACAGCAGCAGCCCTGATGATCAATCACATCTTCTTGCATTTTGGACTACCCCAGAGGATTGAGTCAGACCAAGGTAGTCACTTCACTAGCGAAGTGATGACAAAGATGTGGGAGATACTTGGGGTCAAAAGGAAACTACACATTGCCTACCGGCTGTCCTCTAGTGGTGGAGTTGAGAGGTACAACAAAACTATTGTGAGCATATTAAAAAAATGTGTGGCAGATTCTGGGCCAAGTTGGGACATTCGATGACCCCTTGTCCTGATGGCCATCAGATCCACCTCTTCTTCTGCAACAAAAATGTCTCCATTTGAGCTGATGACTGGATGAAGGATGGTGCTACCCCAGCATCTGCTCTACAGAACCCAAGAGCAGACCTTGATAAATGCCGCCATAACTATATTGAGAATCTGAGAAAACACCTTCAACATGCTTTTGCCTTTTGCCTTTTACCTATGCTCAGCGGAATCTAGAAAGATCGGCAGACAGTATGAAGACCCGCTATGATCTTAAACAACTAAAAAGGAATACCAAGTACCAGGTCTACTTGTACAGTTTCCAAAGGAACCAAGCCAAAGAGTGCAAATTCCTCGCAAATTGGCGGGGTCCTTTTGAAATTGGGGATAGAATCTCACCAGTCGCCTACAGAATCCGCATCCCCAAGGGCAGTTTGGCAGAGGGGGAAGACAAGTGGGTCCACATAAACCAGCTGAAGAGTTGTCATCCCAGGCATACTTTGTGGCAAATAGAGGAACCAACCGGAAACCCAGATGGGGAATAGTGCTAATTATAGCCAATGCAAGTGTCTTTCCCACTGCTGACATCCCGAAATGACGTGTGGACACAGGAGTGGGAAAATATCCATAACCATGCTATGTTCTATCTTCTAGCATCTGGACTAAGAATTATCCAAAGAACTACCAAGGAGGACCACTCTGGTACAGGGAGGAAAGACCCAAGGAGCCCGGAGTGCCGCTCCATACTCCCAACCAGAACCAGCAATACTCATGATCAGAACCGGCGAGTAGAGCGGGTTGCCTCCAGCACTGATGGGAGAGGCAGCTGACTTTCTCCACATGGGCAAAAGCAAAGAACATCCCAATCTCCCGACTTCACCTTGACGGGCGGTCAAAATCAAGTCGGGAGGGGAGGCTCTGTGGGATGTATTGACCCACTCCACTGTGCTATGGGGAATCTCTTGCCAGTTATGGGGAAAGAAACAGCAACAATGGCGGCAAAACACTTGTGCGTGCCAAAAACCTACAAAAACCTCCCAAAACCATGTGCTTCAGCGCACAAAAAGAGGGATGCATAACATGCCACCCATAGTGCATGTGCAGGAAAATAGAGCACACCCTGCAGAAATGTGCCAGGGGGTTCCATGACCAGCAAACAGAGTGCAGAGAGAAAAGCAGCACTTTACAAATGAAACATAAAAACGTGCCTACAAATGACATTTGCTTTGTTGCCAAAAACTCCAAAATGCCTATAACACAACACTTTTCAACATTCACAATCTTGTCTGGTGCTAAAATCCATGTATCAAATGAAATATGATGAAACATACGAAGTCTGAAAACTGACAGCCTCTATGCCAAAATCTGGGTGCAGCACCCGGGGCCGCAAGAATGACAGCTGTCAGAAAAGTTACTAATGAAACTTTAAAAGTGAGCTAAAACTCAAAAGTATGCTGAATTAGCAAACATAAACAGGATTGTTGCCAAAAAGGAATACATATTTTAGTTGTGTTTTTGATTCCACAGAATGTGATGCAATAGATGTGGTCTTTGCTAAAGTTTGAAAGTTAATTAGCTTATCTGAAGCTGCAAAGAACTGGAAAAGCAAGTAGTTTTTTTTCAAGGAGGAGGGCCTTCCTCTCAGCAGAAACTAACGTGGAGACGTTAATCACAGGTTGGGACAGAATGTGGTCTACAGAGAGCAAAGGAACAGTGACAAGTTGCAGCCCAGGAAATTGAAAGTATGAAAAGGGGTCATAAATGGCCTCTGTAAGGAGCAAGCAAGGAGGGGGATGCCTTGGACTGCCGGGAGACAAAAAGAGGCGTAGCCAAGCGACCATCTCTTGCTAAACATGAACAAAGAACACTTTTTAAAAGACGTATAACTTGCTATTCAAAATGGTGAAAAATATAAAAATGACAGAGTTGTTAATTTAATTTCTGGCTGCATGTGTGAAGAGGCGGCAGAACTGTGTGACATGTTCTGGGCAGGAATGGCAAGATATGTAGTTTTATGCTAAATGTATTACTGTTAGAATTGTGAAAATGTACATGCATGTCCCCATATTAAACACGCATATTTGTGGAAATTTGCAGAAACATTGGAAAGTGTGTTCATAGCGAAAAGGGCAAAATTCTGTAGAAAGGGGAGACAAGATCCCACCACTGCAGGGTTTAGAGGAATAGCTGCTATGTAAAATATGGCATCTTTATGTGTGATTTGTATAAAGGTGACCAATGTAGAAATGTACATTTAATATAAAATCAGATTTGAAGACCAATGGCTAAAGGGAGGTCTTTGAGGATTGTAATGCAATTCATAAAACCTGACATCACCCAGCCTTGACCCAATCACTCAAATTGCAAGGTGGAGATGAAGTGCTGACCCTATCCCAGCTCAAAGGGGCAAGCTTAGCTGAGTCGGCCCACACACCCCCTTTATGATGTCATTTTATAGCATGAATAGAGACAGCTGACCAGACATAGAGACAGACAGATCCACTCACTTTCCTGATGCTGGCGGAGCGCCCAGCTGCTGAAATCTATATCTTCCTTGTTCTAGACTCCAGAAACTTGGCAAAGCAAAGGCCTATTGCATAGCCAAACCATTCTCAGCTAGCTCTCAAATTCTAGAACAGAAGCCCAAAAGCCTAGGGGAAGCATCATAATACAGCCGTCCGTGCTGTTACTGCTTGCCTGCTGAATTGAAATATCCTCAGAACCAAGAAGGGCAGATCCTGTGCTGTGCTGTGACCAGAGCACCTTGCTGACCCTGTCCAGTCCGATGTGCCCAGCTCTCAGTCCCTGATAGATCTGATTCAATGGTCCAGAATCCTGACGGTCCAAAATCTTAAATCCATTTTGTTTTGTGAGTATTAGCAGGAAGCTAGAAACTGTTGATTCCTGTGCATTACCTTGTCCCCTCCTGACCTCTGAACTATCCTTACTTCCATAGTCAGTAACATTGTCTAAATCTGTAGTGAAATCTTATTCTGTCTATCTGTAAAAGCATCCTTTTCCTAGTCATTTTGTTAACTTTGATCTATTAATTTCATTCGAGTGACCAGCCTAGCGCTCTAGGGTGGACAGCGAGGAACCAGGACTGAGTCGCAAATCACTCCTGACTCTTACGTTATGCCGTCCTGGTGGCTTAGCTTGGATGTTCTAGTCCATAGTCAATATTTTTCTGATTTTAAAACTCAAGCCTCTTTCCATTCTCACGCCTATCTCGCAAAAACGACCTTTACTGAAACCGCTATAACCCCTTCAGTTTTTGTGATAGAAATGAAATTTCAACTTCTTCTTGTACCTAACATCCATAGCTATCCATAGAACCCAACGCATTTCAAAACAGTGCGGTTCTCCCATTATCGCGAATATCGTGCATGGAAAAGTTTGCTGCGATTTTAAAATCCTGAGAAATTTTACACGTGTAAAATAAATTTAAACTGATTCTGACTTGTATTTTAAGATTGCAAATGTTTCTGCTGACTAAATCATTGCTTATGCTTGTGTGCAACTGTTCAAAGCGGCTCCCATAGGAATGTACAACAATTTAAGCATTTTCCCACACATTTAGAGTTCTTGCTCAGCCACTTTAAAAGTCATGCTGAGTTGAAAAGCCCACTTTGTTTTTCTCTTTCTGTGTAAGGGGGAAGGGGAGGTGAGACACTGTTTGATCTGTACTATTCCTGAATACCTGTTCTCTCCTTACATCTCTTTGCATTGCCTATTGGGGGTTGAGGGGTGTTGCAGGGGGAACCTCTAACCATAGTGCTATCTGATCTGAAACCAACACAAAAGTGTTATTTTCTGTGCTGCATTTGTTTTGCTCATTACTTAGTCCTAGTGTATTAAAGCTATTATGCAGTGTTCTGTCACCCCATTGGTGATTGTTGTTTACCTAATAATATCTATATTGTGATTTTGATCTTAAGTAAAAAAATAAATAATACCTTTTACAAACCAGCCTGATTTCTGGTTCAGCGTGACCCAGGGTATTTTTAAAGTAAGGTGTTTGATACGAGTGGTACATCGTTCAAATAATTGAATCCATATATCAAATACATTTTTCCAATGCGCTGTACACTAGGCCGAGAGCAGAGTGTATCGCCTGATTTTAATTCTTAACATGCAGGCAGGTACATTTGACAGTATCAGACGGGGAGAGTATACTACGCATGTGCAAGGTGAATGGGATACAGGTGAATGATTCCACATTTCAGAGTACAGTGCTTTGCATGTGGGAATTTTGGACAATTTGCATGAACATGCCCACTCATTGCACAGGCAGGGCAGCCACAACAGACATACACACAGCAGGCTCCTCAACAGGTGCAGGTCATGCTGCAGCAACAACAAGTACAGATACAGCCCGCACAGGCTCTGGGTATTAGTATCCAGGGACAAGCGCAGGTACAAGATGGGGAAATGACAGGAACTCAAGGTACAGTGAGCGTGCTTCAGGCAACAGCGCCGACACAGATAGCCGAAGGGGTAACAATACTGGGGCAGAACACAAAACCCCAATACACTGCAGTGACAATGGTGGGCAGTAACCCATTTGCGTCATCCACAAACACTTTTTTTCAATAGGGATGTCCATGGGGAGTGCAAGTGTGTCCTGTTCTAGCAGTAACTGAAGACCCCAAGGAGGAACCGGAGGTAGCAGTTCAGATAGGATTGAGGGGGGTTTCCTTTCTTATAGATACTGGGGCAATTAGATGGTGCATCAAGGAAGAAGGATTTCCAATATCTAACAAAAGTTTGGACACACAAGGCTTTTTGGGGACAATTCTAAAAGTTCCTCTGAAAAAAGATTTACCCTTGATAATAGAGACACAGCATATTGTAGCACCTTTGCTGTATTCAACTGACACTCCCATCAATATTCCTACTCAGCAAATTGAATGTCACAATTTCATTCTCGGTGCAGGGGATGGTGTGCAGCCACCCCGGATTTATCCAGCTCGGTTGGCAGTACTGATTCAGGCATACTATGCACACAACACAATGAGAGGGGTACCCACCCACATATAGTTGTTTGTGTATGGGGTACACATGCTGTTGGGATGGGTGCCAGGGATTGAAGGGAAGGTGTTCCAACTATCCAACACATTTGAGTTCAGGCCTCACTGTTCTCCACAGTTAGCGCAGGCACACACACTCTACTTTACTCAGAGGAAGTAGTGGTACGAGAGGACATGATTATACTAGTTGCCACTGATGAGAACAACATGGAATGGTGCTCAATATTATGTATTGACCCAACACCGACATTAACAGGAGTAAGTAATGCAGAGTTGTTTGCAACAAAAGATAATGAATAAGGATAGGTAGTGTTGGAGCTGAGCCTACCAGGTCCAGTACATATAACAGAAAGGGCAGCACCCCAGATGACCCAGATAATGAAACAGAAAACACAATATTTGCAGGACAATTTTGAAAAAGTGCCCAAGAATTAAAAGAGGGAGCACTGTTGCCACGAGTAAAGCAGTATCCATTCTCTTGATAAGCATATTAGGGCATATAAGAGACACTGCATGCCCTATGGTAGCAAGGCATAATACAGGTGAGCTCATCACCTTCCAACACTGCTATCTATCCAATTAAGAAGGTAAAGGAATGGCCCTTGTGTTTTATACAGCATGTAGACCCTCTGAATGACTTTATTGAGGCAGAATATCTGGTATTGCGTCCTTTTGTCGACACCCGTTTTTCCGACTGCTGTTTTGCCACGGGAGTTTTGCTGAAAATTCCCATGGAAATGTTTTAGGGGGGTGGGAAAGGGTAAATAAAGGTTTGGGGGGAAGGTACATTAAAAAAAAATAATTAAGGAGGCCTGGAGGAACCACACAAAAATAATTTTAAAAAAATGTTGCTGAAGTTTTTCGGCAAAACACCCATTGGGAAAAAGGGGGTCAGCAAAATGACATGGAACAGAATATCTATTGGTTCCAAACACTGTGACATCTTAAAGAACGCCTTTTCCTCCATTGCACTACACCCAGATGCCCGGTATTTCACCTCCTTTACGTATTGCGGGATGCAGTTCGAACATATTAGAATGCCTCAGGGGTACATCAAAGGGTCTAGCATCTTCAACAGAGTGATACAAATGTATTTGAGCAATCTGCAGGTTGCTAGCACAGTAATACAGTATGTTGAGGATTTATTGGTGTACAGCAAGACAGAAGAGGAGTTTAGAGGGGACTCAGTGACACTTCTGACTTTATTAGCAGACAAAAGATACAGACAGAGAAATGTTACACTGCTGTCAAAAAGAGGAGGTGCACTTGAGTCAGATTGTGTCAACAGACGGGAGAAAAATAACACCAGAAAGAGTAGAAGCCATACACAAGACTAGACAATCAAAGACAGTGGGCTTGTGCAACTAATGCAGATCATGGGTCTTTGATTACTACACGTACGCCAGGCCATTGTTACAAGCACTAAAGGAAGCACAGAAGAAAAAACACACATAAAATGGACAGCTGAGATGGGCGAAGGTTTTGATGAGATAAAACATGAGTTAGCACTTGCACCAGTGTTAGCAACTCCCAATTACAAGGAGAAGTTTCACCTGTTTTCACACTAAGATGGAAAAGTAATGCCAGCAGTACTTACAGAGAAAAAGGGACATAAGCCACTTGCCTATTACAGTGGGTCACTTCCATGTGAGCAGGCACTTGCTGCTGCTGCTATGTTCGCTATTGAAAAGGCTTCCACAATAACCATGGGGTGCCCAGTTGTTTTGTAGGTGAAACATGTATTGTTTGCCGTACTGGAGGAAATAAAATCAACACTGAAAACTCAGAGGTCTTCAGGGTACGAGGTAATATTAACCAACCCAGCAACAGAAGTGGTGAGGTACAGGACAATAAACCCAACAGAGTTAATTACAGAAAAAGTAGAAGAAGGAGATTATGTGCATGGCTGTGAAGCATGCATTGACATGAGCAAAGGTAACATCCTAGTTAAGGAAGAAGTGATCGAGGGGGGGAAATGATTTTCATTGACGTTGTTCCAGCATTGATCAAACCATGGGATAAAGGCACTCAGGTTGCACAGTGGTGAGTTATGGACGAGAAGTACAAAAAGGGGAGGAGTTGATGGTGTACTCACAGACACACCCACCAAACCATGACTATAAACAGCAGAACTAGTGCCCTTGATTGAAGCACTAAACATGCCAGGTGGCCAAGCAGTGAACATGAAACACTTGTGCATAGACCCGTTATATATGCCATATCATATCATATCATCTTCTCTGATTCAGCCTATGTTACTTCTACATTGCACTCGGGACTAGCAAGGTAGGAAAGGAGAGGCTTCAAGAGAATTGATGGCACTACTGTTCAGCATACAGCATTATTGAGTAAACTACTGAAAATGTTACCGCTCCCAGTAGAACTGGCATTTATAAAGTGTGAAGTCCATACAGGAGGCCAAGGTTTTATCTCATTAGGAAATGAAAGGACAGGCAGAGCAGCAAAAGAAGCAGCATTTATGTCAGAAGATTCACATGTGCTATACCCTGGCGAGGAGGAAAGAAAAACCCCTAATAGCAGTGATGAAAGTGAGCAAAGAGAAAGATGCATTGCCAGAAAGGTTCAATACAATCCTAATATTGCAGATAATTGAGTTTCAGGGAGAATCATCAGATGCTGAAAAAGAGCGGTGGAAAAAGAAAGGATGCTCTATGTTCCCAACTGATTTGGTATGGCAACATGTTAGCACAGGAAACGTTGTCATGGCGAGGAAACTATTATAATTGGCATTAGAACAGCTTCACTATCCTTTGCACGTATTGAAAGAGCATGTGGCTGCAGGGATATGTGAAGACTTATTTGTGCCAAATCTGTATGATCCTATTTCTGAGTATGTAAGTAATTGTATGATTTGTCAGAAGTTCTACCAGGTCACACATTGATAGCTGTACAGGGAACATTGAAGGCCCCTTCCGGCACTTGCATATCAATCATGTTGATGTGCAAGAGAGATGTACGTTTTACAAGTACATGTTTGTAGTGGTGAGTCCATTCTCACGGTGGCTTAAGGCAAATCTCTATGCCCACAGTGATGCCCTCTCTGTGGCTAATTTCTGGTGAAGGAGGCGTTTCTGAGGTGAGGGGTTCCAGATGAAATTCGCTATGATAATGGGTAGGATTTTGCCAATGATTTAATAAAGGGAATGACAACTCTTATGGGGATGAAGCATAAATTATGCATGGGTTACCATCCTCAAGCCAATGGTTTGGTAGAGAAGATGAATGGGCTGCTGAAAATGCAATTGACTAAGATTATGCAAACGCTTTAAAAATCATGTGTGCACTGCTTGCCTCTTGTTTTGTTTGCGCTAAGAAATATGCCTGGGGAGATCATCATTTGGCTCCTCTTGAGATTGTTATAGAGCAGAGAATGCATGCGCCAATTCCGCTGCCGTCTACAGTCTCTGATGCTATTCTGGGGAGAATTTGATCTGTATATCAAAGAACTTAACAAGTCCTTAAACTATATCTCCTTGCAGGGGAGGCCTAAAAACCAATCTGGACAATCAGGTGATCCAAACAAACATTTCCCACTGACAACACCTCTTTTTCTGGGGGACCACGTCTTTGTGTGCAACCACATGAGGAAGTGGCAAGAGGAATGCTTTACAGGCACGCAAGTCACCATCTATTCAACACTGACAGCTGTCAAAATGCAAGGATGACGCTGATGGGTCCACATCACAGATGTTCGCAGAGACAAAATAACAGTCTCCAAAAGCACAACATTATGGGAAGTATCACAGAGGGTTCTTCCATTTTCTAACAGCCCCTATAATTTATTAAAAAACCTACAAAAGTGGGAGCAGAAGAAGGTTACAATGCAAAATTGGTACAAAGAAAAAGACATTATGCCTCATTAAGAGTTTGGAGGTAGCCATGGTGCTATTAGCGCCTTGGCTGCCTCCAAAATCGTGTCTGGGTCCGTGGTCTGTGAATGAGGAATTACTGGGTCATTCCAGCCTTGGAGAACCCGGTAATTACTCATTCACAAAACCATTCCCCCTTCCCATTCAAGCCCCCATATAGCTCAATGGGAATGGGGATGGAGCTAATAATGGGTCCGTTAATAACGGGCCCGTTATTAGCTCCTTGGTCCCCTCGCGGGACCCAGAAAGTGCATCTGGTTTCACCAGACGTCTGTTCCGTGTCCCGCGAGGGAACCTCGTAATAGGGAGGAATGGGTTTACCGACACCGGAACCATTACCAGTGCCGGTAAACCCATTCCGCAAGGGTCATAATGAGGCCCATTTTCAGGTTTCTGGTACGTAATGGTGTTTACATATTTTTGTGTAGTTTTAATGCTTTTGTTTTATGTGTTTTTTAAAGAAAAAAGTGAAACACAATTAAATGCAAAAAGAAAAATGGGAAAGAGAAATGTGATGAATGGGGATGGCTTCCGCCATGGCACTGAGGAAGAGCATAATTCATTGACAGGCAAAATCTGGTATGATCAAATGATGCATGTGGGAAGAGAGAGAGTAAATGGCACATGCCACGTGTGCTCTCTTATTCCACATGTATATGTAATGTCCAAAGTTCTCCTGCCCCAGGCTGTGTCTTAATGAGGAGGTGTGATGCCTTATGCACCTGTCTCTCTGTAGCATTCCGAGTTTATTCCAGGGGAAAAAAGTTACAGTTCACTGGGTGAATGAAGGGGAAAATGTATATGAAGACAATTATGTAAAATGAATGCAAATGCTTCAAAATCAGGAAACAAGGCATAAGGTAATGGAGTATGTCACGGAAGGCCCTAAGGAGGGGGAATTACAAATAAGACACCCGAAAAAAATAACAAAGCACAGCTAAAGAAGGGCAGAGTGTCCTCTAGTGTCAGACGAGGCCACTGGTGATAATAGAATGAGCAGTTTGGTATGTGGACAAATGGGACAGGAGAATAAGGCACTCTCGTGCTGAAGGACTGGTTGGTTTTGAGCAAAATGTTGTAGCCAAGGTTAATGACAACTGCTGAGCAACATAGGGAAAGTATGTTCATGCCTTAACATGGGTACATGAAAAACATCAATCAGTTGAAATAAGGAGCTTTACATGATTCCCTTTGTGTTTCAGGTTGAATGGGTCAATTTTTCTGGGAACTAATTCAGGATGTGCCAAGGTCGTGCAGAATGCAGCACTGATGCAGGGTACAGCAGCAATGATGGATCTGTTGTGGGCTTGCATATCCAAATCATATGCCCAACTTCTGCCAGACTGGAGTGGGATCTGTGCACTGGTCACTTTGCACAGCTCTGCGCTTGTGGTGCCACAAAATAGTACTGCCATGAAGATTGCACGGCAGGGAAACATGGCACAGCAAAATGAGCAGCAAAAAACAATGCGAAGGAGAAAGTGGAACAAAAATTATTTCTCAAGGAAAAGCTTGGAGAGCCTGACGGCTATCCCAGATGAGTACCAACTCTTTTCCACAGCTGGCAACTGTTTTGCTTCGCTGTTGTTTCCAGGAGTACAGGCTGAAGCTAATTCCAAATGGCTGCATTTAACCCGTTACGGGCTATTGCAACTGGCTAAATCAACAGCAAAAGGGTTACACGCAATGAAGGAAGAGATGAGGGTTTGCATTTGGTGGCCCATCAAAATAGGTTTGCTCTGGACCTCCTAACAGCCATTGAAGGAGGAGTCTGTGCAAAATGCAGGCCAAGTTGCTGCACGGTCTGACCTGACGGTAATGTCTCAAAGTGAACTTTAAATGCAGCTATACAAGGGATACAGAGACTCCAGGGAAAGATGACAAGCGAGGTCAATGGAGTGCAAGCAAAAGACTGGCTGGACAGAGTATTTGCATGTATGCCCACCTGGCATTCTGGATTGTTTTGAGTGACTGTCCCCGCATTAGTACTGATTCACATCTCTGATTTAGGAACATTTATGAAGTATATTTTAACAAACAAAAAGGACATCTGATGTTACCCCTGAGTGTTGATAAAAACAATTTTAAAATGAATAGCAGGAAGAATATAATGGGGGAAAGTGAGGGGGGAGGTTCCTGATGGATGGGTTTTTACACAGCCTGCTGATATAGAGAATGATAGGGAATTCTGCATCCAATGTTTAAAATGTGGGACAGGGTGTCTATGGGTTGGGGAAGATTTAAACGGTTCAGAGAAGACAGGGGTTGACATGACACAGTTGGAGAAGATATGGATCCATAAAGATGAAGTTGCTGAAAAGGAACGGGAAGCCCAAAAAGATTTAGTTATTAATAAATTAATAAAAGAGGGGAATAATGTAATAAAAATGCAAGTTCAGTGCGGTATGATGGAACACACTTAACAGCTGCGAGAGTAGTAAGGTAAAAGTAAGGTATTCTTCCTTTCCTCTCCTTTCCCCAGAAGCTCACTGTCTCCAGAGCGCTGGTTCTCTCTAGGCTTGACTACTGTAACAGCCTCTTTTTAAATATGCCTGCTTCTACTCTCCGTTCTCTGCAACTCATCCAGAACGGGACTCTGAGACTTGTTCTTGGCCTCAAGCCCAGGGATCGTATCTCTCCAGCAGTGAAATCTCTCCATTGGCTCCCAGTGGCTGCAATGATAAAGTTCAAGACCCTTTGAATGTCCACAAGGCCTTCTGGGACCATGGACCAAAATATCCCCAGCTTTCTCTTCAGAAGTATCTTCCTACTGGAGCTCTTTGCTCCTCCATCTCCAACTCATTGGGAGTCAGTCGCTTTTTGAAGTAACGAGTTGGGGCAGATCTCTCTCTTTGGCTGGTGCCTCCTTATGGAACAGCCTCCCTGCCTCTCTTAAACTTGAGCAGAACAATCTCTGGTTTCGGAAGCAGCTCAAAACTTTCCTCTTTGCTTATGCCTTCTCTCTTCCTCTGCCCTGCTTATCTCCGGTCTGATACTGCACTGGTTACCTGGCTAACCTCTGAACCACGAGCCCAGGTCCCTGCCTCCCCCAGTTGCACACCTGCACTGCCTCCTGACAACTCTGCACTTGGGGCTGTAGCTGCAACCCTACAGTCCCCCTACCTGCACTTCTAATACTTGTTGTCTGCACTCAACCCCCTCACTGCCATCTGCTGGCTGCACTTCTTTGTTTTCGATGTCTTCATCCTATGTCTAGCACTTGCTCCTCCTCCCCTTCCCCTGGCACTTTTCCCCTTCCCTCTCCCCTGCACTTGTCCAATCTCAATGTCACTTGGCCTAGTAAGATCATTGTCCTGTCCTCCCTGTGTTCCCTTCCCTTGCATTGTCACTCCTTGAAACACATATCTATAGGCATGCTATAAATGTCATATCATATCATAAAAGGGGAGGGGGATCTTCCTGATATATGTGAAATTAAAGGCTTAATAAAATGAATCCATAAATGGGGGGGAACAGGTAAGTATAATCACGTGTGCAGGCATTTTGTTTGCGGCAAAGTCTGCTGCAGTTGGTTAATTAGTGCAAAGTTTGCGATCCCAGGCCAGTGCTGAGGGAAGAACACAGTGGTTGTTTATTTTTTGAGGTCAATAGATTAGAGCTCACAGGTTCCACCAGCAAACAATGAATACATGACCATTTTATAATTCAAAATCATTTATGAATTGCGATTGTCCAATAGAGCTGGCAAGAACCACAGCAGTTTCAAATCGCCCCTAGAACGTTTTTCCTGGGAAGAGGGTTAGAGTGTCCTCTATATGCAACATTTGTGCAGCAGTATGTCTGTGGTTTAAGGCTATGGTGGTGACATGGTGGGCAGCCATTCCCATGAGAATCAGGATTATTAATGTTCCGCTGGTCGCCTCAAATCTTTCAATGACCTAATTTTGGGCTGTGGTAATTGGGGGCGGATTGTGACGTCACCGGGTATAATAGAGGGCGGTGTGGGAAGATCTGCAACCCCAATCATTGCTTGCAATGTACACTTGTCCATATCGGTTCAAAGTGCAAGGTCCAAACAAACTTGTGTGGGGAGATTTGTTCATGTCGCACGATCGCAAATGCAAATTTGTTTGTTTTCTATAAAAGTTATTAGTGTAGGGGCGTTTCTTTGACAGTGCCTTTTCATGCAGTTATGTTCTCAGTTCTGTTTGAATTTTCTGTCACAGCTACTTCTGGGGCCCTGAATTAAACTGTGTTACTTCTTGCACCAGCGTACACTCCTTTTTGACTACTTTTGTGATGTTAATTGTAGACTTCTAAGAGGTCACCCAGATACAATACCCAGATGTGATTATCCACAGAGACATGATTTTTGCTTGCGATCAAAAGAAACACTTGTGGTATAGGTGATGAGTTGTGTGAGGCCATAATGGGTGAGTAGAGCGAGGATAGTTTTTAGTATAGTTTGGTGTCTGGAAGGGAACTACCGGGGTTGAAGTCGCCAAGGTAGATGTTGTGGCAATGGGACAAGTGCTTGTAAGTGGTGAAGTCAGACAGTGGGTGTGCAAGTTGGGATTGTGGTCAGGAGGGCAATAAATGAGGTGTGCGTGTTATGGAGGGGAGCAAGTGAGAGTGCTTCAAAGGATGTGTATGGGGTTGTGTGGGATTACAAAGTGTGAGTGTGTCTTTATACACGATAACAAGGCCACTGCTTTGCCGCCATCTTTCCAAATATGGCTGCTTCCTTGCTCCTTTCTCCTTCCTATGTCTCACCTTTAAACATTCTCTTAGACATCTGTGGCCCAGGGGTCAAAGTGGGCAGGAACTAAAGGGTACGCAACCCATCATCGTTCCCTTACTTTATACAACCCAGAGTACTGTTCAAGGACGGGAACAAAAATCCTTTTGGTTTTAAACTTCATTCATACTGGGGACTCGAACCTGAGCCCTCCTGATATCAAACCAGTATAACAAGCCAGTATATAATTGTGCTGAGCTGAGCTAGCTGTTTATTTGAATAGACTATTTGGGATATTCACCCCATTCCCGAACAGCCAAAAAGCCCAGCTTGACGGTGATCCGGACCTGCGTATGAATGGCAGTAGTATGTTGGCAAAGGAAGGGATGTGGCTATGGCTGCGCATGTTCTTTAAGAGGTGTGAATGGTGGGTGGTGAAGGGGAGGGTGCATGCTGAGTGGAACAATGACTCACTAATGGTGGTCATTTAAATCCATTTTCATTGTGTTTTTTTCCGTTTTACTAGAACTGTTGCAAAACACAACATGATGCTGCTGTGGAGGAAAGGAAGGACCCAGGAATGGTGTTTGAATGAGAGGGAGCGAGGGGCGGTGACAGTGTGTATGGGGGGAGAGGGCAGAATAGGAGGCCAGGAGAGGGAACTTAGTTCCACTACTTATTTTTTACACTTCCACCACTGCTGTGGCCTTGCCTTAAACACAACGAGTTGAGGATTCAGGAATCTCAACATGCAGAAGTCTTTACTTCACGAAATGCCCCACGTTTGCCTTCGGTTTTTGCCTTTGTTTCTGAATGTCAAACTTCCCGGTTTTCCCAGTTCGCATCCCCTCAAGTTACACCTATGATATCAGTTACTAGAATGCAAACGTTGTTTTTTTGTCTTTTGAGCGCAGGGGCGCCCTTCCTTATGCCATTTTGGCTAAGACTGTATGTCATTACTCTCGAACTTGCCAAACAAGCTTTCTCAGTTTACATTCAGTTCTGAATGTGGAATGTATTAACTCTCAAGCCATCTGTGCCTAGGATCTATCAAAACTGATGAGCATGGTATGATCAGTCTTTTTGTATGTGGTAAACTATGTCAACAGGTACAGAAATGCAGGTGTCTGTGCTTTACTAACCTATCTTCAAGTGTGCCCCTCTGGCACGGCCCTCACTTAGCCCTCACAAGCACTCTTTCCACATGTACTCTTTACTAATGACATATTTGCGATGTACATAATCTTGAAAGAAAACAGCAGAATTATGTCGATATTAGCAGATATTTATAGACACAGAAACATGTTTATATACATCTGTCTGTGGCTTTACATTAGGAACAGCTGCCAGTTGAAAAGAAACAAATGCAACTTATTTAAGAGCCAGACAATTAAAAGAGGAGTGGAATTATCTATGTTTTTGCTTCAAAAAGCCAGCATTACTCACAAATTCCCTCATGTTTTATTAATCTCGTTGGCCTGTAATTCAGCAATAAAACCTGAAAATGCACTGCATTATGAACTCGGTTCCACATTTTATTGAGTACAGAAAGCTGCTGCCTACAGCGTATGTTTTTATATCAATTATATACAGTAAGCATTGAATTAAACTGGAAGAACTACAGAGGCCCGGACGTTTATGTATGCGCAGTGGGGTTTGCTAACTGCCAAGAGCGAAATGTGGATATCATTGGATAACACCGTTTCGCAATTAAAGTCATAAGTGAGGTTTCCTGTGATTGTTTAAAAAAATGTCACGACACATTTAAATCAAGGAAAAATGCAAAGAAATGACTACAACGTAACAGTTAAATTCAGTAAAGATGACTGACACAAGCTTGCTGGTAACAGGAGGCCAACATGTGCGAACTATTTCAGCAAAATAATTGCGCCAATTGTATATTGATTCAGATTTCTTAACTATAACTACTGAGAGACACTTTTTTAATTCCTCTCGGGTTGAAGATAAAGTGGGTTTGCTGCCTGGCAGGGCTGATGTTTTATTGATAGAGAAAAGCGAGGTGTTATTTTAACAACAAGAAGGCATCGCATCATTTCTGGGACCAAAACGCGATTTTGAAGTTTTAAGGTAAAGTCGCAGGCCTGATTTACAAGAGCGTTTTTCAATGGAAACAATCCCATTCAAAAACGCTTGGTAAATCAAGTCCTGCGTCTCTTGTTCCACTCCCTTGTTAGCATTTATCTTCGATTGGCTCAGTATGGAAGGAGTTGTTAGGCAACGCGCACCTTTTCATCAAATAATTCAAAGAGGAGCTCAGATTAAAAGATAACCTAACAGGTATGTTTTACATAGTTGTTTGAAAATCCGTAGCCACGCCTCTGCAAGGGAATGTAGAGGCAAGGCTGCTATGCAAAAGTAGAATATTCCATTTGAGCCAAGTCAGAGATTCCGCAAGGCAACGTAGTAACCATTGCTAGAAGTTCACCTCCAGTTCAGAGACACATCAGCGAGGCATTGTGGATTTGCAAATGAGCTCACATTTTGCTCCAGAAAGGAAATGGAAAAGAGGTGGCTGTCATCAGGTGTCCAGATTAGGGACTCTGAATTCATAAACATACCTAAAGTCCCATTCCCCAAGGGCCCTACCTGTGTCCATTGGCAGCAGTGGGGAAAGTACTTCTTAAAATACCTATTACTCATCTTTATGTGTTCAGTAAGGAGCCAAGAGTTCCTAAATGTGGTGCTCTTTTCCTGCTGTACTGCACACTACAGAGGTCACCCCACTGTCAGAGGAGGCATTTTGCCGGGGGATGGCCAGGGAGCATTGCTTTTCCTCTAGCTACCACCACATACGTTACCCCACCCACCTCAATACTTTATAACTAGACCACCGGACTGGTGACATGGTGGGCAGCAATTTGCTGGAACTGATTTATTTTGCATTTGAAGTATAATGTGGTTTATATAAAACTTTTTATACATTATACATAAAAATAACAAAACATACAGAATTCCTAAAAATGAACATGTTCTACACAAGACAGTTGATATAATTTGAAACTGTTGCACAAGAACCCGCATCAGTCACGAAATTGGGAGCAGACACAGCTTGTATTTTTGACCTGAAATTGGTCAATAGATTATGGTCGTTTCTCACAATGAGCACATACATTCAGAAATTCAAAAGCCAGTTTTTTCTATGATAAATATGCACAATTATTGTTATGCTCATGGTTTTACATTTAATTATTGTTATGTTAGTGTTTTGATGGTATGAGGTGTCAATATTTACATTTAATTGGGTCATTAGGGCAAAGCAAGACAGGCCATAACCTCCATGAGAATATCTAATGGTCTGATCGATTTCTTCCTGAATAAAGGTCTGAAATATGTCTTTCTTTGCCGCTTAAACCCTCACACAGTGTTGTAGTGTTTGAATCTTAGCTTGGATTGTTACTGATACAAGACCTAATTCCAAGCTTCCGGGAGCCTTTGGATCATTTTCCAGGGTAGAACTCTCAAGTTGCAACATTCTTGTTAAATACCTTCAGCTTCACCTACTGCTATTATGTCACATAATGGGAAACAATTTGTTTCCTCTAAGACTACTGTGAAATTGGTTTCACATTTTGAAATTTTTTCTGAGTTAAAATTAAACAATCATTAATTGACTCCAATAATGTTAGGCCCCAGCACAATAGGATATGTTAGTCAATAATCTTGAACCTCAGAAGGATTGCCAGTGCCTTTACTTGACGTAAGGCCAGTAGCTTTATCACAGGTGTGCTACCAGTAGCTTTATCACAGGTGTGCTACCAGTCTATGTGACTACCCGTGGGAAAAACATCTAATCTCTCCAAGCTTTTCAAAACCTCTCCTTCCCCGTAGCCCAATAAAGATGCCTTTTTAGGTCTTATCTTGCCCCTCCACTCTACGGTTTGTTTTTTATGCTAACGGCTAGTATTGGGGAATGACATCCTTTTACAATGTATCACTCACAACCTCCATGGATAAAGTAACTGGCACACACTCTCCATTTAACCCCTGTGCTGTTTGAAATTTCTTTAGTGACTTACTAATCAATGAACTTTCCACAAAGCTACTTGCTTTTTTGTGTCCAACATCAAAAGACCATATACATCCTACCTTAGGTTACGCCCTGCCAGATGACAGAGACACATTTTGTGCACCTTGCGCATTGCTGTCAACCACTTTAGCACCAACATTGTGTTTTATGCTGTTGCATGAGGGGAAGAGCAGTAAGTGACAAATCCAAGGCACCTTGACCCACAGTCACTGCCATTGAGTAACAATCATGTGGGGTTTAATCACAGCTCAAACAAATATAACTGAAAGGCCCACTGGAAAAAATGATCCGCCAACCTTCAAAAACCTCTACACTGAAAATGGGCCTATTAATGCACACTGTGGGTGTTTCTGAAAGTAACAGAAGGAAGAGTTGTGATCAAATGGAAATGCTATTTGAAAGGCCAAGCATTGGAAATCAAAAGGTCTGTTTTTCATTACAAAGGGAAAGGCTGAACTGAAAACCAGCCCTTAATTCACATTTACAAGAACAAAAATCAAAGGCCCCTTCCACTTGAAAAGCAGGGTTTTACAACACTGAAACTAAAATGGCCTTGAATGGGTGTTTTGCAGTTTTAAATCAAAACATGAGAACAATATACACCAGCTAAAATAAAGATATCAGGGAAAAAACTGGATGTGTGGGGCAAGATGAAATGAATTAAAAAGTGTGATATGCTTCCCATGCAATATATTGGCAGCAATTGAAAGAAAAGGCTATTTTGTTTCCATAGTCCTGAGTCAGAGCCTGTTTCTTGTTGTTGGGCAGATTTTCAAGGCCTGCCTGGCTCCTTATCTGGAAGGGAAATCTCTGTGACGCTGATGTACCCTCAAAGTATTTATGACAGGGTCAGATCAGCACAAACCCAGCCCTGGATGGGGAAAATGACTTGGAAATATAAGGTTTGTGGTCGACTTCAGATAACAGAACAAAGTGTCAGATATCAGCATGGTCTCATGGCATCACAGGGCAGAGATGAACTGTCTGCTGCATGATAATGACCTTCTTAGGCCATCAACTTTCAAAGAACAAAGAGGGTAATGGCTTTTACCCGTGCCTTTAACAAACATTGAGCCGAGGACGCTCTGGTCAAATGCTTGCAAAGAAATGAAATTTACATGCAGAAATGAGAGTTAAGACTTGCATACATGCTGAAGATTTCCCTTTAGTTTATCTTGACTATCATAACGAGTGATTTTCTCAGCAATGATAAGTCGCACTGCGTCCATTCATGTGTCATTTGAAAGCAAGTAAGGAGCTGGTTGTTGTGATGTAAATCTGACCCACATACGATTTTTGGAAATCATGTTATCACCTGAAATCTGTTGTTGGTCGGGTTTTTGGGTTGTTTTTACTCTCAGTGAGCTTCTGGACCTCGTAGATAGTGGTGGCCTGTTCAATCACCCAATCCAGGGCACTGTGCTCATGAAAATCCTGCATCAGCTGAGTCATGATGTATTTGGGGAGTGCATAGAAATAGGGTTCACACATCAGGAATTCAGCGCAAATGCTCATTTTAAATCCTGCACAAACTCCCATGGCACCTGCAGGCCTATTCTTGGTTCTGGTGGGTGGAAAATGTTTCAATATGGCTGCCTTGTAGGAGGACTATTTGTAGTGATCCTGATCCCCCAGCCCTACAAAAAAGCTAGAGTATTCAGGGGATAATGTCCACTTGACAAACTCCATACAATTCACATAAGTTTGGATTCCAAATGATTCCAAATGATGTCATCATTTGCTCATAAAGCTCTAAGTGCTCCAATGCAGAATATTTTGCATTGTTGTCAAAAAGTCAGAAAGCTCTTTATGGCCTTTATCTGTCCATATTATTTTGATTAGAATTGCCTCGATACACTGTTTGGAACTAAGAACCCTTCTTGGGTATTGCTGAACTGACTGCAAATTAGTACTCTGTGCGTTTTTGTGTAGGAGAATCTTTTAAACTCCAGCATACTGTTTTGTAGTGCTCTCATAGAGATATAAGCACACAGAGATCATTATCTCAGCCGTGACTTGGAAGAACTATTGTGACCACCCTGTCAAACTTACCTGCTCACTGAAGGGGGCTGACATGCTCTCCTCTGCTGGCAAGCGTTGTTCTACCAGCAAGCTCGCACGCATTGAAACCAGCTCTATTTACTAAGGGAAACTACATTTCCCAGGAGCCCCGCAGATCGCATTTGAAGAAACATCAGGCGCTTCAGCGCCCGGCGCTTCTGAGATAAGCCGGTCTGCACCGGTCCCGCTTGACCTGATATTAAAACCCTTCCTGACCTTGCCTTCTCAGGTAGGCTGGACAGATCTACCAGAACAAGACGCTGGTACGCTGTAACGCGGCAGCGCCATATGTGAATTCCGAATCTGTGACATAACAGCTAGTGATTATTGTGATTAGGATTGCTTAGATACACTGTTTGGAACTAGGAACCCTCCTTGGGTATTGCTGAACTGACTGCAAATTAGTATTCTGTGCATGTGTGTTGGAGTATCTTTTAAACTCCAGCAGACTGTTTTGTAGTGCTCTCATAGAGATGTAAGTACACCGAGATCATTATCTCTGCCGTGACTTAGAAGAACAATTGTGACCAACCTGTCAAACGTACCCACTCACTGAAGGGGGCTGACACGCTTTCCTCTGCTGGCAAGCGTTGTTCTACCAGCAAGCTCGCACGCATTGGAACCAGAGCTATTTTCCAAGGCAAGCTACATTTCCCAGAAGCCCCGGCATTGCATTTGAAGAAACGTCAGGCGCTTCAGTGCCGGTGCTTCTGCGATAAACCGGTCTGCACTGGTCCAAGCCGTCCACAAGGCCACAGACTCTGGTCCCCACTTCATCGGTTTGGAAAAATCACAGAAAAAGATGTAAGAATGAGGGCCAAGTATGTAAGTATGTTGAATTTCAAGCTGCTACAACATGCCTGCCTGGAAATGGTGGAAATTTCTGCACATAGGGCATTCGAAAGAGACAATCGAAAGATAGACATGGTATGCCGCATACCCTCACAGGAACAGGCCCATAAAAAAACAACCATAGCTGGAAAACAGTTAAAGTTCATCCAAAAAATATTCCTACTAATTCACATAAAGACGGTGTCAACAAACCAAGGCAACTGAAGTTCTGCCTGCCCAGCACTCGATCTTTAAACAAACATGCTCAAGATGTTCATGATCTAATCATAAGGGAATCAGTGGATGTGGCATGCATAGCCGAGACATGGTTACAAGAACCCACAGGGCCTACGTGCTCTATAGCAGTCCTGCAAGGATATGTGATATACCACAAAGACAGGGTATCAGGCACAGGGGGAGGAGTGGCCACGATAGTTAGAGAAAACATTTGTATGTTTCCATCTACGACCACCAGTGCAGGCTGCAAAAGCTTGCTTCTTAAAAACTCTCCAACAGCAATCAGCAGTATCAACATCATTCTAATATATAGACCCTGATCACTTAATTCGGATTTTAATGATGACATGACCTAACAACTTAATGCGCTGAAAGGTAAAAACACAGCCAATTTGGTTCTAAGGGATGTCCACAGATGGGATGGAAACTCCAAATACAAAGACGCAATCCAGCTAGAAAAATCTTGCTTCACACTCACCACAAGTTCCCTGTTTTCCTCTCTAATTCTGGTCAGTTCCTGAGAGTCTGACAAATCCGTTTCTGCATCATGGCCTTTTAACAGCAACAAATTCTGTTGCTTCAGAATATTAACTTTCTGACACATTTAATTCCATCTGTTTGATGATAAACTGACTATTTTCATTCGCTAATTGACATGTTTGTTGTTTGAGGGCCATAATATCATCTATTAGCCCTCTATTATAAATAGTCTGATCATTTACCTTCTGTTGCAGTGTGCTTACATTTCCCAAAACACTCTTTATGTGCATCTTGCAGTGCAGAAAATTACATTTCACACTCTGCGCTCTCTTATTGCCGTGCTTTGAGCTCATGTTTGAGTTGCTCAAGGAGACTTTCTTGTTTTAAGTCTTAGATGTGACTCTGTTGTGCTTTATCTTCTAACTGTTTAAGTTGTTGCAGGGTCTCTTTCAAAACCACAGTCTGATTCCACACACAGGCTTCACTCTTTTGGAATCGTTGTTCCACTAACTGTAAATGAAAGTACAAATACACTGTGAAGTGAACCATTTTAGGGGGTAATTCATAGAATCCAGCGCACAAGCGGCGCACGCGGCTGGCGCACAATGTCTGTGTGCGACAGTCTGCGCCCGCCGCGTGCGCCAAAATCCATTTCCGCGCACAGCGTATTCATGGATTTTATCATCCATTACCAGCCGTGGCACAGAGTGGCGCAGCGACCCTGCAGCAGCGCCAGTTACGCCCCAACCCCTCCCTTGCGCCATGTACAGCGCATAAATCCCATATATGGTGCACCAGCATACAGCCCCCCAACAACGAAAATGCATGTAAAACTTCCCGCGCACACCTCCGAATACACGTACCCCGCTGCACAGGGAGAATCACGCGAGATTGGCCCTGTGCGAGCGGGGTACGTGTATTTCGGGGGTGCACGTGGAGTTTCACACGCGATTGGGCCTGTGCGAGCAGGGTATGTGTATTACTGGGGTTCACAGGGAGTTTCACAAGCGATTGGCCCTCTGCGAGTGGGGTACATGTATTACTGGGGTTTGCAGGGAGTTTCACACGCGATTGGCCCTGTGCGAGCGGGGTACGTGTATTTCGGGGGTACGCGGGAAGTTTCACACGTGATTGGCCCTGTGCGAGCAGGGTACGTGTATTACTGGGGTTCACGGGGAGTTTCACACATGATTGGCCCTGTGCGAGTGGGGTACGTGTATTACTAGGGTTCACGGGAGTTTCACACGCGATTGGCCCTGTGCAAGCGGGGTACGTGTATTACTAGGGTTCGCAGGGAGTATCACATGCGATTGGCCCTGTGCGAGCGGGGTATGTGTATTTCGGGGGTGCGTGGGAAGTTTCACAAGCGATTGGCCCTTTACGAGCGGGGTACATGTATTACTGGGGTTCACGGGGAGTTTCAGACGCGATTGGCCCTGTGTGATCGGGGTACATGTATTTCGGGGGTGCGCAGGAAGTTTCACACGCGAATGGCCCTGTGAAAGCGGGGTACGTGTATTTCGGGGGTGCGCAGGAAGTTTCACACGCGAATGGCCCTGTGCGAGCGGGGTACGTGTATTTCAGGGGTGCGCAGGAAGTTTCACACGCGAATGGCCCTGTGCGAGCGGGGTACGTGTATTTCGGGGGTTCGCGGGGAGTTTCACACGCGGTTTCGCTGTCAGAGCGGGGTACGTGTATCCAGTGGGGTGCACGGGGAGTCCCACACGTGAATTGGCAGCGTGGGTCCTCCCAGGTGTGCCCTCTACCCCCTCCACGGCCCCTGCAGGCAGCCCACACCACAGGGGACTACCCAGCACCCCAGGTCATGTCCCGTACGCAGCCCATCCACCATGGGCATGCCCCCCAGCCAGCCCACATGTCACCTTGCACTAGTGATCACCAACTCATGCCCCCCAGCACCCCCACCCCACAGCAGTGAGGAGCAGCTGCCAGCAGGCCCCGACTCATGTCCCCCAGCACCCCCACCCACCCAGCAGTGAGGCTCAGGCCCTGACTCATGTCCCCCAGCACCCCCACCCACCCAGCAGTGAGGGGCACCTGCAAGCAGGCCCCGACTCATGTCCCGCAGCACCCACACCCACCAGCAGTGAGGCTCAGGCCCTGACTCATGTCCCCGAGCATCTGCACCCACCCAGCAGTGACGGACACCTGCAAGCAGGCCCCGACTCATGTCCCCCAGCACTCTCACCCCCCAGCAGTGAGGCTCAGGCCCCCGACTCATGTCCCCCAGCACCCCCACCCACCCAGAATTGACGGGCACCTGCCAGCAGGCCCCGATTCATGTCCCCCAGCACTCCCACCCACCCAACATTGACGGGCACTTGCCAGCAGGCCCCGACTCATGTCCCCCAGCACCCCCACCCACCCAGCATTGACGGGCACCTGCCAGCAGGCCCCGACTCATGTCCCCCAGCACCCCCACCCCCCAGCAGTGAGGCTCAGGCCCTGACTCATGTACCCAGCATCCCCACCCACCCAGCAGTGAGGCTCAGGCCCTGACTCATGTCCCCCAGAACCCCCACCCACCCAGCAGTGAGGGGCACCTGCAAGCAGGCCCCGACTCATGTCCCCCAGCACCCCCACCCCCCATCAGTGAGGCTCAGGCCCTGACTCATGTCCCCCCAGCACCCCGACCTCCCAGCAGTGAGGCTCAGGCCCTGACTCATATCCCCCAGCACCCCCACCCCCAGCAGTGAGGCTCAGGCCCCGACTCTTGTCCCCCAGCAACCCCACCCACCCAGCATTGACGGGCACATTCCAGCAGGTCCCGACTCATGTCTCCCAGTGTCCTCACCCACCCAGCATTGACGGGCACCTGCCAGCATGCCCCGACTCATGTCCCCCCAACAAGTCATCATGATCCACAATCATGGGCCTCATGGCCTCCCAAATCCCACCGCACGCCACCCCTGTGCAAAGACCCAACCAAGTATCCCATCCACCCCACATTAAAATGCCAATTACATGATACAACCCAAATGGCAAGAATGTACATCAACACATGTCTGACACACACACACAATGGGTGCTGGTGATTGTGAAAACCTACACCGTGAAATGCCTGAAACCAATGAGAGAATACCACACATCAAAGTAATAAACCAAAATGTATTGAACACAAAAAGAATGTAATCAAATGAAAACATGAAAAAAATGTTTGAAAAAAAGATGAAATGCTGCATGTCCAAAACACAAAAAGAAAAACATGAAGTCTGAATCCAAATAAATCGAAATGAAAATGTGTCCAAAGTCTCCAGCCACCAAATCAAATCCAAAGGACACGGAAACAATAAAATCCATTGCTCCATGGTGAGAAAAATAATAATCGATAAATCCACTGTTCAACGTACAAAGAAGTAATCCAGGGTCCATGAGCCCAACGAATGAAATGAAACCTAGCAAAAAAACTACCTAATAAAGAACTATACACAAAAAGGCGGGGCATAGTCCAAGCGCCCCAAATGAATGAAAAAGATAAAGGAAACCTAAAACTACAAACTATATACAATTGCGGCGGGCTACTCCGACGGCTCACTTCCTGATTTCCCAGGCCAGGGCATCATCGAACTCCTGCTCGATGTCCTGGAGGCAGTCCTCTTCCATGGCCCCGAGGGTTCGCAGGGACGATGCCATGTTGGACTCCAACTCCCTGCGAATGGCCTTGAGGCATCCGGCCCGCCTCAGTGCCCTCCGCATGGAGTTCTCTGCCATGACCATCATTGATGCCGTGTCTCTTCTGCCCGCCGCCGCTCCGCATCTATACACCGGCCCAACTGCAGCCACGCGGAAGACACACCCTTTCCAGGGTTCTCCTGCCCTCTGGCTGATGCCTGCCCCTCTGATGTCGATGCCCCCGAGCCATCATTGCTCCCACCTAGAGCCTGCTGCTGCTGTCCATGTGCCCTGTCCGATGATGCCTGCACATCCTCCATCAGCTGGTCTCCAGTTGTTGTGGTGTCCACCCCTGCTGGACCGCCGACTCCCGACTGTGGCAGGGATGGGATCTCCACCAAGCTGGCTGTGTTGGTCAGTCCAGGTCCACAGGGGGCCCTGGTGGAATCTGGGCCGGAAGACGGCAGGGAGAATGACTGGTGCATAGTCTCCAAAGAGGTCCGCCAGAGTGCGCGACACATGTAGGAACCCACCGACCAGGGCCCCTCCCAAAAGGGCCACGTCGCGACGCTGCTCTTCATGATGGCGTGCGTGCTCCGCCCAGGAAGCACGCACGTCATCACGAATGTCACGCGTGCGCAACACGACACCAACCAGGACGGAGCCTATACGGTCATGGGACCCCTCATCCACAGGTAGTGGAGAGCCAGATGACGTGGCACTCCCCCCTACCTGCGGACGGGCCTGGGACAGGGCATCCCTGCTGGTGCATGGTGGTGCAGTCACAGGGTCAAGGACAGCGACATGCACAGGCCCCTCCGCGGTGACATGTTCTGCCTCCTGACCCTGGACCTGGACTGCACTACTTGCACCAGTGGTACTACCCCACCAGGCCCCATGTGCAGCTCAGTAGTAGGCTCCTCCTCCTCTGTGGAGACCACCAACCTGGATGTCTCCACACCGTCTTATGCCATTGCAAGCCCCTGTGGGGGCTCATCCGGCCCTTCCGCTACAGCCGTAGTGGCAAACGCGGCACCAGTCCCCTCGCTCCCGGATGATGGCAATTCCTGGGAGGGTGGCTGGGCCTTCCGCCGCCGCTTGGCTCCAGAGTGCCGTCTCCGCCCTCTTCTTCACTTGACGCTGCGTAGAGGGAGACATAGAACACAAGCATCAGGGTACAGTGCAATATTCCCCTAGACAAGAAGCAATAACACATGAGTGGCTCTGTCAAATGTCACTTCCATCCTGTCCCTTCACAATACATAGGTGAATGCACGCAACCCACATGCAGAAACAGGCACGGCGCCTGCAATCAACATCAGCATCCATGTACAAGGGCCTCTTTTAACCAAAATGTTGCCTTCAAACTCACATGCATCATGGCTCACACTGATCCCATGCACACACATCACAGGAGGGTCATGCATCATGGCTTGTACACCACAGACACAGTGGATAGACACAGTGGATACAACGGTGACTGCATTACATGAGTGAATCTACACATCATCACGGACATGTGTCAAGCATCCATGGCGTTTCAAAGTCACACACACACTTCTCAGACACACACACATGTGCACCACACATATACATGAGAGCAGCACCCATCCCTCACCCCCCCCTCCATGCCCAAGCACAGAGACTGGCATGCATTCATGTGTGCATTCCGCATACAGCTCCCCATGTTGCATTGGAACACATGCACCATCCATGTGGTTCACACATTACTGGTCTCACATGCATGACCATGATGTCCCTGCACACACACATCCATACATGGCCTATGTCACACATACAGGCAAGTATCAGACTACCAGCACACTGCAACATGCCCTGTCTCACACAGCAATGCTTGGCCACTTACCGCTCAACTCCAGACAGGTCTGCCTCCGAAGGATCTGGGCGTGGAGGACTGGGCCTACGCTTTCCAGGACCCTCATCTGAATGTTGCTCATGCTGACCCGGCCCCCCTCCGCGAGGCACCAGGCCTTGCAGAGGGTCATGGACCTGAAGTCCTCCCAGCGCTTCCGGACGTGCTTGATGACGCGGGTTGCCACCCCCTCCGTGTTGATGGCAACCACTGCATCCTCCCAGATCCTCTCCCGTCCTTCCTTGTTGGCACGTGATGTTCCGAAGAGGGCATCATAATGCCCCGGGACATGCTCCACCAGGACACCAACTTCCTTCTCACTGAAGCTGGTGGCCCTCTGCCTCTCTGGCTGGGGGTCGCCAGTGGTCTCAGATGGTGTTTGCCCCGACATGGCGACCCCCGAGGCAGGCGTGGGTGGGCAACTGGGTCCTGGGGCTGGGCTGTGGAGCGATGGTATCCCAGTCGGGAGTCTTCTGTTCCAGCAGGGGTGGACAAAGCAACTGGACCCCTGCAGATGGCTGACGTGCAGGCACCAAATAGTAGGGCACGTGGGCAGCAGGCAGGCAGCAGCAGATGGCTGGTGGGAGCGTGCTCGGGGCTCTTGCGGGCAGGAAAATGGCCTTCTGGGCAGGAGCGTGGTCTTCTGTGTGTTTTCGTGTGGCCAGCTTGATACAGAGTGATTTGGCACGTGAAAAAATTGCACCTCAGCATGTAATTCGAGGAAAGGCACATAGCACGTAAGTCCGTCTGTGACGTAGCGTGCACGGGCATTTCCCTCGTGACGTGGGCATAGTGGTTCAGTGTGCGCATGAAAAAACTACACGTCCACATGTGAATGCGTGTAATCTGAGGAAAGGTGCTACGCGAGTAAGTGCCGCGACGCGCGCAGGCTTTTCCCTCAGCACGGGTTAAAGGTGAGCGGGGCCAGCAGTTCGCTGTACGTGCCTTTCGTGGAGATCGGCGTGTGTTGCTACTTTGTGTTGTTTTGCGCGCCCTCACAACTTCACAGCGGATCAAGGACGTATCTCTTCTTTTAGCGGGGGTATTGGCTACGCGTGTTTTTCATTATCACGCTAGTCAGACGGTGAGTCGTGCATGCTATTTTTCCCACTGCGGATGCCCTTGTGTATCGCACCCATTTTCGAGGTCATAGTATCCTGCATGTCCCATGCGTATGTGTTTTTGCACTGACGCAAGTCAGGCCTTTGGTCGTCCCTCCACCTGCCACTCCCTTGGCTCAATACACCGGTGCCACTGGCCATATTGATCAGGGTGGCATCTGCCAGCCAGGGTCTGTGCCACAATCCAAAAGGAGGAAGGTTGCACTTGCAGCACAGGCTGGGACCCCACACACAGCCACGACCTCCTGCATGTCGAGGAAGAAGCCTTTCTGCAACTAGGAACTGGACTTCCTCGTGGAATACGTGCGGGACCACATCCATGACATGCTAGTGGGTCCTAATTGTCAGACTACGGCTGCCCAACGTGATACCCACTGGATCAAGTTGCGGAACATGTGAGTGCATTCAGCCCTGAGGTTGTCCTTCTTCCACTGTGGATGTTATTTCTCCTTTTTGGTGACCCAGTTGGTGTTATCTATCCCTGCTACATTCTTCCTTCCTGTTCGTTCTCCTATGTCATGTTTGATCTCTAAAGTCATACTTATCTCATTGCCTATATTTTCTCACTTTATGATAAAACTCCCTTTCCCCTTCTCTGATCCCAGGTGTGCTATCCTTCTGTATCAGTGTTTGGGTATATATGTCTCTAGTCACATTACTGTGAATCTGACTCTGATATGGTACTGCAGCTATATGATGCATGCCTATCATTACGTATATGATTAAATGATCTTTAAGTGTATTACATGGAACATTAAAGGATGCAAGAATCCTATCAAGAGATGTAAAATTCTATCTCACCTTAACAAATTTAAGCCATTGGTAGCATGTTTACAAGAAACTCACTTATCAAACAAAGAAACAATGAATCTCAAATCCCTTTGGGTAAAGGGGGTTATCTCTAGTCCAGCAATATCCAAAAAGAATGGAGTGGCCATATTAATAAGTAAAAAACAACCCTTTAAAATTCTAGATCAAGATGCTGACACCAATGGAAGATGGGTAAGGGTAAAACTACTAATTGATTCCATACAAGTCTCTATCTTAAACATTTATGGTCCAACTTTACCAGATCCCGCCTTTTGGATCTCAATTAAACAAATGATACTCAAAAACAACTTTACCAATTTAATTATGTGTGGAGATGTTAATCCGGTCCTTGATCCATTTTTGGATCGAAAATCCAGTTGTATGTTTATAACAAACAAAACCCACATGTCATTTGTGAATTGTCTAGCCGAAACAGGACTTATTGACACCTGGAAACTATCCCATCCCACACAATTAGATTACACCTTCAATTCACCCCCGCACAATACACTATCACTCCTGGATTATATTTTTGCAATCAAAACCCTATCTGGCTCCATCATAGATTCTAAAATCGCCAATATTATTATATCAGATCATGCTACTGTAATTACATCCTTTTGTTTAGCCGACGTGAGCAAAACTGCTAGACGATGGAAACTTAATCATTTCCTCATACAGGATCCACAGTTTACTCAATCCATTCAATCATTTATCTTTCATTATTTCACAAATAATCTAGACCGTGACACTTCAGTTGTAAATAACTGGGATGTGTTTAATACAGCTTTAAGAGATCTTTAAGAGGTCACATTATGGCCCTCTCAGGTAAAAACAAGAAACTTAGAAAAAAAACACCTGGATGACCTCTATTCTCAACTTACCCAAGCAGAACAATGCTGTCATATAGACTCTACCTCGGCCAATCTTCGTCAGGTCACGGCACTACATTTCAAAATCAATAAAGAAATCACAGAACTAGCCGCAGGGACGATACTCAAACATAAAACAAAAATATATCAGACATCAAATAAAGCTGGTAAAATGATTGCCTCTTACTTAAAAACAAAAAAAGAGAAGTTTCACATTTCCCATATAAAGAATACCCATGGCATATCGCACTATCGATTAGAAGATATACATGATTGCTTCAGGAAGTTCTATGCTGATCTTTATACCCCTGAATGTCCAATTCCTAATGATAATATAGAATCCTTTCTTAAAAATACCAGCCGTACAACATATCCTCAAAAAGTCCTCTCCCACATAGAAAAGGAAATAACATCCTAAGAAATTATTAAAGCTATTAATGGCTTGGGCAAAGGGAAAGCTCCTGGTCCTGATGGACTTTCTACTGAATTCTATTTCAATCTATCCAAAGTCTTAATCCCTAAACTTAAAACACTTTTCTCATATTTCATATCTCAAAAATCATCTGGTTCATTCTCAGAAGCTTTACTTATTATATTCCCTAAACCAGACAAAGACCCTACAATCCCCAGTAATTATCAACCTATATCCCTCATTAATATCGAATGCAACATCTTTCCAAAAATATTAGCCAACAGAATTTAATCCTCACTCCCAGCTCTTGTTAAAGCAGACCAAACTGGTTATGTGAAAGGACGTAACATATCCTCAAATGCTAAACTGTTACTTAATGCCATTAACTTAGCAGCTTAAGGACAAAAAAGACAATCAAGGCTATGCAGCCATTGCACTGGATGCAAAAAAAGCATTTGACCGTGTTAATTGGAACTTTATGTTTCAAGCCCTTCACTGGCATGGATGTGGTGATACATTTATTTCCCTGGTTAAACTTCTTTATTCATCCCCCAAATCCTCTATCTATCTAAATTGCCAAACATCCTCCCTTTTCTCTTTCCTTAGAGGAACGCGGCGGGGCTACCCTTTTTCATCTATACTATATATTCTCTCTCTTGAAACATTATTGGAACTTATTCGATCCAATACAAATATCCCGGGTATTCCTGCTGGCGCCTCATGTACCAAAATAGCAGCATATGCTGATGATATCCTCATTCTTATCCTAAACGCCACCTGCCTAATCTACTTGATGCCCTATTGTACGATACTATCTACAGCTTCTTTCGATTCCATTATCACTTTCGTTTTTCAAATCTATTTACTCAATTTTACTAAACTGTTTATGGGGGGAAGGAAAAAGTAAAAGAATATCTTTAACCAAACTAAAAGCTCTGTATGAAATGGGCAGAGTTAAATTCCCAGACTTCAACCTATATCACTCTGTGTTTCTACTAAAACAATCTCGCCACTGGTTTTCTGATCCCAAAATCAACATGGTGTACTTTAGAAAAACATTCAGCCTACCCTTATGATATCACGGACCTCATCTACAAATTTAAACATACATCCATGAATGTCTTAGACCCTTTAAAAGCATCTATCTCAGCCCTACAAGCCTTTCTCTTCCCTCATATCAAAACCCCAAATAAGTACCTTTTCCCTTTAATATGGCATATCAAGAATATTGTAATTAACAACAAGACCTTAAATCGCAGATCATGGATAAAAAACAGTATCCGATTCATTCATTGCATTATCGATGGTCCCTCTATCCTCACCTTTCAGCAAATAATATCCAAGTTTGCCATTCCCAAAGCAGACTTCCTATATTATAATAAGTTAATTATCTCCTGTCTAGATGCACTTAATCATTTTTCCAATGAGAACCTTTCTCCAGACGATTGGATCAGCAGCAAAACCAAGACCTACCTATGGACTCAATATCCCAAAATGCTACATCTCTATATCCTCCCTAAGATCCACAAACAACTCATGAACCCTCCTGGGAGACCAATAGTGGCTGCTACTGAAAGCATATTACAACCCTTGGGCACATACATTGACCACTTCCTTCAGCCCATAATTCAGCAAACTTCGACGTATGTCAAAGACACCACACATTTCTTACAAATTCTAGAAGGAATCGAACTAACAACAGAAGATATTCTTTTTACTATAGACGTTGCTAGTCTTTACACGAGTATACCACATGATTCAGGACAGAAAGTGGTTGAACAACTGTTACTAGATACAGGTAACATAGGAGCTAACAAAGAATTTCTCTTGATTTTGCTTAAATTCATCTCAGAAAATTCATGTTTCAAATTCAAAGAAACATACTATAAACAATTTACCGGAACAGCAATGGGAGCAACAATGGCACCATCCTATGCAAACACGTTCATGTATGACTTTGAAAGCAGGCACATCATCAATCATCCACAATGGAGTATACATTTGAAAAAGTGGTATCGATACATCGATGATATATTTGGGATCTGGACAGGTGGCAGAGAAGAACTTAGTCATTTTTTACTGTATTTGAATAACATTGATAAAAGAATACAGTTTACCATGGAAATAGGTGACCCGGATGTCCACTACTTGGATGTACAAACAGCTATTAAAGGTACCAGGATCTTAGCCAAGTTGTATTCCAAACCCTCCGACAGGAACAACTTATTACATAGACTGAGTTTTCATCCACCTACCATTCTTCGTAATTTACCATTTGGCCAAATGCTATGTATCAAAAGGATCGTGAGCGATCCAGCGGAATGTGATTTTGAACTCAACAAATTGCACATGAAATTGAAAGAAAGAGGCTATCCAGAGGACGATCTTCGAGCCACTACGGTCAAAACAGATGCACAGGATCGTGCACAATTGCTCTTAAAAAACCAGAAAGCAAAAGCCCAGATTTAGTTTTTGTTACAAAGTACTGCATCCAGAGTCGACAAATCAAAGAAAGCATGCTCAAAAGATGGAGTATACTGCAAAACGACCAGAGGACTAAAGAACTGTTTGCACAGCCGCTGGTGTTTGCCTATCAAAAAAGCAATAATCTCCGTAACCTATTGCTTGATACACATGGCAAAAAATGTAAACAGCGGACCATTGATAAACACACCGGGACATATCCATGCATGAGTTGTGGAAATTGCAATAATACCATCAAAGGGTCTTTCATATCACATCCCAGAACAGGAGAGAAAATTAAACTAAAAAACCATGCGACCTGTCTGTCTGAAAACGTTGTTTATGCAATAAAATGCCCATGTGCCAAGTATTATGTCGGTGAGACAGCATGCAAGGTACGCATACGTATCAACGAACATAAATCCTGCATTCGACTCAAAAATCAAGCATCAGCAGTGGCAAGACATTTCACTCAGAATGGCCACACAATAGCACAACTAAGATTTGTAGTGCTGGAGGTGATTCCTACCAAAGGACAGAGTGCTAACATGAATCAATTGAGAGCCCAAAAAGAAGCATTATGGATTGAAAGATTGGGGTCACTGAATCCCGATGGGATGAACGAAGAACTGGATTTTAGTTGTTTTCTGTAAACTATTGATATGAGTTGGGTTTATGTTGAACAACACGTACACAATTTTTTAGTGTGATTTCCCTCTGATTCCATTTCGAAAGCGATCACGAATGAGTTTTTACGCAGTGCATTTTTTCCACTTTGCTATACATTTTCTTCAACATACTGCTTCATTTATATATAATTCTTTAGTGAACATACTTCCGATTTAACATCTATTTTCTCATTCTTCATAAATTACATTCACTATTGTGATGGTTCTAATTTTCTCAATCAGCAACCTATATTTCACTTGCATTAATTTACCGTTTTCTCTCTTTCTTATTCTTACAACTTTCACATTTCCCCCAGTTTACTGCTGTTTGGCAATCTTTCGCCATAGCACCTCTATCACACCATCTCAATATGGCGGCCACATTTGCTTAGAACATTAGGCTTGTTTTCTTTACCTAGCCGGCATTCTGGTTTCTATAGTTACCTCCCTAACTAAGCTAGTTTTGTTTTCTCACTCGCAAGCAGACACCGTTCTGCCGCCGCTTCGCACTGCATGACTACACATCAGGTAATGACACGCTTTAGACTCGGCTTCTGCCATTGTTTCTATTTATATCCTTTCTTTCCATAATAGTTGATCTACCGTTGTACAGATCCGCTCTCAGGCACAGACAACCACGGAACAATCGACCTTGTTACAACCAGCCATTTACATAATAGCAAGCACGCGAATAGCAGGTCAGTTACCTTCTTTCATTTTATTTTTTGAGTAACCTTAAAAGCAATGAGCTTTCTGACTCAATTAACTTGAAACTATCCATAGACACAGTCTGACGTCAGCTTATTTTTCTTTTGTCTTTATTTTTGTTTGTTTTTTATGAATTCCCATGATCTGTCAATACCGTGATGCAATTGGCTTGATCACGTATGACCACTTTTTGATGCCCAATGGTAACGTACCTTTTACCTTGTGATACACATACACTTGAATGTTGTTTTACACTATATCTATGGATTGATGTTCTTCCTTTTTGCGGGGATTGTATTATTGTTGTATTATGCTCTTGCTTATACATTGACTAAATAAGTAGATTAGACCATAAGGCAATTGGAAATCAGATGTCTAAAGGCCCAGAAGAAGGGTTTATTACCCGAAATGCATAGGCCCTCAATGTGACATTATTTCAGCCTCAGAATTTTCCAACACCCTAGGAAGGTGGCAAGATTATGAAGATAATAAGCTATGAATTAAACTATATGTAAACTCTAAAAAATTCATCGAGTAAAGTGAATTATTTTTACAAATTGAACTTAACCACTTTTTAGTGGTCAACGGGTGTGCAGCCCACACCGTCAAAGTCAAGGTCTTCTTATCCACGTTTTTTCAGTGCCAATCACGGAGGCACCATTTATAGTGGGTTTGCACCCCAAGTTTTACTATTTACTTGTTACACGTAAAGTTTGAACAAACGTCAAGTATTTAAAGTAGTGCATAGCTCACCACCACTCCAGTCAACCTTTCTCCAGACGCCATTAGATTATTACAGCTTACCATGAGTAATGATGTAAGAGCTTCAAAATTTTATAATATGCTTGCTTCAACATTTGATGTTTGTACTATTCACCTGAAATGGAAAGATGACTTAGGATGCATATTTGATTATCATATATGACCCTGTTTGTTCTCTAAAATCAAAAATATATCTGTTTCAGCAAATACAACACAACATTATTTTTTCTTTATTCATAGAGCATTCATTACTCCTGCCAAGCTAGCAAAGGCTAATCCAAATCACGATGCTAAATGCTGGTCATGTGGTCTAACTCCTGCTTCATATATGCATATGGTCTTTGAATGTCCATTTACTTTCAGATTTTGGCAAGACATTTGGAAGTTCATTAAGCTCATATTCTCTGTTAATACTCCACTATCCTTTTTGATTGTTTTTCTAGGCAGTATAGCCATAACAACTAATATCTCCCTGGACTCAGCCAAACTTTATGATTTATTGATTTGCACAGCCTTGAAATGCATTACAGCTAACTGGAAGGATTTCCGATCTCTCTCCACCAGAGGATGGTGAAACTCTATTTGTAATATTCATAAAATGGAATTGTGTATGGCTAATGATTTGAATACAATCCCTAAATGTAATGCTAAATGGTTCTTTTTCATCCGCTATCTTAACTATTTCAATGTAAATGTTCATGGTACCTGAACCTACATACCCATTTTGAATCTATTAGCTATTTGGCTATAATCTCATCCATATGCCTGTCATATACTATTATTATAATTGCGATAACAGTTTGAACAAATATAACATTATGCCCACCTTCCCCCTTACTCTCCTCCCATTTGTTTCTTGTATGTTTTCTGTTTGTCTACCAGTTTGTTTCCCCATCTTCCTTTTTCTAATTCCCGCTAATTTATTTTCTTTGCAGATTTGGTATAACAATTCATGTTTAATTTTCTATTGCTTCCATAACCAACGCTCCAAGAACTATGTAAAATAATACATATTGTCTAATGAATGTTTTAAGCACTATTTCACTTCTTCACATGTTATTATGGTTAACCTATGTTTATTTTTAGCAATTAGTTCCTCCAGATGTCTGTAACTTGCGAACACATGTATTATCATTATTACTTTAAAAAAAAAATTCAAATTATTAAAATGAAAAAAAATAAATGTGACTGGGGATGGCACTGCATGTGCACAGTTTATTTGGTATGGAAGTGCTTCAACTGAAACAACTGGATTCTTGATGGTACTGTATGGATGGGCTGGGGAAAATGCTTCAGTGAGAAGACAGTAGTCAACTCTTCCAAACTCTTTTCCGCTACTTAATTTTCCCAAAGTGAGCAAGACTCCTCCTTTCTGCATCCTGATAGATGTATCTGTTTATTTCTGAATGTCACACTTTTTCTGGGATCCTTCCATGTGCTTGATGCTTTTGAGAAAGGGGTATCATGAAACCTTGGCATGATAGTGCTCCTGAAGTGTGTTTATTCAAATTTATATGAAGGGAAGCAAAGTAATGGTCCAATGACACCTGTGCATCCATGAAACAATGGGTAGAGTCCTTGAAAAGCTCTGAAGGAACCCCAAATCCATTACCATTTGCACTGTATTTCTTATGTGCTGCGATGCCTAAAATGATGACTTAAGTTGGAGCCAAAATAGCTATTTCAAGGCCTCATTGCAAAAGCAGCGAAGTCCCCAAAGGAACTTGTCGACATCTTCTACTACCATGCCAAGACAGGCTCTCTCTACTCAAACACTTCATTGGCAACACTCTACTCACACCATGACTGCATGAATTTGCCTCTCACTTGAGTCACACTGTCTGATTTCACCTGGACCTCCCTGGGCGACAATAACAAGGTCCTGAAGTTCTTTTGAATATTGTATCTGGCAGCAGAAATGGGTAACTTCAAAATGGATAGATTCCGCATTCAAGCAGTTGTTTCCTTCCAGACTCTGCTAATCAATTATTCATTCAATTGCGTGCCATATATAAGATATTATTTGCCATTTTAAACAACATTTGTTTAATCTCTGAAACGTGTTACAAATTGCTGTGCTGCCATGCATCACACCCTGGTTCTGAAGGACTATGCTCGCTGTGTTGGTGGGTTGGGGTTGGCAGTAATCTTGAAAAAGATCTTAGGATGATTCTCTGCCACAAGAAACACCCACTGACCTGCACAGAACTGCTTACAATAAATCTAGTCATTTGCACCAACATGGTCATTAAATTCTTACTATGCTACCGCAACCTGGTTCAGAGGCACCTTTACTGGACAGCTGCCTCCAAATGCTATCTTTCTCTAGTCCTGCAGCCTCTCACCTATTAATTTTAGGTGATTGTAACTGTCTCCTTATGGTTGACAGTTCAGTGTTCCTTGATTGGATATTACACCTCTTGGGAAGGGGACACGATCTTCCCACACACCCAAGCACTTCGGAATAAGGCAAAGACTGTCACAGGTAATCTAAGAGACAAGGAGGGAGGGGGTGTCCTTAAAGGCTTCTACACGATTATATTATTACATGCTTCATAGATGTAGTGAACATGCCGGAATAGCAGCCATTTTACACATCAGCAGCCGTATTGGAACACAAAGCTTAAACACTGGCGGTAGTCAGCGCCCAAGGCATAGGCTGCAAACATGAGCAAAGGAATAGGTTGTATCCCGTGCACGGCCGGGCACTGATGAGAAAGGCCAGAGCTACAGAGAGCCAAAAACCCTTCATTGTCTGAAGAGTTTCCAGCCTTCGCGCCGTGGGAAGAATGTGCCCTGCAAGGCCATGGGAGGAGAGCTGAGTATCTTTGAACAATACAATCCCATGAGAAGGAGGGCACAGGCCTCCGACCCCCACCAGTCCCAATTCTAATTTATATCACCCAAATGCCGTACCTTTTGGACCTCTGAATTCGAAGATATCTGTCAGCCCTAGACCACTAATCAGAAACCTCAGCCAAAATGCAGTCAATTTTTTATAATATCCGGCTCCTCCGTCAGGCATTACCTCACGTACCTGACACTGATCGTGCGATGGTCGTGGGAGCCCTGCTCAATTCTAAACTAGATTTTGGTAACAGACTTTTGGCCAATGGCCTGGCCAAATGGATTCACCGCCTACAAAAAGCCCAAAATGCTGGAGTAAGACCGGTCTTCGGTGTTGCCAAGAATATACCAACTTCAGGCTTATGTCAATCCTTACACTGGCTAGTGGTGGAAGATCGCATAAAATTTCAAATTGGATATCTGGTGTACAAATGTGAGAATGGGTTGGCGCCATTCTATCTAACAAACAAGCTGAAACATTATCGCCCGACTAGGGCCCTAAGGTCGGAAGATCAATGTTTACTTATTATCCCTAAAACCAAGTGTGTTTCTGGAGGAGACTGTAGTTTTTCAGTTGCCGGACCGAGACTCTGAAACAGTCTTCCACTTACTTTAAGAAGGGAAGTCTCTGTACAAATCTTCAGGGCAGGATTAAAAACGTACCTGTTTAAGTAGGACCTGGTTCTGCCACAACCCTCTTGGCTCTTTTTGGATAGCAATAGCTAATCATTCTAATTATTCTGTTGTTCTTGTTTCTCATTTCGGGATACCATCTGTGCCAGGATAAGATTGAGTTTGTGTGTGCGCCTTATAAATACTTCAAAATCAAAATCAAAATCAACCTGTTAGCCCCCCAATCGATCAAAAAGATCAGAAAGCAGGGCTTTCCTGTCTTCACTTCTAGGTCACATGATTTGTGTTGCGAGGTGCCGGAGGGATGAAATTATAGCCCAGAACGAGGGTGGATGACCTTGGAGAGGTGCTGGCCTGTCTGGGATCGAGTGAAGTGTGTGAGTTAGTATGACCTCGGCTTTCCCCCCAGGGACCCTGCCTGCTTGTACCAGGTGCACTTCTACATAGAAAGAGATGTGTTGTTTAGTTTGCAAATAATTGCCAATTGTCCGGCTTGTGGCCGATGACGATTGCAGCATCACCCACGTGGAAGAAGATAGACAGGCAAGTCTGAGACCAGTAGCCTGACATCCCCTATGGAGCAGGTGACCTATGTATAGGGTCTCACCAACCAGCCGCGTGGGTTTCTACTCTATGTAATGATGTCAATGATGACGCTGTGTACCTTCTTAATGTGCTGCTCATGCTGCTCATGCAGATTTTGTCAGAACGTTCTGCGCCAGAGTTCTTTGTTGGCGCTTTCCATTTTTGTGTGGATATAAACCTTGTTATCCTTGGGCCTTTTAACCTAGTGGGTTGTATTCTTTCTGGTGTGAACATCTAGGGGCTTTCCTACAGACTTAACTAACTCTTATTTTCATGGGCTGAGACATTTTTGTCTGGCCATTGTCTGCCCATTGTCTGGACATTGAGGCCTTATTCATCAGCCCAGTAGACTCATGTCACAAGCCAATTTTATTGCAACTGAACAGAGCAAGAACTTGGCCCCAAAATGCAAGGTAATGTACATGGGCACATTTACAACATGGAGCTATAATCGATCACGCCATAAATGCTGTTATCAAGGTGGCCTTTTGTCACCTGACGTTCCTAAAGGGCATCATTCCACTTTTCCAGACAGCTTGGAAGACCATGCTGGTTACAGCAGTAGTCCTATCATACCTTGGCTGCTGCAATAATAGTGTAGTCAACAGCCAAAACCATGTAGTTCCCCCATAAAGACTAAAAACATCTAACCGTTTTGCTGTAATGCCTAAGACCAGACCCTGCATTAGTCACCCATGAAACATTGCATTGCCTTAGTCTATCTGCCTGACTCACAAATCACATTTTGGCTGGGCACTGGCATACCCTAATGAAGTAGACATACTCTATCATTTCTAATTAAAAACTCCCAAATTCTTTTTGGTCAACCGGTAGCCAAGAGTACAAGGATTTGGGTGCACCTCACTCTCTGTTAAATATGATTATCTGAAGTTCAAAATACTAATGTAGATATGTCTGCTCTGTTACACTTAAACACATTGGCCTTTGACTATCTTGCTCTTGCACTTTGCTTTTTACGTGCCCACCTTCCCCAGCGATTGTTAGCACTTTGTAGCTCACAGCTCCCAGTATGAACACCTTACAGAAAAAGTGAATAAATAAATCAAACCAGAAGAAATTGTGGGCCGGAGCTAGAGGTTTTATACCACAATGGCTTCCTTTTGATAGGCCTCCATTGCAGAAGTGCCACAAATGCAGACCAAGTTTGGGTGCACCTCTCTTCTTTAATTTGTTTTTGGCAGACATGGGTGACTCCCCGGAATCGTCCGCATTGGCCAGTCTTGTGATCAATGGAAGGAGGATTCACTGGCTGTCCTATGTGGACGACATAGTCCTGCTGGACAGGACCGCAATAGGTTTGCAGTGGCTGTTAACGGGATTGGGAGAATATGCTAGAAAAAAAGGGTTATCTATTAACCCATTGAAAATCCAAAATTGTAGTCTTTAAACATATCCAGAAAAAGGTAAAATATTCCAGCTGGGTCCAGGAAACTGACATCATCCCACAGGTAGAAGATCTGATCCATCTGGGATATAGAATATATGCTTCCCCGGCTACCAATAAGGTAGAGGCAGATGCAGAGATGAAGATCTTGCAACAGATTCCCCAGATGAAGAAGATATATTCCCAATATTGCAGGTTTTCAATTCTCCCTTTAATTATGTTCTTTATGGCGAAGGTGATACCAATTATCTTCTATGGTCTAGAGGCTAAGCCTCTACTTTGGAACACAAACTGGGATAAGCTGGAATCTCTGGTCTGGAAAAATATTTTGTGCCTGCCAATGAGTACCCCCTCTTGGAACTTGAGGGTCGAACTAGGCTGGAATTCATTAGGTTCTTTAGCAAGCTGGAAGTTAACATCACTCTACCGGCAGATAGTCACAGCAGAATGCAACTCAATGTATTGGGACGTCAACGCTCATCTGGAAGGCTCCAAATCAGAACTTCTAAGCCACTTGGAAATAAAAGTTAAGGACTTTCTATTGAAGTACGATCTAAACCTCGAGACATTGATTAACAATCCCCAGAAAGTTAAAACTGTTGGTGAAACAGGAGGCTGGATTACAACAATTGAAAAGGTTAGAAATGCAACGTTACCCAATGCCTTCCAATCTGTGGACAAAAAACTGGGTCTTTAGTGAAGTACCTGATAGAATTTACAGACAGTAAGGTAAAAAGCAACTATTTAAGAATAAGATTTAATCTACTTCCGGTCGGGAAGTGCTTGTTCAGCAAAGAGGATGACACACACACTCTATGTAAAATATGTGAGACTCCCTTAAACCAAACCCTGAGGCACCTGTTAATCGAGTGTGAAGGAACTTGGAGCTTGAGACTGTCTTTATTCAGAACTCATTTAAGAAGTGAAGAAGGGCTGATCTCAGAACATTTTTGGAACAGAATTATTGCCAGTCATGAAACCCTTCTGACATTCTCCGTAGTTGAACTGCTAAAACAATGCAGGCTTATTCAATAAACTGTCAACCTTTTTTTTTTATTTGATTTTATTAGGTTTTAACACATAAGAGTTCTCTCAATGAGAAAAGAGAAAAAAGAAGAAAAGGTTACATATACATCCATAGTCGTTACACAGATGGGAGTAGTTCCAATATACAATGCTTAGTTTCATTTCAATAGATCCAACAGTATAACAATGGAAATAACCAACATAATTTGCTCGTTCTCTTTATTCTTTTATACCTTCCCACCTCCCCTAACCCCTCACAGACTAAGAAATTGTGTTGCCAAGGAGTTGTGTTTTCATGGTCATGTGCTCGTTGTCGCAGGCTGAAACCGATTCGATGTGGTGCGTTCAGGGATTCGCCATAAGGAGGATGTCTTGTCATGGTTCTACTAGTGCCTGAGAGGTAGCGTGGAAGCGGTCTCAAAGCATGTAGGGGGGGGAATAGTACACAAGAGGAGAAGGACCCAGCCTGGCTCTATAGGCAATGGACCCTATCACCATGTGGGGTTGGATGTCTGTTTGATGTGTGTTTGCTTAGGAAATCTGACCACAACACTTCACATTGTGTTGCCCTGCCGTGAAGTGATGCAGTCATTTTCCCCATGGTACAAATGTTCATTGCAACATTGATCCATTCATTCTCGGTCGGGGTCATAATTGATTTCCATTTAGTGGCAAGTAATGCCCGAGCAGCGAGCAACAGATGGGGGGCTAGGCCTTGGACTTTCTGCCACTCTTCCTCTATTTTCTCGAGACCAAACAGAACAAGATGGGTGTCCGCCGTTCTTTGAATCCCGTCCGTGTGTCTAATCCACCCCAAAACAGTCAACCTTTATTCTGAACATTTTGATTCATAAAAAATTGCCTTTTTGAGTAAAGAACCGTAAGATACTATATCTAGCAACTTGAAATACTGTAGGCCATGAATTTGTTTTTCTCAGAAACGAGGCAACAGGAAATTAATATAGAAATTGATATGTTATTGGTGTTGCAGATTAGTATAACTGTTTAATGTTTATGATTTGTAACTTTTTTATGTTGCAGCTTTTAGTTTGTAAAGGTGTTGTAAAACCAATACAAATAAAAGAAGAAAAAAAAGAAAGTTTGTGTAAAGAAACTTTACTTTTCAACAATCACATAATCGGGATGCAGTTCATGATGCCGGGGCCCCGGGGATGAGTTTATATCCATCATGAGAAATGATATCTCCCGATTCTCCAGTGCTGTGGGATCTGGCTTCTGAATGAGGAACACTTGCCATTTTATCTGTAAAGTGAGCTTCACAGCTATTGACTCCCATACAGACGAAACGTCTCTGAAGAAAGGACTAGACAAACTATCCATTGCAGTAGAAATGGCACCAGCAATTAAAATTCTGCAACTATACGACAATAATCAGTAAGGAAATAGGGGCCACAGCTATTTTAAGAATGACTATTAGGTTCTGCTACTAGCAGGAGTGTGTGTAAAGGTATGTGACGTAAGGTTTTTCTGCGGAACCAGGCAGGGGCTCCGCAGTGGGTGGACAAGTCCACACTCTTAAATGTTCTTTTTTAAATTCAACCAAAAACTGTTGTCCCATGGTTAATCTGGTGGGGATGGAGCAATTGTCATCTAATCTAACTGAAGGTGACTATTAGGGGCTTGAGACGATTTTGTATCCGATTAAAGTGTGTCTGAGGCTCGTGCATAACATTTTTGCTGACTAGGGATTGGCGATCTCTACGAATTTGCTGGAGCAGTGGCTTTCTCAATTTAGCAGTTCTGCAGTAATTGCCATTTGTTGGCAGTGTCAGTGTCTGTGGCGAAGGTCACCGACACTTCATCACCTTGTGTCCACCACACTCTACTATTCCCCTAACTGTGCTAAATTGTACTGCACATTTCTCTAACGGATTTTGATTTTATCTGAACATTCCTGGCTTCAGTGGAAAACTTCCTGGATCCTCACCTCTCACCAATTACACAGTCCACATGTCTTGAAAGAAGATCTGCACCTGACATATTGATTGGAAACTTTTGTCAGCTGTGTGCACCACATGCTGGCCACACCTCCCTAATCAGTTCAAGCGATGTAATCTGTCTATGTGCTGGGGCTGGGGAGATGACAACTTACCAGTAGTGACCTCTGCCTCACTTACCGGTGCTTTGATGCCAATGCCATTAAATAACTCTCATCAGGGTCACAAGTCACTGGCTTCCTGTGCTGACCAATCACCATGACAACCTGATACTGCTCAAGCACATGACCTTCTAGCGCATGACTCACCTATGAAGCCTCCCCATGTTCTTGTTCTGAACACTCATTTAAATTCTATGCATTGCTGAATTGTTGGCCTCAAATCGAAGAGAAAGCCAAACAGGGTCTCTCAGATCATATCACCTTAAAGCATTTAATCTAAGAGGTTGGAAAAACTTGAGACAATACAGACTTCATCAAAGCACCTAGGACAGCATTGAAAAGGGAATCATCTGATTTGTTATTTGTGGTATGGACTCAATATGTCCTGCATTCTGAAGGAATTCCAGAATGCGAGGACATGCAGAGTAACCAATTGGAGTGAAGTTGACAGTAGAGGGGAGCATCGCTCAATTACCATACACTAATTAACATTCTGGAAGCCATTGGGTGTATGCATCGTTACTACATGTCGGTGATGAGGGGGAAGAAGAACTCCACTCACCCGGTCCATAGGAGAAAGAGAAGGCCAGGGACGCTGGTACATGCCAGGCAGAAATTGGGTGGCAAACGTGGTGCTCACTCTGAAAAGGTAGTGAATAGTCACCGGCACACAAGAGAAATTGCTGAATGATAGAAATACTTGAATTCATTCACCATCCATAGGATGAGGCCACCGCTGAGTTCCATGAATGGGTAGTGGGGAAGAAGCTCCTTACAGGCATCCTGGTAATGTAGACATGCAACCCCACTCCTCCCGAGGTTGCTGAGCAATGGGAGAAGCAGTTAGGCCTCCTACATACAAGAGAGATGAATGCATAAGAATGGTAAGAGAAGCGTGCACACAGGTTTCTCTAATGAGGTGTTTACCTTACTGACTCACTCATCAGGGTTTGGCGAAGGTGCAGCTCAAGCAACAGATAAAAGAAGGCAAAGAAGGCATGACTCTGTGGCTGTCTCCAGTGCCGGCAGACTTCAAGTCGAACCAATGTGTCTTCAAGACCACGACCGATAGAGGAGAAGAATATCCTCATGAAAAATGGAGGGTGTGTGATATGGGCGTGCTACTCCCCGGTATTGGAAGGAATTCCACAATGCGAGGTCACACAGAGTAACTGACGGGACTGAAGTCGGCAGGTGAGGGGCGCATTGCTCAATCAGCATATCCTAATATATATTATGATAGCCATCAGGTGTCCACATCATTACAACATTTATGCAGGTCTCTGACAATGACTTTATTGTACTAAAGACTTAGAGATGGTGATGCACACACTATCTGAGATGCCTCTTCTGTGCAAAACACTGCTAGACCTTCAGAATAGGAACTATAAATGTAATCTATGCATCTGTGACCGGCTGGAGAATCTGATCACAGGCTTTTTAGAAAGTCAAGGTTTCCCACTCACATAGCCTCCTGTCCCTTTAGGACTCCTCTGAGAACCATATAAGGGCAGGCCAACCACTTCTAAATGACTTTGAAGATGTTATGACACATCTGCCATGTTCAAGTAAGATGTTTGGAAAATTCCCAAGGTAGTAGTGAAGGGACTTCCAGTAACCGAGGCAGATAAGTTCACAGTAAAAATCATCAAGTTTGAGTCAACGGGTTCGAATAGGTCCTCTTTATTAAAGTAAGTTGTCAAGTACATAGAAGGGGTAACCCACCAAGGCAATCTCCATCTATCACTGTGGGAATAAAGGGGACCCAACATTCGACACATTCTATACATATACAGCACAGACACATGACATCACAGCCCAGTCAGTGAGTCACATAGACACTCCAGGCCAACACAATTCATACAAGAAAACAGACACAGGAAGCAGGCTCCCACGCTTCTCTCCCCCTGAAAGGAATAAAAAAGTAAACATTGCTCAGACAGACACTCAACAGCAATCAAACAGGCAACCATGCAGCAGACAGAGCAGATGTACTTCAGCAGCTCCACACCACCACCCAAAGGAAGGGAAATCGACCACAGGAAAGGCAAAGGATCAAGCGGGACCCAGGGAAGGAAGAGCAAGGAAATTAAATAGAAGAAATGAACGATGAATCCACCAAGATACACCATAGCTCAGATGGTCAAAACATGACAACTAAAAAACTATGACAGGCCTGCCACATCCAGGAAACCAACCACCATCAAATCAACCTAAGTCTGCCATGCATGAGATACATGAGACTCCACACCCTCAGAGGCCTGTGACGAAATTACTTCTGCTCTGCAGGAGTACAAGGGTGAGTGGGAGTAAAACCACTTATTCAGCCCTCACATTTCTTCAAACCAACAGTGATCCCAATCATAAAGGTAAAACAGACACAGGGCCTCATCACGAGTTTGGCGGTAACCCTTAAACTGGCGGTCGCGCTATTACCACCGGATTTAAGGGTCTGCCAAATTAGGGCAGCTCTGAGCTGGGGGAAATCCGCCTAAAATTCACACTATTACCGCCGGCGGTAAGAGCGTGAAAATTCCCCATTGAGCCCAATGGGGAATGGGGCATTCCCGAATGGGCTCAGTGGGGAATGGGGAATTCCATTACCGCCAAACCCGTGATCCGGTGTTAATAGCGCCGGGGGGTTTGGTGGTAGGGCTAATACCGCCGGCGGTAATACCGCTGGCATTACCGCCCAACTCGTGATGAGGCCCACAGTTAAGAGATAGATCTCCGTTGTCTTTTGTGTAACGTGGGCAGAGGGAAGGCTAAACTCTCAAGAGGTGTGTGAATGTGATTCATTAGCATACCTTAATTGAACACACCATCTGCAAGAATAACTAAATAGAAAAACACTGTACAAAACCTGCACCTCTGGAAGGAAGAGAGAATATGTAAAGAAACAGCAAAGAAAGAGATGCAGCACTCTCTGTAAGAATACAGGAGTGAAAGGCAATTCCACAACTACAATGTTCTTTAAGAAGCATATGTATTTCAATGAAAAAGTTGGACAAGTGACCTAACCAGTCTCTAAAGCCCAAAACGAGCCAGGGTGCAGTTATAGGTCATTAGCACTTTCTTCATAGTTCAACAGCATCAAACCACGCTTCAAGTTGTTGTGCGAGTGGATCAAACCCAGTTCGTTCACACTGAGACATGATGGTATGGAGTTAGTTTGAATGTGGTGGCTGGAAGCAGTTCGAAGATGGCGTTTGAGCGATGCAGGCCAGAGCGCTCACCAAGATAGGTTCGAAGTTGAGCCGATACTGCAGTAACCGCTGGTTAGGGCCAATGTGTGATGCTCCAGCAATTCGAGTCATAGGTTGGTGTTGCGTTAAAGTGGTGATGCTGATGGTCAGATATGCGGTTAGAGGAAGCATCTATGAAGGTGTGTATGCTTTGTGGACCAGTGTGTTGTGTGCAATTTGTAGTCATTTATTTGGGAAAAAGCAACGAAATTTCATATTTGTATTTTCATTGAAACTGGCCATCTAAATGATCTAGAATACTCCACTGAGCATTCCTGTTTACTGCCATCCTCCATTGCTTCTTGAATCTGCTTATACCCTAGGCATTTAATGTAGCTTTGTAATACCCTCCAAACTACATTTCCCATCTTCTGTGCCTTACTTCATTCAACGCATTGCACTGGCGTGTTTAAAGAGGGCAGTTTTCTCTGGGGTATTTGAAGTGCATTACAAGCCTTAGAGGCCATGTGTGTGCATGCTTTGTGTACCAGTGTGGTGGGTGCAATTTGTAGTCATTTTTTGGGGTAAGCTGACTAAATTTGAAATGTGTATTTTCACTGAAACTGCCCATCTAAATTATCTAGAATACTATGCTGAGCATTACTGTTGACTACCATCCTCTGTTGCTCCTTGAATCTGCTTATACGCTAGGCGTTTAATCGGATCTGTGTGATCACTGCGCCCCCATGATTGCGATGGCTGAAAATACTTCCTTAAAAAAAATACAATGTTTCATTTAACCCCCTTTACAACACATTGATATGCGGGGGAGACCTGCAGATCACCCATATTAATATAATATCACATACCCCCCCACATATATATGTGGTGTAAGGGGGGTGTTAAAAGAAAAGTCGGACATTTCGGCCTTCGCAATTATGAGGGCGACATTTTGGGCCATTACCTGTTTAATCTAACTTTGTTCCTCCAAACTACATTTCGTTTGAAGAGGCCGATTTTCACCAGTTTGCATCCGGGACGCTTGGGTGCTGTGCACTATCGCTGGTGGACGCTGACTCAGGACAGGTATTGAACAGTTGGCTGACTGGGTAGAACACTTTTCGAGCATACATTTAACGTCATCATTGTATTGTGACTTGTTTCTAGACAAGTTGAATTCAGAAATGGCCTACATAAATTCGACTTCCACACTTGCCTGTCTGCTGATTAACACCCGTTCGCTTATTAAACATGCAATGGATATTGCAGACTATGGGCCACATTCCGAGTTTGGAGGTAGCCATGGCACTATGAGCGCCATGGCTGCCTCCAAAACCGGGTCCGGGTCCGGTCTGGTTCAATGGGGACTTACCGGGACATTCCGACCTGTGCGGACCCGGTAAGTCCCCATTCAACCAACAATTCCCCATTCCCATTTGAGCCCCCATAGGGCTCAATGGGAATGAGGAAGGCGCTAATTACGGGCCTGCGAATAGCAGGTCCGTAATTAGCGCCCTGGTCCCTTAGTGGGACCCGTAAAGGATGTGTGGTCAGACCACACGTTCTTTGCGGCTCCCGCTAAGGGACCTCGGAATTGGGCGGTAAGGGTTTAACGGCACCAGTCTCCTTACCGGTGACCATTATCCCTTACCGCCCAAGTTGGAATGAGGCCCTATATATTAGATAAGTATTTTGATTTCTGCTCCATTACATAGACCTGGCTGCATGAAGCTGTAGGCCCAGCCTTATCATTAGCAGTTCCTTGTGGCTATGCCATTGAGCGGGCTGATCGCTCATTTGGGAAGTGGGGGTTGCACTGATTTTTCGGTCCTCCCTCGGTCCTCCCTCCGGATACACTCAGTATGCCTGGAAGCCCTGAATGATTGTGACACTCTATGTGAAAGTGTTGATGAACCTAAACACCACCATTGATATTTTCTTGATGTTCCACCCGCCCACTTCCATGCCTGACTTCCCGGTATATCAGGGTGATATATTGTCTCCCCGCCTTAAAACGTCATCTAAAATTATACATCTAGGAGACTTTCTTTTGGAACTTTATGATAAATCGGATATCCCAGCCTCTAACACCGAAGCAACTTTGGCTGACTTAGGCTTTCAGCATAATGTCTCGGCCGCAACCCATGATAAGTGCAGTATGCTTGATTGGGTGACCAGCCTGAAGATCACCCTTGATAATGTAGACGTTATCCCACGCCGCTAGGCAGACCATAGGCTGATACATTTCAACCTGGGATGTTCCTCCCAGATCAGGAAATTAAAACATGAAAGAGTGGCTTCCACTTTCAGAAATACATGGTGACTTACGGCCACAGCGCTAGCCCCTCTTTTTGAAACTACTCTTGCTGACCTACCCAATTTAGACTCTGCTGATAAATTGGCTGATGCTTGCAGACCTGTGCTTAAAATGGCGCTACACATACTATCCCCAGAAAAAAACATGTTAGAGGCAAAAAAAGGTATACTGAGGAAATACAAAAACCCAAGATTGTCAAGCGGAAAGCTTTCGGGTGTTGGAAAACCACCATCCGCCAGATAAATAAAGAGAAAATATGTTGCAGCAGCAAAGGAGCATAAAAACGCCATCTCTAATGCTAAAAAAACTGCATATGCCCAAAGGATCAAGAGTGCCAATTCCGACACCAAAGAACTTTTCAAGATCCTAAAAGTTGGAGGACCCTTTCCCCTCCATACCACTGGTCAATAAAGATAATGTGTTGCGTAAATCCATTCAGGGCTCTATGAAGAGTAAAATCAGGAAGATCCAGGAAGATATTCATGCTAAATGAGAAAGTCATTGTAGGAGCATCTACTCTGATACTCCCCATGATGTTAACATGAATATTCCGCCTTTTGAGTTCACCCTGGTCAGGGAAAGTGAAATTCCAACCCTGGTGCGCCGACTCAAACCCACAGTTTGTAAAGGGGATGTATGTCCATCTAAGGTTGTGAAAGCATGTGCTGAACATTTCATACCCATTATTACAAAATTGATAAATCTCTCATTTAGGTAAGGCCTTGTGCCGGCAAACATCAGTGTACCATTTCCAATGTACCATTCTTACTTATGTCCTGGACTGGGCTGCTTATCTGCAAGTGCAGGATCATGTGGAGAAACATCCGATATTAGGTCAGAGGCTGCCTGGGTTCTGCAAAGCGCACACTACAGAATCCACCTTTCTTGATTTTAAGGCTAATATGATGGACATATTAGATGGAGGGTGTACAGCACTTCTCATGCTTATCGACCTTTCAACAGTCTTTGACTTGGTGGACCACACTATGATGGTCACCAGGCTTAGGCACTCCACCTACTTTTCACTTTTTAGTTGCAAAATGGGTGGACTCCTTCCTAACAGGTCGGATGGGTAGGGTTTTCTCTGACAATGACAAGGCTGATGGCAATGTGGAGACTTGTGGTGTCCCACAGGGGTCGTGTTTGTCGGTGACCCTCTTCAATATATTCACCATGCCATTGTTTGAACTGCTTGATTCCAAAGGGGTTCTGTATACAAACTATGTTGATCTCACCCCACTTTTGGGAGATTACATCAGGGACACTGAGGCTGTCAACACAGTATACTCTCTGATACAAAATTGGATGATGAACAATGACCTTGCGCTCAATGAAAACAAAACAGAGATACTTATTGTGGGCACAACCACACGATGAAGGCAATTGAGCCCAGGCTTCAAGGACTTTCTTATTGTTGGTTCTGTTATCACTATGCTTCCTAAAGTTAAAACATTGGGCATGGTAATCGACCAGAAGCTTAGCATGAAGGCTCATGTGAGCTACCTGGTCTCGTCCACCTCCTATTACCTAAAACATTTGGCAAAGTTGAGGCCTTTTCTGTCCGACAAAAAATGTGCTACGATTGTAAGGATGCTTGTTTGAGCCAAATTGGACTCTGGATCTAGTCTGCTGCATAGCATAAGCAAAGGGCAAATCATGCGTCTGCAGATACTTCAGAATAATGCAGTCAGAGTGGCTAGGAGGTATCATATTTCAGAGGACAGGAGAGTACTGTATAGCCAGCAGAATCTCTTTTCGCACCTGATGCATTACGTACAAATGTCTGTATGGAATTAGCCCAGCTTACCTGTCCAACCGTCTCTCATGGCTGCCGGCTAGAAGGACCCTGAGGTCAAACAAAATGGCCCTATTGCTAACTCCCTGGGCCAAGTTGTATGCTGTGGTTCAAGGATCTTTTACATATGCTGCTCCCACGAGCTGGAATGAATTACCCCCAGATCTGGGACTGTGTCAGTTTTCTTACGAAGTTCAAACAGGGGCTAAAAACATTTATGCTTTGCTGACCTATGGCTTTATCATGGCTAGAGTACTGCATTCCCAACTCCCTGGTGTTTTCATGTGTGTAAGTTTTATGTTTCACGCTGTTATGCCTATGGGCCTGTCTTATGAGCTATACAAATAAAATAAACAAATGAATAAATAAAGGTTGAGCTGGCTCAAGTCATTAATGTAATGCTGGTTCATGTTGATAACTGACATTCCAGCAGTTCGAGTCATATCCGCAATTGCCGGCTGATTCGAGCCAATCAGGTGAAGGGCTCTAACAGGGCACGGTGTGAGGTTGTGCTGGTTCGAAGTTTCAAGCTTGTTGGTTTGAAGGGTGAATTAAGTGCCGAAAGCAGCATCACGGGTCTTTTTGGTTCAGACGCTGTCAACGCGGTTCTAACGTGGTTTGACCAGCTCGATGCAACAGAACAGAGAGCCTTAGCTGATCTGGTACTCCAGATACTGTGAGACCCACTCCAGGGGCTTTTTGAACATGATTAGTCCATTCTGGGTCTGCTCTCCAAGCGTAGGGAGGTTTGGTTGAGAGTGGCAAAACTTGCTCCACAGCAAGATTCACCCCCAGTGTGCCTTGAGAGTGGGTAGAGAGCAGAGTTTGCCCCTGTCTTGGACTACTCATTTTTTTACCTCAGTGTTTGAGTACTTTGGTTAGATCAACTCTCCCAAAAGATGCCCAAAGGAATTCTTCCTCAGGTGTTTGTCCAAGAGTTAATTAGTGAAGGTGTTGGAGACCCCTTCATTTATAGGCAACATTCTCCATCATACCTAAAGTGCTTTGTGTTAAAGGAAGTGGAGGGAACAGGAAGGAAGAGCGATAAACAGAGAAATTAAGATGTTGGAATCTTCATTCAGCTGGTCTGAGCTCCCCATGTCTATACTTATTCCTCCCCTTCCCTTGTCAATAGCATCAAAGACCTTTTTGGTGTGCAGCACCCTGGTGTGAGGCTAGTTCTTTTACTCTTGGTACACCCTTTGATATCTGTATCCCAGGCCAACTGCTGCTGGGAGGCTGGCTCACTGGGGAGAGGTGCTACCTGACCTCACAAAGGATCAAAAGTAGAGGCATAGTCATCCAGTCTCCTGCCCTGTCACTTGACAGGGATAGGTTGTCTGACCAGGATACACATAACGCTCCCAAAGCTGAGATGGGTTTGCAGTGCTGACACAGGCATGATATCAAAATGTTGTGGCTGTAATAAGTATGAGAGATGCTAGCCACCATACCCTAATTTAGATATGACTTGTATTTAAAGTATAAAAGTGCTACCAGAATAGCAAATCTGGTTTTGGGAACAGGGGTGCATATCTTAAATGCCTGTGGACACCTGTACTCACTAAACTGACAAAATAAAAGAGCCTCTAGACCCCTTTCCCAGGTGGCAATCCCTCACAGGGCCTCAATCTGCCTTCCTAATGACACCAAAGAACAAAGCCCACACGCTGCCCCCTTAACCGCCATGTGTCCACCCTTGTGGGATACCAAAATACACCAACAGCAGTAATACAAAACTCATCCTTCAACATGCTGGAAAACACTAATGACTGCCATAGGAAGCAGCCTCTACCTGCCTGTAACAGACAAACTGGAAGGCCTCTGGCTAGCGAAGGGTTACCAAGCAGAACCTACTTGCACCAAGAGTACCTCCCCATGCCAGTACAGGAATGCACAACCAGAGGAAGGCCAAAGCTAGCAAAGACAGAGAAAAGGGGATGGAGATAGGATATGTCATGGGATTGGCAAAGAGATGGAAAATGAGAAATGGAACACAGGGCAGATGGTTTCACACATTCAATGAGGGAACAAAAGGAGGTATGCTATACATTCAGCAAACACACTAGTGCACACACAAAGACTACCTAACAAGGGGTCAATTGAAAAGTACACCCATTATGCTGCCACCAGGCTGGCACAGCATGCTCAAAAAGAGAAAGATTAACCTGTGCACCCTCATTTCCCATCAGCACTGCAACACTCCCAAACAGGGACTGTCACAAAGAGAAATAAAGAGAAATCAACATCTGCAGCTAAGGGAAACACACTCACAGGACTACGTGAAGTGAAAAGTCGCACACATGCTGCATCCACCAAGAGTAAGGGATATACCTGATACACGCCGCAGCACTAACAGCACTATGTCAACTCCTCACACATTTCCTAAAACACCAAAAGGCTAACATGCAGACACCCAAAAAGCAGACTGAAGCAGGCTACAACAAGCATCCAACTTGGAAGGGGAGCTGTGGGTGGGGCTTAACATATTTGAACCACATCAGTGCACCATGGACCATGGAGAAAAAGGGGTGAGGTAGATCACCACATTCCTTCCAACCAATATGCAGACCAGGAAGCTAAGGTAGTGGGTGTGACCAACTGGAAGAAGAAACATATAGAGAGCACCAGAACACTGGGTCTCAAATTTAAAACACAATGGGCCTCATTACTAGTTTGGCGAAAATTGAGTGGTAAATCTGTTGAATTACTGCCAAACTCGTTCACCATTACTGCACTTGCTGGTAGGGCAGTGTTAATGCACATTTCTGGAGTTCATAGGACACCATGGAGATTTTGGCAGAATTGTCAGGAGTGGTAATTCCGCTGCAGTCATTCTGAAGACTTTTACTGCCAAAAAAAGTATCAATAACGGAATTGCAAACAGTTTTATCGTGCACCTCCAAACTTGTAATGAGGCCCCGTAAGGTTTTTAAAACAGTAGAAGCCTCAAGTTGATGATGCTTTAAAATGTAAATTTCTGCCACTGAATCGATAGACAGGCTACCACTGGACAATGCTTTAATATGGGAAACATGGATTGAACACAGATTAACTGGAAAGCCATGCAGGTCCCACAGGTCCACCCATGCTACATGGACATCCTGGCTGGTTGACAACTAGTAAGGTGGTCATGTAACCAAGTAATGTCTAAATGTAGGAGAAATATGAGGACAAGCCAATGAGAACTGTGGAAATGCATTTTTATTTTTGACATTTATAAAGCGCAAATAACCCAGAGGCATCTAGGTACTAGAAATTATTTACTTTAAAATATTTCCAGGAGGGAGCAGTCCATAGGTGCAGGGCAACAATCCTTCTGTGGAGGAAACACATTATTAAATAGACTATTGTCAAGTAAACATGAATAATGGAGAATCACTAAGTGTGAGTGTGACAAAATGACTACTGCTTTTCAGGAGTAGAGGGATGAGTGGTGTATATAACTCTTACTCAGACCCACACTACCACTGAACCAGTAGTGATCCCAATCACAGCCTGACAAGTATAACTCCTTCGCCTCTTGTGGTAACGTGAGCCGAAAGCAGGCAATTCTCTTCAGGAGAGAGGTGAGCTAACAAAGCATCCAACAACAGCATGTAGCTCATGGCCCAAATAGTGCCTGGCTTGACAGGGCTATATGCTTGTCCGGAAGGGAAATATAGAAATAAAGACACCGACACCAGGAGTAAAATACTTTATTTAGTTCTATGTGTTGCATAGTATTTGTGTTTTACATGGGAAAGACTTATGTGGACTGATCTACCCAGCTCAACATAGGTTGGGTAGGGGAGAAGACCAAACAAATGTTAGAAAAGGAGACCATTGAAATAAAGGGAAGGGAAGTAGCAGTAACTTGGGGCTCTTTAGGTGGGGATGGGGGCTGGTCCTCGAGCAGCCCTCCGGGCCTAAAGACAATTTGCGGCCCGGACAGAGTGACATGGTTGTGCCTCTGTTAGCCCACCCTTGGGCCAGTTGGGACAGGCCCTGATAAAACAAGCCCTCCTGGACTGTGCATGCCAGATGACCCACGAGGTGAAGAGGGATATGGAGGAGGTCCGCCCTGCCTGCTGCGGTGGCCCAGGTGAAAGGAAGCCCAGGGCTGCTCTGTCATTGCAGCCTGGGGGAAAATGTGGGCTCCAGCATGCCGGCCAGAGCCCTGGTGTGTACACAGCCCACTCCTTGAGTCACTCCGAAGCAATGCAGAGGGGGCAGGATCCAAGACTGTATGCAGGGCTGGGGGCAAAGAGGTTGATAAGGGCGCCATCCCCATAGTAACGGGGACGCTGCCTGAAGCAATAATGGTGCCAGTGCTCCGGCGGTGCTGGCGGGTGGTCCCGAAGGGCATGTGCTTCCCAGAAGATAAAAGGCAGCGAGACAGAGACGATGGTTGCGGTTAACACCTGGTGCTACTGACCGAAAAGATAAGAACTGGCAGAAGTTTGTACCGTGATTGAGGCAGACTCCCACCTGGGTATGGGGGCCACCTTAAAACTGTGTGTGCACAGGACTGTGTGGTGAGAATGGGTGGCGTCAGAAGATCAGACTGGGGAACAGCCCACCCATTTCATCTGGGGCAGATCCCAAGCACCATTGGACAGCACCAGAAGTACTGGAAAGTGGTGGCTGGCTGCAGAAGTCACCTCTGTGTAAAATAATATGTGTTTATATGTTAATTGTGTATATGTTAATGTGAAGTTAAGTTCATATTTATAGTTCTAAGTATGTATAGTGCATTTTAGTATTGGAGTAGGGGTTTAATTAGGGAAATGAGTGTAGAGTTAATTAGAAAAGGGGGAAGAATGGATAGAGGGTTGTTTGTACATGGCATGAGGCAGGTGACAGAAGTGACAGTCTTACAGAGGCCACCCAGGGGGTGGCACTACCTACTGAAGCCATCCTCTGGCCTCTCTCTCCAGTCTGTTTCATCAGTTCCAGCATCTGACTCCCTGTCGGACCCATCCAGGGACAGATGGGCTGGCGGGCCAGATCTCTTTAGAAATAACTCACATCTGAGTAATCTATAAGGGAATTAGTGATAAGAATGTTAATAAGAAAGTTTATGGGTGTTTATAAATAAATAGTGGTGCCCATTGGGATGCCTAAAGGTCCATCTTGGTGTCTGTGTCTAATGATGGAGGAAGGCAAGAACTCAGGACGGAGCCTATCTCCTGTTTAATGGTGATTGTATTGGCAGGTGTAGCATCCCTCCATATCCCACTGGCCTAGGGAATGGGATGGTTGGTTCCTGTGGGGAGTGCCCCTGCTCTGGGGTGAGGGAGAAGCACACCTTTGCTAGACCAGGGCCAGAAATCAGGGGATATTAATAGTACTGAGGTACAAAAACAAAATGCTTATGTTTCTATAAAATAGGAGACTTTAATGAAACTTAAAAGACACATTAACTAATCAAAAACACTATAACCTACCCCTGCAAGACGAGACACAGAATACAAAGACCTTTGATGATGAAAGAGGTGCTGTGGGTCTGAAACGGGGAGACAGGCAACATGTTTCCTAGGGAACGTTAAGGCAGGTCAGAGGACAGAACCACTGCAAGTTCCTTTTTGACTTGTTCTTGAGTCTCGACAGCCTTAGGACAGGCTTCTAGGTGTTTTTCGACAGTTCGAGTCGAGAATGAGTGAGTCGGCATACCAAAGGGTTGAGTCAGCGTGTGAGATGCGAGAGCGTATGGCTTCCACTTGTCTGATCAATGTTGAGACAGGGTACGTTGATGGCTTTCACTGGGTCGAGTTGGAGCTGAGAAAACTGTTTCCACTGGGTCGAGTCAGTGTCTGATACGGGCCGACAATTGCTACCAGCGGGTTGAGTCAGTATCGAGATGCATTGAAGAGTAGTTTATAGTGGCTTGAAGTGTGTACATTGACAAATGCAGTGGTGGCTCGAAATGACTGAAACAGAAATGTCTGAATGGTGACACAAAGGTGCACAAACCAGCATCTCAGTCTGTGTGAGGTTAAAATGCAGGGGATGGTCTGGTGATATCGGTACCTTTAGCATCGCAATCTGGAAGTCTACATCAAAAGAAGCAAACAAGGACATTCGCTCTCCTTCAAATCTGGTGCTCTCAAATGTAAGTGGATTACTTTCCTGTATGCCACCTAGTGAGTCTCACTATACTTGTGTTGGTTAGAGAGGCTTCGGCCCATATTTGGCAAAGGTGAGCCTAATTCAGTAACCTTAACAGGTAGTGGTTCTCCTTCATGGAAAATTGCAGTCATTGGTTCTATTTTTAAGAAGGGGTATAGCTTGAATTGAAGTACTAGTGTCATATCGCTTTTTGGACTGATCAGCAAAATCTTTTGGAAGAAGCCTCAAATTAAACTATTAGAATGGGTGAAGGATAATGGCATATTGGTGTATGTCCAATATGAATTTTCGGAGGGATTAAGCGCAATGCAACAATGTGTCAGTGTTTCAACTTGCATCACTTGGTGGAAAAATATATCATTTGTCAAGATTTATCTGCCTTTGTGGATTTTAAACCACATTTTGACAGCATTAGCTTTAAGCAGCTTTGAGAGATTTTGTTCCAGATGTGTTTTGAACCTTCATTCCTTAATATTCTGCATTAAATACAAAATGATGCAATGTCCACAATCAAATATGGTTTGCATAAGAGGAATTGAGTGGGGTGCATAAAAGGCCCCTTCCAATTCAGTTCTGATCTTTGAACGTTACTCAATATATGTACAATATATCATGAAAATTGGTCTGACGCATAATTTCTCTTTCATTGTTTATTGATGACACTGTATTAATTGTTCTTAACACTGTTCTGCATAATATTTGTCTTATACTGTACAGAGATGAAGGTAGCTTAATTGCGACGACACTAGGCAGAAGGGACAATGACCCTCAAAATAGACACACACAAAATCTTGTTTGTATATGTTGGTGGATGTGTGACAGTAAGGCTCTCATACCTATTCACCCTCTCATTGTCCTCATCTGTTCACCTTGTGTTGCTTTGAGTTGTGGCCCACCGTACCATTGTTGCTGGCTTTCTATTTCTGCTCCCTTTGTTTTTCACCACCATACACTACCTACTGTGTTCTCCCCTATACCAGTTTGGCTATGCACTTCCTGCCCACCCTTACGGCTCCTCTCTCCCACCTCTATCACTGGTGTGAGACTCTCTGCCCTGCATTTCTCTCAATCTAACAACCTGCAACCTCTTGTCACTCGCTTCCTTGAGCTCTGCTTCCTACATATACCTGCTTACTTATTGTAATACCTCACCCTAGGCGAAGCATCCCCCTGTTGTTTGTACCCTTTTTGTTCTACATAGTTGATGTAGCCCCTCTCACCTTTTGGTTGCCAGTACAATTTTTGCACCTCGCACTTTTACCTGATTGTCTTATTGCTTGACTGAATGTCCTGATGTAGCCTCTCAGTCCATGAGGTGAGGCTTTCCCAGTCTGCAGCCACTCTTACCTGATTGTCATATTGCTTGTCTGCATGTGTGACGTAGCCCATCAGTCCAAGAGGCTTTCCCAGTCTGCAGTCACTCTTACCTGATTGTCGTATTGCTTGACTGCATGTCCTAATGTAGTCCCTCAGTCCATGAGGTGATGCTTTCCCAGTCTGCAGTCACTCTTACCTGATTGTTGCATTGCTTGACTACATGTCCTGATGTAGCCCCTCATTCCATGAGGTGAGGCTTTCCCATTCTGCAGCCACTCTTAGCTGATTGTCATATTGCTTGACTGCATGTCCTGATGTAGCCCCTCATTCCATGAGGTGAGGCTTTCCCATTCTGCAGCCACTCTTAGCTGATTGTCATATTGCTTGACTGCATGTCCTGATGTAGCCCCTCAGTCCATGAGGTGATGCTTTCCCAGTCTGCAGCCACTCTTACCTGATTGTCGTATTGCTTTAGTGCATGTCCTGATGTAGTCCTTCATTCCATGAGGTGATGCTTTCCCAGTCTGCAGTCACTCTTACCTGATTGTCGTATTGCTTCACTACATGTCCTGATGTACCCCCTCAGTCCAGGAGGTGAGGCTTTCCCATTCTGCAGCCACTCTTAGCTGATTGTCATATTGCTTGACTGCATGTCCTGATGTGGGCCCTCATTCCATGAGGTGAGGCCTTCCCATTCTGCAGCCACTCTTACCTGAGTGTCGTATTGCTTGACCGCATGTCCTGATGTAGCCTCTCAGTCCATGAGGTGAGGCTTTCCCAGTCTGCAGCCACTCTTACCTGATTGTCATATTGCTTGTCTGCATGTGTGACGTAGCCGATCAGTCCATGAGGCGAGGCTTTTCCAGTCTACAGTCACTTTTACCCCATTGTCTCAATTGCATGTCTGTTTTTTTTCCTTAATGCAGTTTAGCTACTTGTTCCTGCACTTTTTTCTTTCCTTGCGTTGTACCTCGTCTTCTCCCTCTCAGCACTTCCCTTGGTCCCCCTTTTTCATGTTCAGCACTTGAACGTTCTAAATCATCTCACAACCCAGTCAAAGTGCTTTTGTTTGTTTCCTCCCTTCTACCCCCTTCCTGCACTTCCCCTTCTCTCCGTCTCCCCTGTTCTCCTGCTTTAGCGCTTGCACGTTCCGAATGCTTCAAGAATTTTTAAGAACTTTTTTGTTTTTGTTTTAAAACTTGTTCCTCATCCCTATTCCCCCATGTCCTGATGCGCCTTGAAACACAATATTTCTGTACAGTGCGCATTACAAATAACCAATAAATAAAGCAAATAAACAAGTTGTCTCTCCAGAATGTAACACCACCAACGCCAATACAGCTGAACACACCAGACACCCTGCCACACTATACATCCAATCAACCATGGTTACTTTCCTTGAGCACAATCCTCTCTGACGAGGAAGGAGGGAATACATACATAATAGGCTTTTGAAACACATCCACAAACTCCTGATGCTGACAATGAAGTTCAGAAATAACTACCTGTTTTCATACTAAATTAGGGGTGTGTGACCTGTGAATCTCCAGATGTTTTCAACTCCCAACTCCAATATCTGGAGAGCCAAAGGTTGCAGGACCTTGTACTGCACATTAGACTCTTACCTCCATTGTTCGCCCCTAAAATACAATAATTAGCGTAGACATATAATTGGCCTCATGGAAACTTAACCCTTTGATCTCTGAATGAGAGATTCACTTTATGTATAGATTGTGTTCACAAGGGATAGTACTGTCGTGATGAAGACGGTCTCAACCGGAGTCAGTTAGAAGAACGTTCCCGTCGAAACTACAGTTGTTACATAATACATATTGCTAGGTTGACCTTATCATTATACTAAACTAAATGGTCCCTAGGCTAACGTAGTTGACATACAGCCCTCGCTCGTCATTATACTTTGTCCTCCTGTCCAAATTTCATTAACACAAGAATTGCTTGAATGATTTAATTATGACGATTTGAATTTATCTGTTATTTGAGATTCCTATGATTGCAAGCTGTACCCTCATGTGAGAACTGATTGAATGGCACCTATATAGAGCTTGAACAAGTTTTTCACAAATATCCTTGTGAATATGAGTCCTCCTTACTCACGTGATCCCCTTCACTTGAGTCCGGTGTTCTGGATTCGCAATTATCTTTGTGGAATGTGGATATGGGCCATTATTAATGCAGGCTCATTTTGTACTGATAAAATCTTCAAGTATATCGAACACTTTGAGCGTCTATTATGAGCTATCTCAAAGGTAGCATCCTGTTTTGTATGCATAGTATTTTATTGAGCTAGACCCAATACGTGTTATGGGCAATAGATTTAATGTGTTTTTTATCAACTTAATTATGAAATAAAATCATGTATTTTTCTAAATGCTTCTTTTGACTTGGGTCTGATTAAGTTCCTTCCCCCTTGCATGGCTTGGAGGACAGTCAAGCACTAATGTGTTGACTCTAGGTTCATTTCGCCTGACAGGACCACTGTTCTACATATGTTAGATTGTGTTCTGCAGCCATTGAATCCCAACTATTAAGAGAGCATTCACATATGCACTCCATCAATACCAGGATGAGCATCTAAGGGTGAGGTCTGGGTATTTTCAGTCCCAAAAGCAAAAATAATCCCATCCACAGCATGAACCTAATGTCTGGCCCCGTGAGAGAAAACGGGCTGTAGTTGCCTCGACTCAGAGCTCAAACAAGGCATTTAAGGAGGAACGATAGCTTACCATATACCAGAGTAATGACACTTCTGGGAGAGCAGTAAGGCAGAGCACAAAACTGTTTAACAAGCAGGGACGTCATTTCACCAAAATGCCAGGGGTAGCGGAAGTGACATCACAATGACACGCCCCCAAGAGTGACATCACAGGAAGTGATGTCATTTGACCACGCCCCCGTGTGACATCACACCGAGTGATGTCACTTGACCACGCCCCCGCGTGACAAGTGGCATCATAAAGCATTATCACTCAGTACACTAAGAAAAATATGGTTACGATATCACTATATTGTGACATTTCATACACGAATGGATCATCATATGTAGCAGTGTGTCAAGGTCCATGTTGCCATGGGAAGTGTATGAACAAAAATCCCCACGGTCGTCTCGGTTCTGCTTGTAAAACTGAAGAATTTCAGTGCAAGAACAGTTTGTAGCTGTAAAAAACGTACGTGTACCATTATGGCATTTGCGGTATAATTTTGGAATTACCCTTATGCTTTACTCAGTAGTTAATTCGGATAACATGATCGATATATCTCAGTTAGTGAAATGAAATGAAGGACACACATTGCAAATAGGGGTACTTGAAAACCAGTTCACTCAATGGGTACTCCTAGCAAGGGATACTTCTTAGGCATCAGCACGCACAGACAGGGACACGTTCTGTCGTTGCACACAAAGAGACTCTTGATGTCTGCCAGTCCACCCGTTGAGGGTGCAGGTTGAAATTCTAGCTTAGACCATCAAGCCTCAACAGGGCCACATGTTCATTTATTGGAGTGTAATAAGCACACACTGCTCATGGGACCCTGACAGCTTGTTGCTCACCACCAGACCCCCGATGAAAGGAGGCATGGCATAGAGAGATTGCCAGTCGCCAATGCCCCAGATAGTCGAATACAGTCCATTGGGGCCTCAGACACTTACTTGCTCCTTATTATCACCAGAGCGTGTTCTTTATAATGAGCGAATCATTGAAGTGTTTTTAGTTTCCAAGAACGCTCTCATAAGTTATATAACACCCATAATGTCTTGGTACATAGATGTATGTGTTTCTGAAACCCCACACAAAGCTCACATTAGCTTCATACACCTGTGCCTTTTCTCAAGACAATTAACATGAGTTAGAAAAAACAACATTCTGAAACAGTGTCCCTTATTTTAATGAGGTGTGTTTATTTGACAAACACGAGTGATTTTGTGAAACTTCACATTTTCTAACAATTACATCTGTGAAGCTTTTTGATTTAGAGTCTAATTTGCAGCCTGCTTTAAATTCCCATCTAGTTCCCATTTCACCATTAAGCAAACTGTGTGATCCTGGCCAAATCATTTTGGCGCACTGTATCTCAACTGCCAAAATAGTATTACAAGGAGAAAAGAGATTACATGGATAGTGAGAGTAACAGTAGAAATAGTGCAGTCATCATTTGGCATAAAGTAAACATCGATCATAGGAAGCGTGGAGCGAAGATTCAGTACCAAGATCATATGGAGAATGAGAGAATATGTTTTGCATTGCGCTGATGCCCCGTGTGCGAAGCACACACACCCGACCCACACACCCGACCTCAGTCAGCCTGGGCCTGCAGAGGCGGCGCCGTGGCCGCAGGCGAGGGCTGTGCACAGACACACGCCGCAGCAACAAATCCCCAGGCACACACCCGCCCCGACTCACACACAGCCAGCCCACCCCGACCTGAGACTGTACTCACTGGGCCTTCGGCACAGGACTCAGGAGGAGCTCAGGAGCACGCCGCGCACATCTTTTAAAACAGAAACCACGCCAAAATGGAGGACAAGCAACACACAGCACGGAATGAAGATCCCTGTGGCCACGCCCCCTCCTCTGATTGGACGGATGCCAGAGGTCGCAAGAGATTGACAGAGGTCGCTGGCCAATCGTCAGCGGTCGCTCTTGCGACCTCTGGCGACCCCCAAATGACGTCCCTGTTAACAAGACTGAGCAATAGCAGTGGTCTGGACTATGATGACCTGGCCCGGACAATTCTTGTGGACTGGATAATCCTTGAGGACTGGACTGATATAAAAATATGTGGCTGGGGCAGGAATGGATCTGGACTGTAATGAGAATAACAACAGGAAACACACACATACAACTGTTATAAATTAGTGTGTGGGAATAACGAAAAGCCAATAACATCGTAGGCAAAATACAATAGAACACCTGAAAGCAGCAATTATGAATGAAGGGCATATAACACAAACCACCACAAAGAAATAATAGTCTCTTATTGCTTGCATGTGACCAAACATAAAAACGTGCAGAGAGATGGAAACATATTTCAGCAGTTTGCTCTTACAGGGTTACTCAGCATCTCTATGGGGCAAGAGAGCCAAGGTTGCCATTGCCACAAAGCCCTATAAAGCACCTGAATGCAGGCACCCCTGGTAGAAGATGGGTAGTGTGGGAAAGTCTCATGAAGCAGAGGCATGCTGCTAGGGAATATATGAGAAAGAGTTCTAAGAGAAAGATATAATGGATCTTACAGTCAGTTAGCGGGACAAAATATAACTAGATCAGAGGCCGGAAATAGAAGAGAGAGAAGGAAACGATAGGACACGCACGTCATAAGCATACACAGAAGCACAATATCTCACCATAAAACAGCTCACACTAAGGAGCTTGGAGCCGTACACCACACTAGGATCCAGGGGTGTTGCTAGTTCTGGAAAAGATCCGGGCTACGCTAATGTCAGGACTGGCGGGACCAAAAGACCCGGGGCTATAGCCCCCCCCCTAGCTAGGATCTAAAACAAGATTTCATTAAAGAGAGGCATTCTGCTAAAAAATCCATTAAACAGTGGTCGAACTGCACGAAAACAAGCAGTGGAACTATATTGCTTGCTGCCCTGCCCGCTCCCCACAAACCCCACTGCCACTCCTCCTCTGATGCGCAATCCAACACCCAAACCAACACACCTGCTGTTTAAGGGAATGTTAAGTGCTGTGCATTTAAGTGCACGTTTCAACTTCTTCCTATACTTTTATTTTAAAACAAAAACATGATTTTTTTTAAAATAAAAGTCTAGGATCAATAAAACATTACAAACTAAATAGAGGAGCACCACTCTCAACTGCTCCCATCGGCTGCGACCACTGTCATAAAAGAACAAAGAGCAGGTAAATTACAAGAAATCTTTAGACTAAAAAATGGCACCAAAGTGCAGATGGCAGAGAGGGATTTTGTAAGCAAACCTCGGGATTAAAAAAGCATCAGAGAGCAGAGAGGTGGAATCCTGCGAGCATACCGCAGACCGTAAAAAATTAATATCAAATAACAAATGACCTCCAATCATGCTTGGACATGAAAGCAAGGATCCTGCAAACCAGGCTTCAGGCTGGAAAAGATGCAGGGCAACTGCACTAATAATCATGAACAAAACAGAGCAAGCAAACCAACAGCGAGAGGGTCAGGTACTGAAAAGAGGCCAGGCACAACGATACTGAGTTCCAGGCGGAAAAGCAGTTGGTAGAATACAGATCTCCTGAGTGAGACAGCTTAAAAAGGGAGGAGGCCTACAGATATAGACAGTTATCATTCAGCCGCCTACCAGTATATGGGACTCCAACTTCTAAGTGTTAATGTTAATGCTGCAGGTATTTGTACTGCGCACCGTCACCACCGCAGCGATCCCCAGATGCTCTGGTGGATCTGAAAAGGAGAGTGTGAAATAAATGGGGGGAGTGGGTGGGTATTAGTAGGCGGTAGTGGGAATAGGAAAGTGAGAGTTCTGATGTCCTGTTAGCCGCTTCAGTTCGGTTTGCCCTGTTCGCTGAGCTTAAGTGCGGTTTTCTGGTCCGTGCGAATTCCCATGTGCTGTTGTGCTGGGTTATGTGTTGTTAGTCTGTTGTTGCAATATGGTGAAGTATGTGTGGATTGCTGTGCAGAGAAGTGGTTGTGTGAGTTTCTGTATCAGAACTGTATGCAGAAAGATGAGGTTTTAGAATTGAGTTAGCAGCTATTTTCCCATTTTTTGGCTAGCTTAACACAGTCTGTCTAGGTGTAAGATATGGATCGCTTAACATAGTCTGGCTAGATGCAAAATATGACTAAGGGGCACAATCTACCTAGATTCAAGATATGGCCAGCTTAACACAGTCTAGCTAGACACAAGATATGGGTAGCTTAACACAGTTTACCTAGGTGCAAGATATGGCTAAGGGGCACAATCTACCTAGATGCATGATATGGCTAAGGGACACAATCTACCTAGATGAAAGATATGGCTCAGGGGCACAATCTACCTAGATGCAAGATATGGCTAAGGGGCACAATGTACCTAGATGCAAGATATGGCTAGCATAACACAGTCTATTTAAATGCAAGGTATGGCTGTCTTAACACACTCTATTTAGATGCAAGATATGGCTATTGGGCACTATGTAGATACAGTCAGACCCAACACTTTGATAATAGGCTAATGTAGATGGGTTGAACAGCTTGATGGGGAGCAGTAATTTCTGGTCCCTCTGCCCATACGGCACCTACCTTGACAGTCGCTGCTGGTTGATGGCTACAGGCGCCACAGGCTAACACGGGCCAACACGGTCTGGAGCTGTCTCTGCAGGCACCGTCCTTTGCCTCTGGTCCTTTGCCGGAGTGGTTGCAAAGGGCAGTGGGCTGTCCTAGCACAATGATGGTAATGAGCGCTCTGGACCAATCAAGATTGGGGGTGGGATTACACCTTGGCAACCACCAAAAGGCTCAGGGGTGAGGAGAGAGGGTGGGGCTGGGGGGGGTTGGGTTAAGCGTCCTGCACAGAAGACCACAAGGAAGGGGCTGGGGGCTCAACAGCACCACTCACATGTGCCTGGAAGCTAAAACGGCAAGGTGAGGGGCTATAACACAGGGGTCTAACCCCCGGTGTTGGTGGAAGTTTGAGCAGCCAATCTGGGCTTGTGGCAGGGATGGTAGGTGGAAAATGGTTTGGAAATGGAAATGGAGCTTGGGAGAGGGGTGGGGGGGGGGGGTCGGTGCAAGCGTCCTGCACAGAAGACCACAAGGAAGGGGCTGGGCTCTACAGCACCACTCACCTGCGCCTGGAACCTAAAATGGCGAGGTGAGAGACTATAACACGGGAGTCTAACCCTCAGTTTTGGTGGAAGTTTGAGCAGCCAATCAGGGCTTGGGGGAGGGATGGGAGGTGGAAAAGGGTTTGGAAATGGAAACAGAGCTCACAAGAGGAGTGGGGAGGTTGATGCAAGCATCCTGCACAGAAGACCACAAGGAAGGGGTTTGGGGCTCTACAGCACTACTCACCTGCACCTGGAAGAAGGATGCAAACAGCAGAAAATAACAGAAAAAGAGGGAATGAGGGCAGGGGAGAGGTCACACATGATATCCAGGTACGGTAGAGGCCGTAGAAAAAGGAAAGGCAGAAGAAGGATGCAAACAGCAGAAACAAAGCAGAAAAAAAGAGAAAGCAAGGAGCGCAGAGTGCGGGAAGGGGGACACATACCTTGCAGGGGCCAAGACAACGGAGTGGAGCAGTCCTGGTCCCAGAAGATGGTTTTTCCTTCCTCTGAAGGAAAGGCTAATTAGGGTAGGGGTTGGCGTGGTCGGGTGGGAAACTGGGAAGGGGAGAGGTTGCACAAGAAAGCCAAGTACAGCAGAGGCCGCACAATAAAGAAAGGCAGAGGAAGGATGCAAACAGCAGAAAGGAACATAAAAAAAGAGGGAAAGCGGGTAGGAGAGAAGTTGCATATATGAGCCAGGTATGGCAGAGTCCATATAAAAAGGAAAGGGAGAAGAAGAATGCAAACAGCAGAAAAAAAGGGAAAGCAGGGAGAGCGCAGTGCAGGAAGGGGTGCACTCACCTCGCAGGGGCCAGGACACAAGATGGAGTGGAGCAGTCCTGGTCCCAGAAGATGCTTTTGGCTTCCTCTGAAGGAAAGGCAAATCAGGGGTAGGTGAGGCGGGTCAAGGGCTAGAAAGAGGGAAGATGAGAGGTTGCACAAGAAGGTCAGGTATGGCAGAGGCCATAGAATAAGGAAAGGCACAGGAAGGATGCAAACAGCAGAAAATAACAGAAAAAAGAGGGAAAGAGGGCAGGGGAGAGATCGCATATGAGAGCCAGGTATGACGAGGCCCTAGAAAAAGCTAAGGCAGAAGAAGGATGCAAACAGCAGAAAGGAACAGAAAAAAAAGGGAAAAGGGCAGGGGAGAGGTCTCACATGAGAGCCAGGTACGGCAAAGGTTGTAGAAAAAGGAAAGGCAGAAGACGGATGCAAACAGCAGAAAAGAACAGAAAAAAGAGGGAAAAGGGCAGGGGAGATTTGATTTGATTTGATTTTTGTATTTGTAACGCGCACTTGACAGCCAAAGCCGTATAGAGGCGCAGATGGAACCAGAGGTTAAGCCATAGTTAAACAGAAATCAACAGACAGTGAACTCGTGATAGGATAACAAATGCTCTATTTAAACAGGAAAGTCTTTAGTACTTTCCGGAATTGTGGGAGTGACTGTACAGTTCTTAATTCCAATGGGAGTGAGTTTCATAATCTTGGGCCGAAAACAGCGAATCTTCTGTCTCCCTTTGAGTTATAAATTGAACGAGGGATAGCGAGAAGATGTAGATCAGTGGATCGTAGGGATCTTGGTGGTTGATATACTTGGATCAGGTCTCTCAAGTACTCTGGAGCCGGACCATTGATACATTTCTGTACTAGACATGACACTTTAAATCTGATCCGATCTTTCATGGTCAGCCAATGTAATGCTCGCCGCGAGGATGAGATATGTAGATGTCGGCCAGACTGAAAATGTATCTTACTGACGCATTTTGAGCTTTCTGCAGTCTTAGAATTTGTTTATGAGGAATGCCAAGCAGTTAGTTATTACAATAGTCAAGGTGCCCGTTGACTAGAGCTTAGGCATACTCTTCCCTGGGGATGAAAGGTAGTGCATACCTCAGAAGCCTAAGGATGAAATATACCGCCTTAACCTTTGCTCCAACTTGAGCTCACTCCCCAGGTCGTCTTGCCAAATGCAGCCTAGATTTTTGACCTTGCAGACACATTTCATGTTTGACCCCAGCAGAGTTGGAATGGGTAGCTTCTTGGCAACAGCTAAGAGGTGTTTAGATCCAAATAAAATCACCTGTTTTGGCGGCATTCAGCTGTAAATGGTTATGAGCTATCCAAGTACTAACCTCCTCCAGACATTGTGCCAATTTGCCAAATGAATCCTCAAACTAAGAAACTCTTAGAAAGATCTGGGTCTCGTGTGTGCGTATGAATGGAAATGCAATCTATGACGTCTCAGAAGACCCCTGTGTGACCCCACAAATCAGTCTAATAGCATCTGACAGGACACCTTCCAGTCCAACCTCTGGTATCAATCGGTCAGGAAGGCTCTGAACCAGCACAAAGCATGCTCAGATACCATTCATACTTTTTGTGGTCGATCCAAGAGGATGGTATGATCAACCATGTCAAAAGCCGCAGACAGATCGAGCATCATCAAAAGGGATAGCTCGCTCTGATCCGCAACCTTCAACACCTCATCCTGGATGGCCAGAAGTGCCGTTTCGGTTCCAAACTTGGGTCTAAACCTAGATTGGAATTTGTCCAGAATAGATTCCCTTTCTACAAAGGCCTGGAGTTGACAGGTGACTTTCTTTTCCAATATTTTTGCTGGCCTGGGAAGTCCGCACATGAGAGCCAGGTACGGCATAGGCCGTAGAAAAAGCAAAGGCAGAAGAAGGATGCAAACTGCAGAAAAGAACAGAAAAACGAGGGTAAGAGGGCAGGGCAGAGGTTGCATATGAGAACCAGGTACGGCAGAGTATGTAGAAAAAGGAAAGGCAAAGAAGAATGCAAACAGCAGAAAGAAAGGAAAAGCAGGGAGCGCACAGTGCGGGAAGAGCGGCACTCACCTTTCAGGGGCCAGGGCACATGAATGCCCGATTACGTTTGGAAATCACAATTACTCTCAGTTTCCATGACTTGTCACATTCCTTACATATTGAAGGCACCTTCCAATACAGTTTTCCCATGAACATTTCGGTAATTTTACCATGATTTCTGGTGGGGATATAAGCCCCTCTCTACTCTATCTCATCCTGTGTATCTCTCTGTAAATAGAAGCACCCAAGATACCAGGCAGGAAGATGAGGGAGGGCAGTAAGGAATGAGACGAGTCATGGGCAACATGAGTAATGATGATTATCATATGTAATTGGACATTAGCTCTCACCCCCCTTCCTCGTCACATTCCTTTTGAAGATGTATCAATCAGTACAATGATCTGCCTGCACTGTGACCAAATACTAGTACCCAGAGAAACTGATCTACAGTAATCTTACACTGATTCAATTGTGTACGGAGAGCTAATCTGAAGGATCCTGGATCCAATTGCAGGTGACTCGGAATCACCCATCTCCAGAACGTAACATCTATGTAGGGTCTCGAAGATGCCCAACAGCTATACTGCAAATTTCCTGAAAGACCACTTTTCAGACAAAGAGTTGTCCCTTTTTTAGTCGAAATTTCCTGAAAACATCATGGATACTAGCATATAAGATTGCTGCATCCATGACTGATGCCGTGGAAGTGGGTCCTTTTCATTGCTCTGTCAATCTCATTGTAGTAATACAGGTTTACACTGTGCTGAATACAATCAGCTCTGATGGAAACAGACAAGAGGCTTTTTTTTAGTAAGGCTGCCTGTGTGCTATGTACTGGGCCAAGAATTGGCTACCCAGTAGTAAATAGTATGAAATGGCACTTGATGACAATATCAATGTGCGTGCGACCACAGACCACGGAGAGCGAAAGGACTCGCCTTGTCCTATAGCTGCAGGAGCAGGACTCAAAGTATCAGGATCGCACAAGCAGCCAGTATCCTAGTTTTTACATTTGAACTGATTTGAGCCAGCTGTGCACCATGTTCAACACCTTCAAACCTACAGGACCCTTAGGTGCTGCCTTTGGCAGTCACTCAAACTTGGAACCTCTGCTGCACCTTCTAACCTGCTCAGTGCCGCATAATACCAAGCAGAACACGCCACCTGTTTAGCTCAAACTACCAGCTTGCTTTGGACGACTTTCAACTGCTGCCTGTTTGAACATCGCATCAGACCATCATGATCACAGTTTGAACCACAACTCCAACCACTTGAACATTATGCCACTTGGTGACCTGATCCAGCGGTTACCAACATCCTGAACTGACACAACCTTTTTGCCGACTCTGGTGAACCATCTGCATGGCATCACTCAAACACTGCCTTTGAACCGTACCAAGCACCTGCTTCAAACCGACTTGCGTGGAACCATATGACTCACTGCACCTGAATCTAGTTTGACCTGCATCTACAGCACCTTAAGGCCTGGTTCGACACAGTGGAACCACCTAACATTTGGCTCAGGTACTTTCAACTTGTGGGACCTTAGAGACTGGTTATGTCCCTTTTGCCACTTTTTCCATCAAGATATATCCCTTTAATGAACATTGTTGCATTTCTTCCCTGTTTCCTCCATGTCAAATTATCCAGGGTGCTTGTAGATGGGTTGTCTGCACTGTCTGTCTTCTTGTTTGCAGGTGTGGGTTTTAATAGTTAGTTGTATGATTGATTTGTTTAATAAAATATATATATATTTATTGATTTAAAGAACCTTGGTGTGGCAGTGTGTGGAGCAGTGTGTTAGGTGTCACAGTGTTGGCAGGAGTCCTTTGGAGCTGAGCTGTGTGGTGCAGTCTTTCTACAAGCCCCATTACAGAGCTGCTGCAATATTACTTAACCACCACAGCAGCCCGGAGTGCAGTGAGGTGTGTGGAGCAGTGTGTTAGGTGTTTGGTGGCTGGGGCAGAGGGCCCGAATTCAACGTGCATCTTTGTTGGCGGTGAGCTTATTTATTACATGAAAATGACAAGTGCAATTTGTATCAAACTGTCTGCTGATTGTTGGACTTGTGCTTGACTTTGCTTTGATGGCATTCGGGAGTGTGGGTTTAGGAAACAGACTCATAGCTTGAATCCGTTCTTCAAGTACTCTAACTACTGCCCTTGCTTGATGACCTAGGAGTTTTAAGAGTGTGGATCCTATTGTTTGGGGGACTCATAGCCTCCTCCATTATGTCACTCTTATAAAATATTTCTGTAGAAGCGGTTCATTTGCCAATTCCTGGAGCAATATACTGGGAAAGGTATTTTTGTAAATTGGAATTGCTGAACTAAATGTGTGCATTGGCCTGAGCGGTGTATTCTGGATTTTCGAAAGGTCCATTAACTACAACTTTTATAGATGACCAAGGGAGGGTTCTTGAATCCGAAAAACTGCACAACTACCATAACTTAGATTTTTCTTACCCCCAAGAATATTCATCTAAGAAGACAATCTGAGGTGTTACCTAGGGTGGATTCCTTGCGTCTTGCGCCTATCTCGGCCCTACATTTGGTCCTGGAGTCTCTTCTGAGATTCTATGACAAATTTAAAGGATATTCTTATCACCAATGCGGATAAACTTTCTTTGGTGGAAAGAAACGTACAAAGGTGTATGGACTGCGGTATGAGGGGGAACGGGGCACATTTGATTTTGGAGGGGAAAAATAAAAGGGGTAGTATGTTGCATGATCACTTAATTGGAAGTCTAACTCCTAACAGCCCGACCCCGCTGGTCGAATGTACTTCAAGATTGAGTGTTTCACCAGTCCTTTTTCATTCACCTGATTCTGCTATTAATGTTAGTGCTATGAATATGAATGTGGAGGACCTCATAATTTCTATCATTACTAACCAGCCTGGTAAGAAGAAGAAGAATTCTAGGGAAAAAATCCCAAAATCTCCCAGCACTTAAATTAAATCGATTTAACTCCTCACTTAAATATCTATGAAAGCTCACCAGGAACAATGAAATTAATGATCTTAATACACAGGTCATTGTAGATAATGGGCCAAATCCTGTGAATGTATCTTCATGGGCTGGAAAAGAAGGGTTGAGGGGTGCACCACTACTAGTTTCAGGAATGGTGACACTTTCTGTGAATACCTCCATTACTAATCCAGACCAAGGCAATATGCCTAGTCCTGTAACTATAGATGTTGGCACTGACCCATGTACTAGTAGTTGTGCATGGATAGGAAGGGTACAGGACAGATATAAGACTTTGCTTTCCTTAGATACTTTGCCCTCTACTCCAAGATCTGGACTGAAACATATGAAGGGTTAGCAGTCTGAGATAACCTCCTTTTTGCGATCTATTAATAAGCTGCTAACAGCCAATCTAGAAAATAAAGAAAACCCCAATCAGGAGGGGAATTTAGGGGCAAGCGTGGATAGTAATATCATTTTGGTACCATCTATGGATGGTCGATCCTCAGGGATTGTTGTACAAAGGATTCCACCTGTGGTAGCCCCTATCCCCATGAGGGATTAACAGTGCATGGGGCAGATTCAGACCATTAATGAATTATATCCTTTGAAGATAGTGGGATGCGAATGTAACAGCCAAAGTAATAGATTGAGATTCCTAAACAGAACTATACTGCCGGACTTTTTTTTTTGTTGCACTTGTATAGCACACTAAACCCTTAGGCATCAATGCGCTGTTACATAAATGTTACTCTTATTACATAAGGTTACGGTTTCATACATGTTACTCTCAGTGCTTAGGTTAGAGTTACATTAATGTTACCCTCATTGCTTAAGGTTACATTCCAGTTATGCATTACTCTTTTTGCATAAGGTTACGTGCTGCTTCAAAGAGGTTACTCTTATTGCATAAGATTACGGTTGCATTCATGATATGCTCATTGTTTAGGGTTAGATTACAGTTACTTGTTTCTCTTTACCATACGGTTATGGTAGCTGCTTCATACATGTTACTTCTAATAGCATAAGGTTAATGTTGCACACATCTTCCTCGTCATGTTAGGGTCAATACTTAAAGTGGTGTTCAGTCATAATATTGAGAAAAGAAATGTCGAAAGACAATAATTTCGAAAAAATAATGTAAAAAAAAAAATCGAATTCTTTATTTTTTTATTTATATATTTTTATTGGGGTTTCGCGAGTAAAAAAAAGGTAAAAACAAAAAAAAATAGGGGGTTGGTGGGGAACCTCCCCTTTTCGAATAAAAAACGTAGTGATAAAGAAATTCGATTTTTTTTTCTGACATTATTTTTGCGAAATTATGACTTTCGACATTTTTGTATTCGATATTATCACTATAAACCACTTAAAGTTACATTACAGTTACATGTTACTTGCTTTGCAAATTTTTACGTTTGGTGCATCATACATGTTACTATCATTGCATAAGGTTACGGTTGCATATAAGTTGCTCTCAGTGTTTAGGTTGCAGTTACATTCATGTTACTCTTATTACTTGTGTTATATTACAGTTAAGAGTTATTGGCCCTCATTACAACCCTGGCGTTAAGGGGTTAACGGCGCCGCAAAAGGTGGCGGCGCCGTTAACCCCTTAACGCCTGATTACGAGGTCCCTTTGCGGGTTGGCGATTTTAACACCTACTTTTTGCAGGCGTTAAAATCCAACCCGCAAAGGGACCTTGGTGCTAAGTACGGTGCCGCAATTTGCAGCACCGTACTTAGCGCCTTCCCCATTTCCATTGAGCCCTATGGGGCAAAAATGGGAATGGGGAAGGGCAATGGCGGCATGGGGAATTACCGCCCCGCCAACCTCGGAATGGGGCGGTAATTCCCCATTCCGCCATGGCGGAGTCGGTAAGTTACCGGCATGGACCATGGTGCTATTAGCACCATGGTCCAACGCCAGGGTTGTAATGAGGGCCATTGACTTTGCATATGTTTACGGTTGCTGCTTCGTACATGTTATTCTCATTGTAAAAGGATAAGATTGCATACGCAATGCTCACAGTGTTTAGGTTACAATTACGTTCATGTTGCTCTTATTACTTGAGGTTATATTACAGTTATGCTTTACTCACTTTGCATATGTTTACAGTTGCTGCTTCACACAAGTTACTCTCATTCCAGAAGATTACAGTTGCCTGCATGTTACTCTTAGTGCTTAATAGGTCAGCTTGCAGTTCAAAGTCAGTGTCAGATGGGTTGCCGAAAAAAAGTGTGGGGGGCAAATTAACTCCAAGGGACCACTGACAGGTGGGCATAGAGGTGCACAGATAAAGGAGAGAAAGGCGGGTGCCGTGGGAGAGGAGTGGATCAGTGGAAAAAAAGGTAGCATGACATAGATAATGCTGCTTGTATTACGGGGATAATTAAGGAGGTAGGGATTATCTTGCAGCAGTGAAGGCGTCCAGATGATTGAGCCAGCAGAACAGTCCTTATGTTGAGGGAAAAAATGATCTGACAAAAGCTTATTTGTTCTGAAACATATATATATTTATTCTTTGTGTCCTTTGGGGCAGTATGCTTAAAGTAACTAGATAAGTCAGTGCAATTTGGATAACATCCGTCTTCAGGGCACAGCCGTATCTCATCCTGCCAACATCAAAATTTGAATAACTTATCTCATCAAAATATCTTAGAAGGAGAGTCTTGAAGTGTCAGAGTGGGGTGCGAAGGACTCTTAAGGAGCATTTGTTAATCTGCTTTGTGCGAGTTTCTAACAAGCACATGGAAAATAACCTCTTAATTTGCTAAACTGACAATCACTAGTCACAGAGAGCAAGGTAGTATTTGCCCCATTGGTCGCACAGCCGAGGCCCTAACTGCACTGCTAATCCTGGGAGCGTGGTCTCATCTCAGGAGTGCATTTGGCAGTGATCTTTACAGGTAGCTCCTCTGTGAACTGACAGCACCTGTCCCCTGGTTGTTCACTGCCCAATGTGCACTCCAACGAAGTCCTGTGTCTCATTCTGTGTAGACCTTTGCATCCACGCCCATGGCTCACCAGGATGTAAGGCCCCACCTTCACTGGTCCCTTGTGGAGCAGGTCAGCTGCCGCATGGAATGGTCTCACAGCATGGTCTGCAGCTAGAGCACTGACCCCTGTAGTTGCACCATTTGTAGTGTTTGCACCAGTGGTCACACATCAGAGGCCCTTACTGCACTGCTAACCCCAGGTGCCTGGTATCACCTCAGGAGTGAATTCGGTGGGTGATCTTTACTGGAGCCTCCACTGTGATTTGACAGCACCTGTCCCCTAGTCATCCGCTGCACACAGTGCAAGCCAATGGAGTCCTCCATCTCACTCTGACCAGCCTTTTGCATCCATCGCGGTCCTTTGAATCACCATTTGTATAGGTAAAGAACACAACATGACATATTGGAATCATGACTTCGGTTCAGGTTGACAACGAATATTTATGATTGTCTCCTTACTCAGGTATCGAAATTAAGACTTCGCCAGCACCCCATCCTGCCCCTGCTACTGCTTATTGGTGTGAATGGCTGCAACACCAATCCCAATCTGTGACAGCCCAGATGCATGCCGCTAGTGGCTAGGTTTAGCGTCATCTTTAAAAGGATTCCTCTACTGAGGTCCTCAAAGTCAGAGGATATCGATTCTATATCTCTCCCACTAATATCAAATAGACGTATGATTTCCCATTTCCACTCGGAAATAATCTCAACTATCGTATGGGATCAACGCCCTCAGTTGCAGATTTTGGGTTTTGAGCTACCTGATGTGAAAACTGTAGAGGAACCAAAGGCTTTTTTATTGACTCCTTTGGAAGGCGAGACCAGGATACCGGAATCTATGCAGTCTAATACTAATTATGCTAATCCCACACTTACCACTGTAGCTCAGATCTCCAATATATTCAAAGAAGGTCAGGATTGGACTTGGATTGAGTCAGCATTAAAATCCTTTGCCAGTTTAAGGCAGGTACTGACTCACCCCTAACCTTACCTCTATCAGTGTGTTCTCATGGAATGTGTGTGGGCATGCTAATTTGAAACGCATGATTAACAATTCGGATTTTATGAGAACGGCCAATATACTTATGTTCCGGGAAACAATGGCAATGACTAATTTTGATCTAGATGAATATTTGACTTATGCCTCTCCAGCCACTCGAGCCGACATGGGTCGACCGAGTGGAATATTGGCTATAGCCATAGATGTAATATTGAACCTCGAATTTTGGCTGTATCACTAATACAAATACCACTTATTCAAGCTACTGCTGGTAAATATATGCTTGAATCCAGTTGGACAAATCATGGTATGTTTACATCTGGACTAGTGTGAGATGTTTGAGGCTTGGTTATTGGAGGGACATGAACATGCTATAATTCTATAATTGTAGGAGGTGATTTTAATTCAAACTCTGCAGAGGGGTTGAGGATGAATTCTTCTTATGTGATTCCACATGCTACCCAGACTAGTGTTTCTAGGGGTGTCTGAGTGGGACGCCTTTTTGGCCGACTGGGAATTGGCACAAATGGAGGTGAGGTCTGTGATGCTGGAAATGCATTGGAGGGACAGGGCCTACCTGTCCTTGTCCTGTAGTCCTTTTTCATTTGTGTTCTGTATTATTTTCTGCCCAGGAGTCCATGTGGGAGTCCTGGCAGTGCAGCTCTTCCTGTTTTTGGTTTGGTGTACAGACCTATGGGATACCCATATGGCACCCATGGGTGGGGGTACAACCCTGTGCCCCGAGTGTATGCTTTTGGGCACCTGTGTGTGGCCCACAGAGAAGGGTATGGGCTGGTGGCAGCTCCATGCTGAATTTGACAGGTGCTCTGAGTATGCTCCATTTTGGGATACCCAGGACCTGCCATTGGAATCAGTTGATTCCTGATAGGAAACAAGATGGCCCCTGTGGCCTCTTGCTTTCTATTGCCTGTTACCTTATTTCCCAAAGTCCTGGGAAGCCCTGACTCTGTCCCTTTCCCCTGACTGGCTGTTGGGTGGAAGTTCCATATATGGTGTTGTTGTGAAGTCCAGGCCAGACTGGCTGGAGTCTTCCCAGTGACTGTATGTTGTGGGTACACCCTGTGGGTGGGACCTGGGTGAATGGAGTGTATGACCAATATGCACTTCTTGTTGTGGATGTCTGGTTTCTGGTGTTTGACACGATGACTGAGACAGCCCTGCCCGAAACTGGTATGAATGCTGTGTGTAGTGTTGAATGGCTGGGTACTTGTCCCAAAACACATTCCTTGTTGTGAGTGTCTGAGAGGGAGGAGTATAGCCTGAATGCATTGTATGCCTGATTTGCTGACTGACTGCATGAATGCCCTTCTGTATGATTGGCTGCTGAGTGTGACCCAGCAGTGTGGATGAGAGACAGAATAGTATATTTGGGGACCTCTCACCACTGGAAATTGTTCAGAAGCTGAAGTTGAAACTGATGCTTAATCTCGAAGCCGAGCCTGAAGAAGAAGGTTGACTGCTGTCTCCCTTTGCCGAAATCCAAAAGCCGAAAGCTGTCGAGACTGATCCAAGAGAGGACCTGGTTGGGCACCCTCTTCCCATGCTCCGAGAGACCATCGAGCACCGTTAACCTTCGCTGAAGCACCCTGGAAGTCAGACCCTCGAAAGGCTGCCGACCAGAGACTGGGACCGCCGAAGAGAATGAAGATCAGCACCGGACATTCCGTCCACCGTTGTCGACCAGGGTTCGCAGGTTTGCATAACTGCTGGAGACCCGTTGAAGCCGTGTTGCCCAGTAGAGGGGACTGCAGGACGCTGCGCTGCCGACGACTGGAGCTGCATGCTCCTTTGCCTAAGACTTTTGATTCACGGACGCGCTCGTCCGCACTGCCGCCCGCCTTATCCCGCTGGAGAAGGCCAGGCCCTCGAAGCACCGAGGAGCATCTGCCAGTGGGTTTCCCGCCACCCAATGACCATAGAGACACCGGACGACTCGACGCCCTTGCTGGCCCACAGTTCTTCATAAACTCTTTGTGGTCCTGAACTATCGTCATCGAGGTGCCCCGCACGCCTCTTCCTTGCAGGTAGCCTTCGCTTCGTCGATTGCGAGCAGCGCTGGGACTGAAGCTGCCACTTCCACGCCAAGTTCACTTTCTTCATGAGATCTCGACGATCCGTGGCTCCTGCTTTAAAGAGAGCCGCTCAATTAGGATCCGTCGTCGAACTGTGCTATTCCAGGTACATTGGGGTGGTAGAAACATTATAGAAGGAAATAAGACTTATAGAGCACTCTATGGACTGTGCTTGTGAGATATCTTTATTTTACAGGTTGCCCAGTTGGGGGATCACCACACAGAACTGTGTCTAGTGGTAGGGGCCAGTATTCTCCAATTGTTCTAACCAACTGCTTTTCCTCCTATGTGTATTGTTGGTGACCTTTATTAAGTGATCTGTGTGACATTTAACCAGAGTATAGTTGATGCACTTTAATGAGATCTGATAATAATTGTGGTACCACATTAAAACTGTATATATTTTCCATTGTAGATTTTCTGAGCACAAAGTGAGTTATTGTGATTGTGTACATAACCTTGAACTTAATTACATAAAGACTGTGTTTTAACTAATACAGTGTGTGGACATTCCTTTGTGGGGGCTTGGGGACTACACTGTACTTAAGAACCAGCCTGCATCACCTCCTGAGAAGCTAGGCCTTGATTGCTCGACCAGCGCTACCCTATAGAGAATCTTGGCTGGGGTCCTCTGTGCCTCTGCTCTGCCATATAGAGAGCAGAAGTACAGACACCCCCCTCCATTCTTTACACTGGTGGCAGCGGTGTGGTGCTTATGGTTTTAAGAATCAGTGTATGACTGTGCCACTTACAAAATATCTGCACTTTGTTAAATTGAGGTTTAATTGTGTACAAGATAACTGCATTTCAAGCAAATGGTAAATTGACTAGGATGAGCTTAGAGGCTCTCCAGAGTGCTTGTGAATCCAGGGAGTTAGATTTTGTGGATAAGTCTAGGGCTGAGCTGATAGCTGCCCCTGTGGACTACCAGACTGATGGTGAAACTCTTGAAGGGGGGATGCAACCAATGAGGACTCTGCCCCTGGGGTTTTTGCTGAATCTGACTCTGGGAATGCCACCATTCCTGCTGCCTCTGTTCCAAACCCCAGCACTGCTCTTCAGGGAGAAGCCCTGAAGATTGAACTTTTAAAATTGGAGCTACAACGGGAACAGTTAGCCTTTCAATACAAAAAGTTGGAAACAGAAGCTGAGTTGAAGAAAGAGGAGTTGGCACAGCAAGTGATACTCAAAGGTAGGCACACTGAGCACCAGAGAATCCAGCTCGAGAAAGCTAGAGTGGAGACTTCAGCTAAACCAGTTGAGAGTGGCAGGTCCCCAGCCACCAAGTTGATGAAAGATTTGGTTGGCGTGTTTGTGGAGGGTTCAGATATCCTCCAATGGATTGACGCGTTGGCTTGTGCAATTCATGATTGATGTTGATAAGAGAGATTGGGCTAAGTGTTTGTTAAGCAGAGTGCCTCAGACTGGATATGACTGTATTCTGAAACAGAGTGTGGAAGAAAGGGGTCAGTATGAGTGCATGAAGTCTGCTTTGATTGCCAAGTCTGGCAAGACACCTACCCAATACCTTAAAAGGTTCAGGGATTTTAAGAAAAGACAGAATGTGTCTTGGGTTGACTGGGTGAGTGCTGCGCACATGAACATGATGGGGTGGATTGATGGTTACAGGGTGAAAACTTTTGTTGAATTGTCCCACCTGTTGTTTTTTGAGCATTTTTCTGAAGCCTGTTCACCAGAGCTGCGTCAGTATGTTGCTGACCAGAACATTTTGGATCCCTTTAAGCTGCCAGGGTGGCTGACAAGTGGGTCTCCCACCGGGTGTCGCCTAAGAACTCCAGTGGGAAGGACAAGGACAAAGAAAAGGGCACTTCTCAGAAAGCTGAGCAGTCCCAGAAGCAATCACAGTCGGGTAAACCAAAACCTTCCTCTCCTAAAACCCAAAAATCTAGTGGGGGTAAGTCATCTGTGGGTGGGAATAAGAGTAGTGGTACACCTGCTGGAAAGCAGGCTCCCAGTGGTTCCATTACCGTACCCAGCATTCCTGGAACCTGTTGGGAATGTGGGGCTCTGGATCACAAGAAAGGTGACTCCAAGTGTAAAGGTAAGGCACTTGGAGTACAAGCTGTCAGCCTGAGCTACCCTTACCCCATGTCTGAGGTGGAGGCCACCGTCCTCCCCTCCTCTACAGGGATCACCTTTGGTGCTCCTGTAGAGATTTCCTTAGTGTCCCTTGGGGCCTGGGACCAGTACGCAGAAGTACTGGTGACTATCCCACAGAACACCCGTAGGTTTTTGAGAAGTGTCCTCTTGAATGGGCAGCCTTCTACTGGCTTGAGAGACACTGGGGCAAGCATGACAGTGGTGGACAGGGTCCTGCTCAAGCCAGAGGACTATGTAGGTGCTCCTCTGAGAACCACCAGGTTAGCTGGTGGGCCTCTCAAATTATCGCCTATAGCCTTAGTCACATTCATGATTGGCGACAAGACAGCAAAGCTTCCTGTCATGGTTCGGGACAATGTCCCTGCTAACATTCTGTTAGGAAATGATCTAGTAGAGTTGGGGTTGATCTTGGATGGTCTCCCCATGACTGCGGCTGCAGTCACTAGGTCACAGGTGACACAGGGTCTGGCTGTGAGTCAGGTACCCGAAGCAAAGGCGAGGCCTAAGGCAAGAAGACGGAAGACCAAGAAGGCCACCTCTTTGAATGGGGCTCCTTCTCTTCCTGCTGTTCCTACAGCACCCATTGGGATCCATGCTGTGGACGGGCTGAGTCCAGTGGAAAACCCAAACTCAACTCCTGAGGGAGAAGAGACAGATGACTCTCCTGTGGGAGAGGTTCTCAACCCGGAGGATCATCCCGACCTTCGATGCTTGTTAGCTGAAGGGGGACCCTCCCGGGCGGACTTCTGTAAGGGACAGAGAGAGTGCCACTCTCTCGAGGGGCTAAGGAAACAGGCCCTATCCCAGGCAAAAGGAGAAGTGCCTAGGACCTTCCACTCTATTGGGAGGGTGAGCTCCTTGTTAGTGAGCCCACTAAGCCTGAGCCTGATGCCCTCAAGAGGTTGGTGGTACTCAAAGTTTACAGGCCCTTCCTGCTGCAGTTGGTGCATGAGGTGCCCTTAGCTGATCATCCTGGTACCAAGAAAACTAAGCAGAGGCTCTCTGCCCATTTCTACTGGGCCCGGATGGGAGTAGAAGTGTGGTCCCACTGCAGGACCAGTCCAACTTGTCAGTTGTCTGGCAAGACTGGAGGCAGTGTCATTGCCCCACTGCAACCATTGTCAGTGGTGGCACACTGTTTGAGAGGGTGGGCATCGAAATTGTTGGTCCCCTTGACCCTCACACTTCAGGTGGACATCGGTTCATCCTGGTCTTGGTTGATCATGCCACCAGGTACCCTGAGGCTATACCCCTTCGGACTGTTACTGCCAAGGTGGTTGCCAGGGCTCTCCTGGGCATTGTTACCCATGTTGGATTCTCTAAGGAGGTTGTCTCTGACAGTGGATCCGACTTCATGTCTAGTTAAATGAAAAATATGTGGAAAGAGTGTGGGGTAACCTACAAGTTCTCCACCTCTTACCATCCCCAGACCAATGGTCTGGTTGAGAGATTTAATAAAAATCTCAAGGGGATGCTAGGCGCTTTAGAAGAGCCCCTAAGGAGGAAGTGGGATCTCCTCCTGCCATGCCTGCTGTTCGCTTACAGAGAGGTACCTCAAGAGGGTCTCGGTTTCAGCCCCTTTGAGTTATTCTTTGGACATCCCATGTGGGGGCCTCTTGCCTTGATCAGAGAAGGTTGGGAGGCTACCCCTCCAGGTCCCACCAAGCCAGTGGGGGACTATGTGTTAGGCCTCAGACGGAGGATGACACAGATGATGGGTCAGGCAACAGTAAATCTCAAGGCTAGCCAGGAAGTGAACAAGTACTGGCATGACCTTAAAGCTTTGCAAGTGGATTGGACTCCGGGACAGGAAATTCTTACGATGGAGCCTAACAAGCCGAGAGCTTTGGCAGACAAGTGGACTGGACCCTTCAGGATCATCTCCAAGATGGCAAAGTCAATTATCTGGTTGACATGGGAGTCCATGGGGTAGCCCCTCAGGTATTCCATGTTAACAGGCTCAAGCCTTCCCACAGGTGAGCATAAGTCTCATATCTCTTGCTAGCTTCAGAGCAAGAAGAGGATGAAAGTGAGCCCCTTCCTGATTTGCTGCATAGCAACCCTCAGGATGGCTCAGTGGAGGGAGTGTGAAACATATATATATTTATTCTTTGTGTCCTTTGGGGCAGTATGCTTAAAGTAACTAGATAAGTCAGTGCAATTTGGATAACATCCGTCTTCAGGGCACAGCCGTATCTCATCCTGCCAACATCAAAATTTGAATAACTTATCTCATCAAAATATCTTAGAAGGAGAGTCTTGAAGTGTCAGAGTGGGGTGCGAAGGACTCTTAAGGAGCATTTGTTAATCTGCTTTGTGCGAGTTTCTAACAAGCACATGGAAAATAACCTCTTAATTTGCTAAACTGACAATCACTAGTCACAGAGAGCAAGGTAGTATTTGCCCCATTGGTCGCACAGCCGAGGCCCTAACTGCACTGCTAATCCTGGGAGCGTGGTCTCATCTCAGGAGTGCATTTGGCAGTGATCTTTACAGGTCTGACAACAGAGTAACAAAGGGCCTGCAGGGCTTTGCTCCGGCAGTATGCCTCTCTGTTTTCACTGACACCAGACCTTACACCGTGCTGTATGCACGAAATTGAGACTGGTGACAGTGTGCCTGTCAAAATCAGATGCTACCGTATGTCAGATACCGTTAAGAACCACATCCAGGCTGAGGTCGCCAAGGTGTCGGATCTGGGTGTTATTGAACCCTCAACCAGTCCCTGGTCCAGTCCAGTGGTCCTTGTCCCCAAGGCAAGTTCCCAGGCAGGTACCAAGGATTGGAGATACTGTGTGGACTACCGAGGAGTCAATGCCGTCACCAAAACTGACACACACCCATTGCCCACGGCTGATGAGCTCGTGGACACCATAGGTGCTGCCAAATTTGTGAGCACCTTTGACCTTACCTCAGGCTATTGGCAAATAGCTGTGACGGACCATTCCAAGGAAAAGACGCCGTTCTCAACACCCGAGGGACTCTATGTCACGATCCCTACCCCCAACCTTCATAGGCAAGTCAGCCTACCCATTGGACCCAGGTTAGGGTCTCCTATTATGGCCCCAAAGGCCTTGCCATCTCACCAAAGACACTCCTGGAGTCAGTCCTGGCGCCAGGCTCATACTCAATGTGAAGGTAACATGGGAGCCTGGACTTTGTAATGGGCTTGGCCCAACATGGAGGCTTCCACATAGCTCAATTCCAAGAACTGAGCTATGTGGTCTAGTGTTTTGGGTGTGGTCGGGCCTTGGGATACCTGAGGCTATATAAGCCACACCCAAACAGAGGAACAAGCTTCGCATTACTCTGCGGTTAGCAGCGTGATGCTCACAGTGTTCAGCTCGGTCTCCTGAGTTCCTTACCTGCCTTCCTGGAGCTTCGTATCTGAAAGAACAACAAGAACATCTTTAGTACGACACTTACCCGTGAGTAGCATCCTGTTCGCCATCCATCACTCACCCGGTCCAGTGAACACAGCATCTCCGCGCTGCATCCATCTCCTGATCGCCGCAACCTGGAAATAAGGGAACGAAAACAACATTAGTAAGCGTTTTCATATTTCAATTCAGAAAGCAGCAAGAACCATCAAAGGCTTACCTGAATTCGAGCCGCTCTTGGTCAGCACCCATTCCGGAACCTCACACCGACCTACAAAAGAGAGGAAACACAGATTAGCACATGAAAAGTCAAGAAGGTGCCGCGCATCGCACATTCACTCACCTCTTAGTGCTCTCTCACTCAGCATCCATTCTGGGACATTACAGCGGCCTACAAGAAAGAGGGCAGACACAGGTTAGCGCAAGATGAATAGCACCCCACATTGCACATTCACTCACTGCCTCGTGTTCAATCCCAATCAGCACGACAATAATCTCTTCCTGCACCTAGGGGAAGAAACAGAGACATTATCAAGGGACAGGAGAAAGACAGAAGGACAGATTATCAAGACTGTAAAAACAGTGCACTTACCTTAACAAACTGGAGTCACAGCAGGTCTGGATTCGAACAGGGCCTGCACCAGTGAAGCAACTAGGTTGCGACGTGCCCACACCAGCTATGCGCCCCTGCACCGAGAAGCAGGACGGAGAGCGCATCATTAAAAAAAGCAAGGTGAGGAGAAGGCTTAAGGGGAAGTTTTGGTCCTCAAGGGAGGTGGGAGCCAAGCAGCAAGAGACAATAGGGTTTTAAATCCGATATTCCTGTATTGCAGGACCAATCCTCGGCCAAACAAATTCCAAGGGAGGGGTTTGTGAGTGCGAGTGGTCCAACCAGGGCTGAGTGTTATCCCTGTGGATATCAGGTGAGAGTTACACTCTACCAGTTTATGGTCATGCCTTTTGGGTTGAAGAATGCCCCTGCCACCTTCGAGAGATTGGTCAATCATGCACTCAGTGGGCTGGAGGCCTTTTGTGTGGCCTACTTAGATGACATTGCCCTCTACAGTTCCACCTGGGAAGATCATTTGGCACATCTGGATAAGGTGTTGCAGGCCTTGAAAAGGGCTAACCTCACTATCAAGGCCACCAAGTGCCAGATAGCTCAGGGGAAAGTCACGTATCTTGGTCATGAGGTAGGAGGGGGTCAAATCCAACCTCTCCCCAGTAAAGTACAGGATGTACATGACTGGTACACTCCCACTAGTCAAACCCAGGTGAGAGCCTTTTTGGGCCTCACTGGGTATTATCGCAATTTCATGGCGGACTATGGAACCATAGCTGCACCACTGTCAGCTCTGACTTCACCCAAACAGCCTAGGAAGGTTAATTGGACTGAAGACTGTCAGACGGCCTTTATTGGCTTGAAAGAAAGTCTGTGTAGGGCACCTGCGTTGTGTGTGCCTAACTACAGCAAACCCTTTATTTTCCAGACGGATGTCTGCAACACTCGAATTGGAGCTGTCTTGTCCCAGTTAGATGACAAAGGGAGGGAACACCCGATCATATTCATCAGTGGACAACTCAAGGGTAGAGAACTTAGGTGGGCTACTGTTGAAAATTAGTGTTTCTGTATAGTTTGGAGCCTTTGGCGTTTTAGGGCCTACCTTACGGAATCTACCTTCAAGGTCCAGACAGATCATAAGCTCCTAAAGTGGCTTATGCTGATGAAGGGTGAGAACCTAAAACTGCTCAGGTGGTCCATTAGCCTGCAAGGGCTAGACTTCACCGTAGAACATAGATCAGGGAACAGTCACGATAATGCAGATTGCCTTTCCAGAAGGTATGTTGACCGTCTGGATGAGGGTGTCTATCTCGTGGGAGATTAGGCACCCTAACCTCAGTCTGGGGGGGCGACTGTGATGCTGGAAATGTATTGGAGGGACAGGGCCTCCCTGTCCTTGTCCTGTAGTCCTTTGTCATTTGTGTTCTGTATTATTTTCTGCCCAGGAGTCCATGTGGGACTCATGGCAGTGTAGCTCATCCTGTTTTTGGTTTTGTATAGAGACCCATGGGATACCCTTATGGCACCCATGGGTGGGTGTACAACCCTGTACCCCTAGTGTATGTATTTGGGCACCCGTGTGTGGCCCACAGGACAGGGTATGGGCTGGTGGCATCTCCATGCTGAATTTGACAGGTGCTCTGAGGATCCTCCATTTTGGGATAACCAGGCCCTGCCATTGGAATCAGTTGATTCCTGATAGGAAACACGATGGCCCCTGTTGCCTCTTACTTTCTATTGCCTGTTACCTTGTTTTCCCAAAGTCCTGGGAAGCCCTGACTCTGTCCCTTGCCCCTGACTGGCTGTTGGGTGGAAGTTCCATATATGGTGTTGTTGTGACTGGCTGGAGCCTTCCCAGTGACTGTATGTTTTGGGTACACCCTGTGGGTGGGACCTGGGTGAATGGAGTGTGTGACCAATATGCACTTCTTGTTGTGGATGTCTGGTTTCTGGTGTTTGACACAATGACTGAGACAGCCCTGCCCGAAACTGGTATGAATGAAGTGTGTAGTGTTGAATGGCTGGGTACTTGTCCCAATACACGTTCCTTGTTGTGAGTGTCTGAGAGGGAGGAGTATGGTCTGAATGCACTGTATGCCTGATTGGCTTACTGACTGCATGAATGCCCTTCTTTATGATTGGCTGCTGAGTGTGACCCAGCAGTGTGGATGGGCGACAGAATAGTATATCTGGGGACCTCTCACCACTGGAAATTATTCAGAAGCTGAAGTTGAAATTGATGTTTAATCACGAAGCCGAGCCTGAAGAAGGTTGACTGCTGTCTCCCTTTTCCAAAATCCAAAAGCCGAAAGCGGCCGAGACTGATCCAAGAGAAGACCTGGTTAGGCGCCCTATTCCTGTGCCACGAGGGACCATCGAGCACCGCTAACCTTTGCCGAAGCGCCCTGGAAGTCAGACCCTCGAAAGGCTGCCGACCAGAGACTGGGACCGCCGAGGAGAACGAAGATCAGCACCGGACATTCCGTCCACCGTCGTCGACCAGGGTTCGATGGAGGCCCGTCGAAGCAATGTTGCCCAGAAGAGGGGACTGCTGGGCGCCATGCTGCCGACAACCGGAGCCGCACGCTCCTTTGCCTAAGACTTTTGATACACGGACATGCTCGTCCGCACCGCCGCCCGCCTTATCCCGCCGGAGAAGGCCAGTCCGTCAACGCGCCCCGGAGCATCCGCCAGTGGGTTTCCCACTACCCAACCACCGTAAAGGCACCGGACGACTCGTCGCCCTTGCTGGGCCACAGTTATTCATAAACTCTTTGCGGTCCTGAACTATTATCATCGAGGTGCCCCCCACACCTCTTCCTTGCAGGACGCCTTCGCTTCGTCGATGACGAGCACCGCTGGGACTAAAGCTGCCGCCTCGATGCCAAGTTCACTTACTTCGTGGGATTTCACCAATACGTGGCTCCTGCTTTAAAGGGAGCCGCTCAAGAAGGATCCGTCAACGACCCGTCGTCGAACTCTTCTATTCCAGGTACATTGGGGTGGTAGAAACATTATAGAAGGAAATAAGACTTATAGAACAATATATGGACTGGGCTTGTGAGATATCTTTACTTTACAGGTTGCCCACGTGGGCGATCTCCACACAGAATTGTGTCTAGTGGTAGGGGCCAGTATTCTGCCAATTGTTCTAACCAACTGCTTTTCCTCCTATGTCTATTGTTGGTGACCTTTATTAAGTGATCTGTGTGACATTTAACCAGAGTATAGTTGATGCACTTTAATGAGATCTGATAATAATTGTGGGACCACTTTAGAACTGTATATATTTGCCATTGTAGATTTTTTGAGCACAAAGAGAGTTATTGTGATTGTGTACATAACCTTCAACTTAATTATATGAAGACTGTGTTTTAACTAATACAGTGTGTGGACATTCCTGTGTGGGGGCTGGGGACTACAATGTACCTAAGAACCAGCCTGCATCACCTCCTGAGAAGCTAGGACTTCAATGCTCGACCAGCGCTACCCTATAGAGAATCTTGGCTGGGGTCCTCTGTGCCTCTCCTCTGCCATATAGAGAGCACAAGTACAGACACCCCCTTCCAGTCTTTACAACGTGCAATCATGCTGCACCCATATTTGCATGGCACAGAGGTTCGGCATGTTTGTGGATTGATTATTTCTATGTGTCCTTTCAATTAGTATCTTAATGTGGGCCCTTGAGAATATATATGATCATGCAGGAGATCATCTTGCTCTAATGTTCACAATACATTTTGACCATTTTGAGTTGAATTCGGATTCAGCATATTTTGCTAATCATATAGGTGGTCTCACTTTGAGATGGAACGATAGAAGGCGTAAAATGTTTACAGGTGTCTTGCTGGTTGCAGTGGAGAAATGGGGTTGGCTGACAGAGACGCACAGGACAACACATGGGAGGGCTGAAGAGCTGCACATGGTCAATATGGAATATCTAAAATGTATCATTTCCAACTATGATGGGAGCAAAATGAAGATACTTACCCACCAGCATGATGAAAGAATTGTAACATCTAAGAGGGAAAAGCAAAATAGCATAAGACATCTCAAACGGTGGGGGTTGCCTTTCAATGAGTATCTGATTAATAAAAAGGCCATTTGTCAACGGCATAAGAATTTTCTAAAATCAGTGAAAATCGATTTGTACAGGAATGACAATCAAACTATACTGAAGCATCTAGTTTCAGAAACCAACTGGATTGAGTATCTTAAGAACAAGCATCAATTACCTGATGTGTTTAGAGGTTCTCAGGACCCTACTGAGGACCCAATAGTGTTTGGTAAATGTTCATGGAAAGAAGAAGACCTTACTTGGACCATTACCAAACTAAAACCTTTGATGACCCCAGGCTCGGAAGGTTTGTCACCTTTTATGCTAAGGAATGCTCCTATTTTCTGTAAAAAGCTTTTAAAAGCATGTTTTGATCAAATTTATGAGTCACAGATTATTGCTCCATCCTGGTACCAATCAATTGTCATTCTTATCTTGATACAGCAAATCCAAACAACTATAGACCCATCGCCCTAACTGATGCCATAAATAAGATGTTTGCGCTACTCTTACTGAAAGACCTTAATGTAGTTATGCGACAATCTGCATTTCTTTCTAGTTCACAAGTAGGGTTTAGACAATATACGGGCATGCCCCACAATGCTAAAATGTTGGCTCATTTGTTGGATGTGTCAAGAATAAGGGTACTGTACCATCTATATGGCCTAATTGGATATGTCCAGTACATTTGCCTGCATAGCGCGCTCTGTTCTGTGGACAAAACCTTTGAAGTCTAAAGTCCCCTTAAAGTTGATTCAGCTTGTTGCACTTTTACATAAACATTCCACCATGAAGATCCACTTGACTGGGGATGGTGCCATGTCCAAACCTGTTCTTTCGGAACTTGGCCTAAGGCAGGGCTGTATATTGGCATCAACCCTTTTTAATGCGTATGTGAGCTACATAGAACATCTGTGGGGAGCTAATGACAACTTCTCTGTGAGGTTAGCACACTTGAGGCTGCACTGGTTTGCATTCGCAGATGACCTGAATCTCTTAGACTGGAAGCCCCTGGGGTTACAGCATAAATTGGATATGTTTAACCAATATGCGGCTAATAATAATCTGCAGGCAAATGGGACCAAGTCCAAAGTCATGATATACTCGAGAAATACTAATCAAAAAACTGTTTTTGTGGTCTTTGGGAGGCAAGAGACTGGAACGGATACCCTCTGTAAGATACTTGTGGTATAATCTTGTTAACACTTCCTCAATTCTAATGTGGAAGGCCTCTTTGAAAGCAAAGCTTGGTCCATACATTTCCTATATGAAACGTTTATTCTCAGAATTGCGTACATTCTCCATCATACCTATTCTGCACCATTATCATTTGAAGATAGAGACAGTTTTGTTTTATGGGATGATACGTGTAACACTGATTTGGGTGATTATTTGAATTCCTTACAAGGCCAATTGTGGAAAAGGGTTTTGGGATCGGCTCTCTCAGTACCAAATTGTTATTCGTCCTGAATTGCCCTTGGTTTCTCTACAGGCACGCTGTCAGTGGAGGCCGTTGATGAACTATAAATAAATGTGCCAAACTCCAGCGAATTTGCTCTATAGTATTTTAATAAAATAGTGAAGAATTGCTCTGTGCACTCATTAAATATTTTTTACTTGAAAATGGAGGAGCTGCTGGTGGATATAGGTTCATCAAAAGAAGAATTGATAAATCACGTGGGAAAAGCAAAGTGTAAACTCTTAAGACAAGATTGGACTTGGACACTTGAATCGCTGAATACTTACTCTTTGTATTCTGAGTATGCAACATTCCCTCACAAAAGAGATCAACTTTCGACTTATTTATTTCATTTTCCTTGCACCAAACTACGTACTGTATATATACGTTTTAGACTCAATTAGCTTTTTACGAGAGAACAGACCAAAAACTGGTTGAGTAATGAAGCACATGAACACTTTTTGGGCTCCACAATTTCAGTGTGGAGGCTGATCCTTATTTTGGTACCATTTAATGGGTGACCTCAGAGGACAAATTTCACAGGAGATTCCTCATAGCATATGGGGGCTTCTGTCCTTAGGCATGGGGTGTATGGGACTGCTGCCATTTATGGATTGTACTCATTGCCAGAACTAAGACTCCTCGCGCTTGATCACGAGCTGCCACTTTGGCAGCCGCGCACGCGAATGGAAGAAGAACTAGTTTCTCCAATCCCAAGCATGCGGGCGCACACCAGCGCTCCCTGTATATGTATATACACTTTCTCACTGCGCATGAACGCCAGCGGCTAGATTATCCCACGGCACCCGCACATGGGATCGTGGTGGCGCTTCTGCATAGGAACTGATTCCTCGCGTTGCACCACGAGCCGACACATACAGCCGCGCAGGCGAACGGAACCAGACCTAGTGCAGACAATAGGGCGCACACCAGTGTTCTGACTGCCGGCACACGACCACTTAATAGACTGTGCGAGACAATGTAGGATGTCATCCCAATGCTCCCATTACGACCCACTTGTGAATGTAGTACTACGAGGTCCCGTGTGGGCATTTCTCTTAAAAAACGCCTGGTTAATATCTTGCAGGACTCGAGATACACATGACCTAAGCCAAATAACTTCCTAAGACCCAGCTGACAGCGCCTATATACAAGGTAATTACCAGCAGCCAACAGATGTGTCTATATAGCCAAAATAGCCAATCAACTGCTCTTTTTAACAAAAAACTAGCCATTTAATTGGTTAAAAGCATTAGAAAGCATTCGAGAATAAGACTGAAAAATACAATCACTGTGACCTCAAGACCTATAACCCAACCCGGTTTTATTTGTCTTAGGTAAATAGGATGAAGGTGCCTGCAACCTTCCCCAACCCTTGATCTCATTGAGACAAGCCAAAATCACGAACCTGAAGAAGATGATCAATATATTTCATCGAAACCGGTCGACCATTTTATAACTAAGGATATCCCAGAAACCAACCCGGGATAACCCATGAACTAAACCATACAAACTCTCTACTATGGATGAAGTTCAGTGTTTTTAAATCTCTTCTATGAATATTCTATCGTTCTTAAAGAGTCATCAAGTGATCTACAACTTGGGGACCACACACTTCTTATGAAAGTCAATAAAAGAAAAAATAGTTCCTCTCTGAAATGTGGCCCCAAGTTCTTTTGAAACAACAATATCATCTCTGAAATGGGCAGCAGTCCCATACACCCCATGCCTAAGGACAGAAGCCCCCATATGCTATGAGGAATCTCCTGTGAAATTTGTCCTCTGAGGTCACCCATTAAATGGTACCAAAATATGGATCAGCCTCCACACTGAAATTGTGGAGGCCAAAAAGTGTTCATATGTGTTAAAACATTGTTTCAAATAAAACTTCGGGAAAAACTTTGAAGTTAAATTCATCGCCATCCTGAATGTGATCCAGTAAGTAATGAAGCAGACATCACGATGACCTGCGGTATTTGTAAATGTTTGGATATTGTGGAAATTTTACGCCATTGGGTCATGGACCGTCCGGACCTTGTGGTGAACAGGAATAGGTTGTTTCATAAAGATAGGGACTGTTTTGGAACAAACTTTCCCAGGAAACTGTTTTGTTCCAGGCTGATGTGGGGGGAAAACGTTTCTTTAATTACTGCTTTATGCCATTTTATTAGTGATATTGAAACTGTACTTAGTGATTCTCTTTTTAACCTGCTTTCTCCTTTTAGGTATTCAGAAGTCTTCTTTTAATGTCTGTAATAGTTATGTTTTTTGATATTTTGTGTAAGGTTCATTTTAAACCATATCACAATAAAAAAAAAAAAAAAATCTTTATTGGTTCTTTTATTTTGGCACTTGTGTACTAATATTGCTTGGGTTGTTACTGTTTCACATTCACACCCCTTCTAAGAGTATAGCGTTCCCTCGGCACACATTACCACACAAGGTGAAGGAGGTATATCTCTTGGCTGTGCCAGCTTTACCTTTAATATTGGGATCACTGTTGGTTTGTAGAAGTGTGGGCAATGAGTAGGCGGTTTAGACACTACTGACTCTTGTACTCTGGCAGAGCACAAGTAACGTTATTTTATGTATTTATTTATTTATTTTCTATTTGTATCGGCTGAATTAAATCAACCTTTCAAATATACAAAATCATACAACAGAAGTATATTTAAAAAATCGTTTTTTTAACAATATTAGCTGACATTAAACACTGCAAAAAGACATAACTAAGATTTATAACTAATAAACAATCAAAATATCAAAATGCTAAAAAAAAGAAATAAATGTACATATCACACTTGAAGTATGTTAGATAAAATAGCGTTCAAAAAAGAAAAGAGCGACTTCTGACCTAATCAACCATAAATTGGGAATAGCATTCAGTTCCTTTAAAATGAACTTTAAAACAGTCTCTATTAGGCACTCATGCTTATCAGCAAGCAAACGGCAGTAACAGATTAGCACTAAACATTTCACTATGGCCGACAACCCTGCAAAATAAGCATAACATAGCATTTCAGCAACATTATGATTAGATATTTTATATGATGCGTTAAATCAAAGTTCAAGCTATTGAAGTAGTAAAAAACGAAGTACCTATTGATAGACATTTTAAGATTCTATATCATCCACTCCCTCTTCTAGTTTTAAATTGGTTAGAAAATTGATAGTTGCTATTTCAATTGACATATTACCGGAGCCTAAAATTATGGACCAGCATTCTTGTTGTGTTATACTGCCCAATTGTTTGCAGTGTCTAGTAATGAAAATGTCTCTCTTGGGCTGAAGCATATGACACTCTGTGGTTAGATGGACTAAAGTTTCACCCGTGTCTCCATCTATGCAAAAGCGGCAGATGTTTTTCTCGGGTGACAAAAGACTGCGTTTAGCTTTTAAATCGTAAGTGGCCCATAGATTGAAGCGAAACTGGAGTATTCCACTACGGAATTTAGGAAAAGGACAGCGTAGCAAATATGGGGGCAGGGTGCTGACTTTTTTTGGGAGGAAATCAAAGTGCATCTCCGTCCTGATAAGTTAAACATAGTTCTCTTGGTTTTATCCAGTGTATCTGATAGATCTTTAGTTTTGCTTTCTCTGGGTTACCGAGCAATAGCTCAAGAGTTATCTCTGCTTCAGCTAAGATTTGATATACTTTCCCAAACCAATTACTTATAAATGTGTGACTTACCGAGAACATATACTGAGATACTATTTTCAATAAAACATTCAACTCAATTGACAACAAACACTTCTTAAAAAGAGAGCACAGTCGCCAATTATAGTGCGCCTCGAGCGAAACCAACCCGAGCTCATATCTGATCCAAACCACCGGAATGCATTGTGGCAGATGTAATACCGTCCACCAAAATTTGGCTTCCCACTTTATGAATTGAAAGGATGGATCACTAGGCATAGTTTCCAAACCATACATCAAATATGGTACAATATTCCTATTCCAGAAGTGCCAAGCAGGCATGAATGAAAATTTGCCATATCTGTACATGATAATACGAGCTTGGGAGATGGCTGAGGATAGTTTAGACTCCACACGCTCTATGTGGCCCTGTGCTTTCCTTTTGCCTTCAAAATGCATTCCCAGATAACTATAGTGTTGTACTACCATAACTGGAGGATGATTGATGGTCCAAACGTGAGCCAAAGGGCCATTACGCCTGGGTGAGTATTGCACAATTTGCGCTTTTTCTATATTAATTTTGAGTTCATTTAACTGTATGTAGTCCTGAAAAGCATCTAATAATCGCAGAAGCCCAATCTGGGTTTTGGATATTAGAACGAGGTCGTTCGAGGAATGAGCGTTTGTATCTGATGATTATTGACTTTGGGCAAATCTGATATAATGTTGGACAATGGTACTCTGACATCGTGTATGAAATAATTGAAGATGGCAGAGGCCAGTGAACAGCTCTGCTTCAGACCTCGATTTGTGAAAATATTCTTTGAAAGTAAATCATCCATGGTAATTTCGAATCCAGATGGAAGTATTGGAATGTAAGGAATGTATAATGTCATACAATGTGGTTGGGCAGTGATCTCTTCTTAGCTTAGACATCAGCAATAGGTGACTAACTGAGTCTAATGCGGCGTTAAAATCTATAAACGCAAAAAAAAACTTGTTGCTTTTGCCCATGGCAATGGGCTTTGATGGCATTAAGAGCCAATAAGTTGATGTTAGTGCCCATTCCTGACACAAACCCAGTTTGGTTAGGATCATGCAAATTACAATTCCTCGTCCAAGCATTGAAGTCATGCAGAACCAATTTAGTGAAAATTGTGCCCGGTGCATCCAAAAACGCAATTGGGTGATAGTTTGATGGGACGGACCGGTCACCCTTTTTAAAGATGGGAATGATGATGGAATTTTCCAAGAAGGGGGTATGAGTCGTGTGTTTAGTATGCCCCTGAAAATGATTTCGAGGATAAGCGCCCATTCATGAGAATTTGTTTTAAACATATGATTTGATAGCCCGTCAAGTCCCACAGCTCTTGAGGTGCTAATCTTCAGTATGAGGGTGTAAATAGTGTCATATGAGGACTCGAGCTGCCAAACTGATGTAGATACAGGCTCATAATGAAGATTTGCATAGTGTGGATTGGCATACAGGGCCGAAAAGTGCACGATCCAATCTTGTTCATGTACACCATTGATTTGTGCATCTCCTTGCTTGTGATAGGTGTGATTATTTAAGAGATGCCACATTCCTGTGGAATTGTTATTGCACATTGCATGAGCCATAGCTTCACTATCTTGTTGAAATACGAATGCTTTCCGACCTCGTAGCCAGTTTTCATATTTGCATTTGGCGGATTTAAAATCTTGCCAACCGGTGGGTAGAGAAGAGTTGTCTTTTAATTTTTCTAAACTCAGCCCTGATTCGATGGATTTCACAGTCAAAAACATATACATGATGAATGTTATTAGGATGTGGAATCGTAATTGTTTCTACAAAAGGGTGTAGTAAATCAGAATACTGTTTTGGAAGCGAGGATATGGAGTTAACATCAGTTGCATTCTTAAACTTGGCTAATGCACTCACATTCTAGCTTACTCTAGATCGTGCAGTGTTTACAGTGAATTTAGAATGATAATGCACCCTTTGTCTGTTTTGGAAAATTTCCACTCAAGCTGCAAGATCAGAAGACTATGGTCACTATTTATCTTTTACAGTTAGTTTTTTTACATTCTGAAAGAGCTTGTGATCAACTGGATGTAATCAATAATACTGGTGCTCAAACCTCGGTGCCATGTATAATGCGGAGGCAAATCACCCGGTACTGCATCGTTAACCATATGATAGTTATGCTCGCTCATAAAAGTCATCCACTTGCGCACTACTTTGTTTTGGCGCTTGTCATTCCAGCAATCTAAATTTAGGTTCCCTACAATGATAGTGTGGGTAATAGTGCAATCTGATAATATGTTGTGAAAGGTATTGATTAAACCAAAATAGATCGCTCATCTGACATTGCCACAACATTACGATATATATTAATCAAGGCAAAAGACTTAACATTGTTTCTGATTTTTAGAAGCTGGATATACGAACTCACAGAAGCCCAAGGCGTGACAGAGAAACTCGACTTAATGTGTGCTGCTATAAGAAGGCCAGAAGATTGTTTGCCTCCACTAGGGACAGCCGGGATCAAAGCAAGCTCATAGTTGTCCCATATTGGAGTGCCAGTTATCCATGTTTCCTGAAGAGCTATAATATGATATAGCTCAGGCGTGTTTTTGAATGAAAAGTTGAGATGGGCATCGCCTCTCGTATTCCAGCTTCAATTGTTAAGTTTTATAAAGTAGAACAGATTGATGGTTACTGATGCGAGCTCATAGTTCTTAATGATTCTCGTCTTTCTCTGTTAATACCCTGATAGATATTTTGTTTCATTTTGGAGATTTGAGATCTTGAAGGTGCACTCTCCGGGTCCTCAGCTAGTAAGAAACCCATGTCAAAAAGTTGCATTTTGCAAAGCCATATTGATTGCCAAACCACTCCCGAGGGGATCCAAACTCTAACTACTGAGAGTGAGCAATCTGAGAGGAATTCGATTTGGTCAATATATAATGTAGAAATGTTATGCAGTTCTTCAATTTCCCCGAAAATGTTTAGGACACTTTGCCGATTTAGATCCTATACTGGATAGTTTCCCTCTCTACATTTTAAAATGAATGTATGAAAGTTTGCACGTTGAGGGTGTATGTGTCGGGGAGAACTCGGTAACTCAGGCTTGCGAGGTGTCCATTTCAATTGGGCCACAGGATCATACGTTTTTGGCAGACAGTGTTCCTCTGGCCGATATGTACCATTGGCTCTAGCTAGTGTGTCTAGTTGTTGGCATGGACGCCAGTCCGCTATGCACCGCGTTGCATCAGCTAAAACATTTTGAGGCTCTGCAGGTTTGAGAAACTCTTTTGCCAAGTTTGTGGCTAAATATTCATCCACTCTCTTTTTTAATTCTTCCACAACAACTTGTGACATACCAGATTCCACCGGGAGACTATCTTTAAGTTGAGGAGCAAAGGACACTGTTCTCGGGTGTATAAAGTGTTCGCCCATAAGTAGGGGAGGCCTCACTGACTCCTGAGTGGATTGACCTGTAAGCCCCTGTGATTTTGTGGCTAAGGATAGCATGGCAGAGATGGAGGCAGCATCAGGTTTCGTGATCTCAAGTACGTGGTCAACCAGGGGAGCAGCATCCCTTGATTGTTGAAGCGTATTTACCAAATGAGAGAGTGGGGAAAAGGAGTTGTTTGAACCTTGAATATGGCTAGTGGTGCCAGATGGAGGTACTGACTGATAGTTAGCCATCTCCTTAATTGGCGACACAAGTTGGATTGCTGTTGGCTCCAGCCCAGTTTTTTGGACTGTTGGTGTTGTGGATGTTTTTTCAAGTGCTTTAAAAAAAGCATTGAGTGTTGTTTTTGAATGTTACGGGCCAGCCATGTTTTTAGTTTTTTTTAATGAGAGTTAGCAATTTCTTTTTAGTAAATTCTGAATTCCTGGATTTGAGCTGCTGTGGATGTCCTTGTCCTGAACGCGGTGGATAGTGATGGGCAACTCAGAAGAAAGGTGGTCTAAATTGCAAATAATGCCAGGGATTGGTGGTAAGGAACAGGGCATCATGGCCGGTACAGCCACAGCCACTGAAGCCTGAATTACAGCATCAACAACATTTTGCTCCTCAATACACAAAACCGAGGGGCTCAAAACCACAGATGTAGACTGGTCCCCCTTATCCTTTTTTGTTAAGTTTTGAGAAGATAGCCATTTTGTTAGGTCCTCAAATTGGGTTGTTTGGTGAGTCAATTTAGAGTCTAAAGATTCAAATAATTTGCATAAACTGTAAATGGCAGTGTTTATGGTTGTAAGAGCTGGTTGAATCATGAGTAAATTATGTAGGGAGGGAATTATCGTCCGTGAGTGGTTTGTTTGGACGAGGGGTAGGGAGAGCAAAAGACTGTAGCATAGGATTGGAGTGTGCAGTCAAAGGTTGAAAAGACACTGAGGACACTGAAGAAACTGATTGCGAGCTGAGCCTAACATCAGCCCTGACTTGCGTGAATAGAAATAACAGAGTGATCTGGGTACAAATGTGGAAATTCAATGGGAGAGATGAGCATGTCCAACTTCGGCGGAGCCTGACAGTTTTTCAAAGAGGCTAACATCGTAACATCTGAGACAGGCTGAGGTTTTACACGCCCTAGGGGCGTACAATAAGAAGCATGCACCTTCCCAATAGTTAGTGGGGAGGGAGTGCACCCACTGCATGGAGAAGAGGGAAGCGGGGACGAGGAGGTCAGAGCCACCCTGTTTGTTTGTACATTGAATGGAAATCTTGTTTGTGTGCTGGCCGTACCGGCGTTTGGCGTAAATGAGGAAGCAGAAAAAAAGGTTTGTGGATTTGTGGCACAGCAGGTTTGAAGATTTGTGGCAGATCAGAGGTTGTCTGCTATTGTAGACACACGAATAGATAGCATTGGGAGCATTGATGGCACAATAATCGGCATGTTTGTGGTAGGTTTGTACGCTGCAAAAGCCATCACGTGAAGCACAAAGGTAGCTGGAGATTATAGTGGTGATAAACAGCGACAAGCAGAGCAGAGTTACACAAAGTTACACACTTTCCGACTTTGAGTACCTGGTCCCCAACAGAAGGCAACTTGCTACCTTGCTATACAATATCAGCCAGTCAAACCAGCCTCAGCCATGTCTCCGTGGCTTTGCGGCTAAGCGGCCAAGCGTACTTACAACAAGTACTTGCTAATGAATGTACACGCGCATGTGCGCGTGCTGGCTCGTATATGTTGAAAAGCAGTGATTGGTTGTGGACAAGGGCGGGACCTGAAAAAACAGACACAATGTTGGAATTAGTCCAAAATATGTTGAAAATGCGTTGCCTGGGCCAGGGCACTTGCAGGTAACAGTCTATGGCTTGCTTACTTAAGTCCACAGTTTCCGAAATTCACCAAGTTCCAAGCCTTGTATCAGGCACCCTGAAATACAGCAAAGCAGGAGCAGCACGTCCAAGCGGCCAAGCGTACTTACAACAAGTACTTGCTAACGAGTGCGCACACGCGTGCGCGCAAGCGGGTTCATATATGTTGAAAAGCAGTTATTGGTTGTGGACAAGGGTGGGGCTTAAGTCCACAGTTTACGAAATTCACCAAGTTCCAAGTTCCAAACCTCATATCAGGCATGCTGAAATACAGCAAAGCAGGAGCAGGGGCAGCACGTCCAAGCGGCCAAGCTTACTTACAACAAGTACTTGCTAACTTGCTATCACATTGTTGCAGAAGGCCTTGCTCAACTGGAGACAACAACACCGAACCACAGTACCTTGGATATGAATGCAAGGACATGACCTATGATAAAGGATAATTGTGGAGTTTCTGTTAGCCATGCACCAGGAAGGTAAAACATCCCAATGACTACATCAGTGGCAAATTTTCAGCACAACTGTATGTCTGATTTAAGTAATTCACACCAATTGCTGAGTTGGAGAAGTAGTCACCCAATCTTAAACTGTGGGAAGGCAGGGTGATTCCCCTAAATCGGAAGAATTGGTATAAAAACAGGACTATTTCATGCCATAGAGAGTAAGGGGAACCCCAGACATGTTGCCATTCAACAAAACATTGACGTTTTATCCTGAGGATTTGATATAGAAAAATCAGACCTTTCATCAGCAGAGAAAGCTATCATCTTTTGTCCCCAGCCTGACCTAAGCAAGCCCCATTGTGCCAACTAGTGACGGAAAGTATATACACGAAGACAGAGGCTGACAGCCTACTGGGGTACATCATATCTGCGTACTAGATACCTTTTACGTTGGACACCTATAGCCTCACTTGCCAGTGCCGTCATCACAAACTGCCTCATTATGCATCAGCCACGCCAAATGCCTATTACTCCTTGGTTCTGAACTCACAACCGTGTCTAAGTCTACACCCACTCCTTCTCTTAAATTACGCAATACTTACCTTGTCATCTGATAATCTCATTTTGAAACCATGCACCAACTAGCACCTTTGCATCACCCACCAGCAGCTTTATCGGCCTGCATGACACTGTCTGATAAATGTGCACTGGCTCCCTTGCTAGTCATTGACCCTCATCGCCAATCGAGCTAAGTGTTTTACCTCCCACAAATTCAAAACGGCCGTAAGCTATCCTTTGGCCCTATGTTACATCTGTGGCTAATGTTTTCCACCTCCAGGCTGCGTTTAATGTTTCATGCAAGCCACATACCTGCACAGTACATAGTATTTAGCCATTGTTCACTGCTAACACTGTACGCTAGCCACTTGTTCGATACACATGTTCTTGTTAGCCTTAGATCCCTGCAAATGTAGCATGTTAGACATTGTTCCTGCTAATGCCACATGTTAGTCACTGTTCGATGCAAATGCTCTTTCTAGCCTTTTGATCCCTTGCAAATGTAGCATGCTAGACATTTTTCCTGCCAATTCCACATGCTAGTCACTGCTCGATGCAAATGCTCTTACTAGCCTTTGATCCCTTGCAAATGTAGCATGTTAGACATTATTCCTGCTAATTACACATGCTAGTCACTGCTCAATGCAAATGCTCTTACTAGCCTTTGATCCTTTGCAAATGTAGCATGTTAGACATTGTTCCTTTACAAAACATAGCATTAGCCACAACTCCTGTTAAACTGCCACCTCATACGTTGTATGTTAGCCATTGTTTATTGCTAATGCTTCTTGTCAGCCTTAGTTGTATGTAAAATGCAACCAGTTAGACATAGATCCTTGCAAATCTCCTCTTGCGAGTTATTGACCCTTCGCTCTTGTGTAGTTTCTTCGATCTCAGCCTAAGCTTGCCTAGTCATGCACTTGCTTAACCTCACAACTACGTGCATATTGCTTGTACTTAACTCTCTCCTTTTGCCTAAAACGGCACCATTGGCATTAGCAGCCACTGACAATGCAGAGATATGATTACACCAACCACATTTCTGCCTTCCTACCACCTAGTGACAACTAAACACAACTTCACCGCCCCATCATTACAAAGTAGTACTTACACGCTCACATCACTCCAATGGATCCAGCTCTATGCCTCAAGACCAACACCCAACCAACCTTGCCCGACTATAATTAGAAACTCTAGGTTACGATCTAGACTCAAAAAAGTCTATCTTCCCCTAACCAATTGCAGAAGAAAACCCGGCCTGACCACGACAATTAGAAATTCCAAGCTAGGTTCTAGACTCAAGAAAGCCTACTCTCCTCTAGCCAACTGTAGAAATAATATCAATACTAAGATCCTGCCCACGAGGAATAAAACAGGTAACTCTGTAAACAATACAACAAATAATGATCCAACCTACCAGCAAACATTACCATAATGAAATCTAATCTTGACAGCAGCACCCCCTTCGTCAAGGGAGCGCTTATAAATGCTAGATCCCTGACAGCACATGTTAGACATTGCCCACCACATAACGCTGAATGAGCTCGACTTCTTAGCTATAACTTAGACTTGGCTTCGTGCTGTGGCAGGACCATAACTCTCACTAGCTATACCTGACAACATGACTATCATCAGACTAGACAGTGAAGCCGGCGGAGGGTTCACCTTTATTGCCAAGAAACAACTTGGCCTAAACGCCTTACCCAACTAGCCATTCCCCTCAGGAGGACTCTTGTTCATCTCAAACGGCATCTCGAACTTTAACTATACATCTCATGTATAGACTACCAGGTCCTATAACTACCTTCGAGGAAGATACTACAGCACCAACACCAAACCAGGATCTCAAATTATGCTGATGGGTGACCTTAATCTAGGCCTCCACGTTTGAAATGACTACAATGCCCCGGGCATTGCCAATACCATCTCGGAATTAGGCTTCTCACATTGCATTACAAACCCACACATAGCAAAGGCAGAATCCTAGACTGGATTGCAGACCTCAACATATTATCCAACACACCTTGTGCCAGGTTCGATCACCACATCATCTCATTCACCATACAGAACAAGAACAGACAAAACCACTGTAACTCATCAGCACCACAGGCCCTCACGAGAAACAACTGTAATATAACAGTGGAAAAACGACTCCCTATTACATCCTATAACTAATCAACATAACTTGAACACTAACCCTACTTCATTAGTAGATCTGTACAACCGAACACTACATCAAGCTATTAACACATTAGCGCCTCTGAAATTACGCACAGCCAAACCATGTGCCCACCAGCCCGGTGCTACGAATTTGCATCTGGGTGGGCCAGGTTTGTGATCGGGGGCCCAATTTGCATTGGGTCTGGGTTTAGGAGTACCTTAAACAAAGTGCAGGCATTAATCCAGATTTCCCAGATCCTTGATTCAGTGACGAAATGTCTTCCTGGATCCAGAAAAATGCATTTGCACAGCTCTATAAAATACAGTCCAAAGCAAAAGAGAATCATGGAAAATAGTGTTGCAACGTCAATCTACCTTTATTCCCTTGCCATCTGTTCTCCCTTTTCTATTATATCCACTTCTTCTTCACCTTTCACCCCCCACAGTTACCTTGCATCATCTCCCCCGACCACCATTTCCATTTATATCCACTCCCAACTACCCCTGAAAACTCCCACCATGTCTTTCTTGGCAAGGATGATGCTTCCTTCTCTGTGAGGGCTGATTAGCAAGACACCAGTGTCTGTTCCATCTCAGATGGTGTGCTCTCGTCAATGCCTTCAAGAACACTGTGGCTACTCCCAGTAGGCCTTGGAGAAGGTGCTTGTGGTTCCAACCCTCCCCCCAGTGTACTGAAGCAAGGAATAGGACATTTTGTTTCGTAAAACATTACATTTTTAAGCACAATTTCTTTTTTTGTTGCATTTTTGCAAAACATTTTATTCAGTTGAGTGCACAAGAGAGTGCTAGCATGCAATAAAGAGAGCCAGGGTGGGAGACGTGGGGTCAAGAGGCCGATGGTGCAGGTTGACGGTTTTCTATCTTTCTGGTATCGCTCCCGGTGGGGCTTGGCAGGGAGTACGGGCCCTTGCTCCCCTGCCACTTCCCTATACGTCATTGTCTGCTACATACTGTTTACTTACTGGTTATTATATACAATTATCCATTAGGGCTTTTTGTGACCTGATGTTTTCAAAGAAAGATGTGTGTGTGTGTTCATGGAAGGTCCTGACACATGCACTGCCCTTATCCCTTAAACCATGAGTGATACTTTTTTAAATAGATTATACTGTATACTGAATCACTTCTGGGTTAAGGCACAGTGTGATTATATGATTTTGCCCAGGATCACACACTTTGGTTAAGTGGTAAAGCCAGAATATGAACCTATCCTGAAATTCTGAAACTTGACCATGCATCTTCCAAGCTCAAGTTGACACAAATATGTTTTGAAGTTTGGTTTTGAACACCTAAAATAATACTACATTTTAAACATTACTTTAAAAAGTCACATGATAAACCAACATGACAATGTATGCATCATTGCGGAAATGCGTTAATGAAAAACAGTCATTTTGTGTTGAACCCTAAATTGCAGTTTTTTGCAAAAGGGCCCCTCCATGCAATTTCAAGTGTTTCCTGGAAAAGTAAAGAATAAAACACTGGGGGGGCGTGGCTTTAGAGCTGTGATTCCATGGGCTCCTGCCGATCCTCAATGATCCTGAATAAAAACTATGACCACAGAAAGCAGTGAAGGGCACCACTGAATATACAGGCGTAAAAAGCTGCGAGGGACAGTGTGTTTATAATTTATGGTTGTTCAACGCACAAACTGGGAAATGCGAGCCACAGCATTGGAGGAGCGTTTCAACAACCAGGAAACAAGATGGCGGCGTGACGATAACAAAGGATCGGACTGTGAGGCTATAACACGGCGAGGCGAGAAGAGCTGGAGCGCTGGAACAGTGACGCGGCAGGATTAGACTGTGGCTGGATTGACACATGGGATCGGACGTCAAGGAAAGAAAGCAGACAAATCCGTGCAGAAACGACAAACACACGTGCCCCTGCAGTGCATGGGGTACGGCAGCAGGATAAGAGCAAGAAAATGGAGACGTACATCATTGCTCAGAAATAGCAAGACTGTGTGCCGGAGCGCATTGTGATATTGAAATACAAAATACTTTCATAATCATGTTCGGGGCCGCCGGCTCACCAGCACATCTAGAAGACGTCAGTTACATTGTAACAGTGTGCGAAGGAAGGGAGTAGAACGAACAAGGGATCTATGAAGAGAGAGCCTGCACACTGCTGAATGACAAAAGCCTGTACACGGTGGCGGACTGGCTACAGTGATACTTTGTTATGTAAGGCCGGAGCGGGCACAGGCGAGGTGTGGGCTGCACCTCAAATGAATCGGGTAACTGATCGAACGCAAAGCGCAAAGCAAAAGGCGGGTTCCCTTCTCGCCAGAAGCACAAAGGAGCATAACACTGTGCATGGCTACTGCAGTGGGGAGACGGTCATGCGACTTTGGGAATAATACCAGCAGTTCAAAGGCAATAGCAGCTTGTCTGCAAAAACACACTTGCACGAAGTGAGGAAAACAAGGCAGCAAGGTGATTAATGTCACGGAAAGACCCGAACAAAAAACTGAGACGGACAAATACTGAAGCTACAGCCTCGGGAAGCTCACGCCAGTGCAGCCCATGGAGAAGCAGTGGGCCTAAAGGCCGCATTCAAAGAGGGCCACAATAAGTTCTACTACCGGACCAGCACAATATGGAAAGAAAGAAGATTTGGCCGCAAGCAGGTGATACGTGTAGGACGCAGGTGTGGAGGAGCAGGCGCTTTTGGAAGATTAAGCCAGCACTGCAAAGGCACAGAACACCCAGTCTTACCACAAGCTGTAGTGAAGTGCAAACTGCAGCCACAGATATGGCGCAACACACGTTGATGGCACGGTAGTCCTAGGGTTGCGCAGCAGCGTGGATTAGGGAAAATACCCACAGTGCTTTTAGCACCTGAGAAGAGCACTACAGCACCCATGCAACAAGAAGGTGGCAAAGGCCGACACAGTGAACTACAGTCAAGAGCCTGTGACAAGAATTGTTAACCCGCCTAGAAGCTTGAGGTGTGCAATTCAATTAACTTTATTTTGTTTGGATGAAGTCGTTTGTATGCTTACTAGGACTGCCAGTAGTCGGGTTCACCGTAGTGCCCCTGCCGATCCTGCATAGACCCGGCTGAACTACACCTCTGTAACAGCAATACACTACTAAGCCACCAGTCGTGCAGCCCCCGCCAAGGGCGTAGAGGGGTCCTGGACTGCAGAACAGGGACTGATGATTTGTAGCCACTGGATGCGAGTGAATTAGGCAGCAACAGGAAGACACAGCGCAGGCGGGATTGGAAGCGCCCATATAGACCTAAGCACCGGCCGTGTGAACACATGCAATCGACAGACACCAGACCCCAGCCACTTTGAAATTAAACAAACTGTGACATTGTGATGGCATCCAAGCTTCCCAAGACAAAAGGGAAGCAACCCACACTGGAGGAATTCACAAGGACACCACAGCCAATGGAGGGGGCTAGGAATAAAGACAGGAACCCACAAAAAGACACAACCCCAACACGCAATGATCAGCAGATCCTGGAGGCGATTGCGGCTTGAAAGTAACATGGGAAACCAAACTAGAGGCAGCCATGGTCGAACTCAAGGCAACGCTGGAATTTACAGTGGGTGCAGTACAAGTGGATGTCCACCTACTTACACAAGACGTACGAACACAAGCGGAACGCACAGGCGAGCTGGAGAAAGAAGTGACCACAAACACAGCTGCATGTGTATCTCACGCCTCGGAAATCCACATACTGAAGCAACAAGTGAGTAACCTGGAAAATAGAGCAGAGGAAGCCGAAGGGCGCGCCCTGAGCAATACCATACGTATAGTAGGGCTTCCTGAGGGAGAGGAAGGATCTAACCCAATGGACTATGTTGAGACCATGTTTCTGCAGGAGATAGGAGGAGGGGCGCTCACCCAAGGGTTCGCGGAGGAGAGAGCACACAGAGCCCTGACAATGAAACCTCCCCCTGAGGCCCACCCGAGGCCATTAATTGCCAAAATACTGAATTACCGAGACAGAGAGAAGATCCTGGAACACTTCCGGAAGGAGGCACAATACAAAGGGCATCTGCATCCATTACGGCGTACCCATATTATACACTTCTGGTGCAGAGATGGCGACTGAACTATGGGATAGTGAAGAAGAGACTGCGCGAAGCAGGCTACAGATACATGCTGATGTACCCGGCGATATTGAAAGTGTTTCACAAAAACAGGGCCCTGTTCTTTGAGACCCCTGAGGATGCGACAGAGTGGTTGGATGCCCAGAATTGCCCATCGGGAACAGACGGCCAGAAGGAGGGCGAAACGGATAAGTGAAGCAGGGATTCCACAAGCCAAGCTGCTGTATAAACTGTGACATTGGGACTTGAATATAAGATAGGGCAATGTAAGACTTGAAATAATAATCGGTGGGTTGAGCAAGTAGAATTGAACGGTCAATGGTGCATAACAGCATAATGGTGCATAATTGCAGGAGGCCCAATGGACTCCCTCCTATACCCCTATAGATAGTTTAGTTGGGTTGCCGGTAGTGTGGTAACCCCTGCTGTGTCCCTAGTACCGGCACTGCCGAATAAGGACTAAATGCGGATGACCTTAGATCCAGGGATGGAGCTGGGCAACAGTTGGGAACGGGAGGGGGATGGGAAGGGAGTTGGAGGGTGGGTAGTGGGGATGGGAAGGGAGGGGGGAAGGAGGGGAGTTGAAGGGTGTGTAGTGGTTTTAATTGGGGAACAAGCTTACGTCCACACGCCGCAGCGCAAGATACAGAAGATGAAAGGGGACAGTGGTGGGATTGGGTACGGATGAATGATGGGAGACCTTAAGATAGTTACCTGGAATGTCAGGGGGCTAAATAGTTACCTGAAGAGAAATAAAGTGATGATGTACCTGAGGAGGCAGAAAATAGATATTGCTCTACTACAAGAAACCCATCTCACAAAAGAAAAACAAGAGGTGATAAGGAAGAAATGGAAGGGAACCACCGTGGGGGCAACATACTCAGCATATGCCAGAGGGGTGATCACTTGGGTGGCACTGCATGTCCCTTTTCAGCTGTTACAATCTGCGGTAGAGTCGGATGGGAGGATGGTTGCGGTACAGGGCCTAATAGAAAACAGAGAAGTGTGTATTATTAATACATATGCCCCGAACCAGGATACTGTGATCTACTTTAAGACTCTATATGGTAAAATAAGCCCATACCTGGGGGGTGTGGTCATATGGGGAGGCGACTTCAACTGTACGCTAGATCCCAGGGTGGACAGGTCAGATGGGAAACTGGACAAACCCACCCCTGCAGTCAGAACCTTGCAGACCTTGTTGAGAGACTTTAAGATAGAAGACATGTGGAGGCCACACCACCCATATGATAGACATTACTTGCATTACTCAGCCCCACTTAATTTGTACACACGGTTAGATTATATGTTTGCCTCCCCGGAGATGATAGGAGAGATAGTGCAGACTGAATATAAAGCAAGAATCCTTTCAGACCACTCACCACTGACCTTAACATGGCAGTGTCAAGCCCCTAGTGTTAGAATTCCAACGTGGCGGCTGAGACCGAAGCATTGAAAGACACAGTGTTTAGAGGGGACCTGAGGAGGGAGATTGTTGAATATTTTGAAAACAATACCGGAAGCGTAAAATCGGCCAGCACCCTATGGGAGGCATTCAAAATAGTGGTGATGGGATCAGCGATAGCAAAATCCAAAGGGCTGCTAGGAGGCATATTGCAAGAGCTGCAGAAGGAAGAGAAGGAACTAGAGACAGGCATGCGCAGAGGAGATGACTCCCTAGAAAAGGCTGACACTATAAACCATTTACAGCAAGTATGCGAAGGGCACTGGGAGAGGCTATGCAACCTAAACTACAAGAAATACATACAGAGGCAGCATGCAGGAGGGGACAAACCGGGGAAGTTGTTAGCATGGTTGTACAAAAGCGAAACACCAAGACCGATGATTAGAGCAATACAGGGGGAAGAAGGACAGATACTAGATACCCATGGGGGAGTGAACGAAGGGTTCCTCGAGTTTTATAAACTATTGTATGAAGATACAGATGGAGGAGAAGGCAGCGAGATAGTGGAAACACTAGAAGATATTGGCCTACCCAAATTGAGTGTTGAAGAGAGAGAGAACTAAGATGCCCCTATCACACTGGAGGAACTAGAAGCAGTGATCGAGGAATTGCCCACTTGCAAAGCCCCGGGGCGGACGGACTCCCTGGTGAGTTCTATAAAACATATAAGACAGAAGTGCTTCCCTCACTATTGACCATGCTAAACAAAGCTCTGGAAATAGGAACATTGCCAGAATCCCTAAAGGAGGTGATAATCATCCCGATTTTTAAACTTAATAAGCCGAGCATGGATTACGGATCGTATAGACTGCTACCCATGCTGAACCAGGACAGCAAGATACTCACGGCTGTGTTGGGGGGGAGATTGAGACACGTCATAAGCAAACTTATACATCCTAATCAGACTGGATACTTCCCGCACAGAAGCATATCCGACAATCTCAGGAGGCTTCACGGGTCATAGATCAGACAGAAGGGGAGGCGCAAGAAGTCGCAATCGTTTCATTGGATGCGGTGAAGGCCTTTGACTCTGTTAAATGGCCGTGCCTGATAGCTGCTTTACGGGAACATGGTATAGGGCCCGAGTATTTAAAATGGGTTAAGCTGTTTTATAGCTCACCACTAGCAAGAGTTAAGACGGGAGCAGTTATTACGGAAAGGTGGCAACTTAGTAGAGGTACCAGACAGGGGTGCCCTTGGTCCCCAATGCTATATATCCTTGAACTGGAACCCCTAGAGATATACCTAAGACAACAGTATGGAGAGGTGGGGATTTTTTCACAAAAGGAGGGCCACACCTAATATCATTGTATGCGGATGATATGTTGTTATACTTAAGATACCCGGAAGAAAACCTGCAATACATCCTAGAAGTAATGGAGCGATTTGCATCGCTCTCTGGCATTGCAATCAACCCCAAAATATTGTGCATATTCCCTCTGAGAAGATGTAAAGGGATCCCGCGGGAGCACCTACCCATTCTACAAATACCCTGGGAGACCAAAACCTTTAGATACCTAGGGATAGATATCTATCACGCGGTGGAGAATGAACACAAACATAACACAGAGAAGGCAATAGCAAATATAGAGAACAGCATGAGATTCTGAGTTAAGCTCCCTTTGGCCATGGTAGGGAGAGCGGCTCTGTTGAAAATGGTTGTGTTACCGAGGCTGATACACCTTTTTGGAAATATACCATACATGATACCCAAGCAATTCTTTGTCAAACCCCAGAGCATATGCAGAGGCTTCATCTGGCACAACACTAGGAATAGAATAGCCCTGTGGAAACTACAGAAAACATACGACAAAGGAGGCATAAAACTTCCCAATTTTGAGATCTATCACTGGGCCAGCCAGCTGCAGTATATAGCCAGGTGGCTATCGGAAGACTCAACAGCGGAGTCCAGGCTGCTGAAGTCAGAATGTACTCCATTTTTCCTGAAAGAATGAATATGGTTGCCTAAATCAGAGCTAAAAGGGTGTCTGAGAATGCTGGAATTGGGATGGCAAATGTGTCGAAAGGCTTGCCAGGCCATGGAGAACGCGACCCCATGCTCCCCGCAGGTACCGCTAGTAGCACTGACCAAAGGGGATGTGCAATTGAGGAAAACGATACGCAGGCACTGGGAACCGGTGGGAATTGCAACAATAGGAGACATATGGGAAGATACTGGAATTTAACGCATTGGTAGAGGAAACAAGCCTACCTCTAGGGCAATATATTACATACACCAGACTGGTGCGACGGGTGAAAGAAACATGGTCTGAAATAGTGCTGGAAGACCAACCAGATACAGCCATTGAAACAATCTGTGACATCGCGTAGGGAAGGCATGAGGTTAGCCGAATCCACGAACTGTTGATGATCAGGGTGGGGAAGGAAGTGACTCATCTAAAACGGGATTGGGAAGAGGAAGTGGGGGAAAGCATGAATGATGGGCTGTGGGAGAGGGCTCAGAGGTACCATAAAAAGGTGTCCAGGAATGCAAGGTTGCAACAAATCCAGCTATATGTAACTCATAGAGCGACATGACCTCCAGAGGATAGCCCGATTTAAAAACGCAGAAATACAATCATGTCCCAAATGTGGGGAGGTGAATGCAGGGTTGACCCATATGTTCTGGGCATGCCCGGAAATTGGTAAATTCTGGAAAGAAGTGGCCCATCGCCTGATAGAGAAGGGGATCACTCTAGATGTGGAATCAGTGTGGGCATGTATGATGGGGGGGTTCCCTAGTCCATGCAAGCTGAAGCACGTGGGCAAACTTAAAGACCTGGCTTACATACTGGCCAAGCGCAGAATTGCCATGGGCTGGAAAGCAAGTAAAAACCAAAAGTAGAGGTGTGGTTGAATGACCTCAATAAGTGGGCTGAAACTGAAACGGCGGAATGGACTGAAGCAGCCAACAGAGTGGCGGGGGGGGGGGAGAGGCCTCTACATTGACGGCCTGGAGGCACTTAGTGGCCACATTGTTTGGGTCCACCCAGGTATGCCTACGCGGGGATGATACCTCCCAAAGCACAGAGGAAGGAACACCCTTAGAGGATATAACGGCGGTGGGCGAAATGGAGTAGGCTCAAGTTCATGGGGGAGGGTATGAGGTTATCAATTCAGTACTTATCAGTTTGAATCATGAAAAGTCCTAGCAGTTCAGGCAAGTCTTACACACAGAAAAAGATACATTCAACATAGGTCGGAACCCCACTGGTAAGCACGCTTGAGAAGAATATCTGAAAGTGGTCCATACTTGCCACCCTAGCATTGTCATTTTCAGGTAGGGCCTTGTTGGGTGCAGCTTGATTACTTAGGCATAGCAAACAAGCCACCCACATCCGGGCATACACACTTTTACTTAGGGAGACAAACTGAAACCAAAACGCATTGACAAAGCCAACAGCTTGGGGTTTCGGTTAGTCGTGGATAGGCAGTTGCCAGTCACTGCCATAAGGGTAAAACCTGGCCATAATATGGGAACAGCTGGGAAACTTTGTGAGTACCAGGGCATATGATGTTATTGCCTGGCAAATATCTGTCTAATACCTATACGCAAGCCAAAACTGTTGGCTTTGTAAATGCTTGTTTTAAACAGGACTCCAGTGCAAGGAACAGAGGCATTGACACAGATATCTACATATATATATATAAAATGGAAAATCTGTACGTTTGTTTGTTCCTCATACAATTCCACACCGTTCAGCCAATCTGCACCATATTTTGCAGTTACCTGTTAGGACTCTATGGATGTCACTGGCTAAATTACATGGGGACACCCCCCCCATTCCCTGGATTTAAGTCTCTGCCACATGAGACAGTTGGCTGGAAACGGCAAAACATCAAGGTGGTCGTAGAAGGACCAGTCAGAGCTAATTTCAAGTGTCTGGAAGCGAGGAACAGAAGTTCAAGGTAAACCACTTTTCCCGGCCCTAGGATTCACGGTTTTTGAGATATATGCACTGCAATGTGCAAAACATTAATGTGGTCCTAGAAGGACCTGACACAGCATATTTTAACCGTTGCAGTGCCAGGAACAAAACCTGAAGGCTCAAACCCCATGTTTCAAGGCCCTAGGATGCTCAGTTTCCAAAATATCTGCACCACAATGCACTGCAACATACTGCACCGTGCCAGGTTGAGGCGACGGGTGGGCAGAGCACACAGAAGTTCCCATTATGCTGCTCCCCTCCACGTCTGTTCCGCGATTGTCAACAATTAATGACAGTGTTAACATGTCTGTCTACAGAACCCGTGCGAAGTATGGGCACCATTTGCTAGTTACCTATAAAATCAACTGGCTGAAGACACACATTAAGAGATTTTATCACACCAGGAGCTCATTTACAGAGTCAATTAAGTAATTAAACACTCCAAAGAATGTTTATATATAACACTGGCAGGGCCTATACAGCACAATGATTGGTGTTACTTTGTGATAGCGCTTGTACAGAGAGTTCCCAAAGGGTACGTTTTGGCAGTGAGGGTCAGGTAGCTGGTAGCAATGCAATAGGCATACATATAGCCATTGCTATTCATTGCGTGGGTAAGTGACTAAACACGCCCATAGGATATGTGCTTCTCATCACATCCTATCTCCATCCTATCTGCGTTCCACTGCAAGAGAGGCAAAACTAAAAAAGGATGTATGTTTGTCTCTGAATCAATCATAACTACCTGCATTGCTCTGGTCAGCCTTCCATAACATGGTCTGCAAATAAGCCTTGGCTCTGCCATTAATGTTAGCAGTCCTGCCTAAACTGCTAGACTGCTAGACCACAAGCCCAGATATTGCCTGTGGTTAAATGTGTTCCAGTACAGAGGGTACAAGGCCTAACAACTGAGACTAATCTGCACCTTTTGGTGATAGGAACAAGAGTAATTTGCGAATTGCTTGTCCCCTTCTGTAATGGCACGGATATACTAAATAATTGTAGCATGAAATGTTGTGCAAATAAATTATAGTGGTAATGTTTAATTCAAAGCCTTGTATCCATCACTTTTTCACTATACTGCTCTCCCCTCCAGAATTTGTGTTACTACCAACTTTATTTTTTCGCTTATACTCAAGTAGTTAATGCAGCAGAATATATTTGTGAGGGTCCCCAATCAGTTGATGCACCTTCTGCAGAAATATGTGCGCAATCAACATCACCGGCCATTTATTGTTAACCATTTTATTAAGCATGATGTGAAAAAATGCTATATTCCCACAAAAAATAAACATACTTTAAATTACAGAAACCAACTTTGCGACTTTAGGCTTGAGAAAATAGCTGTATGCAGCCTTCTTGAGTAACTGCTAGCTCACTTAGAGGTGTGAATGGCCCTTCATCTATGTGGTCATGTGTGCTTTCATGGCTATGGGGCATAGATCATTGTCCAGGATAAGCAAACAAATCCTGGCCAGGCCTGCTTCAGTGCACCCCATTAGAATGCTAATCTCTCTGTATTGCTGCATGTTTAGAGTGAAATGCCACCCCCCCATCTCCCACAGACTCCCAATGCCTCCACTCCCTCAGGTCCCACTTGCAATGCCTCCATTCTAGGGGCGGCCAGGGGATGACCTTTGGGGGGCCTGGCCCCCCGTGTCCGCCTGCTGGATCTGGGCGTGGTGCCCAACTTAATTCTTGGTACACCTCAAACCTCAGAACCTTGTGTAACAACAAAAGAAACGCTGAAACCTTATGGAAGAGCCTCCCTTCATCACCAAACAAAGAAATATTCTTAAATGCCTCTAACATCTACAAAACTGTCATTCATCAAACCAAAAGTGACACCTTTAATGACAGAATCAATAAAGCTAAATCAAGTACGAAAGAACTATTTAGCATCCTCAGAGAACTAGAATCCCCTATACCACCCCCTGACACATGCACTAAAGATTCCACTGGTTGGACCAATATACAAAAAGCTTTTCTTGACAAAGTAGCGCTTTTACAAGCCTAACCTGGGACCAACAGCTACACAAACCACAGGCTCCCTCACCCAAACCATGCAATCTGTTTAAGTTCTCTCCTCTTAATACCAAGGATGTAGAAGGCATAACTACAAGCCTCAAACCATCAAGATGCCAGAGGGATATCTGTCCGGCAACCATTATTAAAGAGGCAGTGAAGAATCTTGCACCTTTTATCACAACACGTATAAATGCATCGTTGAAACAATTAAAGTCCCAACAAACTTGAAAGATATTTGGGTCCTCCCACTATTAAAAAAACCTAGCCTCGACTTGAACATCCCGACAAATTACAGACCAATAACCACAGTACTGTTCCGCTTGAGAATCCTAGACAGGGCAGCTTACCTTAAGATACAGGAACATCTGGAAACCAATAACTTTCTGGGTCTACGACAATCAGGCTTCAGACCTAGGCACGGCACTGAAACAGCTTTGATAGACCTAAAAACACAGATGGACGACATAAAAGATAAAGGCAACTTAGCCCTTTTCTGCTACTAGACTTATCTGCCGCTATTGATCTAGTCAATCATGAAGTCCTATGTAACCATCTATCCTCAGAAGCCCATTTCTCAGACAAAGCACTGCCTGGATACAATCTTTCCTGGACAACAGAACAATGAGGGTGTTTGCACTGACCGCGTCAGCCAAGCCTACGCCGGTCACCTGTGGAGTACCCCAGGGCTCATGCATTTCACCTCCACTCTACAACATTTTCACAAAGCCCCTCTTCGATGTCTTAGACCACTTGGGGGTCACCTACACTAACAATGGGGATGGCACCCAAATCCTCATCCCTATCACCAGTGACTATGACACTGACCTGAAACTACTCAACAAGATATACCTCACTATCCAAACATGGATGGCCACGCACAGCCTCTGTCTTAATGATGATAAGACAGAGTTACTACTCATTGGATCCCAGACCAGAATGAATAGACAAGACAGCCAGTTTAACTCCTTCAAAATAGATGGCAACAACATAAATGTTTCTAAGGATGTGAAAACACTTGGAATTTACCTCGACTCCTCATTGACCCTGACAAGACAAGTTAATGTGACAGCGTCTGCCACAGCCTATACCTACAAACTATTAATGCCTGCAGACCTTTGCTACTGACAGTAAGCTGCACTGCCTTAGCTAGAGCGCTTATTCTATCCAGATTAGATGATTGCAATGCCTTGTACCTAGGAACCAATCACTGTAACCTAAAAAAGTTGCAGATACTCCAAAACAACATGCTTAGAACCATGAAGAACATCCCTAGAACCCACTGTATATTGGCGGTCAGACGTAATGTACACTGGCTATCAGTCAAAGATAGAATCACATACAAAACTTTAGCACTCACTCACAAATGTCTCTCTGACTTAGTGCCTAAATAGCCGACTGACAAATTCTCGAGAAACCTCTCAGAAGACCTATGAGATCTATACACCTACATTGCATTAAGGTCCCTAAGTTTAAGCTACAGAAAGCTGGGGGTAGCAATTTCCCTGTTCTTGTGGCAAAATTATGGAACACCCTGCCCTTAACCTTAAGAGCAGAACCCTCCTACTTCTGGTTCAGGAAGAATGTTAAAACATGGCTCCTCAAACAGGAGGCATCATAATGTACTAAATCTGTTTGTTATTCTGCACATGTCTGTACTTCTCTGTAATGCACTGTCAACAATTGCATGTATTGTCTCAACTATCTGTACTGTGTAACCTAATGTGTAACCTAAGTAATGTGCCCAGATACCTACAGGTTCGGTGCGCTATATAAACAAATAAATAATGGTATAAGCACAAAATACTGTAGGAAAAGTATGGCCCTTTGTGAGTTTTGGGTTCCTGATTTATTGATTGATGTTAGAGAGCACATGGTTACCTAATCCCTGTCGCTATGATGACAATGAGATGCAAACATACAGTAGACCATCAAGAAAACTGAACTCAGGATATGCATGAAGTAACGACTATCTGATTGAGAGCTAGGAGCAATGTAAGTGCAGAGAAGTCAAAAAGGGTTCAGAAATCCAAGGGTCACAGGCCCATGAGATACTGCCTTCTTGAAAGAAAACACACTGCCTGGTATACCCACGCAAAGTCAGAGAGTATTGCCACAAAAAGAAAGGCAGTGACCCCCAGCCTGTTGCCAGCAGTAGCAAAGTAGCAAGAAGCGTCAGCTCAGGATCAAGATCATTGGCCTCATCACGAGTTTGGCCTTAGCCCTTAAATGCGGCGGTAACACTATTACCGTCGCATTTAAGGGTTGGCCCAATCACAAGTTCGGCCCTGCCAGGATGCATTCACCGCCAGCTCAGAGCTGGAGGTGAATGTGCAGACGAAGAGGACATTTTCAGTGCTATTAGCACCAAAGAAATTTTCACCGGTGCTTATAGTGCCCACCGCCCCATTGGGTCTAATGGCGGATGGGGAATTACAGCTATGCCTCTACTCGTGATATGGTGAAAATTGCTCCGGCCCGAGTAGCAGTAATGCTAATTGTATTGGACAATATCATGGTTCAATTTGTGCCGGGATACCGACCAACTCATGATGAGGCCCGTTTGCTAGCATGAGGTGCATAGCATGAAATAATGCCCAGGGACAGTACAGAAAAGCCTTGCAGGGTCGAGCATACCACAGACAAGGAGTCCCACCATGCTGGTGCTGAGGTCTACATTAGTTTCATCGTGCTTTGGTGTGTCTCGTAAGTTTCAGCTTTTCTTCTCTCAGCCACTGTGATGGCTTGCATGGTTTCTCTCTGCTTTTCTTCTCCAGCAGACTGCACGCTCCAGCAGCTGTTGTCTCCCCACTTGCCTGTTGTCACTCGGCTCCTGAACTCTGGCAACCACGTGCTGCTGCTGCTGTGCAGCCCATGCCTTCAACCGAGGGTCCTCCACTTCCTGCTGTGAGATGAATGCATTGCTTCTGGTTTATTCTTCTTCTAGCCAGTGTTTATGCATTTCTTTTTTGTGTACATATGTGTAACAGTATCTATACCTCATAAATAGGGTTTCCTGTTTTCAGTGAAATCTGATAAACACCGGAAAAACACCCCACAACAAAAAGTGCATCCTAGGTTTAAACTGAAAAACACTGTTTCCCCTATACCAGTGGTGCCTTAGTGTGCGCAGGAATGGGGGGAAGTTTGGGGGTTAACGGGTGGCTGGAGAGGGGGCTTGGCAGACAATTGGAAAAGGACCCTACTCCCCCATGTATGCTTGTTTGCTTTCTCCCATTGCTTCCCCTCCTGTCACCTGAACATATTCAAAAGCAATGCACATTCAATGTTACATTGTTTACTTTGTAAAACAAAATATTTGTATTTGTATCTGGTCAGAGCTATTTTCAGGAATTTCAGACAAATTTGAGCCATTTTTGTGGTCGCCAATTCACATCTTAAAATTGGCTAAAATTCCTCAAAATACCACTGACAAATAGTTGTAGATACAAGAAAAATATGGTTTAACATGAATTCAGTGTCTGTTTGTGGCCACAGATTCTCTGTGTATGTGTGTCTGTCTGGAAGAGAGCTGAAAAGTTTCAGCTGCCTGTCTGCTTTAAAAGGAAAGCTATGTGAGGCTTCCATGTACGAGGCTCACGTGAGGCCACAGTGTGATGGTCACCTCCCAACCTCCTGTGGCTCTCCAGAATGCATGCACATAATAACCCATCAGAAGCTGCAGGCCCCTCAATTGCTGCTTAGAACTTTCTTTCTTCGAGGAGAGTTTTTAAATTAAGAGCGATTTATAAATGATGGCTCATTTAAAGGACCATGGATTTGGACAAGATGCTCTTAACCTTTCTGTGTGAAGGAATGCAAATGGAAATGTAATTCTTAAAGCACCCAGAAAGCACAAGTTAGTCTCCTAAATATACGCCATCCATCAGGCCAATATCATACAGAACAGTTTTAAACTAACTACATTATTTTCAGAGGTTCATATTTAACAGCAAAATGTCTTTATTTTTGGTCAAATGTAATATTTTCATCACATCATAGATGAACCCTGAATTTGTCACACACAAACACGTAATCCTTTCACACATTACATTTTGCTATAAGCCTTTCAAAACCCAAAGGCCGTTTTTTGCCTTTTCCTGAGTTGCAGTCCTGGAGACTGGTGCAATTATTTTTCCCTTATTGTGGCTGCTTTTCAGGGCACAAGTAAAGTATACAGGTGGGCGGATGGCGTAACTTTTTTTCATAGAGCGAATGCAACCCATTGTTTATTTTTTAGGTTGGCAAGCTTGCTCAAGTATTTGGCTACCAGGATTTTACCCAGGGTGTCATGTTCCCAGTACAGATGTGTACCCACAAGAAAACAAGCACTTGTCTCATATTAGGATTTTGTTTTCCAGGGAATATTTCACTAGAGATTGTTGGGTTTAAAAGGTGAGCAGCTTTTATACATTGCAGCCATATTTATTGGAACATTTCCTCTCTCAGTTTATTTTTCTGGTGTTAATTACTTTTTTTTAAAGTCCAATGCTCTTTTATCTTGCACACTTTCTTCTAAGGGGAAGGTCAATTGAACTATATTTGCATAATTCACTTGAAGATATATTCACTTACGGTGCGTATATTCATGGGTGCCAGCTTTTGATTTTCGCTATGGGGACAAAGCAGAAATAGGAAAAAAAGCCAAATGAATTAAAGGAAGGTATAAACATATAACATATCAGCAACAATCACCTAACCTGATGAGTTTCCTTTGCAACATTCTGCTATAGGATCCACTGGTATTCCCACACCAGGCAAACAGTTTAGGCCTGTGCACCCCATTCAGTCAAGCCTCAGGGGGTATATTGAGATTCTCTTTTCATTTTGTAGAGAGCAGCACTTAAACAGTTATTATCCACTTGGAGTTTATTTAGTTTGACAGTCAAAATGATCTTTATCCCCACCAAAGTGAGTGCTCTCGGACCAATCCTTTTATCATGCTATGCCTTATCTGCTAAAATTAGAATTCTCCACAATATGGAAAGGGCGTATTCACAAATCAACTCCTACATGGGAAGAAAAGAAAGGGCAAGGATGGGCAAAAGGTATTGCATGATTTACTACACTCATTTTGACTTGTAGAAATGTTTGATATTACTGGATTAACCCATTCATCTTTATTCTTCTGAAAGTGTTTATAATATCCTGCTCTAAGTGACTTTACCCTACTTATGCATTTAATGAAACGCTAAAAGAATATTTGTATGTTTACACTGGAAAAACCGTTATCTGTAGTTTGTTGAAGGGGCAAACGGGAAAACACCGATAAACACAGATTCTGACGGTGTTTGAAAACACTGAAAAAACACCCCCTGGAAGTAAAATAAAATAAACCCCTAAAACAGGAAATCCTACTCATAAATGACTAAAGAAAATAGTGGAGTAAAATATTCCTAATTCCCAATCTTTTATTAACTAGGACCATATGGACAGTAATTTGCAGCGCCTTTACAAAATGGCCATCTTGAACATATTCGAAACAAACAACAGTCTTTTTAAAACGTTAGCTTGGACTTGCTGCTTGTGCATTGAATAAATGAAACCCAACTTAATGAAGGGCCTCACAACACATAAAGTTAGAATCCATGGTTCTGCAGGCCAAACCAAATCTACTCTATGTATGCACCCTCTAATTACTAAAATAGGAATGTTAAAACATTTATGAAAAAAGTTAGGCATGCAAGTCATGCAATTGTGAAAGCTCAAAGTATACTTATTACCCACTCTAAAGGACTTAATTGCTTCCACAAATTCAGAAATGAATAAAAGAAATACAAACTCAAATGCCACAGTAGATGGCAAGGTGTCCGCCCGAATGACTAGACCCGGCTCCTTGGCCAGCTGCCCTCTGAACACACTACACTCAAACTTAGGACCATACACTAAAGGGGAAATGTAAACTTCAAAGCATAATGAGTAGAGCTAGCCATGTGTTTACAATTCAACATATGATGGAAGGGAATCACCCTCAGAAGAAGTCTTATTGTGATAGAAATGGTAGGGAAGTGAAACAGTTACCCATCAAAGCCTGTAAATATCAGGCACGGAATCGAATATAGATAGCTCAGGCCAGCTATACTTACAAGGAGGCAATCAAGGATAACAATACATAACTAGTGTAAGAGGCATGGGCTAATTTAGAGCAAGCAACCCTGTCTGGTAATCCTAAAGCTTTCACGAAGGTAGTGGCTAATGTAGGGACAAAGTAAACCCCTCAGATCTAGTGGAAACCATTGACCCAATAAGATGGGTCGAACACTTTAAAGTATTGTATAATGCAAAGGATTATTTGAATGGCATTAGTGGGACATGCCAGAGTCAGTTGTTAAGTAAGGAAATGAGGATAATGAAGGAAGAATGTCTTGTGCTATGTTCACTCTACATGAGGTGGACAACGCTCTGTTCAGGCTCACAATTGGAAAGGCTGCAGGACCTGACTTGGTTTTCACTTTAGCATTGAATACGATAATGTGTATGAGTGTCACCACAAAGAGCTGGAAGGAGGCGAACATCATTCAAGTTCAAAAAGGTTGACATAGCTGACTCTGGTGGTTATCGACCCATCTCCGTTATAGAAGCAATGGCTAAATGGTTTGGCAGGGTAGTGTATGGTAAGATAATGGACTGGGTGAAGGTAATATCATTTGATCAGGCATCCAATTTGGATTTTGTGAGGGCATGGCAAGCAATGGTGGTTCAGATCCTGATTCTAAGATCAGTTGTTGGTAAGTATGTGCAGGTTTATATAAAGTTGATTTATCTTCGATTCCTGGATCTTGCCACTGCGCTTGACTGTGTAATCGTGCTAAATTATGGGTCATTCTTAGAGACTAGGGATGCCCTATTTGTTCCTCTCAATGCTGATTCACATGCACGATGGCCTAACAGCCAGCGTTCATTGTGGCCCACTTGGCAAATTAACGTCCTTGCTTCAATCTACACACAGAGCAAGGCAGGGGTGTGTTTTAGCTCCTTTACTCTTTAACTTATAAGTGAACTCTTCTTTCCTCAGAAGTGCAGTTGAGTGTTGATTGCAAGAACTAAAAGGCTGTTGAATTATTGGCTAAGGGTTACACAGATTATACGAGTGCAACAGGCCTAAAAGTGAGCATTAAAAGTGAGCATTAAAAAGGATATGTGTTCTGGTAGATCAAAAAGATTGTTGGGTCCTATAATGATTATGGGAGAAAAATGCAATTGGTAACCTATATCTGTTATCTAGGTATTACCCTGTCCCGAGATCTTAGCTGGTTTATTTAGTTATTTATTTAGCATTTCTTAGGCACATATACAACTAAATAGTGTTTCCATGCGTCACACAGCAATGGGTGAGGGAACAAGGGGAGCAAATAATAATGGTGAAGACAATAAATACACAATTGTGGTCCTATTAGGCCTTGTGACATTCGGACGTGCAAGTGCAGTGAAGAAACGTGCAGGAGATAGGGGAGGGGTGGAGGGAGGGTGCAAGGTTAGGGCAAGTGCTGGTAGAGCCAAGGATGGAAGTGCAGAGTGCATAAGGGTGGAGGCATCCCATGGGAGGGGCGCACAGCTACCAGGTAGGGGGCTTGTGGGCAGTGGTAGGGGGTGAGGGTGCTGGTGTCAACTGGGCAGGGACCTGGTAACCTGTGAGATGCACAAAGGTCCAGGCTGCCAGTCTCTGTGGCAGTGGGGTGATTAGCAGGTAAGGGAGAGAGAAAAAGATGTAGAGAAAAGCAGAGTGTTGAGAAGTTTCCCGAACTTAAAGAGGTCCGGCTCAAGTCTGAGAGGGGCAGGATGTTTGTTCCAAAGAGAGGCACCAGCCAAAGAGAGAAACATGCCCCCCACTCTCTGCTTGGAGAATTGTTTAACAAGCAGAGAGTTGGAATTAGAGGAGCGCAGGGCTCCAGGAGGGAAGTATTTAGGGAAAGGAAGTTGCAGATAGTGTGGTCCAAGGCACTAGAAAGCTTTGTGGATGCTGCAGAGGGTCTTTAATTTGATCCTTGCTGCCACCATGAGCCAACAAAGAGATCTTAGGGCTGTAGAGATACAGTCCCTGGGCCTGAGGCCAAGGATAAGTCTAGCAGCCCTATTCTGGATTAGGTCAAGGCGGCGAAAGGAAGAATGGGGGAGATTGTGGAGGAGGCTGTTGAGGTAGCGCAGCCTAGATAGAACCAGAGCTCTAGAAACATTGAGGCTCTGTGGAAGGTTGAGTAAACGGAGCAAGCCTCTAACGATGTGAAGCTGGTAGTGGCCCTTCTTGGCAAGGTCCAAAATGTGAGGGGAAAGGAGAGGGAGGAACTGAAGATGACTCTGGGGTTTTCTGCCTCATGGGAAGGTGAGGGTAGAGGGCTCAAGGAAGGCAGCCAAAGCGTAGGAGCGAAGCAGGGCGCAGATGTTCCAATAAGCAGGATTTCTCTCTTACTGACATTAAGACAGAGGACATTTCAAGTCTCTAAATGATCACAGGTTAATGGATTGGTGCTGAGAAATGTGGGAAATACTAGATGGTTTGCTGTTACAGCATGCTTTTCACATTACAAGGCCTCGTCCCTCTTGGTAGCAACACGTGGTTCAGGTATCTTGGAATTGAACAGGCCAAAAAAAGGACAGATCAAGGAAAATCAATGTGTGCATCTTTTAATGGGACTACCTCAGGTATTGCCAGCCTCTCCACTGCACACTGAATGGGGCCTGGCCTACAATGATAATCACATCGGAGTCCAGCCCTTAATGTATTGGGCTTGATTCTGGCAGAATACAAATCTTAGTGGAGGCAAGAGACTAGGTAAGATACCCAGTCATACAGCCGCTCTCTGGAGTCCCAATCTGGGTTTAAATTAAGTGCAAATTTTATGAACCTTCAATAAGAACCTCGAAGATTATTAAGTAACAACACTCAAAAAAATTCAAAAAAATCCAGTTGTTTTTCAACGATGATTTTATCCGTCAAATCAAAGTTCATTTTTGAAAAAATAAAGAGTAGACACTAGTAACATTAAGTGAGGAAGAGTTTGCCACAAATCACTTCATCAATAGACTTTAGTTATGCCAATGCATTTCGGAATGGAAATTCCTTCATCAGGGCAAGTCTATACAATGTGGACACAACATGTACATTCAAATGATAGAAATAAATAATGTAAATAATGTCATGAGTAATATCCATATACCATCAAACACATCAATGCAAGAAATGTATGTAGAAACATAACAAAGGGCGTCATGTGAGTTAACGTATGAAAATGGAACACATACCCAGTAGTCATGTATGTAGTAGCAGGAGGCAGGCCGGGGAAAAAATAAAAAATAAAAGAAATGAAAGAAAACCAATCAGTAAGAAAGTTGAGTACTGGTTCATAATGGCCATAAGTAGGGAGAGTGGAAAGATACCTGAATTAGGCAAATGTATTGCAGTCAAACCAACTAAGCGCTGAAAGCGTCAAAATCGACCAGCTACACCGTGATCTGTGAGCAGTATCTGTAAACGTGGAAGCATGTCATTTAGAAATCTACATGAGCATTGTTGAACGCATCATGTATGGTAGAGCGTTATATTCGCGCTTACCGTTGTAATGCAAGGAACGGAGCTCTTCTCTCTTTGTCTGCCTCAAGCAGACTGTCCTCGCCGCATCGGAGCGTTGCCGGGCAACCCTCACTTATACGACACGTGATTGCGGCTCCTCTCCAGAGGGCGCGAGTTACGTGTTGAGGCCGCAATCAAGCCACTAGGCTCGAATCAGGTCGAAAAAATTATTTTAGGGTTATCCTGGGCTCTAATTTAGAATATTAATCCAATAAAAATTAAAGATTTGAAAAATCAGAAAATCATGAAAAGTGAAGAAATACTGGAAATGAAAATCCAGTGTTCTGTGAAATGGTAAGTGATTTAGGGGGCAGGGCAGGGTTCTAAAAAAGAAAGAGTGGATGTATTGTTAATACTCTAGACAATATCTAACATTATATGTTCAAGACCTGTAAATATTGGTGCTGCCAGTGGTGTCGTCATGCCAGACGGCACCTTGGGTCCTGGATGGAGATCCAGGATATGCACCATGCAAGCCAAACACATAGAAATTACTGCAAAATCCCATATATACGTGAAACTTTACAATACTAAAACAGTTACACGTTAACATCAACAGTATCATGTAAGTCATGGTGCCACTTACACCTAAATGGGAATCCAAACAGGTTCATTCAAACAGAAAAAGTAACATACAATAAGAGAAAACATACAATTAGAGAAAACAGTGAAAATTAATCTCCTCATTTAGTCCATTAGGCACCAAACTGCCTAGTTTGTCTATCCAATAAGTCTCTCTGCGATTCAGGCGTTGACATAAATCTTCATGGGGACTATTTTTAGTAAGAACCTCCAAAATTACAAATCTAATCTGTGTCACATTATGTCCATTAGCTAACCAATGACGTTCCACAGCTGAATTGGTGTTCGCATTGCGGATACAAGAGCGATGTTCACCCCACCTCAGTTTAGCTGTTCTTGTGGACTCTCTGACATAGAATTTACCACAAGGGCATTTGATGCCATAAATGATGTTGCTGCTGTCGCAAGTACCAAAAGTCTTGAGTACAATCTTGCGCCCTGTTCTTGGATGATTAATGGTGTTACCTTTGATAACAAAATTACAGTTGACACAGTGGAGGCAAGGGAATGTTCCAGTATGCTGAGTTATGGGTCCCTTCGCTATAGGTTTAGTTTGCACCAGTTCGTCTCTTAGGTTCCTACTGCATTGATAGGCAAATACTGGTTTCTCGCTAAACAAATTCTGTACTCGAATGTCATTCTTAAAGATCTCCCAGTGTTTCATGATGGTTCTCTTGATTTTATTACTTTGAATGGAAAACTTGGACACTTATACCAGTGATTTCAATTCTCTCTTGTTCTTGGGGTTCTGTACTGATAATAGAGTCTCTCGTGACAGGGCATTGACTTTGTCCGATGCTAAATCAAGTTAATTTTGCTTTTATCCACGGGCCAGAAATTTTTCTTTCATCTCCATCTGTTGTATTCTACAGTCTTCAGGATCACTCACTATCTTTTTGACCCGTAGTAACTGACCGTACGGCAAGTTCTTAAGTAGACTCGGCTGATGGAAGCTGAGGCGATGCAGGAGATTATTGCGATCTGTCGTTTTCCGGAACAGTGTAGTACTGTAGCTGGCTGCCTGCTTTCTGACTTGGACGTCTAGGATCGTTATGGTGTCATATGAAATTTCTTTAGTAAATTGTAGCCTTTGGTCAATGCTGTTTAAATATTCAAAAAATGTCTCAAAAGATTCTTTGGTCCCCTTCCAGACTCCAAAGATATCATCTATATATCCAGTCCATATCCGGATGTCCTTGTTCCATTTCTGTCTGTTCAATACATAATCAGTCTCAAATTTGTGCATGAAACTGTTGGCGTATGAGGGTGCCATGGTGGCCCCCATTAACGTCCCTGCAGTTTGTAGATAAAACTGATTGCCATACTAAAAATAAGAGTTTTCTGCAATGAATTGTAAAAGAGCCAATATGAACTCCTTCTGGGCACGTATTTCAGGTGCTTCAAGTAACAGCCACTCCACAGCTTCTATTCCTAGGTCATGAGGTATCGAGGTGTATAAACTCTTCACGTCAATTGTGAACATTAGATCTTCTTGTAAAGGTGTCAAGGAGTTAAGCTTTTGAAGGAAATGGGTGGTATCCCGAGTGTAGGTACCAGTTTTCTGAATTAGAGGCTGCAAGAAGAAGTCGATATAAATACCCAGAGGTTGATTAATACTTTCTATTCCTGCAACAATTGGTCTGCCTGGTGGTTTAGTACCATCTTTATGGATCTTTGGCAACGTATAAAAGTTTGGTATTCTCGGGTGACTTTTGGAAAGAAATCTTTGTGTATGTTCATTGATCCATTCCAATTCGAGTGCTTTAGCCAAAAGGCTCTCCAAGTTCTGTTTAATCGAGAGAGTTGGGTCATGATCCAAAGTGGCATATGTGGTGTAATCTTGAAGTTGTCTGTTACACTCAGCATCATAGTCAGTTGTATTCTGGATGACCAAGGCTCCCCCCTTGTCTGCTGGACGGATGGTAATACTCTTGTCACTGAACAGGTCCCTGATTAATCTCATCCCGTGTGGTTTTAGGTTCCTGTGTGGAGGACTCTTATAACTGATGCGTTCCAGGTCATGAGTTACCAATTTCTGAAAAATGTCTATGGATGGTACTGTAATTGGTGGAACAAATCCACTTTTGACTCTAAATTCCTGATAATCTGGAATCTTGGTTGGACTATCTTGTGTTTCCAGTTCCTCGAAGAAGACTTTGAGCTTGCGTACAAACTTGTACAATTCGATCTTCGTATCAAACAAGGTGGTTCCGTACGTGGGTACAAAACTAAGACCCTTCTGGAGGGTCTCTTCTTCCGACTTGGTCAATCTCCTCTCAGATATGTTTATAACTAGATTTTCTTTTGCTGCAATCTGGTCTGAGGTTTGTTTTTTATGTTTCCTCCTCCCCCTGTGGGTTCTTCTCGGCGGGCGCCTAAAAAATATGAAGCCGACGGTGCTTGTGCTGAGGGGCTTGTGGTCTGTACTGGGTTGTCTGTAGTTGGTTCGGCTGAAGTCTCAGACTCCCTCTGGGCCTCTGAGTCGCAGCTGGAAGTATTGTCCGATGCGTATTTGAAAAGTTTCTTGGGTGCTACTGGACCGTATCTGTCCATCCAGTTGTATACTTCATCATTTATATAGTCATAAGTGTCACATTTGAATTTTTTAACCTTCTTTTGTTCAAGTTCAGACTTCTAATCCTCCAGCTTTGTGTTAATTTCTAATAGTATAGAATCATATTCTTCCCTTCCAAGTGTATTGACCAGCTCCTTTTCTATCTTCTCAATTTCTGTACTAAGGGTTATCAAATTCTTTGATAATTCTTGGATGGTTAGTAGGATGAGGTCCAATGAACACTTGTTCAGAATAGCCTCCCACCTTCGAACAAATTCTTTACTCTCCTTGCACAGGGTTGGACGGAGCTGTATACGAAGACCTCTTGGAATTAGTTGATTTTTAAAGTATCGTCCGAGGGTGATTGCATGTAATTTTCTATTAATCTCTTTACGTATGAGGTACTCTAATTGTTTGATCCATTTGGCTGGATCCTTTGGTGTGGTACCATGGGCACCAATAGATGTTTCGCTGATGAGCTCAAGAATGGCAGATGCCTCCTCAGATGAGAAACCTAAGGTTTCAGCACATTTGTTTGATAAACCTTTGATGTCCTCAAATGACATATTCTTCAGCACGTTGAAAAATTCTTCTCAAAATTGTGTGCCACCACTGCTGTGTGTCTCAGGAAAATGGAGGGGAAAAAAAAAACAAAAAAAAAAGCGGGAAGCAAAAAATAAGTGGGCACCACTGGAAAACTAATCTTCTTAACAGACTTAATGTTAATATGCAAAGTCTCTGATAAACAACTATCCTTAGAAATGTAATTCTGTGTACAGGAGCCGGCTGTAAAAGGTTAGGAGACACCCAAACCAAAAAATAACAGTGGAGGCAAGAGACTAGGTAAGATACCCAGTCATACAGCCGCTCTCTGGAGTCCCAATCTGGGTTTAAATTAAGTGCAACTTTTATGAACCTTCAATAAGAACCTTGAAGATTATTAAGTAACAACACTCAAAAAAATTCTAAAAAATCCAGTTGTTTTTCAACAATGATTTTATCCGTCAAATCAAAGTTCATTTTTGAAAAAATAGAGAGTAGACACTAGTGATATTAAGTGAGGAAGAGTTTGCCACAAATCACTTCATCAATAGACTTTGGTTATGCCAATGCATTTCGGAATGGAAATTCCTTCATCAGGGCAAGTCTATACAATGTGGACACAACATGTACATTCAAATGATAGAAATAAATAATGTAAATAATGTAATGAGTAATATCCATATACCATCAAACACATCAATGCAAGAAATGTATGTAGAAACATAACAAAGGGCGTCATGTGAGTTAACGTATGAAAATGGAACACATACCCAGTAGTCATGTATGTAGTAGCAGGAGGCAGGCCGGGGAAAAAATAAAAAATAAAAGAAATGAAAGAAAACCAATCAGTAAGAAAGTTGAGTACTGGTTCATAATGGCCATAAGTAGGGAGAGTGGAAAGTTACCTGAATTAGGCAAATGTATTGCAGTCAAACCATCTAAGCGCTGAAAGCGTCAAAATCGACCCGCTACACCGTAATCTGTGAGCAGTATCTGTAAACGTCGAAGCATGTCATTTAGAAATCTACGTGAGCGTTGTTGAACGCATCATGTATGGTAGAGCGTTATATGAAGATTTATGTCAACGCCTGAATCGCAGAGAGACTTATTGGATAGACAAACTAGGCAGTTTGGTACCTAATGGACTAAATGAGGAGATTCATTTTCACTGTTTTCTCTAATTGTATGTTTTCTCTTATTGTATGTTACTTTTTCTGTTTGAATGAACCTGTTTGGATTCACATTTAGGTGTAAGTGGCACCATGACTTAAATGATACTGTTGATGTTAACGTGTAACTGTTTTAGTATTCTAGACCCATAACTCAACATACTGGAACATTCCCTTGCCTCCACTGTGTCAACTGTAATTTGTTATCAAAGGTAACACCATTAATCATCCAAGAACAGGGCGCAAGATTGTACTCAAGACTTTTGGTACTTGCGACAGCAGCAACATCATTTATGGCATCAAATGCCCTTGTGGTAAATTCTATGTCAGACAGTCGACAAGAACAGGTAAACTGAGGTGGGGTGAACATCGCTCTTGTATCCGCAATGCGAACACCAATTCAGCTGTGGCACGTCATTGGCTAGCTAATGGACATAATGTGATACAGATTAGATTTGTAATTTTGGAGGTTCTTACTAAAAATAGTCCCCATGAAGATTTATGTCAACGCCTGAATCGCAGAGAGACTTATTGGATAGACAAACTAGGCAGTTTGGTACCTAATGGACTAAATGAGGAGATTCATTTTCACTGTTTTCTCTAATTGTATGTTTTCTCATATTGTATGTTACTTTTTCTGTTTGAATGAACCTGTTTGGATTCACATTTAGGTGTAAGTGGCACCATGACTTACATGATACTGTTGATGTTAAAGTGTAACTGTGTTTGTATATTCTAAAATTTCACGTATATATGGGATTTTGCAGTAATTTCTATGTGTTTGGCTTGCATGCTGCATATCCTGGATCTCCATCCAGGACCCAAGGTGCCGTCTGGCATGACGACACCACTGGCAGCACCAATATATACAGGTCTTGAACATATAATGTTAGATATTGTCTAGAGCATTAACAATACATCCACTCTTTCTTTTTTAGAACCCTGCTCTGCCCCCTAACTCTCTTACCATTTCACAGAACACTGGATTTTCATTTCCAGTATTTCTTCACTTTTCATGATTTTCTGATTTTTCAAATCTTTAATTTTTATTGGTTCAATATTCTAAATTAGAACCCAGGATAACTCTAAAATAATTTTTTCGACCTGATTCGAGCCTAGTGGCTTGATTGCGGCCTCAACACGTAACTCGCGCCCTCTGGATAGGATCCTCGATCATGTGTCGTATAAGTGAGGGTTGCCCGGCAACGCTCCGATGCGGCGAGGACAGTCTGCTTGAGGAAGACAAAGAGAGAAGAGCTCCGTTCCGTGCATTACAAAGGTAAGCGCGAATATAACGCTCTACTATACACAATGCGTTCAACAACGCTCACGTAGATTTCTAAATGACATGCTTCCACGTTTACAGATACTGCTCACAGATCACGGTGTAGCGGGTCGATTTTGACGCTTTCAGCGCTTAGTTGCTTTGACTGCCAATACATTTGCCTAATTCAGGTAACTTTCCACTCTCCCTACTTATGGCCATTATGAACCAGTACTCAACTTTCTTACTGATTGGTTTTCTTTCATTTCTTTTATTTTTTATTTTTCCCCGGCCTGCCTCCTGCTACTACATACATGACTACTGGGTATGTGTTCCATTTTCATACGTTAACTCACATGACGCCCTTTGTTATGTTTCTACATACATTTCTTGCATTGATGTGTTTGATGGTAAATGGATATTACTCATGACATTATTTACATTATTTATTTCTATCATTTGAATGTACATGTTGTGTCCACATTGTATAGACTTGCCCTGATGAAGGAATTTCCATTCAGAAATGCATTGGCATAACCAAAGTCTATTGATGAAGTGATTTGTGGCAAACTCTTCCTCACTTAATATTACTAGTGTCTACTCTTTATTTTTTCAAAAATGAACTTTGATTTGACGGATAAAATCATCGTTGAAAAACAACTGGATTTTTTTTAATTTTTTTGAGTGTTGTTACTTAATAATCTTCAAGGTTCTTATTGAAGGTTCATAACATTTGCACTTAATTTAAACCCAGATTGGGACTCCAGAGAGTGGCTCTATGACTGGGTATCTTACCTAGTCTCTTGCCTCCACTGTTATTTTTTGGTTTGGGTGTCTCCTAACCTTTTACAGCCGGCTCCTGTACACAGAATTACATTTCTAAGGATAGTTTTTTATCAGAGACTTTGCATATTAACATTAAGACTGTTAAGAAGATTAATGTTCCAGTGGTGCCCACTCATTTTTTGCTTCAGAATACAAATCTTACCCTGGCCCAATGGCTAATAGAAGACATGAATTCTGACATCTATTGTAGTTGTGAATGGTTTAATTATATTAAAAGCTAACTAAGAACCATGTGCCTTGAGGGGTTATATTGTAAATTAGTAGAGATCGAGGGAAATAACTATAGACAGATTGTACAAGAGTTCTTATTTAGGCTCCAACTGAGAGAGTCTGAAGAAGGTACAACATTATCTCGTGCGCAAGATGTACTCAGGCATAGGGAAGCACCACACTTGGTTTGATAATCCTAGAAAGAGAGCTGTTTTAATGTCTCGAGGTACGAATATCCTCTCTACTAAAAAATGTGTTACTACATAGATGTTGCATAGAAGAATTGTTTTCATAAGAAGTGCTATTTAAATATTTTGCATTAGTTTGATTTTATTCTTTTATGAAAATGAAATATTTTCAAAATAAATATGAAGATTAATTGATTAGAAAGTGTTGTTGTTTGGAAAGTCATTACCTGGCCGAAAAGGGGCATTCTTGTCACCCCTGAACATGAGCAAAATACCAGACGTTACCGTGATCCCATTTTTTTTATGAGGTGTCACATTTCCGAAAGCTCTGAGTTAAGTCCCAAACTAAATCAATTTCAACAAAAAAAATTAATGAAATAGTGCACATTTGGCTGTGGCCTGATGCTGGGCATGATAATCTATTCATTATGATGGACATTGGCACTTTGGGGAGAACTAAAGGCAACTGAAGAGTGCCTGAATTTATAGTGGGAGGTGCTGAAATGTTGCACTGCTTCTGTAAGTGTGACACATATTATTGAACTGTTTGGAGAAATATTGCACCGACAACACAAAAGAATAGGTGCTGCCCTGGGTAATGACAGCACCTAAGACAAGACATGGTGACTGATTCAAATTAAAGCCTAGAGGTGGCAAAATAATGCATTGTTTTATTCATTAACATTTTCACCAATCACTTACTTTGTTGAGAGACAGTACTGAAAACAGAACTATGACTTCTGCATTGGAAAAATATATCTGACAGCAACATGTAAACTCGAAGTGTTAGAGAGATACAGAGAATTCATCCAGTTCAACAGATACTGCACATTCCTTACAAACCATGGAACATGACTTGTACTACAGCATATACTGTTGTTTTGCCAAAGTAAATTACTCTGTTGTCATATACTTTGAGAAAAATCACTTTGTTGGTGAAGTAAATATGTGTGTGCTTTTGAGGTTTAGAGGGTATGGGGGTTTGGAGTTGTGGGGCTGGGGGTGCTAGTGGGGGGAATGGGATAGTACAGGGGGCCATTAAAAAAGATACATTTGAAGTGATTCTTGTCAAAGTAAAATACCACAGAGTAATTTACTTTGGGAAAACAACACAGAACTGCACTACCAATATCTTCATTTTGAAAAACAGTTCCCCCTGCTGAAAAAAGAAGCCAGAACAGACTCTTTGCGTTCAAGGCCGCAACGTGTTCAGAATATTCCAATGTAAACACTGTTTCAATTTCACCCACAACTGTCATATTATTGTCCTCTCCTTCACTCCTCACATCTTGGACCATGCCAAGAAGGCCTACTTTCAACTTCACCTCCTTAGAGGCATTCTCCTTTTCCTCACTTTCCTCCAGAAGCTCAATGTCTCTAGAAGTCTGGTCCTCTCCAGACTAGATTATTGTAACAGCCTCTTCCTCAGCCTGCGTCTTTCTTCGCTCCGTCCTCTTCAACTGATCCAGAATAGGGCTGCAGGTTTTTTCCTTGGCCTCAAGCCCTACGGCCATATCTCTCCAGCTCTAAAATCTCTCCACTCTCTCCCGGTTGCTGCAAGTATCAATTTCAAGACCCTTTGCATCATCCACAAGGCAGTCTGGGGCCTGGGATCCCTTGTATCTTCTGGTTTCAACTCTCTGCTGATCAAACACTTCTCCAAGCAGCGAGCTGGGGGCAGAGCTCTCTCCTCAGCTGGCTCCCTCCTTTGGAGCGGTCTCCCTCTCTCTCTGTCTTGAACCAGACAATCTCAAGTTCCGTAACCAACTCAAGACCTTTCTCTTCTCTTCCTCCTTCAATCTCTTCCTCCCATGCTAATCACCCCTCTGTCATTGAGATTGGTGATCTGGTCACTCAAGTGTCCAATAGGGTCCTGGCCTTCTGTCCAATCACCCCCAGCACCCTCACTGCACTGTCCTCACAGCGCACACCAACCTGTCGGGTGGTTAGCCTCTGCCCTGCACTCACCTGTTGGGCGGTAGACCTCCCTCTTCGCCTGGGATGTCTCTGCCCATGGCCTTAACTGTTGCCTCTCCAGCAGGCACCTCTGGCACTTCCTCCCCTAAGGGAGCCTAATCATTTACTCATTAAATTGTTTCCAAAGTGTTTTCACAGAAATAGTTACAATTGGTCTGCTATATGCAGACATCCATAGCAGGGACTAATGAAGATCTTGCTTGATTTGATAATGAGCGTTCTGTGAAGACCATCGCTAGTTAATTTAAAGAAATGAGAATTAAACCATGTTTAATTGTGTCATTTCTACTCTCATAAAATAATGCAAGTATAAATCCCATGTAGCCCCTCATTCTTAATACTGCACAGTGGGACTCTAATAGGGAGGCGAATGGGGAGGGCACTCCCACTTGTTTAATACAATTCTAAAACCATTGTCTCAGGTTGTGCGAGTGACAAGAAATGCTGCGCTTTCTAAATCAATAACACAGCTTTTATAACCCAAAACCTGCAGAATTCTAATGCAAGTTATTGTAAGCATATTATAAACTGTACACTCATGTTAACCCACAGCACCATGTGCATGTGTGTAGTATGAGACATGAAACAGTTCTTTGATACTAGCATGCATTGTGTCATTGTGGAAAGCAACGTTTTTGTAACATTTGCAAATATAACTTTGTCTGTCAAGGAAATGTTAGTGTATTGGGTCAGAAGTGTAATTTGAAGACCTATTGCAATTTAAAACATAATATAAATATAATATTGATTATGTAAATAGACGTTTCTGTGTGAGAAATAGTGAGATTCAAGCAGCCCGGTTGTTTTCTTTTTTTTGGATAACTTGCCCGTGAATGTGTAACATTGCGGGGAGATCCGTGCATAAAGCTGGGGATCCACCTTTCCATTGACATTATTTCTTTTAACATTAAACAAAATATTGATTCTGAAATCAACCTGTTTCTTGTGCCCTGAATCGTGGGGTAGGACTGTATGTAAGATGGTATTATATCAGGGATCCCAGCTTAAAGTAGATGCCATACATCAAACAAAACATATCTTGCAGCACAATGGCAGACACCGCTCTTGCCTGTCAAACCCGCAGCCATAGAAAACTCACGATAGCACATGGCACTTGTTGTATGTGCTATGAGGCATATATCTCACACCTCTCCTTCTGTTTACAACGCGAGGGCGCACATCTCTGGCCGAAGTCCTGCACATGGGTAACATACGTTACCTACTGCCCAGCTTCTACCACCCACCCCCTAGCGCTGAACACACGTTTATTATTATGCACGTCCCACATTTTTAAAGTATCTATTTTGATCATTTTGGGTAGATGAATAAAGCATGCTTCAACATGAATAAATATGACATCATATATATCTGGTTAATGTTTACATATGTGCATCTAGGGTCTGATTCCATTATCAAACAGATCTCCACTCTCCGAAATGCATTGATAGTTTACAGTCACAACCCCACTTCACCCATCCGCTATTTCTTTCGAGCAATAGCCACCCCAGATGTGTCTCCCGTACCAGTGGCGCGTGCGCCTGTGCGCTGTAGGTGGGCCTTTTATGTGTCGCTGTAGGTGTGGTTCCCCCTACCTGTGTGACAGTGCTGGTCCATATCATGGACAGATTTGGTACTAAATGCGGCTATTGACCATATGATTTATGAGCCCATGCACTGATTTCAACGATCTATTGTCTTGCATTTTTTATTTTATTTTAATTTTTGTATCGCGCACATATGCCCGTAGGCCTCAGGGCGCACATAAAACCAGATGAGCCGCACAGACAAGCAATAAGATTAAATTAGGGAAGCAGAAAGCAGAGAGTACTTAATCAGGACTGAGATTGAAGAGATGGGTCTTAGTGGCCTTTTTGAAAGAGGCATAGTTGTCAGTAAGGCATGGAAGCAGGAAGAGAGTTCCAGAGAAGTGGAGCCTGGACTTCGAAACTTGTGCCACCAAAACACTTTTCCTCCTGCCCACTATATCGTGCATTGATTTCTTATATTATTTGGCTTCCTACTGCATTGAGGATGTTGATAGTGGCTGTTGTATGAGTTGTCCCCTGACATTTGGGCTTCGTTTTCTCATAGATCCTAGCGTGAACCACATGACATGGACAAGGAAAATGGGACTCGATATCAGGCTACAAGTCTGACCACTGGCCCCGAGCAATCATCTGAGGTCAAGCCTGGCCCCACATATCAACCTAATTTCAATTGTGAAACCAATTGTTTTTTAATCAGGTTTGTTATTTCATGAAATGAGTCCTGTACAAAATCCACACGATCGTTTCTTGCCTCAATAACTTCAATGGACGTTAGGTGGAGCTGTGACCTTTATTTTTGCCTGTTCATTATATTCACAACACTGATGCCCACCGCACACATTTACTTTTTAACAAAACATACCAGCATCTCGATGCATTTTTTAAAAGTAGGGGGCATGTGAACATTGTTTTGAAATGCGGTTGTCTGCGCGCATGCTTTCAAAAATAGAGTGGTTAATGTGCAACTGATGATAATAACATATTTCGGGAGCTTGTACAGCAATGACATTACAACAACGCAAGAAAAGGCCATGCCATTTGCAAATAAAGACATCCGACTGAAACTAAGGGTCAACAGACGAAAAGAAATACCAAACTTAAAACGTGGAAATTAACTCTTTGAATGCAATGACCAAAAAACATGTAATACACAATTAGTTTAACTTGTGATGATGAATGTGTAATACCTGAAATGACCCAGATCTGGGTAAAATACAAAGCTTTGAAAAAGGGCAAAAAAGAGTTCAACTTTGCACTGCTGCAAAAACCATCCTTCATGTGTTTTGCTGTGGAAAACCTTCTATTGCCGCACGCCAGTAAGAAATTGGGGGGTATACATACAGGTAACGACTAGATTACTTACCGGTAATCCTCATTAGTCTTAGTCCTACTGTGTTCCTCGTCCCAGTACCTATTCTAGGTCATGAAGGCGTCCTATCTTCCTGGCATCCTAAGTACTTCAAATCCTTTATTTTCTTTAGGCCCCTGCCACGGTCCTTCCATGCCCCTAAGCAAAACAGCCCCCCGCAAACCTGGATGGCATGACAAGGACACACTTCGGACAGGGAGTGGGGGAACACGGGTTTGCCTTAGCGGCTGCAGCACCCCAGGCAAAGACACAAAAACTTTTTTAGCTCCACGCTCCTGCGCCGGAGCAGGGAGTTAATCACTGGTATAGGACGCTGATGCTAATTCATCAGCGCTCTATTCCAATGAAAACTGCCCGCTCCCGTGCCGGAACAGGGAGGTCATCACTATAAAACAGCGCTGATACGAATATTTTTTTTAATTTGGGGGAGTCCCCTCCAAGTCTCCCAATTCACTATGTAATTAAGTGCACCCAACCGCCTCGCCATCCTTTTAAACGCCTCACCCGCCCCCACATATATTTCAATGAGTTTATGATGATGATGTCCATTGAAAAAACGACTGTCAGCAAAAGAACGTCTTACCTTGACCTTGACTCCGAGCTGGTATGGCGGGAGGCTAATGGCACCCCGGGCGGTCTCCCTGGGTGTAAGAACTGGGACAACAAAGAGTAATGAAGATTACCAGTAAGGAGTAAGGGTTTTGCCTTCATATCCCTCTTCCTCATCCGAGTGATTATTCTACATGAAAGCATGCCAGCTACTGGAGCACCGAGGCACATATAAAAACACCCAGATCATGGAATTGCGTGCACAACAGAACATACTTTAATTTGCTGAAAGAACCAGCAGGACCCAAGAGGACTAAAAGGACCTCCATGATGCCCGAACATTACATGATGAAGTGCCAACTCAGCAGACCCTTCAGTAGCTGTCCAGAAGGACAGAAAACAAAGAGGATGTGGTTTGGGGGGCTGCCTCTCTTGGGGGCGTGGAGGTAGCATGGGCGGGGCCTAAGGAAAAGGAAGGACTTCAAGTTGTTAGGCTGTCTGGCAGGCGGGACACCTTAAGGAAGAGGTGAATGCAGGTAAGGTAATGTAAGGGGTCTGGAAGCGCTGCCACATCTAGTGTCTGTGATAACTATTGCAGATAAGATCTGTGATCATCACCAGCATGGGTCTGATTACAAGTTTGCCAGTAGTGGTAAAAGATTGTATTTCCGAAAAATTCCTCTGCACAAAAGCATTACTGCCTGTGCATTACCCCTGCAGCAGGGGAGTTGCTAGGTCTGGAAAAGACCCGGGGCTAAGCTGATGTCAGAACCGTTGGGACTGGGGGCTAGCTAGTCTTTTGGCTGTAGCTCCTGAGATTCTATCCGGGGCTACAACCAAAAGATCAGGGGCTATAGCCCACTTAGCCCCCCCCTAGCAACGCCCCTGCCCTGCAGTAATGCAGTCCCCAATGGCGTCCTGTGGACTCCGAAATGGGGAATAACAGAAGGGTCGGCATGACTCAGAATCAGCAGAGTCTTCCCGTTACTGGATGTGGTAAGAATAGCACCGCCAAACGCGTCATCACGCAAAGCATATATCGACATACATTAGACTGAGCATCTCAAGAAATACATATCTTTTGAAAATGGCATCTTCATTTAGTCTGAACAGTGATGCCACGAGCAGATATCATTTGGTAACAAACCACTAATTAGGCTTAGATGAGTCCATATCTTGTGTATGAGCGCGTTAAGTATTTCAATCAGGCAATACACCCTGGTCTCACCCTAGTATGCAGCGCACAGCTGAAATGCTTATTTTATTATATATATAGGTTAAAAATGTTGCCACTCATATCACACCCCTTCTTCAAATACCCTGGCTCACAATGGACCAGGAATCAGGCTGGTTGGTAAAGGTAATATTTATTTATTTATTTATTTATTTAAAATTCAAATCAAACATATACTTTTAATAGGGAGCAGCGGTCACCAATGTGGTGATAATAACAAATAAGAAGGTATGTAAAGCACTTAAATTCATTCTTTAGCAAAACAAAATATAAAACACCAACGAAAAGAACACTTTGAGCTTGTTTGGAAAGATACTAGCACTTAAGTTAGGATTTCCCCCTGCAATATTCCTCAACCCACAAACAAACAATTCGAAATAGATATAAAAGCAGCAGGTAATCAGAAATAAGGAATAGAAAACAGAATTCGAATCCAACCTTGCCTCCCCAAACAAGAGAGAAAAACAGATTTGAAATCTTACACTTTAAAATGACATTCGGAAATGGCTGGGTAAAATAATGAATGTGTGCAAAAATCCTTAAATCAGTACAAATCTCTATGGGAGCAACATTGGAAATATACTAACAATCATGGGCCGATTCATTGAACAAATATGTGCCGAAATATGTGGCGCAAGCTGGCGCAAGCGTGGAAAAGCAAGCACATGCGCACGCGTGCGATTCATGGAAGGCCCTGCGTGTGTTTTCCCCGGGATGTGCGCCAAGTCCGTGGGTGGCACACATGGGCGCACACATCACTTCAACATCCTGAACGCTGTGCGCGACGTGCACAGCGAAAGTGCACAACGTGTAGCGCACACACCAAAAAGGGGGCGGAACACACAGAATGGGGAGCAACGTGTGAAAATGAAGGCGTAACTGGGGAAGTACTGCTGGGAAATACATGGAACGCCCACACGCGCGCGAACAACACGTATTCATGGAATCGAATATGGGAAACCCACGCATGCCAAAAGACACGCACAGGCGTAAACACGTCCGACACACGAAGGCAGGCGGAAGCATCTCCGCGCAGTATAAAAGTGTGCGCAAACAACAAATAGTATATACAGCTACGATGAATGTCCCATTTATCGCAGCACTGATCGTGGGACACCGCAGGAGGAGGAGAATAGCCAGGTCCTCATTTTTTTTGCTCAGGACCAGCCTTTTTGGAATGCCTGATGACCAGGTCTATGGCAGGTATATTTCCACCTCGTATCATCCTAGACCTGGTCAATGAGTGGGAGGATGACCTCACATCACCCACCTTGTGCTCTCAAGCACTGAGCCCCTTGGAAAAGGTGCTCAATGTCCTGCATTTTTTTGCCACTGGGTCATTTCAGCGGACAACTGCCATAGTTGGGGGTGTCTCACAGGCCACACAGTCACGCTGCCTACACCAGGTGTTGGCAATCATGACTGCGCGCCCCTCAGTCCACAGGCACATAAACATGCCCAGAACACCCGCAGAAAGGCAGGCCGTGGTCCAGGACTTTCACAAGGTGGCACACTTCCCCAAAGTGCTCGGTGCCATAGATTGCACCCATGTGGCCCTACGTCCACCTAGGGCCACTGAGCACATCTATCGAAACCGCAAGCACTGGCATTCCATCAACATACAGGTTGTATGCGATGCCCATGGAATCATCACCTCTGTCTATGCAAACTATCCTGGGTCTACCCATGACAGTTTCATATACAGAATTTCCGCCCTGAGTCGGCACCTGGGACTTGGGAGCTGGGAAGCATGGCGACACATGGCTCATTGAGTACAAATGTCTGTGCACATGCATGCATGTCACACAGACAAATACACAAACCCAACTAATGACAACCATCCTCACCTCCCCAGGGGAGAGTGCCTACCCTCTGAGCAACCACATGATGACGCCAATACGGAACCCCACCACACCACCCCAGGTAAGATACACCGCTGCCCATATTGCAAACAGGGGCATAGTGGAGCGCACATTCGGAGTGCTCAAGTCACGCTTCCGCTCCCTTGACCGCTCTGGCGGACAGCTACTATATGCACCCCCAGTAGTGTGCAGGACCATTGTGGCAGCATGTGCCCCCACATCCCAACCACACGCACAGGCGCTGCCCATGGGAGGGGAAAGGGCACGTGGCAAGGCAGCCCAGACCCAGCTTGTGGCCTCATTTTTCACCTAAATTCCCGCCCCTGCAGAGTGCACACAGGCCTGGCACATACCAGGTGACAATCGATGATGACAAAGAGACAGTCAACTGTCGCAACCTTACCACCCTGAGAATGTTGCCACGCAAGTGCTACATTGTGTGCATCCCTAGCTACTTAAACATAACCAATCCTGTGTGACCAAAAGGAACACATGCAAGGTGTATATCACAGCACCCCCCTGCAAAACAGGTCATGACAATCAGTGGTATGTCACCCAAACCCTCCCAACCTGCATTATCCTTGTCCGTCACACCATGACATGGCATGCAACAGCAAAAGAGCAAACCAAAAGCACAACACATGACCAATTAGATACGAAGTGACACGTGATAAATGGAAAGCGGCCTGAGACAATCACACCTGACATGGAATCAGATGAAATGACTGACCAACAACCTCCCACACATAAAAAGTCATACACAAATGCATGCCACCAGCGGTACCATCAACAAAAGACAGAAGGCCTCATCACGAGTTGGGCGGTAACGCAGGCGCTATTAGCGCCGGCGCTAATAGTCCTACCGCCAAACCCCTGGCGCTATTAGCGCCGGATCACAGGTTTGGCGGAACAGTTATTGCTCATTCCCCATTGGGCCCATTTGGGAATTCCTCATTCCCCATTGGGCCCAATGGGGGAAATTTGTGCTATTACCGCTGGCGGATTTCCCGTTGGCAGTAAACGCACTGAAAATCGGCAAATTTCCACAGATTTCCCCCCAGCTCAGAGCTGAGGGGAAATCCAGCAAGGTCATGATCTGGCGGACCCTTAATTGCAGCGGTAATAGTTAATTACCGCCAAACTCGTGATGAGGCCCAGAATGCCTGTTGGCATGCACATTGGCAAAGCCAAATCTGCAAATCCCAAACCCGTGTGCTGTGTGTGTCTCCTTCAACACACTGCTCAGCACACAGCACAGTGAGTAGCCATTGTGTTGGGGATACACCTTGAGCATCATATACAAAGGACAAGCAACAAAAATAACCTATTGATGCATGTACACGATCCCCAAATGGTAAGTGATCATGCGCTGCAGGGACACAGCATGCCAGAGAAGGCAATCTGTGTGCACTTGTGGGCATGGAAGGGTGGTTGTATGTGAGGTGGAGCATTGTATAAGTGTGTGTGTCAGTAGGGACATGCACTCAATACATGCATGTGAAATCTAGTGACACTCAGTGTCCTGTACACATCACATGTGAACATTGGCCATGTGTACACCCCAGTATGTCAAACCACAACAATCCCCTGACACCTGCAAAGTAAACACAACACAGGAACAGCCATTGCCCAGCAGAACACATCATGTACATAGTACCCCACAATGACAATGTCAGAGCGTGCCCGAACACTGTAGCCCAAGCGTACTGTCCAATGACAAAAGGCCCTCCCTCATTTACTCATCACCATGACCTTCAGAAGAACTGTGTCTGGGGTCCGTTGGCTTCTTACTTCTAGTCTACCTGGCTTCAGGATCTCACTACCCCTTGGTTTCCTTGTTCCACCTTGTGTGTAAAGAGGGTCCAGCCCCCTCAGAGGCCACCTTGACTGGTAAAAATACCAAATCGCAGGGAACTCCAAGGAACCAAACCCCCAAACCTGAAAAAAGCCTGTACCCACAAATAAAAACCTGGAAGAGTCTCCATTAGATGACTTGAAGTCGTTGAATATGGCCAAGCACATGTCCAAGCAGAATGATAGAATAACTACGAAGGTAGAACAGTTGAAAAATGGTTCAACAGGATGGGGAGCAATTTCAGTACACAACAATCAATGAGGATGCAACAACTGATGGGTAGTGTCACAGTTCAGGTCTCCAGGTGCAGGAGTGGCACGAACCAACCACCCCCTTCACGGTCAGGTGCCTGCAAGGTAAAACTTACACAGGCCTTCGATACCCCAGCGGGGAAAGAGGGTTAGGGATCCGTTAGTTGGATATGCATCAGTATTTATTATAACCGGAAAGAGGGTCAGGAGAGGGGAGGTGGATGGGCAGGGGAAAGTAGTGAAAATACAAAATACAACTATTGACAATTACACATTCTCAATCATAGAAACCATGTACTTCATGCACATTGTAGAAAATGGCTCCAAGGTGTGCAAAAGAGAGACTTATCTCAGGGGTGAGTGCTGGCCTCCTGCCTGCGCACTCTCAGGTCCGGTAACAGGAGCAGTTCAATGCTGCAAAGAGAGTGTGAGTTACTATTCTGTGTGTGTTTTCCCCACACACACATAACATGCCTCGAACTTAGTGAATCCTCCCCAAACAAGCACTCTTGTCTGCTGCTTTGTTTGTATAGTTTTGCTTGCCCCGTGATGGTTTATACACTGTTAATGCAGTGAGGTAGCAGCACGCGGCCCTCATTAAAACGGAAGACCATGTGCTAAGAATCACACATGATAGAATGTGCCTTAGATGTACTGCTAGACGCGTGTGGCGATGTGCGACTTCAGTACAAGTTGCGTTCTGCCAGCTGCAACTTTCTATAGGCAGCGCACGTGGCTAATTGCATATGCTAATGATATTCACTGCACTCAAGTTTGTGCGTCGCTTGGTGCCCCCCGTTGCGCTGTATTAGTTTGTGGCTAGGAAGACTACTGCGCTAATAACTTAGCTTCTATGGAGCAGGGTGGACTCGAGGATATGGGCGACGCCCCTGCATGTGCCCCTGACAACTTGGAAAGCTTCTTGGCATTTGCTCCTCAGCGTGGCTTAGCTGTACTGTGCGCATCCTCCCCAACGCCTGGCTAAGCTCCCTAGCACTGGCACTACTTAGCTTGCATGTGCGAGGGGGCTGGAGGAAGGTTGGCTGGGGCATGGCCCCTCGTGCTGCTCCCCTTTCTCAGAGCTCCTGGAAACACATCTGCTTTGGTCAGACGTCTGAGCACAAGCCCCGTGCATCTGCTTGTGCACGCATGCGCACGTGTGCACCACCCAATGTGGCCAGGGTTTTGTAGATCTTGACCGGGTGTCTGCTGGGAAAGGTAGTCTGGAGGCTCCTTTTCCTGCAGAAAGGGCATACACGTTTTTAATAAGGCTGGAAAGTTTCCTGTGTGTGTGTGTGTCTTTATGCTGCTTGTCACTGGGCCATGTCTGAGACCTATATCTGACCTCCTCCCACACAACCCCAGGTTCTGTACCCTGACAGGTAGAGCTGGAACGTGAGTCAAAAATAACCAAGGAGGCTGGCACAAATGGATGGTTGAGCTGAAACCCAATCAATCCCTGATAGCGTGAACAAAGAAAGGCAGAGACAGCACAAGTCTGGAAAGCCACAGAGAATGCGACAAAGTCAGAAACAGCTGACAGCAAGTTAAGAGCCACAACAAATGAATAGCATTGGTAAAAGCCAACAGCCAATATAAAGGCATGGATGTAATAGATGAAAGACAGGAGGAGCGACAGAAAGATGCTGTTGAACAGAAGTGTACTGAGGCAAACCGAGGCAGTGTAAGAGTACGTGGAAATGACAGCCCAAGAGACGGGTGGACAGATCTGCAACAAGGACAGTAGCAGGAAGAAGAACAGGGACTAAAGGCACCAGAGTGTGAAAAACAAGTAAAAGAGCAGTAGTCCTGTAGGAAAACTGCACCGTCAGGCAGCATCAAACTCCAAGAGGGAAGACAGACACAACGTGCTGTCCAAACAGAACGGAGCACAGTAGTAGTATAGGTGGACATCCCAGGTGAGGACTGGACCATGAGTTGTGCCTCTTAGGTCACATTCTTAATGCATCCTCCTTTGCCACAATCCCCAGGGGCTGAACTCAACACGTACCAACTTGACACTGTCAACATCCGGCCCCCTCCCACCATCAGTGTGACTTTGACAGCAAAAGGGTGCAGGCTAACGTCTACAGCATGAAGTGCATCAAGCAGGTATACAGGCAAGAAAAGAACATACATCACAAATAAAATCAATAAATGGACAGTTCAATAATGTACTCACCAAAATTGATTGCAGACATGCCGTGGAGAAAACATCCATAATCCCCACTACGGGTGTTAACACAAGTAGTACAGCAGCAGACAGGCCACAGATATGATGAAAGTCCAATGCCCTTGTGTAAATGGTTGTCACACCAAACCATCCTTGCGAGCCCATGGTTACGGGAAGCAGGAGTGGCAAATGTGTCAGGACTCCAAGCCGCAAACACATACACGAGACAAGCTTGAATGTGCCCAGCTGGAACAGACAGTGGATGCTTTCAAAAGCCACAAAGCACCACACCGTCACATGAATGCACAATAGACAAACAATTTGAAACTATATTAACTAATTAAACTAACTATAAAATAAAAAATGGCCACATACGACTCGGGCGGGGAAGGCACCCAGGAGGGGGGGAGGCACAGGTTGCATCTCAACATCCACATGCGATGATATTGAGATATAAAAAACCTCCATGGGCTCAACGCCTGCACGGCCTGACCTGTGTGGGAGATAAGTCATCGTCCGAGTCACCCTCTGGATGGAAAGCAGAAGGTGGACGTGGCAGAGTACTCTGACCACGCCTATGCGCAGCTTGCCCCTCGTCGGCAGCAAGTCTGTGGGACTGGTAAGCCTGGTCCTGTGCGGCAATGACACGTAGGTCAGCATGCAGCACCTCACGTGATACGCATGCTTCCTCTTGCACGGTAGCACGTGTAACACAGAGTTCTTCCTGCATGTCCTCACATGACATCCGGAGCACCTCCCGGCATGCACGTAGCTCAGCTGAGATGGTATTCTCAAGCTGCTCCAACCTTTCCTCTGTCTGTTGCCTCTGGGACATGCTGAGCACACCCAGACTCGGTCTGAGGGATTGATGGTCATCCCTCAGGGCCTCCCTGTGTGCCTCTGCATGAGCAGCAAGTGCTTGACGCAGAGACACCATTTTAGCCCGGCGTGCCCTGTCTGAGGCCGCCATGCCCAGCCTGAGTGAGCGGGCCGTATACTGTGCTGCCTGCTGCTGGAGCACCACCTGCCTAGCAGGGGGGAGCACGGATTGGGCCACACGTTCCATGCTCTGTGCGATCTTGTCAATTGCTGCCCCCTGTTGTTCTGAATTGGCACACCTGAATTGCTCCCACTCAGTATACACCGGTGGTGCACGGCCACCGCGTTGCCAGGCTTGACACCCACAGGGCTCAAGGAGCCCTGGTCCTCGCTGGGTTGGCACCACCCGCGGCTGCAGGAGTACATCTCTCCGCTGACGTGATGCCCCAGGCACATCATCAACTTGTGTGGAGTGTGACCGTGCGTCCTGATCCACCACAGGCGGAGGTTCCAACACTGTCTGGCCTCTCAGTGCAGGTGTCGCGGACAGAAGATCGTCCACATCAGAATCACTCACCGTCGACGAATGGACATGATGCGCATCCAACTCAACATTGTTGTCAGAGTGATCATCCGAGCTAGACTCATTGCCAGCCCTGGACATGATGGTCTGGAGCACAAGTGGGTTCTCATGGCCTACCACCCCACGACCCCCACTCGTGCCGGGTTGCTGATGTGATAGCAACCCTGTGTCAGGATTGCCATCACCATCCTCTGGCTCCATTGCATCATCATCTGTAATGTTAAAAAAACAAACATGAGTACACATGTCAGAAGAACATAACCCACACACACACATAGACATCACATCGACAGCCAACACATGAAGCAGACATGTCACACACAAATTAAATTCCGGCATGCACCCAGTGGCATTGATATGCAAACACATCCCAAAATCAGAAATGGATGTGTGTAAATAGCAAAGCCTACACATGTACAGAATGTAGTATACCACCTCTGTCAGGCACATGTCACAGGAAGAAATGACAGATGGCAATAAAGAGATGGCAAATACCATATGCATATCTGAACTGCAAAATGCCACAGCTGCAAGTGAATCCAAACACACCATGACACACGTAATATGCATGTACACATGCATCACTAAACCATCATCACCAATAAAGCTTCATCCATCTGCAGCTTGTCCCGTACCGGGCGTCATGGGCCATGTAGATATAGTTAATGTCCCGAGCAAAGCGAAGGCCTGCAACCAGGTATGAGGGACCATAACGCCCAGTACGGCCCGAGCTGCAAGCCATGAAGCCTCCAGAACACCCCTCAGGGCCTGATTGAGCATATTGTGGATTGATAGTGCCCTAAAACATTATTCAGTGTGTCAAATCATCACGGCCAAGTGGGCCTGGGCGTACACATACAGTAGCACAGTGCAGCTTCAGGATTGTGCCAGTTGAACATAACGGGCGGATTGTTGAAATCGCAGCAGCATTAATGTTCATCAAGTACATTTTAGTAATACAACAAAAAAAAAACTGCAGAGAACACCTGTGTAAATGAACACGTTCACACAGACATAAATGAGTAGCTGCAATGTTGCACTACACAACATTGAAGCTGCTTGCATATGTATATGTGAAAGTGTTCAAGAACACCCATTTTCATATACACCCGTATGGTGAATATGAACAGCAACCTATACAGCAAAGCAAGCAGATACAACGCTGCTTGCTTCGATGTATGTTAAAGTGTACACATACACACGTGAAGGCAGCTCCACAGTCATTACAACCCGATTGGCAGGCTATAATCAATCTGCGGCCGATACGAGTAGGTATAGGCCGCAGATTGACCAATCAACTTTTCTAAACACCCACTAGGGTGTTCCAATACTGAGTACATGTGTCACAGAATGCAGCTGTGCCCATGCCTTTCATGACAGTGAAGGGAGGACAATCTGAACATGCATGCCAGGTCACTTTGACATTGCAGAAGTGAGTAGGCATGTAGAACGGTGTAAGATGGCTCAGAAGTGGGCTGGTGCAGTGTAGAACATGTGTATGGTACCGACTATCTACACAACAAGTACATTATGATGTATATCAATAAACATGAAGGCAGTGTAAGGGCAAGTTCAGGCATCACATGCAATGTGCATGAAATGGGTTGCATGGCTATAGACAAGGATCCCCCGTCCCCCTTAGTGCCTTAGTAAATATGCAGGGAGGCATTGCATGGCAGTGAAAGGTTGACCAGAGAACTGTGTATTGGCAGACAGTGTTGACTAGCGTCAATTGCATCATCTGAGTCAACTGACAAGACAGCAGATGAGAATGGGACAGTAAGCAGGACACATGATGAACCCTCAGTAGTACACCCACGTGTGCATAAGGCACTACACCAGTTGAACAGAGTCATGGGGCCTAAAACAGGGGGAGGCCTGTGCCCCACACAGACTATGACACCCTAAACATGTGCATGATGCAAGACTGATCCAGAGTGGGCATGGAATGGATGATCAAATGCCATTAAATGTATGTCATCCTGGACACGTACTACAATGATCATCCTGCCAAGGACACACAGGGGCATGCATGGAATTCACATGGAGCATGAATGGGCACTCATGTCCCTGCAGAGCATCTGCCATCTGCAGAGTCCGAGTGAGACACCGTAGAGCAAGGACAAAGGATGTACCCCACAGTATGTGACTGGCAGGTTGGCAGGGGGAAGTGTGCATGTACACAGGAGCGTTGAACAGGCCATTGCAGTAGTCCAACATGATACCCACCAGTGCCATGGTGACATTTGATGTGCAGGGGGGTGGAGGGGCAAGGGAGCATGCCTACGTGGAGTACCCGCATGCAGGAAGAACACACATGCACGTCAGTCATGCGATGACATAGTCTGAGTGCTGAATGGAAAGACACCCCAGGCTACATGTAGAAGGGCCAGTGAGCTGGAACATGGACCGGAGGGGCAGCCGGGTGACTAGCATGTGAGTAGGGTGCAAGTGTGGTGATGAGGACCGTCCCTGTCTGCACTACATGCCCAGCATGCTACACAGCAGGCAGGCATCAGTGAAGCATTGCAGGACTCGCACATGAGAACCATGTACACATAGCATGTATTGGCAGTCAAGCACAACACATCGCACATGCAAACCACACATGGGCTGGATAAACACGCAACAACACTCACTGGACGAGGCATCAAAATCCAGCATCTCTCCCACTCCTTCGACCAATTCTGCCGGTATGAACTCCGCAGCAATCAACTCGTGCGGACTGAGTTCTTCCTCCTGAGGTGGTGGCCCACCGGCAGTCACCCTAGTCATGGCATAATTGGAGGCATGCTTTAGCTTAGCACTGCATCAGAGGTCATCCCAATGCTTTTTGCACTCCTGAGCTGTGTGCACCTCATGTCTGAATGCACTAACACTCTCCGCAACACGCTTCCAGTGGTCCCAACAGTGGGCAGCCTTAGTGTGACAATTTGGGCCCACTAGTATATCACGTTCGTGTTCCGACACGTAGCCCACAAGGAAGTCCAGTTCCTGCTTGCCAAAAGGCTTCTTCCTCGACGTGCCGGAGGCCGGAGCCATGTCTGGGGTCCCAGCCTCTTGTGCAGGTGCAACCTTCCACCTCTTGGGCAGTGATCCAGACCCTGACTGGCAAATGCCACCCTGATCAGTAGGGGCAGTGGCGCTGGTGGATTGAACCGAGGGAGTGGCAGGTGGAACTAGGACGGAAGCCCTGACTTGCATCAGTGGGTGCTGGGTGCCCTTGACTGGACCCTGCGCAGCAACATCCGCTGTGCCAAGTTCATTGACTGGGACTGTCCTGGATGGTAGACTCACAGCCGGGTTGGTGTCGGCTGCATCTGCCCATGCACTTGCCAACACCTGGCTGCTAAGGCAGCAGATGACAATACTGCCCCAGGCACATGTGCCTCTGTCACGGCAGCCCTGCATGCACTTACCACGTGCCTCCTGACCTCCTGACCTCCTGGAAATCATCCTGGGACTCTTCAGGTGCCAACGCAACATGCGCTGGAAGGCCCTGGGCCTGGGTGGTGGTGGCCACAGATGCACCTGCAGCTACCACTACCCTTTGGCGTGTGGCAGTCTATGAAATGGACTGCCGGGTCACATGGGCGCCAGTGCCAGATGCAAGAGCTGCATCTCCCGGAACCACAGGGGGTGGTGGCATGGCCGCACCAACACGTGGCACAACATCCTGCCGAAGTGGCACACCCCTGCCTCTTCCCCCTCTGCAGCCACCCTATACACCATGGAGTCCCCCTACTCCCTGGTCACCCCGGCCACATCCCTGACCATGCCCGCCACATGGAGGACACCCAGCTGAGGCGCCCCTCACCTTTCATGCCCTCTCAACCATGGCACAGATGTAGTAGTGCTGGCACAGATGTAGTAGTGCCAATGGGAGGTGTACACAACAATTGTCCTGGGCAATTGGGGTGAAGGGGGTGGGGTACTAGATGTTAATAGCACCCCTGTGTGCCTGCAAGGCTGTATGTGACCCTGGTGATGAAGTGGCAGGTCACGCAACACTCAGGCACCCCAAAACTTCAGTAAAACGTGCATGCAACCTCCGGTAGCCCATGTGTGTGGAATTAACCTCCCGCAGTACACGGTGGCACCCAGGGACACAATAAACACGTACACATGGGACATACAGGCTACTATGACCTCGAAAACGGGTACGCGATACACATGGGGACCCGCAGTGGGAAAAATAACATGCGCGACTCACCGTCTGACTAGCGTGGTAATGAAAAACATGCGTAGCCAATACCCCGCCAAAAGAAGAGATATGTTCTTGATCCGCTGCGAAGTAGTGATGGTGCATGAAACAACCAGAATTAGCAACCCACGCATCAGTTTCCACGAAAAGCACGTACAGTGAACTGCTGGCCCCGCTCACCTTTAACCCGTGTCGAGGGCAACGCCCGCGCACATCACTTCAATTACGGGCTTAGGCCCTTTCCTTGAATTACACGCATTAACACGTGAACGTGCTGTTTTTTCTCGTGCTGAAACACTATGCACCCGTGGGAGGTAAAAGCCCGCATGCGTTACGTCACATACGTGCTTGCACGCTCAGGGCCTTTCCTGGAATTACATGCTGACATGCTGATTTTTCACGTGCCAAATTACTCTGTATCAAGCTGGCCACGCGACAACACACGGAAGACCACGCTCCTGCCCAGAAGGCCATTTTCCTGCCTCCCAGAGCCCCGAGCCGACTCCCACCAGCCATCTGCTGCCGCCTGCCTGCTGGCGATGTGCCCTGCTATTTGGTGCCTGCACGTCAGCCATCTGCAGGGGTCCAGTTGCTGTGACCACCCCTGCTGGAACAGAAGACTCCCGACTGTAGTTCCATAACTCCACAGCCCAGCACCAGGAACCAGTTGCCCACCCACACCTGCCTCGGGGGTTGCCATGTCAGGGGAAACACCATCAGAGACCCCTGACTTCTCGTCTGGACAATGCACGTCATTTCGGATCCATCTTTGGCCACGTCGACCTACTAGGACAGGTCGTCGGCACTGGGTTCATCCATGTGCTGGAACTTCTTGCGACCCCCCTCCTCAACTAAACCCCCTATGCGCCAGTCGTCCTCCATGCCATCTTCCCTCCCAAGTATCACCTGGGCCCCCTGTGGAGCTGCCCCTGTGCCAGTGGCCAGGCTGGTGGAGGATACATCCCTGCCACAGTAGGGAGTTGGAGGGGTGGCCACCCCACCAACTGGACCCCAGCAAGAGGAGGACGTGCAGGCATCAACAGGCAGGGCACGTGCACGGCAGCAGCAGGCTCAGGGTGGGAGTGATCATGGCTTGGGACCATCAACATCCGAGGGGCAGGCATCGGCCTTCAGGCAGGAGGACCCAGGATTGGGAGTGTCTTCCGTGTGGCAGCGGTTGGGCCGGCAGATAGATGCAGAGCGGCAGTGGGCAGAGGAGGCACAGCTCACAATGGTGAGGGCGGAGAACTCCATGCGCCGGGCGTTGAGGCTAGCTGAGTGCCTCGAGGCAACTCACAGGGAGTTGACGGAGGCCATGGCTGCATCCCTGTAAGACCTTGGGGCCAGGGAAGAGGCCCGCCTCCGGGATGTTGAAGTGGAGTTCGATGATGCCCTGGCCCGGGACATCAATGAGTGAGCCGTCGGACTAGCCCGCCGCCTTTGTATATAGTTATTTAGGATTAGGTTTCATTTGGTTTTTATTATTATTTGGAGTCCACGGACTTTGCTCCACCTTTTGTATATATTTGTATTTTAGATAGTGTTTTAGGTAGGTTTCAGTTATTTGGGGATACTGGACCCTTCAGACTTTTGTTGTCATTATTACGGACTTGTACATATTTTTTTTAAATTTTCACATGGAGTAATGTTTTTTTATGATTTTCATCTTGGCTTTTATTTCTATGGACTTTGGTTATGGACCACTTTTTTTTTCTTCTTGTTTGGGATTTTTATTTTTACTTGGATTTCACTATCTTTTTCATATTGCTTTCATTTTTCTGTATTAGCATGTGTGATTTTCATATTGTCATTTGTTTTAATTTTTAATAAATATCATTATTCTTCATTTTTGGTGTGGTCTATGATTTCATTTGTGCATGTCTCTATGGCCATTTGCTCAGTCATGTGTTACCACTGTGTGGCTCTGTAGGACATGTGTTGATGGGCATGCTGGTTTGTTTCAGACTATCATGGAATGGGTGATTTAGTAGGGAGTGAGTGCAGTGGATCGTTGGGTCTTTGTACTGGGGGTGGGGATGTGGGATTTGGGTTGGCATTAGGGCCATGGGTCTGTATAGTTATGATGTGGTGTTTTGGGGGACATGAGTCGGGCCTGCTGGCGGGTTGCCATCATTGGGGCTGGGTGGGGGACATGAGTTGGGGCATGCTGGCAGGTTGCCGTCAATGGGGGTGGGGTGGGGGACATGAGTCGGGGCCTGCTGGCAGGTTGCCGTCAATGGGGGTGGGATGGGAACATGAGTCAGGGCCTGCTGGCAGGTTGCCGTCAAGGGGGGTGGGTTGGAGGACATGAGTCGGGGCCTGCTGGCAGGTTGCCGTCAAGGGGGGTGGGGTGGGGTACATGAGTCAGGGCCTGCTGGCAGGTTGCCGTCAATGGGGGTGGGGTGGGGGACATGAGTCGGGGCCTGCTGGCAGATTGCCGTCAATGGGGGTGGGGTGGGGGGACATGTGTCAGGGCTCCCAAGTGCATGGTGCCATGTAGACTTCCTGTGGGGCATGGTCTGGGGTGATGGGCTGCCTGCGGGGCATGCCCAGGGGTGATGGGCGGCCTGCGGGTCATGGACTGGGGTGATGGGCTGGGGTACGCGTATTCCGAGGAGTGCTCAAGGAGTTTTACACGCGATTTCGCTGGCACGTGAGGGCTGTGTGCCGTTTTTAGTGCATTTTCATGGTTGGGGCGCTGTATACTGGTCCACTGGCCTTTGTGCAATGTAGGGGATTTGTGCAATGTTTTTGGTGCACGGGGCAGGGTTGGGGCGTAACTGGTGCTGCTGCAGGGTCGCTGCGCCACTCTGCGCCACGGCTGGTTATGGATGTAAGTATCCATGAATATGCTGTGCACTAAAACTCTGTGCGCCAGCCATGTGCACCACTGCTGCACTAAGTTCTATGAAAACCCCCATAGTTTGAGCAAAAGTAAACACTTTGAATCCAAATGCAAGGTTGAAAATAATTTAGAATAAAAACAACACATGTAAAACTTTGCAAAATTGCGGATTCCTGCCTAAATTTAACCAAACGGTTTTTATTAAAAACGGGTGAAATACACTGATTTTGAGTTGGGGTGTAGCTATAGGTCTTAAGTATAATCAAGAGTTGAAATGACGTCTCTAGCTATTAAACTGAGGAAGATATGCAAGGTTGAATGAGAGGCATTTTTAGGAAAATCGGTTAGTGAAAACAGAAAAGAAACTCAGTTTGTACAAGAAAATATTTACTATAGTTTTACTCTATGCTAGAGCATTCCGGCCAGAACACCAAGGAGGGACACAGTAAGCTCTAGAGTTGATTCATGACTTCAACACCAGATCCCCAGCGCCCGCCCCGGCGGAACCAGTCGGATCACTGGAAGTAGGATGGATAGTTTAAGATTTACACAAAATATAAATGACTAAATAAATGGCGCTTAGTAAGATAGATCAAATACAGGATCGCAATAAGGATTCTGACAATGTTACAAGTTATTAAGGTAAGGATAGGATAGTTTACAGATTGGGATGACACAAGGCAAGGCAAGGTAGGCTATGGTTTTCTGTGACTCCTATTAATACTTACAGTCCACTTTAATTTAGAATTTTGGACCGTCAGCGGTTCTGGTCATCACACGGATCGGGTCTAACCAAGGACAGCTGGAAAAATCGGACGGGACAGGTTCATCTAGGCCGTTCTGGTCACCGGACTGCACTGATCTGGCCTTTCTGGTTACTGGAGACTGGAAATCAGTGGGATGGCGAGTTTGCTGCAGGCATGCATCTAGTAGTAGCAATCCAGGTTGGATCAAGATGCTTACCTTGGGTTTTTGGGATTTTTAGAATTTGAGGCCTAGCTGAAAAGGGGTTCAGCAATGCATAGGCCTTGGATTTGCAATGAAATCAGGAATCAGGATCAAGCAGGATGAAGAAATCAGGAACAGGAAGGCACGCAGGAAATCAGGAAGAAAGTCAGGAATCAGTGTGTGTTTGTGCTGTCAGGTTCCCTTATTTATCATGCCAAATGACTTCACTAAAGTATATGGCAGGGGCAGGCTTACAACCCACACCCATAATGCTAGGATTGGGCAAGAGCATAGTTTACGCCTTGCTCTTCGCTGATTGGATCACATAAAAGGATGTCCTGTTTATGGGATGATTTTTACAATGACTAGAAACCTCACCTGGCTACTGGAACCAAAATCTAATTTTGCCACAAATACATATTTATACAGTTATATCCTCTGAGAAAATCAGATACACAGGTTACATATTTTGTGCGGCATATTTCAATCCAAACCCCAAGTCTGTGTGACCTGGTTTTGCCTTTCTGATACATTTTGGCAATTTTAACCATGAAAGATTTAGCCTAAAATTTCCCAACTTTGTACATAGATGCACATTTACCCCTGGCATGTGTGTACAAAATGTTGTGTTCGCAATATCAATACTTTCCCCGCAATCTGTTATTCTTTACAACTTCTATTCCTTATGCAGTAATGAGTTCTACCAAGTTTTTAAAGAAAGAGCATAAAATTAGATTTAAAACTACAAACTTTTAATATTTTTCCTCATTCTTGCTGCAAAGTTAAATGTCTTGAAGTTCAGTTACAAAATAGGCTTTTTAAAACCAACAGGGAGTCAATTGTCACTTCAGTTTTTTTCTTTTCCCCAACTGTAAGCAAATGTCAATTCCTTTGAAGCTGGATGAGGGGCCTCTCTCTTGATTGAAGTTTACTGCCCCTCACACTTGACAGGTGAGAGTCTCAGCCTGTTATTGTTCCAGCCCGGGCAAAGACGAATGTCTGATGAGACTTGTGAAGTCCCTTTGTCCTGGGTATTCAAAGCCTCCATGCTATTGGGGATATTATGGGGGATAATCCACTTTCCTGTTCCAGAGGTTTATGGGTTGTCACCCTATCTCAGGGCTAGCAACTGGCAGAGCAAGTTTTTTTATATATATATAGTTTGCCAACTTAGACTGGGTTTTAGCTTTGATTTTCTCCTTTTAACTCGTGACTTTAAACCTATAGAATTAAAACAGTTTATAAGTGTATTTTTAACAGAAACAAATCCTTTTACATTTCTAAGTAAGCAGACCTTTACACAACAATGTACTTTAAAATAGGCGATTTTTCCCCTTTAGTCAGGAAAAAGCAAATTTTACTATCTCTTTAAATTTGTTTTTTTATCTTCAGCAAATATACGCTTTGTGCAGCTATAGTCCTTTTCTTGAGTGCTGGAGTTGTTTTCGGCATGGATACAGTTACAGGCATCTATTTAGCATCTTTCTCTGGCAGCTGATTCTTCATACTGTTGCAAAGAAAATAGATGCGTTTCCTGTGTAAAATGAAAACAAAGCCCCAGGTTGATTTTTCAAGGATACATTTGACAGGCGCTGTCATTCAAATGAGGCCCGGTTCCTCTGAGTCACAATGAATGATCCTGGGCATTTCAGGATCTTTTTAATCAGTGGTTCATGAGAAATTGATGAATTTAGCGCCAAGCAGCACTTATAAGGTTGAGAAAGTGTCATTTTATAGAGGCATTTTGGGTTTTCAGCAAAATACTGCTGCCCCTTTCACTTCACTCCATGTTAAATGTTGCAGAGCACACTGGCACATTCCTGCAGTGAGTACTCTGTTCCAGCCCACCTGAAATGTGTTTGGCAGGGTGGTGCAGTCATTTCCTGGTTGTTACAAAAATGCAGTTTAGAGATCTTGGCGCGCACAGGAGTCAGCGCAGCCATTTTGTGCTTCTTGCACCAATGCAGCTAAGAGATGTAGTAAGACACATCTTAGTGGGTCAAAATATCCCACAAGTGCGATACAAATAAAATATAAATATCAATATCAATATCTGAAAAACAGCAATGGGCCGCCCCAAATAAAAGTTATTGCTCACTGCACTCACAGCTCTCTTCTGTTTTAAAGCTCAACCATTACCACCTGGACTGTCGGTAATAGAGCCCTGGTTTGTTCCCTTTTGCAGTGCACAGATATTCCACCAGGTACATACTGGTGGTGCGTGCTCCACTCCCAAATCCGCTATGTTTGGGAATAGTGTAGCATAGAGTGACAGAGCAGGTTCACCTTAAGGTCTTTTGCAGCGTGTGAGTGGTGCAGCAAGGTAGGAGCGGACCTATTGGTATAAGTGCAGGTTGACCCAATGAGCAAGGGCAGGGCCCCCCTAATGTTGTCACAGTCTCTTAATGAATTTCTCAAATGTAGGTGTGTCCAACCAATGTGTGTACATTACTGGGGGCATACATGCAGAGAACATTGTGAGCACCTGAGTGCCTGTGCCCAATATGTGAATACAAAACCTGCACCTGCTCAATAAAGAGTGACAAGGACTTGTGGGTTCCATGGGGAGTGATCGTAAGATCTGCGAGAAGGAAGAGCTAAACACAGTGCAATGCAGGTAACCATACATTTGGTCATTACCACACTGATTTGTTTGCAAAAGAAGCAATTTAAGAAAAAAAACTTATTCAATGGTATTAACATTATAAATTGGCTGGTTTTAAAATGTTACAATGTTAATTTCTAATAAACTCTTCCAGTACATATTTTACACTTACCTTACTGAGCAAAGCACAATTTCCAAAAATAGAATAACCATATACATTATTTTCTGATTGAAGGTTAATCCAAATTGGACATCCTGGTATACACCTAATTTATTCTTTCGAAATGCTCTATGAGAAAAGGGAGGGGAACAAATAACACCAATGAGAGTTCCAACCTACTTTTCATAAAATCAGTAGCACTTTGGGAACATAAGAATCACCATAGATATTTATATCTGGCAAGTATGTCTCTGATAAAATGGCTTTGTGGTTGAGTCACTAAACATATAATGCAGACTGGGATTGATGCTCATTTACAATGCGGCAGGATATCTCAGGGGCAACGTATTTGTCTTGGAAGCAAGACAACACAGAGCAACACAGGTTTGAGTCCTGGTCTTGCGCTTAGTGTCTGGTCTCTGGTATTAAACAATGAATTCATGTTTGTAACATTGAATCACATATGCTCATTCGGACAGCCACAGAATTAGAATAAGAGGAGGAAATGACTGGTGTTAGAGAATTCTCTGCAGAGAATGTTTCGTTTGGCAGTGCAGCATTTTAGCCAGGTCTCAGTGTAAAGATGGCTGTGCACATGCTCAGTCCAGAATACAAAGTAATTTTAAAAGAACTATATGCAGGATGAAATACTTGCCTATGACTAGGACAGCAGAGACTGTATATAGCTCAGTGGACCAACATACAGTAACACCTATGATTTATCACTATGCCACTCTCACATTACAGCATGGCAGATGGTAGGGCACTGCCACTAAATACTTTCAAGAAGGTGCCTGGGTTATACCCGGCCGCTCCTGACAACTCATAATGATAAAGACATGTGTCAGGAGCCGCGCATGTGACTTGTCTGTTACTACCCTTCAGGTCTTTGTGCCTGCAGTGTTGCAAGTGTCTTGCCCGTGCTCGAGCAGGAGCTCAAACATGCCACTTTGTGGTCTGTTCTTTGCGAAAAAAAGTCTTTCATCTCTTTCTTCACTTTCCGCTACACAACAGGAGGAACCTTTCCATAAAACCCCATTGGTCAGCAAAGCTCAGCGACGTGCTGCGAGTGTGGTGGCCGTGTTAGCCGATGGGCCGAAAGCAACCCCAGCCTCACCATGAGCTGAGTACTCCAGTCAGCTCACACAAACACCAGCCCCCTTGTGGATATTGATATTGATATTTTATTCCTATCGCGCTCGTACACAAGTGTTTCAGAGCACAAGGCAAGGGAGGGGAACAGGAGAGAACAAAACAGCGATCTTACTAGGCCCAGTGACATTGAGAACACGCAAGTGCATGGGAGAGGGGGAGGGGAAAAGTGCATGGAAGGGGGAGAAGTGGAAAGTGTGAAGCAGAGGAGAAACAGATAAATAATAATAAATAAATAAATAATAAAGGCAGAAACAGTGCTAGTGCAAATCACTGTGATAGTGGATCACTGGAGCATATCACCAAACATCGACGGTGAGTGGGGGCAATCACACAAAATCCCCTGACTTAATCTCCACAGTTCTGGAGAGCGTCCTTAGTGCCGCACATTGTACATTGTACGCCTTTCCATCGCAAATTTATCTTTGCAGTCTTGGCGTTTACCAAACCAAAGAGAATTCGTAATTTGATAAGCGCAGCTCTGAAAGATGACCTTAAAGCACCTGAAATAGAACATCTCAATCAATTATATTGTGTAAAAAACACTGCGCTTGCAATCTCTTCCAGTTCTGTCATGTCTGATAAACATATTCAAATTGATAAAGATGCCGTAGGCACAGAAAGTACTCCAGTCACGACAACCTTTAATCTATACCAGAATAATTTTCAGCTCCATCCATTTAGTTAAGAACACCTTGCATCAGAACCTAGAAACACTGTGTCAACTTCTACTATGAAACTAACAATTACCAACATGGCACAAACAAAACAGAGATCACAAAGCCTAAATGCCCTAGAAAATGTTTCTTTGGCGGCAAGTACAATTCATCCAATGCAAGATAACGAACTTAGCACACATGTCTCAAACATGCATGAGGATGTTTTTTTGCAAAATACATGCAATCTCAAATCTAAATCCACAAGATTAGGATATTCAAGGATATGAAGCAGTTTACACCCCTCCAATCACAACAATGCCCAGAGGCCTTCAGTTTGCTCCGGCCTGTGGAAGTAGCAAGATAAGAGAAGGAAACAATCCCTCCCACATTGATAATCCCTCCTCCCTGACTAGTAAAATGGATGCACACAAACTTCAGGAACCAACCCTCACAGCATTAAGTTTCATGCTAAGCTCTCGTAAAACATACGTACTCAGGTATTCTGATGGAACTGTCGAAAGAAATAGGCAGCTGCAAATCCTCACTAGTTGGGTTAGATGTAGCAATGAATATTTAATTAAAAGAACCCCTAATTCAACTTTCAACAAAAGAAAAGGAACAAACAGAAAGCTTAAAAGATCTAACAAAAGAATTTCTCCTGTTCAAAAGTAGCAACAAATTAATGTGGATGGATATCAAAACTACCTTAGTAGATATCAACAATTCGGACTCAAACAAGAAACATCACGCAGACTCTGACCCTGATGAAATCTTCAACCGCGAAGATACTCCACTCTCAATGTCCGTTATAGAAGAATTCATGAGATTGGCTCAAATGGTCGATGACCAAGAACTTAAACGAAGAGCAAAACATGGAGCAAACCTTACATCATCTGACCCTCAAAGAACCGCCTCTATACCAACTCAAATGCCTGCCCCTGATAGCAAGGAGATGGAAAATCAGCTGAATCACTATCAAGAAGGAATAGATGACATGATCTCATCAAATAAAATTCAAAGTAAGAAAAAGAAAAACAGGAGAAAAATAAAAAAAACTCAATCATCCTAACAGAAGATCCAGAGAAAATATCGAAGACCAGAGGAAAACCTATAACCGGGAAACTGAAAAAAGCTGACAAAAAGAACTTTTCAAAGCCCTAAATATCATCACACAAGGGAAGGAACAAAGGGTAAAGAAACCCAAAGCAAAAGTTCAAGTTGCTCAAAACAAGCAAAACAAAGAAGCACTAGGAACTGATTTGCTTAACGCTCTCGTGAAGTGGCTTTGCAAGTGGCTGTTTTGCTGGGGGAAACCTCTCTCCACGTTTCCCAAGGATCTAAGGATACAACGGACATTGCTTGCCGGTACCCAAAGGATACTTATGTGGACTTGAATTACCAAAGACTTACTTGTGGACCAATATTGTTATTTTAATATAATTATACGTACTATAGCATAATTATAGAGGCCTAAAATCCACCTTTTATATATATTTTTTAGGCTACGCCCACATCACCGTTAAATTGAGCCGGCCGCGCGCTCCTGCGCGCGCGCTCCTGAAGTGGCTCTGCAAGTGGCTGTTTTGCTGGGGGAAACCCCTCTCCACGTTTCCCAAGGATCTAAGGATACAACAGACATTGCTTGCCGGTACCTAAAGGATACTTATGTGGACTTGAATTACCAAAGACTTTCTTGTGGACCAATATTGTTATTTTAATATAATTATACGTACTATAACATAATTATAGAGCCCTAAAATCCACCTTTTATATATTTTTTGTAGGCCACGCCCACATCGCCATTAAATTGAGCCAGCCTCGTGCTCCTGCGCGCACGCTCCTGAAATGGCTCTGCAAGTGGCTGTTTTGCTGTTCTGCTTCTCGACAAGCGAGTAAGCGAACTGCAGAACGACATAATATATTTTGGGAACTAACTGTGTATCTGGTCACACACGTGCATGCACACGTTGGCATGGCACGGCAGGGCTACCGGTTCGCAGTCTAACTGTCCCAGGGGCCAGATTACTGGTTAGACTTTGGGAACTGACTCGGCGTGGAAGTCCACTGGTGCAGTGAGATATGGTAGAGTTTATACCTCGGTGTATATTGTATTAAGTGCGCATGTCTATCTTTAAAACGGTCTTTTTAAATTCAAATGATTAGTTTTTAAGATTCTTTTTTGCAATGCTCAGTGTTAGCATTATCTCCTTTATGCCTATTTATTGCATGTATAATGCTTTTAACTATCATGTCGTGCAAGTTATTAGTTGTTTAAACCTTGTCGCTTGAATCATTGGGTTCTGCTGACATCATATCGGCACGTAGAAAGTGCCGTGGTAGCTTGTACCTTGTACCTGGTAGTTCATTAGCTCATTAGCTCATTTGCTTGTGGATTCGTGGATCTGTGCGGAACTGAGCGGGGCTGTTTTCCTTTGCTGTCGGTCTATGCCGACTCCAACTACTGTTTAACATCAAACAACACACCGGACCCACATGGTTGTTTAACACTGGATAGATGATAGTGCATGACAATATTGTTTTAACTTGAAGGTACCCTACTTTTATTATTGTACTGTGATATATTATATATTATAGTTCTGATTTATTTGATTAGGTATTGTGCTATTTGCACTAAATGCACTAAATGCACTAATTGAATTGCACAATATTGATTACGTTGTGCGTATATAGCTGCTGCTCGCCCTCACACCCATATTGGTGATCTTTTTTAAATCTTAAATCAAGTGATGGATGAGTATGAGCGTGAGATTGCTATGCACAAAAACCTTAGAAACAGGAGAATCTGTGTTCCTAAAATAATATCGCACCCTAAGAAAGTGGTACCATTGTGTAAGCAGATTACTGAATATTATTGTAAAAAAGATATTCTCCTCCCAGATGCTCCTATAGGTGTCATCTCAGTGGAATCTATAAAAGACACTCTGATCATGGAATTGACAAATGACTTAGGTTGTGTGAGCACTAAATTAATAAGTGACATTCTAAGTTACCACTAACCCTACTATAATTAACAATGTGATAACTAGTGGATCGAATGAGATTGTGCATATACCCGTTGATATGACCAAACTCAATCTCAATGCCATTGCGAAAACCTTTATCCCAACATGTGGACCCAACTCTAATGTCTCTGTGATCAACCCGAGTATTGCCTTGATTCATGAAACTCCATTGATAAAAGCAAAAGCCCCAATTGATCTCGCCATTTCTTCCATGGATGACCTAGAGGTGGAATACTTGGGTTTTGATCCTGACCAATCCTTAATGGAGGTCGCATCTACTCCCATGTATTATACTCCACCGAATAAACCAAGCAGTAAAGCTGGTAACGATAATCATCACACCTCTCCTGTCATGAATCTAGTCCCAGTAAAGGCTGAACAATCGGAACAAGTCTTCTCTTCATTTCCTACATTTTCCACAGGTACTACATCTAATTCCATTTTTCAATTTCCTATGACAAAAACTAATGTCAAGGATACTACTACTCAGCTGAAAAGTTTGAGTGATGCAAGCATGAATTCTGACGATATGTTTTATGCTTTAGAAAATGTATTGACTCAACTTATTTCCAAATGTGACAACTTGGAAAAGAAGATAACGATTCAGTCGTTGATCATACATAAAAACATGCATGGATGTTATCACATGGCGTGTGATAGGCGCTTTAGCGGTAATCAGAATAAGCAAGACCTTTCAACCCACCATGTGTCAAAAAAATCTAAGAAAAAAGGTAGATCGTATCTACCTCCCCCTGTACACCATGCGTTCATGTATCGTAATAGCAAACGTAATAAGTGCATGAATAATGGTAAACGAAGGAATATTGCAGATGAACTAAGTAGTAGTAAAAAGAAACAATTGCCTGTTGATCTAACACAAGCTATCGAACCTCCAAATCCATCACTCGAGGAGTCACTGGCCATTATTGAAACTCCTGTAATAGTGGATATTGTGACACCTCCCAATCCAGCTGCTGTTAACGCAATTAGTAAAACGAAATCACAAAAGAAAAAGGTCTTTAAAAAAGCAGCCAAGCAAGTTGCATGCGATAAGAAGGATCCCAACAATTAACCGACTCTTCCGGTAGTTTGGGCACAGCCTAAGAGCAATTTAGCTGAATCTGATACACCTGAACATGGAATTAGTCCTAATGAGCAAAGCAAGATGGTATTTGCCCTTCAACTGGTCCAATTGTACCAAGATCCCATTCCAATTCCTTTGAATCGCACTGCGGTATTGTGTATATTCAAATCTAGAGTTCCATTAAGGGTTATCACATCTAATGACATTCGCATAGTCGATCAAGTGGAGGCTATGGCCCTCATTACAACTCAGGCGTTAAGGGTTTAACGGCGCCGTCAGCGCCATTTACCCTTAACGCCTGATTACAAGTGTCTCTTTGCGGGTTGGTGTTTAACGCCTGCTTTTAGCAGGCTTTCAAAATCCAACCCGCAAAGGGACTTTGGAGCTAATTACGGCACCGTAATTTACGGTGCCGTAATTAGCACCTTCCCCATTCCCATTATGCCCTATGGGGGCAAAAATGGGAATGGGGAAGGGAAAATGGTGAATGGGGAATTACCGCCCCACTCACCTTGGAATGGGGCCATCCGCCATCCACCATGGAGGAATCGTAACCTTAGCGGCATGGACCATGGTGCTAACAGCACCATGTTCCTCAGCCAAGGTTGTAATGAGGGCCTATGAATCAGTTTATCTCCAACATTTGGTTTGAAACGGATGCTTCTTTAAACTATGTTTTGAGTTTTGAGGCTGATTTTCTCTGCCTAGGATATAATATCTATCGAGTAGAAATTCCAATAAATCGCAATCCTAACCCTGGCCCCTCTAAAGCTTGCACTAGCATCCAACAAAGCTTCACTAACTCTAAAAAAGAAGCAATTACTGATCCTATTAGTGTAACAAATAGGTCAATCGTTGATAGATCTGTCAGAGTCTTAAATGTGCCGAGGGATATACCACCGGGAACCACTGATCCACCAATAACATTAGAAAATAATCAATGTCTAGATGGTTACTGGCAATGGTTACCCGTGGCGTTTAAGCCTCATTTTGGTGCTGTGCGTGAGTGATATAATAAGGTGGATATGCTCTTCTCTTGGAATACTAGAGGGCATACCCACCTATTTGAAAATGATGGGTTGCTGAGCAAGATGGATATATTTCGTGTGGTCGCATTACAGGAGACCTGGCTGCTCGCCGAAGTGCAATTGGACGGTAGAAGTACAGTCCATCAGAGGGCCACTAAGGGCCCTTTGGGCCGCCCGAAAGGTGGTCTCCTGGTGTCGGTTAAACCGCCATGGCAGGTTGAAAAACTAAAACAGTCTTCTGAATTCATCTTGGTCACCTGCATTTCTAGACCTACATTGTATATAATACTAATCAATGTATACGATCCACCAAATATGGCTATGTCTCTTGTGAATATAGGGAATGTTAACAACGTATTATTACAATACAATCAGGTGTTCCCGGTCTGGATTGTTGGTGACTTTAACAGACTTATTGGTAATCTCCCTTGAATGAATGAGTGGGGCCCGTGCCGAAGACAAACCGGCAGGGTTCTAAATGGCATTCTATGCTTGCTGCACATGGGATGGTGAAACTGAATGGTATTACGCCTTGTGATCATCATATGGCTTTCACCAGAGTTGAGGGCTGTTCAGCATCTACTATCGATTATGCCCTTCCTAATATCAGCGAGATCACCTATATAAAAGACATGAGCATTGTAGTTAGACATGAAAGTGAACATGTCCCTATGTGCTGGCTACTAAAGTTACCTGATTCGAGAGAAATAGCAAGTGAATATGATGAAAATGGTCAGTTGACAATTAATGAAGGTGGTAATCGCATTAATTGGCATCCACAGAATATTGATAATGCAAATAACGTAGTGTCCATGCTTCTGCCTCGATTCATCCAAATGAAGTATGAAGGGGACAACACCACCGCCGACATGCTGTCTGATTTTTCTAATATCATGTCAACAATTAAAAATAAAGTGTCTGCTAGACGCAGATACATTGGCATGAGTGAAAAATCTAACATGCCAGTCAGGTGTCGGGAGGGTTTTGATGTTGCAATTAGTAAGGCTAAGATAGTGATGCCAAATGAAATCCAAACAGCTTTATTGGATAATGTCGCTCAGCCCAATCCAGAGGGTATCTCGCTCCAAATTAGAACTGCGAAAAAGAAATACAAGAAATGGCTATCTAACCATAAATTGTTATGTGGAGCTCGACTATGGCAACAGATTGCTGAGAAGGCAAGGCCGAATGATTCTGTTGGCATATGGTAACTTCTCCACCATGCTAAACAACGCCCATTATCTATAAATTGTATATCAGAAGAACAATGGCACTGTCATATATCCAAAACCCTAGGTAGGGTGATCGCTCATGATACGGATTTGACCATTCCTGGCGAACCTTGGGTATGTACTGCAAGTATATTGGATATAATGTTGATCATATCTAAGCTCAAAAACTCCAGAGCTTCAGGACCCGATGGGGTATGCAACATACTGTTAAAACAACAGCCTGAACTCTGGGCCATGACATTACACCGCCTATTTACTCAAATAAGCTTGTCATGTGTAGTGCCTCAGTCATGGCAGTCAAGTCACATATTGACTATCCACAAGAAAGGGGCATGGGATTGCCCAAGTAATTTTAGGATGCTTGCAATGCTTGATACGTCGTCAAAAATATTTGCAAAGGTTCTTCTGCAAGAGTTGAATGTGTGGATCGCGGAAAGAAATATCCTTCCACCCAATCAAATTGGTTTCCGAGCTAAGTCGGGAACCTTACATGGGCAGTTGTCGTTAACCACTGCAGTTGAACATTCGTGGAGTCGACGCAATCTTGACGTGTATTGTGTATTTATTGATTTTTCCGCGGTGTTTGATCGACTGTGGAAAAAGCTGTCTGATTGGGGCATTCCACTTGGCCTCTTGAGGATGCTAATGTTGCTGCATACCGACACTTCAGTGCGCATTCGTTTGAATGCAGCCGGAAAATTGTCGGCTTCTATGATGACATCCAGTGGTGTCAAACAAGGGTGTATGGTCGCAGCGATACTATTTAATTTGTATCTTGCAGACATGGGAAAAGCCTTCTGTACAGCAGCAGCTAACCCAGTGAAGATCACTGAGGTGATTCTTGGATGGTTGGCATATGCCGACGATCTAATTCTGCTTGACTATACACCGGCTGGTCTTCAGCTGATGCTGGATGCTTTAAGAAGTTATTGTATTGACAATGGACTACAGATCATTCTAGATAAGAGTAAAGTGATGGTCTTCACATAAAAAAGGTGTCCAAAAAATATGTGTGGTCACTGAATGGTGAAACTTTAGAACAAGTAAATACCTATAAATATTTTGGTATCACTGTAGATGACCGCTTAACTTGGAAGGCACACTGGTCTATGATTCAAGCTCGATGCATGGTATTTACCAATGCGTTGAGCATTTTTATCGGAAGTAATAGTGGTTATTCAGTATCTGCGGTATTGACAATCTACATTGCAAAGATAAGAGCAGTACTATTGTATGCTATTGTTATATGGGGGCATAACCTAATCAAACTTGTTGAAAAATGCGAAGTTCGTCTGCTTAGGAAGTTGCTTCGATTACCTCAATGTGTAAGTGCGGAACACATATACCTCGAATTTGATCTGGTGGGGATCTCTTATGGATTTGTTAACCATTGTGTTATTAACTTTGAGAAGCTGAAACGTCTTCAGATAGACACAATCACTGGTGCATATATGGTTGCCTACTTGCGCCTTGTGTGTAACTCTAAGTTTGGAATAATAGGCAAACTGCAAAAACTTCATCGCAAATGGGACTGTCACAATTTCCCATATGGTCTGATGAGTATGCCCCTTATGAAGCTAAAGCTAAAGCACGTATTGAAGGAAGTTTGCTATGAACAGCAGATGATAAACCTATCCACAAAAACATTTAGTGGTATCTATTACAACAAGCGCTTATCACGATGTAAACTTCCAAGTTATATTAATGCATACCCAAGCCCACAAACGGTGCAGCAATATTTGTTACTAAAATTTAATATTTCTGAAGCCTTGGAAACACATGGAACACAAATGGGTATTCCTTGTGACCGGCGTTTCTGTCGATTGTGTGGCCATAATGTCATAGAGACACTGCACCATTTATTAATTGTATGTGATAGTTTGCATGCATTGCGATACAAACACATGAAATCATATAACAACACCACCAATCCTGATGAAATTGAGACACTGTGGTCATTATTTATGAGTGGACATGACATAAATCTTATTTATTTTATGGTGACATTTTATAAGAAAATTGTACTGATTTTAAATTGTATAGTATAACTATGTAGGGTATCTTAAAATTGTTGTATGAAATTGAATGTCATTAATTAGTAAACTGGTATTTAATATAGTATTTTAATATTGTAATAATGTGTAACCACGGTATATGAAACATTTGTTTTGTTATATGTATACCAAATAAACTATGAAACTATGAAACTTAACTCCACAGAAGAAGAGCCAATGGTGATTCATTCAAGAAATCTGAAATGAAAAACCACTACTCGATCACAAACTGATGAAATAATGGTTAAAGACCACATACCATCCAAACCGCTGAATTTGCCCCAATTATTTGTAAGAAAAGTCATCCAAAAACAGGAGATGAAATTGAAGTCAGCGCAATAGTAACTGATTCTACCCCCTTGCTACCAAAACTGACGGATCAATCTACAAACAACATATGCCCAGTACAAATAACACAACATTTCAGCTTTGTTTCTGCCCCACCCAGCACCAGCAAACCCTTTGCCGCCCCTGAAGTGTGGCTACACTTCAATCAAAGAAAAGGTCAAAAGGTATTGAATCGTAGTAACATTTTATCCTACACCAAAAATATGTCTATTCTTTATCTCTTCTCTCGCCCAGATATTGAGCATTTATCCTTCCCCTATGAAAAAAGTACAAATATAGCAGAGCCCCCCTGTCCTTATAAAGAAAGTCACTGGTCGAAACATTTTCATAGAGCATGACTTAGTTCTCTATCCAGAAACATGGCTTATGAGAGAAATATATTTGGACGGGTTTACCTCTGAAATGAAGAAATGCCATCTTATGCACTGTCTTGGAAATTACGGCCAGGAACAATTTGAAAACCTACCTCCATTATCTGCGGAGGAATCTGCAGGTCTATTGGAGTATGAGAAATGCATCAAGATGCTGGATAAACATTACGAAAAGTTCATACACATCATCCTGGAAAGATATCACTTTGGAAAAAGGAAACAGTTAAAGGATGAATGGGTAGAACAGTATATCACAGCGTTGAGAGGACTAGCAGCTTCATGAGAATTTGGTTGCACGTTAAATGAGAGGCTATGAGATCAAATTATGGTTCAGTGCAGCAATGAAAAAATAAGAGAATCACTATGGGCCAGAAGCAATCCCACAATTGACAAAGTTATAAGGGTAGCAAAGGAAGTGGAGAATACCCGTACTCAAGGAATTGGAAAAAAGGATTGAAGAAGATGAGAGGAAACCAGAAGAAGAACAAGTTATGGAGGTATCCACTGTACAGACAATGAAATATGACAACAAGAGACCGAATTTTAGGAAAGAAAATGGGAAGAAGAAGTATGTAAAAACAGAGGTAGAAAGGAAGAATCCAATAAGAAAAGACGTTTTCGGTGTGACAGTCCCTCTCACTTTGCAAGCAGTGACAAATGCCCAGCTATCAAAGCTCTGTGCAAAAGATGCAATAGACGTGAGCATCTCACCTCATGTTGTAGAACCAAGAGTGAAAACATAGCTTGTCTAGACGAGCTATGTGAGGACATGGAAGACTGTACTTGTCTCATTGATTTACCTCCGACGAAGTTGCCACTGTTTATGATGTTGATGCCGACACTGAGAAACCCATGACCGCCATCGAGCTTGAAGGGATGAAGCGCGACATGGTGATAGACTCAGGGGCAAAATACACCTTGTTGCCCAAACATATTGTCGAGAAGAATCTACAAGGGACTGTTTCCCCTAATGTAGTCGACAAACAACCAGTTGCCTATGGAGGAAAGAGAATTGATTTAGAGGGTTGGTTCTGGGCTATTATTAAATTCAAGGACAGGTCAGCTAAAGGCAATGTATATGTCTCTAAGAAAGGGAGCAATCCACAACTAAACTGGTCACACCAAAGAAAAGCTTAAGATAAAGTAGGATCCCAACGCTGAAGAAACTCTATATGCCATACATAGCAGTAATGAATTATCACATCATGCAGTATTTCGAGGTGAATTGGGTAGCCTCAAAGGATTCATGCACAGAATTAGATTAAAGCCTAATTCTATTCCAGTTGTACAAAAACTCAGAACTGTGCCATTAGCCATCAGGGATGCAGTAAAAGAAGAACTGTTAGCCATGGAAAACATGATATTATTGAAAGAATAGAAGCAGCTGAATGGGTCTCCCCTTTAGATGTGGTACAGAAGCCTAATGCTAAACCCAAGCTCTGTATTATCTTAAGGTCTGTAAATCAATGGGTAACACCGGATAGACATCCCTTACCCAATATTACTGAAATGTTAGGTACCCTTAGGGAGGCCAAAGTTAAGCACTTTAGATTTAAAATCTGCTTATTACCAGATTGTACTTCACCGTCTTTAAGAAATATAACAGCGTTTATTACACCAGAAGGTGCATGCCTTTTGGCCTAATGTCAGCCGCTGCGGTTTTCCAACGCATCATGTATCATTCTTTTCATGACATGGAGAGTGTATTGTGCTTCCAAGATGATGGGCTAATATATGGGAACAATCATGAAGGACATGATAAGAGATTGAAGGAAGTATTGAATGTCTTTATCGAAGCAGGCTTAACATTGAGTAAAGACAAATGTAAATTCAGTAAAATTTCTATCCAACATTTGTGACACACTATTGAACCAAAATCTGATTTAGTCAACAAAATTGCGAGTTTTCCTAGTGCCTCTAACAAAGAGAAAATAGTATCTTTCCTAGGTATAGCAGAATACTATTCCAAATGTGTGCCAGGTTTAGTAAGCAAATCCATTCACATGAGAAACCTGGTCAAGAATGGTGTGAGATTCCATTGGAATGAACAGTGTGAGGAGGAATTCCAAGAGATTAAATTAGCTTTGACAAAGGCTCCCACATTAACACATTTTTACTCTAGAAGAAGCACCATAATAACCTCTGATGCCAGCAACCATGGGATAGGTGCAGTCTTATCAAAAAAGGGTGAGAGCCAGGAATACACAATTATGTTTGCCTCTAGGGTTTTAAGAATCGCAGAGAAGAATTATTCTACGATAAAGAATCACTAGCTGTCAAATGGGCGAAAGAGAAATTTCGTCCTTTCCTTTGGGGTGTAAAGTTTACCATTAGATCCGCTGACCATAAACGATTGAGAGAGATTCTCACAACAAAAGGACTAGATAAGGTGTCATCTAGAATCTGCAAGTGGGTAGCCAGTTTACAGGATAATAACTGGGAAATTGAATATCTACCAGGGATTAAGAATAAGGCAGCGGATTGTCTATCCGGACTAACCAATTCAGTGCAGGATAAAATTAACGATGAGGACAGAGATGAACAATCAAGCAGTAGTGACAGATGATGAATGGCGTGAGGCCATGTTAGTAGATTATGGGCCTCATCATGAGTTTGGTGGTAACCCTTAAATGAGGTGGTAGTGCTATTACTGCTGCATTTAAGGGTCCACCAGATCATGGCCTTGGCGGCTTTCCCCCCAGCTATAAGCTGGGGGGAAATCAGCTGCAAAATTGCCAATTTTTGGCGCTATTACCGTCGGCAGGAAATCCACCAACGGTAATAGTGCGAATTTTCCCCATTGGGCCCAATGGGGAATGAGGAATTCCCGAATGGGCCCAATGGGGAATGGGCAATAACCGTTCCGCCAAACCCGTGATCCGCCGCTAATAGCACTGCGGGGTTTGGCGGTAGAGCTAAAAGTGCCGGCGGTAATAACTCGTGATGAGGCCTCTGTCCACATTGATTTCAAAGAAAGATTAGAGTGTGGTATGAAAAGCACTGAAATTAGGAGAGGGATCATACCTGATTCCATTAAGAATGCCTTTGATGAACTCTTGATAAGAGATGGAATGATTTTGAAGGGCGATAACATATTTCCTCCAACAGGAGTAAGGAGAAAGATTCTCAAAGTTGCACATGAAGGTCACCAGGGAATGACCAAAATTAAGCAATTGGTTAGGGAAGATAATTGGTGGCCAGGAATGGACTTGCAGATAGAAAGAATCATCTGGGTGTGTGCCATATGTGAGGATGCAGCCAAAGTGTGTGTCACCAGAGTAGAGCCTATGACCATTATGTCTATTCCAACTGTCCCCTGAGAAAGAGTAGGATTGGACATAGAAGGACCAGTGACGTCACAAGGGATAAGTAGATATGGTATAGTTTTGGTTGACATGCTTTTCCATTAGGTGGAATTGTCGTGGGTTCAAAATGTGTCTCTCATGGATGTAATTACATTTCTTGATAGAGTTTTCAAGAGGGAGGGATGTCCCACCTTTATCATAACTGACAATGGTGTACAATTTGTTGCAGATGAAATTAAAGAATATTTGAAGATGAATGGGATTGAACATAAGAACAGTGCCATTTATCAACCAGAAACCAATGGGATAGTTGAACGATTTAATAGAGTAATCAAAGACAGTATAAGAGTTCCCCTTTAAGAAGGTGGTGATGGAAAGAAACTGCAGAGGGTATTGTAGTAGTATACAGATTCATTCCTCATAAAATATTTCAGGGAGCGCCCTCATAAACCATCCCTCCAGGAGTCTCATACAGAATGTACAATCACATGGGAGCTATACGTTGCCAAAGAAGAGATACTGAGACTTCCAAATCACACGCTGCTGGCCCAAATAGCCTAACTAACGTGATATTCAAATCAGACCCAAGAACCTGGTCAGTAATATTAACCAGATTCTTTATAAACATCATTCAGACCCAAAAGCTGCCAGTGTCCTAGAAATTAGCTATAGTAATTCCCATTTACAAAAAGGGTGACAGATCTGACACAGCAAATTATCGCCCAATAGATCTGCTGGACTGTGACAGTAAGATGTTTTCCAGTCTAGTGTCACAAGAGCTAGAAAAATGAGCAGATAGTCATACCATTCTGTCCAAATTGCAAACAGGCTTCCGGAAAGGATTATCAACCACCCTGGATGGGCTCATTTTGAACATCATGAAAGAAAAAAGTTCAAGAAAGAACTCAATGTCGACCCAGATTACCCTAATTGACTTATCATTGAAATCATACCTTTGTTTCCCCTTCTATAGGCAAACATAAAATCCATTTTCTTGCCTATGCTGGCAACATAGCAATCACTCCTTCTAAATCCATCATAATAATGTTTGGCCAATGAACCCAGAGGCAAATCAAATTACATTGGAGCATGAACCATCAGACATTGCCAATTGTAAAAAAAGAGTAAAGTACTTACGTTTCCAACTCAGATCCACTCAATCGTTAAAAGACCTAACAGTAGAACTAGAGAGTAAAATACTCCAATACACATGCCAATTGAAAAACTAATTTTGTATATTTTCACTCTTACCACTAATACAATTCTACAAAGGTAAAGTGATACCGGCCATTTTGTACAATGGAAATTAATTTTAGCGCACGCCACTTGAATTGGGCCAGCTTCGAAGGCTGGATATGGAAAATGACTCTGACTCTACCCATGTCCTTACAAATATCGAGGCTGAGATATGAATTGGGGTTGCAATCCCTAAAGTCGTACTTCAACTGGAAAGTTCTTGCCTCTATAGATCAATCTTAGTTCCTCATGGAAAATCACTATATGAGGACATTCATGTCCACATTTTATCACAGAAGAGCAGTTATCTGTCTACCCTACAAAAAGATGCTGAAAAAATCTTACAAAATTGTGAATCCACCAGTGAGATATTAGTAGAAAATCCTGATAAAGTCAAACACACATTAATGCAAGCTGTTTGGATAACAACCAGAGCATCATTCAGTGATTTGAAAAATAACAAAAACTTCAGTGTATGTGGGAAATCAAGCAAGTATGTTGTCCCTTACATAAGATCATTTCCCAGTCCGGCTTGGCATGCGAACTACTACGATTCTGTTGAAATATGATCAAAACAAATGACACACAGAGAATTTGGCAACATTTTTATCGATCAGCAGGAGAATGCAATCTGTGTGGTGAAGGGTATCTTCAAGATGTGAGACATCTTTTGATATCCTGCACATCTGCGCAGGTACTAAGAGAAAAATACTTTGTGACTTTTGTACATAATATTTGCTGGATCTCTGAGGTCTCTAAAAAATCACATTTCCTACTACACCTCCTCAGAGGTACTCTGCCTTTCCCCTCCTTCCCCCAGAAGCTCATGGTATCCCAAGCTCTGGTTCTCTCTATGTTGGACTATTGTAACAGCCTCTTTCTAAATTTACCTGCCTCTACTCTCCGCCCTCTGCAACTAATCCAGAACAGGACTGCGAGACTTGTCCTTGGCCTCAAGCTCTGGGATCGAATCTCTCCAGCTCTGAAGTCTCTCCATTGGCTCCCAGTGGATGCAAGGATTTAATTCAAAACCCGCTGCATTGTTCACAAGGCTTTCGGGGGCCTGGGTCCAAAATACCTTCAGCTATCCCTCCGCAAATACCTCCCCTCTCGAGATCTTCGCTCCTCTACCTCTAACTCCCTCAGGGTCAGTCGTTTTTAAAAGAAACAAGCTGGGGTAGATTTCTGTCTTCGGCTGGGGCCTCCCTCTGGAACTCCCTGCCACTCTAAAACTTGAGGCGAACCATCTCCAGTTCCGGAAGCACCTCAAGACCTTCCTCTTTTCTTCTGCCTTTGCTCCCCCACTGCCCTGTTCTGTTCTCTCTTGGCACCGTGCACCTGGCCACCCTATGTCCTCCGGGCCAAGGTACCTGCTCACCCTTCCACCCTCCTGCACTGCCTCCGGGCCACCCCTTGCACTGCGGTCTATATCTGTACCCATACAGCCCCCCCCTTTTTCTTCCAACACTTATCAGACATACCCTGTCTGCTGCCTTAAACCTAGCACTTGCAAATTGCTGGCTGCACTACCACTATTTGTTGCCTTTATTATGTATTTATTATTTATCTGTTTCTCCAATGCTTCGCACTTTCCACTTCTCCCCTTTCCATGCACTTTTCCCCTCCCACTCTGCCATGCACCTGCACGTTCTCAATGTCACTGGGCCTAGTAAGCTCGTTGGTTTGTTCCCCCTGTTCCTCTCCCTTGACTTGTCGCACTCTGAAACACTTGTGCATGAGCGCAATAGAAATCAAATATCAATATCAATACTCAGGAATTTTGGCACAGGCAATCAGCTGAAAAGGAAATCTTCTTATACATTGTGCTTTTAAAACTTTTGAATGCATTGAATTTGATAAAAAATTCCATTCTAAGACACATTAGATGGAATCCACGTTTTTATACATACTAAATTAGATTTACTGATGATGTTAAAAGATGAAATTAATAATGTTTAAAAAGTCCTTTTATGTGACTAACAGCACACCAAATAAATACAAATAAAATGGTTGCCATATGTGGGTAAATTACTGCGCCTGCTTTGTATGCCAATGTGACTTTTAGCTGTGTCAACCTACATTGACTGTCCCACAAGACTTTGCAATATTGGGATCTCATTCAAAGGTGTCGAAATGTGAGTTTAGGGGTCGGGATTGGTACACTCCAAAGAAGAAAGGTGGACTTTCTGAACAGAAGATGAGTTAGGGGCAAAGAAAAGAAGATCAATGCCTTTATCTACATGGACAATAGAAACACAAGACGTGGAAAGAAACTCAAATATGGCTAAAGATCCAGAAGCAGTCATAATTCCCTATTGTTTGGTGTAATGTTATAGCCACCAAAAAATATTGTCTTAATTGTCAGCAAGCGGGCAAATATCTTTCAATGGACGAAATGGGGCAGATGACAAAGCATAGACAACTCACAGAACGTTCCAAGAAGGAAGAGGCACAGGAATCACTGGCTGCATGAGTTAACGCCTCAGAGAAGCCACACAGCTAATAGAGAACCTTGGTTCATAGCAAGTCCTATCCACCGCCAGATGGTCATGCAAAAACAAAACAGATAAACGAAGCAAAATTAAGTAGCACCCACATTGCATCAGTAACGTCCGATCACAAATACGTGAGCGCAGACCCGATACACATTAGCAGGCAAACACTGAAAAGTGTCTGGAATAAGACCAAAAGATGAAGAGGCAGCAGGGCTGTTGGTTACAGATGGCAGTCTGCAATTGACACCCCCTTTTCTGTAGTCCTAGATATTCAATTTCAATGCCAGATTCTGAAGGCAGCACACAGAGTTCTTCATCTGAAAGGGAAACAAATCCAAAATGTTTCATTCCTGAAGAACCACTACATCTCCGGAACAAAATGAAAGAGATGGGGGACCCAACACCTACATGAACAATATGGAGCCACCAGGATGACCACTGACTGATCTTGCTCTATCTTGGCCAGCAGAACTGTAATTAACGGGACAGAGAGCAATGCATAACAAGTCCTATCTGTCAAAAAAGAACAATACATTTACTCCACAAGCCCTCTGAGATGGAACTTCAGGACACTAAATGGGCAGAAGAGCACTAGCTTCTGCCACAGGAAGATTGACCTGCAGAAGAACACACTTCTGGATTACCAGATGGAATACTTTAAGGTGAAAGGACAGATTCACCAGAGGCTGAAAACTTGGCTGAGCCTCCCCATAAATTCTCTGACCCCAAGAAGATGGCTGCCGCCACCGAAACAGGCTCTGTTCTACCCACAGGCAGATTGCATGCCTCAAATCTGCCAGTATATCACTGAGTCCCCCCACGGTTATTGATGTTTTAAGTTTATGTTTATTTTATTTTATTTTGTGCAGTGTCCACTGAAACTTAACTGCTGCTCGGCACTGATGGTGCAGGGAGGCAGCTGATAGGATGTTTAGGAAAAAACATGACTTGCCAATAATGCACTATGAATGAGCCTGATCTTTGTTTAGATAAAATACTTAACAAAGAGTTGCCGCTAAGTGGATGCATTTGTTGTGGAGGTAGCAGGTGTAAAGACGCCGGAGGGGGGTGTCTGTACTTCCGCTCTCTATATGGTAGAGGAGAGGCACAGAGGACCCCAGCCAAGATTCTCTATTATTGGTACGTGGTCGAGCAATCAAGGCCTAGCTTCTCAGGAGGTGATGCAGGCTAGTTCTTAAGTAGAGTGTAGTCCCCAAACACCCACAAAGGAATGTCCACACACTGTATCGGTTAAAACACAGTCTTTATATAATTAATATTCATGGTTATATACAATATCACGATAACGCACTTTGTACTCGGTTATCTATAATGGCAAACCAATACAGTTCTGAGTGGTACCACAATTACTATTAGATCTCTTTAAAGAGCATCAACTGTATGGTTAACTGGCACACAAATCAAGTCATAAAGGAACCCAACAGTAGAGAAAAGAGGAAAGCAGCTAACCAGGTCCTCTCTGGGTCAGTCCTTGGAGGCACAGCAGCTTTCAGATAGTTAAGGAGAGCAACAGCAATTCTTCTCGTCCAGCAGGGCTTCAAGGTCAAGCTTCAGTTACTCCAGTTACTCGTCGTAGTGGACATCAGCTTCTGAACACGATTCCTAGCAGTGAGAGGTCCCCAGATATACTGTTGATCTACCATTCATTCCACTGGGTCATACTCAAGCATCCAATCACGACTAAGTGCATTCAGGCAGACAGGCAGCCAATCAGGCACACGGTGCATTCAGGCCATTCACTTCTCTCCAGACACTCACAACAAGTTATGTGTATTGGGACAAGTACTAAGCCATTCAACACTCCATACTGCATTCATACCGGTTTCGGGCAGGGCTGTCTCAGTCATTGTGTCAAACACCAGATACCAGACACCCACAACACAGAATGCGTATTTGTCACACACTCCATTCGGCCAGGTCCCACGCACAGGCGTACCCACAACATATGGTCCTTGGGAAGGCTCCAGCCAGTCTGGTCAGCACTTCCCCACACTACCATGTATGGAACTTCCACCCAACAGCCAGTCAGGGGGAAGGGAAGATCAAGGTAACAGGCGATGGAAGGCAAGAGGCCATGGGGGCCATTTTGTCTCCATCAGGAATCTACCGATTCCAATGACAGGGCCTGGGCATTCCAAAATGGAGGACGCTCAGGGCACCAGTCAATTCAGCACGTAACTGCTACCAGCTCGTACCCTGCTCTGTGGGTCACACACAAGGGCCCAAAAACATACACTAGGGGCACAGGGTTGGACCCCTCTCCATGGGTGCCATAACGATATCCCATGGGTCTGTTCACCAAACCAAGAGAGAGAGCTGCACCGCCAGGAATCCGACGTGAACTCCTGCAAGCAAAACACAACAGAACACACGATTAAAAGCAGTAAAGGACAAGGATACAGAGGCCCTGTCCCTCCGATGCATTTCCAGCATCACAGTGCCCCCCCAGACTGAGGTTAGGGTGCCTAATCTCCCACGAGATAGACACCCTCATCCAGATGGTCAACATACCTTCTGGAAAGGCCATCTGCATTATCGTGACTCTTCCCTGGTCTGTGCTCGATGGTGAAGTCTAGCCCTTGCAGGCTAATGGACCACCTGAGCAGTTTCGGGTTTTCACCCTTCATCTGCATAAGCCACTTCAAGGGCTTATGATCGGTTTGGACCTTGAAGGTAGACCCGGTAAGGTAGGATCTAAAATGCCTAAGGCTCCAAACTATACTAAAACATTCCTTTTCAACAGTAGCCCACCTAAGTTCCCTACCCTTAAGTTGTCTACTGATGAATATGATCGGATGTTCTCTTCCTTTGTCATCTAACTGGGACAAGACAGCTCCAATTCCGGTGTCGCAGGCGTCAGTTTGAACTATAAAGGGCTTGCTGTAATCGGGCGCAAACAACATGGGTGCCCTACACAGACTTCCTTTCAAGCCATCAACTGCCCTCTGACAGTCTTCAGTCCAATTAACCTTCCTAGGCTGTTTGGGCAAAGTCAGAGCTGTTAGGGGTGCAGCTATGGTTCCATAGTCTGCCATGAAATTGCGATAATACCCAGTGAGGCCCAAAAAGGCACTCACCTGGGTTTGAATAGTGGGAGTCTCCCAGTCCTGCACATCCTGTACCTTACTGGGGAAAGGTTGGATTTGACCCCCTCCTGCCTCTTGACCAAGATACGTGACTTTCCCCTGAGCTATCTGGCACTTGGTGGTCTTGATAGTGAGGTTAGCCCTTTTCAAGGCCTGCAACACTTTATCTAGATGCGTCAAATGCTCTTCCCAGGTGGAACTGTAGACGGCAATGTCGTCTAACTAAGCCACACAAAAGGCTTCCAGCCCACTGAGCGCATGGTTGAACAATCTCTGGAAAGTGGCAGGGGCATTCTTCAACCCAAAAGGCATGACCCTAAACTGGTAGAGTCCATCTGGTGTTGAGAACGCCGTCTTTTCCTTGGCATGGTCCGTCAGAGCTATTTGCAAATAGCCTGAGGTAAGGTCGAAGGTGCTCACAAATTTGGCAGCACCTATGGTGTCTATGAGCTCATCAGCCCTGGGCAATGGGTGCACGTCAGTTTTGGTGACAGCATTGACTCCTCGGTAGTCCACACAGAACCTCTAATCCTTGGTACCTGCCAAGGACCACTGGACTGGACCAGGGACTGGTTGAAGGTTCAATAACACCCAGATCCAACATCTTGGTGACCTCAGCCTGGATGTGGTTCTTTACAGTATCTGACATATGGTAGCACCTGCTTTTGACAGGCACACTGTCACCAGTGTCAATCTCGTGCCTACACCACGGTATAAGGCCTGGTGTCAGTGAAACATAGAGGCGTACTGCTGGAGCAAAGTCCTGCAGGCCTTCTGCTGCTCTGTCGTCAGATCGGGAGAGAGATGTACTCCCTCCACTGAGCCATCCTGAGGGTTGCTATGCAGCAAATCAGGAAGGGGCTCACTCTCATCCTCGTCTTGCTCTGAAGTTAGCTAGAGACATGAAACTGTGGAAAGGTTTGAGCCTATTAACATGGAATACCTGAGTGGCTACCCCCGAGGCTCTCATGCCAACCAGATAATTGACCTTGCCGATCTTGGAAATTATCCTAAAGGGTCCAGTCCATTTATCTGCCAAAGCTCGTGGCTTTGTAGGCTCCATCACGAGGACCTCCTGTCCTGGAGTCGAATTCACTTGCAATGCTTTAAGGTCATGCCAGTACTTATTCAATTCCTGGCTGGCCTTGAGATTCGCTGTTGCCTGAACCATCATCTGTGTCATCCTCCACCTGATGCCTAACACATAGTCCCCTACTTGCTTGCCGGGGCCTGGAGGGGTGGCTTCCAAACCTTTTCTGATTAAGGCAAGGGGCCCCCTCACGGGATGTCCAAAGACTAACTCAAAGGGGCTGAAACCAACACCCTGTTGAGGTACCTCTCTGTAAGCAAACAGAAGGCATGGCAGGAGAAGATCCCACTTCTTCCTTAGGGACTCTTCCAAAGCGCCTAGCATGCCCTTGAGAGTTTTGTTAAATCTCTCAACCAGACCGTTGCTCTGTGGTGGTAGGAGGTGGAGAACTTGACAGAACACACGATAAAAAGCATTAAAGGACAAGGATACGGAGGCCCTGTCCCTCCGATGCATTTCCAGCATCACAGCTGGTCTACGTGATATTCATTTATTTATGCCTTTTAGGTCGATAACATGCAAATATTCCCCAGAAGGATTTTGGACGAGGAACAAAACTGACTAAAAACCCATCCCCATGATCTGATGGGGTAATCTGGGAGTTGGAATTGACCTTCACAACAGGTGGATTCCACCAGGAAGAGTCGGCCGCTGAACTGAACACCCTGCCTGAGGAGTAACAATAACACCTGGTGATTGAGGGAGTGTTCCAAAGTTTATACATGATCCCTGCTGACAACATCCAACATCCAACAATAGGACATGGAGGATGTTGCACAGCTGAATAAAGTAACCCCCAATGTCAGTGATCTGAAATGTTCATTAACGTATTGGTGTGGTCATGACTTGGAGAACAGGTGGCCTAGCTTGGTCGCTTACTTGGTGAGGAACCAGTATCCACTTGCACCTCTGCCCCAAGGTACCTGGATTTTATATTTTGTCCTCCCCATTTCAATAATTATTTTCCCTGATGAGTCCTCAACCTTGGTCTCATCGGGGATATGATTCCAGTACGCACCCCAGATGGTAAGCCTATTAGGGTGCAGAAAAGGCACTCTTTTTTCATGTGCTAGGCTCCTCAGTCTCCCCATGTTCATGGCAACCTTTGTGAGATCTAGTGGTGTAGGACCTGCAGTAACCTGGGAGTGCATTTACTGGGAGCCCCTGTGTAAATTGAATGTCGACTCCAACAGTTAGACATTCTTTCCTGAGAGAGAGGGAGTGGGATCTGCATGTTGCCATATAGGGTCATGGCTGCTGCCTGCCTCGGAGACCTAGAGCCACAGTTGCCAGAATAAGATATGACCTTGTTGCAAATGGTGTTTTTAATCAAGACTAAATCCACAACTGAAAGAAAGACTGTGAAAGGTGAATATAGCAGCCTCCAGTGATTGCATGGCTACCAAAGGTGTGAATGGATTCAACCCTGTGTAGGATCTGTCAAAACTTCTCAGGCTGTTTCTATTTATCTCGAGTGTTTCCATCATTACTTTGTCAAAAGACAAGACAAGTTCTGATGCACAGAAGGCGATGTCATCCGGAAGAGCAATTGTTAAGAAGCTCTGCTCATCCCTTCACATTTCTGAGACCTGTTTAATTGCAAATCTTTGTCAGTATTTGAAGGCATTGGACTTCTTCAAGTGACCAAATTGAACCGAGGAACAGGAAATCTTTTTTCTTGATCCATTGGGCCGAGCTAGGTTGCTAGTTCTCACTCGGGACACTTGTGCTTTCAGGAAAGAATTGCTGATCCCCTGGGCATGGAGCAGCATGAAGAGGTGGAATCGGGGGACAACAGGAACACTGGTTCTGCTTTTCTTTCCAGCAGTGGCCCCTCAGTTGACCTTTCTTCTTGGAGAGCTTGTTCTACACTGCCAGAGCCACCACTGTATCAATGGAATGCTGGAACCATCGATGGGCCCTCACTTTGTGAAGACCATGGCATTGCCTGTCAGAGGATGAACATAGTTGAAGATATCAGAATTTCCCTGTGAAAATCAATTGTATTGCATTTAGAAAGACACCTGTGTAAACCTAAAGCTACGTTATTACTTTAAAGTTGGGACCTATTGTTCACAATGATGCTATACCTCCCTCTGGGTAGCTCAGAATCAGGGGCAGTGTCCTGCTCAGCAAGTCAAATGTCAGTCTTTGTCTCCTATTGTGTCCTGTGAGAGACTGAATATCAGACTGAATATCAGTGGTATGTTGACAGATCCTCAGGTACCCTAGGGGTATGAATTGTCAAAATGTGTCCCTGAAGGCTATTGTTGACCTTTGAGCATCCAAACTGCATTAGGTACATGTAACCTTCATCTTTGATTAACATGCCCTTTATGAGATGGCATTTTCATAATAACTTCTGTATGGACATCCCTTTGATGTTGTGTTACCCTATATATTTGTCTACCCTGATCCATTTCTGAAAGTTTATCTTAAATACGTCACCACGGCTACCACTACTCCAGTTAAGGGCATTTTAAAGAACCTGTTTGCCTTGGTTTAGGAAGGTGCCCTCCCACCCTGCACACAGGGCTGAGGGATTCCTTCTCATCACACCTGAAGATTGAGATTCACCCCATCTTTCACTAGTCCACTGATGTTTTGACTATGTCTTCCAAGTGTGAACAAGCGCTTGGGTCACAAACTTGGGACTTGATGCAACACATTGCACCCGCAGGCATTTCTGGACAGTCTCATAGGGATCACTTTGTTTGAAAAGCATCGTCCATAATGATCCTTCTTTGTGCTGTGTAGAGTCCTTGACCCAGGATTCGATATCAGATTATGATGCAACTTTCTTGGAACACTGCACGTGTTTAACATGTTTTAATTTTGTACATGGTTGTCCACATGGCTTATGCCTTCTTCTGACCCCATATCCTAAACTGGAGTTTGAGGTTCTTTAAAAAGCCCATAATGACTGTAACAGGACATGGCGAGACCCTGGGGCCCCACCACCCTTGTGGCTGTCAGATCAGTTTTAGCTCCTCTGTTCAAGATTAATTATAGGAGCTCTTTTTTTCTCATAATGCATCCACTTTATATAGCAGTAATGACATCATCAAGTTTACAATCTTGGGCAGCTCCCTTCAAGCATTCTCGCACCCACGATTGGACAGGATTATCTCTCCTACCAACTTCAGCCCCTCTCTCAGAATTGGTTGAAGAGTCTGGAACAGACAATGGCAACTTGCCTTTGAAAACCCCTTTTGTTTCTATGTCCGCTGCTGGGCGAAACACTTTTTGTAGCAGATCTTCATAATTTTACTAGTAACTGTCATAATTAATATGTTTTCCATTTCAGCTACTCATGGGGAATTCAATAAAATGGAAGCCATTTCAGCAATGTTAAATTTATTTATTGTATATTGTTTATAGCTCAAAGAGCTTTATCATAATATACAAACAACATACATTACATAGATGAATAAGAATGCACCTACTATTACAACTGCAAGCACACTGTTAAGGTCATTCACATATACAGGTAAGTCTTTCAATTCCTAAAATGCTTACAATTCTTAATAATATCTACCTTTAAAAGTTAGACAAGCATAAAACAGACAGACAAGCAACAAAACACATAAATATAAATCCATATAATCCGTATTCATGTCCAAATTCATCTAATTCAACTCTTCTTTTCTTAAATTTGATTTTATTAGTTTTAGCAAAGAAACAAAAAATATGGAATACACATTATATGGTTCACTGTTGTAAACATATGGTTGCATGAAAGAGATGATATACATTATATCAAAAGACTTACGCAACATATGTTATATTGCTTCTTTCAGGGTGTGTCCATCATGACTAGAAAACTGTACCCACTCCCATCCCCCTCCCTTCCTTGATTTAGCACACATCTATTGAATGTTATAGAAACGTGGGGACATCAAAAGCATTTTAGTCACATTTCTGTTGTCTGGTCACTCTGAGACCACCTATTGTAAATTCTCTTCCATTGCTGTCTGTCGAGTTTTGCCTTTTCATCAGGACTCGGCAGGCTCCTCCGAATGGGACTCAGAGTTTGTTGCGAAATGTTTATTTTTTAAGTCCATCCATAGGGCTTCACATTGGGCGGCCTTGCCGTGTAGAGAGGCGGTTATTGTTTCCATTAGGTAGATGTTTGTGGCCAAAGTGATCCATTCATTCTTTCCAGACACCGTTGTGGATTTCCATTTAATCACCAATAGGGCCCTGGCCGCTAGTAATAGGTGGGGGGTCAAACCCTTCACTCTAGTCCAATCATCTTCATCTTTTTCTAGGCTGAATAGTATTAGGTAGGGGTCGATGTCTCTTTGAATACCTTCTACTTCTTTAATCCACCCCAGGACCTCATTCCAGAATACTTTAATGCGCGGGCAGCCCCACCACATGTGCCAGTAGCTGGCTATTTCTCCGCATTTCCTCCAGCATGTTGGATTCATTGTTTGGGACATTTTAGAAAGTCTAAGGGGGGTCGTATTGCCATCTGTGTAGGAGTTTGATGGCATGAAGTTTGTATTGACTGGATTTAGACGTTTTGGAGGCCGCTCTGCACATTGTTTCCCATTGGTCGGGGTGTATTTCTTCCCCAAAGTCTTTTTCCCATTCAACTCTTCTAATTGAATTGTTGGCTAGGTATGAGTCGAATTCAAGTTTAGATAACATATAAGCAAATCGATTAAGGCAACAGCCTTCTAATCCAGACTATTACGAGTATGTACATTTATCTTTTTGTTTTTATCACTCTTCCAACCTTTCCCTGCATGGGAAATTTGTTTCAGACATTGAATAGGGCTAAATGCATAGATATTTGACCATTGTTCAAAAGGAATTGCTCTTGATACTATTTACTTCACTGACATATGGGCCAAGTACCTTTATGTAAAGTGAGTCATGTTCATTACACTGTGTTAGAATATGCTGGGCAGTCTCTAGTTTACCTGGTGTGCCATATGAGGGGCAGCCCCTCCCATCTTTTGGAATTCCCTGTTCTGGTCCTGTGCTAGCTGGCACTGCTAATCTGTCAATTCTAAGTAGTAGGATGAATTTGCACAGTTCTGGTGAGGCACAGAGTTGGATATAGCATTGCATTTTTTTGTAGCTATGAACAAGTAGGTCTGCTATGGTGCTGTAGCTAACGACACTAGCAAAATGGTCATAATGTACACACCAATCTCATTGTTCAAGCTTACGGATAGATTTTCTAGGGAGCTCTTGCAAGCTCTCTTCCCATATTGCCTTCCAGCCAACAGTTTCAAAACTCGCCTGTGTAAGAGATGTCACTGTATGAGGGGTATTCAAAAGAGGCTGTTTTCCTAATAGGCTTTGAAGTGGGAATACTGAGGACTTATGGGATTTTAAAAAGCCTTTCATTACGGGATTTTGAAAAGCCTCCTTTTCATTGCCATTACGGGCAGTGATGTAAGGCCCAGTTCTAAGCGGATAATTTCAACCAGAACACTCAGTCCAGGCCCCAACATGTTCCACCAGTATCTGCCCTCAAGCAAGGCTAACCAAGCTGGATCCTTCATATTGATTGCTTCTAGTCAGTATAATATGGAAGTGCATAAACATTGTTTATACAGTGTGAGTATACCTTGAAAACTGAAACGAGAAGCGACTCTCACGCAGTAATACTTCATACTCAACTTCACTGTGGCCTTATGTTTTCTTGCTTCAAATAATTCAGCGTAATCAGTTTTGGTGGTAAAGACTACTCCTAGGTATTTGTAGCTATAGACCAGATCTACTGTATTTCCATTTATAACCAAGTTTGGGATGGACACTTGTTTGCTAGAGAAGTGCATTACCTTGGTTTTCTGAAAGCTCAGGATGAGATCATGTTCCAGAGTGTATTTTTGCAGTGTTTCTATAGCTCTTTTGAGGCTAGAGAAAGTGTGGTCGAATATGATGAGATTGTCTGCGTGAGAGAGGCAAGAGACCACAGTTCCCATGATCTTAGGCAGGCAGGTGTGCGCCGATTCTAGTGCTTTGGATAATTGTGATAGGTATATATTGAATAACAAAGGTGCAAGTGAGCAGCCTTGTTGTATCCCTCAATTTGTTCTCACCGGCACAGACACCAAGGCCCTGTTGTCCAGGCTAATTTGCACTTTGGTGTTCTCATGTAGGCCCATAGTAACCAAAAGCAGATCCTTAGGAAATCCCAAACGGTTCATTTGGCCCAGAGCTTACCCCTATTACGGCATCAAAAGTGGGACGGAAGTCTATCATGACCACATAAAGTCTGGGTTGGTCTTTACTCTCGGCCACTTTAGTAAGGGCATCAAACAGCCAGAGACCGTGGGCCATACCTGAACCAGCACGAAAAACGATTTCGTAATTACTCAATATGCAGCTTGAGTTTGCCCATTTCGTCAGTCTATCCAATATTAGTCTCAAATACTGCATTTTCTAATATCAGCCTTTTCCCTTTGACACACAGTGGGCCTCATTCTGAGGTGGGCGCAAAGGGATACCGGACACCGTTAAGGACATCGGTGCCGGTAATCCCTTTGCGCCCTATTCCGAGTTCCCTTAGCAGGTCCCTTCCTTAACGCCTGGTCTGACCAGGTGTTGAGGACGGGACCCGTTAAGGGACTTTAGAGCTAATAACGGTACCGCAAATTGCGGCACCGTTATTAGCTACTTCTGCATTCCCATTGAGCCCTATGGGGGCTGAAATGGGAATGGGGAATGGTTTTTACAATGGGGACTTACCGGTCCATCCAAGGTCGGAATGGACAGTAAGTCCCCATTGAACCAGGGCGGACTCGGTACTGGTATGGGAGGTAGTCATGGCGCAAATAGCGCCATGATTACCTCCATACTCGGAATGAGGCCCAGTGTGTTTTACTGATCAGAGGTCACTTTGCTTTTGCGCTGAAAGTGCATGGCTGTTTCTTTCATTCATTAATAAAATACACTTTTAATAATTTACTGTTCATTTTTCGGATGAAAAGTGGGTCTTAATTGTCACAGTGAGCACCTTTTGATGGTTGGCAGTGTCAGTGAAAATGCTGCATTTATTTCTCAGCCCGCAATGTTATGTGCTTTTCCAACCTGCACTTGGATTACATTTTGGTTTTAGCTTTCTCTTGATTTCCAGTGCAGAAAGAGACCCACATAGTCTGCCTCGGGCCTACAGGAACTTTTCATGGCAACAAAGTGGGCTTTTCTTTTCAAATATTTTCTGGTATTTTGCATGTGAGGCATTACATACATTACTAATAAAATGTTTAAAAAATAATTAAAAAATACTTTTTGTCAACATGCACACCATGTCTTTTCCCTGACATCTTTATGTTGGCAGGGGAACATTTTTATCATGTCTTGGAAACATACATGCAAATATGTTTTGGTGTCAGTGTTTAACAATCCTGTTTTTCATGTGAAAGGGGCCTTTGAATTTCTTCTGCCACTGTGAATTAAAATGCGCTTTTTCCTTTGGTAATGACAGGTAGACCTTTTTTAGATGGCCCTTCAGTTCAGTTGGCCTTTGATTACACCGCACAGATGAGAGTATGATGCCCTACTTACCCAGCAGTGTTTCTTTAGCGCTAAGAAACCACTTGAAAGCAGTATGAATGCACTCAACAAGAGATATTAACATAAAATACCATACCATAAGATAACACACATTCTGTAATTTCAGAGATGTGGACGATCAGAGAATGTGTGAGGGGATTGATAGTGTGAAATTAGTTTTGTGAGATAGACGGATCCTTTGGGTTCATGGTTAGTCACTACAATGACTTCTGAGCTGGTGAAACTCACATTGCCTGATATAAGCTCTCATGCCTTCAGGAAATTAAGATGTTTATCTTGGTGACAGACTTCAGGGCGCTTATCCAGGACCTAGTCCTCTACCACTTGCACAGTGGCAACGTTTGCCCCACAGGTGTCTCAATTTTCTTACTTAACCAACTGGAAGCTGTCCAGTATGCCGATGCCTTTCTCATCATAGGACACAAGAAATGCTGCCACATCACCTTAACCCTAATGCGGTTGAACTGGTTACACTTCTAAAAATGCATCAACTTCAAAACACCCTGCATCCCTTGCAAGACAATGACAAACACAATATGATCTTAGCTACCTGTAAAGCTCAGCATCTCTGGGGGACTCCACAGCACCAGAAGCCACAACATCACCAGTCTAGAATCTAAGAGATGCAAGAAGGAAAGGAATACAAAATATGCCTTCTACTGCTACTCAGCCAGACTCAGGAAAAACACACCAGCCCACACCTCTCTTGCACCTCAAGAAGAAATGGAAGACCCTGCTCTTCATCTCATTCTTTGTTCATGACCTTGTGGCCCTCTTCACCCACTCAGCTTTTCATCACCCTGGGCTCTCCCTGACCTACTCTTTCTGCATTCTCCGCATTTTTCTACCGTGCTGTATTGCTTTCTAAATATAATTACTCTCTCTATATATAAGATACATTTTTGAAGTTTTCTTTTGTAATTGTTTGAACGGCCGTCTGATGTGACTTAATTAAAAGATATTTCCTTTTTTTATACTGTGGTGGTAACCTGCCAGAATCATAATAGAATTAGCATTTTTGTGCTTCACGCTCTGTCCCAGCCTTTGCCACCATCACCATTGTCCAATACTTCCGGGGGGAGGGTTATTTTGGAATGCTCTGGTGCCACCAATCGTACGTCAGAGCCCAAGTAGTGACATGTGTCGCCACCTTTCTATCTGAGTGCAAATGCTTGCAGGCGTGGGAGTCGGTAGGATGTGCCCAAACCCTCCACAGCAGAAAATCACACCCGGTGCATGGCCTCCTTTGTTACCTCTTCTTTGCCTTTCAAGAACTCAGACCTGCATTTCCAAGTGACCTAGACATGCGTCTCCCACAAATTGTTGAGATCTTCCCCACCATATTGAAATAAAGTGTTGCATATTCAAAATGATATTCTATTGCTCCATTGCGATAGGCCCATAGATTCATCTAGAAGGTGCTTCAGTTTTGTTGAGGGTTGAATGGATGGTGAATGAATGTTATAGTGGGCCCACTGCAGTATTTTCGAGGCGCTAAAAAGGGGCTTTTGGTGAAATGCAACAAAAACCTTTTGAGAGGGATTACTTTGAGTTCAATATAGATGTATAGATCATGTGTGACATAGCACATACCGCGCGCGATGCCTATTGCATCAATTTCAAATGGTTGTAGAGGGGTTTATTTGTAAAACGATGATCAATGTCTTTCAGGGATGATTCTTTTGACTTGGTTGATGGATGCATGGACGATGCATAACTGCTATAGCGCATACAGCACCTAAGACCCAATGAGTCATTTCTTGAAATGAAAGGGTTCCTTGTGAAATGGTAACATAAACCTTTTGGTGGGGCTTACTTTGAACTTGCGTGTGTAAGTATGGGATTATGAATGGGTGTATGTACATGGGGTAGGAATTGACTCTAGATAATGGGCCTCATTACAAGTTTGGCGGTAGCCTTGCTGGTAAAACTGGCAGGCTGCCGCCAAACCTGCAAATTTTACCGGCACCTGGCAATGGGGAAATACAGTGGCATTACAGCCCCGGCAGACCCTGTATTTCCCCATTGCCAGGTGCCGGTAATAATGACTCCCCACTCCCATTTGAACCCTATAGGGCTCAATGGAAATGGGGAGGCCGGATGCACCTACACCATTCATGAATGTAAAATGTAAAATTTGTATTTTGTACCTCCTTGTAACTAAGTTCCCTGCAAGTAACAGTGCCACGATGCCCATGGGCTGTTTGTGTGCTATACAAATGTAAAAATAAATAAATAAATAAATGAATGGTCTGCTCGCGGGTCACACCTGGCGGGCGGGATGGCAACCGCGAGCAGAACTTGTAGTTTGCCGGTCCAATAACAACGGTACCGGAAAGCTTACTGGTACCATTGTTACCGGACCAGCAAGCTTATAATGAGGCCCAATGTGTTTCGCAATGTAATTGGCAATGTGTTTACAGGAGAATCTTGGCATACATGGGCGTAGACTGGATGATAATGTTTTTACATGGCAATACCAACATATGTATGACTCTGACTTCATGACAACATGTTTCATAGGGCAATGATGGCATATATTGGCATTGTTTATTTATAAAGCGCATACACACAGGCAAGTGTTTCAAAGTGGTCAAGGAGGGTGGGAACATGGGGAAAAACAACAGTCTCTCAGAGTCCTTGAAATTCTGAGACGATAATAGCCTGCAAAGGCAGAGTACATGCGTAAAATACATTTAACGTTTGAGATAGAGCAAATAGGCCTGATGGTGATTCTACAGTTTTAACAGTGCAATTAAGGGGGTGAAGACAAGGGAGAACAGACAGACGATCTTCGGCAGGTGCGTATGGATCAGGCAAGTGAACATATGGTCACAAGGCAGGGGGAGGTCCAAGTGCAACCGGTCGGTGGAGACTGGGATAAGTGCAGAGAGAGCATCTCTCTGGAGTTATTCTCAAGTGCAGTGAGTGTTGATGGGGTGTAGGGTCCTGAGACAAGTGCAAAAGAGGACTGGCTGGGGTGCCAGGGACCTGTGAGACTCTGAGGTGCACCAGGCGGCCAGTCAGCAAGCTGTAAGGAAGAAGAGAGATGTCAGCAACTGGTACTGTGTGTGTACCAGGGGGCTGATGGTTTATATCTGGTGATGTGTTGTTTCTCTGGGGCATGTATGTTGATGTTGGGCTTCAGGACATTTTTGAGTCCTTCTAGCATGTTGTTGCAGTCCATGTATTCTGATCCCGATTGGGAGGAAGTGAGGTTGGTAAAGTAAACAATACCTGGTTCCATAAGTAAGCCTTTGAAGGAGCAGAATGTCTGGCCAATAGGCTTATGTTGTGTGTGGTTGGTTGTGACAACACAGTTGATAGTGAAGTGAGTGGTGACGTGATGAGGCCAGTCATGGGACATTGCGGCGTTGTAATGGAGACTCTGCAGGACAGTGATGATGAGGTCTAAGATGTTTCCTTGGTTGTGGTTGGGGTTTTTTATTAGGGATATTTAGTGGTTACTAAAAGGGGCAGCTGTCTCTGACACCTTTCCATAGAGTGACTTTCCTCCGGTTTTTTTAGGAATTGTAGCTGGAAAATGAGATTTGCTCCATGGATTTCAGGATGCATATTTGTATTTCCCAATCTATGAGGAACACAGATAGTTTCAGGGCTTTTCCGTACAGGAAGTACATTATTAATTCATGTGGCTTCCTTTCGGAGTAAATGCAGATCTGGTGGTTTTAACCGAAGTACTTTTTGTGGTGTGATTGCATCTACATCAGAAGGGTGTATATCTTCACACTAACTTCAATGACTGGCTGATTTGGGCAACATGCTGGTGGATCAGAGCATTCCTCCTTTTTGCTCAAGGGAAAGCCTGTCCCCCACAAGACAGGATGTTATTGGTTCAGGCGGCTGCCCTGCATTTTTCAAGCCGAGCTTAAACCTCGGATTTGTGGTTTTAGAATCTTCTAGGCGTCATGGCCTCTTGCATTCACATCAGTGTCTGGCCTGACTGAGGGTGAGACCAATGCAGTGACATCTGGCGAGCAACTGGGATACGTTTGTGGAATCCCAGTTCAGGTAAATCTCCATTTTACAGATTATCAAAGCTTTGCACTGGTGCAAAAAAAAGTGGCGAAAATTAATTTAGCACCGATTTGACTACTTAGATAATTGGGAATGTAGCAAACAGAATTAGCCCCAATTTGCATTATCTAAACATGTTTTCATTCACAAGGGCAAAAAGGAAACAGACTATCCTATTTACTATGTTTGATGAGTAACATGAAAAGAAATGTAGAAAACAGTTATCTTTTTATGTTGTGCAGCAAACATAGTACAAACAACTGTAGGATTTATGTTTGCGCCAGTGAAAATGTTTTTAGACAATACTGATTGTCACAAAACCTGTTTGCTCCATTTTATATTATCGAAGCATTTGCTCACTTTTTAGAACTCGTGTACATTTTAGCTAATCTGGCCCCTAATCTTTCCAGTGATGTTCTCGAGAGCATGATATTCTTAAAGCATCATCCTTCCATCTGCCATTTCACTGAAGTTTCACATTTGCACATACTTACCAAATCTAGCATTCAGGGTGCGACAGGCAGAATGAGGGTGTCTGCGCATGCCTACCTTCCATGAACTATGTGTCCTTGTTAAGTGGGGGACTCAAAACACAAAGGCTTTGATTTTACTGCAATGCTCAGAACGATGCAAATCAATTTTCATTCTAAATTATATTTTCAAAAGCCAAATAGTAGGCATATGTGTCATGGAATCTCAATTGATATTGGGTTGAATTGGTTTTTGCCATCATTTTTAGTTTTACCAACTTGGTGGCACTAAAGCGCCACCCCTTATCCAAAATTATTTCATTAGAGTACATCTAGGGAGAAATGGCATATGAGGAGGGACACAAAACTTGTAAGTGTTGTTTGGTTATTTACCCACCCATTGATTGCCCATGACCATGCTAATCCTTATTGTCCTTCACACCTGCTTCCTGCCCCTTAGCACCCAAAACACATGTGAGTCAGATGTAAGCCCTTCTGTGAATCTCACATAACTTACCCCTTTTTCCAGGCATATGGCACATTTATCCCTAAAAAAGGTTTTGTGAATTGGCTCTAAGAAAGTGAATTATTCTAAGGGAATTGGCAAATGATAAAATATGATGGTATTTATGCTCCATATTACAGCATAACACACCTTATAAGACAGTTTTCAAATATGGTATGTCCACATGATATCATTTGCATATACGCTTTGTAATTATTCATTTGAATGGCATTTTTAGTTCGTATTTTTGTGACACACTCTCTGTGCTTGTGAGTTGCTTTAGGGATCTCTGTGTTAGATAAGAGCGATCAAAGGGATCTATGTGATCACTGCAAATATTTTACTGCAAATTACAAAAATGTTGAATTCCGTTTTTCTTTCAACCCATATATATGTGGGGGAGACCCCCTGCAAACCTCCCACCCTCTCCACATGTATTATTCACATTACACCACCCACCAAATATATATGGGTTGAAATTGCAATGTCAAAATCCGATGTTTATAGATTCGCAGTATATGTATGCGCATCGATGGGTGTATATGCAATCAGAGAGCTGGTTGCAGAGCTGTAATCGAAGAGTCAGATAAACGTATGACTTACAGAGGTCTGTGGTCGATACTGTTAGGGAAAGATGAGCCTTTATGAACTTCCAGAAGTCATTCTCAAGACAGATGTCGGGGGGAAATTCTGCCGGGGTCGGCCGGGCCGTCCGCAGACCTCCAGGCAGGGAGGCCCCAACTCCTCCCGTGTGTATCCCAGATAAGATGAGATAGAGTATGAGACGCACACAAGGAGCAAGGGGACTCTGCTGTTTATTAGACAAAACGGCAGGGATGGGTCAAGGAGCGCACGCGTTCGTCCTGACACACACACAATTGTGGGGCTCGCAGGCCCTTTTTACTGTATTATGACGCGCTACTTGCGTCACTTCAGAAAGTTAACAAAAAACCTATCGCCACTCTTAATTGGATGTTCGAGTGGTAGGATTAGTATAGCACACATATAGAGAAAGATATTAGTGGATAAGGTGTAGTCAGGTGGTATATCTGGGTTGTCCCTACAATAAGATACATGAAAATTGTTACATGAAGGCTCCTGAGGATTGGCTAAATGTGCTGGCGTCAGTGATAAGAGCCCCAAGTTCTGATTGGTGCACCCGTGAGCTCCCCAGCCTGGGACCACCGTCGTTCCCAGCTCTCGGTGTACCTGTAAGTTGCAACAATGTTTCACTATGGGTACATGCAGACAATGTGAGGACTTATTCATAGCTAGACGGGGTACCGTTCCCACCGTTGCAAATGTCCATTGAGCCTTTCAAGTGTATCTGCCAGTGTCTCGTAGCGAGGGATCCAGACGCCTCTGTTCTCCAGGGTTTGGCATCTCGTCAGGTTCGGCTTGATCACGTGGGGAGGGACCGTGAAAGAGGCATAATTCTGCACAATTAATATTGTTTTTCTACTGTGCGTCTGCTTTAATTTGTCGGTGTGACTTTAACGTTGGTGCGCGGAGTGCGAGATTGCAACATCGTGCCTTTGATGATTTGCTCTTGGAACGTGGGTTTGCAACATTGCGACCTTGGCTGGTTGCTTTGCCACGCTCATTCTGTAGAATCAGCAACTGACTTTTGTCTTGTTGATGTCCACGGGAGCTCTTGTTTGAGGCCTACTTTGGCCCGGTGCATAAGTTGTTCGTTTGGTGCACAGGTGCTTTAGGTTATAGGAGCATGTAATTCCATAATCGGTATTGTCTTTATTATATTTCTCATCGTTGTACCTGGTTTCAAAGAGAAGCGTGAGCAAGCTAATAAAAGTTCATGACGCGTCTTGCGTTTCTGCATTCTGAAAGCCTATATGAAAATAATAAAGATGCATGTCCGTGAATATGCCTGTCGCCTACGTCATAGCACTGAGTATATTCTTCGTGTAGGTTGGTGTGGGAATGTCCAGTGTGTATATTTGTACAGATGTGCTTCCCGTTGTCTAGGTCGTCATGGCATCTCTAACGACGTGTAGATTTTAGTCTAGTTGATCCGTGCCGCAGGTGTCGGCATGGTCAGTGCGGGCTGCTGAGCAAGCAGATGGACACATCCGTATGTTCCTGTACCAGGGTACCTGGTCGTCTGGTAAATGGGCAAACTCTTCTCGTGGCGGGTGTTTGGGTCGTGACCCTCTAGGCCAAGCGCGAGAGGTGAAGGACGGGAGCCTGGTTTTCCATTCTCCCACTTCAGTCCCCCCTCTGGTCGACTTGTCGACCACAAACATATCCTTCTCATTATCTCCTCTTACTCGCCATATCTTGGTTATTCCTCCGAGATGTCCATAATGGTTTACATGATCTTCAAATGACCAATACATATATTCACAGGTACCCCCAGGAGTACAATATACCCATCTTCCTATGTAGCTCCTGGGGTTTCTTGGGTTCTCGGTCTTTACTGACGGTGGGTCTAGATGGTTGGTAATTATTTGGGTGCGCAGCTTCTCCCTTTCCTGTATAATTACACCTGTATGCTGGCCGTCATCTGCTGGCATCAAGGGGTGCATTCCCACCATTTCCAGCAATTCGTCAGTATTGCGTGCCTTTCGTGCCTTCCAAAATCTAATTATGATCAGGGTAGCTCCAGCCAATATGGTGCAGCCCACTATTATTTTCAGTCCATCTGACAGCCAAGATGGCATCCATGACCATAATAGTGAAAACCAGCTCTCATCCTTGTTCACACCATTGCTTTCATCCGTCATTTTAGAGTGCATTTGGGCTAATTGTGAAACAGCTTCTGTCAGTGTGCCATTGTCAGCATCATTGGCAGGTATGAACGTGCAGCATGATTGTCCTATTTTTGCACAAACTCCTCCTTCCATTGCTGTGAGAAGGTCCAATACATATCTGTTCTGTAGTGCTACCATCCTTACAGCTCGCAGCTCTTCTTTTATTGCGTTGAACCCATTTACTGTAGAATTGATGGTCATCATTAGTTCCCATCTAGTTATTTGGAGCCATTTTGCGTTTGCGTAAGCCTGTAATCCCGGGTGTATTATTGAGGAGAAGAACATTGCTGCTCTGCTGAATAGTCTGTGTTCTGGCGGTATTGATGTTAGTGCCGTTTCCGACCTTCCCCATAGGTAATTTCCTGTCAGCGGCTCTCCTTGTCTTTTTCTTCTATTTAGGACAGTGTCATTGCTGTTGGTCCTGTTCCTTTGCTCCTCCTGGAGTGGTGCAGATCTCTTTCTTCTCTTATCCCCCTCATTCATTCTGGGAAATTTCGCCACATCGACGTGCTTCTTAGGTACCACTAGTGATGGTACATTGACGTGTACCATTGTGCACACACCATTCCACAGGGGAGGCAGTGTATGGTATGCCTTTTCTCCACAGGCCCAATAATGATCCATTATTACTGCTGTTCCTGCTCCCCCTCAGGTAACTCCGTCACACTTGCGCAATTGGTGTTATATCCTACGTCCACCTCTCCTTTATGTTGGTAACATACCTTGGGCGCAGTCAACGGTAGTATCGTTATTGGGTCTTCATCTTCTTCTACCCATGTGAGCATTGGTACATACTTGATCCACGTCGTCCAACATCGGTGATTGTGTGTCTCGATGGTTGAGATAGTTTCTTTTGTTACCATGTTGCTGCCAATCACTCCTATCTCCCAGCTGTTATCCAGATACACCTTTCCCGTTATCGTCAGTAGCGGCCTCTCCCAGCATCCTTGTTTACCCGGAATTTCAGTGGCGTACCAATCACATGGTAGATACTTCAGTGTTACTTTCTGTGTTTCTCCTTTTGCAGGGCCACTTGTTATATATTTGAATGCTTCAGCATGTAAACTGGTCTTGTGATAACTCAGGTAGGTCTTGAGGAAGTTGTTTTCATATGGGTATGAGTCTCGTGTTTTCCATGTCATGTGTACTACAGTTCCTTGAAATCTTCCTTTCGTCTGGAACAGTGCCAAGTATATTATGCACTGTGCTACCTTCTCATTTATTTCTGTAGCAACAAATGTTCGTGACGCACTCATGGCGTATGGTATTAATGAGCAGACATAGCAGCTATCCTCAGTTGTCTGCTTACCAATGCGGGTCATGTGTTGGTACCATATATTGTTTGTGACGTGTGCTGAATCTTGTACATAATTATCAATACCTTTATTGTCTGAGTATGTGCTGCGTTTAACTCTATTTTTCTTTGGTGTAATGTTACTACTACCACCTGACGTAACACCTGTTGCAGCAAGGAACGGGGGTACATTAGGGTTGGGTGCAGCAACAAAATTGATAGCACAGCTATACTGCCATACAGAAGCAGCCACAAATCCGGTGATTATCAAAATCCCTATTATTTTTATTACAATTGCTAATCTCACCGGCATTTTGCTCTTACCTTGCTGCAGTCCTGGCAGCTTATTCTTGCGACGTTAAAGTTGCCCGCCTAAAAATTCTCAGAAATACTCGTTTTAAATGTTAGTTTTGTTTTGTTTAAGCTCTCCCTATCAAATAGTCATTCAGTGCCCAGGCGAAGAGCTGCTCCCACGCTACTCTAAGTGATTGGTCTCTTAAGACCGGCAAGTATGGGCGGAGGTGGGGCATGTAATATTCTATGGCCAGGAGGAAGGCTGTGTAGTAAACACGTACCCTTCTTCTTTTTAGGTATGTTGGCCTTTTTATTTCGTATACAAATTGGTGTGACAATTCTTCTGGGTAGTTATCGTCTGGGAGTACCATCTACGCCTGGACAGTGGACTTTGTTAGTTATTTTTCTACTTAACAATACAATAATACGCAGTTCCTGTATGTGCGAGAGAGAAAGAGAACATTCACGTGTTTACATGTGTATTTGTGCGACCAAGTTCTTTTAGTTTATGTTACAACTGTCCTGGGGGGGGGATGGCGTAATTATTTTTATTCTTTGAACGTGTGACCATGGGGTGGGCAGTGCAGTGATCACCCCTTTCTTCGTCAGTTATCGTCTCTGGGGTGTCTGGGTAGTGGGAAGGTAAGGGAACAATTGGGTCGTTATCTGTGGTAGAACTTCCTTCCGCTGTCAGGGATGTTGTTGCTGTTGTTCCAATGGACCTGTCGTTGGCGCTGGGGCGGGTCTGCAGTTTGTATATCTTTACATCGTGTAGGTGGTTCCAAGCACGCTTATCCTTTAGTTTTACTGCTCTTGTTGATACGTCTTCTACCAGATGTGGACCGGTGAACCTTTTATCGTTCCATCTTCTATTGAAATTACGAAGTAGCACGTGGTCACCTTTGGCAATTTTGCACAAGTTCTCTTTTTCCAATTCTGTACTGGCGCCTTCTTCTTTATCTCTGGTGGACCCGCCCCGTGTGCGCTCGAGCTGTTGAGACACAAACACAACACTAGTAATCAAAGATGACACATATTGATACATTTCATCACCTAGTATATTCGCTGAACTTTCGTGGTCAGTGAATGCCCTTGACGTTGGCGTTAGAGGAAGGCGCATTTGACGTCCAGTAACCACCTCATGTGGAGTGAGGTGGTGGTCGGACCCTGGCCTGTTCCTCAGCTCAAACAATGCTAACGGAAGGCAATACAACCAACTTTTCTTTGTTGTTTGTTGTATCTTTGCAATTGCCTCCTTCAATAAGCCATTTAGGCGTTCGCATACGCCATTAGCCTGTGGGTGATATGCACATGCAAATTTGTGCTTTATGCTCAGCAGGGCTGTGATATGTTGGAACATTTCGTTTGCGAAATGTGGGCCATTATCTGATCTTAATACTTCGCACACTCCCCACCTGGGGAAGACCTCTCTTACTATGAATTTGGCTGCTCTAAATGCATCTGGGTGTGAACAGGGCCCTGCTTCAATCCACCTAGAAAATGGGCATACTACTACAATCATGTATCTATTACCTTGACATATGTTGATCATATCAACATAGTCAATGTGGAGGTGCCGAAAGGGTCCTTCTGGCCGGGGTATGGTACCTCTTATCACTTTTAGGGTGTGACCGGCCGTAAACTGTTGGCATGTGAGACAATTGCTGATAAAATTTGAAACATGAGAATTTAACTCGGGACAGAACCAATCATCTCTAATTCGTGCTGCAATTATTTCCTTGCCTGTATGGGCTGGGTGATGTAATTGGCTCAGGGCGGTATTTAAAAGTGCCAATGGTATTACAACTTTCCCAGTACCACTCTGGCGCCATAGTGCGTCGGTTGGTGACATTGTACATCCTCTTTTTACCCATATTTCCTTTTCGGCCATTGGTGCTGCTGCTTGTAATTCCATAATCTGTGTGGCTGGGAGATGGGTATACCCTTCTCTTATTAACATCTCCCTAGCCATTCCCCTCCCTCTCCCTCTCTGTGAGTCTGTGGGGTCCCATATCTCACCAAAGTATGCAGCATATTTCGCATGTGCGTCTGCTGCTGCATTCCCTTTTGAGACATGGTCTTCACCATTGGTGTGTGCGGTGCATTTTACTAGGGCTAGCTCTTGGGGGTCGTTTATTACTTCAATTAATTCAGCCAACAAGAGGGCATGTTGCACTGGAGTGCCGTCAGCTCTCCTAAACCCTCTTCTCCTCCATTTTGTTAACCCTGAGTGGACAGTGGATGTAACATATGCACTGTCGGAATATATTGTTACACGTTTGTTAAAACTTTCTTTCAATGCCAATATTAGTGCAACTAGTTCAGCGGCTTGAGCAGAGTAATGCTGTGGTAACTGTACACATTTCATAGCCACACACACCGGAGCCTCCATCATTTTTACCACTGCTGCCCCAGTTCTCCTTATCCCATCTCCTTGATCAATAGTTGATGACCCATCAATAAACAAAAGCTCACCTCCCTCTAGTGCATTTTCTTCAACTTTTCTAGTACATGAATACATTTCATTTAGTTGGGTGCAGTCGTGGGCGTAATCTCCCTCCTCAATTATTTCTGCTAGAAATCTTGCAGGGTTAACAGTGCTACATCTAACAATCGCTAGTTCAGCCCTAGACAAAATGATCTCATAACCTGATGCCCTTTGTGTCGTTAGTGTGGACTTGGGTTTATTCAATATTGCAAATAATGCATGTTCCACAAACAGTGTAGTTGGACACCCCATGGTTATTGCTGATGCCTTTTCTACTGCAAAAGCAGCTGCAGCGAGGCCTTGTTCGCAAGGGAAGTGGCCTAACATCACGGGATCTAAGTGACCGCTATAAAACGCTACTGGTTTATAGCCCATGCTTGTTTTTTGGGCCAATACTGCTTTCATTACTGCTGAGTCGCAATGTGAAAATATAAAAAATCGTCGCTCATAGTCTGGGGTTGCCAGTACTGGAGCTGTTGATATCGCGTCCTTTAATTCGTCAAATGCCTCCCTCATTTCCATAGTCCACCCCAACCTTTTCTCCCCTTTATTTGCTTCCTTCAACCCCTCAAGCAGGGGTCCTATGTATGAGCTGTAATCAAACACCCATGCTCTACAGTAATTACATAGCCCCAAAAATTGCTGCAGTTCTCTCACAGTCTGTGGTATGGGAGTGCTTGATATGGCCTGTGCTCTTTGTGGTGCAATATTTCTTCCATGTTGGGATATCAGTTGGCCAATGTACAGTACCTGTTCCTGACAGTATTGTATTTTTTCCATGTCAACTTTATACCCTTTTTCAGCCAATATAGTCAACATTTTTAGAGAATCCTCTCTGCATTTACTTTCATTTGTACTGCAAATTATTATGTCATCCACATATTGTAACACTGTGCTTTCCACCTCAACGTTACCCAAATCCATCTGTATAACTCTATTGAAAATTGAGGGTGATTCACAATACCCTTGTGGTAACCTGGTATGTTTCCATTTAGTATTTCGGTAAGTGAAACTTGTTAGATCTTGTGAGTCGGGGTGTAGTGGTATTGAGAAAAAAGCATTCTTAAGATCTATTACTGTAAATCGTGATGCCTCTGCTGGAATGCCACACAATATTGTGGCCGGGTTTGCTGTTACTGGATATTCTGCTTCTACTATGTTGTTCAAGGGCCTTAGGTCCTGTATGAAGCGCCAAGACCCCCCTTTAGCCTTGCGCACTGGGTACACAGCCGTGTTACATGGTGATTCTGAGGGGACCAATATGCCATTGTTTATAAGGGCCGTTATAGTTTCATATATGCCCTCATCTGCCTCTTTTGACAATGGGTACTGTTTTACTCTTGGTAGTATTGCACCTTTTTTCAATTTTATCCGTACACCCCCTATGCTTTTAATGCATCCTACGTCATAAGGGCTAATCGTCCATAATGATTTGGGCACCTTTGCCATATCCTCCTTAAAGAAGGGGACTGGGGTGCATGCAGGTGCCTCAAGTGCCATAGCAATTTTCTGCGCTATATGTTTGTGAGCCACTCGTAACCATATTTCTACACTCATCATGAACACCATTTCCCCCTCCTCTTTTTCTTCTGAAAACAGTTCCTCATCTGACACCTGGGTCAACCTACATCCTTCTGCTAGTGCAATCACTGCCCTCCATGCTCTTCCTTCTTTGTCTTGGGCGTGCACAGCAATATACTCAGCTGTTGTAATAATGCTTTCAATGTCTATTGCAAACACTTTTCCTTCCTGTTCATTAACAGGTGTTTCTGGTCGGAACAGGTAAGCTGCTGGCCTCCTCCATATTTTACCTTCTATCCCTGGCATCCATGCAATTGCCATGTCTGTCCCATACTGGAATATCGCGCCATCTATTGGTTCCGCCCTAATCGCTGTCTGCCCACAGTATGCTTGCATAATCTGTCGCGCTGCTAGCATGTTAATCCCAGGAGTAGAGCAAATTATACCATCCTCTGTAAAGGAGATTGTCATATTTAACCTATTCATTATGTCCCTCCCCAGTATATTTACTGGTGAGGCACTATAATACAATAGTGGAACTGACAGATCGTAATCTCCGATAGATAAGGGAACGTTATCAGTAAAAGGAACCAATCCTTTAGCCCCAGAAAATCCTTGGGTGTTCATGGCTTCGCCTGACATCTTAAATTTACCTTCCCTTATGCAAGACCGGGTTGCCCCGGTGTCAACAAGGAAAGATAATTTTTTGTCACCTATCGTTACCTCTATGCGTGGCTCCTCCGCACTATTAGGTGTTATTGACAGGATGGGACACACCAAGGCCGTCTGTGGGCTGTCCTATTGGGGGTACAATGATTGGCCATTTCCTGTGTAAGGGTTGTGTCCCAATACTGTCACCCTACCCAATTGTGTTTGTTCATTTTGGGGTTGTTGTGTTGTCACTATTTGTTGTTGTGGCAGTGGCTGTTGTTGTGTTAATTGCTGTTGCTGCAGTGGCTGTTGTTGTGTTAATTGTTGTTGCTGCATGCCCTGCTGTTCTTGCGATGGCCTAGGTTGTGCCTGCTCATTCCATGCTGGTGTCCCTGGCCTGACCCTACACGTGCGTGACATGTGTCCTAGTATTCCACAACTCCAACACACGGGTGGTTCTCTGTTTTGCCATGGAAAGCTCCCTGTGTTGTCCTGGTATACCTGTTGCCCTGTGGGGTATGAACTTCCAACTCCCCCCACCTGCTGTTGGGTATTATATCCGTATCCTCTCCCTCTCATAAATCCACCTCTCCCTCTGTTATACCCATAATACCCAGCTCCTTGCATCTGGTACCCTCCTCCCACGTTTTGTGCTTGTAATTGTAGTGGCGGCATTTGCTGTATTATACTTTGTCGAGGTGCTATTAGAGCTGGGTCTTGTGCAGCCACTATTTGCGTGGGGCTTTGGGCCACTGTTGTGGGCGCAGTTATTAGTGCCCCCTCCATTGTTTATTTAGTTAATTTTTTCTGTACTAGTTTGGCCTCTTCTGTTTTCCTGTCCTCTTCCTTTTGTTTCATTTTTCCTTGCCATATCCTGCAGTGATGTACTATTGTCAGCTGTATTTCAGGCCATGGTTTTACTTCCATTCCCACTACTTTCTTTAGTTGTTTCTGTACTCCTTCTGGGAGCCCCTGTACTAGTATATGATAAAATATGGCTGGTGTTTTATCCCATTGTTCTCTCGTTTCCATGCGCCACTTTTCTTGAATATCCTGTATATAATCAACGGGATCTTCATTCTCACGCATCTTACGGGAAGTGATTGCTCCTATATCTGATGTGTCTGGGTACTGTACTCTCAGTGCCTGCCATAGCGCATGTCTGCAGTTTGCAAATGGCGCCCCATCATGCGATGTGTTTGTTATTGTTATCCCATGGAATCCCGCTCTCTTCCAAATGTCGTCCGCTCTATCTCCTAATATTGATATTAACAGGCCTTTCACATCTCCTACTGCTAGTTTCTGCCCTGCGGTGTGGTTTTCCATTTCATATATCCACTTACCCGCACCTCCACTTAGTGATGGGAGCCTACATTTTATATTTTCTTTATCCGTATGCTTCCATGGTACATACTGCGGTCTAACCCCTCCTCTCTCCAACAGTGGCATTAAGTTGTGTCCTATATCACCCTTTATGTTCCATAATATTGAGTCCTCACACCCCTCCTCCTCCCCTATTTCCCTTACCACATCAAATTCTTCCTTGCTACCCCTCCTCCTACCTACCTCTCCTTCCCTTCCCCTTTTTTCGTCATCCTCTGTGCTTAATATGGGTATGCTTATCTGTCTGTCTTGCCTGCGGCTAGGGAGGTCTCTAAGCCGGCACGCATAGGGAGTCACTTCGTCCATGAATGGCGCAAGCTTTATTTTGCGCAGCGTGCGTGTGGTCGTTGAACATGTAGGGTGCGATGGGGGAGGGCGTGATGGAGATGGCGATGGTGTGGTTTCATGGGTTTGTTTTTCCACTAGTTTTTGCACCCTCTCCTCACCTTGTTCCAGCTCCTCCCTTCTCTTACGGATCCATGGCGAGTCTATATTGGTTCTAGTGAGGTACAGCTTATCTAAGCTTTCCCTTTCACTCTTTCTTCCTACCCTTTCTACTCCTTCTTCCTCCTCACTGCAAAAATCATTCATAGATGTTATCCCCCACTCTGTTCTTTTCCCTTTTACTGTTACTGTTTCTAAGTCTATTCGCTCCATTTCTCCTCTTCCTTTGTTATCAACTGTTCCCCCGGGTGTTGATGTTGTCGCTACTTCTCTACTTCTATATACATCCCCCCATTTTTCACTCTCCTTATTTCTCCCTCCTCTTTCCCCATCACTCCTCTCCTCCATTTCCCTACTATTTTCCTCCCTTTTCCTTTTTAATTCCTCCATCATTTCGTTGCTCATCTGTTCCAATATTCTTTCATCTTCTTTCTTTCTTTCCCATTTCACCCTTTCTCTTTCTATTGCTTTCTCTTCTTCATATTTCTTAGCTGCCTCTGATACTACCCTCCTCCTCCATAATTCCAATTCCCTTTCCTTTTCCTCTTCTTCCTTCTTTTTTTCTCTCAATACTACTCTTGACACCCTTTCTGCTGCTGCTCTTACCCTTCCATCTTCTATCCTTTGCTCCTCATTTTGTTCCCTTAATTTGTCCAATTCGTTTTTACCCTCTTTCCTTTTCCTCACTCTCTCCTTTTCCCCCCTCTCAAGCTGTGTTAGTAATTCATTCTGCTCATCCCTTAGTTTTGCCAATTTTTCCTCCAAAATCTCTTCTCTTTGTGTTAGTAGCTCCTCCCCCTTCATCTCACTCTCCCTTCTACTATCCTCGCCTGTTCTCTTTACAACCTCCCTTTCTTCTCCCGTTAGTGAACCCCGTAATTTTAATAATATCTGTGCAGCTACCCACTCATCATGTCCTATCTCTACAATCTGTTCTTCTCCAATCCTCCCCTCCCCCACTATCTTCCTGTGAGCCACATATGGTGGAGGGCTGTAAGCCGGGTTCGAGTATCCTTCAGCCGCCCTTAACTGTCCTTCCATTTCTCCTAGTTCTCTTAAAGGGTACAACCCTTCTCTCTCAGTTTTCACTCCCGGTGTTATGGGTATCTCGTTGCTCGGTTCCTTTTTTATGTCTTTTAAGGTGTCAATCTTTTCTCTTCCCTCTCCTTCGTTTTCCTCGTTCTTTTTCCTTTCACACCCCTTTCCCCCATCCGTTCCCTCCTTTATAATCTCCTTTACTTCCGGTGTTTCTCCCACAGAGAACATTCCATTTGGTCCTGGTCGGGATCCCTGGAACATCCTCCATAAGTTAAACACCTCCATATGGCTCGCCAACTTCTTCCCCTTGTATGTATTATGCAGATGGTTTAGCAATGAATGTTGGGCATAAGGATCGAAACTACCATTAGGCGGCCATGGTGTTAACATTTTGTTATCCGTCCCCTGGGTCCACTCTATGCTGTACTTAATTAATTTCTCCCTATGGGGTGGCAGTGTTGTGCATATGTGTTGTAGTGGGGTAGTGAGGGTGTTCCCCCACCCTCCTGGCCCTTTCCCAGATGACATACTTGTGCCCTACTTGTTACTCCTCCCTTCGTTATCAGTTTACAATTTACGACCTTATATTGTTTACCTGGCCCCGTAAGTGTGGGGACTTACGACAATCCTTTAAAAAGTATGCAATAATAGTAAAAAAAAATAATAATAAAAAAACAAGAAATAATAAAACACAAATATATATATATATGTATAATTTTGTATTGTATATTCCTTCCCCTACGGCCCCCTGCGGCCGAAGCGCACGCAGCCCCCTGTGGCTGCGTACCCCTTACGACGATCTTATACAGTCGTCCTTATTCCTCGTTCTCCTCCCCCTTTTACATTTGCCGTGGCTGGCGTTCTCCGTGCTCAGCCACGCCCCTCTCCCCTTCTCCTCTTCCAATCCACTCGTTTATTGTTTATCTTCTTATCCACTCCCTCATCATTTTTCTCTTCCCCACCGCCTTCAAAACTCAATCTTCCTTGTGCTCGTGATATCCTATAAAATCCCTACTGGTGACGTCACCGATGTCTCTACGCTACTAGTACAATCTCATCATTAGTTTCAAAATACACTTGCAATTTATCCCCACTAACCCTACAGCTGTCTTCCTGTCTCTCCTGGAACAAGGTAATCTCATCAATAATATAATTGGACTGCACACGCTGCGTCGCCTCGCGTGTGATACGCCCCTCAACAGGAGGGCTTAACCAGCCAACTATCTTCCGTATTTGGCAACTATGCAACTAGCTACCCCCTACAGGGAAACGTCATCTACCTATCGAGTTTCTTGCTCGAACAATAGGAAACCTCATCTACCTATCGAGTTTCTTGCTCGACCAATAGGAAACCTCATCTACCTATCGAGTTTCTTGCTCGAACAATAGGGAACCTCATCTACCTATCGAGTTTCTTGCTCGAACAATAGGGAACCTCATCTACTCATTGATCAATAAATGCCAAATCGTAGGAAACCACACACGCCCACCCCTACACGTTAGTCGCGATTTAGGCCAATCAGTGTCTACGAGCGACCACACGTGATGTTTTCGTGCTCCGCCCCCCTCTTCCACGTCACTGCTCTCGCACTCTTTTCACTCTCTTTCATTCGATTGCCAACACTATATTGTCAACCCTTCGCCGCGCACCTGTGCAACACCTCCCTCCTCCCTTATTTAATTCCTCCCCCCTCCCTCACAATTTCGCATTGCTCGTTGTGTGTGCCATGCTCACCAAGTTCTCTCGATGCAGGGCCGCTCGACTGCGTGCACCCCTCCAAGCGGCTCGCCACCTCCCCTCGTCTGGACCACGTCTGGACACTCGCCAACCGCGGGCGGGATACTTCTCAACCGGCTCCCGAGGGCCAATATCCGGATTGCGCTGTCCGGTCTTCTCGCAGCTCCGCGATGGTCCTGTAGTCCTCAGAAGGGGGCAACGGCAGAGGGGGCCGCGCCGCCGGGCCTCCTCGCAACGGGAGTGCCTGGAAAAAGTAAAAATAAAAGTCGATCTTAAACAGATCTCAGCAGTGCCTCCAACTTGTCGGGGGGAAATTCTGCCGGGGTCGGCCGGGCCGTCCGCAGACCTCCAGGCAGGGAGGCCCCAACTCCTCCCGTGTGTATCCCAGATAAGATGAGATAGAGTATGAGACGCACACAAGGAGCAGGGGGACTCTGCTGTTTATTAGACAAAACGGCAGGGATGGGTCAAGGAGCGCACGCGTTCGTCCTGACACACACACAATTGTGGGGCTCGCAGGCCCTTTTTACTGTATTATGACGCGCTACTTGCGTCACTTCAGAAAGTTAACAAAAAACCTATCGCCACTCTTAATTGGATGTTCGAGTGGTAGGATTAGTATAGCACACATATAGAGAAAGATATTAGTGGATAAGGTGTAGTCAGGTGGTATATCTGGGTTGTCCCTACAATAAGATACATGAAAATTGTTACATGAAGGCTCCTGAGGATTGGCTAAATGTGCTGGCGTCAGTGATAAGAGCCCCAAGTTCTGATTGGTGCACCCGTGAGCTCCCCAGCCTGGGACCACCGTCGTTCCCAGATCTCGGTGTACCTGTAAGTTGCAACAATGTTTCACTATGGGTACATGCAGACAATGTGAGGACTTATTCATAGCTAGACGGGGTACCGTTCCCACCGTTGCAAATGTCCATTGAGCCTTTCAAGTGTATCTGCCAGTGTCTCGTAGCGAGGGATCCAGACGCCTCTGTTCTCCAGGGTTTGGCATCTCGTCAGGTTCGGCTTGATCACGTGGGGAGGGACCGTGAAAGAGGCATAATTCTGCACAATTAATATTGTTTTTCTACTGTGCGTCTGCTTTAATTTGTCGGTGTGACTTTAACGTTGGTGCGCGGAGTGCGAGATTGCAACATCGTGCCTTTGATGATTTGCTCTTGGAACGTGGGTTTGCAACATTGCGACCTTGGCTGGTTGCTTTGCCAAGCTCATTCTGTAGAATCAGCAACTGACTTTTGTCTTGTTGATGTCCACGGGAGCTCTTGTTTGAGGCCTACTTTGGCCCGGTGCATAAGTTGTTCGTTTGGTGCACAGGTGCTTTAGGTTATAGGAGCATGTAATTCCATAATCGGTATTGTCTTTATTATATTTCTCATCGTTGTACCTGGTTTCAAAGAGAAGCGTGAGCAAGCTAATAAAAGTTCATGACGCGTCTTGCGTTTCTGCATTCTGAAAGCCTATATGAAAATAATAAAGATGCATGTCCGTGAATATGCCTGTCGCCTACGTCATAGCACTGAGTATATTCTTCGTGTAGGTTGGTGTGGGAATGTCCAGTGTGTATATTTGTACAGATGTGCTTCCCGTTGTCTAGGTCGTCATGGCATCTCTAACGACGTGTAGATTTTAGTCTAGTTGATCCGTGCCGCAGGTGTCGGCATGGCCAGTGCGGGCTGCTGAGCAAGCAGATGGACACATCCGTATGTTCCTGTACCAGGGTACCTGGTCGTCTGGTAAATGGGCAAACTCTTCTCGTGGCGGGTGTTTGGGTCGTGACCCTCTAGGCCAAGCGCGAGAGGTGAAGGACGGGAGCCTGGTTTTCCATTCTCCCACTTCACAGAGGTATCCAACATTGTGATTGTGAAGCACTCCCCTCAAAATCCTCTGTATTGGGCAGGGTGAGGTATAAGCCTGATTGGAGAGTTCGACCTTAGGATGCTGCTTGGGTTGGTTGGCAGCAGTGATGACACAAGCTAGCCCAGCATGCAGCCATGGAGTAATATATGCACCAGGCAAAGAGATTGAAATACAACTCTCTGACCAACTGGCAGCCAGTGGAGTGTCCTCAATGAAGGCTTGTTGTGATCAGATTTTTTTGAGGGCGAGGAGAGCGAGCTGTCCTATTTTGGGCCCTTTCTGATTTGCTCAGAATTATACCAGGGAGACCATGGTAAACTCTGCTCCCATTGGCTTGTGGGAAAGAATCACTGCTATGGTTAGGGCTTTGGGGGTCTTGTATGGAAACAGTAGGTGTGGACGGAGCGAGTGTAGGTGTTGAAGATGGAAGAAAGCATTCTTAGTAGGGGTTTACTGAACATCGGCTTCAAGTCAGTATTCGGCCGAAGTTCTGCTGAAAATCAGCTATTTGGCTTCGGCAGAGTACTTACTCGAATACCTTCTCGAAGTTACACCCCTAGTCTTTTCTGCTGTTCTAGGGCCAGTTTTTCACATTGTTTCTTGCTGTTTCTTCTTGTGAAAAAAGTGAGTTTTGTTTGAATGTGTGCTCGCGATGACCTGTGTACTGTAGTGTGTGTGTTTGTATGTATTTGTGTGAGATGATTTGTGTGTGCATGCATGTGTAGTGTGTGCATATCTGCGTGGGTTTGTGTGTGTATGTGATGTGTGTGTGTGTGTGTGTATGCGTTGTAAGAGGATTCAATTCAACACTACTGCTAAGTCAATGCCTAGTCTGGGATACTGAATGGAAACCCTTATTGATATATCTTTATGTCCAGTTCATGCGTTCTGGATGACTACCCCTATATAACACCCCTCTCTTGGAATCCCCCTGACCTCACTGAGCCAAGAAATAGTTCTGTTTTGCAAGTTTAAAAGGTTTATTTGATCATTTAAACAATAGATATATATATATATCACACTTTATAATAATTAATAATTGGATATCACACTTAATCTGAGCAGTAATCAATAATGGATAGTCTGGCACTGGCACACTTGTGAATAGGAACAGAAGAATAAGGTGGCAGAGAATGCTTTATATAAGTTCAGATGGATGTAATGTTGAATGAACAATGCAATACAGAAAATACTCAATATGATTTCAACAAAACAATGTAATCACTTTTCTCTGGCAATTCACCCCCCCTTTTATGCAATGCAAAGAAATGAAAGGAAAGCACACAGTTCTTAGAAATGCAATCAAATGTAATTCAGTTCACCCCAGCAAGCTTAGACTACAGAAGTTTGAAACACAGGCCCAAAATGCTTTTATATGTGCTGGCAATGAAGTGAAAAATATGCTAAAATGCTTTTAATTCCCTCTAGAGGTTCAGGGTGAGTGAAATCAAGTTAATATTATTCCAGGCTCACTCTAGCAATGATTCAGGGATGGTTCTTAAGAGGCAAACAAATTTTTAGCAAGGAAGCTGCTGTTTTCACACGTGGAGAAATTGCAAATCGCGGTAAAATTCGTGAATGCGTTTTTCGCGATTGCGGCAAAGGTATATGGAATAGGAATGCGGTTCTAGGTTCGTTGAAAAGCCAAGATTCCCAGCTTTCAGAGGTAAGTTACTGCAAGTCTCTAAGACAAACGGTCACGGAGATATGAGCGATATGGTAAAGGTCGTTTTTCAGATTTGAAATTTTAAAGTTCAAAGTGACAAGTGACAGCTAGCAACTAGAAATGACAGGTGACAGCTTTACAAATGACAGGTAACAGTTAGGAGGCAGTTCCACTTAGATTAAAATAGATTGAATTATATTATTTTAACTAAGAGATTGGTTCTGCACAGTCTGCAAGGTACTCACAATATATTTTTGAAATAAATGGGCCTCGCCACGGATCTGGTCAGGTTTTAGACTGGACTCTGGTCTGGTCTCTGCACTTCACAGTGATCTGGGTCAGCTCTCTGGTTCTGCTAACAGTGGTCTGGGTCAGCCCTGCTCTCTCTGGGTACAGCACTGCTTCTGGATCTTTCTGCACAGCTTTCTCTGGAGATTGATGGATTTGAAGTCTGGATCTCCATCATGATGTTTTCCATGTCAGTACTGCACAGTTTTGAGGTAGGGCTCGGATGCATGGGTAAAAACATCCCACAGCGTGCATGACATGTGCAGCTGGATCGGGAGTGGAGACATTCCTGACATCCAGCACAGAGAAGGTGCGATTGCAGGAGAAGAGAGCTGGGCTCAAGGGATTTATACCACGCCGAGCTGTTACAAGTATAATATAGAAGTCAAATGTATTGTTATCAACAGGGCGTGCCTCTGCCATGACACCTTGGTGAGCGTCTGCAGAATGCCCAGTACATTAACAATAATAATAGCAACCATTCAAGATAATATTAATAACATTGACAACCTTTAGAATGCCACTATTTTGAACTGTTGCGGAGGCATAACAAGCAGTGAATGCAATTTTATAAATGCGCCCCCGTGAGCATTTATAGTCTGCTTGGTGTGAGTCTTGATGCTATGTTTCATGCTTTCCGGTAGGTTGACGGATAAAAGGTGTATGGCTTGTATTCCTTCTGTGCACACAGCCGTTCTCAAGGACGCTGTCCGGAGAGATAAACACATATTTGTTCACTGCTTCATGGAAGGTGCCCCGCTCATTGTTTCTCTGTGAACAGCAAAGCAGCAGACTCTGGGATTAGGCTGAATGTGTCAGTGTTAAAGTGGGTCAAAATGATGCACTTTAAAAGAATAAAATGTTTCTTATTCAGAGAGCTCTGCTTTCGTTTTTTGCCTGCTTTTATTTGTGTATGTCAATATTGAGAGATTTCTTCTAATACAAGAGAAAATGTATTTGTTTTCTCACTTTCAAGCAAAGGTTTATTTTATGTAAGTAGCGCCAGCAAACACTGAAAACCTTCTCATCGAACGCATAAAGTCCCAACTTTCTGTCTGTGGGTTTGCAGGTGGGTGTGAAAAACCACCTTCCTATCCCGGCCACTCTCTTTAAAAGTTTAAAAGTTATGGTTTTATCAGGGATGATTGTGGGGTGGGGCTGCACGGTAGTCATGTAGATGGCTTATTGCAGAGACGTGCTGCATGGTCGCATCTACGGTGGCAACGAAAACCGGAACAATGTGTTCAGAATGCACATCGTTTGTGATGCTTCACATGTGATCACCCAAAAGCTTGTCTAGAGCCCTGGTTTTGGCTACCCACACACCCAAGACTGACTGAATGACGTGACTACTTGTCAGACTGTCAATTATGTGAAGCACAGGCAGTAGATATATAGTTTTTCCCTATGGGATCATACAACCTGCTAAATGAGGGGGCACGCCAAGATCAAAATTCAGGTCTGATTGTTTCGTGGCGAAATTTCTGTGCAGTGACTGACTGCTGCCTCTTGGGCAGTTTCCTGGTGGTGGTATCCACTGAAGAGAACTACCAGCTGGAAAGCACAGTAAGGCTGTTCAAAACCGAGCGCAGGAGCTCTACCGCCTGATGTTCACACAGCCCGCAATACATGTGTAGCGCGCATCGTTTTGTGCTATGTCTCTCTGGGGTCTCTGCCATCCATTAACCCCCTTTCCAGGCAGGAAACGGAAACCAGCAGCACTCTCCCATCTCCTCTCCCCATCACACGCAGTGCCCACAATGCCTCTTTTAGGGGCCACCCTGCAGAACAAAAGGGAGGACAAACATGCTCTCAGCACACTAGGTGTGGAACACCGTTTCGCTAAGTGGGCTTCAACTTTTACTTGATCGAGCAGGGATTGATTTGGAAAAAGTGGGAACTTACTTTTTAAAGTTGTTTCTTTGTTATTAGCAGGGCCTATTCTAAAATGTAAATGTATTTGGAGTTGTGATGACTCCTTTTGTGTTTCAGCGCCCTGCTAGAGCCAGAAGACCAAAGAAGGGCAGGCGGGAAAGGAACAGTCCAAAGTACAGGTAGACACATCCCAGTCTCCCCTCACAGTGATTGCAAACATGCACACTATACTTTTGGACTAGTCTTAGTTACATGGGCCCTACACAACAATCAATACCTATTAATTCCCAAACATACAAACTCTGCTGTTATTGAACAGTTTATTTTTCTGATAATGGATTCCTTTCAGGGTGTATACAAACATCTTCCGTAGAAAATAAAGAAAAGAAATGCATTAAAGAATGGATATACATATTTTAAAGTTTGTTTTTAATTTACAAAGTGTTTTCTTGTCTCCCTAACTATATTTATTAAAAATGCAACTATTCGGCTCCGTATTCGGATCTGGACGAATACTTGTCCAACTATTCGGTATTTGGCCAAAAACGTAAATCTACCATTCGGTACACCCCTAATTCTTAGTGACGCAATTTACTTAAAGTTCTCGTAGATGAAGGATGAAAAGCATGGTCGAGTGCTCAGGCATTTTGAAAACAAATCCACTCTGATGGACTTCTGTGCTACATTGTTGGGCTATGTTTGATTAGGCAGGAGATCTGTACTGCACTAAATAGCTGCCTCTTGTGTGTCTTTTGATTCCCATTGTCATCCAACTACACATAACTTATACAGCACTGCATAGCATCTCGGTGCCTTTGTCGCACTACATAACAATGTTTTAAGAGAAATGTAAAATAAAACATTCACATTAGTTTCGCAATTTCAACTAATCGTTTTGAGTTGCAAAACAAGATCAGCTGCAGTACCTCTAAAAACACAGTTCACCCCCCTAGCCTATCCAGTGTAATAATTTTTGAATTTAGTGTTTTTGAAGAAGAATTTCTCGTTGTTTTGTCAAATCTGTTTTCTGTTTCTTAGCGCAATAGTTGAACCTCGACCGACAGGGGTCGCTGCTATCCCTGAAAAAGAGATTAACAATTAACTCTACATTTTGTGGAGCTGTTAACTTAAATTATATGACTATGACATTTTGTTCCTGTTCTGCTAAAATTTGGCAACAGCTCCCTTGTTCCTCCCTCAGTCTTTTCCCTCCAAGTGTTAAAAAATGCCGCCGTAACAGTTTTCCCAAAGTCAACGTGAAAAAAACAACAAGCGCACCCAAGGCACAAGTTGCTTGTTTAATGGCGAGTGACTAAAGCCCCGCTCGGAGTTTTAAAGGATGTGCTGGATTTAGGTTTCTGGGCTCCGTGTTTTGAAAGATTTAGATCCCTTCAGGTCATTGTATCTCGCGGGGAATGTTTATAATATAACCCCTGGCATGGCTTTTCTCATCGAGGGAAGGATAAATACAGCTGTTGTCAAAAGAGGACTGTTCTTGTAAGATCTTGGTTGCTGTGGACTCGAGTAACTGACGGCGCCCCTCCAAACCATGTCATTTGGGTGGTCTCAAGGCTGCCTTCCCGGATGAATGAAAGGATCTACAGCTGTGGAAATCTTACAAACCTTACAGTAAATGCTGTTCTTTTAAGCTTGACTTGAGTTCTGCTCTGTGGAGAGAAAATGAAAGATACGTAAATGCAGGTGGGCCCAGTCATGAGCACCGCCGTCTCTAGGCGACCATCAACTCAGCGCTAAACCCGGCTAGCCCTTCACTTCATTGGTGCAACCCTGGAGGTCAAGCAATTATTCAGTGCTTATCCTGCCTACCGAGGTAGATGGGAGGAATGACCTGCCTATTAGCTCTGGCCACAGTTGGACCTTTACTTAATCGACAGCGCCCCTGCCGGTAGGGTCCAACCCAAAGGGAAGAAAGCAGCAAGTGTATGGTGTCTGGAGGCTCTCATAAACACTGTAGGTGGGGTGAGACTTACATTCATTAACTGTAGCTGAGTGTGCCATCTTTCGGTGATGAGAGAAAATAGTAGCAACGAGAATTGTGCAAAGGTAGGACAGTGTGTACAATGGCTTTAACAGAGTGTGCAAAAAATGTGCCATCTTCTTATTGCCACAACTAGCGTGACCACCAGGCGTTGCACAGGTCTGTAGCTGAAGTGCACATAGGGGGTCTGGTATAGCCTTATGTATGCTTTATTGTCTCATGACTTCCCATTTTTGAAAAATCGCAAAATCGTCAATCTCCTGAACTTGCCTAAACCAATAGGACGGACCCCACTCCACCATTATGCAGGGCGAATGGGTGGGTTTGGTCAATTTCACTATCGCCAGTACACGCCAGACTGGTATGCCGACCTTTTGTCTTAACTTCCTACTTTTGGAAAAGTCACCAAATCAGCAATCTCTCGCAATCGCCTATACTTATAGAAGAGGGACGGGCCATATTTCACCACCACCAGTGCACCCCATACTGGTATCTCGACCTTGGGTCAAAGTATCAGCCCAACAGCTATTGTTCATTTATTTATTTATTTATTAACTTATTTATTTATTGTATTTGTTGGTAGCGCCCAGACCCGGAGGTATCACAGTGCTAAGTACATGGTTCGGAGAACATTGAGTTACAGGTATCCTAGCAAAACCTGGTTACAAAAATGTCAGGAATCAGGTACAAAGTAGTTAAGGCAGTGCATTACATATATTTGTTGAAGAGTATGGTTTTTGCTTTCTTACGGAAGTGCACGTAAGCAGGTTCGTCTTGGATGTGCCGAGGCAAAGCGTTCCAGAGTGTGGGAGCGATGGTAGTGAAGCAGGAGTCCCGGTTCTTTGTTTGGTAAATCTAGGAATGCTCAAGGCAGAAGTGGTGGAGGACCGGACATTGCGCATTTTGTGTTTCTTAGTGATACGTTGAGTGAGGTATGGGAGAGCAGTGATGTGTAGGCAGCCATGGGTATTGGCAAGGAGTCTGAACTCAATGCAGGTGTCGATGGGAAGCCAGTGAGCCTCGCGTCTGATGTGGGTTAAGTGGTCTCACAGCTTCAATCTACAGACTGCTCTGCGGGTGCAGTTTTGCAGCAGTTGAAGTTTATTAAGATTCTTGGTGGAGGTCCCTGCTAGAATGGCGTTGCAGTTATCTAATTTGCTGCTAATGATGGCTCTGGCTAGAGTGAGACAGTTCGGGAGTGAGGAATTTCCTGGAATTATTTATTCGTTTTGCAGAGTAAGCTGTAGAGGAGGCAATGGCTTTGATGATGTTTTTGCATATTTAATTCTGCGTCCAAATAAACGCCTAGCGTTTTTACAGGGTTGGATACGGGGATGGTGTTGCCATCTATGCAAAAGGAGGAGAAGGCAGGGCTGAGCAGCTCAAGGCGATATGAGGATCCTATGATAAGGAGTTCTATTTTTCCATCATTCATACAGGGGTAGTTGTTGGCCATCCAGGCTTGTATGATGCTGAAGACAGGATTGATGAGCGTGGAGTCAGTGTCGTAGTTGCCCGAGAGTTTGAGGAGGACTTGTGTGTCATCAGCAAAGTTGGTGTAAGGGATGTTGAGACTGCCGAGATGGTCAAAGAGTGGTTTGGTGTACATGTTATAGTGGGAGGGGGAGAGGCTGTTGAGAGGCTGGAGCCAACAATCGCAAAATTGTCAATCTCCCGAAACCACCTATACTGATAGCACAGGGCCCGACCCCGCCCTGTGCAGGTCGAATGGGTAGGTTGATCAAATTTCACTATTGCCAGTGCACCCCAGAGTGGTATGCTGACCTTGGGCCAACGTTTCCGGCCATCAACTGTTATGGGACTGGAGCCAACCCTGAACATACAAACACACTTTCACAAATATATATTAGACTCTTAGGGTCTAGACTCTAGAAGGAATCCCAGTGACCACCTTGCATGACATACACATGGGGCATTTATTGTAGGAAGGAGAACATCCCAGAATTGGTTGGAGTCAGGGAACACATTACATTCATTGCCTGTAACTAACTGAGTGTGCCACCTTTTTGTGATTGAAGATAATACTAACAAAGAGAAAATCATAGGATTGATTTGTGGTAGTAGATCACATTCAGCGGCAGTGTCTGAGAATGCAACACATGTGCCATCGTCTTCTAGCTACTGGTACTAGAGACTGGAAAGAATCCCAGTGACACAGTGCATGATGTGCATACACAGGATATTTCTTGTCAGTGAGTAGGAAGGGGCAATGACTAACCCAACAGCCAACATGTCTGGTGCACCTAAACGTTGATAGATTTGTTGACTCTCTCAGCTTTCATCCTCAGAGTATCCTCCACTCTTTGGTTCTGTCTTTGTCTCTTATGGTAGAGTGCCCCTTTTCTGTCTGTCTACTCGTGCATCAAACAGAAAAGTGATCAGTGACTGAACGTGGTATACACACCTCAAACAGTTTTCACAAAATAATTGACACTGTTTCAGATTAAGAAAACAGAAAGAAAATGTTTTTCTTTTTTTACCAAATGATTTAATGCATAAAACAGTGTTTTTGTTAACAGGTCTTAACAGGACACTTATCAATTCAGAAACAATATCTCTGAGTGATACATTATTGTTTATCGTAGCTTATGTGCCTGGATCACAGTACAAAACATATATACACCGTTGTAACAGTCAGGGATCATAGTGAAACACATGAACATGTAGACAAAGTGTATCAGATTACAAACATTTACAGTGTGAGTGTTAACACTGGGAGGGGAGTCGACACAACAGTGTTTCAGCCATACATTAGCTGATCTATGTTGCTGTGGATTGGTTGGCCTTCATCAGGACAGGAGGAGAACATATGGTAAAAGGGTCCTGTTTCCCTCTGTTAGGGAATGAACAGAGACATGTATTTAGAATTGTGTACTTGAATAATAATAGGTTCATTTAATAAGCCATGAATCTTCTTCAACAAGAACCGATCTCGCTATCGCTGGAAGGAGATCAAATGATCTTACTGTGTTTTTGTAATTCCACAGCGCATTTCTATAGCATCGTAACTTCTGTTTAAGTCTAGATGCTGGCTGACCATTGTCAATATTTATTGTAAGCCAAGTTATCTATAGGTAGAAAAGAAATATGTTTTTGAGGATAAGATTCTAACCCTAAACTACAAGTGGCTTCTCTGTGGAGTATACAAAACCAAAGGGTGTGCATGTTGTAGGGGAGGATAGGTCAATAGGACCCCCTTCCTCACTACATCTCCTACCCTGGTAAAGACTCATGACTCATCGGCAGCCCGCCGGCCCCCGGGACCAGGCGGCAGGGCGGCTGCAGACCGACACATGAGGCTGTACCACCACGGTATGTGGCAGAGCACAGATGCCATCTTGTACTAAGCCAACTCCATTTTGTTAGAAACGTTTAGACATAACCCAGGCAGAGCCAACGTGCACACTGAAAGCTGCAGCTTGACCCCCACTCGACTGCGCTCACAGAGGCCCACACTTCCCCCGCCCCCCGCTGATCCGCTGAGGACTCGTTCTCACGAGCCACCAGACACGAACAAACAACAAAATAAAACACTGTAGCTGTTAACCTTCCGCAGTACATCATTGCCCCAACCATGAACGGGAACATTAGGAAGTAACTGAAACCAGCCCAAAACCCGCATGCCCTGACCCCGTACCAAGTCCCCCGCGTTAGATTGTGTGGCGCCCTACACCCCTGTCTACCCCAAGAATCCTGTAATGCGTAGAAATCATTTATGTAATATATGTCGTGTTGACTAACGTTCGCTGCTAACGTGAAGAAGAATGGGTAAAGAGTAATATGCAACTGATATTGTTTATAATGTGCAGATGTACGAAGACTGGCCAACTGATGACAATATGCAATAACATGTGTTACCCTATTTACACATACACCTGCCTAACACTACCTCATGTTCGTATGTCAACTATAGGTGTGAATTGTTGTGCTAAAAGGTATGGCTCCCAGTTAGTATCCCTTCAAATGCAAATACATACAAGTCATCTCAGAGACCCCACGTGTTGTTATTCGCCCCTCACCCAAGGGACCGTACACCGCCTTGTGCAGGATGCCGCGCACAGAGCTGCAAGGCCATCTCCCCCTCCTCCCTCCCAGGCCCTCCAGAGATAGCTGGTGTTCGAACAGCACAGCCTCGCCTCCCCTCCCTACCCTGCTGGACCCATTTCAAGCATCTGCCTCCCCCATGTCAGAGGCTGCCACAGCCTGACTCCATGATTTACGAGCTACCTGGTCCTAAATCCCACCGTCTCTCAGGCACGAGTTACATGCTCCCCACTAACAGATCGTAATACCATCCCTCACCGAATCCAACAAGACAGGATGATCGAGTAACCCCTCCCATGCCCAGATCATGCACATGGGACTAGCCTGTTTGTACCTAAGGTATCTTTATAACTGATGTATTGGGACACTTCCTATTGCATATCAATGTTCCTGCCTGCCTATTGACCTAAGGTCAGTGCTACAAGAGTTATAAGCCAATGGAAGCGTGAAGTGTAACGAATGGGTGTGAATGTGTGGCCACAAGGGCAAATGTCAGTTTAGTTACCAATCATCATTACAAGGCATGTCCGGCCCGGCACTCCACCCCGATTGTGGAATCAGAAAAATACAATATTAAGGCTTTTACACCATGCAAAGGAAAATACACTGACACAGGCTTGTAAAGATTCCCAGAATCTTTATTACAAAACTCAACAGTTATAAAACAAAATACAGAAATAGCTATTTGGCCGTCAATACATCACAGAGACCACCAGCAGGGTTCAATGTGAGCAGTGAGCAGGATTTGCTAGCTGGACATCAGCATATTTATACAGTTTATTATAATGATGTCCAGCCTCCTGCAAGTTAATCATGTACTGGGGTCGCACCAGGTTTGTTCCTAATTTACATATCTCGTGCATGCGGTTTACTTTTTACTACATTCACTAACAAACATTATTATTCTCTAGTTTAACGTTACACTCTTTACACATTGCTTTAATACAGATAAAACAAATGTTTTGCATGTCATATTTGGATAGCGTTATTGTTCTTGTATACTTGTAGGTTAACAATGCTGATTCAAGTAATCCCCTGATCCTGAGGTCGGCAAAGGACAAGGTCTACATGACCCTAACACATAGCCTGAAGGCAGATTGGACATTAACTCTCCTACAGAGGTTGAAGAGGTTAAGGCAAGAACGAGAGCACACGAGACAGCCATTTTAGACTACAGAGTGACTTTATACAATAAACTAAAATGGCGGTTTTAACCTAAAATGGAGGCTTGATTCACTTGAGGTCACGACCTTGTAATACGGATTTTCCTCGCAAAGCGACTGGGCATGGGCCAACATATACAATGAGGACAAAACAATATTATATCAGTTCTAACACGATGAGCCAAGCTGACCTCCCAACCCCACGTGGCGCTGTACCGACGTCCACCAATCCTGAAGGAGCAACTATCTACAGTGTATACCCCCTAGACATCACCACCCAATCCCCACGTTTATGTGCCCCCTATAGCTTGTGTCACCCATGACGTGTTCTGTAAATAAGTAGGCCTGTCTTTGCTATTGTCAGACAGAGCACTTTCGGAGTTTGCAGAGTCCTTTGCATGCCCTATATTGATTTATATAAAGCCCTTTTGATCTCACCCGCACTTGGTCCTGGTCTCATTCCCCTCCTGGGTTATGTCCTTTATTGCCTCTCACTAAGGGGCGCGCGTTCTTGGGGACGCTTACATTCAGTGGTGACCCCATAGACGTGATATATTTCTTAACTTTTAAAACTGTCCCCTTGGCACAAGACGGCCACTGTCGCAGTGGAGACGTACAGCGCGCCCACTCAACAGAGCCGCCCACCTACGGCAACTGGTACGCAGAGACGTGTGCATGCAGTTAGGGTGAGAGGGTACGGGTCCCGTTTGAAAAAACCCTTAGTACCGCTCGCCGGAGCTGGGTGGGGCCATTGAGTGTGAGGCCGCGCCACTTGGACGGACCAAGTCCGGAGAGTCTCGGATCAAGACGGGCACGTGAGTATTAAGTGCGAGCGATAGTAAAAGGGGAAAAATGGAGAGGACAAGTGGAAACAAGTCGGGGACATAGAGGGGACTTTTAACTTCTAATACTTTCTCTTCTTTGCATATGCCCATTAGGATACAAAAGTGAAAAAGGGAAAATAGGAAGGGAACCTAACTCTGCAAGGGGGTAGAAGGCGGCACGCGTAGTGCTATCTCGACTAGTGCTGGGAATAAGTTAAAACAGTGAAAGAATAAATTAAGGGTGTCTGAGTGAAGAGACACGGAAAATACGTTAGAACTAGCTTTTCTTTCTCTTAATCTTCTCTAATTCCTCTTATCTGGGGTAAAATAAGGTCCATATAAAAAAAAATTACTCATATATATATATATATATAGCAGAAAAGGAGGAAAAAGCGAATCGCTCTCCCGCAGGCACAGAGAAACAAATGCCAGGTTCAGTAGGGGGTCGGAAGAAACACCACAGACACAGTGGAACAATTACTGATGTCTTTTAATGTTAATACAGAATAAAAAAACCCAAATGCATCGTGCAAAAAACAAATGCACGACACAAAGCAGCACATAGAAGACAAAACGGCAGGACGCCTAAGTTAAGCAGCCTGCAAACAACGCGTTTCGCGCTATACTGAGCGCTTGATCACGTGAGGGGGAAAGGGTTGGGCAATGATAAATACACCACCAACAACAGTCCCTTAACTATGTCAATGGCAACAGATGCTGCCAACACAAGAGGGAACAGGGGCGGCCATGTTGGAAAGGAGTGTGAAAACATGCTGAAGCAGAGAAATGAAAGCACAGTGCTTTAGCAAACGCTTCTGTCAGTGATCAGTAGATGTAAAGTAAAACTGACCAAGGTGTAAAACATAGTGTGAAACACCACAGTCTCCATATAAGGAAAAAACCCTTATACATATATCAATACATATATGAGGACCTTGCTAGACATCAATGCGCAGTGCATAAAATAGCAGTATGATGACCACATAGCATAGAAGATGTAATAAGCCACACTCAAATAAATAAACCAACATTAAAAATCACCCCATGTAAATGCACAATCAACATCATGAACTAACATGTCATTCCCGACACGTAAGTAGCAAGTACAATACAATAACAGTAAAACTGGTCAGCCAAAATTAGATGTAAAATTAGGTTAAAAACAGTAGGACTGGACCTAAATGTTGAAAAATGTCAGCAAGGTAATACAGCCAGCAAGATAATTTGTGCAAACAGCAAAAAGAGCAGCTAGATCCACAGATGTCAATTATACAGTGCAAATAAGCAAATAAAGCGGCAAGGCAACAGTGTGCCTACCCAACCTCAAAAGTAGAGGATGTTATAAAGTGCAAGTGCATCGACCTAATAGACTGTGCAAAAATTGCAGAAAATAGCAGCAAGTTCATCAAAGTGCAAGTGCAGACCATGATGTCAGAGTACCCAAAGCCCAAGGCAAGAAAGCAGCATGACAGAACCAGAGCACACAGTCGACTAGACCAGTAAATTCAAAACATTGAGGAATAATAAGACAATGTCAGAAAATGAAGGGAATAACACAAATATATAGAACAAGAAGCTGCATGTAGGTCCCTGAAATAAACAAGACATAGTTAAGAGAGCGCTCCCCCTATTGCAAAATAATCAGCTAAAACAGGCAGGTAATAAAAGAAAAAAGAACAATAATAGTAAGTGTGAGAACAAAATTGGATCAATAAATACCTGCAACAAACCAACGAAAGTGAGGCAGGAATACAAAAATACAAAAGTGTCGAACCAGAAAAACAAGATGACCCCAACAAAGGAAAATAGAGCATAGATGGCAGTAGAAAGCAATAATAATAAATACCCAAATTAGGTACCCAAAAAAGTATACAACTCCTCGTCTACATTATGACCCTTGGGGAATTTTGTGTCAAGATCCAAAATGAATCTGGTTTCATGTTGTCTCAGCCTCAGAATTCGATCACCACCCCTCGGATGAGGGGGTACATGTGCCACAGCAAAACATTTTAGCATGTTAGCATCATTGTTGTGTTCAGATTTAAAATGTTTAGCCATAGGATATGTCGGATCAGAATTCTTAATGGCTCTCAGATGTTGCAGAATTCTAAGTTTTAGTTTACAGGTAGTACTGCCGACATACCAACGCCCACAAGGGCACGAAAGTACATAAACAACGAAGATGGTGTCACAGTTAATAGAATGACGTATCAACTGCTGGGTTTGTGTGATATGATGCAGGAAAGATTTCTTGGCAGTGGCATGGGCACATGCTTTACATTTCATGCACTTAGTGAATCCCGTATGCGAAGCTGGAAGCCATGTATTTTAAAACGCTGGATCTTGCCCATGGGGGGTAAAAAGCTAGACACAAGTTTGTCCCTTAAAGAGGGGGCACATTTATAAGTCATAGTTGGACGGTTGCCCAAAATGGGCTTCAAGTCATCATCAAGGGTAAGAACATACCAATGCCTTGCCACAATTTTACGAATGTCATTAGACGAGGTATCAAATGTAATGATGAGTCTAGGATCATCATTTGACACAATTTTGGGACCAGTATCATAAAGCAAGGCATCTCTGGACATGCCATGAGCTCGAAGATATGCCGTTTCAATCGTTCTTTTTTGATAACCTTGCTTCAAGAAATCCATGGCTGCCTCTGCACAATAATAGTCAAAACAGGCGATGTTGGAGCAATTGCGGCGATATCGAATGAATTCCCCATAAGGGATGGATTTTTTACAAGGTGTAGGATGACAACTATTGGCATGGAGTGGTAAACCAGTATTGGTAGATTTCTTATGTAATGCAGTACTGATACCTGAGTCATCCATCATAACGGACACATCCAGATAAACAATTTTGGAGCGGCTGTGGCATTCAGTAAAACTGAGATTGACCTGGTTATTGTTGATACTTTTAACAAATGATAGCCAATCCCTTTCGGTGCCCTTCCAAATGATAAAAACATCATCAATATACCGCCACCAAGAAATAATCTGTGTTGGAAAGCAAGATAGTAATAGGTCGGAAAGGAAAGTAGCCTCCCACCACCCCATTGTGAGATTAGCATAGGATGGTGCAAAGGTGCTCCCCATCGCAGTCCCCCTTACTTGCCGATAGAAATGACCTTCAAAAAGAAAAACATTGTTGTGTAGACAAAATGAGAGCATATCCAAAATCATAGTGCTGTGACCAAGGTAGTTTAAGGAGCGAGTGTCCAAAATGTATTTACATGCAGATATACCAATGGTGTGACTAATAGATGTGTATAAAGAAACTACATCTAAAGTGGCCAAAAGTAAACCTTCCTCCCAGGGTGTGTTGGTGACGTGTTGTAAATAATCCTTAGTATCCCTCAGGTAGGAAGGTAACACTGTGACAAATTTGACCAGTGTTTCATCAATAAATTGGGCTAGATGTTCCAATAATGAGCCACATAAAGTAACAATGGGCCTACCTGGGGGATTAATAAGGCATTTGTGCATTTTAGGGAGGAAATAAATGGTAGGTATAGTATAGCATGTAGGAGTAAGAAATTTAACCAAATCATCCTCCAATAAACCTTCATTCGTCCACCTGATACAAAAAGCAATCAGATCTGCCCTGATTTCTTCAGATGGGTCCTTCAACATTTTGGTGTAACATTGGCGGTCATGTAATTGTCGATTGGCCTCAATGACATATTTAGTTCTATCCTGGATAACAACATTGGAGCCTGGTTTGATGACAATATTTGATAGCAACTGGAGTTCATTCATGGCCTGGCGTTGAGCAATAGTGAGATTCTGTTTGATGGTACCAGCCTTATGACGAAGTTTTCTGAGATCATCAATGCATAAATCATGGAGAGCCTCAATACAGCCGCCGACAGGAAATTGAGGGTTAAATCTGTATTTGCTTTTGAGCTTGGTCCGTATATCCCAATTGGGATTGATGTCAAAATCAGAAAAGTCAATATTTAATGGATCATATTTGTCATCATCAAGGCATGCCAGATCCATGAGTGATGGAATGTCTGAAATTAAAAGATCGGTGCCCACCATACGAGGTATAGAGCGTTTTATAGGGGCATCAGTGTTAGCAAATAATTTTTTTAGCTTGATTTTACGCATACACTTGTCAAAGTCTATGCGTACTTGGGCGTAATCATAATTCACAGTAGGGCAGAAACTAAGACCCAGTGATAGCAACGAGGTCTGGGATTTGGTGAGGACAATAGACGACAAGTTGATAATTTCGCAAATCTTCATATTGTCTATAGTTGATTTTTGGCCCCAGAGCATGTTGCTCTGCCCTGTTGCGGCGCCTTTTGACCGGTTCCCACGTCGGCCTTGGCGAATGACTTTATATATATATATATATATATATATATATATATATATATATATATATATATATATATATATATATATATATATATATAAATAAAAGAAGCCGTGTGAGGGTTAGAGGGGGTCGCCGTAGAAGGCGAAGGGCAAGGCAGGAGGGTAAATGCTATGTGTGTATGTTGAGGTATGATGACTGTCTGTTGTATGTTGTGCACATCGTTTGTTTATGGTTTTTTGCAATCAATTGTCTCTATATAATAATACTGATTTAAGGGGGTGCGGTCAATGTAAGTGTGACCTGGTAAGATTTGACAAAGCAATGTCTTTTGTTGAGTAAAGGTATAAATCGATTATTAGGATCTGAAAGTGATTAGAGCCCCATACACACAGTTACACAACGCATAGTGATAGAAAAGATTGACTCAAGAGAATAGAGTAAAAAGAAAGGGGTGATGGCTGGAAGGTTTAGACTGAATCTTAACCACTGGCATTGCTCGGGGCAACCCTCCAGACCTTCGTTCTTCGTCTGCCAAGCCACAACAGAAGGGGAAAGACCATATGCAAATCAGGCTTGGCCCTACCCCAAAAGGGGCAGTCCAGCCCAAACTGCTAGGTCACATCCCTTCTGCACAAGACCACAAGCATCCCCAAACATGTTTCGCCCTTGTTGGGGCTTATCATTGAGGAGTAGCTTGGGCCTCTAGGCCCAGCAGGCACGGGACCCACGTCTGGGCATACCCGTCCCACTCGGGGTGACAAAGCAAAAACAAAGAGGTGATGGCTGGAAGGTTTAGACTGAGGGGGTAATTCATAGAATTCAGCGCACAAGTGGCGCACGCGGCTGGCGCACAGTGTGCGCGTGCGAATCCCTGCGCCAGCTGCGTGCGCTAAAATCCATTTCCGTGCACAGCGTATTCATGGATTCCAGCTACCAAAACCAGCCGTGGCGCACAGTGGCGCAGCGACCCTGCAGCAGCGCCAGTTATGCCCCCAAGAATGCCTCTCACGCAGGAAAAAAGCCATCAAAATCCCCAATCCAGCGCAAAGGGCTGAGCTAACCCTGTACCAACACGGCAAGCGGGCTACGTGTATCACTGGCGTGCGCGGGAAGTACCTCACGTCATTTCAGCTGGGTACATGCATTTCAGGGGTGCGCGGGAAGCTCCACACGTGATTGGCCCCATGCGAGCAGGGTACGTGTATTTCAGGGGTGTGCGGGAAGTTCCACACACGATTGGACCCGTGCGAGCAGGGAACGTGTATTTCAGGGGTGCGCGGGAAGTTCCACACGCGATTTCAGCAGGGTACGTGTATTTCAGGGGTGCCGGGAAGTTCCACACGCGATTGGCCCGTGCGAGCAGGGTACGTGTATTTCAGGGGTGCGTGGGAAGTTCCACACGCGATTCCATCAGGGTACGTGTATTTCAGGGGTGCGCGGGAAGTTCCACACGCAATTGGCCCCGTGCGAGCAGGGTACGTGTATTTCAGGGGTGCGCGGGAAGTTCCACACGCGATTTCAGCAGGGTACGTGTATTTCAGGGGTGCGCGGGAAGTTCCACATGCGATTGGCCCCGTGCGAGCAGGGTACGTGTATTTCAGGGGTGCGTGGGAAGTTCCACACCCGATTTCAGCAGGGTACGTGTATTTCAGGGGTGCGCGGGAAGTTCCACACGCGATTTCAGCAGGGTACGTGTATTTCAGGGGTTCTGGGGAGTACTACACGTGAATTGGCCGTGTGGGTCCTCGCAGGTGTTCGCTCTACAACCTCCACGGCCCCTGCAGGCAGCCCACACCACGGGGGACTACCCAGCACCCCTGCTCATGTCCCGCAGGCAGCCCATCCACCATGGGCATGCCCCCCAGCCAAGCCACATGTCACCTTGCACTACTGATCAACAATGCATGTCTCCCAGCACCCCTACCCCCCAGCAGTCAGGGGCACCCTCCACCAGGCCTCCACTCCTGTCTCCCTGCACCCCCACCCCCCAGCAGTCAGGGGCACCCTCCACCAGGCCCCCACTCCTGTCTCCCTGCACCCCCACCCCCCAGCAGTCAGGGGCACCCACCACCAGGCCCCCACTCCGGTCTCCCTGCACCCCCACCCCCCAGCAGTCAGGGGCCCCCTCCACCAGGCCCCCACTCCTGTCTCCCTGCACCCCCACCCCCCAGCAGTCAGGGGCACCCTCCACCAGGCCCCCACTCCTGTCTCCCTGCACCCCCACCCCCCAGCAGTCAGGGGCACCCTCCACCAGGCCCCCACTCCTGTCTCCCTGCACCCCCACCCCCCAGCAGTCAGGGGCACCCTCCACCAGGCCCCCACTCCTGTCTCCCTGCACCCCCACCCCCCAGCAGTCAGGTGCACCCTCCACCAGGCCCCCACTCCTGTCTCCCTGCACTCCCACCCCCCAGCAGTCAGGGGCACCCTCCACAAGGCCCCCACTCCTGTCTCCCTGCACCCCCACCCCCTAGCACTGTGGGGCACCTGCCAGCAGGCCCCCACTCATGTCCAACTCATGTTCCCCTGCACCCCCACCCCCCAGCACTGTGGGGCACCTGCCAGCAGGCCCCCACTCATGTCCAACTCATGTTCCACAGCCACCATGCCATCACAATCTAGATCCCTGGTCCCTATGGTCAGCCTCCAAATGCAAAACACCCACCAGAGTATTGCATCCACCCACTTAGAAATGGCAATAACATGATAGAACACCAATTGCAAGTTTGGAAACAAACACATGTCCCTCACATACACCCAATGGGTGTCAGTGAATCTCAAAACCCATATCATGATATGCATGAAACCAATGAGATGATACTACACATTGAAGTTTGATAAAAAAAAATATGTATTAAAGGAAACATGAATTGAATCAAAAATAAACTAAGAGAAATGGGAATGTAAAAAAAGTAAGAAGAAGCATGTCCGTGAAAAAATGCAAAACCAAAAATCAGAATCCAAAGGAATGGTGTCCAAAGTCACAGTCCACAAAAGAAAATCCAATGGGAAATTATAATTGAAAGCCATTGCTCCATGGGTAAATTGTAAAAAGAAAAGAAAATCCAACAGTGAACTATGTACAGGTGAACAAGCCAGGGTCCATGATCCCAACAAAAGAAATGAAACCTATCTAACAACACTACCTAATAAAAAATAACTCTATACAAAAATGTGGCCCATTGTCCAAAAGGTCCAAAGAAAATGCAAAAACAAAGGAAACCTAACACTAACTACATTACTATTTACATGGGCAGCGGGCTAGTCCAACGGCTCACTGGATGTTGTCATGAGCCAGGGCATCCACCGACGATGGCTGATGGAATCCACCGACGCCGTCGTGCACGTGCCCTGCCCGATGATGCCGTCACATGATGCCGTCACACCCTCCATCTGCTGGGGTCCAGTTGCTGATGTGTCCACCCCTGCTGGACCTCCGACTCCCGACTGTGGCAGGGATGGGATCCCCACCGAGCCGGCTGCATTGGTCGGGGCAGGTCCACAAGGGGCCCTGGTGGCATCTGGGCCGAAGACGGCATGGAGAAAGACTGGTGCATACTCTCGACAGAGAAGGAGAGGGTCGCCAGATTGGCCGACACATGTAGGAAACCCCCGACCATGGCCGATCCCAACTGGGCCACGTCGGCACAGTGCTCTCCGTGATGACGTGCATGCTCCTCCAGGGAAGCACGCACCTCATCACGAATTGCACCTGTGCGCATTGCGACACCAATCAGGACCTTCTCCATACGGCCAGGGGTCCCCTCGTCTGCAGGTGGAGGGGAGTCAGATGACATGGACATCCCCCCACCCTGCGGGCGGGCCTGGGATGGGACATCCCTGCTGGTGCATGGTGGTGCAGTCACAGTGCCAGGGACAGTGACATGCACAGGCTCCTCCACGGCGACCTGTGCTGCCTCCTGCCCCTGCCCCTGGACTCCAACACTTGCACCAGCAGGGATGCCCCCACCAGGCCCCATGTGCGCCTCAGTAGCGGCCTCCTCCTCCTCTGTGGAAACCACCAACCTGGATGGCTCCACCCCGCCTTCCGCCGTTGCAAGCCCCTGTGGGGGCTCACCCACCCCTTCCGCTTCAGCCGTGGGGGCATCCCCGCCACTTTGCTCCACAGAGCCGTCTCCGCCCTCTTCTTCACGTGGCACTGTGTAGAGGGAGACATAGAACACAAGCATCAGGGTACTGTACAATGGTCCCCTAGACAGGAAGCAATAGCAGATGAGTGGCACTGTCAAAGATCACTTCCATCATGTCCCTCCACAACACATGGCTCAGTGCAGGTAAAACACATGCGGTAACAGGCATGGCGCATGCTATGGACATTAGCATACATGTCCAAGGGATTCTTGAAACATACAATGTTGTTTTGGAACTCACATGCATCATGGATCATGCCTATCACATGCACACACTTCACCCTAGTTTCATCCATCTGGCCTCGTACACCACAGACACAGTGGATACACGGATGACTAGGGTGCATCAGTGAACATGAACATTGCGACAGACATGTGTCATGCATCCCTGGCATTCACAAGTCACAGAAACACAGGTCAGACACACAGACATGGACAGCATACATGTACATGGCATCAGCACCCATCCCTCACCCCCACCCATGTCCAGGAACAGAGACTGGCATGCTTTCATGTGGCCATTCCGCATAGGGCAACCCATGTTGCATTTGAACACATGCACCAACCGTGTGGTTCACACATTACTGGTCTCACATGCATGACGTCCCTGCACACACACATGCATACATGGCCTATGTCACACATACAGGCAAGTATCAGACAACCAGCACACTGCGACATGCCCTGTCTCACACAGCAATGCTTGGCCACTTACCGCTCAACTCCAGACGGGTCTGCCTCTCAAGGATCTGGGCGTGGAGCGCTGGGCCTACGCGTTCCAGGACCCTCATCTGGATGGTACTCATGCGGCCCCGGCCCCCCTCCACGAGGCGCCGGGCCTTCAAGAGGGTCCTGGACCTGCAGTCATCCCAGCGCTTCTTGACATGTTGGTAGTCGCAGACTGCCAACCCCTTTGCGTTGATGGCAGTCACGATGTCCATCCAGATCCAAGTCCGTCCTTCCTTGTTGGCGCGCTTACTTCCGAAGAGGGCATCATACTGCCCCAGGACTTGCTCCACCAGGACACCAACTTCGGTGGCAGTGAAGCTGGTGCCCCTCTGCCTCTCTCTTCATATTGTCTATAGTTGATTTTTGGCCCCAGGACATGTTGCTCTGCCCTGTTGCGGCGCCTTTTGACCGGTTCCCACGTCGGCCTCGGCGAATGACTTTATATATATATATATATATATATATATATATATATATATATATATAAATAAAAGAAGCTGTGTGAGGGTTAGAGGGGGTCGCCGTAGAAGGCGAAGGGCAAGGCAGGAGGGTAAATGCTATGTGTGTATGTTGAGGTATGATGACTGTCTGTTGTATGTTGTGCACATCGTTTGTTTATGGTTTTTTGCAATCAATTGTCTCTATATAATAATACTGATGCGGTCAATGTAAGTGTGACCTGGTAAGATTTGACAAAGCAATGTCTTTTGTTGAGTAAAGGTATAAATCGATTATTAGGATCTGAAAGTGATTAGAGCCCCATACACACAGTTACACAACGCATAGTGATAGAAAAGATTGACTCAAGAGAATAGAGTAAAAAGAAAGGGGTGATGGCTGGAAGGTTTAGACTGAATCTTAACCACTGGCATTGCTCGGGGCAACCCTCCAGACCTTCGTTCTTCGTCTGCCAAGCCATTACAGAAGGGGAAAGACCATATGCAAATCAGGCTTGGCCCTACCCCAAAAGGGGCAGTCCAGCCCAAACTGCTAGGTCACATCCCTTCTGCACAAGACCACAAGCATCCCCAAACATGTTTCGCCCTTGTTGGGGCTTATCATTGAGGAGTAGCTTGGGCCTCTAGGCCCAGCAGGCACGGGACCCACGTCTGGGCATACCCGTCCCACTCGGGGTGACAAAGCAAAAACAAAGAGGTGATGGCTGGAAGGTTTAGACTGAGGGGGTAATTCATAGAATTCAGCGCACAGGTGGCGCACGCGGCTGGCGCACAGTGTGCGCGTGCGAATCCCTGCGCCAGCTGCGTGCGCTAAAATCCATTTCCTTGCACAGCGTATTCATGGATTCCAGCTACCAAAACCAGCCGTGGCGCACAGTGGCGCAGCGACCCTGCAGCAGCGCCAGTTATGCCCCCAAGAATGCCTCTCACGCAGGAAAAAAGCCATCAAAATCCCCAATCCAGCGCAAAGGGCTGAGCTAACCCTGTACCAACACGGCAAGTGGGCTACGTGTATCACTGGCGTGCGCGGGAAGTACCTCACGCCATTTCAGCTGGGTACGTGCATTTCAGGGGTGCGCGGGAAGTTCCACACACGATTGGACCCGTGCGAGCAGGGAACGTGTATTTCAGGGGTGCGCGGGAAGTTCCACACGCGATTTCAGCAGGGTACGTGTATTTCAGGGGTGCCGGGAAGTTCCACACGCGATTGGCCCGTGCGAGCAGGGTACGTGTATTTCAGGGGTGCGTGGGAAGTTCCACACGCGATTCCATCAGGGTACGTGTATTTCAGGGGTGCGCGGGAAGTTCCACACGCAATTGGCCCCGTGCGAGCAGGGTACGTGTATTTCAGGGGTGCGCGGGAAGTTCCACACGCGATTTCAGCAGGGTACGTGTATTTCAGGGGTGCGCGGGAAGTTCCACATGCGATTGGCCCCGTGCGAGCAGGGTACGTGTATTTCAGGGGTGCGTGGGAAGTTCCACACACGATTTCAGCAGGGTACGTGTATTTCAGGGGTGCGCGGGAAGTTCCACACGCGATTTCAGCAGGGTACGTGTATTTCAGGGGTTCTGGGGAGTACTACACGTGAATTGGCCGTGTGGGTCCTCGCAGGTGTTCGCTCTACAACCTCCACGGCCCCTGCAGGCAGCCCACACCACGGGGGACTACCCGGCACCCCTGCTCATGTCCCGCAGGCAGCCCATCCACCATGGGCATGCCCCCCAGCCAAGCCACATGTCACCTTGCACTACTGATCAACAATGCATGTCTCCCAGCACCCCTACCCCCCAGCAGTCAGGGGCACCCTCCACCAGGCCTCCACTCCTGTCTCACTGCACCCCCACCCCCCAGCAGTCAGGGGCACCCTCCACCAGGCCCCCACTTCTGTCTCCCTGCACCCCCACCCCCCAGCAGTCAGGGGCACCCTCCACCAGGCCCCCACTCCGGTCTCCCTGCACCCCCACCCCCCAGCAGTCAGGGGCCCCCTCCACCAGGCCCCCACTCCTGTCTCCCTGCACCCCCACCCCCCAGCAGTCAGGGGCACCCTCCACCAGGCCCCCACTCCTGTCTCCCTGCACCCCCACCCCCCAGCAGTCAGGGGCACCCTCCACCAGGCCCCCACTCCTGTCTCCCTGCACCCCCACCCCCCAGCAGTCAGGGGCACCCTCCACCAGGCCCCCACTCCTGTCTCCCTGCACCCCCACCCCCCAGCAGTCAGGTGCACCCTCCACCATGCCCCCACTCCTGTCTCCCTGCACTCCCACCCCCCAGCAGTCAGGGGCACCCTCCACAAGGCCCCCACTCCTGTCTCCCTGCACCCCCACCCCCTAGCACTGTGGGGCACCTGCCAGCAGGCCCCCACTCATGTCCAACTCATGTTCCCCTGCACCCCCACCCCCCAGCACTGTGGGGCACCTGCCAGCAGGCCCCCACTCATGTCCAACTCATGTTCCACAGCCACCATGCCATCACAATCTAGATCCCTGGTCCCTATGGTCAGCCTCCAAATGCAAAACACCCACCAGAGTATTGCATCCACCCACTTAGAAATGGCAATAACATGATAGAACACCAATTGCAAGTTTGGAAACAAACACATGTCCCTCACATACACCCAATGGGTGTCAGTGAATCTCAAAACCCATATCATGATATGCATGAAACCAATGAGATGATACTACACATTGAAGTTTGATAAAAAAAATATGTATTAAAGGAAACATGAATTGAATCAAAAATAAACTAAGAGAAATGGGAATGTAAAAAAAGTAAGAAGAAGCATGTCCGTGAAAAAATGCAAAACCAAAAATCAGAATCCAAAGGAATGGTGTCCAAAGTCACAGTCCACAAAAGAAAATCCAATGGGAAATTATAATTGAAAGCCATTGCTCCATGGGTAAATTGTAAAAAGAAAAGAAAATCCAACAGTGAACTATGTACAGGTGAACAAGCCAGGGTCCATGATCCCAACAAAAGAAATGAAACCTATCTAACAACACTACCTAATAAAAAATAACTCTATACAAAAATGTGGCCCATTGTCCAAAAGGTCCAAAGAAAATGCAAAAACAAAGGAAACCTAACACTAACTACATTACTATTTACATGGGCAGCGGGCCAGTCCAACGGCTCACTGGATGTTGTCATGAGCCAGGGCATCCACCGACGATGGCTGATGGAATCCACCGACGCCGTCGTGCACGTGCCCTGCCCGATGATGCCGTCACATGATGCCGTCACACCCTCCATCTGCTGGGGTCCAGTTGCTGATGTGTCCACCCCTGCTGGACCTCCGACTCCCGACTGTGGCAGGGATGGGATCCCCACCGAGCCGGCTGCATTGGTCGGGGCAGGTCCACAGGGGGCCCTGGTGGCATCTGGGCCGAAGACGGCATGGAGAAAGACTGGTGCATACTCTCCACAGAGGAGGAGAGGGTCGCCAGATTGGCCGACACATGTAGGAAACCCCCGACCATGGCCGATCCCAACTGGGCCACGTCGGCACAGTGCTCTCCGTGATGACGTGCATGCTCCTCCAGGGAAGCACGCACCTCATCACGAATTGCACCTGTGCGCATTGCGACACCAATCAGGACCTTCTCCATACGGCCTTGGGTCCCCTCGTCTGCAGGTGGAGGGGAGTCAGATGACATGGACATCCCCCCACCCTGCGGGCGGGCCTGGGATGGGACATCCCTGCTGGTGCATGGTGGTGCAGTCACAGTGCCAGGGACAGTGACATGCACAGGCCCCTCCACGGCGACCTGTGCTGCCTCCTGCCCCTGCCCCTGGACTCCAACACTTGCACCAGCAGGGATGCCCCCACCAGGCCCCATGTGCGCCTCAGTAGCGGCCTCCTCCTCCTCTGTGGAAACCACCAACCTGGATGGCTCCACCCCGCCTTCCGCCGTTGCAAGCCCCTGTGGGGGCTCACCCACCCCTTCCGCTTCAGCCGTGGGGGCATCCCTGCCACTTTGCTCCACAGAGCCGTCTCCGCCCTCTTCTTCACGTGGCACTGTGTAGAGGGAGACATAGAACACAAGCATCAGGGTACTGTACAATGGTCCCCTAGACAGGAAGCAATAGCAGATGAGTGGCACTGTCAAAGATCACTTCCATCATGTCCCTCCACAACACATGGCTCAGTGCAGGTAAAACACATGCGGTAACAGGCATGGCGCATGCTATGGACATTAGCATACATGTCCAAGGGATTCTTGAAACATACAATGTTGTTTTGGAACTCACATGCATCATGGATCATGCCTATCACATGCACACACTTCACCCTAGTTTCATCCATCTGGCCTCGTACACCACAGACACAGTGGATACACGGATGACTAGGGTGCATCAGTGAACATGAACATTGCGACAGACATGTGTCATGCATCCCTGGCATTCACAAGTCACAGAAACACAGGTCAGACACACAGACATGGACAGCATACATGTACATGGCATCAGCACCCATCCCTCACCCCCACCCATGTCCAGGAACAGAGACTGGCATGCTTTCATGTGGCCATTCCGCATAGGGCAACCCATGTTGCATTTGAACACATGCACCAACCGTGTGGTTCACACATTACTGGTCTCACATGCATGACGTCCCTGCACACACACATGCATACATGGCCTATGTCACACATACAGGCAAGTATCAGACAACCAGCACACTGCGACATGCCCTGTCTCACACAGCAATGCTTGGCCACTTACCGCTCAACTCCAGACGGGTCTGCCTCTCAAGGATCTGGGCGTGGAGCGCTGGGCCTACGCGTTCCAGGACCCTCATCTGGATGGTACTCATGCGGCCCCGGCCCCCCTCCACGAGGCGCCGGGCCTTCAAGAGGGTCCTGGACCTGCAGTCATCCCAGCGCTTCTTGACATGTTGGTAGTCGCAGACTGCCAACCCCTCTGCGTTGATGGCAGTCACGATGTCCATCCAGATCCAAGTCCGTCCTTCCTTGTTGGCGCGCTTTCTTCCGAAGAGGGCATCATACTGCCCCAGGGCTTGCTCCACCAGGACACCAACTTCGGTGGCAGTGAAGCTGGTGCCCCTCTGCCTCTCTGGCCGGGGGTTGCCAGTGGTGCCAGATGTTTCAGTGCCCGACATGGCAACCCCAGAGGCAGGAGTGGGTGGGCAACTGGGTCCTGGGGCTGGGCTGTGGAGCGATGGTATCCCAGTCGGGAGTCTTCTGTTCCAGCAGGGGGGGACACAGCAAATGGACCCCTGCAGATGGCTAATGTGCAGGCACCAAATGGCAGGGCACGGTGGCAGCAGGCAGGCAGGCAGGCAGCAGCAGATGGCTCGTGGGAGGCTGCTCGGAGCTCTGGGGGGCAGTAATTCGGCCTTTTGGGCAGGAGCATGGTCTTCCGTGTGCTTACACGTGGCCAGCTTGATACGGAGTAATTTGGCACGTGAATATCTTGCACGTCTGCGTGTAAATCGAGGAAAGGCCCTTAGCGTGTAAGCGCGTCAGCACGCATACGCGATTTCATTGGACCAAAGGCCCTTAGCGCATAAGCGCGTCAGCACGCATACGCGATTTCATTGGACCAAAGGCCCTTAGTGCGTAAGCGCGTCTGTGACGTTTCGCGCATGGGCGTTTCCCTGGCAGGGCTTGTAGATCCCACGTGCCTTTACATTGCTCTGTACTGTGTACTTTTTGTGGGGTGCGGTGCGTGTGTTTTCCAGCTGTTGGGGTTCACACGCTATTACTTCACAGCGGGTGTTGGCTACGCGTTCTTCTACACGCAAGGCAGACGGTGAGTGGTAGCCCGCTCCCCCAGGCCCGATTGCGTGAAAAACTTCACGCGAACCCCGTGATACACGCAGCCCGCTCCCCCAGGCCCGATCGCGTGAAAAACTTCACGCGAACCCCCGTGATACACGTAGCCCGCTCCCCCAGGCCCGATCGTGTGAAAAACTTCACGCGAACCCCCGTAATACACATAACCCGCTCCCCCAGGCCCGATCGCGTGAAAAACGTCACGCAAACCCCAGGCACAATAGCAGTATGGGACATTCATCATTGCTGTATATTGGCGCTTTTGTGATGTGCAGGGACGCTACCGCCTGCCTTCGTGTGGCGGATGTGTTTAGGCCTGTGCGTGTCTCTGGCCGTGCGCGGCTTTGCCCTATTCGATTCCATGAATACGTGTGGTTCGCATGCGTGTGGGTGTTCCGTCTGCTTCCCAGCAGTACATCCCAGTTATGCCCTTATTTTCGCGCGTTGTTCCCCATTCCGCGCGTTACGCCCCGTGTTCCGCCCCCTTTTTGGTGTGTGCGCCGAGGTTGTGCGCTTTCACTGTGTGCGTCGCGCACGCCGTTCGGGATGTTTCAGTGACGTGTGCGCCATCCACGGGTTTGGCGCACATCCCCAGGAAAACACACGCAGGGACTTCCATGAATCGCACATGTGCGCGTGCGCCTGTTTTTTCACGCTTGCGCCTGCTTGCGCCTGCTTGCGCCTGCTTGCGCATAGATTTTCGGCACACGTTTGTTCCATGAATCGGCCCCTGAATCTTAACCACTGGCATTGCTCGGGGCAACCCTCCAGACCATCGTTCTTCGCCTGCCAAGCCATTACAGAAGGGGAAAGACCATATGTAAATCCGGCTTGGCCCATCCCCAAAAGGGGCAGTCCAGCCCAAACTGCTAGGTCGCATCACTTCTGCACGAGACCACAAGCATCCCCAGACATGTTTCAGCCTTGTTGGGCGTCATCAGTGAGGAGTAGCTTGGGTCTCTAAGACCAGCAAGCACGGGACCCACGTCTGGGCATACCGGTCCCACTCGTGGTGACAATAGCAAAACAAAAGAGGTGATGGCTGGAAGGTTTAGAATGAATCTTAACCTCTGGCATCGCTCTGAGCAACCTTCCAGACCATCGTTCTTTGCCTACCAAGCCATTACAAAAGGGGGAAGACCCAAACATGTTTCGCCCTTGTTGAGGCTCATCACCTCTTTTGTTTTGCTATTGTCCCCCCGAGTGGGACGGGTATGCCCAGACGTGCCTGCTGGGCCTAGAGACCCAAGCTATTATTATTTTACTTCATAATAAAGAGGGGGCTCCCAAAAGAAGTGCAAAAAGCGCTTGATAAAATAGCAGGGATTGAAGCGAAAGGATGGCCGGAGATACAGAGCATAATAGTGCACCATTGAGGCCAAGTTAGTACAAACGAAACTGGTGAAGGTCGCTGCAGCTGTAGCAGCACTCCCACACGATAGAGACACGGAGGAGGAGGAGGGACTGGTAGCGATACAGGGGAGTATGGATGCAAATTGGGCAGACAACGGGCAAAGACAGTGGAATGGACAGGAGGATTACGGAGGGCAGCAGTGGCAAGTGTGGCACCCCAGCAATAGGAGAGGTGGGTACAGAGGGCAACGAGGAGGTGGACATGGATACAGAGGTAATGGTGGAAATGGGGGGCCGGGACCCAGAGGGGGACAAGGAAACCATTGGAATTGCGGGAGGTGGGGACATTTCTCGCACGAGTGCTGAAGCAGACCTAACCCAGGTTACCAAGATGACCAATATTACGAGCACCCCCATCCGGGGAGCCCATACGGATTGCCCCAGGACGGGGAAAGAGAACAGCAAGACCAAAGGGGGAAAGAGCAATACAGGGAATGACCACATAACGTTCAACAACAGCACCTTCCCTACACTCAAAGCAACCCCTTCACCACAACATCAAACGGCGCACCTGCCCCATATGGAGGAGTAGTGGCAGTTTTAGGTAACGTTTTCAGCCATGGGGGTACAACCAGGCATCCAGCATAGGACAGCCCACAGAGAGCACTTGCGTGTCCAATCCTATCGACATCCTTCAATGCAAGTGAGGAACCATTGATAGGGACAGAGATAGGAAATAAACAATTCATCTTTATGGTAGATTCGGGAGGCGAAAAATCATGTATACGTGAAGGCCGGTTTCCGCTATCTACTCGTAAATTGGAGACGCAGGGGTTCTCTGGGGTGGTGGTAGAAGTTCCTTACACAGAAGATTTGGACATGACAGTGGGGGGAAAACAGTAAGAGCACCCCTATTGTATTATGAGCAATCCCCAGTCAACCTGCTGGGAAGGGATCTCCTCAGCAAGCTCAACATGACTATTTCTTTTACCAAGAGAGGAGGGATTGTTTGCTCAATGTGTTCTATGTGTGTGATGCTAGTGATATATTCGCGAGCCACATGCCCAGAGGTGCGGCATACCCGTGGACCCAGATATGTTCATCCATGGGTTATAAACATTGGCACAGGTGGTCCCAGAGTTGAGAAAACTGGAGTGGAGAGTACCAGCTTAATTTGTTTTCCGCCCAATAGCTCGCCCCGAGATAATGCCAGGGACAGTGATGTCACTGGACACACATGCAGTACAAATCGCAGCCAAAAGAATAGCTGTAATTGCAATGGACATACATGGCTGTGAGTTGCATACAGTATTATGCATAAACGCCACATTGCATTCCAAGATTTGTCAGACAAGGAACTTTTCACAGATTCAGAGAGTGATGGAGAAATCATTATGAAAATAGCCATCCCTTGTGAAATAATGATACAGCAGAGACAGGTGCCAGTACAGTTAATGGCGGTAGTGGGGGCCCCACCTTCGTTCTTTAATGATCACATGCAGTCGGTGCCCTGGCAGTTGTGGACAACAGGTCCACATGACGTCGGACTGCTACGCAGAGTCACACCAGTGAAGATCAACCTTAAGCCTGGAGCAATTCTGCCCCGGGTGAAACAATACCGCCTGTCCCGGGAAGCAGAAGAAGGAATAAAAGAAACAATGCCCTACTCACACAGGGGATAATAGTACCCTCAAATTCCCCGTGTAACACATGTATTTACCCAATCAAAAAAGCAAAAGGAGGGGCCTGGAGGATGATCCAGGACCTACGCCCACTAAATGACGTCATTCAGAAAGAGTTCACTTTGGTCCCAAACCCAGCTTCTATTCTATGCAGCATCCCAAAAGAAGCATCGCACTTCAAAGTAGTGGATTTGAAAAACGCATTATTTTCAATACCCCTCGCAGAAGAATGCAGATACCGGACAGCATTCACCCTACGGGGGAGGAGGTATGAACATTGTAGATTGCCTCAGGGTTATTGTGAAAGTCCCAGCATATTCAACAGAATATTGCATGAAGATCTTGGGAACATGACAGCAGACAGCACGATAATACAGTATGTGGATGATTTGTTGATTTGCAGCAAAAACGAGGAAGAAAGAAAAGACTCCATTGCTCTTTTGACATTACTAGCCCAAAAGGGGTACAAAGGTGACAAAGAAAAGTTGCAACACTGTCAACGTGAAGTGCTGTACCAAGGGCAATTGAACTCAAAAGATGGCAAGAAAATAATCCCAGACAGAGTGGCAGCTATCTTGGCTGTAGGGAGACGAAAAACAGTGAAAGACATGCAAAAATTCCTAGGGATGTCCAACTATTGTCGTGCATGGATATTAGACTATGCTGCATACACACTCCAATTGCTCTAGGCACTCAAAGAATCCCAGAAGGAAAATACAGAGATACAGTGGGACTCAGAATTGAGCGATGCATTCACCTCACTCAAAGAACTCATCTCAAGCACCAGTGCTCGCGAACCCAGATTATGAACGAGAGTTCTACCTGTTCTCGCACTGCAAGGGAACACTCATGACAGCAGTCCTAACACAGAAAACATCACTAGGGCACAAGCCTCTGGCATACTACAGCGGGACATTAGATGCAGTAATGCAGGGACACTTCACGTGTGAACAGGCCCTCGCAGCCGCCACGTTCGCCATTGAAAAAAGTGCCACCATAGTAATGGGGTGCTCACTGACACTGTATGTAGAACATTCATTGTTTGCCATACTAGAGCGATCAAAAAGCATGTTAACCACACAGAGAGCCACTGCATATGAGGTAATACTGTCAAGTGCCAATATACATGTAGTGAGGTGCAAGGTAGTCAACCCCGCAAGATTCCAAGATTTATCTCAGAACCATACACCGTGGAAGATGTAAAAGCACATGACTGTGCAACATATCAGGGTGAGGAAAATGGAATAACTATAGTAAGTGAGAACGCACTGGCTGAAGGTGAGATATTTTTTATAGACGGGTCAGCTTCCATAAACTCAGAAACTGGAGAAAAGCATGTGGGGGTGGCAGTCGTGCGAATGGAAGAAGGTGAGTACGAGGTTCTAATACAACAGCGACTGCCCGCCCATTTTTTAGCACAGGCAGCACAACTGGTAGAATTAATTGAAGCACTACGTGCGGCAAAGGGGTGCACCGTGACAATTTACACAGATTCAGCATACATGGCCACAGCAGTAAACGGAGGGCTTGCCAGGTGGTGAAGAAGGGCGATTCAACAGGGCAGATGGTTCGCCCGCACAACATGCAGAACTGCTAAAGGTACTCATAGAAGCGTTGAAAGAACCCACCATGGTAGCAATAGTAAAATGCCAGGCCCACACCAATAATACAGACTTTGTCTCTTTGGGAAACGCGGCAGCAGACGCAGCCGCCAAAGAAGCGTCATATCTAACAAAAGAAAAAACAGGTGAGTACTTAGTGCGGAAAGAATCGGAGGACGATTTTCCAGACGGGTACAATGCCATGCCAGTGTCTCAAATATTGGAGTTACAGGAAGGGGCAACTGAGGACGAAAAGGAAGTGTGGACAAAAAGAGGGTGCAGCCAGTCAGCCACTGATTTATTATGGCGGCAAAACAACACAGGTAAGGTAGTTATGCCGACTAAGTTATTAGAAATAGCATTCCAGCAGCTACACTTCCCAGTGCACAATGCAAGACAACACATCGCTGCCGAGATACAGGAACACTGGTTCATTCCAGGGTTACAGGAACAACTCTCCAAGCTAACAATGGAATGTACAACGTGCCAGATATATAACTCTGGCATGACTCTAAGGACACTGAGGGAAACGATACCCAAGCCGGTAGGTCCGTTCAGAGAGCTGCATATACATTATGCAGACATGGGTGAAAGGTGCAACGGAGCGAGTTGTATGATAGTGGTAGTTTGCCCCTTTTCACGATAGGTAGAGGCAGGTCCCTGTACCCGCCCAGATGCCAAGTGCGCTGCAAAGTTTCTACTGCGGGAATATTAATTCGTGACGTAATTCGCTCTGACAATGGCACACATTTTGTGAACGATCTCTCCAAAGAAGTAACATCAATGCTAGGAATCAAACACAAATTATGCTCGATTTATCACCCGAAAAGTAACGGCGTGGTAGAAAAAATAAACAGATTACTCAAAGGAAGACTCTCAAAATTGTGTTTCACTCTTAAGAAAAACTGGGTGCATTGTCTCCCCTTGGCTTTGTTTGAACTGAGAAATCAGCCCAGCAAAGACCACCATTTGTCACCACATGAGATTGTGACAGGGAGACGAATGCACACAGCACACTCCCCTCTCCGCAGACATTCGGATGCACACAGAAGCGCTGCTGTACTAGGAGAAGAATTCAATGAGTACCTGATAAAACTCACTAAGGCAGCCCGCATGATAGCAAAACAACTTGCACCACCATTCACAATTGAGGGGGCGAGCGAAACAACTACTACAGAACAAGGAAACCCCACAGGCCAACTAGAACCAGGTGAGATGGTCTATGTCAGGAGTTTCGTTCGTAGGTGGAAGGCTCCAAGATTTCATGGCCCATACGAAGTAGTGTTTTGCACGCCCACGGCAGTGAAAGTGAAGGGCTTGAGATATTGGATACATTTGACAGATGTCTGAAAAGCCTATGACAGTGTGGGACCAGTAGAAAGTGCAGAGAGCCCTGATAGGGAAAATATGTAAGAATAAAACAGTAATTGTGAGAAAAAAAACTTACATGAATATGCATGGTTTACTGAATGACAAATGTACCATAATTATGTTTAAAACAAAAAGTAAAAGAGTATTGAATGAGAATGATCTGTCTCTCTCTCTCTCTTTTTCTTTGACTCTCTCTCTCTCTCTTTTTCTCTCTCCATCAATTACTCCTTCCTGCCCCGTCTCCGTTATCAATGTCTTATTGCCACACTATAACCAAAGTTGGAAATGCAAAAATGAATGCAACTACATGCTTAATATGCCTTTTATGCTTTAATATATAGGAGAGACCATGGCAACGAACAGGCAGCCTGCAAAAACTAGAAATAGGGACGATAGGAGTAGAAATGTTACTTTTGATTTACGTACATATTCATATGAATGCGGTTTGACTGTCTGTGCAATTATATTTTTCACACTCATGTTTGACCTGATATTCTATTGGATAATAGCATTTATCTGCATTGAGATAAATGAAGGGGGAGGTAATGGAACCAACATGGAAAATGCAAGCAAACCATTTAAGGAGGGTAACTATTTAATATGGGATGGTTTCTAGCTGGTATGGGGGTACGGCCCCCACCCAGACCAGGCAAAACGTCAGAACGATACTAACAACAAGTCAACCACCCCTCCAAAGCCCCAACACAATGCAATACATTTCAGTGTACATGAACTAAATAACTGGCATTCCTCTGTTATATCATGGCTATATGACACCACTGCTACCCTGCCCACAACGATAACCAATCCTCCTAGATAAAATGACTACGCCACCGAGAGAATGAAAGAAAATATTGAAATGGCTGACAAATTTATTACTCTGTATGAGGAGTGGGAGAAGGGGGGGGGCTGGGGAAAGGGAATCCCTATTACATGCAGCCAGGAACGCAAAAACATTTCTTAAAAGCAGTAGAAGGAGGAGGGAGGTGGGTTGGAAGAGATATGACGAATACTATGGCCTGGGACTAGATACAATAGAAGATCCCAGGCACCCATACCAGTCGAATAAATGGTATGCAGACATGAGCTCCACAGCTAAACGAACGACTAATGAAAGTGTGCTCACTGATCCCCCATGCCTCAGGCACACCTAAAGTTTTAATGCCACAAGAATTGCCTCTCGCAGATGCCCAATGTCTCCTCCATCTCACCCTGTGCAGAATTAAGAACACCCTCCAGGCACACACAGTATCTTTTGAAATGCTGCAGAACGAGAAAACGTGCTACTCGAGAGCCAAAGGAGTGGTGTGTTTAAAAGAACCGTTCTTCGTAATAAAAGGAACACTATTTTCGGAAAACAAATGGAAAGACGATGTGGTAACGTGCAAGGCTGAAGCAGTGCGAGGGCTACCGACCAAAAAACTACAATGGATTGCGAAAACATGTACCACAGTCTGGTCAGAACATATAGCAAAATTGACCTGGGTGAAAGCTATAGAAAAAGCATTGAAACTACAGAAAGAAATCTCAAATGAGCTTTGCTTCTTCGGAGAAGGGAACATTTACATGGGAAGAAACACGAACTGCAGTAAAAGCCTGATGATCCCAGATATGAAGAAAGGAACAGCAGCCTTAATGGAGACTTGCTGGGTCTGTGGCAAACGGGCGTACCTGCACCTCCCACCATCATGGAGGGGCACGTGTTCCCTGGCGACACTGCACTCAGCTCTAATGGTAATACCGGAAAGCCACATCAGAGAAGGGGGCAGGACGATGACCCAAGCAGCAGCCAACACCCCACCCACTGAAGAGCCGCCACTGTACGCCCTGTCAGAAGGGAACGCAGAAGGAATCGTATCCAGAAAACGGAGGCCATCAAACTAGATATCAAGGGCCTCCTCAGAACTCTTGGCACAGATCCCAGACAGGTACAGGCTATTCAGCTCAGCCGAAACCTTCTTTGCCTCCCTCATCCCAAGCATTGAGGCATGGACAAACGCAAAGTGGCTGCAAATTACGTGGTGGGAGCTGATCCAACTGGCTAATGACACTGAAGAAGGGTTCAACGTGATCAAGGTGGAGCTAAGGGCTCTGAGACTAATGACAATGCAAAACAGGTATGTCTTAGACCTGTTGACGGCGATGGATGGAGGTGTTTGCCGAAAAATTGGAAGTGCCTGTTGCACTTTCGTACCTTCTGAAGATGCTGATAATGGGACTCTATCGCACGTCATCAACGCAGTGCACAACCTAGGGGAACGCATGAAGAAAGAAGGTGGTGCAGAATCAAGCACATGGTTCCACAACATTTTTTCATGGGTACCATCCTGGATGGGGCTTAAAGTGAAACTACTAATGCCTCTCATCGTGTTTTTGCTTGTGATTTTTTGTGTGTGCCAGCTGGGTCTTCGATGCTGCACAAACGCAATCCCAAATGGAGCGATGATGATGGTGACAATGGCCAACGCCAGAGGAGGGGCACAAATGCAACAGGAAGCACTTGTACAAACTGGTGAGAATTCAGAGCCCAAATATAGAATGGTACCTAAATATTTTGACGGGGATATAGTGTTATATCAAACCACAATAAAAGAGCCCCTGGAACTAGAATGGCACACGGAGGTATGGGTGGACCTGGAAGGAGAAGGGGGGTGTATATATATGACCTGCACACCAGATGAGTATGTTGAAGGGGGGAAAGCCTCTGGGGGTTTGCAGGGATTGGATGCCAATAAAAGGAACACCGGCCTGGGAGGAGGCAGTGTTAGCTGAGAAGGAGCGCGAGCGGTTGGGGGAGCTAAGGTATTCGTTACTTAAGTAATGAAAGGGGGGAAATGTAGGGGAGGATAGGTCAATAGGATACCCCTCCCCACTACATCTCCTACCCTGGTAAAGACTCATGACTCGTCGGCAGCCAACCGGCCCCCGGGCCCAGGCGGCAGGGCAGCTGCAGACCGACACGTGATGCTGTACCACCATGGTACATAGACGCCATCTTGTACTAAGCCAAATCCATTTTGTTAGAAACGTTTAGACATAACCCAGGCAGAGCCAACGTGCACACTGAAAGCTGCAGCTTGACCCTCACTCGACTGCGCTCACAGAGGCCCACACTTCCCCCACCCCCCGCCGCATGGCAGATCCGCTGAGGACTCGTTCTCACAAGCCACCAGACACGAACAAACAACACAATAAAACACTGTAGCTGTTAACCTTCCGCAGTACATCATTGCCCCAGCCATGAACGGGAACATTAGGAAGTAGCTGAAACCAGCCCAAAACCCGCATGCCCTGACCCCGTACCAAGCCCCCCGCGTTAGACTGTGTGGTGCCCTACACCCCTGTCTACCCCAAGAACTCTTGTAATGTGTAGAAATCATTTATGTAATATATGTCGTGTTGACTAACGTTCACTGCTAACGTGAAGAAGAATGGGTAAAGAGTAATATGCAACTGATATTGTTTATAATGTGAAGATGTACGAAGACTGCCCAACTGATGACAATATGCAATAACATGTGTTGTGCTCTTTACACATACACATGCCTAACACTACCTCAAGTTCGTATGTCAACTATAGGTGTGAATTGTTGTGCTAAAAGGTATGGCTCCTAGTTAGTATCCCTTCAAATGCAAAAACATACAAGTCATCTCAGAGACCCCATGTGTTGTTATTCGCCCCTCACCCAAGGGACCGTACACCGCCTTGTGCAGGATGCCGCACACAGAGCTGCAAGGCCATCTACCCCTCCTCCCTCCCAGGCCCTCCAGAGATAGCTGGTGTTCGAACAGCACAGCCTCGCCTCCCCTCCCAACCCTGCTGGACCCATTTCAAGCATCCGCCTCCCCATGTCAGAGGCCGCCACAGCCTGACTCCATGACTTACGAGCTAGCTGGTCCTAAATCCCACCGTCTCTCAGGCAGCAGTTACATGCTCCCCACGGGCCAGTGGTATCTCTGCCGACCCCAAGTTAATGGCCCTTAAAAGGGGGGCGCCCACCCTTGCACTAACAGATCGTAATGCCATCCCTCACCGAATCCAACAAGACAGGATGATCGAGTAACCCCTCCCATGCCCCAGACCATGCACATGGAACTAGCCTGTTTGTACCTAAGGTATCTTTATAACTGATGTATTGGGACACTTCCTATTGCATATCAATGTTCCTGCCTGCCTATTGACCTAAGGTCAGTGCTACAAGAGTTATAAGCCAACGGAAGCGTGAAGTGTAACGAATGGGTGTGAATGTGTGGCCACAAGAGCAAATGTCAGTTTAGTTACCAATCATCACTACAAGGCATGTCCGGCCCGGCACTCCACCCCGATGAGCCCAGCTGACCTCCCAACCCCACGTGGCGCTGCACCGACGTCCACCAATCCTGAAGGAGCAACTATCTACAGTGTATACCCCCTAGACATCACCACCCAATCCCCACGTTTATGTGCCCCCTACAGCTTGTGTCACCCATGACGTGTTCTGTAAATAAGTAGGCCTGTCTTTGCTATTGTCAGACAGAGCGCTCTCGGAGTTTGCAGAGTCCTTTGCATGCCCTATATTGATTTATATAAAGCCCTTTTGATCTCACCCGCACTTGGTCCTGGTCTCATTCCCCTCCTGGGGTGTGTCCTTTATTGCCTCTCACTAAGGGGGGGTGCGTTCTTGGGGACGCTTACATTCAATGTCTTACCCGGTTGTTGATCTCACTGGGAACAGAAGCTAAATATCTTCACAACAAGCGTTGGGAGTCATATTGGGTGCTGCATGGTTGGTTGCTGGTACAGTTGCTGTGGGGGAATATATGTACCCATTATTCCATTTTAATCACAGTGCCTGAAAGGCTCAATAATAAGAGCTATATTATTCCATCTCAGTCTACTATACTCTACGAGTCTCCCTGTGGGTTGGGGCCATTACTGCGGGTACTACCGTGTTGTAATTCAAGATGCTGCCATTGTTTAATGCGCATGAATGTGCATGAAAGACGCTTATAATCTATGTAACAAAAAGCCCACTATGCCAGGCTCCCTAATGTTTACTTGAATACTCGTGTGGCCACGTGTGGTGCTGTCATTCAGTTTCAACTTGGTTTCTCAAACTCTTCATATTTTGGTCTTCCTCTCGTGCTGCTAAGCAACTGAAACTTCTTCAAAACACTGTTGCCCACCCTGTGGTTGGACCACTCTGTTCATATTACCAAATCTTTCATCAACCTTCACTGGCTCTCAATTGTTCCGCGGAGACAGTGTAAGATCTTTGCATTTTTCACCACTGTATTTCTCGAACCTCTCCATGTTTACTTACAAAAATAATTACTTCCAAATTTCCCATTAGAATGCTATGTTCTCCTCAACTCAAACTGTTGACTGTTCCCAAACATAAATATGCTCTCAAAAATGCAGTTGCTCCTTTTCTGGATGGGCTACAGTGTTCTGAAACTCTAGCCAACATGAACTCCGTCTTTGTGAATCTCACTCTTCTTTTCATCAGAAACTGAAAACCGGGCTGATCACTCAGTCATTGGGTTGCTAAATTTTCTGAGGCTTTTTTCTGTGCCTCAGCCAATACTGCTCTACTGCCTGGAAACTGCATGTGAGGTAATTGTGCACGTTATAATTGTAGATACATGGAAATTGAAATGGAACGTGTCAGGGTACCGTGGGGGGGCATGTGGCTAGAGAACATTTTACATCAGCCACAGCAGCTGTTGTGCGTTAAGGAAATTCCCACGTTATGTGTGGTAAATGTAAGGCATAAAATGCTCACATTTAAAAGCACCTTCTGCCACAAATCACTCTGGTGTGCAAGACAAAGTTGTACACGTTCAGCTAATCTGGCTGGAGGAGGTTCAGTTCACTGTCACCCATATCCATGGTTCCTTCCCACCCGGATGGTGGCAATGACCTCTTGGAAGGCCTTCCGGTGATTACCTCGGCACTTCTGAGATGGGTTCTGCATGCTGCAGCACTACTCATCAAAGGAGTCCTCAAATTAAGACACATCAGCCTGACTCTCGTGGAACTGCAAGGGCTTCCGCTGCAAGCCGGTCCCACCTTAAAATCCTACTGCATCATCCACAAGGCTGTCACCCTGAAGTCCCCAATCTACCTCACTGAGAAACTCAGCTCGCTGGAGGCCTACGATCCACCAGAAGCAAGGACATGTGCAGACATGGGATTTGGGTTGTTTGACCAAAAGTCAATATATTTGTGGCGGAATTGACTGTTGTCGATTTCACCATGAATGTACTTGACGTTCAGTCAACCAACCCAAATCCCTGTCCCACCAGCAGCCCTATACCAATCCCCCACCCCTTGCTTAACTTTTTTGCCAGCCGCTGGCACATCTGCCATACCTCTGCAGTGTCAGTTCCATCCCTCCAATGCTAGTCAGAGCTGACACGGCAGGGTCCCTTTTTCTTTTTTTCCCTTTTTTTTAGAGTCCCTGCTTCCAATGTCCTGGAAGCGGGTGGACACCCCTGCACCCCCCAAAACCCATAATACCGAACATGGGGAGCGGGGGACACCCCTACAACCCCCGATCCTAATGTTCGGTATAATGGGTTTCGGTTTTGTAGTGGCCGAATTGGGCCAATTTTTCCATACGGACATATTTTTTTGGTCAACTTGGGAGTTTCCACAAACATGAACTTTGTTGGTGCAGGAAGGCATAACTGAATTAGTCAAGTGCTTTTTGTATTTATAGGCGTGGTAATTGCACTATTCAAGAACGGACATGGGAGTCTTTGAGATGTTAATTATTTGATATTTGGAATAAGTTGGTACAGATTTACAATAATATTTTGTTTTAAATGACCTTATTTACTGTATCTCTCCACTTTTCCCCTTCCCCTTTTTACCTTTTCAGTACACCTATACTTTGGGTCTTTGATCAATAATATATAGGCATGATCAAAGATTGGTTATCAACTATGAGAAAGAAATGCTATCATTATTAGAGATCTTACTGCCGATAGATAGATATATAGCCTTGAAAAGGACCAAGAGTGGTCGAAAGATATGTTGGCTAAGGCAGCTAAAATACAAAGCTTAATTATTTTTTGTGAAGGTATAAGAGTCTATTTTTATGGATAAAAATATTTATGATGATTAGATATTAAAACATTTAATGTGGAGCTAGCACAGTTTGGTGTATTTTGCATCTTATATGCTTATCGATTTGATGCATGGGTATGGATGATGATTCATTACTGTCCTGGTTCAGTAAGTGATCCATCTGGCCAGCAGCACTTCAAAGAGTAGCCATAGAATCCATCTGCTGCTCCATGTCATTGTACAGTCTGATTGCGTGTTTAGTGCTGATGGTTCTTTTGTATCAGATCACAGAAGAAGCTTCTCATTGAACAATTGACCTTTGTTCAGAAGAACAAGCACTCCATTGTGGAAGACTATGACAAGTCACCTGGCCATAGCCAACACACCAACTGTGACAATGAGGACATGTCCATTTTCAGTCACACACTCAGAAGAGGAGCAGAAGAGGAGCAGGGTTGTTTAATTGTATTTGTGGTTGTGAAATAGTTAGCTGTAGTTTCTGAGTAATTGGTGGTTGCGATATTTTGAGACGCCTATAGCAATTGTGCTACTTCCATTGTGTTCTTCAGTCCTGTTGTTTTAGAACCACCAAAATATACAGAGGGCCACCTTCCAACATTAGAATCTTTCAGGTGATGGTCGCTGCTTGAGGACCACAAACATGAGCATTCTCTGGAATCTCACCACTGCACGAGAGCTGCAAATATGAGCATTTTGGTGAGCTCCCTGCTATGTGAGAGCTACAAACATAGTCATTCTAGGTTTTCCCAGCCGTATCAGAGTCACAAACATGCACATTTCTGGGCTTCTCTGTAGAGACGGAAAATGAGCATTTGTCAGTTTCGCTCTGCTGCATGAAAACCACAAAAAGAGAGTTTTGGGGTTATCCCCACTGATGGATACCTGCAAATATAGTAATTGTTCCTGCTGCACCAGAGCCTCGAACCTACTAATATTTAAATTCTTTAGCTGTGTGAGAGCTATACACATGATATTTTATCAGGTTCTACCCTCTGCAGAAGGGCTACAAATATGATAATATTTGGGGTTCCCCTTGTTTACACAAGAGCCAAAAACCATGGCATTAGACATGGCCTCCCTGCATTGCTACAGAGCTCCCCACAATATTATTTCTGTGGTTCTCCATGCCAACCAATATATGCAACCTCGATGTTCTTCAAGATGTTCCTGCTATGCAATAGCTGCAACTGTGAACATGTGTATGGTTCTTGATAATACAAAGGAGCTGATTCCTTCATATTATACCCGAATGCCTTTCTAGTTCCCCCCAAGCTTTGCACAGTTCAGTATTGGATGTTTGGGTGATGGGTATGCATATGAGCCCAACAGCATCTTCGAATACACTTTCCTCCAGCTCCCCAAGCTGATGACTTCATCACAACACAGGACAAGGGTGCCATCATGATAGGAGAGGTCATCACTGTGGATTTCTCTGTGTGGATGGCTGTGCTTCCACACAGAGAAAACCAGATAGTCCTGATTGATGTGACCTGTGCAGGTGTGGCCAATGCAGATGGCTGTGGTTGGAACTGCTTCTGAGACCCCTGTGCTTAATAAAAAGCTTGGGGCTAAGCAGCTTCTACATATGTGCTAGCAGATGCATCCTTCACACCACTGGGGTATCATGGAGGCAGGACTGGTGGATGCAATGTGCGTTTTATAGCATAAAGGTCACTTTTTGCCACTGCCCTATGTAGTTATGCACTCATGCCCAAAGGCTAACACACACCCTTCTAACCTATCTCACAAATTCCTGTTGCACAGCTTACAGATAAATGTGCACTCCACTGCCTGTGTCTACCTCTTGAGCAGAAGAAAGTACTACCACTGCTAGGAGGTGCACATAGCAGATATTGATGGGGCATTTCCCTGTGCTTTATCCCTTCCATTGGTGATCTTAGATCCCCTGCATGAATGGAGGAACCAGAAGTCCAGTAAGCCTCCTCATCATCCTCTGCCTCCCCACATTGTCCCTCCCCTTCCACCTGCCCTTCATCCTGTAGGATGACATCTGCATCAACGCCTTCCTCCTTTTGCCCTGGATCAACCTCCTCCTTGTGGTTTACCTCCTTTTGCACCCCTCCGCTTCCAGACCCTCATTTAGCATCTCTTGTTGCACTTACTGCTTTTCCACCCCCAGCCCTGCAAGTACCTCCCTGTGATCCATCTCCTGCCCCTCTAATACATTTCCTCTAATTGCTCTCCCTGCCCTGAATCCAATTTCTCATGTTCCTCATCCTCCTATGCTTCCCTTTCCTTCTCCTCCTCCTGTTCCTCATCCATCTCCTCTTGTTCCAAAGTTTGCTCCTCCATCTTATCTTCCCCTTATGGCCCCACATCTGTTTCATTGTCATCCTTTTGCTGCTGTTCCTCAAAATCAGTTTCCCACAACACCTTCACACTTGCTTCCATCACCTACTCCTGCCACAAAACCACCATCTCCTCAATAAGATGCCCACACACTGTGGGCTATCACCTTCCACATCAGCTGGAGTGCCACCAACGACTCCATGCTGCCATGTACCAGTAGAAATCTATATACTCCTTATGATACTGCTTTCCATTCCTTTGATGTTCTCCACATTTTCACCAAATACCGTCCTTGTCAAAGGAGTAATTATCTAAAAGACTATCACATCTACATCCTCAGACAAGATGTCAGCCACATCCTCAAAGGGCTGTGAACTTTCTTCCACCACATCTTTTCCAGAATTGAAATCCTCCTCGCCCTAAAATAAAATCCTCTCAAACAGATCCAGTATGACACTTTGTTCATCAATCTTTATGGAAAACCTCACAAAGATCACTGCAGGGAAGAGGTGTGCAGCAAACCTAACTTCAGAAGTGGGCTCAGGGAAAGGTCAACATGTGTTTTGACAAAGTGTTTCTTTTTTAGGTGAAGGATATAGAAAAGTGTTATAAAAATAAATACAATATTGTCCCAGTGGTTTTTCTAAGGTTTCTTTTTTGTTTTTATAAATATGGGGAGGGGAGGTAAAGGGTTTTAAAACATTCCCAAAGTGCGTGTGTCACCAGGCTTTTCATAAAGGCTGCCACAAAGGAAAGGTAAGGGAATCAGTTTTAAAAAATAAGAAATGGCTTCGGAAAGATTTTCACTAAAGATGTTTTTCTTTTTTGTTTTTTGAGAGAACTGAGGAAGGGTAAGGAAAATGGTTTTAAATAAGTCACAGAAGATGTCACATAAGGTTTCAGAAAAATTTTCTGAGGGGTGTAAAATGTAAGGGACTTCACAAAACTCACACAAAAAGTCTCAGCCAGCGAATCAAATGTCTTTAAAAATAAAAATAAAAATGATCTTAAAGACAAAAGCACAAGTTGCCTGGTAATTGTTAGTGTGGACTATCCTGGTTCATCCATCTAACAGTCAAGCTGCACCCACAGAGAAACAAGGAGCAAGCAAGATGGGCATTTTATAAGGTCATAAGGTTATAAGGTTCAATGCTGAACCTCTCACTGATTTGACTACCAAGTGCCTGTGAGAGGTTCAGAATTGTCCTGTCAAAAGCTGGTCTACCAGCTGAATTGACACTTGAGTTTGACCACGATTTTGGACCACTGGAGAATGTCACAAGAACTACTGCATTCAGTTTGAATCAGGAGTTTGGCGAGGGGGAGGTTCGCCCAGCATTCTTCACAGGTATGCCTTTATACCTGCAATGACTTTCTGTACGTGCCCACTCGCAAAACCCTTAGAAGTGGCTGAATAGTGCTGTGAAGTACCCCTCAACAAACCTTAATTTAATAAATACCCCTAAAGAGCAAGCGATTTTAAACACACATTTTTTAAAATGTGAGTCTCATTGAGTATTGTATATATTTTCTCGCAGTTGATGTAAAGCTTTTCAGCATTCTGAAGTTGAACCGTCTGGTCAATGCATCTTTTAACATTGGCCAATTGTCAACGCATCAAAGAGGGCACGGTTCTGCTCTCCAGCACTAAATGAATGTATTAATCATATTTTCTCTATCGATTTTCACTCATTCCTACACATTTTGCAAGAAGGTAGGCTGACTCCATCAGTATTCAAAGTAAGCACATACCATCCATTACCTTTTTAAGTGAAATTTCCTAAAATCAATTGTTGGGATTTTAATCTCCTTGAGTAATCAATGGAATCGATTATGAGCAGCCTGTCTGTATCTTAGAATCGAACGATTGAGGGTAATCTTTTTAAGACTTTGTTTGCTACCTTCCAAACGCTGTGTCACATTTCCTGACTGAGAAAAATGGCTACAGAAATACTACTTTAGGGAAAGTCTTCTCCTCTTGCTGCATTTGTGCCTATCAAATTCGGTGGAAAGGGGTACAGACCCGCAAACACGCAATTATGGATAAGTTAATATCAACAAATGTTCAGAATGAGAACATTTTCTCCTTTCACATGGTCGTAGGTAGCCAACCAGTAATGATGCAGTGGTAAATAAGACGTCATGCACATTTATTTATTTATTATGCATTTGATAACTGTTCTAACCAGGTGAAAGACCAGGCACAGGTGCATTTGTAAACCACACAGGGGTGGCCATGTTCGTTATCATACTAACTAGATCGAGGGGAGTGTCTACATGTGCACCTTTGTGCAAAATGACCTCCAAGTGCAATTTTCCACCTTTCCACAACGTGCTGGAAAAGTGAGGAGTAAAGCTTTGGCGAAATTGCCTTCACGCTTTATTTTTCCACCATGTTAGTGCCAAATTGCAAATGCCGCCTGCAAAATACACTTTCAGATAGCATTGACAAAGGATTCCTATGGAATTTGCCTGCTTTTACCAGTTCATAATTTCAGGCAGATTCCACAGGAATCCATTGCATTAATGCCAGCATGAAAATCAATGCTGTTGTTAATCCACAACCCTTTGTAACGCAGAGTGGTAAATGGAGGCTGACAGGTTATGTCTGACCCGCTCCCCTGCTTTGGCTTACAAATGCAGGAACATAAATCAGATCGGAAAAAGTGGTGGAAACAGCCTTTATGGGGTGTACATGTAAAATAAGCTAATTCAGGTGTCATGCCTTTGAATGACAGTGATGGTAAAGGCATTCCCTACATGCAGGTTGATGGAGGCCTTGAGCTATGACATCAGCATCCCCCCCAGTGCGCCAGCCAGCCTTGTTCTTATAAAAGGTTTGGATTTACGGGTCATTCCTGTTTAAACACATTGAGGTCCGGGCGGTGCAGTACGTGTGCGTAAAGACTCACCCTCCCTCAACACACAGATCCTTTCGTGTATAAAGGTATCTGTATGTTAGAGTGGTATGTTACACAACGTGATGTGCACTATGCATACAGCATCTTGCTCACAGGCCAGTTTACGAATCAGACCCACAAAGATTACAATCCCTTTTCTGTGAATTGTCCCACCTTCCAACCTACCTATTTGGGGATAGGTAGATAACTGCACAGGAGAATTCGTCGAATTCAATTTCAACTTATATATAGGTATATGCAGGGATGGTGGCTAAGGGTAGTAATTACAGTGGCAGTGGGAGGGAAGAGGTGTAGGCGGTGTCCCCCGCATATATTTGTGGCAAAATGGTTAACAAATTTTATTTCATTATTTCTCTTCGACCAAATCACATAGCACCACATATTTGCCTCAGAATTGCAGGCTTATTTTAATGGTGGTGGAACATGGCACAGATTGGTAAAACACACTGAGGCAAGTTTTCAATGTGTATTCCCTGATCCATGCCATTTTGTCAGGTTTTTCCTTATCTCGCAGGGAACAATCAGGGAACAATGCTCTGGCCCTTTCTCCACTCCATGAAGGAACGAGACAGCGTCTCCACCCCCATATAATCTTCATGTATATGGATTCAATTCCTTTGGATTTCGGCCTGCTTTTAACAATGGAAAAAAAGCAGGCAACATCCATAGGCTTTCATTGCAATGAAAGCTGCCATCTTCGAACATGGTGGCCACCATTACTAATAATGTCCTATGCTGGGGTGCTAAATGGCATGGGAACCCGGGAACTGCCAGAATTCCTATGCTTATGGCTGTTACTGCCTCAGCCATGAAATGAAGGCAATCCAGCTGAGCAGACCATGGTGGTGAACATAGTTGTCAAAGCAATTCACTCTGCCCGATTTAGGTGCTCTTTGAAAATGATTATGAATTTCGACAGGGACCATCATGAACAACTCTTTCCTTGGAATTTGTCTTCATGGTAGTGTCTGTCTTCTTAGCCCAGCCAATGACTACTAGCAATTATCAATCACAATTTGTGTTTAAAACTAGTGAAAGGCAAAATGTGTTAGAACTCCACACTATTCCTTAATGATTATACATATGTGTGTCAAATATATTTCTATATATCCATACCTTTGGAGATCATTTTTTGTACAGAGCTTAGCTCCTAACTGTTTGGGCTTGTTTGTGGATTTTATAATTCTGTCTCTGTTATTATCTAACCAATCTAACCATCTAGATTCCCGGGATTGTGAATTCCATCCTTCTATTGTGTGGACTTTTAGGGGCCGATTCATGGAACAAACGTGCGCCGAAAATCTACGCGCAAGCAGGCGCAAGCAGGCGCAAGCAGGCGCAAGCGGAAAAAAAGAGGCGATTCATGGAAGTCCCTGCGCGTGTCTTCCTCGGGATGTGCGCCAAACCCGTGCATGGCGCACACGTCATTGCAACATCCCGAAAGACGTGCGCGACGCGCACAGTGAAAGCGCACAACCTCTGCGCATACACTAGAAAGTGGGCGGAACACGGGGCGTAACGCGCGGAATGGGGAACAACTCGCGAAAACAAGGGCGTAACTGGGGATGTACTGCAGGGAAGCAGACGGAACGCCCACACGCACCCGAACCACATGGAATCGAATAGGGCAAAGCCACGCACAGCGAAAGACAGCGAAAGACACGCACAAGCCCAAACACGTCCGCCACACAAAGGCAGGCGGTAGCCTCCCTGCGCATTACAAAAGTGGCAAAATACAGCAATAGTGCCTGTGCGAGCGGGGCACGTGTATTTTGGGGTTGCGCGGGAAGTTACACACGCGATCGGGCCTGGGGGAGCGGGCTACGTCTATTTGAGGGGTTCGCGTGAAGTTTCTCACGCGATCGGGCCTGGGGGAGCGGGCTATGTGTATTTCAGGGGTTCGCGTGAAGTTTCTCACGCGATCGGGCCTGGGGGAGCGGGCTACGTGTATTTCAGGGGTTTGCGTGAAGTTTCTCACGCGATCGGGCCTGGGGGAGCGGGCTACATGTATTTCAGGGGTTCGCGTGAACTTTTTCACGCGATCGGGCCTGGGGGAGCGGGCTATGTGTATTTCAGGGGTTCGCGTGAAGTTTCTCACGCGATCGGGCCTGGGGGAGCGGGCTACGTGTATTTCAGGGGTTCGCGTGAAGTTTCTCACGCGATCGGGCCTGGGGGAGCGGGCTACATGTATTTCAGGGGTTCGCGTGAACTTTTTCACGCGATCGGGCCTGGGGGAGCGGGGTACCACTCACCATCTGCCTTGCGTGTAGAAGAACGCGTAGCCAACACCCGCTGTGAAGTAATAGCGTGTGAACCCCAACGGATGGAAAACAAACGCACCGCACGAAAAGCACGTACAGAACATAAAGGCACGCGGGATCTCCAAGCCCTGCCAGGGCAACGCCCGTGCGCAAAACGTCACAGACGCGCTTACGCTGTAAGGGCCTTTGGTCCAATGAAATCGCGTACGCGTGCTGACGCGCTTACGCGCTAAGGGCCTTTCCTCGATTTTCACGCTGTCGTGCAGGATTTTCACGTGCCAAATCACTCCGTATCAAGCTGGCCACGCGAAAACACACGGAGGACCACGCTCCTGCCCAGAAGGCCGAATCACTGCCCCCCAGTGCCCCGAGCAGCCTCCCACGTGCCATCTGCTGCTGCCTGCCTGCCTGCCTGCCTGCTGCCACCGTGCCCTGCCATTTGGTGCCTGCACATCAGCCATCTGCAGGGGTCCAGTTGCTGTGTCCACCCCTGCTGGTACAGAAGACTCCCGACTCGAATAACATCGCTCCACAGCCCAGCCCCAGGACCCAGTTGCCCACCCACTCCTGCCCCTGGGGTTGCCATGTCGGGCACATCCACATCTGACCCCAGTGGCAACCCCCGGCCAGAGGGGCAGAGGGGCACCAGCTTCACTGCCACCGAAGTTGGTGTCCTGGTGGAGCAAGTCCTGGGGCAGTATGATGCCCTCTTCGGATCGTCCCGCGCCAACAGGGAAGGACGGGATAGGATCTGGGCCGACTGTGTGGTTGCCATCAACGCGGAGTGGGTGGCAACCCGCACCATCCAGAAGGTCAAGAAGCACTGGGAGGACTTGAGGTCCAGGACCCTCATGAAGGCCCGGCGCCTCGTGGAGGGGGGCCGGGGCCGCATGAGTCCCATCCAGTTGAGGGTCCTGGAACGCGCACACCCAGCGCTCCACGCCCAGGTCCTTGAGAGGGAGACCCGTCTGGAGTTGAGCGGTAAGTGGCCAAGCATTGCTGTGTGAGACAGGGCATGTTGCAGTGTGCTGGTTGTCTGATACTTGCCTGCATGTGTGACATAGGCCATGTACGCATGTATGTGTGCAGGGACATCATGGGAATGCATGTGCGACCTGTAATGTGTGAACCGCACGGTTGTTGCATGTGTTTGAATGCGACATGGGGAGCCCTGTGCAGATTGCACACATGAGAGCATGGCAGTCTCTGTTCCTGGACATGGGTGGGGGCAAGGGATGGGTGCTGATGCCAGATACATATGTGGTATCCATGTCTGTGTGCCTGACCTGCGTGTCTGTGACTTGTGAGTGCCATGGATGCATGACACATGTCTGTGACAATGTACAGATTCACTGATGCAGCCTAGTCATCCTTGTATGCACTGTGATTGGGGTGTACGGGGCCAGATGGATGTGACTGAGGTGAAGTGTGTGCATGTGATAGGCATGACCCATGATGCATGTGAGTCCCATTACATTGTATGATTCGAGAGTCCATTGGGCATGCATTGAAATGTCCATGGCACGCACCATGACTGTCACTGTGTGTTTTTTGCCTCGACTGACACATGTGTTGTGGTGTGACATGATGGAAGTGTACTTTGACAGTGGCACTCATCTGCTATTGCTTCCTGTCTAGGGGACCATTGTACAGTACCCTGATGCTTGTGTTCTATGTCTCCCTCTACGCAGCGGCTAGTGAAGGAGAGGGCGGAGACGGCGCTGTGGAGCAAGGCGGCGGGGATGCCCCCACGGCTGCAGCGGAAGGGGTGGGTGAGCCCCCACAGGGGCCTGCTACGGCGGTAGACGGCGAGGAGCGATCCAGGTTGGTGGTTTCCACAGAGGAGGAGGAGGCCGCCACTGAGGCGCACATGGGGCCTGGTGGGGGCATCCCTGCTGGTGCAAGTGGTGCAGTCCAGGGACAGGGGCAGGAGACAGCACAGGTCACCGTGGAGGGGCCTGTGCATGTCGCTGTCCCTGAACCTGTGGGTGCACCACCTTGCACCAGCAGGGATGCCCCGTCCCAGGCCCGTCCGCAGGTAGAGGGGATGTCCATGTCATCTGACTCCCCTCCACCTGCGGACGAGGGGACCCCTGGCCGTGTGGAGAAGGTCCTGATTGGGGTCTCGATGCGCACGGCTGTGATTCGTGATGCCGTGCGTGCTTTCCAGGAAGAGCACGCACGTCATCACGAAGAGCACCGTGCCGACATGGCCCAATTGGGATCGGCCATGTTCGGGGGTTTCCTGCATGTGTCGGCCAATCTGGCGGCCCTCTCCTCCTCTGTGGAGACTATACGCCAGTCGTTCTCCTTGCCGTCTTCCGGCCCAGATGCCACCAGGGCCCCCTGTGGACCTGCCCTGACCAATGCAGCCAGCTCGGTGGGGATCCCATCCCTGCCACAGTCGGGAGTCAGAGGTCCAGCAGGGGTGGACAACACAGCAACTGGACCCCAGCAGATGGAGGATGTGACGGCATCATCGGGCAGGGCACGTGCACGACGGCGTCGGTGGTTTCCATCATCCTGGATGCCGTCGTGCTGGGAGAGGCAGTGGCGTCGGAGGCGGCAGCAGGCTCGACATGGGAGGCATCATGGCTCGGGGCCATCAAGATCAGAGGGGCAGGCATCGGCCGGAGGGCAGGAGAACCCTGGGATGGTAGTGTCTTCCATGTGGGAGCAGTTGGTCCAGCGGATAGGTGCGGAGCGGCAGCGGGCGGAAGAGGAGCGGCTCACCATGGTCAGGGCGGAGTTCTCCATGCGTCGGGCGTTGAGGCGGGCTGAGTGCCTCGAGGAAGCTCGCAGGGAGTTTGAGGTGAACATGGGGTTATCGCTGCGAGACCTCGGGGCCAGGACAGAGTCCCGCCTCCAGGACATCGACATGGAGTTCGATGATGCCCTGGCCGGCAACATCACAGAGTGAGCCGCAGGACTTGCCCGCTGCCATTGTATATAGTTATATAGTTAGTGGTAGGTTTCCTTTGAATTATTTATTTTTTTATTTGGTTGCGATTGGACAATGCGCCACTTTTTTGTATATAGTTCAGTTTTTAGTTAGTTGACATAGTTAGGTTTCATTTGGTTGGGCTCATGGACCCGGGATTGTCTTGTATATAGTTCTTCAATGGATTTTTGGATTTTTTGGATTTTTTTCATGGACATTCAACTTCTTTTTGTTGTTTTGCTTTGTGGTTTTTCTTATTTCATTTCCATTCTTGTTGATTTTCAATACATTTTTATTTTCATCCTTCAATGTGTCGTATCATCTCATTACTTTCATGCATGTCATGTTGGGTGTTTTAACATTCACTTGCAGCCATTGTGTGTGACAGACATGTGTTCATTTGCATTATTTACATTGGGTGTGTAACATGTAATTGCCTTTGATATGTGGGTGGATGTGATAGTTGGTTGGGCCTTTTGGCAGGGGAGGATGGCCATTACGGACATGATTGGGGATTGTTGGGACCCAGGTGCAGGGGGGCATGGATGGGACATGGGTGGGGGCCTGCTGGCAGGTGCCCCACAGTGCTGGGGGGTGGGGGTGGTGGGGGCATGGATGGGACATGAGCGAGGGCCTGGTGGAGGGTGCCCCGCAATGCTGGGGGGTGGGGGTGGTGGGGGACATGAGTTGGACATGGGTGGGGGCCTGCTGGCAGGTGCCCCACACTGCTGGGGGGTGGGGGTGGTGGGGGACATGAGTTGGACATGGGTGGGGGCCTGCTGGCAGGTGCCCCACAGTGCTGGGGGGTGGGGGTGGTGGGGGACATGAGTTGGACATGGGTGGGGGCCTGCTGGCAGGTGCCCCACAGTGCTGGGGGGTGGGGGTGGTGGGAGACATGAGTTGGACATGGGTGGGGGCCTGCTGGCAGGTGCCCCACAGTGCTGGGGGGTGGGGGTGGTGGGAGACATGGGTGGGGGCCTGGTGGAGGCTGCCCCTGGTGACTGGGGGGGTGGGGGTGCTGGGAGACATGGGTGGGGGCCTGGTGGAGGCTGCCCCTGGTGACTGGGGGGGTGGGGGTGCTGGGAGACATGGGTGGGGGCCTGGTGGAGGCTGCCCCTGGTGACTGGGGGGGTGGGGGTGCTGGGAGACATGGGTGGGGGCCTGCTGGCAGGTGCCCCACAGTGCTGGGGGGTGGGGGTGGTGGGAGACATGAGTTGGACATGGGTGGGGGCCTGCTGGCAGGTGCCCCACAGTGCTGGGGGGTGGGGGTGGTGGGGGACATGTGTTGGACATGGGTGGGGGCCTGCTGGCAGGTGCCCCACAGTGCTGGGGGGTGGGGGTGGTGGGGGACATGAGTTGGACATGGGTGGGGGCCTGCTGGCAGGTGCCCCGCAATGCTGGGGGTGGGGGTGCAAGGGGACATGAGTTGGTGATCATTGGTGCAAGGAGACATGTGCCTTTGCTGGGGGGCATGCCCATGTTGGGTGGGCTGCCTGCGGGACATGACCAGGGATGCAGGGTAGTCCCCTGTGGTGTGGGCTGCCTGCAGGGGCCGTGGAGGGTGTACAGGGAACACCTGGGAGGACCCACACTGGCAAATCACATGTAGGACTCCCCGGCACCCCTGAAATACACGTACCCTGCTGAAATCGCATGTAAAACTTCGTGCGCACCCCTGTAATACCCGCACGCAGCCCAATCGCTTGTGAAACTTTGCGCGCACCCCTAATACCCGCACGCAGCCCAATCACGTGTGGAACTTCCCGCGCACCCCTGAAATACACACGCCCAGGCCAATCGCGTGTGGAACTTCCCACGCACCCCTGAAATACACGCGCCCAGGACAATCGCGTGTGGAACTTCCCACGCAACTCTGAAATACACGCGGCTAGGACAATCGTGTGTGGAACTTCCCGTGCACCCCTGAAATACACGCGGCCAGGACAATCGCGTGTGGAACTTCCCGCGCACCCCTGAAATACACGCGCCCAGGACAATCGCGTGTGGAACTTCCCGCGCACCCCTGAAATACACGCGCCCAGGACAATCGCGTGTGGAACTTCCCACGCAACCCTGAAATACACGCGGCCAGGACAATCGCGTGTGGAACTTCCCGCGCACCCCTGAAATACACGCGGCCAGGACAATCGCGTGTGGAACTTCCCGCGCACCCCTGATATACACGCGCCCAGGACAATCGCGTGTGGAACTTCCCACGCAACCCTGAAATACACGCGCCCAGGACAATCGCGTGTGGATCTTCCCGCGCAACCCTGAAATACACGCGGCCAGGACAATCGCGTGTGGAACTTCCTGCGCACCCCTGAAATACACGCGCCCAGGACGATCGCGTGTGGAACTTCCCGCGCACCCCTGAAATACACGCGCCCAGGACAATCGCGTGTGGAACTTCCCACGCAACCCTGAAATACACGCGGCCAGGACAATCGTGTGTGGAACTTCCCACGCACCCCTGAAATACACGCGGCCAGGACAATCGCATGTGGAACTTCCCGCGCACCCCAAAAATACACGCGCCCAGGACAATCGCGTGTGGAACTTCCCGCGCACCCCTGAAATACACGCGCCCAGGACAATCGCGTGTGGAACTTCCCACGCAACCCTGAAATACACGCGGCCAGGCCAATCGCGTGTGGAACTTCTCACGCACCCCTGAAATACACCTAGCACGCTCCCCCAGGCCCGATCGCGTGAGAAACTTCACGCGAGCCCCTGAAATACACGTAGCCCGCTCCCCCAGGCCCGATCGCGTGAAAAAGTTCACGCGAACCCCTGAAATACACGTAGCCCGCTCCCCCAGGCCCGATCGCATGAAAAAGTTCACGCGAACCCCTGAAATACACATAGCACGCTCCCCCAGGCCCGATCGCGTGAGAAAGTTCACGCGAACCCCTGAAATACACATAGCACGCTCCCCCAGGCCCGATCGCGTGAGAAACTTCACGCGAACCCCTGAAATACACGTAGCACGCTCCCCCAGGCCCGATCGCGTGAAAAAGTTCACGCGACCCCCTGGAATACACGTAGCTCGCTCCCCCAGGCCCGATCGCATGAAAAAGTTCACGTGAACCCCTGAAATACACGTAGCCCGCTTGCCGTGCTGGTACAGGGTTAGCGCAGCCCTTTGCGCTGGATTGGGGATTTTGATGGCTTTTCCCTGCGCGGAAGGCGTTCTTGGGGGCGTAACTGGCGCTGCTGCAAGGTCGCTGCGCCACTGTGCGCCACGGCTGGTTTTGGTGGCTGGAATCCATGAATACGCTGTGCGCGGAAATGGGTTTTGGCGCACGCGGCTGGCGCAGGGATTCGCACGCGCACACTGTGCGCCAGCCGCGTGCGCCACTTGTGCGCTTAATTCTATGAATTACCCCCTTAGTATTTTTAAGATTTGCTCCCTCCCAATGTTGTTATTTCTTTGGGGGGTGTCGTGTTTTGTCCTACAATTTTTCATTACGTTGCTTGACTTGCACTTTTACTGTTTTAATGGACCATCAGTTCAATTTTGCTGCCTAGTTATTCTTCTGTTCTCTTTTCTCTCTGTTTTATTCTATTATTGATTGCCCTCATTACACCCACATGGGTAACTTCGATCATTGTACCTATTTTTAGATAAGGTAGCCGTGATATACCAAAATGCGACAGACCAATAGCTCTGTCTGGCATATCTTTAAAGATATTGGGATCATTCTTGGCAACAATTGATAATTTGGACAGAGGTGAATAATATCTTGTCAGATCAACAGCAAGGTTTTCATGATTCCTTGGGAACCACAGATTAACGTCTGAACCTGGCTTTAATTGTGGGAAAGTACCATAATGTTAAAAACAGAATCTATTTACTTGCCATTTATGGACTTTCCTGCTGCTTTTGACAATGTTCATAAGTGTTTATTGTGGGGACGTCTGTCTAAAATTGGTATAAATTATGACATTTTGAGGATGCCAGTTCAACTACATAGGAACACTGAGGCCTTTGCCACATATGAAAGTAAGGGTAATAAAAATAAACTCCTTTGTGATATCTCTGTAAAGCAAGGGTGTGCACGTGCGCCACCCCTTTTGAATTTTTATTTTACAGGCCTTGAGGACAGTCTCTCACTACATGTTCCCTCTGACACATTTTTTAATTCTAAATAAATGTTCAACCTAAATCATTTGGCCAAGGTACTACAGGGAGTGGCCCCATTATATTGTAACGTTGTAGTTCCTGGTAAGCAGAGTATTCATATAAATGATGGTTCTGCTTCTAAATACCAGCCCAAGGAGGACTAGTCATTCTTATACAGTGCGTTACCTTTGCGGGCTAATCATCCCCTCAAGCCGGTTATTCCTCCAAAATCATTGTGCATTGAAATTTTGCTCTTGGAATACCAGGGGTTTTTCACATCTTCAGAGTACTGTACCTTGTGCATTAATTTTAGAGATTAGCATATTATTTTGTTCCAAGAACTACGACTAGATCTCAAGACGGCATCAAAGTTCGACCATTTGGAGGACTGATAATAGTGCTGAGTAATTGGCTTCCCTGTGATTTGCAAATTGTTCATAACAAAATCCCTGAACTGTTGGCATTAGCTCTAACAAGTGCTGAGTTGGATTGGTTAAATAAACTCCACATTTTTTACATTTAATCCCAATTCTTCGGACCGTGAACACTTCCTGCAGTTGCTTAATGATATTTTATGCAAGCAGTGTGGAAATAATAAAAATGGAAATATAATTGTAGCAGGAGATCTTAACTCTGTTTACACAGAAGGGCCAGACGTTTCTCCTAAATGTTCTACATGGTGCCTCCACTCCTGTTTCTGGTGGCACTTTCTAGATTTTAGAACAGTGGAATCCCGAAATGTCATGAGCGATATGCCCCCGAAACCTACTTGGAAAAGAAAATTGTAATCCTCTATTATAAATTATGTTTGTGTCGCTAATCCAATTTTAAAAAAAAGAAGTGCTTTTTAAGGTAATAGATGCTGCTAAAAGTGATCATAATAGTTTGGCCTGCACTATACATCTGCAGTTAAAGCGAGGCAGCAGAGTCAGGGTTATCTGAGGTTAGGATCAATTCAGCAAGGAACCATTTCACCTGGATCCTGAAAAATATGAATTCTTTTAATGACACAATTGGTAAAGGAGTAAGAGCTTCCTCCTCTGAATATATTAAATATCTCTTGTCTCCTTTGGAGTTTTCAAACACACTTTTCGTGATGAAAAAATGCATTATAAAAGCTTATTCTGGCATAATATTCATAAACATCTCCTGGACTTCTCAAACCCATTCTTTATGAAATATAGTGAATGGTGTCTCCTTGTCCCAACAGGTTTTGCAGCTTAACCCAATCACTGATTCCATTTCGTTGGCCTACTATACTAAATTATATTCCTTAAAAAGGGATCCGGCTCATTGTAATTTTCATGAGAATTTTGTTTTATTTCGGTGTTTTCCATGGACATCAGAGGATATCCTTATGAAAATTAGGGAGCGGAAGAATTCCTTGGCCACTGGCCAAATGGGCTGCCGAATGTTGTCCTTAAAACTAATCAAACTCTGTGGGCCAATATACTAAACACATCATTTACTTTGATTATATCCTGGAAGGCAATTCCCACCTCTTTGCAATCAGCATTTGTCGTCCCAGTTTTCAAAAAAGGGGACCAGATGGATCCCACAAGCTATCGACCTATTACCCTCCCTTTTGGACACCAGTTGTAAAAGGGTTTCCAACATATTACTCTACCAGATATTGGTTTTGGGCTACTTGTGCTGATATCTTCCAATCAGGGTTTTGAAGCTCGGCTTAATGGCCTTCTTTTAACTCTACTCAACGCCAGTCTTTGGAGACGCTCACACCATTGTATATGATATTTGTTGATTTGTAAAATGCCTTTGACCAACTTATTAGAGTCAAATTATGGGTACAACTCAATTCTTGGGGCATTCCCAATTCTGTTTTGGACATATACATACATTTGCATTCTAGCTCCTCCGTTAAGGTCTGGTAGGATAATCCTTGGATGATGACTGGATTAATACCTATTTCTGATGGGCTGTGTCAGGGGTGTGCATGTTGCCACCTGCACTGTTTAATTATTATGTTTCTGATTTATACTCCCATTGGTCTTTGGCTAATTCCTTTGCTCTGAAAATAGGGCCAATTCTGTTGATCTTTTTATCATATGCAGATGATCTTATATGTTTTGATAGAACTCCTATTGCCATTCAAAGACCTATCAATATTTTTTAGGGCTACTGCTATTCCAATGACTTCATTATAAACACGCAAAAAAACAAAATTTGGAAGATTTCCAGTGCTAGCAAACCGTCATCCTTTTATTGGAAAATGGGCAACTCCAGATCGGAAAAAGTCAACTAACTCACCTATCTCTGTTTTCAGATTAGCTCTAAACCTAATATAGGTGATATATATAAAGATTTGCGGTGGAAAGTGTTGTTTTTTTCAGCTCAAATGATTACGCTTGATTGTAAATAGGCATCATTTCCAGCCCTTCCAATAATACAATTTTATAAATCTAAGGTGACACCATCTTATTTTTATGATGCAGAATTTCTTCCTTTAAAACCATCTCTTTGGAACTGTTTAGAGAGGTCAATATGAGGGAAGGTTTGGGCCCTTCCCAATTTGACCCCTTGTGCAGTCATTTGATTTGAACTGTGACTTTTGGCCATTTTGTTCATGATTTAACATCTTTAAATAAAACAGAATTCTGGCATCAGATTTTGAATGCGTACCAGACTGCCTTGATTATCGCAGCAGTACATTTTATTGTGTTTCATTTTAAACTTTTATAACTATTGTATTTTATACTTTAGGTTTATTAATCATGTTTTTATTTCCTGGGAACATTGTCAGTTTTTTGATTTGGACATTGTACTATATTCATTTGTTGTAATTGTATTAAGTAATTTTTTAAGGTATGTGTGGCATGTTTATGCTTAAACTATGAAACACAGCAGTACATAAATAAAGAATTATACTACATAAATTGGATATTCCATGGACCACTGGTAGATATATTCCCTGTCTTTCCTATGCAGATGCCTTTGTTCATATATGGTGAACACTGGCTGTCGTACAAGCTCTCTTAAAGTTTTATAATCATTTTATGAACTCTTGGCAAATTATTGCCAATACAGAAAAGTCAACAGTTATGGTTTATAAGCATTGAACAAGGAAACAATGCTCCTTCTATTTTGGAAATTATAAATGAGAAGTAATCAATGATTTCTAACTATTTGGGAACAAGATTCTCATCTAACAATAGTTAGTCTCAGCACATAAAAACATTTGCTATGAAAAGGAATCAGGCTGGTGGGGGTGTCCTTCATTTCACTAAAATCTGTGGAGGTGGTGCAATCTGCCTTGCATTGATGTTTTCCGAAGCAAAATGTTGAGGTATGGCAAGATATGCCGTGGTGTCAGGGACATATCCTCCATTGTGATCCTTGATATAGTGGAGCATCAAATTCTGAGATCTTTGTTGGGGGCTTACCCCCTCCAAGGCAAATGAGCTCCTGTTCCTAGAAACACAGACTAACCCTTAATCAGATGATCTATCTCTAATGCAATCCTATTAATGGTGTTCAATTTGGCTGAATAAGAAAGCAACTTGGAAAAGTTAAATCCTGCATGATGTTTGAAATTACAAAAGTGTAAATTGTATGGCTTAATGTGGTTAAGAGTGTGTTTCTTTGTGCGGCACTCCAGAATATTTTCTTAAACCTCAATTAATAAACCCAGAGGTCAAAGGGACTTGGAAAGGGTCTTTCTTTCTGCAATTAACATATCTTTCTTTATGGCATCCTGTCAAACAAAAATATCTGTTAGGTCTTTTCTCCCACCTGCCTACTTAAAAATGATCATACAGATTATTTTAGTTATGTTTTCAATCCTTTGGCAAGATAATATATTACTCTCTTTTTTCATGAACAAGTTACTTTTGGCTGCAAATACAGCAAGATTATCTCAAAATGGGTCCACACCTTAGTCTTGTAAGAATCTTGAAGAGGAAAATACTATGCATGTTATGTTATTTTGCTTTTTTTAATGCAAAAAATACAGGATCAAAATACATGAAACCATTCCTCATATTGCACGAATTAAGTTAAGTTTTGGCGATCTGCGCTCTGCCTCCTTAAGGTTAGATAAACAGTCTTTTGGTATGAAATAAATTCAATATCATCAAATAGGTCATTAATATGTGATTTTATTCTCATAGGGTAAGCCTAACATGTTGTGGGGATGACAAACTCTGGATCAGTTGTGCGCTGGGTTAGAGTTTGTTTGCGTGTGAGCGTCCTCCGTGCACACGTATTCCCGAGAACGCTTGCACGCAACAAACTCGCCGGACCCGGCCAACGATCAGCTAACCAGCACCCCTGGTGCCCTTATCTGGGAGGACCAGTTTACAGTAATTGAAGTCCACCCTTCAACTTAATTTGGCCTTGAAAAAGACTTAGGTTGAAACGCGCGTCGGCTGTGTAGCGAGTTACCATGTCAAAAACATGTCATTCATTTGTACAATGATGTTTTCTTTGGTACTAACTAACCAAAAATAAACAAATTAATTACTATGACCTTACTGGACCATATAATTGATCTAATTGCTCAACAAGCGACCCTTGGGCCACCATACCCTACCAGCGCCCAACTGATCCAGAGTTTGTCATCCCCACAACTCTTACATTTTAATAGGAACCCCGGAGCTTGTTCCTCAACAAACCAGGATCCAGGCTGCTGGTCAGATTCGGCTACAAGATAAGAGGAGGTGCGCAGGAGAAAGGGAGTCCCGCCACGATCAACTCCACCTCTCCTACAACTAAGCCTAACATGTCCCAACAACCCTGATGCACACAAGGTGCCCTGTGCCCATCCACTGAGACATTCACATAGGGGTATGCATGCAAGGACCATGCACTTGTAGCCCGGACAACACACCTCCATGTCTCACTCAGTTCATTCATGTCTTGCAGGTGCCATGGATAATGAGGCTGGTGCAAAAGCCTGCTACACCACAGGAGATGGCCTATAATGAGGCACAGAGGAGAACAAGATCATGCATTGAGAGGAGATTTGGCCTTTTGAAATCCTGGTTCAGGTGCCTACACCACACAAGCGGTGCACTGATGTACAGCCCCGAAAAAGTAGGGAAAATCATAGGGGTCTGCACCATGCTACACAACATGAGCAAATGCAGGAATGTAGCGAGGACAATGACCCCCTAGTGCTGATGAGCAAGAGGCTGGAGGAGTGGACTGGGCACCCCAGACCCAACACGGCAAAGCAAGGGAAGGCCGAATGGTCCACAAGGAGCACATTGAAAATTATTTTTGACTCCAGAGACATGACACCCATATATGCAATGAATGCATCTGTCTAAATTGCATTAAATGAATACTACCAATGTTGTGAAGAAGATTCAAGTGTGTTTAATACTGGCAACAAGGCAACAACATCCCTTACAACAACTACCAATCCCCACCTCCATGCCCAACAGCAATTACCACTCCCATTAGTGCTTGCGCTTATCCCCCTTGTCTGATAGCCTGGCAGCATTTGCTACACACTGTTGTGAGCGCCTGGGCGGGGTGCCCTGTGTTGACCACTCAGTAGGGGTAGCATACTGTGAGCTCCCCTGCATGCTCACCCGTGGATGTTCCTAGCTCAGATATATGGCTCTGGCCATGGTCTCATGTGAGACCTTCTGGCTGGTGAGACACAGGCTTGCATTGTATGTGAATGTGCTCCTGCCTAGATGATTGATTGACCATAACAACCATCTTGAAGACCCCTGGATGCAGTCAAGCATGGCCTCAGCATACCCCAAGCGTTCCTGTGCAATGGTGTGCATTTCTACCTGCCTCTGTTCCATCTAGTCCAGATGGTCCCAGATAGCCAAGAGTGTGGGGGGCAAACACTGGTGGTGGTGTTTGCATTTGGACATGTTCCTTGTGCTGGGCATGACTGAGCATCACTGGCCTGATTATCAGATGAGTCCTCTGCATAGAGCAGGGCACGGTAGACATCATACTGGCATGGTGGTGTGTGCAGTGGTGAGAAGCTGCGCATGGGTGAGGACTCAGGTGAAAAATGGCAGACGGGGGGATGTAGGTTGCTTGATGTAGGGGAGACACACTCATACTCGTCTACATCCGTGTCTGCAGTGGCCTGCTGTGATTTCTGATTGTCATCCTCACCGACACCCAACTGTGAGTCCACAGTCAGGGTGTTATGTTCTTGAATGGTCGTGCAGATTATGTGATACCTCCGTCCCCAAGTACCTCACAGGCAAAGATGAAATAACTGCCTGTGAGGTCTTTGCGGCGGCCACAGGTGTGTGGTAGTTCGTCGAGACAGAATCAGGAACAGCCGAAGAGACCCGTGAGCGCTGTAAGGCAATAATTAACAGTCAAGCAGTGTAGGGGCATATGTAACAGGAAATAATCAAGTAATGTACAGGCAACAAAATACACAGGTGAACCAAGGCAGCTTACCGAAGGGTAGGTGTTAGAGTGCAGTCTGAGAGAAATCACACCCCAGAATCAGGCAAGAAAACTGGTTGAGTGGTATTTGTGAAACCAATCCGTAGGAGAGCAGCGTAGGACTGAATCCAAAGATCAGCAGGGGAAAAGGGAACCGAAATGTCCAGGGCGTCGTAACAGTTCAGAGACAAACAGATAGGCAATTCCAAAGAGGTCTGTGGTCGTAGTTCCAGAAATCCGTAGATAAGTGTCCAAGGCGACTTAACAGTTCAGGGCAGAGGCAAGGCAATTCCAAAGAGGTCTGTGGTCGTAGTTCCAGAAATCCGTAGATAAGTGTCCAAGGCAACTCAACAGTTCAGGGCAGAAGCAAGGCAATTTCCAAAGAGGTATGTGGTCGTAGAGGTCGGAAATTCAATGAGCAAAAAGATACACCAAACAGTACTTGATTAAGCAGCTGAGAAGCACTGTTTACTAGTCCTTAGCGGTCTTTATACGCACAGCAACAGTCACGTGTGACGTGCACAGGAGTCACGTGATTCCACTCGCTGATCACGTGACAATTCGTCTGTTTTGTCATGATGCTTGCACCGATAGCGCCGATGGCTGTGCCGAAGAAAAGGATGCCTCCACTTCAATTGCCAGAGGAGGGAAGGACGGTAAACACCTGAAGTACCAAACGTACTGGTAGGGAAACGATGTTTTCGTTTGTGGGGAAGTGTGTGTACGTACAGGCGCTTGTAGTTCTGTTGGATTGCTAATGACTGCGGATTATTGCTCCCATTCACATGGAACCTGGTGGATGTGGGGACGGACGTGACACAGTGCCAATGTGGCACTGTCCTGGCATCATTTTGGGGGCACAGATAGCACACTTGAGGTCTGTGTTGGCAAATAGACTTGTCCGTCTGGACTGCAGGAATTTCCGTTCGTGGCCTGGTGGACTGGTGCCTTTTGTTGGGTGGCACACTCCCACTCCCTGAACTGCCTTGGCCTGGCTGCTTTCTGCTGGTGGTTTTTGCTGGTGTCGTGGATGGTCCCGCCTCCTGGGACATTTCCTGGGTGTCTTGAGTTCCTGTTGGGCAAATTGACATGTGCATTACCACATTGTTGCTGACGTGCCTTGGAAAACAACATACACTATCACTTGTGCTATGTCATCACTGTTGGTTGGGCCTGCTGCGGGGGCGGGCATCATGTGTCGGCCACTGTGTACATGGCATACATTGTTTATGGACAACCAGGTGCGGGTTGGCCTGCTAGATTTGGAGGTGCATCAAAGGGATTAGTAGGGCTATGGGCTGTTCTGTACAGTGGTGCACCTGGACTGTTGGTGGCAGGTATCTGATGGTGCATTCAGGTGGGTGGAGTGCATTTGGTTGTGTGTGGTCAGGTGGACATGTTGTGGACATGTTGTCAGATGTGTACTCCTCAATGTGCCTGCAAATGGGCCATGGTAGCCGAGGGCTGCGACACAACTATCAACTGTTGTGCATCTATGGACAGGGACAAGTTTCATGGTTGCATGGTGGCTATGTTGACTGTGCATAGGTGTCATATCAGGGGGAGTCTGGTGGTCACTGGTTGCTATCAATGGGGCCTGGTGCCTCACATGGACATGGATGTTGATTGCTTTCTGGGGGTCATGTTGCTTGCTTGCATGGCAGTGTGGGTGTTCAAGCATGCATGCAGGGTTGTACAGTCCTTGTTGCATGTGTCACTGTGGTACTCACCAGATTCAGCTTGGCTGCTGGCACCTAGTTCTGCCATGCCCACGCCCTAAAACCTGACCATGTTCAGTATCCCACGGACCATATCCTCCCACATTTTTAGTAGTAGGGGTTCTACTGTGCACTTCCAGTGGCAGCAGTCGCCAGGCAGTGATTGGAGATGAGGGTCCTGACCCAGGCCTTGAGGTCATTCCACCTCTTCTTCATGTCCTCTACATCATGTTGGATGTGCCCTATGGCCACCATCTGTCCCTGATTTTAGCCCATATGTTGTTCTTGTGCTGTTGGCTGGTCTTTCTGTGTGATGCTCCATATACTTGGCAACCACTTGCTCTGCCAACACCTTGAGCTCCTGCTCACTGAATGTGGGCTTCCGCTGCCTCATATTTCCCACCCTGCCTTTATCCTTTCCTGTGGATATGTTTAGCCTTAGCTGGGTGTCTGGATGGCACTCCTATCTCGAGATATTGGATGTATTGGGTTTTTCAAAATGGCCACGTGGAGCTTCCTTTTATAGCAATGACGAATTTCCATGGCCAACAATGGCAGTAACAGTAATTCCACCATTTCTGGGCGGAATTGTGTCATACCACAGAGTTTTAAGTGGTAACTCTGCTAGGTAGAATTACTGTTACCGCCATTGGTGTGCGCGTGCACCCACCAGGTTGTAAGTCAGCGGTGAATCCATGGTGACGCATGGCAATAACACTAATTGCGCCATGGCGGATTTACTGCCGAATTACCGCCTAACTCCTAATGAGGCCCATTGTCCTCAGCTGGCTTCATGACCAGTGGATACGTGCCACTTCACATTCCTCTGGCTGAGAGACTATTCAGTAGGTCGAAGATAGTTCACAGCTGTTAGCCTACAGCTGTGGAATGCCCTCCCAGGCCACATCAGAGACATAAAAATCATCTGGCGTTTAGGCATTGTTAAAGGTCTGGCTGCGTGCCAAAGCCTGTAGTCAGAGGGAACAGAATATTGCTAAACACTTCTCTCTCTGCTTTGATTTGTAATCAGTACATTGGGATATGCTCCAAGGCTAACTATGAAGCATGCAGCTCAGCACCTATTACAAATTGCTGGGGTTACAGCGTAGTTTGAATAGAACCGTACGTTAGATAGATGGTTATATGAATAGATACATAGATAAATAGATAGGTTAATACATAGATCAATACATATGCAGGCAGGAGGAGACAGGGGCATTAAAACAGAGATACACATTGACAAAGAAAACAAAGATAGATTGAATTGTTAGTTCCTAAGTGTTGTTTTAATCTGTGTCCATTTCCTTATACTGCCCATACCCTTTTTATTTTTAACACATTTTCGTGTCAGTTTGGCACCTCTTCTCTTCACCTCTTACCGTTTTCATTCCATTGTTTCTCTCTCTCCCTCTCTCTCTCTCTCTCTCTCTCTCTCTCTCTCTCTCTCTCACTCTTGCCCTCTCTCTAAACATATGTTACCGTGTTTCCCAATGTCACTGGTTGTTAATTATCCTTGAGCAGAACAAGCAGAGCAAATATGATTACACATTAATCACCAGAACAATAGGAACTGAGACCTATGGATTACCACGCTCAAAAATATTATTGTCCCAAGCGTTCGGGCATGTGTTTTTAAGCATACGTTGATCGATCGTAAAAACATTTCCTATGCACCTTACCATGGTTTTCCTTACTTTTACGAATGTGAAATCAGGCAGCAGGGTGCGGCCATTTTATGCTAAACTTATCCATTGTTGCATCGTCCCATGCTAAAGTGCCCTATCGGCACTAAATCATAGTCCTCGGCCTTGAAGTTGACTTCTCTCAATGCGTACGGCCCATTTAACAATGCAAATGCACATCTCGTGTCAACGTTCTCTGCTAATGGCGTGTCTCCATGGAAATGGCAGGATGCCTCTTTCCCCAATAAGTATAAACAGACGGCTTCTCATCAAACAACATCAGAGTTGCTTTTTCAGTCATTTCACTGTCTTTTTTCGAATAAACTGTGACTCGTTTCTGCTCTTTTCATCTATCCTCCTTGCTCGTAGCCCGTGTGAACAGATACTAGTGCCAGCATAACTATCGATTTTAATTTTGTCGTATGATGGTATCAATAATGACCTACCAGTACGAGCCAGTGTATTCTGAGGTGCAATTAGTGGAAAGAGAAAGATGCACTAACGATGGGGCTTCAGACGACAGTTGCGAAGACGAATCACCCGATCAAGAGCATGAGCCAGGTCTCATGGACGACGTCTCCACCTGGAGTACCTGCAATCGGTGCGAGATCGTGCCAACCGAGGTGGAGAACTGCTGCTGCCAAGAAAACTCTGGATGCTTGGCCTACATATCGGAAGAAGACACACCACCGCTATGCGTTACCGAGCTGCATGACTTCAGAGCAGCCTGCCTCACAAGGTCTGTGTTGAGGATTATGATGGTGCTTATGCATGAACTTCGAGCAACAGTTCACCCTTGCAATCCAAGTAATGAGTAAGTGTGCTCTAGATGTGATTTAACTTAGGATATGGATGTGTCCTATATTGTCATAACTTTGATCTATCACTGCCAAATGAATGTAGTCTGTCAATTCAATAGTTCTTTCACGCTCTGTTCAAATCATAGTGGTCATCTTATGTGTCTTTCATGTAGAACCAAGAAACAATATTTCTCTGTCCCCCAAATGTTATGGATTGCATGGGTGTTCACGTATGTGATGAGTCTACACTTTAAAGGCCAAGTTCATTGATACATGAAGTAAAATTTGTACTGGCAACTATGCCATAGAATACAAGTTTGCATGTTCAACTAAGGTTTGTACACTTATCATGTTCATTTAAAGTTACAGCTTGAATTTTTCTCTTCCACAGGTGGTACAGGCTGGTGGCCTATCGCTTGTTTACATGGTGGCTTCATGGGAGGCTTGGACATTGTGTTCGATGAGTAATAACGGCCTGTGTTGTTGGAGCCATTCGCGCCAAATTCCCCAGCGACAGCGGACAGTACAGGAGATTTTCCCACACTGTGCAGCAACCCGAAGTGTACAATGTTTAGTACATGTGTGACATCAACATCAGCAACCGAATAAAATACAATTGAACTTTTATGAATAGTTGTTTCAATTTTTCAGTAAATCAAGGACAGGCTAACTTGTCCTGGCAGGGCTGGCGAGGGTACAGAGTCCCCAAAATACAAATATAAGCTTTAGTAAATGGACACATCTAGAAGGGAATGAGACTGCGAGAGTGGTTGAGAGAAGTACAAAGGCTTTATGTAAAGTCAGCACACAGAGAACTCTGCTGCACGTGGGTCAGCCGTGCTCATCTGGGCGATGTGAAAGTCAGGTAAATTCTGCGGGTGTTGGTCACTCCTGACTTTCCAAACTACATAACATTTTCTGACACACAATGAATAATGCAAATCATGTACAACCCCTAGAATGTGGAGATACCTATACATTGTAACTACATATAAACATTTAATTTCAAGGACTTTGTGGGCCTGAACGGTGCAATGGTCATAATCTCCAAGTGCGTGATTAGAGGATTAAATTCGAGATTTATTTGTCCTAGTGCCATCAGGCAAGAATGAGTGAAGTGACATGTGTTGGTCTTAGCTAAATATATGAGGACTTGTGGATAGGTTGTATTGGGGACAGTCTAGGGCGGTCAGTGGATAAGGCTCACGATTCTGCTGCATCAAAGTGAGAATGTATGGGCACATGGGGCAACCATCAGATAACTTCCACAGGACGGGGTGAAAGGCTCAAGAGCAGCTTTGTGGAGATGGATGGGTTGCAAGAATATACTGTTTGCTAGCAACAATTCAAACCAGTACATCCGTGTGAAATAAGTTTGTCTGGCACAGGCTCAGGGGGAGTAAAAGGTGGAGGCCAGCTGTGTTCACTGTTCGTGGCGCTGCAAAAGGGGAGAAGAGGCTTTGCATTAATCTGAACGCGGCCTACTCCAAAATGGAGTTGGAGGTTTATACAAAATGGATTCGGACCGGGTTCTGCAGTATGCCCTCTTCTGTTCTTGCCAGGATTTCTCTTCTGGCACCAGTGATGAGGTAATACAACCCCTCCTTCCTTACTCTGGCAGGATGTCCACATAAGTGTGTCATCTCCAGTCAGCAGTGTTATGGCCCCTTTCTCCATGCCTCTTGGGCATCCATCCCTCTCCAGTATCAATGGCAGTTCGCACCTGTGGCCCTGCGCTCCCGAGGGTGCTGGCAGAATGGGAACGTCCAAGGTGCGTTACACCTTCCACACTTCAAAGTTCTCTTCCACAAAGCGGCCATTGTACTCAGGGCATCCCCAGACCCAGTGTCTGCAAGCCTGTTGCCTTGATGTAGACATTGCCCCTTCAATCCACATAAGTGTGGCGTCTCCATTCTTCAGTGTTCTGGCCCCTTACTCCATGCCTCTTGGGCATCCATCCCCCCTCCAGTATCAATGGCCGTTCGCACCTGTGGCACTGCCCTCCCGAGGGTGCTGGCAGGATGGGAACATCTAAGGTGCGTTACACCTTCCACACGTCAAAGTCATCTTCCGCAAAGCGGCCATTGACTCCGGGCATCCCCAGACCATGCCATAAACACGTTGCTCATTCACATACACACCCGCTTTTCTAATTCTTTATAAACCCCTTGATATTTATCCTGATACAACATCTGTGAGCACTGGAAGTCAACTTGTGATGGTGCTACCTGTGAGTATCTGTGAGCACTGGAAGTCAACTCGTGATGGTGCTACCTGTGAGCATCTGTGAGCACTGGAAGTCAACTCGAGATTGCGCTACCTTTTTTCTCCTGCTACTAACTACCCGGCTTGCTGAATCTCATTGTTTGTTTGTCAAGGTAAGTGCAGGTCACCTGATCATCTCTTTTTGATCTCTGTAAAATTCTATCTATTTCGACCAAATTTACCCAGTAGTGTAATGTTCATTCATCTCATTGCCTTTAACCATTGTCTTCTATTTAAATGGCTCTGTTCTCGGTATATAGCAAGTGTCAACAGTTTCAATTTGGATAGAATTACATCCTTTGCGGACCATGTCTATAAGCATGTTTCCTATTGATGCAAGAAAGTACATTCAACGGACGACTAACACGTTACGATTTGCATCATCTCAATCAATTCTGTATGAAAGTTACCCTATTGTATAGTCGATTTCGCTACACATGTTTTGCTTCTGTGACCAAAACAAACACTGCATAGAAACATTATGATATAATTCCATCCCTATCACGCATATGTGTAAGACATTTTTGTAACTATATGTCCTTTTTTAACAGATTTTTCAAGAATGCCTGCGTGTATGTTTGCCATTTGCCATTCTAAGACCAATTCCAAACCTAAGGGCACAATAATGCATACATTCCGGAGGAATATAGATCAACTAAGAGAATGGGTCAGATATTGTGGATTTGCGCCGGACGAGTTTTGAAGTAGAACCCTGAAAGTCTCAAGGGACTTGAAGGGCGATATATGCTGCATAGTCAGCCTGCACTTGGCCCTAGATATGTACAACCCATTGCAGTACACAAAAAAATGTCGACTCAGAACCTCTCGTAAATTGCTTCTGAACATAATTCCAACTCTATTAATGCACACGCGTGACCAGATGAGTTCACAATGATGAATTAGCTGTAGATGATGAATTATCTGGAGGCCTTAGGGGACCGAACAGATAACTACATGAACTGATTGGTGCTTTCGGTGTAAATGTTTCTTACTAAACTTTGCATATTTACCAGATTTTATTACTTTAGAACTTTACCACAGTTTGCTAGACATCTGGCCCTGGTTTTATGAGCATCAGAGATGACTATGCAATAGTGCACTTCAAAATATTTAGACACAACACCAAAACTTGGCTTCTATCCAAAGAAACTGCCTAGCCCTACCTCACTAGCATGCACCAAGACTGTAAATTTGTAAATATGTAATCGATTTGTACATTTCTGCTGCATTATTCTTGTTGTATTCATTATTCTTGTTGTATTCATCGCAAGCGCCTGGATGCCCTAGGGCCAGGCGGCGCTATACAAATAATAAACTAAACTAAACTAAACTAAAATAAGCATAATCTTATCGTAATCGGTTGCTTCACATTTAAATTCTTTTAGGCAAGCATATTGACTGAAGCACAGACCCTCGATACTGGCAACAACACTGAGAATTCCAGTATACCTATGGTGAGCCATACAGACTTGCAGAAGTTCATATTATTGACAGTTGGATCTTCCTACATATCTAATGCAAATCTAATTTTCACTTTATCACTTCATGGCAATTCACTGAAAATGAAGAAGCTAGATTCTGCATCCTTTTCTTTCCCAGAGTCCACAACCACTTTGAGCGCCTGTCAGGTTGTTTTATGATTACACAAATGTTTTATACATGGAATTCTAAATAATATGATATGATATGAAATAGTTTATGTGTCTGGCCGTTTGTTTACATAATGTATCACTTATGCATTTTTATATATATGTACCAAATGTCTGCATTCAATTGTCTCTGTTCAATTTCACTGTTTTCATCCATTCTAAAACAAGTACTGTGTTACAGGGTGATGATGGTACCTCAACTACAGTTACATCATCCTTTGAATGCAATGCCGAATGCGTCAGTGCAACATTAGAATGAGCTAGTTTTGCATGGTGACCTCTAATCGAGTGCACTTGCGATCAATCAGATGAAATTCAAAATGTCTATTTTGACTAAATGACGTACACTGTTTACAACGGTATTTATGTAAGCGACTTGTGCGTTGAAAGAATTTCATTCCAAATGCAATTTCTTTTTTTTAATAATATTCGATTCAAGGGATGCATACAAGGAGGTGAATTAGAAGAGGAGGCACATGGATCAGAGGTGGTGGACCAGCTTACTGGTGCGATCGTCACACTGAATAAGACGCTTTCACAGACAAAGAAGATGATTGCACAGAAATACAAGAAAACAAGGGTAACTTACACACAAATTCGTTTGTGAAAAGTGTTTTGTGCTGGTGTTGTCTTCATAACATGTATTTTTTTTTATCTAAAGTGCCATATACAGCATGTTGGATTTACATTGAACATATTTTTACAACCCATCTCCTAGAGGCCCAGAAGCATGAGAGCTATGAGCACACAGACAACATATCAAACCAAGGATGCTGCTTGCCAAACAGATCTCACCATGGAGCAACTATTATTTGAGGCGCAGCGTGTTCCAGTCAATAAGCAGACTCGAGATGCTTATGCCCAATGGCCAGAAAATGAATGGAATGTGACCGGCGAAGCAAGCAAAGTGTTGTTGGACCATTGCTACAATGCGAGAACTGGACAAGATGAAGATGAAACTGAATATAGGGGAGATGCTTTTGAATTAATCACTGACCCATCACACAATCTACACCCGCAAAAAAAGGGCAACCCAATAAACCATCGACATTGATGGTTTCTCCAATTCGTGATCAATTAACACAAGATGAAATAACAGAGACTGAAGGCTCAACGGAATTGACAGAGGAACTTGCCAAAGATCTCGACTACAGTGTGGGCAGTTTGCCGGATATGTCCACCATAGTTGAGTCAAAAACCACATTCACGCAAGATGATAGTGTAGTTAAGGAGCACAAATACATTGTATTTGACAGCTGCCTAGTACAGATTATACTGATGCTGATGCTGAAATGTGTCAATCCAGTGAGGGGGTAGAATGGGGGAAGCCATTGGTGAATGTTACTCGTATATCACAAGACACAAACCTGAAAATCAAAGCCACCTGTGCCATGCTCCATGGGCCATTTTCATGGTGTGCTCCAACGATGCTGGGCAAAGTGCCACCTGGTTCAAGCTTCAGTAACTTGTCCAGTTTCTGTACATTTGTGGAACTTCAGTTCATCACTAAAATGCAATATTTCAAATATCAATGTGATTTTATTTTATTTTTATTCCCTGCTACAGTGAAGCGTGGAAAATTGAATGAATGTCAATTGAACTGACATTCTCTGGCAAACTCTGGCCAAAAATACCTTCAGCTATCCCTCCGCAAATACCTCCCCTCTCGAGCTCTTTGCACCTCTACCTCCAACTCCCTCAGGGTCAGTCGTTTTTCAAAGAAAGGAGCTGGGGTAGATCTCGGTCTTTGTCTGGGGCCTCCCTCTGGAATAGCGGTCCTGCCACTCTAAAACTTGAGGAGAACCATCTCCGGTTGCGGAAGCACCTCACGACCTTCCTCTTTTCTTCTGCCTTTGCTCCCCCCTTCCCTGCTGATCTGTTCTCTCTTGGCACTGTGCACCTGGCCACCCTCTGTCCTTCGGGCCCAGGTACCTGCTCACCCTGCCACCCTCCCGCACTGCCTCTGGGCCACCCCTTGCATTGGGGTCTGTATCTTTACCCATACAGCCCCCCCCTTTTTTCCTGCACTTATCAGACCTACCCTGTCTGCTGCCTTAAACCTAGCACTTGCAAAGTGCTGGCTGCATTACCACTGTTTGTTGCCTTTATTATTTATTTATTGTTATTTATCTGTTTCTCCTCTGCTTCACACTTTCCACTTCTCCCTCTTTCCATGCACTTTTCCCCTCCCCCTCCCATGCACTTGCACATTCTCAATGTCACTGGGCCTAGTAAGATCTCTGTTTTGTTCTCCCCTGTTCCCCTCCCTTGCCTTGTCGCGCTCTGAAACACTTGTGTACGAGCGCGATAGAAATAAAATATCAATCAATCAATCAAACGGTTCAGGCTAGCTGGCGATGGACAGTGTGACAGGCCAGTTTTTTCTGCAAAGCACTGCACATACCACTTTCAGGACATGGACACTAAAAAATAGTGAGTTCTGTGGTCATGCAGTTGATGGAATGTAAATCCTCAGTGGCCATGGAGAAACATGGTTTTATAAAAATCCCTGCAAGATCTCCAATCGAGGGGAATGCAAATGGACCTCATCGCCACCGACAGACATGTTTCAATTGGCAAGGTCATGCGCAAGCAATTTCCAAACATTCACCATCAATTTGATGTCTGGCACATTGCAAAATTAATCAATAAAAAAATCACAGCTGCTGGTAAAAAAAAGGGTTCTGAAAATATTTTACAGTGGTCCCAGTCTTTCAGCAACGATCTTTGGTGGAGCTTCAGGAGATTTGGAGGTGTTCCACAATATGTGCCTAAAGTACCGGCCCAAGAGATTGCATTTCGGTATACAGGGTATGGAATTCCGCACACTACTTGCGTTATTAGCGCATAACGAGAACATAGGCAGACAACAATCTAGAACTGCTGGAAAATTTGGGATGCTTCGTTACGAAATGGCCTTTGGAAAATGAAGCAAAAAGTGGGTGGTCAGGCCAATATACCAGGAATTGGAATTCGATTTCGTGAAAGATCTGACATTGACTGTGTTGGACATGCATACTCATGGAATCATTAGTGGTTTGGTTCCTAGGACACATACATTGCCACAAAACATTGCAAATGTGCCCTGTCCACCGAAAGCAGAACTCGTGGAACAGTTTGCTTCCCGATACAAATGATTAGCAGCTATTTATATATTCAACAGTGTTGATACATTGTACATGACCAATGGAAAACATATGTAACTTGAATTTCAAAGCTATCAAAAGTATAAATTGTCCAAAGAAAGCGTACAAAAAATGTCTTTCCAGATGTACCCTGTTTGTCAATTTGTTTTGCAAGAAGTGCCTGTTTGAGCACTACAGATTAGGTATATGCGAGGTGAATTTGAGGTGGTGCGGGGGTAGGGTCTGAAGGCACAGAGTCCCCAAAATACAAAATATAATAATAATAATTGTGCACATCCATAAGGGATTGAGACCAGGAGAGTGGCATTCAGAAGAATAAAGTCTTTATAGAGATTCAGCATGCAGATACTGCTGCTACCCTGTAAAACATTATATCAAACACATTCCATTTCCAAATGATTGCGGGGGGTGAGGGGTAAAGGGGTACTGCTCTTCCAAGACCTTTCATTGGGCAAGATGTACCTCAAGCTTTGAGATTGAATGAGGGCATAAAGACAGTTATATTGGGGAACTCTAGGGTGGTCAGCAATGAACGGTCACACTCCTCAGAGGAAGGAAGCAAGCCCAATACACTGTTTGAATTATAACACTTTGCGGTGGACCAGCCGTGACAAATAGGCTAATCTGACACAGGCGCTGGAGGAAAAAGGTGGGGGGCAGTCACTGTTCGCTGTGCGCAGCATTTGCAAAGGTGAGGGCTGTTGGTGCTCCCTGTGCGCGGCTCTCGCTAGCCGAAAACTGGAGACATGCTCAGCTGACAGGTGGATTATGAATTCTGAGTGTTTTCATAAAATGAGTAAATCTCTGGAAATTTTGCGCGGCATTGGTGTATGCCAGCAAACAATATGTTTGTTTTTTGTAAATATTCCTAATGCTACTGCGGTGCATGTGGGAATCAATGTCGTGGGACTCAAGGTCAATGCCTTGAGCTTTCTACTCCCTCGTGTTTTACTGTTGACAAATTTGACAAATTTGTAGACAAAGGAGTCAAGGTTTCATTTTATGACCGGTATGGCTGGCTGGCTAACTTTGAGATGGCTTGTTGTTTTTGGCAATTTGTGAGGGCACTCAGAAACAACTGAGTGCCCTCACACACAGTACTGGTGTGTACTGTGTACAAGTACACACACCGGTGTGTACTTGTATTTGTCCAGGCACATTGGCAGTCCAGCACCAAAATGCATGTAGTCCACGTCTGTGTTCGCACAGGTTCCACCAACGCCCAATTCTAGGCTGATGTTCTTTAAAATGCTGTCTATGTGTTATTTGAATTCTTCCATCAACTTCCGCATCGGCCTCCCATTGCGAGCTAAACACACTGCATAGCACTAACCTCTCAATCACATTGTAAAATCCAACATTGCACGTTGTTTTCTCTGTGTTTGCATTGTTTCACTTTTGTGTTCATCATTAGTTTTCACACGGTGCATAAGCAATGGGTCGAGACACATTTCTGTTATGTTTTGTACACAGTCTGCTGCAAATGTCATTGTTTCCAGATACCAACTAATGGCTTCTTCAGCAGGCAGTTGATGATACACCACAATGGTTGGATGACCATCACACTGTTTTGGGACGATCACCCCAGGCTCATATGCCCTTTTGTGGTAACGTCAATAAGGAGTACCTTGACATCATTTACGGTGGTGTAGCAACAAGCTGATGCCGAAGCCTTGCGAATCACAGTGCCTCCATCCAATGCGCTTATACCCGAAGGAACACTGTGTGACTCACAATAAATATTTGTATATTGAGAACAAAGAAAGAAACAAAAAATGTGGTTGAATATGGAAATCGGCGGATGTTCTCAGAGCATTTATTGTGAATTAAAAGCGAATTAATTATAAATTGCAGAGTATTGCGGTTTCCTTTAAAGATAGTGTTTTGTATTCAGAATTGGGACGCGCTGTGCTGTGAGAGGATGTGTGTTGATATTCCGGGTTCTGCGTCAACTGACATCGGGACGTAGGTCGGTGATTCGGTGCCTTTGGCTACGCTGCACAGTAGCGTCATGGAGATCGGAGGAGAATATTGCTAGGAATGGTGATGTCAGCTTCAGGGGCGTGGACTATGATTTAGTGCCGATAGGGCACTTGAGCTTAGGGCGATGCAGCAACGGGTAAGATTAGCACAAAATGGCCACGCCCTGCTGTCTGATTTTGCATGTGTAAAAGTGAGGAAAACCATGTTAAGGTGTATTAGCAATGTTTTTACGATCAATCAACGTATGCTTAAAAACACATCCCTGAACGCTTGGGACAATAATATTTTTCAGCGCACTACTCTTTTAATTTGAATGAACCTGAATGTCTGTGATTTCACTGAATCCACTACACCTAAAGGAGAAATCTTCGAATTTGGTGTTCTTCTAATTTATTTTTATTATGCGGGGAGACCCCCACTCCCTACCCGACCCCATCTATGTTTTACAATTTAACTAATTACCTAACCAATTAGAAGAAAACATTTTTTTGAAGATTTCTGCGTAGGTGAAATTCGATTTGGTGAAATCTACAGTATCAAATGAACCCACTCCTCCTTGTAGAACATTGAACTTTCAAAAAACAAACAAACACAAGGACTCATGCTTAAGTCAAAGCAACTAATTTAGATGGGAATAATACCAAAATATGCATCATGTCCGAAGTATCTCTATTGACTTTATACCCCTCAGCCATAAACAGTCCACATTTGTGAAATAACATAAACCAGATAAAACATTTGACAGACATATTTATAAAGAGTATTCAATTATGCAAGAACAATGTATATCAAAGGGACAACAATGCAAAATCTCCAGGACAAAGTATGTGAGTCACAAAACCCAATCCGAGTAAATGTGTGAGTTGCAGAATGGAAGAACTTGCACACGGTACACAGCAGCACCCAACCCTGTGAGGTTGGTGCATGAGTAAACACCAGTGCTTGGATGAACCAGAGTGACAATGCTCCATTCTTCTAAAACAGTACCTATTCTAGTTGTTCTCTGACAATTGTAACATGGTCAAATGCATGAATGGTTCTGCCTTAATTGTTTTTGTATTTATTGAAGAACCGGATGTCGTTTCAAACAGATATGAATTGTAAAGTAGGCAATATCAGAGAGCAGAGGTGTTCATTGCTTAAGGTGCCTTTACAGGGCATTGTTTGATTGAAGAGTCAGAGCATGTAGCATGAACATGAATAGTATGTCCAATATTCTGTTGATTTCATTGGGGACCTAGTACGCAAAGCCATCAGCAGAGAGAGAGAGGTGGAAACAGAGTGGTTTGTGGGGAGGAAAGTAAGGTCTGTGTTAGGCAAAGTTTGTATGCAGTACCCTTTGGGACCACTACTTACAACTAGGACTACAGGTGTAAGCAACACCAACCTTTGGTATAAGTCTGTACTACACAGTTTTGTGGTAGCGTTGCTGAGCAGCCAGTCTTATCTCAAGAGGGAATGTGAGCTGTAAGGATGTTACACAGAGGTCTATAATAACAAGTAGTCAAATAGACTCTTATACTCAAGGTTTCTTGGGAAAACACGTATTAATTTATTTCACAGTCAGTTAGAAAACATTCACTAGAATGAGGCACTCTATATCACACAAAAATATACTTCAGTACTTCACAATATCAGGTTCTGAGGCATTTAAACTACTTTGAAGGAGCAGCAAAATGACATTCAGAGCATTTGAAGTAGGAGCAAAAAGGCATACGTTAATAAAATGAATATCACAGTGGGCCTCATTACGACCCAGCGGTAAGGGTTTACCGGTACCGGTAAGGGCACCGGTGCCAGTAATCCCTTACCGGCCTATTCCAAGGTCCCTTTGCAGGTCCTCCCTTAATGGCTGGTAAAACCAGCCGTTAAGGACGGGACCCACAAAGGGACTTTAGAGGTTATAACGGTACCGCAATTTGCGGTACCATTATTACCACCTTCTCCATTCCCATTGAGCCCTATGGGGGCTAAAATGGGAATGGGGAAGGGCCATGGTGAATGGGGAATTACCGCCCCCACCAACCTTGGAATGGGGCGGTAATTGTTCCATTCACCATGGCGGAATCGGTAAGGTTTTGGAGGCAACCATGGCGCTAATAGCGCCATGGTTACCTCCAGGGTCGTAATGAGCCTTGTTACTCTTAAACAGTGCAAATAGTTTGAGTTCCCCAGAGGAGTTGATTCAATGCAATAGGTTAGGGCGAAGTTAATGGGCTAAAGTCTTGTATGGGATAAAGCAGTTGTAGAAGTTAAACAGAAAAGTCTTTGCCAAATTTCTCAGAAGTAGTTCATAAAATAAAAGTTCATATGTTCAGTCACAAGCTGGCTAGGCCTGCAAGTTGCCAAAGTTTCAAGCACTTTCGCAGTGAGAGGTAATTTCTCTCGGTCGGGTTTTCACAGTACCTTACAATGAATTAAAGACGCAGCTGAAGACGTCTGTTCCTAGCAGTTCCTGCATATCTCGCTGTTCCTGAGCCTCAGTCGTGGGGACAAGAGGGAGGACGTCGGGGTCTCATGCACTGCACTGGGACTGGTCAAAAAGCTGGCAAAGGCAAATCTTCAATTCTGGTAGCTGTAGTCAAGCACACAAACTTGTGTCCTTCTCCATGGCTATTCGGTTTCCTGCAGCACGCTGAGGACAATACAACCAGCTCTGAGAATGGTATCCAGGTGGCTTACGAGTTGATTGGTCCCACCAACTCAAAGGGAGAAGTCGTCCTTGGAGGGCTACTCTGTCTAGATGAACTTGGTGATTCGGACCTGCAGCAGGGCTTCACCAGGCAAACCAACGGTCCAGGAGTTGCAGCAGCCGTCCTCTTCCAGCTGGTCTTTGGTTCTTTCGTTCCAGTGGTCGACTCTGCCTTCCAAGCCAAGAGACTCGCCTTTTATCCAGTATATTTCTTTTCATTCCAGCCTAGCTTCCACTCACCCAGCAGGGTGGCTGTCCTTGCCGCACTGTCAGCAAGCCAATCACTCCAGAGTGCATTTGGGTCTCATAGGAGACTAAGCAGAGTGGGTTTCGGGCACCTCCCTCACTTCCTGCCCACCCCAGACACTCAGGCGCCAAAGGGGGTCTTCAGTCCTGAAGCCTGCCAAAGGCGTAGGAACAAAGGGACCAAACCTGGTTTGGCACGCAGAGACAAACTCTAGAAGGACCTTTCCAAAAAGAAATGGCGAAAAAAGAAGACCAGGACCTGTTTAAACAAAGGGGGCTCAGGTGCCATCTTGAAAAACATTGCTCCCGCGATTTAACGCTACCGGTGTTCGCAGCCGGGAAAAATCATGGTAGTTCATTGTAAAACCACTGCCACCAGCCATTTCGAGAGGAAAGGGTAGCATTTGACTGCTACATGAGTTTCTAGACATAGGGGATACTAAGTAAACCCTCCAGCACTCTATTGTAAGATAGGGTGTGCTGGGTCTAGGAATTTGAAAAGACTAGTAAAGTCAATTTCACTTTACTTTCCCTGTGAAACAGTAGTTGATCCCAGAGAAGGAATTTAAACCTTGGGACAGCCTAAAACGCTGAGGGTGCTGTGTGACACAAATGAAAAGATGATGCCTATGGAGTTGTCTAAAACTCCACAATCAAAGAACACAAGAGTAAAAACACATTCAAAATATGAGAGAGTGGGAAAAAAGGCTCACACTCTCTCCAGGTAAAAAAAATCAAGTCCTAAAAATCCAGCAAAGTTGCTGGGGGTCTCTAAGGTGAAGGGAATTAGCACATTTATGAGAATTCCACCTAACAGTCCTTGATTGTTTGGAAGGGTGTGAGTGGAGTGAAAAAGCCAAATTAGTGTAATTGTATGATTGAGAGCTTTAATCAGGTTCATTAGAGAGGCCAAGCAGGCAACAAGGAGAGTGGGGAATCGGTCTTTGCACCATTGGTGTAAGCAGTGATGCATAGTTGTCCTCAGCAGTTGGATGGCTGGGGAGATCTATGGTTGAGGTGGGGGTGTAAAGGAGCAGGCAGGGTAGTGATCATTGAAGGGGGTGGATAGTGAAGAGTTGAATTTAGTAAAGGTGAGATCAATGGAGAAGGAAGTGGAGGGGGGAGAGCTAAGAGCAAGACATTGGGCCTCATATGGACCTGGCGGTAACCCTGTCGAGCTACCGGCAGGTTGCCGCTGGACTCGTAAAATTTTACTGGCACCTGAATTCTTGGTGCCACCGAGATTACAACTCCAGTGGGCTGGAAAGTCAGAAGCCGGTAAAATTTAAGTTCCCATTTCCATAGAGTCCCGTAGGACTCTATGGGAGTGGGGACACAGAAGCACCAGCACCATTGCTAACGGTGCCAGTACTTCCGTGACTGGTCTGCCTACGGTGGCTGCTGCATCTGGTAGGGTCAGACCTGTCGGGCACAGCGTCTCCAGCAGACAAACACGGAATGTGGCGGTCCAGTAACCAGGGTGCTGGTAAGCTTACTGGTACCCTTGTTTCTGGATCGCCACTATCGCAATGAGGCCCATTGACTTGGCTTAGGTAGAGGACCATGGAGTTGTGCTTAAAGGTGTGTTTGGTGATAGTTAAGGGAGGAGGATGGGAGAGTGGGGGTGGAATAGGGATGGTTACATTAATAAAAGAGTAAGATATCAAGAGAGTTGTCTTGGGTGTAGGTTGGAAGGTTATGTAGTTTGACTAGTGAGCTGTAAGAAAGAATGGAGTCAACTTTGAAGGCAGGGATATCAGCTTGGATCATTTTGGATAAGAAATTAATATCAAATAAGAAGATCTGGAGGGTGGTCAGTGGGTGGTTGATGGGGAGGATTTTAATTAGGTGTTTGACCAAGATGCACTCACAGGAGGAGGGGGTGAAAACAGAGGGGTAAACATATGCCAGTGGTGTGTCCTTGCAAATCACGAGACAAACCCTCTGCCTATTTTGGAGAAACAAGGGGGCAGAATTGGTGTTAAGAGCTGCCAGGTTTGCAGTGTCATGGGGTAAATCTGGATTTCGGTGATAGCCATCACTGAGAGTTTTGTTTGGAGAAGATACCTTCTTCTTTTCACACACGGTTAGCACACTGGGGGTTATCTAGGATGCCGTTCTGGGACTGAAATTTCAGATCTATTTAGTGATTAAAGCCAACTCTCCAGACTTCTCCAACTCCTTGATGAATTATCAGCTGGATAATGCATTCATGCTGTATGCAGGTTTCCCAGCATATCAAATGAATCAGCGGTAGTAGGTTCATAATCTGACTGCTTACTTAATGTTTTGTCTCAGATGAAGAAACTCTGGGTCCCAGAAGCATTTTATAATGGCAAAACCTAATTAGAAAACACTCTGTGAATAAGGGACCATTGGCCTCATTACAAGTCTGCCGGTCTGGAAATAAGGGTGCCAGTAGCAACGTACCAGCACACTTTCCGGACCAGCAGACTGCAACTGTGCCTGCCAGTGCCGTTGTGCGCAGCAGGACTGTCCTGCCGGGCTCAGCGGCATTGGTAGGCTCAGTTGTCATGGAAGCACCGGCACAGTTACTAATGTTTCCAGTGCTTCTGTGTCCCCATTCCCATGGAGTCCTGTGGGACCTCATGGGAATGAGGACTAACATTTTCCACCGCCTGATATCCCGGGCCACCGGGACTTGTAATATCACTGTGGCACTGGGATCTCAGGTGGCGGAAACGGTGTTAGAGTCCAGCGGCAACCTGCCGTTAGCACCTGCAGGTTAACGCCAGACTTGTAATGATGCCCATCTTCATGTCTCTTCCCTGCACAGATTACAGATCTGCACAGATCATTGCACTGGTTGCTGGTTAGGAGCCAAATTATTTTCATGGTTTAGTGTTTGGCCTTTAAATGGCTTTATAACTTGCCACCAGTTTATAAAAAAACACAAGTAGCATCTATCTCAACCAGGGAACTCTCCTTCTCTGGCAACATTTTGTAGTGGTCCCTCTTTCCTTTGTGGGAGTGTGAGAGAAGTTTGTTCACTCAGGCTACTCCACTTTGATAATTACCTGTCACCAGATATGAGCTCCATAACTGATTACATCATGTTCCAGAAAGCTATTAAACCCACCCATCTGTTTATATTTCCTGCCTATACCTCTGTATCTGCCTCACTTGCTATGTTTTACTGCTGCCTTAGAGCAAATCTGCAATCGTTGTTAATGGACAACTATCCTTCTTTTTCCCTCTATCAAGAGGAACATGTCAAGGTTGCCCCCTTTCTCCAATCCTTTTTATTTTAGCACTTGAACCTTTTTTAGAGACCATTAGGCAAAATGAAAATATTCTAAGAATCCAATATAAACACCTTCATATCAAAACAGCAGCCTATTTTTTTTATAATTGTTTTTATTTGAGATAAATCAACTTTACAATCATTTATCAGAAAAGAAAACTTAAAACAGAACAAGGCAAAGACAAGATTGGTCAACCTAACATAAAATCTACTTAACATAAGATGTACCTTTGAAACCCCAATTTCATGCAAATTTCTTAGATTTTTTCCCTGATTTCTCTATTTTATTTACAACAATACAGTGGGAAAAAAACATATGTAGTAAAATTAGATAAAAAGCAATTAAATTGCAATTATAAACAGATTAAAAAAAAGGGACGAAGGGGAAAATGAACAAAAGATCAAGCCAGAGCAATAAATTCTATACCTATGTATATATGTACTGTCTTTTAATTCAATTTTGCATTTTTCTCGTTGATAGCTTGTCTTTATCTTACATTCTCATCTCTCTCAGATTATTTAAAAAGCTTAAGACTCCCAGTCTCAGCCGAATATTTAGTCCACCAACAATCATTTCCATAAATTATCATACGTAACATTTACATAGTCCTTTACAGCCGGTTTTCGAAATGTAACGCTTTCATTGTAGAGTTCAGTACATTCTACCAGTAAATGGCGTAAAGTTTCTGTTTGTGTTGTAAATTTACAGAACCGACAACAATGTTCAGCAAATAAAATCGTTTTCCGTTTCAATAACGCTTCTCGTGTCGGCCATAAGTTAAGTCTCAATCTCATAAAATCATTTCTATGTTGTGGAGATGGACACTTTATCAAATAAGGTTCAGCAGTACTGTATTTCTTATGGGCAATCACTGTTCCGTCAAAATCTTTGTATCGTAAACACGTTGCTCGATTGCTGCACCAGTCCCACCGAAATAGTTTGGTATTAACTTCATTTGGATTTTCTATTAATAGTTTCAGTGTGACATTGGCATAGGCCAGTGCGTTTATGACCTCTTTTCGCCACCTTAACGTGAAGGTGTCATTTGAGCATAGTATGTGTTTGCTAATACACCTATGAGTATATTTGATTTAGTTGCTAAAATACATTTCCTACTTAGGGATATTAAGTACCACAGATGTCGAGCATACATTGATATCAGTCCCAATTCATTTCTAATTAGTGCGTTTGGAACACAGTTCGGTAGATTCAATGTGTTTTTCCAGAATTTGGATTCAAATCTGCACCATACATTTTCTTGTAAAATTGGTAAAGTTTCAGCACCATACAATAAAATAGGTGTTACTTTTTGTCTAAAATAATTCAACGCTGGCAAAATGGAAAACTTTCCATATCTCGCCTGAATTATTTTAGTCTGAGAGATCAGCATGTCAAGTTTGCTGTGCCAATTGGCGATTTGTACTTCATAAATGGCTCCTGCAATTATCATTCCTAAATAAGTGTACTGTTGAACACGTTCTAATTTTTCTTTTTGTATAGTCCATTTAAAATTACTATTCTTTTGTGTTGATGGGTTATATACCATAATCTTTGTTTTTTCCAAATTGATCGATAGTAAATTTTTGGTTACATAAAGAGATAAGGCATCTAGCAATTTTTGCAATCGCACTGGTGTTTTTGACAAAAGTACCAAATCATCGGCATATAACAGTGCTGGGATTTTCTTGTTTACTAATTTTGGGGCATCTGCTATTATATTACCAAAGATTCTACACAGGTCCGCTATAAAAAAAACTGAACAGGGCAGAGGCAAGGATACACCCTTGTCGGAGTCTTCTGTATGTTTGAATAGCAGGTGACAATAGACCCTCTTGACTTAGTCTTATTTGGATACTTGTCTCAGAATATAAGGCTTTTAATAAAGCGATAATGTACAAGGGATAATTTTCTTGATTCAGTTTTTGTAGCAGCAATTCTCGTGAAACTGAGTCGTAACCTGCACGCAAATCTACAAATACTATGTATAGTGGTTGTCTTGTTTGTTTATGATGTTGTGTTATTGATGTTATTGTTCTTAGGTTTATTGAAGTTCCAAGGCCCGTTACAAATCCTGTCTGGCATGGATCTCTTTTGTCATTGTCTATTGCCCATCTATTAAAGTCTCTTAAAATAAACCTTGCGAAGATCTTTCCCGGTACGTCTAAAAGGGCAATCGGTCTGTAGTTGGAAGGGCACGACCGATTGCCCTTTTTGAAAATTGGTACTAACACAGACTTCCGCCAGGTCTCCGGGATTCTACCTGAGTTTAGGATCACGGAGAAGATGTTATAAAGCATTTTTGCCCATTATTCAGGGGGTTCTTTGAACACATAATTTCTTAACCCATCTGGTCCCGGCGCTCCTGATCTACTAGATTTATTTGTAAAACTTAAGATGTCCTCTCCTTAGACAAGTAATTCTTCATTACCTACTAACAGTTGTGTACTTGCTAGATTTCCCAATCCTGTACTAGCATAAAGATCTTTATAATGCTTGACCCAATCTGATTCTTGCACACCATTGATGTATACTGATAGTTGACTAGATTGATTTGCAGTATTTAACAATGTCCAAATTTCAGAGATGTTTTTAGAGTCAGTTAGCATCTCTTCCCCCTGGTTTTGATAGACCCACGCTTTATGTGTTTTAATCCAGTTCTTATATTTATTTTTTAAGGATTTAATAACCTGAGCTCTTGTTTCAAGTGGTAATAACTTAGCCATTTTTTGTTCTTTTCATAGGTTATTTTTACGTTATTGAATTTTTTTATCAAAATTATATTTGGGAGCATAGCAGTTTTGGGTGTTGATGCTCCTTGTTATTTTGTTTATTTGTAAGCAGGAGGTGTAAGATTCCCTTGAAGCACCATTTTTTTGTGTTTGTTCTAGGATATCTTGGTTTAATTTTTCTAAGTTACGGGCATTCCATCTAAAGCGAGTTCTGGAATTGTTAACTTATATCTCTGTTCTTTTCCCTTAAACATGTATTCTTCCAAGTGGCAGTGAGCATTTCATGATCGCTATGCTTTTGATGTAAAACTTCAAAATCAGTTATTTGACAAAAAGTGTTGGTGTCAACATACATGTAATTGATTATTGACTTGCATTCTTCTTCACCACGTGTCTCGCGGCGGTATATCATTTTTAAAGAACCATTTAGCATGATAAAATTGCGAGTTTTCATGATGTTTTCCCATCTGAGGCAGAATGGATTTTTCTTGCGAACCATGGTAGCGAGGCAATGAAGATTCAGATCGCCAGCAATCAAGGTATTTGTTACGTCTTTGGACATATGATACAATGTTGAGTAAGTCTTCTAGATCTTTAAACATTTTTGTGTCTGCTATGCCCAACGGATTTCTGTATATGTTGATAACTGCAATTATACTGTGCTTGTGTATTATTTTAACTAATTGTAGGAAGGGGTTGGGTATTTCCCAAGGTTCTAATGTAAAGCCTCTTCCACTTTTTAGCACCACTAACATCCCCGAAGCTGGTCTACCTCTTGTCTTGATTGCGGGCGAAAGAAGAATTTCATAGCCATTCCACAGAGGTGTAGTGAGCAGCCAAGTTTCTTGTAACATCACTATACTATAAGTCATCAGATTTGTAAAATCATTGAGTAAATGTAAGTGTCCACTAGTATTCCAACTGGCAATGGAGTGTTGTGTTACGTTCCCCTCTTCTGATAGTTATGACGGAATTCTTTGCATTTGTGGGGCAAGTCTAGTGTTTGTTGCGTTTCATTCATTACATTGTGACATTGTTGGCGGTTATCCAATTTATAAACATTCAATATTTTAACTGTATGTTGAGCCTTATTTAGCTCACGCTCGATTTCATCATCATAATTAGCAGGATCAATAGCCAAAAGGAATCTCAATGCAAACAATTCTAAACGTGGTTGCTACAGAACATTTCAGACAACATTTGAAGTAATCCACAATCTAACCACGGACAGATTTTCATGGTTCAGAAATTCAACTTGTGCTATGTCACCGGAAGTGATGTCGCTTAAGCTTGGTAACTCGCCAAAAATAGCCATTATACTGGTTCTGCACATGTCGTATTGTGGGAAAGGTTCAGCTCGGCATTTGAGAATGAATCTATGATGCATGTTTGGGTTCAACTTATATCTAGAGGCTCTTAGAGCAGTTGTTCTTAATTCTAGTAGTTTTTTTCTTGCTCATTTCAGTTAAGTCTGGGGCCATTTCTGCCCTTCTTATTTGCAAGTCTATTTCCTTTTGAATATCATTTGATTTCAATTCTCTGTTTAATCTCTTATGGTTTGACTGAAAGTATATGTCCATTGCTTTATGGATTATTGTGTGGAAGTTTTTCTCCAAGTTATTATCTACAGTTGCTAGAACTTTACTGTACAACGTAGACTCACTAACTTTTTCTTCCAATGTTGTAGTCATGCTGTTCGATAACTCAGGTACTTGTAGTACTTTGGTGTTAAACTCAAGTTGTTTTGACATTGGTAGCAAGGATTTGTCATGTCTTCAATCAATGTCTTCAGTTGTAATTGTCATACCTTGTTTCGGTTCAGAGATTCCCTCTTTAGATTTCATGAAATCATCAATAGATATTTTTATTTCAGCTCTTATGTCTTTTAGAATTTCATCAGAATAAGAGGTTTTATTATCTGTTTTTTGGGCCTGTCTATAGAGGCCAGTGGTAAAATGATTTTACTTGTATCATTTTTAGGTACCATTTCTTCTACTCCCTATTCCATGTTCGCTAAAGGTGTTTGCATTTGCTCTGGTTTCTCAAGCATGGTAATTATGTCATTTAGAGATGTGTAATCCTCATTTATGAGTGTTTTTTTGTGAAGGCTTCTTGTCTCAATTTTGTCAGATGGTTATGTCGAAGGGAAGCTCGAGTGTCTGCTCTAGATGCATATTTAAGGGATTTCAGTCGTTGGATGACATTTTTGTATTTGTCTTCTTTTTATGATTCGTAGTTGTGTTTGACGTTCTTGTTTTAAGGCTTAATTTGTCCGTGCTAAGATCTGTCTTGTCAAGGCGCTCATTTTCATGTTTTCCAAATATATTATACGTAGGGCCTACTCTAAGTTTACAGATTGGTTCAGGTAGTGTTTTATCCCCCAAATCTTCTACATTATCTTTTTTTTCCTCTAGCATAGCAGGACGTATGATGTCTTTGAAAAATGGGAGGGCCTTAGTGGTCAAACCAGGAATGAAATTAGATTTCATATCTATAATCAATATTGGATTGGCTGTGTTTCGTTCATCTATAGGTGGGTGTGTTTTTAGAGTTGTCTTTTCCACATAATTTTTAGTTTCCCATTCCTTCATCCATCTTCTAATGGCATCAATCTTTTTTTCTTGTTTCATTATTTTTACTTCTAATGTGTCGAATAGTTTGGACATAGTCAGTATTGCAGTGTTCACAGCCTTCAAGGTGATGTCTAATAAGGCAGCACTTTTTTCGGTTGCTTCACAAGGTGTCGAGGTAACAGAAGAGCTCCAAGGTACGACAGACTTTCATGGCATCGGTCGTGCAAATGATCGAGATTCTTGTATTGATTCATTACTTAGATGGTCAAACAGGCTCGGCGACTGTTAAAGGCTTATTTCAGCCTCCACCATCGCTATTTTATTTGGGAATGTAATTTCTGCAGTTTTATTTTCCGATTCTGATATATTTATGACGGAAATCTGGGCATTATTTACTCCTTTTTCCTCTTTATCATATTCTGGTACATTATTATTCACATTATCTAATTCTCTCATAAGTTTCTTTGAATCTAACACTTCTCTGGGATTTTCAGGCAACTTTGTGCTGTCATTTTGTGTAGCTAAATTCACCTTGGCTGACTCATCCGTTACGTCTGTAACTTCAGACATGATTTGTGTGTCAGATATTGTGACGTTCGCTACAGAGATTACATTTGCATCATCTCACAATTCAGGGAACATTCTGTTACTGTAATTAGGACAGTTAGAGGTCATGTCATGAGTACGTAAGGTGCAAAACTCACGGATGTCCCCCAGAGCCATTCATTTGTCTGGTATCATGATTGGGCATCCGCTGATTTTCCTCTTTATCGCAATTGTTGGAGAGGGCTTTGCTGGGGAGGGTTGTAGCGTGACTGAGGCATGTGTTATCATCACATTCTGTGGCATTCCAGTTTTTAGAGTAAAACGTTTACTTTTCCCCGTAATCCTGCTACTTATAACCAGCAAGGAAGCAAAAAGACGCGTTCCTCTATTCTTCAACAGCCGCCCAAATGACATATAGAGGAGAGTTTTCCAAAACACAAAAGCGAAACCAAGTTGCACCAAGATTCGCCGTGCTGTAAAATGATCAGCAAATCAGCTGATCAGCTTAACAGCGTAACAGCGACTTCCTAGTGACTTGCTTGAAGCGTGCGCGCCGAAGCTCGTGCTGGCCCGTTAAATGGAATTCTGTGTAAGGGGGCGTGGCTATCACTGAAAATTGAAATTAAAATCAAATATTAGGCACTATGATTATAGAAGTGAGTTCTAAATTGATTAGTAATTTCACAATGTCCAAATAAGGTCCTTGTTGCGTACCAGCTTATATGTTCCAAAGTAAATTCCAAACGAGTTGGCAAATCCACAGGGTCTCTGGCAGAGTTTCCACAGCGTAACAGCGACTTCCTAGCGACTTGCTTGAAGCGCGCACACTGAAGCGTGCGCCGGCCCCTTAAATGTAATTCTGGGTAAGGGGGCGTGGCTATCACGGAAAATTGAAGTTAAAATCAAATATTACGCACTATAATTCTAGAAGTGACTTCTAAATTGATCAGTAATGTTCACAATGTCCAAATAAGGTCCTTGTTGCGTACCAGCTTATATGTTCCAAAGTAAATTCCAAACGAGTTGACAAATCCACAGGGTCTCTGGCAGAGTTTCCACCGCGTAACAGCGACTTCCTAGCGACTTGCTTGAAGCGCGCCTATGCAGATGATGTTCTTCTCTTTCTGAAAAATCCAGAACTAAGCGCCCAACATTTACTAGAGGTCATCTCAAAATTGTCTAAAGCATCTGGCTATAAGCTTAATATTGGCAAATCGGAAATCCTTCCCCTTAATATATATTGCACATCACATCGTACTTTATACCTAGGAATGAAATGGTGTCCCAAGGGTCTCAAATATCTTGGGGTCCATATTTCAACCTCTATTAGTAACATTTGCAAACAAAATACAGAAAGCATATTAGCCAGAATTAAAGAACTAGTAACCTCATGGTCAACCCTTTTCATCTTTTGGCGGGGTCATTTTTTAAACCATTAAGATGATGTTATCCCCTATTATCCTGTATCTCCTATATATGCTACCTATTTCCCTTCCCTCTCCTTATTCAAGTCCATAGACTCTTGTTTAGTTCAATTTTTATGGGGGAAAAGGAGGCATCGAATCTCGTTCAGTAAATTAAAAAAGCCCCGTTCTTTAGGTGGTGTCAACTTCCCGGATTTTAGGAAATATCATATAGCCTTTGTTATTAAGCAAGTACAGATGTGATTTATCCAAGAGGAATCAGAATGTATGCCTAATTGGGAGCATCTAGAAAGAGCCATGATTTCCCGAATTCCCCAGGCAGATATCTACCTTATTAAAAGTAAGAATAAACTTACGAAATATTCCTGTATTCGTCAATCCACACTTTATCTAAAATTATTTATCTTCCCATCCTTAGCCAAATTGTCCTTGTTTACCTCTCCATTCATCTGTCTTAATCTCCTCATTAAACTTAAAGGTAAATCTATTTTATGGAAACCATGGCTCTCTAGAAATATTAAATGTTGTAGTCAATTCTTTTTGCAGAATGTTCCCATCACTTTTAATGACTTTGCTATCAAGTACCATATGCACGCCTCCTCCAGAAGCATGAACATGAATACTAGGCAGGGGGCAGTCACACAGCTATCACAACACCACTGCAATTGAAATGGATTTGACAAGACGCAGTGAGGGATATCCATGGTTTTACACTGTTTACCCCCTTTTCCACATCACAGCACCACATACAGATAAGGCTCTAACTTTGATTGCAATTCTTTACAGTAACATTGTAGAACATATGTACAAGTGTTATGGACACTAACACCAGATGCATTTAATGACCATGACAACAACACCTTACAGTAACCAGTACAACCACAGTAAGACATTAGAACCCCAACTCCCACCTGAACTCTAACAGGGATTGAAATGCTGGCAGTAATATATTTACTGTTTTATTAGCTGTTATGTTATGGTACATTGTTAGGTGTGTGTATGCCAAGAAGTACAATACTTGGCAATACAGTGACATAGCGGTTTTATGCTGATGGGCCATGTGTTTTGTCATTCATTGCAGGGCACTACATATTGGTAATCTGCCTATCTCATATGCTTTTTTTCCCTAGTGGTCACTCCTAAACAGTAAACTACAAGGCTGTACTCACCTTCAGAGTGTCACCTAATTAAAATAACACTGCCCATTTCAACAAGTTACTCAGTCTTTGGTAGAACTGGGGCACTGTTTCCATGATGGTTGGATTTTAATACTGCAACCATGTAAATTATATAAATGGTTAGGGGCATCCGAACTGAAACTTCCACCATTATCAGCGCAGGTATGTGTCTCAGCAGGTGCATGCACATGCATATACACAAAATTAAATTAAAAGCTAAAGTAAAAAGAAAAGTTGAATCAGGGCAAATACTAGAAGGAGGAGTGAGTTGGAGGTAAACGCAGAGGAAAAAGAAAATAAATGCAGTGACATAAGTGGAAAACTCCATTAACAAGTACCGAGTAGATACTAAGTAGACATTTATTTTTGGGACAAGGAACGAAGGAAAAAATCAAAATAAAAACAAGTAAACATTATACATTATATTGATAGAATGACAATCCTTGCACAACATGACCTTAATAATCCTTAAAGATATGATATGATATCTGATATAAGTCATTTATAACATGCCTGTACACAAGTGTTTCTAGGCGTGACAAGACAAGGAAGGGAAGACAGAAGGAGGACAAAAACAACGATCTTACTAGGCCTTGTGTCATTCAGATTACACAAGTGTGGTGGGGATGGAGGGTGAGAAGTGGCAGTGGGGGACAGGAGAGGGGTGAGTGCAAAGGAAATTGTAAGTGCTGCAGGGAATGTGGCTTATAAGTGCAGAGAGTCAGGGGACTGTAGGGTTGCAGATACAGTCCCTAAGTGGTTGGGTACCTTTGAAACCCCAATTTCATGCAAATTTCTTAGATTTTTTCCCTGATTTCTCTATTTTATTTACAACAATACAGTGCGAAAAAACATATGTAGTAAAATTAGATAAAAAGCAATTAAATTGCAATTATAAACAGATTAAAAAAAAGGGACGAAGGGGAAAATGAACAAAAGATCAAGCCAGAGCAATAAATTCTATACCTATGTATATATGTGCTGTCTTTTAATTCAATTTTGCATTTTTCTCGTTGATAGCTTGTCTTTATCTTACATTCTCATCTCTCTCAGATTATTTAAAAAGCTTAAGACTCCCAGTCTCAGCCGAATATTTATTCCACCAACAATCATTTCCATAAATTATCATACGTAAGATTTACATAGTCCTTTACAGCCGGTTTTCGAAATGTAACGCTTTCATTGTAGAGTTCAGTACATTCTACCAGTAAATGGCGTAAAGTTTCTGTTTGTGTTGTAAATTTACAGAACCGACAACAATGTTCAGCAAATAAAATCGTTTTCCGTTTCAATAACGCTTCTCGTGTCGGCCATAAGTTAAGTCTCAATCTCATAACATCATTTCTATGTTGTGGAGATGGACACTTTATCAAATAAGGTTCAGCAGTACTGTATTTCTTATGGGCAATCACTGTTCCGTCAAAATCTTTGTATCGTAAACACGTTGCTCGATTGCTGCACCAGTCCCACCGAAATAGTTTGGTATTAACTTCATTTGGATTTTCTATTAATAGTTTCAGTGTGACATTGGCATAGGCCTGTGCGTTTATGACCTCTTTTCGCCACCTTAACGTGAAGGTGTCATTTGAGCATAGTATGTGTTTGCTAATACACCTATGAGTATATTTGATTTAGTTGCTAAAATACATTTCCTACTTAGGGATATTAAGTACCACAGATGTCGAGCATACATTGATATCAGTCCCAATTCATTTCTAATTAGTGCGTTTGGAACACAGTTCGGTAGATTCAATGTGTTTTTCCAGAATTTGGATTCAAATCTGCACCATACAGTTTCTTGTAAAATTGGTAAAGTTTCAGCACCATACAATAAAATAGGTGTTACTTTTTGTCTAAAATAATTCAACGCTGGCAAAATGGAAAACTTTCCATATCTCGCCTGAATTATTTTAGTCTGAGAGATCAGCATGTCAAGTTTGCTGTGCCAATTGGCGATTTGTACTTCATAAATGGCTCCTGCAATTATCATTCCTAAATAAGTGTACTGTTGAACACGTTCTAATTTTTCTTTTTGTATAGTCCATTTAAAATTACTATTCTTTTGTGTTGATGGGTTATATACCATAATCTTTGTTTTTTCCAAATTGATCGATAGTAAATTTTTGGTTACATAAAGAGATAAGGCATCTAGCAATTTTTGTAATCGCACGGGTGTTTTTGACAAAAGTACCAAATCATCGGCATATAACAGTGCTGGGATTTTCTTGTTTACTAATTTTGGGGCATCTGCTATTATATTACCAAAGATTCTACACAGGTCCGCTATAAAAAAACTGAACAGGGCAGAGGCAAGGATACACCCTTGTCGGAGTCTTCTGTATGTTTGAATAGCAGGTGACAATAGACCCTCTTGACTTAGTCTTATTTGGATACTTGTCTCAGAATATAAGGCTTTTAATAAAGCGATAATGTACAAGGGATAATTTTCTTGATTCAGTTTTTGTAGCAGCAATTCTCGTGAAACTGAGTCGTAACCTGCACGCAAATCTACAAATACTATGTATAGTGGTTGTCTTGTTTGTTTATGATGTTGTATTATTGATGTTATTGTTCTTAGGTTTATTGAAGTTCCAAGGCCCGTTACAAATCCTGTCTGGCATGGATCTCTTTTGTCATTGTCTATTGCCCATCTATTAAAGTCTCTTAAAATAAACCTTGCGAAGATCTTTCCCGGTACGTCTAAAAGGGCAATCGGTCTGTAGTTGGAAGGGCACGACCGATTGCCCTTTTTGAAAATTGGTACTAACACAGACTTCCGCCAGGTCTCCGGGATTCTACCTGAGTTTAGGATCACGGAGAAGATGTTATAAAGCATTTTTGCCCATTATTCAGGGGGTTCTTTGAACACATAATTTCTTAACACGTCTGGTCCCGGTGCTCCTGATCTACTACATTTATTTATAAAACTTAAGATGTCCTTTCCTTAGACAAGTAATTCTTCATTACCTACTAACAGTTTTGTACTTGCTAGATTTCCCAATCCTGTACTAGCATAAAGATCTTTATAATGCTTGACCCAATCTGATTCTAGCACACCATTGATGTATACTGATAGTTGACTAGATTGATTTGCAGTATTTAACAATGTCCAAATTTCAGAGATGTTTTTAGAGTCAGTTAGCATCTCTTCCCCCTGGTTTTGATAGACCCACGCTTTATGTGTTTTAATCCAGTTCTTATATTTATTTTTTAAGGATTTATTAACCTGAGATCTTGTTTCAAGTGGTAATAACTTAGCCATTTTTTGTTCTTTTCATAGGTTATTTTTACGTTCTTGAATTTTTTTATCAAAATTATATTTGGGAGCATAGCAGTTTTGGGTGTTGATGCTCCTTGTTATTTTGTTTATTTGTAAGCAGGAGGTGTAAGATTCCCTTGAAGCACCATTTTTTTGTGTTTGTTCTAGGATATCTTGGTTTAATTTTTCTAAGTTACGGGCATTCCATCTAAAGCGAGTTCTGGAATTGTTAACATATATCTCTGTTCTTTTCCCTTAAACATGTATTCTTCCAAGTGGCAGTGAGCATTTCATGATCGCTATGCTTTTGATGTAAAACTTCAAAATCAGTTATTTGACAAAAAGTGTTGGTGTCAACGTACATGTAATTGATTATTGACTTGCATTCCTCTTCACCACGTGTCTCGCGGCGGTATATCATTTTTAAAGAACCATTTAGCATGATAAAATTGCGAGTTTTCATGATGTTTTCCCATCTGAGGCTCAATGGATTTTTCTTGCGAACCATGGTAGCGAGGCAATGAAGATTCAGATCGCCAGCAATCAAGGTATTTGTTACGTCTTTGGACATATGATACAATGTTGAGTAAGTCTTCTAGATCTTTAAACATTTTTGTGTCTGCTATGCCCAACGGATTTCTGTATATGTTGATAACTGCAATTATACTGTGCTTGTGTATTATTTTAACTAATTGTAGGAAGGGGTTGGGTATTTCCCAAGGTTCTAATGTAAAGCCTCTTCCACTTTTTAGCACCACTAACATCCCCGAAGCTGGTCTACCTCTTGTCCTGATTGCGGGCGAAAGAAGAATTTCATAGCCATTCCACAGTGGTGTAGTGAGCAGCCAAGTTTCTTGTAATATCACTATAATATAAGGCATCAGATTTGTAAAATCATTGAGTAAATGTAAGTGTCCACTAGTATTCCAACTGGCAATGGAGTGTTGTGTTACGTTCCCCTCTTCTGATAGTTATGACGGAATTCTTTGCATTTGTGGGGCAAGTCTAGTGTTTGTTGCGTTTCATTCATTACATTGTGACATTGTTGGCGATTATCCAATTTATAAACATTCAATATTTTAACTGTATGTTGAGCCTTATTTAGCTCATGCTCGATTTCATCATCATAATTAGCAGGATCAATAGCCAAAAGGAATCTCAATGCAAACAATTCTAAACGTGGTTGCTACAGAACATTTCAGACAACATTTGAAGTAATCCACAATCTAACCACGGACAGATTTTCATGGTTCAGAAATTCAACTTGTGCTGTGTCACCGGAAGTGATGTCGCTTAAGCTTGGTAACTCGCCAAAAATAGCCATTATACTGGTTCTGCACATGTCGTATTGTGGGAAAGGTTCAGCTCGGCATTTGAGAATGAATCTATGATGCATGTTTGGGTTCAACTTATATCTAGAGGCTCTTAGAGCAGTTGTTCTTAATTCTAGTAGTTTTTTTTCTTGCTCATTTCAGTTAAGTCTGGGGCCATTTCTGCCCTTCTTATTTGCAAGTCTATTTCCTTTTGAATATCATTTGATTTCAATTCTCTGTTTAATCTCTTATGGTTTGACTGAAAGTATATGTCCATTGCTTTATGGATTATTGTGTGGAAGTTTTTCTCCAAGTTATTATCTACAGTTGCTAGAACTTTACTGTACAACGTAGACTCACTAACTTTTTCTTCCAATGTTGTAGTCATGCTGTTCGATAACTCAGGTACTTGTAGTACTTTGGTGTTAAACTCAAGTTGTTTTGACATTGGTAGCAAGGATTTTTCATGTCTTCAATCACTGTCTTCAGTTGTAATTGTCATACCTTGTTTTGGTTCAGAGATTCCCTCTTTAGATTTCATGAAATCATCAATAGATATTTTTATTTCAGCTCTTATGTCTTTTAGAATTTCATCAGAATAAGAGGTTTTATTATCTGTTTTTTGGGCCTGTCTATAGAGGCCAGTGGTAAAATGATTTTACTTGTATCATTTTTAGGTACCATTTCTTCTACTCCCTATTCCATGTTCGCTAAAGGTGTTTGCATTTGCTCTGGTTTCTCAAGCATGGTAATTATGTCATTTAGAGATGTGTAATCCTCATTTATGAGTGTTTTTTTTGTGAAGGCTTCTTGTCTCAATTTTGTCAGATGGTTATGTCGAAGGGAAGGTCGACTGTCTGCTCTAGATGCATATTTAAGGGATTTCAGTCGTTGGATGACATTTTTGTATTTGTCTTCTTTTTATGATTCGTAGTTGTGTTTGACGTTCTTGTTTTAAGGCTTAATTTGTCCGTGCTAAGATCTGTCTTGTCAAGGCGCTCATTTTCATGTTTTCCAAATATATTATACGTAGGGCCTACTCTAAGTTTACAGATTGGTTCAGGTAGTGTTTTATCCCCCAAATCTTCTACATTATCTTTTTTTTCCTCTAGCATAGCAGGACGTATGATGTCTTTGAAAAATGGGAGGGCCTTAGTGGTCAAACCAGGAATGAAATTAGATTTCATATCTATAATCAATATTGGATTGGCTGTGTTTCGTTCATCTACAGGTGGGTGCGTTTTTAGAGTTGTCTTTTCCACATAATTTTTAGTTTCCCATTCCTTCATCCATCTTCTAATGGCATCAATCTTTTTTTCTTGTTTCATTATGTTTACTTCTAATGTGTCGAATAGTTTGGACATAGTCAGTATTGCAGTGTTCACAGCCTTCAAGGTGATGTCTAATAAGGCAGCACTTTTTTCGGTTGCTTCACAAGGTGTCGAGGTAACAGAAGAGCTACAAGGTACGACAGACTTTCATGGCATCGGTCGTGCAAATGATCGAGATTCTTGTATTGATTCATTACTTAGATGGTCAAACAGGCTCGGCGACTGTTAAAGGCTTACTTCAGCTTCCACCATCGCTATTTTATTTGGGAATGTAATTTCTGCAGTTTTATTTTCCGATTCTGATATATTTATGACAGAAATCTGGGCATTATTTACTCCTTTTTACTCTTTATCATATTCTGGTACATTATTATTCACATTATCTAGTTCTCTCATGAGTTTCTTTGAATCTAACACTTCTCTGGGATTTTCAGGCAACTTTGTGCTGTCATTTTGTGTAGCTAAATTCACCTTAGCTGACTCATCCGTTACGTCTGTAACTTCAGACATGATTTGTGTGTCAGATATTGTGACGTTCGCTACAGAGATTACATTTGCATCATCTCACAATTCAGGGAACATTCTGTTACTGTAATTAGGACAGTTAGAGGTCATGTCATGAGTACGTAAGGTGCAAAACTCACAGATGTCCCCCAGAGCCATTCATTTGTCTGGTATCATGATTGGGCATCCGCTGATTTTCCTCTTTATCGCAATTGTTGGAGAGGGCTTTGCTGGTGAGGGTTGTAGCGTGACTGAGGCATGTGTTATCATCACATTCTGTGGCATTCCAGTTTTTAGAGTAAAACGTTTACTTTTCCCCGTAATCCTGCTACTTATAACCAGCAAGGAAGCAAAAAGACGCGTTCCTCTATTCTTCAACAGCCGCCCAAATCACATATAGAGGAGAGTTTTCCAAAACACAAAAGCGAAACCAAGTTGCACCAAGATTCGCCGTGCTGTAAGATGATCAGCTAATCAGCTTAACAGCGTAACAGCGACTTCCTAGTGACTTGCTTGAAGCGTGCGCGCCGAAGCACGTGCTGGCCCGTTAAATGGAATTCTGTGTAAGGGGGCGTGGCTATCACTGAAAATTGAAATTAAAATCAAATATTAGGCACTATGATTATAGAAGTGAGTTCTAAATTGATTAGTAATTTCACAATGTCCAAATAAGGTCCTTGTTGCGTACCAGCTTATATGTTCCAAAGTAAATTCCAAACGAGTTGGCAAATCCACAGGGTCTCTGGCAGAGTTTCCACAGCGTAACAGCGACTTCCTAGCGACTTGCTTGAAGCGCGCACACTGAAGCGTGCGCCGGCCCCTTAAATGTAATTCTGGGTAAGGGGGCGTGGCTATCATGGAAAATTGAAGTTAAAATCAAATATTACGCACTATAATTCTAGAAGTGACTTCTAAATTGATCAGTAATGTTTACAATGTCCAAATAAGGTCCTTATTGCGTACCAGCTTATATGTTCCAAAGTAAATTCCAAACGAGTTGACAAATCCACAGGGTCTCTGGCAGAGTTTCCACAGCGTAACAGCGACTTCCTAGCGACTTGCTTGAAGCGCGCCTATGCAGATGATGTTCTTCTCTTTCTGAAAAATCCAGAACTAAGCGCCCAATATATACTAGAGGTCATCTCAAAATTCTCTAAAGCATCTGGCTATAAGCTTAATATTGGCAAATCGGAAATCCTTCCCCTTAATATATATTGCACATCACATCGTACTTTATACCTAGGAATGAAATGGTGTCCCAAGGGTCTCAAATATCTTGGGGTCCATATTTCAATCTCTATTAGTAACATTTGCAAACAAAATACAGAAAGCATATTAGCCAGAATTAAAGAACTAGTAACCTCATGGTCAACCCTTTTCATCTTTTGGCGGGGTCATTTTTTAAACCATTAAGATGATGATATCCCCTATTATCCTGTATCTCCTATATATGCTACCTATTTCAATTCCCTCTCCTTATTCAAGTCCACAGACTCTTGTTTAGTTCAATTTTTATGGGGGAAAAGGAGGCATAGAATCTCGTTCAGTAAATTAAAAAAGCCCCGTTCTTTAGGTGGTGTCAACTTCCCGGATTTTAGGAAATATCATATAGCCTTTGTTATTAAGCAAGTACAGATGTGATTTATCCAAGAGGAATAAGAATGTATGCCTAATTGGGAGCATCTAGAAAGAGCCATGATTTCCCGAATTCCCCAGGCAGATATCTACCTTATTAAAAGTAAGAATAAACTTACGAAATATTCCTGTATTCGTCAATCCACACTTTATCTAAAATTATTTATCTTCCCATCCTTAGCCAAATTGTCCTTGTTTACCTCTCCATTCATCTGTCTTAATCTCCTCATTAAACTTAAAGGTAAATCTATTTTATGGAAACCATGGCTCTCTAGAAATATTAAATGTTGTAGTCAATTCTTTTTGCAGAATGTTCCCATCACTTTTAATGACTTTTCTATCAAGTACCATATGCACACCTCCTCCAGAAGCATGAACATGAATACTAAGCAGGGGGCAGTCACACAGCTATCACAACACCACTGCAATTGAAATGGATTTGACAAGACGCAGTGAGGGATATCCATGGTTTTACACTGTTTACCCCCTTTTCCCCATCACAGCACCACATACAGATAAGGCTCTAACTTTGATTGCAATTCTTTACAGTAACATTGTAGAACATATGTACAAGTGTTATGGACACTAACACCAGATGCATTCAATGACCATGACAACAACACCTTACAGTAACCAGTACAACCACAGTAAGACATTAGAACCCCAACTCCCACCTGAACTCTAATAGGGATTGAAATGCTGGCAGTAATATATTTACTGTTTTATTAGCTGTTATGTTATGGTACATTGTTAGGTGTATGTATGCCAAGAAGTACAATACTTGGCAATACAGTGACATAGCGGTTTTATGCTGATGGGCCATGTGTTTTGTCATTCATTGCAGGGCACTACATATTGGTAATCTGCCTATCTCATATGCTTTTTTTCCCTAGTGGTCACTCCTAAACAGTAAACTACAAGGCTGTACTCACCTTCAGAGTGTCACCTAATTAAAATAACACTGCCCATTTCAACAAGTTACTCAGTCTTTGGTAGAACTGGGGCACTGTTTCCATGATGGTTGGATTTTAATACTGCAACCATGTAAATTATATAAATGGTTAGGGGCATCCGAACTGAAACTTCCACCACTATCAGCGCAGGTATGTGTCTCAGCAGGTGCATGCACATGCATATACACAAAATTAAATTAAAAGCTAAAGTAAAAAGAAAAGTTGAATCAGGGCAAATACTAGAAGGAGGAGTGAGTTGGAGGTAAACGCAGAGGAAAAAGAAAATAAATGCAGTGACATAAGTGGAAAACTCCATTAACAAGTACCGAGTAGATACTAAGTAGACATTTATTTTTGGGACAAGGAACGAAGGAAAAAATCAAAATAAAAACAAGTAAACATTATACATTATATTGATAGAATGACAATCCTTGCACAACATGACCTTAATAATCCTTAAAGATATGATATGATATCTGATATAAGTCATTTATAACATGCCTGTACACAAGTGTTTCTAGGCGTGACAAGACAAGGAAGGGAAGACAGAAGGAGGACAAAAACAACGATCTTACTAGGCCTTGTGTCATTCAGATTACACAAGTGTGGTGGGGATGGAGGGTGAGAAGTGGCAGTGGGGGACAGGAGAGGGGTGAGTGCAAAGGAAATTGTAAGTGCTGCAGGGAATGTGGCTTATAAGTGCAGAGAGTCAGGGGACTGTAGGGTTGCAGATACAGTCCCTAAGTGGTTGGGACGCCCGGAGGCAGTACAAGGGCAACTGGTCATGCGGGAGCCTGGTCCTGTGAGTTTAGTGGGTGGCCAGGTAACCAGTGTGCATAGAAGGCAGGGAAATCAGCAAGGGAGAGGGAAAGAGAAAACAGAAGTGAAAAGGAAGGTCTTGAGTAGCTTCCAGAACCGCTGGTTTCCTGCTCAAGTTTGAGAGAGGTAGTTAGACTTTTCCAGAGGGAGGCCCCAGCCGTGAACAGAGATCTGCCACCCACTCTCTCCCTGGAGAAGCGTCTGACCCTGAGAGAGTTGGAGGTGGATGAGCGAAGGGCTCAAGATGGAAGATGCTTAGGAAGAGAAAGTTGGATGTAGCATGGTCCCCAGCCCCAGAAAGTCTTGTGGACAATGCAGAGGGTCTTGAACTTGATCCTTGCAGCCACAGGGAGCCAGTGAAGAGATTTCAGGGCTGGAGAGATACAATCCCTGGGCTTGAGGCCAAGGACAAGTCTTGCAGTCCTGTTCTGGATTAGTTGTAAAGGGCGAAGAGTGGAGGCAGGCAGATTTAGAAATAAGGTGTTGCAGAAGTCCAGCCTAGAGATGACCAGGGCTTTGAAGACATTGAGCTTCTGGGAAAAAGTGAGAAAAAGAAGAATACCTCTAAGGAGGTGCAGCTGATAATGTGACTTCTTAGAGACATCAGAGATGTGAGGATTGAAGGAGAGGGTGGAGTAGAAGATGACACCAAGGTTCTTAGCCTCACAGGAAGGTGCAGGTAGATGGCCCAGAGAGAGGGAAGGCGCGAGCAGGTGTCCCAACGAGGAGGATCTCAGCCTTAGTGTCATTAAGGCAGAGATCGTTGGAGGCACACCATTCTTGAATTGAATACCAACACTGAGGTATGATAGAAGGAGCAGACGAGGTGAAGGGGAGCCTGAAGGAGAGCTGGTTGTCATCCGCATAACACTGAAAGTTTGAAAAGAAGGTGGAGTGGCAGTGGGCAAGAGCTTCCAGGTAGTGGTTAAAGAGCCATGGAGAGAGGTTAGCCCCTAGGGAGTACCACACGTAGAGAGAGAAAGAGAGATAGAAGAGAGGAAAGACCCAAGTTGTAACTGGGAAGGTCGATGTGAGAGAAAGGAGGTCAACCAGGCTAGGGGCTGACCAGAAATACCCAGGTTGTCACAGAGATGATTGAGCAGGGTGGCGTGGTTGACCATGTCGAAAGCAGAGGATAGATCAAGGAGAATGAGGACAGAAGGAAGGTTAGAGTCTAAATTAGAGAGCAAGTCTTCACGGGTGTTCAGAAGAGAAGTTTCCGTACTTCTGGCTGCTCTGAGGCCAGACTGGTGGTCATGGAGACAACCAACAGATTCAGTATGTAGATTAAGCTTGGAGATGGCCAGCTTTTCAAGGAGTATGCCCAGGGATGGAGTGATGGCATCAGGTGATAGTTTGCTGGGGAGGAAGGATAGACAAAGGGCTTCTTAAGGAGGGGGTTCACAAGGGAGTGCTTAAGGGTGGGGAGGTTCCAATGGCAAAAGAGTGATTGCAGAAATCAGCCAAGGCTGGAGCAAGGGTGTCAATGTGGTTCTTAATGGTTCTGGAGGAGCTCCCCCCTGCTTTGATGAGACTTTCATAGATCGAAAACATCGTCGGGAGTGAACGAGGAGAAGGAGAAAGGAAGAGGAGATATGGCCGGAGAGGAACCTGTAATGGTAGAACCAGAGGAAGAGGAGGTGGAGGATGGCACTAAGAATTAGGTTTTCCTTTTCTGTGAAATGCTAACTCAAAGTGGAGCTTGGGTAATGATGGTCATTTAAAGCAGTGAAATGAAGCAGTTAGAGCTGCGGAGTCCTCTTTTTTAGGGGGCTGTGTGGCAAAGGACTACTATAAATCTATAAGACAAAGAGAATACCACAAAAACAGCTACCCGCCTACACACGTGCCAGGTGTGTCTAGTTGCACAACGTGCTACCTTTCATGTCGGTCAATTATTTGCGACAGAAAACATAGAGAAATACATATTTTAATTCATGGATACAAAACACTTAGAAAAATTTATATTAAAACAAGAGGGACAAAAATGCATTTTATTTACACATAACATTCCATAAAAGAACCTATACTGAAAATCAATTATCTTGACCAGTTGGTTTGAACTGAACACATTAGTCAGATACTGGTGATGTAGTGAGGTTAGTAAACATATAAGGTGACATCCTATTATTAAATGAAACCTTGATACAATTCACTATCCTTGACTTTGTCAGTTTTTCTGTCCTTGACTTTGTCGACACCAAAGAGTGTGTTTCTGGGTCCTGGCAAAAGATGGTTAAACAGGCTCAGTAGCTAGTTATTTAATGCTATCAGGCATGCGTCGGACCCGTCTTCAGGACTTGATTTATATAGATCTCCCAAATTGGAATTTCAGAAATAGTTCATTTGTTAATTTCCTTTTCATAGTTTATTTGCCGTGTGTGGCCTTGATTTTAGAACAGATGCGGACAGGATTCACTGGTCCCAACTGTGATTTCTTCTCAAAGATTTGGAAACTCTTGATCCAGGCGAAAATATGCTACAATATAGCTTCATTCGCGGACACACATATCACGTATGTGGTGTTTTTCGTATTGTAAATTGAAGTTTACAATTGCTGCTTTTCAAGGAACTTGCTTGATCACAAGCGTTGTTGCTTCCACTCCAAACGAGCGCGGGTAGTTACTGCCGGGTTCGCTTTCACTCTTTTATGGAATGTTATGTGTAAATAAAATGCATTTTTGTCCCTCTTGTTTTAATATAAATTTTTCTAAATGTTTTGTATCCATGAATTAAAATATGTATTTCTCTATGTTTTCTGTCGCAAATAATTGACCGACATGAAAGGTAGCACGTTGTGCAACTAGACACACCTGGCACGTGTGTAGGCGGGTAGCTGTTTTTGTGGTATTCTCTTTGTCTTATTGGTCATTTAAAGCAGACAGAAAAGAAAGGGGACTGAGGGCCTGGCTACTGCTGAAGAGAGATGGGAAGAGAAGAGTGATTCAGAAGGGGATGATTCTGTATTGAAAAATCTACCCATCAACCCATCTATCTCTATTGTTTGGTGCTATTTAATCTATGCTGTAACCCCAGAAATATCTAATATGTGCTGAGCTGCTCGCTTCTTTGTTAGCCTTTGGGCATATCCCATTGTACCGATTATAAATCAAAGCAGAGAGTGGAGTATTTAGCAATGTTCTACAGGCACAGGGAAGAAAGGTAGAGTCTTTGCCGATGTACCATCATAGGGTTGAGCAAGTTGAAGTAGCCCTGATCCCCCAGCAGTTTATAGCAACTATGAAGCAAAAGTTTAAGACTTCAAATTGAGCTCCAATACAATTGTGAAGGAAATTATACAAAACAAAAGTTGTTTAAACCTTCTAAATTGTCTAAACCAAACCCCATAAAATTGGATATGCCTTTGGACATCTACAGGAAGGATCAAATCCAATAAAAATAAAAGAAGACAATACTGCACAGATGGCTACACTGCTGAGAAAAATAGATAATAATTTTAGAGGCTAGAAATACACAAGAGAAAGAAATTGCCGGACAAAGCACAACCAAAATAAGAACCTGACTCAGAAGTGGACATGGGTTCATAAACTGGGTAATACCGCCAATAGTTGAACCAAGGATTTTCCATACACAAAAATGCCAAAAAATAAATGTACGATTAAGAAAGAAGCCTCTTATTTGACATACATGTGTAATAATCCACACAACTCAGTAGCAGATGAAATTACTTTTGATTTTGACCGAGTTGCACATCTAGACATACTTGCCACAAAATTACAGGAAGAGCCCCAAATAAAACCTTAAATAAATTGGTTTAGTATACATTAGTCATTAATAGACTTTATATACAAACACAGATAAAGAAACAATTAGAATACATGTCATCAAGAGCAACATTCACATCTATTAGTAATCCTATAAAATAGAATCTCCAAATGTAATATATAACATACATAATATTAATTTAAATATCATGTTTCACACACACGCATGCCATGTGGCTACGTGATGAGGCTACTCAACCAAATCAGGCCCTACATCTCACTCAAAAATAGATTCACCGTAGCATCTGCCCTTGTCAACTGAAGACTTGACTATTGTAATAGTCTGCTGAGTGCGACTACAAAAACTAAACGGCTAGCCCTCCAGACCACACAGAACAATGAGGCATGAGCAATCTTTGGTCTCCGTTAGCAGGATCACATCTCTGATTCCAGGAGGGCTCTGGACTGGCTTCCCGTTAAGCACAGCATACTGCGTAAGACTCTGGCACTAGATTATAAATGCTGGACCTCGACTGCCCCCGCTTATCTCCCAGAACGACTTATGGTTGATCAACCACTATGATACCTCTGCTCCAGTGACAAATACAAATTATAACAGCCTCACTTCATGCTGGCTAAAATTGGAGGCATTCGTTTTCCAGTACAGGCTCCTAAAGCTGGGAATGACCTTCCATTACCGATCAGAGCCTGTAATTTCTTGCTGGCAATCAAAACCTACCTGTTTAACAGGCCATAAATAGGCTCTTCTCATCTAAGTCTCTCTTTCTCTTGTTCCTGATCACTCTTAGCTCTGATATCTGTTTTATCATCTTGTCCTGTTACTTGTGCGCCCTGAGGGTCATGGGCATGTGGCACGATATAAGAAAATAAATAAATGAATAAATACATTATAAAGTTAATCTAAAATCTTGAATAAACAGTCTCCAAACTCTGTGAGATAAAAGATCAGGTTGATATCATTACCATTCATAAAATGTTCCCATAAAATGGTAGGGGAAAGAAGAATTACTTCTAGACTATAACCTGAAGGAAAGTGTGGCATAAAGAAAGAAGACTAGTGCACACAACTAAAATATGTTTAATAGATTCCATGGTTTCCTCACCACACAGTCTACAAAATCTTTGTGTGCATGGGATACGCAGTATTGCTCCACCTATCTCTAAAAAGTCTGCCTGATTGAATTTTATTTTTTAGGTACATCCGGACTGTAAGATTTGTGGGTAAAGCGTTTGTATATGCTGGAAGTATCATACGTGACTGCATTTAGCTCCCTAACCTACCCCATCATTATAAAAGCAGGGGTGGGCGCACACCGCTCACCCAGCCCCACACGGCACCAATCCTAAAAGATACTTGGATATGTGGGGACAACCAACACGATGGACAATAAGGGACAAATACTGTGACCAAAACTACACCTGCCGCAGGGCTGGGGAAGTACTGGATATGAGCTAGATACACAAACCACTTGGGCCACACAAAGAGAGCTCCCACTGCGCAGCATGCCTGCCAACTAGGCGGTCAAAGTAGTGTACCAAACACACATGACAACCATAGAGGTTGAGCGCAGAAACGTGAAGACAAAGTGGTTAGAAGTCGACAAATACTTGAAAACCATTATATCATACCTTAAAATTTCAACTTTCTGTATACTCAATATACAGAAACTCACACAACCACCTCTCTGCACAGCAATCCGCATGCACTTCACCACATTGCAACAACAGACTAACAACACACAACCCGCCACAACAGCATATGGGAATTCTGCACCGATTGAAAACTGCACTTAAGCTCAGCAAACGTTGCAAACCGAACTAAAGAGGCCAACTGGACATCACAACTCTCACTTTCCTATTCCCACTACAGCCTACTAACCCCCCACCCCTCACCCCACTCCTGACACCTTCCTTTTCAGATCCACCAGAGTGCCTGGGGACCACAGCACTGGTGACGGTGCACGGTACAAATACCTTTAACATTAACATAAATCTAATAAATGGCCCACTATTCATTTTCAGAGCAGGTCTAGTAATGGTGCATTCACTGTCATATGCCTACACAAGTCGCTTTTAATGAGCTTTTGTATCTAGGAAAAGGAGGCTGCAAGGCCTGAGTAGTTAGTTGTGCAGACCAAGAGGCCACAGCACCATAAATATGGCTAATACAGCTATTGCACAGGGGTGGCTTCATATTTGTCAAAGCATAAGCCAACCACAAAAGAAGTGTTCCTGTGTATGACGAGCTACATCTCCAATACAACATTAGTTTCTTCATGATTAGATTAGAGTTAATGTTCTGAAGATCTAATTTAAGAAGTATATATTCTATAGAAGGGGAGATAGGAGTAATGTTCTAGGGATTTACTTTCAAGTTTTCTTAATTCAAGACTATATATATTCGACCAAATTTCAGCTCCATAGATAATGCATGGTATTATTTTGGCGCTGTAAATTTTGATAATGTAGAGTGTGACCTTCAGGGGTATTTTCAGCTTAAAATCCGCTGCAAGGTCCTTCCTTTTTTACCTCCTGAGCTGCGTGTATCGGTCGTTGCCTCACTGGGCAGACCACTTAAGTTTATCGTCTATGATTATTCCCAGATACTTATACATAGGCACACGTTCTACTATGTTATCATTTAGTGTCCATTTCGACTGGGGGCAAAGGCCATCATTTTAATACTGTGTTAATGTTTAGGCCATTTTGCACCAACTATGTGCATTCAATTGTCATTGAAGACCTTTGGGTCTATTGTCCAAAAGGATCAGATCATCTGCATATCCCAGCCAAGAGATTGAATTAGTGCCAAATGCTGGCGGGTGAAAACCAGCAGAGATTAATTCTGTGGGTGCTAAATTAAACTAAAATCTGAAGGTTTAGCTCAGCACAACATAATATAGCCAGTAACACACCAAAGGCAAGAAGAACAGTTTAGTTTCAGCCCATCTGTGCAGAAGAGATCCCAGGGGGCCTGGGAGTAGCAGAAATCATGGAGGCTTTGATTCACATGTTTCCAGTCCATGGATGTTAAGCATGGAATTCCACCACACTACATAATGTAGTCGATAAAAATTCTTCCAATTAAACGTTATGGTTTGGATGGCCACTAATAGAAGGAGATGAAATAGGTAGCTACCATTCTTATCTATGAAATCTTGTAACATTGCACTGCCTCGGAAATGAAACTGAGGACAGAAATCTTGTTGGAAGTTAAAAATAATCTTGAAGGTATTCCACAACCTTACCCAAAAGTATTCAACAAATTGACATTCAACAAACATATGTTCAAAGGTACCCTGAGCATGAAGGCATCTCCAACACCTATCACTCTGTGCAGCACCATATTTGAAAAGTAAAAGAGGAGTAATGAAATCTCTAAGATGAAAAAAGTATAGAGTCTGAAGTAGATTGGCAGACGTGGAGATATGATTTCATACTTAAGGCCAGTGTAGTTGACTATCCAGCTGTCAAGCGTGATAACAATCCCACACACCTTCCGAGAAAGAGGCTTGTTGAAATGTTTTATAAAACACTAAAGATGAAATTAATAGCAAATTCATTAAAGTTAATGGAGCACCTTGTATAAATAACTGGGCAAATTGTTTAATGGCACGAGAAAGTCACGGCTTACAACAAACAGACCTTTTATTAATTTGAATCAGCTAATTACAACAGATATACGGTGAAATAAACAGATGTTTTTTTAAAAATGGGAACATATAGGTTCTAAGATAGCGAGTAGATAATTTAATGTTTGTACAATTTCTGAATCTATTTTTCCCTTTGAAGAGGTAATAAGCAAATAAGGGGAAATCATAGCTCTCTCTAGACGCACCACTGGGGTACAATATTAGATTCTTCATGAGTAAACCATAACTGTATTTGCTTAAGCACAAAGGCCATGTGGCCTTTCCTAAAGCCAGAAAATCCTACTCCTCCGTACATACGTGGTGTTTTTTAAGTTTGCATAGGGAAATCCTGCTTCTCTTTTTTTAACCCATAGGAATTGAAGCAAACAGGAATCAATAGATTTAAAGAAGGAAGTGGGAAAATAAATTGGCAACATATAAAGGGAGTACAGAATAATTGGGGACTCCAATCTACCCCACTAGGACAAGGGGGGTAATAATTGGTTAGGTCTTTCATTTTTGATAATAAAGTTGTAGTATTTTGTTTGATAATGTCTTTGATGAAAGCCGCGATGTGAATATTTGATGCCATTAGGACATCATCTCATGCCGAGGTTTTGGACTTGATGTTTGGTACAATGCATATTAAGGGGTAGGATTTCTGATTTGTCTGTGTTTAACTAATAGCCAGAACGTAAAGATAACTGTGAAATAATGCCCATAAGGTGAGGTATAGTGATAACTGGGTTTTTCAGAAATATTAATTTGTCATCAACATATACCGCCGTTTTAATCTGTATTTCTCCAGAGTGAATAACTAATATATCGTTATTTTGTCAAACCGCTTCTAAGGAAGGTTCCAAGGCTAAAATAAAAAGAAGTGGGTAAAGTAGACAACCTTGGCCAGTGGCTATAAATAAGAGGAAGTATGAAGACAATTGTCCTTTAATACAAATTGTTGTTTTAGGATTGGAATAAAGTATCTTTATCATGAAGAGAAAAGTGGTGTCAATACCATGCCATTTGAGGGCTTCAAGCCTGTAGCCCCATTCAACTCTATCACATGCTTTCTTTGCATCGGGGGCTGCAGCTGCACAAGGTTCACTTGATGCTGTCTAAAGTATTTAAAAATAGCCTTATGTTGGAGGAGGATAATCTGCCCTGGACGTATCCCACGTGATCATTTTTAAGTAAAGTAGGAAGAAAGGGAAGGCGTCTATTTGCTAACATGTTTGCAAAAATCTTACGGTCTGTGTTAATAAGGGGAATAGGTCTATAATTTTGGGGCAGTTCAGGGTCTTTATTAGGTTTGGGGAAAACTATTAGCATAGCCTTTAAAAATGAGCCATGTGCCTTATTTTCTTTAACAAAATAAGTAACAATGTAATTACACTTATGAGCCAATAAATTATTAAAGTGGACAAAGAAATCTATGGGAAGGCTATCAGGACCCTGTGCGTTACCATTTTTGAGATCATGTATGGCTCTATACATTTTGCTGGGAGAGATAGGAGCATTCAATGATTGTAGATTAGCACTTGGAACTTGCCGAAGAAATTCTTGAACATGAGTGTTATTAGAAGGAGCTTCAGATAATTGCTGGTAGAATTTGGAAAAGACTTAATTAACTTCCTTATCTGAAAGGGTCCTTTTTCCTTTTTGGTCCTTGACAACAGCAATTCTGGCTTTTTCTTTTTTAAATTTGAGGTATGAGGCAAGTGTCTTACTAGATTTTTTAGAGAATTGATATATTTTTGCTTTATATTTTATGATTGGCACATGAATATTGTGTAACAATTTTATTATATTGCAATCTAACCTTAATAATTTCATTAAAAATAGAAGCAATATAAGTACTTATATAATGAGACTCAAGGAGTTTGAGTTGTTTGAGTATGTTATCTGATTCTTCCTTGAGTTTTTCTTTTTGTTAGTAGCAAAGGATATACTATGGCCTCTAAGTGCAGCTTTATAGCAGTTCCAATTATTGGCAACAGACGTGTCTAGACTATTGTTTTCCGAGAAGAAATTGTTATGATTTTGGATAATAAAGGGTATAAAAGATTAATCTTTTAGGAGGGCTGAGTTGATTCTCCATCTGATGGATTTATTAATATTTTGAGCAACGTTTGTTGAATATGGACAGGTTCTGCATGGTCTGAATGCACAATACAATCAATTCGAGCATATAGAGGAGAACTGACCATGTATTTGGAAAGTAATATACAATCAGATCTTCAGAAGGAATTGTGGGGGTTAGATAAGAATGTAAAATCGAAATCGGGTGGGTGAGTTATGCGCCAAGAATCAATAAGTCCTAATTCTGATAAAAAATGTATGAATTGTGTGTGTGATTTGGTATTTTTAAAATGTACACTAGATTTCCTATCCAAGAACGGATTCATAATTTCATTGCAATCTCCACACACAATTAGATTATGATGATTGGACTGGAGAACTTGGTTTCTTAATTGTAATAATCAAAAGGAGGGATCTGAGGATGTTGAACCATAGATATTTAGAATTGTATATTAAATGGATTCTACCAGCAGCGTGACTATTACCCATCTGTCTATGTCATGAAATTAATTTGCTATAACTTTTCATTTGAAAGCCTTGTTAATAAGAGTGATAACACCATTTGTCTGCACTTGAATACACCTGACCCTCCCAGAGACGCTTGAGCTAAGCAGATTCTGTCATGAAAGATTAGTTTCTTGGATAAAGGCAATCAATGGTTTAGATCTATTGAGGTGAGAAAGTACTTTCTGTCTTTTGACAGGATTGTGCAACCCTTTAACATTCCATGAGGTTATATTACATATCATGACTTAGGGTAAGATAGCAAGCTAGTCAAAGTAGCTAAAATTGTACATGTATTGGCTGTGATAAAGATAGGTATGACAGTGCAAGCAAAAAGATTGTTGGGTAGCCATCTATTACACAAGGAGAGATGCACAAGGGAAGGGGGATGACAAACACAATCAACATTGATATTTGTACAATTCAACTAAGATGGAGCGATTGAGGAGGAATGTGGCTAACAGGATACAGCCACTCCCATCCATGTTGAGCAATAGGAAAAAGAGAGGGTGGAGAGCCTCGGAGAGACAGCCAAACTCCCACCACCCCTCCAGCTGCAAATTTTATAAGAATAGACTGTTGTGGTCATCATTTGAGTAATACAGCCACAATCAAGTAGATGGTCTCAATGTGTCCATTTAATCTCTTTTATAATTTTGAATAAAATTTTCCAAATCTGTAGGATACTGAAAAGTACAGGTGTGACCATTAAGAGTGATTTTAAGAAAGGCTTGATGTGTATAGTGCCATATCTCACATTTAGTCGTTTTAGGGCTGGTCTGAAGGCAGGTCAATCTTTTCTTCTAGCAGCAGTGACATTGGATGCATCTTGGGATGTAAAAATCTTCTTACCATTCCATGAGAGCTGCTTTATTAACTTTGCTTTATCCATTATAAGTAGGACATGCATATAGTCAAGTAATGCAAAGATGAGAGTTCTGGAGAGACTGTTAGGAGAGCGCACTGAGTTAATAGGACTTACCCGATGAGGTCTTTGGATGTTTAATGGCATAGACATTTGTAGATCCAGGAGTTTAGGGAGCAAAGTTTTTAAGAACAGAATAGGATTATCTCCCTCAATACCATTATGGAGTCCCACAATACATAGGTTGTTTCTTCTGTTTTGATTTTCTAAGTTCTCAAAATAAATTTGTAGAGATTTGCCTGTGTTTTCCAATACTTGTACTCTATCAGTAGCATCCTCAGGACTGCTTACCCACCTCTCAACCTCACTAATTCTAGACTCGAAAGTAGAGCACTTATCGTCAAGCAGGTTAGTTTGATTGCTGGGTTCAGGATATCTTCTTTAGGTCCAGGTGATTCACTTTTCTATCTTTTGAGGGTACCAGAGGGAGATGAAGAAATATCTTTGATTTTACCTTTTTTTAGATACCATAATGTGCTAGAATGTGCAATTGGATACATGTAACCAATTACCAATGAGATGATAGTGTGCATAGTATGTGGATCGCAGATTGATATAGTAAGCTGAAGGACCCAAGAGCTTTGTTTTGTGAATAACTGTTACAGAAACAGGTGACGAAGCGATGCTTAAGGGAGCAGCATAAATCCAAGTCAATACTTCTTAAGCTGTATAGCAGTCGCAAATGACCTTCAGAATGCTGCACTTCCAGTCAAAATGTTATTTTGTAGTTATATATTATGCAGCTATCCCACAGTAATGTCTTTAATGTGGATTAATGTTGGTCTAAATCCAATAGTCTTTGTCAAGTTAAATTAAATGGTAAGAAATCAAAGTAGCACTTAAAGTGACTTTCCCAGTTGCAAATAATAGATTTGGAATAAAATATTATCTTAGTTCCTCCACAAAGTAACCTTTATAGGATTAAGTGTTAGCTTAAGCTAATAATCATTCATATGTTTAATAAAAATTAATTGTGCATCTTAGGAAGTACTTAAAAAGCACTTAAAAGTACAATTTTCCCTCAGAAACAAAGGTTTCTGGCCTTTATTAATATGCAGTGCCCGTGTTGTAGAGGAAAAGCATTACCAGCTTCAAGCAGCATACCTTCCAACACGCTGCGTCTGCTCAGATGACAGGAGCCATTGGCTGGAAACAGTCAGAGGACCTTGGTGCTTCAGGCATTGCCCAAATACAATTGCCAGCACCTTTAGACAGCAGGTCTCATGGAGAGACAACACCACAGACCACCAGGGGCATTAAAAGCATGGCAGACACACATATCTACATACATTCACACACAGAAGTGTGTGAAAAGGATTTGGAAATGTTCACCGGAGCGGGAGTCCAAGAATCAAGTGGCTATCTCGTGAGATGACAAGCCACACCCCCTCAATAAGCTAGATTCTTAATGGTTATAATAATGTGACATTGTTTTGTATGTATAGTGTTAAAAAAGGTTTTCTATTGTTCTTTATATATGTGATCATGCGTTTTAAATAATTGAAATGGGTGGTGAACCAAATCACACTAAATTAAAAAAAGAGGAAGTAGTAACTTTACACTCTCAGATTCAACATAAACATGGTCACCCTGTCTGGGAAATACTGGGTAAAAGGCAATCTAGGAAGATATTTGTAAACGATGCACAGTTTTTAACAAAATAACATCTTGATATAACAGAAGCTATATTTCCTAAAGAAACTGCAGTAAGGGGAAGACTAAGAGAGTTTGCAGTGAGGAGGAGACAAGAACCAATGCTACAAATAAAAGTAAGGGCATCAGTAGGAAAAACAATGAGAAAAGATGGGACCAACAGGTGAAAATCTGTTGGAAGAGGTCATGAAAAAGTCTCCATCAGAACCTCCTTCAATAAAATACATGCAAGTGTAAGTGTAAGCATGTCCTTGGCAAGTTGGCATCTATACAGATGCTGAGGAAGGTATTGGAAAGGAACAATTGCCAATACACAGATAACAAAATGAATATATCTCAATATGTCTATGATGAAAACACTAACTTTGAAAGTGCAGAAACTTGAGGGGAATGTGAATATACTATTCACTAAAATATATAGATGAGGAATACCATTTAGATCTTAGCATAGTATGCTGACAGGCTTAACTCATGCATTACAAGGAAACATGAGTTACACTAAATCATAGAGACAAAGACATATACCATTACTTTTGAAAAACTCACATATCTAGGAGAGAACGCACATTGCTAGAATGTAATCAACTCAGGATTTGGAACTGCAACGCACCATGATAATAAAACCCAGGTGTTTTGATCTATAAACTTAAATGGATAAAAAGATGAACATACAATTAAATAAAACAAGAATTTGCGCCAGAGGGAGTTTGTGTATTATAAATATCAGATTGGGGGACCGTAAGTTGATCATATATGAATTTTATGATATTAATTAGCCCTTTTCCTAGTTTGTACATAATCAGCATAGCTTTCAATATTGCACTGGGCCTCATTACAACTCAGGCGTTAAGGGTTAACGCCACCGTTAACCCTTAACGCCTGATTCTGATTTTAACGCCTGCTTTTAGCAGGCGTTAAAATCCATGGCGCTAACCTGCCATGGTGCTAATTACGCCGCCGTAATTTACGGCGGCGTAATTAGCGCCTTCCCCACTCCCATTATGCCCTATGGGGCAAAAATGGGAATGGGGAAGGGAAAATGGGAAATGGGGATTTACCGCCCCACTCACCTTGGAATGGGGAGGTAAATCCGCCATCCACCATGGTGTAAACAGAGTTTACACCATGGTGGTAAAGTTGGTGCACTTAGCACCAAGGTTGTAATGAGGCCCACTGTCTCCAGAACTCAACATCAACTAGAAATCAACCAGACAGGCAAATAAGAGACATCTCGAAAGAGAGATAGACAGACTTCAATCTGGTTGATATATGATTTAGGTAAGAAATGGGTAGATCTAATCCTTCCTTGCACCTAGACCTCACAGTTATATATCAATATAAAACAATATTCCTATTCAGGATATGCAGCGTGTTTTTATTAGTAAGTGGCGCTCTCACCCTGTACAAACATATGACTAACTTAAGTAAGAATCCCTGAGTACACTGACATGCACACTCTCTTAATAATCAGCCTTTTATACAATGAAAATAATGTATTAAAAAATATTAAATACATTTATTCAAAAGACCTGCCAAGTATGTGCCTAAATGTTTTTTGCCCCTCTGGCCTTTTTCAAGGCATAACAAACATTCTCGAATCATGCACTTACTTTTACATCATCCATAATAGATATCTCTCCACAACTTAATTGATTGATTTTGAAATCTGCTGGTACATACAAATATGTATACGGAAAATAGGAAACAGAAACAAATACATTAGTTCAGCTACATTCATGATGTTTTCTCTTAACAAACACATTGAACATTCAATCCCATCATACATTTCCAATGAACATTCAATTATTTCTAGTCTAAAAATATGTGAAATGTATTTAATTCCTCCTTCACTTATACATTTGGCTTGATTTAATAATATTCTCAAATCTCCTAATCCCAAATAACATTTCAGTGTCAGTTAAATTACCTACTGCATTTTAATATATGTAGTATCTCTGAAATTTCCAGTACTATATCGTGTAAAGTGACTTCAATTCAACACTCCAACTAAGTCAGTGCCTAGTCTGGGATGCCCAAGGGAAGCCCTTATTTATACATTTTTATGACAAGTTTATAGATCTGGATGATAAACCCTTATATAACGCCCCTCCCTTTGAATCCCCCTGACCTCACTGAGCCAAGAAGTAGGTTTGTTTTGCAAATTAAAAGATTTATTGAAACATTAAACAAGATATATATCACACTTTATAAATAAATTAATATTTGATAGCACACTTATGAATATGACAGTGATAAACAATGGATAATATTACACTAGCACACTTTTTAATTACTTAGGAGTTGGTATAGAGAGGATAAAGTAGCTGAGAATGCTTTTATGGGTTCAAGGAAATGCAATGATGGAGAAGAATGCAGCACAGAAATAACTGAGATGGTTTCCACAAGAGATAATATGATCACTTTTTCTTTTGACAATTCCCTCCCCCCCTATGCAATATAAGGAGATGGAAGGTGAGCAGACAATTTTCAGGAATACAATCAAATGTAATACCAATTCAGTTCCCCCCTAGCAAGCTTAGAGCAACAGGGATGATTTTAAAACACAGGCAAAAATACTTTAAATGTGATTTGCAAAGAATGGACATATGATAAAAATTATTTTAATTCCCTATAGGAGATTCAGAGTAGGTGACAGCTACTTTGAATGAGTTCAGGTCAACACTAGCAACTAATCAGGAATGATTATCAGATTGAAAACGAATTTCAGCAGTTGCAAGCAAAAGACAGCAATTTTTTAAGGTGTGGTAAAACTGAGCCAAATTGCAATTCGCAGCACTTTTTCCGAGTGCGTCGATCGCAATTACGGAAAAACTATAAGGAGTAGAAAGTCAGTTTTGGGCTTAGATTCTTAGCTTTAAGATGACAGTTAAATCTCGTTCCTAGCACGTATGGTTCAAAAGATAAGGACGATGTAGTGGAGGTAGATTCTCAGAAATAAATAATGATTCAGAATGGCAATTGACACTTTCACAGGTTTGAAATCACAGAATGGACACACAATTTCTATGCAGTTCTAAATAGGTGGAAATGGTTTGAATTAGATTATTTCAACTAAGAGATTGGTTTTCACAGTTCTGGATGGATACTCACTCCTAATTTTCGAAGGACTGGGACTCGTCACAGATCTGGTCAACAGATTTAGGTGCGGTTCTCTCTGCTCTGCTGGTCTGGATCTCTGGTTCTGGCAAAAGTTCTGGCACTGCACAGCGGTCTGGCATGGTCTCTGGTTTTGGCAAAGGTTCTTGGCACTGCACAGCGGTCTGGTCTGGTCTCTGGTTTTGGCAAAGGTTCTCGACACTGCACAGCGGTCTGGTCTGGTCTCTGGTTTTGGCAGATAGGCTATAGGATTCTCTGTCGCCTGACTGGGGAACAGAGTTGTGAGTCATCCGGCATCCTTTTTATGGCATACAGAAAGAACACCCCCCTTGTCACTTTGCACACAAATCTATTTTTGACTTAAATGCATATGTATCTATATACAATTTTTCTAATATTATATGTCTAGTTAACATATTTTCTGTAGCACAAAACCATCCGATCCCTGTCTTTGCAAGATGTTGTGTCCATTTCTGACAGAATTCTGCCCTTTTCATCCAGAACACAACCTCTAAACTTTTCCAGATTTTACACAAATGTGCACAAGGAATATGGGCATCAGATGATGAAGTGTCAGATTTTTAACATACATACATTTGGAGTAATACCGTATTTTCCGCTACTACCCACAGAACATACAACAGAGTCCTAACACCTCTTAAAATGTGCACAGAAAAATCACAGGAATCATGATATTATTGATATCATTTTGACAATGATGTACTATGAATTATCCATTTTTCTAAAATTATGCTCTGGCCCAGAGGGGTGTGGTTTAGGTTCCAAAGCACATGGGGGAATTTCTGTCTGTCCCCGCCTCCAAGCTCGGCTGGCTCACAGAGACAGTGCCCCTCCCATTTCCTAATGGGAGGAAGTCATTTACGACCCCCTGATTTAGCATTTGCCTGAGCCAAGGAAAGTTCATTGTTCTGTTTCCTGCAGTCTCAGGTACCCCTCCCCTAATTCAATCAGAGAGGTGTAATCTCCTTTTGGTGGGGGCAGGAGAAGACAGGCCAGGCCTGTGAATGCAGTTGCTGGGCAAGTTTCAACTCCTGTCGGGGTAGTTGCCGGGCAGAATTCAATCTCTTTAAGCCAGGCTTCAGCCAAATGTCAATTTTGTTCCCATTTTTCTTCATTCAAATCAAACTTACAATTTTGACACATGCAGCTAGAACGCTGATTCTAAGTTCAAAACTATGACATTTAAACAGTTGCAACCTATGTGACACTTCAAAGTAAATCACTAATTTATTTTAAACATTTCGATTTTAGTGCCTTTAAGTCCAATTTCACTTAAGCTGCTGACATCCACAGCTCAGCCAGTTTTCTTATGAACATTATTTTAGGATCTTCATCTTTCCAGATTTGGTATGCACACAAGACTTCATTCTACCAGACGTCTGCTGGTGTTCAGTAAGATTTTTGAATATCTTGCAATGTTTGAAATAGGCATTTTGAGCTTGCATTCAGAGAAACAAAGGTGATTTTAAAGCGCTTTTTGAGCTAACAGGCACTGCTGTTTTTCCTTTGGCACCACGTTTCACTCATGGCGCTTCTGGCCCATCACGCTCACACTGGTGGGTGGCAGGTCAGGCGACCATTTCAGTGTGCGCAAAAACTGTGCAGTTTTCCTGGATTCTGGCGCCAATGTGGGCTTTTTGGCCATCTTGGATTTTCTGAGCCCACAGCACCAAATGTTGCAGCATAATAACTTGAACGTGGGTCGATACACCTAACAAGCCCCCCCACCCGACTGCACTTTGATTTCGAGTCGAGGGGGAGTCGGGTGCAAAGGAGGTTTTGATCCACGTGCTGGGATTTCCGCATCATCTTCTTCCAATTCCGCAGATGGCAAAGTTCAGCAACTTTTCCTCCATCAGGGTGGATCGGTCGGTTCTCCTCGCCGGTCCTGATGGGAGTATTGGGCGGTACCACGGGTCCCTCGGATCTTTGCTCCCGGTCCCCGGATTATCCTCCTTGCTCAATCTTCATGGTTTAGCTCTCCTAGGATGACAAAGCAAAGTGGCAGACACATATTCGTAGACATTTCCCCACCACTATTAATGGTAGGGCGAACACATACATTTTGTACATCAGGATACATTTGCATTCCAGAATCATAGAATTTTATAGGCTATATGTGGAATATTTTAGGGTTGGACTTGTATTACTCTGGAGCGGCCACCTCTGGGATTGCAGGGGACTCCTCCAGTTGCTGCAGAGTGTGCCTGGGATGGCAACACTTTAGCTGATTTATATGAACCCACTTGTCTTCCCCTTCGGCCAAACTACCCTTGGGGATGCGGATCTTGTAGGCGACTGGGGAGATCTTGTCTACAATTTCAAAAGGTCCCTTCCATGTCGGCAGAAATTTCCGCTGTTTGGTCTGGTTCCTTTGGAAATTGTATAGATAAACCCGGTCCCCTACATTGTATGCTTTCCTAGTAGTCTTCAAATGATAGTGAGTCTTCATGCTATCGGCTGATCTTTCTAGGTTTCGCTGAGCATAGGCAAAAGCATGTTGGAGGTGTTTCCTTAAATTTTCAACATACTCATGCGTTGTGGAGGCATTGATCAAGGTTTGCTCTTGGGTCCTGTAGAGCAAATGCTGGGGAAGCACCATCCTGCGTCCAGTCATCAGCTCAAACGGTGACATTTTAGTTGCAGATGAAGGGGTAGATCTGATGGCCATTAGGATCAGAGGTAATCGGATATCCCAACTTGGCCCAGAATCTGCCACAAACTTTTTTAATATGCTCACAATGGTTCGGTTGTAAAGTTCTACTGCACCAGAAGAGGCTGGCCGGTAAGCAATGTGTAGCTTCCTTTTAACCCCCAGTATCTCCCACATCTTAGTCATTACTTTGCTGGTAAAATGGCTACCTCTGTCTGACTCAATCCTTTGGGGTAGACCAAAACGGGAAAAGAAGTAGTTGATCATCAGGGCAGCTGCTGTTTCTGCCTTGCAGTTTGGGGCCGGGAGACATTCCACCCATTTAGTAAATAAACATGTCACCGTCAACATGTACTTATTTCCCCTAGAGGAGCGAATCACGGGGCCTATGAAGTCGACTTGCAAATCTGACCATAGCAGTGTCATCCCCCTCTTTTGGAGAGGCGCACGGTGTGTGAGGGATGTTGGCTAAAATTGTGCACACACAAGACACCCCTTCAAGTATTGGTCGAGGTCCTGCCCCATGTGTGGCCAGTAAGCACCCGCTCTTAGGATCTCAAGTGTTGTATGAAACCCCCTATGACCGGCGGTGGCCGCATCATGGGCGTGACTTAACATCAGGCTTCAGAATGAGGTAGGGACCACCCACTGATCATGGCCAGCTTGGGATTTCCTTACCAACAAACCGTCTTGGAGCTGGAACATTTTTGGACATTTCATCAACACTCTAAGGTCCTCTTTCCCAATGTAATCGGTATCCGTCAGGGGAAAGTTCTCAGGCTCCTCAATGTGTTGGTAAAACTTACCAATTATTGGATCCCCCTTCTGAGCCGTGATCAAATCAGCATCTGGGGTCTCCTTACTCCATTGTGCAGTTGAAAGATCATTGTGAGCATTTGTCTGGGACCTAGTGAAAGCAGTGACCTGGATTTCCCCCAACAGGGACTCAATCTCTATTCGATCCCCTTGGATGGCCCCGGTTTTGGCCAGCTGATCAGCTAAGTCATTTCCAGTTTTGTCTGGTCCCTCTACTTTGGAGTGACCCTTGATCTTCTTCCAGTAGACGGTCATCCCATTCAAGGTGACCAGATTATCAATATTTTGGATTAACTTCCCATGTTTCAAGGGTTTGTTATTAGCACATAACATGCCTGTGGTTTTCCAATTAACCCGGAGCTCCACGAACACGTTCCTTACATAATCCGAGTCTGTGATTATGACCAGTTCATGGAGTTGATGTTGGACAGCAGTGAGGATGGACTGTTGCACAGCCATCAACTCTGCCACCTGACTACTTCGGGGACCAATTTTGTACCCAGCGGAGGGTTCTGGGGGCTCATTAACCCATGCATTCCCTACGCCGGCCACCAGTTCTTTTTCCCCGTTGTTGTCAACACGGTAAGAGCATCCATCCACATATACAGTGGGCATTCCCTCACACTTGTCTTCTTCAAAGACTTTGTGTGGGGAATTAAGGTATGCCTCCATGTTGTCCTTGATCTTTAGACTTTCGTCCTCAAGACAGTTTTCTCTGGCACAATCATGCAAGTCAGCCAGACCTTGCCCGAGGGGACTCTTCTTGTTTTGGCCATATCTGACCTCCACGGGAAAGCCTTGCATTGACAGAATCCAGGAAGTAAATGGGGAATTACTCACATTTCCAGCCCGGATTCTGTCACTTTGGAGATATTGCAGAGGCTGGTGTGGAGTCTCCACTATGATATGTTGCCCCTGGATAAACGGGCGGTAATTCTTCAATGCCCACACCATTGCCAGGAGTGCCTTCTCACAATCGTTGAATTTTTCCTCCACAGAGGATAAAGTTTTGCTCGCATAGGAGATTACTTTATTGACCTTGTCATGCTTTTGAGATAATACTGCAGTCAAGCATGTATTAGAGAACCGTGTCTCCAAGAAAAACTCCTTGTTTCTGACAGGGTAAGCTAGGCAGGGCGCTTGTGAGAGGCTTCTTTTGAGCTGTCTTACTGCCTCAGATTGTTCTGGACCCCATTCCCACTTGACCCCCACTTCAAGAGATGAATCAGGGGTCTAGTGATCTCTGCATAGCCCTCAATGAACTTTCTGCTGTTATTAGTCAGTCCAAGGAGGCTCCTTAGTTCCCGCAGAGTTGTGGGGTCTTTCAGTTTCTGGAATGCTTCCACTTTCTTTTCCTCGGGACAGAGACACTGAGGAGTAATTTCATGCCCCAAGAAATTAACATGGGTACTACACCACTGTGCTTTCTGAAAGGAAAGTTTTGCTCCGGCGGCCCTCAACTGTGTCAGAACATAACAGATCTCCGCTATGTGTTCCTCCACAGATGAACTTTTGATGAGGACATCATCTACATAAACCAGGTTACCCCTCGCACCCAGGTCGGGCATGGCCTTATGTAGGAAAATGTTGAATTCATTGCCAGAGTTGAGGTATCCGAAGGGAGTCCAGGTCCATGTGTACTGCTGGCCCCCAAAGATAAAAGCCAGTTTGTATTGGTCCTCCCTACTGACAGACAGAGTCCAGTATCCGTTGGTCAGGTCTATTGCAGTGAATACATGTGACCACTGGATCTGGGCCAGCCCTTGGTCAATGTAGGGAAGAGGCCATCGAGAAGTATGGACCCATTTGTTGAGCTCCCTAAGGTCGGCGCAGAGTCTCCACTGGCCGTTTGGCTTCAATATTCCCAGCACCGGATTATTGAAGGTGCTGTGTATTGGATAGATTATTCCCCGGGACTCAAGGTTCTTAATTATTTCAGTAAGGGACTCCATGGATGCGAGAGGCAAGCGATATTGCTTCACAAACACTGGAGTCATGCCAGGGTCCGTGGGAATTGTTGTTGTGTCGATGTTGGTGCGACCACAATCAAATGAGTCTACCGCAAAGAGATCTTGGAAATCCAAGAAAACTTGTTTCAACTTTTGCTTCTGTTCCAGAGTCACACAGGCGTCAGCTAGGTTAACTCTCTTTTCCACCATCTGCCTGAAGCCTGGAAAGACTTCTGGTTTTGCTATCTCAGTGGCCTCCTCCAGCTCGGTGGAGAAGTCCCTGTCAGAGTGCTGATATGGACTGGAGGCTTCAGGTGTGAAAGGCAGCCCTCATGGACCTGGAACATCACCTCATCCCTCCTGAAATCAAAGTCACATCTTCCCTACCATAATGGCAGGAAGTGTACACCAGGAAGTTCCCCATGCCGGGTAAAGATCCTGTCTGGAGTTGTATTGTCATCACTGTCACTGTCAAAACAGTCCTTGGGGATTGGTCCTAACAGTTCATTTCCTAAATCAATGGAGAAATGTCGGTCATCAACCACCATTCCAATAATGGTGCCTGCGGCTAGAGTAATACTCTTTAAGTCGCTGTTATCCACCTCTATTGGAATGGTGTCATGTTCTATGTTGACTAATGGTGTTGGGTTTACCCCCAACCCTTGCAGTTGGAGAGAAGCATTTAGATGAATATAAGCATCAGGGTTTTTCAATTTTTGTCCTCTTTTAACTTTCACTTCCAGGGAGAATTGTCGGGTCCTATCTGGGATGGTGACTTCCTCTTTAATCTGAATTTCAACTGCATAAGGTAGCAATTGAGCTGACCTAAATGCTTTTTCTGGATCATCAAAGCCCATGGGATTATCCACTAATCGGGACCAAGCTTTGAAGTTTATTAGGTCCAAACTAATGGCAAAGCGATTGAGAATATCACTGCCTAAGTAAAAGGCGGCAGTGACGTCTCGCACGACCCAACAATTATGGACTATGCTCTTGTTGCCAATGGAGATTTTGAGCATACACCTGCTTGGCAGGAGATGTTTGGAATTGGGTGTTTCCAGATCCATTTCCCATTTGTCTATCAGTTTGAATGTGGGAATGGCTGGATCTTTTGGGAGTTGGCGGAACATGGCTTCGCTGATGAAGCTCTTACCGTTGTTCACACACACTCGGGCGAGAACAGAGTCCTTTCCATCATTTAACTGAACAGGGATGAACAACTGCTCTCCAATTTGCTGAATATCAGCCAGGCTCTGAGCTGATTTCACATCTTTCTGGACTATTGGAGTGGGAATATCTGATTGTGGATTAGTAAAGAATTTCAGAGTGTTTCCCTCCAGTGTGGAGTACCACCTTAAACTGGAAGAAAGGTTGATTTTCAGAAATAGAGAGGACCCCCCCCATCACCAGTCTGTTGTCCTACTGCTATTACTGTCACGTCTGGAATTTGGTTGTTCTGGAAGTGAAATTCTACTTGGTCAGATTTTTGTTCAACCATGTGGCACGGGCCGTTTAAACTAACATGGTTCACACTCTGTTTTAATTTTATTGGCCGGCTAGTCTGGGTCCAGAGGACTTGTTTACGCAATCTATTAGGGGTGACAACCTTCTCAGGAGGTCATTCCCTACTAAACAAGGGGTGCCCTCAGGAGTCACTACTATGACCGGGTGTTTCACCTTGTGTCGTCCAATTTTAATGTCCAAATCTGCAGTCCCCTCGACGGGAATTTCCTTCCCGTCAAAGCTCTGAAGTTGTCCAGGAAGAGAGGTGAGAGGAATAAGCTAATTCTCCCCCCTTCCTGCATTTAGTTCATCAAAGGCCCTTTTGGACATAAGGGTAGCTTGGGATCCAGTGTCCACCAGTGCCAAAATCGTACCCTGCCCCAGCACCTGTACTGGGGCATAGTATCTTCCCTCCTTCTCCTCAAGGGGGCACAGATAATGCACATTTTTGGACAACTGGTGGGCTAATTTTTTAGTTGTGGACATTGCGAGAGAAGAGATTTGGGCAGAATTCTGTGGAGAGTCATGGGAATCTGCAAGAAAAAGTTGGCAACTGGAAATCAGAGCCATTGTGGGTTCCCCTGGTTCCGGTTCTGGGCCACCCCCCCTTTTTGGAGGCAGTCACCAGGATGGGTTTGAACCAGGGGATTTTGATGCGGTTGGTTCTGGGATGAGATGATGGGCGGCGCTAGCTCAGTCCCCACATCTCCCCAGTCGGGATGTGAATCCCTTGGGACCCATCTTTCTTTGGGAGGAGTTCCCCCATCTCTGAAGGAGAAGATCCTTTTCCCAGGATCCTCTGAGGAAACTGGGTCTGTTTGGGGCCTTTGTTTCTCCTACCTCCTCTCTGCTCCTTGGGTGGCAGACTTTCAGGGGTAGGAGATTTTGTTTCCGGTTCCTGGGTTTCCAGGGGATGTTTACAAGTGGAGAAGGAAGCTTCCTCCAAGGCTTTACACCCCACTTCCCCTTGTGCCTCCTCCCTGGGAACCGCTGGGTTATCGGGGTGCTGCCCCCGTCATTGTTCTGGAGCACCAGGCCCAGAGTTTGGGGCATTCTGCACCGGCATGCTCATCTGAGGGTTCTGTTGAGCCTTCAGCTTGTGACAAAGATCCTGTGCCATATTTTGGACCTGGCGCTCTAACTGTGAAACCCGCTCAGGCTGATATGGGGTTCTATTTTCTCCCCTGGGCTGATCCCGGGAAGGGTAGCTATCCCTTCTCTGGTAGTACCCCGGGTTGGGAAGATTTGTGTACCCCTCCACCCTTGGCCTCCCCTCTCCCGGATTAGGTTGTCTGGGCTCAGGGAATTGGGGAAAGAAGGATGGATGATTTTGGGGCTGAAAGTTGGGTGGATACCTGGGGAAAAGGTTCTGCCCAGGGTTTGGTGAATTTCTGCCCTTCTGTGGGAAGTTAGGAGGCGAGTTCCCTGGGTTGGGTCCCTGGTTGGATCCCCCCCTTAGTCTGGAGGAGTCCACACATACCCCAGGATGGGTCGGTTTCCCTTGTAGCAGGGACTTACATAGTCAGGGGAGCGAGGGACCCCATTTGTGGGACTACCTCCTTGAATCCATGTCTGTGACTGGCCCGAGGGCCTTCTGGGCTGAGAATTATTCGGTGCAGGCAGGTTTTTAGGCCCCCCATCTCCAAATCTAAAATGGGGGCAACCTTTACCTCTGCCACCTTGGCAGCAGCAGGGGTGCTGGTCGGTTTGGGACTTTGATGGGCGTTATTTTTATTTTCTATGGGCTTCTGGACCTCATAGATTCGGATGGCCTGTTCAATGACCCAGTCTAGTGATCTTTTCTCGTGAAAATCTCTCACTAGCTGGGTCATGATGTATTTGGGTAAAGCATGGAAAAACGTATTTATAAACTCTTTACTGTCCGTGCGCACCCTTCTGGTAGTCTGCGCAAAGGCACGCTTCAATTCCTGCACAAATTCTTGTGGGGCCTGATCCTCCCCACATTGCAAATTGTAGGCTGCCTTGTGAGCCTCTTGGGGATTCCGGTGAACAGAAAAATGTTCAAGATGGCCGCCTTATATGTGGACCATCTTGAATGGTTTTGGTCCTCCAGCCCCGCAAAGAAATTGGTGTATTCTGGGGAGAATGTCCATTTTACATACTGAATGCAGCTACTGCTGTCCTTCAAATGGAAAGTCTCCATCATTTGCTCGTAAAGCTCCAAGTGTTCCCAAACAGAATACTTGGCATTCTTGTGATAAGGGGTGATGACACTCCTTATTGCCTTAATCTGTTTTAAGGGGTCCTTAAGCAAGGCCCTTTTTGCCTTATTGGCCTTTTTGGTTCGGGTAATCCTGGTCCATTTATCCTCTGACTCAAAAGCAATGCTCCCAGAGGTGCCTGTCTGATCTTCCAGCTTTTCCCGGATTCTGCAAGCTTGGGAATGGCCGGCAGAATGTGGGGACCTGGTCTCCTGTGTCCTGTGACGCTTAGAGGAGTCTTCAGATCCCTCCTTGCTGCCAGGATTTGATGGGGTCCCCCCCACTGACCTAACTGGGCAGAGGTTTTCAGGATGCCCTTAGTGGGCCTACTCTCCTGGGGTTCCCCACTAAATTGCACTGTACTTAGGTGCCCATACCCAGATGCCCGCCCATCCATTCCTGGGTGGTACTGGCCTATGAGCCCCATACTTTTGGCTGGATAGTAATCTGCCATCCCTGTGGCCCTGTGCTCATGTGCCAGGGGACATGGTAGTGGCAAAGTCCAGGGACTGGGAGAGGTGAAGGCCTCTGGTACTAAGGCTCCTGAGGTTATGCTCAGGTGTTTCCCTTTCCCAGCAAACCTCATCTCTATCAGCCCCTGCTCCCAGTTGCAATACAAGAGCCTGTTCTTTCAGTTCCTCAGTCAAGGCCTTACTCGACTCTATCAGTCTCTCCTGCATGGCTACCTGTTGCTGGAGCCTATCATTGTCCTGGCAGAGAGCCTCATTCTCTCTCTGTGCTTCCTGGTTGGTACTGGAGTACTGGGCCAGTCTTTGCTGCAGGAGGGTTACCTCCTGAGTCCCATCCCTACTGGCCTGTTCCTTTCTTGCCAGTGCATCCTCCACCCTCCTGGTGTGCTCTAACAAGTTCTGATGCTCTTTTTGGAGGTCACCCAGTCCCTGGAGGGTCAAGTGATTTTCTTCAATTTTTTCTTTTAATTGGCAGACTTCCTGGCCTAAGTTGTCCCTTTCCTGACTAAGAGCCTGCATCTGTGCCGCCAGGTCGTCCCTCTGCCTTTTAAGGGTACCAGCTTTCTGGCGCTCTTCCTCAAATTCTGTCTGGGTATCCAGGTCTTTCAGAATCAGTATGTTGCTCTCTGCCTTCTCCCTATCTAGGTGGCTTTGCAGGGTGTCTACCTGCTCTGCGCATGCCCTATTGTAGTCCAGCTTTTTCTGGCTCTGCAGTAGGGCATCCAAACCTTCTTGGTACTCCTTCTGCAAGGCCAGAAATCTGGTATCCTGGTCAGACTTTTCCTGTTGCAGGATACCCATATCCTCTTTCATTTTAATGATATACTGCCTACTATCATTTTCTGACTCCTGGCTCCTCTGCAGCATCTGCTTGGAAGAGACTAGGTCAGATTGGGCCTTCTCTAATGCCATCTGTTGCCTATTTGCCAGATCTTGGCCTTCAGCACATTTGTCCTGTATGGCTCCCATATATAAATACAAATATGCCGCTATCCTAACAATCTTGTTGTGCTCATCTTTGGCCTTAAGGGCCATGTATAGTTCGCTCAGGACCACGTGTAAGGGACCCTAATCTTTCCAGATGTCTATCCCAGATGCATTGACCTGTTATGTGATCGCCTGTAGCCACACATTCTGGTCCTGTTCAGACCATTCCCCTCTCACAAACAGTTTATGTAAGAGGTGCTCTCTAGCTATCTTCATATCTAGCAATGTCGTCATTCTGGAAATTGATTTCCTTCCTGACTTACAAAAGTTTGTATTTTATTTTGCAAAACAGACCGGTTTCAGTGGGTCTTTTTATGTCTTTTGAAAGTGGGTGGAAAGGCTGACTTTCTATGCCCAACCCTCTGAGGATCCTGATAGGCTTTAGGATTCTCTGTCGCCTGACTGGGGAACAGAGTTGTGAGTCATCCGGCATCCTTTTTCTGGCATACAGAAAGAACACTCCCCTTGTCACTTTGCACACAAATCTATTTTTGACTTAAATGCATATATATCTATGTACATTTTTTCTAATATTATATGTCCATATTTTCTGTAGCACCAAACCATCCGATCCCTGTCTTTGTAAGATGTCGTTTCCACTTCTGACAAAATTCTGCCCTTTTCCTCCAGAACACAACCTCTAAACTTTTCCAGAATTTACACAAATGTGCGCAAGGAATATGGGCGCCAGATGATGAAGTGTCAGATTTTTAACATACATACATTTGGAGTAATACCCTATTTTCCGCTACTACCCCCCAGAACATACCACAGAGTCCTAACACCTCTTAAAATGTGCACAGAAAAATCACAGGAATCATGATATTATTGATATCATTTTGACAGTTATGTACTATAAATTATTCATCTTTCTATAATTATGCTCTGGCCCAGAGGGGTGTGGTTTAGGTTCCAAAGCACATGGGGGAATTTCTGTCTGTCCCCGCCTCCAAGCTCGGCTGGCTCACAGAGGCAGTGCCCCTCCCATTTCCTTTCGGGAGGAAGCCATTTACGACCCCCTGATTTAGCATTTGCCTGAGCCAAGGAAAGTTCATTGTTCTGTTTCCTGCAGTCTCAGGTACCCCTCCACTAATTCAATCAGAGAGGTGTAATCTCCTTTTGGTGGGGGCAGGAGAAGACAGGCCAGGCCTGTGAATGCAGTTGCTGGGCAAGTTTCAACTCCTGTCGGGGGTAGTTGCCGGGCAGAATTCAATCTCTTTAAGCAAGGCTTCAGCCAAATGTCACTTTTGTTCCCATTTTTCTTCATTCAAATCAAACTTACAATTTTGACAGATGCAGCTAGAACGCTGATTCTAAGTTCAAAACTATGACGTTTAAACAGTTGCAACCTATGTGACACTCCAAAGTAAATCACTAATTTATTTTAAACATTTCGATTTTAGTGGCTTTAAGTCCAATTTCACTTAAGATGCTGACATCCACACCTCAGCCAGTTTTGTTATGAACATTATTTTAGGCTCTTCATCTTTCCAGATTTGGTATGCACACAAGACTTCATTCTACCAGACGTCTGCTGGTGTACAGTAAGATTTTTGAATATCTTGCAATGTTTGAAATAGGCATTTTGAGCTTGCATTCAGAGAAACAATGGTGATTTTAAAGCGCTTTTTGAGCTAACAGGCACTGCTGTTTTTCCTCTGGCACCACGTTTCACTCATGGCGCTTCTGGCCCATCACGCTCGCACTGGTGGGTGGCAGGTCAGGTGACCATTTTGGTGTGCGCAAAAACTGCGCGGTTTTCCTGGATTCTGCCGCCAATGTGGGCTTTTCGGCCATCTTGGATTTTCTAAGCCCACAGCACCAAATGTTGCAGCATAATCACTTGAACGTGGGTCGATAGACCTAACAATCTTAACTGATTTCATTCCATTCTGTAGCATAGTATCAATGATATGATCAAAGTTCAAACAAAGATCAACAAACAAACACATTATCTTTATGCTCACCAATGCTATTGTCTTGCTTTTCCAGTCTACACATCTCCCAGTTTATTGATTAATTGAAACGCCAATTTTATCTGTGTGGGAAACCAGTATGTTTTTTTTAAATCTCTCGATCCTTATATAAGTTAAACTTACGGGAAACTATTTTAATATATACTAGCCCAATAATCACAATATCTCTTGAGCTATTTTTTTCATTCATTATGTTTGTTTTTTCAAATTTCACCAATGAATTAAGTATGTAAATTTCTAATCTCTTAAATAGATTGATTTAGGGCTTTACTCGCAACACACCTCATTCTTAATTAGCCCTGTTCGAATCAGCTAAAGAGATTCATTACTTATATGCATTTTAACATTTTGCCAACAAATGAGGTTATAGTGCAAGGGTCAGGAACTCCTTATGAGGAGAGATTCTGTCAATTCTGTGCACTTCGAGGTTGAGACACCTCACCATTTACTTACATGTTGTTCTAAGTTACTTGACTTGTATGTAAAAGATACACTGCTTTGGTTTCAATATTGTAAATAATCAATGCTGGAGTTGTATCCATTGTGCTTAGTCTGTCACTTTTACTGCTGTGGCTATCTATGTATGGAGGGAGATATTGCGTAAAGTGGCTCAGTTTTTGTAATTTAGGAGAATTTTTGAATAAATTGATTGTAATAAAATATATATATATATATATATATATATATATATATATATATATATATATATAGCAATGAAATGTTGCTGCACGTTTATGATTGTCTGTTATCCAGCATTGTTAAATAAGGGTATGGACTATATCATTGTAATGTTTTAATGTTTTATTGTTGATTGTCATGTTCTATCATTGATTGTTGACTATTGTATTTTATGTGCATAAGTTTTTATAATTAACCAAATGCACAATATTTTTTTTTAAAAAGATGAATAAATATGAACCCCAACATTAATACTTGCTATGAAATGCACAAAACCATGAAATGATTAAAATATTTTCTAACCGGCCGTAAGTCTCGAATAGTGTAGGTTACTGCACATTCCTCATATGAACATCTAGAATGTGGTGTCCCTCAGGGTGCGTGTTTATTCCCCTCATTATTTAACATTTCCTTCCATTCTCTTTGTGATCTCCTAGATGGGGTTGGGTGTGCATTTTAATATCTATGCAGATGACACCAAACTTGTCTTTGACTTGAGTGGCATGTACAGAGAGGATGCGGAGCACATAAATAAAGTCTATTATGCAATCCAATATTGGATGGCTAATAATGGCATGTGCTTGAATTCCACCAAAACTGAGCTCATGTCATTTGGTTCTCCCCAGGCCAGATCCAAGCTGGACAGTCAGTATGAGAGCTTTTTGATTGAAAATCATCCCATTAAAACGGTTGACAGAGTCAAGACTTTGGGTGTGATTTTTCATTCTTCTTTGAATACTAATCTGCACATTGACCATGTCTGTAACAAAGCCCAATACTTATCTTAGGCTGCTTAGGAGAGTTAAACCGTACGTAACATAGGCTAACTGCACAATCCTGGTGAATGCTTTAATAATGCAGAGGATCGATTACTTGAACGTTCTGATGATTGGAGACAGTAAAAACTGTGTTAGGCGTCTCCAGGTTTTGCATAACAACGCAGTGCACATAGCCAAGGGGATCCCCAGACATCAGCCTATTTCCTCCCATCGTAGGAAATTACATTGGCTCTCAGTGGAAGCTCAAATGTGCTTCAAAGCTATGACTTTGGTTCATAGATGCTTATACAGTAAGATTCCTAATTATCTGAGAAACTGTGTCAAAATCCAGCACCACTACAGATTTACTGGAGCAAGTGAGTCTGTATGCCTCTCTATTCCTAAAAGTAGATGAGCTAGGGGCATGGGCATATCTTTTACCATCCGTGCTGCCATGCTTTGGAATCAGCTGCCTGAGGAATTACTCTCAGAGCCAAATCTCCTGAAATTCAGGAAGGGGTTAAAGACTAGTCTATTTGATTAGCATTGGTTTGGGTTAGGCCTATCTATCTATTCTGTTCTTCCATTGATGGGTTCTTGAGGTGCCCTGATACCTGCGGGCTTCGGCACCTTACAAATTCCAATCAATGCAAATCAAATCAAATAATAAAGTTCATCCGCTTAAATATCTAGCGATACACTTACTTAAGCATCTTACTTACATACAGTAATTAAGTATCAGGATGTTATTCATCCCAGCCATGTTTAGTTTTTAATTGTTGATGTGTGCATGCTGCGTGGTCAGCATCTTGAAACCATTTATATAATTATTGCTGATTCGCATATGGTATTCATAAAATCCAGAGAAAATAGAGTGCATATTTTATTCTGTGAGACAAACAATACTCTAGAATCGATTAAGGGAATTACAGAATATTGTACCACCTCATATAAATGTGACATGTTAATGTGACATGTTTTTCAGATCGTGCTAAAGTAAATTTAAATGTTGCTATTTGAAAAAACATAGTGATAATAGTAAAGGTACAAATGGTAAAAAGAAAACAGAAAAGAAAAGCTGGAATGGGAAAAAGAACAATGGGGGAGCATCACACTAAAAAGATGGGGAAACAAGAAACAGAGGACCTGTATTTGCCATTAGAAAACAAACAGGAAGAATTTAGACATCTACACAGAAGAAAAATAAATGCCAACTAAATGCATATCAATATGATAATGGGGAAACACTTAGTAATGCAGTGTCGTGGTAAAGAAAGCAAAAATTACGTTGCAAAAGTAAGCAAAATAAGGAAAGGACACAACTTGCAAAGTTACTCCAAGGTCATTAAACAGATGTAGAAGCTATAATTAAAAGTAATAAAAACTGGAAAGCCCTTATTGCGCTGACTATATCCACAGAGGTTATTCCCAAACTATCACAATTTCTAGAAAGAAATGTCAGCTATATTCATAGGACTGAAATAACCCAAACAATCTTGGAACGAAACCCATATAAGCATATTTCTGAAGCCGGAAAACTAAATAGACAGTACTTTAATTGAATGGAAAAAACACATTTTAGTTACTCGGATCAATGTAATTGTTCCACACAGCTTTCAAGTTGTATGCATCTAATTTGACCAAGAGGTTAAATATGGTACTTCTCAATTTGGCATGCCCAGAACGCTATGGGTTTATTCTCGGAGGAGTGTACAGCCTCCTAACAGATTTGTCCATTGCTTGCAACATAGGTAGATAAACTGCAACTGCAAACTGCAAATATCCACCCGTGATTAGAATGTGAGTTTTCAAACTGGCAGTAAATTCAGATTGTCAACTTTAGAATACATTGTGATTGTGATGCTAGAACAGCAAACACAAATCTCTGCACGGGGAACATTTCAAAGAAGTGGGGCACACAATTACACAATTGCAGTTTGCATTGGTGAAATCATAGAAACACACCAAAGAGGAGGTGGCAAGGTGAATAGAGAACAGTCGCATTAGACCAATGACCTTTCTACAATCAATGTAGCAGAATTGGTCAAATATCAAAATTAAATGTGATACATTAAATAAGTAAACAGTCTATAAAGCATCTAGAACAACATTTTTATTCAAAGCATATGACTTTTCTGTAACCTTTATGTCCATAATTGCAAATTGCAAGCTGCAATCAGTTCGGAGGGTCTTGAATGATTCTGCTAATCCAGCTGGCAAAGCAATAGTACAAACGGCCTGGGGAGTAGGAACTTCACTGCAGTCTCCACTGCAGGCTGTAGCCTGACTTAATATCCAAGTTCTAGAGGCCTCTGTGAACAATATTGCTCTCCCCTCTTTCCTGCACCATCAACAGAAGGTCAAATCGCCCGCATAGTGGTAGTAAAGACTGTGCAGTTGTATGTTCCCTAAGCATTGTGTGCTACCAGTAATGTAAATTGGCAACAATGTACAAATTAAGAAAATCGATAGCTCACAATGATCTACTAAGCAAAGATAATGTGCATTGACAATGATGTGCTAACTGAGCAATGTCCATACTGGGAAAAATGAAAACTGTTGCTAAACTGCAAAGTGAGCATTATGTAATTTGTTAAGTGGGCATAATGCACCCTAGCAATAATGTGCTAAGTGGGTAAACTGAAATGTGCTGATGGTGAGCTAACTATGAGGAATACAAACCTGCATTGATGTGCTAGCCGGGTTAAAAAACATACAAAAACGAGATATATTACTTATTCATTCACACATTGTGTGCCCTATAGTGGCACTGCCCATTTAGTTACTTACTGGTTCCATAAATATATCTGACAACAATGTTGCATTCTTTGCATACACCATAATAGACATTCCATTGATTGAGTGCTGCATACTACCTTAGATCTCATGGTTTATTCCATGACCATGTAGAAATAAGTGAAACCTACTAGCTTAGCTTAGTAGGACCTAACCTCAGGGGTGGACTGGCCTATTGGGAACTCTGGAGATTTCCCGGTAGGCCTCTGCACCCTGGGCCTCTTTTGTAAGTTATTTCCAAATTATCCCATAGGAAAAGGGTTGGGATTGTTGAAATTGTGTAAAATGGGGCCACTTTGAAAATTATTTCCAGGGCCTCTTTTGGTTACCAGTCCACCCTTGCCTAACCTTACAAATGGTAGCTTGTTAGTATGCGTACCCCATAATTATTCTCTGCATTATACAATTCTGTGAATCTGTGAATCCTTATGAGGAGAGTTAAGCTTGGGTATGGACATTACAAATAGGTGACTTCAGAATTGTTAAAGCATGAGAGCTAGGTGGCTTTTTGTAGCCATTACATCTACAGGTAAATATGATATTTTTGTAAGTGAAGGTAATAGGGAATGCGCTATCTCCGACTGGGGGTGTGATTGTACAGGCTGACATGCCGATTTGCAATTGGGAAGCACGCTAAACAAATAAGTACCCTGGCTGTCTTGAAGGAAACATTGGACTGTCTTGAAAACCTGCACCTATACAAAATAGAAAAAAGTTCATTAAAATTCAGAATTTGTATCCATTTATAAACAATTGTTGAACGCTTACTTCTTGATCTGCTTCAGTAAAGAGTTGGTTACTTATTTTCTTTTTCTGTTTTCTAATGTGTTTATAGTCGGGCATGGCTCACCAATAGTGGCGAAAAGGATGGAGACAGCATCCACACAGCTGTGATGCTGCACCACACCCACACTCAGATTCTAACACTGATGTTAAGGAAAGCAAGATATTTGTCAGTATCAGGAAGTTTGATTTCCTCTGAAATGTGTTGAGCACACCTGAGTGCGCGCCTCCCACATGTTCACAGGGCAATGTGGAGCAGAGCGTCCAAAGAGTATATTTTAGAAGATTGGATCCCAGCTCCCAAATACATCTCTCCCACTCTCCAGTTTTGAATATACCCTGTGTTGAGTTTGCCTTGTTCTTTAGGCCCGTGGAAATCCCGGGTACCTACACCCTACAGTTCAGCACATTCATCACGGGAATGGATACAGTGGAAAATGGGCATAAAGTGGAGGCTGAATGAGGACGACAAGGTGCTTAGGGAAACATTCAATCTGCCTTATGAAGCTTTCATTTTCTGCCAGCACATGCATTTACATGCATTTAAAGCAGGTGCCAGAATTTGGTTGAACAACATGGACATACAAGGTATTACCTGAAGATGTTATATAATGTTATTATGTTATCATGTTTTTCCACTGGGTCACATTTTCAATGTGCCTAGCTGTGATAGAGTGCCATTTATGTTTAGCAATAAAATGAAGCAGTTAATTCTGTTTCTGAATATGAGACCTTCTAATCAGATTGCAGTTTCATAATACTCTATGCCAGAAAGCCTAATGCAACCATGTAACTTTCTATGACAGTCTACTTGCATTTATAGCGGCTACCCTGCAATGGCAGCAGAGTAGGTTCAAAGTTCACACGTGTATTCCTGAACAGTTGCTGGAACACAAAGTATCAATACAAAAGGTATTTTAATCGTCTGCTTCTATGGTTCAAAATATAATAATTGGGTGCCTGGTCTCCTAAAAATATATAAATATAAGCCCCGTCAGATTATGACATGGTGGTCACTAGGATCAAGCAATTATAAAGTCACAAGCATTTCTATGTCAAATTAGTGTCAGCTTTGTGAGGTGACTCATTCATAATAATAGGGCTGGTGTGTATTAGTGCTCTGGCCAGGGTGCATCCACAAACGCCATGTGGGAACCCATCCAGGAAGATTATCTTTTGATCCCCTTGAGGAAGATGGGCACCTTCCTCCAGATGCCATGAACACTCCTCAGGAGGTACCCTGGAAACTGCTGCTTTTAAGACAATTCTTACATGAGAAAGACCCTCTTAAACAAGGGTGCTCATTACTGGAGTCCTTTTGAAAAGGGCAGGCAGAGGAATGGGTGGAGTGAGAATAGCCCAGAGCAGAGGTTTTATCCAGAGAGGGGTTCCACCATCTTAGTTTTTGCTAGTACTCCCCGGAATTCCTAACCCCTCCCCACTTTCTGCAGACAAAGTACTTTGGGTATGATAAAAGAAGGAAAATGACACTTATTACAGCAGCTAGGATTGGAATCATGACAAAAGGCTTACTTCGGGTCAAACTGGTGCAGCGTTTTGCCTTTAAAAGGAGGGACATGCTCCTCTTAGTTATTTTATCTTTGGATTTCAAGAAAAGAAGGATTCACCTGAAAATCTGTTGGGTATATAGTCTATGCCAATGCCCTCTGCCAAGGAAGAGGAAAGTTCCCCTGCCTACCCATCACAGGGGTACATTTGGGGTGACACTGCTGTGTGATGAAAGCCTACTGCAAATGAGTCACCGCTACCCAGGACCCTGCCACTGGATGTAACAGAACCGCTGCAAGTGCCCTGTACACACATTCTCTTCTTGTCAATAAGGGCTAGCCTTGCCTCAGACACCCAGGACAGGGACTCCCAGTAACCAAAGAAGCATAGAAGTGAGCCCTGGCTCACCCTGCATCTTTGAACCACCACAATGACAGATTGAGCACCATCAATTCCATTCACACTGATGCAGGGAACCACCAGAGTCATCTCTGACCTCAACGCTCAACCACTTCCGAATTGCCAAGTTTCACTTGAAACTGATGCTGAAGCTCTGCCATCACTGCATCTGTAGCCAACTGAGTATAATCTAGCATCCCCATCTCAAATATCACTTTCCTTGTTAGCAGCGTTTATATTCTCGTAGCCACTGCTATAGTGAAGTACTATGTGAAGAATCAAGCAGATCCCTCACTGAAACCCTGCCTAACGTCTCCTTCCAGGTGGACAGTGGAAGGGGGATGCTTCCTGATCCCAACCTTGGGGGCAGTGTCCTGTGGGAGGATCACCTGGGTGGAGACAAGACCCAGGGTAGTGGGGAGATTCCATGGGATGAGACACAGTATTTTCCCCTAATATGGAGACTTTTATCCAGAAGAGGTTATGGTTTACTGACATTTTAATGTCTCTCAAACCCTAAGGTTGTACCACCAAAGCACATTATACCAAAGGAAAGAATTCTTGTGGTTCCTAAAATCAAATGCCCTCCTTAATACCAAAGGTACACTAAAAGGAATGGCAGAAATGTTGTCTTCTCTAAATCTGTTTCCTCTAGCAAAGTTAAAACCCGCAGCCGCTCTGTTATAATTACTAAGGGAATTAAAAGTAACCTTAAAAATACTCAAGAAGTAAAACAACTTGACTTTGATGAAGTAAACTGAAAGCCCCAGAATCCTACATATACTGAGACGAAGACGAGGGCTAAAGAAGCATGTAGATGTAGCAGTCAGACAATTAGGCTGAACAGCCTTTGCAAGGTTCAGGCAATTGAAACCAATGGCTCACACCTGAGGCCAGTTGCCAAACCTGTGAGGCATAAAAGGCTGTAGTAGGAGAGGTGCAAAGGAAGGAGCTGGAGCAGGAGTAGGAAGGCTGGCAGAAAAAGTAGTAGTAGAAGAGATTTAGCCTGGCAATTCATGAGGAAATGTGATCATAGAAAGGACACCAGAGTGTGGAGACAGCAGATTTCACCTGCAAGATCTGAGAGGGTCCTGTGGTCTCAAACCCTGCATTGCCGTGGCCGCACTGAGGAAGACGTGCTGAGAGTTGAGCTTTCCCCAGGTGTGCTGTGTGGCTGTGATTGCAGAGCTGTGGCCGTGCTGAAGTCCAAGGCCCATAGCAGAATGCAAGCTGAGGCACTGAGGAGTAAAAGAGACTCCCAATTGATGTGGCCGGACCAGAGACACTCGTGCTGCAGAAGGGTGTGGGTCCAAAGAGTGCCTGAAACAGTTGTAGCAGTTGAAGAAGTTGGGAGAGTTTTAATATTGGAAATGTAACATGGGCACTATTAGTGAGAGCAATCGTGTTTGCGTAAGAAGAAAAGCTTACTACTTCCATTGTTGAACAATTACCTGTTGCCGGAGTGGTTGCGTGTCTCTCATTAAAAGGGAACACTGTTAAAAACCATTCAGATAAACTAACCTTGACTTTTACAACTGTAACAAGTGAATGTAGCATCAAAGGAAGTTCACGTGTGGCCAATTGTATTTCCCTAAAGGAGTCTGAAATGGTCTCTGTGACATTGAATAGAAATACAAACACTTATATCTCTTTAAGATTAAAGATCTAATTCAAACAGTAATTGTGTGTTTTTTCTTTGAAGACTGTTCCTTGTAGTAGTCAGTACATTTTTTCTTTAAATCCAGAAGTTGTTGTACTGACTAGAAGAACAAGTATTGCCCAAGCCAAGAGGTGAACCATTTTCATAGTGAAACCAGTCCTGTTAAGATCTATAAACATGATCTGTTAGATTGTTAAAGGCCCAGTATCCTCTTATGCAAGTGTGGCATTGTTACCTGAATCTGGAAGAGTGTTAATGCAGAATCAGAGGTGTTACTGGGACCAAGAATGTGTGAACAAAGCTGAGGAAGGGAGCTGGGTGCGTGTAAAAGAGTCATGCAGATGAAGATAATCTGTAATGCTAAAGACTGCTGAAGTTGAGGGAAGGTCAGTCTTGGAGCAGAGGTAGATTATACTTGTGGCAGTGAAGCAGATAGATGAGGCAAAGAGGCTGCCCTTTTCTTGGAGTATAGGAAAGAAGAGTGCCTTGCCTACCTGTAGAGCTCGAAGTGTCTTGTCTCAATATGCCTAATAATTCTGAAGTGTAAAGTTGCAGAAGAAGAAGCAGTGGCAGTGAGGCAGACAGAAGAGGCAAACAGACTGCCCTTTTCTTGGAATATAGGAAAGAAGAGTGCCTTGCCTACTTGTAGAGGTCAAAGTGTCTTGTCTTTATATGCTTAATCATTCTGAAGTATTAAGCAGAAGTAACTGAACTGTGGTAGTGTACAAACTGTCAGTGGAAGTCACATAAATTGGTGAAGTAGTGGTATACTGTGGAACAAAGGAGAATGTTCCCATGGTAACAGTAGTAGAAGGGTGGTTGTCAAGAGGAAAGCAACAACCCAATAAGAAGCATCATGACAATTATACTAAATGTACTGTAGAGGTATTAATCAATTGTACAGTCTTAGAAGAAGTTGTTAACCTAATCTTAGAACTGTGGAATTAACCTTAGAAAGAGTACATCTAGGATTACCATTGATGCTATTTTCTTGGCTGAAATTGGAAGGGGATGTTTCGACTGAAATCTGAAGCAGTGTTTTACCCATGGATATTTGTTTACTTTGCTTTTGTGTTGACTTGGAACTCATAAGAACTGGTTCAAGACTTTTCTTTTTCATTGATCATTTTGGAGAATTGACTTTGGAAAACCCTGGGAAGGGATTTACCCAGGACAGGTGAAGATCATCCAAAATATTGGTTAAATAGTGTTAATTCATGTATGATATTTTAATGATTTCCTTTGAACGTTTTGTTGTTTAGTGTGAGGGTCAGTTTGTTTATGTTAGGAGTTATTCCCTTAGCCTTTAGACCAGGTAGGGAATTCCCTGATAGAGTAGGAGTAGCAAAGATTTATTTGACTAACTTTTCTTTAATACAATGTCTAATCTTGAGAAAAATGCAAGCAGTTGTCCGCCTCGCATTACTGACCCCTCACATGTGGTGTCAGGGGTGGGATCGCAATCAGCTGATGCAAACTGGGGATCCATGATTTATTCAGCAGATTCAGATCAAACTGAGGCTGATTTAGAAAGGAATTGTTCTGGGCCTATTCCTTCTACTCGGGCCACTTATACTTCCCATTTAAACTATGGTTCTAACCCCTCCCTTACACAGGAGGAAAAGAGTTTTGAATCCTTTTCCAATAACGGAACTTTTAAAATTAGAGAAGTCCCTTGCAATCAGTGGCCTCTTAAGATGAATGTAGGAATACCATTTTTGAAAGTCTCGGGCCAGGCTTTTCTACCAAAATGACAATATGTTGAAGGGAATGTGTATCATCTGTATTTCCCTCAGAATCATATTATACCAGGAAAGGACACATTAATAGTGTCTTTGTTGCTAGAGGTGGCACTTCCCATTTATATCTCTTCATAGAGTATACATGAACAACAATCCAGATTTATGATCTATGCCCTTATCTCTAATGGAAAAGAATTTAAATATATGGTTCTCAATTTTTCAACCACTGTGCATGAAATCCATCGAGGAGATAGATTGGGTAGATGCTTGTATGATGAAGCTTGGGAATCTTAGCCTTAGGAGAGAAAGTCACCTTCAAATTTCTGTAGTGACCCTAGAACCTTTTTTGCTACCTGTGAACTTTATGACACTTTTTCCAGTGAGACCAAACAGGAAATGTGCCAGAATACCATGTTATATTGTATGAATAAAGAAAGTTGTTGCTTTAACCTTGAGCCCTTATATAAAACAAAAAGGGAAAATGTTCAGGCTACCATGTTGTATTGTTATGAGAAAGACAATAGTTTCCCAGAACTTGAGCCTCTTTTTCAATAGCAAACAAGTGATACTTTGAATATAGAAGAAGAACAAAACCTGACTTTGATGAAGTAAACTACATGCCCCAGAATCCTACACGGACTAAGAAGAAGAAGAGGGTTAAAGAGGTATGTAGATGTAGCAGTCAGGCAATTTGGCCTTACAGCCTTTGCAAGGGTCAGGCAATTGAAACCAATGACTCACACCTGAAGCCGATTGCCAAACCTGTCAGGCATAGAAGGCTTCAGCAGGAGAGGGGAGAAGGAAGGAGATGAAGCAAGAGTAGAAAGGCTGGCAGCAGTAGTAAAGTGGGAATCCCGGGGGGCCCGATACCACCCCTCTTTCCCCGTAATTCATGACGAGACAAAGGGCCAGAAACGCCCACAAGCACCCATCTTATTTTGGACAGATCCTGAGTGAACCAATGATTGAAAAATACACTGAAAGGTATCCTCTCAGCCAGTCTTACAGACAAAATACAATGCAAATCTTTCCATGTGTGGGAGAGCAGCAGGTGATCATAGAAAGGGAAGCCTGCATGGACAGCCTCGACTGAACCACAAGAAACCATGGTACTGATGTCATTAGTGACAACACAACATAGCAGCATTATACATGAAGCATACTTGCACCACATAAACACACACTCGTATACATGAAGAACATGAGCGCACAGTTCTATAGCTAGAAGACAGATACATAAACCTACTGATATGATATGATTGGTTATTTATAACGCGTTTAATACCCAGAGGTTTCTAAGCACGGACTCGAGGATTGAACCTGTGTTGCTCCATGTCGTCCTGCTTCCAAGGCGAGCACTTTGCCCCTGAGCTATCCTCCCGAGCCACCTGTTGATGCTTTTATTATTTTGTCATTAGCCAAAGGCAGTAATGCAGAACTGCTAGGCACAGGAGATCCTTAGCAAGCTTGCTAATACTTAAAGCCAATAGTCGTGTGGACATGCAAGAGTGCATATAGAACTTGATCAAACCACGTATAGCTAACCCATAGGGAACATAGCACAACATGTACAATGTAGAAACTGTATTATGAGGTTTAGGAAAATTACAGCAGGCCTCAAGCCACTGAGCATGCGACGGGTAGAGCTGACTAAAGGCTGCACAGATAGCAAGATGCTTGAGACAGGCCCACAGCCAAGGTCATAGATATGAAGACACATTCCAGTCCCAGATGACAAAGGGACCAGCTGCAGAGAAACAGAATAAATCCTCATAAATGGGTGCTGCAGAGCTCACATTTGTGGTCTCTAAATACGTGATGCAGCCAGACGAGACAATGGACAATCATCCATGGTGAGAAAGGGGACCCAATCCCAGCAAACCAGATGCAGACCGCAACAATTGTTGCAACATAAGGAGAACATTCTCATAGGCAAAGGTGGTCTACACAAGTTACAATACAGACATATAATCGTTCACATCACCTTGAAGAGGTGCACAGTGAGCTGACAACTCGATCGAGTCCCAGGCCTGGGGGATCAGCTCTAACCAATCACAGTTTAGTATTCCAGGGGTGGATAGCAAGGGGCAAGAACCAATGGTAAGGCCACTACTCTGAAACAATGTAATAGATAGTCTTTGGGGATGGAACAGGCCAGCCACCTGACATGTGAGGACCAGTAGAATAATACCTATTGGGTCCACTATAGGTAGTAGAGACTCTCAGTAACAATTCACTCATGGCAATAGGTTTTTATGATTCCATAGTGATAGAAAACTGGCCTGAGTTGTACCTGAATCTTCCTGTGTTCTTGTACAGATCCATGTTGGTTCTATTTGCAATAAACCACATTTTGTATTTGCCGTTGACGGAGTTCTCTGTTTGTCCTGGGGAGGATGTTGGGCCCTCCAAGTCTGCGGACCCCCAGCATCGCTCTGGCTTACTGGGGAGTCACACCCAACAAGTTGGGTGCAGAGCTGATGGTTCGCTGCACCAGCCCGGCACAAAATCGTCTTCTCCACTGCGGAACCTGAGGCGTTGCAGGATCCTTGCATATTTCGAGAAAGCCGGGGAACGCCGTCAGGAGCCAGCTTGGAAAATATTCTGCCCAGGGTCAGCGAGGCATCCAGGCAGACCACGAGGGGGAAGTGGCAGCTTTGGGGGACATGGCAGCCAAGCAGCACCAGCAGACCACAGAGCGTAAGTATTGACCCAGTCACATGGCAACTGTGGGTGTGAGGGAGGGTATTGAGTATTGTGGAGTATTGTTTAGTAGTGTATAGCACTGTCGAGTATGGTCAAAGTATTGTCTAGCAATGTCAAACTTAGTAAGGACGGGAGCAGAGGCAGACGTCAATATTTGTGGGTCGGGCATTTTTGAGCTTAGAGGTAAATAGTTCTAGTGAATAACCTTGACTGTTGACTCAAGGGCACAGATGACAGAATTTATGTAAATAGTGGATTTCCTGTGGTTTGGGCATTTTAGCTCAGGTCATAGATGATGGTATCCCCATAAGAGTTAGCGAGGGAAGCTGGCCTAGATTGCGGAAGGTGAGTCGACTGGTTAAGTCTCCTGGAGTGAGACGTTTTGCACAGGAGGCAGCACAGTGGGTCCAGTTTGATCACAAGAGAATAGTGGTATACTCAGCTTGAAGGTAGGGAGACAGCTGTGGGGTTTTGTGTTGGGATTTGCGCATTTTGGGAGTAACGGAGTGTAGCATTGAGCGTGAGGTAGTCAATCTCTTAGCACTATGCAGTTAGTAATTGGTGATGTCACCCATAGGTTTGTGCATAGGACACGGCGAGCATGAAACGGTGAGGAGCTAGCATTGGGAACTTGCATGTGGCAGACGAGGTGAACAAGTGGCAGTGAGGAGAGGCACATGGGCAAGATTGTGGGTGTCACTGAGGAGGTAGCGAATTTGTGAAAGGGTGGTGCACACCAGGCAGGCTGTCGAGCCAGAGCGGTTCGTAGCTAAGTGGTAACATCACGATTACATTGTGTTTCTCCCTTAACAGCGGACTGTCGAAAGACTGAATTTGAGGTCAGGTAAACGCAAAAGCAATGTACCAAGGGAAGTGCTGGGGGCACGCCCCTTCAGCACCTGTGCAAGACACTCCCACCCTACAAAGACAAAATCTGTAAATATTGCATAGAATGGTCTAAAAGCACAGAGGGAAAGTTAACTAAACCATGGCCACCTTGCAGACATTTCTCCAAAGATGTGCAGCAATCACCACTGACACACATAGAAGGTGCTTATAAGGGGAAGAAGTTGGCAAGCCACATGGCAATATTCGAGTTGTGGCACATGTTTCAGGAGGGCATGGTGGACGCAATAAGGTTTCAGTGGATGCCGAGCCAACAGGAGGTGCAGGGGCACGCAACCCTGCCATCTACTCCTCCACATGTCCCTCCAAGTGTGGTCTCTGATGACAGAGACAATGAGCAAGGGATGTACCCATAACAAGAATTAAGGCTAGCAGAGGGGTTTTCAAATCCGACATGTAAACCACCAGCATAAACTAGGAAAGAGGGGCAGGGAGGCAAAGGGCAGCCAACAAGTGAATGGCAGACGAGCAGTGAGGCGCAGGAGGGCGCAAAGGAGGGGCTAGGCGGATAGGGGGACAGATACTCATGAAGTTGGAAGGGAAGACAGATAGGGAGACAGAGGGGGCAACTAAGGCAATGAAAGGCTTGAGGGGAGGTAGAAAAGTGAGTGATTGGGCAGGTATAAAGGAGGAAATGTACAGAAAGGAGAAGGAAAGGGAAGAGAGCATAGAGAGAGAGAGGACAGGGAGGAGAGAAGGGAGGAAGAGAAGGAGCAGATGCAAGCAGATACACAAGTTGATTGAGAGAGAACAGAAGAAGTCGCAGGTGGATACATTGGCAAGGGAGCACGCACACAAGGAGGAGGACGAGCGAGCAATAAGGCTTTAAATACACAATGGATAGCAGATCGAGGAAACAGGCTACTAGGAGGCCAAGCTTTGTAGATGACTTTTGTAGTAACATGGGCTCGGGGTTTGACAATGAAGGATGGAACAATGGGGACAAGAGGGGGGAACTGCATAGGCTCCAGTCCACAGGGTCGAGGACAGATAAGAGGGTGATTTGGGGGAGTGGGACAGGTAGAGGAGGACTAGGAGGAAGAGGAGGAATATGAGAAGGCAGCATGGCACCGTTCATACCGTCCCGCCGCATTACGAGTTCTTACCTGGTGGGCAGTGCGGCACCTGCGAGCATAACTTACAATGCCACCCGCACCGTTATCCATGGTGCCGGCGCATCCATGCTCCCCACCCCCATTCTGTCCTATGGGGCAGAATGGGGATCGGGAGCTCGGCAATACCGCCACCTGCGAATGGGCAATTACGGCTCATTCATCTCGTAATGGGCCGGTTATTGCCCAATCGCTGGCGGTGGTGCCGGTAGCGAGCATGACGGTAGCCATGCCTGCCATACAGGCACGGCTACCGTCATGCTCTTAATGAGGCCCAGTGTCCGAATATCCATATCAGAACCAATAGATGTATACTCAGGCATTGTAGATGCAGAGAGACAAGTCAGGCTGACTAGGCGCACACATGGGGAGGTAGGGTTCACACAGATGCCCTTACTGCAAAAGGCAGGGGGTGACCTCCCCATGTGCGGGAGTATACATCTATTGGTTCTGGTATGGATATTCGGACACTGGGCCTCATTACGAGCATGGTGGTAGCCCATGCTCGCTACCGGCACCGCCTCCACCGATTGGGCAATAACCGGCACATTACGAGATGAATGAGCCGGTAATTGCACATTCACGGGTGGCGGTATTGCCGGGCTCCCGATCCCCATTCTTCCCCATAGGACAGAATGGGGGTAGGGAGCATGGATGTGCCGGCACCGTTGATAACGGTGCCGGCAGCATTGCGAGTTATGCTCGCAGGTGCCGCACAGCCCGTCAGGTGAGACCTGGCGGGCTGTCAGGAAGCCGCGAGCAGAACTTGTAATGCGGCGGGAAGGCATGAACGGTGCTGGTGCCTTACTGGCACCATTCATACCGTCACCGCCACCCTTATAATGAGGCCCACTGTATTCATGTGCCTCTGTTACCCTCTCTCTCAAGCACACTATAGCTGTCTCCCTACATATGATGTTACGTAATTGAGGGTGCACCAGTCATCCGTCAACTGTGGTGCCCGCTCGTCCATGCTGCATTTCATGGAAACACACTGACAAGGAACATGTGAGGTGTAGGCTACCATTGTTGAGTGCAGGTGCTGGAAAATGGATTTATGAAATAGAAAGAATGATAGCGAGACAGAGGTTAGCAGTGGGGTATGTAAAGGAACTGCTAGTGCCAATACTCGGGGATGCTGCTGATGACGTATGGAAGAGAGCGGGTTTCCTGGAGTGACAACCCAAAACACGGCGCACAATGGTTTGCCGTTTTCAAACTGCAGAGCTGCTGTATGGCAAGCACTAAAGACACAATACCCAGACTCATCAGACATTGGGGCAGTTATGTCCTGGAAAATGGGGAGGATGAAGACCCCTTACAGTATATTCAGGAGATCCATGAGCTTTGGCGCCTCAGAACTCAAGAGCCGTGGGATAAAACAGTAGCAGTATTTAACCACATATTAGTAAAGGCATTGCCAGAACTGGTACAGGAGCAGCTAAGAAAGTTAATGGGAATGGAAGCAAAACCATGGCCAGAAATACAGCTTGCGATCATTCATCCTTGCAGGCTATGAAAGAGAAGCTAAAGAAAAAGGTGGAGGACAGAAAGATAGATGAAGCAAAACTAGTACAGAAAAAACTATCGAAGTACACAATGGAAGGGGTGATACTAACCAGCGCAAACATGCAGGAGGCACAGCGGCAGCAGCAGTTGACACCACCACCCATGGGAGGAGGGTTCATGTGGAAGGTGAACACACAGCAAGGGTTTCGAGGAAGGGGGGGCCGTCGAGTGGATGCAGGTTTGGGCTTTCTAGGAGGGTTTCAGGGATATGGGCATCAGGTGCAGCAGGGCCCAGGGGATTTTGCAGGGTGTTTCCAAGTGCAAGGGAGAGAGCCACCACAGTGCTGGACGTGAGGGCAGGTAGGACACATCTCAAGAGTGTGCAGAAGCAGGGGGATGCAACAGAATTGGAGAACACAAGATCAGCAGACTTATCAGGGTGACAAGGGAGACTATTATACCCAGGACCATCACAGCTACAGGAAGGAGAGATACAGGGTGCCCACCAGCAGGCACCTCAGCCCATGACACAGACACCACAGATGCAAGCACCGACTAGGTCCTGCAATCGGGAAGGAGCATTTACATCGTCAGGTGATTCCATGAATACTCAGGGATTCTCTGGGGCTCGGGAAGTGGTTTCTTTCACAGATGATATCTCTCTTTCTATAGGATAACACAATTTATCTCAGCCTTTACTTTACTCTCGACGGACACCTATGAATATGCTGGGAAGAGGCACTATGAGCAAATTGAACATGACAATGTCATTCACAGACAAGGGGATAGTGTGCTCCACACCAGGAATACACATACTAAATGTAAAATAGATCATTCAAGCCTATTGTGGACGGAGGGTACAGAGGGGGTTGCCAGTGGAAGAGAAAATGTACCAGTGCGGGACTGATATTGCTATTGCATGCCTCCCAAAGATTGCAGGGAAAATGTGGAGTGTTCCAAATGAGTATCTATTCAGACCTGAGAAACCATTAGATGAGGCAGAGGGGACAATAGTGCCAATAGAAATTGAGGCAGTGGTTGTGAGAGACGATTGGATAGCAGTACAAGGGATGGGTGACACAGGATGACCATGGTGAGCAGTGATTGCAGTGGCAGAAGGGTGCAGGCTAACCACAGTGACAGACAAAGAGCTATTCATAGACAAAAGGTCAGAGGCTGAGATGGTAGTCATGATGCATGTGACATACTGGTTGAAAATCCATTAGAGAGAGCTACTACATAGGATAGCAATTGTGCTGGATGCACCACCTTCCTTCTGCGAGGAGAATCTAGCCAAGGTGCCTTATGGACCAAAAGTCCCTATGATGTGGGGCTTCTGCAAGGAATAGGAGGAGTGAAGAGAAAGCTAAAAGCAGGAGCAATTCTTCCCAGAGTTAAACAGTATCCACTCTCAAAAGAAGCAGATGAGGGCATTTATGAAACAATTTTAATACTAGTGGAGCGAGGCATTTTAGTGCCATCAATATCACCATGAAACACTGCGGTTTACCCAGTCAAAAGATCAAAGGGAGGGTCGTGGCATTTAATCCAGGACTTATAGGGCCTCATTCCGAGTACGGCGATAACCAATGGCGCTATTAACGCCTTGGTTGACGCCGTACCCGGACCGGCAGCGCCTTGGTGGATGGCGGAATTACCGCCCCATTCCAAGGTTGGCGGGGCGGTAATTTCCCATTCACCAAGGCTCTTCCCCATTCCCAAATGAGCCTCCATAGGGCTCAATGGGAATGGGGAAGATGCAAATAACGGTGACCGTTCATTACGGTCACTGTTATTGGCTTGGAGGCCCCTTTGCGCCCTCGACTTTAACACCTGCTCAAAGCAGGCGTTAAGGGCAAGGGCGCAAAGGGAACTCGGAGTATGGGGGTAAGGGATCACCGGTCTCGTTACCGGTGGCCGCTATCCCTTAACGCCATACTTGGAATGAGGCCCATAGACTCTTACTCACATTGTAGAAGCAGAGTATCCCTTGGTTCCAAATCCTGCAACAATTTTGTGCAACATTCCGGCAGAAGCAGCATGCTTCACAGTCATAGACTTGAAAAACACATTTTTCTCAGTGCCATTACACTCAGACTCACAATACTTGACTTCCTTCATGTACAGAAACCAGAAGTGGAAACATACAAGACACCCTCAAGGCTACTGCGAGTCACCATACATATTTAACAGGGTCATCCAAATGGACTTATGCAATGTACAGATGGAGAGCACAGTCCTGCAGTACGCAGATGACATTTTGATTTGCAGCAAGACAGAGGACGGTTGTACAAAACATTCAGTACTCATGCTGACAGTGTTAGCTGACAAGGGAAATAAGGTGGACAAGGCCAAGCTATAGTACTGTTAGAAAGAGGTGCTATACATTGGACAGATAATCTCCCAAAATGGACAAGAGATCGCACCAGAGAGGGCAGAGACAATACACAAGACAGTCAAGCCCACGATAGTGAGAGAGATGCAGCAGTTCTTGGGATTGTGCAATTACTGCAGAACATAGGTTTTTGACTACAGCACATACACAAGGCCCTTGCTGGGTGCTCTGAAAGAAGCACAGAAGGGACACAAGGCAATAAACTGGATGACAGAAGTGACTGAGGCATTTGAGGAGTTGAAGGAAGCAATATGCACAGCTCCAGAGTTAGGGTTTCCAAACTACAAAAAGGAATTCTTCCTGTTCTCACATACTGATGGAGTAGTGATGAAGGCAGTACTGACACAGAAGATGAGCTTGGGACACATGCCAATAGCATACTAGAGTGGTAAGTTCAACCCAGTAATGAGAGGACACTATCAGTGCGAACAGTCTTTGGCTCCTGCAGTATTCGCAGTAAAGAAATTAGCAGGAATTACATTGGGGTGCACCACTACGCTTTACGTGGAGCATGCCTTTTCGCTAAATACAGCAGAAGCCAAAGATCGCCCTGACAACACAGACAGCATCGGGCATGAAGTGCTACTATCAAACGCATCACTAAAGATAGTGAGGTGCCGACTTGTCAAACCAGCGACCTTTCTAGCAGACATTTTACAAGAGGGAGACTATGCACATGACTGCACAGAAAACAATTAGGAATTCAGTGACACTCACAAGGTACACGAGGACGCACTTGAGGGGGGAGACATACTGTACATTGACAGGTCTTTGACATTTGACCAGACAGATGGGTTCAGGCATAAAGGAACTTCAGTGGTGAGGTTAAGTGAAGATGGATGAGTTAGGTAGTGGCGAGTGCGTGCCTGACATCACATTATTCAGCACAAGCAGCAGAGTTAATGGCCTTAATACTAGCATTGCAGCACAGCAAGGGAAAAGTGGGAACTGTGTACTCTGACTCCGCATAAGTGACATCAACAGTATATTTAGGATTGTCTCGATGGATGAGGAGAGGCTTCAGGAGGGCAGATGGGACACCAATACAGCATGCACTTCTATTGGGCAAATTGATTGATGTTATTCAGAACCCTGCACAGATAGAAATCGTGAAGTGACAAGCACACATGCAAGGGGAAGATCCTATCTCAAGGGGAAATGAAGCAGCAGACTCTGAAGCAAAATGTGAAGCATATTTTGGGGAGCTACTAGAAATGGAGACCACATTGAATGCTTGAAATTGCGCAAGGAACATGGTACTGAAGGAAGGATACAATGCATTGCCAGAAATGCAGATTATGGAGTTGCAGGGAGCTGCACCCAGGGAGGAGAAGGAGTTGTGGACTAGGAAGGGATGTACAGTATCCCCAACAGATGACCTATTTCAGAAAAACAACACAGGGAAAGTGGTAATGCCCGTAGCATTATTCAACACTACACTAACACAGTTACACTATCCAACACACACTGGGAAAGAGGTCATTGCTGCCCGTATTGGAGAAACATGGTTTTGTCCTAATTTGGCAGAACATTTGGCTGAATTTTTAGGCAACTGTTTGACATGCAAGCAATATAAAGCAGGACATACATTGTGAGTTGTGAGGGGAGCCATACCTAGGCCAGTAGGCACATTCCAGCATTTACATGTCGACTATGGTGACAGGATCCAAGTGTGTCAAGGATACCACTACATGATAGTGGCTGTGTTACCATTCTCAAGGTGGATTGAGGGAGGCCCCTGTTCGCATCCTGATGCTCTCAGAGCTGCAACATTTTTGGTCCAAGAGGTATTCCCAAGATGGGGCATTTGTGAGGTCCTGTCATCTGACAGTGGCCCTCACTTCGCTAATGAGATGTTTAAGCACATCACCTTGTTGCTGGGAATTCAACATAAGTTCTCCTGTGTGTACCACCCACCAGGAAATGGGGTGTGTGAATGCCTGAATGTCCACCTGAAGGAGATCATAGCTAAAACAAAGCAGAGCACCAGAAAATAAAATGATTGCACTGTTTGCCCCTCACATTGTTTGCAGTGCGCAATAAACCTGGGTCCGACCACCATTTAATGCCCCACGAGGTGGTGACAGGATGACGCATGCAACGCCTGCTGGCGCCTCCCACTAGAGCACTGAAAGACTGAGAGTAGTGCAGATGTGTTAGGTCAGGAAATGTATAATTACATTACTTCCTTGATTGCTAGTGCCTCTTTTATCTCTTGCCAGACATAACGTTTCCAGGAAGGCCCAGAGGACAGCGGAGAAAGCAACTGTGGCAACAAACCAAAGGTCTCTGAGATTAAGAGACAGGTTAATTTTGGGGACGTAGTCTTGCTACGCAATTTCATAAGAAGGTGGGACGCACCAAGGTTCACTGGTCCCACAATGTGGAGAAGGTTGCAGACCAAGCTGTCAAACTCAAAGTAAAAACTGCTGGAACCAACTCTCTGACATCACACCCTACCAAGCATTGGCCTCACCTGGCGATGAGTTCAACAGGGCCAACGATCATCAGCAAGAAGAGCAAAAAAAATGATTTTGAATTTACACTGCTGAGTGGGGGACACCCAATGGTTACTCGCACGAGGGCAGCAGAGTTAGGGACTGGACTATTGATAAATTTAGAGTGAGGATACACTGTTTGTTACTTTATTCTCTACATACATTCATCGAGAAAGCTGACTGTAATAATTGATGATTGTTTATGTTGCCCTCTATCACCCTGATACCTTCTCGAACCAATTTGTCCACAATGTGAGAAGACCGAGTAGTTTCCGAGCACGATCACCGAAAATGTATTATCTTGCCTTTGTGGAATATTTGGCCCAAGCTTACCCACAACTCGAACAAGGCGGCCCTCCTGTCCTCACCCCATTGAGACACCCAGCAGAAAGGGCAGTGTGGGAGCAGGTGTTTATTTTTGCAGTGACTGATTATCTGGTCTACAGGGCTTAATGAATTAACTAAATACTAACAAAATAATGCACACTTTTGCACATTTCAAGCGGACAACTATATCTTCCAGATGCACAAGGATCAGCAGCGCAGGTAAAGGTGGGTGAAATAATAATGAATGTGATTATATTGTTGTGTCTCCTTATTCCAAGTGGGGTATTTGTATTTATATTTTGGAGAAATTTGTTGGTTGCTAGTGCTACCGCTGTATCCTCTACTAACATTACCCTGACCCCAGCTGGTGGAACGACCATGTCAGGTGGACAGGAGAGCACTGCAGGCACGGTAGGAGAGGTAAACGGAGTGTTGACACAGACATATAGGGGGTGAACATGTATCTCACCGACACTGCTCGAGTTTCCAACAACATGTGGTACAAACACATGACAAAGGTAGGTAAGGAAACCACCGGGGAGAACTGTTAGGTCTGCTCATTAATCCTCCATGCCATGAGTGCTTCCAGAAAATTCAAAGCAACTGAAATACCAGCAGCAAGAGCTCAATGCCTGATGTACCTGTCAATGGTAACAACTCGAGGAATATTCTAATGGAAGACAGCAGCATTATGATGGATGCCTCGAGCAACGTTCCCATGCCAAAACAATTACATAAAGACATTAGACATGATGAACATTTACTGGCAGTTAGATGAAGCAATACAATATATCACTGATGGGCCCGAGAAGGGAGAGAGCAAGACTATAACACTGAAAGAATTGCCATGTGCATGGACAAGAGTGAAAGAAACAGGCGGAGAACCTGGGTTCTGGGAAAGACCACAGATATTTGTGTATGTCCAAGTATACATGGAGGATGGATGGAGTGGTGGAGAGCAAGGCGCTCACACTTGCACAATCACCAGTGAACAAAGTACAAGAAAAAAATGACGAGTGCCTGCAGGAGTGGGATGTGAGCGCAAAATTGCGCACGTGGGTGGAGAATGAAGCTGGAATGATGCCTAGAATACCCCTGAAGGCACCAGCACTCAGTTACCAGAATCATGGTGAGGTGGAAGTTGGGAAAAACGTAGGGTGCAGAAGCATAGAAAAGCATGCAGTGATGAAAATTGGTACAGCAGTACTAATGGCGCATTACTGCCGTGCGGCTCCAAGGCATCCGAAAAGCTGCCACCAAACTGGGGAGGAGTTTGCTTGTTGGTACACGTTAACATACCGTCATTGGTCGTGCCAAGAAAAGATGTGAAGCTCGATGATTTCCCGGAAATGGACACCAACAAAAGGAAGAAGAGGTCTGTGAAGGAGGAACGGATAAACAAGAGTGAGAAGCAAACGGAATTGAGTAGAATAAAGAGAGGAGGCAATTTCAGAAGCATCAGAAACAGCACTGGATGAAGTACAAGCAGAGAACAGTCTGTTCAGCAGAACACAAATGTTCTTCACATCACTGATTGCATCCGTGCAGACAAATGTAAACACAAAATGGCTGCAGATTACCCGTTCGGAGCTGATGGTAATGATAAACTCCACAGTGAATGGGTTTAACACAATAAAGGAAGAGCTCTGAGCAGTAAGGTTGGTGGAGCTCCAGTATAGATATGTTCTGGATCTGTTCAAAGCAATGGATGGAGGTGTTTGCGCAAAAATCGGGAGTTCCCGTTGCACGTTCATACCTGGCAACGATGAAGATAATGGTACACTGACAGAAGTAGTAACACAGCTATTCCAGATGCATGCCAAAATGGAAGGAGAAGCCAAGGGGTCAGGAAAGGAGCAGACCTGGATAGCATACATATGGTCATGGATGCCGTCATGACTAACAGACCATCTGAAGGTGATATTGGGGTGACAATGTGTGTGGTAAAGATTTGCCTCGCTCAGTGCCAAAAGACAGCAGAAGAAATGGTTGGAATGAAGGTCCTGATGGACATGAACATCAGAGGAGCAAGGGATAAAATAGTGGCGGAAAGAGACAAGCTGAGAGAGAGAATAGCGAACTGCTCATCATTTCCACTCGAGGCCATGAAATTGGACAATCCATTCAATGCAAAGTACTACGAGGGAAAATGGGTTTGGTGCACCCCAGAAGGAGTGTGCAATTACATGCAATGGGCCTTTGATGACCATGTGCATTATTACAGACACCATGGAGAAATTACAAAGATATGGAAACCAAGAGCCATGGGATTCACTTATCGGGAAGTGATTGACAGGTCGACCAGAGGGGGGACTGAAGTAGGAGTCCCGGGGGTCCCAAGACCACCCCTCCTAGCCCTGAAATTCATGATGAGACGAAAGGCCAGAAAAGCCTGCCGCCACCCATCTTATTTTGGAAAGATCCTGAGTGCACCAATGATTGACAAATACACTGAAAGGTATCCTCTCAGCCAGCCTTACAGACAGTATACAATGCAAATCTTTCCATATGTAGTAAAGCCTAAATGAACAGCCTCATCTGAACACCAAGAAACCACGGTACTGACGTCATTAGTGACACCACGGCATACCAGCCTTAGACATGAAGCACACTTACAGTCTGCACTGCATCACATGAACACATACTCGTATACATGAAGAACATTAGCGCACAGTTCTATAACTTGAGGACAGATACATATACATACTGTTGATGCTTTTATTATTTTGTCATTAGCCAAATGCAGTAGTGCATAAATCCTCATAAATGGGAGCTGCAGAGCTAAAATTTGTGGTCTCTAAACACACGATGCAGCCAGACGAGACAATGGACAGTCATCCACGGTGAGAAAGGGGAGCCAATCCCAGCAAACCAGATGTACACTGCAACAATTGTTGCAACATAAGGAGAAAATTCTCTTAGGCAAAGGTGGTGTTACAATACAGCCACATAATCATTCACATCACCTTGAAGAGGTGCACAGTGAGCTGAGAACTCGAGAAAGTTCCAGGCGTGGGGGGTCAGCTCTAACCAATCACAGTTTAGTATTCCATGGGTGAATGGCATGGGGCAAGAACCGATGATAAGCCCACTACTCTACAACAATGTAATAGATAGTCTTTGGGGATGGGACAGGCCAGCCTTCTGACATGTGAGGACCAGAAAATAACACCTATAGGGTCCACTACAGGTAGTGGAGACTCTCAGTAGCCAATCCCTCATGTTGATAGGTTTTTATGGGAAGGGCCTGAGTGATGACGCCATAGGGATAGAAAACTGGGCTGTGCACCGTGGAGCCTGGAGCTGTACCTGAACCTTCATGTGTTCTTGTACTGATCCCTGTTGGTTCTATTTGCAATAAACCCCAGTTTGTATTTGCCATTGACTGAGTCCTCCATTTGTCCTGTGGAGACTGTTGGGCCATCCAAGTCCACTGACCCCCAGCATCGCTGTGGCATACCTGGGAGTCACACCCAACAGTTTTAGTAGTAGAATAGCACATGGCTGACAATTCACGAGAATGTGTGATCATAGAAGGACGCCGGAGCGTTGAGATAGCAGATTTCACTGGCAAGTTCTGAGAGGGTCCTGTGGTCTCAAACCCTGCATTGCTGTGTCTGCACTGAGGAGGACATGCTGAGAGTGGAGCTTTCCCCAGTTGTCCTGTGTGGCTGTGATTGCAGATCCGTGACCATGCTGAAATCTGAGAGCCACAGCAGAAGGCAAGCCGTTGAACTGAGGAGTAAAGAAGACTCCCAATGGGCGTGGCCGGACCAGAGACACCAGTGCTGCAGAAGGGTGTGGGTTCCAAGAGTATTCAAAGCAGTTGTAGCAGTTGAAGAAGTCCGTAAAGTGAAGCAGCCTGCAACCACAGTGTTTCTGGAGCCAGTAAGTGAAGCTCAGCGTTCAGGTTCACTTAGCAAGCCTTGCTGGTAACTGTTACCAGCTCAAAAGTAATTTTCGTAAGTTCAAAAGCGAGTATACATTGTTTGTGATTGTGAAAATTCCTTTTAATAATGGAAATGTAGCATGCACACTATTAGTGAGAGTAGCAGTGTTCTCCTATGAAGAAAAGCCTATTATTTCCATTGTTGAACAATAAACTGTTGCCAGAGTGGTCTCATTAAAAGGGATGCCTGTTAAAAACCCTTCCAAAAAACAAACGTTCACTTTTACAAGTGTAGCAAGTGAATGCAGCATCAAAGGAAGGTTGCATGTGGCCAATTGTATTTCCCTAGACTGAAACCGTCTCTACGATATTGAATAGAAGTACAATCACTGATAACTCTTTAAGGTTAAAGATCTAGCTTAATGAGTGGTACTGTGTGCTTAAAGCTGTTTTTCCTTTGAAGAATGAACTTTGTAGTATTCGGAACATTGATTCTTTAAGTCAACAAGTTGTTGTACTGACTAGAAGAACAAGCATTACCCAAGCAGAGAGGTGAACCATTTTCATAGTGAAACCAGTCCTATTAAGATTTATAAATATATATATGACCTGTGAGGTTGTTAAAGATCCAGTATCCTCTGATACAAGTGTGGCATTATTACCTGAAGCTGGAAGAGTGGTAATACAGTTTCAGGGTTGTTACTGGAACCAAGAAGGTGTGAACAAAGCTGGGGAAGGGAGCTTGGCGCTTGTAAAAAAGAGTCATGCAGATGAAGATAATCTGCAATGCTCAAGACTGCTGAAGTTGAGAGAAAGTCAGTCTTGGAGCAGAGGTAGATTATACTTGTGGCCATGAAGCAGACAGAAGAGGCAAATATGCTGCCCTTTTCTTGGAGTATAGGAAAGATGAGTGCCTTGCCTACCTGTAGTGGTCGAAGTGTCTTTTTTTATATGCTCAATAAATATGAAGTATACAATTGTAGAAGAAGAAGCAGAAGTACCTGAACTGTGGTGGTGTATAAACTGTCAGTGGATGTCACTTTGAAGTTGGTTGAAGTAGTGGCATACTGTGGAACAAAGGAGACTGTTCCCCCAGTAACAGTAGTAGAAGGGTGGTTGTCAAGAGGAAAGCAACAATCCAAGAAGAAGCATCATGACAAATATACTAAATGTACTGCAGAGGTCTTAATCAATTGTAAAGTCATAGATGGAGAAGTTCTTAACCTAATTTATGAACTGTGGCTGTTAATCTTGGAAAGAGGACGTGCAGGATTACCATTTCTGCTATTTTCTTGGCTACAATTGGAAGGGGACCTTTTCAACTGAAAGGTGAAGAAGTGTTACCAGTGGATTGTTGTTTACTGAACTTTTGTGTTGACTTGGAACTCATAAGCATTGGTTCAAGACTTTTCTTTTCCTTTTAACATTTTGGAGAATTTACTTTGGAAAACCCTTGGGAAGGGATTTACCCAGGACAGGTGAAGATCATCCAAAATACTGTTTAAATATAGTTCATTCTTTTGGGATTGTTTAATGATTTCCTTTGTATGTTTTGTTGTTTAGTGTGAGGGCCAGTTTGTTTATGTAAGGCGTTATTCCCTTAGCCTTTAGACCAGGTAGGGAATTCCCTGACAGAGTAGGAAGAGCAAGGATTTATTTGACACATTTTTCTTTAATAACATTTCTAATCTTGAGGAAAACGCAAGCAGTTGTCTGCCTCGCATTATTGACCCCTCACATATTATGCCATTAGTGGGATCAGAACCAGCTGATACAAACTGGGAACTACTCGGAGCTTGGCAAAATATCCAAAGGTGCCAGATATTGTCGTTTGTGCTGGGAGATGCAGTTGGAGACTGCTAAACATCTTTTGACGGTATGCCCCTCTCTCTTGATGCTATGAAAAATGATGATGAGGTCAACAGGTCTGGGCGGGTACATCTTGGGCTAAGATGTTTGGACTATTTTTATGAATTGGTGTCACAAAGCCTGTATTGTATACCTCACTCTCCTCTGGAAAAAGATTGTAAATATTCTGGTCATTTTGGCATACTGAACTGGTGTTGATGTCTGTAAGTAACTGAAAAGGGTTATGCCATGCCCACCTTAGTTGGACATGTTTTGTAAGTGTTGAATATGAGTCAGAATAAATACTATAAATTAAAGGCGTACGGGAGAAAAACATGACTCTGGCATAAGAAGTCACAAATTGTCAATGATAACAAATAGTGTCCAAACCCCAAGGACACCCCCGTCCCACGGACACCTGTCAAACTGTGGATAACCTTAGTCAACATTTTTGATAGGATAGTGTAACTTACAGATCATAATAGATTAAGTTAGTATAGCGGATAAAAGTCATTTTTTATGAAGTGACAATATAACAATTCATAACACAGAGCATGAGCTCTATGCATTGCAGGATATCCATCCCTTCATTAGGAGCTAAGTGTGTTGCTTTGACTGATTGAAGAAATTTAAATTCTGTGTTTCTCAGTTCTACAAGTAAGTTTATGAGAGTAAATCAGAAACCATTACCCTATAGTATTTTATACAATATATACAATCTTTGCAAGTGCATTTATGATACCTCACTTAGTTTAATCTAGTGTAATAGATAATATTCTTTATGAGTGTCCCATCAGTTAGTCCCATATCTAGCATTTAAGAAGGAAACCTACGATGTAACGTGTGGTCTGAATGTTACGTTGCTAATACTGCAATGATCCTCTACTGCTGTTAAGAAGGGCTAGAGGTGAAACCTACCTTGTCACAGAGTTCACTACTCAATAGATGGCAAACTTAATGCATCTGTTTTGCTGTGTATATATTCGTGCACTTGGATTCAAGAGGAACTAGAAGATACAGAGAAGTTCGGGTATTAAGGTGGACCTGATGAAAAATTATGCAAATCTAGTGGAGTACCAATGCCAATGTATTCACCTTGCCTTCACTTGTCTATACTGTGGGAGCGTTCATCAGGGTGAATGTAGGAGCCGTGTAATAACGTTTCTTGTTGAGGCCTAATTTGAGGAAATATTGTTTCTGATCCTAGTTATAATGTTGTGGGACCAAGGAATGACCAAAGTCAATCTCGTAATTACAGAAGGTGGGATGTACAACAGTCGTTAGACAAAGCAGGCCAGACACTTCAGTGCTTAATTCAAGCTTGGTCAGCAGCAATTAAGTAGTGTTTTTCAGGGTACCACTAGAGGCAGAGTGGTTCCGTGCCCTGCTGAGAAACATGTCTGTAAGTAAAACAGGGTAGGTGGGTGAAGCTGAAACAAGTTTTGTTTTTATGTAATATTTATAGATTGACTAGATTGATTGATTGATATGTGTTTTGGAATTCTGTAGTGTTAAAAGTTGACTTCTGTTAACTATGTAATACTGTTAAAAAAATCTAATCTTGAGAAAAATACAAGCAGTTGTACGCCTCTCAATACTGACCCCTCACATCTGACACCATTTTGAGCCAACCACACCCATTCACTCAGGGCTTTAAGTGGGGTAAGAAATCGAGAGGGGGCCCTCATTTGGGGGCGTGGCTTCTGGGAGGGGCGTGGCCTAAAAAGCACGCAAATCGTAAGGTCTGCGCACATATATACATGTTATACATCTGTGTGCTTACCTTACTATGGTTTGTGTACTTTGCAGGCCATCTTTTCTAAACATAGAAATATGTTACATATGTTACATATTTCTATGTTTAGAAAAGATGGCCTGCAAAGTACACAAACCATAGTAAGTGAACGCCGGGGAGCCCAGGAGCCTCAAAGTGAAAGCCACGGCAGGCAGAAACACAATGCGGTTGTAATAAAAAACGCTGTGGTTTTTCTTTCTACGTTTTTTGGGCTCCCCCGGCTCGGAGGAGTGTGAGAAACTTAGAAAGAAAACCGCAGCATTTTTCAATACAACAACGTTGTATTTATATTTGAGGTAGCTTCAGCTTGGAGCCCAGTGGGCTCCAAGCTGAAGCCACCATAAACATAAATACAACGTTTTAAAAGCTGCGGTTTTCTTTCTAGGTTTTCTGGGCTCCTCCAGCAGCTAGTGCTTATTAAAAAAGAAATAAAGCACTTACCCAGATGCAGCTTTCCTGCCTGCAGTCTCTGGTCTCTGGCCTCTGGCACCAATGCAGCAAAAGCCACCCAGCGGTAGATTTTGTTTGTTACAGCTGGCTGGCTTTTGCTTCATTAGTGCTGCAAGGGCAAGCACAGGAGGCATCCTTTTACAAAATGGATGCCTCCTAGTGCTTCACATTTTTCAGTTTGAGCTTCATTTGCTCAATACTTTACATAGGGACTTTGTTTAAAAATATTTTTTATATATATTTTTGATTATGGGCCATCTTTTTAGCCAATAATATTTTAGAGCACACTATTCCTTTAAAGGAACCTAGTAACTTGCAAGCCCCTTTCTTACCTTTGGAAAGACACATCCTGGAACGCAGACATTTTCTGCTGAAATTCTTTGCCTGTGCAAGCCTGCCTTTCAACCCACATTGCCCCTTTAGTTTAAAGTCTGCTTTCTCTGTGTTTTGTCTTGCATGGGTGGGCAAGTATTGTTTTTGTTACATGTGTGCATTTTGTTAGTACAATTAAAGTTCCTTTTTTTTACATACCTTCATTGGACATGCTTATATTTCGGTGCCACCGTACTATTGTTCTTTGTGTGCCATCTGTTCCGCTCACACCCCTGCTGAAGAGTATAGCCTGCACTCTGCCCACATTACCAAAGCGGTGAAGGAGGTATACCTGTCATGCTTTGCCTGTTTCACCCTTATGATTGGCATCACTGCTGGTTTAGCTGTAGCCTGGGGGTGAGTAGGTGCTTTACCCACTACTCATCTCTGTATTGTTGCTGAGCAGTAGTCATTTATTGATTGTATATGTTTGCTTAGCAGAAGAGAAAAAAACAAAATCATGTGCATAATGAGAATGTTTCAGGTTTTCCTGGTACTCCCAGGCTGGTGCATGGAGTTGGGGGTAAAGCAGTGCCCGGAGGGTCCAAACACGTAACTATGCAAAATGTGGTGCCTATTGGTTAAACGTAACTATGCAAAATGTGGTGCCTATTGGTTAAACGGTGTGGAATTGTATAAGGAAACACGCTTCACCAAGCCACCAACCCACAAACAAATTTAGAGTTTTGCTGAAATCCAGTGAATGTGGTGGGGTACCAAATCCAATGTAGCCAATAATGTTCAGAGGGTCCTAACAGGTAACTATGCAAAATGTGGTGCAGATTGGTGAAACAGTGTGGAATTGTATAAGGAACAACTCTCGCCAAGCCACAAACCCATACATTTTCACTTTTAAAAATATAGATAAATGGTCCATGGTTTGCAGAAAACCTTAAGAATAACAGAAAGGTTTTTAAAAAAATTAAACTACAATCACAATCAATCATCATACGATATACATTTAAAACCAATAACAATATTATAATTCATCACTATTCACAGTTTTGAATACAGTTTTCAACACAGCAAGTAAAACAAGGGAAAGAGGCAACTGGCTGTCTCCTATACTCCGTTCCCAGAAGTAGCCACTAGCCATCCCTCATTGCTATGTACACATTCACAAGTGGTCAACTAGTGTTTGGTTGATTCAGTTTGATCAACAGCCATACCTAGCCTGCACATATAATTCTCCCACAACAGATATGACATAGGCCTTAAAACTTCCTGAGTTGGCAATAAATGATTTCTAAAATGTACGTAAACAGACCTTTAAACGTTCTCAGGAAAAATTAAAGTATAGGGTGCAGTAGTGATACGCTTACAAAACATATACATGCTGGCTCTGCAAAAATATGCCACTGTGCCCACATAAGAACATACTCCTGCTCGTTTTGCCCTTAATGCCAGTAAATAAGTCATCTACAGTTTTTTTTTTAAGTGTGCTTGCTGGCTTCACAAATGCCACCCCCCTATAAGGGCACTAATGTTGTTTTGGCAAACTAACACCGGTAAAACTGCCATGCCACATTAAGAAAGCATTTCCTTGCTTGCTGCACAAATACCGTCTCCTCCCCCATCTGATAACACTCTTCATGTTGACTTTGCCCTTAATGGAGTACATACATCCATGCCATAGTATAAAAAGATCCAGGCTGCCATTACCATTTTTGTACACTTCCCCCGCCCCAACCCCTCCTGGATGTAATAACACTCATCAAACTGCTGTGCTTTGCTTAAAATGCCAGTAAAACATGCCATGTCTCTGTAAGAAAATGTACATTCTCCTAAACCACCATGGACATAAGCCTTGGAAACACTCTCACAAACAAACACAAATTCATACACATTCACCGACCAGTCACACACCTATACTGCTTCTTTCATTTATACACTCACGCACCCAGAACCTTCACACTGCATTCTCATTAACACACCCACCCATTCACACCATTCACACTTCATTCCTTTTTATGTGTGCACTTACAGACACCCTCTCGCATTCATATATCACTTACACAGACAGTTCTTTGTTTTGCCGAAGTAAATTACAAAGTGGTAATTTAATTTGGCAAAATTACTTCGATTCACGTTAGTTTTTTCAATTTCTTGTTTTTAATGGGGTTCCACACCACTACCAGTCCCACCCCCAAAAAAGACAAAAAAAACACCCCACCTGCACCCTTTACCATTTAGCTTTCATATACATGTATGTTACCCCATAGAAGTACTGTTGTCGTAGTAAATTACTACGTTGCAAAAGAACGCTCCCTTGCCTGCACGCAAACATACATACATACAATCGTCGCCTCACACACATGTTTACACAAAGACAAAACAGCTTTTTTCCTCACCTGCTTCTCTCTAGATTCGACGATGCTACCTCCTCAGCTGCTCATCAGACCCCTGGGTCCTGCGCTCCAGGCAGACAGGCACCAAGTAGCAGGGAGAGCTTCCTGGTTCCTGACATGTGCAGAGGAGCACGAGAGTGCCCCCTGCTGCTCAGCTGCTGACATTGACATCTGTACATGCCTAAACACCTGGACCTATGGGACTGGTGTGAAAATGTAAAGCACTTGGGATACCTGAAAAGCTATATGTTTGTAATGGAGGTTCTGTACACCTATGAAAAGATGGAACCTTATCTAACACTCTGTCCATCTAGGGCATTGAGGAGATGTATTCTCCTGTTGTGAATGAACAGGCTTCCAGTGTTGGGCACAGTGGGCCCTGCTATGGCCCTGTCTGTACTAGAACGCTCCTGCCGGATTTGTGTCAATAGTGCCGAACTGGTTAAGGAATATCTGGGATACTAGTATTACATGGTATGCTCTAATTTTTTTTTATACCTGATGATGATTTGATGTAATTGAGAATGGTTCATTATGCATTTTGATCCCTTTTAATGTTCCATGGAATATTAGACATGGAATTAATCATATTAATTTCTTTATCTGTATGAATAGGAATAATTAGGCGCTGGCCTTTGTTTCTAAGGTTTTTAATGTAATGTTTATGAAATTGATTCGGCCCTGTTCTATGATATATATAGTATCGTTTGCTTTCATGGTCATTTGTAGAGTATGATATTTTGTAATATTAGTACCACTATATACTATGATATGAATGAATTCTTCTTCCAGTATGTTATTTAAATGATGAATGTATATGTGTAACGTTTTAATTTAAAACTATAACACACGGAATAAATAAATAAAGTACATGCCTATGCAGTACAGCTGAGTGGGCTTTTACAGATTTTGGATGGGCCTTGCTCACTCAGGCCCTACCCTGTCTATGTCCCTAGTTTAAGGGACTGAATGCTTTACCCATCCCTATCACTCTCCTGTTCCAAAGCTGTATTGTCTCCATCTCCTACTCCCTCTCAATTCCTGAGCTCTGACCTACCTTATATCCACTCTTTTCCATCTCTGAGCTTGTTCCTTCACATCTTCCCATTCCATTCATGGGCCACATCATTTTCCATCTCTACTCATGCTCTCTCTCTCTCCTTCTCTCAAATGATGTGCACCATCCTTCTCCTCTTCACTCCCACACCACTTTTTATTATTCCTGTGTATGCCCCATGCAGGTTTGAGCTTTTCCCATCATTTTCTCTATCCTTCCCTTCTCATTTTTTTGAGATCCACCTGTCTCTTTCTCCCACCCCATTCCTGAGTTTGTGTGTTGTTTCTCCTACTCCCTAAAGTCCTGAGACTCCTTATTTGATCTCCTCTCCCTAGTCCTGGGATCCTGCTGTTTCATTTGCCACATTCTCGCCACCCTCCTTCTATTTCTCCCTCTTCAATCCTCCACTGCTTTAATGCCTTCAGGTCGGTTTATAGTGATAATGTCTAGAAAATAAATGTCGACTTACAAAAATGTCGAAAAAAAAAATATCGAAAACAATAATGTCGAAAACCTATACATATAATGAGAAGAGTCAATTTTTAGAAAAAAAAATGTCGAAAAAAATGTCATTTAGCACTATCAATAAATACATAAACAAGAAGAGTTCCCCCCAATCCCCCTCACCCAACACCCCCTCACCCCCCCACCCCCCACCACCCTCTCACCCCTCATACTCAACACATTTTAATTATATATATATATATATATATTTATTTATTTATTTATTTATTCAATAAATAAAGAAGAAGAGTATCATTTACTAGGGGGGTCCCCCCAACCCCCCTCACCCAACACCCCCCTGCCACCCCCCCACCACCCTCACCCCTCATACTCATCATATTTTAATTATATATTTATTTATTTATTAAATAAACAAATAAACAAGAAGAATGTCATTTACTAGGGGGTGGTCCCCCTCACCAAACAACCCCCCTCCCACTCCCCCAGCCCCCCACCACTTTCTCACCTCTCATACTCAACACATTTTAATTATATATATTTATTTATTTTTTTCTAAAAATTCGAAAAAATGTAGAAAAAATTCGACATTATTGGTTTTCGACATTATTTTTTTCGACCTTTTTTTTTCGACATTTTGACTGTCGACATTATTGCATTCGACATTATCACTGACCACCCTTCAGGTCATCCTATCCATTCACTCCTCCTCTCCTTCTGCATTGCTCATCTCCCTCCTATTCCTCTTTTTGCTACCACTGAATGACACATGTGTTCGTTTCCTTTCTAAGGATGTAAGTCTTTGGAGGGATTTTAAGGTGGGTTATGTGAGATGTAATTTCTATTGATTTGATTCTTAACAAATTATACACATATCTGAACCAACTAGAATTGCTAAATCCAAATAAGGGGATATCACCGGATTTCCAAAGCATACCCTTTATGCATTGATCTAACACCTTGGAAAACAGAGATGGCTGTAATTAACAATAATGCAATGTAAGTGGTTTCTATTGGATAGAGGGTAGAGTTTGGTCTATGAGACCGGTGAGAGTCAAGCAAAACACTGGGCGGAAGGAACATCAAAACAAAGTCAATGAAAGGGCCTGATCTGGACCAAAGGAACAGTGTCCAATCCCCATTCCAATCTTCAAACCTCTGGGCACCGACTGTGGTGACAAGTCTGAAGTCACTCACAGACATAGGGGATTGTTACTGTGCCTGCGCACTTCTTAAGCCTTATCTTTCGCCTTGGTCTTAGATTCTGTCTTTGCCATTGGACCTCTTTTGCCTTAGGTGTTTCTTTACTGGTATTGGTGGGAATTTCCTTTTGTACTTCTGGGTAGGATCACTCACCCCCACCTGGGTTCTAAACGGGTATCACGTTTTCTTTTTTTGGGCTGGTGGTCTTGCAATTGACACCAGAGTCTGGGCCGCAGTCCACATCTGGCTCTAAAAAGCAGGCGTTAAAGTACCGGCCCGCAAAGGGACCTCGTAGTAAGGCGGTAAGGGTTAACGGTCACCGGTACCATTACCGGTGACTTTTAACCCTTACCGCCTTCCGTGTAATGAGGCCCATTGTCACAGTATATGAAACTATTTCCTGCATTTGCTGACAAAACATTGGCATGAAAGGCAGGAGATGGGCATGGGAAACTTTTACGGGCATTAGTTGCCAAAATGTGAACATAAAGGCATGAATTAACTGTGTGAATATGCTGCTGACGTTTGGTGGCAGACCATGGCCAGGCGGAACCTGTCTCCATGAAGTGGCTCATGAAACAATCGCACAAACGGTTGAACTGGGCGCGGGAAGCTGTTACTGCCATTTGCTGACAGGACGTGGATATGCAAGGTTGTCATGGGGTACATTAAACTTTTTGGGCTATTAAAGGAATGAAAGTTGTCTTTGAAGGGTGATCATGGAAGGCCGGAAGCTGGCACTGCACTTAGCGACATAAGGCCGCATCTGGGCACATGCAGTCTTATGTTTGAGGATAACATGAGTTCATTTAAAAAAAACAATGTCACGTTTGCATACGTTTGAGAACACATACGAGCTCTAGAATATCCCAACTGATTCTTGGGATCAAATAATTGGTAAACATGGACAAATGACAGGAGGCCGCATCAAAATGCATACCCAAGTTATTTGAACTACTCCAGAATCCAGCAAAGGTTTTTTTAACCATATTTTGAGGGAAATTTGTGCTGTAAAATGCACAGTTGAGATAATGTTTTCCGGGCTTTTGTACTGGTGGAGAAAGCCCCCGAGCTCTACGCACAATTGGTTAATAAATGTACGCCTTTTAATGTTTTGCCACAATCTAGGAGAAAAATGGGACCATTTGAATTCAAGGCTCGAAAAGATTCTGCGAGCAGAACAGCCCCATAGTCCCGCGCGTGGAGTTACAGGCCATTCACGGATGCCCCACTATTTTGAAAGGCCACCAGCCGCCATGGGATATAGTTACATTTAATCACAGACCATTCTCAACCCTTTTTGCTTGTCTGCCGGGCAAACAATGATTCCAACGTCAAATAGCAGATAATCGAAAGCTGCCCACTTTGAGGATGAACTGCCACATGACGCATCACGGATAAGGGCAACCTCACGCATGCAAACACCGATAGAGCCCAGGAGGTTTGAAAGCATCTTGGCATCTGCAGACAGCTGCGCAGGCTCTTATCTCCCTTGTCGCTGGTGTTAGAATCGTCTTCCTCTTGGCAGCATTCTTGTTCGGCTGTCTAGGACACCTAACACTCAGAATATCTGCACTCAGCCACGAGGACCAATCACCTGGCAAGTGTGGCATCCGCTGGCATGTTGTTTCTTGCTTCAATTCACCGTTGGGGTGCTCTGGTCTGCAGAGGGGGCGTGCTCGCCGTAATGCACTGAACGTTCCAGTGGATCGGCTCTCCTTCGCCTTTTATAGTAGTGTTTATAAAACAACCTTTTACCTGAATATTTCCCTACGAAATGGGCATGATCAACCATTTCTAAGGTTAGTAAGACACGCATTATATTAGCAACAGATGCCCACTGCCGACAATTGCTCACTTACACAAGTCTTCTCCTAGATCCAATCTATTCATGTAGATTTTCGGACATTGGTCTATATACAACCGGCCAAAACAATGGAATGTATTAATAACATTGTAAAACAGACGACACCATTAAAAACCAACAGCCACTTCCAAGATGCAACCGAAATTAGCTGCAATGTTCTTCAATTCAGTAGAGTGGATATCCAAAGAACAAAAGAGAGATACAGAAAGAGAGAGGGATCGAAGCAGAGAGAGACATAGAGAAAGAAAGAGTGAGAGTGAGAGAGCGAGAGAAAGAGAGAGAGAAAGACAGATCGGGAGAGATAGAAAGACAGAGAGAGAGAAAGAGAGAGAGACCATGGGCTTCATTATAACTGTGCCTTACCGGCACTGTTGTTACTGGACCGGCACAGTACAACTCTGCGGGCGGGTGCCATCCCGCCCGCCAGGGCCAGATTTGCTGGGTGGGACGGCACCTGCTCGCAGAGTTCTCACAGGAGCACTGGCACCAATGTTAACGGTGCCGGTGCTCCCGGTCCCCATTCCCATGGAGTCCTATGCAACTCCATGGGAACGAGGACTAACAAAATGACCGGCACCGGCCTTCCCGCCGCCAAACTTGGAACAGCCCGATGGCACCGGGGAGTCAGGCGTCGGTAATTCATTACAGGTTCGGCGGCTACCTGCCGGTTTTACTGGTACGGCTGCCGCCGGACCCGTAATGAGGCCCCATGTGATGGTAGGAGGGGCGAATGGGGCCATTAGGATGAACGTCACCATTAATGGAGTTTGACTACCTTAATTTAAGACACCATTGGGCCTCATTATGAGTGACCCAGTCCAGAAAAAAGTGCCGGTAAGAACGGTTACCGGCACCTTTTCCAGACCGGGTCAGTCCGAGTTTACTGGTAGGGGCTGTGCACTACCAGTAAGCCTGACCTGCCGGGCAGTTCAGGCCCCTACTGGCAGATCTTTCACTGAAGCACCGGCCCCGTTCCTCCGCTGCCGGTAATATATCCCAGTAGGGATATCAGGTGGTGGAAATGGTAAGGTGAGGTTGCCAGTAGGCGCCAGTAGCACTGGCAACCTTGTAATGAGGCCCATGTGTCCTTTTAGAGGGCCTTTTTATGCCACTTCGAAATCAATCAAAAATTAAATAAAAAACAAATAAAAACCCTAGCTATTTTGCAAAAGTAGGTATCACGATACCTTATTCGATATTCCCAAACCGGTTTAGCCACAACCGATCTATTCGGCTTTCTCAGTTCTGTTGTTCCGGGTTTGCAGGTTAGGCTAATAGACTTGTTTGGTGTTGCCTCAATAGCACTTCTTTCACGGGATTCATATGGGCCATCTGTGCACTCCAGAGACCTAGGAGAGGGGGAGACGTAGGCATGGAAGAGTGGGTTTGACTATTAGAGTCACTGGGAACTTGTACGCAACACATGCCTTTTCTGCCTTTTATTTTCCTGATTGAATTGGGTTGGTCGGATTTGATAGGAAAGAGACAAACATACATGTGGACAGGTGGGAACACTAAATTACCTCATGGTGCAAATATACTACTGCATCAGTAATTACTTTTACCTACTAAATAGTGTTTTGAAAAACGCCAAAAGTGCATTTGTATCCTTATGAAAGGGATGTAAATGCACATGGGACAGCAATGGTTCACAGCACCGCTAGTCTGATGGAAAATACAATGCATTTTGCGATTCCCCCACAGGTTTCAAACATGTACATGGGAATGCTTTGCTTCTCTCGGCATTGGAATGTGCATCATGTTTTTGGAATGCCCAGAAATGCCCCTGGCCCCTCTGGGATAGTAAAAGAGAAATGGGAATGGGAAAAGGGAATCAGAACGCCCTTTCTGACGTCCTTCGTGAGCGAGATGTGTCATTTTCCTGGATCCATGTGCTGCGAATTAAAAATTGCTGAATACGAAAATGTTGCAACAAGACAAGGGAGGGAAAACAGAGGTAGGACAAAATAAACGATTTGACTAGGCCTTGTGTCATTCAGATCGTGCTACGGGGAAGTGCAGGGAGGAGGGAGAGCGGAAGTGTCAGGGAGAGGGGGTGCAATCAGGGCAGCAGGGAGAGCGGAAGTGTCAGGGAGACCCCCGCAGCCCCCCATACGCCCCGTAACTTGTTTTTACCCTACCCACCACATATACTTGTGGTGATCTGTGCAGTAAAACATTCGACATTTTCATATCCAGTTTTTTCGGGTTTGCAGTGAACGAACGGGTGACACCATTTTCCCCAGAAAGTGACTGGATACACCCAGCACATCCATTCACTCAGCAGAAAACAAGTTTTTGGGACTCCACTTTTTGGGAGTTCTGAAGAGATTTGCAGTATTTTTTCAGAATGACTGGATATGTACTCATTCTGAATTTCAATTGGTGTATTTAGGGACCAGAACACATGAGACGTGTATTAATGCTGCGACACTTCTCTGAAGTTAGTTTCTTATTCAACAGCATCTTCTACAATAGCTGAAGTTGGCTTCCTGTACACCAGCTACATATTCGCACACTTATCATGCCTCCCATATGGCATCGGTTTTAAAAAAACTCCAGAACAGTCGATTGATCTCATTTTCGGGTGTTGGAGTCTCATTCACCCGCATTTTTAACCCGATGTGGTGAGAAATGGTCCTGCTTGATGCGGCATATGTCGTATAAGGTTACAGAAACGATCCTGCGTTATGCTTCTTTTTTTCACTTAGGGTTTTTTCGAAATAGCTCATGCAAATAAAAAATAAAAAAGTAATGTTAACCTATTGTGGGGAAAGCGGTCCTCCCACCTGCTTCTTATATGTGACTTTAGGGTGATGGTTTGTCGCTCCCCAGCATTTTTAACCCATTGAAGGTGAAAACGGTCTTTCCACGTGCTTCTTATATCACATTCGTTTTTTTTTTCTTCAAACTCAAGAACATGAAATGTATTTCATGTTAGGCTGTTGGCTCCTCAGTCATCAGCAGTGTTAACCCATCATGGGTAGAAACATTTCTGCGTAACGCTGCTTTCATCACTTTCCGTGTTTTCCGAAAGAGGTCCAGAACATACTTGTATGTCATTTAGGGTGCTGGCTTCTCAATAGCTAGTACTTTTAACCCATGGTGGTGGGAACGGTCCCCCACAGGAAGTGCTGCTCAGTGGCAACGCGCTCGTCTTGGAAGCAAAACGATGCAGAGCAACGCGAGTTCGATCCCTAGGTCCGCGCTTAGAGACCACCGAGTCATATCAAATCGCTTCATGCTGCTTACATCGCAGAGGCTTTATTTTCTCAAAATAGCTCAAGAAAAATACCTTTATGGTATTATTGTGGTTCTCGGCGTCTCACTCACCAGCAGCTCCAGCCCATTGTGGGGAGAAATGGTGATGTTTTTCTCAAAATAGCTCAGGAGAGTTCATTTTATTTCTTTTTCGATAATAGCTCTAGAAATTTCCATGTATAGGACTGAAGTGTGATGCTTGTTCATCGGCATCTTTAACCCATTGTGGGGAAGTCCATCCTCCCACATGCATCTTATATACCCACGGTTTTTTTTTTCAAAATAGCTCTAGAAAATTAAATGTATGTAATTGAAAGGTGTCTTGGCTTCTCATTCAGCAGCAGTCATAACACATAGAGGAGAGAAAGCGTCTTGCTTCATGCTGCTTATATTGCATAGGTTGTTTTTTAGAAAACATTTCAATAAAATTCTACTTATGCCATTTTAGGGTGCTGGCCTCTCATCCATTTACACTTTTAACTCGTTGGACGGAGAAACGTTTCTCCTTCATCCTACTTACGTCGCATATCTTGTTTTTTTCACAAAAGCTCAAGAAAATGAAGTTCATGCAATTTTACCATGTTAGTTTCTAAGCACGTTATAATTTATTACATCCCAATTTAACCACTCAATGATAACTTCATTAAAACATCTACAATGTTAAAACTAAGGCAACAACACATCACAGGAAAGGAAAACACAATTAAAAAATAATACATATTTTTTAAAAACTGCTTTCAATAATCGAACGCAAAAAAACGAAATCAAATAATTTTAAAACACATGTACCGTACACATAGCAACACTATTCCTACTTGCACACTTTCTAAACATAGAGAACACCCGTAGCAATTCAAGCATGTCAGCATCATACAATAACCTGATCTCCCTGTACACAAAAAAGGCCCATCGTGTTTCGATCCTCCTGGAATAGTCACTGATCTTGAACAGGGGTTCTGAGGGATAAAATGCTTTGATGTACTTTGAGTACACGTTAAATGTTCAAGATAAAGAACATGCATACAATGTTAATTTTGAAGCATATTTGTACCTCACACTATCACCGTCGGAGGGGTCCCCTGGCGCCCTGGCGGATCTGAAAGGTAAGAGGGTGGGATTAGTTAGTAGGGTGCAGCGGCATAAAAGTAGAGAGAGATTTGTGATGTCCTGTTGGCAGCTTCGGTTCGGTTAGCGCCGTTCGCTGAGCATGGGTGCGGTTTACAGATCTGTGTTCTCCCATGTGTTGTTGTACGAGACTATGTGTGGTTTGTTTTGTTGTTGCAGTGTAGTGAAATGCTTGCTAGTTTGCAGTTCGCAAGAGTGGTTATGTTTGTTTAGGGTTTCAGAGGTGTGTGCAGAGAGTTCAGTTTTTAGCAGATGGGTTAGTGGGGTTACCTCATTATTTCGGGAATATGTGTTGGGTGTCTTTGGCCTTGTTTTCTGCTGGAGCGTTCCTCTGTGGTTCATTCACCTGGTTCTGCGCGAGGCAGTGGCTTATCTCTGTGGCTATCCAGTGATATGTTGGCAGGAAGGTGGTGAGGGCCGTCCGCACCCACGTTCGAGATTGCTAAGGTTGCGGCTTGCTCTTTGCTCATAAGTGGGCCCTGCCTGGCATCGCCTCCCTGAGGTCCTAGGGCACAGTCCCCTCCCTACAAATTCTAAGCGCTCCCTGTACATGCAGGTGTTAGTTAGTGATTAATGTTCCTTGTTCTCCAGTTATGGTTCCTGTCCCTTGGGCTTTGCAAAGGGGTTTGCCTTGGGAGGGTTGAGTTCTGTGGTTATTTTTGTTTGTGTTGGTTCTGCCTGCTTCTGTGGTTAGGAGCCTGATTTTGAGTAGTTTCCTGAATTTAAGGTGGTCCTTTGTATTTCTTATGTCTTTCAAGAGGGTGTTCCAGGTTTCTGCTGCCAGGTGAGAGAAAGAGGATCCCCCACGTTTTTTCCTTGTGTATGGTTTTGGTTCCAGGCGGATGTCATTGCTTGATCTGACTGTTCTTGTTGGTTTGTAAATGTTTATTTCCTTTTGTAGGAGTTCTGCTCCTTGGCCTTTGATTGCTCGAATGTCAAAATAAGTCTCAGTAATCTAATACCAGACACATCGACTGTTTCATTATCCCTAGTTGAATAGTATTACACCTTCATAACCTGCACACATTGCAGGTTTTACAATGAAATATTAACAGTTTTTATCAGTAATTCGTTGTGCTTTGGCCTTGTTTACATTTTGAAAAGAAGATAGAGTCCTAAATGTAAGGACCCTTGTGCCGCCTGCACACCTTCTAACTGATCTCAGTCAATTAGTTACAAAGATATGTGTCTCTGTAAGAATAGTTCACAAGATAATAAATCAGGTATATCACCAAAAATATTTAGGGGCTGATTCATGGAATTATGTGCGCCGAAAAATGGGGATTTGTGCGCGATTCTGCCGGCAAATCCCCACTTGTTAAACAGGGATTTGCGGGCAGAATGGCGTACAAATCCCCGTTTTTCGGTGCAAATAATTCCATGAATCATCCCCTTAATCACAGAAAATAAAAATATATGTTTTGAGCTCTATGCATTTCGGCTAACAAGCCTCAATCAGGAGTGAAAATTAGTTGTACAGAGTTCCAGTTTCTTCAATTCAGAAATCTATAATTCAGAAAACACACCTAATGAAGTCATTTTATATCTATTTCATATCTCAATTAACAGTAAATACTAGACCTCACATGTTCTGATATAGTTATTCACCTGGATTTGGTGATCTAGTGATTCAAAGAGTGTTGCCGGGCTAGTTCCAGAGGTTTACAGGTAAAGAGCTCCTTGTGAGTGTTCCCCAATCAATGGGTAGCTGTAAAATTAAAACAAATAATGAAAAGTCAGGGACAACTAATGTATATGCAAATATGCAGTAATCAGCTGAGTGAAAATCGTACTTCTCAAATTAGTATGTCATGTTTGGACATTTGATTTAGAGTAGTGAGTCTCTCGGAGTCATCAATGTTGTCTCTCGTAATCTGATTGATAGCACACTTAATATTCCAAAATAATCTTGCACCAAGGACAGTCTTATTTAAGGGTCAAGATGTTCTTATATATTCAAATATGAGGGTGTAAGACAGAGATCTCGAATGAATAGATAATTGTATATTGTTCTACTTGCTGAAAATCATACCTCACGCTCCGGTCTGTAGTGTTTATAAGTGGATGATCGAATGCCCGAAGTCATCAAGATGCCCTTGATAATCAGATCGATGACACAGTAAGTACACAGAAATAGTCTGAAAAGAAGACCAGTTATCTTGTTATGAGTGGATAGCTGTCTTGTGATAATATCTAGAATCTCAAAAGTTACAGGAGAATTTAAAAATATAATTATGTGCATACGGTCACGAGATGTTATAAATAGACCATGATTTCTATGTTAGAGTAATGCATCCAGGAAATCAAGCGGTGATTTCGATCAATACATCAAAGATGATCAGGTAGAGGGATGTATCATGCTCAGCTGTGTAGCCACAGACTTACCCGCAGGTCCAAAATGGTGGTAGAATGCCGGTTTCTGGCAATGAGTAAACCGGCGCTACCAAAATTGACGTAATTTTAAAAATGTGCCTTAGCGTATTGCGTCATCATTTCAAAATGCAATGATATCATATGTAAAGAAAATGACTTGAATCACAGGATACATTTGAATAAGATGTTGTTAGTAGTTGCAGAATTATATTATGAAACAAAAGAAATCTATGTGATTATTGAACACAGCATCGGGTCAATGGTTAATTCAAAGAGAGATTAGTAAGCAAAGTTTTAGTGATGCGTGACTCCGGTCATAGCATGTATGTCTATCCTAGATTACTCCAATTGGTAATAAATGAGGTTGTAAGTAGATATGTGAATTTAAGTTTGTAAGTATCTAATACGTTTACCTGTAAGGGAAGACTGTAATTTCATGAGTTGCTAGTCATGGAAAGGGTCCAGTTGTATGACTATGTCCAAAGCACATTCACAATCTGGATATTCCCATTATGATGAGTACATGAAAACTCCTGATAGTGGTGGGTCACTCCTTTCCAATACAAGCACGGAATACAATCAACATTACATAACCATATATCGTCTATGCAGTGTGCTATATATACAGTCAAATTTAGCAGAATCTTTATCTTTTTGGGTAGTATAATGATTGAAGATTACTCGCTTACAGGATACAGATTGAATCCAGCACATATTATATTATAGTGTCTTCTATACCCAACGTGTTGTATATATAGCCATATTATAGCAATATCACCATCTTCTAGTAATGCTTTGTATTCATATCTACAGTTTATTCATGTCTCATATTTATTTAGAGACTACATGTCTCGTATTCACAGTGGTATATATCAATTACAGATCTATATGACAGGCTTAGAGGCAACATGTCTCATATTCACTTACAGGTCTATATGACAGACAATTAAGGGTCAGTGTAAACAGTATCCTATCTTTCGTAGAGGAAGGACCCTAGATAGAGTCTAACCTGTCTGTCCATACTAGCTCTTTCGGAGACAATCCCGAGCCATGACTCGTTACAAGTATGGCGGTGCAGAAAAGAATTGGTGATAACGGAATTACTTCCACTTTTCCCGCACGGCCATACTACAAGTATGGCCCTGGAGTGGGGGATTTGAGGTAAATCCTCCTGCTTGGCATTGAAAATATGCAAATTCAGCAGAATTACTGCTGCAGTAATTCTGCCTGTGGTAAATCCGCCAAAAATGCCCCATACAGTAAAAACATGGGGATTAACTCTGCCACTGCCACTTGTGATCCGGCTGTAATTCCACCGGACCAAGAGGAGGTAACAGTAATTCCGTTCTGCAGTATTTCGGCAGATTTGCCACTGGAATACCACCCAACTCATAATGAGGCCCAAAGTCTTTTGTTGACGGTCATATTTCCACACCCCACCCGAATAATGATGGGCAGTCCAACTGCAAGAATATTAAATTACGTTATTAATCCACATATTTACTTAATTTGGTGCACCTAACACCTTTTTCTCATTCATTTTACCTTTGCAGGTCCTCAGTCTGCTGCTTGTGTCCAAATCGCAGTTAGCACCATAATCATTCCTAATCACTTTATCGATGACCAAACAATGTGGCAGATGTACAATTATCCTCTGCTTATTTTTATACACGTCAAAGAAACTAAAATGGCCTCTTCATACAGTACTCACTTCATTATGCTTCAACTCAAGGCATGAACCCAATGTTTCCAAAACAAACACTCTGAACGTGCTTCAGCATGAGTTGGAAAAAAACAACAATGGAAATCTGAAAGTTTGCATCTCCTGCACAACAACTGCATGAATCCCTCAGAGCGTTCCTTGCATTCTGTTGAAGGGTCAAACTTATTACTCAGTGTTTGTTGCATCATTGTTACTAGACCCCATCATAGCTCATCATGCGTGCTACTCCTTCATCTACGGATGCAGGCGCTTTTCTGCAGCCATATGGTGGTTAAATGCAGGCCGTCACTACTAACATCAAATCATCAGAATACACAATACACTGTGCGTTGGGAGAGGAAGCAAATGTCGAATCATTTTGCAGCTCCATTTTGTGTATTTTTTGCACAGACCTGTATCATCCAGGTTAAATTGTGGCAACTTTGCTTGGCCCTCCGCCATCCCATTTGTGAGGCAAGGAAGAGCTCTGTGTCACTGAGTATCAGCCAAATAGTAGTTCAATTCCCTTTACCATTTGCTCCCCAGTGTAGTTAATATGGTGTCATGATATATGGCATCTAAAACCCTAGTGTAGATACTAAAGATTATAAGCCTGATTCATGGGATTATTTGCGTGGAAAAAAGAGTACTGGCACGCCAAACTGCACCCAAATTCACGTTCGTCGCTTCATGGAATTGAATGTGTGGTACTTTTCCTGGACTTGCGCGGAGTTCGTGCAGGCTCGGCATGTCTCTGCGAGCCGTCAAGGGCCTTGCATGAGACTCCATGCACAGCATGTGCGCGGCTTGCACAGAGGGCTGGGAAGGGGACGGAACACCAGAAATGGGGAAGAACTTGCAAAAAAGTGGATGTTCCGAGGGACGGCCTGTAGGCAGTCCCTCGCACGCCCCCAATTGCATGGCACGTGTTGTATTCATGGATTCGATTGCGCAACTCTCGGTTGGGAAATGTTCATGCAAGTCCATCATACTATCTGCCACCCAAAGGCAGTTGTAAGTACACTTGCGCATAGAAATGGCAGCGCAGAGGTGGGTTTGCATGTTGGATTTCGGAGTGCATGCACGCAACCGGAGTTCTGATCCAACTTAGGGATGCATGTACGCAGTGTAGCAGGGTGCAGGGACGGTTTATGTGTGTTCACACACAGATTTCTCAAGATTTCAACCAAGTTTCTATTTTTCATACGCATGTTGTCAGGGTGCCAGATACGGTAACAGGGACCATGGCAGGGTCCTCAAAATGCAGGCCTGCTTGCGGGGGACCCCATGCACTGTTTGAAGGGTGCATGTATTAGCTCGGGAGAGCATGCACAAGTAGTGACTGTTTTTGTTTTGCGTGAGGGCGTGAGGGGGCGTTCTGGGTGCGACTTACGAATATGGTTACTTTGCTCAGTAAATTCCATGAATACGCGGGGCGCCATTTTGTAATCTGCTTGCAGGTTTGCGCAGTGTCCTTCTTGGTGCACGGCCCATGCAGGATTTCTGCGCACATTACCATGAATTGGGCCCTATGCATCTGTCATCCCTCAGGGACCAGATTACAGAAACCTTGCACCCATGCAAGTGCAAAACTGCACAGTATAAGCACTAGGGCAACATTTGTCCTATTTCTATAAACACTTGGACATATAAGAAAACTATTCACCATAACAAGCGCAGTTTGACATGGTATAAGCACCACGGCAGAAATTGCCATAGTGCAAAAAAGGTACATTTTCAATGTGTTTTTTCACCAGGGCAAAGTTTGCACTAGTGCTAATGCCATTCTGTATTAAGCAGTAGGGCAAACTTTGCCCTGTTGCAATAATTCAATGAAAATGTATCTTGTTTGCCTTAGGGCAAATTTTGCCCAGGCACCTATTTCATGCCAATCTGCACTTGACCTGGTGCAATCATTTTCTAATATTTCTCAGTGTTTTTAAAACTAGGGAAAACTTTGCCTTAGTGCTAATACTGTGCAACTTGCACTTGCACCAGTTGAAAGGTTCTGGAATCTGGCCCCTGATGTTAAAAAATGCTGCTATCAGTGAAGAGTTACCCCCTGATTGCACAAATGGCAGAGCTTTTTCTAAGCATACTGTTAATATGGCCCAGGAAAGTCCTTGGTTACCCAGAGGATATGGAGTAAGTCAAAACCAGACTAAATAACGGAAGTAGGCAAAGTGCAAGGCACAACCCATCTTTATTATCAGCAAAATAAAGCAGGGACAGCATACCAGCATGGAATGCTTGGCGCTCTCTCCGGTTATTTAAAAAAAACATTGGTTTATATAGTCAACATTTGTTATAACTGACATCATACTGTAATTTTAGTTACCAAAACCTAAGGGGAATGGGCATTATTTAGTGGTGGTGATTACAAATGCATTCTATAGGGCTTACATTTCTAATTGGGTATCGCTTATCCTGTGGCTCCTCCTGAGACCACCTTTAAATTGATAAAGGGAAGAAGACATAATTCCTGCAACATGTAATTGGCTGGCAACTTACTTGGATGGCATAACATTGTGGATTTTCATTTGTTTGCTTCTTACTAACTGTTAGGAAAGATTTCTCCAATTGCAATTTTTCTTCTATATTATGGACCCCACCCAAACCTTTGCTTCTGTTTTGCTATCCTAACATTACTTTTTTCAGTGGAGCACAGCCTTCAGCTGCACTCCCTTGGGCTTTTGCTAATTTGTTATGGGAAAACGGACACGTCCTTCAGACTGTCAGTACTGGGAAACTATGCTTCCCTTAGTCTTTTATTTTGCTGCCATTTCTCTGTAACGTTTTATCAGTGCGCAAAGTACATTACTTTACCGCATACTGGGGTCCTTGTGGTTTAAGGCCCTGGACACCCTCTAAGGAATATTTGGTGAATGTACAAGTGTGCCTAAAATGAACTGGTGGCAGCAGTTTACTTTTCTGGTATTTTTACAACGTTTTAGCGAACCATCCCACAATTACTGCGGTTGGCTCCTGACTGTGGCCAGTGCCGAAAATGGCCATGCCACAAAGTGTTTTTTTCTGTCCTTTGGCCACCTTGTCCTTTGGCCTTCACCTTGGTCAGGCTGACATGGGAGTTACTTATTTGGGATTCAGTAACCCATGAAAACTGTATCTTTTGCAGGCTCCTACATGTCACATGTGCTAGTGCCCAGGAGAAGGGTTGCTAGGGAGAATTTCCAGTTTCTGTGCTAATTCCCTTTAACCTTAGAGGCCCCCAACTCTTTTGCTGGAAACTGGGATCTTTTTGATTTTAATCTCTTAAGTGAGTGATGCTTTTTGCGACTCACTCATGTGTTGTTCTCTGACTTGGATTTTAACTGTTTAATGGAGTCTGGTAAACTTCAGAGGGATCTGTTTTTTGCCTAGTGACACACAGCACCATCTGTGCAGTGCCACTGAGAAGTCCCTTGGACCTCTCTTAATGTTTAAAAACCTTTCCTTGGGTGAACTACGGATCCCAAGAATAGTGAGATAGCTTTTATCTTACTTACCTTTTCCTTTGTGGTTCCAGCACACACCACCCTATGTGGAGTGCTGGGGGTTACCTAGTAACACCTTATCCCACTTCTCATGTAACGTTTTCTTACCCTAACTAAATTGAATGGCTAGTGGCAGTGGTTACTTTATATTAACTTTTGTGCAGGGTACTATCAGGCTGATTTCTCAGCTGCAGTACAGCACCCATGGGTGACAATAATTCCAAAATGGCCCCTGTCTTCTTTTTTCACCATTTCTGGATTGTTAGTTCCTTCTGGGCTTTTACGCTGTTGTTTTAACTAGGTTTGAGTCCTTTGTGTGTTTTGCCTTTGGCAGGCTTCAGCCCTGAATCCCACCCAGGCTCCAGTGTGCCTGGGAAGGCAGGAACTGAGGGAGGAGCCCAAAACTTCACTGACCTTTGTTTGTAGGCATGCCTGGCCAAAACCAGTTTCAACTGGGTGGGTGGCTGTCCCAGATGACAACACCCCTTACCCTGTGTGATTGACAGCTGTAGCGCTGTGGATGATGTGGGATGTATCAACCCACTCATCCAAGCCCTGCAACATCACTGTGCATTGTTGGCAGCAGAAACATCATACTGGCCACTGGAAAGCATGCTGCTCGCTAGAAATCACCAGAAATTGCACAGTGAAAACCTGAAAAATAGGCCACCATCTACTTTTGCCTATGTCAGTGAGCACAGGAGATCACTGCCAAAAACCACCATTGGGCTACCCACAAATAGCCTGAAACCACTGGAAATAGCAATGCTGATTGAAAAAGAAACACAGAGCTGTTTGAAAATCCGTTTTCTTGATTCTCAAAAATTGCTAAAGTCATGGCTCACAAATCATTTAAAAGATCCAACCTTTTTGTTGGGTGTTCCACATCATTTACTGCAAGAATCCACATCAATACAATGTTAGCAAAAATCATATGTTCTCAGAACAAAATCCTATTTTAAAGATACTTGATGGAAAGACAGCTGTCAAAATGGGTGTAATACCGTTGCTCACCTCTACCAGAAAGCCGGCGTTTTAAAACCATTTTTTTGTAAAGTTAAACAATTGAACTCAACTATGCCAAAAGAAGAAAATTCCATCAAAATGCCATATAGAGTGCCACACAGTGATTTCATGTTGAAAAAGACTTGATTTAAATATATGTTGCTTATTTTAAGTTTATAAATGTTATTTTTTTTCACAAGGAACTATGTTACAATAGATCAGAAAGTAACCTGATGCAGTTAAAACTCCAAAAGGCTTGCTTCCCCTGAGAACCCTTCACACCTTCTCCCTGGACAAAGGAAGCTTCCCCTGCCCTTGGCCAAGAGATTGACAGGCTGGTATGAACAGGAACTAGCAGAGGCACCCTGGCCTGTTGCTCTTAGTCAAAACAATGGATTCTTTGGGATGAATAGGAATATGCTAAATTTGGGTGTAACAGTCAACAAACTGCTGACAGGAAACAAGACATGTGACCCTCTGGTTCAGCCCATCTCTAGGAGGCGGACCAGTCTGAGATGTGAATTGAATTGAAAACAAATGTATGTTTTATAAAAATGCTTATAACAAATTGTACCGAGCTGACAAAAATGTAAAACTTTGAGATTGTTAAAATGAAAAATTTACTTACAGTTTGAGACTAAGCTGAACTTCATGCTGAACTCCTTGCGATGTTCTGAGACCAAAACCCGGAAATATTCATATTTTAGTGACTGTATTTATGCCAAGAGCCGGAAAAATTACAGAAATGTGCCCAGATAGGGTGTGCAGGCTAACTAAAATTTGGTGCAGAAAGAATATTGGGAAACCCACCAAAAGCGCAAAAAGTGGTCATTTCTGGACCAAAGCTCTTAGGAAGATAAGAGTTGAACAAAATTGTACCTTAGGTAATCCGTCATGTGATTTATGTAATATTAACAGGTTGTATATATTGTAAATATGTGTTTTATGAAAGATAAGATATACTGTACATAGACAGAGGGGAGTGTTTTCCCCTAAGCCATAAACATGACACGCTGATCCTCTCTCCAATCAGGGGACAGGGAATCCTCAGACCTATCAAATCCTTAGAGGGTTGGGCATTGTAGAATCAGCCTCCCCACCCACTTTGGAAATACATAAATAAGGACTGCTAGGACAGATAGGACACACTCACTTCCCACTACTCAACGGATTTCTTGGTGAAGCACCCTTCAAGAAGATCCAGACAGATCCAGACAATATCCAGAACCAAACTCTAGAACTTTGAAGCAGAGAGGCCTAATCCAAAAGCTGAACCCTTCTCAGCAGGCCTGCAGAATCTAGCAACCTGATTCTAACCCCTAAACTGCCAAGGGGCTCTCACATTCAACAGCCGGGCTATGCTGTTTTGCTATTCTACCCTAGAACCCTGTGCTAGAAACAAGGTCCAGACCCAGAAAGCAGAGCTGTCTTCAGAACCCATCAGATCCAGTACAAGAGGTTGTGCAGACCGCCGTGCAGTGCTGAGCGCAGACCAGAGTGCCTGATCCTGTCCGGTGGTGAGTGAAGCCAAACTCTTGACCAGATCCTGACGGGGCCCCTTCCATTCCCAAGCCTAGGAGTGAGTATCTAGTCTAGAACTCTGCATAGTCATCTCTTAGTCTAAAGTAATCCTCTTCCATCCATTTCAACCTATCCAGAACTCCATTATAGAATCTTGTGTTCATCCTGTTGATTGCAAATCTGTAAAACGCAATCTGTCATTTTGAAATCTTGACTTTATTTCTGAAAATCTACCTTCACAAAAACCTCTGTAACTTTTGAACCGCACGTCCTAGAAATTTAACTGTCATCTTGAAGCTAAGAGCCTAAGCTAAAAGGTTATAGTTATTCCGTGATCGCATTTCACGCACGTGGAAAAATTGCTGCGAATTGCAATTTAGCTCCATTTCACCACATGCCAAAATAGCTGCTTCTTGTTTTCAACTGCTGAAATTCGTTTCAATCTGATAATCCTTCATGAATCATTGCTAGTGTTGACCTGCACCAATCCAAAGTAATTCTCACTAGTGCTGAATCTCCTTTAGTGAATTAAAATAATTTTAGCTTATTTTCCCATTCATTGCAATCACATTCCAAAGTATTTTGCCTGTATTAAAAAAATACCTGTTTCTCTAAGCTTGCTGGGGGAACTGGAATTGAACTTCATTGTTGATTAATATTCCTGAAACCTGTGTGCCCTCATTTCCACCTCTTCATATTGCATAGTGGGGGGAGTGAGTAATAACAGGGGAAAAAGTGATTAGATGGTCTTTTGATTGAAACCATATCTAGTTTATTTCTGTGCTGCATTCTTTCCCATCTTGCATTTCCTTGAACCCATGCAAAGTATTCTCTGCTACCTTATCCTTTCTATTCCTACTCCTAAGTGATTAAAGAGATTGTTGATATTGTGATATTACCCATTACTGATTACTGATCATATTCATAAGTGTGCTATACAGATATTATTTTATTCATAAAAGTGTGATATATATATATATTGTTCAATTCTTCAAATAAACCTTTTAATTTGCAAAACAAACCTACTTCTTGGCTCAGTGAGGTCGGGGAGATCCAAAGAGAGGGGCGTTATATAAGGGTTCATCATCCAGATTTAAAGAACTTTGACATACAAATATATAAATAAGGGCTTCCATTGGGCATCCTAAACTAGGCATTGGGCCTCATTACACGGACGGCGGTAAGGGTTAACGGTCACCGTTAATGGCAACGGTGACCGTTAACCCTTACCGCCGTACTACGAGGTCCCTTTGCGGGTTGGAGGATTTAATGCCTGCTTCTTGCAGGCGTTAAAATCCAACCCGCTAAGGGACCTCGGAGCTAATTACGGCACCGCAAAATTGCGGTGGCGTAATTAGCGCCTTCCCCAGTCCCATAGAGCCCTATGGGGCAGAAATGGGAATGGGGAAGGGCAATGGCGGAAAGGGGATTTACTGCCCCTCCAACCTTGGAATGGGGCGGTAAATCCCCTTTCTGCCAAGGCGGTGCCGGTATTTTACCGGCATGAGCCATGGCGCTAATAGCGCCATGGCTCACCGCCTACCGTGTAATGAGGCCCATTGACTTTGTTGGAGTGCTGCATTGAAGTCACTTACAGATTGGGGGCTTGTGTCCGGGATTTCTGGATTAGAACTACCACTTATGCATCTTAATACAGTGTGCTAACTGATAGGATACATAAATCCTGTTGGGCTACTACGCTGTGTTACACTGTAAAAGCACCCCTCAAGAAGGAACACTCTCAGGAAACGGTCTGTTTTGCAAAATAAAATAATAAACTTCTGTAAGTCAGGAAGGAAATCAATTTCCAGAATGGTGACATTGGTAGACATCAAGATAGCTAGAGAGCACCTCTTACATAAGCTATTTGTGAGAGGTGAGTGGACTGAGCAGGACCAGAATGTGTGGTTGCAAGCGATCACACAACAGGTCACTGCAACTGTGTTAGATATCTGGAGAGATCAGGGTCCCTTACATGTGGCCCTGAGTGAACTATATATGGCTCCTAAGGCCAAGGATGAGCACAACAAGATTGCCAGGGTAGTGGCATACCTATATTTATCTATGGGAGCCATACAGGACAAATGTGCTGAAGGCCAAGATCTGGCAAGTAGGAGGCAACTGATGGCATTAGAGAAGGCCCAATCTGATCTGGACTCTTCTGAGCACAGGCTGCAGAGGAGCCATGAGCCAGAAAACGAAAGTAGGCAGTATCTAATTAAAATAAAAGAGGACATGGGTATCCTGCAACAGGAAAAGGCAGACCAGGATACCAGAATTTTGGCCTTGTAGAAGGAGTATCAAGAAGGTTTGGACTCCCTACTTCAGAGCCAGAAAAAGCTGGAGCAACAACTGGATTTCAATAGGGCATGTGCAGAGCAGGTAGTCACCCTGCAAAGCCACCTGGATAGAGAGAAGGCAGAGTGCAACACATTATTTCTGAAACGCCAGGACACCCAGGCAGAATATGAGGAAGAGCGCCAGAAAGCTGGTACCCTTCAAAGACAGAGGGACAACCTGGCGGCACAGAGGCAGGCTCTTGCTCAGGAAAGGGATACCTTAGGCCAGGAAGTCTGTAACTTAAAAGGGAAGCTGGAAGAAAATCACATGGCCCTCCAGTGACTGGATGACCTCCAAAAAGATCATCAAAACTTGTTAGAGCAAACCAGGAGGGTGGAAGATGCTCTGGCAAGAAAGGAGCAGGCCAGTAGGGACGGGACTCAGGAGGTAACCCTCCTGCAGCAAAGACTGGCCCAGTAATCCAGGACTAACCAGGAAGCGCAGAGAGAAAATTAGGCTCTCTGTCAGCACAATGATAGGCTCCAGCGGCAAGTAGCCATGCAAGAGAGACTGACAGAGTCTAGTAAGGCTTTGATTGAGGAACAGAAAACTCATGCTCTTGCATGGCAACAGGGAGCAGGCGCTGATAGAGATGAGGTTCGCTGGGAAAGGGAAACACCTGAGCATAACCTAGTACCAGAGGCCTCCATCTCTCCCAGTCCCTGGACTCTGCCACCCCCATGTCCCCTGGCGCACATGAGCCCAGGGCCATGGGGATGGCAGATTACTATCCAGTCAGAAGTATGGGGCTCATAGGCCAGTACCTCCCAGGAATGGATGGGCAGGCAACTGGGTATGGGCACCCAAGTACAGTGCTATTTAATGGGGAACCCAGGGAGTGTAGGCCCACTAAGGGCATCCTGAAAACCTCTGCCCAGTTAGGTCAGTGGGGGGTACCCATCAAATCCCGGGAGCAAGGGGGAATCAGAAGACTCCTCTGAGCATCCCAGGACACAGGAGACTAGTTCCCCACATTCTGCCAGCCATTCCCAGGCTCGCAGAATCTGGGAAAACCTGGAAGATCAGACGGGCACCTCTGGGAGAAGTGCCTCTGAGTCAGAGGATGGATGGACCCGGGTTACCCGAACCAAGAAGGCCAATAAGGCAAAAAAGGTCCTTGCTTAAGGACCCCTTAAAACAGATTAAGGCAATAAGGAGTGTCATCACCCCTTATCACAAGAACGCCAAGTATTCTGTGTGGGAACACTTAGAGCTCTTTGAGCAAATGATGGACACTTCCATTTGAAAGACAGCAGTAGCTGCATTCAGTATGTAAAATGGACATTCTCCCCAGAATACTCCAGTTTCTTTGCAGGGCTGGAGGGCCAAAATCATTCAAGATGGTCCACATATCGGGCGGCCATCTTAAAGCACTTTTCTGTTCATAGAAATCCCCAAGAGGCTCGTAAGGCAACCTACAATTAGCAATGTGGGGAGGATCAAGCCCCACAAGAATTTGTGCAGGAGTTGAAGCGTGCCTTTGCGAAGACTACCAAAAGGGTGCGCACGGGCAGTAAAGAATTTGTTAATACCTTTGTCCATGCCTTACCCAACTACATCATGACCCAGCTAGTGAGAGATTTTCATGAGAAAAGGTCACTAGACTGGGTCATTGAACAGGCCACCCGAATCTATGAGGTGCAGAAGCCCATGGAAAATAAAAAATAATGCTCAGAAAAGCCCCAAACCGACTAGCACCCCTGCCGCTACTAAGGTGGCAGAGGTAAAGGTTTCCCCCATTTTAGATTTGGAGTTGGGGGGCCTAAAAACCTGCCTGCACACAATAATTCCAAGCCCAGAAGGCCCTCAGGCCAGTCACAGACAGGGAGTCAAGGAGGTAGTCCCACAAATGGGGTCCCTCACTCCCCTGACTATGTAAATCCCTGCTACAAGGGAAACCGACCCGACATCCTGGGTTATGTGTGGACTCCGCCAGCCCAAGGGGGGGGTCCAACCAAGCACCTAACCCAGGGAACTTCCCTCCTAACTTCCCCCAGGAGGGCAGAGATTCACCAAATCCTGGGCAGAACTTTTTCCCCAGGTATCCACAAAATTTCCAACCCCAAAATCATCCATCCTTCTTTCCCCACTTCCCTGAGCCCAGACAACCTAATCCGGGAGAGGGGAGGCCAAGGATGGAGGGGTACCCAAATCTTCCCAACCCGGGGTACTACCAGAGAAGGGATAGCTACCCTTCCGGGATCAGCCCAGGGGAGAAAACAGAACCCCGTATCAGCCTGAGCGGGTTTCACAGTTTGAGCGCCAGGTCCAAAATATGGCACACAATCTGGTTCGCATGCTGAGGGCTCAGAATGCCCCAAACTCTGGACCTGGTGCTCCAGAACAATGACAGGGGCAGCACCCCGATAACTCACCGGTTCCCAGGGAGGAGGCACAAGGGGAAGGGGGGTGTAAAACCTTGGAGGAAGCTTCCTTCCCCACTTGTAAACAACCCCTGGAAACCGAGGAACCGGAAACAAAATGTCCTGCCCCTGAAAGCCTGCTACGCAAGGAGCAGAGAGGGGGTAGGAGAAACAAAGGACCCAAACAGACCCATTTTGAGGAGGAGGTACAGATCTTCCAATTTGAAGGAGAGGGATCCCCAGAGGATCCTGGGAAAAGGATTGTCTCCTTCAGAGATGGGGGAACTCCTCCCAAAGAAAAATGGGTCCCAAGGGATTCACTTCCAGAATGGGTAGATGTGGGGACTGAGCTGGCGCCGCCCATCATCCCATCCCAGAACCAACAACATCAAAATCCCCTGGTTCAAACCCATCCTGGTGACTGCCTCCAAAAAGGGGGAGGCGGCCAGAACCGGAACCAGGGGAACTCAAAACTTCTCCTATTTCTAGTTGCCAACTTTTTCTTTCAGATTCCCAAGACTCCCCACAGAATTCTGCCCAAATCTCTTTTCTCTCAATGTCCAAAACCAGACAATTAGCCCACCAGTTGTCCAAACATGTCCATTATCTGTGCCCCCTTGCGGAGAAGGAGGGAAGATACTATGCCCCAGTTCAAGTACAGGGGCAGGGTACAATTTTGGCACTGGTGGACACTGGATCCCAAGCTACCCTTCTGTCCAAAAAGGCCTTTGATGAACTGAATTCAGGAAGGGGGGAGAATGACCAAATTCCTCTCACCTCTCTTCCTGGACAACTTCAGAACTTTGACGGGAAGGAAATTCCCGTCGAGGGGACTGCGGATTTGGACATTAAAATTGGGCAACACAAGGTGAAACACCCGGTCATAGCAGTGAGTCCAGAGGGCACCCCTTCTTTACTAGGGAATGACCTCCTGAGAAGGTTGTCACCCCTAATAGACTGTGTAAACAAGGTCCTCTGGACCCAGACTAGCCGACCCATAAAATTGAAACAGTGTGTCAACCATGTTAGTTTAAACGGCACCTGCCACATGGTTGAACAAAAATCTGACCAAGTACAATTTCACTTCCAGAACAACCAAATTACAGACGTGACAGTAATAGCAGTAGTACAACAGACTGGTGATGGGGGGTCCTCTCTATTTCTGAAAATCAACCTTCCTTCCAGTTTAAGGTGGGTACACTGGAAGGAAACACTCTGAAATTCTTTACCAATCCACAATCAGACATTCCCACTCCTATAGTCCAGAAAGATGTGAAATAAGCTCAGAGCCTGGCTGATATTCAGCAAATTAGAGAGTAGTTGTTCATCCCTGTTCAGTTAAATGAAGGGAAGGACTCTGTTCTCGCCCGAGTGTGTGTGAACAACAGTAAGAGCTTCATCAGCGAAGCCATGTTCCGCCAACTCCTAAAAGATCCAGCCATTCCCACATTCAAACTGATAGACAAATGGGAAATGGATTTGGAAGCACCCAATTCCAAACATCTCCTGCCAAACAGGTGTATGCTCAAAATCTCCATAGGCAACAAGAGCATAGTCCATAATTGTTGGGTCGTGCGAGACGTCCCTGCCGCCTTTTACTTAGGCAGTGATATTCTCAATTGCTTTGCCATTGGTTTGGACCTAATAAACTTCAAAGCTTGGTCCCGATTAGCAGATAATCCCATGGGCTTTGATGATCCAGAGAAAGCATTTAGGTCAGCTCAATTGCTACCTTATGCAGTTGAAATTCAGATTGGGGAGGAAGTCACCATCCCAGAAAGGACCTGACAGTTCTCCCTGGAAGTGAAAGTTAAAAGAGGACAGAAATTGAAAAACCCTGATGCTTATATTCATCTAAATGCTTCTCTCCAACAACAAGGGTTGGGGGTAAACCCAACACCACTAGTCAATGTAGAACATGACACCATTCCAATAGAGGTGGATAACAGAGACTTAAAGAGGATCACTCTAGCCGCAGGCACCATTATTGGAATGGCGGTTGATGACCGACATTTTTCCATTGATTTAGGAAATGAACTGTTAGGACCAATCCCCAAGGACTGTTTTGACAGTGACAGTGATGACAACACACCACCAGACAGGATCTTTACCCGGCATGGGGGGAACTTCCTGGTGTACACTTCCTGCCCTTATCGTAAGGAAGATGTGACTTGTGACTTCAGGAGGGATGAGGTGATTTTCCAGGTCCATGAGGGCTGCCTTTCCCACATGAAGCCAACAGTCCAAATCAGCACTCTGACCAGGGACTTCTCCACCCAGCTGGAGGAGGCCGCTGAGATAGCCAAACCAGAAGTCTTTCCAGGCTTCAGGCTGATGGTTGAAGAGAGAGTCAACCTAGCTGATGCCTGTGTGAGTCTGGAGCAAAAGCAAAAGTTGAAACAGGTTTTCTTGGATTTTCAAGATCTCTTTGCGGTGGACTCATATGAATGTGGTCGCACCGACATCCACACTGCAATTCCCACGGACCATGGCATGACTCCCATGTTTGTAAAGCAATATCGCTTGCCTCTCGCATCAATGGAGTCCCTTACTGAAATAATTAAGAACCTTGTGTCCCGTGGGATAATCCGTCTAGTCCACAGCACCTTCAATAATCTGGTGCTGGGGATATTGAAGCCAAACGGCCAGTGGAGACTCTGCGCCGACCTTAGGGAGCTCAACAAACGGGTCCATGCTTCCCGATGGCCTCTTCCCTACATTGACCAAGGGCTGGCCCAGATCCAGTGGTCACAGGTATTCACTGCATTAGACCACCTGACCAATGGATACTGGACTGTACCTGACAGTAGGGAGGACAAATACAAGCTGGCTTTTATCTTTGGGGGCCAGCAGTACACATGGACCCGGACTCCCTTCGGATACATCAACTCCGGCAATGAGTTCAACATTTTTCTGCATAAGGCCATGCCGAACCTGGGTGAGAGGGGTAACCTGGCTTATGTAAATGATGTCCTCATCAAAAACCCAACTGTGGAGGAACACATAGTGGAGATCCATTATGTTCTCACACAGTTGAGCGCCGCCGGAGCAAAACTTTCCTTTCAGAAAGCACAGTGGTGTAGAACCCGTGTTAATTTCTTGGGGCATGAGATTGCTCCTCAGGGTCTCTGTCCCCAGGAAAAGAAAGTGGAAGCACTCCAGAAACTGAAAGACCCCACAACTATGCAGGAACTAAGGAGCCTCCTTGGACTGACTAATTACAGTAGAAAGTTCATTGAGGGCTACGCAGAGATCACCAGAACCCTGATTCATCTTTTGAAGGGGGGGTCTGTCAATCTGGAAAAGTGAATACCCTTCATTTGAATGATAGACGTAACTTGATGGCCATGGGCCAACCGTCTTATGCACCGAATTGGAGAAATATGAACTGCTATGCTTGACCGACGAGCGGCCATTTTAAAAGTAGTAAGAATCGCCATTTTGCTTGTTAACCATTGCTCATTGCTTTCTGTCTAAAAACTGCTTTGCAGCTTGCAATTCTTGCGGATTCTGCTTACTCTGCTCAACTGTTAACATTGTTGTCTGAATATGAAAGGACAAGGTCGCGGGACTTTAGAGTTTTCTGAAAACTCCTCATGAGTAGCCCAGAGAGGAATGCCTACGCTCCCTCTCTGTAGCCTTGAGAGGAAGCTGCAGGGCATTTAATCACTTCACAGCTGCCAGCCAGTCTCGTACGATGGTAGAATATGATAGAACAATACAGTTAAAGGCCTGAATTATGCTTCTCTTACGGCCCCCCTTCGCAAAACCCTTTAGAACGTGTCGGCTCCCTGGACACGAATAGTACCTCATAGATAGCAAAGCTTGGAATGTGGCTCTTCCCCCGTGTACAGATTGCTTCCAAGAACAGAACCACCGTGTTCTAAAAGATGCCTCCGCACTTTCTAAATTGCACATTGTTACTAGAAAGCATTATAATCGTCATACTCATCGGATATGTCCATCGTCATCCCGAGTTCAAAGGAACTTAATACAGAGGGGTGTTGAACATGACTTTGCTGATTGTATGATATGCATTCTGTATATATGTAACTGATGTACGTAATTCGCTCTCTTGCGTCCCTCGAGGTCTAGGAAACTCACGTCGCGGGGCGTGAGATCAGAATTGGCCAATTGATACTATCTTTTGCTTGCAATAAACCCTAGCATTGGGAATTTGAAACCTCGTGTCTGGCGCATCTTTTCGTGTATGGTCATTGCCTTGTTTCCATAGCATGAGGGACCCCTAGGGGCCCCTTTCAGGTCAAGTGGGAATGGGGTCCAGAACAATCTGAGGCAGCAAGACAACTCAAACAAGCCTCTCACAAGCGCCTTGCCTAGCTTACCCTGTCAGAAACAAGGAGTTCTTCTTGGAGACAGCATTCTCTATTACATGCTTGACTGCAGTATTACACCAAAAGCATGACAAGGTCAATAAAGTAATCTACCATGCGAGTAAAACCTTTCCTCTGTGGAGGAAAAATTCAATGATTGTGAGAAGGCACTCCTGGCAACGGCGTGGGCATTGAAGAATTACCGCCCGTTTATCCAGGGGGAACACATCATAGTGGAGACTCCACACCAGCCTCTGCAATATCTCCAAAGTGACAGAATCCGGGCCGGAAATGTGAGTAATTCCCGAATTACTTCCTGGATTCTGTCAATGCAAGGCTTTCCTGTGGAGGTCAGATATGCCCAAAACCAGAAGAGTCCCCTCACGCAAGGTCTGGCTGACTTGCATCATTGTGCCAGAGAAAACTGTCTCGAGGACGGGAGTCTAAAAATCAAGGACAACATGGAGGCATACCTCAATTCCCCACACAAAGTCTTTGAAGAAGACCAGTGTGAGGGGATGCCCACTGTCTATGTGGATGGATGCTCTTACCATGTTGACAACAACGGGGAAAAAGAACTTGTGGCTGGCGTAGGGACTGCATGGGTGAATGAGTATCCAGAACCCTCTGCTGAGTACAAGATTGGTCCCCGAAGTAGTCAAGTGGCAGAGTTTTTTTTTAATAACAAGTTTCATTGGGGTTTTATACAGAACAATCATGGCTGTGCATCAAGCCATCCTCACTGCTGTCCAACAACAACTCCACAAACTGGTCATAATCACGGATTCAGATTATGTACGAAACGGGTTCGTGGAGCACCTGGTTAATTTGAAAACCAGAGGCATGCTATGTGCTAATAACAAGCCCTTGAAACATGGGAAATTAATTAAAAATATTGATGACCTGGTCACCTTGAATGGGATGACCATCTACTGGAAAAAGATCAAGGGTCATTCCAAAGTAGAGGGACCAGACAAAACTGGAAATGACTTAGCTGATCAGTTAGCCAAAACCGGGGCCATCCAAGGGGATCTAATAGAGATTGAGTGCCTGTTGGGGGAAATCCAGGTCATTGCTATCACTAAGTCCCAGACAAATGCTCACAATGCTCTCTCAACTGCACATTGGAGTAAGGAGAACCCAGATGCTGATTTGATTATGGCTCAAAAAGGGGATCCAATAATTGGTAACTTTTATCAACACATTGAGGACCCTGAGAACTATCCCCTGATGGATACCGATTACATTGTGAAAGAGCACATCAGAGTGTTGATGAAATGTCCAAAAATGTTCCGAATCCAAGACGGTTTGTTGGTAAGAAAATCCCTACCTGACCATGATCAGTGGGTGACTCCTACCTCATTCCAAAGCCGGATGTTAAGTCACGCCCATGATGCAGCTACAGCCGGTCATAGGGGGTTTCATACAACACTGGAAATCTTAAGAGAGGTTGCACACTGGCCACGCATGGGGCAGGACCTCGACCAATACTTGAAGGGGTGTCTTGTGTGTGCACAATTTCAGACAACATCCCTCACACACCGTGCGCTTCTCCAAAAGAGGGGGATGACACTGCCATGGTCAGATTTGCAAGTGGATTTCATCGGGCCCGTGATTCGCTCATCTAGGGTGAACAAGCACATGTTGACTGTGACATGCTTGTTTACTAAATGGGTGGAATGTCTCCCGGCCCCAAACTGCAAGGCAGAAACAGCAGCTGCCCTGATAATCAATCACATCTTTTCGGGTTTTGAAGTACCCCAAAGGATCGAGTCAGACAGAGGTAGCCATTTCACCAGCGAAGTAATGGCAAAGATGTGGGAGATACTTGGGGTTAAAAGGAAGCTGCATATTGCTTACCGGCTAGCCTCTAGTGGTGCAGTTGAACGTTACAACAAAACCATTGTGAGCATAGAAAATTTTTTTGGGCAGATTCTGGGCCAAGTTGGGATATCCGATTACCTCTTGTTGTAATGGCCATCAGATCTACCCCTTCATCTGCAACTAAAATGTCAACGTTTGAGCTGATGACTGGACGCAGGATGGTGCTTCCCCAGCATCTGATGTACAGGACCCAAGAGTAGACATTGATCAATGCCTTCACAACACATGAGTATGTTGAAAATTTAAGAAAACACCTTCAACATGCTTTTGCGTATGCTCAGCGAAATCTAGAAAGATCAGCCGACAGTATGAAGACCCACTATGACTTAAAGACTACCATGAAAGAATACAATGTAGGAGACCGGGTTTATCTATACAATTTCCAAAGGAACCAGGTCAAACAGCGGAAATTTCTGCCTACCTGGAAGGGACCTTTTGAAATTGTAGACAAGATCTCACCAGTCACCTACAAGATCTGCATCCCTAAAGGCAGTTTGGCAGAGGGGGAAGACAAGTGTGTCCATAATAATCAGCTAAAGTGTTGCCATCCTAGGCACACTCTGCAGCAACTGGAGTAGTCTTCTGGAACCCCAGAGGGGGCCAATCCAAATCCTTAAAATTCCAACCCTAAAATATTCCACCTATAATCTGTAAAATACAATAATGCAAATGTCTCCTGATTTATAAAATGTATATGTCCGCCCCACTACATTAATAGTGGTGGGGCGATGTCTACGAATATGTTTTTGCTTTGTCATCCTAGGAGAGATAACCCATAGTTGACTGGAAACCACAGAGACTGACCAAGGAGGACGACCGGGGACCGGGAGCAAAGATCCGAGGGACCCGGAGTATTGCTCAATACTCCCATCAGGACTGGCGAGGAGAACCAAGCGATCCACCCCTGATGGAGGAAAAGATGCTGAACTTTGCCATCGGTGGAATCCGGAGAGATGAGGCTGACATCCCAGTCTTGCGAAGTTCCATTGATGGAAGTTCAACGGCCATCGCAAGAGGGGGGATTGTGGGATGTACCAACCCACTCATCCAAGCCCTGCAACATCACTGTGCATTGCTGGCAGCAGAAACATCATAATGGCCACTGGAAAGCATGCTGCTCGCTAGAAATCACCAGAAATTGTGCAGTGAAAACCTGAAAAATAGGCCACCATCTACTTTTGACTATGTCAGTGAGCACAGAGATCACTGCCAAAAACCACCTTGGGCTACCCACAAATAGCTTGAAACCACTTAGAAATAGCAATGCTGATTGAAAAAGAAACACATAGCTGTTTGAAAATCCGTTTTCTTGGTTGTCGAAAATTGCTAAAATCATGGCTCACAAATCATTTAAAAGATCCAACCTTTTGTTGGGTGTTCCACATCATTTACTGCAAGAATCCACATCGATACAATTTTAGCAAAAATCATATGTTCTCAGAACAAAATCCTATTTTAAAGATACTTGATGGAAAGACAGCTGTCAAAATGGCTGTAATACCGTTGCTCACCTCTACCAGAAAGCCGGTGTTTTAAAACCATTTCTTTTGTAAAGTTAAACAATTGAACTCAAACTATGCCAAAAGAAGAGAATTCCATCAAAATGCCATATAGAGTGCCACACAGTGATTTCATGTTGAAAAATAGTTGATTTAAAGATATGTCGCTTATTTTAAGTTTATAAATGTTATTTTTTTTTCACAAGGAACTATTTTAAAATTGATCAGAAAGTAACCTGATGCAGTTAAAACTCCAAAAGGCTTGCTTCCACTGAGAACCCCTCACACCTTTTCCCTGGACAAAGGAAGCTTCCCCTGCCCTTGGCCAAGAGATTGACAGGCTGGTGTGAACAGGAACTGGCAGAGGTACCCTGGCCTGTTGCTCTCAGTCAAAACAATGGATTCTTTGGGATGAATAAGAATATGCTAAATTCAGGTGTAACTGTCAACAAACTGCTGACAGGAAACAAGACATGTGATACTCTGGGTCAGCCCAGCTCTAGGAGGCGGACCAGACTGAGATATGAATTGAATTGATAGCAAATGTATGTTTTATAAAAATGCTTATAACAAATTGTACCGAGCTGACAAAAATGTAAAACTTTGAGATTGTTAAAATGAAAAATTCACTTACAGTTTGAGACTAAGCTGAACTTCGTGCAATGTTCTGAGACCAAACCCCAGAAATATTCATATTGTAGCAACTGTATTTATGCCAAGAACCGTAAAAATTACAGAACGGAATTGTACCTTAGGTAATCTGCCCTTTGATTTATGTAATATTAACAGGTTGTGTATATTGTAAATATGTGTTTTATGAAAAATAAGATATACTGTACAGACCCAGAGGGGAGTGTTTTCCCCTAAGCCATAAACATGACACACTGATCCTTTCTCCAATCAGGGGACAGGGAATCCTCTAACCTATCAAATCCGTAGAGGGTTGGGCATTGTAGAATCAGCCTCCCCACCCACTTTGGAAACACATGAATGAGGACTGCTAGGACAGATAGGACACACTCACTTCCCACTACTCAACTGATTTCTTGGCGAAGCACCCTGCAAGAAGATCCAGACAGATCCAGACAATATCCAGACAGAGACTCTAGAACCAAACTCTAGAACTTTGAAGTAGAGAGGCCTAATCCAAAAGCTGAACCCTTCTCAGCAGGCCTGCAGAATCTAGCAACCTGATTCTAACCCCTAAACTGCCAGGGGGCTCTCACATTCAACAGCCGGGCTGTGCTGTTTTGCTATTCTAGTCTAGAACCCTGTACTAGAACCAAGATCCAGACCCAGAAAGCAGAGCTGTCTCCAGAACCTGTATGATCCAGTACAAGAGGCCGTGCAGACTGCCGTGCAGTGCTGAGCACAGACCAGACTGCCTTGTCCTGTCCGGTGGCGAGTGAAGCCAAACCCTTGACCAGATCCTGACTGGGCTCCTTCCATTCCCAAGCCTAGGCGTGAGTATCTAGTGTAGAACTGTGCATAGTCATCTCTTAGTCTAAAGTAATCCTCTTCCATCCATTTCAACCTATCCAGAACTGCATTATAGAATCTTGTGTCCATCCTGTTGATTCCAAATCTGTAAAGCGCAATCTGTCATTTTGAAATCTTGAATTTATTTCTGAAAATCTACCTTCACAAAAACCTCAGTAACCTTTGGACCACACATCCTAGATCCGAAATTTAACTGTCATCTTGAAGCTAAGATCCTAAGCTAAAAGGTTATATTTATTCCATAATCGCTTTTCACGCACGCAGAAACATTGCTGCGAATTGCTATTTTGCTATATTTCACCACATGCCAAAATAGCTGTTTCTTGTTTTCAACTGCTAAAATTTGTTTCAATCTGTTAATCCTTCATGAATCATTGCTAGTGTTGACCTGTACCAATCCAAAGTAATTCTTACTAGTGCAAATCTCCTTTAGTGAATTAAAATCATTTTAGCACATTTTCCCATTCATTGCAATCACATTCCAAAGTATTTTTGCCTTTTTTTAAATCATACCTGTTTCTCTAAGCTTGTAGGGGGAACTGGAATTGAACTGCATTGTTGATTAATATTCCTGAAACCTGTGTGCCCTTATTTCCACCTCTTCATATTGCAAAGTGGGGGGAGTGAGTAATAACAGGGGAAAACGTGATTAGATTGTCTTTTGATCGAAACCATATCTAGTTTATTTCTGTGCTGAATTCTTTCCCATCTTGCATTTCCTTGAACCCATACAAAGTATTCTCTGCTACCTTATCCTTTCTATTCCTACTCCTAAGTGATTAAAGAGATTGTTGATATTGTGATATTACCCATAACTGATTACTGTTCATATTCATAAGTGTGCTATTCAGATATTATTTTATTCAGAAAAGTGTGATATATATATATTGTTCAATTCTTCAAATAAACCTTTTAATTTGCAAATCAAACCTACTTCTTGGCTCAGTGAGGTCGGGGAGATCCAAAGAGAGGGGCATTATATAAGGGTTCATCATCCAGATTTAAAGAACTTTGACATACAAATATATAAATAAGGGCTTCCATTGGGCATCCCGACTAGGCATTGACTTAGTTGGAGTGCTGGATTGAAGTCACTTACAATGAGTGGGATTTCACATAAAAGGCAAGATTTTTGGGACTACAGGCAGAGTCAACCAATGGAAAATTGTATCCGATGAAGATGATGTGCAGAGATGCCAGCAGCACCTTCCAGGACCACGGAAGCACTGGTGAAACCTTATAGCTGTGCTGTTCCCATTTTCGTTTCAACAGGGAAGATCCGTGCAGGACGACTTCCTCCCTTGGGCTGGTGGGACCAACTAGCCTTGAGACCTGCTTTTTTTGGTTCATCCATTTTTTGCATCTTTTGTAGGCTGCAGAATCCCAATGCCTGGGGAACCCTGACCATTATCGGGTGCATTGTCTTCGAGAGAATAAATCCATCCAAAATGTTGTGAGCATCTTCAGGGACCACCAAAAGCAAACATTCTTTGTCCAGAGTCCCCTCACCAGAGTCCAGGAATGAGGGACTGAGGAAACTCCAACCAGAGTTATTCATTTCTCTTTGGTGCCGAGAAAAAGGTGCCAGAACTACAAAGATCTGCTGAATTGTGTGGAACCCATTGCTGCTGAGTCCCTCTCCAGAGTGCTGCTGCAGAAGCCCACCAGACATCTTCCCTTTCATCACCATGACCAAGGACCAGGAACAAGGGTCTGCATCACTGCATCAGGAAGGCATCTAGCTGGAACCTCTTCTTCAATTCTAAGGTACTGTGGCGCTTGGGGTATAAATTACCATCGGCCATTTGTAGTGCTTCCTAGCTGGAAAAGTACTATTTTAACCCCCCTAGAGTTGACCTCAACTCACCTGTGCAGGCCTTGCATCTTGTGCTCCATCAAGTGGGCTCCCCCTGAATTCCTGTGATTTTTTAATGAACTACTGACCGTTTGATAACATTTTTCTAAGAAAAGATGCATTAGACCTGGAACTGTCCCATTGACTTTGGCTGCCCTCGTTTTCTAAAGTCTCCTCTTATGAACCCTATTGGCGTTGGCAGTGCTTGTTCCCTTACAGGTTTTAATTGTTGACACTATTATTGCTGGGATAAAAGACTGCCTACATCTCTCTCTGAGAAACTACTTATTGAACCAGTTGAAAGTGTGTTCAACTTTAACTCTAACCATTTTCCCTCCTCAACCTAATTTTGTAATGGTAAAATGGTAATACTTATCTTGATTGATATCACTCTGTGTGCTGGTACATGTTTAGCATAGAAAGGAGTTACTCACTTGCATTATTGGTTCTGTTTAAATTCATTCTATCTTCCATTGAATGTTACTATTAGTTGCTGCTTTTTAAAGAATGCTTAATTTGCCTTGTGTATATATAAATAAATCATTTAATATAACTCTAAGGGCCCGATTAATGGAATCTGGCGCAGAAATGGTGCAAGTGCCACGTGGTGAGAAGGAACATGCGTGAGCTGTGGTGCAGAAAATATATTGCACGCCACACGTTTTCATGGATTCCAAGATGCATTACTAGCCACCGCATAAGTCACAACAAGCTGGGTGAGGAACGCCTACAACACGGCCACCAAAAAGCAAGCCAAAGGACTAACACAGTGCAAGCCTCTGTGCCACCCGTGGCCCAGCATCCAGTACCCCAGCAAAATCACACGCCTAAGCTCGCAATCCCAGGCCACACCCGAGAGAAAACGCACACCCTCTCTCACAATCCCAGGCCGCACACCAGCAAAATCGCACGCCTCACCTCGCAATCCCAGGACGCACCCCAGAGAAAATGCTTGCCCTCCCTCGCAAGCCAAGGCCGCACCCCAGTGAAATGGAGCGTCTCACCTCGCAATGCCAGGCTGCACCCCAGAGAAAACGTGTGCCCTCCCTCTCAAGCCCAGTGTAATGCTCACCTGGTATCCACGGTGATGTCACTCAGCCTGTTCTGACCTCTTACGACCTCAAAGCCTTCGTTGTCTCTGTGTGCTTAAACCCCTTCTTCCCAGGGGGTCCAACCCTTCCCTTTGATCCACAGCTCATCTTGTTTTCTTGGATAGTGTGCTCTCCATCCTTCTTTCAGCACAGGGGCGCGTTGATTGATGCGGGCTCGTTGCTGCCTAGTTACTTCACTTGCAAGAGTCCGACAGGTAAGTATAATGAGTCTTTTGAACAGTTCTCTAACTTCGTTCCTTTCCTTCCTTAGATGATGGCCTGCGTCCAGGGATGGCAGCGTGCTGCTGAGATGAGTAGCACTGAGGTGAGTGAGAGCGCGATGTGCGATGCACCCCTTTCGTATTTGCATTGAATTGATTTATTTTTCTGTGTCTTTTAGGTGCCGCAACGTTTTCAGCGTGGATGCCGGTTATGAAGAACAAATGCGGTGGGTAAGCGCGGTATGCGGCGCCTCTAGATGTTTCCACGCTAACCTGGAGTGTCTTTTCCCTCTTGCAGATGGATGAGAAGTTCTGGAGACAGAGTTCCCCCAGAGCAGCTGGGATTCAGGTAAGCGTTTGAAGCTCGTACAGTATTTAAAAATAAGCGAAGATTTGCAGAATGCTTACTAATGCCTTTTTTCTGTTCTTTTCCCTTTTCCTCAGGAAGCGGCGTGCTGGGATGGGAATGACACCGTCGAAGATGCCTGCAGAACAGAAGGAGCGATGAATGATGGGCAGAAGCGCTGCAAGGTAAGGCTGTTCCTAACGGTGTTCTTGTTCTTGCAGGAGCTGAGCGCAGAAGAAAGATGCAGGCCTATTGGAGACCGGTCCGAACACGGTGAGTGTCACGCTGCAGGTGCAGAAAATGCAAAGCATGTTTCTCAGCCTGGGTGTGGCTTAAATAGTCTCTGGGTATCCCAGATGTCTCTGGGCTGAATCACACCCAAAAGACTAGACCGCACATGCAGTTCTGGGAAACGAAATATGTGGGGGCATCCATCTTGTTCACATCAATGCACTACAAGTCCAATCCCCAAGGTTATACTATGGGAGTGAATGAGTCTGGTGCCACAAGCGGCAAGTCTGACTCCAAGTGGGTCTTTGGAGGGATGGAGAGGCCTTTGAGGGCCATGTAGGTGATCATGGCCTGGCTCCAGCCTGACATCTTGGAGGGCTGGGGACATGAGGGGCAGGAATCATGACACCCAGGCTGCACCCCAGCAAAATCGTGCACCTCACCTCACAATCCCAGGCAGCAGCCCTGATAAAATGCGTGCCCTCCCTCGCGAGCACAGGCCGCACACCAGCAAAATCATGCGCCTCACCTCGCAATCCCAGGTCACACCCCAGAGAAAATGCGTGCCCTCCCTCGCAAGCCTAGGCTGCACCCCAGTGAAATTGTGCGCATCACCTCGCAATCCCAGGCCACACCCCAGAGAAAACATGTGCCCTCCCTCGCAAGCACAGGCCTCACCCCAACGAAATTGCACGCCTCACCTCGCAATCCCAGGCTGCGCCCCAGAGAAAATGCGTGCCCTCCCTCGCAAGCCCTGGCTGCACCCCATCAAACTGAAGTGCCTCACCTCGCAATCCCAGGACACACCCCAGAGAAAACATGTGCTCTCCCTCGCAAGCCGAGGTCCCACCCCAGCAAAATCGTGTACCTCACCTCGCAATCCCAGGCCGCACCCCAGAGAAAATGCGTGCCCTCCCTCACAAGCCCAGCCCATAACCCAGCAAAATCATATGCCTCACCTCGCAATCCAAGGCCGCACCCCAGAGAAAATGCATGCCCTCCCTTGCAAGCCCAGGCTGCATCTCAGCGATAAGGCTCTCCCCCTCATAAGTGTAGGCTATACCCCTTGCAAAAACGTGAGTCCCCCCTACATCCTTGGCACCCATCCTGTCCACATACCCACCAGTGAACATGAACCACTGTAGTCCACACACCACCCCCCAGGCCTCCTTACCTGCGACACTACCCACAGGCAGCCCCCTCCAGACTGGACACCCCCCACAGGCAGCTGCCTCCAGACTGGAAAACACTCACAGGCAGCCCCCACCAGACTGGACACCCCCACAGGCAGCCCCATCCAGACTGGACACCCCCCACAGGCAGCCCTCTCCAAACTAGACAACACCCAGAAGGCAGCCCTCTCCAGACTGGACACCACCCACAGAGAGCCCCCCGCCCCCCAGACTGGACAACACCCACAGGCAGCCGCCTCCAGACTGGACACCATCCACAGGCAGCCCCCTCCAGAATGGACACCTCCCACAAGCAGCCCCCTCCAGACTGGACAACACCCACAGGCAGCCCCTTCCAGACTGAACACCACCCACAGGTCAGGCAACCCCCTCTAGACTGGACAGCACCTCCCAGCCCCCCTCACCTGTCCTGTGACACCACCCACAGGCAGCACACTGAGAGTCTGACACCTTACCAGTGCAATGCATGTCTGACCTGAACTTCTGTGGTCTGACAGCAGCATGAATTGCAACACAAACATGTAGTCTGCAGATCTGACCAACTGGAATCACTGGAGGTCCATCCATGAGTGGCACATCTGCTCCAGCACCCTCCCTGGCCTTAGTCATCCTGCACCATACACGTGACCAGTGAGTGCAAAAAACATTTGCATGCTGCCCATGGCACATCGCCAAGACATCCATGCACAGTGACAGAATGTGTGCCCACGTCAGAAGCAAACAAACCAAAAGTTGTTGCAAGATCCACAAACAATGGGCAGGCATGTCACAGCCTGAGCATGAGTGAGCTGTGTGGAAAAATACATGTCAGGGAACAATCACATGACAGGGCAATGCATGTGTGATGGTAGGGCAGCCAGAGAGAGCATGACTCACAGAGACTGGTGAATTGTGCAGCCACTCTGAAAGATCAAATATGGGCCACTACTGCATTACAGTGGTGGAGGTTGAGCAATACATGAGAGAAAGCACTGTGTGAGTGCACATGCTGGTGAAGATGTCTGCACAACATATGTTTTACAGAGCAATGACAAAGTAATGTGCTATGAATGTGACCATGGAACACTGCCACAGTTAGCCCATCTCCCTCCACTCCATCCACAGTGATGCTGCACAGGTAAATGTTAATCCAAAAATACAGTGCAGACCCAGTCGTCTAATAGACCCACCACCACATGTCAGACACATGTGCGTCCTACCATCCACAACTATCCCTGCAACAATACACAAGCATGCATGCAACAAGACGCATGACTTGCAATGGAGAGATGCACTGGCTGAAAATAGAACTAGCAAACAGGCTGACACACAAATGAAATGCACAAAGCATGGAATTTAACAACAGAACGATGTATATTAAAGAAATATGTACAAAAATAAACTTTGAATGAAGGTAAAAGTAGTCCATGTTGAATATGTACAAAAATGATTTCCTTATGCCTAAACAACTATATACAATAAAAACGGGGAAGGAATGTCTGAAAAGTGTGGGGAAAATAATGAATAAACCAAGGAAACTTACACCTAAACAACCATGTAGACTGGCAGTGGGCTAGACTAACTCCTCCTCACCAATCTGACTTAGGCTTTCTGCCAGGGCTGAGTCCAGCGCCACGTCCTCACTCCTCATGCGGGCCTCCGTTCTTGTCTGGAGGGCTTGCAGGGTTTCCAGCATCTGTGTCTCTATAACCTCGGCTTCCCTGCAAGTTGCCTCCAGGATGGCAGCCCACCTACTCACCCAATGCAGTGCAATCCCAGCCCTGGCCAACACAATCCTCACTTCCCGAGCCTGCTGCCTCTCTGCTCCAGTCTGCTGTCCATATCTGCAGAACACGTTTAGAGGAGGTCCCCAATAAAGCATGCACTCCCATCTCCCATTTTGAAGTACCAGGAACATTCACACCAAAATATGTGATGTATGATGAGCAAATAAACCAGCAGAGAGCCGCAGTAGGGATCTGTCCAGTACCCATCAGGAGAGGAACACCTATTGAAGTACCAATAACCAGACAACCATGGACTGTGGTATCCATTGAGAAAACCCTACCAACAAATGCGACAAAATGAAGATTGCCTAAGTACCATCCCGGAAGAAACCAAAAAGGTCTTAATGGAAGACGAATGGTGACATCATGAGAGCTCGGACAGACTCACAGATAGAAGAAATCACGAACCAAGAATGACACAAAGAGACAAAATGCCATGAATAGAGATATCATGATCAACGAATGAAGGGACAATGTTAAAATGTAAGAGATTTAAGCTGTGAGCAGGATAAAGGTATTGTCCAAGTTAACGCCTGTACATATGCTTGAAACGCAAGAAAGCTAGGAAAACAGTATGGCTTGCTATGCTTAGTAGAAGAATAGCGCGGCAAGAGCCATGTTTACATAATCTACCTTAAAACGAAGCACAGTATTATAAGTGCGAGTCCACTTTGCACGAAAAGCAGAATCAACTTAGGTTACTAGAGGCCAAACAAGACAAGATTCATATTCTAGCAAAATGAGAGGAGACAGCTGAATCGAAACTCAGCAGATGCAACTCATGCCAAAGGAGCCAAGGTCATGCCAATAGAAGGAACAAACAGTTGCTACGTCTAATTGAAACTTAAGAACAGAATATCCTGCCTCTGAAAGGTCAAGATAGGAAGCGTAGGCAGGTGGCAAGCCGAATAAGAATTAAATGCACAAATTGAGAGAAACTAGGCAAATTCACGGTGTCTGCATTATGTGACCATCCAAGCGAGGAGAAGCACGAGTTCACCCCTAGGTGTGGCATCCGCCCAGGAAAAGGTAGCAGAACTTTCTCAGGCAGAAGATACAGTTTCGAGGCGTGTGGTTGGTGCCAACCGAATCACAATGGACCAAATAATCTAGGGTCCTAGAGTTAGTAGAACCAATGGGATGTCATCATTTTGTTGATGCCCACAGAAGTCATTTTGAAGGAAGGGCTTAGACGCCAACCTGACAGTGTTTTACCCAATCCCTCACTCTGTTATCATATACAGATATAGCACCTATATTAAAGTTACCTTTTCCTAACCAATAGAAATGCTTATTAACTTTTGAGTGTTACACGTCACTTATGATGAATTTTCAGTATAAACGATGTGTTTTGTATAAAGTTCAGTGGAGTTGAAGCGACACTCCCCGTTTTTTGTTCTTGTCATTAAACAGACTCCCTTTTCCAAACCATTGAGCGTCCTTATTGATTGGTGTTGGAGTAATAAATCTGCACCTCCATCCATCTCAAGGTGCAGCTATCTCGTCTTAAAGTACTTTTGGAGCAAACCCCGATTACATGGGCCAGCCGGGGGTCTCCTCAGTACACTTGGTAGCAGAGATCTGATGGCTATCGATTATCGATTATTGATTTGAATAAGACACCTATTGACCGTCGACATAAAGTAAGTCTAGGTCTTCGGCAATATCACGAGTCCTTTGCCATTCGGCCGAGTAGACCGTGAAGCTCCCCGTAGACAGTGGTAGATTAAAGAGAAATACTGCATACGTGGGCCTGAAGGGACCCGTGTTCCCCATGCATCCCTTCCCATTCCTATGGCCAGCTGAGCGGGTGAAAAATTGAAGAAGGCGGTAACAAAGGCGGTGATCCTGAGGGTCCAGAGAAGAACAATGCGAACGGTGAGTGAAAAAGACTAGTAACGGAAAAAGGTAACGGAGGGATGTGGGAAAAAACTAAATATAGTAAGAAGTAGAGAAGACTGTATATATTTTTATATATAAAGGGATAATGACTCGAGAGTAATAAAAGTAAACAAAAGGTTACCGGGGCAGACACCTGAGAAGAGAGAGGATCCCGGGGTAGACACCGGAGAAGTGAGAGGATTCGCCTTATACCTATGCTTGAATAGAGCAGCTAGAAGAAACGTGTACCCAGAGTCCCACATAATGGGGAAAAGTTAGACTACCACAACATTTAAAGATGTCGTGAAAGGGGTAAGTTTACACCCCATTAAGGGGTAATAATTAGAGGCAGAGATATCTATGTCCAGCTGTTGTCTGTCTAGTCTGTCAAGCGTCTGTCTTACCTGTTTTTGTTGTGACATCATATGTAAAAATAAATCTTAACGTAAACAGAGTTGAATTTTGTGAGATTGGATAGCTAAGATAAAAATGTATATGAATTGATGTTTTTCAATTAAATCAGAAGGTACAAAATTTTGTGAAAATTTGGATTGGAGCTTGAAGTGTTTGGTGCTCGCTCATATTGTTAGAAGTTGTTTAAGCCTCACAGAAACGTTGACAAGTGTTATATAAGAAGAAAGGGAACAGATTTAAGCATGGAAGTCATGACTCCATTGGCACACTTATGCAAGCAGTTACCAAAACACGCTCCGAAGCTAAAGAAATATAGTACCAAGTGGATTAAAGGTACCGCGCACAAGATGTTTATGCCATGACCACAAAATGGGTCTTCATCTAAAGCCATCTTACAACATATGACAACATATTTGCATGCCACATATACAGGCAAGAAGTTAGAAAAATGCCTTGCCGTTCTCGAGTTGTGGAAAATGTTATGAACAGGGAAAGGAGGAAGAGCCTTCAACAGATTGGATACTTAATGTATGCACAGAGGTGGGTGAGACGCCTACCGCGCCACCTGCCTCACCCAAAACGAAAGTTGAAGAAAGTAAGGACGAAGGATTATACCCGTTAAGAGAGCTTGAAGCAGCCACGGGGTATAGCAATCCTGCATATGAGTCACCTACACATAGTAGTGACAAAAATCAAGGGAAAGATAAGGACAAGAATATTACCTCGGCAGTCCCAAGGGACAAGGAGAGACGTGATGACGAAAGAAGAAATCAGGCACAGACAAGTGCATCTCTCAACAAAGAAAGAGAAGGGAAAAGATGGAAGGGAAGTGAAGATAGAACTGATGAGATAGCATTCGCAAAGGACAAATGGATGGAAGGACACATTTTATTGAAACTCGATGGCAAAGGCATTGATGATGCGAAACAAAAGGAGAGGTTAGATGAGACATGAAGAAAGGGGAAAGAGAAGGAGTTAATAGATGAAAGGATAAGAAAGAAAGACAGACAAAGGCGAGAACAGCTATATTGCGAAGAGCAAGAGAGACAGCTCAATCGCAACCCAAGAGCAGCCAATGATCAAGACACGCAGAAACAGCAAAGGTTAGAGGAAGAGCAAAGGATACGTGAGAAAAGAATAAAAAGACGAAGTGATGAGGAAATGCAAAGGGCAGATGAACGTAGAAATGAAAAGAGAAAGGAGGAAGATAGGGTCAGAGAAGAGGTGAGGAAATGCAAAGAATTTGATGACGATGTAGAACGTAAGCAAAAACAGAGAGCACGTGATCTTGAATATTTGGGGAAAGAGGTTAAAAAACCCGCTCCAGTTGTAGACTGGGAATACATCGAAGAATTCTTTCCTGAGTACGATTCAGTACCAGGCACGTCTAGGACAAATATTGACGATGACTTTGACCTCAGAAGCATCAGAGAGACGATCGATGGAATATATGATGAAATGGGGCTAGAACAAATACCCCAAGGGGAGGGGGAAGATGAGCGCCTGGAGAGCATTCAGCTGTATGACACTGAGGATGTCTCCCGAAGTAGTGGGAATAGAGAGCTATCTCTGGATAGATTAGAAATAAGTAGGAACAAAGAGGACATGAGAAGTCGCACTAGTTGGGGACAGACAATGTCTGACTCTGAAAGGGAGGGACGCGAGAAAATGAGGAAGAGGGAAGGAGCAAAAGATGACTCCCAAGGCAAAAAGGAATAAGGTGGTCAGACAGTAGTGAATCTGCACCAAGTGCACCAGAGTCCGCCACGCACCCTGGCTGATATGAAGAAGTATCACACGGTCAGAGGGAGGTGTCTTCACCGCCCTATGTGGACAGACTAAGGGCATTACCAGGTAGACAACGATGTGGGAATATTACCCCTGAAATAGACAGGCGAACAATGTGAGAAGAGAGAGAGGGATACGTATTCCAATTTCTGTTGCTTGAGAAGGGGGGAGTCAGACCACAATAAATACCATGGTCACACATGGATCGAGAAAATTTGAAAAACAAGCTTCCAATGCTGACATCGGGAGCTGGAAAGTGGATACATGAGTTAGAAAAAATGACAGGAGGAAACACGTTAGCTATAGGGAATATCAAAGATCTCTTAATCGCCATACTTGGTGAGAGAGCAGACGACGTGTTGGCACGAGCAGGCTACCCTGGCGTAACCACAATTAAGACTGCGCATGACGGAGCTCCATTTAACAATTGTAGAGCTGCAGTATGGAAAGCGTTGCGAGTACTATACCCAGACACTTCTGATATCGGAGCTATAATGATGCGAAAGATGAAGAAGTCTGACGATCCATTAATTTACATACAGAATTTCCAAGACGCATGGGTGCTCAAGACTCATGAATCTTGGATGAAATCTATACCTGTGTTTTACCATATATTGTGCCAAGGGTTGCCAGAGCCAATACAGAAGCAACTCAAGAAATTGGTGGGAATTGAAGCCAAGCCTTGGGCTGAAATACAGTTGACCATTGCACATTATTGTAGACTGCTTCAGGAAAAGAATCGCAAAAAGGAAGCAACTCAAAAGGGTGAAGAAGCGAAGCTGGTGCAAAAGAAACTGTCAAAATATGCTCTTGAGGGAGCCATGATAACTACTGCAGCTGAAGCAAGCATGCAGCAGATGGCTAGTCCACGGCAAAATGATCAAGGCAATATGGGTTTTATCCCAGAGGAAGAGGATTTAGCGGAAGAGGATGGCAGAGTAATCAGGGAGGTTTCCAAAATAATCAAGGAGGTTTTCAAAATATGCAAAATGGTTGCCAAGATATGTCAAATGGGCAAATGATCCGACCACCGCCAGTATGTTGGCTGTGTGGAATGACAGAGCATTTGGCGCGCACCTGCAGAAATCAAGGCATGATGCAGAGTGGCCAAGGCCCAGGAGCAGGCATGGCAAATCCACCTGAAGTTTTACAGCAGGGTGGTGCACAGAATCACACGGTGCAGCAACAAGCGCCAGGAGCGCAACAAGGTGTGCAACCACAAAGCATGGGGAATTTTCCACAAGGACAATCCCAACAGGCACCGCTGCCACTATCGCAGATGATGAGCACAGGCCAGACCATGAACCCTGGAATGGGGGTAACAGTGGGAATGGGGGAAATGCACCAGCACATGGTGGGCCAAAGCTGTATTTGGACTAGGACAGCTCTCTGGGAACCCTGATGTGTTCTATCCTATCAGTGACATCAGACCCTCACAGGGAACCTAGGGTGGATGTAATTATAGGGGATAAAGAATATTCCTTCTGCATACGTGAAGGCAAGTTTTCCTTGTCGGGCGAGGCCATAAATACTTAGAGTTTCACAGGAGCGACGAGTCGAGTTCCCTTTGCACTCCCAGTGTCTATAGGAGAGTGAAAAATAAATGTGCCCTTATTATACTCGCATCAGACACCAGTAAACATTTTGGGTCAGGACTTGATGATGAAGTTAAACATGACAATCTCATTCACGAAGGAGGGCATAATATGGTCAACTCCAGGAATGCACTATTCAAACGTATGCGAGATAATCAGAGCATATGCGGGACACCCAGCCATGAGGGCTATACCACTTTAGCCAGAAATATTCGCATATGGTATGCGTGTGCTTATGGCAGGGCTGCCAGGCCTTGCAGACCAAATCATGAGAACCCCTGATGAGTTCCTATTTAGACCAAGAATACCCATGTATGAGGAGGAGGGACAAGTATTTCCCTTGATGATACACACAGCTGCAGTGAAAGGGAGAGTGGCCTTGATCGATGGTTATGATGACGAGGGCCGACAATGGTGAGCAGTAATCGCCATTGAAGAAGGATATCGATTGACTGACGTTACTGATGACGAGCTGTTTGAAGAACAAACAGATATTGGAGAGACAATGGTGGAAGTGAGTCTCACCTTTTGGGTAAAGATGATTAAAAGAGAAGTTCCTCAGAGAATCATGTTGGCACAAACCCGTCCTGAATATTTTGATGATGACATGGCCAAGGTGCCTGTCTCAGTATGGACTACAGGACCCTATGATGTAGGCCTCTTGAAGGGAAGATTGAAGTGAAACCAGGAGCAATTTTACCCAAGGCACGACAATATCCCATGTCCAGAGAAGCAGATAAAGGGATTCTTAAGACAATTTCTGCCATGATAGAGCAAGGCATCTTAGTGATGTCAGAATCGTCATGTAATACATCAGTGTACCCTGTGAAAAAAAGTAAAGGGGGGGTTGTGGAGGCTAATTCAAGACCTTAGGCCAATAAACGATATTATTGAGGCCGAGTTCCCTCTAGTTCCGAACCCGGCTACAATTCTATGGAATATACCTGTTGAGGCAAAATATTTCACAGTGATTGATCTGAAAAATGCATTTTTCTCAATCCCGTTGCACTGTGACTTACAAGATCTGACGTCATTCACGTTCAGACAAATGCATCTGAAAAGCACGAGGCTGCCACAGGGGTACTGTGAGTCTCCTTCTATCTTTAAAAGAGTCCTGCAGATGGACTTGAGCAATATTGCACTAGAAAGTGTTGTTCTGCAATACGTGGATGACATCTTAATTTGCAGCACCACAGAAGAGCAATGTAGGCACGATTCTGTTCAGCTATTGACTATACTGGCTGAGAAAGGATACAAAGTTGACAAGGAAAAGTTACAATATTGTCAACAAGAAGTGCTGTACATAGGCCAGTTGATCTCATAAGAAGGAAGGAAAGTGACCCCAGAAAGAGCTGAAGCCGTATTTAACATGGCTAAGCCACACAGGATAAAGCAGATGCAGAGCTTTTTAGGCCTATGCAACTATGTCAGGGCATGGGTCTTCGACTACAGCTCTTCCACCAACCCTTTACTTCAGGCCCTAAAGAATGCCCAAGTGACAAAGGAAAAGATCGAATGGTCTGAGACCATGGAGAAAGGGTTTACTAAGCTCAAAAGAGCCATCTGCACAGCACCAGTACTAGGGTTCCCAATTATGCAGAGGAATTTTACCTGTTTTCACACACAAATAGCAGCATCATGACGGCAGTGCTCGCTCAAAGAACCTCATTGGGGTACAAGCCCCTGGCATATTACAGCAGTAATCTGGACCTAGTGATGAGAGGCCACTTACCGTGTGAAAAAAGTTTACTTACCGCGGCATTCGCCATAGAGAAGGCGACAACCATTGTAATGGGATGCTCAATGAAGTTGTAGGTTGAGTACTCGCTATTTGCCATTCTAGAGAAAACAAAGGGCACATTGACATCTCAGAGAGCTTCTGCTTATGAAGTGATTATATCAAATCCATCGATCAAAATAGTCTGATGTAAGATAGTGAATCCAGCTGTGTTCGTAGCAGAGCCAGTCACTGAAGGAGAGCCCATGCATGACTGTCCAAATTATGAAGAATTCTATGATGAAATCCCCAGGGTAAAAGAAAATGCCTTGGCAGAAGGAGAGATTGTCTGTATTGACAGGTCTTCAAAGATCGGCCAAAACGATGGGCAAAGATACACAGACATTGCTGTGATAAAACACACAACGAATTGAGAGTTTCGGGTGCTTCTTAGTGCACGAATACCATCTCATTATTCAGCACAGGCTGCAGAATTATTGGCGTTGATACTCGCCATTGAGAATAACGCAGACCAGGAAGTAATGGTGTACAGTGACTCCGCCCATGTGACGTTGACAGTGCACACAGGCTTAGCGCACTGGAAAAGGAGGGGCTACCTCCGAGTGGACGGCACACCAGTGCAGCACGCAGCCTTATTGGACAGGCTGATCAAGGCACTACAGCTCCCAGTGGGCATAGCGGTCGTGAAATGCGCCGCCCACATGAAAGGGGCAGATTTTATCTGATGCGGAAATCAAGCAGCAGACACAGAAGCCAAGCGTGTGACATCCAATAGTGAGGCAATCATGGAAGTAGAAGTTATCCATACCAATGAACGAATGAAGGTTACACAAACTGCACCTGAAAGTTACAGTAATTTGGGGCAAACACAGCTAATGGAACTCCAAAGGGAGGCACAGCAGGAAGAGAAGAATATGTGGAAATGTCGAGGGTGTTCTTTAAACCCCTCTGACCGCTTGTGGTGACAAGACAATACTGGTAAACCAGTAATGCCTGTAGCCCTATTAAAAATAGCGCTGAAGCAGTTACATTACCCTGGCGCATATGACGAAAGAGGACCTAGTAGCAACACTCGCAGAAGACTGGTTTATACCGAATTTAACCGAGCATGTTGCATTCTTTAAATTAATTGTACAATTTGCCAGCAATTTATGGTGGGGCACACATAAAAAGTAATGAGAGGAATCATCCCAAGACCAAATGGGCCTTTTCAACACTTGCATGTCGATTACGTTGACATGATTCAAGTATGTAACGGGTACAGATACTTAATTGTTGTGGTGTGTCCATTCTCTAGATGGATTAAGGCAGGTCCATGTACACACCCAGACTGTACCGGTGCAGCCAAATTCTTAGTGAGAGAAGTGTTCTTCAGATGGGGGGTGTGTGAGGTCATGAGGTCAGATAATGGCCCTCATTTTGTCAATGCATTGTTCGAGCAGATTAGCTTGTTGGTTGGTATAAAGCACAAGTTCTCATCGGTGTATCATCCACAAGGTAATGGGATCTGTGAGAAGCTCAATGGCTTGTTAAAGGAAAGGATAGCCAAGTTGATGCTTATTCTAAAGAAGGGATGGTTGCACTGCCCTCTACTGGCACTGTATGCTCTTCGGAACCAACCTGGGTCCGACCATCATCTTACGCCACACGAGATAGCCACAGGAAGGAGAATGAGAACTCCTCTGACACCTCGAGATAGAACTAGATGTGATGCCCAGTCAACAGGAGAGGCTTTAGGGTTTGAAATGCAAAACTATCTGAACTGCATGACATCTTGCCTTACTGTAATTTCAGACCAGCTGCAGCGATGACGAAAAGGGTGCAGTGCAGCACAGAACACAGAAGGAGACACTACAACAGACCAAGTTCAAGGTCTATGTGTTCTACCCATCTTCCCTGGAGACGCCGTCCTTGTAAGGAATCACACAAGGAAAAAGTGGGACAAGCCAATGTTCAACAGTCCTTTTACAGTGAAGGACTGCACTCTGTCCGCAGTGAAACTATAAGGCAGGAGAGCTTGGATTTTTCACGGCGATATAAAACCCTACATTGGAGAAGGCCCCCTACCTGCACCACAATGAGAGGAATCGACGTGCGATGGGGAAGAACCATAGGACGTGCAAATGACATCCATGACGCAGAAGAAGGACGCATGACCAGTCAGACAAAGACAAAGGACATTTTGCAAATTGTGGCTTATGGAGGACACTTCCTGTAAGCAAAAAAGGGTATAAGAACATAAAAACAGATACTCTGTGTATCCTAGTTGCAGGGTGAAGAATAAAATTGCACGCACAAGCCACAACACAGTCGGATGACTTTCAACTTCGGACTGAGGCACACTTAAGCCTTGAGAAAAGAGTATGCCAAATTTTGAGCGAGGACACTTACATTGAAAGCAAATACAGTATCCCGATTTGTTTAATACTGAGACACTCTTCAGAATAACTTTTGGTGTCCCACAGTAGAGACATCACAAAGGACATACTAATTTACTTTTATATAGTGCTAAGATCATACCCGTCATTGGTAGGGAAGCTCTGACTTCCTACAAGATCTTAAAAACGAAAAGACAATAAGGCAACTCCTCACTTTCATTGCCAAAAAATGTATCCTGCTCCATGAGTACAGTGAGAAAGAATCAAATGATCCCAACACAGGCTGAAATAGATAAGCTCATCAACACACTGTTCTTTCGCATAATCGAAGACTGTCCAATTCTTATCAGGAGAACAACAGACACACTCACCTTTCTTCGAGATCCAGCAAATACAGAACATTTAAGCCATCTTTTAAATAAGATAATCATTCTGGTTGCACTCCATGCGACCGGACAGTGCAGACATTGTTCACATTTGGGAGAAAACAAATAATCCTGAACCTCAGCAGGGCAGGACGATGTCCCTGTCATCAGATGACACCAGATTGGCCCATAATGTTCTCTTGCGCCTAGTCGCTGACTTTCCAGAGCTAGTGGGGAGACCAATCGATGTTGATGTGCTCGCTTTCATCAGAGACCCAGCTAATATTGCACAGATGGGAATGCTCTTACACGGAATCGTACTCCAAGTGGAACTTTCTAACCATCAGATGAGCTATCTGAGGAGATTCTAAGAACCTTCCGCCGAGGGACAGATCAAGGAAGCGGTGCCAAGAACTCATATTTGTTGTTATTTTTGTCCCTAATCCTTCGTATTGACCGGCATACACCATGTCCTCAGGATTGAAGCAAATAAGGGGAGTGGATTGGGAGCTTACCTTTTTTGAACATGCACAGTAAAAGGACTCACTAAAATGCTATTTTACGTCTGATTTTTCCCATAGTCTAGCAAAGGAACTGTATCCTGATAAAAAGAGACAATTTGAAACTCACGAGAGGGGGTACACGTGTGAAGTACTGAACACTCTTAAAACACAGAAACAATAAACACTGACATTTGTTGACTGATCGAGATGGGGGTGCAGAACAGCAATCTGGTCCTCCCACAAGAAGAGAGGCTGGAGGAAAATGCTGTCACCTGACCTACAGGGGCATAATGTACCTATGCATCGTATTCATTATTGTTTTACTGTCATTAACGATCAGAACTGTATTCTTTATTGGTGCACAAAGCATCCCAATTTCAGTACACCCACTTAGTGATGCACGCATAAAACCCACAAAGGCACCCAGACCTTATATAGTGATTCCAGTCCCTAGAAGATCTGACGGTGGAGTGAGTGATCTTGAAATGGATGTGATTAGCAATGATACACACACACATTTGGTAACAAACAAAATAAAAAGCCGGAGACAGGGTCGGCAAGGGATGAATGAAGTAACATTACTGACAACTACATGCACGCAAACACTGAATGCACACGAAACAGGCCTAGTGTCAATGACTGCAGAACCACACACCAAAGCAGCAGAGAAGAAGAGACTGCCGGACTGTAGTACCAAGCATATACATTCCAATGCAAGGAACAAGCACTAGTTCCACAGTACAACCGGACCAGACCAATGCCGGAATGGATACAAACATTTATAACCCGACAGAGAAAGATGTATGAAGAGAGAGAAAGCACTGCCAGAATTTGATCTACCCAAATGGCGCAGATGAGAAGGCCTGCAGCATGGACCAGGATACCTGAGAATCCTCCAGTAAGAAAAAGCCATACAGATGCCTTCAGGGATGTAGTCATAGCCAACTACAGGCAAACACTAAGAATCAAGAGAAGTATGCATGGAGATGACAATGAACAAAATGACTACCTGGACAGCACAGCAAGCCCATTTGGGAAACAACATTTGGTACCAGCACATGAAAGAAGTTGGAAGACAAAGTTCAGAAGGGGAATGCTTTGTATGTGCACTCCTACCATACAGCATGGGGAAGTCCAAGATCTTCGTAGCTGTAGAAATTGATGTTCAGACAGCACACTGCATGTCACACGTAGCAACGTGCAAGACCAGAGGCCAGTTCATGGGTAGTGATTCCTCTCTTCTGAAATGGGCAACTGAAGCAACTGATCCAAATAAAGACGATTATGTCCAGGACATAAAGACAAGAAACAATGGAAAGACGAAACACATTGTGATAAAATATGAGAAGCCTGGAGTTAAAGGAGCAGAGATTAGAAGAAAAGCAAATCAGAAGCTAAATGTCCAAGGAAAAACTCCAGAAGAAGCTCAGAGATGGAAGAATAGAGGCCAAATGCAAATTTGGGGAACAGTGCTTTCATCAGACAGATGGGAGAAAGAAGTAGTGATATGCCGAGCATGGGTGGTCTTCGGCCACTACGAGCCAACCATCAACATAGTACGAAACGGAAGCAAGCCATTATGGCCTAAACTTAAAAAGCTACCCACATGGGTCAAAGACAGAGGAGGACCCCTGCAGATAGTGCCACTAGAAAGGCCAAAGTTCTGTTTCAGAAACAATGGCACAAGGAAGATGGGAGAGAATCAGAATTGTGGATGAGTTTTTGACGCTCCATGAATGGTACATGGAACTGCAGTGATTGTGGACCATTATTGGGCATGTGGATCCAAAGCATACATCAGACTGCCAAGAGACTGGGGAGGCATATGCACGATAGTGAACGTCCACGCTCCAGCATTGGTAATCCTGAAAAGTGACCTGAATATTGACAGTTTCCCAAAAGCAAATGCTAACCTGAGAAAGAAGAGATCTGTGGAACTGATAACTCGAATGAAGAGAGAGAATTACTTCTCTGCCAAATCAGTAGAAGCCTATCATGCAATCCCATATGAACATAGGCTGTTCAGCCTCACCTCAACAGTGTTCGCAGCAATTGTCATGCCAAGATTCCAAGTTGGAGCAAATACTAAATGGTTACAGATAACCAGATGGGAGTTACTACAGACCATCAACACGACAATAAAAGGATTCAATGCAATTAAGGAAGAATTAAGAGCCATCCGACTGATGACATGAGAACAGATATGTGCTTGACATGATCACAGCCATGGATGTAGGAGTTTGTGCAAACATAGAAGAATCATGTTGCACATTTATACCCTCTCACATCGAGGAAAATGGAGCCTTAACAGAAGCCATAGGTATGCTGACGAAGCTGCAGAACCAGATGATCGGCGAAACTGATGAAGTTGATGATGACAGCTGTTTTGGATCACTATTCTCCTGGATCCCACAATGGATGGCAGACATATTCAAATTTTTAGGAGCCCTGCTAGTGATGATATTACTAGGATTTTGTGTTATCAAGATAATAATCTCGCAATGCCAGAAAACCGAGAAGAAAGCCTTAGGGATGAAGATCATGATTGATGTCAAGCCAGAATGGAAGCCCAAAGACCTGACTGATGACGAAATAAGAGACTTTGTGAAGGTCAGAAGGCACGTGTCAGAAGGTACAAAGTTTCTCTATCCCAGGAAACGCAGGAACTATGTGGGAAGATGGGTTTACTGTAGCGCAAATGGACAATGTCAACTAATGACATGGAATAAAGACGAACATGTAAGGACAGCAGGAAGCCTGAAAGGAGTAATAAAAATATGGACTCCAAAGAGACACTTCTTCAAACCATCGTGTATAGATCCAGAAGATGAAGAAGGAATGAACCCAGGTGATGGAGTGAAGATAAATATAGAAGAATCGAGTGAATTGCATCCAAAGGAGGAGGTGAAAGTTGTCGATGAATCGCCCAGAGGGGGGAGTGTAGAGGAGGTCCCAAATAAAGCCTGCACTCCCATCGCCCATTTTGAAGTACCAGAATCATTCACACCAAAATATGTGACGTATGATAAGCAAATAAACCAGCAGAGAGCCGCAGTAGTGCTCTGCCCAGTACCCATCAGGAGAGCAACACCTATTGAAGTACCAATAACCAGACAACCATGGACTGTAAGGTATCCATTGAGAAAACCCTACCAACGAATGAGACAAAATGAAGATTGCCTAAGTACCATCCCGGAAGAAACCAAAAAGGTCTTAATGGAAGACGAATGGTGATGTCATGAGAGGCCGGACAGACTCACAGATAGAAGAAATGACGACCCCAGAATGACACAAAGAGACGAAACACCATGAATAGAGATATCATGAACAAGGAATGAAGGGACGATGTTAAAATGTAAGAGATTTAAGCTGTAAGCAGGATGAAGATATTGTCCAAGTTAATGCCTGTACATATGCTTGAAACGCAAGAAAGCTAAGAAAACAGTACAGCTTGCTATGCTTAGTAGAAGAATAGCGTGGCAAGTGCCATGTTTACATAATCTACCTCAAAACGAAGCACAGTATTATAAGTGCGAGTCCACTTTGCACGAAAAGCAGAATCAACTTAGGTTACTAGAGGCCAAACAAGACAAGATTCATATTCTAGCAAAATGAGAAGAGACGGCTGAATCAAAACTCAGCAGATGCAATTAATGCCAAAGGAGCCAAGTTCATACCAATAGAAGGAACGAACAGTAGCTATGTCTAATTGAAACTTAAGAACAGAATATCCTGCCTCTGAAAGTTCAAGATAAGGAAGCGTCGGCAGGTGGCAAGCCGAATAAGAATTAAATGCAAAAATTGAGAGAAATTAGGCAAATTCACAGTGTCTGCATCACGTGACCATGCAAGCGAGGAGAACCACGAGTTCACACCTATGCGTGGTATCCGCCCAGGAGAAGATAGCAGAACTTTCTCAGGCAGAAGATGCAGTTTCAAGGCCAACCACAGTAACATAATTGACACATTGTTGTTGAAGTGATGATTGATTGTAACCTTAATTGGAGGAAGGCCGGGTAATTGAGGGGGCACCCTGCACCTGGCTGTCCATTTTGCGTGCTGCTAAGTAAAGTGGACATTTATGCATGGGGTTGGTGCCAACCCAATCACAATGGACCAAACAATCTAGGGTCCTATTGTTAATAGAACCAATGGGATGTCGTACTTTTGGTGACATCCACAGTAGTCCTTTTGAAGGACGGGCTTGGATGCCCAAATGACAGTGTTTTACCCAATCCCTCACTCCGTTACCATATGCAGATATAGCACCTATATTAAAGTTACCTTTTCCTAACCAATAGAAATGGTTATTAACTTTTGAGTGTTACATGTCACTTATGACGAATTTTCAGTATAAACAATGTGTTTTGTATGAAGTTCAGTGGAGTTGAAGCGAGACAGACTATCGCATCACTGCTGATTGCCATGACTCCCCATTTTTTGTACTTGTCATTAAACGGACTCCCTTTGCTAAACCATTGAGTTGTCCTTATTGATTGGTGTTGGAGTAATAAATATGCACCTCCATCCATCTCAAGGTGCAGCTATCTCATCTTAAAGTACTTTTGGAGCAAACCCCGACTCTATGGGCCAGCCGGGGGTCTCCTCAGTACACACGGAAGACATCCTGTCCCTCAGGTCCACATGTGCCTCCCGCCTCACACTGTGCACCTGCCCCCTATGGATGTTCTGAAAGGTAGCTTCTTCCTGGTTGCCACCTGCTGCCACAGTGCCTGCTATGTGTGTGTGCCCTCTGAGCGCTGTTGACGCTACACAGGGGCGTATGGCCTATGCCCTGCTTCTGCGTGCCTGCTGTCCCTCCATTGCTGGTGACCCTGTCAGTGCCTGGGTAGGCACAGTGACCACCTCAGCTGATTGAGCATGGACTCCCATCTCGGGCAGGGAATTTGGCTCCATCAGACTTGTCAATGTGCATGGGACTGGTGCACAGGGGGCCCTGGTGGTATCTGGGCCGAAGGCACCCCAGAAGATAACTGGCGCAAAGAGGGGGAAGACGAGGAGGGGGTCACATCAGTGAACAGCCCATGGAGCACAACACAGAACAGGCATGTTGCAAGCCAGGTGATGAGGCAGCATACCTCACTGTGATGATGTGTAAGCAGACTATGTGTAGCCTGCACATCATCAAGGATGACCGCTGTACGCCTCGCCACCCCAGCCTGCAGGGGTATCACATAGCCCCAGATACACCACCAGATGGTAAGGGATCTGGGTGGACACATCAGTCAACAACAGGTGTTGGGTTGGGTGGAGGCATCCTGGCAGGCACATACCACTGCATCCAATGGCCCAGGGGCTAGAATGTGTACAGGCACCTCCACGGTTGGGCCATGCACCTCTACCTGGAGGAGGCATCCCTGCTGCCATGCTCCACAGCACTGGTCCTGCCCTCTTCGTCAGATGCAACTGTGGAAACGGAGACACAGAACATCAGTGTACTGCACCAATTTGTTCGTGGCAATACCAACATTCACATGAACATGACTAGTCAAGGAACAACCATCAACCTCCACACCCACACACATAGACATGCAATCCACATCCATGCAGATACATGCCTGGCCATCATTCCAGACATTCACATCAGGCTACTTGCACTGTCACAACCAATCAATTGCATATGCTCCACACATATGCATCATTTGCACATACACATGTCAGCATGCTACAGCAACAAGCACATACACATGTCATGAACACACATCAACTGAGGGTCCCCAAGCAGTGTGATGAGCAATCACATCAGAGACCCGTTAACTGTAATCCCTCTACATGACTACGTCAGACATCCAAATGCATCTGTTGCATCCAGGCGTCAGTGATGGCCTGTCACGCATTCACATCTTTGGCACATACACATGAACATCATGCATGTACATGACGCGGGCAACATTACCTCAACTGTCACACTTGTCACACTGACACGTCTCAGACACAAGTAACAAAACATGTGCACGGTCTTAAAGGCAGCACTACAACACACAATACAAGTGCTATCTCATTCAAAATACATATCATCTAAATGCACACATCGAGAGTAACCTCTGGTGCATGCATTTAGACATCTGTCTCAGAGGCATACCTGCTGCAAACCTAAGGCGCTCACTGCCAGCATGCAGCAACATGCACTTGCACCATAGAGCATTGCACCACATGGATGCTCACCAGTCAACTCCAGACGCTCACGTAACTCATAGACCTGGGTGTGAAGCGCCGGGTAAAACCTCTCCAGGACCTGTTTGTTGGTATTTGACATGCAGCACTGGCGTGCATGGTGCACCTCCGTGGTGGAACCGGCCTGGTTGTAGCGCAGGGCCTTGCTATGGGTCCTGGATTTCAGGTCCTCCCAGCGCTTGTGCACGGTCTTGAAGGTGTGGGATGCCACCCCCTCCATGTTGTTGGCATCCGTTATCCCATCCCAGATCTGCTGATGTCCTTCTTTGCCACGTTGCATCACCTTCTCCACCAAGATGTCAACTTCCCTTGCAGCGAAGTTGACAGCCCTCTGCCTTGCTGCCATGGGGTTGCCACTCTGGTCTGAAGATGGCACTGCAGACATGGCAACCCCCGAGGCAGGTGTGGGTAGGCAAGGTGGTCCTGGAGCTGGGCTGTAGAGCGGTGGTGGTGGTATGGCACGGTGGGAGTCTGATAAAGCAGCTGATGTGGTCACAGGGCCAAAGACAGAAGCACTGGCAATGGCTGGACAGCAGGCAGCCTAAATGCAGTACAAGTGGCAGCAGGCACACACACTGGACAGGCAGCAGAAGATGGCTAAGTAGGATGCAGCACAGGGCATCAGGAGGCAGGCAAAAAAGGCATGGAGGCAGGAGCGTGGGTCGTCTGTGTATTATTTGGATGGCAGCTGGAAACAGAGTGACAGGACTTTGGCCGAAAAAAATTAGCATGGACATGTGAAATCTGAGGAAAGGCGCTCAGCGTGCACGCCAGAATCGGGATACATAAATACGCGTAGAAGCAACTCCAACTGTACATGCAAAGGGGAGGGGACGGATGAGTAGAGTACTGTGAATTTTGGGGTGCCACGCAATGCATTCACTTCAGGGACTGTACAAACCTCTTATTTTGGTGGGGGATTTGCCTCTGCGCGTCTACTTTTGTATTTTCAGAGGGTAACGGTGAGTCGCATAAGCATTATTCCTACTTTGGGTGCCCCTGTGTATCGCTTACCTCTATTCTTACCTTTAGTGTAGCTTTCCATGGTTCTCAAATGCATTTTTTGTGTGGCTGGGTGTCACTGCATATCGCGTAACGCTTTTTCTTTTTACGGAAGCTTTCCTGGTCATGCATACGCACTTTTTTGGGGTGTCTGTGCATTACGCATCCCGTATTTTTGTCACATGGGGTACTTTTGGGCCTTGCTGGACCACAGAAGAACATCTTCCATCACGTACACTGCACCCTCACTCCAATTGCCCAGGTCAATTGCTTGTTGTGCCTTCCATTGTTCACTTACACCTGGAGCATGAGTAGAAAGGCTCCAAGAGGGAAAGGGGCAGAGGTGGCCGGAGTCAGGGACCTCCTGTGGAAGCAGCTGTCCCAGGCCCAAGGGTCCAGGGACCCCCTTGTAGAAGCAGCTGCCCCAGCCCTGAAGGCTAAGGGACATGCAGCTGAAGCAGCTGTCCCAGCCCAGAAGGGTAAGGGATGTGCAGCTAAAGCAGCTGTCCCAGTCCAGAAGGGTAAGTGATGTGCAGCTGTCCCAGCCCCAGGGGGTAATCCCATGTCCCTGGACACTAGTGGTCCGGCACCTGGAGCCCAGAGTGGTCCCAGCCACACAGGGCCAACACCATGTGGCAAGAAGGCAAAGCCTGCACAGCAGCAACAGGCTCAACCCAATGGCGTGGCACAGGACACTGGCACGTTGTGGAAGAGGAACTTCCATGATGATGAACTCCAGATTCTCGAGGACTACGTGACCGAGCAGCACCATGCATGTGCCTGTAACCGGGGAGCGCACATCCACCTGCTCATCGTATGGTGCATTGGCAGCATGTCACGGATGAGATCAATGCCTTAGGGTTTGAGAAGCACACTGCTGCTCAGGTAGTGAAGCGCTGGAATGATCACACCTGTCGCACCAAGTCCAAGCTGGGTTCCAACCTCGCCTCTGCTATGGCAACTGGAGGGGGGGCACCAGAGGAGGAGGAACTCACCCAGTACGAAGAGACTATGAGCCAATTTATTCTAATGGAGCAGGTGCAAGGTGTCGGAGGCCTGCTAAATTACGAGGGCACGTCCGCTGAGTGACCATGATTGTGCATCCTGGGTACGTGTAGTGATGCCTAACCAAGATGTATGAATGTGTTGCGCATCTGGCTACATTTGAATGACTGCCCTGGGTGAACCATGTAGTGGTGTACTGACTCCTGTCCTTAAGAGTGGATACAACCCATGTGTTGTACATCATTTGAAAATGGCTGTGTGACAGTACTCATCTCCCACTAGCATACCCACCCAACATCTGCAACATGATACCACAATGTACCCTCTTGTTAGTTGCATCATTGATGTCAGTGACTCTGCTCTGCTAGACATGTGCTTGTGTCTGAAAAATGAGTTACACTTCATGCACTGCAGTGTATAGATTCTTTATTCACACATGTACGCAGGTGCTCCCATGCGACATAGAACATCCAAGATGACAACCAACACGCCTCAGGGCATGCCATCAGTGAGTTTGCATATGTCTAGACTGTGCACATCCACCCGGCCACTATGGCAATGACTCCTGAGTCAAATCGTTGTGAGGCCTAATCCCTGTTACCCTCCCACACTCAGCACACACTCCATGGGTCCATGCCCCTGTCCGTCTTGTGGGTCACTGTACCTTTTTCCTATCACCAACTCCATTTATTTACTCTCTCGACTTCACAGTTCTTGTATAGGTGTTACTCTTACAGTCATACTTCAACTGGGAGTGTTTCCTGTTTCCTTTTTTCTACACTTACGGCATGTTCCTATTGTCTGCAGTTCCTGTGCGAGGTCAACACTGGTGTGGCATGTGATGGATGCGGGCTTGGATGTGAATATGTGTGTTTGCCTGTTGACATGTCATGTAATTGCACATCACAGAGCCACATGCCCATTTCACTGGTGTTAGTCAACAGTTTGCTGTGTCATGTGCCATAATAAGGTTGCAAACGACCATGTTTTTTGGCAATGTGTCCACTGGCAGCATGGCCCTAAGCAGGGAATGTTGTTGCCAGTCTGCATTGCCACAATCAGATGGCTTATTGTACATAGTGCGTGGATGCTGTTTCTCTCATGGTGACATGACTTGCGTTTTGTTGTATGACAGCAATGTGATACAAATGTTTACTGTAGACATGTTGCACATGACCTCATGTCTTTTTTCTGTCCATGTGCAGGCGAGGAGGCACCTGATGCATAGGAGGAGTAGGAAGAGGAGGAAGAAGAGTATGCGGCAGTTCAGACTACCAGTGGAGGACGTGGCGTGGCATGCCGTGAGAATCCACTGCTGGTAAGGATTATCCTGGGCCTTGCTACAAACAATTCTGACTCTTTGGACTCCAGTAGCTCTGATGCTGATCCGGATGTGCAGTCCTAAATGCTGGTGGAGGTGAGTGCACCAATTGTTGGAGCTGCAATGAGGAAGAAGACCAGCCCACCAGGAGACTGTTCCAACAGGAGATGCTAACAGTGAGGCAGAATATCTCTGTGCATAGTGTGAGGTTGTGCATGGTGACTTCCAAGCCCTCCGTGTGCTGGTGTATTCATCAGTGTCACACATGGCAGCTACCACTAAGGACCAGGCCAGGGCACTGCATGGTCAGCCTCAAGCACCACAACCACCTTCTGATTCATTCCTGGATGGTGGTGCCAGCAGAGACATGCCTTCCGGTTCACCATAGCCGTGCGGTTCGTGAGCCCATGGAGTTTTTTTAAATTTATTTTTTTACATCCACTCATTTGGAAGTTGACATGCACCCTGCCCCTCCCCCCTCCTGGGTGGATCCCCTCACCACCCGGTCCATGATGGACATTTTTTATTTCTTTTTTTGTTGATACTTTTGTTCACCCCAGACCCAGATGTTGGCATTTTATTTTTGAGTTGCCTTTTCCTGGTTTATTTTTTATTATTTTACTTATTGTTCCTTGAGGTGTGCTGTTAACATCTCAAGGCCATGACATTTGCAGTGGTGGACATGCATGTTTGCATGGTGGTGCACAGGATGGCATGTGCAGGTAACTATGGTTTCTGTGTACCCTCTGTAGAGGAGGAGCCAAAAGCCTCTACCAGAAGTCCTGCCCCAGTTCTACCTATATGTTGGAAACCAAAGATAGTGACAAGGGGGCGACACCTGTAATGATGTTTATAACACAGCAGCCTTTGAAGCATAGTACCCATTAAGGAAGCCATTTTTGTATATCCACGAAGAGCTGATAACCTCCTGGGAAAGTTCCCTGAAGAACGAGAGAAAATGAATGAAAGACATATTGGTGATGTCACATGACGTAAAGTGACACGTGGAGAAGAAATGATAGTGGAGAAAGTAAAAAGAACCTATGGAACCTGATAACCAAGTAAAGAAATCAAGTAACTTGTTACATGCAAAAATGAATATTACATGTGTGAAAAGCACGGAGGAAAAAGAAAGCCGTTTTACAATTGTACAGAGCCAGTAACGCAAATAGATTAAGTGATCATAAGAAGCTAGCTATATGTAGTATATAGATTGCAGGCGGTGCTGCTAAGATAAATGTGAAGCATAAGAAATGCCAAGGTATATGCAAAGCATAAAGAAATCTGGATGTTCCACGTCGTGTTTTAGAAAACTGGGATTCCATGGACAGAAAGCCTGAACATGTGTCGCAGTTGATAAACGATAGCTGAGAAGCAGGAGAGAATGAAGGAGGCTTGGCTAGCCGAGTGACAAGAAAAGCCAGGGCATCTGAAAACCAGTTGTCTATTCAAAGGATACAATTAATGAAAGAGAGGAGGCAAGTTTTTGCAAAGGTGCACCCGAATGACAATGAGTGCCTGCGTTTTGCAATGACAAAAAGGTGGCTGCACCACCTTGCCAAGCACATATTGGGCAGGATGGAACAAGGGGGGCACACTGAAAAAGCCTGCTACTGTGTTGCTTACATGTACAAAATAAGGGGAGTGAAAAAGCAGCGCTGCTTTGCTGCAAGGCCAAAGTTCCCAGTGAAAAAGGGAATATTTCACCTTTAAAATGATGCCGCTCTGATGCTATTTTCCCCTGTTTTTCATCACACTACCTTTATCAAAAAGACCCTGTCATGCCCAGCCATATCCACATTGTGCTTCAGCAGAAGAAAGCATGATCCCTGAATGACAGGCTCTGTGCCAGGCAAATCTGAGAAAAGCAACAAAAGCTTTACTTCAGATGCACAGAAAAATGCTTAAACTTTTGCTACAAAATGTCAAAAATCACTGTTTGAAAAGAAATGTTTGCTTTCTGTGCACATGTCAATTTCATGGAGACCTTTGCCTTGTACAGGCTGTTGTGTAAAAGAAGCTGGCTACAGCTACAGAACAGTATTGGGAAGTTAGATGGAAAAAACGAATTTGAAAGGAAAATGCTAGCAGATGTCACCACATGTGTCAAAAATGGGCTTCTGCAAACCAAAGAAGAAAATGCCTGTTTTAAAAGTACTATGTTGAACAAAAACGTATCCTTGTCTAGCAATGTGAAAGGGGATTGTGCTGTGTATGAGATGGTTTTATTCAGGAGGTTTTCTTCTAATTCAGAGCAAAAATAAATAAAATCAAATAAACTGCATTGGCAACCTGGGAGAAACCAGCCCAAGACAGGTATCTGCTTGGGAGGGATGCTAGCAAAAGAAGGCCATTCAGAGTTGATCCTAACACACAGGTGATAATTGCTACCTTTCCAGACTTTGGTCTTTGCTCCAGTCTCTTACAATGGAACTTCTGGGACACCAACCTGTGAAGTCATAAACCTTCAATCAAACTGGGAAACCCCCCTCCACAATGGGCTGAACTGACAGTTGTGGGGTAGCTGAAGAGAAGAACATGGTTCCAGTGAAGGACAAAGGATGCCCATTTGTTTCAAAGACTATTTTTTTAAATAGAACTTGTAAGACTTTTATCTTTGCAACAGGACTTCACAAAAATGTTAAAGTTATACAGTTCAAATATTATTTACGTGGCTTTCAAATAAGATATCCTGGCTGTCAATAGCATGTATGGGATGCAAACGGCAGAAGAATGTGAATCATGGGAAAGGACATATGATGGAGCGTTAAAAATGTACAGAAATAGGCCCCATGATAGTATGTACACACACCTAAAGTTATAGGGCCTCATTACGACCCCGGCGCTAAACCATGGTGCACCATGGTCCATGCCGGGGTCCGCCATGGTGAATGGCGGAATTACCGCCCCATTCCAAGGTTGGCGGGGCGGTAATTCCCCATTCACCGTGGACCCTTCCCCATTCCCATTTTTGCCCCATAGGGCTCAATGGGAATGGGGAAGGCGCTAAGTACGGTGCCGCAAAGGGAACGCAAAGCAGACGTTAAGGTCGGGTCCCGCAAAGGGAACTCGTAATCAGGCGTTAAGGGTTTAATGGCGTCGACACCTTTTACGGCACCGTTAAACCCTTAACGCCACGGTCGTAATGAGGCCCATATAATTTTAGGCTGAATGTTTCACATTAAAAATTACCAAAGATTATTAGAAGGGTGAAGTAATGTGTTACAGACTGCATAGTTGGACTGGTATGTTCTGCATAAAATATGTAACCTGCTTATGTAATTTGTTAAGATGCCCCAACTATAAAAATGTGTCATTTATGGCAAAACTGGATTTTGGCAAAGATGGCTGTTGGATGGCTTTTTACCTCATAAAATGCAACCTCATTAACTGGGACTCCTCCTCAAGAAGGCGATTAACTTAGGTTGACCTATCCGATTCTTGGAGGTAGGCCTAGCTCAGTTCTGTCCACTAATAATTCTGTGATGTCACCAGGCTCTTTCTAAGGGGTTGGTTACTGAACTCTGGACACACTCGTTCCTGATCTTCCACATTCATCTTGCCAGACTCCAGAGCACACTGCAAAGCCAAAGCATAGCTGATTCCAGATTTCACTGCCAGGCCTATATTCACAAAATCCCACTAAAATCCCATTAAAAAGGGGAAAACCTGGGGTACCCTTTTTGGGAAGCATACTGAAACCAGACCAGCCTCTTGCCACTAACTCCATGCCTGCTGACCTTTAGTATCCGGTAACCAGACCTTGCCTAGCTGTCTTTTGCCAGGAGAGTCCGCTATCCACTGACCAGAATCTTTCGTGACCTTAACCTGTTGACTGTCCAAAAATCCCAGATTCAAAAAGTGGACTGTGAGCATTTCTCCCCACCCCATAGAAACACATAGCCTACCTTATCCTGACCATTTGTTTTGTTCCATTTTCTAAGCAATCCTATCCATACACTGGTAACTTGTTAAAACTGTTAGAATTATCTGTGCACCCTACCCTTGACATTCTAAGTGCGAGTGCCATCTCTCTTTTCATTTCTGGCTGGTGTAAATAATAAGCCCTTAGTCATATTTTGAGTAATCAAACTAATTTCCAGTTAAAATTGAGCGCTGGGGTGACAAGGTTGACTTCGCGAATCAACCTTGGAGCTTACTGTGTCCGTCTTTAACAATATAGTCTAAATAATTTAGTTTAAGTCAAATTTACCTTTCTCTCAAAACCGATTTTCTTATTTTTAACTTCTCTATTTTCCGAAAACTGAACCCCATTCCACCCCGAAAATCGTATCCAAGTCTTCAGCTACTACCATCCTTTCACTTTGATATTGTCCCTGTAATGCACATCTGTTCCCCAGCCTGAAAACCACATTCGAATTCAGTGTTTTCACCCGTTTAAAAAAAAAAAAAGTTTTTGCATTTAAAACTGCTTTTGTGTAAAAATGCAACTTTCCAACGTGTGATTTGACTGCACTGGGTTTTCAATTTCAAATCTGTTTTGTGAACTGTATTATTTTGTGATACCTTATCTTATGGTTGCTATTGACATAACATCCCTGACACTGTGATAAAACCTATGCACATTATTTCAAAACACATGCAATTAATTATTTATCAAAATCCAAGTGCCATTTTAGGCCTTTGCAAGGGGTTTAACATCCGTTTTTCCCTCTTATTCTGTGACGGAAAATTGGATTTTGATTCTGTTCACTGCCTCTTATCCCTGACTACCTGCTGCTTCTTTCTATCCTCTCAGAATTTGTGGGTTGAGGGAATATTGTGAGGGGAAACCTTAACTTGGGTGCTATCTATCCTAATTTATAAAGTGCTCCTATTCAATTGTGCTTTGGATATGTTCATGTAGAAGGCTAACCAAATTTAATTAATTTATTATTAATGTGTTATAGCTTAACATAAGCTTTTCACATTTCATAAATTAGATGTAGTAAGTACTTTTATAGCATCATGTAAAGAGATATACGTTAAAAATGATTAAAAAAATATTATTTTTTAAGAAGAGACAATGATAATAGTATGTAAAAGAACTTTCAAATTATCTAGTGCACAGAATGTGAGAAAAAGAGAACAAAAGAAATATAGAGTAGTAATTAGAAAATAGATAACAAGGAAATAGCCAAAGCCAGAAATAAGCAATACACGATCAACAATAAAAATTTGAAAGTGAATATCTAGATAATGTATAATCAATACATTGTCATGAATTAATAATTACATATTTTGAATCTATTACATGTTCTAATAGGTTCTGATATGTAGAATTCTAAGAGACAAATTACTAGTACAAAGACTTATTGGTTCATAGATGAAACACTAGTGAGAGTTAGCATAATAAGACAGCAGGTGACTATATATCCAGTAATTTCTCTATAGTCACCGACACATTGTACATTGCAACATAAAGTTTCAGTCTGCTTGTGTTGATCGCCCTTAACCAGAAATCATTGCTACTGATATCGTCCAATCTGTGGACAAAGTCCACATAGTATGTTGAATAGACTTCTAGCATAGCAGGACATCTGGTAAGGACATGTTTGCCAGTTTCAGTCTCGGGTCTGTCCATGCACAGTCGACAGGTACGTTCAGATATGGTGAGATTGTTAATTATCCCGCTTATAGCCCGTACCGGAAGCTGGTCGATCCTTAGCAGGAGAATAAATCTTCTCAGGCGCGGTGAGGGGCAAAGAGTCAAGTATGGTGATGGCTTCTTAAAGGTGTAATTCATATATTGGACACATTTATAGCGCTTCAGATCTTCCAGATGCGCAAAATTATTAATCCTGTCGTACAGTTCGGATTTCTTAAATAGCTCTCTGCGTGAGGAGGTTATGTCCTCTTGTGGCCTTTGGGTCCAGCCAATCATTTCCAGGTAGCAGTCCATCTGTTTTTTCAAGAGTGGATATGAGGAGGACTTGTTGATTTCGCAGTACATAGTAGCCAGCAGGGGATTATCTGTATACGGTGTCATTTTTAAATACAGATCAGCCCTTTTTTTAAATACTTGTGATTTCCAGTTCTAGTCTGAGGATGGACATGGGTATGCATGCCGGGAGTCCGAGTATTTTCTTCCAGTATTTTCCCTCTAGAATCTGCAGCCACTCCATGTCCATCAGTTGTAATGCTTCTAGTCCATAGGTTATCATTGGTGCTAATACCTGGAGGTATAATTGTCGTGCCGCCCAGATGGTGTATCCACAATGAGAAGTGGAGAAACGGTGTATCAGGGCTGTTACTTGGGCCGCAATCATGATTCTAGCCTGTTTACACATAGTATATTGCCCCTTGGGCTCAATCTCAATGCCCAAATATCTGTAATATTGGGTGTATTGAATTGCAGTCCCGTGTATTTCAACACTCACTCGTGGTATATTCTTGTTACTAAAGACTACCATCTGGGTTTTATTCAGATTGATTGCCAGGCCGTTGTTTTGAGTATAAGACCATAGAGCCGCTGCTGAACTTCGAATGCCGCTAATGGTGTGGTCCATGATGACTAAGTCGTCAGCATATGCTAGGACCAAACAATGCGCGGCACCAATCTTAGGGGGACACTTGTTTTCCAGTGCTAATATTTTAGGTATATCGTGGACAAACAGATTGTATAATATTGGAGCCGTGACACATCCTTGTTTTACTCCATGATTTTGTCCGATCTTATTGGTCATGTTCCCCTTTGAGTCTAACTTCAAAGAGAATGTAGTATTATGGTGTAGCAGTCTGAGATAGTGTAATATTCCTTTGGGGCAGCCCAAATTCTCATGTTTCGACCAGAGTAACTCCCTAGGGACTAGGTCAAAGGCAGCATTAAAGTCGATAAACAATGCATATAGGGGCGGGTTACCTGGCGTTCTGGCCTTATTTCGAAGTATGTCCATTATTACCAGGTTGTGTACTGTAGAATATCCACCTAAAACCGCATTGAAATCAATCTAGGATCTTCTCTCTGTCTGCCCATGTTTGTAGTTCGTGTAATATGTACGCCGCGAATAGTTTGCCTGTGCAGTCCAACATGGACAGTAAGCGGTAGTTAGAAGGGTCCGACCGGTCTCCCCTCTTATAAACCGGGACCAGGGTTGCTGTCTGCCAGGATTCCGGGATACACCCATCGTTCAAGATCTTTTCAAATAGTATCAACAGTACTTCTGCTCAGTATTCCGGATTGCTCTTTAGGATAATATTACCTAGGCCGTTATGACCGGGGGCCCTTGATGTTTTGAGCTTTTTTATCCTGGTTATCAGTGATTCCAATGTCACCTTAAAAGGGGGAGTAGGTCAGCCCAAAATGTTCATCTCCTGGGACTGATCAGAGGCAATGTAATTGAGGGTTCTCATGAATTCCTCCCACTGGTCTATGCCAATTGGATTAGTCAAAGAGCTGTTGGTATCTCCCCTTGCAATGCTCAGCAATCCCCAAATAGATCGAGAGTTCCATGTGCAAAGTGTTTGGACTGTCTTTTGCCATTTAAGTAGTTTAGTTGCATAGTGTTTCTGCCTGAGCCATGTTCTGAAAGCGTTTTTTCGCTTCTTGCTTAGATTCAGGTAACTGTTCCATGTTATGGAAGTTTTGCGCAGCTTCCTGAGTTCTGCTCTTAGTATTCTTTTGGCGTCTCTGATTTCAATGTCAAAGGCATTAGTGGATTTAACTTCTGGGGCCAGCATATTTGTTTTAACAGTTGCGTAACTATAGGAGAATGATGTAATCCATTCTTCAATCTCATTGCTGGTCATGGCAAGAAGCTCATCACGACCCATATTTGACTTATCAATCGTATATTCTGCAGCTCTTTTGATATTTTTGTCGGACCAACGGATGTTTGAGGAGCTATGGTTTGTCGTCAGCTCTCCAAGAGGTCTGGTCCGAGTATGCTGTACCATGTAGTTAAACGTAAGAGTAAGTGTGGCATGATCACTCCAGTCATTGGGCCTCATTACACGGACGGCGGTGGACTAAGGTGCTATTAGCACCTTGGTCCATGCTGGTAAAATACCGGCACCACCTTGGTGGAAAGGGGAATTACCGCCCTATTCCAAGGTTGGTGGGGTGGTAATTCCTCCTTCCCCCATTGCCCTTCCCCATTCCCATTTTTCTCCCCATAGGGCATAATGGGAATGGGGAAGGTGCTAATTATGGCACTGCAAATTGCGTTACCGTAATTAGCTCCCTGGTCCCTTTGCAGGTTGGTTTTTAACGCCTGCAAAAAGCAGGCGTTAAATTCTCTAACCCGCAAAGGGACCTCGTAGTAAGGCGGTAAGGGTTTACCGGTACCGGTAAAATACCGGTAAACCCTTACCGCCTACCGTGTAATGAGGCCCATTGTCTTTAATCTTCATATCAGTGACCCAAGTGGCCATAGATGGGCTAACATAAATGTAGTCCAATGTGCTTCTAGATTTAGTGTTGCCCCAAGTGGGTTGTCCCGGATAATCACTGCTTGTTCTGCCATTTAGAATTTCAAAGTTCCATGAGTTGAGGAAGTTGAGCCATAGCAATCCCTCAGGAATTACTCCTGCATGTCTCATCTTGCCTATTCTTTTCAGCAAGGGATTGTTACTTATACTCACTTCTCTCACTAAATGACAGTTAAAGTCACCAGCGATTATTACCAGATTTTTCCTTACATCTGACATCCACTGAACCATCAGATCATGACAGGCTTCCTGTATGAGATCTCTGTAGGAAGATTCAGGAGGATTGTATAAATTAATTAACAGTATTTTCTCCACCATGTCTTTATCGGGTAGTTCAAGTTCCACCGCTAGCACAAATTCGTCCATGTTAGTGTGGATACGGGTGGATCTTAATGGATGTAAAATTCCAGTGAGTAAGCCCCCATATGATCTTCCCCTCTGCCCCTTTTTGGCTAATTCCTGATATATGGTGTAACCATTTAGCAGGGCCCGAGAGGTAAGCCACGTCTCCTGGAGGCAAATGCAGGTGTGTCCTGTTAATAGGGAGATGGAACCCTCCGGAGTTAATAGGTGGCTAAATCCCCGGCAGTTCCATGATATTAGGCTTTGATCTCATTGTCTTAATGTTAATGCAGGGAGAGACTCCGCAAGCCACTTAAGAACATTCTGTACATCAGTCATCTGTACTGAATCACCTTTTGGTAACTGTGGTGTTGTAATTTTTGCCATTTTTGGGCTCGACATCTGCGTTGGCCATTGCGGATCAATCATATTGGGATCAGCGTCTACTTCCATGTCTGCTTCTCTCAGGCTGGTTTTAAATTTACGTATCAGGTTGGCTGTAGCTAAGAATTTACAGTGTAGAGCCGATGTGTTGGAATTCCTGACTTTCAGATCGTAGTACTCTCAGCTGTGGTATGGAGTGTAATCTAGTCATCAGTGCTGATCTGGTGATCCAATCATGATTGCTGGTTTGATACACATTTTTAATGAGGCAAGTTCTTCCGCCTTGGGGTACTATAGTATTGTCATTGTCCTCAGCTGGCACTATTGTTGGTGGTAGAGGTTCCTTATCCGGTAGCAATGGGATAGCTGACTCAGTATTTGTGATGTTCTGGACTAGGTTCGTGTCATGTTCATCTAGTCAAAGAGATGGCTCTGGGTCCTCTGTATCTACTGGATGAGAGATGTTGCTCTTGCCCAGAATGAGCCAACTTGCCCTCTTTTCCTGCAGTGCGTTTGCGGGCACATGCCGCTTTCCGTTTCATTTTTCTCTGCCCCTTTTTGGGTGTACTACCTTCAGTCGGTCTAGAGATTTCATTTTCCGTCTCTGCTGTGTCAGGTAATGTTATGGTCACAGTTTGACGCTTTTTCCTTCCGGCAGCTCTTCTGGCCAAACATCGCTGTTTCCGTGAAAAGTAGACTTCCAGGTTGTTTGTAGCATTTGAGTCAGGGTCCACAGATTCCGAGCTATCAGGGATAGTAACATTGCCTTCCTCTGGCTCAGGCTCGTTATGATTATTGTTCTCTGTATTTCCTGCTGACAAGGTAAGGGTAACATTCAGTATAATCCCAGTATAATCCCACACATCTTCAGCAGAATGTTTAGTTTAAATTGTAAGGACGCGACCGAGGCTTGCAGATCACCCATAGTCGTACAGCTTTCCTCTCGATCTCTGCTGATGTCCGGTTCCAATGAATCCAAGTGCATGTCCAAGTTGGGGGAAGCCGATAGTCGGTTGTATACTTCACGTTGTGTATCAATAGCCTGATGTTGATCAATATTGGTCAGATTGCCAGCAATGCTGCCTGGTAAAGGGGTCATGGATCTCTGCATAGATAAGTAGAGATCGAGCAATGAGTTATTGTCGATTGCACTTTCCCCTAATCCCTCTGTGTAGTTGGTCATACTGTGGCAGTCAGACTGCTTCTCCACAGATGCCGGTGAGATCCTTGGGTTTGGGATGCCTGGAATTGGGAAAAAGTTAGTGATAGCACCTTTTTCCATCAGTACAGATTTAGTTCCCTTACCCTTGTTCATCCCTGATGTGGAAGTTCTGCCCTTCTGGTTACGAAGATTGTACCTCGTGGCAGAACACTTCTTAACTGTGAGCATAATATGTCTTGCCGCTCACCTCTGTGAAGGATCTTTCAAATAGACAGAGTCAGTAGGTTAGCGTGGTTCCTGGTCCGCGTGAGGCTAGTCAGTGACAGTAATAATAGTGGTGATCTGATCCCTTTTGTCACTGTAAATAACCCACGTAGTTGCGTTGCTTATCAATGACACTCTGGTTCAACTGTTCCAGACTGCCAAGTGTCCAAGTCAGAAGTAGTGCTCACAATCTATGGAATGCTCATATCATATGTTTATAGTTTAGTGCAGTATTGTAATAGACCTGTCTTATGCACCGGGATCAAAGGCAATGCCCGCAGCCTGCCAGGCACGGCAGGTGAAAGGTCAATTGAAGCCGATGATTTTAGGCTACTCCCTCACCTCTCTCACCTTGCGCTCTTGGTAGCATAGTGACCCCTTCAGTATAGAACTACTCTAACTGCTGCAGTGCTATAACTGTGGGGACTGTGATGCTCTTATAAGAGCTGGCGGAGCCAGGAAAGTGAAAGGGAGTAGATGGCGTAAAGGGGACTCGAGGTGGGTCCGTGGAACGAAGGTGCCGTGTAAGAGAAATACTACAGATCAGAGCATGGAGGGAGTGGCTCTTCTGTTCACTAAAGTCTCTGTGCCTCTGTTAGATGAATTACGGTACCTCAACCAGGCAGCCTGGGCATATAGTATTATAGAACTACTGCCCTTCGCCTCACTTCGCCTGGCCTCGCCTCCGCTGGGGCAGAGAATTTACTGTTAATCCACTCGATCGGGTGGATGGCGCTGTCAATGCGAGTTCAAATGCTGCTCCAGGAGAAGCTGCTCCCGCTCCCTCACTTCGCCTCGCCTTGCCTCCTTGCCACCAGGGCAAAGGATTTACTGTTAATCCACTCGGTCGGGCGGGTGGATGGCGGGTGGGTGGATGGCGCCGTCAATGCAAATCCAATGCGGCTCCAGGAAGAAGGAAGAAGCTGCTTCCGCACCCAGCACAAACGCTTCACCTCTGCCTCTGAACACGCGTCCTGCTAGAGGAAAGCACCCAGACCAAGCACCCAAGCGCACGTCAAGCTGTACCAACATTGCTGTCACTGATTGTGACGCAGTGAGAGCAGTGGCCGCTTCCGACGCATCGCCAGTTCCAAGCAACTGCTTTTTTTGTACGTTTTTATTGTAACCATCAGCCCATTAGTGATTGCTGCCCAATATTATGTGTTATTTTTGTGAATTCTAAAAATAAATAAATATTGTATTTTCACCAACCGGCCTGGTACATGGTCCATTGTGACCTGGGGTATTTGTAAAAGGGGGTGTGAGACGTGTCGGCTATCGGCTCAATTTGAATTCATTGAAAGTAAAGAAAATGCATTCCTATTGAGCGCCACATCACAGGATAAGACTAAGTGTCCTGGTCCGGTCTGTGACGTCTGATTGATATCCTTAACAGTATATAAGTGTGTTTTTGATGAAATTCCTTCGAGATTAAGTTGTGTAACATCTGCTGATGTTCGTTGTACTCTCTGTTTTAGATAATTGTTATTAAAACAGCGTACACCTTGCCAACTGCTTGAGTCGACCTTGTTATTGATGTTTGAGTAATTTCTGCATCCCCATCCTTCCCATAAGAGCGCCACCTCATCTTAAAGAGTACCGTCACAAGGGTTCAAGTAGTAGCGGGTCGGATGGTAGAAAATAAAAGATTTGCCAATTTAGTAGACTTAAAAATTTTCAGATTATCCGACGCCCCCCGCCATGGAAGGATGCAAAGTTTCCTGTGGAGAAGGGCCAACATAGTCAAGCTTGCAAGTAAAGTAGGTACAGGTGGGACGGGTCCCTCTTGGACGAAATCCCTCCTGATTTCCACATGCGGCGAGCGGACTGAAGGCAACAGCGGCCAGATTGCGGGAAACGAGATGATACCGAGGGCTTACAGCTGAAATGCGAATGGTGAGTAAACCAAGAGACTGGCAATAGTGTGGGGGGGAAAGGGAATTGTAATAGTGGGAAGTAACAGGGGTTGTTTTAGTGTGTGACGGGGAACGTCAGAAAATATATGATAAAGTGGTATGGTGAGGCTTATAGCACCTTATAGCACCTAAAAGCCCAGTAGTCCTCGTTTAAGAAACGTAGAAGAAATCAAGTCAAAATCCAAGGGGATAATATAGGCTACACACAGAGAGAGCTGTGAAAGGAATGGATTTTAACTCCCGTCAGAGTATTTTAGGTGCTAATTGGATAAAGGTGTCATGATGTGCATGCAAAGTTGATTGTTTGTCTGTTTGTAAATTTTATGTTTTTAAAGAAGTGTTGGGAAGAAACGGCGAGGTAAGCTAAAAGGTCATCATTCATATTAGGTCAATGTCGACCCCGACCAAAGAATTTGTTGATCATAGAGTAGATTGAAAATATTGAGACATAGAGGCTTTGATCACAAAGTGTGGAGCACGCTCATATTTGATTCTTTTTCTGGTGTCTATTGTCTGTGTAAACTCTGGTAAGTATGGACAGTCATTGGGACTTGTCAAAATGGGAGAGGATACACCACCACTGATGCATATGTGCAAGACATTGCCCAAACACATACCCAAGATCAAACAGTATAGTGCAGAATGGGTGAAAGGCACGGCAGATAAGATGTTCATCCTGTGGTCACAAGGGGGATCACTGTCAAAAGCAGTTTTGCAACACATGACCACATACCTGCGTGCAGCATTCACAGGGGAGAAGTTAGAGAAAGGATTCGCTATTTTGGAGCTCTAGAAAATGTACCAGGAGGAGTGACAGGATCCACCCCCTGAAGAATGGATGCTTAACCAGAGCAAGGAGAAGGGTGGTGAGCCTTCTGCTCCCTCTGCTCCGTCGGAAATAAGCTGCGATAGTACAGAATATGTAGGGCTGTATCCGTTAAAGGAACTGAAAGCGGTGACATGATATACTAATCCGATATATGAACCACCTGCGTATAGCAGTGGTGATAGTTCAGAAGACAGTAAGAGAAAGGAATAAATTGTTAAAGCCTTGCAGAACAAGGAAGACAAAGGTGAAAGATCGAACTTGACCACAGAGATAGAACGAGAGATCAAGCAATGGAAAGGAGAGAAGGATAAAACTAATGAGATAACGCTCGTAGAGAACTAATGTATGGGTGGACAGATATTGCTTAAACTTGATGGGAAAAGTATTGAGGAAGTAAGGCAAGGGCAAGATCAAGCCGAGCAAGATAAAAAAAAAAGGAATGGGAAATAAGGTTGAGGGAAAATGAGAACAAAAGAAAGAATAGACAACAGCGAAAATAGATGTATCAGGAAGAGCAGCAAGGAAAGGAAGAGAGGGCTGAGGAAGAACGAAAGTATGATAACAGGCAGAAAGCACCTGAGGAACAAGACAGATTGGTAAGGAAGAGAGAAGAGGAAGAAGAGCACAAATTGTGAGAAAAAAGAATGCAAAGACAAAGAGATGAAGAAGTGTGTAGGCCAAATGAGAGAAGGGAAGAGAAAAGAAAAGAGGAGGAAAGAGTTAGATGGGAAGTGAAGAAACGAAGAGAGTTAGATGAAGAAATGGAGCGAAAAAGGAGACAGAGGGCACGCAACATTGTTCGCATTCAGAAAGAGCTCATGGAACTGAGTCCGGTAATACCGTGGAGCCACATAGAAAAGTCCCTCCCGCCACAGGGAGCAACGACAGAACCACTCAGAATAAACTTAGAGGAGTTTCTTCTGTTTAAGGAAGCAATGCCTGGGTCTTCTAGAATAGACCTGGAGGAGAATCTGGAGATAGGAAGTATTGGAGATAGGATTGATAAGGTTTATCAAGACATGAGAGCAAAAGGTGAACTGGGAAGCAGGGGAAAGAAAGATTGATCTATAATTGCCCAACGAGGCAAGGAAGGAAGCCTGTTTAGTTTTGAGTATAGAACCCTGTCTTTGGACAGGTTAACTTTGCATAAGAATGACAGGGATGCAAGCCCTACTAGTTGGGGACTCGATATGTCAGACAAAAAAAGGGAAGCCTTCCAAGGGGAAGAAGGAGAAAGCGCATGTGGTCCAGAAGGATTCATGCTGTCAGATAAGGAAGTAAGATGGCCAGATCAAGAACAATTTAGAGACAAAACGCCCGAACTTGTGGTATGTCCGGAGTGCCCCAAAGGAGAAGCACAGTGAGAGAGGAGAATCGCCACAATATGTGAGCAGGCTAAGGTCATTACCAGGCAGACAGTGATGAAGAACCATTGTCCCTACTATTAATAGGCAGACGACGGGAGCCGATGGCGGATCGAGGTATACACAGTTCCCCTTATTAGAGAAAGGAGGAGCAAGGCCACACTATATCCCATGGCTGCAGATGGATAAGGATAATTTAAGGTGTAAACTCCATAGTTTAACGGCCGGCGTGGGAAAATGTATTTATGAATTAAAGAAAATGACAGGAGGAAATACTCTAGCTATAGGGGCCATTAAAGGTCTCCTAGCAGCCATTCTTTGGGAAAGGGCTGACGACATTTAGACACAAGCAGGTTACTTGAGTGTCAAGGCACAGAACACAGCGTATGATGGAGTGCCATTTAACAATTGTAGAGCAGATGCTTGGAGAGCTCTGAGAGTACAGTATCCTGATGCCTCGGATATAGGTGCTATTATGGCACGTAAAATGCAACCAGACGAAGATCCTCTTGTTTACATTCAATCCATTCAGGAACAGTGGTCTTTGGAAACTCAAGAGCCTTGGGGGAAATCAGTGCCAGTATTTTACCACATTCTATGCCAAAGACTGCCAGAGAAAGTGCAGAGGCAGCTCAAGAAATTAGTGGGCATGGAGGCAAAGCCGTGGGCAGAGATACAGTTGACGATTGTTCATCACTGTCGGCTTCTACAGGAGAAGAATAAAAAACAGAAGGAAGTTAGAAAACTCAAAGAAGATAAATTAGTTCAGAAAAAAACGGTCACAATACTCTCTAGAGGGAGTGGTTTTAAGGAGCAGAGAGGGGTTGGGAATGCAGCAACCTGTAGGTGCATCACAGGCAAATAATCAACGTCAGATGGAACACGGAGGAAGTGGGTTCATGCAGAGAGGCCAAATGGGCTTCAGAGGAAGGGGTGGTTTCCAAAATAATCAAAACAGTTTTCAGAATGTGCAGGATGACAATCAGAACATGCAATTAGGGCAAATCAGAAGGGCGCCGCTTGTATGTTAGGCATGTGGCATAACAAGCCACATCGCAGGTATGTGTGGAAGCTCATGGCATGTACAGAATGGGCAATTCTCAAGAGGGGGGACAACTTACCCTCCGGCGTATAGCCCACAAGTTAGAAAAGGGTTTGCACAAGATCAGACAGTGTATCAACAGCAAGCGCCGCAAATCCAGCACGCACAGCAATTGCAGCAAGCACCATTGAGTCCGCCGCAAGGGCAGTCACAGCTCGCACTCATGCAATTACAACAGAACACAAACACGGGATAATTAATGACACCTAGAGTGAAAGGTGCAACTGTAAGGAATGGGAATCCCTTCACCAGTAAAAGAATGAGCATACATCCTCAATAGGGCAGCTCACAGGGTGACTTGATGTGTTCAGTACTATCGATAACACCAGACCCCCAAGAGGAACCGAGGGTTGATGTATCAATAGGAGGCAAATCCTTTTCATTTTCGTAGACACAAGTGCAACTTGCTCATATATATGGGAGGGGAAATTTCCATTATCAGGAAATGCCATGAATGCTCAAGGCTTCTCTGGAGCTACAAGTAGAGTTTCTTTTACTGATGAATTGCCAATTTCTGTGGGAGAATGTGACATGTCTGCACCACTGTTGTATTCACGGCAGACACCGGTTAATATTTTGGGGCGAGATTTAATGACGAAACTTAACATGCCGATTTTGTTTACGGATGATAACATAGTGTGTTCCACTCCTGGGATACACTATTTAAATGTGGGCGAATTCATAATGGCATTTACAGGGCATATGGCTCTGCGAGGAGTGCCACTCGAACCTGAAAATGGATGGGGTACGCATTTTGTTAACATGGTTACCTGGCTTAATGGGAAAAACTATGAGAATACCTGATAAATTTCTGTTTAGACTACAAATACAGAGGGACGAAGAGGGAGGGCGAGTTATTCCTCTAGAACTAGTTGCAGCTGTGGTACGAGGAGAATTTGCTATGCTCGAAGGATGGGATGAGGGCAGGCCATGGAGAACAGTCATTGCCATTGGGGAAGGGTATAGATTGACTGATGTCACAGATGAGGAGTTGTTTAAAGATGATTCAACAGTTGATGAGCTAGTATATGAAATTCACATTACAAATTGGATTAAAAAAGAGAAAAGAGAGGTGCCACAGCAGATGATGATAGTGTGACAGCGTCCAGAATATTTTGACGAGGATTTAGGTAGAGTGCCAATTTAGCTATGGACTACAGGCTCCTATGACGTAGGCATATTGAAGGGGGTGGGAGAAGTTCAGATTAAATTGAAACCTGGAGCAATTTGACCTTGAGCAAGAAAGTATCCCATGTCTCGAGAGGCAGATTGAGATATTTTTAAGACAAATTCTGCATTAATGGCACAGGGTATTTTAGTGATGTCAGAGTCACCATGTAATACCGCAGTGTATCCTATCAAGAAATCTAAAGGAGGTTCATGGAGTTTAATTCAGGACATGAGTCCAATTAACCAGATTGTAGAGGCAGAGTTTCCTCTAGTTCTAAACACTGTGATGATACTATGTAATATTCTTATCGAAGCACAATATTTCACAGTGATTGATTTGAAAAATGCATTTTTCTCAATCCCATTGCATAAAGACTCTCAAGATCTGACATCATTTACCTTTTGTCAGACAAAACTGAAAAGCACAAGGCTACCCGAGGGGTACTGTGATTCTCCGTCGATTTTTAATAGGGACCTAAGCAACGTTGTATTAAAAGGGAAAAGTGTTGTCCTGTAATACGTAGATGATATTTTAATTTGCAGCACAACAGAAGATGAGTGCAGGGAAGACTCGATACAGTTAATGATTATATTGGTAGAAAAGGGACACAAGGAAGACAGAGAGAAAATGTAGTACTGTAAATCAGAAGTATTGTACATAGGCACGTTAATTTTGCATGAGGGAAAAAAGGTTACACCTGAAAGAGCTGAGGCAATTATGAAGACAGCATAACCACACACAATGAAGCAGATGCAACAGTTTTTGGGACAGTGTAACTATGTAAGAGCATGGGTATTTGATTATAGTTCATATGCAAGACCACTTCTGCTGCCCTTAAAAAGGCACAAGTGAACACAGATGAAATGGAATGGACTGAGGAGATGGAGGAAGGGATTGATGAGTTCAAAAAGGCAACATGTATTGCACCAGTTTTAGGAATTCCCAATTATTCTGAAGAGTTCTGCCTGTTTTCATACACTAATGGAACAGTTATGACAGCAGTGCTTACACAGAGAACTACCCTGGGATATAAACCTTTGGCATATTATAGTGGGATTCTAGATCCGGTTATGAGAGGACACTTTCCTTGCGAATAATCGCTGGCTTCAGCCATTTTCGCCATTGATAAGGCTACAAATATGGTGTTGAGATGCTATATGACGTTATTCATTGAGCATGCCTTAATTGCAATTCTGGAAAAAACTAAGGGCACATTGACGCATCAGAGAGCTTCTGCATATGAAGCACTCATATTGAATCCTGCAATTAAGATAGTCAGCTGCAGGATAGTGAACCCTGCCACATTTGTAGCTGAACCAGTGGCAGAGGGTGAGCAAGTGCATGATTGTGCTAGCTATTAAGAAACCTATGACGACATATCGCGTGTAAGTGAAAACACGCTGTCAGGGGGAGAGATTCTCTTTAGTGGTGGTTCTTCGAAAATCAATCAAAATAATGGAGAAAGACGGACTGGGTCAGCTGTAGTGAGATACCGAGAAAACAGAGAATTTGAAGCAGTGGCAAGCATAAGGCTGCCTTCACACTTTTCAGCAATAGCAGCAGAATTGGTGGCGCTTATTATCGTGCTCGAGAAATACAAAGAAGAGGAAGTGACGGTGTACAGTGACTCCGCCTATGTAATGCCGACTGTGCATGCAGGGTTAGCACGTTAGAAGAGTAGGGGCTACCTCCGAGAGGACGGCACTTCAGTGCAACACACAATATTATTGGACAGGCTCATTAAGGCACTACAGCTCCCAGCAGCCATTGCAATATTTAAATGCACAGCACATGCTAAGAGAAATAATGTTATTTTATGCAGAAATGAGGCTGCAAACTTAGAGGCCAAGAGGGTTGTAGATTCCTAAAACACATTTCAAGTTTTGATACCCCTAGTGCAAAGAGTGGGGTGTCAATGTCTATGATCATGCATGAAGGATTTAATTGTTTACCGAAAACACAGTTGATTGAAAAGAGTGCTCCGCAGGATGAGAAGGAGCTATGGCAAAGGAAGGGGTGTTCTCTATCCCCCACCAAAGCCTTATGTTGGCAAGATAGCACTGGAAAGCCAGTGATGCCAGTAGCATTACTGAGGGTAGCGCTTGAACAGCTACACTACCCTGCGCATGCAACTAGGTAGAACACGTTGCATTTTATGTAGTAAATTGCATCATATGTCAAAAGTTTACTGCTCAGAATAAACTGCGAACAATCTGGGGAGTAATCCCCAGACCAAATGGTCCTTTTCAGAATTTACATATTGGTTATGTTGATATGCTGCAGATATGTGGTGGATACAGGCATATGATAGTGGTAGTGTGCCTGTTCTTGAGATGGATTGACGCTGGTCCATGCACACATCCTGACAGCACTTGCACTGCAAAATATTTAGTCCGAGAAGTATTTCCTAGATGGGGAATATGTGAAGTATCGAGGTACGACAATGGCCCACATTTTGTGAATGAACTGTTTGAACAGATACGTTTTTTATTGAATATCAAACATACGTTTTCGTCTGCTTATCACCTGCAATTGAGCGGGATATGTGAGAGACTCAACGGTCTGCTCAAGGAAAGAATAGCTAAATTAAAGTTAACCCTGAAGAAGGGATGGTTATACTGGCTACATTTGGCATTATATGCATTAAGGAATCAGGTTGGGTCGGACCATCATCTCACACCCCATGAACTGGTAATGGGGAGGCGAATGAGAACACCTCTCACTCCTCCATTGAGGAATAGAAGTGATGACCAGAAGACAGCAGAAATGTTAGGATATGAGAAAAATGACTATTTGACATGTGTGACCGCTAGTATCTCTGTCATTTCAGATCAAGACAGCAGCAAGGGGTGTCGGTCTCAAGATGCAAACAAAGATTGTGCAGCAATCAGACTATCAGAACTACTACCTGTTCCTAGACTGTACATTGGAGTTTCAGTACTAATCCGCAATTTCACAAGGAAGTGGCACAAGCCCCATTTTGTTGGCCCTTTTGTCACTGAAAACATTACCCCTTCAGCAGTCAAGGTCTAAGAAGGCACGCCTGGATTCATTTAGGGGACGTCAAACCGTATGCCGAGCCAAAGGATCTGACACATGAAGAAATCAGAGACCACATAAAGGCCAGTATTCATGTACCTGAGGGAACGAAGTTCCTGTATCCAAAGGACCATAAGACATATGTGGGAAGATGGATCTACTGTAGTCCACAGTCACATGGTTTGGAGCGTTGATGGTCATGTAAATTCACCAGGATCCTTGAAGGGAGTGATGAAGATAAGGACTCCAAAGAAGCACTTCTTCAAGAAAGGATGTCTGAAATGGAGACTAAAGGAGGAGTGGTTGATGAATCAACCAGAGGGGGCAATGTAGAGGAGGAGCCAAAAGCCTCTACACGCAGTTCCGAACCGGTTCTACCTATATGTTGGGTACCAGAGATAGTGACAAGGGCGACACCTGTAATGATGCTTATAACATGAGCCGCCTTTGAAGCAAAGTACCCATTAAGGAAGCCTTTTTTTATGTATCCACGAAGAGCTGATAACCTCCTGGGAAAGATACCCGAAGAACGAGAGAAAATGAATGAAAGAGCAGATTGGTGATGTCACATGATGTAATGTGACAGGCGGAGAAGAAATGATAGTGGATAACGTAAAGAGAACCTATGGAACCTGATAATGAAGGTAAGAAATCAAGTAACTTGTTACGTGAGAAAATGAAGGTTACACATGTGAAAAGCATGGAAGAAAAAACAAGCTGTTTTACAATTGTACAGAGCCAGTAACATGACTAAGTGATCATAAGAAACAAAGGGGGGTCTGGGAATCTCTCTACCAGCATGAACACAGCCCGATGACCTGTTTTTGGGTGAATAACCCCTGGGAGAGACTTAAGCTCACTGTCCCTTTCACAGAGAAGACATTTCCCCACATATCAGTCTTTGTCCTGCCCAGGGGCACTCCTGCACTGAAATGCTAGGCAATTCTCCTCTGAACAAGAGTACCAACAGCAACCCCATACACACGTTTCAGCCTTGATGGGCATTATCAGTGAGGTGAAGCTGTGCCTCTCTAAGAACAGTGAGCAAGGGGTCCGCGTCTGGATCGCCCTGGTAATTTAGGGTGAGGCCCAAAGTTAATTTATGCAAAACAAAGGGGGGTCTGGGAATCTCTCTACCAGCACAAACACAGCCAATGACCTGTTCTTGGGTGAAGAACCCCTGGGAGAGACTATACCAAGTCTTTAGTCACTGTCCCTTTCACAGAGAAGACATTTCCCAGCATATCAGTCTTTGTTCTGCCCAGGGGCAGTCCAGCACCAAAATGCTAGGCAATTCTCCTCTGAACAAGAGTACCAACAGCAACCCCATACACATGTATCAGCCTTGTTGGGCATCATCAGTGAGGTGAAGCTGTGCCTCTCTAAGAACAGTGAGCAAGGGGTCCACGTCTGGATCATCCTGGTAATTTAGGGTAAGACCCAAAGTTAATGTATGCAAAACAAATGCGGGTCTGGGAATCGCTCTACCGGCACAAACACAGCCCAATGACCTGTTCTTGGGTGAATAACCCCTGGGAGAGACTCTACCAAGTCTTTAGCTCACTGTCCCTTTCACAGAGAAGACATTTCCAAGCATATCAGTCTTTGTCCTGCCCAGGGGCAGTCCAGCACCAAAATGCTAGGCAATTTTCCTCTGAACAAGAGTACCAACAACAACCCCATACACGTGTTTCAGTCTTGTTGGGCATCATCAGTGAGGTGAAGCTGTGCCTCTCTAAGAACAGTGAGCAAGGGGTCCACGTCTGGATCACCCTGGTTACTTAGGGTGAGACCCAAAGTTAAGTTATGCAAAACAAAGGGAGGTCTGGGAATCTCTATACCAGCACAAACACAACCCAATGGCCAGTGATCATAAGAAGCTAGCTATACGTAGTATATAGATTGCAGGCATGTGTTTCGACCCTTGAGTCTTTATCAAGGCTATTTGTGATGGAGGAGTGCCCCTTATGGGGTCCTGAGAGAAAACGACGGCGAGGACTCACTGCTGCCGCCACTCCCGTCTACCAGGGCCCTATCCAGAGCCCAGCTGTCAATGTGACATATCTGCTCATTCGTTTTCTCTCAGGACCCGATAAGGGGCCCTCCTCAATCACAAATAGCCTTGATAAAGACCCAACGGTCAAAACATGTGTCGGCTGACCACTATTGGGACCAAGAGCCCATGCAATAAACACATCGATGAATAAAATCAATTATCACCAAACAAGAAACGGTGTGGAAAATACATTGTATAAACCTAAACAATAGCGAGGTATCCAGGTTATTCACAGTTCTTACTAGGTAGTCAAGAGCCCTACAGTTTGAGAACCAATAGATTGTCGTATAATTTGTGACGACGTAGAAGACTTGCACTAGAGGAGGGCTTACATGCCCACCTGACACTAGAGACCCAATCACAACTTCAACCCCCATAGAAAGTATATATAGATTTTCTGTGTTACCTTATCACAACCCCACATAGGTTTGTACACTTTGCCACGTAATATGATGTCAATGATGATTCGCTTTTAGTATAAAAGTGTGTTTTTTATTAAATTGCTTTGAGATTATGCTTTGTAACATCTGGTTATGTTCGTTGTAATCTTGTTTTAGATAATTGTTATTTAAACAGCGTAAACCTTGCTAACTTCTTGAGTCAACCTTATTATTGATGTTTTAGTAATTTCTGCATCCCCATCTTTCCCCGTAAGAGCGCCATCTCATCTTAAAGAGCCCCGTCACACGGGTTCACCTCACACATGTGTGCTGTGTGAATGGTACGTCATTATGCCTGTTGAAATGTTTTATCCCATGTTGTTTCAGTAATCTGTGATCTGGCAGTGACTGCTGTCCAGGGGGAGACACCCTGCACCCTTTGATGCCCATGCTCCCCATGCCCTCGACCAGGCACTGTACCTCCTGTACCTAATTTGGAGACACATTTCCGGGTGAAGGTGATGTGGGATTCACACCATGCCGACGCATTCAGCGTGTAAGCATGAGCACTGTCTTGCAGGTTGAGCATGCATGATTGGTCACCATGTTTGCTGCATGTGTTACTTAACTCATATGTGCTTTACATGCTAACATTCTGGTATGGTTATTTAAGTGGTACTCATGTCACTCTGTTACCTACCTTGGTCATTTCATCTATGGCTGCACCTAGTGTGGTGTAGAGCATGTCATTGTCCATCTCCAGTCCAGGCAGTGTACTTCTTGATGTGATATTTCCTTGTGTCTCCCTCTCTCCCTCTCTTTGTTGTGGTACGCTGCACTCCTGAGCAGATCACAATCTATATCCTGTTATCCTCTTGCACCCTGTGGTGCTCCTGCAGTGGGTGCTCTCTGCATATTTTCTGTGTCAAATCAATTGTTGTCATGGATGCGCATGTTGTTTCTGTTGTTACTATGCATGTGATTACATTTAGGGGAAGCATCTCCTGATGGTGTGCATCGTATGCAAGGAAGGTGGATACCCTGTACAGGTAAGTGAAGTGCATTAGCAGACGCTTGTGTGGTGTTTGCATGGGAGTCTTGCACTGTGTGTGATCACTTGGGAGTGATTTGTCTTGTGGGGCACTAGTACTTCTTCATGGGTGCATGTTTCACAGGGTGTGCTTCTGATGATGGGTCTGGTCATGGTGTTGTTTCGATGGGGCCACTGGTTTCAGATTCTTAATTGTGGTAGTTCAAACTGTGAGGACCTTTTATGGGTGTTTTGGAGTGGGTTGCATGGCCGGCTGTTTGTGGCCTGTGACAGGTGCTGGTGTAATGAGTGACACTTCACATCCCTTGCAATGTTTGTGGAGTTATGGATCAACGGCACATTTGGGCTGTCTTGATTATGGATCAACCATTACAGTGTGCAGCACCAGTTAAAAGCCACAAACATGTGTCGATTTATGCACTTTTTGGGGATGCTATGTTCTGCACCAGCACATTAGGGTTAGTGGTGTTGGTGCTTTCCCATGCATGTACCGTGCATGCTGCACCATGTTGTTCGCAGCTTCAAGTTGACCGCAGCTGGGTGCATGGTACTTCTGCATGATATTGAATGCAATATTTGACGAATTGTATGCTGTGACAATGAAGTCTGAACTGACCCTGTACATTGTGTTTGCATCCTACATTTAGCATGCATTTACCCTTGCTTGCTGTATCACATTGCTTTATGTGGTCTGCTTATGTTTTCCATGGAAGTTGTTTCGGTGGCCAGCCTTCCATTGTGACTTTGACCTCTGTGGATTTATGCATCAATCATGATCCTGCTAGGAGTGCAAGAGGTGAGTATTTGTGTACTTGCATTCTTGTGGTTTGAATCATGGCTGCACTCTACAAAATGTGCAGCCAAATTGCCAAACCCCTACGTAGGTATCTTCTGCCCCTACTCCTTCACAGTCCCTTTCTAATGCACTTATTTTCAAAAATCTGGGATGTACTGAACATCCTTGTGACACGCTCTTCCAACACAACCCTCCCCACTCAACCCCTCCTACCACTCACCCTCCTCATTCCTCCTTCTCCTCCTTTGTTCCTGTCTCCCCTGAAACATTTACCAGAGTTGTCAACTCCATGAAGGTCTCTTCCAAACAGGTGGGCCCATGCCCTTCCAGAACCATCAAGGGCAACATCTCCTCTCAGGCCCCTGTTCTCACTGTTTTCTGCAACCACTCCTTTGATGCTGGTTCTTTTCCGTCCTCCCTCAAGCACTCCCTTGTGTGCCCCACCCTTACAATACCATCTGCAGACCCTTCCTGCCCAGCTAACTACCGCCCTATTTCAATTACCCCCGTATTGGGAAAATTGCTCGAGAAGTAGGCACTCCCCCAAATCAATGCCCATAACGTACTTGTTGGTGGTCTACATGTACACCAGTGTGGATTGAAAGTTGCCTGAGCCATGGGCACTGCTCTCCTGAACACCTGTGAAGAACTGCTTGCATCCCTCAATTCCTAATCCCCTGCAGTCCTCATCCTCCTTGATATCTCCTCTGCATTTGACACAGTTAACCATACCATCCTCATTAAAATGCTCCATGATACATTTGTAATCTCAGAGCGGGCAGTGGACTGACTTAGCTCTTTCCTAACCAAACATTTATCCAAAACCATTCTGGGCCCTTTCTCCTCCCCTACTTCCTCCTCCACCTGTGGCATCCCCCAGGACTCCATTTCTTTGCCATGCATCTTTAACAGATACATTTCCCTGCTGCAAAGCTTCATTGCTCCATTCTCACACACATTCTAGTGCTACGGTGACGACACACAGCTCTTCAGCAAGTTCCTACTGAAGCACCTTCATTCACCCCTGACTGCCTCTCCGCCATCTTGGCCTGGAGCACTGCAAATGACCTCAGCTTGTATGCCATCAAAAACGAGAGTCTCCCTATTGGATCCCCTGCAACCTACTTCTTCCCTTCACTCTGGCCTTCCTCCATGGGCTGACCCCCTGCCCCCTATTCGGAAGCCAGGAATCTTGGAGTCATCTTCGACTCCACCCTTTCCTTCATCCCTCATATTCTGGACATTGTCAAGAAGTCCCACTTTCAGCTCTACCTTCCCAAAGTAACTGTACCCTTCCACATCTTCCCCCAGAGACTCAATGTTACCTGTTCTCTGGTTGTCTCCAGGCTACACTACTGCAAAAGTCTCCTCCTTAATCTTCCTTGGTCCACCCTGCGACCCATCCAGCTTACCCAGAATAGGGCACCAAGACTTATCCTTGGCCTTGGGCCCAGGGACTGCATCTGTCCTGACCTACAAAGCCTTCACTGGCTCAGTCTCAGCACAGATTAAATTGTAATCCCTCTGTATCATCCACAGGGCTATCTGGGGCTAGGTACCACTCTATCTTCAATGCTTCCGGGCCAAATACTCCCTTTCTAGACTCCTGCGTGCCTCTGTCAACCACTCTCTGCATGTGAAACACTTTGCTATAGAAAGGGCTGTTGGTTGATCTGTTTCCTCAGCAGGCTGTCTTCTGTGCAATAGCCTCGCTTTCCCTCTGTGCCTTGAGCAGGACCTCCTTAAGTTCCCAATAAGCCTCAAGTCCTTTCTCTTCTCCTCTTCCTTCTCCTCCTCTCGTCCCTGCTAATCATACAGTAGTGTGACTGATGTGCAGGGCCCTTATGTATCCTTGGGGCCCTGACCCCCCCCACATCTATCATCCAAGCCACTGTATGTACTGCACTTGCTCACACTCAGTCTCACCACGGGAGGTTGCACTTACGTTTATCTTTTCTTTTCTTAGCACTTCCCCCGAGCAGTTCTCCATGAACAACTCAGAACCTTTTCCCTTACCACTCTCCCCGGTACACTTGCACATTGGGAACACTCACAAGGCATAGTAGATTTGTCTCCCCTCCCAGTTATTGTCATGATTTGTTTGTAGTATTGATTCTATTATTTATCTCTGTTGTAATTAATTGTCTACCTACCCTGTTCCCCACCCTGTTGCCATGTGTGCACTTTGAAACATTGTGGGTAATTGTATAAGTGCCTAACAAGTGACCAATACACAAGTTTAAAAGAAATATGATCCCATGACTGTGTTCAGTGCACTGTCCCAATGCAACGGAGATGATGGCATGCCTTATCATGTCATTGGTAGTCTTCCAGGGGTGTCCTTGCTTTTTTGGGGGATCAATTATCTGCATATGTGATGTATTCTCATTTTCCTGCAGCATGTTGACTGATGCATGCATTGTGTATGTCCCATTGTCTAGTGAATGGGGATTTGTGACATGCACATTTGCTGCATGTCATTGAGGAGGACAGGCTGTGTGTGGGGTGCAGGCTCTGTGTGGGATGCTGTTTGTTGTTTGTCAGTGTGTGTGTTGTGTGTGTTTGATTTGCATGCAGTGTGCAGGTGTTTCTGCATGTGTTCTCTGCATGTGTTGTATGTCACTGAGGGGTGCCCGTGGGCCTTGAATTTGTGGATGCATGGATGTGTTAGCTGCACTATGTTTCATTGTGTTTATTGTCTGCAGATCCTTCCATCAGGGAATGATGGCTATTTCATGGGGTGAAATTTGACTGTCAACTGCATACCAAGGGGCCAGTTAAGATGTTTATTAATATTGATCATTATGGAATGTTGAGGAACTTGTGGGTCAATACTGCACTGCTTTTCTACACCCCACAAAAGGGACATGTTTGTGCGTATCATGCACAATCTAGGACATGTGTGCAGATATTTGCAATTGTGCTTGCTAAATTTTGTGTTCATGTAAATAGGTGAGGCCATGTAACGCTTGCAGCTCAGACATGATGTTTCAGCATTTATCGATGCTTACACATTTGACCGGTATGTTAGTCATTCAGATTCACCAGAGCATAAGGGGACCACTACAGTGGGTATCGTGTGCAGTATAAATATCCTTTTACATTACATATGGGATGGTTTTGGTGACACAGATGCGATTTCATTGAACGGTTGGCATGGTGGCAGTGGTGTACTACCTCTTCAATGTGTTTCTTTTGGAAACACAAGACGAAATGTATTTTAGTTCTAAGGGATGCACACAATTTAGCACTTCTAGGGTCACTTTTTCAGGGTGGTTTTGTGGGCACAGCGGATTTGCCCATTGTCATCATTGAAAGGCACCTGGATGTAACGGGATCTTGTGCACTCCACCAGGGAGGAATTTTAGGTGAAATACAATTGCACAAGCTGGGTACGTGCAGCCTCTCCACGTGCCCTTTGCCCAGCCATACACAATCAGTGGGCCTGCGGGGTTGGATCGGGTGCCACCACCATGTCCACCGGGAGGCCATGCTGTCTTGCAACATTATGCAGGACACATGATGCTGCAATGATCCTGCAGATTAATGGTGGTGCATTTAGCAACACACCACCAAAATGGTCAAGGGAGCGGAAACGTGACTTGAGCACTCTGAATGCGCACACAACTATGCCCCGAGTTGCAATATGTGCAGTGTTGTATCTTACCTCAGCAGGTGTGTTGTGGTTGCGTATGGGCGTCATCATGTATGTGCTCAGAGGGTAGGTACTGTCCCCTGTAGAGGTGAGAAGGGTTGTCATTGTCATTTGCTGAAAGTGGCTATTGGTCTGTGTGCAACATGCATGCATGTACATGGCCATTCATACTCACCAATGAGCCATGTGTTGCCATGCTTCCCAGCTTCCAGGGCTCAGTGTAGAGTGGACATCCTGAAGATGTAACTATCATGGGTGCTGGCAGGATAGTTGTCATACACTTCAGTAATGATCCCCTTGGCATCACACACGACGTGAACATTGATGGAGTGCCAGTGTTTCTGGTTGCAGTAGATGTGCTCTGTTGCTCGAGGTGTACATAGAGCAACATGTGTTAAATCAATGGCACCTAACAGATTTGGGAAGTGAGACACCACATACAAATCCTGGACCACTGCTTGCCTTTCTGCAGGTGTTCTGGGCATATAAATATGCCGGTGGACAGAAGGACGTGCAGTTATTATTGCCAACACCTGGTGTAGGCAGCATGACTATGTGGCCTGTGAGATGCCACCGACTATGGCAGTGGTCCGTTGGAATCAGCCAGTGGCCAGAAAATGCAGTACAATGAGCACCTTTTTCAAGGGGCTCAGTGCTTGGGAGCACATGGTGGGTGATGTGAGGTCATCTTCCCCCTCCGTGACCAGGTCTAGAATGATATGCGGGTGAACGTATTCCTGGCATAGACCAGGTTGTCAGGCATCCCAAAAAGGCTGGTCCTTAGATGGAAGATCCGAGTCCTGGCCATCCTCCTCCTCCCGCGGTGTCCCATGATGACTGATGCAATAAACGGTGCATTCATCATGGCTGTATACTTGTGTTTGTTGATTGTGCATGCGTTTTATGCATTTGTTTGTGTGTGCATTGAAGTTTAAGCCTGCTATCGCATGGCGTATGTGATTCGGTATTTGCGCATGGTATTTTGCATTCTGTCGATCCCTGATTAATTCCATGAATACAGTTGTTTTGCACGCGTATGGGCAGTGCGATTGTTTGACGGTGGAACGTGCCTCGTAATGCCCACATTTTTGCATGTTCTTCCTCATTCCACGTGTTCCGTCCCTTTTTTAGGTGGCCGCGCTGGCCCGGCGGCCCTTCCCTTGGAGTCTTGCGCACAGAATTTGTGGGGTTGCAGTGACGTCTTGTTGGGTGTCCTGACCCACGTTTGAACTATTATGCTGCAACATTTGGTGCTGTGGGCTTAGGAAATCCAAGATGGCGGAAACGCCCACATTTGCACCAGAATCCAGGAGAACCGTGCAGTTTTGCGCATACCAAAATTGTCCCCTGACCTGCCACCCACCAGTGCAAAGAAATATGGTTCTGTTCAAAACCCGTTTTTATTAATGTCAAAAATTGCTAAAATCATGGGCCCGAAACCACCAAACAAAAATCCAACTATGGTTGAGTGTTTTACTTTACTCTACTACAGATCCACATCAATGCCATGTCAAGCAAGGATCATATACTATCAAGTAAAATCCTTTACTTTTGAAATGTATTAATTCAAGACAGCTGTCAAAAATAGGTGCAGTACCGGCATTGGACACTGACCGGCGATGGTGCTCTATAAATCCTGACAGGAGAGCTGTCTTGCAGAACTGTGCAGTGAACAGAGGGGGGTCTTATGTCATTAAAAGTTCAAAAGACTTGCCTTTCCTGAGAACTCTTAACACCCCAGAGACCCACAACAGGAGGTAGGATATCACATGGCCCTCTTGATTGAGAGGGAGGGGACTTCCCTGCAGCCTGCTGGACCCAATATAATAGACCCTTTCAATTGAATGGTGTATGCTGATTTTGGGTGTGGACTGTAAACAGAGCTCTGCCTGGAAAGAGAGACATGTGATCCCTGACTCCCCCAGTTCCTAGGGGTCCGGCCAGACAGGACTGTGGATTCATATTGCAGCAAATATATGTTTAAGTTAAATGCTTCTAAAATCTTGTATTAAGCTCACAGAAATGTACAATTTGGGGATCCTGAAAATGAAAAATGCCCTCACGATTTGAGCCCAAATTCAACTTTGTATGGTGTTCTGGGACCGAACCCCACTATTTATTAATATTGCAGACACTGTGTTTAGGATAGAGACATAGTAATTTCCAGTAATATGCTGAGGGAAGGGGTGCAGGTCTGTGTAAATTTTGAGGAAAAACCAATATGGCGAAAGTCACTAAAAAGCACAAAATGTTGCCATTTTTGAACCCAGGCTCTGAGGGGGATCAGAGTTGGGCCAGAGTGTATCTTAAATTAATCTGTGAAATGTGTATGTAATTTCAATGACGTGTGTATCTGGGAAACCTGGCAGTTATGAAAAAATCATTTTCTAACGAAAAGCAAAGGGTTGTTTCTTCAATAGACTGTAAGACTCTGACACACTCTGACACACTATCCCTTCTCAAATCAGGTCACAGAGAATCCTTGACCTATCAAATCATGAGAGGGTTGGGCTTGCAGAATGAGCGGACACACCCACTTTCAAAACACATAAAAAGAGACTGCTTGGACAGGCAAGGGATTCATGTTTACATTTTCTTGCGGAGCATTTTGCCAGACCACACAACATCTAGAAGGAACATCCAGAACTTAGACTCCAGATAGACTACAGAACTTAAAGCAAAGGCCTAACCCACAAGCTGAAAACTCTTCTCAGCAGGCCTTCAGAATCCAGCAATCCAACCAAACTATTTTACAGCCGGGCAAGCTGTTGGATTCTTTGCCAAGAACTTTTGCCAGAACCAGCAGACCCAGAAAACAGTGCTGTATCCAGAATCCACTTGATCCAGACCAGCAGAACCGCAGACCAGACCGCTGTGAAGTGCCGACAGCAGAACCACAGACCAGACCAGAACCTGAGATCCAGAACCAGAGAACCAGTACCAGAAACCATCTGGAGTCCAGTCCAAACCTTCTGGCCAGACCGTGACGGCCTAATTCAAATTCATAGTGTGAGTACTCAGCCAGAACTGTGCAAAACCAATCTCTTAGTTTAAAATAATCTGATTCAAAACATTTGAACCTGTCCAGAACTGCATCATAGGAATCGTGTGTTACTTCTCCGATTCGAAACCTGCAAAAATGTCATTTTGCCATTTTGAATCATTATTTCATTTCTGAAAAACTACCTTCATAAAATCGTCCGTATCTCCTTATACTTCCTCCGTAATCGCGATTGACGCACTCGGAAAAAAGTGCCGCGAATTGACAGTTTGCTTCATTTCAACCACATGTAAAAATATCTGTCTTTTGCTTCCATTACTGAATACCGTTTTCAACCTGATAACCATCCCTGAATCATTGGTAGGACTGACCTGAACTGATTTAAAGTATCTCTCACTCACCCTGAACCTTTGAGGGAATTAAAAGCATTTTCAGCATATATTTTCACTTCATTGCCACCACTTTTAAAAGCATCTTGCCTGCTTTAAAATCATACCTGTTTTCCTCTTAACTTGCTAGGGGGGAACTGAAATTCGTATTGTATGATGATTGTATTCCTGAAAACCGTGTGCTTCACTTCCTTATATTGCATAGGGGGGGAGTGAATTGCCACCAGGGGAAAAGTGAACATATTTTCTCTTGTGAAACCCTATCAGTTATTTCTGTACTGCATTCTTTCCATTGTTGTTTTTCCTTGAAACCATAAAAGCATTCTCTGCTACCTTATCCTTCCTAAACTAACTCCTCATTGATTGTAAAGAAGTGTGCTTGTGTCAGATTATCTATTGTCGATCAACATTATATTCATATGCCTAAGTGTGATATCAAATATTAATATACATTTATTATAAAAGTGTGATATATATATATATATTGTTTAATTTTTCCAATAAATCTTTTAAATTGCAAAACAAATCTACTTCTTGGCTCAGTGATGTCAGGGGGATTCAAAGAGAGGGGCGTTATATAAGGGTTTATCATCCAGAGTATAACTTGTCATAAAAATATATAAATAAGGGCTTCCCTTGGGCGTCGCAGACGAGGCACTGACTAAGTGGGAGTGCTTGATTGGAGTCACTTGACAGTGTTGAACCGGTGTAGTCCCGGGTAAGCCCTGCGCATAGTGTTCCGTGAATCGACGAATGGGGACAATTCGTGCACAAGTCTAATTTTTGCAGCGCAGATTATTACATGAATCGGGCCCTAAGTGTGTAAGCGTTTACTTGGTACCTTATGTTTACTGATTTCATTGTGCTACTCTGCAGCTCACATTACCCCTCAGAGGATGAGCCTGGGTGCTCAGTCACTCTACCAGCTTGTGTGGTACAGGCCTATATTAAGAGTTGGGTTTGCTTAATACCAAGTGATAAATCTTGTGAAGTCCCACACCAGTTGGACTTAAAAAAATCTTGCCTAACAAGAGTTTGGATTGTCTGGTGCCAATCCACACTACTGGTGCCAGGGTTTCTGGAGTGCATGAGTACATGCGGGCCACCGTGGACCATGATTGAGCCACGGCTGGTGTGCATGCAAGGGAGCAGATATTCTATTGGTTGTCCAGATCCGATCATGCATCGAACTTTGGATAAGAGAAGGTGCCCTACATCCATTCCAGGTCGATCTACAGTGGTTCACACTGGACTACAGAAAGAGGCAAATATCCTGTGAGTGAAAGCAGCTCCGAGGATTTGCCAGAGATGAGCTGGAAGGTTTGGCATCTTGAGCCGCTACTGTCCCGTTTGACACCGGGTCCTGCTTTGTGTTTTACCTTAGAAGGCCTGCGAGGGCACTTCGACCAGTTTGAGCAGTAAGAACAACTACTCTCGGTGCCTCCTGATTTCCTGCGAAAAGAGCCTGCTCCGAAGTGTTCCTGGGCCGTCAGTGTACTGACCAGTTCTGCCCGGGACATCGCGAAGGACCGCTGCCGTTTTGAGTTATGACTCGAAACTCTGAAGATCCCTAGCTTGTGGCCCTTGACACTCTCCTGCCAAATGTTGTGGACCTAGCTCCTCTGGGCCGCGATCTAGGAGAGTGTATGACCCACAAGCCTTTGCGGTAACTGCCTTGTGGTGACGGGTCCTGAGGGTGACTTTCCCGGCTTCTCTACTGTGCCCTGAGTCCTGCTGCACCAGAATTTACGTTCTCCTCTCTTCGTGGGCGGAGTTGTGACATTGTGAAACTGGTAAAAATAGTCAATTATTAACTGGAGGATTCCTGGCTCACCACAGACCTTAACAAAATAAGGATTACAGTGAAAAGAATAACAGGAAATGGAGACTCGGCTACGATGGACTTGAACAATTCACCTTCCAGACTGCCATCAGAGAATAGTAGTTGTCCATCAAAACAGCCAGAATGAGATTCTACTCAAATAGTGTTGAATTAGCCCCCAGCCATTCTAAGGAGGCTTTCCAACTTCTAAACGAATTCTGTTCTCCTACTGCCGCCAATAGTTCTATTAACCTCTCCAATGTCAGCACGATTTTTCTATTGCGCTTTTTGAGAAAGTTTTGGGAAGCTAGTGAAATTTAAAATGTAAAGATTCCTAGAAGATAATGACCAGAGATCTTTATAGTTTACTCATATGTCTGTGATAAAAGGTTTGTATGCTGGGCTGTTTGCTGATTTCAAGTTTCACAACAGTCACCTTAACATTAAAATGTTTGTAGCATTGAACCATATATACTGATTTGGACAGCTTCAGGCTTTGGATGTGTGGATGGAATAGCCACAAATTACCACCAAACACCAGCTACTCAAATCAAATGGCAAGTTTTGCAAAGTGACAAGTAATGGCAAATACTCCTGCCATGTGCTGGAATGTACATCATATGCTAGGTACCGTACTGACATATCTATACCAGGCAGTATTTGCCATCAACATATGTAATATGTTCCACCAGGTGAGACATCCTGTGCCACAATGTGATGCCATGCATCACGGCGAGTCACCTCTGACCCATGTATTTCTTTAATTCCCATAACCAATAAGCTCTAAGAGCAAACACGCTGCACCTCTTCACTCTCTCTAGGATTTGGGGCTAGACGCAAATTGCCCTGCCCATGCACAAGGTGTAATCCATACCTAAAATCCAGCATTATCTACCGTGCTTCAGTGTGGGCACCCAATGGAATCCCCAAGATTGTGGCGCCTGTCATGTAGTGACATACGATGAAGAGTTGAAGCTAATATACACTTTAACAAGGGTTCTACGTTGTTTCATGGAAGTGAATTACTCTGTGATAATTCACTTCAATGCATTTTCTTCAAATGTAGTTTTGCGTTTCCTTTATAAAGGGGGTTCCCACCCCATACTCACTCCCCCCCTGTACCTACCCCAACCCATCCTTATACTCCTGACCCCCAAATACACGTAGAGTACTTCCCCCACAGAGTAAATGCATCAAAGTGAAATACCACAAAGTAATTCACTTTGATGAAACAACTAAACACCTTCATAAGCTTGAGAACTAGAGCATTAGCAGTGTAGAGGGGTGCACGGGACATTGGAGGCAAAGGGATTCGTTTTATGGGCTGAATTCAAACCTCCCAGCTGGTGCTCTATTTCCTTGTTCTAAATGTAAGCCTTTACATGCTGAAATGGCTTGCTATTAACACATAATGCTTGACTGAAATGCGTACGATTGTTTTGGAAACATATTGGCTGAGTAAAAAATAAAACAAAGGGTATCAAGTACTTTAAGGTGCTAATTACAAGCAGACACTAAAATGGGGATTTTCACAGTCCCCTTCTTGAGGGTCTCCTGCACAAAGTCACACTTTGGTTTAAAGGAACTGAGTTAGGACATTTTTTCCCTGACAGTGGTGTTGATGGTACATCGTTGTTAAGGAACATTGGCTAATACCAGCAGGAGTTGTTAAGTACTCACCTACAGCTAGGTTTATTGACTACAGCAGCCGCTTTGATAGGTAATTGTGGGGCTTTCTGTGTTTATGCACTTATACCATTTCCTAATGATGCTGACAAGCACAAAGCACATGGATAGCCTAATATTACCTAGATGGTTTTTCAGTAATTAGTGACTTTACCTTAAATTAGTGTTTGATACCATAGGACACTGATACAGACATATTTGATGTTTTGATAGGATTGCATTAATATCTCTCTTAGATTCATATTTACATGTAGTCAAAACAGAGGTTTGTTTGCATTTACTTTTTTCGTCACTTCTTCGTGATCTCGTGCGTGTATGCCGTCATCATACCTATGACATCATCACTCATGTGACATCATCATGACCACATGCAAACATGTTTTTTGCTGTGGTTTTTCAGAAATATATGGAAGAGTATAGGTAAGCTCCTGTAAGGGAGGAAGGGTCGTTTGGCCCCCCCTACATTCCTGGTGAGGTGTACGTTATGTTCATACAATGGTTGGAGACATTACCTTGTCTGAGCCCCGGTGACGGTTGCGAGGAAGCCATTGAATGAGACCTATCCAATGCACCTTGGACGACCCCAGAGACTCCATTTTGTGTTAACCACAACTCCATCTTTTGACCAGGCCGCGCATGAAACTCTCAGAGGCAAGCCTGCACCTCTCCCCTGTCCAGCGGCGTGCACAGCCAGCCCGACAACCCACTGTATGCGCTGCAGTTGTCCTGTTCTCACGGAAGGTTGAGTGCGAATTGTTGAAAGCTGACACTGTAGCTCTCTTCTTCCTCTGAGATCACTGCCCTGTGTGTGACCAGGCTGGAGCCAAACCATTTGTCTCCACAAACCTGCCCCTGCTCCAACAACCCCCTCCGTAAAGCGTTACTGTCGGCATGAACCTTAAACCCCTCGTTCCTTTGATACGCCACCCTTCTTGATTTCCCCCATATAACTAATCCTGAGCAAAAATATATTCTCCATGTGCTAACAAATTCGGACACCCTTGTTTGATCCTCGAGGCACCTGATAAATGTGCCCCAAAACCACACACCAAGATACGGCACCTGAATCACCGCACCTCTGCCCCACTCTGGTCCAGGTCAAGAATGTATACCTATTGCTACAGTTTATAGACAACAATGTGTTATGATGAATCTTGTGTGTCATGTTAAATCTTGCATGCCCATGATGACTGTGAAGCTTAGCTTAGTTAGAATTATAACTGTGTGGACATGGCTTGACTCTTCGCCCCTCCCTGATGAGCATAGCTGTCCCACGCGCCAAGAAGCAACAAGTTCAACCTCAGCCAATCCACCATCAGCACAACTATACAATGTATAATATCTTGTTCAACTAAACCAATGACATGCGTTCATGTAACCCTTATAGCACACGTCATAGATGACGCGTTTTTATCTTATAATGTGTTTTTTCTGTATTGTTGGCAGAGTGCTCTCAGAGCAGCAGAGTCCGCTGTCTGCCTCATCTTATTTTTATATAAAGACAACCTTGACTCACTCGCAATCTCTCCTGGTCTCATTCCCTACTGGGGTGGGACCATCAGTGTCTATTTTTCTGAGATATTTTAATTGTAATTTTGGGGAATTACCACTTTCACTCCTTTAGAATTGTTCATAGAACAAGGGGCAGTTGCCTGCTGTAGGTACGCTTGAATATTGAAATACTATTTTCTTTGATCCACGTCAGTGTGACCACTAGTATGGCTTCTCTTACACATATTGGTTTGTTTACTTGCAGGTAACTAAACGAGCAGCATTAGTCAGAAGATTTTATGACTAAAGTGGGTCAGGTATTGTATATTTCCATGGGTACATTAGGAAGTTTGCAATTATTTTGAATGTTATGCAGATGTTTCGTAATATGCAAGTACTTGGGGACACATTTGTTTTGTTCTTTAGAGAAGGTGGATATACTTTTAATGCCGCTAATGGGAATTGCATTTTTCCAAAGAACAGAACAAATAATTTTGTTTTTTTGGGGGGGTCCACCCCCCAAACCCCTGTTTTTGGTGTAAAAACACCTTTTTTTTACCTATACTAAAGCAAAAAAAAATATATACATTTTAAAAAAAAATGTGACCCTTTTGTTTTCGGTCGTTTTCACTCGACCCTTTTGCCATTCGACCATTTTGATTCGAACATTTGACCGGACACCGCACAAACTGTGTCTGTTTTCTCTGGATTTGATACACGGATGATTAAAAAGATCTGACCGCTCATTTTGTTCAACTGACTGATAATTCAGACTTAGACTGCTTTTGATGATTTAAGATCAGTTGTTTCAGCATAGTATGTGAGCACACAGTTCTCTGAGAGGTTACTCAGAGATTCTTTGTATGGCCAGCGGAGGTAGCTCCTCTGAAGGAGAGAGAACCCCAGGGTCACAGGTGGTGGAGTGGTCCAGGAATGACTAGCAGGTAAGGTGTCACTCCTCAGAGTGTGGGCACCACAGAGCTTAGGCATGTCAGTAAAGTTTTTTGTAGGGCATGCTCAGACCACCGCAAGTCCCAGCATCTGTTCAGCTGGTTATGTTAGCCCATCTCGAATAGAAGCAGAACCTTGATTGTGTGCAGCACGACAGCCGCAAAGGTCGAGACTTTGGCGATGTCTGATCCTGCCAAGTGAAGGAGAGCATGAAACATCTCTGGACTCAACCTTGTAAAGGAAATGTGCCTTTTCCCAGTCACCTGGTAGAGCTTTGCCTTCATGGTGGTATTGGAAGGCTGCAAAGTCAAGCAGGGCTTCCTCACATCTGATCGTGAGTATCCAAAGGTTATCCCAAGGTTCCACAAGTAACTTAAGTAGATTCTCAGTCCCAGGCCCCAATCCAAAGAGCACATTCATTCAAGAACATGTTTTTAGTGTGATTACATGTTTTATTGAAAAAGGTATGAATACGAGTCAACAGCATCATCAAAAAGTACAATGAAGTGAAAGGCCTTGTTACTTGCTAGTATACAACTTAGTCGTTAAATTATACCCCTGTAATCAGTGATAATTAGGAGTACACTCATTAAACATTGTTACATAAACAATCAATTGATCAGTCCAACGACAGACATCTTTAGTTCATATAAATCAATACAAACAGAGGTTATCGACTAAGCACACCATTACAACGTGGTGATAAATAATTGGTAATAAGGCACCAAACGCAACATTGGAAGCATTGAAATAACTGTTTTCATTAACAGTGCCCTCTGTGACGTATTATGGATGTATCTCATATTGAATAGGAAGGGCAACATTATCACAACGGACCATTAAGATGTTTAATAAATCTTGAAAAGTGACGGCAGCAGATATTAATGGATTGCAGTAATAAAAAAAAACATTAAAGAGTGAGATGATTTAGGAGGGAGAGAGAGAGAAGGGTTGCAGTCACTAATAGGTATGAAACAATAGAGTAATGGCTTCATACTCATTATAATCTAACACTAGAGCCAAACAAGAACGTAGAGAAATATATCATATATGGAATAGAAGTAAATTGATAATCATACGCAAGCAGTATCTGCAGCTATACTATTATATATGAGATTGGACAACATAGCAATAGATATGTAACATACATACATACAAAGTGTTAATGAACAGTAAACCACACAGTCTAGTAATTTTTGAAAGCTGAGTATACCATGAAGGAAGTGTAACATGAATGCATGTCTTTACTTCACCTGCATTCCCTTCACAATACATTCATGTTGACTCGTTTCCATCTTCATACCTTCACTTCTCCTGTCTTTCACTTCTCATAGCTTGCTCTTCGACATTACAGGGTGAGATCCCCTGTAGCCCTCCTTTTTTCTACCCCATATTCTTCCCCCATGCCACCCCTTGACCGCAGCCCTAACCTTAAGCTGCCATCTTCACAGTGTGAAGATGCAGACGAAGTAAAGGCATGAAGAAGTAAATGCATGGCAAATTAAAGGTCTGGCGAAGGAAAGGTAGATGAGGTCAGTGCAGACAACGCTTTCTGAGCAAAGTAAAGGGGGAATATTGTGCACAACAAGGTCCTTAATGTTCTTCCAACAAGTAGCTAAACACCTAATGGCAGTACCAATCATGAGATCAAAGAGACAAGCCACTGTACCACACTGGTGTCTGCCCTCCACGAGTAAGATCCATCCCAGTAAAGTGTTTGGCCTGGGACATCAAGACGTAGACAGCCAAAGTAAGCCCAATGCTAGACTGTGCACTGTTGCAGGATGTTTTAAAGCATTCTATATTTTGGCAGCCTCCCAATAAGTGGGGTCTGACAAATTCAAACTGCACAGATTTTGCTCTTGCATGCGCTCTCCTTGAGGATTAAGCCTTGTGTTAGGGAGAAATCTAATTTTTTGGCTAATTTCCCTTACCTATAGAGTCCCCCAGCAGCTTTGCTGGATTTGAAGGGTTTGTTTTTTTCTCCTGCTAAGAGTGAGACTCTTTTTCCCACTCTTAGGCATTTTTGCTTTGTGTGTTCTAGGCTATTTTTGTGTTTAATGCCTATGGAGTTTCTCTCCCCTCCATAGGAACCATCTTTATGCACATGTGTTACACAGCACCCTCCGTGCAGTAACACAGGGGTGTCGTAGCAACCCCCAAACATAGACTCCATACCCTGGGGCTGACTACTGTCTCCCAGTGCATGTAAAGTCCCAATTCACTTTACTAGTCAATTTTTATGAACTAAACCAGTACAACCCATCTTACTATGGAGGTACTGGAAAGGGTTAATAGGATTTCCCTTATGTTCATGTTCCATAGGGTACCATACAGTCCCTCTCTCAAAAGTTTCTGGCTGGTGGCAGTGGTTAATACCAAAAATATTCAACCGCAAATATTTTCCTATGGGATTTTCCCATTGTTCGAGGCTACCACTTTTTCTGACAGCCTCTAACATACCGCCGGTGTATTTTAATATTAACTTTACTCCGGTAGGTTTTTATTGCCAGAACTTTAGTATAACTTCTTTCTCGTGTCTTTCTCTAAACTCCTAACCCAGGTTGGGGATACTTTGTCCGTTTGGCGGGCTTCTGCCGAGAAGCCCTCCTTTCGGCGCCACTGAGTCTGGGGTGGGTCCATTGTGTGGTAGGGGGAGAAGGACCCCTGGACAGGGTTGCCTCAGCAACCCATGTCGCACTCTATCCTGATAGGCTGGAGGGTCTCCCGCCAAGAGGAACACTCCACTGTGTGAGTGACAGCTAGGCTGTATGAATGGGGATCTTTTTGCATAAAAGCAGGGTCCTGAGGTCTGGAAGAGGAAGACGTCGCCACTGGAACTAAGAAGCTGAAGAGGAGAGAAGCCAAAGACATCTGCAACGACTGAACCACCGGGGAAGCCCTGCTGCAGCGTCTCACCACTTTTCTCCACACGACGAGAAGATCTTCACCTGCAAGAGCCTTCTTCCCTTGAACTGGTGGGGACAACCAGTTTACCAATCGCCTTCCCGGACCTGCCTTGGTCGAATCTCCCGTACCCTGCACTCAGAGGCCGGATAGCCAGGCACCAGTCCACCCGGACCGTGATTTAAAGGAGCATACCTTTTATTCGTCGGGCAGCACCGCGACTGGTTTCATCCCTGGGTAGTGCAGTGACTCGAACCTTCCTCCACGACGAGAGCCTCTCTTCCTCTGCTGGAACACCAAACTGCAGGAACTACCAGGAACAACCACCACCGCAGGAGCCACTTCTTCATTTTAAAGGTACATTGTTCCGCCAGGCCGCCCTTTCTTCGTGGTAGCACTAAAGGTGTTTTAAATCCTTTACCTACCTGTTGGGTTGGCCGCCCCTCTCTCTTAACATTGTCTTTCAACTTCTACATCCACCTTTTCAAAATCGTTAACCAAAGACTTGACTGCAGCTACAAGAACATTTTGTCCCTGGGCCCTTGCCCTGTACCACTGACTCTGGCACAGGCCTATTGACTCTGGTTACATTTGTTAGACCTGTCTGCTTTAGACTGATTCTCAACTAGAATTGTGTTGATGCACCTACTTCTGGTAACTACCCTTTTCTTCCCCTGTCTAAACCTTGTGAAATGCCATTTTGCTCAGTTTTCATTTAAGTATTGCCTATACTGATGCACTGTCTTGCTTAATCTAGTTCACAAACTTATGGGAAGTGTTGCTAGGGTGTGTGAGAAGCTATTTCTATATTACTTGTACTTTCCCTCCCTTGTGAGAAATTGATAGAGCTTTCCTTGTGTGTAGTTTTCACTGTGCCGTTTTGCTCAGTTTTCATTCTGGTTCACTTGTTCTACAATTTAACTAGGGAGTGTGTATATTTTTCCTCTGACGTATTTAACTTGCTTCAAGAACTATGATAGATGTGTTTATCTCAAAGTGTGTAAAATAAATATATATCTACTTTTTAATAAAAAGCTTTGGTCAGTGTTTCCTTGTGCCATAGTACTGTAGGCCTATTGTGCAAACCCTGAATACTGCTCATCTCCCTCTTGAGATAAGTCTGACTGCTCAGCCACAGCTACCAACTAAGTCTTTGTGGTACAGACTGAAACCAAAGGGGATTTATTGCTCTCACCTGTAGTCCTAATCTTGTGTAGTGCTCCCTAAGGGAACTGCACAGGATTCTGCCTAACACCTTGCATCCAGACACCTTTCACAAACTGGTTCTACCTGGACATGCCCACTGTTGTCCTAGAACGTCAAGGCTGGTGGTGCCATTACCTTACTTCGCCACATCTGCATGATATACAAACACACAAGGTGCAATGGCTTTCTCAGAGTCATCAATGAGAAACTACACGCATGTGGAAGACTGAGTACACGCAGCACCCTAACTTTGAGGAACTAGTAGTCTCTAAGGGGGCACATGCAGTGTTGCATCACTGATGACTCCTTGGATTAAGAGTCATCACTGAAAAAGTTAGCACAACAATTAGAGAAAAAGTGCAAAGCACATTAACGACATACAATATTACATTTTGTGGCATTGTTGCATATGTTGTAAGGGTCTGGGGTTTCGTGCTTACACCTGACATGGGTATACCTGGGTATTTAATAATATCTGCAATGTAACGTGAATACCTGTACATTTTAGCCTATTACCTTGCAGGATAAAGATGGCTCGGGCCTTGCATGACAATACCAAGCATTCAAAAATATTTCTTAACAAGCTTTACACTGGAGACCAGTTTCTAGGCATGGGACTGGGATTCAAAACTGTGTTGCTTTTTTTTCCTGCCAAGACAAGTGCAGTGCCCCTGAGCTATCCTCCCGGCCTAACGTAGTATGTGAGGACCTGATGTTTGATTGCACTACTTGTGTTTGATGTGAGTACCTCAAAATGTGATGGTGATACCTGGCAGATTATGTGAGTATAGCATTTGATGAAAATACTTGGAATACGATGTTAGTAGCTGGCATTTGAAGCCATATTTGTCATAAGATGTTGCAGCCTTGAGATTGATGACAAAAGGTGGGATATGATGTAAGTACTTGTGCATTTGATGACAATATCGGGCCCATCATTTGGGTGCCTGTAGTTTGATGAATTACACTCGTGAATGATATGACTGTCTCCACATTTCAATGCCCTTTTTGGCTTATAATGTGAGTAATTGCCAATTGGGGGCTGCAGATGCCATCTGATGGTAGTAAGTGACATGTAATTCTGCTTCTGGTCATGTAATGTAATGGTGCTTGAGGGCAATGTCTGGCATGTTACAGGATTTCCTGGCTCTTGATGGCAATACTTGTCTTATGAGTAACTGGCATTTGATGGGAATACCATGAATGGTTTTAGTACTGGTCATTTGATGAGAGTACTTGACACGCTATGAAAGTACCTGGAATACCTGATGCCAATGCCTGGCGTAAGCTGTGACTACATGGGCAGATATTAGGAAGACAGGACAACATTGAACCGATTCACAATGAAAAAGCCCATCCCAGAAAATTGCCAAAGCAACTCAGAATTCTGATTGGTAGGTTTGTTTAGTCTCCACTTTCTAGCTCGCTGAGGAGTCCTGTGTTTGCAGAGTCCTTTTTAAGTATCACATATAATTGCAAGTATGAATGCAGACATAATGGTATCATTTGCAAATCAGCAACCATGTATTTACATGTAACCCTAATTGACTCTGCATACACATGGGAAGGTATTACAGACACTTTACTTTAGTAAAAGTTCAATCGGCACTGGGTCAGTATTTTCCCTAGTGCAAGCACAAATATATCATTGTGCTGGATTTTTCGCCCCTACGCAATATATGCCCCAGTCCTAGTCATTTTCCGTGATGCCACAATGCATTGAAAGAATATTTATTTTCACTAAGTCATTTTTTTGCACTAATTGCAATTCTATCTGTGCAAAGATTCTGTATTAACGCCTATACAGTTTTCAAACGATTTCCCTTCCAAGGAAACAGTTACAAAACAAAACGCACCACTTTAAAGCAGGCCCTTTATGATCTGTTTTAATCTTCAAACAGACGTTCAGCCAAGCCTCCATCACTTTGTGAGTCAAGTGTCAGGACATGCTGTTGACTGATACCACCAGCATCCTCTCCTACTCCATAGAAAAAAGCATCCGGGCGCTCTTGAAAACCAAAGTTCTTTGCTCAGCACCTGCAAGCAGGCCGGCAATCGCACAATGTGTAGCACTGCGCATTTGTGTGTTGACAAGGTAAACGAGGGTGAGGTCACTAGATGGGGTGACAGGCTAATCTAGGAAGGCTATGCTGAGGAAAGGGGAGGCTAGCCAGGGCATGTCACAAATATAAAGAAATGGAACACAAAAAATGGACACATACCAATGTATGTATTCCGAGACAGAGTAACATTATGAATCCTTTCGTTGACTTAAGATCCTTATTCGTAAAACGTGTGCCCTATAAGCAAAGGTCACCAGAATCCATTTGCTCTAGTTGCACATATTGAGCGGCTCTTTCTCCCCCTCTAACTTGTGCTAATTGGTCACAAGGGGCCCGTTTCTCCCAAATGACAGCACCTTCTCAATTCACGAAAGGGGTGGGCTCTGAAATGTGAGCACAAATGTAGTACTGATGTTTACAGATGCATGAAACAGCTGTAAATGCCGGGGATTCATGCATCTCCACCTGCATTAACATAAGATAGGGGTAGAAATGCTGGCGATTTTCCAGCATGGAGAAGGGAAATATGCTGAGTGGATATTACGCTCCATGCCTCCGTCCATCAACAGCACAGACGGCAAAAGAGCATGCAGAAAACTTGGCTACACCTGTTTTTTATTTTTTTATAAACTATGATATGATATGGCATCTATAAAGTGCCTGTACACAAATGTTTCTAGGTGCGATAAGACATGAGGGTGAAACAGAGGGAGGACAAAACAACGATCTTACTAGGCCTTGTGTCATTCGGATCACGACAGTGCAGGGAAGTGGAAGGGCAGACGTGTGAAGTGGGGAGGACGGAGAAGGGCAGGTTACTCAAATTTGCATCCAGTGGGTGTCTCAGCGTGTTTTGTCCAATTTGTTTGAATTTTATTGATTGTATGTTAAATTTGGCTCAATTGGTCGAGTCGCATTTGATCGATTTAATTCAAACAAATGTGGTAATCAATACCAAACATCCCCACCCACCATATTTGGGAGTGATTGCCTTAGAGGGTGTCCCCTGCTTCCTGAGGACTGGAGGCAAGGAACAGGAAAAAAAAAAAGAGAATGGTGGACCCTGCACCGTCAGATCCGGCCCACGTAAGAGGGACGGAACTGACGCTGCAGGGTCAGAAGCAAAAGGTAAGTGGGAGGGTGGGGTGGGGATGTATTGGTGGCCTGGGGGTCAAGGTTTTGCCAGATTTGGCCACAGAAAAATTGTATTTGCTGCAAAATTTACCACGGTCAATTCCGCTGCGAAGAATTCTGCCATGGTCCAATCACATATATCAGCTCAGTGCAGGTAAATCAGAAAGTGAAGCCAACGAGTGGCTCATAAGTGCAGAGAGAAGGGACTGTAGGGTTGCAGATACAGACCACAAGTGCCCGGGGAGCCAGAGGCAGTGCAGGGTGCACCTGGACAGGCAGGAGCCTGGGCCCAAGTTCAGAGGGTGGCCAGGTGACCAGTGCATGGAGCAGTCGGGACATCAGCAGGGGAGAGAAAGAGAGAAAGTGGAAGTGAATAGGAAAAACTTGAGTTGCTAAAGAACCAGAGGTGGTTCTGCTCAAGTTTGAGAGAGTTAGGAAGGCTGTTCCAGAGGGAGCTCTCAGCCGAAGATAGAGATCTGCCCCCAACTCTCTGCTTGGAAAAGGGACTGACCCTCAGAGAGTTGGAGGTGGATGAGCAGAGAATTTGAGAAGGGAGATGTTTAGGAAGCAAGAGTTGGAGGTAGTGTGCAGTCCCAGTCGCAGAAAGCCTTGTGGACAATGCAGAGTGTCTTGAACTTGATGCTTGCCACCACTGGGAGCCAATTAAGAGATTTCAGAGCTGGAGAGATACGATCCCTGGGCTTAAGGCCAAGGACAAGTCTTGCAGTCCTGTTCTGGATAAGTTGTAGAGGATTCAGAATAGAGGCAGAAAGATTTTAGAATCCAGCAGTAGTCCAGCCTAGAGAGGACCAGAGTTCTGGAGACAGTGAGCTTCTGAAGGAAAGGAAGAATACCTCTGAGGAGGTGCAGCAGATAGTTTGGCTTCTTAGAGACATCAGAGATGTGAGGAGAGAAGGAGAGGGTGGAGTTGAAGAGGTCCCCGAGGTTCTTAGCCTCACAGGTAGGAACAGGAAGAGGGCACAGAGTGGGCGGCCGGAGAGAGAGAGAGAGGGAAGGAGGGAGCTTGTGTTCCGATGATAAGGATTTCAGTCTTACTGGAATTGAGGCAGAGATAATTGGCACACACCATTCCTGAATTGTGGCCAGACAATCTGGAATGAGAGAAGGAGAAGAGGCAGCCCAGGGGTGCCTACAAGAGTGCTGCATGTCATCCGCATAACACTGAAAGTTGGAGCAGGAAGCAGCGATGCAGTGGGCAAGAGGTGCCAGGTATTCATTGAACTGTCAGGGAGAAAGGGTAGGCCCCTGGGGAACACCACAAGTAGAGAGAGAGATAGAAGAGGGGAAAGATCCCGGTTCAACCTGCGAGGGTCGATCAGTGATAAAGGAGGTCAGCCAGGCCAGGGCCTTATCAGTGATACCCAGGTTATAACAGAGGTGATTGAGCAGGACGCAATCGTTGACCGTATCCAAAGGAGAAGAAAGATCAAGGAGAATAAGGAAAGAAGGAAGGTTAGAATCAAGGTTAGAGAGCAGGTCTTCACAGGTGTTCAGGAGAGCAGTTTCCATGCTTCTGGCTACTCTGAAGCCAGACTGGTGGTAGTGGAGACAACCAATAGATTCAGTGTGCAGATTAAGCTGGGAGATGGCCAGCTTTTCCAAGAGTTTGCCCACGAAAGGACAGATGGAGATCAGGCAACAGTTAGTCAGAGAGGAAGGATTGGCAGAGGGCTCCCTTAGGAGGGGGTGCAAAAGGGAGTGCTTTAAGGAGGAGGGAAAAGTTCCAGTGGCAAAGGAATGATTGCAGAAATCAGCCAAGGCTGGAGCAAGGGTGTCAATGTGGTTCATGATGGTTCTGGGTGAACAGGGGAGAACCTGTTTTGATGAGACTTTCACAGATCAGACTTGTCTATAAACATTGTGTGCAGTGAACAAGGGAAAATAAAAGAAGGGAGGAGGAGAGACGGCCACAGGTGATGCCAGGAGTGGAAAAGGAGGAGGAGGAAGAGAGGGTGGAAGAATGTCCTGAGTTTTAGTGATGATATGAGAAGCCAAGGCTGTAAAGTGGGACTGGGAGGGAACAAGAGAGGTAGAGACTGCAGCAGAACTGGCCAAGTCCTTGCAGATTTTTAAGAGAATTTAGCCAAGTTGTTAGATGCTGCAGAGATGCGGGATTGGATGTGGGCTCTCTTCTTGGTGAGGACAGAGAGTCTGCATTGCCTTTGGAGCAGGCAGGAGGCCAGTTTGTCAGAGGGTGCACCTGATGCCCTCCACTTCCTCTCAGCCACTCTGCAATTTAGTTTGAGGGTGACGAGGTTGGAGTCTTACCAAGAGTTGCACTTGGATTTGGGCTTCAAGTGGATCCTCATGACAGAGGCAAGTACATCGAGAGTGTTAGAGATAGAAAGATGGAGGTTAGAAAGAGCTGTGTCCGGATGTGAGTCAGCCAAAGATGCAGAAGGAGGAGAGAAAGTTGCGGTGAAAGCCTCAACTAATACATGCTTCAAGGGTCGGATGACTGAGAAGGTAGGTGGCAGTGCTGGAGTCGGCCTGACCTGAGGGGTAGAGAGAGAGAGGTAGGAGGAAAGGAGAAAGTGATCACTCCAGGAGAGAGAAGTGATGAAAGGATTGGAGAGGGTCTGGTCTGAGCATATCAGAACGTCCAGGATGTGCCCTGCAGAGTGAGTCAGAGTGAGTCAGGCCAGAGGAAAGAATAGAGAGAGATAGAGATAGTCGCAGAGCGCAGAGGCTGCTAAAGAGTCCTGAAGAAGGGCAGGTAGCATCCAGGTGAATGTTAAGGTCTCCAAGGAGGAGAAGTTGAGAGGTAGATGCAAGGAGGGAGAAGGAGAGATCTGCCCACTCAGAGAGGAATGAGGTGACCTGGCTGGTTGGCCTGTAGATAGTGACCAAAGTGAGAGAAAAGCCAGGAGAGATAGAGAGCCTGCAGACAGGCATTCAAAGGAGGAGTAATCCTACATAGGAATGATAGAAGCAGGGATCCACTCTGGGAAGATCAAGGCTACACCACTACCAGGACCTTTGGTTCTGGGTTCAGAGAGGATCTTGTAGCCATCAGGAAGGAGAGTGTCAAAGCTTGTGACAGAGCTGACTGTGAAACACATCGCAGTCAGACCGAGTACATTCAAATCAAGTTCTTTCAGGCGATGGCAGATGTCAGAGGAGTGTTTGACTGCTGAGTGAGGGTTGAGAGAAGCAATGTGGAGCTCGTTGTGTCACGATGCCCAAGGCCCCAGCACGTGAAGCAGGTAAGGGCTGGACTAAGAAGATGGGCGTTTGGCGTAATAACATTGTGCTTGCACATAACATTAAGTGCCCATTCCAAAATGGCCCCCAGGACAGGCCGTTCGGCGAAATCCAAGATGGCCTCCAGTGGGCCTACAATACAAGAACTCGTGGTGGTCTAGTAGTGCTGGGTGAGGCCCAGGGCTATGTAAACCCTGCCCTGGGCTACACCCAGCGCTTAGCATTTCCTCCGGCTGAAGAGAAGTCAGCGTAACGCTTCCCTCCTCGGATCCACGTACCACGATCCACTGACTCCGGTGTCTCATCCAGATCCAGCTGCAGCTACAGTGTGCTTAATGCAGACGCCAGCGCGTTCATCCTGCAGCTACACTTGCCTGAAGCGCATCGCCTGATCCAGCAATTCCACTCCGCATTGCTGTGTCTTCTCGCGGATCCGCGCTCAGCTCTGCCCCATCATGCTGCTCTGCTCCCCAAGCTCCGGCAAGCACGCGGCGAGGTTCCACAGAAACAACACGTCAGAACCGAACAGCAGGACCTCCTGGGACCTACAAGGAAAAAACAGAAAGAGAGGTACACATCTGAGCGTGAGCGCGCTGCAAGCAAAGTAAACCACAGAATGTGGACACCATAAAGAGAACATAGAAAAAACAATAACCAAGCCCTTTAAATAGACATTGGTGGTAGCACTAGGAACTGATCATACCTCGTGCTCCAAGACACTTCCTCAAAAGCAGCGGGTGCGCCACAGCCGGTCTGGGTCACCCAACCCAGTGAAGAAACTGGAGTAACCTGCAAAGAGAGGAACAGACTGTTACAAGCAATCATAACAGGTGAGCAGATCAGTGGTGGAAGTAGTCAAGGATTGGTGCAGGGAGGTGGTGCTAGGTTGGATTGGATGCCCATGATCTAAGCCCTATCCTCCTTTTCCTAGGATTCCTGAGAGAACCAGATAGACTCTCCTGAGGGAACCAAAAAACCAGCAAGGTTTACCACATCACTCTCAGTCTTCTGTCCACTGGGTATTTATCCAGCAGTGTGCAGAGGGAAGGGAGTGGTCTGGACGAACCACAAAAGGCCAGCACTACAGACCAGACCAGGCACTCCTGCAGGGCCCCAGAGGTAAGCATTACAGAACGCTAAACCCACGTAACCGCCTTGCCCGAGTGCCATGACGTCAGAGGTGGACCAGCTAGCCATCTTGTTGGGCAAACTGCAGGCTGAGGTCCACGCTGCCTGCTCAGAGACTAACGCGATGAGGAAAGAACTGGTGGTAAACAGAAAAAGAACAGAGGAACTGGCTAGACACCTTGCCACAACACAAGCAGGTCAGACCCCCTTACCCGTTCCAGCGGACGGGGCAGCGGCAACAGTGCCACAGATACAAGTAACCATCCCGGTTAGTGTTCCTTTGGCCTCACCAGAGAGGCTCATGGGGGACCCTCAGAAATATGCGGTCTTTATGAACCAGTGTCGTCTCCATTTTCTGTGCCGCCCAGGAGCGTTTCTGCCAGACCAAACCAAAGTGGCTTTTGTCATGTCCTACTTAGGGGGCCATGCAGATAGTTGGTCAGTTCCATTGGTTAATCAGGATGATCCTGTCTTGTACAACTTTGCTAATTTCCAACAAGAAATGGACAAGCTTTTTTCCTGACGTACCCAGGGACATGCCTTGGATGGTGAATGATTGGCCCTCTGGCAAGGAACCCAGGACCTGCTGGTGTAGATCACAACATTCAACTGGCTAGTGGCCGAGACCAACTGACCCAAAGACAAGCGCACCACCATGTTTTATCGGGGTCTACAAAGTGAACTGAAAGATGTCCTAGCGCAGGTTGAGAATCCCCCTGAAGGATGCTCAGACTACACCTAGTGGTACAACTAGACTGCCGTCTCCAGGAAAGGCGGTCACACCGATCACGATACGAGAATCGCCTGTGTACTTATGCCCCAGGGAAACACCTCGAGTCACAGACAACACACCTGAATCGATGCAGCTGGGGAGTGTAAGAGGCCCCTTGACAAAAGAAGAAAGGGAATGACGCAGGAAGCAGCAATTATACTTGTACTGTGGTAAAGCAGGACATTTCTTGAGAGATTGCCCAAATAAAACACCTTGTAAACCATTGGGAGTCGTTGAGGTCGCTACAGAACCACAGGAGTCGTCAGAAAACTATATGGCTCCACAAGTGTAGGGGCCAGCTTGTCGGGAAAAGAAGGAATGTCAGCGGTCTTGCATCTTACAACTCCAGTCATCCTACTATGCCCTAAACAGCCTCAATGAATGCACGCTCTGGAAGTGTATATTGACTGTGGGGCGGTAGGTAATTACATGGACATCACAGTGGCCCTACGGCTCGGCGTGCCCATTCAAGAACGGGAAAAGATTGACAACGTCGTATCAGTGGATGGAACTCAGCTGTGATCCGGCCCTGTGGCCCAATACACTGGAACCGTTGTAATGCTTTGCCATGACGGACACCAGGAACATATAGTCTTCGATCTAATCAACGCTCCTCAATTCCAGTTGATTTTAGGAATGACCTGGCTGGTACGGTAAAACCCAGTCATCAACTGGTGAACCCACTCGTTGTCCTTCCCAGTCGAATGGATCCAGACCTGTTACCCTGTTTCAACCAAAACAATCAAGGCCCAAGAATCCAAAGGGGAGCCACCTGGGTTAGTGCTTGCACTCATGGGGCAACTGCCTCCGGAATACGAGGAGTACCAAGATGTTTTCCATAAAGAACAAACCAACACATTGCCGCCCCACAGACCCTATGGCTGCCAAATTGATCTGGTCCCCGGAGCACAACTCCCGTGCAGTTGGATATATGCCCTTACGGAAAAAGAAAACCAACATCTATGTAACTACCTGGACCAGTATTTTGCTAACGGGTTTATTCAGCCATCTAAGTCCCCTGTTTCCTCAGCTCTTTTCTTCTTCCCCAAAAAAGAAGGAGATCTGAGAACCTGTATAGACTACAGAGGACTTAACAAGATCACCATAAAATAATAGGTATCCCCTACCCCTGATTCCTGTACTGTTAGACCAAGTGAAGGGGCGAAGGTCTACACAAAACTCGATCTCCGGGGAGCCTACCATTTGGTTCGCGTAAAAGCTGGGGACGAATGGAAGACTGCCTTCCGCACGAAGTTCAGGCTATATGAGTACACCGTTATGCCCTTTGGACTATGCAACGCTCCAGCAGCATTCCAATTTTTTATGTCTGATGTCCTAAGGGAACTGTTGGACGTCTGCGTAATGGTATACATAGACACCATCTTGATTTATTCAGAATCTATGAAAGAACATGTGAACCACGTTAAGGCAGTCCTGGAGAAATTGCGCCAACATCATCTATTCGCAAAACTTGAAAAATGTGCTTTTCACGTAACCACGGTGGAGTTTCTCGAATACATACTCACCCCTCAGGGTATATAGATGGACGACCGCAAGGTAGAAGTCATTCTCCAATGGCCTTCGTCCACCTCAATCAAGACCATCCAGAGCTTCTTGGGATTCGCTAACTTTTACAGGCGATTCATAGCGGGTTTTTCTGAGATTGTTCATCCTATTACTTCCTTACTTTGTAAGAACCGCACCTTCAAGTGGACCAATGACACTGAACAGGCTTTCCAGTGACTGAATCAACGATTCACCACAGCCCCGGTACTTGAACATCCAAATCCAGAACTGCCATACCTGGTGGAAAATGACGCCTCCAATGTGGCCATGGGAGCGGTGTTGTCCCAGAGATACCCTAACACCGTCTGCACCCAGTGGCCTTTCGGTCTCGGAAATTCAACCCAGCAGAACTTAACTATGCTGTGACTGACAAGGAGCTGCTTGCCATCAAAGCTGCCTTCAAGGAATGGCGGCATCACCTCCTGGGAGCATGACATCCAGTCACGGTTCTCACCGTCCATCGTAATTTACAGTTTCTACGGACAGCCAAGGCGCAAACCCCTTGTCACCTACGGTGGGCCCAGTTCTTCTCAGAATATTACTTCACTGTCAATTACCACCCCGGTGTAAAGAATGGAAAGGCGGCTGCTTTATCAAGGATTGGTTGGGGCAACGACAAAGAAGATGCATATGCCAGTCCCACACTAGTGCCGATCATACCAGAAGAGAAGCTACTAGGACTTAGCGGTAGTACCTCGACCTCATTGGATAATATACATGATAAGATCAGGGGATCCATGAGCCTGGCACAGGTTCAAACTTGGACAACTCAGGGACCACAACGAACGGAAGCAAATGGTCTTCCATATTACCAGAACCGTTTGTACCTGCCAGATTCTGCAATGCACAATCAGGTTATGAATACGTACCATGATGCTCTTACCGCAGGACATCTTGGAATAGCGAAGACCATGGCAAAGGTCCAGCAACATTTCTGATGGCCTACTTGGTGAAAGGACATCGTACAGTATGTGAAGTCTTGTGATATCTGCGCCAGGAATAAGACACAAAAGAGTGAACCACAGGGACTGCTCCGCTCTTTATCCATTCCACTGGCTCCATGGTATACTATCTCACTTGACTTTGTCACGGACCTACCATCCTGTGGAGGCTATAACACTATCTTGGTGGTAGTTGATCTTCTGACCAAAATGGCACACTTCACTGCTCTGAAAGAAATACCTACGGCAGGGACTTTGGCACAACTCTTCTTAACCAACATCGTCAGGCTACATGGCTTTCCTTCAGCGATAATATCTGATCGGGGAGCCAGTTTATGTCTAAATTTTGTGGGAATTGCTGTGCCAAGGCTCAGATCGACATCCGTCTGTCTACGAGTCATCATCCACAGACAGACGGTCAAACGGAAAGAACAAACCAGACACTCGAGCAATACCTTTGGTGTATGCTTACCCAGACGGACCTGAATTGGGTAGAACTATTATGGGCAGCCGAGTTTGCTTACAATAACAACATACATGGTTCCACTGGTGTTTCTCCTTTCTTCTTCTTGCATGGGAGAGACCCACATACCTCGGTCTTTGATTCACCAGAACCTTTGGACATGCCAGCTGTAAGTAGTCTACATGCCAATATCAAAAACGCCCTAAAGAAAGCCACTCAGGCCCTCCTAGAAGCCAAAGCTACACAGAAACGTTTTGCAGTCAGAAAAAGAACACCAGAACCACCATACCAGATAGAGGACAAGGTATGATTGGCCACAAGGTATATCCAGCTGAAGGGGCCTAGGCAATTTCGGCCACAGTACATAGGCCCGTACCCCATAAAGACCATCATCAACCCTGTGGCCATGGAATTGACCTTGCCTTCCACGCTCCGCATACACCCCGTGTTTCATGTCTCATTACTGAAACCCATGCATCCAGGTACCCGAGATACGCTGAAGCGACCTCCTCCCATAACAGTGCAGGGAGAAGCTGAATACGAGGTTAAGAACATCCTGGATTCCAAGGTAATTTGGAAAAACTCTATTACCTAATAGACTGGAAGGGATATGGTGTTCTGTACAGAACCTGGGAGCCAGCTAACCGCGTGCATGCACCACGTCTTGTGGCTCGGTATCATCGAGATCATCCAGAGCACCTAGGTCCCGGTGTGGCTCTCCTTGGGGGGATTTTGAGGGGCGGGTGCTGTCACGATCCCCAAGGCCCCAGCACATGAAGCAGGTAATGGCTGGACTAAGAAGATGGGCGTTTGTCGTAAGAACATTGTGCTTGCACGTAACATTAAGTGCCCATTCCAAAATGGCTCCCAGGACAGGTCGTTTGGTGAAATCCAAGATGGCCTCCAGTGGGCCTACAATACAAGAACTTGTGGTGGTATAGTGGTGCTGGGTGAGGTCCAGGACTTTATAAACCCTGCCCTGGGCCACACCCGGCGCTTAGTGTTTCCTCCAGCTGAAGGGAATTCAGCGTAACACTTCCCTCTTCGGATCCATGTGCCACGATGCACTGCCTCCGGTGTCTCGTTAAGATCCAGCTGCAGCTACGGGGTGCTGAATGCAGACTCCAGTGCTTTCATCCCTCAGCTACAGTTACCTGAAGCACATCGCCTGATCCAGCAATTCCGCTCTGCATCGCTGTGTCTTCTCGCGGATCCGCGCTCAGCTCCGCCGCCATCACTCGATATACTCACGCTGCTCTGCTCCCCAAGCTCCGGTAAGCGCGCTGCGAGCGTCCACAGAAACAACACGTCAGAACCGAACAGCAGGACCTCCTGGGACCTACAAGGAAAAAACAGAAAGAGCAAAGTAAACCGCAGAATGCGGACACTGTAAAGAGAACATAGAAAAAACAATAACCAAGCCCTTTAAATAGACATTGGTGGTAGCACTAGAACTGATCATACCTCGTGCTCCAAGACACTTCCTCAAAAGCAACGGGTGTGCCACAGCCGTTCTCGGTCACCCAACCCAGTGAAGAAAATGGAGTAACCTGCAAAGAGAGGAACAGACTGTTACAAGCAATCATAACAGGTGAGCAGATCAGTGGTGGAAGTAGTCAATGTACAAGGATTGGCGCAGGGAGGTGGTGCTAGGTTGGATGGATGCCATGATCTAAGCCCTATCCTCCTTGTCCTAGGATTCCTGAGAGAACCAGATAGACTCTCCTGAGGGAACCAAAAAACAACCAACGTTTACCACATCACTCTCAGTCTTCTGTCCACTGGGTATTCATCCAGCAGTGTGCAGAGGGATGGAAGTGGTCTGGACAAACCACGAAAGGCCAGCACTACAGACCAGACCAGGTACTCCTGCAGGGCCCCAGAGGTAAGCGTTACACGTTGTCCCCTTTGAAGGACTTCCATGGAGGGCTACTGGTCACAGGTACGCCCTGCAGAAGTGTTGCAGGTGCCTGAGCATGGGCAGAGGAGGAAGGAGGAGAATGCAAGGAAGCCAGAGAGGAGGAGGTGGGTGCCAGAGGTGTGGCTGAGGAAGGAGGCAACAGGTTGGCCGGAGAAGCAGCAGAGGCAGCTATGGAGGCAGCAGAGGATGAAGGTGGCAGAGGAGCCAGAGAGATGAAAGAAGGGACAGCGGGAGAAGGAAGGAAATTGATAAGGAGCAGGAAGCATACATGAAAAAAAGGAGGTTGGGCTGAGGCCCTTGGACCAAGACGGTTCCATTTGGGTAGACATTAATGATAGTTTTGGAGGAGTGGAAGGGGGCCAGGAGGGCCTCCCACTGGGGTCCACCATTAATGGGTGAAGAGGAAAAAGGAGAGAGAACAGAGACCAATGGGGAGGTCCATAGGCCTGGAGAAGGAACGACAAGAGGATGTCAGTAAGGATCTGTCTGGAGGACACATTGGTGTAGGTATCAGCAGTGGGGAGGCCTGGGTTGGAGACCATGATGTCCCTTTTGAAATTCTTCCTGCCAGACATAGTGAGAAGGATAGGATAGTCGATAGAAAGGCAGTTAGAGAACATAGTTGAGACAGAGAGCACCACATGGATGCAGAGAGGGAGAGTGGGGGTTAGGGAAGGAAGGGCGGTGGCACTAGGAAACAGGCAGGCCTGAGGAAACACTAGGGTGGTGGGACACAGAAGGAGGAGGGACACACAGAGGACAGAACAACAAAAAATCAGATGCAATACATAGACAAAAGTTCATCGCAAAGGAACCTAAAATTAAAGAATGAACAGAGCAGGGATGCGCGCAATGCAATGGAAGCCATCAACCGTGGAGAACAAAACAGCAAGAACAGTACACAATAGGTCAGGGGCGGGGGTAAGAAAGGGGGGAAGGGAGAGGGCCCACAGGGACGTGGGGAGCTCAGCAGTTAGGAGAAGGAGGGGTGCGTGTGGCCGAGTAGAGAGAGAGTGCACGTAGCCTAGAATGGCATTTGACACCCCATTTAAAATTAGTGTATAAGTTTCCACCTAGGGCATCCCAAGAGGAAATACTGATTGCCTGCAATAGATGCAAATGTGACTCCCTAATGCTGAGCAGCTAAATGCCACTTTACCTCGGCTGGCAAAAATGCAGGCACCCGCCCTGATTATTACTGTTCAATAAGATACGATTCTTTACATTTAATTCTTCTGCCCATACTCGAAATTATTCACTTTAATAAAAAGAAATAGGGGGTTGGAGGAACAAATGAGGAATTGAGGAGGGTTTACATCAGGGGACATCTGGGGCAGATTTTGCCTACACATCTGGGTTCATGGACAAAAACCTTCTGATAATGGTTTTGGTTTGTAAATGGGTATAATGCAGCCTGATCTTACTATGTAAACTAGCCATCATGGAATCTGCCACTGGTTTGCTAGCTGACCATATCGACTATATTGTGCATGAGTGACCTTAAGCATTCAAGTCTGAGCATTGATCATACTATTCATTTAACCAGAAATATTGGGTTTAAATGGATTATGTTGCCAACAAATGTTTGAGTCAATACTGTAATGATCTGATCATATTAATAAGAATATTTCAATCTAGAGGACTTGAACTTAATCATTACATTCAGATAGGATTTAATAGATCAAAAGCTAAGAAATGCAGATGACATCGTTTGATTTATGTTTGTATTTTTATGTTAATTGTTTCAATTTCTTTTAAGTCTTTGTAAAATATTCCTTGTAGTTTTATTCAAAATAATTTTCTGTCTCTGTTTTTGTTTCTGTTTCCATTTTGGATATTGTGGCTGATTTTCCGTTTCATTTTATATTTGTCACGTGTTGCCGAGTCCTGAATGTACATACATCTTTTTAAATATGAGAATATAATTTTGCTTTTTGTAATACATAGCTAAAATACATTATCGAGGAAAGAGATTATTCATTGGCAGCTAATATCAAAAATATTGTCAATTGCTTGAGTAATTTAAAATATGCTGTATAAAAATGTATGGATAAAGCATTTTTGTTTTTGCTTTTATTGTTTAGTTTTTGTTGCTTATCTCCGAGCTCATGTCCTTTTTGGGGTTACCCGCCTTGTACTTTTGTGCTAACTGGACATAATGGAATTTGGCAATGTTTTGCTTAATTAGGCATAACTGCATTTGCCACTGCTGTGCCAACTGGTCGTGCTTGACGCTGGCACTGATGCGCTGAGTGAGCATAATGGAATCTGCCCTTACTATGGTAACAGGGAATAACAGAATTCGGCAGTAATGTGTCAACATGCAATAATGAAATCAGACATCGATGTGCTGAGCGGACATAATATGTGCCCTTACTGTGCCAAGTCAGCATATTAGAACCACAACTTTTACTTCTGTGCTATTTGTGCATAATGAACTCTCCCTCTGCTGCTAGCTCAGCACAATGGAATCTAGCATTATAGTGCTGAGGGTTAACAGGTGAATCAGCAACTACTGTGGGAGCTCACTTCAAACATGGAGAAGAGATGGATGGAAAACATTAAATTAATCAGAACAATGGCCAATTTATCTGGACAGCTTCAATTCCATTCTTTTTTTGCCCGTATATGCTATTACAAAAGGGAACCAGTGATGTGCTAATTTGTCTCATGATCCTGCCATCAATGGGGGAAATCCAGGCCACTCTGCTAGGTCTGTAGCATGTACATGTACATGGCAAACCAAGTAAACACATACAGGTTTCAGACATGTTTGGCCCCGTCAGTGAGGTGGTGCTTGATTCCCAAGGAACAGCAAACAATACACTGAAGTCTAGAACCCAGATTCATGCAATTATTTGCGTGTAAACGGGGATTTGCGTGCCATTCTGCACGCAAATCCCTGATTGACGAATGGGGAGTTGCGGGCAGAATGGCACGCAAATCCCTGTTTTACACACAAATAGTTCCATGAATCAGGGCCTAAGCCTACACACACAGCTGCATGATATACCCCAGAGGTTTCTAAGCGGAACCGGGGATCGGATCTGTGTCGCTCCGTGTTGTCTTGTTTCCAAGACGAGCACGTTGCCCCTGAGCTATCCTCCCGAGGCATGAGGCGACTATCTATAAACACCAAAATGTGATGGATGGAAATCTTTGAATTAATCATAACTACTGGCTGTGGCTCTATGAAGCTTTGATTAGTTCAATTAAGTCCATTTGAACTATTAAAGATAGGGGCCAATCATATGCAAATCACCCTTGATCCTGCCATCAAGCCAAGCAGTCCTAGCTGAACTGCTTGGCGAAGTCCTCACTGCATAAAATCTACCCACAATATGTCTGGGTTTTATTGATGAGGCATCATCATTGAGTTGCAGCTAGATTCCTCAGGTAGAATGAGCTAGTGAGTCACATCTGTGCACGTGCTTAAGAAGACTCACTATGTCACTAAATGTTATGTCTGGAATGATTTTACTTCATTATAATCAATCGCAATTGCTCTGGGCTGCATCCAGTCTGATGTTTTGCAGCCAGTCTAAGCTATTGATACTATAGAAGGGGATCCATCACATGCACATTAGTTGTGGCTAAAATCAATAGGAGCATCAAGCCTAACCTGCTAGGCTACATCCTCAGTGAAGTGCAGATGGATTTTATATGTACCTCAAACAATACTGCAAAGTCTTGGCATAACTCCTCCAACTTAGACTCAACACAAACATCAGCGAGCGGTTGACAAAGTCAACAGATTGGCTTTTGTGAAGGCACTGGACCCGCATTTTCCGGACACTGTCATAATGGGACCAGCTAATACCTAAACGTAAGCCAAAACTGTTGACTTTGCCAATGTTTGTTTTAACAGGCATTCCGTGCAAGGGTACCGTTTAAAAAAAAAAAAAGTATATATTTATAATTGGTTATTTATAATGCGCAAAATACCTGTGTTGCTCCACGCCGTCTTGCTTCCCAGGCCAGAGCGTTGCCCCTGAGCGGGCCTTCCGAGATCTCCCGAAACAGTTGCTGCTTATATATCAAGTGGCTGTTGGAAATCTTGGTCAACACAGTATTACATCACAAGCGGGTTTTGATGAAGCCATTACATTTCATAAGGGCGCATAAAAAGCACAGAGCTAAACTCACAGAGATTTCAGGGGATATGTTTTGGACCGAGAGGGGCAGGTAGTCTGTGGTAATGGTCACAGAGTCTAGCATGACTTAGGTGGCAAATGGCCGAGTAAATAACCGAACAACCCCAAATGGCTATGAGCCTCTCCTCACATGTCTTTTAATTCCATTTAAGAGCCAACACTAAAAAGTGGTGGGTCAAACGTTTAGTATGAATCACAACAACTGAAAATTGATTTAGGCAGATTACATTACATTTTTTATGCTTCATCTGCCCCATTACAAAAGGGAGGCAATCATATCTAAATTAGTCTAGGCACTGCTTCCAATGAGAGCAATCTTATTTGACCTACTATTCCACAGACACCACCTGTTGTAACTTTGCCCCTTAAAGTGTAAGCCTATTACCCTCTGACATACTGTACTTCACTGCTTCTCGAATATGTGTCTGTGCTCAATAAGTACCCCAAATAAATACATTAATTTATTCCCTATGCACTGTGAGCAAAATATCCTGTCACTTTGGGATATCTATATTTATAAAAGTGAACATTTGTGGGTGGCTGGATTTGTGGCAAAGTGTTGTTCCTTGTGCAATTCCACACCGTTTCACCAATCTGCACCACATTTTGAACAGTTACCTGTTGGGACAATCCGGACAATAATGGCTACATGACATTTGAACACCCCATTCCCCCGATTTCAGCACAAGTCAAAATTTGTTTGTGGGTTTGTGGCTTGGCAAAGCATTATTCCTTGTACAATTCCACACCATTTCACCAATCTGCACCCAAGTTAGCATATTTACCTGTTAGGACCCTCTAGACATTACTGGCTATATGACATTTGGACACCCCACCCCTTTGCCCATATTTCAGCACAAGTCAAAATGTGTTTGTGGGTTTGTGGCTTGGCTAAGCAGTGCTCCTTATACGATTCCACAGCGTTTCCCCAATCTGCAAATGATTTTGCATAGTTACTTGTTAGGACCATCTGGACATTACAGGCTACATGATATTTGGGCAACCCACCACTTTCCCCGAATTAGGGCATAACTCCAAATTTCTTTGTGGGCTTGTGGCTTGGGGAAACGTTATTCCTTATTTTTTATTTTTTATTTATTATTCTCTTAGTCAATAAAACAATTTCGAATGTGATTATATTACATTTTAAAACACTCATATGATGTTCACGCATTGTTTTTTAAAGTAAAAAGATAACGATAATAATAACATAATTAATAGAGTTGCTTACATAAAATCTGATAATTGGTCATTTAAAAGCATTGACAAAAATATTAAAATCGAGCAACACACATTTCTACAACTTGTGAATTATTTGTGTGGTTCATCAGATAATAACTAATTCTCAAGTTCAAGATGAATAATACATTTTCCTGTTGCTACTTGAAGCATTACCAGATTTGTATGATAAAGTTTGTTCCAAAGATCCTGTGATGTTAATATTCTGTGTTGTTCAAAGTAGGGTTAAAACAGCTGAATTCGTTTTTTTAGCAAAACTACACATTCGGTCAGTAGATGTCGTAAGGTCTGTTTGTGGTCTTGATTGCAGCAGAAACGTCAGTAGTTTTCTGATTCATTTATTTGCTTTCTTCAAGCAAGAATTTGTTTTGTCTCGCACAGATTCAGTCGATATCGTAAGAAGCTATGTCTGAATCTGGGATTTGGAAATTTTAGTAAGTATGGCTCGGTGGTGCAGAGCTTTTTCTCCTTGAATGGGTGGTCTTTAAAAATGAGACACTGCTTGCACTGTTCTGTTGTGCATATCCAATCGGATCACCACAATTTGTTTTTGGCTTTGACAGGATTTGAAATCAGTAGCTCTACTTGTATTTCTACTGCATCCATTACATTGTCCATATGAGTTCTCCATATCTTTGAAAAGCTATGTTCGGAATTAAGCATTTATGTCGATAATTTATCTACAAGCAATGCAGAGTTTGACACCTTACAAAGCTTCCTATACAGGTTTAGAACTCTCCAAGAGTAGATAGCAAACAAAGATGGTAAACCCAACTCAAATCTCAATACAGGCATTGGGCGACTTTTCGGGAGACCCAAAACTCTTTTACAAAATTTGCCCTCCATTTTTGTCCAAAATTGTTCCGACATGGGAGATTTTGTTTCTGCCCCATATAGGACTATTGCTGTCGCTTTTTGCAAGTAGTAGGTGATTACAGAGGAGTAAGAGAATTTCCCAAATCTGCCTTGTATAATCAGTGCTTGAGATGTAACAGTTTGTATTTTTGTTTCTAGTCTTGTAAATATGGTTGATCGGTAGAATTATTGCTAACATTGATACCTAAATATTTGCATTGCTGTACAGCTTCAAGGTTAGACCGATACAGCCACCATTTGAAGTTATAACTGTGTTTGCATCCTTGTATGACAGCATAATATTTATGTCTTTTCGACATTGATTTCCAGGATATTTGTGCTGGCACATTTCTCAAGTGCATTCAAAAGTCTTTGGAGACCTATAGGGGTTTTTGAGATGAGAACTAAATCATCTGCATAAAATAGTGATGCTATTGGTGACTCACCAAGTCTGGGGGGATCAGATGATATAGATGAAAACATGTTTCCCATGTCAGCAATGAAGAAATTGGAGATTGTGGATGCTAGTTCGCATCCCTGTTTCAGACCTCGATAAGTTGGTATTGGTGCTTAAAGTCTCCCCTCCGTTGTGAGTCTAATCTGCACAGATGTATTTGTGTGCAGTTGAGTGATTAGAGTGAGCAGGGTTGTTGGACATCCAGCATCTGTTAATTTATGGAGCATAAGCGCTCGGCTTACTGAGTCAAATGCTGACTTGAAGTCTACATAAGCCATAAATATAGGCTGCTTGGATTTCTTGATTTGTTGTTGAATCGCCGTAATAGTGAGAAGGTTCATGGAAGTGCCCATCTCAGGTATGAAACCCATCTGATGTGGGTCAAACAGTGCATTTTGATTGATCCAGCAATGCAAGTCTCTCAAGATTAATCTTGAGAAATGTTTTCCTGGAACGTCAAGTAACGCTATTGGTCTGTAGCTATTAGGCAGTTGACGGTTGTCTTTTTTGAAAATGGGCACTTATATTGATTTGCGCCAGCTTTCTGGGGTTTGATGTGTATCCATCACCTCCTGAAAGATTAGACAGAGGATTTGGGCCCAGTGCTCTGGATGTGCATTAAGGTCTTTATTAGAGAGGCCATCAGGCCCAGGGCTCTCGAGAGGCTTAGTTTGGATATGTAGATATTTATATCGTCTAGGTCAACTTTCAGTGGTGGTTGTAACTGTGCAGAGTAGTTGGATTTATTTAAGACCTGGTCCTTATTGGAATAAAGTTTGGTAAAGTGCCCAATCCATGCCTGCTCTGAGACCACATTTATTTGATGCAATGACTATGAGGTCATGGTAGCACTATTCAGTAGGTGCCATATGGCTCCAGAATTTTTGGTGGCAAGCACTCGAAGTAGGACTTCTCCATCCTGTTGATAGAGATGCAACTTTCTGGATGGGACCCAATTTTTGTATTTCGACTTCAGGCCTTTTATAAGTAGTTGTTGATGTATGCCATTTGTGGTTCTAATGTGTCTTATTGCTCTTCTAAGAAGTGTTTTCTTCTGCTTAACTTCAGCATCATATTAATTCTTATGTCTAAACATAGGTTTACTAGATTTGATTGGAAACTCTGCAAATAATTGCAGACTTGATGCATACTGGCCATCACATGGTGATCTTATGTTTTTGTAATTTATATTATATTGTAGGGATTGATATAAATCCTGAGGGTGGTCTGAGGGTGGTCTGTAGTTCACATATATATACTTCTGGCTGATCAATGGTTGGTATGAGCCATTTCCATGATGCTGTAAGCTGATAGTGAATACTATCAGTCTGATTTTGAATGGTAAAGTTGTCAATGTGTGTAAACATATTCCGGTCAGTATATATATATATAATCAAGAATGGCTTGTTTGTGTTGTTGATGTCAGGTCGGATGCACCGGGAGAACACTCTCCACTGCTCCATTAAGCATTAGCATTTGCCTATTAGCCATTAAACCAGTCCCCCTATAGGCTGCTTGCTTCTGATGTTGATCTGTGTTGGGCAGGCAGTGTAAATTCAAATCTCCTGCAATGATGGTGGTCAAGTCGAGTGTTGACTCCATATCATAAAAAAGAAAAATCTCTGATGGCAAAATGGTATCAATAAATGTTAACTAAAGCAATGGAGTAAGAGTATATCAGCATTTTTGCTAGCTGGATATATGGGTTTGGTTCATCCCATTTTTTGAGTGTCAAGCCAGTTGAGTCTTTGATGGCAACAAGCAATCCCGCCATTGGCCTACCCCTGGTTTGTGTGCCGGTGGGAATCATTGAGATGCTATGATCATTCCATACAGGGGTTATTGTCAGCCAGGTTTCTTGTAAGACTATGATGTCGAACATTTTAAGCCCATTAAAGTTGTTATTAAGAAGATGACTATGTCTGTGGGTATTCCAAGATACCAACTTGAATGTTCGATCTGACGCTTTTACTGATGGTTATGAGTCTGAAGAGTGTCATGACTGCATGTGCAGACAACTCTTATTTAAACTAAATCCAGATAGTTTGAAAGTAGAATTTACAAGCCAAGTTCCGGTCAGGTGGTGTGCAGCAATAGTGCGATTGGAATTAGAAAACTCTTTAGGCTTGTTCATAGTAGTGTTATATTTTTCAAGTGATTCATAAGACAGTGTAAACCCCAAATTGAATGTTGTTGATCTAGCCTGCCATATTAAATTAAGGATTGCTCCTGAGCAGATCCAAAACTTTGCACTGGTTCGATCCGTCTCATGAAGAAATTCTACTTGATCTTTGTCAGACGATTATAGGTCTTCGAGGGTTGGTGCTTCAGCGAGAATATTCAACACTGAGGTTCGATTAAGATCATATTCCTCCTCCGAGTCTGGTCTACACTGTATTATTAAGGCATGATAGTGAACGGCATTATTAGATCCACTAATAAGTGGAGCTAGTTTATTATTTAAGTCTGAGTTTGTAGATTATTCCTAGGAGTTATTGTCTGCAGTTTTTGCCTTTCGCTTGTTACTGACTCCAATCAAGCATTCCCACTAAGTCAGTGCCTTGTCTGGGATTGCTCAAGGGAAACCCTTATTTATATATTTTTATGACAAGTTATAATCTGGATGATGAACCCTTGTATAACCCCCCTCTCTTAGAATCCCCCTGGCCCCCCTGAGCCAAGAAGTAGGTTTGTTTTGCAAATTAAAAAGGTTTATTTGAAAAATTTTACAATAGATATATATCACACTTTTATAATAAATTAATATTTGATATCACACTTAGACATATGACAGTGATCAACAATGGATGATGTTATACTAGCACACTGATTTAATTACTTAGGAGTAGTATAGAGGATAAGGTAGCCGAGAATGCTTTATATTGTACCAGGAAATGCAAGGTGGAAAAGAAGCAACACAGAAATGAACTTGATATGATTTCAGCAAAAGATAATATAATCACTTTTCCCCTTTTGGCAATTCACCCCCCCCCCCCCCCCCTTATGCAATATAAAAAGATGGAAAGGAGAGCACACAGTTCTCAGGAATACAATCAAATGTAGTTCAGTTCCCCCCTAGCAAGCTTAGATCACAGGGATGATTTTAAAATACAGGCAAAATACTTTAAATGTGGTTTGCAAAGAAGGGAAAAATATGCTAAGAATGATTTTAATTCCCTATAAGAGATTCAGGGTGGGTTTTAGCTACTTTAAATTAGTTCAGGATCACTTTAGCAATGCTCTATGAATGATTGTCAGGTTGCAAACGAATTTCAGCAAAGGAAAGCAAGAAGCTGCTATTTTGACAAGTGAAGAAATTTGAGCCCTAATCGTGGCACTTTTTCTGAGTGTGTCGAACGTGATTATGGAAAAAGTATAATGAAGAGAAAGTCGTTTCTGGGTTCGCTGGAAAGCCCAGACTCTTAGCTTTAAAATGAAAGTTAGAACTCGCTCCTAGCACAAACGGTTCAAGAGATACTGAGGATTTCGTGAAGGTAGTTTTTTGGAAATTAAATCATGATTCAAAATGGCAAAATGACACTTTACAGGTTTAAATCGGAGAAGGAACACACGATTCCTATGATGCAGTTCTCAATAGGTTAAAATAGTTTGAATTAGATTATTTTAAACTAAGAGATTGGTTCTGCACAGTTATAGCTGGGTACTCACACTATAAATTTGAAAATTTCGTCACGGATCTGGTCAACAAGTTTAGCTGCGGTTCTCTCTGCTCGGCGGGTCAATCAGGCACCGGTTCTGTTCACAGCGGTCTGGGTCTGGTCTGCGGTTCTGGATACACAGGACTCTTAGCAAGTAGCAAACTGTACAGCCCGGCGGTTGAATAGTTTGCAAAAGATTTTGAGGCCTGCTGAAGATTTCAGCTCTTTGGAGTTTTTGTTCTGGAGTTAGTCTGGATCTCTGGAGTTCTGGCTTCTGGAGTTCTCCGTCAGCGTGCTGCGCAGGAATTCAGTTGGAGGTTGGAAAATGAATGTCACTGTCTGGCTTCCAGTGGCTCTTTTTATGTCTTTTGGGAAGTGGGTGTGAAGGCTATCTTTCTATGCCCAACCCACTCACGATTTGATAGGTCAAGGATTTCTCTTTGACCTGATTTGAGAAGGGAGCAGTGAGTCATCTGGTGTCATCTTTATGGCATACAGAAAGAACACTCCCCTTTGCTTTTACCTTAGAAAATCATTTTCATAACTAAACACATTTCCCAGATACACAAGTGGTTGACATTACATATACACATCATATATCACATAAGGTAGTTTCTGTTCCAACTCTGGTGTTTCTAAGAGCTTGGATTAAGAAATGACAACATTTTGCGCTTTTTGGTTGGTTTACCAATATTGGATTTTTACCAAAAATGACACAGATGTACACCGCCTTTCTACACATATTCCAGTAAATTTTCATTTTTCTAGCGTGAACCCTGTGTCTGCAATCTCCATAATTCATGGGGTTTTGCCTCAGAACATGGTACAGAGTCCTAACACCTCTTAAAATGTGCACAGAAAAATCACAAGAATAATGATATTAATTATATAATTTTGACAAGTCCGTACTATGAATTATCCATCTTTTTAAAATTATGCTCTGGCCCAGAGCGGTGTGGTTTCCCAAAGCACATGGTGGCATTTCTGGTTTGTCGACTTCCTCCAGCTCAGCTTGCTCACAAAGGCACTGCTCCTCCCAGTTTCTCTCAAGAGGAAGCCATTTACGACCCCCCCTAATTTAACATTTGCCTGAGCCAAGGAAGGCTCATTGTTCAGCTGCGGTCCCCAGCTGCTCCTCCCCCAATCCAATCAGAGAGGTGTCATCTCCCTTTGGTGAGGGCAGGAGAATGCAGGCCAGGCCTGGGAAGAGTGGCTGAGCAAGTTTCAACTCCTGTCGGGGGTAGTTGCCAGGCAGAATTCAATCTCTTTAAGCCAGGCTTCAGCTAAATGTCACTTTTGTTCCCAGTTTTTCTTCATCCAAATCAAACTTACAATTTTTACACATGCAGCTAGAATGCTGATTCTAAGTTCAAAACTATGACATTTAACAGTTGCAAATTATGTGACACTCAACAGTAGGTCACTCATTTATTTTAAACATTTCGATTTTAGTGGATTTAAGTCCAATTTCACTTCAGCTGCTGACATCCACAGCTCAGCCAGTTTCATTATGAACATTATTTTGGGCTCTTTCTCTTTCCAGATTTTGTATGCACACAAGTCTACCTTCTGCCAAATGTCTGCTGGTGTTCATTGAGATTTTTGAATATCTTGCAATGCTTAAAATAGGCATTTTTAGCTTGCATTTCAGAGAAACAAAGGTGATTTCAAAGGGATTTCTGAGCTAACAGGCACTGCTGTTTTTCCTTTGGCACACATTTCACCCATGGCACTCCTGGCCCATCACGCTCACACTGGTGGGTGGCAGGTCAGGGGAACATTTTGGTGTGCGCCAAAACTGCGCGGTTTTCCTGGATTCTGCCACAATGTGGGCTTTTCCGCCATCTTGGAATTCCTAAGCCCACAGCACCAAATGTTCCAGCATAATGACTCAAACGTGCGTCAATACCCCTGACTAGCCCCCCCGCCCGACTGCACTTTGATTTCGAGTCGAGGGGGAGTCGGGTGCAAAGGATGTTTTGATCCACGCGCTGGTATGTCCTCATCATCTTCTTCCAATTCCGTAGATGGCACAGTTCAGCATCTTTTCCCCCATCCAGTTGGATCGATCGGTTCTCCTCGCCGTTCCTGATGGGAATATTGGGCGGTACCCCGTGCCCCTCGGATCTTTGCTCCCGGTCCCCGGTCCCGGTCCCCGGGTCGTCCTCCTTGGTCAGTCTCCATGGTTTCATCTCTCCTAGGATGATAAAGCAAAGCGGCAATACACGTTCCTAGACAGTTTTCCACCACTATTTACATACATTTTGCAGTCTTATTTTAAAAGCAAGATATAATCAGGAGACATTTTCCTTCAAGAATCATAATATTTTAGAGACCATATGTGGGATATTTTAGGGTTGGAACTGAATTACTCTGGAGCGGCCCCCTCTGGGATTTCAGAGGACTCCTCCATTTGCTGCAGAGTGTGCCTGGGATGGTAACACTTTAACTGATTTATATGGACCCACTTGTCTTCCCCTTCCGCCAAACTACCTTTGGGGATGCAGATCTTGTATGCAACTGGGGAGATCTTGTCTATAATTTCAAAGGGTCCTTTCCATGTAGGCAAACATTTTCGCTGTTAGGCCTGGTTCTTTTGGAAATTGTATAGATAGACCCGGTCCCCCACCTTATATTCCTTCCTGGTGGTTTTCAAATCATAGTGAGTTTTCATGCTATCAGCTGATCTTTCTAGATTCCGCTGAGCATAGGCAAAAGCATGTTGGAGGTGTTTCCTCAAATTCTCCACATACTCATGAGTTGTGGAGGCATTTATCAATGTCTGCTCTTGGGTCTTGGGTGTAGAGCAAATGCTGGGGAAGCACCATCTTGCGTCCAGTCATCATCTCAAATGGTGACATTTTGGTTGCAGATGAAGGGGTAGATCTGATGGCCATTAGGACCAGAGGTAATCGGATATCCCAGCCCAGGATCTGCCACAAACTTTTTAAATATTCTCACAATGGTTCTGTTGTATCTCTCCACTGCACCAGAAGAGGCTGGCCGGTAAGCAATTTTGACCCTCAGTATCTCCCACATCTTTGTCATTACCTCGCTGGTGAAATGGCTACCTCTGTCTGACTCAATCCTTTGAGGTAGACCAAAACGGGAAAATATGTGGTTAATCATCAGGGCAGCTGTTGTTTCTGCCTTGCAGTTTGGGGCCGGGAGACATTCCACCCACTTGGTAAACAAGCATGTGCCGTCAACATGTACTTGTTTCCCCTAGACGAGCGAATCACAGGGCCTACGAAGTCGATTTGCAAATCTGACCATGGCAGTGTCATCCCCCTCTTTTGGAGAGGCGCACGGTGTGTGAGGGATGATGGCTGAAATTGTGCACATACTAGACACCCTTTCAAGTATTGGTCGAGGTCCTGCCCCATGTGTGGCCAGTAAGCAACCTCTCTTAAGATCTCAAGTGTTGTATGAAACCCCCTATGACCAGCGGTGGCTGCATCATGGGCGTGACTTAACATCAGGCTTCGAAATGAGGTAGGGACCATCCACTGATCATGGCCAGCTTGGGATTTCCTTACCAACAAACCGTCTTGGATTCGGAAAATTTTTGGACATTTCATCAACACTCTAAGGTCCTCCTTCCCAATGTAATCGGTATCCGTCAGGGGAAAGTTCTCAGGGTCCTCAATGTGTTGGTAAAACTAACCAATTATTGGATCCCCCTTCTGAGCCGTAATTAAATCAGCATCAGGGGTCTCCTTACTCCATTGTGCAGTTGAAAGATCATTGTGAGCATTTGTCTGGGACCTAGTGATAGCAGTGACCTGGAGTTCCCCCAACAGGGACTCAATCTCTATTAGACCCCCTTGGATGGGCCCGGTGTTGGCCAGCTGATCAGCTAAGTCATTTCCAGTTTTGTCTGGTCCCTCTACTTTGGAATGACCCTTGATCTTTTTCCAGTAGATGGTCATACCATTTGATGTGACCAGATCATCAATGTTTTGAATTAACTTCCCATGTTTCAGGGGTTTGTTATTAGCACATAACATGCCTCTGGTTTTCCAATTAACCAGGTGCTCCACAAACCCGTTCCGTACATAATCTGAATCTGTGATTATGACCAGTTCGTGGAGTTGATGTTGGAGAGCAGTGAGGATGGCTTGATACACAGCCATCATTTCTGCCACCTGACTACTTTGGGGACCAATTTTGTACCCAGCGGAGGGTTCTGGGGACTCCTTCACCCATGCATTCCCTACGCCGGCCACCAGTTCTTTTTCCCCGTTGTTGTCAACATGGTAAGAGCATCCGTCCACATAGACAGTGGGCATCCCCTCACACATGTCTTCTTCAAAGACTTTGTGTGGGGAATTAAGGTATGCCTCCATGTTGTCCTTGATTTTTAGACTTTCGTCCTCGAGACAGTTTTCTCTGGCACAATCATGCAAGTCAGCCAGACCTTGCGCGAGGGGACTCTTCTTGTTTTGGCCATATCTGACCTCCAGAGGAAAGCCTTGCATGGACAGAATCCAGGAAGTAATTTGGGAATTACTCACATTTCCGACCCAGATTCTGTCACTTTGGAGATATTGCAGAGGCTGGTGTGGAGTCTCCACTATGATGTGTTCCCCCTGGATGAACGGGCGGTAATTCTTCAATGCCCACACCATTGCCAGGAGTGCCTTCTCACAATCGTTGAATTTTTCCTCCACAGAGGATAAAGTTTTGCTCGCATAGGAGATTACTTCATTGACCTTGTCATGCTTTTGGTATAATACTGCCATCAAGCACGTATTAGAGAACCCTGTCTCCAGGAAGAACTCCTTGTTTCTGACTGGGTAAGCTAGGCAAGGCGCTTGTGAGAGGCTTCTTTTGAGTTGTCTTACTGCCTCAGATTGTTCTGGACCCCATTCCCACTTGACCCCCACCTTCAAAAGATGAATCAGGGGTCTAGTGATCTCTGCATAGCCCTCAATGAACGTTCTGCTGTAATTAGTCAGTCCAAGGAGGCTCCTTAGTTCCCGCAGAGTTGTGGGATCCTTCAGTTTCTGAAGTGCTTCCACTTTCTTTTCTTGGGGACAGAGACCCTGAGGAGTAATCTCATGCCCCAAGAAATTACCACAGGTTCTACACCACTGTGCTTTCTGAAAGGAAAGTTTCGCTCCGGCGGCCCTCAACTGTGTCAGAACATAACGGATCTCCGCTATCTGTTCCTCCACAGATGAACTTTTGATGAGGACATCATCTACATAAACCAGGTTACCCCTCGCACTCAGGTCGGCATGGCCTTATGTAGGAAAATGTTGAATTCATTGCTGGAGTTGAGGTATCCGAAGGGAGTTCGGGTCCATGTATACTGCTGGCACCCAAAGGTAAAAGCCAGTTTGTATTGGTCCTCCCTACTGACAGGTACGGTCCAGTATCCATTGGTCAGGTCTATTGCAGTGAATACCTGTGACCCCTGAATCTGGGCCAGCCCTTGGTCAATGTAGGGCAGAGGCCATCGGGAAGTATGGACCCATTTGTTGAGCTCCCTAAGGTCAGCGCAGAGTCTCCACTGGCCGTTTGGCATCAATATTCCCAGCACCGGATTATTGAAGGTGCTGTGTACTGGACGGATTATTCCCCAGGACTCAAGGTTCTTATTTATTTCAGTAAGGGACTCCATGGATGCGAGAGGCAAATGATATTGCTTCACAAACACTGGAGTCATGCCAGGGTCCGTGAGAATTGTTGTCGTGTGGATGTCGGTGCGACCACAGTCATATGAGTCTACCGCAAAGAGATCTTGGAAATCCAAGAAAACTTGTTTCAACTTTTGCTTCTGTTCCAGAGTCACACAGGCATCAGCTAGGTTGACTCTCTCTTCCACCATCTGCCTGAAGCCTGGAAAGACTTCTGGTTTGGCTATCTCAGCGGCCTCCTCCAGCTGGGTGGAGAAGTCCCTGGTCAGAGTGCTGATTTGGACTGGAGGCTTCAGGTGGGAAAGGCAGCCCTCATGGACTTGGAAAATCACCTCATCCCTCCTGAAGTCACAAGTCACATCTTCCTTACCATAAGGGCAGGAAGTGTACACCAGGATGTTCCCCCCATGCCGGGTGAAGATCCTGTCTGGCGTTGTATTGTCATCACTGTCACTGTCAAAACAGTCCTTGGGGATCGGTCCTAACAGTTCATTCCCTAAATCAATGGAAAAACGTCGGTCATCAACTGCCATTCCAATAATGGTGCCCGCGGCTAGAGTAATACTCTTTAAGTCGCTGTTATCCACCTCTATTGGAATGGTGTCATGTTCTATATTGACTAATGGTGTTGGGTTTACCCCCAACCCTTGCTGTTGGAGAGAAGCATTTAGATGAATATTAGCATCAGGGTTTTTCAATTTTTGTCCTCTTTTAACTTTCACTCCCAGGGAGAATTGTCGGGTCCTTTCTGGGATGGTGTCTTCCTCTTTAATCTGAATTTCAACTGCATTGAGCTGACCTAAAGGCTTTTTCTGGATCATCAAAGCCCATGGGATTATCCGCTAATGGGATCAAGCTTTGAAGTTTATTAGGTCCAAACTAATGGCAAAGCTATTGAGAATATCACTGCCTAAGTAAAAGGTGGCAGTGACGTCTCGCACAACCCAACAATTATGGACTATGCTCTTGTTGCCAATGGAGATTTTGAGCATACACCTGCTTGGCAGGAGATGGTTGGAATTGGGTGCTTCCAGGTCCATTTCCCATTCGTCTATCAGTTTGAATGTGGGAATGGCTGGATCTTTTGGGAGTTGGCGGAACATGGCTTCGCTGATGAAGCTCTTACCGTTGTTCACACACACTCGGGCGAGAACAGAGTCTTTCCCATCATTTAACTGAACAGGAATGAACAACTGCTCTCCAATTTGCTGAATATCAGCCAGGCTCTGAGCTGATTTCACATCTTTCTGGACTATCGGAGTAGGAATGTCTGATTGTGGATTGGTAAAGAATTTTAGAGTGTTTCCTTCCAGTGTGGAATACCACCTTAAACTGGAAGGAAGGTTGATTTTCAGAAATAGAGAGGACCCCCCATCACCAGTCTGTTGTCCTACTGCTATTACTGTCACGTCTGGAATTTGGTTGCTCTGGAAGTGAAATTCTACTTGGTCAGATTTTTGTTCAACCATGTGGCAGGTGCCGTTTAAACTAACATGGTTGACACTCTGGTTTAATTTTATTGGTCGGCTAGTCTGGGTACAGAGGACCTTGTTTATGCAATCTATTAGGGGTGACAACCTTCTCAGGAGGTCATTCCCTAGTAAACAAGGGGTGCCCTCTGGAGTCACTACTATGACCGGGTGTTTCACCTTGTGTCGCCCACTTTTGATGTCCAAATCTGCAGTTCCCTCGACGGGAATTTCCTTCCCGTCAAAGTTCTGAAGCTGTCCAGGAAGAGAGGTGAGGGGAATTTGGTACTTCTCTCCCCTACCTGAATTCAGTTAATCAAAGGCCCTTCTTGACAGAAGGGTAGCTTGAGATCCAGTGTCCACCAGCGCCAAAATTGTACCCTGCCCCTGTACTTGTACCGGGGCATAGTATCTTCCCTCCTTCTCCTCAAGGCGGCACAGATAATGCACATTTTTGGACAAACTGCAAGAAAAATTTGGCATCTTGAAAGAGGATATTCGAGTTCCCCTGGTTCCGGTCCTGGGCCACCCCCCCCTTTTTGGAGGCAGCCACCAGAATGGGTTTGAACCCAGGGATTTTGATGCTGTTGGTTCTGGGATAGGATGATGGGCGGCGACAGCTCAATCCCCACATCTACCCAGTCTATTGATGCGGTTTTGGGTTCCCTGGTTCCGGTTCTGGGCTGCCCCCCCCCCTTTTTGGAGGCAGTCACCAGGATGGGTTTGAACCAGGGGTTTTTGGTCTTGTTGGTTCTGGGATAGAATGATGGGCGGCGACATCTCAATCCCCACATCTGCCCAGTCTGGGTTGGAATCCCTTGGGACCCATTTTTCCTTGGGAGGAGTTCCCCCATCTCTGAAAGAGAAGATCCTTTTCCCAGGATCCTATGAGGATCCCTCTCCCTCAAATTGGAAGACCTGTACCTCCTCCACAAAATGGGTCTGTTTGGGTCCTTTGTTTCTCCTACCTCCTCTCTGCTCCTTGGGTGGCAGACTTTCAGGGGTAGGAGATTTTGTTTCCGGTTCCTGGGTTTCAAGGGGCTTTTTACAAGTGGGGAAGGAAGCTTCCTCCAAGGCTTTACACCCCCCTTCCCCTTGCGCCTCCTCCCTGGGAACCGGTGGGTTATCGGGGTGCTGCCCCCGTCATTGTTCTGGAGCACCAGGCCCAGAGTTTGGGGCATTCTGCGGTGGCATGCTCATCTGAGCCCTCAGTATGTCACCCAGATCCCGTGCCATATTTTGGACCTGGCGCTCTAACTGTGAAAGCCGCTCAGGCTGATACGGGGTTCTGTTTTCTCCCCTGGGCTGATCCCGGGAAGGGTAGCTATCCCTTCTCTGGTAATACCCCGGGTTGGGAAGATTTGGGTACCCCTCCACCCTTGGTCTCCCCTCTCCCGGATTCGGTTGTCTGGGCTCAGGGAATTGGGGAAAGAAGGATGGGTGGATACCTGGGGAACAAGTTCTGCCCAGGATTTGGTGAATTTCTGCCCTCCTGGGGGAAGTGTGGAGGGAAGTTCCCTGGGTCAGGTGCTTGGCTGGATCCCCCCCCCTGGGCTGGAGGAGTCCACACGTAATCCAGGATGGGTCTGTTTCCCTTGTAGTGGGGACTTACATAGTCAGGGGAGCGAGGGACCCCATCTGTGGGATTACCTCTTTGACTCCCTGTCTGTGACTGGCCCGAGGGCCTTTCTGGGCTGTGAATTGTTCAGTGCAGGCAGGTTTTTAGGCCCCCCCATCTCCAAATCTAAAACGAGGGCAACCTTTACCTCTGCCACCTTGGCAGCAGCAGGGGTGCTGTTGGTTTTGGGATTTTTGGGCTGATTCTTATTTTCCACCGGTTTCTGCACCTCATAGATGCGGGTGGCTTGCTCAATGACCCAGTCTAAAGATCTTTTCTCATGGAAGTCTCTCACGAGCTGGGTCATTATGTATTTGGGTAAGGCATGGAAAAACGTATTAACAAATTCTTTACTGCCCGTGCGCACCCTTTTTGTAGTCTGTGCAAAAGCACGCCTTAACTCCTGCACAAATTCTTGTGGGGCCTGATCCTCCCCACATTGCAAATTGTAGGCTGCCTTGAGAGCCTCTTGAGGATTTCTATGAACAGAAAAATGTTTCAAGATGGCCGCCCTATAGGTGGACCATCTTGAATGATTTTGGTCCTCTAGCCCCCCAAAGAAACTGGAGTATTCTGGGGAGAATGTCCATTTGACGTACTGGATGCAGATACTGCTGTCCTTCAAATGGAAAGTCTCCATCATTTGCTCAAAGAGCTCCAAGTGTTCCCAAACAGAATACTTGGAGTTCTTGTGATAAGGCGTGATGACACTCCTGATTGCTTTAATCTGTTTTAAGGGGTCCTTAAGCAAGGCCCTTTTTGCCTTGTTGGCCTTTTTGGTTCGACTAACCCTGGTCCATTCATCCTCTGACTCAGAAGCACTGCTCCCAGAGGTTCCCGTCTGATCTTCCAGGTTTCCCCGGATTCTGCGAGCCTGGGGATGGCTGGCAGAATGTGGGGACCTGGTCTCCTGTGTCCTGTGACGCTCAGAGGAGTCTTCAGATCCCTCCTTGCTGCCAGGATTTGATGGGGAACCCCCACTGACCTAACTGGGCAGAGGTTTTCAGGATGCCCTTAGTGGGCCTACTCTCCTGGGGTTCCCCACTAAATTGCACTGTGCTGGGGTGCCCATACACGGATGCCCGCCCCTCCATTCCTGGGTGGTACTGGCCTATGAGCCCCATACTTTTGGCTGGATAGTAATCTGCCATCCCTGTGGCCCTGTGCTCATGTGCGCCAGGGGACATGGGGGTGGCAGAGTCCAGGTACTGGGAGAGGTGGAGGCCTCTGGTACTAGGGCTCCTGAGGTTATGCTCAGGGGTTTCCCTTTCCCAGTGAACTTCATCTCTATCAGCCCCTGCTCCCTGTTGCAATGCAAGAGCCTGGGCTTTCAGTTCCTCAACCAAGGCCTTACTAGACTCTATCAGTCTCTCCTGCATGGCTACCTGTTGCTGGAGCCTATCATTGTGTTGATAGAGAGCCTCATTTTCCCTCTGTGCTCCCTGATTGGTCCTGGAGCACTGGGTCAGTCTTTGCTGCAGGGTGGTTACCTCCTGGGCACCGTCTCTACTGGCCTGCTCCTTTCTTGTCAGAGCATCTTTCACCCTCCAGGTGTGCTCTAACAAGTTCTGATGCTCTTTTTGGAGGTCACCCAGTCCCTGGAGGGCCAAGTGATTTTCTTGAATTTTTCTTTTTAAGTGGCAGACTTCCTGGCCTAAGGTGTCCCTTTCCTGACTAAGAGCCTGCATCTGTGCCGCCAGGTCGTCCCTCTGCCTTTGAATGGCACCAGCTTTCTGGCGATCTTCATCAAACTCTGCCTGGGTATCCAGGTCTTTCAAAATCAATGTATTGCTTTCCTCTTTCTCTCTGTCTAGTTGGATTTGCAGGGTGGCTACCTGCTCTGTGCATGCCCTGTTGAAATTGATCTGTTGCTCCAGCTTTTTCTGGCTCTGCAGTAAGGAGTCCATACTGTCTTGGTGCTCCTTCTGCAAGGCCAGAATTCTGGTATCCTGGTCAGCCTTTTCCTGTTGCAGGATATCCATATCCTCCTTTATTTTAATGATGTACTGTCTACTCTCATTTCCGGACTCCTGGCTTCTGTGCAGCCTCTGCTCAGAAGAGTCCAGATCAGATTGGGCCTTCTGTAATGCCAGCAGTTGCCTACTCGCCAGATCTTGGCCTTCAGCACATTTGTCCTGCATGGCTCCCATATATAGAGATAAATATGCCGCTATCTTGACAATCTTGTCATGCTCATCTATAGCTTTAGGAGCCATATATAGTTCACTCAGGGCCACATGTAAGGGACCCTCATCTCTCCAGATATCTGACCCAGTTGTAGTGACCTGTTGTGTGATCGCCTGCAACCATACATTTTGGATCTGTTCAGACCATTCACCTCTCACAAACAGTTTTTGTAAGAGATGCTCTCTCGCTATTTTGATGTCTACCAGTGTCGTCATTCTGGAAATTGGTTTCCTTCCTGACTTACAGAAGTTAGTATTTTATTTTGCAAAACAGACTGTTTCTTGAGAGCGTTCCTTTTTGAGGGGTGTTTTCACAGCGTAGCACAGTGTGGTGATCCAACAGGATTTATGTATCCCGTCAGTTAGCACACTGTATTTAAGCTGCACAAATGGTAGATCTAATCCAGAATCCCCGGCTACGAGCCCCCACTCTGTTAATGACTCCAATCAAGCATTCCCACTAAGTCAGTGCCTTGTCTGGGATTGCTCAAGGGAAGCCATTATTTATATATTTTTATGACAAGTTATAATCTGGATGATGAACCCTTGTATAACGCCCCTCTCTTATAATCCCCCTGACTCCACTGAGCCAAGAAGTAGGTTTGTTTTGCAAATTAAAAAGGTTTATTTGAAAAATTAAACAATAGATATATATCACACTTTTATAATAAATTAATATTTGATATCACACTTAGACATATGACAGTGATCAACAATGGATGATGTTATACTAGCACACTGGTTTAATTACTTAGGAGTAGTATAGAGGATAAGGTAGCTGAGAATGCTTTATATGGTACAAGGAAATGCAAGGTGGAAAAGAAGCAACACAGGAATAAACTTGATATGATTTCAGCAAAAGATAATATAATCACTTTTCCCCTTTTGGCAATTCACACCCCCTTATGCAATATAAAAAGATGGAAAGGAGAGCACACAGTTCTCAGGAATACAATCAAATGTAGTTCAGTTCCCCCCTAGCAAGCTTAGATCACAGGGATGATTTTAAAACACAGGCAAAATACTTTAAATGTGGTTTGCAAAGAAGGGAAAAATATGCTAAAAATGATTTTAATTTGCTATCAGAGATTCAGGGTGGGTGATAGCTACTTTAAATTAGTTCAGGATCACTTTAGCAATGCTCTATGAATGATTGTCAGGTTGCAAACGAATTTCAGCAAAGGAAAGCAAGAAGCTGCTATTTTGACAAGTGAAGAAATTTTAGCCAAATCGCAAATCGCGGCACTTTATCCCAGTGCGTCGAGTGTGATTACGGAAAAAGTATAATGAATAGAAAGTCGGTTCTGGGTTCGTTGCAAAGCCCAGATTATTAGCTTTAAAATGGAAGTTAAAACGATTTCGTGAAGGTAGTTTTTCAGAAATGAAATAATGATTCAAAATGGCAAAATGACACTTTACAGGTTTAAATCGGAGAAGGAACACACGATTCCTCTGATGCAGTTCTCAATAGGTTAAAATAGTTTGAATTAGATTATTTTAAACTAAGAGATTGGTTCTGCACAGTTCTAGCTGGGTACTCACACTATAAATTTGAAAGGAATGGCCTCGTCACGGATCTGGTCAACAAGTTTAGCTGCGGTTCTCTCTGCTCGGCGGGTCAATCAGGCACCGGTTCTGCTCACAGCGGTCTGGGTCTGGTCTGCGGTTCTGGATACACAGGACTCTTAGCAAGCAGCAAACCACACAGCCCAGCGGTTGAATAGTTTGCATAAGATTTTGAGGCCTGCTGAAGAGTTCAGCTCTTTGGAGTTTTTGTTCTGGAGTTAGTCTGGATCTCTGGAGTTCTGGCTTCTGGAGTTCTCCGTCAATGTGCTGCGCAGGAATTCAGTTGAAGGTTGGAAAATGAATGTCCCTGTCTGGCTTTCATTGGCTCTTTTTATGTCTTTTGGGAAGTGGGTGTGAAGGCTATCTTTCTATGCCCAACCCACTCACGATTTGATAGGTCAAGGATTTCTCTTTGACCTGATTTGAGAAGGGAGCAGTGAGTCATCAGGTGTCATCTTTATGGCATACAGAAAGAACACTCCCCTTTGCTTTTACCTTAGAAAATCATTTTCATAACTAAACACATTTCCCAGATACACAAGTGGTTGACATTACGTATACACATCATATATCACATAAGGTAGTTTCTGTTCCAACTCTGATGTTTCTAAGAGCTTGGATTAAGAAATGACAACATTTTGTGCTTTTTGGTTGGTTTACCAATATTGGATTTTTACCAAAAATGACACAGATGTACACCGCCTTTCTACACATATTCCAGTAATTTTTCATTTTTCTAGCATGAACCCCGTGTCTGCAATCTCCATAATTCATGGGGTTTTGCCTCAGAACATGGTACAGAGTCCTAACACCTCTTAAAATGTGCACAGAAAAATCACAAGAATAATGATATTAATTATATAATTTTGACAAGTCCGTACTATGAATTATCCATCTTTTTAAAATTATGCTCTGGCCCAGAGGGGTGTGGTTTCCCAAAGCACATGGTGGCATTTCTGGTTTGTCCACTTCCTCCAGCTCAGGTTGCTCACAAAGGCACTGCTCCTCCCAGTTTCTCTCAAGAGGAAGCCATTTACGACCCCCCCTAATTTAACATTTGCCTGAGCCAAGGAAGTCTCATTGTTCAGTTTCCTGCAGTCCCCAGCTGCTCCTGCCCTAATCCAATCAGAGAGGTGTCATCTCCCTTTGGTGAGGGCAGGAGAATGCAGGCCAGGCCTGGGAAGAGTGTTTGAGCAAGTTTCAACTCCTGTCGGGGGTAGTTGCCAGGCAGAATTCAATCTCTTTAAGCCAGGCTTCAGCTAAATGTCACTTTTGTTCCCAGTTTTTCATCATCCAAATCAAACTTACAATTTTTACACATGCAGCTAGAATGCTGATTCTAAGTTCAAAACTATGACATTTAACAGTTGCAAACTATGTGACACTCAACAGTAGGTCACTCATTTATTTTAAACATTTCGATTTTAGTGGCTTTAAGTCCAATTTCACTTCAGCTGCTGACATCCACAGCTCAGCCAGTTTCATTATGAACATTATTTTGGGCTCTTTCTCTTTCCAGATTTTGTATGCACACAAGTCTACTTTCTCCCAAATGCCTGCTGGTGTTCATTGAGATTTTTGAATATCTTGCAATGTTTAAAATAGGCATTTTTAGCTTGCATTTCAGACAAACAAAGGCAATTTCAAAGCGCTTTCTGAGCTAACCGGCACTGCTATTTTTCCTTTGGCACACATTTCACCCATGGCACTCCTGGCCCATCCCGCTCGCACTGGTGGGTGGCAGGTCAGGGGAACATTTTGGTGCGCGCCAGAACCGCGCGGTTTTCCTGGATTCTGGCGCAATATGGGCTTTTCCGCCATCTTGGATTTCCTAAGCCCACAGCACCAAATGTTGCAGCATAATGACTCAAACGTGGGTCAATACCCCTGACACGCTGAATTGGACTTTGGCTCCAGTTGGAAAGGCTTGAGGATGAGCAGTAAATTCTGAGTTAGAGAAGTAGTGATGTATTATCTTTTCTATTCCAGTTCATCTTTGATCAAGTATTGTTCAAACTCCATTATCTGGTGAAGATGTCAAAATCGAAAGAAGAGTTTCGCCATTAGCTTGTTCGTCTTTTTTAGATGGTTTTGGTGGTCGTGTTTCCTGCTGTTGGATTACATCAAGAAGCTTGTCTAAAGGCTCCTGTATGGTTTCTGCCATGTATATACTGTGTTTTCATTTTTTGAGTGTTTAATTTTTTCTTGTGATATTAGTGTATTAGTTGCTAATCTCTGCACTTGCATCCATGGTTTGTTTGTTAGGTTTAGTTTATTTTAAAAAAAAATGTTTAGATGCTGCATGATTATTTAGGGGAACTGATTTAATATTTTTTATTTTTTTTCATTTGGGGTAGAGATGCAATTTTCTTGCACAATGCTTTTGTGGGTTTGGAAAATATTCTCAAATCATCTCTTGGTCCTGCTGTTGTCGGGTTCTGGCTTTGGATAGTATTCTTGGCCATTGTATCATCTATATTAATATCAATGAGTCCAAAGGATTGTGTTATGGGCTGCTGACTATCGCTGATGTCTATGGTTGGTACCGCCTTGATGGTCAGTAGAATTAAGAGTCAGACATGATTGGTGAGTGTGCAGACCAAGATTCAAAAAGGGATTCATAGTCTCTGACGATGGTCGGAGTTTCTCATGGCTACTAGAGCAATATTTTTCTTGATGTGGATGTAGGAGGTTCTAGTCGACACTCTGGTATTAGAGTACCTGGAAATTTGAGATGTGTTGGATATTGTTTCATTAGAATGGTATTTGCTTCAATTGGTGGTTTTAGTATAGTATTCAACAAATCTGAGTATTTATCCCAACATCAATGGTCTCATATAGTTTGGCTAAAGTTGTAAGCACTATATTCATGGCTACTAAGGTAGACTGTAGTAGAGTGTCAGCCAGCAGAGAAGAACAATAGGATGAAGGGTGCATTATTTGTAGTTGGCTCTCTTTTAGGTGAATGGTCAGAGAAGGTTATTGAGAGAGCTGAAGAATTCGGGGCAGCAGTTGCAAATATTATACGAGATTGTGACAATGTAGAGTGATGGGCTGAATTCAAATAATTAGAACTAGATTTCAATGGTGTATGTTGAGCGTCGACAACTGACGACAGGTTGACCTTGTTTATCTCAACATGTTCAACTGTATTCGCATCAGCCTCCTTTAGTGTGGGTGAATCGATGATTACCAAGTCATTAGTAATGGGGGTTTAAGACCAACTGCGTGTAAAGTGCTACCAATTGCTGTGTTAATTGAAATGGTAGGAGCGCAAACAGACCGACCACATAAGGCCTCCCCTGGTGGCTGATTGTAAACACATGCGGTGGTAGGAACAAATATCATGTTGTTGTCACTGATGCTTGTTCGTAATTGTGGTGATCTGTCTTTATTACAGTCAACTGTTTGCAGGATTATCACTGCACTGGTGTCTGCATTACTAGCAAGTGTTTTGCTTGATTCTATTGAATAGAAAGCACGTATGTCTGCAGAGGCCGAATATAGCACATTTTTAGCTGTTGCAACCGAATTTTAAGGAAGACATGATATATGATTTGCTTTGAAAGGCGTACATTTTAAATGTTCGACAAGTTTCAGCATTTCTAATTTAGACCGCATGTCCGTCTTCAATGTCTAGAATGTCGATCTATGAGCCTTCAACATGCGATTAAGAAAAGAAAGCATACAAAAAATGCCCGAAGGTTTTCAATGTCATCGAAAGTAGCGGTGACACTAAATGCTTATGCCAAGGTGAAAAAAAATAGAGACATAAAAGAGGAAACATGAAAATAAGGAAGAAGCGTAACACTGTTTTACAGAATCCAGGTTGTTAGGGGATTATCAAAGAAAGATTGTTATAATTGACTAGCAATGAACAATACTGCAGCTCACCTCGCCCACCACAGCCCCAAACAGCCACGAAACAGCCCTTGCACAACAGGGCTTCCACAATAGTGCACGTGCAATGGCGCGTGTTCCGTGGAGGATGTAGGAGTGTGGGAAAGGTGGGTGGGGTTTAGCCACTTGGTCAATTTCAGATAAACAAACACTGTTGTTAATCAGGAGAATAATTCCAGCTGTAGAACAGCCACGAAACAGCCCTTGCACAACAGGGCTTCTACAATAGCCTGTGCACAATGGCACGTGTCCCGTGGATGATTTAGGATTGTGGGGAAGGTGGGTGGCGTTTAGCCACTTGGTCAATATCAGATAAACAAACACTGTTGTTAATCAGGAGAATAATTCCAGCAGTAGAACAACCACCAAACAGCCCTTGCACAACAGGGCTTCCACAATAGCGTGGCATTGTTCCTTATACAATTCCACACTGTTTCACCAATCTGCACCAAAGTTTGCATAGTTACCTGTTAGGACCTTCTGGACATTACTGGCTACATAACATGTGGACTCACCACCCCTTTCCCTGGATTTCAGCACAAGTCAAAATGTGTTTGTCAGGTTGTGGCTTGGTGAAGCATTGTTCCTTATACAATTCCATGCTGTTTCACCAATCTGCACAACATTTTGATTACTTACGTTTTAGGACTCTCTGGAAATTACTGTCTGCATGACATTTGGACACACAACCCCTTTTCCCGGATTCCAGCAAAACCCTAAATTTGTTTGTGGGCTTGTGGCTTGGCAAAGCGTTGTTCCTTTTACAATCCCACACTGTTTCACCAATCTGCATCAAATTGTGCATAGTTACCTGTTAGGACCCTATGAATGTCACGGTTTATTACACATGCAAACCAGGGAACTCCTTCCCCTACATTGAATGTGACGCACAATAAAATGTTTTTTTTTGTTTTAGTATACTACAGATTCTTTTTGAGTAGGCCTCCAACCCGTCTCGCACCCAACCTCCACAAACCCCCTGCGTCACAATGGACTAGGAACATGGCCGGTGTGTATCAATAAGATATTTAATAATGTATTATTTAATGTCAAAGTAAACTCAACCAGTTACAGCAGCCACCAATGTTGTGGCAACGTGAAGCGCAATAATACCTGCAAAACAACTAGGTTAAGATATACTGTCACAGTTACTTCCTTTTTTTAATCGCAGAACAGAAAAAAAAGAACAATTCAACACAATGCTAGCACTTATGGTTAAGCACTCCCCCCTTTGACACTCAACCTCCAAACATCAATGGTACTTGATTCCTTTGAATGGAAGGGAGTGGCAGGGAGTAAGAATACAGGGGAACAATCGGTTTTGGTGTGGTGCCCACAGAAACAATATGGGGAGCCAGCAAGGCAGGGGAAAATCCGTTTATACAAATTAACAAAACAAAAACACTGGGAAAGAGATTGCTGGTTTCGAATTCCATGAATCCCCTGACATTCAATGGGGGAAATAATTGATTGACTTACAAAAATACTAAAGATTTACACAGACAAATTATTATTTTTTTCTTCCATTAAGGACATGCTAACATACACAGGCAAATAAGAGATTCTTCAATGGGGAGATGATGAAATGAAATACACTGGCAATTGTGGTTTTCAATGGCGAATTTTCAATGGGGAAATATTGGATGCACTACTACAAGAATGAAGCGCTTATGCAATTTAGGGCTTGGGTTATTGCTACTTAAATAGCAAGCCTATGTTTAAGGTTCAGGAAAGCCAGCTGCATCTCAGGGCACTCTGGAAAGATAGGGCAGGGGTCTGGTCACTTCATTCTCAAAGTTGGGAAGTTTAAGCAGCCTTCTCTCCGTCCTCCTGTCTTTCTCCTTTTTCTGTCTCCCTGGTTTTTGTGTGTCCCCTGTCCTAGGGCAGTCCCCCTTATATAGCAGAAATGACATCACCAATTTTACAATCTAGGGGAAGTACCCTGCAATAATCTGTGCCACTAGAATTGGACAGTTACCCCCTCTCTCTCCACCCCCAGTCAGGATTGGTTTAGGGGGTTGGAGCAACATCTGTCTTTTCCTATTTGTCATCATCCTTTGTTCTGCTTTCAACTTTTTGCAAAAACTAGTTATGTATCACAACTTCATAATTGTACTATCAACTGCCAAACTAAACATATTTTCTGATTTAGCTGATCATGGGGAATTAGATAAGCCGCTAAATCCGTACAATGTAGCATGGCCATGTGTCACATTTTTGTCGTTTCCATAAAATGCACAACATTTATGAATATGCAAGTTATCAAGCATATCCCTAATTTAAGTTGCCACCTTTTCACTAACTCTCACATTTGTAACATGTTTGGATCAGCCAGAAACCTAGTCTAACTGGCCATTACAGTTCCTTGTGTCCCAGGTAGATCCATTGTATATCCCCAAAGCCGTATAGAAATTACATAAAAACTGGAATAAAAATTAAATCAATCCACAGTATGGTTGCTACACAAAATGACTAAATGAAAATAGTCTTTTAAGTGTTCCTGTTCAGCAAATGGGAGGGCTACTTCAACCTGTACCACCATCTGTCTCCCTGGACCAGCCTGTGACCAGAGGTTTTTGTGAGTCTCTTTGAAGTTAGTTTGGGCTCTTTGAAGTGGGTGCAACCAGGATTCACACCTTTTTTGCTCCAGCCCAGGATGGCTTTCTCTTGAAGTCGCTGCTTTCCTAGTCAGCAGGTCGGACCATATTGAATTTGTATGCCTTTCGCAGCACTAACTTTTAGTGCATGGTCATTAGATGGGAGATGTGACATCCATCTCGAAGCAGGGTTTTCTTTTGTTGAGTTTTGCCGTCAGCCAGAAACAGCTTTTTCCTGAACACTAAGTGTCCCTTCAAATGTCACTGGAGTTTTGCGTGTGAAACATAATATACATTGCTTTGGTTAACCCACACATTGGGCCTCATTACGAGTAGCGCAGTAAAAACAGGGTCATTACCTGCATGGCGGAACGAGCGGGTCCGTGCTTGTATGACGCCGCTAATAGCGGGTGATTACGAGTGTGCGAGCACGCGCGAACCCCCATGCCGGTAATGGCCATAACGGCATGCCGCAAAAAGCCCTCCAACCCCACGATAGCGCCATCACAGGACCCGCCGATACTGCCACCACCTAGGAGGAACCCCTAAATACCGACCCGGTAATACCAACATGCTAATACCAGGCTCGTAATACCGGACCTGGAAATAACGTCATTGCGTCGGAACGGGAAATGGGCCGGCGGCCATCTTTAAAAACACAAGCCATTGCAATCCTCCCAAACTACCAGTTGTTTCCTGGAGAGCTCTGTGCCAATGCTTCCATAATGTCCAAGGAAGCCCGGAAGACCACCCCCCGGCTGTGTAAACAGCACTTTTCCAATGCTGAATTAAATATGCTGGCGGACACTCCTGCTGCTCATGCAGATGTCATAAAATCCCAGACCCTGAAGCGTGAGGTGCAGCAGCAGAAGAAGGTTATCTGGCAGGAGGTAGCCCACAAGGTGTTGGCTGTAGAAACCACCCCACGTAGTGTCAAGGACTACAGGAAGAGGTGGTACGACCTCCGCTTGAGGGTCCGTAACATCATGGCAAGCAACAGGAGGGAGGCAATGGCCACAGGCGGGGGTCCCCACTCTCCTGCCATAATGACCACCTAGGAGGAGACCGCAAGCACCTTCATTAATCCAGAGACCATTGAGGGATTTGGGGAGATGGAGACGGGTGCGGCATCATCACCAGAAGGAGGTGGGTGACCCTGCAGATCCCTGTAGGGGAAACCATGATGTAGCACAAGTGATGTGGAAGAGAGTCTAGGCAAGGCAATGCATCTCCCAACACCCACATGAACACATACAAGTCCAGATGGCGGGCCAAACCCTGCCAGACAGAAATGCTGCATGCTGAGTGCCAATCCCATAACCAACACACATGGACCGTGCCTATGTAATACATTACATAAACCCCAAATCAACGGCATGCCACCTGGCATGCAGCAAATGCCAAAATGCCCCCTCAGACTACCCTGTGTGACACACCTGTAAGACATGAATGCATGATTTAATGAATAATGAACAGCACCATAGTATGCTTCTGGCATGTAATACCATCACTGATGCCCTGCATTTCTTCTACCCCCCAGGCACCGATGGAGAAGATGCCAGCCAAGACACCACTGCGAGGGCATCCACGTCCCGCACACAGAAAAGGGCTACCACAACCACCACCTCTGGGGCAGCCAAGCAGGCCACACCTACAGCCAGTGTGCCGAGACACAACTGACAAGACCTACTGCCAGTGTGCCTGACACACTTGAGACCCAGCAGCCCACACCCACACCTGTGGAAGGGGAGACCCTACAAGCACTGCCCACCACAGAAGATGACTTGGAGGAGAATGTGGAGCAGGAGGGAGTCACGGAAGTGACATGTCCACCCACCCCAAGCCCCGTGTGCACCCCCCACCCCAAACTCAGCCCTCACCCACCTACAGCAGTGCTGATCCCTGCCTGCATGATTCGGACCTGAGCCCCTTCGAGGAGGACAGCACTGAAAATGCAGTCCCCGTGAGTGCACCACCCACCACTCCTGCTCCCACCAACACCCTCGAGTCACATCTGATGAGGGTTGAGGCCCGACAGGAGTCCATGTTGGAGCTCCTGTGGCAATACATTGCAGATGGCGAGGACACCAGGCGGGAAATAGCCACTGCCATAGCGGGGACCCCTGCCGCTATTACAGCTAACACAGCCGTAGTGAATGCGTTGGCAGTGCTGATGAGGGACTGTCTGGGGGCAATAACACAGGCACTAACATCTATCCTGCTCCACATGCAGCGGCCACGCCTTGCAGCAGGCGTCGAACCTGCCACCGACTCCTCATCAGCCACCACACCTGCTTCCTCAGGCCCCACCAGCCCTGTGCGTCCTACCAGAAGGAATTCAAGGCACACTGAAATGCTGCCCCCGGATAGCAGAAAAGTCCCGCAAGTAGTGTGGGCGGACAGTGGGCGTCGGACACATGGTTGGGGGTGAATGGGAGCATTTGGTGGTGTTTATTGGGGTGTTGGGGAGTTCACTGGGGGGGTTGGGGAGTTAACTGGGGGGGGTTGGGGAGTTCACTAGGGTGGTTGGGGAGTTAACTGAAGAGGGTTGGGGAGTTCACTGGGGGTTTTGGGGGGGTTTCACATTTTTGCACTTTGATCCAATACACCCGTTCTGAGAAAAAACATAATGGCCGGACATTGGTGATTTGGTGTGTATCCATTTATTGTATGACAGTGTTCAGTGCCCAAATCCCAACAATCCCTGTGTGCATGTCCACATGGACCCAGTGTGTCACTGACACATGTCTGTCAAAGTCCCTGTGGTTCAGAAGTATTCGTGAATCAGTGATTGGCGTACTGCATGGCCATCCTGTGCATCACGTACTGGCAGGGGTGCTGCTTCATCTTCGTCTCCATCCTCATCATCCTCACCCGGTGCATGCATGTCAATGTCAGGTGGCAGTGGTACATTTCTCCGGACGCACATGTTGTGCAGCATGACACAGGCCATGGTGATCTTTGCCACCTTCTCAGGCCTATAAAGGAGTGCTCCATCAGACCTGCTTAGGCAGCGGTACCGCGCCTTCAACAGGCCAAAGGTCTGCTCAATCACAACACGGGTACAGGTGTGTACTCTTCATGGCTGTTCTGCGGGTCTGCACAGGGGTAAGTAGCCACGGCCTCAAGGGATATCCTCCATCACCTGCAAGCAAATACAAATAGGTGTGTGTCACTCTGAGCTGCCACCTTCAGGAATCATAGTCATGGCCACAGCTATTTGGTGTGGACATGCACATGTCCCCGTACGTATGCACAAATGTCAACTAGATGCATACTATACTGCTATGAGGTGTGGTATTCTGGATGGTGTTCAATAGATGATGCAGGGTGAAATGATGCATGATGAGGGGGATGTACTGTGGTTGTACAACAATGTGTACGCTCCCTTTTATGCTGTGTATACTATACTGTGCATGGACACAGTAGCCACATTGCCACAGTTGCAATCCTGTTTAGTCATGCATTGCTTGACATACACATGGTGGTCAGGTTGTGCGTCTTACATGTGGTCATTTATATGCGTTAATCATCAGACGTGTGCCAATGATGTGTCCTGTTGGGCTTGGGGGGTTCTGTTCAGGTGTCATTAGTTCTGCGTGCATTCTCCACTCACCGTCCATTCCCACCCAGGTGGGGTATGTATTCCCCCCTTCCCACCCAGGTGGGGTATGCATTCCCCCCTTCCCACCCAGGTGGGGTATGCATTCCCCCCTTCCCACCCTGGTGGGGTATGCATTTCCCCCCCTTCCAACCCAGGTGGGGTATGCATCGCAACACATCCCTACCCCAATGCACTGCCATGGCCCACTCATGCAACTCACCAAGCAGCCAGGCACGTGGTCCAGCATGTCGCTCAATGTGACGGGGTAGCGTGGAGTTACGCAGCACCATGGCATCATGTGTTGATCCAGGAAACCGGGCGCAGCAATGTGTGATGATCTTGCTGGAGTCACATACCATCTGCACATTGATGGAGTGGTATTGCTTGCGATTGCGGTACACCGCCTCTACGGCATGGGGGACAACCAAATCGACATGGGTGCAGTCCAGGGCACCAACACAATTGGGCATGCCTGCCATGCATGGAAGCCTACTTTGGTGTCGGCTATCTCCTGGGCAGCGTGCTTCAGTAGGGCATCCAGCACTTGGGTCAGCATGCGTGAAAGTTGTGGTTGTGAAATGCCATGCAGCTGGCCCACTGTGTGCTGGTAGGTGCCTGTGGCCAGGAAGTGGAGCACAGACACCACCTTTAATAGCGGAGGGATGGCAGTGCATATTTCTATGAGGCTGGCAATTTCGTTGCCTATCATGTCCACTATGGTGGTGATGGTGTCCCGGTCCAACGTGTACAGGGTGTGGATCTGCTCAGGGGTTAGATTGAATGGACTGGGTTTGATGCGAGGGATTGGCGGCTACCTACGAGGGACTACTGGCTGCACTGGTGGTAATTGCTGGGCCTGTCTCACCCTCCTTCTCCTCCTGCGTCTCCTCTGTGCTGCCTGTAGTTGCTGCTGTTGTTGTTGTTGTACTTGCTGTTGTTGCTGTAGTTGTAGCAGTATAGGCATGTCCTCCAGCGCCATGATTGCAACAGCTAGTGGTAGCATTTTGGTGTTGGAAGGGGTGTGGTGTGTGGGTGTACTCCTTTTATACTGGCCCTGACTCCATTAAGTCCACCGGTGGTGATTGTGTGCACCTGTGGCAGTTGGCTTGATTGCTGACTGCTGTTTGCAGGTGGTCCGCGATGCCTGTATGGCCGGCATCGTGCAGCCCCTGATACCGCCTTCGGGATGCCGGTATTTGCATGTCCGCGTTGGTTGTGATATCCTCCTATTACCTGCTCACCGGTATTTGCTCCCCGAAGGGGCGCGTGTATGCGCACATGCCGGTATGTGGGGGCACGGTACGGGAGGTGCCGGTATTGGTGGGTTGTCGGGTCGGAAAGCCCCGGACCCATTAACAATGCCACTATTACCATTCCGCCTTCCTTTTTTCATTACCTCAATTCTCGTAATGAGGCCCATAATGTTTGGCTTTCCTGATATTTTCTGTGAGCAGTGATATTTTTTCCCATTTTGGTTTTTTAAAGCCGTTTTTATTTGCACGCACATGTGCATGCCATTTTTGTTTTCAATGTTTAAAAATCCTGTTTTCCGTGTCACAGGATTCTTTGATTCCTCCTTCTTTTGTACATTAAACTGCTGCTTGTCCATTGATAATGACAGGTAAGCCCCATTCTGCATAGCTCTTTAACTTTACATGAAAAGCAAAAGCAAAAGCCAGGCCGTTTTTGTTGCAGTGTTTAAATGCCGGCCATTCATGTGAAAAACCAAAGCAAAAGCCAGGCCGTTTTTGTTGCAGTGTTCACTTTTAGAATGGGGATTGTGTCCCACCGTAGAGTTTTATTAATACAATTGGGCTTCACTTTTAGTGCAGGTAAGCACTGGCCTAATGTTAAGCCATTGAGAGATTACATTGACATCGGTTACATATTTTATTGAGGTTATTCATTTTATTCATTGTTAGAACGTTGTATTGAGAATATTCACATCAATCTCTATTGAGACAGTTTACATTGACCTAATGGTCATAAGATTAAGGTACAATTTTTTTTTTATTTTACACAGATTTGTTTAATAGCATTTGAACTCTTACACATTGTTACATTATTCTGTTTTTTTGTTCTTTTCTACATTTAATTTCCTTCACATCACTGCGCATTGAAATGTGGGTATGTACATTACGTTTATTGCAATGACTTTAACTTATTGATACTTCTTGTTGATACAATTGTGTGGATCATATATATGATTATTACATCTAGGGCTCTGCCCTGACCATTTACTCCAAAATGCATTGGCATAGGAGCTCTTGACATGTAGAGGCAACAGCTGGCCTCCTTTTCTGTTTAAGAATTAAAATTACTTATTTGATCAAGCACAATAAAAATTTTGGATTTGAATCCTGATTTTTCCCTCAACATTGAGTTTATCAGAAAATATTGGAAAAGAAGCCTACTTTCTTGAACTTTAAATAAAGTTTATGGTAACCCCCAACGGGGTACAGTTTGTGAGTAATTGATTAGCTGAGTGATTTCATTCAGTTTCTTTTGTGTGGTAGTCTTTAAATGCCTGCCATTCATGTGAAAGGGACTTCTGTTTGGGGCTTCTAAATGCACCCCACATGAACATGACTGGCTACATAACATTTGGACACCTCACCCCTTTACCACAGATTTCAGCACCTTCACACATGAGACGGTTGCCTGAAATCAGTGAAACATCAATGTGGTTGTAGAAGGACCGGTCCTCAAACCTAAAATGCATGGTTTCTGGGATATTTGCACCCCAATGCTCCGCAACGAACTGCACCACGCCACGAAGAGGCAACAGGTGGGGAGAGAGCACAGTAGGTCCCAGTGTGCAGTAGCACACCAACTCTCACCTCGCACCAAAGCCTGTTCCGGGGTATGTCAGTCAGTCACACATGCCCATTCTCAGTGCATTTTACTTCATAGTTGAAGGCACATCAAATGATAAGCAAATCGGAACAGCGAGCTACTGGATCACTGATTTTTAACAATTGATGAGAGTGTTGTCATGTCTGTCCACAGAACCTGTTCAGAGAACGGGTACTTTTGCTAGTTCACTATAAATGCAAATGTGATGGATGGAACTTTTGTAATTAATCATAAACACTGACAATTACTCTCTGCTAACTAGGTATATCAATGCAAATGGTGTGAGTATCTGGGGCCAGATTTCAAAAACATGCAGCATGCAAGTGCAATTTTGCAAGGCATTAGGACTGGGGCAACAATTGCCCTAGTTATAAAAAAAAACATTTGGGCCACATTAGGAAACCTTTGCACTATTGTAAGTGCACTTATGCATGGTATTAGCACCAGGACAAAGTTTGACTTTGGGCAACAGCCTCTTCTTTATATGCATTTTTGCACCAGGGCAAATCTCGACTTTGGGCAACAACCTCTTCTTTCAATGCATTTTTGCATCAATGCAGGATTTGCCCTAGTACTGATACAAGGTGCAAAAATGCATTGCACACTTGTGTTTGTTGCATTAGGACAGGGGACTGCAACCTTGGGCTCTCCAAGTGTTTTGGACTACAATTCCAAATAGGCCTAGAAAGTTTAATCAACAATGAGGGATCATGGGAGTTATAGTCCAAAACATCTGGAGAGCCACAGTTTATAGACAGTGTGAAAACCTGTGCTTTGATAACAAAACCTGGACATGGTGGAAGTACCTGGGCTTTTGTTGGCAATACCTGGGATATGATAGCAATGCCCGCAAAATGATATAATTACCAAAGCATATCACATCAACACATGCCAGGTGATGCTACTCCCTGGCATTTGGTGATAACAGCTGACAAATGTTGGGTGTTTCAGAGCATGTCATTTCATGTCCTGACAAAGCTGCTGCTTCTGCCTTTAACCACTCTGCCTCATAACTATGTCTCTGTATTTGCCGGTTTCATAATTGGCGTCAGGGCATCACACTGATGATTTTTGATGGCACACTGAACTGAATTGATCTTTATTTCGAAGCACATGGCCTCATAAAAGACAACATAAAATAAAAGTAATTGTACACATTTGAATACATCATATTAAAAAGCATAAAAAGTAAATACTATTATAATAAAAACCAATAGAATTAAAATCAGAAAACACACATTCATTCCAGCAATTTATTTGCAATCAATTGTAATTTTACTTCCAGAAACATATAAACAGTCGCTGCAAACTTTCTTGTGCGCAGAGAGTAAATTACTAATTGCTTCTTTAATAGAACTACAATTTATCTGCTTTAAGGTTGGTATTCGAAATGTTTGCCTAGATTTAGAGAATAACGGACAAAAAAATTAAAGATGGGTTAACTCTTGAGGTAAAATGACATTACAAGGACACCTAATACTTGATTCTAGGCCTACACAGTTCTTACCATCGAACTATGTGGAGCAGAACGCTCCTCTTACACTTACTCTGAAAACAGTGAATATAATTTGCATTTTGCCCACTACATCCATAATCAAAATAATTGAGAACAGTGTGAGGAGGCGGCAAATTTGTCAATTTCGACATCCTATTTACTGCTATTTGATTTACGTATGCTGGGTGTCATTGCTCCTCTTGGCCTTTAGAGGCCTGCTCACTCTTTCTTGTAGGAGCCTTATTCATTTTTAAATTTCCAATACTTGGCTCTTGCAAATGTTTTCTTATTCTTTAATATAAGAGAAATATGTCTCACGTCTGCCTCCCTTTGTCGTTTGCAATCATTCCCTGAAATAGCATCCTAGATCCCAGGTTTAGGCCACCCTAAACTCCTCTTTATTCTGCACACAAAGCCTATTCTCCAATGTCTCCTGACTCTGCACCCCTGGTCTGTTTCTGAGGTAGCTGGATTGAATCTTTACAGAAGCCCACGTCCATTTTCCTATCATGGCCGTCCTTACCACGTTATATTTTCCTCTTATAGCAAGCTTTTATATGTCTCATCTACCTTGTGTTATTGCGTATTTACACTTATTGATCAGCAAGTCACTTCATCTTCTTTGTGTATGATTACTTTATCATTTCGTATATGTTTCTCTTGTGACTTCAGTTACATCGTTACTCTTAAGTATTTTCATATCGGTTCAGTATGTCCTTGTATATTTTCTTTATGACATCACTCTGGCCTTATCAAATTTCCATAGGAGTGTGCTGACATCTTTCCACTCTTTCAGTATGAGGGTACATTTGGCATGGTTGCCTCAGTGCATATCGTCTTTCGTACACACGATGCAGTATAGGCATAACATATGGGGTCCCACATGTAGACCTTTTCTTGCTGTTACAGCGGTGACGGCGCAAGAGCTAGGGAAAATGCATACATCTGCTCCTCTACACTGTGATGATTACCATTGGTTTGGGAATTAGATGTGGACATATATTTCCTTGTCTTTGTGATGAAGTCAGTTTGATGTTTAAATTAGATATAGAATGCAGCCCCATTAGCCACAACAAGGCCCTAAAACACAGAAAAAAGCTACTGAAGTCTGTGGTTAGGTTGCTTTGAGGATTTACTGGCAGATTGGGTGAGAACTTAATTTTGAAGCACTATCATTTTTTATACTGTCATTTATTTTACAGCTTCCTTTTCAAAATTAACATAATAAGTGATACGATGGGCCTGATTCACAGAACGTTTTCCTACGGGATTTCGCCATTATAAAACGCTTCTGTGAGTCAGGCCCTATATTGTTTCCAACGGGAACACCTGAAAGCTGACACCCCCTTTCCATTCTCATACATTGTTGTGATTAAAAGGAAACTCCTGATGGAGAAATATCTCCATTATAATTTGTAGTCTGCTTCGTTGGCCATTAACCCATGAATTAAATTAAGCAAATGAACAATTGGGGTTAGGGTTTTATGGACTTTTTTAACCTCAAGAGTCCTCAACTAATGAACGCACCTTTGTAGAGATCCCTCATTTAAAATGGTTGTCTTCCATTAGCGAAAAGGTTTGGAGTCCTGGACAGTTTCTTGAGCCCAGCTGTGAGTTTCATGTCTACTGCTTTTCAACCCAGCACTAAACAAGGTATGAGGTCACAGTGTGGGCTGGCTGAGTGTGGTGCTGGGGATGGGAGAGCTGCATTTCTACATAGAGATGGGTTTTCAGGCCTAGTACAACAATGGCAGTAGGCTTGGTTCAAAATGGCTTCCTGGTGCAATGCTAAGAGCTATAGTATAGGTGTTATTTTTTATGGGATGAGGTGCAACAGAATGCCGCGGGGGTGGCTATGCCTGCCCCCATGGGTGTTACATATGTTATGTTCCTGGAGTGATGCAAGGGGGTTGGGCAAGGATCGTCTCCTTCCCAACATTATTCAAAAAGATATATAAGTGGGGAGTGTTACCAGAGGTGGTACAGTAGGCCATCCTCTGTGCTGAATGATTTAGTGCTTTATCATTAGGTATGTGGTGGGTGTCATGATAGAGCTGGGAAATGGCATCCGAAATACATGAGTGATAGTGCTATGGCTCAAGGTGATTTCAAAATTTAAAAGGCACATCTAAATTTCATAAATGTTATAATTGCTGTATAACGTTAGTTACTGTGATCTGTGTTTTAGATCAAGGCATTACGATCTAAGACTATTGCTATGAAACACGACAGACTCCAAGGGGTAAGCTTCATAGCATGTTTATTTAAGAATCCACGTAGCAACCCCCGGACACAGCCTCCTCACACCATATCAGTCTCTCCAACTGCTGTATTCAGAACCTAGAACCACATTTCTACCAAAACATTCCAAACCTGTATTTCATATTACCAAGTCTCCAAGCTACTTCACAACACATTTCCTCTCCTTCATTCAACATACCCTCCTTCTCACCATTGCAAACCTATTCTTACTCCACATCTAACCCCCTCTCACTCTCGCTGCAACATTGATAATGCCCTCAACCTGCACAGGTTCTGAATACAATACATCTCCCTGTGTCCTCACCACACCTATCCCAATGCTCACCCAATCTCTGCACTGCACCAACAACTCAATTTTTCCTCTCTTCTTACTCTCTTTTTTTATCACCCCAATCCCTTTGTCTTTTTTAATTTTCTTCTCAATTCATCCACCACACAATCTAATTATCTTGCCCTTCCATCCGAATGGCATCCATGATACATCTATTCGTCCTCTCCACCATGCTGTTACTCTCTTGGTGGTACACCGTTGACCTCTTGTGTTTTATTCCGTACCTCTTTAAATACTCCTGAAAATAGCCACCAGTAATTGGGTCCTACTATCCGTAAGGATGCTGCCAGGCACCCTGTCTCTTGCAAACACCTCCTGTATGAGCTCAACTACCATTTCTCCACTGGTCTCTCTTAGAATATTATATTCGGTCCACAAGGACAACAGATCAATAAGAACAATAATACATTTTCATCAACCTCCTTCAATTATACAGGCCCTAAAATGTCCATAGCCAAGTCATCCCAAACTTTTCCAGGCACACCAGGGGATGCATTTTAGCCAGCTCACCCTTTCCTGCTTTACTACACTGAACACAGTCTGACAGCCCCCTCTCCACATCTCGATTGAAACCTGGCCACCAATATTCATCTCTTAGAACTGCCTTAGTTCGAGTGCTCCCACCTGCCCTTCATGGTATAAATACACAATCTTCTGTTTGGCTAAAGGAACAACAACACGCTCCCATTGATATAACAGACCATTCACCACACACAATTCATCACACACCTCCGAAAAAGATCTTTCATGTTGACCCAATACACTTTAATTCAGCTACACCAACTCCATATAGCCTTTAATTCACATCAAACTTCTTCATTATTCACAGCCTCCAACCACTCCTCCTTACTCACAATGCCATCATGGTTTACAAAAACCATGTCTGAAATGTCTGCTCGCCTCCTCTTTCTGACCACCCAACCTCGACAAATAATTGGCCAGTACATTCTCACGTCCTGGTATAACCTGCACAGCAAGCTTGTGGCTCTGCATCCTTGTCACCTTGCTCGCTACACACCTCTACAACTTACTCAACCTTTTGATTCAAAGATACGTTTAAGAGGTGTATAATTTAGTCTGTATAACAAACTCCATGCTCCACACAAAATTGTGGAACTTCTCTGCGGCCCAATGGCATGCCAAAGCCTCCTCTTTCAGCATCGAATAATATCCCTCTGGGCCTCTCAACACTCTGGAAGCATGAGCAATGATTTCCTCACCACCATCCTCTCTGATCTGCGATAAAACTGCTCCCACCCCATTATCACTTGCATCAACAGTAATCACACTTTTTCTATGTGTGTCAAAACTCTTTAAGGCTTGTGCCGAATCAATTTCCTCCTTAATTACCTTTTGCAGATATCACCAGACACATTATTCTCCCTTCTTGAGGAAGGATAGCTCAGAGGCAACACATGCGTCTAGGAAGCAAGACAACACAGCGCAACACAGGTTCGAATCCCAATCCTGTCCTTAGAAACCACTCGCTGGTATTCAGCGCATTATAAATAAGGAATAAAAAAAAACCTGCCTCATTCCTATTACTTTGTCTGCAAAATTCTGGACACATTTTTGGTAAAATTCTATCATCCCAAGGAATGATCGTAGTTCACTTTTAGATTCTGGTCTCCCTACTTTATAGCATCTACCATTTCATTTTTTGGTCGTATTCCAGACCCTGAGACCTCATGTCCTAAATATTCCACTTTGTCTCTTTTAAACACACACGTCTCTTCCCTTAACGTCACTCCTCTCTGTTGAAGGATTTCCAACTCCTGCTCTAAAATCACATCATGCTCTATCTCATTTTCACCACAAATTAAAGCATCATCGTGATAACAGAATACTCCATTCATCCCCCTAACAACTTGTCCACTACTTCTTTTTAACACAGATGTTGCCGCCACTAGGCCAAACAGCATCCTCCAAAATTGAAAGATGCCCTCATGTTTTATGTACTCTGTCAACTTCCTACACTCTTCCTCCAATTCGATCTGGTGATATGCAGAGGCCATATCCAACTTTAAAAATACCCTTCCACCTCCTACCCTAGCGAGCATTTCTTTCCGGTTTGGCAGCGTGTGCCTTTCCACAATGACACACTTGTTCAATTCACAGAGATAAACACATAAACTCAACTCTCCAGATGATTTTTTCACAACTACAAAAGGCAAAATCCACTGCACACTACCTGCGCTTCCAATCACACCCATGCTGCACAACTTCTCTAGCTCCCTCTTTACACTATCCTTCAACACCAGGGGAACGGGATGCAATTTTGCAGTCACAGGCACACTACCTTTAATTAAGATGATTTGATGTCTCATGCCTTGACCTTCCTTGCTTGGATGTATTTGGGTCCAATCTTATCCGTAATCTCTTTTAATCCCACCAGCCCAACAGAGTTGCCCCTCTCTTCGTCACATACACCATCCCTTGGGCGGTCCTTGCTTTACCCCATTGAAATACCCCAACAACTCAATCTTGTCACGTTATAAGCCCCAGGGTTCCCATCCGGCTTGAACACATTTCATACATCACCTTTCACCCACCTGTTCAAACACTTCCTTTGACATAAAATATATCTTCGCTCAGGAATCAATACTCCCTACCATTCACACAAATCAGAGAATATGAATTCTCACCCTCTTCCTCATCAACTCCTTGCATAACAATAACAATAAGGTTCTCTATATGGCTGTCCTCTTCCTCTTCAGAAGATCCTTGCTCCTCCTCCATCACATACAGCACTTTTCTCTGGCTGACAGTTGGCAAAGTGTCCCTTTCTTTTACACATCGAGCACATTACTTCCTGTCCAGAACAAACCAAGGATGCAGGGAAATGCGAGGCACTGGCACAACAGAAGCAGAAGCAATGCTCGCCCTTCTGACCTTTCACTCTGGCCCCCTTACTCTCCACATTACCCTTGTGTTCAACTTTCTCCTTAGCTTTCTTCTTTTGCTTCCCTTCAGAAACCTTTAGAACTACCGCTTTTGTTTCTTTACTGTCTGCCTCAGTCCATTTTTTTATTTTTTTATTTGATTTAATTGTGTAAAACAAGTCGTGGGGAAGCATTCAAGGCTTCAACTCCTATAAGTTCTGCATCTGTGATTTCCTCTGTGCGGGCTCTACTGTGGCAATAAGCCCAGAGACAGCAGGCCAATACAGCCCCAGGTAATGCCCCCGAGGCCCGTAGTTACAGGCCTGAGCATAGCTAGGCCTTAATGAGGCCCTGGGGGCATCACCGTGGGCGGTATTGGTCCGTTGTCGAGGGGCTTATAGCTATTAGTACCCCAGCCCGTTAGACCGCATGTCGAAACAGAAAAAATAAAAAAATAAAATGGCCGCCGGGAAAGGGAAAACGTAGTCCGTTTTCCCTTTCCCTGGCGGCCATCGGGAGCGGATGCGCTGGTAACATAAGTGTTCCCAGCGCGTTCGCTCCCGAGAAAAGAAGAAAAAAGAAGGTTAATGGGGTTGGGAGGGTGGGGGGGAGGATAGTTCGCAGGAGAGGGGAGTGGAGAAATGTCTTTTTACCTGAGTCCCCAGCGGGGGACGAAGGCAGCCTCCAGCCTTGGGGAGGCTCAGAGCGGGGATTATCCCGTTTCAAGCCTCCTCATTGGCTAAGGGGCTACCACGACCCCCGCTGGGAACAAACGCAGGCACGTATGTGCGTCCACGAGATTACAATGAGGTTTGGCTCAAAAATGAGCCAATCACATTTCAGTGTAATCCCGTGGAACGCAGTGCTGGGTACTAATGGCTGTTAACTTTTTTTTAATAGGTTTTGGAGTGTGTTTGACAACACAAGTTGTTGCTGAGCAGAGAAGGGCAGAATCTTGCTCTATTGACATTTAGCTCTCTTCGGAACATTTCCTGTTTTCTTATTAGGCTTATTCCCTCTATTTTGTTGTGCGTTTTGGGGTTTTTGGCAGCCGGAATATTTCTTCTTCTTTTGCGAGTTACCTTGCTTCTTGGCAGTTACGGATTTGGTGGTGTCAACTCGAAGGGCATTCGGAGCACCTGGCTTGTATATCGGGCTCCGTAGGTTAGTTCCTTCCAATGCAGGCTGTTTGTCAGGTGGCCTGAGAGCCATCTGGTTGACAAACCTGCACTTTTCGGCTTGATTTTGGGTTTGATGTTCTTGAACGTCTCCTCTTTCCTCTCTGTCCAAACTTATCGCATGTGGAACATCCCTGGTGGAGTTGGTAGATCTTCTCTTTCGATCCTTTGGTGTACCTCAATGCTTATAGACTGTTTTGTAGGAGGCGAAAGTTGGTTGGGGAGGGTCGGAGGTGTTTGCTGAAGTGCGTCAGGGTCTGTTCCCTTAGGTTGCAGTGTTGACGCAGTTAGATGTGAATCAGTAATGTTCTTATTTAGGGGTCCCGAGATGCAGCAGCCTTCGAGTTCAAGGTGTTTACTGACTTCGATGAACCCTTCCGCCCCCTTCCAAGTGCCTTGTACATCTAGTGGAGTAACTATCACAGACGCGGCTGTTACCTCCAGTACAACGAGTAAGCGGGGTGCATGGGGAGGCAATCCTATTTCGACTGCTGATTTAGTTGTTATTTCACTCGTCGGTATGTCAATGTCAGTGTCGTTCACTACAGGGAGGGGGTTCAAGTGGGGACACAAGCGGGGGTTAGGAAGTACCGCCCTACTTGCTTCGGCTCCAGACTTCAAGAGCCCTCTCTTACCTGCTGACGGAGCGATAACCACCAACAATGTCTTCTCATTAGGGGTTTGTGTGCCCAGTTCTGTGTCGCACAGGCGGCCGCTCCGCAGGATCCGATTTTCATCCTCCATGTCACACGTCGGCACGACGGCCATGGACTGCCAAAGACTGCAGTTCACTCAGCAGTCCACTCCGCGGCCAAATGCTGTATTAGTAGGCAGCAGTGGGTCCTCCCACTGTGCAATGGATACAGCAGAAAGACTGGTGCAGAACTCGTGTAACAAGGAGCGGTGACTGTCAAAGACTGTAGTTCACTCAGCAGTCCACTCCACACACTCCACAGAGTGTTTCACATTTTTGCCAATGTCTAACACTTCGTCGAGGCTGGGTTCATCCTTCAACCAGAGCTGCTCTCTAATCTTATTACTGTTGCAATTAATCATGAATTGATCATGGATGTGTTCTCCAAAAGAGTTACCAAACGTGCAAGAGAGTGCCAGGTGGCAAAGGTCTGTGACATATTCTTCAACACTCTCCCCTTGTTCCTGAACATGCACCCCGAAGTTATATATCGTTTAAGAATAGTACTTTGCTTCAGATTAAAGTGCAATTCCAATTTGAGAAGAGCCTCCTCCAATTCATTAGCAGCATCTCCGCCACCCTCCCCAGCTAACACAGGCAGGGTATCAAATATGCATTGACCCTCATAAACCAAAAATGCATTAGCAAGGAAACCTTCCTATCATTGGAAGACGAGTGCACACAAGCCACCTTTATATAATTCAAAAAGCCCTTTTTCCACTGACTCCACTTGACCCAGACTGGTTCAGGAGAGACCCTAAATATGGAGGGACCAGGTATACCAGGCATAGCCATTATAACAGATATAGATATGAATATTAATGAGTACTGAGATGAGGAAGCTTCTTATAGAGGCATGCTGATTACCACACAATGGTGAGAGAATAGTGCAATTAAAGAGAACATTTCCTGCATGAAAGCATCAAAGTCACTGTTCCTCAATACACTTCGCAAGAATTGTGTAATTGCAAAGAAATTTGGCAGCACAACATCATCAATGTCTCTGTTCCTCAATAAACCACACCAATCCTCCGATAAAGCTGCTGTGCCCTCTGTACACCATCAATGATGCCGATATGCCGCATTGTTGCTGCTTGCCAGCAACCCGAATACATATCCACAGGAAATGCTGCATGCAAGGTACAATGTGACGTAAGATCTCGGACTCATGACCGCGGCCACAGCATTGGTAGTGGTTGCCAGGTCAACACAAAAGGAATTCCAAAAAGACAGTTGCACACAGAGCATGACGTAGGGCCCCTTTTCTCTCCACTCACAATCTCTTGCGCTCGTGATCGGCTCACTCAGGGAGTCACTACACACAGAAACACAACACTGCCCCAATACAGCGCGCAGCCGCACCAAAACAGCCCCCTCCTTACCTGCGCCTGGGTAGGCTACCAATGCTCGCCACACATCAAGACTGATAATGTGCGCACTTCCAACAGTCTCGCCAGCGGGCTGCCAGTAAGGCAGCTACCCAATAACTCCTCAGGCAGCCTGGAGGCTCTGCAGCAGTGAGCGGAACAGGGAGCCGCCAACAGCACCTTTTGGGCACAGCAGAGGCCCCCCGTGCTCCGGGAGCAGTGAAGCACAACAGACCAGGGCAATGCAGATCAGCACAGCGTTCCAAATGAAGGCAGCACGCTGGGGGTTGCCTTCAACTCATCATTGATATGAAGCATGACAGACTCCAAGGAATAAGCTTCATAGCATGTTTATTTAGGAATCCACAAAGCAACCCCCAGCACAGCCTCCTCACACAAGTTCAGTCTCTCCAACTGCTGTATTTAGAGCCTAGAACCACATTTCTACCAACACATTCCAAACCTGCGTTCCATATTCCCAAGACTCCAAGATACTTCACAACAATTATACATTTAGTGATAATGTTAAGCTCATAGCAAAATGGCAGAACTCCGTTTGATTTTTTTTATGTTATCAATATTTTATTCAATGATGATGTAAGGCCAGTATGTGTCACAGAAGTAGATTCTGATCCACTGTACGACGATGTTGTAATGTAGAAGTTCTATGCAGCTAAAACTATAAAACAGTAACTCATGTGACCTTTGGGGGTTGCGGTGGCATGCATTTGCTGAAGTTGTTGTTGTTAAGAGTCCTATATGCACATGAAATGTCTTTTTACTTTTACTTTGTGGCACTCCGAAGTACCTTTTTAAACTGCCAGGATGTATACTGATAACGTGTCAGAACTGCACTTTGATGTTCATATCAAGATATTAATGACCTCACTGGTAACTCAGAAACTGGACATGGTTAGTTAAGAATAACTGTTCAGGTGGACCTATGGCTATTTTCCTTTATATAGAAGTAACATATGCGCACTTGAAGTTACTCTTGTTGAGTCGCGTTCCTCTTGAAAAAGTTATGAATTTCTCCTTTTCTGAAAAAAGCTTATTCTGCCGATTTTGCTGATTTTTGTTAGCAAGGCAGCGGAATTAACTCCAATATTTTGCTGGAGGTTTCTCCACCTCACCACCAAAATTGGAGTAATGAGGCCCTAATATGCAAATCGTCTCGGGAGGATAGCTCGGGGGCAATGTGCTCGCCTTGGAAGCAAGCTGACACTGAGCAACACAGGTTCAATCCATGGGTCCACACCTAGAAACCTCCGGGTATTAAGCACGTTATAAATAACAAATCATATCATGTGGAGAAGGGTGTGAGAGCTCTCTTTTCATAATGGTGAAATGTTATATCATACACTGTAACGGTGTGTTGATGAAGATATGCTCGCAATTGCACCTACATTGATTGACTTGCTCTTCTAGTTCTATTTAGTGATCCTAGACTTTGTGACAAATGTTAAGGTTTACTGATTTGGAATATTGAAAATAAAGTCTACTCTCCAGAGTTATACCCTTTGCAAATGCTACTGATGTGTGCTGCACTGAGGTTTGCTAAAGATCTTTCTGAGGGTGATTGCTGTTTCATTTCGAAGAGAGTTGAGATTTAGATTACAGAAACCACATGCGGCCATGAGCTGTTTACATATCTCTCTAAAAGGGAGGTGCACTGTTTATGGGAAGTGCCTTGAGAGTGCACAGCAGAAATGCTGCAGTCCCGCTGGCTCCAGATGGGACAGATGAATGGACGGTAGACACGCAGCACTCGAGCTACAGTGACTGTTACTCATTGAACTTCTGAGGAAGCTGCTATGCCTCACCGGTGCCCTACTACCCAGTGGTGATGGCCAACCCCAGAAGGTGGCCTTTTGTATCTAAGGGAAATGAGTATTGGTAGAAAATGAAAGAAAGATGCTACAGCTTCTTCAAACTTGTCCACTATGAGCGAGGAGAAATGAGAAGTTAAGTAATCGGGATCTCTCTGAACCCCTGCCTTCCCCTGCAATTTGAATAACCAAGGGCTGCAATAAAAATGAAACTGAAATCCCAGACAAAGCTTTAAGGTTGACCTTCCTTGAGGTTTTCCAATACTCAAGTGTTCAGGAATATGGCTGTAGTCTTTTGTTGTGGATGAGCTGTGCAATTACTTGTAACACTTGGAAGATACCAGCCAACTAACCTACTCAAAAGCTAAGAAGACTAATTCTTAACTGAACTTGCCTTTAACTATGGTAAAATGCAACTAAATGCCCTACCAGATTTTTGACTACCTGAGCTTTGCATGCCCTTTTACCCACAGAGAAACGATATAGAGTTATATATACACTATGATTAGAGGGAATAAGGCCTGGGACATGGAGAGCAGTGAGGCTGCTGCTGTCTTCAATAAGGATCCAGTTGAAAGGCACGATTTGAAATGCATTCTAGAATGTCCTGCTACAGAATGGCTCAAATCATACCTCAGATCACTTCACTGAGAACTGGCACTGCCATCTTGGAGCAGAGCCAATTGTTGATGCAAGAAATTTACCAAGAAAGTGGTACCCATGTATTTTAGGACCACCCCCTTAAAGAAAATCCCTACTTAACCCAACTGGATTACCTTGTCACAGAACTATTCCCCCCCACGAGCCAAAGGGAGTGTAATGCATGCGCCACAACCTTTACCTTACAACAACACCCCCAGTCATGTGCCAGATGTTCTGCATCCTGGCAGAAACAGGTAAACATTATTATGCCGTGAAGGGGGAGTTGTTGCAAAAGATGTCTGTCCTCCAGACAATAGCTGAAAGGACCTTCTGTTTAGAGGTCAGCAACACATACACATAGCATGTCCTTGCACTCATGAGCTGGTGTCTTCATATAAAATTCATCAGACTCCAGGGACAGAGAAACAGTATTTCTAGGGAGATTGAGCCTGTCGAGGTAAACGTGGTTCAACTGGATCCAGAGTGTGTAAGGACTATAGGTTATACAACTGAACTGATATGCTGAGAGGTTTAGCTAGAAGTTATAGAGCTTGCCCAAGGTGCCAGGTGTTTCTCGTTGTCAGGATTCACCGTTTCCACCCCTTCTGGACTACATGGTCCATCAAACACTGCAAAACCCTTTCTAGTATACTTCCAACATGGCCGATACCGTTACCAAGTTCCCTGTCTGGTGTTTCAACTGACCTGCCACTTCCAAGAAAGCAGACGCTATCTCGCGGCTCTGGGCGTCTCAACGCTACCTTTCCGAAGTTCCGGCAAGTGTGTGTCTAACTTTCCTCTATTCCCGTGCTCCCCCTAGTTAGCGGTTTCCTGGTACCTTCGGTCCTTGCCCCGCTTACTGCTTGTGGAATTATCCTTCCGCCTTCTCTGCGGCCCTTGCCCAGGTCCGCACTACACTCGTATTCTGCCTTCGGCACGGTGCGAGCTTCCCAATTCATTCCTGGTTCCCAATCCCTTCCTGGCCTCAGATCTATACTCACCTGATCCCCCCTGGAATACTGAACGCCTGCATCTCTACGAGACAGGTACCCTACCTGCAGACTGGCGACAGAGGACGCTCGCCCATATCTGTACAAGTCCCGGACCACCACAAAGAAGGAAATACCTCCTAACAACAAGACTTCAAAGGATAAACAGGTGAGATTTGAGGCGAAGTATGACAGTTTGATTGAAACAAATATGGAGGCTGCTGTTCAGGACCTCATGAGGGGAATTCAAGAGCTAACAACCTAAGTACAGAATCTTAAAGCCGAATATGCAGCACTAAAACAGCTTGTGCTATCCAGGGACTCGGGTTTTCAAGAAAGTGCCATAGTTGGGGGCATAGTGGACAAATACGATGGAACCAGCAAGGCACTACGATCCTTCCGTGATTCATGTCTAGTGCATTTCACCTTCAAACCATACTATTTTTCTACACCCAGGACTAAAGTGGGATTCATAATCTCTCACCTTACTGGAAATGCCTTAGCCTGGGCAACTCCCTTAGTGAATGCGGGAGACCCACTCCTGGACAACTATGAAGGATTTGTGGACGCCTTCAAAATCTAGTTTGATCATCCTGAGCAAGTTTACAGTGCTCAGGAGAAGCTGTTGGAGTTCCAACAAGGAAACCAAGATATGTTGTCTTATGTAACCCGCTTTAAGCAATTGGCTAAGAAAGCTAATTCGACCCCGGAGGCATGTTTTACCTTGTTTCGGCATGGGTTAAATGATGAAATCAAGAATGAATTAGCTAGAATGGCCCGTCCTGGTTACTTCCAGGCTCTGTTAGATTGTCTTTACAAAACGACTTCCGTATTGAGAAATTTATATACAGAAAAATGGGAAAATTGAGTTTATATACAAAGGTCTGGGGAGCTTTTTTGAGTAGGTACTAGTTCATCGTTAAATTCTTTCTTTTTCTATTCCTACATGTTTATATCCTTTATGCTGTGTTATGATACTTTGTGATTTATTGTTCAGTCCTGTTCTAATTACTAAAATTAAAATAAAGAATTTAAAAAAAAAAAAAAAAGAAAAGCAGAGAAAAGATTAAACATGTACATTACCACCAATGGTTCCCATAGATTATCCTAGCCCTAAAGAAACAACCACTCCTCATTCCCCGGATCCTGAACCTGTGCAACTTGACTCCTTGCGGGGCCCTATCTCTCCACATGAAAGGACTCATAGGATCAACACTGGACTCTGTATGTATTGTGCTTCTGACAAACACCTTGTCAGAAACTGTCCAATAGCCCCACCTCGGCGTTCGGGAAACGCCAGCTCCTGATCTTGAATGGAGCCCAGCTTCGGGAGAAAGAAACATCCTCCGATTCTTCTCTTTCTGTGAACTGTCCACATTCAAACAGCTTGGTGATACTTCAGGTATCCTTGTCAACCGTCAATAGGGAGAAACATTCCATCCTGGCCCTGGTGGATTGTGGTGCTATGGGTATTTTTTTGGACCATGAATGGGCTTTGAAACACCATATACCCCGAGAACCTAAAGAGATCATCCAGGCTGTCAAAGGAATAGATGGGAAACCATTATCTTCTGGACCCACAACCCAGCAAACCACGGAATTACTACTGTCAATAAACAACCACCGGGGGACGCTACGTTTTGACATAATAAAAGCAGCTCATTACCCAATGGTTTTGGGCATACCCTGGCTCCAAAAGCACAATCCATATATCAACTGGGCAGCCGGTTCTTTGTTTCTCGGCTCAGAATTTTGTCTATCCCGTTGTCTGTCCCAGAATATGATGCTACCTATATCCACGGAAACCAAGACTTCCGAACAATCATCCATTTGTGTATCCAACATTACCCAGGTACCTGAGAAATACCAGCAATTCTCAGATGTATTCTCATCAGCTATTCATCAATCACTACCTCCCCATCGTCCTGAAGACTGTGCTATCGACACTGAGAAGTTTACAGTTATACTATTTGGAAGGATGTTTATACTTTCTGAACCCGAGAAAATAGCTCTACGTGAATACCTGGACACCAACCTCGACAATGGAACCATTCGTCATTCTAAGTCCCCTACGGGGGCCTCATTATTTTTTGTACCCAAGAAAGATACCAAAGAACTCTGACCCTACCTGGACTACCGGGGACTTAATCAATGCACCCTGGAGGACCGTTATCCATTATCTCTCATCTCTGATATCTTGGAAGCAGTACGCAGCGCCGTCATCTATACCAAACTTGACTTGTGGGGCGCGTACCATTTGATCCGTATAAAGGAAGGCGATGAATGGAAGACTGCTTTCAGGACACCCTTTGGACATTTCGAATATTTAGTGATGCCATTTGGTCTAGCCAATGCTCCAGCAGTTTTTCAACGCTTTATGGACAGAGTCTTTTCAGACATGCTATTCCTTTTTATTATTGTTTATCTGGATGACATTTTGATTTACTCCAGTGATCCCATACTACATCAAGAACATGTGACTCTGGTGTTACAACGCTTGTGAGAGAATAAACTGTTGGCCAAGTCAGAGAAGTCTATCTTCCATGTCCCCACTGTTCATTATCTGGGATTCTTTTTAAGTCCTCAAGGAATAGAAATGGATCCTGCCAAGATCGACTCTATTCTTTCGTGGCCTGCTCCTACATCAGTAAAACAGATACAATCCTTCCTGGGACTTGCACATTTTTATAGGATATTCAGCTCTACATTTTCAGCCATAGTACAACCTATAGTGGCATTATTGGAGAAAGACATACCCTTCAACTGGTCAACAGATCAAGAGACCACCTTTCAAGAACTAAAACAAAAATGTACTCAAAGACCCATCCTGGCTCAACCTGACATCAATAAACCCTTCCTGGTGGAAACTGATGCCTCGGACTACGCCATTGGGGCAGTCCTAAAACAAGAATCCGAGAACAAGGAAGAACATCCCATTGCATATTTGTCTCGCACTTTGAATCCTAGTGAAACACATCACTCAGTACTGGAGAAGGAACTGCTTGCCATCCGGCAGGCTTTTACAGAGTGGTGTCATCTACTCTTGGGTGCCAGGTTTTCTGTACAGGTTTGAACTGATCATCGGAATTTGCAGGTCCTTCAGTGAATGGAGTGTAGAAAAAGTCAACAGGCTCGTTGGGTTTTCTTTTTCGCCTAATACCAGTTTCACATCCACCATGTACATGGAACAACCAACATAAATAGCTGATGCACTATCCAGAGGACCTGATTATGAACCTGATGAAGCCTGTGCCTTTCCAAAGATGTTTCCCGAATCTGTGTTTATTGCCCAGGCCAACTCTCTATTGGATAACATCTGCACTGATATCCCACTCTCTGAACTCTGGAATGAATACCTCAAGACTAACAAATGGTCTCTCATTGCCAAGGATGGTTACCTCTTCAAGGACAAGTGTCTAGTTATACCTACACAAACCCTGAGAACCAAGATAACAAACCTCTGTCATGATACCTTCCATTCTGGGCATCAGGGCATTATGGCTACTCTTTGACTCGTTCAGAGAAGCATTTGGTGGCCCAGAATGGCCAATGATATAAAAGCATACATCCAATCATGTGCTGTCTGCAGTCAGAACAAGTGCGACAATAAAAGACCAGCTGGTCTTCTTCATCAACCTGCAATGCCCGATCGACCTTGGGAGATAATTGCCATCGACTTCATTGTAGAATTATCTCCTTCCAAAGGCTTCACAGCCATCATGGTTGTCATCGACCTGTTTACCCATGTGGCCCATTTCATTCCCTTGGAGAAGCTACCATCGGCACAAGAAATGGCAGGTATTTTCTTGAACCACATCTTTAACTACACGGCCTCCCTTCCAAAATCATTTCAGAGCGTGGACCTCAGTATATCTCTCAGATTTGGAAGTACTTGTGCCAAATGTTGGGTATTCAACATGCTTTGTCTTCTGGATACCATCCTCAGACCAACGGGATAACCGATCGAGTAACTCAGACCCTAGAACAATACCTATGATGTTTTGCCTCCAAGGTCCAGGATGATTGTCTGTTTTGATTCCGGTAGTGGAATTTGCATACAACAACTCGGACCACTCTGCCATTAAGACTAGTCCTTTCTTTTGCAGTCAAGGGTACAATCCATCTGTTCTGCCAACACTCCTGCCTCACTCCACCCCGGTTCTTTCGGTTGATTCCTGGATTGAGCATTTGGTCACTGTACACAAGGACATGAAAGGACATTTAGAAAAGGCCAGGATAGTTGTTAAACGATATGCTGATACCAGGAGGAGACCTGGTCCTACGTATGCCATCGGCGACATGGTCTGGCTTTCCTCTAGACTTTTGCCTCGACACCTACGACCTAACATGCTGGCTCCACAATTCTATGGGCCCTTTGCAATTAAGGAGATCATTAATCCTGTGGCATACAGTCTTCAATTACCAGAATCCTGGAAGAAAATCCATTCCGTTTTTCACACGTCATTGCTTAAACCCTATTCTCAAACCACCAGGACAGCTCCACGACCTACCCCTGCACTCATCAATGATCGAATCGAATTTGAAGTTTCCAGGATATGCGATTCCAGATATAGAAGAGGTCGACTGCAATACTTGGTGGAATGGAAAGGTTATCCACACAGCGAACGAACGTGGGAACCTGTGTCCAACATGAATGCCCCCCGTTTGCTACTGAGGTTCCATCTAATCCATCCAGGTAAATCTGGTGTATCACAATTTAAGTGGGGGCATGCTGTCATGATTCACTGTTTCCGCCCCTTCTGGACTACATGGTCCATCAAACACTGAAAAACCCTTTCTAGTATACTTCCAACATGGCCGACGCCGTTATCAAGTTCCCTGTCTAGTGTTTCAACTGACCTGCCACTTCCTAGAAAGCAGACGCGCCCCGCGGCTCTGCGTGTCTCAACGCTACATTTCCGAAGTTCCAGCAAGTGTGTGTCTAACTTTCCTCTACTCCCGTGCTCCCCCTAGTTAGCGGTTCCCATTTCATTCCTGGTACCTTTGGTCCTGGCCCTGCTTACCGCTTGGCATATTCTTCAACACTCTCCCCTTGTTCCTGAACATGCACCCCGAAGTTATATATCGTTTAAGAATAGTACTTTGCTTCAGATTAAAGTGCAATTCCAATTTGAGAAGAGCCTCCTCCAATTCATTAGCAGCATCTCCGCCACCCTCCCCAGCTAACACAGGCAGGGTATCAAATATGCATTGACCCTCATAAACCAAAAATGCATTAGCAAGGAAACCTTCCTATCATTGGAAGACGAGTGCACACAAGCCACCTTTATATAATTCAAAAAGCCCTTTTTCCACTGACTCCACTTGACCCAGACTGGTTCAGGAGAGACCCTAAATATGGAGGGACCAGGTATACCAGGCATAGCCATTATAACAGATATAGATATGAATATTAATGAGTACTGAGATGAGGAAGCTTCTTATAGAGGCATGCTGATTACCACACACTGGTGAGAGAATAGTGCAATTAAAGAGAACATTTCCTGCATGAAAGCATCAAAGTCACTGTTCCTCAATACACTTCGCAAGAATTGTGTAATTGCAAAGAAATTTGGCAGCACAACATCATCAATGTCTCTGTTCCTCAATAAACCACACCAATCCTCCGATAAAGCTGCTGTGCCCTCTGTACACCATCAATGATGCCGATATGCCGCATTGTTGCTGGTTGCCAGCAACCCGAATACATATCCACAGGAAATGCTGCATGCAAGGTACAATGTGACGTAAGATCTCGGACTCATGACCGCGGCCACAGCATTGGTAGTGGTTGCCAGGTCAACACAAAAGGAATTCCAAAAAGACAGTTGCACACAGAGCATGACGTAGGGCCCCTTTTCTCTCCACTCACAATCTCTTGCGCTCGTGATCGGCTCACTCAGGGAGTCACTACACACAGAAACACAACACTGCCCCAATACAGCGCGCAGCCGCACCAAAACAGCCCCCTCCTTACCTGCGCCTGGGTAGGCTACCAATGCTCGCCACACATCAAGACTGATAATGTGCGCACTTCCAACAGTCTCGCCAGCGGGCTGCCAGTAAGGCAGCTACCCAATAACTCCTCAGGCAGCCTGGAGGCTCTGCAGCAGTGAGCGGAACAGGGAGCCGCCAACAGCACCTTTTGGGCACAGCAGAGGCCCCCCGTGCTCCGGGAGCAGTGAAGCACAACAGACCAGGGCAATGCAGATCAGCACAGCGTTCCAAATGAAGGCAGCACGCTGGGGGTTGCCTTCAACTCATCATTGATATGAAGCATGACAGACTCCAAGGAATAAGCTTCATAGCATGTTTATTTAGGAATCCACAAAGCAACCCCCAGCACAGCCTCCTCACACAAGTTCAGTCTCTCCAACTGCTGTATTCAGAGCCTAGAACCACATTTCTACCAACACATTCCAAACCTGCGTTCCATATTCCCAAGACTCCAAGATACTTCACAACAATTATACATTTAGTGATAATGTTAAGCTCATAGCAAAATGGCAGAACTCCGTTTGATTTTTTTTATGTTATCAATATTTTATTCAATGATGATGTAAGGCCAGTATGTGTCACAGAAGTAGATTCTGATCCACTGTACGACGATGTTGTAATGTAGAAGTTCTATGCAGCTAAAACTATAAAACAGTAACTCATGTGACCTTTGGGGGTTGCGGTGGCATGCATTTGCTGAAGTTGTTGTTGTTAAGAGTCCTATATGCACATGAAATGTCTTTTTACTTTTACTTTGTGGCACTCCGAAGTACCTTTTTAAACTGCCAGGATGTATACTGATAACGTGTCAGAACTGCACTTTGATGTTCATATCAAGATATTAATGACCTCACTGGTAACTCAGAAACTGGACATGGTTAGTTAAGAATAACTGTTCAGGTGGACCTATGGCTATTTTCCTTTATATAGAAGTAACATATGCGCACTTGAAGTTACTCTTGTTGAGTCGCGTTCCTCTTGAAAAAGTTATGAATTTCTCCTTTTCTGAAAAAAGCTTATTCTGCCGATTTTGCTGATTTTTGTTAGCAAGGCAGCGGAATTAACTCCAATATTTTGCTGGAGGTTTCTCCACCTCACCACCAAAATTGGAGTAATGAGGCCCTAATATGCAAATCGTCTCGGGAGGATAGCTCGGGGGCAATGTGCTCGCCTTGGAAGCAAGCTGACACTGAGCAACACAGGTTCAATCCATGGGTCCACACCTAGAAACCTCCGGGTATTAAGCACGTTATAAATAACAAATCATATCATGTGGAGAAGGGTGTGAGAGCTCTCTTTTCATAATGGTGAAATGTTATATCATACACTGTAACGGTGTGTTGATGAAGATATGCTCGCAATTGCACCTACATTGATTGACTTGCTCTTCTAGTTCTATTTAGTGATCCTAGACTTTGTGACAAATGTTAAGGTTTACTGATTTGGAATATTGAAAATAAAGTCTACTCTCCAGAGTTATACCCTTTGCAAATGCTACTGATGTGTGCTGCACTGAGGTTTGCTAAAGATCTTTCTGAGGGTGATTGCTGTTTCATTTCGAAGAGAGTTGAGATTTAGATTACAGAAACCACATGCGGCCATGAGCTGTTTACATATCTCTCTAAAAGGGAGGTGCACTGTTTATGGGAAGTGCCTTGAGAGTGCACAGCAGAAATGCTGCAGTCCCGCTGGCTCCAGATGGGACAGATGAATGGACGGTAGACACGCAGCACTCGAGCTACAGTGACTGTTACTCATTGAACTTCTGAGGAAGCTGCTATGCCTCACCGGTGCCCTACTACCCAGTGGTGATGGCCAACCCCAGAAGGTGGCCTTTTGTATCTAAGGGAAATGAGTATTGGTAGAAAATGAAAGAAAGATGCTACAGCTTCTTCAAACTTGTCCACTATGAGCGAGGAGAAATGAGAAGTTAAGTAATCGGGATCTCTCTGAACCCCTGCCTTCCCCTGCAATTTGAATAACCAAGGGCTGCAATAAAAATGAAACTGAAATCCCAGACAAAGCTTTAAGGTTGACCTTCCTTGAGGTTTTCCAATACTCAAGTGTTCAGGAATATGGCTGTAGTCTTTTGTTGTGGATGAGCTGTGCAATTACTTGTAACACTTGGAAGATACCAGCCAACTAACCTACTCAAAAGCTAAGAAGACTAATTCTTAACTGAACTTGCCTTTAACTATGGTAAAATGCAACTAAATGCCCTACCAGATTTTTGACTACCTGAGCTTTGCATGCCCTTTTACCCACAGAGAAACGATATAGAGTTATATATACACTATGATTAGAGGGAATAAGGCCTGGGACATGGAGAGCAGTGAGGCTGCTGCTGTCTTCAATAAGGATCCAGTTGAAAGGCACGATTTGAAATGCATTCTAGAATGTCCTGCTACAGAATGGCTCAAATCACACCTCAGATCACTTCACTGAGAACTGGCACTGCCATCTTGGAGCAGAGCCAATTGTTGATGCAAGCAATTTACCAAGAAAGTGGTACCCATGTATTTTAGGACCACCCCCCTTAAAGAAAATCCCTACTTAACCCAACTGGATTACCTTGTCACAGAACTATTCCCCCCCACGAGCCAAAGGGAGTGTAATGCATGCGCCACAACCTTTACCTTACAACAACACCCCCAGTCATGTGCCAGATGTTCTGCATCCTGGCAGAAACAGGTAAACATTATTATGCCGTGAAGGGGGAGTTGTTGCAAAAGATGTCTGTCCTCCAGACAATAGCTGAAAGGACCTTCTGTTTAGAGTTCAGCAACACATACACATAGCATGTCCTTGCACTCATGCGCTGGTGTCTTCATATAAAATTCATCAGACTCCAGGGACAGAGAAACAGTATTTCTAGGGAGATTGAGCCTGTCGAGGTAAACGTGGTTCAACTGGATCCAGAGTGTGTAAGGACTATAGGTTATACAACTGAACTGATATGCTGAGAGGTTTAGCTAGAAGTTATAGAGCTTGCCCAAGGTGCCAGGTGTTTCTCGTTGTCAGGATTCACCGTTTCCACCCCTTCTGGACTACATGGTCCATCAAACACTGCAAAACCCTTTCTAGAATACTTCCAACATGGCCGATACCGTTACCAAGTTCCCTGTCTGGTGTTTCAACTGAGCTGCCACTTCCAAGAAAGCAGACACTATCTCGCGGCTCTGCACGTCTCAACGCTACCTTTCCGAAGTTCCGGCAAGTGTGTGTCTAACTTTCCTCTATTCCCGTGCTCCCCCTAGTTAGCGGTTTCCTGGTACCTTCGGTCCTTGCCCCGCTTACTGCTTGTGGAATTATCCTTCCGCCTTCTCTGCGGCCCTTGCCCAGGTCCGCACTACACTCGTATTCTGCCTTCGGCACGGTGCGAGCTTCCCAATTCATTCCTGGCTCCCAATCCCTTCCTGGCCTCAGATCTATACTCACCTGATCCCCCCTGGAATACTGAACGCCTGCATCTCTACGAGACAGGTACCCTACCTGCAGACTGGCGACAGAGGACGCTCGCCCATATCTGTACAAGTCCCGGACCACCACAAAGAAGGAAATACCTCCGAACAACAAGACTTCAAAGGATAAACAGGTGAGATTCGAGGCGAAGTATGACAGTTTGATTGAAACAAATATGGAGGCTGCTGTTCAGGACCTCATGAGGGGAATTCAAGAGCTAACAACCTAAGTACAGAATCTTAAAGCCGAATATGCAGCACTAAAACAGCTTGTGCTATCCAGGGACTCGGGTTTTCAAGAAAGTGCCATAGTTGGGGGCGTAGTGGACAAATACGATGGAACCAGCAATGCACTACGATCCTTCCGTGATTCATGTCTAGTGCATTTCTCCTTCAAACCATACTATTTTTCTACACCCAGGACTAAAGTGGGATTCATAATCTCTCACCTTACTGGAAATGCCTTAGCCTGGGCAACTCCCTTAGTGAATGCGGGAGACCCACTCCTGGACAACTATGAAGGATTTGTGGACGCCTTCAAAATCTAGTTTGATCATCCTGAGCAAGTTTACAGTGCTCAGGAGAAGCTGTTGGAGTTCCAACAAGGAAACCAAGATATGTTGTCTTATGTAACCCGCTTTAAGCAATTGGCTAAGAAAGCTAATTCGACCCCGAAGGCATGTTTTACCTTGTTTCGGCATGGGTTAAATGATGAAATCAAGAATGAATTAGCTAGAATGGCCCGTCCTGGTTACTTCCAGGCTCTGTTAGATTTGTCTTTACAAAACGACTTCCGTATTGAGAAATTTATATACAGAAAAATGGGAAAATTGAGTTTATATACGAAGGTCTGGGGAGCTTTTTTGAGTAGGTACTAGTTCATCGTTAAATTCTTTCTTTTTCTATTCCTACATGTTTATATCCTTTATGCTGTGTTATGATACTTTGTGATTTATTGTCAGTCCTGTTCTAATTACTAAAATTAAAATAAAGAATTAAAAAAAAAAAAAGAAAAGCAGAGAAAAGAAAAACATGTACATTACCACCAATGGTTCCCATAGATTATCCTAGCCCTAAAGAAACAACCACTCCTCATTCCCCGGATCCTGAACCTGTGCAACTTGACTCCTTGCGGGGCCCTATCTCTCCACATGAAAGGACTCATAGGATCAACACTGGACTCTGTATGTATTGTGCTTCTGACAAACACCTCGTCAGAAACTGTCCAATAGCCCCACCTCGGCGTTCGGGAAACGCCAGCTCCTGATCTTGAATGGAGCCCAGCTTTGGGAGAAAGAAACATCCTCCGATTCTTCTCTTTCTGTGAACTGTCCACATTCAAACAGCTTGGTGATACTTCAGGTATCCTTGTCAACCGTCAATAGGGAGAAACATTCCATCCTGGCCCTGGTGGATTGTGGTGCTATGGGTATTTTTTTTTACCATGAATGGGCTTTGAAACATCATATACCCCGAGAACCTAAAGAGATCATCCAGGCTGTCGAAGGAATAGATGGGAAACCATTATCTTCTGGACCCACAACCCAGAAAACCACGGAATTACTACTGTCAATACACAACCACCGGGGAACGCTACGTTTTGACATAATAAAAGCAGCTCATTACCCAATGGTTTTGGGCATACCCTGGCTCCAAAAGCACAATCCATATATCAACTGGGCAGCCGGTTCTTTGTTTCTCGGCTCAGAATTTTGTCTATCCCGTTGTCTGTCCCAGAATATGATGCTACCTATATCCACGGAAACCAAGACTTCCGAACAATCATCCATTTGTGTATCCAACATTACCCAGGTACCTGAGAAATACCAGCAATTCTCAGATGTATTCTCATCAGCTATTCATCAATCACTACCTCCCCATCGTCCTGAAGACTGTGCTATCGACACTGAGAAGTTTACAGTTATACTATTTGGAAGGATGTTTATACTTTCTGAACCCGAGAAAATAGCTCTACGTGAATACCTGGACACCAACCTCGACAATGGAACCATTCGTCATTCTAAGTCCCCTACGGGGGCCTCATTATTTTTTGTACCCAAGAAAGATACCAAAGAACTCTGACCCTACCTGGACTACCGAGGACTTAATCAATGCACCCTGGAGGACTGTTATCCATTATCTCTCATCTCTGATATCTTGGAAGCAGTACGCAGTGCCGTCATCTTTACCAAACTTGACTTGTGGGGCGCGTACCATTTGATCCGTATAAAGGAAGGCGATGAGTGGAAGACTGCTTTCAGGACACCCTTTGGACATTTCGAATATTTAGTGATGCCATTTGGTCTAGCCAATGCTCCAGCAGTTTTTCAACGCTTTATGGACAGAGTCTTTTCAGACATGCTATTCCTTTTTGTTATTGTTTATCTGGATGACATTTTGATTTACTCCAGTGATCCCATACTACATCAAGAACATGTGACTCTGGTGTTACAACGCTTGTGAGAGAATAAACTGTTGGCCAAGTCAGAGAAGTCTATCTTCCATGTCCCCACTGTTCATTATCTGGGATTCATTTTAAGTCCTCAAGGAATAGAAATGGATCCTGCCAAGATCGACTCTATTCTTTCGTGGCCTGCTCCTACATCAGTAAAACAGATACAATCCTTCCTGGGACTTGCACATTTTTATAGGATATTCAGCTCTACATTTTCAGCCATAGTACAACCTATAGTGGCATTATTGGAGAAAGACATACCCTTCAACTGGTCAACAGATCAAGAGACCACCTTTCAAGAACTAAAACAAAAATGTACTCAAAGACCCATCCTGGCTCAACCTGACATCAATAAACCCTTCCTGGTGGAAACTGATGCCTCGGACTACGCCATTGGGGCAGTCCTAAAACAAGAATCCGAGAACAAGGAAGAACATCCCATTGCATATTTGTCTCGCACTTTGAATCCTAGTGAAACACATCACTCAGTACTGGAGAAGGAACTGCTTGCCATCCGGCAGGCTTTTACAGAGTGGTGTCATCTACTCTTGGGTGCCAGGTTTTCTGTACAGGTTTGAACTGATCATCGGAATTTGCAGGTCCTTCAGTGAATGGAGTGTAGAAAAAGTCAACAGGCTCGTTGGGTTTTCTTTTTCACCTAATACCAGTTTCACATCCACCATGTACATGGAACAACCAACATAAATAGCTGATGCACTATCCAGAGGACCTGATTATGAACCTGATGAAGCCTGTGCCTTTCCAAAGATGTTTCCCGAATCTGTGTTTATTGCCCAGGCCAACTCTCTATTGGATAACATCTGCACTGATATCCCACTCTCTGAACTCTGTAATGAATACCTCAAGACTAACAAATGGTCTCTCATTGCCAAGGATGGTTACCTCTTCAAGGACAAGTGTCTGGTTATACCTACACAAACCCTGAGAACCAAGACAACAAACCTCTGTCATGATACCTTCCATTCTGGGCATCAGGGCATTATGGCTACTCTTTGACTCATTCAGAGAAGCATTTGGTGGCCCAGAATGGCCAATGATATAAAAGCATACATCCAATCATGTGCTGTCTGCAGTCAGAACAAGTGCGACAATAAAAGACCAGCTGGTCTTCTTCATCAACCTGCAATGCCCGATCGACCTTGGGAGATAATTGCCATCGACTTCATTGTAGAATTACCTCCTTCCAAAGGCTTCACAGCCATCATGGTTGTCATCGGCCTGTTTACCCATGTGGCCCATTTCATTCCCTTGGAGAAGCTACCATCGGCACAAGAAATGGCAGGTATTTTCTTGAACCACATCTTTAACTACACGGCCTCCCCTCCAAAATCATTTCAGAGCGTGGACCTCAGTATATCTCTCAGATTTGGAAGTACTTGTGCCAAATGTTGGGTATTCAACATGCTTTGTCTTCTGGATACCATCCTCAGACCAACGGGATAACCGATCGAGTAACTCAGACCCTAGAACAATACCTATGATGTTTTGCCTCCAAGGTCCAGGATGATTGTCTGTTTTGATTCCGGTAGCGGAATTTGCATACAACAACTCGGACCACTCTGCCATTAAGACTAGTCCTTTCTTTTGCAGTCAAGGGTACAATCCATCTGTTCTGCCAACACTCCTGCCTCACTCCACCCCGGTTCTTTCGGTTGATTCCTGGATTGAGCATTTGGTCACTGTACACAAGGACATGAAAGGACATTTAGAAAAGGCCAGGATAGTTGTTAAACGATATGCTGATACCAGGAGGAGACCTGGTCCTGTGTATGCCATCGGCGACATGGTCTGGCTTTCCTCTAGACTTTTGCCTCGACACCTACGACCTAACATGCTGGCTCCACAATTCTATGGGCCCTTTGCAATTAAGGAGATCATTAATCCTGTGGCATACAGTCTTCAATTACCAGAATCCTGGAAGAAAATCCATTCCGTTTTTCACACGTCATTGCTTAAACCCTATTCTCAAACCACCAGGACAGCTCCACAACCTACCCCTGCACTCATCAATGATCGAATCGAATTTGAAGTTTCCAGGATATGCGATTCCAGATATAGCAGAGGTCGACTGCAATACTTGGTGGAATGGAAAGGTTATCCACACAGCGAACAAACGTGGGAACCTGTGTCCAACATGAATGCCCCCCGTTTGCTACTGAGGTTCCATCTAATCCATCCAGGTAAATCTGGTGTATCACAATTTAAGTGGGGGCATGCTGTCATGATTCACTGTTTCCGCCCCTTCTGGACTACATGGTCCATCAAACACCGCAAAACCCTTTCTAGTATACTTCCAACATGGCCGACGCCGTTATCAAGTTCCCTGTCTAGTGTTTCAACTGACCTGCCACTTCCTAGAAAGCAGACGCGCCCCCGCGGCTCTGCGTGTCTCAACGCTACATTTCCGAAGTTCCAGCAAGTGTGTGTCTAACTTTCCTCTACTCCCGTGCTCCCCCTAGTTAGCGGTTCCCATTTCATTCCTGGTACCTTTGGTCCTGGCCCTGCTTACCGCTTGTGGAATTATCCTTCCGCTTTCTCTGCGAGCCTTGCCCAGGTCCGCACTGCACTCGCATTCCGCCTTTGGCATGGTGCGATCTTCCCGATTCATTCCTCGTTCCCAATCCCTTCCTGGCCTCAAATCTATACTCACCTAATCCCCCCTGGAATACTGAACGCCTGCATCTCTACGAGACTGGTACCCTACCTGCACACTTGCGACAGAGGACGCTCGCCCGTATCTGTACAATTCCCGGACCACCAGAAAGAAGGAAAGATTTCTGAACAACAAGACTTCAAAGGATAAACAGGTGAGATTTGAGGCGAAGTGTGACATATCTAGCATTTGACATTAACTCGAAACATGCATCTAAATTCAGCTTTTTTAATGAGTGAATCTAACAAAGGGTTATCATGGTTATCAGGGATTCATGGTTAACTTTGACAAAAGTAACTATAACATGGTGTGCCTTTTTTGATGGACTGGGGAAATCTGTATGGTCTTAAGCATTTAGAAGGCCTAGACTGAGCCCTGTGACAGGTTCGAGCTGCAGTAGGAGTTTTTGCTTTAGTCAGAGGTTTATGGATTTTTAGAGATATAGAAAGATGTGCATATTACAGAGAAATTAATTTTGGAATGTCAAGATTTCCCCAAACAGTAGTTTAGGTTTGTTATAAAGTGAAGCACATGTTCAAGAAATGAAGGCCTTTCTGTGTATGGAGGAGAAATGTAAGTTTAATTTCTCCACTATTAAAGTTGAAAATTAGCAATAAATGGTTCATGTTGTATCGACACCTGTCTGGACTTACATTTTGTTGTGCATGATATAACAATGGTCCAACGTCTTCTCAGAGTAGCCATTTGGCTGTGGTCAGAGGCAATGAAATAATACTCTATTGCGTGAATATTCAGTTGAAAGATTTCAATCTAGTTCTGATGTAGTCAATCTAGTTTTAGAGCCAACCACAGCATGGAGTCAGCCCTTCTTGATCTAAAGGCAACAATGACTCAATTTACGGACAACGGGGAGATATCACTGCCGATTGTACTGGATTTATTGGCATCCTTTTAGTTAATTGATTTTAATACACTCTATAGTAGATTGCTATCCTCTGCTCATTTATCTGTAAAAGTGGTGGATTGGGCCCTGTCAGGTTTATTAGGCAGATGGGCAAGAATCGTCCATAAAACTAACATGGCCTCCCCTGTGGAGCTTACTTGTGGAGTGCCTCAGTGCTCTTACCTATTGCCTGCTCTTTTTAATCTTTTTATGAAGCCACTTTTTGATATTTTTGATGAGCAGGATATTTTATATGCTAATTATGCTGAAGACACACAAATGTTGATACAGTTTACGGGTGTTGTTCCACAGATGTCAAGAGAATAAATTATATATTTTTTAATCTCAATCAGCTGATTCAAAAACAGAGGTGTTAATAATTGGCACACAACAAAGGCTATCGAATTTCTGATCATGGATTGCAACATACCTCTCCTATTGAAGGTTAAAACATTAGAAGTTATTCTTGATCATACATTATCTATGCGTATCTGAAGCTCTTGTGCCACATTAAATCTTTTTTTTCTAATGGGAATTGTGCTATCATTGCGCATGCCCTTATAGGCATAACAATTGATTATGGTGGCAGTCTTTTGGTTGGCACTGCTCAGAAGTATGTGGGGACGCTGCAAGTGCTGCAAAACAGTAAAGTGCTCATTGTGTCTAACATTCAAAGAAGAGCACACATCACTTCAGCTCTTGGGGCACTGCACTTGCTCTTGGTAGAAGAGTGCCTGCATTTTAGAATCCTGGGGATCACACATACATTTATGGCAAAAGTCCTATCTACCTGAAAAATAGATTTTTTATTTTTTATTTACTTGATTTAATCACATTAGCAATTTTTACAAGATACACGTGTAGAAAAGTACAAAATGGTTGATAGTGTTTGTAAGCGATATTCAACCAACACTACAGCTAAGTCAATGCCTAGTCTGGGATGCTGAGGAAAACCCTTATTGATGTATTTTTATGTCCAGTTCAGTACTCTAGATGACAACCCTTGTATAACACCCCCCTCTTAGAATCCCCCTGACCCCACTGAGCCAAGAAGTAGGTTTGTTTTGCAAATTAAAAGGTTTATTTGAAAATGTAAACAATATATATATATATATATATATATCACACTTCTATAAATAAATTGATAATGGATATTACACTTATGAATATGAGCAGTAATCAGCAAGAGGTAACTATGAATAGGAACAGAAGAATAAGGTGGGAAAGAATGCTTTATATGGTTCAAGGAAACGCAAGGTGGAATAAAATGCAGTACAGAAATAACTTGTTATGATTTTAGCAAAAGGTAATATGATCACTTTTTCTTTTGACAATTCACTCCCCCCTATGTAATACAAGAAATGGAAGGAGAGCACACAGTCTTCAAGAATCCCAACAAATCACACTTTATAATGCAATACACAGTTCCAGTTCTCCCAGCAAGCTTAGAGAAAACAGGGATGAGTTTTAAACACAGGCGAATTACTTTAATGTGGTTTGCAAGGAAGTGAAAAGGTGCTAAAATTGCTTTTAATTCCCTCTAGAGGTAGGGTAGGTGATGGCTACTTTATATTAGTTCAGGCTCACTTTAACAATAATCTATGAATGATTAGGAGAATGCAAACAAATTCTATGTTCGTTGTAAAGCCTAGATTCTAAGCTTTCAGATGAAAGTTAAATCTCGTTCCTAGCACAAACGGTTCCGGAGATACGGATGATTTAATAAAGGTAGATTTTCAGATTTAATGTAAAACTCAAAATGACAGGTGACAGCTTGCAGCTGCAGAATTGACAGATGACAGTTGTGCAGCTTTAAAAATGGCAGATGACACGATTTCTAGGAGGCTGTTCTAATTAGGTTAAAATAGCTTGAATTAGATTATTTTAACTAAGAGATTGGGTTCTGCACAGTTCTGGCGGATACTCACTCCTAATTTTGAAATGAATGGGCCTCGTCACGGATCTGGTCAACTGGACTGGACTTCGGTTCTCTCTGCTCGGCGGGTCAATCAGGCACCGGTTCTGCTCACAGCGGTCTGGATCTCTCTGGATCTCTGGTCTGGTCTCTGGCAATTGTTCTTGGCAAAGAATTCAAACAGCTCGCCCGGCTGTGGAATAGTTTGCAAATGATTTTAAGGATGCTGAGGCCTGCTGAGAAGAGTTCTCAGTTTGTGGGTTTAGGCCCTTGCTTTAAGTTCTGAAGTAAAGTTCTGGTCTTTGGAGATTGATGGATGTAAAGTCTGGAGTCTCCCGGCAGAGTGTCAGGGACGCCATTTCACCAAAAGGCCAGGGGTAGCGGAAGTGACATCACACGACCCTTGACCCCCTGATGACATCACAGGAAGTGATGTCATTTGACCCCACCCCAAAGTGGTATCGCGGGTAGCGATGGAACACAACATTTCACCCATTGACAAAACAGGAAGTGGCATCACATAGCATTGTACACTACGAAAAATATAGTTACGATATCACTATGTCATGTACATTCATACAAGAATGGATGCCATATGTATCATTAAGTTCAGTGTGTAGTGGCCCATATTACCAAATTACTGTGTATGCAAGCAGACGTCTATGACCAAATGATAAGCATAAGTGCTATATAATAACACTTCATTAAGCGCTTTATATAGAAAAAATATACACCCAATATCACCCAACCTGTGTTGGTACTCATTTATCGACCTCAGAAGGATGAACAGCTGAGTGAGCCATTTAAGAACAGACTAAATCAGTGACTCATCCCCGAAGTGTGCCTGAAATAAGCATTTAATGGGGACAGCAATTATTGTATAGAATTCCAGAAAGACACATTTTTTGGTATTCCTATTCTTTCACTTTCAGTGTGGAAAGTGTTAAAAAAAAATAAGAACAGGAGTGCCACAAGTCTTTTTTAAGGGGCCTGAACAAGAAAGCCAGCCACCCCAGAAGTAAAGAGCCACAGCCCAGGAGCTTGCATTACTAAAAAAAATAAAAAAATATATATATTTTTTTTTAGTAGAGGTCGCAAGGGAGACCACAGAGGTCGCAAGGGAGACCTCAGAGGTCGCAGTTGCGACCTCTGGTGACCCCTAAAATGACGTCCCTGCAGAGCGTCCCGCAGAAAATGGAATTGACTGTCTCTACCTGTCCCAGCAGTCTCTTTTTATGTGTTTTGGAAGTGGGTGTGTGCGTGGCATAACTGAGCCTGCCCCTCTCTACTTGTCATTGGCCCAATTCTCCCCTCTCCCATGATTGGGGAAAAGAAATGGAGTGTCAGAGTGATGCTGTAGGTTTTATGGTCAGAGGAACCTCCCCTTGTCGAATTGCACACAAATCTATTTCTGATCCAAATACATATTTATCTATGTACCATTTTTCCCATATTATAGGTCCAGTTAACATATTTTCTGTAGCACCAAACCATCCGATCCCTGTCTTTGTACGATGTTGTGTCCACTGATGACAGAATTCTCCCCTTTTCATCCAGATAACAACTTCTAAGCCTTTCCAGATTTTACACAAATGTGCACCAGGGATATGGGTTTCAGATGATAAAGTGTCAGATTCTTAACATGCATACATTTGGAGTAACAACCCTTTTTCCGCTACTATCCCCAAGAACATCCCACAGGGTCCTAACACCTTTTAAAATATGCACGGAAAAATCCCAAGAATAATGATATTACTTATATAATTTTGACCAGTCCGCACTATGAGTTATCTATCTTTTTAACTTATGCCCTGGTCAAAAAAAAGGGTGTGGCTTCCCACATCACATGGTGGAAGAACTGGTTTATCCACTTCCCCCAAGCTCAGCTGCTAGCAGAGGCACTGCCCATCCCAGTTTCCCCCTAAGAGGAAGCCACTTTACGGCACCCCCCCCCAATATAACATTTGCCTGAGCAAAAGCAGGCCCATTGTTCAGTTTCCTGCAGTCCCCAGCTGCCACTCCCCTTTCAATCAACAGGGCCATGTGACCTCCTTTTTGTGGGGAAGCAGAATGCAGCCAGGCCTGGGAACACATCTGTTGATCCAGTTTCAACTCCTGTCGGGGGTAGTTGTTAGGCAGAATCCAGTTTCATTAAGCCAGGTTTCAGCTAAATGTCACTTTTTGTTCCCAGTTTTCTACATTCAAATCAAACTGACAATTTTTACACATGCAGCTAGAGTGCTGATTCTAAGTTCAAAACTATGACATTTCAACAGTTACAAACTATGTGACACTCAAAAGTAGGTCCCTCATTTAATTTAAACATTTCGATTTTAGTGGTTTTCAGTTCAGTTTAACTTAAGCTGCTGACCTCCACAGCTCAGCCAGTTTTGTTATGAACATTGTTTTGGGCTCTTTTTCTTTCCAGATTTTGTATGCACACAAAACTTCATTCTGCCAAATGTCTGCTGGTGTTCAGTGAGATTTTTGAATATACTGCAATGTTTGACATAGGCATTTTTAGCTTGCATTCAGAGAAACCAAGGTGATTTCAAAGGGCTTTTTAAGCTAACAGGCACTGCTGTTTTTCCTTTGGCACACATTCCACTCATGGCACCCCTGGCCCATCACGCTCGCACTGGTGGGTGGAAGGTTAGGCGACCATTTTGGTGTGCGCACAAACTGCGCGGTTCTCCTGGATTCTGGCGCACATGTGGGCTTTTTGGCCATCTTGGATTTTCTAAGCCCACAGCACCAAATGTTGCAGCTTAATGACTCAAATGTGGGTCAATACACCTGACAAAGCCCCCCCACCTGACTGCACTTTGAATTTGAGTCAAGGGGGAGTCGGGTGCGAAGAATGTTTTGACCCACGCACTGGTATGTCCGCATCATCTTCTTCCAATTCCGCAAATGGCACAGTTAGCATCTTTTCCTCCATCCGGTTGGATCGATCGGTTCTCCTCGCCGGTCCTGATGGGAATATTGGGCGGTACCCCGGGCCCTTCGGATCTTCGCTCCCGGTCCCCAGGTCGCCTTCCGTGGTCAGTCTCCAGGTTTTCTTTCTCCTAGGACGACAAAGGAAAGCGGCAATACCTATTCATAGACATTTCTTCCCCACCATTTATATAGTGGGGTGGCATATACATTTTATAGTCAAAACATTTGCGTTCTTATTTTAACAAAAAAACAAGATACAATCATAAGACATTTTTTTTTCCCAAATCATAATATTTTAGAGACTATATGTGGGATATTTTAGGGTTGGAGGTGAATTACTCTGGGGCGGTCCCCTCTGGTATTGCAGAGGACTCCTCCAGTTGTTGCAGGGTGTGCCTGGGATGGCAACACTTTAGCTGATTTATATGGACCCACTTATCTTCCCCCTCTGCCAAACTGCCTTTGGGGATGCAGATCTTATAGGCAACAGGGAGATCTTGTCTATAATTTCAAACGGTCCCTTCCATGTAGGCAAGAATTTTCGCTGTTTGGCCTGGTTCCTTTGGAAATTGTATAGATAGACCCGATCACCCACCTTATATTCCTTTCGGGTAGTTTTCAAATCATAGTGGGTCTTCATGCTCTCGGCTGATCTTTCTAGATTCCGCTGAGCATAGGCAAAAGCATGTTGAATGTGTTTCCTTAAATTCTCCACATACTCATGAGTTGTGGAGGCATTTATCAGTGTCTGCTCTTGGGTCCTGTAGAGCAAATGCTGGAGAAGCACCATTTTGCGCCCCGTCATCAACTCAAATGGTGACATTTTGGTTGCAGATGAAGGGGTAGATCTGATGGCCATTAGGACCAGAGGTAATCGGATATCCCAACTTGGCCCAGAATCCGCCACAAACTTTTTTAATATGCTAACAATGGTTCGGTTGTATCTCTCCACTGCTCCAGAAGAAGCTGGCCTGTAAGCAATGTGTAGCTTTCTTTTGACCCCCAGTATCTCCCACATCTTTGTCATTACTTCACTGGTGAAGTGGCTACCCCTGTCTGACTCAATCCTTTGAGGTAGACCAAAACGGGAAAAGATGTGGTTAATCATCAGGGCAGCTGCTGTTTCTGCCTTGCAGTTTGGGGCTGGGAGACATTCCACCCACTTGGTAAACAAGCATGTAACGGTCAACATGTACTTGTTTCCTCTTGTCGAGTGAATTACAGGGCCTACAAAGTCGATTTGCAAATCTGACGATGGCAGTGTCATCCCCCTCTTTTGGAGAGGCGCACAGTGTGTGAGGGATGATGGCTGAAATTGTGCACACACAAGACACCCCTTCAAGTATTGGTCGAGGTCCTGCCCCATGTGTGGCCAGTATGCAACCTCTCTTAAGATTTCCAGTGTTGTGTGAAACCCCCTATGAGCGGCGGTGGCCGCATCATGGGCGTGACTTAACATCAGGCTTCGGAATGAGGTAGGAACCACCCACTGATCATGGCCAGCTTGGGATTTCCTTACCAACAAACCGTCTTGGATTCGGAACATCTTTGGACATTTCATCAACACTCTAAGGTCCTCCTTCCCAATGTAATCGTATCCGTCAGGGGAAAGTTCTCAGGGTCCTCAATGTGTTGTTAAAACTTACCAATTATTGGATCCCCCTTCTGAGCTGTAATCAAATCAGCATCAGGGGTCTCCTTACTCCATTGTGCAGTTGAAAGATCATTGTGAGCATTTGTCTGGGACCTAGTGATAGCAGTGACCTGGATTTCCCCCAACAGGGACTCTATTTCTATTAGATCCCCTTGGATGGCCCCGGTTTTGGCCAGCTGATCAGCTAAGTAATTTCCAGTTTTGTCTGGTCCCTCTACTTTGGAATGACCCTTGATCTTTTTCCAGTAGATGGTCATCCCATTCGATGTGACCAGATCATCAATATTTTGGATTAGCTTCCCATGTTTCAGGGGTTTGTTATTAGCACATAACATGCCTCTGGTTTTACAGTTGACCAGGTGCTCCACGAATCCGTTCCGTACATAATCCGAATCTGTGACTATGACTAGTTCGTGGAGTTGATGTTGGACGGCAGTGAGGATGGCCTGATGCACAGCCATCAACTCTGCCACCTGACTACTTCGGGGACCAATTTTGTATCCAGCAGAGGGTTCTGGGGACTCATTCACCCATGCGTTCCCTACGCCGGCCACCAGTTCTTTCTCCCCGTTGTTGTCAACATGGTACGAGCATCCATCCACATAGACAGTGGGCATTCCCTGACACTTGTCTTCTTCAAAGACTTTGTGTGGGGAATTGAGGTATGCCTCCATGTTGTCCTTGATTTTTAGCCTTCGTCCTCGAGACAGTTTTCTCTGGCACAATCATACAAGTCAGCCAGACCTTGCGCGAGGGGACTCTTCTTGTTTTGGCCATATCTGACCTCCACAGGAAAGCCTTGCATTGACAGAATCCAGGAAGTAATCCGGGAATTAGTCACATTTCTGGCCCGGATTCTGTCACTTTGGAGATATTGCAGAGGCTGGTGTGGAGTCTCCACTATGATGTGTTCCCCCTGGATAAACAGGCGGTAATTCTTCAATGCCCACACCGTTGCCAGGAGTGCCTTCTCACAATCGTTGAATTTTTCCTCCACAGAGGATAAAGTTTTGCTCGCATAGGAGATTACTTTATTGACCTTGTCATGCTTTTGGTATAATACTGCCGTCAAGCACGTATTAGAGAACCCTGTCTCCAGGAAGAAATCCTTGTTTCTGACAGGGTAAGCTAGGCAAGGCGCTTGTGAGAGGCTTCTCTTGAGTTGTCTTACTGCCTCAGATTGTTCTGGACCCCATTCCACTTGACCCCCCCTTCAAGAGATGAATCAGGGGTCTAGTGATCTCTGCGTAGCCTTCAATGAACTTTCTGCTGTAATTAGTCAGTCCAAGGAGGCTCCTTAGTTCCCGCAGAGTTGTGGGGTCTTTCAGTTTCTGGAGTGCTTCCACTTTCTTTTCTTGGGGACAGAGACCCTGAGGAGTAATCTCATGCCCCAAGAAATTAACACGGGTTCTACACCACTGTGCTTTCTGGAAGGAAAGTTTTGCTCCGGCGGCCCTCAACTGTGTCAGAACATAACGGATCTCCGCTATGTGTTCTTCCACAGATGAACTTTTGATGAGGACATCATCTACATAAGCCAGGTTACCCCTCGCACCCAGGTCGGGCATGGCCTTATGTAGGAAAATGTTGAATTCATTGCCGGAGTTGAGGTATCCGAAGGGAGTCCGGGTCCATGTGTACTGCTGGCCTCCAAAGGTAAAAGCCAGTTTGTATTGGTCCTCCCTACTGACAGGCACGGTCCAGTACCCATTGGTCAGGTCTATTGCAGTGAATACCTGTGACCCCTGGATCTGGGCCAGCCCTTGGTCAATGTAGGGAAGAGGCCATCGGGAAGTATGGACCCATTTGTTGAGCTCCCTAAGGTCGGCGCAGAGTCTCCACTGGCCGTTTGGCTTCAATATTCCCAGCACCGGATCATTGAAGGTGCTGTGTACTGGACGGATTATTCCCCGGGACTCAAGGTTCTTAATTATTTCAGTAAGGGACTCCATGGATGCGAGAGGCAAACAATATTGCTTCACAAACACTGGAGTCATTCCAGGGTCCGTGCGAATTGTTGTGGTGTGGATGTCGGTGCGACCACAGTCATATGAGTCTACCGCAAAGAGATCTTGGAAATCCAAGAAATCTTGTTTCAACTTTTGCTTCTGTTCCAGAGTCACACAGGCATCAGCTAGGTTGACTCTCTCTTCCACCATCTGCCTGAAGCCTGGAAAGACTTCTGGTTTGGCTATCTCAGCAGCCTCCTCCAGCTGGGTGCGGAAGTCCCTGGTTAGAGTGCTGATTTGGACTGGGGGCTTCAGGTGGGAAAGGCAGCCCTCATGGACCTGGAAAATCACCTCATCCCTCCTGAAGTCACAAGTCACATCTTCCTTACCATAAGGGCAAGAAGTGTACACCAGGAAGTTCCCCCCATGCCGGGTGAAAATCCTGTCTGGTGTTGTATTGTCCTCACTGTCACTGTCAAAACAGTCCTTGGGGATCGGTCCTAACAGTTCATTTCCTAAATCAATGGAGAAATGTCGGTCATCAACTGCCATTCCAATAATGGTGCCTGCGGCTAGAGTAATACTCTTTAAGTCGCTGTTATCGACCGCTATTGGAATGGTGTCATGTTCTATGTTGACTAATGGTGTTGGGTTTACCCCTAACCCTTGCTGTTGGAGAGAAGCATTTAGATGAATATAAGCATCAGGGTTTTTCAATTTTTGTCCTCTTTTAACTTTCACTTCCAGGGAGAACTGTCGGGTCCTTTCTGGGATGGTGACTTCCTCTTTGATCTGAATTTCAACTGCATAAGGTAGCAATTGAGCTGACCTAAATGCTTTTTCTGTATCATCAAAGCCCATGGGATTATCCGCTAATCGGGACCAAGCTTTTAAGTTTATTAGGTCCAAACTAATGGCAAAGCGATTGAGAATGTCACTGCCTAAGTAAAAGGCAGCAGTGACGTCTCGCACGACCCAACAATTATGGACTATGCTCTTGTTGCCAATGGAGATTTTGAGCAAACACCTGCTTGGCAGGAGATGTTTGGAATTAGGTGGTTCCAGGTCCATTTCCCATTTGTCTAGCAGTTTGAATGTGGGAATGGCTGGATCTTTTGGGAGTTGGCGGAACATGGCTTCGCTGATGACGCTCTTACCGTTGTTCACACACACTCGAGCGAGAACAGAGTCCTTCCCATCATTTAACTGAACAGGGATGAACAACTGCTCTCCAATTTGCTGAATATCAGCCAGGCTCTGAGCTGATTTCACATCTTTCTGGACTATAGGAGTGGGAGTTTCTGATTGTGGATTAGTAAAGAATTTCAGGGTGTTTCCTTCCAGTGTGGAATACCACCTTAAACTGGAGGGAAGGTTGATTTTCAGAAATGGAGAGGACCCCCCATCACCAGTCTGTTGTCCTACTGCTATTACTGTCACGTCTGGAATTTGGTTGTTCTGGAAGTGCAATTCTACATGGTCAGATTTGTGTTCAACCATGTGGCAGGTGCCATTTAAACTAACATGGTTGACACTCTGTTTTAATTTTATTGGTCGACTAGTCTGGGTCCAGAGGACCTTGTTTAGGCAATCTATCAGGGGTGAAAACCTTCTCAGGAGGTCATTCCCTAGTAAACAAGGGGTGCCCTCTGGAGCCACTACTATGACCGGGTGTTTCACCTTGTGACGCCCAATTTTGATGTCCAAATCTGCAGTCCCCCCGACAGGAATTTCCTTCCCATCAAAGTTCTGCAGTTGTCCAGGAAGAGAGGTGAGAGGAATACGGTAATTCTCCCCCCTTCCTGCATTTAGTTCATCAAAGGACCTTTTGGACAGAAGGGTAGCTTGGGATCCAGTGTCCACCAGTGCCGAAATTGTACCCTGCCCCTGTACTTGTACCGGGGTATAATATCTTCCCTCCTTCTCCTCAAGGGGGCACAGATAATGCACATTTTTGGACAACTGGTGGGCTAACTTTCTGGTTTTGGACATTGCTAGCGAAGAGATTTGGGCAGAATTCTGTGGAGAGCCTGGGGAATCTGAAAGAAAAAGTTGGCAACTGGAAATGGTTTCGGGTTCTGGGCCGCCCCCCCCCCTTTTTGGAGGCAGTCATCAGGATGGGTTTGACCCATGGGATTTTGCATTGTCGGTTCTGGGATGAGATGGTGGGCGGCGGTAGCTCAGTCTCCACATCTCCCCAGTCTGAATTGGCATCCCTTGGGACCCATTTTTCTTTGGGAGGAGTTCCCCCATCTCTAAAGGAGAAGATCCTTTTCCCAGGATTCTCTGAGGATCCCTCTCCCTCAAATTGGAAGATCTGTACCTCCTCCACAAACTGGGCCTGTTTGGGTACTTTGTTTCTCCTACCCCCCCCCCCTCTGCTCCTTTGGAGGCAGACTTTCAGGGGCAGGAGATTTTGTTTCCGGTTCCTGGTTTTCCAGGGGCTGTTTACAAGTTGGGAAGGAAGCTTCCTCCAAGGCTTTACACCCCCCTTCCCCTTGTGCCTCCTCCCTGGGAACCAGTGGTTTATCGGGGTGCAGCCCCCGTCATTGTTCTGGAGCACCAGGTCCAGAGTTTGGGGTGCAGCCCCCGTCATTGTTCTGGAGCACCAGGTCCAGAGTTTGGGGCATTCTGCGGCGGCATGCTCATCTGAGGGTTCTGTTGAGCCCTCAGTATGTGACCCAGATCCCGTGCCATATTTTGGACCTGGCGCTCAAGTTGTGAAACCCGCTCAGGCTGATACGGGGCTCTATTTTCTCCCCTGGGCTGATCCCGGGAAGGGTAGCTATCCCTTCTCTGGTAGAACCCCTGGTTGGGAAGATTTTGGTACCCCTCCACCCTTGACTCCCCTCTACCTGATTAGGTTGTCTGGGCTCAGGGAATTGGGGAAAGAAGGATGGATGATTTTGGGGCTGGAAATTGGGTGGATACCTGGGGAAAAAGTTCCGCCCAGGATTTGGAGAATTTCTGCCCTCCTGTGGGAAGTTGGGAGGGAAGTTCCCTGGGTTAGGTGCTTGGCTGGATCCCCCCCCTTGGGCTGGAGGAGTCCACACATAACCCAGGATTGGTCGGTTTCCCTTGTAGCGGGGACTTAGGTAGTCAGGGGAGCGTGGGACCCCATTTGTGGGACTACCTCCTCGACTCCCTGTCTGTGACTGGCCCGAGGGCCTTCTGGGCTGTGAATTATTTGGTGCAGGCAGGTTTTTAGGCCCCCCCATCTCCAAATCTAAAACGGGGGCAACCTTTACCTCTGCCACCTTGGCAGCAGCAGGGGTGCTGTTGGTTTTGGGGTTTTTCGGCGCATTATTTTTATTTTCGATGGGCTTCTGCACCTCATAGATCTGGGTAGCCTGTTCAATGACCCAGTCTAAAGATCTTTTCTCATGAAAATCTCTCACGAGCTGGGTCATTATGTATTTGGGTATGGCATGGAAAAACATATTGATAAATTCTCTGCTATCCGTGCGCACTCTTCTGGTGGTCTGCGCAAAAGCACGCTTTAATTCTTGCACAAACTCTTGTGGGGCCTGATCCTCCCCACATTGCAAATTGTAGGCTGCCTTGCGAGCCTCTTGAGGATTTCTGTGCACAGAAAAATGTTTCAAGATGGCCGACCTGTATGTGGACCACCTTGAATGGTTTTGATCCCCCAGCCCTGCAAAGAAACTGGAGTATTCTGGTGAGAAGGTCCACTTTACATGTTGAATACAGCTTTGGCTGTCCTTCAAATGGAAAGTCTCCATCATTTGCTCATAGAGCTCCAAGTGTTCCCAAACAGCATACTTGGCGTTCTTATGATAAGGCGTGATGACACTCCTTATTGCCTTTATTTGTTTCAATGGGTCCTTAAGCAAGGCCCTTTTTGCCTTATTGGCCTTTTTGGTTCGGGTAAGCCTGGTCCATTCATCCTCCGACTCAGAAGCGCTGCTCCCAGAGGTGCCCGTCTGATCTTCCAGGTTTTCCCGGATTCTGCGAGCCTGGGAATGGCTGGCAGAATGTGGGGACCTGGTCTCCTGTGTCCTGTGACGCTCAGAGGAGTCTTCAGATCCCTCCTTGCTACCAGGACCTGCTGGGTATCCCCCCCACTCACTTAACTGGGTAGAGGTTTTCAGGATGCCCTTAATGGGCCTACTCTCCTGGGGTTCCCCACTAAATTGCACTGTGCTTGCGTGCCCATACCCGGATGCCCGCCCATCCATTCCTGGGAGGTACTGGCCTATGAGCCCCATACTTCTAGCTGGATAGTAATCTGCCATCCCCGTGGCCCTGGGCTCATGTGCGCGAGGGGACATGGGGGTGGCAGAGTCCAGGGACTGGGAGAGATGAAGGCCTCTGGTACTAGGGCTCCTGAGGTTATGCTCAGGAGTTTCTCTTTCCCAGCGAACCTCATCTCTATCCGCCCCTGCTTCCTGTTGCAAAGCAAGAGCCTGCGCTTTCAGTTCCTCAGTTAAGGCCTTACTAGACTCTATCAGTCTCTCCTGCATCGCTACCTGTTGCTGGAGCCTATCATTGTGCTGGCAGAGAGCGTCATTCTCTCTCTGTGCCTCCTGATTGGTCCTGGAGTACTGGGCCAGTCTCTGCTGCAGGAGGGTTACCTCCTCAGGCCCATCCCTACTGGCCTGCTCCTTTCTTGCCAGAGCCTCCTCCACCCTCCTGGTGTGATCTAGCAAGCCCTGATGCTCTTTTTGGAGGTCACCCAGCCCCTGGAGGGCCAATTGATTTTCTACAATTTTTCTTTTTGAATGGAAGACTTCCTGGCCTAAGGTATCCCTTTCCTCACCAAGAGCCTGCATTTGTGACGCCAGGTCGTCCCTCTGCCTTTGAAAGGCACCAGCTTTCTGGCGTTCTTCATCAAACTCTGCCTGGGTATCCAGGTCTTTCAAAATCAATTTATTGATTTCCTCTTTCTCTCTGTCTAGTTGGATTTGCAGTGTGGCTACCTGCTCTGTGCATGCCCTGTTGAAATTGATCTGTTGCTCCAGCTTTTTCTGGCTCTGCAGTGAGGAGTCCAAACTGTCTTGGTGCTCCTTTTGCAAAGCCAGAATTCTGGTATCCTGGTCTGTCTTTTCCTGTTGCAGTATATCCATGTCCTCTTTTATTTTAATGATATACTGCCTACTATCATTTTCTGACTCCTCGCTCCTCTGCAGCCTCTGCTCAGAAGAGACCAGGTCAGATTGGGCCTTTTCTAACGCCATATGTTGCCTATTTGCCAGATCTTGGCCTTCAGCACATTTGTCCTGCATGGCTCCCATATATAGATACAAATATGCTGCTATCCTGGCAATCTTTTTGTGTTCATCTTTGGCCTTAGAAGCCATATATAATTCACTCAGGGCCACATGTAATGGACCCTGATCTCTCCATTTATCTGACCCTGTTTCAGTGACCTGTTGCGCGATTGCCTGCAACCAGACCGTTTGGTCCTGATGAGTCCACTCACCTCTCACAAATAGCTTATGTAAGAAGTGCTCTCTGGCTATTTTCATATCTACCAGGTCGTCATTCTGGAATTTGAGTTCCTTCTTGACTTACAGAAGTTTGTATTTTATTTTGCAAAACAGACCCTTTCCTTAGAGCGTTCCTTTGAGGGATGCTTTCACAGTGTAAAACAGCGTGGTGATCTAACCGGATATGTGTATCTGGTCAGTTGGCACACTGTATTAATCTGCACAAGTCGTAAATCTAACCCAGAATATCCCGGACGAGCCCCCACTTCTGTAAGCGATATTCAATCAACACTACAGCTAAGTCAATGCCTAGTCTGGGATGCTGAGGAAAACTCTTATTGATGTATTTTTATGTCCAGTTCAGTACTCTGGATGACAACCCTTGTATAACACCCCCCTCCTAGAATCCCCCTGAACCCACTGAGCCAAGAAGTAGGTTTGTTTTGCAAATTAAAAGGTTTATTTGAAAATGTAAACAATATATATATATCACACTTCTATAAATAAATTGATAATGGATATTACACTTGTGAATATGAGCAGTAATCAGCAAGAGGTAACTATGAATAGGAACAGAAGAATAAGGTGGGAAAGAATGCTTTATATGGTTCAAGGAAACGCAAGGTGGAATAAAATGCAGTACAGAAATAACTTGTTATGATTTTAGCAAAAGGTAATATGATCACTTTTTCTTTTGCAATTCACTCCCCCCCTATGTAATACAAGAAATGGAAGGAGAGCACACAGTCTTCAAGAATCCCAACAAATCACACTTTATAATGCAATACACAGTTCCAGTTCTCCCAGCAAGCTTAGAGAAAACAGGGATGAGTTTTAAACACAGGCGAATTACTTTAATGTGGTTTGCAAGGAAGTGAAAAGGTGCTAAAATTGCTTTTAATTCCCTCTAGAGGTTCAGGGTAGGTGATGGCTACTTTAAATTAGTTCAGGCTCACTTTAACAATACTCTATGAATGATTAGCAGATTGCAAACAAATTTTAGCAAAGAGAAGCAAAAAGCTGCTGATTTCTACAGATGAAGAAATCGGGCCAAATCGCAAATCGCAGTAAATTTCGCGAGTGCGTGTCTCGCGATTACGGAAAAAGTGTAGGGAGTAGGAAGTCGGTTCTAGGTTCGTTGGAAAGCCTAGATTCTAAGCTGTCAGATGAAAGTTAAATCTCGTTCCTAGCACAAAACGGTTCCGGAGATACGGATGATTTAATAAAGGTAGATTTTCAGATTTAAAGTAAAACTCAAAATGACAGGTGACAGCTTGCAGCTGCAGAATTGACAGATGACAGTTGTGCAGGTTTAAAAATGACAGATGACACGATTTCTAGGAGGCTGTTCTAATTAGGTTAAAATAGCTTGAATTTGATTATTTTAAGTAAGAGATTGGGTTCTGCACAGTTCTGGCGGATACTCACTCCTAATTTTGAAATGAATGGGCCTCGTCACGGATCTGGTCAACTGGACTGGACTTCGGTTCTCTCTGCTCGGCGGGTCAATCAGGCACCGGTTCTGCTCACAGCAGTCTGGGTCTCTCTGGATCTCTGGTCTGGTCTCTGGCAATTGTTCTTGGCAAAGAATTCAAACAGCTCGCCCGGCTGTGGAATAGTTTGCAAATGATTTTAAGGATGCTGAGGCCTGCTGAGAAGAGTTCTCAGTTTGTGGGTTTAGGCCCTTGCTTTAAGTTCTGAAGTAAAGTTCTGGTCTTTGGAGATTGATGGATGTGAAGTCTGGAGTCTCCCGGCAGAGCGTCCCGCAGAAAATGGAATTGACTGTCTCTACCTGTCCCAGCAGTCTCTTTTTATGTGTTTTGGAAGTGGGTGTGTGCGTGGCATAACTGAGCCTGCCCCTCTCTACTTGTCATTGGCCCAATTCTCCCCTCTCCCATGATTGGGGGAAAGAAATGGAGTGTCAGAGTGATGCTGTAGGTTTTATGGTCAGAGGAACCTCCCCTTGTCAAATTGCACACAAATCTATTTCTGATCCAAATACATATTTATCTATGTACCATTTTTCTTATATTATAGGTCCAGTTAACATATTTTCTGTAGCACCAAACCATCCGATCCCTGTCTTTGTACGATGTTGTGTCCACTGATGACAGAATTCTCTCCTTTTCATCCAGATAACGACCTCTAAACCTTTCCAGGTTTTACACAAATGTGCACCAGGGATATGGGTTTCAGATGATAAAGTGTCAGATTCTTAACATGCATACATTTGGAGTAACAACCTTTTTTCCGCTACTATCCCCAAGAACATCCCACAGGGTCCTAACACCTTTTAAAATATGCACGGAAAAATCCCAAGAATAATGATATTACTTATATAATTTTGACCACTCCGCACTATGAGTTATCTATCTTTTTAACTTATGCCCTGGTCAAAAAAAAGAGTGTGGCTTCCCACATCACATGGTGGAAGAACTGGTTTATCCACTTCACCCAAGCTCAGCTGCTAGCAGAGGCACTGCCCCTCCCAGTTTCCCCCAAGAGGAAGCCACTTTACGGCCCCCCAATATAACATTTGCCAGAGCCAAAGAAGGCCCATTGTTCAGTTTCCTGCAGTCCCCAGCTGCCACTCCCCTTTCAATCAACAGGGCCATGTGACCTCCTTTTTGTGGGGCAGCAGAATGCAGTCAGGCCTGGGAACGCAGCTGTTGATCCAGTTTCAACTCCTGTCGGGGGTAGTTGTCAAGCAGAATCCAGTTTCATTAAGCCAGGTTTCAGCTAAATGTCACTTTTTGTTCCCAGTTTTCTACATTCAAATCAAACTTACAATTTTTACACATGCAGCTAGAGTGCTGATTCTAAGTTCAAAACTATGACATTTCAACAGTTACAAACTATGTGACACTCAAAAGTAGGTCCCTCATTTAATTTAAACATTTCGATTTAGTGGTTTTCAGTTCAGTTTAACTTAAGCTGCTGACCTCCACAGCTCAGCCAGTTTTGTTATGAACATTGTTTTGGGCTCTTTTTCTTTCCAGATTTTGTATGCACACAAAACTTCATTCTGCCAAATGTCTGCTGGTGTTTAGTGAGATTTTTGAATATCCTGCAATGTTTGACATAGGCATTTTTAGCTTGCATTCAGAGAAACCAAGGTGATTTCAAAGGGCTTTTTAAGCTAACAGGCACTGCTGTTTTTCCTTTGGCACACATTCCACTCATGGCACCCCTGGCCCATCACGCTCGCACTGGTGGGTGGAAGGTTAGGCGACCATTTTGGTGTGCGCACAAACTGCGCGGTTCTCCTGGATTCTGGCGCACATGTGGGCTTTTTGGCCATCTTGGATTTTCTAAGCCCACAGCACCAAATGTTGCAGCTTAATGACTCAAACGTGGGTCAATACACCTGACATGTTAAAAAGGAGAATGTGAGCAGAAGACCAGTAAAATTGACTTGCTTCTCTGGTGGTGCTTTTAGTATTCTCCTAATTCGTTTGTGATGTGAAGTCTAAGAAGTTTCCAAAACTCATGTGTATCATAATGTTCATTTTTCTAAGAGAAGAATTTGTTCTAGGATTTTTGTCATTGCTGTCACCCATGAGGTCTTTTCCCCGCCGATCAGGCGAGCCCACCAGAGCTCTTCGTCATGAGTTCGTTCTGAGGCCAAGTGGTTCGTCAGATATAAGGTTCTAATACTTTTCGTACCCTGGCACGTCAATAAGAGGTGTTATAGTGATTAAATCTGTGCTGAATTTTCACAGAATCTGCACTTGTTCGTTTTTGAGAGCCCTCTTATCATCAGAATTTCATTGGATGGTAAATGATTCAGCCGTTCTCTTAGGAAGATACTCCGTAGTCTTCTAGCTGGGTATTCCTTGATAAATGCCTGCGTTTCATTTAGCTTTCTCACCTGCGAAAGAAGATGAGCTGGAAGTTTATACTTTGCAGCTGTGTCCATAAATAGACTTTTGGAGAGGCAATGCTCTAGATTGCTGAGATCTAGTCATGGTATACTGCTCCAGTAACCACAAGTAAAACTTGAGAGAGCAGGAAGATGCTCCTTCAGTTTTTGTAGCTCTGACACTCTTATCCAGCTGTTTTTATCCTTTTAGCTTTTTAATAATATTGTATTTTAATTTTCTCTGTTTTTATTCTAGTGGTTTTCATCTGTTAGTTTAGGACTGTGTTTTATTGCTTTGTATCTGTGATTTGATGTATTTGTATTGATTCTGTGTATTTCTTTGGTATTTTGTATTAGGCCTGCTTGCCTTTGGGCCTAAGGTGCATTATAAATACTCAAACATAAACATACTCCTTGACATACAAAATGAAATACCACACTGTACTGTTTAAAAATTGGTTTAAAACTGATTTAATATATAGTGGTCCTGGATAATCTATTCTTAAGGGATAACATGCCATTTTTACATAGTGTTGATTTCATGAGGATGGGTTACTTGATCAGGCAATGTTGTTGCTATGTCATGCACTGGAATTAATCTATAGATATTTAATCCACTACAGCTTCATTGGGTCACTTAGAAGAAAACTGCTTAACTCTTAACACTGGCAAACCACAGTAGTTTCTCTTTATGGCCCTCTATGGTTGCCTTTGTCTTTTTAAGATTTCACTTTCTTTCGCTCTAAATCACTATGGTCCATCATAGGTGCTCGCTCCTTTTGCTGCATGTAGTTAATTTTCAGGTTCTAGGGAAGTATGAAAATATGAGCGCTTTCATTCAGCGCTCCACACCTGCATGTAAATACAAGCTGCGAAAATCCCTATGATGCAGCACCTAGTAAAGAAGCCCCATTTAGTGAAAGGCATTGCATGCAGGCCCAACAAGGCCTGACAACTACATTTCAGTAAGGCTGTAATACACCCTGTATAGGCAAGCACACATACTTTTAACCCAAACCAGCAGCAGTTTGCAGCAGCTTGAGAAATGTAGAAGAAGTGTTTATGGTGATAAATAGATGATCGCCACAAATTTACATTAGCAGAATGCCTTACATGTAGGCTTCCAGATTTAGATAGCTTCTCTTGAAGCACAAGAATCTTCCCAGCACCCCTTAGCACATAAACGCAGACAGTTCCTCATAGAAAGACAAACCCACATATATATAATAAGCCACTTAGCTAGGCCCAGCATCATTTTGCTTTAGTTAGGAAATCCTATAGAAAGAGTGTTTATATTGACAAAATACATGATTGTTAGCATTAGCTGAATGCACTGCACTGAGGCTTAGAGATTCAGAAAATGATTCTTGCAGTATGAGATTCATTCTCTCCCATCAGCAGTAGAATAAAGCATTCAGAGCTTTCACTGAAATGCATACATTTCAAAGTTTGCAACATTTTACACAGCCACGAGCCAGAGCAAAATGCTTCTAAGGTTTAATTTACCAATTGATCAGATCACCTAAGATTTGTTGAATTCTCAAAGCCATTTTTCAGATGAAATATAACGACTAGGCTAAGCACCAAAAACGTAACTTAATGAAGGTCATGCTCTGGCAGATATTTTTCCCATTTTTAGTTCTCTTCCTCTGTTCTCTCTCACTTATAAATTCTCTAAGATCTGTATAGATAAGATACAATGGTATGTTGCGGAGTTAAAAGATAATATTTGGTTTATTTGTGTGTTCTTAACCCATTTATATTGCCCCTTCAGGTGGAAATGTGGCGGAAAGGAGGGCCCTCACTAACGACACTACAAATGTAGATAGCGGTGGGGAAGAAGTTAGCGCTACTAGAGAATATAAATATGACTGTGGGCTGTATTTCGTAGCAATAATTTTCTCTGTAATGTTATTTTGCCTGGGGCTGTAATGGAGCCTCACTTTTATATTAGGTGATATAAAAGAGGGGGGGTGGAGTACATTTAATACAAGAAGGGTCGAGCCTCACTTGGAATGTGTTCAAAATAAAATGGGCCCACAATGCTTCTTTAAATGCCAATCTTACCACTCTGCACAAAAACTGAACTGTCAAAACCCCTATTTTTACATATGCTGCTATGGGTTATGATGTTGATAATGTGTCCAACGATTATAATGTTGACTCTCCTATGTTTCATGGTCTGGGATCGCCATATGTAAATATGCACACAACTGAAAAACCTAGCTCAGATGGCGATAATATGCACTTTAATACCTATGTTCAAACCACACAAGTGTACCCAGTCTCACAGTCTTGGCAGAGTGGTAGCGAACAAAATGATGAAACATGGACAAGCATTTTTCATGTACGATATCAAAAGGTGAAAAACATGCACAATGGTCTAGAGGGGAACAAGAGATGGGAAATGGGGGTGGCAAGAAAGGGGTATGATGCATACCATGGCCTGGGATTAGATGAAGTAGAAGATCCCCGCCACCCTCACCAATCTAATAAATGGCATTCAGATATGAGTGCCACGGCTAAACAGGCTCATACCCCAAGAAACACCTTTGTCGGATGCCCAGTGTCTTGTTCATCTAGACTTATGTAGGACACACATGGTAACAGTACAATTGCTGTAGAACGAGAAAACATGCGTAAGCAGACCTCAAGGAGTAATATGTGTGAAAGAACCATTTTCTTATCAGCAAAGGGACAATGTTCATGGAAAACAAATGGCAGGAAGAGACAATGTAATGTAAAGCTGAAGCGCTGAGAGGACTGACAGAAGAAAATTCCCTTCTAGTGCCAGGCATCCAGATGCGAACGAACACCAAAAGCCTGCAGATTTTGCACTGATAACTCATCCAGATGGCCAATGGCATTGAAGAAGTATTCAACGTGATCAAAGTGGAAGTTTGAGCCCTGCGGTTGATGACCATGCAAAACCGAGACGTCCTGGACCTACTCACAGCAATGAACGGCGGTATTTGCTGAAAAATCGGGAGTGCATGCTGTACATTCGTACCTTCTGCCGACGCTGACAACGGGACACTATCACAGGTGATATCTGCAGTACACAACCTTGGTGAAAGAATGAAGAAAGAAGGGGGGATCGAACCCAGCAACTGGTTCAACGACATTCTGGACTGGATATCTTCCTGGTTCGGAATAATGATGAACATTTTTTTCCCACTCATTATTTTTCTGTTGCTGATTTTTTGTGTGTGGCAGGTAAGGATTCGATGTTGTGCAAAATCAATGCCTAGTTCTGCAATGATGATGGTGATGACGGGCAAACCTACAAAGGTACAAACTATGAAAGATGCACAGATACAGACTGGGGAATCTGCAACTCCAAAAACCACATGACTGCAGTGTACCATTATCCAGGGGACAGATTGGACAACTTGTATCACACTACAGTTAAAGAGCACCTGTAATTAGAATGGTATAAGGAAGTGTGGGTAGATCTGGATGGGGATGGGGGAATATACATGACACGCACCCCTGATGAGTATGTTGGAAGGGGAAAGAGCCTACGAGGTGTATGCAGAGCATGGATGCCAATAAAAGGGACACCTTCTTGGGACAAGGCAGTATTGGAGGCGGAGCACTACAGGAATGCTAATAATACTAAACAGTTGTTTGTTACTTTAGATGTAACTAAAATGGGGGAATGTAAGGAAGGAAGGGGTTGGTTGAGCCTCCCCATACATTCTACGCAAAAGGGACCACTTGCTCTTGCATACGCCTTCCCTGCCCTTCTGCAGCCATAGGGGACAAGGCCCTGGCATAAGCAGAGGCGGGGCTATTGCAAGACACACTTGGACTCCATTTTGTGTACCCTCATTCCATCTTTGGACGAGGCCACATTCTGGTATTCTGAAATCTCCCCTCCCATCAGCAGTGCCGTGAACCCAGCGAGCACTGACAGCCCCCACCTTTTTCCTCCCGCGCCTGTGCCTCCCAAGTCCCTTTCTCACGGATGCCCTGAGACAAGATGTTGCAAACAAACAATGTATTCATTTCATTCTTCCTCTGAGATCACTGTCCTGTGTGTGACTGGTCCGAACCATGACTTGTAGTTCATCCATCTCAACAAACCTGCTCCTGCATCTCTCACCCCCACTGTTGGCAAATAACTGCCTGTTCAACCTTGTGCCCCTCCAAAGCTATTCTTTTGATGTACCAGAAGTGTGACCCTTGCTTGCTGACCACCCCAGAGTGCCCCCAATAGAACCTGACTCCTGTCACAGTATATTCTGTCCTAAACTAACATGTCTCACTCCCCTTCCCGCTCTGATGTGCCAGACCTGACAGCTATCTTACCTCAGGGGCAAGACCCCCAAACCCTTCACCTCACTAGTGACCCAAAGTGGGATAGTGCAAACGCATGTGTACAATTTGTAGGTCTTTAATACATATGTTTAAGGTATAGTGATGATCATTATTTACTGCATGTCTAGGATAAGTGTGTAGATTAGTTTAGCCAGAACCAGCCACCTCTCCGGACCTGACCCAACCTTCACCTCGCAAGGACCGGCCCAGCTGAACCACCTGATGTCCAACCTCCCACCAAGTTATCAGCCAATCCCGCGGAGCCGGCTCTTACAGAATTATATGTGCACCCCCTCCCTAACCAATGGAAATGTAACTTGTAGACTGAATAGAAATCATCACTGATGACACTGTAACCCTTTAAAACATATTGTTTCTGTATTGTTTGTCAGAGCGCTCTCAAGGCAACAGAGTTCTCTGGATGCTGAATCTTATATAAACCTTTGTAGAATCTCTGTACCAATCTCTTGGTCTCATTCCCTACTGGGATGTGTCCTTTACTTTGAGTTTTTGTTGGTGATGTGGGGAATGAGCGGCTTCAATAGTGTGCCAAAAGTAAGCAGCGCTGTGATATTGTTGAAAGTATTCTTGTCCCTCATGAATTCTTTTGATTCTAAGATTGCAAAGACTTATGATTTCTACACTGTGATACAAACAAGAAAACTGTTCAGTGGGATTGTTTATTGCATTAAGAGACCAAAGATGAGTACTCCCTTAGAACACCAATGTAGGGAACTACCCACTTATAGAGAGAACATAAGGAAGTATTGCGAGGAATGGGAAACAGGAACAGAAGGGAAGATGTTCACAGCCTGGCCAGCTGCGGGTATTCATGATAAGAACATAATAGCCAATATGCACACCCAGCTACTTGCCACATGTGAAGGCAAACCATTTAGAGAAGAGGCAGAGCATATTGGAGCTTGGGAAGCTCTATGAAGAAGATGCAAGTAGCCAAAAGGACAAGGGGAATGCTGAGGGCATATCTGCCCGCCTCTGTCAGACAGCACAAAATCGACACAGGCATGCGCAGTCAACAACTCAGTCAAATACAGATTTTATTTATTTATTAGATTTGTTACTCTCCCAGACCCTTGGGTATCACGGCGAGGTTACAGACAGCTTACACAGTGCATACAATGAAGGAGGCATAGTTAAATTGGCAATACGACACAAAATATGGAGATAAAAAAGCAGGGTAAGAGAGAGTTCATAGCGATACTCAAGGCTTCCCTGGGGCAATTGTAATGGTTCCTTTCACAGAAGATCTACCCCTCATTATAGGGAATCAAGGGATAGTTGCACCATTATTGTACAGTACTGATACACCAGTGAATCTATTAGGGAGGGATCGCCTTGAAAAACTCAACAAGACCATTTCATTCACTGACAAAGGAATTGTGTGGTCAACACTAGGCATGCATTACAACAGAGTAGCAACAGTACTACAGGCACTTTTCAGCACCAACACAGTTTGAGTATTTCCATTGCATGAGGCACTATTTCAATATGCAGTTACGATCTTGATTGGTTGGTTACCAGAAATGCAGAAGAATTCCTATTCATGCCAGCAGTACCACATGCGGAAGCCCCAGGTACCATGAACACCTTTCAGATTGATGCAGTAATCATTAGTAAAGACACAACCATTGTAACATGCAGATATGAGGGTGGGATGGAGTAGAGAAGTGTGCTATGCATAGACCCCCACACTACCACTGAAAGAAAGTGCTGGTGACGAGCTATTTTCAAATGTGGACACAGATGGGGAAACAGTCTTTGAAATTGGTCTACCTTGTCATTTTTCACATTCAAATGGCCAAGTCAAGACAGCAGTGCTGACATAGAGATCAACACAGGAACACAACCCTTTTTTAATGTTATTGTCACATGGTTATTATCTAACCATTGACAAAATGTACAAACATGATTTCATTATTGTCATCTAGAAAGTAGGAAGTTGATAAAATTTGTAACAAATGAAATATTTACATAAACATCAAACTGATAAGGTTCATTACATAAAAGGCATAGTTAAAACATTTCATTCAAGTTGTAAACACCTAGATAATCAGCAATAGCTAATACTAATGAGGTTGTGTGACCTGCCAAGCGAAGCTGGCAAAACGAATTGCAGATGTCTACAGTAAAATATATAGTAAAGCGATTAAAATAAACCTCATGCTTTGCCCTAAGCACTACACAGCAAAGGAGATGTTCTAATGTTTCCAGTTTAAGGGGGATATTTCAAAAATAGGCATATTGTTATCTGTGTAGCTGTGGGATTATAGCAACACAAACCTTTAGCATTCAATATTGGCCCCCTAGATCAAGTAATGAAAGTACACTTTCCATGTGAACAATCGTTAGCAGCAGCTGCATTCGCACTATAGTAATCAGACACCATTGTTATGTGGTGCCCACTAACCGTGTACGTTGAACACGCAGTCTTTTCCATACTTGAAAGAAATAAGTCCACCCTCAATGCACAGAGAGCAAGTGGGTATGGGGTACTTCTAACAAATCCATCTATCTGTAACGCTTACCGGGTGTCTCGCAGGAACAGATGAAGGCCTACAGTGACTGAGGGTTCCGGGCGACATGGGACTGTGGAGATACACCCAAACCTCTTAGTGAACAAAAGGGTGTGGCACAAGAACCTGGTGCACACTTGCTCTTGCCTTCAAAGAGATCAAATAATGTCTTTATGGAAATGGGAACTTCACCAAAATCGTATGTTCTTCTGTGCTCTTGGAAATAATGAATGGATGTTTCCTCCTACGGACAGATAGAATAATTATATGATATGTGGGTTGCTGTTCAGGAACTCATTAACTCTATTAAGCATACATTTCTGTCAGCATAATGTACTGGCGTGACAGTGCTTACCAAAATAAATACTTGAAATGTAAATGCAGGTGCTGATAATGTAATACAAATCCTATGAAGGGCAGGGGAAAAAAATGTTCTAAAATGTCTTATTCTTTTCCAAGTAACAAACTCAGTTCATAATGGCCTGTGTAAATCCATCCCCAATAACGGAAAAGCAATGTAGCAATGTGCCTTAATTTATTGAGGCATCCTTGTTTTAATAAATCAAATGTCCTTGTCCTGTGGGATGTTTTAACCCACTAGTCTATGCCCTGCAATATCACTGTGCGCTGCTTGCATCAAAACAACAGAATGGCTGCCAAAAGATCTATGCGCTAAAAATCTCTGAAAGTGCACAGGAAAACCTGAGAAGTAGGCTGCCAATCCATTTTTCCTATGTCAGTGGTAACACAGGAGACCACTGCCAAAACCTATCATTGGGCTGTCCACAGAGTAAAATGAAACTACTTGAAAAAGCAGTGCTGCATTGCAAGGGAAATACAGAACTGCTTTAAAAATCTGTTTTTCCTTGGCTGTGGAAAGTGCAAAAATCATGGCTCCCAAACATCACAAAAGATCCAACATCCTTGTTGGGTGTTAAACATCACTTTATTTAAAAAATCCACTTAAGCCCAATGTCAGCAGAAATACATTTTATCAGAAGAAAATCCACATTCAAAGATGCTTGCATTGGAAAAATGTGTCAGATATGGGCGCAGTACCACCACTCGCCTGTGTCAGAAACTAAGTCATTTACTTAACCTGTCAGTTTAAAACTTGTACATTAAAATCAAAGTATGGAAAAGAAGAGACTTCCTATCAAAAGCAATTTAGGGTGACAATTCAATATCTATGTTTTAAAAAGGCTAGAATTAAGAGATTTGTGATTATATTTATAAAAATGTACATTGTATTTTAGAAAAATACTATTTTAAACATTGTTTTAAGAGTAAGTTAAAGCCAGCCACTCTGAGCTTCAAAGACATTCCACAGTTTCTCCCAAACAAAGGAATCTTCCCCCCTGCTCTCTGCTGAGGAACTGGCAGGGAGGTGTGAAAGGAAGTGGGACGGGACTTTGACCTGTTGCTCTGAGAGGCGACAAAAGACTCCCTTGACTGAAAGGAAATGCTAATTTGGGTGTCGACAGAAAACAACTGTTGGCAGGAAGAAGCCTGGGACTGCTCTGGCCCAGCCAAACCTTGGGAGCAGGGACAGACAGTTTTGTTTATTCGGAGAGCACAGAAAACATCTTTTTGAAGAAGACTCATAGAAAACTGAACAAAATTGGTACAAATCTGTAAATATAGTGCTGTTAAAATGAAATTTCTGCTCATGTTGCAAAAATTACTCTGGAATCTGTGCGACATTCAGAGACCGGACCACTAAAATGTTGAGATTGTAGCAATTTTGATCATGCTAGGAATATGAAAGTTTACAGGCTTATGCCCAGATATCATGCGCATGTATGTGGAAAAATGTGTGCAGATCTGACACCGGGTACCCAACCAAAATCGTGAAAAACTGTCAATTTGGAACCAAAACTCTCAAGAAGATGAGACTCGGACGGATACGTGCTTTATTAAATATGTGATGTGAATATGTAATATTAGCAAGTTGGAGATATTGTAGATATGCTTTCTATGAAAGATAGATTTTCTGTGTAGGAACAAAGGGGAGGTTTTTCCCTGGATTGTAAATTGCAGCATCACTATGACACATCATGACACTCTGGTTGCTTCTCAAATCAGGGAAGAGGAAATTCTCTGACCAATCGGATTCCTAGAGGTTGGGCTTAGTATAATCAGCCTACCCACGCCATTGGGAAATAGATAAATAGGGACTGTTTAGGACCTAGACCTAGGTACAGCGACTGGAGGATAGAACTGAACACCAGCAAGACAACCGCAACGCTGTTTACCAGAAAGAAGATCAAGGAGCACCCACACATCAGCCTCAACAGGGAGACCATCAAATGGGAGAGCAGCAGCCGCTACCTCGGTGTGACCCTGGACAGCAGACTCAACTGGGAAAGCCACATCGAGAATACTCAGCAGAAGGCAACAGGAAAGATGGCAGCGCTGTACCCACTCCTGAAGAGCAAGTCCATGCCCCTCCGGACAAAGATCAACGTCTACAAGGCGATCATCAGACCAACCCTGACGTATGCCTCCCCAGCATGGATGACCTGCCATGAGCGACACCGGAAGAGTCTTCAGATAGTCCAGAACAAGGCCCTGCGGATATCTTCTGGAGCTCCAATCTTCACAAGGATAGCAGACCTTCACAGAGACCTGGACATCGAGATGTTGGATGAACATCTAGCGAAGCTGAGTAAGAACTTCTGCCAAGGACTGGATCAGACCCTGAACCCTCTGATCAGAAGACTCACTGCCACCACTGCAAACCCCTTCGACCGCTACCCGTGGCCCATCACTGCGAAGACCCTGTGAAACCAGCTCTACTGTGACAAGACAACACAGACCAAGAAGAAAACAAACCCACGACTACATACCCAACCCAAGAAGATGGAGTAATGAGGCTCAAGCCTTGGTATCCAAAAATCACCGCTGATGGATAAAAATCTATCAGCAAGAAGAAGAACAAGCCTAGACACACACATTCACCCATCAACTGATTTACTGGTGAAGTGCTATGCAGGAAGAACCCAGATCCAGACTCCAGAACTCTGAAAGCAGAAGGCCTATTCCAAAGCTGAACCCTTCTCAGCTGGCCTTTAAAATCTTATAACCTGATTTTACCCCCAGACTTCCAAGGGGCACATCACAAATTGAACAGCCGGGCTGTGCTGTTTCTGGTTCTTGCCAAGAACTCTTGCTAGAACACAGAGATCCAAACCAGTAGAGCAGAGCTCTAACCCAGAACCAACCCATCAGATCCAGTCCAGGAGGCCGTGCAGAGACAGAGTGCCGTGCTGAGAGCAGAACTAAGCACCTGAATCATGTCCGGTGGCTAGCAGATTCCAGGCCAAAACCCTTGACCAGATCTCTGACGGGCCTCTTCCAAAACCATGGTTGTGAGTATCTAGCATAGAATTGTCCATAGCCCATCTCTTATCCTTAAGTAATCCTATCCAACCCATTCTATCATATCCAGAACTGCATTGCAGAACTTATTTTGGCTGTCTTGAATCCTTCTTTCATCCATATAATCCTGTGATAAGTGCAGTGATAAATCATCTTTGTGCTAATATATATTTGCTGAAGAAAGGCAAGTGTTGCAGTGGGCAAAGATCAGACAGAGGCACCTCTGGACTGGTGGCTGCACCGTTGGTATCTCGCATCTTCATAGCCCCTTAGTGAAAAGCCAATCCTTGTTTGTAATCTTCAAAAGCACATCTTTCATTTGAAATCTTGACTCTTTCTGAAAAAAATCGACCTTTACTAAAACCTTCATAACTTCTGAACCGTACATGCTAGAAACGAAATTTAAGTGTCAAATTGAAGCTAACATCCACAGCTTTCAAACAAATCTGCCGCAATTGCACTTAGCACGCACGGAAAAGTTTTCCGCGATTCTGCATTTGGCTCAATTGTTTTACACAGGTAAACAGCTATTTCCTTTGCATTCAACCTCTGAATTCAGTTTCCTATATGCCAGTCATCCAATCATCATAGCTAGTGTTTACCTGAAGCTATCCAAAGCAGCTCCCACTAGTTTTGAATCCAATTTAGTGTATTAAAGTCATTTTTAGTGTTTTCCCATTCATTCCAAGCCACATTTAAAAGCATTTGACCTGTTTAAAATCATTCCTGTTTTTCTCTAAGCTTGCTGGGGGAACTGGGATTGAAACTGCATTTGTAGAGTGTTTATTCCTGAAACCTGTTTTCCCTCATTCCATCCCTTCATACTGCATATTAAGGGGGATTTAGTAGTATCAGGGGGAAAGAGTGATTGCATTGCATTTGATTGAACACATAACAGTATTATTTCTGTGCTGCATTAATTTCATATCATTGCATTTCATTGAAACACACAGTTTATTCTATGCTACATTATTCTTCTCATCCATACTCCTATTGATTAAAGAGATTGTTGATTATTATAATATCACCCAACGCTGATCATTGTATAAATATTAATAAGTGTGATATCTAGATATTGTTCAAATTCATAAAAGTGTGATATATATATTGTTCAACTTATAAAATAAATCTTTTAACTTTGCAAAACAACCTACTTCTTTGTTCACTGAGACCGGGGGGATTCAAAGAGAGGGGCGTGATATAAGGGTACATCGTTCAGAAATAAAAGAACTTTAGACATAAAAATATATAATTAAGGGTTCCAGCTGGGCATCACATGCTAGGCATTGACTTAGGTGGAGTGTTGGGTTGAAACCACTTACAGATTGGGGGCTCATCGAAGGATTTCTGAATTAGATATACCACTTGTGACAGTCTAATACAGTGTGCTAACTGACAGGGTACATAAATCCTGTTGGGCTACCACGCTGTGTTACACTGTGAAAAGCACCCCACAAAAGGGCACGCTCTAAGGGAACGGTCTGTTTTGCAAAAATAAAAGAAAACTTCTGTAAGTCAGGAAGGAAATCCATATTTCCAGAATGGCGACATTGGTAGAGATCAATATGGCTAGAGACAATCTATTGCATAAGTTATTTGTGAGAGGTGAATGGACAGAACAGGATCAGAATGGGCCTCATTACAAGTAGGGCGCAAAGGGATACCGGGCATCGGTAATGACACCGGTGCCGGTAATCCCTTTGTGCCCTACTACGAGTTCCCTTTGCGGGTCCTTCCTTAACGCCTGCTTTTAGCTTTTAGCAGGCGTTAAGGACGGGACCCGCAAAGGGACACCGGGGTCAATAACGGTATCGTAATTTATGGTACCGTTATTTGCCGCCTTCCCCCTTCCCATTGAGCCCTATGGGAGCTCAAATGAGAATGGGGAATGGCCCTGGTGAATGGGGAATTACCGGTCTCTCCGACCTCAGAATGCACCGGTAATTACTCCATTCACCAGGCCGGAGTCGGAATGATTTTGGAGGCAGCCACGCCGCAAATAGCGGCGTGGTTACCTACAAGGTCGGAATGAGGCCCAATGTGTGGTTGCAGGCAATCACACTACAGATCACTGCAACAGGGTTAGATATATGGAAAGATCAGGGTCCCTTACATATGGCCCTGAGTGAACTATATATGGCCCCTAAGGCAAAGGATGAGCAAAACAAGATTGCCAAAATAGTGGCATATCTATATTTGTCTATTGGAGCCATACAGGATAAATGTGCTGAAGGCCAAGATCTGGCAAGTAAGAAATTGCAGGCATTAGGAAAGGCCCAAACTGATCTGGACTCTGCTGGGCAGAGGCTACAGAGGAGCCAAGAGTACGAAAATGAAAGTAGGCAGTACCTAATCAAAATAAAAGAGGACATGGGTATCCTGCACCAGGAAAAGGCAGAACAGGATACCAGAATTCTGGTCTTGCAGAAGGAGTACCAAGAAAGTTTGGACTCTCTACTGCAGAGCCAGAAAAAGTTGGAGCAACAGATATAGTTCAACAGGGCATGCACAGAGCAGTTAGCCACCCTGAAAAGGCAACTAGACAGAGAGAAAGAGGAGAGCAATAAATTAATCTTGAAAGACCTGGACACCCAGGCAGAATTTGATGAAGAGCGCCAGAAAGCTGGTGCGCTTCAAAGACAGAGGGCCGACCTGGCAGCACAGAGGCAGGCTCTTGCACAGGAAAGGGACACCTTAGGCCAGGAAATCTGTAATTTAAAAGAGAAAGTAGAAGAGAATCACGTGGCCCTTCAGGGACTGGTGACCTCCAAAAAGAGCATGAAAGATTGTTAGAGCACACCAGGAGGGTGGAAGATGCTCTAGCTAGGAAGGACAAGGCCAGTATGGACAGGACTCAGAAGGTAACCCTCCTGCAGCAAAGACTGGCCCAGTACTCAAAAACAACCCAGGAAGCACATAGAGAAAATGAGGCTCTCTGTGAGAACAATGACAGGCTCCACAGGCAGGTAGCCATGCAAGAGAGATTGGTAGAGACTACTAAGGCCTTGATTGAGGAACAGAAAGCTCAGGTTCTTGCATGGCAACAGGGAGCAGGGGCTGATAGAGATGAAGTTCACTAGGAAAGGGAAACACCTGAGCATAACCTCAGGAACCCTAGTACCAGAGGCCTTCACCTCTTCCAATCTCTGGACTCTGCCTCCCCCATGTTCACTGGCGCACATGAGCCAAGGGCCACGGGGATGGCAGATTTCAATCCAATCAGAAATATAGGGCTCACAGACCAGCACCTCCCAGGAATGGATGGGCGGTCATCTGGGTATGGGTACCTTGGTAGTGTGAAATTTGGTGGGGAACTCCATGAGAGTAGGCCCACTAAGGGCATCCTGAAAACCTCTGCCCAGCTAGGACAGTGGGGGGGATACCCATCAAATCCTGGGCGCCAGGAGGAATCAGAAGACTCCTCTGAGTGCCCGAGGACACAGGAGACTAGGTCCCTACATTCTGCCAGCCATTCCCAGGCTCGCAGAATCCGGGAAAACCTAGAAGACCAGACGGGCACCTCTGGGAGCAGTGTCTCTGAGTCAGAGGAGGAATGGACCAGGGTTACCCGAACTAAGAAGGCCAATAAGGCAAAAAGGGGCCTTGCTTAAGGACCCCTTAAAGCAAATCAAGGCGATAAGGAGCGTCATTACACCCAATCATAAGAACGCTAAGTATTCTGTTTTGGAGCACTTAGAGCTCTTTGAGCAGATGATGGAAACTTTCCATTTGAAGGACAGCAGTAGCTGTATTCAGTATGTGAAATGGACCTACTCACCAGAATACTCCAGCTTCTTTGCGGGGCTGGAGGACCAAAATCATTCTAGATGGTCTACCTATAGGGCAGTCATCCTGAAGCATTTGTCTGTACATAGAAATCCTCAGGAGGCTTGCAAGGCAGCCTACAACTTGCAATGTGGGGAGAATCGGGCCCCACAAGAATTAGTGCAGGAATTAAAGAGTGCCTTTGCGCAGACCACTAAAAGGGTGCGCACGGACAGCAAAGAATTTGTCAATACTTTTTTCCACGCTCTACCAAAGTACATCATGACCCAGCTAGTGAGAGATTTGCATGAGAAAATATCACTAGACTGGGTCATTGAACAGGCCGCCCGAATTTATGAGGTGCAAATCGGTGTCCAGTCATATTGTCGAATGCAATATTTTCGAAAGTCAAAATGTCGAAAATGTTTATTCGAAAATAATAATGTCGAATTACAAAAAAGGCGAATTTGTTTCGATTTTTTTTAATTAATATTAATACAAGGTAAGTGTTTATATATGTTTTATTAAGCATTTTTGAACATTGATATTATTAACCATATTATATTAAGTATTTTTGAACATTAATAGTATATACCATGTAATACCTAGCTTTAATATATATATATATATAGGTTAAATAAATATATATTTATTTTAAATTTGAATTTTAAAACAAATAAATAACAAATTGCAAACTGTTAACGTTGAACATTTAGTATACTTTTTCTCCAATAGATGGCGCTATTGTTTAAGAAATGAGATTGTTCATTTTGTTTATATATGGTAATTGAATTCTACGTAAGGTTGCGTAACTCTACGTATGCCTAGGCGCCATTTTTAAAGTTCATCGTCTCCGTGCTTTCGTGTGGATTTCTTTTTGGATTTTCAAGGATTTTCACCCTTTTCCATGGATGCAATGGATTTTTTTTTACTGGATTCGATGGATGTATTGGTTTTTCCGAGATATGGATTTTTTTTCGGGTTGGATCGTGGATTTTTTTTCATGGGCTTTCTTGGATTTTCAACTTTTTTTCCTTTCCGGATTTCACTGTTATGGATCGCACATGTGGATTTTTTTTTGGATGGTATTTTTCCCTGGATTGCTTTTTGGATTTTGGGTTCCTTGGATTTTGCTGCTTGGTGCTTTTTACGGTTACTGCTTGGATTTGTCATGGTGGATTGGTGATTCCTCAAAAACTTGAGTATTGTTAACATTTTAAATTATACGCTATTGAATCTAGGTAGCTGTCTTTGTCATTTTCATTAAAATTACGTACTATTTGCTCAAGGCGTTGTTCATAGTCTCTGTATTTTTTCTTTTTTAACTCTGTGCTTGCGAGTGAAATCGCTTGTGAGACTCGAAATTCCTGATGTGATTGTTCATTGGTTAATTCTTTCAAAAAATGCCACAAATTGGGGTTACTTGTGTTGAAAGTTTTATTAATACGGCTGTGCCATCCCTCAAGTGAATTGTTTGTTCTAGGTCGCCCTTCCAAGGTTGCTTTGTAGCAATTCCATAAGTTTATATTGTATTTTGGCCTTCTTCTGGTGCCATTCCTAGTTAATTGTCCAATCCATGTATTTTCCATGTAATCTAACATGTCCGAATTTTCTTCCTCATGATTTTTAAAATAGTCAGTGTCAATTAAATGTTCATAGAAATTTATAACCTGATCTTCTTTCACAAATGCTAATCCGAATCGCTTTTTTATGTTATGTTGGAAAGTGCTGTCGTTTGTGTATTTACTACTTAGTCCAAGTTTTTGCAGTTTTTTCCATATCGACTGAGTAAAATGAAAAAAGCATCCTTGTATGCTAGAATCAGGGTATATTGAAGAAAATGCCTTAATCTGTGCTAATTGAAAATCCATGATTATGTTTTTGGGTTTCGAATCTGGTACAGTGTCCTTGATTTTGTTCAACATGATTCTGTATGTTTCTTTATTTTTTTTTGGGCATTAAAACATAAACAAGTGGAATTAGTTTGTTATTTATTGTTCCATGTATTGAATAAAATTGTTGGAAGGGGTGCGGGCATGCTTTGAAAGTTGCGTCACCTTGCCACTGGGCACTTTCACTTAGATGCTTGAAATTGGTCGCAGTTGAAAATATCAACATTTTTTCGTCTCTTACTTCAACGGTAGAATGGTGGAAATTTTCTCCATTAGCTGTCACTCTAAACACTTCTGGTATGGTGATGTCATTGTATGTTGTAGGTGCTGGTGGCAGATTTTCCTTTTGCTGTTTCTTGCAGTTTACTGTTCGTTGCATATGTTTTTCACTAGGCATCAGCGCAGATATGTGTGAAGGTAACGTGTCACATACCGTTGATATTACCAAACCGCTTGCCTAACCGGGGTTTTCTATTGCCTTTCTTTTTAGCTCTTGGAGAGTTTGTTTTATTACTATATTTGTCTTGTCCGGTAGATGGTTGTGTTCTCCATTTATTTTTGTATTGGAACATTCAACTATAACTCGTGCGGCACATTTTGATCGTCCATATTCAATGCATTTCCAGTACGAGCGTTCATTTTTTTCCAATTCCTTATTATAAATGTATCCGTTCAAAACCAGCTGTTTTCCGCCTTTTTGCGAGGTTATGTATTCACCCTTTCTGTCATTTTCAATCTAAAATAACGGAAAAAAATGTTTTACTATGTTTGCCATACACTAATAATAATATATTTTTCGATTTAAATATCTAGTTACATATTTTTTATGTTATATTACCTGATTGTTTGCCTGACGTAGCTGAATCGAATCCACTGTAGTTCGCTCTGACTCTGGTCCTGTCAGGTAATGACAGTTGTCCACAACCGTCATCTGTTCCTTTTGTGTTTAGGCAAGGTTCTTTACTCGTGGGTGTCACCTATTGGCTTAACCCTTACTACTCTTGATTCTATGGGGTTTTCGTTAGTCATAATGTATTTTATTTACAGATTGGCAAATGGTTATGTGTTGGTGGTCGAGAGGGGGGTGGGTGAGTTTCGGCATAGAGGTAAGGGGGGTGGGGGGGTATGTTAGTACTATTGTTCGACTTTTTTTCCGACATTTTTGTTTCAACTATTTGACTTTTCCTATTATATGTATATGTTTTCGACATAGTTTTTGACATTTTTTTTTTCGACATTTTTGTATTTCGGTATTATGTTTTCGACATTATGACTATAAACCGTGCAAATCCCATAGGAAACAAGAATAATCCTAAAAGCCCCAAAACAACCAACACCCCTGCTGCTGCTAGGGTGGCAGAGGTGAAGGTTGCCCCCATTTTAGATTTGGAGATGGGGGGCCTAAAAACCTGCCTGCACAGAAGAATAATCCCAAGCCCAGAAGGCCCTCGGGCCAGTCACAGACAGGGAGCCAAGGAGGTAGTCCCACAAATGGGATCCCTCACTCCCCTGACTACATAGGTCCCCGCTACAAGGGGAATAGACCCATCCTGGGTTATGTGTGGACCCCTCCAGCCCAAGGGGGGGATCCAACCAAACAGCACCTAACCCAGAGAACTTCCCTCCTCACTTCCCCCAGGAGGGCAGAAATTCCCCAAATCCTGGATAGAACTTTTTCCCCAGGTACCCACAAAACTTTCAACCCCAGTCAATCCATCCTTCTTTCCACAATTTGCTGAGCCCAGACAATCCAATCCGGGAGAGGGGAGGCCAAGGGTGGAGGGATACCCAAATTTTCCAAACCCAGGGTTTTTTCAGAGAAGGGATAGCTACCCTTCCCGGGATCAGCCCAGGGGAGACAACAGAACCCCTTATCAGCCTGAGGGGGTATCACAGCTAGAGCACCAGGTCCAAAAGATGGCACAGGATTTGGGTCACATGCTGAGGGCTCAATAGAACCCTCAGATGAGCATGCCAATGAAGAATGCCTCAAACTCCGGACCTGGTGCTCCAGAGCAATGACGGGGGCAGAACTCCAAGAACCCACTGGTTCCCAGGGAGGAGGCACAAGGGGAAGGGGGGTGTAAAGCCTTGGAGGAAGCTTCCTTCCTCACTTGTAGAAAGCCCCTGGAAACCCAGGAACCGGAACAAGAATCTCCTGCCCCTGAAGGTCTGCCACCCAAGGTGCAGAGAGGGGGTAGGAGAAACAAAGAACCCAAACAGACCCATTTTGTGGAGGAGGTACAGATCTTACAGTTTGAAGGAGAGGGATCCTCAGAGGATCCTGGGAAAAGGATCTCCTCTTTCAGAGATGGGGGAACTCCTCCCAAAGAAAAATGGGTCCCAAAGGATTCAAATCCAGACTGGCTTGATGTGGGACTGAGATAGCGCCGCTCATCATCCACCCCCAGAAACAACAACATGAAAATCCCCTGTTCAAACCCATTCTGGTGACTGCCTTCAAAAAGGGGGGGGGCACCCAGAACCAGAACCAGGGGAACCCAAAACTTCTCCCATATCTAGTTGCCACCTTTTCTTTTCAGATTCCCTAGACTCCAAACAGAATTCTACCCAAATCACCTCCTTATTGGTATCCAAAACTAGAAAACTAACCCATCAGTTGTCCAAAAATGTACATTATCTGTGCCCCCTTGCGGAGAAGGAGGAAAGATTCTATGCCCCGGTACAAATACAGGGGCAGGGTACAATTTTGGCACTGGTGGACACTGGATCCCAAGCTACCCTTCTGTCCAAAAAGGCCTTTGATCAACTGAATTCAGGAAGGGGGGAGAATTACCAAATTCCTCTCACTCCTCTTCGTGGACAACTTCAGAACTTTGATGGGAAGGAAATTCCTGTCGGGGTGACTGCGGATTTGGACATTAAAATTGGGCGACACAAGGTGAAGCACCCGGTCATAGTTGTGATTCAAGAGGGCACCCCTTGTTTACTAGGAAATGACCTCCTGCGAAGGTTGTCGCCCCTAATAGATTGCGTAAACAATGTCCTCTGGACCCAAATTAGCCGACCGATAAAATTAAAACACAGTGTCAACCATGTTAGTTTAAACGGCACCTGCCACATGGTTGAACAAAAACCTGACCAAGTAGAATTTCCCTTCCAGAACAACTAAATCCCAGACTTGACAGTAATAGCAGTATGACAACAAACTGGTGATGGGGGGTCCTCTCTATTTCTGAAAAGCAACCTTCCTTCCAGTTTAAGGTGGCATTCCACACTGGAAGGAAACACTCTGAAATGCTTTACCACTCCACAATCAGACATTCCCACTCCTATAGTACAGAAAGATGAGAGATCAGCTCAGAGCCTGGCTGATATTCAGCAAATTGGAGAGCAGTTGTTCATCCCTGTTCAGTTAAATGAAGGAAAGGACTCTGTTTCCGCCCGAGTGTGTGTGAACAACGGTAAGAGCTTCATCAGCGAAGCCATGTTCCGCAAACTCCCAAAAGATCCAGCCATTCCTTAATTTAGACTCACAGACAAATGGGAAATGGATCTGGAAACACCCAATTCCAAACATCTCCTGCCAAGCAGGTGTATGCTCAAAATTTCCATAGGCAATAAGAGCATAGTCCATAATTGTTGGGTCATGCGAGACGTCACTGCCGCCTTTTACTTAGGCAGTGACATTCTCAATCGCTTTGCCATTAGTTTGGACCTAATAAACTTCAAAGCTTGGTCCCGATTAGCGGATAATCCCTTGGGCTCTGATGACCCAGAGAAAGCATTTAGGTCAGCTCAATTGCTGCCTTATGCAGTAGAAATTCAGGTTGGAGAGGAAGTCACCATCCCAGAAAGGACCCGACAATTCTCCCCGGAATTGAAAGTTAAAAGAGGACAGACATTGAAAAACCCTGATGCCTATATTCATCTAAATGCTTCTCTCCAACAGCAAGGGTTGGGGGTAAACCCAACACCACTAGTCAACATAAAACGTGACACCATTCCAATAGAGGTGGATAAGAGCGACTTAAAGAGGATCACTCTAGCCGCAGGCACCATTATTGGAATGGCGGTTGATGACCGACATTTTTCCATAGATTTAGGCAATTAACTGTTAGGACCAATCCCCAAGGACTGTTTTGACAGTTACAGTGATGACAACACAACACCAGACAGAATATTTACCCGGCATGAGGGGAACTTCCTGGTGTATAATTCCTGCCCTTATGGTAAGGAAGATGGGACTTGTGACTTCAGGAGGGATGAGGTGATTTTCAAAGTCCGTGAGGACTGCCTTCCCCACCTGAAGCCACCAGTCCAAATGAGCACTCTGACCAGGGACTTCTCCACACATCTGGAGGAGGCCGCTGAGATAGCAAAACCAGAAGTCTTTCCAGGCTTCATGCAGATGGTTGAAGAGAGAGTCAACCTAGCTGATGCCTGTGAGACTAAGGAGCCGTGTCAAAAATTGAAACAAGTTTTCTTGGATTTTCGAGATCTCTTTGCAGTGGACTCATGTGACTGTGGTCGCACCGACATCCATGCAACAACAATTCCCACGGACCCTGGCATGACTCCAGTGTTTGTGAAGCAATATCGCTTGCCTCTCGCATCAATGGAGTCCCTTACTGAAATATTAAGAACCTTGAGTCCCATGGGATAATCCGTCCAGTCCACAGCACCTTCAATAATCCGGTGCTGGGGATATTGAAGCCAAACGGCCAGTGGAGACTCTGCGCCGACCTTAGGGAGCTCAACAAATGTGTCCATACTTCCCGGTGGCCTCTTCCCTAAATTGACCAAGGGCTGGCCCAGATCCAGGGGTCACAGGTATTCACTGCAATAGACCTGACCAATGGATACTGGACTGTACCTGTCAGTAGGGAGGACCAATACAAGATGGCCTTTACCTTCGGGGGGCAGCAGTACACATGGACCCGGACTCCCTTCAGATACATCATCTCCGGCAATGAATTCAACATTTTTCTACATAAGGCCATGCCCGACCTGGGTGAGAGGGTTAACCTGGCCTATGTAGATGATGTCCTCATCAAAAGCTCAACTGTGCAGGAACACATAGCAGAGATCCGTGATGTTCTGACACAGTTGAGGGCCGAAGGAGCAAAACTTTCCTTTCAAAAGGCACAGTGGTGTAGAACCCGTGTAAATTTCTTGTGGCATGAGATTACTCCTCAGGGTCTCTGTCCCCAGGAAAAGAAAGTGGAAGCACTACAGAAATTGAAAGACCCCACAACTCTGCGGGAACTAAGGAGCCTCCTTGGACTGACTAATTACAGTAGAAAGTTCATTGAGGACTACGCAGAGATCACAAGACCCCTGATTCATCTTTTGAGTGGGGGGTCAAGTGGGAATGGGGTCCAGAACAAGCCAAGGTAGTAAGACAACTCAAAAGAAGCCTCTCACAAGCGCCTTGCCTAGCTTACCCTGTCAAAAACAAGGAGTTCTTCTTGAAGACAGGGTTCTCTAATACATGTTTGACTGCAGTATTATATCAAAAGTATGACAAGGTCAATAAAGTAATCTCCTATGCAAGCAAAACTTTATCCTCTGTGGAGGAAAAATTCAACGATTGTGAGAAGGCACTCATGGCAATGGTGTGGGCATTGAAGAATTACCGCCCGTTTATCCAGGGGAACACATCATAGTGGAGACTCCACACCAGCCTCTGCAATATCTCCAACGTGACAGAATCTAGACCGGAAATGCAAGTAATTCTCGAATTACTGCCTGGATTCTGTCAATGCAAGGCTTTCCTGTGGAGGTCAGATATGGCCAAAACAAGAAGAGTCCCCTCGCGCAAGGTCTGGCTGACTTGCATGATTGTGCCAGAGAAAACTGTCTCGAGGACGAGAGTCTAAAAATCAAGGACAACATGGAGGCATACCTCAATTCCCCACACAAAGTCTTTGAAGAAGAGAAGTGTGAGGGAATGCCCACTGCCTATGTGGATGGATGCTCTTACCATATTGGCAACAACGGGGAAAAATAACTTGTGGCCGGCTAAGGGAATGCATGGGTGAATGAAACCACAGAACCCTCCGCTGGGTACAAGATTGGTCCCCGAAGTAGTGAAGTGGCAGAGTTGATTGCTATGCATCAAGTCATCCTTACTGCTGTCCAACATCAACTCCACAAACTGGTCATAATCACAGATTCGGATTTTGTACGGAACGGGTTCGTTGAGCACCTGGTTAACTGGAAAACCAGAGGCATGTTATGTGCTAATAACAAAACATTGAAACATCGAAAATTAATTCAAAATATTAATGATCTGGTAACCTCGAATGGGATGACCATCTACTGGATAAAGATCAAGGGTCATTCCAATGTAGAGGGACCAGACAAAACTGGAAATGACTTAGCTGATTAGCTGGCCAAAACCAGCGCCATCCGAGGTATCTACTAGAGATCGAGTCCCTATTGGGGGAAATCCAGGTCACTGCCTTCACTAGGTCCCAGACAAATGCTCACAATGAACTCTCAACTGCACAATGGAGTAAGGAGACCCCAGATGCTGATTTGATTATGGCTCAAAAAGGGGATCTAATAATTGGTAAGTTTTATCAACACATTGAGGGCCCTGAGAACTTTCCCCTGATGGATACTGATTACATAGGGAAAGAGGACCTCAGAGTGTTGATGAAATGTCCAAAAATGTTCCGAATCCAAGACGGTTTGTTGGTAAGGAGATCCCTAGCTGGCCATGATTAGTGGGTGGTCCCTACCTCAATCTGAAGCCTGATGTTAAGTCACGCCCATGATGCGGCCACAGCCGGTCATAGGGGGTTTCATACAAGGCTTGAAATCTTAAGAGAGGTTGCATTCTGGCCACACTTGGGGCAAGACCTCGACCACTACTTGAAGGGGTGTCTTGTGTGTGCACAATTTCAGCCAACATCCCTCACACACCGTGTGCCTCTCCAAAAGAGGGGGATGACACTGCCTTGGTCAGATTTATAAGTCGACTATATCGGGCCCGTGATTCGCTCCTCTAGGGGGAACAAGTACATGTTGACCGTGACATGCATGTTTACTAAATGGGTGGAATGTCTCCCGGCCCCAAACTGCAAGGCAGAAACAGTAGATGCCCTGATGATCAACCACATCTTTTCGCATTTTGGACTACCCCAAACAATCGAGTCAGACCGAGGTAGCCACTTCACCAGTGAAGTAATGACAAAGATGTGGGAGATACTTGGGGTCAAAAGGAAGCTACACATTGCTTACCGGTGAGCCTCTAGTGGTGCAGTAGAGAGATACAACAAAACAATTGTGAGCATATTTAAAAAGTTTGTGGCAGATTCTGGGCCAAGTTGGGATATCCGATTACCTCTTGTCCTAATGGCCATCAGATCTTCCCCTTCATCTGCAACTAAAATGTCACCATTTGAGCTGATGACTGGATGTAAGATGGTGCTTCCCCAGCATCTGCTCTACAGAACCCAAGAGCAGACATTGATCAATGCCTCAACAACTCATGAGTATGTTGAAAATCTAAGAAAACACCTTTAACATGCTTTTGCCTATGCTCAGCGAACTCTAGAAAGATCTGCAGACAGCATGAAGACCCACTATGACTTAAAGACTACCAGAAAAGAATACAATCTAGGAGACCGGGTCTACTTATACAATTTCCAAAGGAACCAGGCCAAACAGTGCAACTTCTTGCCTACCTGGAGGGGTCCTTTTGAAATTGTAGACAAAATATCACCAGTCACCTACAAAATCCGCATCCCCAAAGGTAGTTTGGCGGAGGGGGAAGAAAAGCGGGTCCATATTAACCAACTAAAGTGTTGCCATCCTAAGGACACTCTGCAGCAACTGGAGGAGTCTTCTGGAACCCCATAGGGGGTCACTCCATCTCCCTAGAATTCCAACTATAAAATATTCCAGATATAGTCCATAATTTACAATAGAAAAATGTGTCCTGATTTATAAAAATGTATGTGTCCGCCCCACTACATTAATATTGGTGGGGAATTGTCTACAACTATGCTTTTGCTTTGTCATCCTAGGATTAGAAACCATAGAGACTAAGACCAAGGAGGACCACCCAGGGATCGGGAGCAAAGAACCTAGGGTCCCGGAGCATCGCTCAATACTTACATCTGGACTGGGCGAGGAGAACTGGTCGATCCACTCCTGATGGAAGAAAAGATGATGAACTTTGCCATTTTTGGAACGAAAAGAAATGAGACTGACACCCCAGTCTTGCGACTTCCCATTGATGAACGATCAATGCCAAATCGCAAGAGGGGGGGCTTGTGGGATGTTTTAACCCACTAGTCTATGCCCTGCAACATCACTGTGCGCTGCTTGCATCAAAACAACAGAATTGCCGCTAAAAGATCTATGTGCTAAAAATCTCTGAAAGTGCGCGGGAAAACCTGAAAAATAGGCCGCCAATCCATTTTTCCTATGTCAGTGGTAACACAGGAGACCACTGCCAAAAGCTGTCATTGGGCTGCCCACAGAGTCAAATGAAACTACTTGAAAAAGCAGTGCTGCATTGCAAGGGAAATACAGAACTGCTTTAAAAATCAGTTTTTCCTTGGCTGTGGAAAGTGCAAAAATCATGGCTCCCAAACATCACAAAAGATCCAACATCCTTGTTGGGTGTTAAACATCACTTTATTTAAAAAATCCAATGTCAGCAGAAATACATTTTATCAGAAGAAAATCCACATTCAAAGATGCTTGCATTGGAAAAATATGTTAGATATTGGCGCAGTACCGCCGCTCGCCTGTGTCAGAAACTGTCATTTACTTAACCTGTCAGTTTAAAACTTGTACATTAAAATCAAAGTATGGAAAAGAAGAGACTTCCCATCAAAAGCAATATAGGGTGACAATTCAATCTCTATGTTTTAAAAAGGCTGGAATTAAGAGATTTGTGGTTATATTTGTAAAAATGTAAATTGTATTTTAGAAAAAGACTATTTTAAACATTGTTTTAAAAGTAAGTTAAAGCCAGCCACTCTGAGATTCAAAGACATTCCACAGTTTCTCCCAAACAAAGGAATCTTCCCTCCTGCTCTCTGCTGAGGAACTGGCAGGGAGGTGTAAAAGGAAGTGGGAGGGGACTTTGACCTGCTGCTATGATAGGAGACAAAAGACTCCCTTGACTGAAAGGAAATGCTAATTTGGGTGTCGACAGAAAGCAACTGCTGGCAGGAAGAAGCCTGGACCTGCCCTGGCCCAGCCAAACCTTGGGGGCGGAGACAGAAAGTTTTTTTTCATTCGGAGAGCACAGAAAATATCTTTTTGAAAAAGACTCATAGAAAACTGAACAAAATTGGTAAAAATCTGTAAATATAAGATTGTTAAAATGAAATTTCTGCTCACGTTTTAAAACTACTCTGGAATCTGTGCGACATTCAGAGACCGGACCACTAAAATGTTGAGATTGTAGCAATTGTGATCATGCTAGGAATATGAAAGTTTACAGGATTATGCCCATCATGGGCATTTATGTGGAAAAATGTGTGCAGATCTGACACTGCGTAACCAACGAAAAGCGTGAAAAACGGTCAATTTGGAACCAAAACTCTCAAGAAGATGAGACTCAGATGGATACGTGCTTTATTAAATCTGTGATGTGAACATGTAATATTAGCAAGTTGGTGATATTGTAGATATGCTTTCTATGAAAAATAGATTTTCTGTGTAGGAACAAAGGGGAGCTTTTTCCCTGGATTGTAAATTGCAGCATCACTATGACACATCATGACACTCTGGTTGCTTCTCAAATCAGGGGAGAGGAAATTCTCTGACCAATCGGATTCCTAGAGGTTGGGCTTAGTATAAACAGCCTACCCACCCCTTTGGGAAATAGATAAATAGGGACTGTTTAGGACCTAGACACACACATTCACCCATCAACTGATTTACTGGCGAAGTGCTCTGCAGGAGGAACCCAGATCCAGACTCCAGAACTCTGAAAGTAGAAGGCCCATTCCAAAGCTGAACCCTTCTCAGCTGGCCTTTAAAATCTTACAACCTGATTTTACCCCCAGACTTCCAAGGGGCACATTACAAATTGAACAGCCAGGCTGTGCTGTTTCTGGTTCTTGCCAAGAACTCTTGCTAGACCCCAGAGATCCAAACCAGTAGAGCAGAGCTGTAACCCAGAACCAACCCATCAGTTCCAGTCCAGGAGGCCGTGCAGAGACAAAGTGCCGTGCTGAGAGCAGAACTAAGCGCTTGAATCCTGTCCGGTGGCTAGCAGATTCCAGTCCAAAACCCTTGATCAGATCACTGACGGGCCTATTCCAAAACCATAGTTGTGAGTATCTAGCGTAGAATTGTCCATAGCCTATCTCTTATCCTTAAGTAATCCTATCCAACCCATTCTATCATATCCAGAACTGCATTGTAGAACTTCTTTTGTCTGTCCTGAATCCTTCTTTCATCCATATAATCCTGTGGTAAGTGTAGTGATAAATCATCTTTGCGCTAATATATATTTGCTGAAGAAAGGCAAGTGTTGAAGTGGGCAAAGATCAGACAGAGGCACCTCTGGACTGGTGGCTGTACCATTGATATCTCGCATCTTCATAGCCCCTTAGTGTAAAGCCAGTCCTTGTTTGTAATCTTCAAAAGCTCATCTTTCATTTGAAATTTTGAATCTTTCTGAAAAAAATTGACCTTTACTAAAACCTTCATAACTTCTGAACCGTACATGCTAGAAATGAAATTTAAGTGTCAAATTGAAGCTACCATCCTCAGCTTTCATGAAAATCCAGTACAGTTTTGCCGCAATTGTGCTTAGCGCACACAGAAAAGATTGCCGCGATTCTGCATTTGGCTCAATTTTTTTACACATGTAAACAGCTATTTCTTTGCATTCAACTTCTGAATTCAGTTTCCTATCTGCCAGTCATCCAATCATCATTTCTAGTGTTTACCTGAAGCTATCCAAAGCAGCTCCCACTAGTTTTGGATCCAATTTAGCGAATTAAAGTCATTTTTAGTGTTTTTCCCATTCATTCCAAGCCACATTTAAAAGCATTTGACCTGTTTAAAATCATTCCTGTTTCTCTCTAAGCTTGCTGGGGAACTGGGATTGAAACTGCATTTGTACAGTGTTTATTCCTGATATCTGTTTTCCCTCATTCCATCTCTTCATACTGCATATTAAGGGGGATTGAGTAGTATCAGGGGGAGAGAGTGATTGCATTGCATTTGATTGAACACATAACAGTATTATTTCTGTGCTGCATTAATTTCATATCATTGCATTTCATTGAACCACACACAGTTTATTCTATGCTACATTATTCTTCTCATCCATACTCCTATTGATTAAAGAGATTGTTGATTATTGTAATATCACCCAATGCTGATCATTGTATAAATATTAATAAGTCTGATATCTAGATATTGTTCAAATTCATCAAAGTGTGATATATATATATTGTTCAATTCATAAAAGAAATCTTTTAACTTTGCAAAACAACCTACTTCTTGGTTCAGTGAGACCGGGGGGGATTCAAAGAGAGGGGCGTGATGAAAGGGCACATCGTTCAGAAATAAAAGAACTTTAGACATAAAAATATATAATTAAGGGTTCCATCTGGGCATCACACGCTAGGCATTGACTTAGGTGGAGTGCTGGGTTGAAACCACTTACAGTCCTTGTCCTTCACTTTCACTATACAAATGTCTTTCGCCATGTTCATGTACATGTAAAATAAAACAGAAAAATGTGACATTGTCTTTCAATTCTCGTTCAACAGGTATCCGCAAAAAAAGTTGTGCTTAAGGAATGCTTTAACAGGAAACCTGCTGAAAAAACCCAAGGTAATTCATTATTTCTTTACTTCATAATCATTAAACATGGTGCTGTAAAATTGCTTGCGCTTGGTAATTGACACCGCTGGGAGCTGCTTATCTGAACTGGATACAATGTTGCTGACAAACTGTGAGCAGCTCCATGGTGAGTGAAACAGATCAAAAGAAAAATCAGTGTAAGACTCACGGGCTGAAAACAATGTATTTTGATGCCAGGGAACCTCATTTACAACAGCTGCACCTCATTCAGCACACGAGAAATGTTCCTGATACGCGGTCAAACTCAGCTTGAAAAACAATGTGAATACACATTTCGTCTCCTATTCAATAGCTCAGCAACAACAGTCAATGTAAAATAAATGTTTGAATTCCAAAATTACTGAAAAGCATACCGCAGGCAGCAGATATATTTTATATTCTTATCTTCCTCAAGGTTACTTTGTGAATTGAAAATCATACCGCAGGCAGCAGCTTACTGAAATCTTCTTGTTTTCCAAAGGTGCAAGCTTCTGTTGGAAGATGATGCAGGCATAGGCACTTCAGGCACACGGTAAGCGTACAGCAAGCATGACTTGACTTGCAAAACGCTAAGCACTTGCTCCCCTCTTGATTAGATTTTTTAAAGGCTGGAATCCTGTAGCACTGCACTCTTACTGCTACCAAACATGTCTTGGCCCCCATCTGTGGCCATCTTGAGAGTCTTCTTACTGGCACAGTGGTGGCCATCTTAGCATGTCTTTTGTTTAACATAGCCTTCCATTTGTTTGGAGGCTTGAATAACAATGTGGGAGACAAGGAGTTCCTGACAATATCACCATAATCAGGTGCCGCACAGTTAACACAGCAACTTACATTGCCAAGCCAGTAGGACCAGATGACAAAGTTAATGATTGTGTAGTATATGAGGGTGTGCTGGATGAGTTCAGCAGGATCAGTGACGACCCCCTTGATACAGGATAAGTACTCTATGTAGATGGGTCATCAAGCAAAAATCAGGAAAGTGGACAAAGGCACACAGACGCAGCAGTAGTGAAATATGTGAAGGAACAAGAGGAAGACTTTTAGATAATCATGCAGCAGAGATTACCCTCACATTATTCAGCACAAGCAGCAGAACTCATTACACTCATTGAAGCATTAGAAATATCAGCATATGAAGATGTTATCATATTTACTGATTCTCCACACATGACATCTACAGTACATTCAGGTTTATCAAGATGTAAGAGAAGGGGATATAGACGAGAAGAGGGGTCCCCAGTTCAGTATGCAATTTTATTAGCAAGGCTAATTGAAGCACTAAAAGGCCCTGTCCATGTAGCAATTGTGAAGTGTTCAGCGCACTCCAACGTAACAGACTTAGGGCCTCATTATGAGGCAGGCGGAATGGGTTTAATGGCGCCGGTAATGGTGCCGGTGCCATTAATCCCATTCTGCCCTATTACGAGGTTCCCTTGCGGGACCCGCTCTGGATGTCTGGTCAGACCAGACGTCCATTGTGGGTCCCGTGAGGGGCAAGGGAGCTAACAACATGCCCGTTATTAATGGGCCCGTTGTTAGCTCCCTCCCCATTCCCATTGAGCCCTATGGGGGCTCGAATGGGAATGGGGAAGGTCCGGGTCCAGGTTCCCGGAAGGAGGAAATACAGGGCCCTCCAAAGTCAGAATGGCCCGGTATTTCCCCATTCAGGGAACCCGGACCCGAGTTTGGAGGCAGCCATGCCCTTACTAAGGGCATGGCTGCCTCCAAACTCGTAATGAGGCCCTTAGTGTCACGCAGAACTGCAGCTGCTGAAAACACACAGCTAATATGCCCTTTCTGGAAGACAGCAAAATACCTGTTACCACTGCCCAACAGAGAGGGTTACCAGAATTATACAGTTCATTCACAAAGGAACATATAATTGAATTTCAGGAAAGAGCCTCAGCAGAGGAAACCTCTTGATGGGAAAAGAGAGGGTGAATCCTATCACCTACCGAAGTTGTTTGGAGACAAACAGCACATGTAAAGTAGTGATGCCCATAGAGCTGTTAAACACTGGATTAGAGCAGCTCCATTACCCCACAAATGCAACCAAGCAGCACATTGCTGCTGTCATAAGGGTGGACTGATGTGTGCCAAAATCTGGCCAAACACGTTGACAAATGTGTAGCCAATTGTACTACATATCACTAATTTCATCCAGGACACACACTCAAGATGTTGAAGGGAACACTGACCCTTCCCACAGGGCCATTCAAGGAGCTCCACATAGACTTTATAAATATGGTGAATTAATGAAACGCTTATATATATGCACTTGTGGTAGTATGCCCATACTCCTGCTGGATAGAGGCAGGGCTCTGTGCCAATACAAATGCTAAATCTGCTGCAAGGTTTTTAGTTAGGGAAGTGGTCCCTATATGGGGCACCTGTGAGACACGGAGGTCTGATAATGGTCCCCATTTTGTAAATTAATTTTTGGCAGAGGTTACTCGATTATTTGAAATCAGGCACAGGCTGTGTACAGTTTACCACCCACAAGTAAATGGAATTGGCAGAGAGACTAAATGTGCTCTTGAAATCAAAACTGGCCAAGTTATGTGACACCCTAAAAAGAAGCTGGCTGCACTGCCTGTCCCAGGCTCTTTTTAGCTTGTGAAATCAGCCTAGCAAGGACCACCACCTCACACCCCATAAGGTGGTCACAGGCAGTTGAATCTTTGCCCCAGCGGCACCCTCACAAGCAGTGTCTGATGCTCATCAAAGTGCATATCTGCTAGGAAATGAATTTGATGTATATCGCAAGAGAATGTCAATCTGTGCAATGTTCATTTTTTCACAGTAAACAGAATCACTGAAAGAAGGGCCCTTACAGATCAGCAAGGGTCCACAAATGTTGTGCCTTTTCAACTACAATGCGGTGACAGAGTTTACACAAGACAGCACATTTGCAAATGGAACAAACCCAAGTTTACAGGTCCTCATGAAGTGAAGCTAGTGACCCCAACCATGGCAAAAGCTCAAGAATCGTTGTGCCAGATGACATCTCACTGACTTGCGCAAGGATACAAGCACAACACCTCATCTCTGATGAACAACTGTCTCCAACATCGGAATATGTAACATAAGTTGAGTATATAAAGTGACATGAAAAGCAAATCCAGGATGAAAGTGAAGGCCTTTGGGCATAACTGTCATGGCCACTTGCCCAGGATCACAGGAGCGGCACCATCAAGTGGAGGGAGCAAAGGACACCATGGTTCACGCACGTCCCTTTGGGACGTTTATACATGGAGGGCCTGGTTGGACTCAGTCCTGGCGCCAGGCTCATGGAAGAACTTAAGCAAGACAATTTTATTATGGGTAGAAGTGCTTGGAATGAAACAGAACTCTTTTATTATGGGCAGGAATACTCTCAAGAACTTTCCACTTGTGTGTAACTAGTCCGGTGTGGCCTTGCATCTGCAGCTGCACGTGCAACTTCTAGGAGTGGCATTGTGTGGCAAGCAGGACTGATCTAGGGGAGCGTGGCCTTAAGAGCTCAACTATAAAAGCCATCCCAACATCAAGGCACACGTTTTGCATTATTCTGCACTTCAATGCAGCGTAACGCTCACCGTCGCCTGGGATACAGCTTACCTGGGTGAATCCTGTCATCAGCTTCCATACTTAACATCTTGAGGATCCTGCTCTCACCTGTACACTTTTTCCTGGCACCGTGGCTCACCTGCAAACATCCCAGAGTGCAGACATCTTCTTCTAGGCACCGCGGCTCACCTGCAAAACATATCAGAGCGCAGGCAGCATCATCTGGGCATTGAGGCACAACGTGCTCCATCCGCCCTCGCAGCACCTGCAAAGAAAAGCAAAAGACAAGGTTAGACACTTAATAGACATTAAGTTTAAGGTCACGCTACCATTAAACCTCATGCCTTTCCTTAAACCATCACTCACCTGTTGTCGGACACTGCAGTCACATCCATCTTCCGCTCAGCCGCGTTCCACGCCTCCACAGCCGCTGTTGGGCCACATTTCCATCTATTTGGGAGAAAACAGAGAGGAACGTTATTCAGGGAAAAACAACAACATTCAGAGAAAGCCGAAAGAGGGGAAAAGACAAGAGACATTGAGAGAAAGCCGAAAGAGGGGAGAAGGCAAGAGACATTGAAAGATACGTACTACCAAACCAGAGGAGCATAGTGGCAGCTGGACTGGACTACTACTCATCAGGGATCAGTGAAGGAACTCAATCCCATAAACAAGTGCCCCTGCCAGAAGTAGCAGGATGGAGAGCTCATCATTCATACTTACCAGGTGAGCCTTATGGGCCAGTACGTGCCCACAGAAATCGCACCTTGGGTCAAAGGGTTTGGAAGTATCACAGCCCCCTATCAGCGCACTCACATATTCCCATATCCACGCAGGAGTAGTGCCACCAATTGTCGCTGCCCGCAGCTTGCCCGCAGGGGAGGAATTCAAAAGGGGGTGATCTAACTCCAGGGAGGACTGCAACCATGCCCCAAAGCCTCCACAGAGACCAGGTGAGCGTAACAATAACAGCGCAATGGCTACAGATGACATGGGGAAAGCTCAAGAAAATAGTTGTACAAATATGAAAAATGTGTTTATAGGGATATGTTGTCTAATGTTCTCTCTTCTTTCTATCCTTTTAACAGAGCTATTGAGATTAGGGCATGGAAGTACAAAGCAAAATTAGACACAAGTGGAAAATGTATTTGCACTTAGGAATAATGTCATGATTAGACATAATGATATGATATGGTATGATATGTAATTTATAATTCGCCTGTACACAAGTTAATGCAGAAGCAAGTGGAGTGTTGGATGAACATCACTCAGACGGGGTAAACAACTGGTATAAAATGATGAAAGAGTTTAGTATAACTCAGATAAATTAATCATGCTATATTTGTGGGCTAATCCAACATGCAGTTGGCAGCCCCAGATTGTTCTTATCACAGGAAGTGTCGGCTTTAGAGGCGCAGTGCTTAGCACATCTATTCACTTGCAAACTCCAGGGCCAATTACAGGGACACATCGTCTATATTAGAAGGGAGAAAAGATCTGCAAAAGAATGTGAAAAACTGGGAAAACAAAAAGGGACACAGTGTCCAGAAAAAAACTGATGGTGACAGAAGGAGCAACATTTTGGAATCAGAAGTGGATAGAGGGGCAGGCAGTATTGAAAACTGTGGGGCGAATGGGATTTACAGAAGATGAAGTGAAGCAAACAGACAAATTGTGTCGAGATATATGGGCATTACATGTGCGCAAGTTAACACATCTGCAACAATATGAACAACCTGTAATAGTACTGAAACTCATTAGATCTTCATTCTGTTTCAGAGGCAAGGGCAGCATGCCTGTGGGCGTCAACACAAACTGCAACAAGACGTACCAGATGCCCGCCTTAAATGAAGGCACCCTCACAAGTATTGGAAATCACCTGGCAGTGTGGATCCAAAGCATACTACTTTCTGCTACCATCTTGGAATAGCCTCTGCACCCTCATCACACTGCATGCACCAGTGGTAGTCATCCCTGCAAGGAACGTGCAACTGCCCTGGAAGACATCCCAGTCCCCTGAACAGCCCCCAACAAATGTAAGAAACTTGGACTCACCCAGGGACATAGAAAGCAGTGTTGTTATTTCTCCAATGAGGCTGATGAAGCATTAGAAAAGATGCCACCCTAGTATCACGTATTCACCAAAACCTAGGTATTCTTCACCTCCTTACTCACCCCTGGAATACAGGTAGTCACCAACTCAAAATGTCTGCACCTACTCTCCTGGAACTTGATGGAGCTCTCTAATGCAACTGAACATGGACTTAATACTGTACACAAGGAAATCAGGGCGCCCAGGCTCGTAGAGCTCCAGAACCGCATGGTTCTTGACCTCATGACAGCGATGGAGGGAAGCGTCTGTAACAAGATTGTACACTCTTGCTGTATATATGTCTCTCCCAACAATGCTAAAAATGGAACACTCACCATAGCTATCAAGCAGAAGGCCCAATTCTCGAGCCCTTCACTCATCCACCTCCAACTCTCTGAGGGTCAGATGCTTCTCCATACAAAGAAGCATAGAGAAGCTAGTGGTAGATTTCTATCTTCGGCTTGGCCCTCCCTCTGGAACAGCTTTCCTGACTCTCTCAAACTTGAGAAGGATCACCTCAGGTTCCTGAAGCAACTCAAGACCTTCCTTTCCGCTTCTGCTTCCCCTCTACCTCTCCCCTGCTGACATACTTGCCTGCTGCGCTAACTGGCCGACTGGCCTCCCTCTGAACATTATTTGCACCAGGTTTCTACATGACTAGTAGCCCCTTCACTGCCTCTGGGCTTACCTCACATTTAGGGACTGTATCTGAAACCCTACAGTCACATGCCTCCTGTGCGCGTAGCCTAGTCGGCTCCACAGCTGCACTTACTTAGGGCTTGACCTACTGTACTCTCCCCCTCTCACTCCCCCTTGCACTTCTCCTCCTCCATCCCCTTGCATGATCTGATTGATACAAGGCCTAGTTAGATTGTTTTGTCCTCTCATTGTCTCCTCTTCCTTGTCTTGTCGCACCTTGGAACACTTGTGTACAGGTGTGTTATAAATGACTTATATCATATCAATTGACAATGGACATGAAAAAAGAAGGAGGAATTGGTAAAGACGACGACTGGCTAGCACTGTTTACTTTGTGGATGACCCACTGGCTTATTAACATATGTTGAGTTTTGTTTCCCATCCACATCCTCGTAATATTATTCTGGTGTTTATACCAAGTAACTGCTCAATAAAAAGAATTTCTTTGCAGTAATGATAGGAAATGTAGTTTCTCAGTGGAAAGACAAAACCTGTCAAACAACTGAGCCATCACAGGTAGGAAACCACAGGAGCAGTTACCCCACAAACATACACAGCTACCCTGACAATGCCCATGGGTCCCAACCCAATGACCCTACTGAGTACCTTGAATGCTACATAGACACCACTCTAGAATGACCCTGTAGCTATTTGCAATGCAGACCTTGGGATTATATCATGCATGGTGAGTATCTAAGAGATGTAAGGAAAACATGGATACCCAGAACAGTTTATGAGTGGCCAGAAGGAGAAGATGAAAGCTATGAAGGAGAAGTCAGAAACATTCACCCCTCAAGGGATGAAAAGGGAGAATGTAGGGGAGTATGAAAATATGAGTGCTTTTATTCAGTGCTCCACGCTGTGAGAATCCCTATGAAGGAACACTTAGTAAAGAAGCAAACCGCCACATTTAGTGAAACACATTGCATGCAGGCCCAATAAGGCCTGACAACTACATTTTAGTTAGGCTATATTATAACTTTTATAGGCAAGCACACATGCACTTTAAACCCAAACCAGCAGCAGTTTGGAACAGTTTGAGTAATGCAGAAGAAGTGTTTAACATGATAAATAGGTGACCGCCACTAGTTTACATTAGCAGAATGCCTTACATGTAGGCTTCCAGATTTAGAAAGCTTCTCCCAAATCACAAGAACCTTCCCAGCACCCCTCAGCACAGAACATCAGACAGTTCCTCATAGAAAGGCCACATATATATATAATATACCACTCAGCTAGGCCCAGCATAATTTTGCTTAAGTTAGAAAATCCTATAGAAAGAGTGTTTATATTGACAACCTACATGATTTACATTAGCTAAATGCACTATATGTAGGCTTAGAGATTTAGAAAACCATTCTCGCAGCATGAGATTCTCCCCCATCAGCACACGGTAGAATGTGCATTCAGAGCATTCACTGAAAAGCACACATTCCAAAGTTTGCAACATTTTACACGCCCACAGGTGAGAGCGAAAAGCTTCCCAGGGTTTAAGTTGTCAATTGATCAGACCACGTAATTTTCACAGCCATATTTCAGATGAAATATAACGACTTGTGTTCCTTGGCTAAAGCACCAAAAATGTAACTTAATGAAGGTCACGCTCTGGCAGAAAAAGAACAGCCAGACACGGGAAAAGCATGTTCATAGAGATAGAATGAGCACAGCACAACGTTGCCACCCATAGGGCATATAGCATTTGCAGAGCTTTCTTTTTTTTTTTAAACGCACACAGTTATGCAGAAACACTTATTTAATGCTCAGCCCTAATTAAGAAATAGAAATCACAGAGACATTTGCACCTAGCTACTACACTGATGCAGGCAGCTCATCTTGCATAAGCACCCTTGACAATATAAACTGAATTCCATAGGAATTAAAACATGTGTATAGCTGCATATACTCATGTAACACTTCCTGAAATTTATTAGCAAAATAAAGATACTTTTATGGCAATATGTACTACACGAGCGAATCCACATTCATGCCATTGTCAATGAGCAGGCTTTCACGTAGCAAGGTCCCAGCACACAAAGTGAGAATTCAAACAAAGATGAACTCATGCCGGAAAGATATGCTAGTAACCTTTGCACTGAGAAATGTTACAAATTGAACTGATAATACACAGTTCTTAGAGCATGAGAACAGTATAGTGGTGCTTACTCATTGACCTCATCTCAGGACAGAACTTCAGATGTTATTATCCTGTCTCACATTGTCCCACCCTACGAAGACGGTTGGTTGTAACATTTGTAATCACTCACTCCACTCTTACGCCTCCTGAAACAACCAATGGAAATTTAGTTCTTCTTGATACATGTGTCTAATACTTCTGTCCAATTACAGTGAGTGTGAAATGAAATTACTTCATTAGAAATGAGCTAACATGTGTAGACATCAATATTACCTAATGCTTTTGAATAGAGGAATGAACATGTGAAATGTATACAATCATGTATAGTGCAATGCTTGCCAACCAATCACTGATGCAGAAGCTTGAAACTAAGTGTTACATTTTGCTTTCTGTAACCCAGACTATAAGCATGTACTCAGTCTACCACAATGTGAATGTCTGAGGATGAACCCCTGCCTGGAAGTTATTGCAATACATGTTCGTTTCCTGAATCTGGTGCATTGCATTTTTTTACTCTTTGGATTCTTTTTATTGGCATCAGAAGGGGCTTGCCAAACAAGGTGTTTTTCTCTGTGGAATTACATCTTACTGCTTCTTCCCCTGTTTCTGTATCATCACAGGAAGACATTCTCCTGGCCCATCTGGCCTTCTGCAAATGTCAGAACCGAGGCTTCGGCTCCATGCACCTAATTTTTCTTAGATAGCTGGTATTCACGGATGCCCTAGATGAGCTTCAGTCCCCCAGCCCCCGACCATTCAACACATGCTCTAACCTTTCTCTGGACTCCATCATAACCTGTTGAATGTACTCAATGTTGTTTTTAATTTCTCATTGTCTGTTACTTGTAATTGTATTCTTTTATCAAGGATTGTGTGAAACCATTAGTATCTTTTTGTTTCTTTCCTTGCACTTGGCGTTTTTCTGTACTTAACCTTCTCCCCTTTGTTGTATTTACTGTGCACACTGAAACACTGCATAATTAATTTATTTGCAGCTTGCTCTAATTTCATCATTTTTATTATAAAATGCCATTTATTTCATATTGCCTACTACTTTAACTCATACGTGTTTCCTTTTATTTTGGATTTGCTGGCACCGTTTTAACATTTGTTGCATATATACTTTATTTCATCAACCAGTTTTGCAGCTTCTCTTTTTGCATGCTATTCTTTTAACTATTTTGTATATTTAATTCATCACCTGACGTTTAGTTTTAAATATTCATTTGGGCCATTTTCATTCTGCTTATGCTTGTTGCATCATATCTTGCCTTATATTTGCTTCTGGAAGATGTCTTTATTCACAAGAAACTTTTTTAAACTTCCCAACTATTTCAATTAATTGCAGCTCTTTATAGTTTGATTCTCCATTAGCTTTTTATACTTTGTTAATTTATTTTAAATTCTGATCGTCTTGTATCATTTTTCCTTCTGCTAGGGATTGTCTGTGCTCTTCATGCTTGTGGCTGTTGTGACTTACCTGAGTTGGAATTTGTTCCTTTACTCTTTGTGAATTACTGCTGTTTGATTTGCTTTTAAAGATAATGTAATTTGTTTGTCTTTCATAAAGTACACATTACTGGCTAATAGTGTTGGTGAAATCGACATTATTTTCTAGTTACAGAACCAAAGACACCCCACTTCATTTTACTCCTTCCAACATGTATTCACCAAATGCCAACATATTGGCAGTTGTATATTGCTTCAAGAAAAAAGCAAATACCAGGGAGAATTGTAAGGCTTCCTCATTTTCCTTCAGAGAAAGACAAAAAACTGCATTTAACAAGCATTGCTATCTGTCACAGTTGTTGGAAGTGGCTAGTGTGTGTTCCAGTCTGTTCCGGCTTGGCAATCTGTGCTACGACATGCTACGACCTGGCTACAAGGTACATTCCACTAACCACTCCTCGAGCCATTTCAGAGTGAGTCAAGAGAGCTGAGAGAGAGAGCGAGGAGCGAGGAGAGCAGAGAGCCTTGCCCTGCAGAGAGTCTTGCCCTGCGAGCCTGGTGTGCGGAAGCTTAATCCATCGACCCGGCACGAGCATGAGCCTAATGTGTGACCCTAATGCTAGTGTCACTGCAAGTGTTCAATGGTCAATGTCTCACGCTTAACGCATGAATCCGGTGAATTCAGTGAACTCCAGGTGTATTTTATAGCAGATTGTCTGTGGATATAGGGGATCACTGTGCTTTCCGCCTCTTTACTTTTAATGTTTGTATCTTTCACCTTCGTTGAGGTGAGCTGTTTCCTTACACTCAGTAAGGCTTGGTGCCTGAGTGGGCGAGAGCTGGTCTGAGGGTGCTACTTGCAGTGGCTGCTCACTGCTATTGTTATTTATATCACACTTCATGCGAAGGATTATTGTGAAGGCTCTTGTGAAGGTGGGAGGCTGGATGACGTCATTTAGAGGATCAATTAAGAGCTCTTCTTGCTTGACCTGAACCTCTGCACTTTTTCTCCTCTTGTGAGTTATCAATAAGATAGGGGAATTCAGGCAGCTTGAGTACTCTAGCCAAAATTAGCCTGCCTGTGAGTCAGTAGCCTTTTGTAGCGACAATCCTCATTATTGCACGCTTGTGACCGTCGGAGAGAGGCGATTTGTCTAGAAGGCATACCTGTTTTATGTACGACTTAAGAAGTGGGCATTAAGTTATTGAGATGGCTAATGGTCCCATCTCAGATGCTGACATGCTTGCAGTGATTAACGTCCCCCTTCCTCAATCCACTTGGGAGGTTATCATGACTGCACCGCCTGGCAGTGACTTGACGCCCCTATCAGTGATAGAGGTTGAAAAGCAATGGGGACTAATCAGGTCCTGCCCAGCGAAAGGACCTGCTAAGGGGAATGTTATTTTTTTTTAAAAAAAGAAGATCACTTCCTTCTTTGCCCTTTGCCCTAGTTGTGGCCGGGATTCGAGACTGCGTTGGTGGGTGGAAGCTGTACCATTACTAAAGGAAACCTATTGGCAGTGGCACTTGTACAACAGGAATCCACCATTAAGATAGCCTCCAACTCAGCTGTGCCCCAATATCACGGTTCACTGCATACCATACATGATCTTTCAATGGGTTAACAGGCTTCCCCCCGATCGGTCACCCGAAATGTGAATGACTTCAGTTTGCTGGACACCCCATCAGATTTGACAGCAAGAATTCAACCTGAATTCGACTCATCAAAATAATTGTGTGAGTTGACGCCTATTTCTCTCGTCCGAGGAGGCTCTCATCAGTAAGGAAATCAGAGAAATGGGGTCCCCAAAGATGAACTCTCGGCAGAAATTAACCACGTTTTGTGCATTTGTGTGTCCCTCTATGAGAGAATTAAGACAAGAAACTAAGTCTCAGTCAGCATTGTTAGGGTCTCTACTATTTAAGTTTGATAACATTAATCTGCATACCACGGTTAAGGAATTTCTCTTTAAATGTGAGTCTTTCAGAGGAGTAAACGACAGTATTAAATCAAGCGAGGAGGATGGACCACTTAGGACTGCTCCTCGGATCAAAGCTATGATGTCAGTACTAACACTGATGCACAAACAACTTAGGACTCGCTTACCTGGAAGCTCTGGGCCACTTGTCTTTTCTAATATGGACAAATAGGTCATTTGTGAAACTACATAATCTGAACTAGTGAGTCATCAGCCTCCACTTGTGGCATCAAGAGGTGAGAGAGACCAGGTGTTACAGAACGATCTCTGTGGTCTTCCCGAAGTTAAATGTGCGGAGGCCATAAATCCCCAGCACGACGTCAATGATGTCAGTCAGCCAAAATAATAAGGGTGATCTAGGCACTTTGAATATCCCGCTGGGTGGGAAAAATCAAGACCTTTTGGCAAAGAAAACAAAGGACCATCCGCTACAGCATTTGCAGGCGTCTCGGAGCTCCCAGCCCACTGTTGAAACTGCCCTTTTCTGTCAAGAAGTAACTAGCAAGGTACACTCCCTGGAGTCTCTGCAGACTTGTGGTGCCTGCAAAGTGTACTGAGAGGCTGGTGGTCTGAGTTTGCCGCCTGGACATAATGGAGCCCTGCCTCTGCTGGCGAGTGCCCCTCAGCCTGTAAATCAAACCTTTTGCACTTCAAGTAAAATGGTGTCTCTGAGCAATGCCAGACCAGGAGGCTCAACTCCTTTGCATGTCTTACCGCCGATGAGCGGTTGCTCTTTAGCTGTGTTTCATGGATTGTTGGCACCTTTTACCAGCTTGAATATGGTGTCTAATCAAGTTACCTGACATGGAACGGTAATGCACAGACAGTTAAGGTTCAGTTAAATCTAAACAACACTGACCTAGACCAAAGGCAGTGACTGAGGAATTTGGGAATCCCCCTAGAGGCTCTGACTCACCTGACCCTAAGGCACATGTCGGAGTGAAGAAGAACCCCAAGGGAAACCCTCTGGGGTAAAAAAAACCCTGGTGCCAGGAACCGGGATAGCCGATGCCTGGAATCCGACTGCGTGGAGTCGTCTGTGTTCTCTATCTGTGGAGTGCGTTGCTGGAGGCAATCTGTGCACTGTGGTACGCTGGAGTGTGGGGTTAAATGAGAACTAGAAGAATGCTATAGAGCAGTGTTTCCTTAAGGTATCTGATATACCTGCAGACTGCTGAGTTTCAGTCCGAAGAGAGACTGCTGTAAGGAGTTCACTATGTAAAGTCTGCAACAGAATTGACAGGGTAAGAGGAGCTGAGAGGATATGCAAGAAAGAGTGGTATATGCAAAACCTCTCTACCCGATGTTTAGATTTTTTGGATCGGGAATGTGCCCAAGAGAAGCACGAGAGATGTGGATGGGTTGTTGTATCAATGCAGATGATAGTTCTGGAGGGTGTTTTTCCCGTGCTGAAGTGAAAAAAGGTATGTCAGAATTCATGTGAGACTCAGCACAGAGTGGCTAGGAACCGGGAAAATTGACTACCGTAGTGGGAGACAACACGTGGGCGTGTCTGTGTTGTCGAGCTTATGGAACTGATGCGGCTCTGTGATAACACCAGGGAGATTTCTCGGGCGAGCATGGAGAAAGGAAATGAGACGGCTGAAAGAAGGCAAAAGTTATGTATAGATGCAAGCCTAGGAAATGAGAACTGTGCTTGGACAGACGTGACTTACGTAGCGTCTTCTGAAAGAGTAGCAACGTGAAGGGAAGCGGCTTCAGGCTGTTGATATCCTGTGTTCCGCTGCAAAGGGGGCAGAGCCTGGTGAACAGCTGCAACATTGCATTGCTTTCCCACTGAGTGTAACAGTCTGGTCGCCATGTTAGTGAGAGCAAGAGCCACCGCATAGCGTAACCTCCTACAGAACCAGAGCTGATAGGGACGCACACCCCTACACAGGTGAAGCTGATGGAAATCACAGACCAAGCGGGGGGCATGCACCCCTGAAGCAGGTTTCCACGACAAATCAGCAGGTGAGTAACCCTTCCAGTCTAAAAGGTATTGGAGGTGGCCCCTGAAGTACCTGAAGTCGCAGATTACAGAGACTTCGTATTAGGGGCCCACGGGAGTAGCCTCAGGAGGAGGATGTGTAGTAGCCCCTCGGTGCAAGCGATCGGGCACTTCCAGTCTGATCTGAGGAATGCGAAAGACTGGATGGATCCGGGACCCTGACAGAGGGAGGTGTAGGCGACAGCAACAGGACCCACCAACTGAAGGATTTCAAAGGGACCAAAGAACCGGGGGCATAACTTGGACGGAACCAAGTGGCGTGGCAAAAATCGGGAGGCCAACCATACAGAATCCCCAATCGCCAGTACTGGAGCCAAAGGCCATCGGGGTCAGCATATAATTTAACACAGTTCTGGCCTTCTTGTAAAGCGATTTGAGCAGCCTGATGTCCTTGTTGGATGTCGGAGAGTAGAGCATCCACATCTGGTATTCTTGAGGGCGAAGGAACAGTGGTCAGGAAATAGGTAGGATGGTACCCATACGAACAGTAGAAAGGGCTAGATTTCAGGGCTGAATGAGGTGCGTTGTTATAGGCAAACTCTTCCAACGACAATAGGTCTAACCAGTTGTCTCGAGCAGTCGAGATGAAACATCAGAAATAACCATCTAGGGTCTGATTCAACCGTTTGGTCTGCCTATTTGTCTGGGGATTGTATCCTGAGCTTAAAGCGCGTTTGATGTCCAGATGAGCGCACATCTTCTGCCAGTATTGAGAGGTGTATTGGGCTCCTCAGTTAAAACAGCAAAGAACAGAGCTGACCTTGACTCAACTGAGAAAGTGAGGCTGATAAGATGTGATCGACAAACCTATAGTAATTGGCTCTGTAACAATCAAGCCTAAGGATTGAACAGGAGGCAGAAGTGGTCCTCTTCTCTTTGAGTAATAAAAACTCTCATGCCTTTTGGAAACTAATCAACAAACTCGACATGGCTCAGTCATTCAAACAAATGAATTGAGGTGTCAGAGAAGGACTGGGTCCTATACTTTGAATGCATGTATGCTCTGCCAGAGGGAAAGACTGAAAACCAAATAATAGAACCCTCTCCTGGAGTCGGGACTAGTGCTTTAAATATCAACTATGAGAATATGAAGATAGAACCAAGATCAGTTATTTGCGAGCACCGGGACTGAATAAACTTTCCAATATCTTATTCCAGGGTAATCTATGTGTATGTGCCTCTGCACTGACTCTCCTATTTCAAGGTGTGGTTAATTCTCTACCATTTCCGAAATCTGGGTCATTGACATATAATTTGCCCATATATGAAAAGGGAGTAAGATTTGAACCAACTTATTACCGACCGATCGCCATATTAGATGCTGACAGCAAGGTGTTTGCTAGTATTTTACTGCAACACCTTGAGCTGTGTACGTCTGAGACTGGGAGAATCAATAAATGGAAGATTGGCTTTAGAAGACACATGAGGACACCATTGAATGGTCTCATGTTAAAGTGCATTCAGGATCTGGTATGGGCGGGGAATATTCACTCAATTTATATGGCATCCATAGATCTCTCAGCAGCATTTGATGCCGTGGACCACAGCATGCTGTGGTCGAAACTTAACAGCCGGGGCATCCCAAATGGTCTTTTAAGGATGATAATTGGGCTTTACGAAAATTCAAATATCTTGGTCTGTTTGAACCATACTGGGTCACTGTCTCACCATATCCTCACTTAGCGTGGCGTTAGGCAGGGCTACGTGTTAGCACCCAGCCTATTCAACGTTTACATGGAAGACATTGGTGACTATCTTGAGCCTGTTGCCTTAGCAACTCCTAAATTGCAAAACATGAGGCCATTTTGGATAGCTTATGCCGACGACTTTCTGATCTTTGATCGAACTCTCATTGGCCAATTAATTCAGGGCGTTTCCAAATTTGTGAATGTACATTCCTTTAAGATTAATACAACTAAAACTCGAGTTATGGAGTGTACACAACGGAAAAAGCCCACGCCTTTTCGTTGGCGGATTGGGATGGAATCAGTCGAGGGGATGGATAGTTTGGTTTACTTGGGATTCTGGATCACCTCAAAGCCATGTAAACTCCTCTTGTGGAGCTGGTTAAAATCAAGTGCCACTGCCTTAGATAACCAACTGTGTACAGTTGACGTGAGATGTGGTAAATCCTCACTTTTGTCCTTTATTGGTTATTATGAGGGTAAGGTGGTACCTAAGATTCTTTATGGTATAGAAATATACTCTATTTCAATCTTAGAACATCTACCTTATATTAAGGGAATGATTTGTAAAGGCATAGTTCGACTTCCTGTTTCTGTACCCCTCCAGGATATAAGATTTGAGTTGGGTTTGGTATCCCTGCAGGCAAGAGCCCACTGGAAACTTCTCTCCCTGTGTAGGAAAATCATGTACCCCATAGAAGGATGCTTGTTTGTAGATCTTAAAGTTACTCTGCTAGAGAAAGGAAGTGGGTTAGTACAATAACTTAACGAGTACTGTTGTGACCTTCTTAGTAGAACGGATTGCTCTCTGTGTGATCTGATCGAGAACCCAGGTAAGGTCAAGCGTTCTTTATATAGCCTTGACTGTATTCTCACACTAGAAGGATTGCACAATGATGTTTCACTGAACCATTTATCTCGTGACCATAGAAATTGGGCATGCTAGCCCCCTACCTTCCTATCTACCCTACCAAGAGCATCCAAAGGTTATTTCTTCGATTCCGGTGCAATTTTATACTGACTAAGGAGATCATAGTAGGTACTCCCCCTTGCAACCTGAATTAGCTTATTGTAGATTCTGCAGGAACAAAGAAGAGAGAGAAACCTTAAAACACTTTTTTGTTATTCTGCCTGGCTGTACAATGCTTAAGGTGCAACTCTCTGAGAAAATGTACAGGATTGTTTGCACTGGGTGATGAAGAAGGAGTACGGAATTGCTGCCTTGTAGGTAGAACTACTTCTACTGTAGTGGTGGTAACCGCCTTTCTAAAATCTTTGAAGCTGGAATGTGCCAATGATCACTTGTTTCTACTGTTATTGTTGACTAGTTGTTTCTTTGATACTTTTTTCTGTATTTTGTTCTTCCAAAATGATTTGGGGGGAAAGGTTCCGCACATGAAACCCCCCAATGGGGTTTCATGTTTGGAATTTAGATGCTAATTCTAATTTTTCGAATGATTCAGAATGCTTTGCATTCTTGATTATTTTTGAATTGTCAAAGGTTACATTTTGTTTTTTTAACCAAACAATAATAATAACTACAACAAAATAACCAAGCGCTAGTCTTGCCAGACATGTATTACTGAAAAGGTGATCTAACAGACAATTGAGGCCCTTTAGTTTTCAAATAATATGCTACCATTGTGTAGCATGGCATATTGAAGGATCTGCTCCTATGAATAACCAAATGTCAGTTTATCAGAATAAAATGCATTTATCTTTTAACTGGAACCAGTAAACCTCCTGGGTTTATGTTGGAAAGCTTGGAAAAAATCAAAGGGGATGATTATGATAGTTTTATTTTAACTTATATGTTTAAAGAATGCCCATTAGATACATTTTACATGTATTAGATGATACTTGTTCAAAGCTATTACATTTCAGGACCTGTTTCTGTGACCAACGGTTTCATTATCTCTATACAAACAATAGGGGCATTCAGTGGAATCAATACAACTCAGTCTTCTTGCTTTTTAGTTTCAACATTGCCTAGTCATCCAGTCCTCAACCAACGTAAGGATGTACTTCAGATGTACAGTCTGTGAAAGTTTTGATGGAAATTCTGAAGCAGAAAAAGGCTCTCTGGAAGTTCAGGCACAACAACCACAACTGATATCGAATGCGGCAGGTGAAATAAATCCTGCTTTTGATAACAGCCCACTGTCTGAAATAATGGCTAGTGAAACTTCACCTGACTATGGTCCAGAAATAACACAAGAGCAAAGTCAAAAGGATAAACAGACCTTCCAAGGCATGGAAATTGGATGGAAAACTGACATCAAGGAAAATGGAAATCTTTACATGAATAGGGGGCAAATAATTAACAGTTTCCAGGCGGTGTCCCAGCTTAGACTACTGATACCTCAAGAGTGGCCTTCCCGAAAAAGGGTGCTGAGAGGCCGGTCTGTTTCTTTGCCTCAAACTTAATTGCCCAAATGGTCTGGAATAATCGAGATGCCCTAAAGACCATGGGCTTCCAGTTGGAGGAACTTAAATCACAAAAAGAAATTGAAACCGTTTTGAATCTGATCCAACAGACGGAAATGAAAACACAGCGACCCCAGGAAATGGCAGGAGATATAGGGGAGGCAAACAACATTCGGGATGAATGGGCTTGGTTGGAAGGTGCCATCGAAATGCTCAAGAGAGCAAATTCCCACCAGCAGCAACTTTGAGCAATCGTACATCACAGTAAAGACTTGGAACATCTGTGGGTTCCATAAACTAATAGAACACACCATGACCGCTTTTAGAGCAACACATGTGATGCTATTGCAGGAAACCATGGCTGTGGATAGCTTTGAAATGGTAGGTATTCAATGTAAACCAGCACCTCAGGGAGAAAATGGTTGACCAAAAGGAGGAATGGCTATAGCAGTGAACAAAGTTGGGACTGAACACCAGGAGATTAACAGAAGCTCAGATGATTTAATGGAAATTAATGTCGATATCCCTCAGATGCAAACAGATTTGCTAATCATAAATGTTTATGGCAACCAAGATACATCTTCCATCATGGCTATACATGGCCTCGTGGACAGCTTGCTAACAGATTGGTTGGGGAGACATGATAATTCACACATTATCGTGGCAGGAGATTTACATGCAGCCTGCGGAAACACTAAATTGAGTCTGTGTACTACCAAAAGGGGCATAACAAAATCTAAGTGTGAACGATTTGGCAGGTTTTGGAATAATTTCCTGGGAAACTGGGATGTGTGCCCCTCAACTCCTGCTGAAAAAAACATTGAGGGGTTTTACACTTGGAAGTGGGGAGACAGAGAGCGTCATTACACAGTAGGTGGTAAGGGTTTACCGGTACCGGTAAGGGCACCGGTACTGGTAAACCCTTACCACCTTACTACGAGGTCCCTTTGCGGGACCCGGCCTTAACGGCTGGTGTAGACCAGCCATTAAAGTAGGGACCCGCAAAGGGACCTTGGTGCTAATTACGGTACCGCAATTTGCAGTACCCTAATTAGCGCCTTCCGCATTCCCATTATGCCCTATAGGGCAAAAATGGGAATGGGGCGGGCCATGGCGGCATGGGGAATTACCGCCCCAACAACCTTGGAATGGGGTGGTAATTCCCCATTTCGCCATGGTGGTACCGGTATGGTACCGGCATGAACCATGGTGCTAATAGTACCATGGTTTAGCACCTACCGTGTAATGAGGCCCAAAGACTCCTGGATCAATCATATGTTTCTTTCCGCAAACTTGGGTAAAATATCTGACCGTTTGATTAGGGGAAAACCTCTAGGAAGTGACCACTTTCCCATTAATCTTACATTACATCTTCCTCTGAGATCACATGAATGTGTACCCTCCATAGCCTTTACTACAACAGCGATGGGGATGGGGGTTGCTGTAAGGTGGAACACGAAAGCATGTAGAACATTTATGATTATATGAGAAAGGGAAATGGAAGTCATGATGGAAGCACAGGAAACCCTAAATGCCTTTAACTATAATAGCGAGCTGCAAATATATACACTTTCTGCTAAGGGCCAGATACAGGAGTACATTAAACAACTATGACATAAGAATTCAAAAGGCAAATGCCAATAAGCGACTGACAATTAGAGCATGTTGTAGTGAGTTAAATACCCAAGCACTCTTCCTGGAAGTTAAGAAAAAATTATTTTTAGAATATAAAAGGTCACTTAAACTAATAAGGTGTGAAGTTCATATCAAGAGAAAACAGGAGATTGAGAACTTGATTCGCAACAATGCAACTAATTTCTGGTCCATGCTGGGGGGGTCTACAAACAAAAAGCTCCAAATAGCGGGGGACTGTCAGATTAAGAGACAGATATGGAAACAATACTTAAGGGAAAAGTATTCCTTGCCAAGACTGAAGAGGCATACAACCATGAGGGAAGAGGTTTACAAATAGACAAAGCATGTTCTTGGGACCTTGATGATGTTTGTTGGGCAATTAAAAAAGCAAAACCTCCTAGAGCTACAGGTCCGGATAACATTCCACCAGTAATTATTAAATATAATCTGGAGGCCTGGGCTCTCCCGCTTTGGGAACTATTCAAACATGTTTGCCTCAGCCAAAAGGTTCCGGAAGCATTGAAGCAATCTTTTGTAATCCCCATCTTCAAGAAAGGGGATAAATCTAACCCAGGACATTTTAGGCCAATTGCATTACTGGATTCATCCAGTACAATATTTGGTACATTGCTCTTAAAAGAACTAAAAGCCCAGATTATCAACTTTAAACTGTTATCCGAATCCCAAATAGGTTTCCGTGCTGGAATGGGTACCCCTCTTAATGCCTTTGCTATGGGCCATATTCGGGCAGCTGTAAAGAAAAAAGCAGTAGGCACTGTCTACATGGCATATATCAACATGTGAAATACGTTTGATACTGTCAGTAGAGGACCAAGATTTTGGCTTGTGGACCAAGCTTTTGGCAGCAGGCGCTCCACCCAATTTGTACAGCTGCTGGCCTTGCGACACACTGACACTACGGCGAGAGTAAGATTGGGCAGGGAGGGTTCAATGACAGCCCCTGTCAAGACATTTGTTGGGTTGAGGAAGGGATGCGTGGTAACCCCTACCCTGTACAAGCTCTAAGCGCAGACATAGGTAAGATATGGGAGCGGGGACTCACAAATCCAGTAAGGTTGGGCAGGTGATACTTGACTGGATGGCGTTTGCGGATGACGTAGTCCTTTTTGACCTTACACCAATTGGGCTGCAGTGGAAATTTACATTCACTTATGTAGTTGAAAACAACCTAAAAATAAATGGTCTAAAATCGAGAGTTCTAATCTTCTCCACAAAGCGTAGCCCGAAAAACCCTGACCTGGCGTGTGGGGGCAGAACGACTTGAGAGAGTAACGTCCCTTACTTACTTGGAGTATGAGGTTCATAACTCCACCTCAAAGCAATCTGGGATTCAACACATCAATGGAAAATATAGTCTGCTTTTGGCAAAAATGAAATGGGTATATGCCCAGTTATGCCATTTCTCCCTGAAACCTTTAATCCAATTCTTCTTGATGCAAGCAGAACCTACCATACTTCATGAATTAGACATCAACTTAAATGAATTGGGAGACAAATTAAATACAACTCAGGGTATGCTTTGGAAAAATACACTAGGTCTGGCAAATTCCATACCCAACTCAGTGATAAGGCACGCGTTTGGGCTTGTTTCCTTGGCCACTACAGCAAAATGGAGGAAATTGGTAGACTATGCTAGGTTGCTAAACCCGCCCCCTCAATCATTGTATGAAGGGTGGGGAAAATACCAAACACGTACTTCAGGTCTCACACTAACCAAACTAAAGGAACAAGTGAATCACCTTCTAGGTGAGGTACTCTACTCTAAAGAAGAGTTGGTTAAAAATCCCTCAGGAGTGAAAAAGAAAATATTCCAGCATGACTGGGCAAAAACCAACGAGGAGTTGGCCACTGACACCCTTCACAAAGAATGTGCAAAGCTTAATCATAGAAGGGAATACCTGTCAAAATACCTACTGATCTTCCCTTGTACAAAAAGCGAAATTTGTATCTCTGCTTTTGAATAAACCAGTTGCTGACTCTGGAGAGAGTAAATGTGTGGATGGATGGGGAAGGAAAAATGAACTGTAGGCTTTGTGGTAAGAGTGACATGAGAAAAACTACACAATATTTGGTGATCGGATGTACAGCCTTGAAGGAAGATAGAGGCAAACACCTGGGTATTGCTCTAGGAAATTAAGCTTTCTGGAGTAGTTTGATGGATGGCGATCTACAGAGCCTGGTTTTGCTTTGTGTGGTCTGCTCTCTACAATGCTTAAAAGTTAGTACTGCTAAAACCTGATGCTGAAACTGAAAGAGATCAAATTGGACTTTTAATAACGTGATGAATTAGAACTTATTGATTCACATGAATTTTATTATGAATTTTATGTATTACTTTATGTTGTAAAATGTCTTTGGTATTTTGCTTTTCTTTTTTTATTTGTATGTCTAATGTTTTTTTTCTTAACTGTGAAAGGTTCTTACTTGCTTTGCTTGTGGGAATTAAAACAGATTTTTTTTTAATGTTCTGATGTCTGTAATTGCAGTTGAGTATCAATTGTGTATTGGTACACTGGGATGCGCAAAGACTAATACTTCACAACTAATTGAGCTGCCTCTGCCTCCAGCAAATGTAGTTTGTTCATAGTGCTGCAGCATTTTGTGTAATGAGTATAACAGACCACACTGCAGCCCACTTTCAGCCCAAGGTACATATGTGAATCACAGGTAACTAGTTTGGGAAGACGTGCTCTCTGCTTTTCTAACTATGCTCAAAGTGAGATGTCCATTTAACTCCCCTAATGATACTTAATGGTAGATGTCATTACACAGAGAGTCAGTGGATCTCACAGTATACACATCATGTATCTAGTCTTCATAATACATATTTTTCTAGGAGCACATACGCTTCTGAAATGTTCCCTACCCTCTTGGGATGCACAATCAATGTACATTTCCACCACTCAGTACTGACAAATAAATGGGCCAGGATTGAATCTAATTCCCTTAATAGTATCACCCCCCCTCAGGATTATTTCCTCTTTATATTATACTTATAAATGTTTTTTTGGCCATCTCACAAACAGGTGGGCACCCTCTTATGGACTGGTTCAATATGCCTCCTCTAGGAACAGATGAGCCCTAGTCAGCAAGATGGGATCAGCTTTTCTCCATAGACTGTTTGCTATTTCTTCCACTGAAGAAGGCATTGGATTGTAACTCCTACTAGGCATAACTTACTTGACAATAATCTTACTTTCTTTTCTTTCTTTAAATTAGAGTAGACGTGGGCGGACCCACGCAGGCGCTTCCCCATCCAATTGGATGATGTGCACCTATGCACCATTCAGCATGAAACCATTCTATTCCATCCCCTTGTTATCAATTCTTCTCATCAGTCTGTGGGTAAGCGAGTGAGTCTCTCAAGTGAGTTTGTGCTCAATTTTTTGTAGACCCAAAACCGCACCCTTTTGAGGTCTGTATAATTTCCACAAGTCAAAGAACCGACGAAGTACCGCCTCTTGGATCCATTGCTGACACCCATTGCAAACAACAGTCTTGTTTAAAGCATAATATCTGCTACGAGTAGTAAGCCCAGCCCCCTTTGGGAAAAAAACAATAAGAAGCAGCACACACGCGCACATGGGCGAAGTACTGATGAAATACTGCTTTGCTGCTTCGCTGCAGTGCAGAGGTCGGAGGGAGGAAGCAGATAGTTACTTGAAGTAAGTACTGTTTCAATCATGTCAGGCTTCCCCGCACCTAATGCGACGAGGGCCATATACATTGAAATCTGACATGCCATCTCCACACTATAATCATCTTAGAAGTAACAAACGCAAGTTTTACACCACAAAGTCGAGCCACAAACATCTAACGCTCGGTTTCTTCTCTGCAAATGCCCCGAGCGGTAATCGTTGGCAATCACAAACTAGCTCAGAATGCTGACATTCGGCTATTTTGCCATGAGAAGGCTATAAGCTCGAACCCCATTACATGCAACTTACAAGTAGATGCAGGAGAGCTTGTTGAAGTTCCGCCTGTCAGGAATGTTAAAGAAATAATTTCCGATTCAACCTGTGCTGCTGATTTCGAAAGCAGACTTTTGTGCTCTGCGAAGAACGCATTTCCTAAATCTGGCGAAAAAGATCAGGCGCCGGAAAATTTAGAAACTGCAAAAAATGGGCAAAAAATATGTAAAGCAGGTTCAATGTCCAATTAACACGGTGTCACATAACCTCTCTATGTCTGACAACCTGGTGTTACAGAATGCTCTAACACCTCCAATTCAATCCGACTATGTTGAGAAAATTACTAACAACCTAGCTAATTGTGTAACATCTTCTCGGCTGACTCCCAACATTTCAACTGATTCTGTAGTAATTGATTTGGAATCAAATGGCCCCTGTTTTCTGGCTCATGATGAGTCCCAAAATCTATCGGGTTCACCTGACTTGTTACCTAACATAAGTCAAGAGGAATCGATATTAGCCATATCCTACACTCTCTACCCCACGTAAACCTAAGATCCATACGCCTTCAGATATTACTACAATGGTGCCATTCTCCTCGAATAAGATTATCGAAATCACGCCCAATGCAATGAATATGGAACTGAATTCACTAAATTATTCTAAACGCTTGATGCCAAGCCAAGCCTTCAAGGAGATCAAATTACCAAGCTAAGAGAATGGCAAAAAGCTTATGACTTGTCCCACAGCCAAAAAGCAGGGTCCATTCCAGCAGTTGCTAACCCAAATATGAAATCAGTAAACACTGGGTGTATTACCCACATAGATTGCCAGGCACCTAATCATTTAATTGGAACTGTTTGCGAGTTAGAAAAATGACCAATGGTCATTCCACTTATACAAAAAATAATTGTTCCTGAGGAAGCCACAGTAAAGTCATGTGCACCTTCCAGGAGCAACAACCAACTGACAGAAGAGTCAAATAACAATGATACTAATTTACCTCAGCTGGGGAGCCGGTGCAAGTGGATCTAGGTCACCTGGCCTAAGCCCAGCCCACCTGGTGCTTTCCTGGTTGCCGCTCTTTTTCACCACTTAGCAAGCCCTGATCTCCTGGTGCCTTCCTGCTTGTCGCTCTTTTTCACCACTTATCAAGCGACGCCCACCTAATGCCTTCCTGCTTGCCGCTCTTTTTCAACACTTGGCAACCCCCTCCCACCTGGTGCCTTCCTGCTTGCTGCTCTTTTCCCTACGTAAGGAGCCCTCCAGTCTCTTTTCCTTCACAGCTGGGGAGCAGGTGTAAGTGGATCTAGGTCACCTGGCTTAAGCCCCGCCCACCTGGTGCTTTCCTCGTTGCCGCTCTTTTTCACCGCTTAGCAAGCCCTTCCCACCTTGTGCCTTCTTGCTTGCCGCTCTTTTTCACCACTTAGCAAGCCCCGCCCATCTGGTGCCTACCTGCTTGCTGCTCTTACCCCTACTTAAGGAGCCCTCCACCTCTTTTCCTTTGCAGCTGGGGAGCTGTCATGATGCCTACCCCCGGGTACCCAGACCAAGTCCAGCAACCCCGGAAGCAGGCATCAAGTTATCCTAAGCAAGCCCAACAACCCCTGCTAGGGGCTATTTGGGTCCAGTCCTGGCGCCTATGGCGCCAGGCTGATATGGAGAGTCAGTCCTGGCGCCATAGGCGCCAGGCTCATAGAATAAAACTTACCTGATGCAGACCATGCTGCAAACTTACCTGATGCAGACCATGCTGCAAGAGCTCCAAGCCAAAAGAGGCTTGGAAGGGACTACTTTACTTAGGGGCTATTTTTTACTCGGGCGGGGCTGGGGAGGAATACTTACCTTGGACTACTTTGGTGGCTATTTAAACCACGTCCGAAGAGCAGCACATGCTTTGCGTTATTCTGCATCCAGCAGCGTAACGCTCACCGTGCCTGCAAGTCTGCATCCAGCCTTCTGCCACGCCCGCCTCAAGTATGGAGCTCCTAGAAAAAGGGAGAGAGAAGGAGAAAAGGTTAGAACAAGAGCAATACCTTTGATCCTTACCTGAATTCCCGATCCATCGCGCCTTCGAGCTGGAAGAAAGAGGTTAATTTATGCGCGTCGCCTCACCTGCTGTAGCGCCGCGCTGAACTCACCGGCCTTCGCAGCATCTTCACATTCCACCGCATCCTCCTGCATGTTCCCGCCACACTCCGGCACCTAAGGAGAAGACAAGAACTGCAAGGTGAGCCAAGGTAATACACAGAGGAATATTAGTTACCCCCCCATAGACTTACCTGATTTTACCACCGGGGGTACTATTCCTCTTCACGGGTGGGCACAGCTTCCACTGCATCTTCTCCGAACCCCCACCCCTAATGGGAAACAAAAGGACAGCAAGGTGAAACAAAGGGACTAACAAGGGGAACCCTCCTCACCACAATAGACTTACCTGATTTTACCACCGGAGGTATTATTCCCCGAGACTTCATACTTTCTCTCAGCGCCTGAATAAGGGAGAAAGCAACAGGTTACATATTGACATTATGTTATCGAACTGTGTTGGAAAATACAAACCCTTACCAGAATACTACCGGTTGCCACGAGGAACTCTTCATTAGGGTCAAGATGCAACCTGCAAGGAATCGGACAAGAGTGAAAGTCAGGCATTTGAACTCTTACGAACTTTATACTTATAGCATCTTGCCGGGAATCTCAGAGTCAATATTGTTCTGGAACTCCCCAATTCCTTCGAGCCAGTGAAGCAACTGGTTATCAACGCGCCCCTGCGCTCAATGCAGGATGGAGAGCTCATCTTTTCAAACCATCAGGTGAGACTATAAGAGGGGACATCAAAGGGGATCTGTGGGGATATTTACGCTCAACTCCACGGGTGGTTAATTCCCTTTCTCCATTTGCAGAAGAATATTCCTATGGGCCAAGCAAACGAAGCTAGGTGGGCCAGTCCAGTCCGTCATCCTGGCCCTACGCGTCACATTGGTGGAGACCGCAGCTGTCCAGTTCCGATCAACGCCTCTGTGGGAGCCAGGTGAGCGTAACAGAACACGAAGCCTACCCACAAATTCCCACCCAGGCGTTATGGATACCTCAGAGACTGACCAATTGGCCCAATTACTAGGGGAACTGAGGGCTACAGTGCATTCCGCCCGTCAAGAAACCAATGCTCTTAGGAGAGAACTGATTTTGTCAAAGGAGCAAACTGATGACCTTGCTAGGCAACTATTGCAAAGCCAGGCTGGACAAGCGCCCCTACCTGGTTCCGGGGGAAATCCAGCTCCTGTGTTATCGAGTAACCCTGTGCAAATAAACCTACCAGGAAATATTCCATTAGCTCCACCTGAACGCTTTGCCGGAGATCCCAAAAGGTTCGCCGTGTTTATGAACCAATGCCGCTTGCACTTTTTATGCAGACCTGGAGCCTTCCCAAATGATCAAGCCAAGGTAGCCTTTGTATTGTCATATCTCAGCAGCAGTGCAGCTGATTGGTCAATTCCACTAGTTACTCAGGATGACCTAATTCTTCGGGATTTTCAGGGCTTTCAAACGAGCATGGAAAAACGATTTGTCCGGCACTCCCAAGGACAGGCCCTGGATAACGAACTTTTTGTCCCTACGACAGGGTAACCAGGACCTTCTATCCTACATCGCAACCTTTAATAGGTTGATAGTGGAAACTGGATGGCCTGAGGTAAAACGAATCACGTTATTTCATCGAGGGCTTCGAGGAGAACTCAAGGATGTCTTGGCTCAAGTCGTGAACCCACCTCAAGACTGCGCTGAATATATAGACTTAGTGGTCCAGTTAGATCACAGACTTCAGAACTGAAAGGCTGATCGAGCCAAGTTTGGGAATCGGGTGTTGGTCAAAACCCACGCTAACCCCAAAGGAGCAGATGCTTCAGAACCCATGCAAATCGGAGGGGTTAAAGGATCCTTAACCCAGAAGGAAAGAGAAAGGAGACACAATTGTGTCTATATTGTGGAACTTCTGGGCATTTTCTATGGGATTGCCCTGTAATACCACCCAAGAAGGTGGTAGGAGCTGCTGATAAAAGCCATATGGAGTCAGACTCGGGAAACGACCACGCCCGACAAGCGTAGAGGTCCGCTTGCCGAGCTTGAAGAAGGATACCCAGACCTCGCATTTCATCATACCAATGGTCCTCATAGATCCAGGGCAGCCATCGCGTATGCACGCAGTAAGGGCATACATTGATAGCGGGGCCATAGGAAACTATGTGGACTATGAATTGGCTTCCAGGATGAATCTATCTCTCTGCCGAAAAACAACCTCGGATGTCATCACCACAGTCGATGGAACTGAAATTGCCTCTGGGCCTGTAACTCATTCCACCGCAGAGATGACACTATTGGGTCAGGATGGGCATCCAGAGACTATTGTGTTTGATCTAATCAAAGCCCCACAGTTCCAAATAATACTGGGGAATACCTTGGTTGGAAACACATAATCCTTGTATTGATTGGCGAGAGAAGAGAATAACCTTCCCGGATAGTGCACAAACCTGTTACCCAAAGAAAAGTCAGAATGCTGTCACGGCTCGCTCCCTTCGCTCCCGTTCCCGTCACTTGGGGGCATGTTTTGGGTTTTTTTCCCTACTGGACATTTCCTCCGAACCTTATGCTACAGTGCTGTGATGAATTGGGAGCGCTAAAACCTTATTTTCCAAGTTACTTCCCTTCCGGATCCATTCCAGGTTTTTGGCAGCCAGCATGCTACGTTAATCTAATGACTATGCTTCCCAGAATGCCTGGCTCACTGCCTCACCTCCTCCCTTTCAGGACAAGGTTGGGTGGAGCATAGGCAACACCTGTGGCTGCAGGTGCAGCAGGCGGCACACCTGAGGGGTGTGCTCGTTAAGGAGCTTTAAAAGCCTCAGTTTACTTCAGTCCAGCGCTGGTCATTGTTGCAGTGTTCCTGTTGTGACTGGTCCCTTGTTCCTGGTTCCTAGTTTTTGTGCCTGGTTCCTAGTTCCTGTTTCTTGTTCCTCTGCCCTGGATTTCGAATGTATGTGCTTAATTGATTTCTGCTTTCTGGATTTCCCTTTCTGTCTTCCTCTGTCTGCAGGCAGCCTTTCTCTGTGCTTTACCCTTTGATGCTGCCCAATTTGCCTGTGTTCTCTGTTTCTTTGAAGCTGTCCTTTGCTACTGAAAAACTTGATGAATTAGTCTTTCCCTTTATAGATTTAGCTTCCTGCCTTTTCTCCTTGGATGGGTGGGAAAGGTTTCCTTTTGTGATATCATTTTCCCTGCTCCTGATACTTACTTTCTATTGGGATCCATTCCATGTTTTCCATTGCACTTCTGCATTTATTTCCCATTGATTATTAGGTGTTGGGTGCTGTTGTAACTAGTCCCAGTGTGAATGCCCTTTGTTTTCCTCACTATTCTATAATCACTATTCCTACTTGCCCCTTGACTAGGGTCTTATGTATTTTGTTTCCTCCACCCATTGCTGTTATAGCCTTCAGGGTCCCTGTTTGATCAACTGGGTTCGTGGGTTTACTGACATTCAAGTGGTCTTTCCAGTCCTCGTGAGTACTGTTTCTAAGTTCCTTATTCAGTATCATCCAGAGTGTCAGCTCACAGATCCTGTCCTTGCTTGCCCTCTACGTGGGCTTAGCGCTGTCAGTATCTGTAATAGCATAGTGGGTAAGGAGTTTGCCGACTTTCCTTTCAGTCATAAGGAGGTTCTAAGTGCTTACCCCACATCCCTTTTCTTATATTGGTATTATAGTTTCACTCTATTTGCACTCCTGGGTTTTAGGATACACGAGTCTTGGGTATTGTATGCACGTTGTTAGATTCAAAGTTGTTCACTGTGTGATTCCGTGCACATTTCCCTTGCCATATTCATTGCCTTCTTCCTTTCTTAACAAACGCAGGCCTGGCCACAGTAACCACAGCAGTCATGCAACTACCTCCAGAATACCAAGAATTCCAGGATGTCTTCCAAAAAGAACAGGCAAACACCTTACCTCCTCACAGATCGTACGATTGTCAAATCGATCTCATACCCGGTGCACAACCCCCTTGTAGCAGGATCTATGCCCTTACAGAACCTGAGAACTTTCACCTACGACAATACTTAGACCAGTACCTTGCCAATGGCTATATTCGCCCATCCAAGTCCCCTGCATCTTCAGCTTTGTTCTTCATGCCCAAAAAGGAAGGTGACCTCAGAACGTGCATAGACTACCGTGCATTGAACCAGATAACTGTTAAGAACCGATACCCATTGCCTCTGATCCCTGAACTACTAGACCAAGTGAAGGACGCTTGTATATACACTAAATTAGATCTCTGGGGGGCATACCATCTGGTACGTGTAAAAGAAGGCGACGAATGGAAGACTGCTTTCCGCACTAAGTATGGGTTATTCGAATACCAGGTGATGCCTTTCGGGTTGTGCAATGCACCAGCAGCCTTCCAATACTTCATGAACGATGTCCTTCGTGAACTGATTGACGTTTGTGTTGTCGTATATATCGATGATATTCTAGTAAACTCCTCTTCAGAATCTGACCATGTGAAGCACGTTCGAGCAGTCCTTGAGAAATTGCGTCAGCACAAACTATATGCAAAACTGGAAAAATGTGTTTTTCATGCCACAGAAGTTGAATTCCTTGAGTTTATCCTGACCCCAAAGGGAGTCCGAATGGACTCACGAAAGGTGGATGCAATCCTTAAGTGGCGATCACCAAGTTCAGTTAAACGAGTACAAAGCATGCTCGGCTTTGCCAATTTCTACCGCAGATTCATCCCGGATTTTTCACATGTTGTACATCCCATCACAGCACTCTTGCGAAAAAATAAACGCTTTATGTGGACTGAAGAAGCTGAAAATGCCTTCCAAGAGCTGAAAGCGAAATTCACGTCTGTACCTGTATTTAAGCACCCGCGCCCTGAACTTCCATACTTAGTGGAAACTGATGCATCCAGTCTAGCCATGGGAGCTGTCCTGTCTCAAAAGGACCCTGAAACTGGCCAGCTTCATCCAGTAGCATTTTGGTCCAGAAAGTTCTCGGCACCCGAGTTAAATTATGCGGTTACTGACAAGGAGTTATTAGCCATTAAATCCGCCTTCAAGGCTTGGCGGCACTATCTTCTCGGTGCCAGGCATACTATTACTGTGATCACCGATCACCGTAATTTACAGTATTTAAAGACAGCCAAGGCCCAATCGTCACATCAACTCCGATGGGCATTGTTCTTTGCCGAGTTCGATTTCGTAATAACCTATCGACCAGGTAGTAAGAATGGTAAAGCAGACGCCTTATCCCATATAGGGATGGGAGAGGCAGAAGTGAACCCAGAACCAGTACCTATAATTTCCGAACAAAGAATTCTTGGCATGACTACTCTACAGACACTAGAGGACATTCAGGTAAAGATCCAGCAACTCTTTGATCCTACAGCCCTGCAGGACTGGGTAAAAAAAGGGCCGGACTACTCTGTCACCAATGATCTGCCTTATTACCAAGGGCGGCTATTTCTGCCACACAAGGAACTACAAGAGCTAGTCATTTCCCGTTATCATGATACCCTAATGGAGGGGCACCCAGGTATTGCAAAAACTGAAGCTAAAATTAAAAGACAATTCTGGTGGCCACCTGGCGAAGGGATATTAAATCATTTGTGATGTCTTGTGGCATTTGCGCCCAAAACAAAAGTCAAAAGAAAAAACCAGCTGGACTCTTACAACCTTTAGACATTCCGCCTACACCATGGCACACCTTATCGTTAGACTTTATTACTGATCTACCCCCATGCAATGGATTTAACACCATTCTAGTTATTGTGGATCTTTTTTCCAAGATGGCCCACTTTATTCCTTTAAAGGGATTACCTTCAGCTTCAATCCTGGCCAAGGAGTTCCTCGAAAACATTGTTCGCATACACGGATTTCCATCCATGTTGGTCTCTGACCGGGGCAGTCAATTCATTTCACATTTTTGGAAAAAATGCTGTCAATTGGCGCAAATCGATGTGAGGTTATCGACCAGTCACCACACCCAGACCGATGGTCAAACGGAGAGGACCAACCAGACTCTCGAACAATACCTGCGTTGTATGTTACATCAGACTGAGAGTAATTGGAAAGACATTCTTTGGATCGCCGAATATGAATACAATAATTCAGTACACTCTGGAACTGGACAAAGCCCCTTTTATACCTTATATGGGCACCATCCTCGAATCTCAGACCTTGACTCACCCCAACACTTAGTAATGCCCGCAGTGGACCATCTGCACGCTACGATTACACAAGCCTTTAAGGAAGCAACTACACATTTAAGACAGGCGAAAGAAAAATACAAGAAAGATGATGATCGGCATAGAAGTGATACTCCACAATACCAGATAGGGGACCAAGTATGGTTAGCCACAAAACATATACCTCTAAAGGGAACACAGACCTTTAATCCCAGATATTTGGGACCTTACTCTATTAAGACCATTATCAACCCGGTGGCTGTCAATTTGGACTTACCTGTTAATATGCAAATTCACCCCGTCTTTCATGTGTCACTTTTGAAGCCAGTGCAACCAGGGACAAGACTAACCAAGCCACCAGACCCTATCCTTGTAGACGGAGAACCCGAATTTGAAGTTAAGAACATCCTGGACTCCAAGCTGATAAAGTCAAAACTCTTTTATTTAATCGACTGGAAAGGTTACGGGCCACAGGAAAGGTCATGGGAACCTAGTGACCATGTTCCTGCACCCCGATTGGTGAATAAATTCCACCGAAATGTCCCAGACAAACCGAAACCACAGGGTAGAATGACTTTAGGAGGGGGATTGGGGGGGAGTGTTGTCATGATGCCTACCCCCGGGGACCCAGACCAAGTCCAGCAACCCCGGAAGCAGGCATCAAGTTATCCTAAGCAAGCTCAACAACTCCTGCTAGGGGCTATTTGGGTCCAGTCCTGGTGCCTATGGCGCCAGGCTCATATGTAGAGTCAGTCCTGGTGCCATAGGCGCCAGGCCCATAGATTAAAACTTACCTGATGCAGACCATGCTGCAAACTTACCTGATGCAGACCATTCTGCAAGAGCTCCAAGCCAAAAGAGGCTTGGAAGGGACTACTTTACTTAGGGACTATTTTTTACTCGGGTGGGGCTGAGGAGGAATACTTACCTGGGACTACTTTGGAGCGCTATTTAAACCATGCACGAAGAGCAGCACACGCTTCGCGTTATTCTGCATCCAGCAGCGTAATGCTCACCGTGCCTGCAAGTCTGCATCCAGCCTTCTGCCACGCCTGCCTCGAGTTTAGAGCTCCTAGAAAAAGTGAGAGAGAAGGAGAAAAGGTTAGAACAAGAGCAATACCTTTGATCCTTACCTGAATTCCCGATCCCTCGTGCCTTCGAGCTGAAAGAAAGAAGTTATTTTATGCGCGTCGCCTCGCCTGCTGCAGCGCCGCGCTGAACTCACCGGCCTTCGCAGCATCTTCACATTCCGTACCGCATCCTCCTGCATGTTCCCGCTGCACTCCAGCACCTAAGGAGAAGACAAGAACAGCAAGGTGAGCCAAGGGAATACACAGAGGAATATTAGTTACCCCCCCCATAGACTTACCTGATTTTACCACCGGGGGTACTATTCCTCTTCACGGGTTGGCGCAGCTTCCACTGCATCTTCGCCGAACCCCGGCCACTAAGGGGAAACAAAAGGACAGCAAGGTGAAACAAAGGGACTAACAAGGGGAACCCTCCTCACCACAATAGACTTACCTGATTTTACCGGTGGAGGTATTATTCCCTGAGACTTCATACTTTCTCTCAGCACCTGAATAAGGGATAAAGCAACAGGTTACATATTGACATTATTTTATCGAACTGTGTTGGAAAATACAAACCCTTACCAGAATACTACCGGTTTCCACGAGGAACTCTTCATTAGGGTCAAGCTGCAACCTGCAAGGAATCGGACAAGAGTGAAAGTCAAGCATTTGAACTCTTACAAACTTTATACTTACAGCGTCTTGGCGGGAATCTCTGAGTCAATATTGTTCTGGAACTCACCAATTCCTTCGAGCCAGTGAAGCAACTGGTTATCAACGCGCCCCTGTGCTCAATGCAGGATGGAGAGCTCATCTTTTCAAACCATCAGGTGAGACTATAAGAGGGGACATCAAAGGTGATCTGTGGGGAGAACAGCGGGGGTGGGGGTATTTACGCTCAACTCCACGGGTGGTTAATTCCCTTTCTCCATTTGCAGAAGAATATTCCTACGGGCCAAGCAAACGAAGCTAGGTGGGCCAGTCCAGTCCGTCATCCCGGCCCTACGCGTCATATTGGTGGAGACCGCAGCTGTTCAGTTCCGATAGACGCCTCTGTGAGAGCCAGGTGAGCGTAACAGGAGCAGGTGCAAGTGGATCTAGGTCACCTGGCCTAAGCCCCGCCCACCTGGTGCCTTCCTGGTTGCTGCTCTTTTTCACCACTTAGCAAGCCCAGCCCACCTGGTACCTTCCTGCTTGCCGCTCTTTTTCACCACTTAGCAAGCCCCGCCCACCTGGTGCCTTCCTGCTTGCTGCTATTTTCACTACTTAAGGAGCCCTCCAGGCTCTTTTCCTTTGCAGCTGGGGAGCAGGTGCAAGTGGATCTAGGTCACCTGGCCTAAGCCCCACCCACATTCTTAGCCCTGCCTCTTCCTTCCTGCTCTTAACTCTTAAATCAACGGTGTCCGAAGCGAAGGGCAGACAAAGAAAAGTGCAATTCCTCTTTGGACCTGTTCGGACCAGGAGGACCCAGGGGCCAACCCCCTGCTCATACAGCAGGTTAGCATGCACCAACATGTGTTACTTTTTTTTTAATTTATTTTTTTATTTGGTATGGATAATTAAATCATCCTTTCAAATATATAAAAAGAAAATATGCTGTAATCATATACAATTCACAATAAAACATTTAGCAATTTTTCAATACTAAATTTAGCAAAGAGAAAAGGAGAAACTTCTTTAATAAACATACATATGTATACAGTCGAATATTTGATTAAGCATCACATTGCCCAAAATCAGGATCATGAGATTTCGGAAAGATGGTATCAAGAAAACAAATAATTGCCACACGCATAGTCAAATTCGGGAAGTTATTAATGCTTGACCAAATATCATTCATAGACATGAAGATATATTTGGTCAAGTCACATTTTTGGAAATGATTTGATCTTTGGTGAGCTAACATTGGGCAATATAGGATGCAATGTTCTAAAGTTTCCCTTTGAGATTCATTTAAACAAAAACGACAAAAGTTTATATGTTTTGGAATAAGCTTTCGTCTGGCCAAAACTTGTGTTGTGGGCCAGAGATTTAGGCGAAATCTTAGAAATTGAGAGCGTATGTACGGACTCGGACATCTTATTAGGTATGATTCTGTTACATTCAAGGCCTTTATGCCAAAGACGCGAGCATCAAAATCCCTATACTTTTGACATAAGATGCGATTTTGGATCCATTCATGATCGAACAACTTTTGTTTTGCCCGAACTGGGTTTGTCAATAATAGTTCAAGTGTGATGCTTGCGTCTGCTAGAGAATTTAAAACCATGTTGCACCAGATTTTTGTGAATACATGATCCTGTGCTAACAAATGTTGCGCTAATATGGTCAGCAAATCACCAGAAGTTAGACCAAGTAATGATTTCCTAAACAAGGCACACATCCTCCATATAATCTGGGACTCTAGCAATGTAATTCCTAGCTCGTGTCGAATCAACGGGAATGGGGTGCTCTTGGGCAATTGTAATAATTGTCTCCAAAAACTTGCTTCTATGGTTTGCCACCATTGAGATTTTTTTGGAAGCATCGTATCAAGGCCATAAGTTACAGAGAGAATTACCTTCTGTTGGTAGAAAAGTAGGACATGTTTCAACGTGAATTTCCAAAATTTCTGTTTCAGAATCTTGGCCTGTAAAATGAGCATGCGGAGTTTAGATAGTATCTCTGTTTCCTGATCGTGTGAGGAAGAAGAAGCCTGTATATGTACGCCCAGATATTTATGTAGATCCACTTGAATTAGTAAGTCATTATGCAGATGCCAAACACGGTGTTTTACCTTTATTTTGCAGCGTGGTTTCCAAATCATAATTTGAGTCTTTTGAGTGTTGATGGTGAGATTGTTGGTATTTACATATGTACTCAAGGTATTCAAAAGTTTTTGGAGTCCTGAGGGTGTCTGGGAGATAAGAATTAAGTCATCCGCATATGCAAGATAGCTTATAACATGAGTACCAAGTTTCGGAGAATCACTCATGGTGGCTCGTAGGCAGATACCAAGATCAAATATGAAGAAATTAAATATAGAAGTGGCTAAAATACAACCTTGCTTGAGGCCTCGAGTCGTTTTGATGAAAGATGATAGTGCACCGGCCATGGAGATACGAACTTGGATTGTTGGGTGAGTATGAAGAAGCATGATTAAAGACAAAAGGGAGGTGGGACATTTATGGAGCATTCATTTATGTAAAATGATGGACCGATCAATAGATTCGAATGCAGCTTTAAAATCAATATAAGCCAGGTACAAAAGTTGATTTTTATCTGCATACTTAGACTTCAACATGTTTAGTGTAATGAGATTTGGGGATGTACCAAGACCGGCAACAAAACCCGTCTGAAAGGGATCCCTCAAATTGTTCAATTTAGTCCAGAGATTAAAGTCCCTTAGGATGATCCTCGCAAATATTTTAGCAGGAGCGTCTAATAATGCTATGGGTCTATAACTGGTCGGTAGGGAGCGATCACCCTTTTTACAGATCGGGACTATTATCGAATGGGTCCAACTGGCCGGCAAACACTGGGTCTCATTTATGGTGGTAAAGATCTTATTTAGAATGTCTGTCCAAAGAATGGGATGTTCTTTGAGCATTCGATTGGACAGTCCATCTTGACCACAAGCACCAGAATTACTGGCCTTGTTGTTATAAAATTTAATATCATCCATATCAAAGGATAGATGAAAGGGTTTATAGATGTCATGGTCTATTTTAGAGTAATGAGGAGAAGGGTTTGCATAAAGGGACGAAAAGTGGTCAATCCACTTCCGCTCAGACACGCAATTAGCTTGTGATATGAGTTGAGGACTATTAGAGGTTTTATTTATGAGAGACCACAGACCAGCCACGTTTTTGGTACGGACAGACTGTAACAAGAGTTCCCCATCTAATTGAAACATTTGGGCTCGAAGCAATTTAAGTGCATTCTTATGTCTGGTTTTGATGGTTTTCAACAATGAGGCTCTGATAACCATGGGGGCACACATGGCCTGTCGTTTCAAAGCCCGAGTATGAGCTTTGAGCTGATGGACTTTTGGGTTGAAGACATGAAGCTTAGGACCACCGACCCTGTTTTTATTTGACGCTTTAAGAGGTTGGAAGTGTTGCATCAAAGTAGAGTATTGGGTGATTTGATTGGTGGAAAAATTGTCCAAAGCTGCATTCAGTTCAAGTAAAGACTGAGCAGACCATCATAGACGATTACCCCCATTATTCAAAATTAGATTGCCATGGTGACGAGATAGGGCAATTCGAGTACACGGACCAGGATTCATCCATTCAGCAATAAGTTGGTTATGGTCACTGTTGATATTTGTGATTATCTTGAAATTGTCAATACAATCAAAGAATTCCGCATTTACAAAAATGTAATCAATGACAGATGAACTGGAACCTCTGGCCCAGGTGGAATTTGGTGGCGAGTCTGACGGAAACGCTCCATTCAGCATTACGAAATTGTAATTTGTAGTTATAGCTAACCATTTAGTAATTCTATGTCGGTTAGCAATTTGCGGGTGAAAGCAATTTAGATTTAAATCACCTGCAATTATAACATTTGTGACTGAGGAATCAAGTGCGACCATGTTCAACAAATTGGTAAGGGCCTTTAGGAAGCAATCATCAGAAATGCCAACCGCGTTCCAATACACATTGATTATTGCATAATTTATGTTGTGAATGGATAATCTGATCATTTGAAGGAACTGATTTGAAGAATGTGCAGAAATACCCCTCCCCATCTTAATAGCTATTAAGAGCCCAGAGGTAGGACGACCCAAGGTGCCACGCAGAGCCGGGTTGAGAAATAGCTCATAATTGCCCCATAATGGGGTGGTCATCATCCAGGTTTCCTGAAACAAAAGAATGTTATAACATGCAAGAGAGTTATTTTCATTGTTAATCAAATTGGAAAACCCTCTGGTGTTCCAGCTAAGAAGGGAGATGGGTTGGGTCAGGTTTGCAGCGACTAGTTAATTTGACTGTAAAATTGGTTGCGAGTAGGAGCCAACTGTGAGAGTGGTTTGTGATTTACACTGATTTTTATGAACAGTGCCACTGTTATTTATTGACAAAGCGTTTTGATTTAGGACAAGAGAATTTAGTGAATCAATTGAAAGTATTAATCCAAGTGAGTGAAGCTCAGATCTGGCCTGCCAGATAAGATTCTGGATAACTCTTAATTGAAGCCAAATTCTAATAGAAGTTGTTTGGCACGGAATTAAAAATTCAATCAATGTTATATCTGCAGAGCTGGCATCTTCTAAAGAGCGAATATCTGAGACAATGGTTAAAAGGGAGCTTCTGTTAAGATTATATTGCACAGATGGAGCGGGTTTACATGCTAATTGAAGCAAAAAATTCGCTGGCGGTTTACCCGCCATTTTAGACAACCGATTATTTAATTTAGTTTAAAGAGCATCAGGCAAGTTTGCGACAGCATTTGGTGATAGTGCCCTGGAGTTTGTGACAGTCTGCAACATTTCCACCATTTTGGGGGTAATTTGTGCAAGAATTGCATGAGAATCATTCGGGGGGACCCCTTTAGGGTATGAAGAGTTGGTAAAAGGGATAGCCACCAAGGAAGATGGTTGACTAGTAGGAGGCCTTAAACAATGCAAATCACAATTTGAGGAAGTAATTGATGTTACAGTTGTTGGGAGATCACGAGACTGTGTGGACATATAGGCATCAACAGCCTTCCTGATCTCCAGCCGATGGAATACATTGGTCATGGTTTCAGAGGATGAGGAGGCTGTCACAGTCGGAGCCTTCACAGTGGAAGCCTTTAAACCAGTTAAGTTTAAGGTGTCCACTAGTTGATCCAAAGGGGCATACTCCTGCACAACAGGGAGACAGGTCACAGCAAGCTTATTTTTTTGAGTTTTAATTTGTTTCTGTTGGAGGTATTTTTGTGCAATCGATCGCGCAGCTGCAAGCAAGTTCTTTTTTGTTAAATTTAAATTCTTAATGAACAGTTCCATTTTAGCAGCAGTGCTCTTGTTATTCCGTGGCATATATTTGGACAATTTAGGTAAAGAAAAGAGTTCTGCTTTCTTCTGATTTTTCGAGAAGATGGTATAGGTCTCGATGCTAGAGGAGCCCTGGAGAACTGGAGGAGGGGGCAAAGGAGTGGGATTTATATGCCCCTTCCGCAAAGTAACAACTGTGGAAGGAGCAGCAGATGATATTTGGGCGATCTTTTTTGCCTTTTTTCATTTGGTAGGACGGTCATCTGCAGGGAGATGCGTTGGGTCAACTTCCTGCAGAATAAGAACTTCATTTGGACCACTGTTCAAGCCCTTTTCCGAACATACAAGTTCCACATTGTCTCCAACTGGACGAATGTATTGATCGAATTGGGGGAGACACTGTGTAGTAAGGTATGATATCTGCGTGGCAACCGTAGCAGAGATTGGCACTACTAGGGGGGTAGCGGCAGAGCTCTGAAAATTGGAAACTGGACAACACGCCATTTGTGCAGAGCTGAAGTTACGAACAGTTGCTGAAGACTTAACAGCGACATTAGGTTGATTGGCTGATATTTTTTCCAATAACGCCATTTGAAGTTGCAGCTTTGCATCTAGGGAATCATACAACTTATGTGGAGAGCATTAAAAGCAAATTGCGTAATTGCTTGATTATTGTGAGCAGACCATGCCTGATTTCCAGCTAAGACAAATTGTTGATTTTTACACGTACATTCCTGGAAAGGCCCTGGTTCTTGAGTAGTGACCGTTGATGTAATCAAGATTGGATTTGAACTCTCGCGTGGGGGAACTGGTCTACGAGGCGTGGGGGCACAAAATGAAATGTTAGCGATGGAGGAACAACAACTTGAGAACATAATCAGCGATTTTGATAAATTATCTGAGTTCAACTGTGGAGAGAAAGAGGAATTAGACATGTTAAGATCAATTACGGCAACATCTGACATATGCACAGCCATTGAAGCAAGTTTACACTCATGTTCTGCAGTGGGGGGTACGTTTGCAAGAATACTGTTATCAGTAATTGCATTTAGCCCGCCAAGGCATGTGTTAATTGTACCACAGGGCAAATCTGGCGCAAGTTTAGAACTCAAACCATAATGGTGGTCAACAGTTATCATTGAATCATTCTTTGGATTTGAAAAAGTTTGTTGAGGTTGTATTCCCATTTCTTGTAGCAACATATCAGGGGAGATAGAACAATGACCATCCAGATGATTGTCAAATTTGGGGGATTTCGGGGGCTGATCAGTGATCTCCCTGCAAAATGTACAAATGTCCGGAGAACTCGCCTTCCCAAGCGTTAAATTCACCCCTCTTTTAAAGCGGAGAGATTTCGGAGTGGAGGCAGAAATGGTGGATTTCACTTTCGTGATCTTTGGGGTTAACGCCTCACAAGCGATTTGAAGAGTCTTTGGCATACCAGTTTTTAAAGTATGCATCATATAACCTGAAAAGCAGACAAACTGTCAAAATTTAACTTGAGCCAACGTTTATAATAAAGGGGGCTAAGACACAGGCCCACTGCTCCATGGCGCCACGGCGAAGCGGCAAAGCAGTGCTTATCGGTACTTGCTCGGGTGCGCGCGCGCGGTGCGCATGCATGGCAGGTTTTATAGGACCGCCTCCAAAGCAGGTACAATGCCTATAGAGTAAACAAATGGCAAGTTTAGGCAGTTCGTTTAGCACAAGAGGTGCTAATGCGTGAGTCAATGTAGTTGTTACAATGTTCACCTTGTGGGAGATGCAGTTCCACAGCCAAGCATAATCGACAAAGCTTTAAACTTGATTCCAGCAGGCGGGCAAGTGGAGAGTCTTGAGGCAAAGCAGTACTTATCGGTACTTGCTCGGGTGCGTGTGCGCAGTGCGCACGCACGGCAAGTTTTATAGGACCGCCTCCAAAGCAGGTACAAAGCCTTGTGGGAGATGCAGTTCCACAGCCAAGCGTAATCGACGAAACTTTAAACTTGATTCCAGCAGGAGGGCAAGCGGAGAGTCTTGCAGCAAAGCGGTACTTATCGGTACTTGCTCGGGTGCGCACACACATGTGTTACACCCTCTGTCCCCACAGGCCATCCCCACCCCCTCTTGTCCTCCCGTGATGTTCCCTTGTGCCCCCCCTTCTCACACACAGGTGTTGCCTGTTTTGCTTGATCCTTCTACCCGGCTTCCCACCCTACCCCCCTCCAGCCTACTTCTGCAGGATTCTGTCCTGAAACATTCTGGTTTCACCATCACCGTCTTGTGGCCAAAGCTGGATTTGACTTTTATGGACTTAATGATTCACGGTGCAGCACCCTTTCTCAACTCGAATGCTGGACTTCCTTTGCATCTTGTACTCATAGTGGCCCTGAATCATGCTGTTCCCGTCTTCATCTTGTATCCTGGCTTGCAACATGATGTGTTACTACTGACTTCTGCAATTTATTCGCTCTGCCCTCTTGCTTCTCCACACTTTTGATTGCTTACTCTCTGTTCTCCTCTCCTCTCCCTTCTCCTCCCCTCCTCCCCTTACTTTCTTCTATGCACTTACTCTATCAGAATTGTCCCTGGACCTAGTATGATAGTAACCTCATCTGTCTCCTCCCACCTCCCCTTACTGTACCCCCCAATCCCCATCCAGCACTAACTGAAATGTTGTCAGGCCTAGTACGATAGTCGCTTGTTTTGTTCCTCCCCTCTCTTTCTGCACCCCTCTCCCGCACCTTTTGTTTTTCTCTGGCTCTACCAGAAATGTCGTCAGGCCTAGTACGGTAGTCGCCTGTCTGTTTCCATTTACTTCCCACTCTCCCCCTCCCTTCCTTATCTATGCCTTAGCTCTTGCACTATCTGAAATGTCGTCAGGCCGAGTACGATAGTTAATTTCACATCCTTACTGTTCATGGCCTGTAAGAATGTCATTGCATTTTCCTTTGTTACCTTCCCTTGCCTTGAAGCGCTTTGAAACACATTGTGTATAGGCGCTATATAAATAAACTATCATATCATATCATATCACAAGGCTATAAAACGGGTTTACACGATTTTCTCTGTTCCTGATCAAACGGAAAATAATTCTAAAAATAAGTGCAAGGATGTGAGAACCTCTCAAGAAAAGAAAACAAAAAATGTGAAGATGTTGAAGTCTTCCACACACTTGGCGAAGTAGCTGTTACTAAAAAGCAGTTGAAGCAGTTACTAAAAAGTGTTTGCAGTTAGCACAAACGAAAAAACTAAAAGAAAAAGAAACCAATTCAAATTGCTTACCATATGCTCCACTTGATGCACTTATTGTTGCTGCTGCTGCTGACTTACAGGAATCGGAAAATAGGAAATTACCTGAGCCACATGCACAGACCAAAATGTCCAATACAATAGTAGACGCCACTACAATAGATGATCAATTACTTGATCAATGTCGACACGAAATTAGAAAAGCAGTCGACGTTTACATGGCGTCTCAGAAGTTTCAACGAGAGAGATTTGGGTGTAGCTAGATTATGGTTAAAATTGAGAGTGGTGCTCAACACCATTTGGCTGGCTAAAACCGAACTCTTTAATATGGGTTTCTAACTCTATCTAGAAGGAACATCTGAACATGACAATATACAGACAGTCTTCTCTCGACTGGCCAATACAATAGTAGACATGACTACAATAGATGATCAATTACTTGATCAAGATTGACACGAAATTAGAAAAGCAGTCGATGCTTACATGGCATCTCAGAAGTTTCAACCAACTCTTATTGCACAAAATCTCAAAAGGAGCAGTCAAAATGTGCTACTCTAACTATTTCAGAAGAGCCAAAAATAACTGAGTTACAGCCTGATCAACAATCAAAAGTTGCCGAAGTGACCACTCATACAGATGACAAAAGAAAACTATAGTTATCATGTTCCCTTGTCCAAACTACTTGCCCGTGGCCTCCAGATGTGGTGATGGTCTCAATAGAACAGATGAAATTTGAGCTATTATTGAACAATATATGGCTACTCAAACCGCAATAACAAAACTATCACATACTGTGACTGGAGACAAAATTAACGATCGGCATTCCGGCCCAGTTACTGACCATCAATCACAGCATCAATTAAAAGTTCAACTAGTCCCCAATAGTGGAACAAAAAATCTTAAGCTTCCAGTACCACAAGTTAATAGAACTACTTTACATGAATTATCACGTGTGCAAAGTAGAACAAGCGCATTACACTCTCTCAATATTGGATGTCGATCAGCTCCGTTCCCTAGCTACGATATGAACCGAGAAAGTATAGTGGCAATTTTTTTCTGATAAACCATTGCTTGAAGACATCAGCTCTGTTGATATTGACAAAGTAGAGTTTATCAACAAGAGAGATTTGGGTGTAGCCAGATTATGGTTAAAATTGAGAGTTGTGCTGAACACCATTTGGCTGGCTAAAACAAAACTCTTTAATATGGGTTTCGAACTCTATCTAGAAAGAACATTTGAACATGATAATATACAGGTAGGCTTCTCTCGACTGGCCATTAATCATTACACTCTGAATACCATTCATAATAATGACAAAACATGGCACAGCGCCAATCAAACCAACTGCACGTGTGGCATTAATAGAATGTAACTAGAACTGTTTCTTTAATAAACTGCAATACAAGAAGTTTTTTTCATTTGCTAAATAATTTTGAAAACAGACTTGAACAATTCGATATAGCCATCTTTCAAGAAACCTGGTAAACCACTGTCCCCTCATGGGATAACCATGATATTCAATTGCTATCTGCTAAACGGGGCGTTAGGGGCAGACCTATGTCAGGTTTAATGATTGCCACAAAAATTAGCTCCGCCATGCGGATCAAACCGTGGGCCACTCCGAATGCATTTATGCAGTTGACAAAACTGTACATACAAGCAACCACTTATGCTGTACTCAATATCTACTGGAACCCCCTTGGCATAACGGATGATCAATTTTTCAAAGACATTAATGGGCTAATGAACATGATCCATTTAGAACCTAATATTTCACTCATCATACTAGCAGGTGATTTAAACCTACATTGTTTAGACATAAAACCAGCCCAGTGTAATAAAAGATTAGTACAATGGAATCATTTTATTAAAGCAAGAAATGTAATTATGCTAAATGGTGCTTTACCAAATGATATTCCTCCCCAAAAAACTTGGAAAAGACCTACTGCCAGTGCCATTATCGACTATATATATGTTGATCCATCTCTATTTGCTTATGCCTAGCAGTTCCACATAATTCCAACCATACAAAGTGACCAGGAAATGTTGACATTTAAATGGATCTCAGGTGGCTGAAAAAATAATACTGTTCATAACAAATTTCATGGCACACTCACTATCAAAAATAAACACAACACATTTCGATGGTCAGAGAAATTATGAGATGACTTTAATGAATCTATGAATATAGCATTTCCGAAGTCATCGTCCCAATCGAAGAGTCAAATCATGGAATACTATGATTTGTTACAGCTGTACTGACCTCATGAGTCCAGCAGCACAAAATAATTTAAAACGTTGCATGCTTTTGATCCTGATATAAAAGAAAGGAAAATATTGTTCTGACAAGAAAAATAAAACAGGTGATGCAATTACCAATAAACCTGAGATGGCCTGCTTTAAAAAAATCTAAACAAAATACAAACATTGGCTCTAAGCACAGAAGGCCTGAATATTCCGAAATGATGGGGAAAAGATGCTAGGGATGATGTATAATAATAAACAGCCCATATATGGGCACTGATGAACCGAGTGACAACCGATCCACAACTGGCTGTACAAATCAATGGTGTAAGTGATCAACACTGGATGTCTCATTTCACCAAACTGTATGCCCTGCCACAACCTACACAGAATGAACATTCTTGTCAATCAATTGAACACTTCAAATTAGACTTTAATAGAGAGGATATCTTGTTCTTGTAAGGCGAGTCGTCCAAGGGCCCCAGGTCCTGTTGGACTATCTAATCACATGCTAAAACAATACTCAGAAGTGTGGGCAACGATTCTGTTCAATCTATTTTCCAACATAAATTTTAAGCTTTAAGCAACAGATTTATCGTTCGTGGAGGCACTGTATCATCCTGCCAGTATTTAAGAAGAGCAATTGACAAAAACCAGCAAACTACAGGCAGATCGCCCTTCAAGATGCTCCTGGCAAGATTTTCACCCGTATAATGCTAAGAGATTTGAATGCGTGGTCTCGTGCAACAAACAGAAGAGATCCCTTGCAAACTGGATTCGTTGCTGGTTGGGGAACCTCTATAAACATTAGAACTCTAAACATAACCAGGTCCCATTACATCACTCGGAAACAACCATTTTATATGGTCTTCGTGGCCTTCCGAGTAGCATTCGATTCCATAGATTGTCAACTACTCAAAAAGAAGTTACAATTGTACCAGTGTCCAACATCTTTAATAGCATTAAGCGATCTTCTGCATACATATACAATAATGCAAGTCACGTTGACCATAGAAGGTTTACTATCCTCTTCCTTCTCGACGAAGCAGGGCCTCAGGCAAAGCTGCATATTGGCCTCCACTCTCTTCAACCTATTTATTCTAGACATGAGACAAAACTTCTTGGAAGTCACTGCAGATGCACCTAAGTTTGGAACACAACAAATTTTGTGGCTACTGTACGCGGATGACCTTGTGCTTCTATCACAAACCCCAAGAGGTCTACAAAGGTTGCTAGATAAACTGGATAGCTATGCGCAAAAGAACAACATATCGATCAACCTAGATAAAACACAAATTTTAGAATGTGGAAAATCAACAGGGCGAAAATGTACTTCTTTCACCTGGAAACTGCAAGAGAGCAAACTCTCTGTGGTTCATCTGTACAAGTATCTAGGAGTAGTTGTTAATACAACTGACAAGTTATACCTATTGAGTTTAGACTCCAAACTAGCAATCCTGGTATCGCAAGCAACAATATTGTTATATAAATTTGGTAAATTCACTTGTAGTCACACAATGACATATTATCAACAAAAAGTTGTGCCCATTATAACATATGGCTCAGAAACAAAGGCACCAAGAGATCAAATGTTCTGGGACAAACTGGAAGCTCGTTTTTGGTGAAAGGTTTTAGAATTACCAAAATGTACTCCCATCGCCTTAATACGTTTTGAATTAGGAAATGTATCACTGTATGTTCACTATTTATGGAAACTGCGTTGTTTGCTTAGAAAGTGCCTATTGGGGAAAAATGCAAATAACATCTTATGTATATTGGCTGTACATCTATTGACATCTGTACATGATTTTCCAAGAAAATGGCGGACCTTCATACTTAATGCTCTAGCTGATGCAGATATCTCAATCGAGCTTTTAATTCTAAATCCTGTAAGAGCAAAATGCAAATTATATCAGCATGATTAGACATGTACTCAAGTTAAATGTAGTACTTATACAGATTACAGCTCATTACTCTTTGGACATTAAAAAGTATGCATCGTGGCTCACTATTTAATTAAATGACCATCGTAACATTTTAGGTGACAATTTCTATGATTTTAATGAAATCTATGGCCGACCAACGATATATTAGCCAGAAGCAGCATTATTCCTAAAGAACAAAACTTTTGTCGATTTTGTAATGAAAAAGCTCAAAGAGAAACTCAACAACATTTGTTTGTCGAATGTCCAGCTCTAGTCTCGAAGCGTAAAGTGTATTTCAAAGATCTGCTTAATACTTATCTACCTTTGTCAGTGAGTGAAGTTTGGTACAATATCTTTTTCACAACCAGAATAGCAGTTAAAATAGCCCTAGTACAATTTCTGAAAGCTCTCCTTAATTAATCTACGCTACTCAGGGGTTTAAGATTAAAGTATGAAGACAAAGTTTAGACAATGTCTATATATGTCGTACAATGTACTATGGTGATATCGATGTATAGTTTGTAGAGTACAAATCCATATTATTTATTTGCAGCTTTAAGCTTTCAAACAAGTAGTCATCAATTGGTTTCTTTGGCAAATGCAATTTTAAAATCGAGAAAATAGATTTTATTTGTTGCTGTTTTAATCATTCGGGACTGCGTCTCAATTTGACATGATTTTATAACAACTTTGTAATTTTTGTAATGTTTAACTATTTGTGTAATGTCAATATGTGTAATATTTTACATATGCAATGAATTTTGAAAGGTTGAAAATTATTCAGCCAAACAAATAATTTTTTAAAAAAAGAATATGATTTATTTGATTTGACAGTGTTCTAAAAGTGACATAACAGTAGACCTACCCCTCTGTGATCATTGAGCATATTAATGAAGGGGGCACTCTGATGGGAGTAACTTCTACACCCAGTTTTCCTCTCATTTGAAGTGATGTCATCTCAGAGATTTCTAGACATTGTAACATTCCGAAATAATAAATTCCGCACATATGACCACTTTACTAATCAGCTCACCAGAGCTCTTGCTCTGGCAGGAATCAAACAATGCAATTTTCATTATGATAGCACAAATGGGTACTGACTTACAGATTATTTCATTTAACTCACTTCTGCATTTATATACAAATTAGTTCCCCATCTAAAAGTAACGTGTGCATTACTGTGGATTCTAGGACAAATGACTCACTGGTGTGTGTCATTTCTGCACATCGAAATACAAATGTACCTAATTTGCAGAATAAAAAAACCACATTCTAAAAATTGAGCTTGGTCTATCCAATAGACATTTTTAAACCGAATATTGTTTTAGAAAGATTAGCTTGCTGCGAGGTTCCGATTGGGAGATATCACCAGATATATGAATCCAATATAGCATTTTTTAATATATATAAATGTTTACATAGCATCGTGGATTTTTTCTGCCTGGTATCTGGTGTTGGGGAGCATAGTTTAGAAACATAGGGCACAGTACAACATTGCGCTTCACCTTTTCTGGGATAACCACATGCAAAACACGAAAGTGCACAGCTCAGGGATGATGTTGAAATATTGGACATACTAAGATGTGAAAACAGCATGCCAAATACTTTGTTGCAAGGCCTTCTGTTAGGGACATCCAGATGTGAGCATCATGCAGATGAATACAGGGCAATGCACCCACAAAGATATACAGAGGCAACAAAATGCACTATAGTACAGTATTGAACAACTCAACCCGCCATGATAGCCCCCAAAGTTTGAGATACATCAGGGACTGGCGTGGGCACTATATTGAGCAATGGAACACTGCCACCAAGGGCATCCAAGTCTATCCCACCAAAGACCCACTCACCATAGCACCTAAACCCCAGATGTAATGATCAAAGCCCCCAGAGGCAAACCCAATAGCCTCCACCAGACCCAATCTCAGTGCCACTTGCCAAACCCAGTTTCCATATCAGCCTGAACCCCAGACTTAATCACCCTAGCTAGTGTTCCAACTGTCAGGTTGGTCCACAGAGGGTATGGTGACTGATTTTCATTCAAAATATATGCAGTTGTTTTAGTTGTGCGAGGTCAGTTAGCACGTTTTGTTTTATCCCAAGGGGAGCTCTGCATAAACATGTTTGCATAACACAACCCTAGACCCAATCAGCCTAGCTCACACCCTTTAGACCCAGTCACCATAGCACCAAAACTTCATTACACACAATTGTCATAGCCTCTGCCAGTCTCAATCCATGTTGCCCTCAGACTGAATCTCCAGAGTCCCCCAAAACCCCATACCCAGTCATGGTAGTCCACAAAACCTATTTTCCATAGTTCTGTTCAGCATGGGTACCAACTTTTGATTTTCACTAAGAGGGGCAGAAATCTGCATGCCCACTCTTGAATATAAGAACATGACAGAGTAAAGCAATGGAGCCTGAACCCTCCAGAGGGTTTGTGACTTAGTCAGTCCACCCCAAACAAGAAGTATTTGTGAATATTGTGTCAAAGGGGTGCATTTTACAACATTTTTTTCAGAATAAATTGAAAAAAGCTATAGGACTTACAGGCAGTTCCCAACACAAGACAGCTCAACCACAGCACTCAATTTGTTGAGTTTCTTTCTCAGATTTGTAACACAGGATTCCACTTTCAAAGAATCAACATCACATAGCATCCAGTGATCATCAATATCATTGCATTAATAACAGTGCAGTACCTGTAAACAAAACAAAATGCTCCAATTGCTTACTGGTAATTTTCATTATGGATAGTCGCATTGTTCCGAGTCAGAGTTTTACCTTATTAAGGCTGTCCACCCTCACCAAAGATCATTTCACTGAAAGGCTCCTAAAAACAGTTTCACCTCCTCACCCTTTATCTATCTCCCAGTGGATACAAAAGGACTGCCAGAATGTAGGCAGTACTTTTATCCTACCCAAGGAGATGAAGCGATCCAGAACCCAGGGGTGCAAAGGAGGGATATCAGGGCTGTGATGAGGAAGAGTGGGACTAGTTGTATTGAATATTACTTGTATGTAATTGGAGAATTAGCCCCAGGTAGTCTCTTTCTCGTCCCAGTCATAACATAAAGGAGTATTCCGAATACACAACATTTCCATGCCAAAACATAAAAGGCAGAGACATGGAACCTGCAAATTCCATTTCTCTCTTAATACTCAGACAATAAACAACACTGCCCCTAAGGGAGAACAGATAGCAGAATTGTAGATTCAAACCCACGATCAGACTGTTGAGTAATCGAGAGGTAATAGTGATGTGAAAAAGTGTTTGGTGAAGGTCAGGTATCAATCTTGTAAATCTCCAAGAGGGAGTCTCATGAAGTCTACACTCCCCAGTAGAACTCCCTATCACGCTGCCTGCAAGTTGGGAGCCTGCAATAGAATAAGCGAGGGAGATGGTATCTTTCGCTGCTGACTAATGAAAAAAGGAGTGCCTTTGGATCCCGCAGAGGTCAAAAAGAGACTATTTGCCAATTCAAATTGAGAGGTCAGATCCAGAGATGCCAAAACTACTTCTCAAACATCCAGGGATGACAACTGACCCTTACACTCCTAAAACAGGACAGAGAGATTGTCAGGGAGAAGAATGTTCTGGGAGAGATGGTAAGAAGAAACAACCTGTCAGCAGCATGTGGCGTCGCAGCATAGGGTGTAGTATGGCCATCTCTAGATTGATAGTAGGTAAGACGGAGAACAGATGAGGGCTAACAGTTCCCCTAACCTGCGGGATAAGGTGATGTCAACCCTTTTAAGGTTCACAATCTACAGGGGCTCAAAAGAAGAACGTTGCAGGGCCTGGAATACCAAAGGAAGGTCTCAAGACAGATCCAGGGATTGAATCCTGGGTCAGGGGATGGAGAAATTCTGTAAGAGCCTGGAAAGGACGATGCCCAATTATTGGATTTTCAGTCAGGCAGCACATTAGAATTTGACAATGTACCACACTCCAGTGGAAGCAGATTGAGCCTGCTACACCAGGCTGTGAAAGTACACCAGTTCCTATCATAGGAACAGAGTTTAGACAGTCTATTAGAAGCCTGCACAGTTAGGGAGAGAGTTAAAAAAACACCATGTCATTTTAGATCCTTCCTTTCAATAACAAGGCCGCCAATTGCAAGCTGTTGATCAGTGTCGAGTCTTCCGCCAGGATTGAGGGAGGAAATCTGGGAAGCCATTGTTAGGACAAGCAGGACTGGGTACTATGTCCTCTCAGTCCAGAATGCGGTTAAAATGAGATCTGCCTGGCTGAGTCATATCCGCCTCAGAAACCTTGGGGATCAAGAGGATGGGTGGAAACATGTAACGGAACTTGGGCTTGGTCTGACAGAAACTCCTAATGGTGGTGCATGGCGTCTAGCAGGGCAGAACATCCCACCCCTTCCTTGATGCAAAAATAGTTACTGAAAGTCATCAAATAGAGACAGGACTGTGTAGGAGGAATTAGTAGAGAGCTGGAGGGCACATTAGCTTGCAAATAAGAATTGCATAACATAGCATCTACCTTCTTGTTGGTGGGGTCATGAATGGTGGCTTCCTCTGTCAACATCGAGGGGCGACCTGTCAGGCAGGATAGCAGTGAGTCGACCTCCTGAGACGTAGAAATGGGGCCTCATTACGACCCTGGCGCTCCCTTAATGAAGGGTGCTGGTACGGGACAGGCACCCTTCAACACGGGATGCCCTATTACGAAGTCCCCTTGTGGGACCCGCTCAGAACGTCTGGTCAGACCAGACATCCTTAGCAGATCCTGCAAGGTGACCAGGGAGCTAATAACGGGCCCGTTATTAACGGGCCCGTTATTAGCTCCCTCCCCATTCCCATTGAGCCCTATGAGGGCTCAATGGGAATGGGGATGGGTTTTTTCAATGAGGAATTACCGGGTCCTCCAACGTTGGAATGACCCAGTAATTCCTCATTGAAGGAACCCGGAGCTGGAACCCGGTATGTAGGCAGCCATGCCCTTATTAAGGGCATGGCTGCCTCCATACTCGTAATGAGGCCCATGGACTGTTCTTCTCCCCTACGTTGGTAATGTTTTCTGTTAAACCTAGGGATGAAATATGGTCTGATTGTTTATATTCGTGTAGGACCTTGATATCAGTGATGAGAAAAAGACCCTTCTTAATGACCTTCTTGAAATTATACACTGTCAACTTGGAGGTGAGACTTGGGTCTTTATCACCAGAAAAATGTTTTCTGGCTGCCACATGATGCAATACTTTGCTTAGTGATTCCTGATTAAGGTACTCCCTATGGGATCCTTTGGACTCATCTGTGGAGAATGGAGGAGTAGAGGAAGATGAAGATGAGGATGCAGAAGAAAAGGGGAGGAAGGAGATTCTCTGTTCCTGTGGATCCGTGACCTGCCCTCAAGGTTTCTCTAATTGGGGCTTTTGATTTCTGAGAGGACCTATGCTTGTTTTTCATGGACGTATGAGGAGGAGAGCTGGAATCGCTAGAGGAGGAAGGCTCCCTGTGCTTATGTTTCAACCTTAACCTCACTTCAAGCAGGGGCTAGAGCACAGCCACACACCCCTCCCCGATCCAGCCAAAGCTCACAGCAGCATAATTGTCTCTTTTTTATATATTAAAAAAACACCTGGGTAGCATCAGGGCATGCTTACCAGCCTTGAGTCGCTGCTGCAGTCCCAGGAGCCTCAATGCAACATCCCTGGAACCGGTTGAGTGATGAGTGGTTAACCGAAGAGATGTACCTCCTTCTGTGCATCTCTCCATGGCATTTACCCAGGAGCACGACACGCCATGCAAGCTGGCAGATCCCACCCGGCTGTCCCTGCCAGGACTTTCCTGAGTACCCCTGTTGGAGCCTGGTCCCGCGGCCCAGCTCACGGGCCTGACTCAACATGATTGTCTGAGATATGGTGGCCATTTTTATACTCATGGGGAGAGGCGGGGGTAAAATAAATAGTTTTTTGCTGGTAAGAGCTGCGTGCAGATGGCGTCATTTAAGTTTAAGGATTCAGACGAGGGTGTGTAGGGGTAAGGTCCTCTCATTGCCAGCAACTCTTTAATTGTGTTTTTCAAAATACACAAACACATCAGTAACAGTCACCAAACCTGCTGAACTACATTTTCCGCTTTTTGCCTCACACTCAATGGGCCTCATTACAGGTTGGGCGGTCCGGAAAATATCAGTGGCGGTAAACCCGCCGCCACTGTTAATTCCAGACCGCCCGATCCCGAGTCCTGCAGGCGGGAGATGGCGTTCCCGCCAGGTCTGACCTAGCAGGTTTACCACCGCCCGCCTGCAGGCGGACGAGGAAACACGGCACCATCACGAGATGGTGCCAGTGTTTCCATGATCCCCATTCCCATTGAGTCTCATAGGACTCAATGGGAATGGGGATTTACACCATTCCACCTCCGGAATTCCCGGGATACCGGGGTTGGAATGCCTGGTGATTCTGGGAATCACGGAGGCGGAATGGTAATGCGAGTCAGGCGGTAACCAGGCGGTTTTACAGCCTCGGTTATCACCGGACTAGTAATGAGGCCCAATGACTTTTAAATAATTGATTTCCAACATACAGATATCTGCAACAGCCTCACAACCTGCTAAGCTTCCTTTCCTGGAAATGACAGAAAAGCAAAATGATATTTCATCTCCAACACCATGCACTACTTATGCTGAAAGTATCCTGCATGCTCATTCGGTCTATAATACATTTAGGCAAGCCCAGGAAATTTGTAGCGAACTAGCGGGAAGTTTCGCTCTTGGACTGAAAGCAACCCGCCAGTCTGTACAGCACAGAGCCTCAACCTTCCAGTTGGTTGATTTAAAAATGCCGTACATTTCGTGGCCTGCACAGCAAGCCACAAAAGGTGGATGAGGGCCATCTTTTGTTCAAACAAGCCTCCCGGATAAATGCGATGTTATTTACACGTGTTGTTTTTCCCTTGATGCCTCTGTTAGTGTTCAACAATGCTTTCCTCGAATCGTCTGCGTCATCTTCCCAATGCATCAGCGTTCAGAGTCAAACGGCCACTTTGGCACTCATGAAAACCAAGACCACGGCGTTGCCTGCTCTTTACTCCCATGATATCACAACAGTGTAAAGCACAGTAGGTTATGAGTTAACGACGTCACTGACGCCTCCTGTGCTCTGTGGGGAAGAATGCGCATTGATAGGTCATAACGAACTCACGACGGCCACTAATTACTCGCTTCAAGCTGCTTTGCGGCCCAGATGTCAAATGATAAAAACACACTGACGATTTTGTTTAGGCGATATAATAATGAATCTTAATATTTTGACTGGAATAAGTGGAAGTGTCAGACACTGAGGCAAACTCCGTTGCCAGAAATATTTATTAGACAGCGTCATGCTGTAGTGTAATGTGCCCCTGAGTGTGTGTTCTTTAGAATGTAGCAGTGTTTACAGTTAAACATTCATATCTTTTAGGCGATTTACAAAAACTGTGGCTAATATCCTGGCATGCCATTTATGGGTTCATTTTTACAGTAAAAGCGTGTTTATTGCTCAATAATAAACAATGCAGACAGGAAACCGATGCTGCATAAACAAGAAACTGATGTTTTACTCACACGGGTCACCAAAGGTCAACGCCTGGCAAGCACCATAGCTAAAGAGGCTGATTATTTCGGAAAAATAATTTCAGGCTAAGATCCATATGAGCACGAGGAAATTGAATATTAAAAGGGCAACTAAGAAAATGTTCAAATTGGCCACAGCACTTAAAATGCCAAATGGTTCTGATTATGACAGCCCCTTTCTGAGAAACACTAGAGTTCTTAAGAAAACACAGGCATTAGAGGAAACAGAGCTTTTTTATGTGGAAAAGAACAGATTATCATAGGAGATAAATCTTGAAACACAGGATGTTAGCATTTGGGACATCTACAATCACAAGGCCTGAGGGCAATTTTGTGTCTTTAGAACAACAAGCTGCCTCGTGTGCAGTAGGCTCCTCACAGTGCACTGCCACGGCAAGTTTCTGCGCGCGCAGCCCTATTTTACATCATTCTGGAATCTATTTTTTTTTATCACTGCAAACGCTGAATGGCAGCCACGTTAAGTAATACGCTATTTCAAAATAACCCGCGAAAAAAAAGAAGCCATGATATTTTACAAATGAGGGCACTGCCATAACACCTCTTCACTATGGATGTGTTTCAGTTTGGTCTTTTCCCGTCGCCCTGAAAAATTAGCGAGTGAAGAAGAGGAAGACTAGTGGATGAAGCGGCCGCAGCCATTTTAAGAAGGTAGTCGGTAGGCACATTTTCGTCACCCAATCAATATTTCAATCTGCAAACTATCTTTAGCGGCTCATTCAAACCCTTTTCAAACACTCGTGTATCCTGAAACGGAAAGCACAAGGCATGGAGCAGCTGTGTTACTTCTGGTCGTGGGGGAATGGAAACTCCGCGAGATGCATTCTTATTTCCCTGCTTCTTAAGGGCAATCCAGCAGGGATCACATACTAGAGAGAGCCATGCGTTTAATTGTAAACCTCGTGTACTCCTTGTGGGGGGCATAACTGCAGGACCCATTACAGGACAGCATCCAGCGTGGAAGGGGTGGGAGGGCGAATTATGGAAAAAGTCAATTTCTGGGGGAATCGGGTTCTCTCAATGCCTGGTCAAAGAACTCATCTTGATAGGCATGGCGGAGCAGTGTAAAGGTTTTTCCCTGAATTGACTCGAGCAAGCAAACCAGAACTAATCCGAATCTATGTGATCCGACTGCAGCTGATTTTCCTGCGGCCGAAATGTTGGCATGTGAAATGTACGAACCACAAAAGGTTCGTACATTTCCCATGTGAACACACGTTCAAAACCCCTACATACCCACACCCCCACCCACACCCACAATACACCCCCCACCCACACCCTCAACACACTGTCACCCACCCCTCCAACATAAACAAACCCTACTTACCTTTTCTTCAGGCTGTGTCCCTGCAACGCCTGTTCCCTTTCACTTCCGTGATCAGGAACCGGCGCCGCAGGGTCCTTTTCTTTTTTTTTCAGGAGCTGCAGGGGTTTCCTCGCCACCCCCGATTAATATACTGTAAAATATAGTCAGCGGGGTGTTGCGGGGGACACCCCTGCAGCCCCTGTTTATTTTTTTATTTTATTTTTTCGGGTGTGCTGTGGGGGTGTCCCCCGCAACACCCCGCTCACTATACCACACAGTATTTATTTTTTTGTTATACTTACCTACAATGCTACCACCAAAGGTTCGAACTTTTGGTGTTCGTACCTTTGGTGGTAGCATTTTTCGGACTTTTTGTATGGTCTGACCTTTTTTTTCGGTCCGATCGTACAATTCCATTCTAACCAGGACTAGGGTTTCGGAATACCATCTATTATTTTGTCCAATTTTTGATAACAGCCCTTGTATCTATCTATACATACATCCATTTCGTGCTTTTAGAGTGAACTTTTTAAGGTTTAAAATAAATCTTTTTCCAAAAAATGAAGTGTCTGGTGCGAGGTTAGGAGCTCCTAGGCATGAGAGACTGTGCAGGTTATGCAACATAGAGGTGGAGACGTCAAAGCATTTGGTTGTGTCATGCTCAAGCCTCATATAAATGAGAAAGCAAATGTGTGCAAGATGTATCGCACATAATGTATTATTTTCCAAATAATATTTATGGAACCGGGTTTTAAACTCAAATGAAATATCTCTTAGTATCACAGCTTTAAACTATATTGAATCTGTTTTAAAAATGGTGTAAATGTATGTATGTATTTTATTGGTATTGAAAGATTGAATTGTGTTTATGATGTGTTGTATGTTTGTTTGCAAAAGGTTATATATTAACAATAATGCAATAAATAAATAACTAAATAAAAACAACAGCCAAAAAAAAACTTCTACACTGATGATTGTCAGCTCGTCCAGCAAGCAGAAACATAACCGCTTTGGTTCAGTCACTCCTCCTTCCTCCCCCTACGCTGCAGGAGCTGCTATTTCAACAAAACACTGACAATTTACACAATAGTAGGGCCAATAGTAGGGCCATTGCCCAGCAATACAGAATGGCAGCTATATTCCTTTGTTTCATCTTGGCTGGTGTAGTAGGAAAAAAATAATGTTTTTAATGAGTTACTTTGTATGGAAGCTGTGCAGGAGCATAATTAAATGCAGAATTCACTATCCCAGTGTATAGGAACCTCACACTCACAACAGGCACCACCTATCACTAGTCACAAATCAAGGGAGCCCTGTTCAACGCCAGATCATTACTAGCTCATGCAACAGAAATTGCAGACTTGATCCTCAAAGAAGACCTCGACTTCCTTGCTATTACGGAGACCTGGCTACATCCGGCAGCAGGCCCTATGCTCATGCTTGCAGTCCCAGATAATTACTCTATCCTGAGACAAGACCGACCCAACTCCAGAGCAGGGGGTGTCGCTATTATCCACAAATGTAATCTTACCATGAGATTAGCAACCACTATCAACATACTCTCTTGCGAAATTCTCTCAGTTAAAGTCTCTCTCACCAATGACCAAACTCTCAACATCCACCTGATCTATCGCCCTCCAGGCTCAATAGGCACTTTCAATGAGAACATTAACACCATTTTATCCAATAACCTTAAAAGTTCCACTCAAGTACTTACCCATGGGGACTTTAATATGGGATTCAATGACCCGGAAGACCAAATTGCCAGCACTATAGTCAATACCCTTTCCGAATTAGGTTTTACCCAAAGAAGCTTGGAACCTACACATGCTAAAGGTAGAATTCTCGATTGGGTGGCTGACCATGACTGCCTAGCCAACATCACCAAGATTTCACTTTATCCTGGACTGACCACCACCTGGTATCGTTCATGCTCCCTACCACCCGACGCTCACCCTTGCCTATTAGCAGGGCCCCTCCCACATTCACGAGAAACAAGAAGAGTATTACAGTGGAGAGACTCATCCCGAACTTACTCCCCACACTCAATACACTCCTCGATAATTCGGATCCATAGACTCTGGTCGAAGAATATGATAAAATCATGTCCACTTCGCTGGACCTAATTGCCCCCTTCAAACTCAGACCCAGCAAACCTAAAACGCACCTGAACAAATGGTATACACCATTCCTTAAAAACTTAAGGCAGCAACAAAGAAATTGTGAGGACACTTGGAAAAAACTCCCTTCAGCAGCCAATAAACTCAAACTTACCAAACTAGCTGCCCTTTACAAAAAAGAAATCTACCTTGCTAAATGAACTTCCTTTGACTCACGCATATCCCAAGCGAAATCAAATATGAAGGAATTATTTTCCATCCTTAAAGAAAAAGAAACCCCTATAGCACCACCAGATACCTCTACTAAAGATAAAAATTGGTGCTCAGAAATCCAAAACGCCTTAGCCAACAAGATTGCTACCCTACATAATAAAATTTCCCTAAAAAAAGCTTCCTTAAACGATCCTCTCCCTTCCAAACTACCTGAGAAGCCTATCCTAAGAGAAACCACTTGCTCCAAAATCTCTAAAGTCACCACACTTGAAGTAGAAAAAGTTATCCTGTCACTGAAACCTTCCAACTGTCAGAGAGATCTGTGCCCTGCACAGCTTATTAAAGATGCTGCCCGCGACCTCTCCCCTTTCATTACAAAACTAATGAAAAATAATGTAAAATAATGCTTCCTTCTCCACCGGTTCTATCCCCACCAATTTAAAACAATCTTGGGTACTTCCTCTATTAAAAAAACCCACACTTGACCCAGCCATGCCTACAAACTACAGACCCATAACGACCGTACCATTCCTTCTAAATATTTTGGATAAGGTCGCCTATGTACAAATACAGAAGTACCTGGAAGAACATCACCTGCTATGAGCTCGACAATCAGGCTTCCGTCCTCTACATGGGACTGAAACTGCTCTCATTGACCTTAATGCACAGATCGATAAGCTCAGAGACAACGGCCAATCCACCTTATTCCTCCTCCTGGACCTCTCTGCAGCATTCGACCTGGTCAATCACTCCGTCCTATGCACACACCTCCACACATCAGCCCATTTCTCCGTCGAGGCCATCACTTGGATCAGATCATTCCTTAATGGCAGAACCATGAGGGTCTTCTCACCTACAGCTGCAGCAGACCCCATACCTATCACTTGTGGTGTGCCACAGGGTTCTTGCGTCTCCACCACACTGTACAATATATTTACCAAGCCCCTTTTCGATGATTTGGATCATCTCGGTATCACCTTCACCAATTACGCAGATGATACCCAGATCCTCCTTCCGCTTTCTGGAGATTATGGGAAGGATTTGGCCTTGGTGAATAGAGTGTACATCATCATCCAGGCATGGATGGCCACACATGAACTATGCCTGAATGATGATAAAACTGAACTTATCATCCTAGGCACTATCACCATCTTAAAGAAATTAAGCCCTGCCTACTATTCTTTCACGATCGATGGCAATAGTATCAAAGTAGGACAAGAGGTTAAAACGCTAGGCTTCTACTTGGATTCTAACTTCTCTTTCAACAGACAGGTGAATGCCCTAGCCTCGTCCACGGCATACACGTGTAAACTGATCTGTGTAGCTAAACACTTTCTGTCTGACACCAGCTGCCGGACCCTCGCCAGAGCCCTCATACTGTCCCGCCTGGACTATTGCAACGCTCTCTATCTGGGATATTCTAAGGCCACCACTTGCAAACTACAAATTCTTCAGAACAACGCTCTTAGAGCGGCCCTGGGCATCTCTAGAAGAGAGCATATCACACGACACAGCCAACAGAATAACTGGCTTTCTATCAAAGATAAAATTATCCTAAAAACTGCGTCACTCACACATAAATCTCTCAATAATGCTGCCCCGATCTATTTGATCAACAGATTTCATAGACAATCCTCCCTGAGACCTACTAGAACAACCTATAAAGACTGCCTTTCTGTCCCCAACTTCAAATGCTCCACTATAGGGGGCAACAGCTTCCCACTGAAAGCAGCTAAACTGTGGAACTCTCTACCCCCAACTCTCAGAATTGGCTTGCCCTATCAAAACTTCCGATCCAATGTTGTCTCATGGTTGAAAATGTAGGCCTCAGGACACACCCAGGCTCCAAGTGTAACGCTCACCTGGTTCCCACGGGGGCGCTGGTCTAGTCTGGATTGCTGTGGCCTCTTCTAGCGTGATGCGCAGGACCCGGAACACCGATTGGACAGGGCCTCCAAATCGTGCTTGCCTGGCCCGTTGGAATATCCTTCTGCAGATGAGAAAGGGGATTAACAGTCTGCAGAATAGTGTGCTAGCTCCCCCCTTTTCCCCTTCGTTCCTCTCTAACTTCCTCCAAACCCCGGTTTAAGCTCACCTTATGGTTTGGAAGGATGAACTCTCCATCCTGCTTCTGGTGCAGGGGCGCGCGTTCGTCCAGTTACTTCACTGGTTTTCAGAATGGCGCTGGCAAATCCACTCGACTTTCCTGAGCGATGCGCCGTAAGTATGAAAGTTCAAAGTTCAAGTGAGGCCCCCTTTATGATGTCTTTCTAACCTGTGATCTGTCCTTTATTTCAGGTGCAGAATGAAGGCGATGCGTCGAGGGATTAAACAGCCGAGGTGAGTAGTGATGAGGGCGATCCCTCTAAATGTCCTTATCATTCCCCAGAAATGTCTCTTGTCCTTTCCCCATAGGGGCCGGGGTACGGTACCTGCCAACGGGGCGGCGCCGACCCGAAATGTGGAAGAAAAGCCGGTAAGTATTATGGCTGTTAATCAGGCTTTCCTTCTGTGTTCCTTCTGCACACCTTTTGTTTCTTCCTCTCTCCCCTAGGTGCAGAGATGTGGCGTCCGATGCTGACAGCCGCGATGGAGCCGGGAGATGTCTCGAGGACAGGTGAGTGAAGCATGGCGCTGCAGCGAGCAACGCAATGCTTTTAAATGGAAGTCTTTCTTCAGGGATGCTGGCGAGAAGATTCCGGATGCAGGTAAGAAGTTTGAAATAGTCCTTGGTTTTCACCTTTCTCTTCTCTTCCTTCCTTGCAGGTCTTCCAGGTTCGAGGCGGGCGTGGCTGGAGTCCAGGAGCAGGAGCAGACACGGTGAGCGTTAAGCTGCAGGAAGCAGAACAACACGAAGCATGAGCTGCTGTCTGGGCGTGGCTTAAATAGCCTCCAAAGAAGTCCCAGGTATGTATCCTTCCCCAACTAGGTATGTATCCTTCCCTGGCCACGCCCGAGTGAAAAAATAATCCCTATGAAAAAATAGTCCCTTTCAGGTCTCAGGGAGGCCTGAAGCGTGCAGCATGGTCTGCATCAGGTAAGTGCACAAAACACCTCCCTTTATGAGCCTGGCGCCTATGGCGCCAGGACTGATGTCCAACATGAGCCTGGCGCCAAAGGCGCCAGGACTGAGTCCACAGAGCCCCTATAAGGGGCCGCTGGGCTTTTACCCGAGGGCATGATGCCTGCTTCCGGGGGTACTGGGCCTGGCCTGGTGCTCCGGGGGTAGGCATCATGACACCAAGTCCTCATACTCCCGCCATTGACACACTCTGTAACCACTTGTGCCTACTTGTACATGTCTAGAAAATCCTGCTATTGATTTTTACTATGTTTATGTATATTTTACTGGTGTTGTAACTAAGCCTTGCAAATTCATGTAAATGTTGCGCCCTGTTATCTGGGGGTACGCTCGCGCATTACAAATAATAAAACAAACAAACAAACAAACTAGCGGATCTCCTCATATGATGTAATAATTGGAGGGGTTTGCTCCAGTTTTGTTTAATGGCTTCTTTTGGTACTCATTTCACAGATGAGCAAAAACATACTGCACATATGTACTGCTATGGACAGAAGTGGTTCACATTTTAAAGGTAGGAAGGGTAGAAGAAAGATCAATGGAAGGAATCTTTTTTAAAATGCGATAATGAAAGAAAAGAAAGAGGCAGGAAGACAGCTTAGATCAAAAGGTCTAAGACAATAATCTGTCTATGAAACAGGAATAGTGCCAATGAATCTGAAGCCTAACCCTCTAACTGGACAAAGTCCAAGCAATGTCTCTGACATTCAGAAGCAAAGAAGGCTAAGGATATAAGCTTGGCTTTTGTGGTGGCTTTGGATTGAATCGAATACTTTTGCAGAATCTGTTTTATCAGGGGTGTTATGCCAAATGTTAATGTCCCCCAAACATTAGGAGATGTGTTGACTTTACGGCTTGTATAACTAAGAACTAATCAAAACTGGCTAAGAAGCTGCTAGCTGGTCTAGGAGGTTGGGATCAAGTGCACTTTTCTAAGTAATAGGGCCTCATCAGGGGTTGGGCTATTACTGCTGCATTACCGCTCTGTCCAATCCTGAGTTTGGGCGGAAAGCTTTTTGCCTCCCCTTTCTGCCCATTTTTGGTGCTATTACTGCTGGCGCTATTACTATGGACTCAGAATAAATGTGGATTAACAGTGTCATCGCAACTCGTTATCCGGCGCAATTTGCGCCTGACCCAGGTGCGTTAATGCTAAAAGTGTTGCCCGGTATCGCCCAACTCGTGATGAGGCCCATAGACTGAAAAATAGTCAAGTTGGAGAAGGAAACTTGAGTGACACCCTCCCAAAATGTGATAGAAGCAAGATATTTTTAACCAAAACAACAATACCACTCCCCCAGAGAGAGTCCTCCTATTAACCTATTTGATGAGGATATTGTGAGGAACCAATACATTAGGACTAGAGCAATTTTTGGCTAACTATGTGTCAGTAATAGTTGGAATGTCACAATGGAATGCATTAATAAAAACTGCAATAGCAGCACAACTACTGCAAATCAAAGTGCAATTAATAGAGGTCTGTATGCCGGAATGGGAAGAAACACATGTAGGATTCATAACTTCTAAGAGGCATGGGCCGGGTGTTAAGCAAATATTATGCTCTCTGATTTTGTTCAGATCCCTCAAACTAATTGAGACCCGATTTATATCAAGGCAGGTGAGGTATTGCTTTGATAAAGAGATCATTGTTAAATGGCGGTGCTACAGGAAGTTATGGATTATAAAATCAGGAGAAAATGACTAAGAATAGAAAAGATCCAGAGTTTCACAAGTCCAAATCCAGGCAGCATTGCATACTAACTGCCAAACTAGGTGTTATGAGCTGTAAATGCCTCCATGGGTGGGTATAACTGGTCAGGTAATGGGGCTAGGATCCAGGTTAAGGCCCTCACTTCACTCTAAACTTTAAATCAGAGTTTACAACAAAATTATTAGATTATTCATGGGGTGTGGACCAAACTTCAGGAAGCAATGAAGTGCTTTATAAGTCATAGGGGGAAGTACACAATGTGGGACATAGATCGCAAGGGATCACTACAAGAAAGCACAGAGCTAGCAATGGGGGTCAGGGAGGGTTGAAAATGTGTCAGACAAGGGATCCACAAGCAACCAGGGTAGGAACAGGGAGAGAAGATCACCCAGTCTCAGGTTAGGTGATGTGTGGAGGGTATGTGGACCTAGGTGTTATGGATGAGCCATTTCTTGAAGATCTGGGACTTCAGTTCCTTCCTGAACTTTAGAAGCAACAGGATGAGTCTGGTATTGATAGAGAGGAGATTACAGAGTATGGTGGCATGGGCAGAGAATGCCAGTCTTCTGGCTCTTTTCTTCCTGCACCACTGGAGTTCAAGTATGCACGTGCCCTTGCTTCTGATAGATCGTAGGCCTCTGGAGAGGCTGAATCGCTTAGTGAGGTAGCTTGGGAACCTGACATTCACAGCCTTGTAGATGATGCAGCAGGATTTGAAGGTAATATGTGTTTGCACTGGGAGGCAGTGCAGTTTGATGAGGGTCAGGTTATGTGGTTGCATATGCAGAGTCCTTTGATGAGTCCTGCTGCAGCATGTAGAGCATATATCAGGGGTGCCATTGTGGTGGCAGGAAAGGCCTTCTAGGAGGGTATTGCCACCATCAAAGTGTGAGAGGCCCAGGGCTTGGACAGCAAGCCTGAAGTTGTTTGCTGGGATGAAGGGATTGATTTTCTACAGAAGGGAAAGTTGGCATCAAGCCATTTGTGTATTCCTTGTTATGTGCTCCTTGAAGGTGAGATGCCTGTTGATGTAGAACCAAGGGACTTGTTGCCGGTGTTCAGCTAGGTTGTGAAGCACTTGAGGTTCATAGTGAGAGCCATGTCTGGATGTCAAGGTTTTTGGTGTTGTTGGTAAGCAATAGGAATTCTGTTTTTGATGGGTTGAGATTCAGGTAAGCACTAGACATCCATAACTGGATCATTGTGTTCAGACCTTGAGCCTGTGGATGTCTTCAATGGAGGATATCTTGAGGCAGACCGGGGTGTAATCTGCATATTGGTGGGTGCAGATGTTGTGTGTAGCTAGTAGGTTTCCACGTGGTTCCATGAAAAGGGTTAAAATCAAAGGAGAGAAGATGGATCCTTGTGGCACTCCACACATGATGGGTAAAGTTGCTGATCTGGAGGATTCTATTTGAATGACTCTGTGGTGGTTAAGGAGGTAGGATTTGAACAAGCCGAGGATGGTCTCACTGATTCTAATGTGGCAACTTTGGTCAGTGTCTTAGGGTCTACTTCTTTGAATGTGGCCGAGAGGTCCAGGAGAACCAGGAGGCAAAGATGGCCATCACTGAGGATGTTAAGGGCATCGTCGATCATCTTGATGGGAGCCATTTCCATGCTATCTCTGGGTCCAAAGTCAGAATGGTAGGAGTGAAGGAGGTTGTTGGCTTCGATATGTTGGAGGAGTTGTATGACTACTGATTTCTCAAGGATTTTACCTAGTAATGAAAATGGGTGAAGAGACGGTAATTGCTGAGGTAATTGGGGCCCAGTGTTGGTTACTTGGGAAGCAGAAGAATGTGTGCTATCTTGTGGGTTGAGGGGAAGGTGCCTTGAGTGCTGAAGCAGATGATAATTGCCAGGGAGGAGTGCTTCAGCTGGAAGTGTCTTGAGTACGGAAGCAGGGAGTCGAGTGTCTTGAAAGTTGTCCAGGTAGTTGTGGTTTTGGGAGATGGGATGTGTAGTCTGCTGTCATTTGTGTGGTTTGTGTCTATATGTTGGTAGATCATGCTGATTTTGTTGATGAAGAAAGAGTTGATGTCAGTGGATTTTTGATGGAGTGCGTTATGGGTGGGTTGGGCAGAGATTTTGATGCAGTGTGTGATGGCTTTGGCAAGGGCTCTGCTTTTATTGCTGACCGAGACAGTGGTGATCAGTTGTCTGTGTGTAGCACAGAGTTCTTTGAGCAGGCAAGGTCAGATGCACTGCAGCATTTTTCACCAGGTCTTTTATTGTTTTCTGAGGGTTCGTTTGTTGAAGTTGAATTCTTGAGTGTACCATGGTGCGGAATGCTTAGGCTTGAGGGTGCATTGTTTAACTGAGATATGGCGGTTGATGTTGTTTGTGAGAGTGGTGTTGAGTTCTTGGAGAAGCAAGTTACAGTCCTGGTTCATCAGAGATAGATCAGTCCATATAAGGTGGGGTTTGGCAAGATATTCTGTGCAAGCCTCTACTGGGAAGCCAAAGTAAAAATAGCAGAATTTGTTAGGGTTCATAATAATTTTTCAACCTTCATGCAAATATTTTGGGAAAAAGCTGTATTGATGAAAGACATATTAACAAAAGGGGGATGTGACAAGGCAGATTCAGTGAACATTTGAAACACTGAACAATTATTTGGGTAAGGCCTGCATATTGTTCAGATTCAATGTGAGGGCCAGGAAATGTGCAGCAGTATATGCCAGTGATCGTGGATTGGGGGATACATAGCCAAGTGTAAAGAGGCAAGAATTTTTAGAACACACCTAAACATCTCTCCACATATACTATGCAGGGCCCATATGTAATTGATTCTGTTGTTCACTACTAAGGTTTTGAGGTTGGTGACACCAAGACTAGAAAGATGGCATCCCAACTTTGAAAAGTATCATTTGCACATAAGGTGTGTCCAGGCAAGGACTATTAGGTTACTGTTTGTTACATCTACTGAATGAGGTTAAGCAACAACAATGTGATGCAGCGGCATTGAAAGAATTGCTAGATGACATGGATTCATATATTAATTTAGAGGTTAAAAGCATGTCATCAAAGGGCTGCCAGTAAAGGATAATTATGATCTAGCTTTGTAAGAGTGAAGGATGAACTGTAAGAATACCAACTTTGGCCAGTATGGGAAACCACATTTCCTGGACCCTAACATTACAGGGCCCTCCAGAGATAAAACATCAGACACCTACAGCAAGGACTGCAATAACATCAGTCGATTCCGTTAGGCCAGGAGCCAAACACAGAGTTACACTCGTGGCTACAGAACATGGACGTGTGGAACGGGCGCCATCTTTGGAGACAGACCCAATCTAGTGATAGAATCTGATGTCAGCAGAGCAAGCTGAGGGGCTAGATGCAGCAGCCTAGAGACAGGAGGCAAATGGAGTTCAGGAAACTACAGATCCATATAAACTGTCTAGAACTGTTAGCTGGGTCATTCGCAATAAAATCATTTACAATAGGCAGAGCAAACTGCTGCATATTACCGAAGATGGAAAACATCTATGCAGTCAGGTGGATAAATCACCTAAGAGGGCCGATATCCAGACTTCTAGCAGAATTAGCGAATGACTTTTGGCATTATTGCCTGCAGTCGAGGATGTCGGTAGCAGCAGAATATCTTCCAGGGACCCTAAACGTAGTGGCAGATTTAAATTCACGTTACCTGATGGTCTTCAGTGACTGGAAACTCAACAGGACAGTGTTCCAATATCTGGGGCAACTATGGGAACTAATTCACACAGATCTTTTTTGCACCCTGACTGAACATGCAGACAAGTCAATTCTTCATTTAGATGCTGGATCCGATTTTCTTGCATCCCTCCGGTAGGAAGGTAAAGCCTAAGGACTTTAGGGGTGTACCGATCAGAGATATCAGCGGGTCATGCGCCTTTAGATGGGACACTGCTCGGGAGACCACCCGGCGGTGGTCAGGCTCATGAAAGGGGCTCGATTCCATGCACCATCATCCCACAGGTATACACACTTATGGGACATGATCATAGTGTTGCAATTCCTAGCGAGATGACCTGCCAACAAATATTTATCCATGACCCAGTTGTCAGGGTAGCTAGCGATGATAATGTGTCTGGTATCATGCCAGCGAGTTTCGGACATTAAGGCAGTAGACAAAGACAAGACAGTCTACGGACCTTGAAGGAGTTACCTTCACGCTTTCAAAGAGGACAAAAAAAAACTCCTTCTCAATCTCATAGCCCTACCGAGCCAACCAGCCACAGTTGTGTGTGCGGTGTGTATCCAAGAATACGTGCACAGGACGTCAGAATGCCACCCGGATGGAGTGTCGCAAATACTGATTTCTCAGAAAAAGCCATTCAAGTCAGTGGCTACTGCCACTATCACAAAATGGATTCACGGAATTATGCAGCAGATGAGGAATTTGGGGCACACTCAGTTAGAGGAGCTATGGCGCCCAAGGTGTTCAGAGCAGGTGTGTCTTTGGTAGATATCCTATGGCAGAAGACTGGTCTAGCAACAGTTCATCTAAGACCTTCTATGTGACGTTGGTGGCAGACACAGTAGTATGAAGCTTTGACCAAGCATAATGCTCGCCTCTGGTCTTGACATAGGCTGAAGATTACCCCTGCTTACTGCACAGGGAGTCGTGATTCTATTAAAGACGTGGAAGTAAGCATTACTATGCCACACATCGCATTCCACTGTATATGGATAACCGCATGTGAATTTTGCATTAAAGGTTGGCCCACAATGATAAGTGTAGTGCAGTGCATTCTACACCCCTAATGGTGTTCATTCTCGCTTGATCGTAGACGACCACAAGAATAATTGACTGGACGGCAAAGCAAAGCAGAGCCGGGTGAGCATTGATGCAAACAAGCAGGGCTAGTCTTTGGGAGAAGATTATTGCCTGAGGAGTTGGCAGAGACAAGGTTTACTTTGTTTATGTGACTTTTGGGGTTGCAGTTGCAGTGGCTATGGATCAGTTCAGAGCATCCAAAGAAGAGGTGGAGCAAGGAGACAGGAAGTGTCTAGAAGCCAAGGACAGGAAACGTATTGGACTACAGAAAAGAGTGTGAAAAAAGGGAAATGTAGTTTATAAATAAGAAAAAAATTGAATGAGAAGTTTGTCTTTTTCTGTTTATTTGTTGAAACTGCTGAGGAGTAGATTAAAAGAAGTTGAAGCATAATGCTTGCCTCTGCATCTTTAATAGAATCAAGACTCCCTGCACAGTAATCATTAGTCAACCAAAAGTTATAAAACAAAAGGGAGCTGCTATATATGGAATATAATTAGATTTTCGCTTTGAAAGTATTAGGCCCTGATTCATGGAATTAATTGTGCCAAAAATGGGGGGCTCGCGCGTAAAAACATACGCAAGCGCCTATTTGTCGTTTCATGGAACATAATGCGCGGGGTTTACCAGAGACTTGCGAGGAATCTGCGTGGTTCCAACACGTCACTGCGACACTTAAGAACGCCTTGCGCGAGACTCCTTGCGAAGGGGCATACCATCTTGCATAGTCACCTAAAAAGGGGGCAGAACACATGGAATGCGGAAAACAAGCAGAAATGTGGCCGTAACGAGGGAAGTGCCACAGTAAAATCCTCGCAACGCCCATATGCGCGCTAAAAACCCGTATTCATGGAATTGAACAGGGCTCTCTGGTGTGCGGAAAAAGACGTGCAAATCCAGAATCACATCCGCCACGCGAAAGCTGGCATAAGCGCCACCGCACAGTAAAACAAATGCCTAAAAATGCTGCGCAAACAACCAAATCGCGTATACAGCTATGATGAATGTACCATTTGTCTCAGCATCGATCATGGGACACCGCAGGAGGAGGAGGATGGCCAGGGCCCACATTTTTCTACCCAGGACCAGCCTTTTTGGGATGCCTGATGACCAGGTCTATGCCAGGTATAGGTTTCCACCTCATATCATATCAGACCTGGTAACGGAGTGGGAGGATGACCTTACATCACCCACCCTGTGCTCCCAAGCACTGAGCCCCTTGGAAAAGTTGCTCATTGTACTGCGTTTCTTGGCCCATGGGTCATTCCAGAGGACAACTGCAATAGTTGGGGCATTTCACAGCCCACACAGTCACGCTGCCTACACCAGGTGTTGGCAATAATGACTGCACGCCCCTCAGTCCGCATGCACATCTACATGCCCAGAACAGCGGCAGAAAGGCAGGCCATGGTCCAGGACTTTTACAGGGTGGTGCACTTCCCTAAAGTTCTTGGTGCCATTGATTGCACTCATGTGGCTCTACGTCCACCTAGGGCCACAGAGCACATCTATCACAATCGCAAGCAATTACATTCCATCAACGTGCAGGTTGTATGTGAAGAAAAGGGAATCATTACTTCTCTATATGCAAACTATCCAGGGTCCACCCATGATAGTTTCATATTCAGAATGTCACACCTACATCGGGCCCTGAAAGCTGGGAGGCATGGCAACACATGGCTCATTTGTGAGTATAAATGCCCCTGCACATGCATGCATGTCACACACAGACAAACACACACCACTAACAAACATGCTAACCTCTACAGGGGACAATGCCTACCCTCTGAGCACCTACATGATGACTCCAATATGGAACCCTGCCACACCACCCAAGGTAAGATACAACGCAGCCCATATTGCAACTCGGGCCATAGTGGAGCGCACATTCGGAGTGCTCAAGTCACACTTACGTTCCCTTGACCACTTCGGTGGTGAGCTGCTATATGCTCCACCAGTAGTGTGCAGGATCATTGTGGCAGCATGTTTCCTGCACAATGTTGCAACACAGCGTGGCGTACCGTGGACATGGTGGTGCCCCCACATCCCCAACCACATTCGCGTCGTCTGCGCATGTTAGGGGAAAGGGCACGTGGCGAGGCTGCCCATACCCAGCTTGTGGCTACATTTTTCACCAAAAATCCAACCCCTGTGGAGTGCACACTGCCCTGGCGCATTCCAGGTGCCATTCAATGATGACAAAGGGACAATCATCTGTGCCCGCCAAACCACCCTGAGAATGTGTCCTTGGAAGTTCTACACTGTGTGCATCCCTGAGAACCTAAACTAATTCAATCTGGTGTGTACAAAAGAAACACATGGAAGAAGGAGTATGCCACTAACACCTTGTCAAAGTACACATCTAATTGCCGGTGTGTCATAAATAGCCAACACATAACACTACTGTCAGAAAGCGCTCAGCGTTTTATGGAACAAGTTGAGAAATAACACACGCTCATACAATTCCAAAATAATGTTGACAGGAACAGTAATTGCCTAGTACAACATACCATAAACACTGGACCTAACAGTGAATCTGTCTGACACTGACTCCTCATATTTCCACAAGTGCCTCAATATATCATAACTTGCACAGGGCAACCAGGTAGGTTTTGTGTGGCTCTGCTAATTTAAGTGGGGAGTGTACAGGAGGGCAGAGCGACCTCTGATGGGCCCATGGGATCAGAGCTCACCCTCAAGTACCTTAAGACGAGATAGCTGCACCTTGAGGAGGATGGGGTGCAGGATTCTCTTACTCCAACACCAATCAATAAGGACAAGTCAATGGTTTTGCAAAGGGAAGTCTGTTTAATGACAAGTACAAAAAAACGGGGAAACAAATGGAAATCAACAGAGATGCGATCGCCCGTCTCGCTTCAACTTCCCAATTCTTCATTCAAACAGCAATAGTTATAGTACATTCTTGTCATCATTGATGTGCAACACTCCAAAGTTTGTCATGCAATGCTATTGGTCGGAAAAGGTAACTTAAGTATAGGTACTATATCTGTATATGGTAACAGAGTGTGAGGATTGGATAATTCTTATCGGGTGGGTGTCTACGCCCATCCCTCTACATCACTCGTGATCGACGTCACTAAAAGTACGATGTCTCATTGGTTCTACTAGCTATAGGACCCTAGATTATTTGGTTCGTTGTGATTGGGTGGGTTACACCCCTAGGCATAAATCTCCACTTTAATTAGCAGCATGCAGAATTGTCGCCCAGGTGTGGGATGGCCCAAGATTCACCCTGCCTCCCTTCCATCAATCAATACCCTTAGGCCTATGTTGGCTGCGAGTGGCCTCGAACAGTAGCTTCTTATCCGGAAAAGTTATGGCAACGTCTGGGTTTGGATGACATCAGATGTGGGTACCTCTCTGCACCAGGCTGGTCACGCGTCAGTACACCATGAATCGGCTTCATTTTCCCTCTATTTGTGTATTTGATTCTTTGTTCGGCCTCGCCACCTGCCTGGGCCTCCTTATCTCGACCTTTACGGGGCAGGCTTCTATGCTCGTAAGTTTAGATTTCTTCGGAGTTGCTGCTCTCCTCCCTTCCTTGGGTTGACCTCGAATCAACCCAAGAAGCAGCAATGAGCTGCTTCTTACTGAGTTTCGATTACACTCTTTCGTCTGACTTTGAGCTAGTATATGAATCCTGGCCTGTTTGTCCTCCACCATCCAGGGCTTAATTCTGCTTTTATAAAAATGGAGTCACGCTTGTATAATTGTCTACTTGAGGTAGATATATATATATAGTTGGCGCTTGCCGCTCTATCCTTCTACTAAGCATTGCAAGCAGTATTGTTTCCTTAGCTTCTTGCGTTCCAAGCCTATTTACAGGCATTTAGCCAGTTGCATATTTCCATCCTGCTGTATGGTTACATGTCTTATATTTCAATATCGTCTCTTCTTCTATGTCCATTACATCCTTATTCATATCATTTCACCGTTATGTGTCATCTTTGGGTTGTCATTTCATTCATCTGAACGACTGTCCGGGCCATTGTGTCATCACCATTTGCCTTCATTTAGGGCCCTTTGGGTCTCTTCAGGGACAGTTTGTAAGTAATCTTCATTTTGCGTCAGCTGCTGGTATGGTTGTCTCAATGGGTACCGTGCAGCCCATGGTTGTGGGGTTATTGGCGCTTCAATAGGTATACAAGTCCTTCTGATGGGTACTGGACAGAGCCCCACTGTGGCTCTCTGTTGGTTTATTTGCTCCGTATACGTCACATATCTTGGCGAGTATGCATCTGGTATCTCAAAATGGGTGGGTGGAGTGCAGGCCATATTTGGGACCTCCTCTACAGGAGGTAAGCGCATACAGCAGGAAGTCAAACAAGAATTGAGATAGGCAAGGTAATTCATAACGACGGAACAGGAACAAAAGATGGATCTCAATGTTCAACCAAAAAGGGATGGTAACCATGCAGTGGACAAACAATGAGGAATCCACCTAGGGGTGTATACACAGGTTGGACTTGAGACTGCCTACAGATAAAAGGGAAGCCCAATGCCTCTTTGTAAGTTACTTTTACAGGCACCACTCCTAGCAAGCCCATTGAAAGGGGAAGCAGGAGTGGCTTCTAAGGCACAAACAAGGAGTGTACTAACACGAGACAAGCCGGTATGGGTCCAGCCGGAACCTACAGCGGATGCCCTCGGTGGGAACAGATTGTAACACACTATTACATATATTCACAATAGACCACAGTTAAGACAAGTGAAGGGAAGGTGCAGAGATTGCCTGCTGGGAACCCCAGCAGCCTAACTCTGAACAAAGGAATAACAGAGGAATAACAGATGCACAAGTGAGGACAAGAACGGCAACTAAAATAACTAGGGGAAAATAGGCAGTAAAGTCAGCAAGGTTCAGAAGGGAAAAACAAGTAAATAAAAATGAAAAATGGCCATGTTGGACTGGGGCGGTGCAGGGTCCACCCACGAGGGTGGAGGGGCAGGGTGCACATCAACACCCACATGTGTTCATGGTCCGCACGGCTATCATGGAGTGGGAAGGCTGTCGCTGTTGTCGCCACCTTCCTGTGTAGCATTTGAAGGTGTTAGTGGTAAGGGAGGTTCACCATGTGTAGCCTTGGCCTGGTCCTCCATGACAGCGGCCAGGCAGGACTGAGATGAATGCATCTGCAACATGAAGCCTCGGAGGTCCGCATGCAACACCTCACGGGATGCACAGAGTTTCTCTGAGATGGTACGAGTGAACAGTTGCATCTGCTGTTCATACTGTGTACTGCGGGCTGCCTCTAGCACTTCAAGTGTAGCTCTGAGGGACAGAAACTCTTGCCTCAGGGCTTCCCTGTGGGCCGGACCCTCTGCAAGCAGGGATGCCTGCAGAGACCTCTGTTCCGCCCGTCGACTCCTGTTGCTGGCCTCCATTTGCAGCCTGTGTGAGTGGCATGTGGACCTCAATGCCTGCATCTGGTGCTCTACCTTTGTTGCTGGTGGGATTATGGAATTGCCACCCTATCCATGGCCTGAGCCAACATCTCATATGAAGCACTCTGTTGTTGTGCAACAGTATACGTGGACTGCTCCCACACTGTATTGCCAGCCACAACACGACCACCACGTGTGCGATCCCCTTGCCTGCATGACCCAAAGGAGCATGGCCCTTGATGTGATGCCACTGTCTGTGGCTGCAGGACTGCATCCCTCCCTTGCTCAGCTGTCCCAGGACCAGGAACCAATACTGTGGAGCATGACCCTGCAGCCGTAACCACCACAGACTGACATGACAACAATGACTGGCCCTGTGAGGGGACGTGACCGCCTGCAGACACTTGGGCTACAACAGCACCAACACTTGATGCACTCACCTGCAACAGCATAGAGGACTTCACACCAGAGCTACTGGTTTCATCAGAGGTGGACTCATACTTAGTCAGGCCCTGTATGGTCTGTAGCACCAGTGGATTTTCATGGGCTGCCACAACACGTCTCCACTGGTGCTCTGTGGTGGCTCAGGATCCTGTTCCTCCTTAACCTCCTCCTCTGCATCCAGTGCCTCATCACCTGCACATGGACAGACAAATACATGAAGAGCCATGTAACTAGCATAGCCCACACACATAGGTATCACAATGGTGTCCTCCAACACATTAACATGCTATGTCACTCATGGCACAATGTCCCAAGGGCCAGGGCCCACCTCCAACGGCATCATCTCCGACCATCCTGGAGTTCTGGTTGGTCTACAATACAGCTTTTCCCTCTGGTAAAAGACAGGGACCCTGCCCGGCTCTCTGGAACTGTCACTACATTTGGGGATGGTCAACCCACATGGGACATAACTCCCCGACTATCCTGGAGATCTGGTGTGCCTGCGGTACAGCTTCTCCCTCTTGGAAAAGATGGGGAATCTGCCGGGGCTCCCTGGAACTACTGCTGTGATTGGGGATGGTACACCCACATGGAAAATGGATGCCCACGACTGGAGACTTCACCTTATACTGTCCTGAAGTTCTTGCTGGTCTGTGTTGCAGCTTTTCCCCACCAGGGAGTTACGGCAGTGTGCCAATACCTCCCTAAGGGAAAAGCTGTAACGCAGCCCAGCCAGAACTCCAGGATGGTTGGAGGTGATGCCCCTGGCCTTGGACATCCGTTTACCATGTGGGTGTACCGTCCCCAAGCACAACCGTAGTTCCAGGGACTATTCTTATTTTATGTATTGGGGATATACAATTGACTCCTTTATTTCACTGAGCATCACCACTCCTACCCTTCTCTTCTACCCATTATTCGCACACCCAGGGAAGAGCGGAATGGGACAGGCAAGAGGCGTGACAAGGCATGCCAAAGCTAATGAATGTTTAGCTTTACTGTTGAGGAGGTTCCTTTGCATGGCATCACCACAGCAACCACTTTTATGCCTATGCTGATCTTAACAAAATCATGTGTGCCTTTGCTTGGCAATTCAATCACCGACTACATTTCTTGGAAGCACTGCTGGCATAGCTCAATATGTTGTGTGCCTACTCTTACACCCCAGACATTCCTTAACCATTCAATCTCCTTTTAACCATTCCAGTCACTCACATTTTCGATGTGTAAAGGTATTCATACTGGGCCCAGTGAACAGGGGAAGGTTCTTGCTGTAACCACTGAGAACTCCTGCCTAAAACAGCCAAGTGCGTGTATCTGCTCCGAAGGTTAAAAGGTATTTCAAAAGGAGGCTGAGAGTGATGCCAAACCAGCATGCTGGCTGCAATTACAACTAGGCTGCATAGGTCAACAAATGTCTCTCAGTAGTCTGACACGTTTTAACAACCCGCCATACAAATTGCAATCCTTCCACAAGTCTGCAAATCCCCAAATATCTCTTGGTGCAGGGCACCTTTTTTCTACACCCCAGTACATCGGTCTGGATTGGAAAACCACATTGAAGAAACGTAGTGAATCATTCTGACACTCACCATTAAAACCAATCCCAAGACCATTTCATTAATCTTTCGGAACCTCTGAAGTCTGCAACCTGCAGGGAACACTCAGATAATTTATCCCCAGGCACAATTGTGGGGAAACCAGCTCCATACCCCTCCCCCAGTTTGAAGTCTGTCTGCACCAGGCAAAAGGAGGGCTTACAGTATTAGTGAAGCGGAGCATCATGCCTTGGAGGCAGCACCACTTGTCAGTCATGGGTTTTTTGAACCCATCCCCCAAACAGTAAGTCCAAAACGTGCCCACTACCTCCAGATGCACCAGCCTTTATACCCCAGCCAACCTCCACCAGGCCCATAGTCCCTGCTGCTCAACACTGGTCTCCAGTGTAGCCCCTCATGGATTGCCAGACTCTCCACCCGCATGCATCTCATGAGTGTTCCCCCATCCAGGTCTCAACACCTTACGTTTGCTAGGTGTACCCAGGTGAAGGTGGATTGAGTTGGTATTTTCAGGGGGCTGGTTTTGTGTGGTTCTTCCTCTAATTCCTATGGGTGGCAGTGTGACAAAATAACTACTGCTCAACCAGCAGTAGTAATCAGAGGAGGACCCACACAAAACCAGCCCCCTGAAAATACCAACTCACTCGAGCATCACCAGCCCCTTCTCCAGCCCATACCACTCACATCTTTCATGACCAACCCATCATGCACTCTATCGAAATAAGTAATGGAAGACAGAGTAAATGTTATAGTAGGGGTAAAGGAATCAATTAGGAGCTCTTTGAGGACCGATAACATGCAAGCGTGTAGGTGCCTAACCACAGTAGGCTGTCTCAGCCAAACCTATGAGTGCGGGTCATTAAAAGTGACTGAGCCGCCAAACAGGAATGAAAACAAGGTAGGGGCACTGGCATAAGGGGGGGGCTGCATCCCCCATGGTGCAGGGGGGCCATGCTGCACATGCCCAGCAGGGGGGCAGTGGTGATGGGGGGGCTCATCAGGGCTTGCAGGGTACATGTTGTCTTACACCACTGTGTAGGGACAGCAGAAATGCACTAAAAAGAAGAGAGGGTTTAGGAGGTGGGTGTTGAAGGTAGGGAGAGGATAAAGGAAGGATACTTAACTGGCTCTTAAAAGGCAGATATCAATATTGAAATGCAACAAATCACAGGGAACAGGTTGGCATGTCCACAAGTCTGTGATTCGTATTCGGCATACCATTTAATTAAAATGCTTGGAAAAGATGATCCAAGGGGTTTAGTGATCTGATCATTAACTATGTTACTTTGGAGGGCAACGTTTTACTAAGCAATTAGAAACAATTAATCCTAGAACATGTATACACACAACTAAAATGCATCAGCAGGGATGTCATCTGCCTGTGAACAATACATTGGTTCTAAACATCTGGATTCCTCTGCTCAGCCTTGCAGTAACTTCAAAAGAGGGTTTTGTCAATTAGTGAGCGTTTCAGGGAACCAGCACTTAACCCATGGAAGGTCATTAAAATGTAGCTATTACACAAAGAAAGGTTTAAGTCTATGAAAATATTCCTTTTATGAATTAAGATAAGGAGGGACACTGCTGCCTTGTACAACAATATGGTTGAGCCACATATGGGAGCTGTTCATTTTATAAATGTGTGCATAAAGCATTAAATAGGAACAGTAACCTCTACGAAATAGGACATTTTAATGCCGGAAACTTTAATTAGATCATTGCTAAGTAACTGATACAAAGTAGGCGAAATACATTTCTGCCTGCTGAAATAAATATATAAAAACCGAAAACCCCATCAAAATAGGGAATGACTGGAAAGTAGATGACGTGGCAATTATAGAGTGATAGCAGGAAATTTGAACTGGTGCCATTGATAGTTAGTTCTTACAAGAGAGCAGCATTTAGGGACGGATTGGGAGCTGCAGAGGGAGGGGTAATTGTTGTAGGACAAAGAGAGGGATTTTGGAAGGAGGCGGCGAGATACTGAAAAGACCACCAAGACTAATGGCCTCATCACAAGTCTGGAGGTAATTCAGTGCAATTTCCAGCAAGCGGAAATAGCGTTACCACTGGGTCGTGCTGCGGAATTAGTGCTGCATCACAACCTGGCTTGAATGTGCACCCGACTCCGGCAGTAACGCTATTAGCGCCCGGCGGAAATTGTGCCAAAATAAGGGCTACCGCCAAAACTTTGGTGCTAATAGTGCTGCTGACGCTGACCCCGGCGCTATTAGCGCATGCGGAAATTGCGTCACCGCCGGAATGGGAAGCGTTGCGGTGGCCATGTTGAAAAGCACAATACATGAAATATCTCCACTTCCTACAGCCATCCGGACCAGGAAACAAGCCGGAATGTTTCAGGAGAGGTTCAGAGGCAAGGTGGCCGAAAATCAACTTAGAAAACCAATTTTTAGTGAGGGGGAGCTGGTGGTCCTGACTGATGAGGATGTTGCTCACACTGATGAGATATATTGCCTTCACCAAAGGAAAACATCAGCACAGTGCAGGATAGCCATCTGGCATGCAATCAGCCAGACATTGACAGCTGCGACCGGCAATCCCGTGATGAAGAGTACTGTTGCAAATGCTGGATTGACCTAAGGGTCAGGGTGCGTGGGCTGCTGTCGCAACACCGCCGGAAGTCCCTTGCCACAGGAGGAGGAACTGTGGAGCCAAGGGTCTTCACCGCCTCGGAGGAAAAGTGTAGCACAGTGCTGGACATGGAGGGAACTGAGGAAGTGAGAGGTGCGGAGCAGCCAGGAGGCAGTAGGTGACTGAACACTCCCCAGCACAAATGACAGGCTAGCATTAGATGCCACAGTAAACAGTAGTTGGGCATGCCAACAGGGTGGAGTGAGGGGGTGGTAAAGCAGCCACCCTCCACAGCAGCCATGGGGCAGGATATCAAGGGCACCCCTGTGCATTGCAGCAGGGGAAGGGGTGGTAAGTGACCTATCCAAGTGCCATGCACACTTCACCCCTGCAGGTGCACCCTGAGGCAGCGGGACTGTGGTGCGTAAGCAGCCATGACACTGTGCAGCAGTCACACCAGCATGTTGTGGGCCCAGTTGGCCGGCCCCAAGTTGGTAGGGGATGTGGGGGCATGAAGGACCACATGCATGTATGCCAAACATCAGCTGACCCAGCATAGATACCCTACCCCCCAGGCAAAAGACCGACTGGCCATGTGTCACACACTCATTGCTGCCACTATTCCATGATGCTGGACCCAAATGCAATATCCCCTGACCAACCATGCCCATCTGCCCAAATATGTGGTGTCCCACCCTGTACCATAGAAATGTACATTGCATGCCAACACACGTGCGGGAACCATACCTGACAACATTTCCTATGTCTCCTACAGGCACTCGCGCATCACCAGAGGCATTCAAGGCGGATGAGGGGGCAGGCCCATCCGGGAGGCCCTCAAGGTGTGCCACCACCACCGCCACCCCACAAAGATGCAGTCATCTCATGCCAAGGAGGATGTCCGACTGTGAGACACCGCAATGCAGCAAGGCCAGGTCGATGTCCACCCCACAGTCCACCCGATTTACTGCAAGGCCCACTGCACCCATTCCCACAGCTGGTGGGTCTGACACAGAGGTCACCCCCCCAGGCCAGGTGACTGTGGAAACACAGGGGGACACCAGCTCTGTGTTGCCACATGCAAAAGGGCCACAGACCCCTGCACGCCCTCACCACCAGCAGTGCAGCCCAACACCTGAGCGCCCTCAACACTGGCAGTGAAGCCCAACACCTGAGCGCCCTCAACACTGGCAGTGAAGCCCAACACCTGAGAGCCCTCATCACCGGCTGCGTGCTCACACACCTGAGGCAGATGTGGACACCCCATCCTATGGCTCCCCTGACGATAGCCCTGACACACTGCACAGCCCCCCTCCCATATGGCACACACCAACTAGCAGCACAGTGCTGCGGAGGCTTGATGAAATGGAGCAGAGACAGAGGGAGATGGAGGCGATGGTGCACAGGCACTCTGAGCACTTGCAGGCCATACGAGACCACATACAAGGGGCCACCCGCAGGATTGTGCAGGCCATTGCAAAGAACCGGGCTGAGACAACTGCCAGTATGGCCACCCTGACACTATACGCCCAGAGGGTCAGGGAGATGACTGAGGGTGTCTATGCACTGGCAGAGGCTATCCGCCAAAGCAAAGAGTTGACACACCAACAGATGCAGGGGCCAGGCTCCATCCCTTCCACCTATACCACTCGCACAAAGGAGTCACAGCAGGGCACAACGAGGTGTCAGTCACAGCACCTTCAACACCCAAGATCACCTGGTGTTAGCAGGGGGAAAGAGGCCACGGTTGTAATGGACACTGAAACACTAATTGCCATGAGTGACCATGCTGGGTAGTTGGTGGGGGAGACAGAATCAGGGATAGTTTATAGTCTGCTGGGGAGTTGGTGGGAGAGGCAGGACAGGGATAGTGTGCTGGGGAGTTGGTGGGGGAAACGGGAGGGGGGGATAGTTGGGGCACTTCATTATATTAAAACCGTTAAAACTCATCAATGCATGGACATTCCTGATTATGTCATTGTCATGTTCATTGATAGGGGCAAGTGCCACACAGTCGTGCATTGCTTGTACCATGTTACAGTGTCAGAATAAATTGTCTCTCAGTCCCTGGTGGGCCAATCTCTCATCACTCGCATCATCTCTGGCAATGCGTGCATTTGCCTCTCCCAGAGGCACTGCATCCTCATCCTCTGGGGGTGGTATGTCCACATCAGGGTGTAGCGGGACATTCCTCTTCAGGCAGATATTGTGCAGCATGGCACACGCAAGCACAATATTACCCACTTTCTCTGGAGCATACATCAGGGCTCCACCTATACGGTCAAGGCAACAGAAACGTGCCTTCAGGAGGCCAAAGGTGTGCTCCATGCACACACGAGTCCTGCCGTGAGCGAGGTTGTAGGCATTATCCTGCTGTGTTTGTGGATCAGGCACAGGGGTCACTAGCCAGGGCAGCTGTGGAAATCCAGAGGCCCCTGCATGGGGGAAGACACAGGAATTAGTCATGGTGTAAGGGGTGGGGTGTGCTTACACAATATCAGGGCAATGGACAACTTGTGCATGCAAATGGGCCTTGTTTTCATGTAATATGTCAATTCTATGTTTGTGCATGCTGTATCACTTGCGTCATACATTGTTTCTGCTTCACATGCACCCTATTTCCTTATAGCATATGTTACGTGAGGTGTATGTCAGTGACATGTGCAGCTGATACGGTGGCTGTCATGTGGCAGTGTATTTCCACTGTTCATGTAGCATGCTGGGTTTCCCATGGGCCCTCCCTGAGCATCTGGGTCCTCCGGCTTGCCATTGTGAGCTGGCTGCACATGCGTGCAAGGCTGTGGCACTGGCAGGATTGTTCTTGTGTAAGGCGATGTGGTCATTTGCCTACATTGCTTTGGCAAGTGCATGTTGCATTGTGGTACCTGTAGTCATGTTGGTGTTTGCTACTGTATGTGTACATCAGCTTCTCCATGAAGGTAAGTCCAACTTGTGTATGCTCCTCTGGCCTGTACTGTGACAGTAGCACAGGAGGTGGTCAAGCACCAAATTATATTCAAATATCTCCAATTTGCACTTCATTAGGTGACTAAAATCACTTAATCTTCACTCATACTTAGCTAGGCGGTTACGCATATTTTGAAAAATTATCAGGCTATTAAAAAAGTTATCTTGAAAAACATTAATGTTTTTGATTCTTACAGAACTTTATTTATGAAGACCAGAAGGTGTCAACTGAAGTGCCAAATTATTATTACAGCACTCCAGAGTCCTATTTGATGGCACTAATAGTCATCCTTAATAATGCATTATGCACATCTTCATTTGTTAATTGCTTGTGTGTTTAAGGTAGCACTCCTTATTGTGTCAGTTGGAGGAATTCCAGATTTCTGAACTATTTGAGGTCAAGTTTCTTACACCTATTCCTTTTATAAGGTCCCATAGCCAACACAAGTTCTAGTGGTGTGGTGAAGGACTTGCTCAGAGGACTGAACCCACCTGTGTGGATCAGACATTCAACTTTGCAAAAAGGGAGCAGTTGTGTGGCCTAGGTTAAAGCCTCTCCACCAGTGTTCTAAATAGTTTTACTTCGTATGCTCTGTGTGCAAAATTACCATCAACCACTTATGACTTTCTTTGTTTTTGGTGTAATTTTATGGCAACCCTGTTTTTATCCAAACAACAGTTAAGTTCTGTAGACAAATGGATCAGAATATGTTAGCACAATTTGAATGTTTGAATGTTTCCATTGGCAATTCAAAATGTATTTCACATATGTTTTTAATTTGCGCTCTTATGCCATACAATTAAAACAAATAATATAAGATATGTAGTTAATTACGTGGATGAGCTAAAAGGAGAAAGTGGGATCACTTTCTAATGCAATGTAGTAAAGTCAGATCCCTGACTCTGTCCTAAATCATCGGGGCTCTCTGAAGCAAAGGAAACCCAGACTACCAGGCCAACATCACCATGGCCATGAGCTATCAGGAGGCGGTAGATGGTGGGAGCTGCAGAACCCCTTTCCAAGGAAGTCCCTGAGCTTGCTCTGATCTGCAGTTATGGCATTCTAGAGCTAGAAAACTTGAACCATGATATGATGAGACACCTTTATCCTTATGCCAAACTCTTCTTCAATGCACGTATGCACTCTGCGGAGTGTGATTCCTGCCTACAAAGAATACAAACATGGGAAAGACTTATATTCCAGCGAGTGATGCAAGATGTAGGTTTCCTTCTTCGAGGGCTCTTTGGAAAAAAGGAGACCCACACAGGGGTTAGGGAACACACTTTGATGAGGCATGGGAACATACACTGCTGCACCCCATATGCCAGAGTGGATGCAAACAGAGTTTTTAGAGCCCAACACTTGGCGTGGACAAAGAAATCAAGGCACTATACAGTGAGCCTCTGCAGGGTTCCACCCCAAAAGAGAGATCCCAAGGACGCCTGAGACATTTCTTCTGGGTGAATCCCAATGTTTCAAGTGGTGTGAGGTGTAGAGCTGCAGAGGAAAACAAAGAGCAGTGGGAGAGCACCGCCAAGCCACGAAAAAGAGGCTGGATTTTTGGTCTGCTCGAGGTAAGATAGCAAACAAGCTTTAACTGTCTCCAGAAACTATAGGCCTGAAGGAGCTGGGGAACATAGTACAGTTAGCCAATCGATCTTTCCAATGACCTTATACAGAGCCAATCCGAAAGAACATTAGATAGAGAATGGAATGGAAAGGATTATAAAAGGTGATAACTAAGAAAGGACAGGGCCGAAGCAGTCCTTGATGGTCCAGCTGATCAGTAATGGAACAAGGAGCTGATTCCTTGACCACAGAAAAAGAGCCCAATGTGGCACTACAAACACAAATGGGGACAACCAGAAGCCTTGAAAGTCCTGGGCCATTTTGGCAGGCTGGCCAAGCTGATGATGCTGAGAAAGATAACATGATCTAGGAGGTGAAATCCTTGGAGGTCCAGAATGCACATACACTGCTTGATAGTGGGAAAGGCACTATAGCGCTTGTTAGTGAGACTGGCACAATAATCGCTCTTAGTGGGAATGGCACAATATTGAATGGCAGTTAGAAAGACATACTAGAGTATTCTGTATTAGTGGGAAGGATTCCTTATCCACGGATAGTGAGAAGGGAACAATACCCCTCAAAGGGAATCTGGAGTACTAGTAGAAAGAAAACCCTTTCACTTTAGTTCAACCTATCATGACACCATTGTGTTAAGATCATTCCCAGGGAATGATACATTGTTTCTGTGGAGTGGAAAACTCCATAGGTCACATATGTATTTCTTCACATGCCTTCCACATTTCCCAGGACAGAAATCACACCATACTGTTAAAGTAATTTCTCTGTGATAGAAGGGTTACTTTAGTCTTTAGGGAAGCTATCAACCTACCTTACTAGAAACTATGACCCCCTTATAATTTTAACACGCCAAACAACTTCTGTTTAGAACATACCTGAAGCGGAACACCTAATTTAGTTGTAGAGAAGCCCCAAGCCCTTTTTGACATTTACCTGAATCACATCTCAATTACCAATTAACTGAGTTGGAAACCTTACTTTATGGGTGTAGAAAAAAGCAGTCTCTTTGCTTAATTCTGAAGATGGGAAACAGAGGTTATTTATTTATTGGCTTGCATGTTAAGAAATGCAATGTAGCAACACCACCAAATCCACCTAGCTAACCTAACCCACCTTCCAGGCCCAGTGGCTGTATAACCCATTGGTCACCTGAACACAGAAGTGTTGAAAGAATACTCCCAGCACTTACATCTCACCTCCCCAATAAGGATAGCGTGATTCATGAACGTTCATGCCCATGAGCAAATGTGACAGAATAATGACCTATTTCCGCCCATCGCCTTGTGACACTTTCTGGCACCACAGAAATGTCTATTGTTGCTACCAGTCCAGGCTGGACCATTGGGGGCAAGCCCACATCTTTCCTCCAGTAACCCCAGAGGGCATGGCACATAGAGGTCCCTTATTACTGTGCATACATTAAGTATCCATACATTTCCTTCAGCAAAGAGGAGTAAAGGGAGCCTAATAAAGGTTAGCTAAAAGGGCAAAAAGGTAGGGGAAAAGGGCCATGATATCATAGGAATGGGGTAGTCATGGTTGGAGTTCATGAGGGGAGTTCCCAACCCCCCCTTCAAAGAGGAACCTCCCAACGTCATCATTTCCCTTACGTGCATGTGGTTGTTCATGTATTTATTATTAGAAAAATGTCTCCTCTCCCTCTCTCAGTTCTGCTCTTTGGCAGTATCAGTGCAACCATCTTTACATAAAACGTCAGTCACTTTATTACATACAAATTATTCATGGGTGCCTGGCCAATGCAGAGAGGCCTTTACTGTCACTCTGAATTACAGTCTAAGGCAAACTTACACATCCATTAGACTTTCAATTTCAGGTTCATTAATATATCGACTCTTCAGGCAGAGTCTGCATGTTAAGACATAGATACATCTGCGCATTCTTCAATTTTGACCAAGGCATGGAAACACTATTGAATATTGTCACCCCTCTTTCTCTATGACAACATGAGTGGCAGCAAAAGATTACCCCTAACAGGAAAAGAAAGAAAAGTATCAGGCACACAGTAAGATAAGTGGGGAAGTTTAATGAGCAAGGGACCACTTTTTTATTTAGGGGCTTGTGGGATGTGGTCAAAACATGATAAGAAAAAACAATTTCCCAAGAACAAGCTACCTATTGGTGTCACACATATGGGCTTGAGGTCTAGACAAAGATTTGGCACATTTTGACAATAATCTTGTGTTTGAAGCAAATATCACAAGATATAACACATAGGCTAGTATTTTATCACAAATATATTAACTTTTATTAATCTTCATAAAATATTGAGCCCGGTGGGTTCAATTATTAAAAGAACACAAAAAACAATAGAGATAAATCACAATCCTGTAAAATAGCATGAAACAATCATATGGAGATAACACAGTGTGAGTCAACTTATTTCATCCTGATCCTATATCAAAACACTATTGTTTCTCAAGGTGATGTTAGTCATTCTAAGGGTGACTTGTCAACATGAATATTTTTATAGTGAAGCTATTACAAAGAGTCCCCAGTTGGTACAGTCTGTGGGCATAAGCCCATCTATACAAAGTGTCGACAGGATAGCTCTGTTTCCAGCCTTATAGGTACAAAAAACAAAAACGTTTTTTTCATTTGTAGCTGACTGTTGTCCATTCAGCCAGTGTAGGACCAAAATAAGGCTTTCATCAGGACACGTTAGAGAGGTGTTTTTGACCCAAAACTCAGCGTCTTCACAGTGGGTTTCGAATATTAACTGAAATATCTCTAGAGACAAACAAACCAAAAAATTAAAAACTAGCTGTGTTTGAGATATCATTCATAAACATGCCTCATCACCATTTCTATGACCTGCCCTGTCTTCTCTTGATCATTGTGCACCCAAGAAGAAATCTCTACGTGATTTTTCATATACGACTATGACAAAATTAAATTAAGTAAGTTATTTTGTGTTGTCTTTGTTGTCACTTTTGGAACACCTTAATGTGCACATACATTTCCTATTTTTGCATAATTCTACTTTTGTTGATCATTTCATTGTAACAAGGTGTTTGTTATTTTTAATACCTTATAGTGTAGCTGAAGTTTGTTGATTTTTTTCAAAAGGTTATTTCGAGGTCTTAAAGTACCTCCTCCATTTCTGTCATAGCGGAATGTGTCAACAAATGACCTTCCATGGCTAAAAAGGAAAGAAAGAAGAAGAGTGCATAAATGCACATGAGATGTGGTGGCACTATCTCCAAAAGATTTTTTATTATTCCTAATAACCTATTAGGATGAGGGCCTGTGTCACTCTTCCTACCTTCCGTGGGCGCTGAAGGGGATGTCATCAGCGGAAAGTTAGTGGAATAGCCGGCGTGATGCAGAAATAGTAGCATTTGTTTCGAACGCCGTTCCGGAAAAAAGCCCGTGCTGAAAGATAACAAAGGCACATGGAAAGTTGTAAAATAAAACTTTTCCAATGTGTGCTGCGGTGTAAGGCAACTTCCTATGCAGAAAGACTTACTATTGCGAAGAGAACGGGACTGTTGCTTCTCAACTTCAGACGATCGCGTTGTCTGTAAGGAACGTCTCGACAGTCATGTGATCTTTTTTACATCTTTTTAAAGGTTTAGGGACCTGCCGCTGACGTGATGACGTCTGGCCGGATGGAATAGAACTACACCCCGGACGTCTTACACAAACTTTTTGTGTAAAATATATCGCCATTGCAAAGTCAGGAAGACCGCATGGCTAAACCGCCATTACCAAGTCAGGCTAACCGCCTGGCTATACCACCATTATACGATCAGGCTAAACGCGTGTCAGAATGTTGTATATATCAAAGAAAGGCGGAATGTTGGTGTCATTGTGAGAGATGTTGTTGAAGATCATATGTTCATACTCATTTTGATAAAATAAGATTGTTGCCACCTCTCATAGGTGCAGGATTGAAATTATTTGGACCGGAATAGACCCTAGATATAAGGATGTTCAAAAAGAAGAAACAAGGGGAAGCAAAATTGCCACGTGATTATTTGTGTAAAAAAAGGTTCCATTCAATGTACAAATTTAGTCCACTGTTAACAGAATCTTGTTTGTGGATCCATTTTTGTTCTAATTTACGTAAATTGAGGTCCCTGTCTCCCCCTCGGGGATGTTGATCGAGAGTTTGTAGGACAAACCAGGTAAGGTCATTGAAAGAGTGTTTCATTTTACTATAATGATCTACTAGTGGTTTGTCTTTGATGTTATTTTTAATACATGAACGATGTTCCCCTATTCTCGTTCTGATGGTACGTTTGGATTTTCCAATGTACATAAGATTACATGGACAAATGATGCAATAGATTACCCATTTCGTTGCACAGTTGGAAAATGTTTTCAAAGTCCATGTTCCTGTTTTTACTTCAACACTTTTGACATTTTTAGTGAAATTGCACATTAGGCATTTTCCACATTTAAAATGGCCTACAACTGGCGGAAGACTCCATAATGTGGGTTGAGTCAAAGACGTGGTGGGTAGTCTCGGGTACGTGTGAACCAATCTATCCCCGATATTTTGTAGCCGTTTAAACGCAAAACGGGGGGGAGGGATAGAAAAAGCTTCAGTATTAATCATTTTCCAATGTTTGAGAATAGTTCTCCTCAAGGCATTACTGATCGGAGTGTAGGTTGTTACACAGGTGATTTTTTCTAACTGCACACGGTCCTGTTTTACAAGGCAGGCAGCTCTAGGGGTGTTTTTTGCCCTTTTATAGGATCTTCTGATGGTATGGGGCGGATAGCCCCTTACTTTTAGGTTATTTTTTAGTTTTTCGCTGTGGACTAGGAAATCTTGTTTATCTGAACAGTTTCGCCTAATCCTCAGAAACTGTCCAAATGGAAGATTTTCTTTAAGTGAGTGAGGATGAAAACTTTCGAAATGCAAGAGTGTATTTTTTTGGGTTGGTTTTTTATACAGACTAGTTCCAATATTGTTATCAGATGTACGATATATGAGAAGGTCTAAGAAAGGAATTTCTTTCTTGTTAGCTTCCCACGTAAACTGAAGCGATAGTTCGCATTGATTCAGCCAAATATTGAAACTGGTAAGTTCTTGCATCGTGCCGCGCCAAATCATAAAGATGTCATCAATATAGCGGTACCATGCATGGATATTTTTCCCGAAGGGATTCGTGTCATTGTATATATGGATGTTCTCAAAATGATCCATATATAAATTGGCCAAATCGGGGGCAAAAGTAGCCCCCATACTTGTGCCATTAAGTTGTTGATAAAAAGAATTCTTATGAATAAAGAAATTTTTTCTAAGGGCAATATGTATGCACTCTGCAATGAATGCTGACGGGGGTTGTTTATCAGTCCGTGTTTCCAATAGTTTGAACATTACGTCAATGCATTTCATCTGTGGTATATTCGTATAGAGTGATGTGATGTCAAGGGTGACAAAAACGTCATCTGGTAGTAGAGTGACAGAGTGCAAGATGTTTATCATTGCAGTGGAATCTTGGATATATGATTTCATTTTCTTGACAAAAGGTCTGAGAAACACGTCTGCATAGACTGACAAGGGTTCCAAAAGTGAGCCTATAGCAGAAACTATGGGTCGTCCAGGAGGGCATGTGACGTTCTTATGTATTTTTGGTAGGCAATAAAAAGCCGGGATGACTGGATGTTTATTTACCAAAAACAGTTTTTCATCATCATTTATCCACCCTTCATGGGCCGCATGTGTCATCAGACTCATAATTTCTTCCATGATCTTTATGGTGGGGTCTGATGGAATGGGTTTGTAGACCGTTAGATCGGATAATTGTCTATTGACTTCTAGATCGTAAAGATCAGATCCCCATAAAACAATGCCTCCACCTTTGTCTGCCGGTTTTATTACAAATGAGGAATTAGATTCCAAATTTTTTAAAGCCAGTTGTTCTGCTTTCGAAAGATTATATGTCTGTTTGTTTTTGTTAGTACAGAGAAATTTCATATCTCTTAATATTCTATTTTCAAAGGCCAGAATTTCAGGAGATACCATGGATTGTAAGGGGGTAAAGTTGGAAGGTGGTTTTTTTCCCGATTTGTTGTCGCTCTCTGGAACTGGATCGTTTTTATCATGAAAGAAAAAGCGTAGTCTAACAGCACGAAAGAAGTTTCTCATTTCGATTTCTGTTTGAAACAAGTCTGCCCGAGATGCTGGAACAAAAGATAGGCCTTTGGACAGAAGTTTTATTTCATCGGGCAATAGTATGTGTTTGCTTAAATTGAAAATAGGGGTTACCATGTTGACGGGGGGATCCATTGGCGGGTCCGCATCCCGTGATTGCCCCATTGTCTGTTTCTTCCCCGATTTCCTCGTCGTTGAAAAAACTGTTGTTGTTGTCCTCTTTGAGGTTGTGGGATGCCACTTGGATTGGGGGTATTTGTAGAGCTGTCTGAATCACTACTGTTTGAAGAATTAGAGAAAGTAACCCACTTGGTATTTCTTTGGGGTCTCATTTGTGGCTGTCCATTCCAATTAGTCTGATTTGGGTTATGTTGTTGAAAAAAACCAGAGACTAGATATGGATATGTGATTTCCTCTTTATAATTTGCAATGTCTTTTTTTAGTTTCCAAATTTTTTTGTCTAATGTTAGTGTTTGAAATTTAGACATTTCTATATTCATTTTTTCTAGAGTGGATTTAGCCTCAGTGATACCCAAATCAGTTGCAATCTTCTTTTCTAGGGTATCAATCTCAACTTGTTGTTTTTTACTTTCTTCTTCTGCTGTTTCTATAATCAAAATCACCCAGTCACGGGAACATTTGTTGCCTACACCACTGAATCCTTTCATAAATTTAGGATTATCTAGGAAGACTCTAGGTATGTTTTTGACCTGTAAGCCCTCAGGTATAACTCCGGCTTTTAGGTACTCTATCATGAGTTGTCCGTGAGATTGGGTGCGTATTAACTTTTTTGTTTTTTGCGCAAAAAGATCCACATCATTTGTATTATTAGGTGCGGCAACAGAGGGTCCCGCAACAGGGGTCTCTAGAATCGAAGGCAGACCAATGCATTTTTTGTACATATCCTCTGTAAATGAAACAATATGTACGTTTTCCATTTTATGCTTTCGCAAAATACTCAACCAACCACGCGGGTTGTCCTAAAACTGGGGAAGTTTAATGAGCAAGGGACCACTTTTTTATTTAGGGGCTTGTGGGATGTGGTCAAAACATGATAAGAAAAAACAATTTCCCAAGAACAAGCTACCTATTGGTGTCACACATATGGGCTTGAGGTCTAGACAAAGATTTGGCACATTTTGACAATAATCTTGTGTTTGAAGCAAATATCACAAGATATAACACATAGGCTAGTATTTTATCACAAATATATTAACTTTTATTAATCTTCATAAAATATTGAGCCCGGTGGGTTCAATTATTAAAAGAACACAAAAAACAATAGAGATAAATCACAATCCTGTAAAATAGCATGAAACAATCATATGGAGATAACACAGTGTGAGTCAACTTATTTCATCCTGATCCTATATCAAAACACTATTGTTTCTCAAGGTGATGTTAGTCATTCTAAGGGTGACTTGTCAACATGAATATTTTTATAGTGAAGCTATTACAAAGAGTCCCCAGTTGGTACAGTCTGTGGGCATAAGCCCATCTATACAAAGTGTCGACAGGATAGCTCTGTTTCCAGCCTTATAGGTACAAAAAACAAAAACGTTTTTTTCATTTGTAGCTGACTGTTGTCCATTCAGCCAGTGTAGGACCAAAATAAGGCTTTCATCAGGACACGTTAGAGAGGTGTTTTTGACCCAAAACTCAGCGTCTTCACAGTGGGTTTCGAATATTAACTGAAATATCTCTAGAGACAAACAAACCAAAAAATTAAAAACTAGCTGTGTTTGAGATATCATTCATAAACATGCCTCATCACCATTTCTATGACCTGCCCTGTCTTCTCTTGATCATTGTGCACCCAAGAAGAAATCTCTACGTGATTTTTCATATACGACTATGACAAAATTAAATTAAGTAAGTTATTTTGTGTTGTCTTTGTTGTCACTTTTGGAACACCTTAATGTGCACATACATTTCCTATTTTTGCATAATTCTACTTTTGTTGATCATTTCATTGTAACAAGGTGTTTGTTATTTTTAATACCTTATAGTGTAGCTGAAGTTTGTTGATTTTTTTCAAAAGGTTATTTCGAGGTCTTACAGTACTACTTTTGCCCCCGATTTGGCCAATTTATATATGGATCATTTTGAGAACATCCATATATACAATGACACGAATCCCTTCGGGAAAAATATCCATGCATGGTACCGCTATATTGATGACATCTTTATGATTTGGCGCGGCACGATGCAAGAACTTACCAGTTTCAATATTTGGCTGAATCAATGCGAACTATCGCTTCAGTTTACGTGGGAAGCTAACAAGAAAGAAATTCCTTTCTTAGACCTTCTCATATATCGTACATCTGATAACAATATTGGAACTAGTCTGTATAAAAAACCAACCCAAAAAAATACACTCTTGCATTTCGAAAGTTTTCATCCTCACTCACTTAAAGAAAATCTTCCATTTGGACAGTTTCTGAGGATTAGGCGAAACTGTTCAGATAAACAAGATTTCCTAGTCCACAGCGAAAAACTAAAAAATAACCTAAAAGTAAGGGGCTATCCGCCCCATACCATCAGAAGATCCTATAAAAGGGCAAAAAACACCCCTAGAGCTGCCTGCCTTGTAAAACAGGACCGTGTGCAGTTAGAAAAAATCACCTGTGTAACAACCTACACTCCGATCAGTAATGCCTTGAGGAGAACTATTCTCAAACATTGGAAAATGATTAATACTGAAGCTTTTTCTATCCCTCCCCCCCGTTTTGCGTTTAAACGGCTACAAAATATCGGGGATAGATTGGTTCACACGTACCCGAGACTACCCACCACGTCTTTGACTCAACCCACATTATGGAGTCTTCCGCCAGTTGTAGGCCATTTTAAATGTGGAAAATGCCTAATGTGCAATTTCACTAAAAATGTCAAAAGTGTTGAAGTAAAAACAGGAACATGGACTTTGAAAACATTTTCCAACTGTGCAACGAAATGGGTAATCTATTGCATCATTTGTCCATGTAATCTTATGTACATTGGAAAATCCAAACGTACCATCAGAACGAGAATAGGGGAACATCGTTCATGTATTAAAAATAACATCAAAGACAAACCACTAGTAGATCATTATAGTAAAATGAAACACTCTTTCAATGACCTTACCTGGTTTGTCCTACAAACTCTCGATCAACATCCCCGAGGGGGAGACAGGGACCTCAATTTACGTAAATTAGAACAAAAATGGATCCACAAACAAGATTCTGTTAACAGTGGACTAAATTTGTACATTGAATGGAACCTTTTTTTACACAAATAATCACGTGGCAATTTTGCTTCCCCTTGTTTCTTCTTTTTGAACATCCTTATATCTAGGGTCTATTCCGGTCCAAATAATTTCAATCCTGCACCTATGAGAGGTGGCAACAATCTTATTTTATCAAAATGAGTATGAACATATGATCTTCAACAACATCTCTCACAATGACACCAACATTCCGCCTTTCTTTGATATATACAACATTCTGACACGCGTTTAGCCTGATCGTATAATGGTGGTATAGCCAGGCGGTTAGCCTGACTTGGTAATGGCGGTTTAGCCATGCGGTCTTCCTGACTTTGCAATGGCGATATATTTTACACAAAAAGTTTGTGTAAGACGTCCGGGGTGTAGTTCTATTCCATCCGGCCAGACGTCATCACGTCAGCGGCAGGTCCCTAAACCTTTAAAAAGATGTAAAAAAGATCACATGACTGTCGAGACGTTCCTTACAGACAACGCGATCGTCTGAGGTTGAGAAGCAACAGTCCCGTTCTCTTCGCAATAGTAAGTCTTTCTGCATAGGAAGTTGCCTTACACCGCAGCACACATTGGAAAAGTTTTATTTTACAACTTTCCATGTGCCTTTGTTATCTTTCAGCACGGGCTTTTTTCCGGAACGGCGTTCGAAACAAATGCTACTATTTCTGCATCACGCCGGCTATTCCACTAACTTTCCGCTGATGACATCCCCTTCAGCGCCCACGGAAGGTAGGAAGAGTGACACAGGCCCTCATCCTAATAGGTTATTAGGAATAATAAAAAATCTTTTGGAGATAGTGCCACCACATCTCATGTGCATTTATGCACTCTTCTTCTTTCTTTCCTTTTTAGCCATGGAAGGTCATTTGTTGACACATTCCGCTATGACAGAAATGGAGGAGGTACTTTAAGACCTCGAAATAACCTTTTGAAAAAAATCAACAAACTTCAGCTACACTATAAGGTATTAAAAATAACAAACACCTTGTTACAATGAAATGATCAACAAAAGTAGAATTATGCAAAAATAGGAAATGTATGTGCACATTAAGGTGTTCCAAAAGTGACAACAAAGACAACACAAAATAACTTACTTAATTTAATTTTGTCATAGTCGTATATGAAAAATCACGTAGAGATTTCTTCTTGGGTGCACAATGATCAAGAGAAGACAGGGCAGGTCATAGAAATGGTGATGAGGCATGTTTATGAATGATATCTCAAACACAGCTAGTTTTTAATTTTTTGGTTTGTTTGTCTCTAGAGATATTTCAGTTAATATTCGAAACCCACTGTGAAGACGCTGAGTTTTGGGTCAAAAACACCTCTCTAACGTGTCCTGATGAAAGCCTTATTTTGGTCCTACACTGGCTGAATGGACAACAGTCAGCTACAAATGAAAAAAACGTTTTTGTTTTTTGTACCTATAAGGCTGGAAACAGAGCTATCCTGTCGACACTTTGTATAGATGGGCTTATGCCCACAGACTGTACCAACTGGGGACTCTTTGTAATAGCTTCACTATAAAAATATTCATGTTGACAAGTCACCCTTAGAATGACTAACATCACCTTGAGAAACAATAGTGTTTTGATATAGGATCAGGATGAAATAAGTTGACTCACACTGTGTTATCTCCATATGATTGTTTCATGCTATTTTACAGGATTGTGATTTATCTCTATTGTTTTTTGTGTTCTTTTAATAATTGAACCCACCGGGCTCAATATTTTATGAAGATTAATAAAAGTTAATATATTTGTGATAAAATACTAGCCTATGTGTTATATCTTGTGATATTTGCTTCAAACACAAGATTATTGTCAAAATGTGCCAAATCTTTGTCTAGACCTCAAGCCCATATGTGTGACACCAATAGGTAGCTTGTTCTTGGGAAATTGTTTTTTCTTATCATGTTTTGACCACATCCCACAAGCCCCTAAATAAAAAAGTGGTCCCTTGCTCATTAAACTTCCCCAGTTTTAGGACAACCCGCGTGGTTGGTTGAGTATTTTGCGAAAGCATAAAATGGAAAACGTACATATTGTTTCATTTACAGAGGATATGTACAAAAAATGCATTGGTCTGCCTTCGATTCTAGAGACCCCTGTTGCGGGACCCTCTGTTGCCGCACCTAATAATACAAATGATGTGGATCTTTTTGCGCAAAAAACAAAAAAGTTAATACGCACCCAATCTCACGGACAACTCATGATAGAGTACCTAAAAGCCGGAGTTATACCTGAGGGCTTACAGGTCAAAAACATACCTAGAGTCTTCCTAGATAATCCTAAATTTATGAAAGGATTCAGTGGTGTAGGCAACAAATGTTCCCGTGACTGGGTGATTTTGATTATAGAAACAGCAGAAGAAGAAAGTAAAAAACAACAAGTTGAGATTGATACCCTAGAAAAGAAGATTGCAACTGATTTGGGTATCACTGAGGCTAAATCCACTCTAGAAAAAATGAATATAGAAATGTCTAAATTTCAAACACTAACATTAGACAAAAAAATTTGGAAACTAAAAAAAGACATTGCAAATTATAAAGAGGAAATCACATATCCATATCTAGTCTCTGGTTTTTTTCAACAACATAACCCAAATCAGACTAATTGGAATGGACAGCCACAAATGAGACCCCAAAGAAATACCAAGTGGGTTACTTTCTCTAATTCTTCAAACAGTAGTGATTCAGACAGCTCTACAAATACCCCCAATCCAAGTGGCATCCCACAACCTCAAAGAGGACAACAACAACAGTTTTTTCAACGACGAGGAAATCGGGGAAGAAACAGACAATGGGGCAATCACGGGATGCGGACCCGCCAATGGATCCCCCCGTCAACATGGTAACCCCTATTTTCAATTTAAGCAAACACATACTATTGCCCGATGAAATAAAACTTCTGTCCAAAGGCCTATCTTTTGTTCCAGCATCTCGGGCAGACTTGTTTCAAACAGAAATCGAAATGAGAAACTTCTTTCGTGCTGTTAGACTACGCTTTTTCTTTCATGATAAAAACGATCCAGTTCCAGAGAGCGACAACAAATCGGGAAAAAAACCACCTTCCAACTTTACCCCCTTACAATCCATGGTATCTCCTGAAATTCTGGCCTTTGAAAATAGAATATTAAGAGATATGAAATTTCTCTGTACTAACAAAAACAAACAGACATATAATCTTTCGAAAGCAGAACAACTGGCTTTAAAAAATTTGGAATCTAATTCCTCATTTGTAATAAAACCGGCAGACAAAGGTGGAGGCATTGTTTTATGGGGATCTGATCTTTACGATCTAGAAGTCAATAGACAATTATCCGATCTAACGGTCTACAAACCCATTCCATCAGACCCCACCATAAAGATCATGGAAGAAATTATGAGTCTGATGACACATGCGGCCCATGAAGGGTGGATAAATGATGATGAAAAACTGTTTTTGGTAAATAAACATCCAGTCATCCCGGCTTTTTATTGCCTACCAAAAATACATAAGAACGTCACATGCCCTCCTGGACGACCCATAGTTTCTGCTATAGGCTCACTTTTGGAACCCTTGTCAGTCTATGCAGACGTGTTTCTCAGACCTTTTGTCAAGAAAATGAAATCATATATCCAAGATTCCACTGCAATGATAAACATCTTGCACTCTGTCACTCTACTACCAGATGACGTTTTTGTCACCCTTGACATCACATCACTCTATACGAATATACCACAGATGAAATGCATTGACGTAATGTTCAAACTATTGGAAACACGGACTGATAAACAACCCCCGTCAGCATTCATTGCAGAGTGCATACATATTGCCCTTAGAAAAAATTTCTTTATTCATAAGAATTCTTTTTATCAACAACTTAATGGCACAAGTATGGGGGCTACTTTTGCCCCCGATTTGGCCAATTTATATATGGATCATTTTGAGAACATCCATATATACAATGACACGAATCCCTTCGGGAAAAATATCCATGCATGGTACCGCTATATTGATGACATCTTTATGATTTGGCGCGGCACGATGCAAGAACTTACCAGTTTCAATATTTGGCTGAATCAATGCGAACTATCGCTTCAGTTTACGTGGGAAGCTAACAAGAAAGAAATTCCTTTCTTAGACCTTCTCATATATCGTACATCTGATAACAATATTGGAACTAGTCTGTATAAAAAACCAACCCAAAAAAATACACTCTTGCATTTCGAAAGTTTTCATCCTCACTCACTTAAAGAAAATCTTCCATTTGGACAGTTTCTGAGGATTAGGCGAAACTGTTCAGATAAACAAGATTTCCTAGTCCACAGCGAAAAACTAAAAAATAACCTAAAAGTAAGGGGCTATCCGCCCCATACCATCAGAAGATCCTATAAAAGGGCAAAAAACACCCCTAGAGCTGCCTGCCTTGTAAAACAGGACCGTGTGCAGTTAGAAAAAATCACCTGTGTAACAACCTACACTCCGATCAGTAATGCCTTGAGGAGAACTATTCTCAAACATTGGAAAATGATTAATACTGAAGCTTTTTCTATCCCTCCCCCCCGTTTTGCGTTTAAACGGCTACAAAATATCGGGGATAGATTGGTTCACACGTACCCGAGACTACCCACCACGTCTTTGACTCAACCCACATTATGGAGTCTTCCGCCAGTTGTAGGCCATTTTAAATGTGGAAAATGCCTAATGTGCAATTTCACTAAAAATGTCAAAAGTGTTGAAGTAAAAACAGGAACATGGACTTTGAAAACATTTTCCAACTGTGCAACGAAATGGGTAATCTATTGCATCATTTGTCCATGTAATCTTATGTACATTGGAAAATCCAAACGTACCATCAGAACGAGAATAGGGGAACATCGTTCATGTATTAAAAATAACATCAAAGACAAACCACTAGTAGATCATTATAGTAAAATGAAACACTCTTTCAATGACCTTACCTGGTTTGTCCTACAAACTCTCGATCAACATCCCCGAGGGGGAGACAGGGACCTCAATTTACGTAAATTAGAACAAAAATGGATCCACAAACAAGATTCTGTTAACAGTGGACTAAATTTGTACATTGAATGGAACCTTTTTTTACACAAATAATCACGTGGCAATTTTGCTTCCCCTTGTTTCTTCTTTTTGAACATCCTTATATCTAGGGTCTATTCCGGTCCAAATAATTTCAATCCTGCACCTATGAGAGGTGGCAACAATCTTATTTTATCAAAATGAGTATGAACATATGATCTTCAACAACATCTCTCACAATGACACCAACATTCCGCCTTTCTTTGATATATACAACATTCTGACACGCGTTTAGCCTGATCGTATAATGGTGGTATAGCCAGGCGGTTAGCCTGACTTGGTAATGGCGGTTTAGCCATGCGGTCTTCCTGACTTTGCAATGGCGATATATTTTACACAAAAAGTTTGTGTAAGACGTCCGGGGTGTAGTTCTATTCCATCCGGCCAGACGTCATCACGTCAGCGGCAGGTCCCTAAACCTTTAAAAAGATGTAAAAAAGATCACATGACTGTCGAGACGTTCCTTACAGACAACGCGATCGTCTGAGGTTGAGAAGCAACAGTCCCGTTCTCTTCGCAATAGTAAGTCTTTCTGCATAGGAAGTTGCCTTACACCGCAGCACACATTGGAAAAGTTTTATTTTACAACTTTCCATGTGCCTTTGTTATCTTTCAGCACGGGCTTTTTTCCGGAACGGCGTTCGAAACAAATGCTACTATTTCTGCATCACGCCGGCTATTCCACTAACTTTCCGCTGATGACATCCCCTTCAGCGCCCACGGAAGGTAGGAAGAGTGACACAGGCCCTCATCCTAATAGGTTATTAGGAATAATAAAAAATCTTTTGGAGATAGTGCCACCACATCTCATGTGCATTTATGCACTCTTCTTCTTTCTTTCCTTTTTAGCCATGGAAGGTCATTTGTTGACACATTCCGCTATGACAGAAATGGAGGAGGTACTTTAAGACCTCGAAATAACCTTTTGAAAAAAATCAACAAACTTCAGCTACACTATAAGGTATTAAAAATAACAAACACCTTGTTACAATGAAATGATCAACAAAAGTAGAATTATGCAAAAATAGGAAATGTATGTGCACATTAAGGTGTTCCAAAAGTGACAACAAAGACAACACAAAATAACTTACTTAATTTAATTTTGTCATAGTCGTATATGAAAAATCACGTAGAGATTTCTTCTTGGGTGCACAATGATCAAGAGAAGACAGGGCAGGTCATAGAAATGGTGATGAGGCATGTTTATGAATGATATCTCAAACACAGCTAGTTTTTAATTTTTTGGTTTGTTTGTCTCTAGAGATATTTCAGTTAATATTCGAAACCCACTGTGAAGACGCTGAGTTTTGGGTCAAAAACACCTCTCTAACGTGTCCTGATGAAAGCCTTATTTTGGTCCTACACTGGCTGAATGGACAACAGTCAGCTACAAATGAAAAAAACGTTTTTGTTTTTTGTACCTATAAGGCTGGAAACAGAGCTATCCTGTCGACACTTTGTATAGATGGGCTTATGCCCACAGACTGTACCAACTGGGGACTCTTTGTAATAGCTTCACTATAAAAATATTCATGTTGACAAGTCACCCTTAGAATGACTAACATCACCTTGAGAAACAATAGTGTTTTGATATAGGATCAGGATGAAATAAGTTGACTCACACTGTGTTATCTCCATATGATTGTTTCATGCTATTTTACAGGATTGTGATTTATCTCTATTGTTTTTTGTGTTCTTTTAATAATTGAACCCACCGGGCTCAATATTTTATGAAGATTAATAAAAGTTAATATATTTGTGATAAAATACTAGCCTATGTGTTATATCTTGTGATATTTGCTTCAAACACAAGATTATTGTCAAAATGTGCCAAATCTTTGTCTAGACCTCAAGCCCATATGTGTGACACCAATAGGTAGCTTGTTCTTGGGAAATTGTTTTTTCTTCACACAGTAAGATAAGGCTTCCCACAGATGTAATTATTAACTAAACATATGACATGCCTTTCTCTCCCAGTTGAATATAATCTCTAATACGTGTAAACTCTTCTTTGCATCCTTGATTCTCGTTACTTCTGGTAATAATTGCAGCATGGAGGGACGACCTTGCACCATTTTGATTGAAATTCTTTATGGTTGCTTATTGATTTTTATTTTTTATTTTATTTTATTTAATATTTATATTGCGCCGGTAGCTCGCGAGCCTCGGGGCGCAGAAACAAGGACACAAGAACGGACGGAACAGATAGTGATTAGACAGAGCGGACGGGACAGTCACATAGAATTAAGCTAACTGAGGTATATGCCGTGATGGCCGTTTATTTGAAGATATGGGTTTTTACCTGTTTGCGAAAACGCGAGTAGTTGGTTTCCAGTCTAAGGCGGTCTGGTAGGTTGTTGCAAAGGTTGGCTGCAAGGGTTGGAAAGGCTCTACCTAAGCCACTTTTGAGTTTGTGTGGTGACGTAGCAATTTTACCAAGTTGGGATGATCTCAGTGTTCTATTAGGAACGTATGGTTTGATCCTAGTTTTTAAGTAGGTTGGTGCCTTTCCGTAGATGCCTCTGTGAACGATGGTTAAGGTTTTGAAATGCACCCTATCTTCGATTTTCAGCCAATGAAGCTCCCTTCTGGAGTTGCTGATATGCTCTGTTTTAGTTTTGAGCTTGACAATTCTTACCACATTGTTCTGTACAATTTGGTAGCTTTGTAGGCATTGCTTGGAGGCATCCAGGACTAGAGCGTTGCCATAGTCAAGGCGCGACAAGATGGTGGCTCTTGCTATGGTCGCACAATTTTCCTCGGATATGAAAGGTCTGATGGCTTTTATTAGACGGAGGTGGTAAGCACAGTTTTTTTTGATGAACTGTACTTGGGCGTCCGCACCCAACGATGCTTCTAGCAGCATACCTAGGGTTTTAACCTTGCTTAGGACCGGAATGGGGTATCTTTAATGTGGAAGGATGTGTAGGATGAGGGTAGCTTAGCACGAGCAGAGGATGAGCCGAAAATCATGAGTTCCGTTTTTTTTCCGTTTAGGCACATCCAATTGGAGTCCATCCATTGCTCCACGTGGTTGTATATCGTGGTAAGTTGCTCGCTATGTTTCTGATAATTGCCACTTAGTTCGAATACAAGCTGCGTGTCGTCAGCATAGTTAGTGAAATAGGTTTTTATGTGGTCGAGAACAAGGCATAGGTATTTTAAGTAAAGATTAAACAATAGGGGTGACATACTGGCCCCTTGGGGAACTCCACAGAGGATTTCTTTTTCGAGGGAGAAACTTGTCCCCCTAGTGCACTCTGGATATTCTGTTTTTTAGAAAGGACATTATCCATCTGATGGCTTAATCAGAGCAGTTGGTGGTCTTTTTTAGCGCATTCTGGAGTAGGTTATGGTCGAGGAGATCAAATGTGGCGCTGAGGTCGAGGAGAACGAGGAGGCCTGTCTTACCCTTGTCAATAATACCGAGCATTTTGGTCTGCAGATCTAACATGGCCGTCTCGGTACTGTGTGCGGGGCGAAAACCAGACTGTTGTGGGTGGAGGGAATTAGATTCCTCTGCGTGTGCCTGGAACTGCATGGTGGCGATTTTATCCATGATTTTGAGGATGAAATTGCAGTTTGTTATGGGGGGTTACTGTGACTTTTTTGATGGCATTAGGCACTTCCTGGTCTCTAAAAGAGGCATTAATGATCTTTGTCAGGATGGGGGCGAAAATGTCTATGTTGTCCAATATTATCTTAGGTGGAATGACATTCTCTGCACAGGTCGTGGGTTGATCTACTAACGATGGCCAGAAAACGTCAAACTGAAGGCTTTGAGTCAACAGATAAAGTGTATATGGACTGAAGGCACATTAAATAACAACACAATAATCTACTTTCTTAACCTGTAAATTACCATGAAAATTCATAACAGATACTATCCGATCCCAACAGACTCTCTTTCCCAGCAGTACTACCTGTACTTTCATTACTGTGTAAAAACATTGTAGCTGGGGAGGTTACAAGGGACATCATTTCCAACTAGAACCTATACCTAACCATGGGTCAGAGGTTTTCTCTGGGGCTGTTATTAAAAACTGTGTAGAGCTTCCAAGGGACTCAAACTTCTAACACATCTTGGTTGGTTGCCCAGTCCCAGTTGCAGCTGGCCCATGGGCCACGGAGGATCATACTGGTTGGTCCCCATACCTTTACAGAATCTTTAGTTTGAAGGTACATGCTCAGACGTCACAAGACCACCCGCTGTACTTCCAGAGGTCTCGCCAGGGCCATGGATCTTCCTGTTGTCAGGGGCATTATCAAGGATTCTCAGCCAACTGTTATGAAACACTTCCATCTTCAGTAATGCTGTTAGGCTGGCAGTTAAAGTAGTCTTCCAGTTCTACACATGTAGTGCTCCACTCCATTGGTCTTCCTGCCAATATAGTTCATTTTATCAATTGGACAAGTACATCTAGCGTGATTGTGTGGAGTGTCACAATAACGTTTAGCGCTCCGATATTGGTATTGGTATTAGTCAGCTGTGCCCCATGGATCAGCCCTGCTGCTCATTCTAATCAACCCAAATGGTGATTTTACCCCTGGCCATGAAACATTCCCCAAACTGCAAGAGCTGCATTTGCTCCACCCCAAACCCATTCCTGTGCTTCCATCTTTCACTTTATGGCAAGCCTTTCCTGGAAATACGTGTGCAGCTTCGCCTGTGCCCCTTCCGCACAGTGGGGGAACTGTGTTCTGATCTTAAATGCAGTTAAGGGTAGGCTCATAGTACCCAAGTCACATATATTACAATGTAGCAAAACCCAGATCTATCTATCTTACTGACAGTGCCATATCGTACTGACTGAGATCCTACCCTCATGTTATCAAAAAACCCAGTTACCTCCATAGTATGCAAAGTACTGGACTATTGTGCATGAGTAATTGCCTTCTCCTGTGTTGTATTTGCCATATTACCTAAAACCCATTGGAACATGCCCATGTTGTATCAGAGCTAAACCTGGAATTTAAAGTTGTTATCAAGAAACAAAACCATTACAACACATCAACAACGCCATTACAGTCCATCTCCTGATTAGTGTCATGTTCCTCCATCTGGTGCCTGACTGACAAGGCCACTTGATGAAACTCTTTTGCTAGTACAACTATCTCACTATATTTTCAATGTTCAATCCAAGTTCCCAAGCCTTTACCTCTGATATGGCTACTGACCCATTTCAGTACCCATAGAAGTTTCTTCACATTTCCTGATTTTCTTGTGTGAAGTGTTAACTCTGGTAATGCAACACACATATTCCTAGGAACAATATGTGTTGGGTTACTGTCTGAATTATTAACACTTTCCACGATTGGATGGATCCTAACAAAATACCTGCACCACAGTCCCAGCACCCCCTGCTAAGATCATATGTCCCACATTGCTATGTCGTTAAATATTTCCTACGATTCCTAGGCCATGATTGATCATCAGCAGTGCTTACTACCTGAGACAAATCGATTTTCGTCCCATGTCCAGATTTAGTAGGCACACGTGACAGTTCTTTAGGGAAGAGAAAAGGCTTGGTATGGCAATAAAGTAGCATATAGCCACAGCTAGTAAACATTTCTTGCCCATGTCATCATTCACTGGGGTCACAGCACTCCTACAATGAGAAGTGCATATCAAGGTGGGAATCTAGCAGACCATGACCGCTGTGCTAGTAGTAAGCAGTACTTTATTTTTATTTTTTATTGTATTTGGTTTAAAAAAACATTCGAACAAAGAAAACCACTTACATAATTACACAATCATTACAGGAAGAAAAACAAACATGAATCAGTAACACTTAAAATTCTTAAAAGGAAAATGTCCATATGCTAATTTAAAAATGGGATTAAACTCAATGATGACCAATTTCTCTCTTTACTTACCCATAGTGTTTACTCGATTCACAATGGATATACTACCCAATAAAAATGAACCCGGAGAAAATGGGGCATGTGGCTTTTTAAAATACAATGTTGCATCTTTCTAATACCTGGATTACAGCTATTGTCATTCCCTGTGAATACCCAGAAATTATCCTCTCCCAGAATATTTCTGGTATATAGTGATTGGCTTCAAAGCCAAATCTTTCAAAGAGCCTAAATCTCTCCTGCCAAGTGCCCTTACAAACCATAAGTAACTGTTTTATAGATTGTTCTTCTGGGATTTTGCAAATATCGCACAGTTGAGTAGTGGACTCTCCCTTTCCCCTTCTTGCGAGAACACCCCCTGTGTGTTTTACATTTAACCGTAGTTTCAAGAAGTCTTTCCTAATCCTCCAATCTGGAAATTTCACCAAATATTTGTTTAGATAGCCCTGCTTTTTATCGGCCTTCAGCAGTGGATTTGGATTTGCCCCCGCCCGCACTGCCTTAATTGTATTGATCCAATCCATCTCATCCCAGCATTTATTTGCTTTCCCTGGGTTCTCTACTAGAGTTTGAATTTCTATATCAGACTTAGCTAGCCATTCTTTTACCTGAAGATGCAGATATGATAGCATATTAGATCTGTTAACCAGGTGGGCCTTTATATCTAGATATAATGCCCCTTTTTGAGCTATTGTTCTAAGTCTAAAAAGAGAGATTAGCTTCCAACCCATTTGGGATTGTAAAGATCTTAAACCCAGATCAAACCTAATGTTTGATACTGGTAAGCACATCGGTAACCCAAGGACATTTTTCCAGATCTGGCCCCCCCATTTTTGCCAATTACCATTCCATAGGAGGGGCTTTGTTTCTACACCATATAAGACAATTGGAATTACCTTTGCCTGATAATATTTGATTAATGGCAAAAGAGAAAATTTGCAGTATCTCATCAGGATTTTTTTCATCTGGGCAGTCATTTGTGTTACTTTTGTAAGGAGATCTTGCTCTATTTTACAGACTGCCGGAGATGCAAAGATTTTATATCCCAGATATACCAAGTCCTCTACCCTTTGAATATTTTGGCCACCAATCGCCCACTGGTGATAGACACATTTTCGGTTCCTATGTCTAAAGACCATTATCTTGGACTTTTTAGGATTTACAGATATACCATTTTCTTCCGCATAACAATGCAGTTTATTCAAGAGGCGCTGCAGTCCGATTGCCGTCTTGTCGAGCAAGATGACATTGTCTGCATATGCGAGCCAGTGGATCTTAACCCCATTTAACACTGTGCTTGCCAAGGCTGATGAGGCCAGAAAATCCCCCATATCAGCTAAGTAAAAGTTGAAAAAAGGGGAGCCCCCAGACAACCCTAGTGAACCCCCCTTTCAACCCGACCGATTCCGATAGGTGGCCATCCTCATCCAGTCAAACTCTCACTGTGGTATTTTTGTGGAGTTCAATTAGCATGCCCAGTATTCCTTCCGGGATGACCCTAGCTCTTAACTTTAGCCAGAGCTGGTTTCTATCCACCTGATCGAAGGCTTTGGAGAAGTCTTCCCAGGCCCCAAAGAGCTGTTGCTCTCCTCTGTTGCCTGTATTTTCACTCAACAGGTGTAATACTACTCCATTTACTGCTGTAGATAGACCCTTCCTAAATCCTGTGTGGCATTTCGACAAAACCCTCATCTTTCCAAATCAAGATTTTCATAAAGAGTTTACTCTCTATGTCCAGCAGGGATATCGGCCGGTAGTTCGCCGCCACTGACCGATCGCCTCCCTTGAACAGAGGTATTATGATTGCGGATTTCCATGATGGGGGAATTCCTGTCTTTTGAGTATTTCCCTGAAAAGCCGTTTCAATAATCTGGCCCATACATATGGATTATTTTTCAGTACTTGGTATGTCAAACCATTGGGTCCTGCTGTCTTTGAGGTTGAACTGTTACTAATTAGACCAACAAGGGATTGTTCATCAAAGATGAGACTCCATCCCTCTTTATTATTGTTTCGAATGGCGTTTTTTTGTGGGTCCCTGAAGACCTCCATTAGGTGCATGATCCAGCCTTTTTCAGTGAGTTATCTGTATCTTACCTTCCAGCTGGTGTATCACTGACCAAAACTCTCTTGAGTCTCTTTTCCCAATTAATTTCAATATGGATTCACCATCCTGCTGAAGTCTCCACATCTTTCTTGCTACTGACCACGCTCTATAGGACTGTGCCAAGGCTCGAGATTCACTTTTGCGGGCCTCTTCACTCATAGTGGCCCTTTTCACCGGATGTCGAGGCGGGCATCATGGACCTCTGTATTAGGTAGGTGCACTGTGTAGACCTACTGCATCTCGTGGGGTTTCAAGGACTGAAGGGCTGTGGAAAAAAGAAATTATTTGAAGAAAAAAAGCTAAATTTTAATCCTAAATTATCCTGACTATTGCGCATATCAGCACGCAGCCCTGCAAAATCCTTTCCATTGCTCAGAAATTGGTTGTTGTTGCAGCACACAATCATCTGTAATCTGCTGCCTTCTTTCCGATGAGGCCTTGGTGATTTTAAGATGGCTGCCGCCTTCTCTGGTTGAAGGCATTGTGGCTGGCCTGCTTTCTCCTCCTCACTCCTATTGGATATTGGAGTGTTTTTCTCCACCAACTGCGGACCAGCAGGCTTCAGCCAGCCCCCTTAACAAAGGCCACTTCTAAGGCCCCTGTCTGCTCCCTGTCCACTGTCTGGCCAGGTCTCTGGGGTCCTCTTCTACACCCCACCACATACACATGGAGGAAGAGGAAACCACCATGTTCTCTGGACACATGGCGGCTAAGGGACTTCCAAACACTCTTCTGAAGGTCAGCTCATTCTACTAGCTCTCAAATCACTGGGTCTGGCTACCTCTCACTTTTCCTGAACTGTTCCTCATCTTATCTAGCCCTGTCAGTAACTGATTGTGTCACCTGCCCTGAAAGTCGAATGTAGCCTTGTCTAGTATGCTGCATTTCACCTCCACTGTTTTAAAGTCACATTTAGCCTGTCTAGTGTGCTGCATTTCACCTCCACTGTCTTAAAGTCGAGTTTAGCTGTCTAGTGTGCTGCATTTCACCTGCCCTGTCTTAAAGTCGAATGTAGCCTGTCTAGTGTGCTGCATTTCACCTGCCATGCCTTAAAGTCGAATTTAGCCTGTGTACTGTGATGCATTTCACCTGCCCTGCCTTAAAGTCGAATTTAGCCTGTCTAGTGTGCTACATTTCATCTGCCCTGCTGGATAACCAATTTCGATTGTGCTTGCAGCTGTTTGTGCTTCTACAAGGCACACCTCCCTCTGTATAGTGTGCTGTCCCCCCCTACCCCTCAAGTGCATTAGGGTTTCAACCGGGCACATGTCTCCCCCCTCCCTTCTGCCTACAATGTTGCTATCTATTTATCCTATCCTCTCCAACAGTTTCTTGATCATCTATCCTTCTCCTATCACTAAATCTGGCCAGAAGAAATTTAAGAAGGACCCCCTGAGCTCCTTGACCTCCTTGACCTCTTCACCATTTCCAGAGTCATCATTAATGTCTATTTCTACGGACCCATCATGGTTCAGGGTCCTCAAACCAACCTTCCTCTCTTTGATAGGCTCCTCCCTCACCTCCCAAATCTTACCTCCCGCTCAGGCCAGGCTCACTTGCCCACGGTGCCTTCTTCCTTCTCTATGCAGGCCTCCTTGCCCACTACACCTTCCGCCTCCTCTGCTCAGATGCCCTGTACCCCCTATCAGCCGTGGCTCCTCCTCCATCCACTACTATTCCTCTGGCCTTCTTGTCACCCTCGGGGGGACCAGTGTCCCATGCACACACCCCCGCAGAAGGCCATTAAGGATGGCAAGCTACTCCACATTGCCACCCTTAACACTCGCTCTGCTGTTAAACATTCAATTGATATCTGCAACCTCCTTGATCTCATGGAGCTTGATGTGCTCGACCATCACAGAAACATGGTTCAAGACAGCTCTGTCACAAGATTTGACACTTACCTCCCTGAGGCAACAAAATCCTTTCTGCGCCCAGGCCGAAGAAGGCAGGTGGTGGAGTAGCACTGATTTTACCTGAATGGATACCTGTGTCTATTATCCTTATTCAGATCTACTCCTCTTTCGAGTGCCTAGACTGCACTCACTCTCTCCTAAATTTTCTCTCGTCATGGCCACCTTCTATCAGCCTCCTGGACAACTCACTCTCTTCCTCTCGGAATGGGCCGACTTAGCCTCTTCTCTACTATCCTCCTCCTCTCAACTTCTCCTGTTGGGTGACCTCAACATCCACCTTGACTCTCCTCACCTGTCTGGGCCTTTCCGCAACCTATGTAACTCTCTCTCCCTCTCTATTCTACCCTCTGGTTCCACTTATACCGCTGGCCACACGTTGGATGCTCTCATCTCCACTGATATCCCACTCTCTATACCTCTCACTACCTCTCTCTCTTCGACTGACCACTCTCTTCTATCAACTCACCTGAAGCTCTCCTCTCCTCTGGCAGCTACTCACCCGGCACAGCCACTTTGCTTCAAGATCAGCAGACCTATGAATAAAGTGACAGTGGCTGCCTTTGCCCCAACCTACTCTCCTCCTCTCTCTCCTGTGGCTGATTATCTGAATCGTTCTGTTAATATGTTGTTATGATTGCCTTTTTTGTATTAATAACAAATGGACAGCTAGCATTGATATCTTTTGACACAAGAGCCCTACACATCACATAAACGGCGCACGGCACATACACAGCCACTAGTATGCTGTCTCACACTGAGACTTGTCCACCACGCCTGCGCACAACCTCAGATCTACACAGCTCACTGGGGCTATGTGTGACTGTAATCTATTGCACACAGATGTAAAATACAAGGTTAAAACAGTGTTTTTCCATGGCAGATTAATGGTAAGCTTCACTATGTCGGATATTCAATCATGTTTTTCAACGCGGTCGAACTGATTTAGTATACTGAACCGGCACCTGATGGGCTGGCCCACTGGCGTACAACGTAGACATTACTCTCCGGCGCATGCGCACTGACAAATACCTCGACTTATACCGAGGCTTGTCCACTACGCTTGCGCACAGATCTCGACTGACACAGTTCACTTGGCCAACTAATAGGTAAGCTCACGGCCGCACTTCTGCGTTCCGTTTTACAAAATTTGTCCGATACACTCCCTTCGGACCCCCTTTCACTATCTTACCGGCACTCAACCTCCGGCCCATATCCAGAATCACTGTCACGGCACCCATTGTTGATAATTCTGCCGACGAAGTCACAGGGCCTCAAATACTGGCCGTACTTCAATTTCTTCATATACACAGTAGATATGAAACAACGTCGTACTGCAACATGCACACTTTATTTATTTAGTTTCCACCTTAACCACGTTATTTATTACCGTTGGGGTGTGTGCCTTTTGTAGTCTTTTTCAGTTATCAGCACTTCCTCACTTAGTAGGAGCATAATTTTTATGCCCTTTTCCTAATAGTCTTTCCTCTCAATTACAGACTCGAGCGCCTGATTTATGCAGTTCCGCCCCAGCCGCATCTTAAGCAGCTGGCCCCACTTACGGACTACAGCCAGAGCGTTTATTCTTTGCCTGGTAGGTCTTTTGTTCCTTGCATTCCCTTTTTTCACTAATGTTAGACAAATTCACCATTTTTTAACGTTAGTTGTCCATCTCACTGCAGGATGACGCCATATTTTGACCACTGATGCACACGTCCTGAAGACAGTTCGGTATCCATCTTGCAGCGCTGTCTCATGTCTACCAGCCCTGCGCTCCGCCAACCAATTACCGAACTAGAAACACACATCTAAGTGTCGACACTGTTTGGTATATTGTGACCTTGAACAATATACATAAGAGATTGTCATCAACTTGTGACACTGTTTGATACATTGTGACCTTGAACAATATGTATAAGAGACTGTTATCAACTTAATAGTGTTCACTGTACAATGGCGATACACTGAATGTTCTGTAACCACCTTTTACTAACCCACCACCGTGCAGAGTATACATGCACTTTTATATGTACTTGTGTTGTGCCACGGCACATAAGAATTCCTTCAGACAAAACTTCTTCTCTTTTCTTTGAAAATAAATGCTGATCATTGTTTCATGCACATTGTGGTGATTTTTGTCTATGGTTAACTACCGACACAGTATTTTTTCTGCAAGGTCCTACCGACCACCCATCACGCTACTGGCTAGGGAAGCCTGTTGACTCTACCCCCTTATAATTGTGATTCCCACCCTGACACAGCCCTCACTGCCTTTAATCTATCTATCTCCAACACTCTTGATATTCTTGCCCCTGTCATGAGGGTCCAACTGACTGAAGCCTTGCAAAAAGTGCAACTCTTGGTACGACTATGACCTGGCTGCCCTTAAACAAAAGTGCAGGGCAGCTGAGCGGAAATGGAATTCGTCCGGTGGACCATCTGACAACCTGGCCTGCTGCCTCCTTCAAAGGCAATATCGACTCTGTATCCGCTCCAAGAAAAGAGTCTTTATTCAAGCCTGCATCTCCGTGGCATCAAACAACACGGCTGAACTTTTCAAAGTCTGCAAGGAACTGGCCAATCCAGCAGCTGCCTCCTCCTCTGTCATGCCCACACAGGACCTCTGCTCGGCCCTAGCAGCACACTTCACCACAAAAAAACAAAACATCCTCTCCTCTCTTCCTCCCACACCACAGCACACACCAGCACCTGTGCCTCCCTTGGCCCCACCTCCACTGCCACTCTCCTCTCTCTCTACTGCCACACCTGATGAGGTCACCAGACAAGTTTGGTCTATGAAAGCCACATCTAAGCAAGTTGGCCCCTGCCCCTCCAAAACCATCAAGGACAACATTGACTCCCTCACACCAGCCTTGGCAGACCTTTGCAACCTCTCCTTTTCCACTGGAGTTTTCCCAACTGCCTTCAAGCTTTCCTTTGTGCACCCTCTTCTCAAGAAACCCTCTGCTGACCCTTCCATTCCGTCAAACTACCGCCCGATCTCTATCACTCCTTTCCTGGGCAAACTCCTGGAGAAGCTGGCTATCTCTCAGCTAAACCTCCACACAGAATCAATCAGTTGTTTCCACGATCATCAGTCTGGCTTCTGAACACCTGTGAAGACCTGCTCTCAAATCTTGACACTAACACTCCCTCTGTCCTCATTCTTCTTGATCTCTCCTCCACCTTTGACACGGTTAACCACAACATCCTGATCTCACGGCTTCATGACATCTTGGGAATCACAGATCAGGCTATGGCTTGGTTAACCTGTTTTCTCTCTGACCGTCCATCCCAGGTCGAACGTGGTGCCTTTCTCTCGACTATCACCCTCTCAACCTGCGGCGTTCCCCAGGGTTCTAACCTATCCACCTGGTTCGTCAACGTCTACATGGCTGCCCTGGCATGTGTGATTTCCACTTTCACCTTGTTGGGTGTCCTGACCCACGTTTGGACTATTAAGCTGCAACATTTGATGCTGTGGGCTTAGAAAATCCAAGATGGCGGAAAAGCCCACAGTTGCGCCAGAATCCGGGAAAACCGGACAGTTTGTGCGCACACCAAAATGGTTGCCTAACCTGCCACCCACCAGTGCAAGCATGATGGGCCAGGAGTGCCATGAGTGACATGTGTGCCAAAGGAAAAACAGCAGTGCCGTTGGCTAAAAAAGCGCTTTAAAATCACCTTTGTTTCCCTGAATGCAAGCTCAAAATGCCTATTTCAAACATTGCATGATATTCAAAAATCTTACTGAACACCAGCAGACATCTGGCAGAATGAAGTTTTGTGTGCATACAAAATCTGGAAAGATGAAGAGCCCAAAACAATGTTTATAACAAAACTGGCTGAGCTGTGGATGTCAGCAGTTTAACTGAAATTGGATTTAAAACCACTAAAATCGAAATGTTTAAATTAAATGAGTGACCTACTTTTGAGTGTCACATAGTTTACAAATGTTAAATGTCATCGTTTTGAACTTAGAATCAGCATTCTAGCTGCATGTGTAAAAATTGTGAGTTTGATTTGAATGAAGAAAAACTGGGAACAAAAGTGACATTTAGCTGAAGCCTGGCTTAATGAAACTGGATTCTGCCTGACAACTACCCCCGACAGGAGAGGGAATTCAGCAGTTGTGTTCCCAGGCCTGGCTGCATCCTGCTGCCCCTGTCAAAAGGAGATGACACCTCTCTGATTGAATTAGGGGAGTGGTACCTGCAGACTGCAGGAAATTGAACACAGCCCTGTCCTGGACTCAGGCAAATGTTATATTTGGGGGGTCGTAAAATGGCTTCCTCTTGGGAGAAACTGGGAGGGGCACTGCATCTGTGAGCAAGCTGAGCTTGGGGGAAGTGGATAAACCAGAAATTCCACCATGTGCTTTGGAAAACCACACCCCTTTGGGGCCAGAGCATAATTTTAAAAAGATGGACAATTCATAGTGCGGACTTGTAAAAATTATATAAATAACATCATCATTCTTGTGATTGTGCACCTTTTAAGAGGTGTTAGGACCCTGTGGTATGTTCTTGGGGATAGTAGCAAAAAAAGGAAAAAAAATGTGTTACTCCAAATGTATGCATGTTAAAAATCTGACACTTTATCATCTGAAACCCATATCCCTGGTGCACATTTGTGTAAAATCTGTAAAGGTTTAGAGGTCGTTATCTGGATGAAAAGGGGAGAATTCTGTCATATGTGGACATAACCTCTTACAAAGACAGGGATCGGATGGTTTGGTGCTACAGAAAATATGTTAACTGGACGTATAATATTAGAAAAATGGAACATAGATAAATATGTATTTGGATCAGAAATATATTTGTGTGCAATTTGACAATGGGAGTATCTTCTGACCATAAACCTACCTCATCACTCTGACTCACAACCCAGTTCCCCCAATCAAGGAAGAGAGGAGGAACTGGCCAATGATAAGTTGAGAGGGTTGGGCATGCAGAATTAGCCGACCCACCCACTTTCTAAACACATAAAAAGAGCCACTGGAAGCCAGATAGGACTTTCTTTTTCACTTTCTGCAGAGCATTTGACTTCAGACTTCACATCCAGGGATCCAGACTTCAAATCCATCAATCTCCAGAGACCAGAAATTAACTCCAGAATTTGTAGCAGAGAGGCCTGAATCCATAAGCTGAATCCTTTTTCAGCAGGCCTCCAAATCATTTGCAAGCTATTCAACAGCCGGGCGAGCTGTTTGAATTTATGCCAAGAACCTTTGTCAGAACCAGAGACCAGACTGCCGTGCAGTGCCGAGAACTTTTGTCAGAACCAGAGATCCAGACCGCTGTGCAGTGCCGCTAGCAGAGCTGACCCAGAAGGTAGAATTATCCAGTGAGCAGAACCAAGCAGAGACCATCCGTGGCGAGGGAACCGCAGTCCAATCCTGACCCGATCCATGGCGAAGTCGCCTTCCTGTTCAAAATATAGTGTGAGTACTGCCAGAACTGTGCAAAACCCAATCTCTTAGTTTAAAATAATCTAATCCAAACTATTTTAACCTATTTAGAACTGCCTCCTAGAATCGTGTCATTCTGTCATCTTTAAACCTGAAAACTGTCATCTGTCATTCTGAGCTTTAAAATTTCTTACTCCTCATACTCCCTCCGTAATTGCGCTTGACGCACGCGTCTAAATTTGCTGCGATTTGACATTTTGCTTAATTTCAGCCAAGTGTAAAAATATTTGTCCTTGCTTTCCTTTGCTGAAATTTGTTTGCAACCTGACAATCATTCATAGAGCATCACTAAAGTGATCCTGAACTAATACACCCACCCTGAACCTCTAGAGGGAATTAAAAGCAATTTAAGCACATTTCTCACTTCATTGTCATCACATTCAAAGCATTTTGGGCCTGTGTTTAAAAGTTTAAAACTTCTACCTGTTTTCCTCTAAGCTTGCTAGGGGGGAACTGAATTATATTTGATTGCATTTCTGAGAACTGTGTGCTTTTCTTCCATCTCTTTACCTTGCAAAAAGGGGGGGTGAATTGTCAAAGAAAAGTGATTACATTGTCTTTTGTTGAAGTCATATCAAGTTTATTTTCTGTACTGCATTTTCATTCATCATTGCATTGTTCTTAAAGCCATAAAAGCATTCTCAGCTACTTTATCCTCTCTATATCACTTCTAGGCCATCAAAAAGAGTGTACCACTGCAACATTATCCATTGTTGATCACTATCATCTTCACAAGTGTGCTATCAAATATTAATTTACTATAAAAGTGTGATAGATATATATTGTTTAATTTTTAAATAAACCTTTTAATTTGCAAAACAAACCTACTTCATGGCTCAGTGGGGTCAGGGGCATTCTAAGAGAGGGGTGTTATATAAGGTTTGTCATCCAGAGTAAACGAACTGGACATAAAAATATATCAATAAGGGCTTCCATCAGCATCCCAGACTAGGCATTGACTTAGCTGTAGTTTTGAATTGAAGTCGCTTACAAAGTGGGGGCTCGGAGCCGGGAAATTCTGGGTTAGAGTTACCACTTGTGCAGCTTAATACAGTGTGCCAACTGACCGGATACACATATCCGGTTAGATCACCACGTTGTTTTACACTGTGAAAGCACCCCTCAAAGGAACGCTCTAGGAAACAGCCTGTTTTGCAAAATAAAATACAAACTTCTGTAAGTCAGGAAGGAACTCAAATTCCAGAATGACGACACTGGTAGACATCAAAATAGCCAGAGAGCACTTCTTACATAAGCTATTTGTGAGAGGTGAATGGACTGAGCAGGGCCAGGATGTGTGGTTGCAGGCAATCACACAACAGGTCACTGCAACTGGGTTAGATATCTGGAGAGATCAGGGTCCCTTACATGTGGCCCTGAGTGAACTATACATGGCTCCTAAAGCTAAAGATTAACACGACAAGATGGTTAGGATAGCGGCATATTTGTATCTATATATGGGAGCCATGCAGGACAAATGTGCTGAAGGCCAAGATCTGGCAAACAGGCAACAGATCGCGTTAGAGAAGGCCCAATCTGACCTGGTCTCTTGTGAGCAGAGGATGCACAGAAGCCAGGAGTCAGAAAATGAGAGCAGACAGTATCTCATTAAAATCAAAGAGGACATGTGTATCCTGGAACAGGAAAAGTCTGACCAGGATACCAGATTTCTGGCCTTGCAGAAGGAGTACCAAGAAGGTTTGGACTCCCTACTGCAGAGCCAGAAAAAGCTGTAGCAACAATTAGATTTCAATAGGGCATGTGCTGAGCAGGTAGTTACCCTGCAAAGCCACCTAGATAGGGAAAAGGCAGAGAGCAATAAACTGATCCTGAAAGACCTGTATACCCAGGCAGAGTTTGATCAGGAGCGCCAGAAAGCTGGTGCCCTTCAAAGGCAAAGGGACGACCTGGCGGCACATATGCAGACTCTTAGGCCAGGAAGTCTGCCATTTAAAAAGTAAAAATGAAGAAAATCACTTGGCCCTCCAGGGGCTGGGCGACCTCCAAAAAGAGCATCAGAACTTGTTAGAGCACACCAGGAGGGTGGAAGAGGCTCTGGCAAGAAAGGAGCAGGCCAGTAGGGATGGAACTCGGGAGGTAACCCTCCTGCAGCAAAGACTGGCCCAGTACTCCAGGACCAATCAGGAGGCACAGAGAAAGAATGAGGCTCTCTGCCAGCAACAGGTAGCCATGCAGGAGAGACTGATAGAGTCTAGTAAGGCCTTAACTGAGGAACTGAAAGCGCAGGCTCTTGCATTGCAACAGGGAGCAGGGGCTTATAGAGATGAAGTTCGCCGGGAAAGGGAAACGCCTGAGCATAACCTCAGGAGCCCTAGTACCAGAGGCCTTCATCTCTCCCAGTCCCTGGACTCTGCCACCCCCATGTCCCCTGGCGCACATGAGCACAGGGCCATAGGGATGGCAGATTACTATCCAGCCAAAAGGATGGGGCTCATAGGCCAGTACCACCCAGGAATGGATGGGCGGGCATCCGAGTATGGGCACCTAAGTACAGTGCAATTTAGTGGGGAACCCCAGTAGAGTAGGCCCACTAAGGGCATCCTGAAAACCTCTGCCCAGTTAGGTCAGTGGGGGGGGTACCCATCAAATCCTGGTAGCAAGGAGGGATTTGAAGACTCCTCTGAGCGTCACCAGATACAGGAGACCAGGTCCCCACATTCTGCCAGCTATTCCCAGGCTCGCAGAATCCAGGAAAACCTGGAAGATCAGACGGGCACCTCTGGGAGCAGTGCTTCTGAATCAGAGGATGAATGGACCAGGGTTACCCAAACCAAAAAGGCCAATAAGGTGAAAAGGGCCTTGCTTAAGGACCCCTTAAAACAGATTAAGGCAATCAGGAGTGTCATCACGCCTTATCATAAGAACGCCAAGTATTCTGTTTGGGAACACTTGGAGCTCTATGAGCAAATGATGGAGACTTTCCATTTGAAGGACAGCAGTAGCTGCATCCAGTACGTCAAATGGACATTCTCCCCTGAATACTCCAGTTTCTTTGCGGGGCTGGAGGACCAAAACCATTCAAGATGGTCCACATATAGGGCAGCCATCTTGAAACATTTTTCTGTACATAGAAATCCCCAAGAGGCTCGCAAGGCAGCCTACAATTTGCAATGTGGGGAGGATCAGGCCCCACAAGAATTTGTGCAAGAATTGAAGCGTGCCTTTGCGCAGACCACCAGAAGGGTGCGCACGGACAGCAGAGAATTCATCAACACATTTTTCCATGCTCTTCCCAAGTACATAATGACCCAGCTCGTGGGAGATTTTCACGAGAAAAGATCTTTATACTGGGTCATTGAGCAAGCCACCCGGATCTATGAGGTGCATAAGCCCATAGAAAATAAAAGTAATGCGCAGAAAAACCCCAAAACCAACAGCACCCCTGCTGCTGCCAAGGTGGCGGAGGTAAAGGTTGCCCCCGTTTTAGATTTGGAGATGGGGGGGCCTAAAAACCTGCCTGCGCCAAATAATTCACAGCCCAGAAGGCCCTCAGGCCAGTCACAGACAGGGAGTCGAGGAGGTAGTCCCACAAATGGGGTCCCTTGCTCCCCTGATTATGTAAGTCCCCGCTACAAGGGAAACCGACCCATCCTGGGTTATGTGTGGACTCCTCCAGCCCAAGGGGGGGGATCCAGCCAAGCGCCTAACCCAGGGAACTTCCCTCCTAACTTCCCCCAGGAGGGCAGAAATTCACCAAAGCCTGGGCAGAACTTTTCCCCCAGGTATCCACCCAATTTCCAACCCCAAAACCATCCATCCTTCTTTCCCCAATTCCCTGAGCCCAGACAACCTAATCCGGGAGAGGGGAGGCCAAGGGTGGAGGGGTACCCAAATCTTCCCAACCCGGGGTATTTCCAGAGAAGGGATAGCTACCCTTCCCGGGATCAGCCCAGGGGAGAAAATAGAGCCCCGTATCAGCCTGAGCGGGTTTCACAACTTGAGCGCCCGGTCCAAAATATGGCACGGGATCTGGGTCACATACTGAGGGCTCAACAGAACCCTCAGATGAGCATGCCACCGCAGAATGCCCCAAACTCTGGGCCTGGTGCTCCAGAACAATGATGGGGGCAGCACCCCGATAACCCACCGGTTCCCAGGGAGGAGGCACAAGGGGAAAGGGGGTGTAAAGCCTTGGAGGAAGCTTCCTTCCCAACTTGTAAACAGCCTCTGGAAAACCAGGAACCGGAAACAAAATCTCCTACCCCTGAAAGTCTGCCACCCAAGGAACAGAGGGGAGGTAGGAGAAACTAAGTACCCAAACAGACCCATTTTGTGGAGGAGGTACAGGTCTTACAAGTTGAGGGAGAGGGATCCTCAGAGGATCCTGGGAAAAGTATTTTCTCCTTCAGAGATGGGGGAACTCCTCCCAAGGAAAAATGGGTCCCAAGGGATTCCAACCCAGACTGGGTAGATGTGGGGATTGAGCTGTCGCCGCCCATCATTCTATCCCAGAACCAACAAGACCGAAAACCCCTGGTTCAAACCCATCCAGGTGACTGCCTCCAAAAAGGGGGGGGCGGCCCAGAACTGGAACCAGGGGAACCAAAAACCGCATTAATATCCAGTTGCCAACTTTTTCCCAGGCTCTCCACAGAATTTTGCCCAAATCTCTTCGCTAGCAATGTCCAAAACCAGAAAATTAGCCCACCAGTTGTCCAAAAATGTGCATTATCTGTGCCCCCTTGTTGAGAAGTAGGGAAGATACTATGCCCCGGTACAAGTACAGGGGCAGGGTACAATTTCGGCACTGGTGGACCCTGGTTCCCAAGCTACCCTTCTGTCCAGAAGGGTCTTTGATGCACTAAATGTAGGAAGGGGGGAGAATTACTGTATTCCTCTCACCCCTCTTCCTGGACAACTGCAGAACTTTGACGGGAAGGAAATTCCCGTCGAGGGGACTGCAGATTTGGACATCAAAATTGGGCGACACAAGTTGAAACACCCGGTCATAGTAGTGACTCCAGAGGGCACCCCTTGTTTACTAGGGAATGACCTCCTGAGAAGGTTGTCACCCCTAATAGATTGCGTAAACAGGGTCCTCTGGACCCAGACTAGCCGACCAATAAAATTAAAACAGAGTGTCAACCATGTTAGTCTAAACGGCACCTGCCACATGGTTGAACAAAAATCTGACCAAGTAGAATTTCACTTCCAGAACAACCAAATTCCAGACGTGACAGTAATAGCCGTAGGACAACAGACTGGTGATGGGGGGTCCTCTCGTTTTCTGAAAATCAACCTTCCTTCCAGTTTAAGGTGGTATTCCACACTGGAAGGAAATACTCTGAAATTCTTTACCAATCCACAATCAGACACTCCCACTCCTATAGTCCAGAAAGATGTGAAATAAGCTCAGAGCCTTGCTGATATTCAGCAAATTGGAGAGCAGTTGTTCATCCCTGTTCAGTTAAATGATGGGAAGGACTCTGTTCTCGCTAAAGTGTGTGTTAACAACGGTAAGAGCTTCATCAGCGAAGCCATGTTCCGCCAACTCCCAAAAGATCCAGCCATTCCCACATTCAAACTGATAGACAAATGGGAAATGGACCTGGAAGCACCTAATTCCAAACATCTCCTGCCAAGCAGGTTTATGCTCAAAATCTCCATTGGCAACAAGAGCATAGTCCATAATTGTTGGGTCGTGCGAGATGTCACTGCCGCCTTTTACTTAGGCAGTGACATTCTCAATCGCTTTGCCACTAGTTTGGATCTAATAAACTTCAAAGCTTGGTCCCGATTAGCGGATAATCCAATGGGCTTTGATGATCCAGAAAAAGCATTTAGGTCAGCTCAATTGCTACCTTATGCAGTTGAAATTCAGCTTAAAGAGGAAGTCACCATCCCAGAAAGGACCCGACAATTCTCCCTGGAAGTGAAAGTTAAAAGAGGACAAAAATTGAAAAAACCCTAATGCTTATATTCATCTAAATGCTTTCCTTCAACAGCAAGGGTTGGGGGTAAACCCAACACCATTAGTCAACATAGAACATGACACCATTCCAATAGAGGTGGATAACAGCGACTTAAAGAGTATTACTCTAGCCGCAGGCACCATTATTGGAATGGCGGTTGATGACCGACATTTCTCCATTGATTTAGGAAATGAACTGTTAGGACCAATCCCCAAGGACTGTTTTGACAGTGACAGTGAGGACAATACAACACCAGACAAGATTTTCACCCGGCATGGGGGGAACTTCCTGGTGTACACTTCTTGCCCTTATGGTAAGGAAGATGTAACTTGTGACTTCAGGAGGGATAAGGTGATTTCCAGGTCCATGAGGGCTGCCTTTCCCACCTGAAGCCTCCATTCCAAATCAGTACTCTGACCAGGGACTTCTCCACCCAGCTGGAGGAGGCCGCTGAGATAGCCAAACCAGAAGTCTTTCCAGGCTTCAGGCAGATGGTGGAAGAGAGAGTCAACCTAGCTGATGCCTGTGTGACTCTGGAACAGAAGCAAAAGTTGAAACAAGTTTTCTTTGATTTCCAAGATCTCTTTGCGGTAGACTCATATGACTGTGGTCGCACCGACATCCTCACAACAACAATTCCCACCGACCCTGGCATGACTCCAGTGTTTGTGAAGCAATATCGTTTGCCTCTCGCATCCATGGAGTCCCTTACTGAAATAATTAAGAACCTTGAGTCCCGGGCAATAATCCATCCAGTCCACAGCACTTTCAATAATCCGGTGCTGGAAATATTGAAGCCAAACGGCCAGTGGAGACTCTGCGCCGACCTTATGGAGCTCAACAAATGGGTCCATACTTCCCGATGGCCTATGCCCTAAATTTACCAAAGGTCTGGCCCAGATCGAGGGGTCACAGGTATTCACTGCAATAGACCTGACCAATGGATACTGGACCGTGCCTGTCAGTAGGGAGGACCAATACAAACTGGCTTTTACCTTTGGGCCAGCAGTACACATGGTCCTGGACTCCCTTCGGATACCTCAACTCCGGCAATGAATTCAACATTTTCCTACATAAGGCCATGCCCGACCTGAGTGCAAGGGGTAACCTGGCTTATGTAGATGATGTCCTCATCAAAAGTTCATCTGTGGAGGAACACATAGCGGAGATCCGTTATGTTCTGACACAGTTGAGGGCCACCGGAGCAAAACTTTCCTTTCAGAAAGCACAGTGGTGTAGAACCCGTGTTAATTTCTTGGGGCATGAGATTACTCCTCAGGGTCTCTGTCCCCAGGAAAAGAACGTGGAAACACTTCAGAAACTGAAAGACACGACCACTCTGCGGGAACTAAGGAGCCTCCTTGGACTGACTAATTACAGCAGAAAGTTCATTGAAGGCTACGCAGAGATCACTTGACCCCTGATTCATCTCTTGAAGGGGGGGTCAAGTGGGAATGGGGTCCAGAACAATCCGAGGCAGTAAGACAACTCAAGAGAAGCCTCTCACACGCGCCTTGCCTAGCTTACTCTGTCAGAAACAAGGAGTTCTTCCTGGAGACGGGGTTCTCTAATACGTGCTTGATGGCAGTATTATACCAAAAGCATGACAAGGTCAATAAAGTAATCTCCTAAGCGAGCAAAACTTTATCCTCTGTGGAGGAAAAATTCAACGATTGTGAGAAGGCACTCCTGGTAACGGTGTGGGCATTGAAGAATTACCGCACGTTTATCCAGGGGGAACACATCATAGTGGAGACTCCACACCAGCCTCTGCAATATCTCCATAGCGACAGAATCCGGGCCGGAAATGTGAGTAATTCCCGAATTACTTCCTGGATTCTGCCAATGCAAGGCTTTTCTGTGAAGGTCAGATATGGCCAAAACAAGAATAGTCCCCTCGCGCAAGGTCTGGCTGACTTGCATGATTGTGCCAGAGAAAACTGTCTCGAGGACGAAAGTCTAAAAATCAAGGACAACATGGAGGCATACCTTAATTCCCCATTAAAGGCTTTGAAGAAGACAAGTGTGAGGGAATGCCCACTGTCTATGTGGATGGATGCTCTTACCATGTTGACAACAACGGGGAGAAAGAACTGGTGGCTGGCGTAGGGAATGCGTGGGTGAAGGAGTTTCCAGAACCCTCCGCTGGGTACAAAATTGGTCCCCGAAGTAGTCAGGTGGCAGAGTTGATGGCTGTGCATCAGGCCATCCTCACTGCTGTCCAACATCAACTCCACGAACTGGTCATAATCACAGATTCGGATTATGTACGAAACGGGTTCGTGGAGCACCTGGTCAATTGGAAAACTAGAGGCATGTTATGTGCTAATAACAAACCCCTGAAACATGGGAAGTTAATCCAAAATATTGATGATCTGGTCACATCGAATGGGATGACCATCTACTGGAAAAAAGATCAAGGGTCATTCCAAAGTAGAGGGACCAGACAAAACTGGAAATGACTTAGCTGATCAGCTGGCCAAAACCGGCGCCATCCAAGGGGATCTAATAGAAATAGAGTCCCTGTTGGGGGAAATCCAGGTTACTGCTATCACTAGGCCCCAGACAAATGCTCACAATGATCTTTCAACTGCACAATGGAGTAAGGAGACCCCTGATGCTGATTTGATTACAGCTCAGAAAGGGGATCCAATAATTGGTAGGTTTTACCAACACATTGAGGACCCTGAGAACTTTCCCCTGACGGATACCGATTACATTGGGAAGGAGGACCTTAGAGTGTTGATGAAATGTCCAAAGATGTTCCGAATCCAAGACGGTTTGTTGGTAAGGAAATCCCAAGCTGGCCATGATCAGTGGGTGGTCCCTACCTCATTCCGAAGCCTGATGTTAAGTCACGCCCATGATGCGGCCACAGCCGGTCATAGGGGGTTTCACACAACCCTTGAGATCTTAAGAGAGGTTGCATACTGGCCACACATGGGGCAGGACCTCGACCAATACTTGAAGGGGTGTCTTGTGTGTGCACAATTTCAGCCAATATCCCTCACACACCGGGCGCCTCTCCAAAAGAGGGGAATGAAACTGCCATGGCCAGATTTGCAAATCGACTTTGTAGTCCCTGTAATTCGCTCGTCTAGAGGAAATAAGTACATGTTGACCGTCACATGCTTGTTTACCAAGTGGGTGGAATGTCTCCCGGCCCCAAATTGCATGGCAGAAACAGCAGCTGCCCTGATGATTAACCACATCTTTTCACGTTTTCGTCTACCTCAAAGGATTGAGTCAGACAGAGGTAGCCACTTCACCAGTGAAGTAATGACAAAGATGTGGGAGATACTGGGGGTTAAAAGGAAGCCACACATTGCTTACCGGCCAGCTTCTTCTGGGGCAGTAGAACGCTACAACCAAACCATTGTGAGCATCTTAAAAAAGTTTGTTGCAGTTTCTGGGCCAAGTTGGGATATCCTATTACCTCTGGTCCTAATGGCCATCAGATCTACCACTTCATCTGCAACTAAAATGTCACCATTTGAGTTGATGACTGGACGCAAGATGGTGCTTCCCCAGCATTTGCTCTACAGGACCCAAGAGCAGACACTGATAAATGCCTCCACAACTCATGAGTATGTGGAGAATTTAAGGAAACACCTTCAGCATGCTTTTGCCTATGCTCAGCGGAATCTAGAAAGATCAGCTGATAGCATGAAAACCCACTATGACCTGAAGACCACCAGGAAGGAATATACTGTGGGAGACCGGGTCTATCTATACAATTTCCAAAGGAACCAGGCCAAACAGCGAAAATGTTTGCCTACATGGAAGGTACCGTTTGAAATTATAGACAAGGTCTCCCCAGTAGCGTATAAGATCCGCATCCCCAAAGGTAGTCTGGTGGAAGGGGAAGACAAGTGGGTACATATAAATCAGCTAAAGTGTTGCCATCCCAGGCACACTCTGCAGCAACTGGAGGAGTCCTATGCAATACCAGAGGGGGCCGCTCCAGATTAATTCAGCTCCACCCTAAAATATCCCACAGATAGTCTCTAATATATCATGATTCTGGTAGGAAAATGTTTCCTGTTATATCTTGTTTTTAAAACAAGACTGAAAAATGTAACCGGATGTATAAAATGTATGTGTTCGCCACACTATTAATAGTGGTGGAGAAATGTCTACGAATAGGTATTGCCGCTTTTGCTTTATCATCCTAGGAGAGATGAAACCACGGAGACTGACCAAGGAGAACGACCCGGAGACCGGGAGCAAAGATCCCAGGGGCCCGGGTTACCCCCCAATATTCCCATCAGGACCGGCGAGGAGAACCGATCGATCCAACCGGATGGAGGAAAAGATGCTGAACTGTGCCATCTGCGGAATTGGAAGAAGATGATGCGGACATACCAGCGCGTGGATCAAAACATCCTTTGTACCCGACTCCCCCTCGACTCGAAATCAAAGTGCAGTCGGGCGGTGGGGCTTGTTGGGTGTCCTGACCCACGTTTGGACTATTAAGCTGGAACATTTGGTGCTGTGGGCTTAGAAAATCAAAGATGGCGGAAAAGCCCACAGTTGCGCCAGAATCTGGGAAAACCACGCAGTTTGTACGCACACAAAAATGGTTGCCTAACCTGCCACCCACCAGTGCAAGCATGATGGGCCAGGAGTGCCATGAGTGAAATGTGTGCCAAAGGAAAAACAGCAGTGCCGGTTGGCTAAAAAAGAGCTTTAAAATCACCTTTGTTTCCCTGAATGCAAGCTCAAAATGCCTATTTCAAGCATTGCAGGATATTCAAAAATCTTACTGAACACCAGCAGAAATCTGGCAGAATGAAGTTTTGTGTGCATACAAAATCTGGAAAGATGAAGAGCCCAAAACAATGTTTAATACAAAACTGGCTGAGCTGTGGATGTCAGCAGCTTAACTGAAATTGGATTTAAAACCACTAAAATCGAAATGTTTAAATTAAATGAGTGACCTACTTTTGAGTGTCACATAGTTTGCAACTGTTAAATGTCATAGTTTTGAACTTAGAATCAGCATTCCAGCTGCATGTGTAAAAATTGTGAGTTTGATTTGAATGAAGAAAAACTGGGACATTTAGCTGAAGCCTGGCTTAATGAAACTGGATTCTGCCCGACAACTACCCCCGACAGGAGAGGGAATTCAGCAGCTGTGTTCCCAGGCCTGGCTGCATCCTGCTGCCCCTGCCAAAAGGAGATGACACCTCTCTGATTGAATTAGGGGAGTGGTACCTGCAGACTGCAGGAAATTGAACAAAGCCCTGTCCTGGACTCAGGCAAATGTTATATTGGGGGGGTCGTAAAACGGCTTCTTCTTGGGAGAAACTGGGAGGGGCACTGCATCTGTGAGCAAGCTGAGCTTGGGGGAAGTGGATAAACCAGAAATTCCACCATGTGCTTTGGAAAACCACACCCCTTTGGGGCCAGAGCATAATTTTAAAAAGATGGATAATTCATAGTGCGGACTTGTAAAAATTATATAAATAACATCATTATTCTTGTGATTTTTCTGTGCACCTTTTAAGAGGTGTTAGGACCCTGTGGTATGTCCTTGGGGATAGTAGCGGAAAAAAGGTTGTTGCTCCAAATGTATGCATGTTAAGAATCTGACACTTCATCATCTGAAACCCATATCCCTGGTGCACGTTTGTGTAAAATCTGGAAAGGTTTAGAGGTCGTTATCTGGATGAAAAGGGGAGAATTCTGTCATAAGTGGACGCAACCTCTTACAAAGACAGGGATCGGATGGTTTGGTGCTACAGAAAATATGTTAACTGGACGTATAATATTAGAAAAATGGGACATAGATAAATATGTATTTGGATCAGAAATAGATGTGTGTGCAATTTGACAAGGGGAGGATCCTCTGACCATAAACCTACCTCATCACTCTGACTCACAACCCAGTTCCCCCAATCAAGGAAGAGAGGAGGAACTGGCCAATGATACGTTGAGAGGGTTGGGCATGCAGAATTAGCCGACCCACCCACTTTCTAAACACATAAAAAGAGCCACTGGAAGCCAGATAGGACTTTCTTTTTCACTTTCTGCGGAGCATTTGACTTCATACTTCACATCCAGAGATCCAGATACATACCTGATTGGAGGAAGGATACATACCTGGAACTTCTTCCAAGGCTATTTAAACCCCACCCGAACAGCCACACGTGCTTCTCGTTGTTCTGCATCTAGCAGCTGGACGCTCACCGTGTCTGCTCCTGCATCCTGACTTCTGCCACGCCTGCCAGCATCCTGGATCACCTGCAAAGGAAGAGAAGAAGAGAACAGAAGAAGGAAAAGTCCTTACCTGCTAAAACCGCATCCTGGAGACATCTCGCCGACAATCCTGAAAAGGAAGACTTTTATTTAAAAGCTCATCGCGTCGATCGCTGCAGCGCCACATTCCACTCATCTTTACAGGGCGCCTCCATGTTCAGCAGCGATCATCCGGATTCGCAGTCACGCCCCAGCGCCTAGGGAGAAAAAGACCAGAACAAAAGGTGAGAGAGAGAAGGGAATAAGGAAAGCTAAATCTCCATGTTAAGACTTACCTGTTGATTCATTCCCTCTCCATTTCGGGTCTGCGCCGCATCCTGGCATTTCCGGACCCCGGCCCCTAAGGGGAAAAAGAGACATCAGCGTTAATGAGCGAATGAAAAGACATTACCAAAAAACGCTCATTAAAGACTTACCTGATTTCTACAAGGATTTCATCTCTCATCTCGGGTCGGTGCCTGTTCCCCGGCATTCCGTACCCCGGCCCCTATGGGGAAAAAGACACTAGCATTAGTACATTAATGCATGGACACAAGGGGAACCTCTTATCAAAAAACTTACCTGGAAGCCAAGCAAGTTTGGTTCTCACCAATCCGAAAATCCAGTGAAGTAACTGGATACCAAAGTGCCCCTGCATCAGAAGCAGGATGGAGAGCTCGTCCTTCCAGACCCTAAAGTGAGATGCTATGAGGAATCACAGAAGGGTTTCGAGGAGGGTGAGAGGGGAAAGTGGGAGGCCGATTGCATTACCCCGCAGGCAGTTAATCCCATATTTTCGCCTACAGAAGGATACTTCTGCGAGCCAGACCAGCCAGATTTGGGGGCCCGGTCCAGTCCGTCTTCCGAACCCTGCGCATCACCTTAGAAGAGGTCACAGCAGCGCGAACCAGGCCAGCGCCTCCGTGGGAGTCAGGTGAGCGTTACAGAACGCGAAGCCTTCCTACAAATTCCTACCCAGGCGCTATGGAAAGTTCTGAGACTGATCAGTTGGCCCAATTACTGGGGGAATTACGGGCCGAAGTACATGCTGCTCATCAAGAGACTAATGCCCTCAGGAGGGAATTAATAATATCAAAGGAAAGAACTGATGACCTAGCCAGACAGCTTTTGCAAGGTCAAGCTGGGCAAACTCCTCTACCCGGTTCCGGAGGGAACCCCGCTCCTGTGGTTTCCAGTAACCCTGTGCAAATTAATCTACCTGGAAACATGCCGCTGGCCCCACCCGAACGCTTTGCTGGGGACCCCAAACGATTCGCCGTATTCATGAATCAGTGTCGTTTGCACTTCCTATGCAGACCTGGGGCCTTCCCTAATGATCAGACCAAGGTAGCCTTTGTATTGTCATATCATAGCGGCTGCGCTGCCGATTGGTCAGTTCCACTTGTTACTCAAGATGACCCGATTCTCCGTGATTTTCAAAGGTTTCAAGCAAGCATGGAAAGGTTATTTGCTCGACACTCTCAGGGGCAGGCTCTGGATGACGAACTTCTATCCCTGCGACAGGGCAATCAGGACCTCCTATCCTATATTGCAACCTTTAATAGACTAATTGTGGAAACGGGATGGCCAGAGGATAAAAGAGTCACGTTGTTTTATCGAGGCCTACGCGGAGAACTTAAAGATGTCTTGGCCCAAGTTGTAAATCCGCCCCAAGAATGCACAGAGTATATAGACTTAGTGGTCCAATTGGATCACAGACTTCAAAACAGAAAAGCAGATCGGTCCAGGTTTGAGACCCAGGTGTTGGTCAAGACCCATGCTAATCCCAAGGGAGTTGATGTCTCTGAGCCTATGCAAATTGGAGGGGTTAAAGGACCCTTAACTCAAAAGGAACGTGAAAGGAGGCGGCAGTTAAAATTATGTCTTTATTGTGGGAACTCTGGACACTTTCTACGAGATTGCCCGGCAAAACCGCCCCGAAAGGCGGTAGGAGCCGCTGATAAAAACCATGAAGACTCTGTTTCGGGAAACGACTCCGCCCGACAAGTGTAGGGGTCCGCTTGCCGAGCTTGAAAACTAACTCTCAGACCTCGCATTTCATTGTGCCAATGGTTCTCGTAGATCCAGAACAGCCTAAGCGGTTGCATGCAATAAAGGCATACATCGATAGTGGGGCTATTGGAAACTATGTGGATCGTGAATTGCTCTGTAGGATTAACCTCCCTCTCCGTCCTAAAACCAGCAAAGATGTCATCACCACAGTCGATGGAACTGAAATTGCCTCTGGACCGGTAACTCATTCCACTACTGAGGTGACTCTTATTGGTCCCGACGGCCATCGGGAGGGTGTTGTGTTTGATGTAATCAAGGCTCCACAGTTTCAGGTTATTCTTGGAATCCCTTGGTTAGAGACACATAATCCTCGAATTGATTGGCGAGCTAAGAGAATAACCTTCCCGGATTGTACACAGACCTGCTACCCAGAAAACCTGAAGATTAATCTAGCATCTGTAACCTCTGCCTCCATGCAACTACCTCCGGAATACCAAGACTTTCAGGACGTCTTCCAAAAGGAACAGGCCAACACGTTACCTCCTCACAGATCGTACGATTGCCAAATCGATCTGGTGCCCGGTGCACAACCCCCTTGTAGCAGGATTTATGCCCTTACCGAACCTGAGAATCTGCATTTGAGACAATATTTGGATCAATACCTAGCTAATGGTTTTATTCGCCCGTCAAAGTCCCCGGCATCCTCGGCTTTGTTCTTCGTGCCCAAAAAAGAAGGCGACCTTAGAACTTGTATCGATTACCGTGCATTGAACCAGATAACGGTTAAAAACCGTTATCCTCTGCCTCTGATCCCTGAACTCCTTGACCAGGTGAAGGACGCTTGCATATACACCAAGTTAGATCTCCGGGGGGCTTATCATCTGGTACGAGTTAAAGAAGGCGACGAATGGAAAACTGCCTTCCGTACTAAATACGGATTATTCGAGCACCAGGTGATGCCTTTCGGATTGTGTAACGCGCCGGCTGCCTTCCAATACTTCATGAATGATGTCCTTCGGGAACTCATCGATGTTTGTGTTGTCGTATATATCGATGACATTCTGGTGTACTCCTCTTCGGAATCTGATTACAGAAAACATGTCAGGGCAGTACTTGAAAAACTGCGCCAACACAAACTATTTGCTAAATTGGAGAAATGTGTTTTCCATACCACAGAAGTCGAGTTTCTAGGTTTAATCCTGACACCCAAAGGAGTCCGAATGGACTCAAGAAAAGTGGATGCCATCCTCAAATGGCCATCACCTAGCTCTGTAAAAGGGGTTCAAAGCTTGCTCGGCTTTGCCAATTTCTATCGCAGGTTTATCCCGGAATGTTCACGCGTGGTACAACCCATTACTGCACTCTTGAGGAAAAATAAACGTTTTTAATGGTCTGAAGAAGCCGAGCAGGCCTTTCAGGATTTAAAAGCTAAATTTACCTCCGCACCTATATTGAAACACCCGCATCCAGATCTCCCTTATGTCGTGGAGACTGACGCATCCAGCCTAGCCATGGGAGCTGTCCTGTCCCAAAGAGATCCCGAAACCAACCAACTGCATCCCGTAGCATTTTGGTCCAGAGAATTCTCGGCACCCGAGGTTAATTATGCAATCACGGACAAAGAACTGTTAGCCATTAAGTCCGCTTTTAAAGCCTGGCGGCATTATCTGCTTGGCGCTCGACATACCATCACAGTGATCACTGATCACCGGAATTTACAGTATTTGAAAACCGCCAAGGCTCAGTCATCACGGCAGCTCCGATGGGCTTTGTTTTTCGCTGAATTTGATTTTGTGATTACTTATCGACCTGGCTGCAAGAATGGCAAAGCAGACGCCTTATCCCGAATTGGAATGGGAGAATCTGATACAAACTCAGAACCAGTACCAATAATTCCCGAACAGAGGATTCTAGGCATGACTTCGTTACAGACGCTTGAAGACATTCAAGCCAGAGTGAAACAACTCCTGGACCCTACAACCTTACAGGATTGGATACAAAAGTGATCAGACTTTACCATAGATAATGGTTTACCTTATTTCCAAGGACGCTTATTCCTGCCACATAAGGAATTACACAAACTAGTTATTTCTGGTTATCATGATACATTAATAGAGGGACACCCCGGTATTGCCAAGATGGAGGAAAAGGTGAAACGACAATTTTGGTGGCCCTCTTGGCGAAAAGATGTTAAATCTTTTGTGATGTCCTGTGGTGTTTGCGCCCAAAATAAAAGTCAAAAGAAAAGACCAGCCGGTCTCCTTCAACCTCTAGACATACCGCCAGCACCCTGGCACACCCTATCAATGGATTTTATTACGGACCTGCCTCCTTGTTCGGGGTACAATACTATTCTGGTAATTGTGGATTTGTTTTCCAAAATGGCCCACTTTATTCCTTTGAAAGGTTTACCTTCAGCTTCTGTACTAGCCAAAGAACTCCTCGAAAATATTGTTCGGCTACATGGATTCCCATCTATTCTAATCTCTGACCGGGGAAGCCAATTCATTTCCCACTTCTGGCGCAAATGTTGTCAAATGGCGCAGATCGACGTAAGATTATCGACCAGTCACCACCCTCAGACCGATGGTCAGACCGAGAGGACAAATCGGACCCTTGAGCAGTACTTACGGTGTATGTTACAGCAATCTGAAAGCAACTGGAAAGACATTCTTTGGATAGCCGAATACGCATATAATAATTCGGTACACTCTGGAACTGGCCACAGTCCTTTTTATACTTTGTTTGGGCATCACCCTCGAACCTCAAACCTTGACTCACCTCAGAACCTCGGAATGCCTGCAGTAGACCATCTGCATTCTACAATTACCCAAGCCTTTAAAGAGGCAACTACGCATTTACAACAAGCCAAGAGAAAATACAAGGAGAATGCTGATCTACATCGGAGTGAAGCACCTCCGTATCAGATTGGGGATCAAGTGTGGTTAGTTACCAGACATTTACCACTCAAAGGGCCTCGAACTTTTAACCCAAAATATCTGGGACCTTATTCTATTACGGCAATAATTAACCCAGTGGCTGTTAAACTTGATTTACCAGCTAGTATGCGAATTCACCCTGTTTTTCATGTGTCACTTCTGAAACCAGTGGTACCCGGAACCCGACTACTCAAACCTCCAGAAACTAATCTAATAGATGGGGAGCCCGAATTCGAAGTGAAGAACATTTTAGACTCAAAAATGTTTAGGTCAAAACTGTTCTACCTAATTGATTGGAAGGGGTACGGACCTCAGGAGAGGTCTTGGGAACCCAGCGACCATGTGCATGCACCTCGATTAGTCAGGAAATTCCACCGACTCTTCCCAGACAAACCAAAACCCCCGGAGGGAACAACCTTGGGAGGGGCCTTGGGGGGGAGTGCTGTCATGATGCCCGCTGCCGGGGAGCCGGTTCAAGCCCTGTGTCCCCGAAAGCGGACATCCAGTCCCCAAGGAAGGACCCAGCAACCCCATATAGGGGCCCTTTGGACAGTGTCCTGGCGCCTATGGCGCCAGGCTCATAAAAGACATCAGTCCTGGCGCCATAGGCGCCAGGCTCATTATGGGAGTGCTTGGGTGCACTTACCTGATGCAGACCATGCTGCAGGATCCCGGCCTCCTTGAGGCCTGAAAGGAACTACTTTACCTGTGGGACTAATTTACCATCCTGGCGTGGTCGGGGAAGGATACATACCTGATTGGAGGAAGGATACATACCTGGAACTTCTTCCAAGGCTATTTAAACCCCACCCGAACAGCCACACGTGCTTCGCGTTGTTCTGCATCTAGCAGCTGGACGCTCACCGTGTCTGCTCCTGCATCCTGACTTCTGCCACGCCTGCCAGCATCCTGGATCACCTGCAAAGGAAGAGAAGAAGAGAACAGAAGAAGGAAAAGTCCTTACCTGCTAAAACCGCATCCCGGAGACATCTCGCCGACAATCCTGAAAAGGAAGACTTTTATTTAAAAGCTCATCGCGTCAATCGCTGCAGCGCCGCATTCCACTCACCTTTACAAGGCGCCTCCATGTTCAGCAGCGATCATCCGGATTCGCAGTCACGCCCCAGCGCCTAGGGAGAAAAAGACCAGAACAAAAGGTGAGAGAGAGAAGGGAATAAGGAAAGCTAATTCTCCATGTTAAGACTTACCTGTTGATTCATTCCCTCTCCATTTCGGGTCCGCGCCGCATCCTGGCATTTCCGGACCCCGGCCCCTAAGGGGAAAAAGAGACATCAGCGTTAATGAGCGAATGAAAAGACATTACCAAAAAACGCTCATTAAAGACTTACCTGATTTCTACAAGGATTTCACCTCTCATCTCGGATCGGTGCCTGTTCCCCGGCATTCCGTACCCCGGCCCCTATGGGGAAAAAGACACTAGCATTAGTACATTAATGCATGGACACAAGGGGAACCTCTTATCAAAAAACTTACCTGGAAGCCAAGCAAGTTTGGTTCTCACCAATCCGAAAATCCAGTGAAGTAACTGGATACCAACGCGCCCCTGCATCAGAAGCAGGATGGAGAGCTCGTCCTTCCAGACCCTAAGGTGAGACGCTACGAGGAATCACAGATGGGTTTCGAGGAGGGTGAGAGGGGAAAGTGGGAGGCCGATTGCATTACCCCGAAGACAGTTAACCCCCTATTTTCGCCTACAGAAGGATACTTCTGCGAGCCAGACAAGGCAGATTTGGGGGCCCGGTCCAGTCCGTCTTCCGAACCCAGCGCATCACCTTAGAAGAGGTCACAGCAGCGCGAACCAGGCCAGCGCCTCCGTGGGAGTCAGGTGAGCATTACATTTGCAAGCTATTCAACAGCCAGGCGAGCTGTTTGAATTTTTGCCAAGAACTTTTGTCAGAACCAGAGACCAGACCGCCGTGCAGTGCCGAGAACTTTTGTCAGAACCAGAGATCCAGACCACTGTGCAGTGCCGCTAGCAGAGCTGACCCAGAAGGTAGAATTATCCAGTAAGCAGAACCAGGCAGAGACCGTCCGTGGCGAGGAAACCGCAGTCCAATCCTGACCCGATCCATGGCGAAGTCGCCTTCCTGTTCAAAATATAGTGTGAGTACTGCCAGAACTGTGCAAAACCCAATCTCTTAGTTTAAAATAATCTAATCCAAACTATTTTAACCTATTTATAACTGCCTCCTAGAATTGTTTCATTCTGTCATCTTTAAACCTGAAAACTGTCATCTGTCATTCTGAGCTTTAAAATTTCAAATCCGAAAAGCTACCTTTACTAAATCGGCCGTATCTCCGGAACCATTTGTTATAGAAGCGAGATTTAACTTTTATTTTGAAGCTGAGATTCTAAGCTTTCCAACAAGCTCTAAACCGCGATTTGACATTTTGCTTAATTTCAGCCAAGTGTAAAAATATTTGTCCTTGCTTTCCTTTGCTGAAATTCATTTGCAACCTGACAATCATTCATAGAGCATCGCTAAAGTGATCCTGAACTAATACAAAGTAGCTGTCACCCACCCTGAACCTCTAGAGGGAATTAAAAGCAATTTTAGCACATTTCTCACTTCATTGTCATCACATTCAAAGCATTTTGGGCTTGTGTTTAAAACTTCTACCTGTTTTCCTCTAAGCTTGCTAGGGGGGAACTGAATTATATTTGATTGCATTCCTGAGAACTGTGTGCTTTCCTTCCATCTCTTTACCTTGCAAAAAGGGGGGGGGGGGTGAATTGTCAAAGAAAAGTGATTACATTGTCTTTTGTTGAAGTCATATCAAGTTTATTTTCGGTACTGCATTTTCATTCATCATTGCATTGTTCTTGAAGCCATAAAAGCATTCTCAGCATATCACTTCTAGGCCATCAAAAAGAGTGTACCACTGTAACATTATCCATTGTTGATCACTATCATCTTCACAAGTGTGCTATCAAATATTAATTTACTATAAAAGTGTGATAGATATATATTGTTTAATTTTCAAATAAACCTTTTAATTTGCAAAACGAACCTACTTCTTGGCTCAGTGGGGTCAGGGGGATTTTAAGAGAGGGGTGTTATATAAGGGTTGTCATCCAGAGTAAACGAACTGGACATAAAAATAAATCAATAAGGGCTTCCATCAGCATCCCAGACTAGGCATTGACTTAGCTGTAGTGTTGAATTGAAGTCGCTTACAACCTCTAATTTCCAGTGTTATGCAGATGACATGCAACTATCCTTCAGGCTACCCTCAGCCGCCTCCTCCTCCTCACTCATACCTAACTGTCTGGCCTCTATTCAGTAATGGTGTGCTGCAAACTACCTTTGTCTTAATGCCAGTTAAACTGAGATTGCTCGCATTGGGACACCTGCTCCCCCTTTCCCCCTCTCACTCTGGCCGACCTCCCTTGGCCCTGCGCCTACCTCACCTGTGAGGCCAAAAACCTTGGGGTCATCTCTCCGGCACTGAAATCCCTTCACTGGCTCCCCATGGCTGCAATGATCAAATATATGACCATTTGCATTGTCCACAAGGCTTTCTGGGGCCTGGGACCTACTTACCTTCAACGTTCCCTTCCTAAATACTGTCCCTCTCGAGCCCTCTGCTCATCTACCTCCAACCTTCTGCGAGTGTGCCGGTTCTCCAAGCAGAGATTTAGAGGGCGATCCCTTTCCTCAGCAGGTGCCTCCTTCAGGAACAGCCTCCCTGCCACCCTCCATCTTGAACTTGAAATTCTCAAGTTACGGAAACTTCTCAAGACCTTCCTCTTCTCTTCCTTCTCTCTCACCGTACTCTGCCAACCTAGCTCTTTGCTCTTCCTTCTCTCCCTCCTTCCACACAGCTTAATGACTGGATGCCTGGTGTACCTCAGAGTCTCACAGGTCCCAGGCACCCTAGCCAGTCCTTCTGCACTTGCTGCAATGCCCTGCACCCCACTGCACTTGAAATAAAACCCTGAGAGATCTCTCTCTGCACTTCACCAGTCTCTACTGACTGGGCACACTTGGTCCCCTGCCCCTCCCTTACATTCCTGCACTTGCACGATCTGTGTGCAGCCATGCCTGAATATCACCTGTCCGTTCTCCCTTGTCTTCACCCCTTAATGTGCACTTGAAAAAATGGCAGAATCGCAGGCAGGCATATTTGCTGTATCTAAACTGTTAAATGTATCATATTCAAGTCATCTGCCTGTGCAGACCGTTATCGTCTCAGAAATTCAAGGGCTCTGAGCGACTGTTGTTCTTCCCTGCGTTCCTTCCCTCCTTGAGTGCTTTGAAACACTTGCCTGTATATAGGCACGATATAAATAAACATTACCATTACCAAATGTGTCCCTTGATCGTTGTTGATGGTACTGCAAATCTTGGTACAAAAGCTCAAATTAGCATCTTGGACATTGTGATTTCATCTACTCGCCTACATGGAAATGCTTCAACCCATCCAGGGAAGATGTAGAGAATAACTAACATGTACTAAAAATTGTTGCAGCTTGCTAGCTGCATAAAATCAACCATGATGTTTACAAAAGGTCCATAGGAAGGAGGGTGCGCACCTTTGTAAGTTGAGACAATTTTGCCATGTTATTCTATAGACAAATGACACACCTTCTACAAAAGTCTTGTGCTAGGGATGAGAAGTCAGGCGCAAACCAGTTTTTTCGCATTGTTGAAATCATACACGTTTCTGATATGAGCTTGACCATGGCATATTATACCTTGATGGGACAGTAATATATATGTGACTATCAGTCAACCTTGCTCATCTCTCCAAATGAAATCTTCATGAAGCTTGCCATGCCATTCTCACCCAGCTCTCTTGTTCACTTGGAGGGGCATTTTCTTGAATTAACGCTAACTTATCCAGAGTCCTAAAAGGAGTGATCTTTGTCATGGGGAGTAAATATTAATTCCGGGAGTCAGATATTACAACTGGCTTAGCAGTAGAATCAGCACAATTGTTACTGCAGCTTAGCTCATCTTCTAGGGTTGGTGAGCTGCACTTTTCATTAGAGTGATCTGTTAAGGAAGCGTTATAGCATCTAAGATTTCTTTAACATATTAATTTATTTTGATTGGGCAACCTGATGAGGTTAGGAAGCTGTGCTGCTTTCATATCTGTCCAAAATCATGAGCAACATGAGTCTGTGTATATGTTGACTGTCTGTTGTGCTGCCAGTGAGCACACCCTGGTTAGTGCAACAGCTCTGCTACCTGTGCTGATGTAACATGCAGCACAGTCTCTCCCTTTCCACAACCTCTCCTGGGACACATGTTGTACACCCCACAACCAAATTGCCTTTTTGATCTTGATAATGAGACCATCCATGGAGTACATTAAGTCTGCATTGTGTAAATAATAGTCAATTAAATTGCTTCGGGGAGTAGAACGATAGTCTGTAATAGCAACTCCGTCATGAACGTCTGTTTCATGTGGTTTCCTATTCTGGGGAGTGGGAGGAAGAGATCCTGGGTTCTACATGGGGCATCTAGTCAGAGTAACCTTAGAAGAGCTTAATAACGTATTTATCAGCTCTGGAAATGGTCGTGTTGTGTCTTTGTTTTCAACAGCAATGACACCACAGTGTGGAACTGATACGCCTAGCTGACAGCCCAAAACAATATTTTCCGGCTGCTGCACTGATAATGCTGCTGCAACCACTGGCCTTTAGCCAAGGCGGTATACCTGATACTATGGGATTTAGTTATTTGCTGTAATATGCAATAGTCTTTTGAGGAAATAATGTCGGCACTTCGAGGGAAACAGCCCCCAGCCTCATATGAATCCAAAGTACATTTTTTCTTGTAATAAGGTAAACCCAATGCAGGTGCATCAATCAGTTTGTTTTGCATCCTAAAGAATGACTCGTTAGTCACTAACGACCATTGTAAGAGTTTGGTGGTATTGTTTCTCTTTTACATTTGTAGAGGTTTTACCAGCTTAGCATACCCTATTTATTTATTTATTTTACATTTTAATTATGCACCACGCACCCATAGGCCTCAGAGCGCTAACATAAAAAGACAAATATGCACAACACAATAATATACATACATAAATGAGTGTCAAGGACCAATCTTAATTACAGAAGGTAATACTAGTAAAGAAATCCAAGTATAATTAAACAGATAAATAAGCCTACTTCAGGTCGACTTTCAGTCTCAGATTAGAAGGACTCCTCAGTAAGTATTGACACATGCTTAAAAATAATGGCAGATTGCTGGTCCCACATCCCACCAAAACACAATCCCTGTCCTTATAGGCACACCAGTCCTGAACCTCAAACCTGCGGAGGGCCTTCAGGTCAGAGGATCTAACAACCCCTGGGCCTGTTCTCTGACAAAGCCATGCCAAAACTTTATTACATAAGGCTTTTTTGGGTTCTTTTCCTCATGGCTTCTCAGTATTAGTGACAAGGACGTTTGTACGGTCCATAAAACAGTCTCTTACAGTATTATCTTTTATCACCGGCATTTGTGACTTTCCTATTTGAAAACTTCAACGATTGCACTAGTTATTTTTGGCAAATACTAAACGTGAGGGACCGAGCAGTATTGGTTTGTTGCCTCACTAATGTATTAATTTAATATATTGTAAAACAATACACTTTATTGAATTGTACAACCCTGTTTGTAATTTTATTTTAATTGATGTCCACAAAATGGACTTCTCTTTATTTTGCTTTACTTACTTACTCTTGATCCCTTTATTTTTGTTTTAGTTGAGTCAGCCTTCCAGTGTTCATCATCATATCCTGGTGAGCTGCTTTTGAAACACCAATTCCCAGCTAAGCACTGAAGGAGATTTCCTGCTCAGTACAGTAGGTGCACATGATTCTCAGGAGCATCAAACGTAGGGCTTCCTAGTCTACACCAACAAGGTGGCTAAATAAAACCCAGACCAGACAAACTGAATACAAACCCAGCCCTGCTGTACAATGGTCACTGTCGACATGTTAGGCAATTAAACTACATCAAGGGCTTGTTATGTTATGTTATTTGATATGTGTGTAGCGCCTACTGCCATTGTTATGGCTTAGAAGTGTTGTGCGGTGGAAGGCCCTTCGGAAGACCGTAGTCTGTGTAAACATGGAAACTATTCCCATGCATGTACATTGCATGGGAATAGTTACCCAATATTAATTAGAATTAGGTGACTAATCATTTACTAGAGCAGATGACTAGTTTAAAACATTACAAAAATCATGTAGATCACTGTGTTCAGCTGAAGAGAGATGACTTCTATGTCAGTGACTATGTGACAGCAGCACATATTTTTCATGAGTCTCAGCTGTATTCTATGCGTTGTATTGCAAAGGGGGATATGGGTATTATAAATAGTGTATCAACCCCTAGGGCAACTGTCTACAGTTGAGGGCTCTGCTATACTTTACATGCATAACACACGGAATAACATATATTCATGGCAAAACAACCTGGCGTCCTGCAGTCCCACCACTGGCCTCTTGCATAAAGGTCCAATTTCACTAGTCAGTCACACTGCCACTCCAAACCCCTCTCTCTCTTTCTCTTTCGCTCTTTTCTCTCACTATCACTCTCTCTTTCTCTCTCTCTCTCTCTCTCTCTCTCTCTCTCTCTCACACATTAATATTAATACACTGTATCCCATTTGCAGCAAAACAAGCATCTGTGAGTTGACAGATAAGGGGGATGGGTTAGGCAGTCTGTAAATCCAGTCAATTACCGTTGGCAACAGCTAAGGGTTATGGGAGGCAAGAAGCTTTGGTTCATAGAAAGGTACTTGACATGTGGGGCCGCATTTACACATTTTGCCTTGCCTAGCATGCTGGTTGGCAGGCTGAGAGATGCCTCAAAGCTTACTCTACTATGCTCAGGTGCTGTGCTCAGTGGCCTGCTGGGAATTCTGCCATCGGGCAGGGTCCGTCTTCAGCAGGGCAAGAAGGCATTTGTCAGGCTTTCATCAAACATTGGTCAAATATGGAATTCTGTCACAGTACATATTCCGCAAGGAAATATACAAAAGTGAGACTGATTAGCTCTCTTTATGTCACCATGCAATTAGAGAGACAATGCTTATAAACTCAACGCATATGGTTTCAATCATCCGTATTACAAACAAAAGGTGTGGTGAGGCACAACCGTAACTTGTATGAGAAAATTGTTTTATTAGTTATCTCAAAATTGATACAAATGTGTCACAGACACATATTTGGACTGTATTGTTTTGACATAATTAACACGGATATAATTTGGACTAAAAACAAGTTCCATACACAACATTAAAAGATCACAACAAATGAGAAGAAAAAGGTAATACAAGATAAAGGTGTGAAACAAGGCAGATACTTAATCAGCCAATAATTTCATAAAACTTTTGACATAAAATTACAAAAACAAAGAAGAACCCAGAGGTTATTACTATGGGTGTCTTAGATAGTTGTCAACATGTTTCGGCCTATTTTGGTGCATTACACACTATCCCTAGTGCCCTTTTAGCTCTTAAATGTTTGGCCATCTTCAGGACAATGATTTCTTCAAATTCACACAGTAATTTCTTTATACCCCTGGTAGATATTCGTGCGCAAGTAATTCTACAAAACATGTAAAAATTGATATATCAAATAAACATGAATACAACATCAATCCTTCAGTTGCTAGTGTCTTACAGGAACACACAGTATCTAACACTACACCCACCGGTTCTTTTATGTGTTTTCATGCTTTTATACACACACCTCACAAACAAACATCGAAAAAGAAAGCGATTTCTCTCTTAATTGGCATAATATTGATCACGTAAGAAAAGGTTGTGCTGAGGATGTGTTGAAAAGTAGTGGGGCATTGCATAGCCTGAATGGCATCAGCATGTATTCATACAAATCATAGTTGGTGTGGAAAGCTGTTTTCCATTCATCACCTTTCCATATTTGCACCAAGTTAAAGTCTTCCCTAAGAACCCGTTTATTGACAATTATTGCTTCAAGAAACACTGAGATCAGCGGAATCAGATACAATGTCATCATCATAATACTGTTATTAGACTGGTAATCAATGCATAGACAGAGATCTCCCTCCTGTATTGGGACCAAAACGATCAGGATTACCTAATAAATAATTTTTTAAGTCTGAGGCGAAATACTCCTGTAAAATCTCATTTTATTTCTGAAAGAATAGAATTGGCCATAGGGAATCTCCACTAAATCAATGGGGATGTCATAAGCTCTATGTGGAAGTCAGTATTCTTCTGGTGTTTTGTCAACTAAGTCTGCAACATTATAGTACTCTTTTGATGAATCAGGTTCACTGCGCTAATTACATGATCGTCCTAAAGAAAGGCTGCACAACGTTCTCTTGTTTCTGTGCACTTCCTTCTCTACACAGTAGATGGCAGGGTTATGTAACCATAGTCAAGGTACACCCAAGATGATAACACAATGGGGAACTGAAATTAAATCAAACACAATGGGCCTCATTACGAGGTTGCCTGTCTGGATACAACGGTACCTGTAAGCTTGCCGGTACCGTTGTTACCGGACCGACAAACTCTGAGTTGTGCTCACGGGTGCCTTACATTCCGCCAGGCCTGGCCTGGTGAAATGAAAGGCACCCGTGAGCACAGCAAGCCTGTAGCACCGGCACAGTAATGACCCAGTAATTGCCCTCAAAAGGGCAATTACTGGGTCCGGCGGGGCCGGAATACCCCGGTAATTGCCCATTCACGGGTGCCGGATTTTCTTGCCGGTTTGGAGGTAGCCTTGCCAGTAAAACCGGAAAGGCTACCTCCAACCTCGTAATGAGGCCCAATGTCTTTGTTCTGTCCTTGAAGGGTCCCACTGCGAGTTCAGAAATCTGTTGGACAACAGGACTACAAGTATTTACAATTCCATTGACTGTAGTCACAGGCTCAGGTGCAGCTTTCCAAATGGTAGACATTCCCCTATAGTTTCCCATGTCACTGTAGACAAATCGTATTGAGGATGGTATTGGACCTTCATTGAGAACCAATATGATTGCCTCTCGATACAAGTGTGGAGCACATACTGGGTCCTTCATCCATCATCCATCAGACTCATCCATGTGGCCCCCTGTGGATAACCTTTGATGTTTCCCATCATCTTCAGGGTGCTTTTGGGAAATGTCTTATAACAAATACTGCTATAGCATGATATAAACATAGGCTGACCCAGCCAACTTTGTAGCTGCTGCCTTGCCGTGAATTTTGCCGCGGATTGAACTGCGGATTGAACTGTCTAACAGCCAACACTACAGCTCCCAGAAGGCATTGGTTCGTATATCCCTCTGCTGGGAGGAGCTATATAACGCGAAGTCCCGGTCTAAGTCCCGCTTTGCCGCTTGAGGACGCTGATTTTGTAGCTGCTGCCTTGCCGTGAATTTTGCCGCGGATTGAACTGCGGATTGAACTGTCTAACAGCCAACACTACAGCTCCCAGAAGGTGACCACAGACAGAAATATACTTAACCATACCCAGCCAACTTGAACATTTCTGGATTATATATAAGTACATATAACTTATTTACGCTTCTTTTGTAGGCATTGGTTCGTATATCCCTCTGCTGGGAGGAGCTATATAACGAAATTGGCGCGCGCACCGCGCGCGCGCACCGGCGAAGTCCCGGTCTAAGTCCCGCTTTGCCGCTTCGCCGCGGTCACCGCGGCAAGCGGCGAAAGCTATTAATACATATATTGTTATATTTTTAACTCTGTGCTTTCTTTTGGATGCTGACTATACCTCAACTATGAAACGACATATAAATTCATTAAAGTCTGGCATGCCGATAGTAACTACATCACATAGATCTAACGGCGCCAGCTATACCAAATCTCCTTCGTCTGCTAATATAAAAAGATCTCGCCTTAGCTCTACACCATGTACAAGCATCGGAGGTACAAAACAAAGTGAACTAGAGCTTCTCCATAAAATGGACATTCGCCCTTTTTGTAAAGACATAAGTTGTGCTGACCTTGCAACACAACCAAATGGGAAGCCGATAGGGCGCTCCTTGCAACAACCGGCAAAAGAGTGTTTGGATATAAAAAGATCTCTACACGACCATTTTGTAATTAGTAATACTGGTGGAAGAAATTTAATTAACAAAGAAAAGTCTGTGGTGCATATGGGAGAAAATCGAAGCGGTGATTCCTGTATCTCAACTGTAGTCACGGGTTCAACTGTTAAATTTGCAAAGGAAAATGTCTCGCTTATAGATAGTGCCATACTAACAAATGTACTAACTGGTATAGAGGCACCGCCTCCCGAAGTTTGTAATATATCTGTCATAACTGTGGGTGATACATCAATTTCTAGGGCATCTGTGGATTCTGTGCCTCAGGATATTCCTGTCATTGATTTAGAGAACAACTCTTCGGCTGCCTTCTCTCATATGACCTCTGAAAACTTATCCAAGTCCCCGGCTCTATTTACGAACGTTAGCCCCGTTGATTCAGTGGCGAATCCTTCCTTCACTGTTCCCACCCCTAGAAAGGTAACCGGAAAAGTCATCCCTGACATGTGTCCTAACGATTCGCGGATTGTGAATACAGGTATTGCTCTAACATCTATGAATAATGCTATCTTAGCCTTGGCCAAGCTCTTTGAAGTCTTGGTTTTAAAGGCAGAGACACACTCGAATCAATTTGATCAGATATTCACGAATCAGTCCATAATTTCTGATAGACTGGAGCATGCGATAAATGTGAAAACACCAACAACCGTCAATCATTCTGTGTCTACACAGACTCAAGCATTCAATGAACCTATCTTTCAAAAGTTTCACCCCATACCGCTTATACTGGAGCCGATAGTCGACTCCATGGAAAGAGAACTTGAACCAAAAAAGGTCCCCACATATGCGCTATTTGAGACTAAAAAGGCTAAGAACATCAGTACTAAAAAAACGTTTTCACAAGTACAGACTAAGAAAACAAAAAATATGAAAATGGGAACTCGTCAATCATCACAAATTAAAGCTTTTGTTAACAAATTATCCACTTCAACTACCTCTGCTGTAGTGGCATCAAAAGCCATCACAAAAAAATACGCATTGCAAAAGCAAATCAAAAAAGCAAAAACACAGCCGGCCCTGGGTGATCCAGTCTTAGCATATAGCCCTTTAAATAAATTGGTTATTGTGGCAAACCAACTCTCACAAAACATTCCGACTAAATTGAGTGTGAATGTACTGACCGATGATGATCACAGTAGGCCCAATTCAATAACAACTGAACCTACCAGTAAGCCTCTTATGGTTCAGAATCTAGGGTCTGACGAACAGCGTCGTAAAGAAATACACAAGGCAGTTGATGATTATTTAGCTTTAAAATTAGTTCCAAAAAATGTAACCTTGCTGCAGGAAACTCCAGCTGTGGTACAGACACCCCAGCCTGCAGTGGTATCGATCCCAAAAAGACCACCTGTACTCGAGATGACGGGGGCTCCTTCCACTAATTTTCCTCAACCCATATGGAAGGCTTTACCCACAAAAGAGGTCAGGTTAGAAGGACCCGGGATAAATCCAGCTTACGCTGATGATATGGAATCCCTTCTACAAGCGACTTTAATTAAATTTTTGGAGACTTCTAAGATTTCTCAATCTGTCCCTATTCCAAATATAGACAATGGTGCTAGAAAAAAAACGAATGAACTATCATTAGCAAATAAACAAAAACCCATTTCTACCCGTTTTAAACGACCAGCGATTCATTCTTTAACTCTCAGCTGTCAGCCTCTACCTGCTAGACAGTACAACTTAAATCGGGCGTCCGTTCTGTCGATTTTTCATGAAATCCCAGACCTCGATGACATAGGAACGGTTGACATTGAACTTGTCGAATTTCCAGATGCTTCAAATCAATCTTTAGTAAACTTATGGATTAATTCCAGGGTGGTAGTAAATACCATTTGGGCTGCGAAATCTCAAATTACTGACCTCGGCTTTACATTACTCCCAACCCCAGAGGTGTCAGATAAATCTATTATACATCCTTTGTCCTTCTCAAACCAACAAAGAAATCGACCTCAAGATCGACCAGTACAATCTTGCAGTTGCCATGGTCAACCTAAACAAGGATAGCAAACGTCCCTTACACCATTCAATTTTCACTTTGCTAGTTGGAACTCCAGAGGAAATCGACACTTAATTAACAATCCTTTTCAACATGAATTGAATTATGATGTAATTCTGCTCCAAGAATCTTGGCTAACCAGCATTCCGTCGTGGAATAATTATGACGTCTGTCTGGTACCTGCAGTAAAGCATCGGATGGGACGCCCAACTTCAGGTTTACTAACTGCTGCTAAACAATCGTCTGGTTTAAAAATATCTCCTTGGTTCTGTCCGAATGAGTTTATACAGATGTCTAGATTGAATGGAGCTAACTATACATGTGCTGTTATTAACATCTACTGGAACTATATGGGTATCTCTGATGATAGCTTCTTTGAAGCTTTGTCACATGCGTTTGACTTAATCATGATGGATGGGCATGTTAACTTGATCTATTTAGCAGGGGATTTAAATTTACATTGTCTGGGACCCTTTGCTAAGAACGAACAAAAACATCTTGACATGTGGACAACGTTTATCAAATCACACAATCTTCACATGTTAAATGGATCCCTTTCACATGATATTCCACCAAAACCAACATGGCATCGAGCTAATAGCTCTAGTATCATCGATTTCACCTATGTCAATGCGAAGATGCTGGATTTGGTCTCAGACTTTTGTATAATAGAATCACAAGCAAGTGATCATAACATTTTGCTGACAACTTGCTGCATCAATAAAATGATCACCAATCCTCAACCAGTTTATCTTAAGGGGTCACATGTAGTGAATTCGGCGAGAAATCGCTTGAAGTGGTCGAAACACTCTTTAAAAGCTTTTAGATCGTGTTACCATGCCCATTTAACAAGCAATATTATGAATGACACTTTGTCTGAAAATGTTCATTATGATCTGATGCAGCTTTTTCAACCATGTTCCTTCAATCATAAACAAAAACAAACTCCGCATTTGCATATTACCAACTATGAAGTCAAACTCAAAAAGTCTGTAATGCGAGCTGAAAAAAGAAAGGCAAATAAACTTCCTTTAGAATCACGTCGGGTTGTTCTCTCGCAAATACAAACAAACTATAGAAATTGGGCCAGAGGTATGAAAGCCAAATTATATCAGGGCGATGGGGAAAACATGCTAGTAGCTTTAGCATCTAAAAATTTGGCCCGTTCTTGGCACATTATAAATCAAACAACATCAGGTCACCAAGTGGCAATCCAATCAAACGATGTCTCAGAGAACACGTGGGTTCATTACTACTCTAACCAATTTACAAGTGAGCAAGCGCCTTCATCTGTTCCATTGTTAAAGTTTGACACTGCATTTAATCTATGCTTTACTAAAGAAGATCTAGAGCAGTTAATTAGACAGACCAGTAACTCCAGGGCCCCTGGCCCGGATGGCCTGTCTAATATGCATCTGAAACAATTCCCGGAGATCTGGGCTGACATATTATTTCTCATGTTCGAAACAGTCATCAAATTTCAAAAAATTCCTGCATCTTGGAGACAGTCGATTCTCATACCGATTTACAAGAAGGGTGATCGTGCATCCCCGGCAAGTTATAGACCCATTTCACTATTGGATGTCACGGGAAAGATTTTTTGTCGACTCATTTTACGAGATTTAAATGAGTGGACAAAGAATCATTTGAGACGCGATCCTTTCCAGTCTGGCTTTGTCAGCGGCTTGGGAACAATTCCTAACATTATCACCATCAACATGTTGAAATCCCAATATCTAACCAGGAAACAGACTTTATTTTTTGCATTTATAGATTTCCGGGCTGCTTTTGATTCTATAGATCGGACACTTCTTTTCAATAAATTAAAAGCTTTTGGTTGCCCCAGCTCTATTCTGGCGTTAATTATTCAACTTCATACGGATACTTCTATGCGAGTCCGACTCACACGGGAAGGTCTACTATCGACATCATTTCGAACGTCTGTAGGACTCAAGCAAGGATGTATACTAGCATCCACTTTGTTCAATCTTTTTATATTAGACATGGGCCTATGCTTCCGAGACATCATTAACGATGCTCCGGAATTGGGTGGCCAACGCATTTCGTGGTTGCTTTACGCAGACGATCTGGTCTTAATCTCACAGACACCAATGGGTATGCAGAACTTGTTGACCGCCCTTTCACACTATACAGACTTAAACCATCTTACAATAAATCTATTTAAATCTCAGATTATGGTCTGCAAGCCTCATGGCAAATGTAGAATTTATAATGGACCGTGGTTTTTGCAGCGTCAAACCATGGAAACTGTGTCGAACTTTAGGTACTTGGGTGTCAGTATACAAAACCCTGCCACCCAAGCCGCGGTCACACACATTCTAGACACCAAATTGTTGACTCTTATATCTCAAGCGAAAATTCTGGTACATAAATACGGAAAATTTACGTTAAAACATATTTTGATGTTCTATGAACAAAAGGTAGTACCCATCCTGCTCTATGGTGTAGAGTCAAAATTATATTCCAATGACAACTCATGGAATAGACTTGAAGCCACCTTCTGGAAAAAGGTTCTGCGTCTCCCAAACTGCGTACCTTTACCCATTTTAAGATTCGAATTGGGCTTGAACTCGCTACACTGTAGAGTGAAATGGAAAATGTGCGCCTTTTTTCAAAAAAGTCTGCTTGGAATTACTAATAATAATATTCTGAGCACAGTAGCTCGCCAATTATCAGGATCGTCTGCTCCTTTTCCTATGAAATGGCGAAACATGGTAGTAGATACCTTAGCTAAAGCCGATATCTCCTTGCAACTCCTTATAGAAAACCCAAGTGGTGCAAAGAAAAAATTCTTTTGCAGAGATTGGATTTCAAATTACGAGTTATGTGCAAAGTATAAAGATTTTGCCCCCAATCTCTTTTGTCCCAAACGCTTAGGACAAACGGCCGGATACCTGCTGAAATGCCCCTCAGCAAACATTCGTAATAAATTTTTAAGAACAAGGCTGAATTTGTGGCCGACGAGAGAGATTATGGTCAGGCGAAAAATTATTCAAGTGGATTCTAATTTTTGTCGCTTTTGTAAAAATCGTTATGTGAAAGAAACGTTGCAACATCTCATTGTTTCATGCCCACACTTGCATGATATTCGAAAAAAACACTGTAAAAATCTTTTGAGATTCTACATGGAGAAGGATGAAAATGAAACTTGGAGTATTTTATTTAAAAGTACCAGATTTTCAGTCATGAAAGCCATCGTGCATTTTTTAGAAAATGTTTTACATGATGAGATATTGTTATAAGTATAATGGATAGACTCATCCAAAATTTAAATGTGAAATACATAGAACTTTATAGTAACAATTTTACCCATGGTTTTATGATAGTCATTTTATGTATTTTATCTGCCTGTTTTGATGGCTTTTCTCTCTGGTATGAACGTTTTTGAAAATGTAATAATCATATGTATATGTCAAATCCTTCTTTGCTATTATGTAGCTATTTGTTATGATAACTATATTCTTTAAATTTTGAAAAGTTGATGTAATCAGCTTTGACAAAATAAACAAAAAAAAAAAACAAACATAGGCTGACATCTTACCTCTGTTCCCTTACTCATGGTAAAACAGACCCCTATTTTCCCCAATCTGGATGAGTTCTGGTGCTTCAGTCCTTGTCCTCCCACCCCTCTGGAGAAAACAGACGTTCAACCTTTGCTTTAGGACATAAGTCAGAATGCTAGTATGCCCCCTCCTTTCCACCTTTCCTTTCCAACATCATCCATCCAACTGTAGGACTAAATTTAACAAATGTGGATAAAAAGTGGTAATGAATGAACCTACTGACAAGTCATCTTTAAGGTTGTCTTAGAGTCCCTTGTAGAAAATGGTGGCCACCTTGTCTTCAGGCCAAGAAGTTTCTGCAGCCAGTTAGTTAAAATGTACAGCATAGACAAACAGGCCTGCCCTGCCTTGAGTATGTGTGAGGAACTCCAGGCCATTGGATTGGGCCATGGACCTCGTGCTGAACACTGTTCATTGCCGTGAGCAAGGCATCAAAATCACATAGGAGAGAGTCATTAACTTCCAAATGAGGGTTAGGCTGGTGTCTGCCATCAACCCTAGGTGAGAAAAAACAAGTGTTGCCTTGGTGGTGGCATCAGGAAAATAATTAAGTCAGCACAAGAAGCACAATTTGCAAGATCAATACATGTTTTCATAAACCTTAAGATCCCATGGAAATGTTCTGGAGGAGCCGGCAGAAACAGAGTAGGTATTACAATGGCAGTAGCAATGGGAAAGTTAAAGGTGCAATAGTGCAGCTTTCTGTGCTTGTGCCTGAACCCAGGGAACCCAGGGAACTCCTAATTGGTTTGCAGCTGTTGTATATTTTACTGAAGAGCACCTGATCTGTGGTCCATGGTGTCATGTGCATGTGGTCAGGTTGGCACATAAAGGGGCTAAGGCTTGTATGAGGGTGGCCACATGAACAGCTCCAGCCTCCATCGTGCTACCCTAATGGGTGTTATTGGGCTTTTGAATCTGTGAGATCTGAACTGAAATCAGAGCCTATTAAGGTAACGCGATGTTCCTCCCGCGAGCCACACGGGCTGTGGATAGGATTCCTATGAAGCACAGTCATGTGAAAAGGCAAGAGGAATGACACACAGCTCTCTCTCAGGCTATAGGCAGAGAAGATACAAGTGAGTAAGTATACTAGAAGGCACAATCATCCCTCTCGCATTCAATGATTAGAACAAGAGCATCCGGCATGCCTAAGTGGGCACTACCTGTGTCTAGTAAGGCCTCAGAGCGTAGGTCAGAGATGACCACCCTGTCGTAAGGTGCCGTATGAAGATACAACAAAACAATATTGATAGGGATGCGAGCAGGTGGTGTGATGACAGAAAACTAAAGGGAGTAACTGGGGAAACATAACAAACTAATATCCTGAGGATGAAACAAAAAGAAAAGATAACCCACAGTGCACACAGACTGAAGATCACATTCTAGAAGAGACAGAAGAGCATCCAAAAGCTAAAATCCCAACAGAGAAAGAATGCCACAAGCTATACCAGAATGCGGTACAAATACAATCCTACACAGATCAGGGCAGCTGGAGGAGTAATTCTAGCAGAGTGGGGACACAATGTAAGCACACAGCTGGGAGGGAAAAATGGAGGTGCACTGCAAACCCTGGAGCCTAGGAGTAATCAGGGATTCCCTTATGAGGTTTAAATATGGGGGAAAGCAAATCAAAGTTACAAGCATCTAAACAGGGTAGTAATCAAAAAAGAACACATTCAGAACTGACTATTTATTGTATTGTATTGTTTATTTATTTATAGAGCGCACCGGGCCCTCATGCATCTGGGCGCTTTACAAGTTTCAAAGTTGCAGGTGAAAGGGACAGCAAACATAAAAGAACATATACAGGAATAAACATTTACATACTTATATACATTTTTACAGAATATATACAGTAATATACATAGAGTATATTATACAGAATCATGTGGTGGTGCTCTGGGTCATCTTGAGTTCATAGATCAAAAACAATGACTGGCCACGAGAATGCAGCCAACGCTTAACATTAATCTTAAAGGAGTGGAAGGAGGGTGATGCTCTTAAGGTGTCGGGTATAGAATTCCAGAGTTGTGCTGCCATGAATGGAAAGCTCGAGCCTCCTATTTTTTTGAGTTTGAAATTGGGGATCACAGCAGACCTGGCAAGAAGCGAGCAAAGGGAAATCCAAGCGCAGCTCAGAAACCAGTACTCAAGTCACGAACCGAAGTTCCACAGGAAACAGCAGAAGGTATTGGGTAAAGTGCTGTTAGAATGCCGGCCGTGTGGCCATGGTGGATTAGCAGTGTGGTCCTGAACACGACCGCATTTTCAGTAGGTTTAGCTCATAAACAGTAACATAAATAAAAAATACAAACACAAATATAAGGTGGCTGCTGATGGTGTGCCATTGGTGGAGGACGACATAATGCACTGTCAGGGACTGTGGACAATATAGTGCCTGCCCTGTCAGAGCTTATCCAATCGCCATGAAAAGTGTCACTGGGTGTATAATGACTGGGGGCCGCGGGGGGGAGGCATTGACCGGCGTGGGTCTGGTGGGCTTCACACAAAAACACACAACCAATATTCGGGCTGTTCGACTGGGTCTGAATAGTTTAGCGCAAGTTCAGTTGCCATAGTACACAGTGGCACCACTCTCGTCACTGTGATTTAGTGTTTTATTTTGAGGTTTTCCCTTCTTACAAGGCCAGATGTGCAACATAATTAAATCATAATTAAATTATTTGGGCAGGTGGGAGGTGAGGCTTCGCGGCAGTATTTAGTTTTCAGTGAACACCTTCTAGTCTCTCGCAGGTGTACATGCTCCTCACTGTAACGAGGCAGATATGAGCTAGTAAAACGTGGGCTACCAGGGCATTAATGACCATGCAAACAACGTAAGAACTATAGTTATCCTTTCTCTGGACCAATATGAAAGCCACATGTTATGGTGGATTATTATATACATGGGTAAACATGCTTATCAATAGCCGGCATGCCACGAGGATCACGGGTCATTGTGTGCTCATTGTACAACACTGAGATGTCCGTTTTCAACATGCCCATCCGTTGATGTGTTGTCATTGCAAACTGTTTTTCTGACCACTCTATGCATGATACCATTTGCATTTTTTCGGGGTCTTTCGTTCTCAATTAAAATGCATTCAGATGTGCTAACAAGACTGATGGTTTAAAGTGATACAGCACACAGGTCCACGGAGGACCCTGTGTGACACAGCACACAGGTCTGTGGAGGATCCCTGTGTGATACAGCAGACCTCACACAGGTCTGCGGAGGATCCCTGTGAGATACAGCACACAGGTCTGCGGAGGATCCCTGTGTGATACAGCACACAGGTCTGTGGGGGACCCCTGTGTGATACAGCACACAGGTCCGTGGAGGATCCCTGTGTGATACAGCACACAGGTCCGCGGGGGATCCATGTGTGATACAGCACACAGGTCCGCAGAGGATCCCTGTGTGATACAGCACACAGGTCCGCGGGGGATCCCTGTGTGATACAGCACACGGGTCCGAGGAGGATCCCTGTGTGATACAGCACACAGGTCTGCGGAGGATCCCTGTGCAGCACACAGCGTGATACAACAGACCTCACACAGGTCCGCGGGGATCCCTGTGTGATACAGCACACAGGTCCGCGGGGGATCCCTGTGTGATACAGCACACAGGTCCGAGGAGGATCCCTGTGTGATACAGCACACAGGTCCGCGGGGGATCCCTGTGTGATACAGCGCACCGGTCCGCGGAGGATCCCTGTGTGATACAGCACACAGGTCCGCGGGGGATCCCTGTGTGATACAGCACAGAGGTCCGCGGAGGATCCCTGTGTGATACAGCAGACAGGTCTGCGGAGGATCCCTGTGTAAGATAATAAGCGGGGAGCCCCTGGCGGGCGAGCCATAAACTACTGATCCTCGTTACACGCGGCTATCGAGAGAAATAATGCAGGCGCCAATTCACAAACGAACAAAGTCAGTAAATACGTTTAAATGCGTGATATGTTAACTGTTTGTGGAACAGTCCATGGCGTTTCTGGCTTTCGCTGGAACGAAGCATCACTCTAAAGTATTTATGAAGTCAATTCTAGGGCCCGAACAAAGATCGTGTTCCGCTTTGGTCAGTCGGACTTTCTAAACAGTGACTAATCTGTTTTTAAAGGACGCAAGTGCGCCTCCTTGTCTCTGGGTGGCTGCCGAAGCCTGTGTGGGCGCGTGGGAGACCGGGGTGCGGAGCCTGCGAGGAGTGGGCGGTGGAAGAGAAAAGGCAGAACGTGATATCGTGTCTGTCTTCACACTTCCCACTAAGCAGGTCTTTTACGATAATTAATAGTGTTTACATTCTTTTCTTTCGCTCCCTTTGTTGGCTTTTCTCAGAATGTTTTGACGGTAAAGTTAGCTTGTGCTGTTATTTTAAGAGGTGGCCTATAGGAATGTTCGCTCTACCAAGCACAAGAGTAGCTCTTCGCTCTGGTTTCACCTTTCAGCACTGGCGAAAGAACCGTCGGACAAAGGCAATAGTGTTGGCTGATGTATTGCCATTGCATCGGAATGCCATACATTGGCATCATATGCCCAGGTACTGTATATGCGACAGGAATTCTAGTACCGCCACTTCTCAGTTGTTGCCACGACATTACATGCCTCGATATTACATCATATGCCAGGGTCTGTTATTAAATACCAGGTATTGGCATTAATATGTAAGGTACTCACCACACTTGTAAGGTTTGCTATCCTATCAAAAGTCCTGGTGCAAGCACTGTTCCCATCCACAGCCATGCCTTTGTCAATGATGTGCTCTGATAGCATAGCACCTGGATGTTCCCTGTCATTGAGTTATGACAGCATGCATAGATATTATTATTGGCAGTTAGCCAGTATTGCCAGGTTCCGTTATGCCCAGTTAACAAGGCAGTGATGTAATCTATTATGCACAGTGAGCACAGTAATGCCAATGTACATTTCCCACAGTTAGCATAACCACTCCAGAATAATACCCAATGAGCATAGAGATTACAGATTACAAAATCCGGAAGCCTTTATGCCCAATTCGGAGATCAGTGACACGTTTCATTATGCCCATCTAGCACAGCAGTACCATATTCCATAATAGCCATTTACCTCATAAAGTCCTGCTTCCCTAATGCCAAGTTAGCACAGCATTTCTAGATTCCATTGTCACTAGTGAGCACAGTATATGGGGCACAGATATAATCCGGAAGAAAAGAAAACTCTGAAAAATCAGTTGTTCTTAAAAAATACAAGTGAGTTGGAAACACAATGAGAGCCACACCCGAAAAGATGGTTCAGCAAGAGTGAAAAGCCTGCCCATCATACTGAGGCGGAGAGGACACAGAAAGTATTTGAAAAAGGATGGGGAATCCAGACCTTCCTAGCGGCTGCATTCTGTATGAGGGTGTGGAGTGCAGCATGTGGGATATGTAGAGTGGATAGTTATATGCTGTGATGGAGGCTGTGAAGGTGGGAGAAACTGAGCAGTGATATCCACATTGTGTGGGGGCCTAGGCTGTGATCACTGGGAGGCAAGAGTGGAGAAAGCTGTAGTTTGTGGCAGGATGTGGTAGTGTATGCGTCATGCTGGGGTGGGGCACAGTGCTGTCTGCAATGGCGGGAATAAGCTGTGGTAGGTGGGGTGCTCGTTGGTGAGAGGGTAAACTGAAGTGGTGTCGGGCAAACATCCATGTTGGGGCATCGGTTGTGTTAGTGGTGGAGGACTGTTTTGTGGTAGCGGATGCTATGATGGTGGGGGCAGGCTGTAGTGGTAGGAGGAGGGAGTGGTAATGGGTAGATTGGACTGCAGTCGTAGGAGGCAACTTTTCGTAATGGATAAACAGGCTGTGGTGATGTGGAGCAGTAGGCAGCGGGGACAGGTGGTCTCTAGTGGTGGAGGTACATGCTGAAGTGGTTGCGGTGCAGGCTGTATAGCAAGTGTGGAAGGGAGCGGCAAGAACGGCTTTTGGTGGGAGTACTGGAATGAGGGTGGCTTGAGAGCTTTCCACAAATCCTCCACCCCTGCTTAGATCCTATTCAGTGGCTGTTGCTCAGTGCACCAATTTATTTGTTATGTTATGGTGATTTATACTGCACACCCCTACCACGCAGGGGCAGTCTCCTGGCGATCATGAGACAAACACATGAAGACAAAGGGCAACATTATGAGTATGGCGGTAAGTGGAAAAGTGACCGAAATTAAATTACCAAGAGGGGTTGAGTGGGCACAGCTGTATTTAGACAGAAATTATTAGAGAAAGAAAAAAGTAGTTTGCAACCACCTTTGATATATGTAACTAAATATTCGACACAAAGCAATAAGTTCAAAAGGATAGTTGAAAAACATTGGCACTTTCTATTGGAAGATAGAACTCTGGGAAACCTCTACACACACAGCACCAGTGTTTGCGTATACACGCAGTAGAAACATGAAGGACATCTTGGTAAGAAGGGACACAAAGAAACTCCCTGAGAAACCCAGGAAACGTGGAACATACCCATGACTAAATTGCACCAATTGCAATATGGTACAAAAGGGAGATGTAATATTTCATCCTAAAACAGGCAAGTAAATATACTTGAAGAAGTATGCAACATGTGGCACCCCAATGTAAACTACAGTATCAAATGCCCTATGGTAAATACTACGTTGGTGGAACTACCAGAAAAGGCAAAATCCGTGGGAATGCATATCGCTCCAATAGCCTCACAGGAAACCCGAAATCTCCAGTCGCACAACATTTCAAAGAGGCACAAGACCACGTATCGCAAATAACAATTTCAAATATTGGAGACCATAGAAAAAAGAGCGATACTAATATCAACATCATCAAACTTTTAAACCAAAAAGAGACGTACTGGATTGAAAAATTGAACTCCCTACATCCAGGGGGCATGAATGAAGAGTGCAACTATGCATGTTTCCTTTAAACCAATTTTTGCCCAGCAGACTTGAATGTTATACTGTAGTAAGTTTCATACTATCCAGACGTCAACAAACTGATGTTTGGGATCAATAAAATCATTGGGATCAAGCAGCTGAACAACAAGAACCACGTCCCATTACATGTTTTCATCCTTTAAACACACCAAGGAAAATAATTGAACCACTTAACAATATGGGAAGACTTGGCTTGAACTTTTGGCACCACCATTGTACTATGAACTCTCTGTGAAAAAATGTCCAGGACTAAGTTTCTAATCATTTGTAAAAATGCGCAATTTCCACATATGTGCTTCGAGTGAACATACAAGATGTAGTATCCACAATATATTTTTCATATTAAGTTGTTTTCCTGTTTGCTCCGTGTTCCACGGTACTTTCATAAATCAACCCCAATCCAAAATGGCTGCTGTCATGCAATGCCAAATAAAAACGAGCAGAGCAAATAGGTAAACACATCTCAGCGAACCCAATGCCCTGCCAAAACTAATATCAAGAAATAAAGAAGGTTATCCCATACTTTCCGCTAGCTCAATTGTTACATATTAAGTACTGCTAATAGAAAGTAAGTAAGTGCTAGGCATCTGCCTAATTAGTGACACTTTCATGTGTAAGGCAACAGAGCAGGAACCCTTGGGCAATACAGTCAAGAAGCCATCAAGGTATGTCTTGTACCTAACTTTGTATACAATAAACCTCATTATAAGCTTGCCGGTCCGGTAACAAGGGTACCGGTAAGCTTGCCGGTACCATTGTTACCAGACCGGCAAACTAGAAGGTCTGCTCGCGGGTGCCTTGTTGGATGTTGTCAGTGCATGCAGGACTAATATTTTCTGGCGCCTGGGAATGAGCAATTACTAGGGCCATCGGGGCTGTAATGCCCTGGTAATTGCCCATTCCCAGGCGCTGGAAAAAAATGACTCCTGCGGCATCCGTGCAGGTTTTACCGGCACAGCTACCGCCAGAGTCATAATGAGGCCCAATGTATACATCTGTACTGAGGAATCTTAGTAGTGTGAAACACTAAGATAAAAACCAATGTATTACAGACATATCCATGGGTTCCAAAACAGAGAAAGTAATGATAAGGTCATTGCCAAGCTAAGAAGCAGAAACCTGGTAAATATTAATGCATAACTACGAATGAGTATATACTATGTTTTGTAGTTTGAACCAACAATATAATTTTTGAAAAATGTTCATATGATTTATTGCACATATTCGTTTTGTTTAGAAATTGTCCCTGAGGATGGTCACAAAGACGGAAATGCATTAGACACAAATTTCACAGGCCTTTTCTTCACCGTTTTTGGAATAAAGCACCATACAGACTTTTGAATCAATTCAAATTGCAGCATAATTTTTCTCAAAGAAAATAATGCAACAGACTTAAATAATAAATAAAGAACTTAGAGTGGAAAACCACACAAGTCCTTCCAGCAGTGTGGGTTACCATCACCACCAGAGGAATTGGCACTGGAGGAATTACAGCCGAGAACCAGCGGTCATTCCCCAGGTGCTAATTCCACCAGAGGTATTAGCACCATACCTTTTGGAAATAGCATCCATCAGCTCAATGACCCTCCGGTCTACCACTGTATTCGATGCCGTTGCTGCAGAGAGGTGGAAGCACTGCTTGTGCATTGACTTATTGACAACACTATAGAGACTTTGCTTTTTTCATGTTACCAATGATATAACAAATAGTCTATTTTATTTATGATGAAGATGTGTGATTAATGAGCATTTGATCCGACCATAATTCATCTTGACATATGCATTGTGGCTAAGAAATGTTCATTAGAATGTATTCGATTTTTCAACACCAACAGACAATGAAGTATTATTTTTGTGGGTTGACTACGGGGTTAAATCTTTTGTTTTATGTTGACAAATGCAGTCTTTTTTATATATATATATATATCTGCTGGTCTGTTTTATGACATTTTGTCTTCACGATAGCTTTCTTGGTTTGTTTTGTGAAACATTGTTTTCATGATATTGCATATTTGTATACTGTGTTTTATTAGGTTGATAAATAATTTATTATAAGTAAATACAGGTCCTCATATTCTCCGAAAGCCCTTTATTATGTGAGTGTAATTGGTTCCAACAGTGCCTTGATGCCTAAGGGTTTTGCGTGCTTAATAATACATGTAAAAATAAAAATTAAAAAATAAATAAATAATCATGCAGCAATTATTATTTGTAATTAAAGGTTGCTCTCATTGATTTCAATACAATAATTCTGCTGGATGTAATGATGTCCTGTTTACTAACTTTGTGAAATTCTTGAAATAAATATTTACATTATATAATAGTAGGAGTTTGCTGTTTTTTAAATATGTTATGCCCATTACACTAGCTATATGTCGGGATGAGCCTGCGCAGCATAAATAAGGGCCTGCAGGCGTACCAGCTGCTTCTCTACAATGTTTTCGTTTAGTGCGTAGCACTGCTCAATGTTATTCAACCTGCTCCAGATCCATTTGAGGCCTGCTGCCAGAGTGCTGAGAGGGCTGATTGTGTAGTGCGCTTTACCTGTTGCCCCCCACACCACCCACCCCATCTACTGGTCCAATGCTATCATCATCAATCCCTGTGTCTGTATCCTAATGCTGATGCCACTGAATCAATCAAATAGGTGAGGAAGAAAAGGAGGGCCTACAACGTGGTTGACAGTGTCACCCCATGGGTCACTGTGTCGTATCTGACAAGCCACTGGCCTCCCTAGGTGCCTGCAGGATGGTGGTTTTGGTAGCAGCTGGAGATGTGGCATCAGGAGCAGTGTCAGTTGTAGTGGTGGCAGCGGCAGCTGGTGGCAGATGATGTCTTGACTGGGGTCTTCCAGCAGTTGCTATGAATGGAAGGTGTAGTGGCGGCGGCTGAGTTGGTAGTGGTTTACTGTGAACCTGTTGGGTGATGAATGGTATGCATTCACTCATGCACACTGGTACATAGCATAGCAAGAAACTCCTGCATTTCTGAGGATGCGGACCAAAGGCTAATGCGGTTAGGGTGGGTTGATGTTCAGAGGAAGAATACTTATGGAGGGCCATATGAGACACAATTCAAGATTCATAAATGTGTATACTGAACACGGAAATTTATACAATACATACTGAGATGTAAATATGATAAATGGTATTATACCTATAGTTAAGGTGAATCGGTCTCCCATGATAACTCCTCAAAATTCTGTTGTTAATAACTTTTGATTTGAGTGAAGGATTTGTCCAAAAATTTGAAAGTGATTAGGGACTCACCCCACCCCCCCCTTGAATGCAAAGTTACATTGAGATACGGTAAAATACAAACATTATTAAGAAAACAAAAATATATATTTTTTCCAAACTTGTTGCCTATTTCGCATTCACTTTTCCACCTACAAACAAGGTCAATGTGTTCCAAAGCGCACAGCCCAACTACTGGACGGATTTGGAACATGTCCGAAACATCTTGGGCACGAAGCTTTGACTCACAATCCATGCATGGTTTGGGGTTATTCCGTGCAGTATTTATTTAAATATTTGACAGAGAAGGGGGTGCCCCTTCTCAAAAATAGATAGTTATATCTCCCATGGTGTGGATCATGGTTTGCAGAAATGAAATAACTGCCATCTTGTTTTTCTCTCGATGCAAGAGATATTCAAGGTTATAGCCGAGGATACGGGAAAATGAAACGCAGGCAAAACCCTATTTGCAGGTCAATATACATGCAAATGCCATCAGGCAAGAGGGCACTAAGTGAAATTTAAGAGTTGGAGGGAGTCTATCTCTGCAGTAACTGGGATGAACCCTGTTTAGCATCAAAGCGAGGAAAGGGTCAGACCCCTAAGGCCATGTTGGCTAATAAATCTTTGATAGGGCACTTTAAAGCAGCAGGACATGAAAGTGATGAATTAAGATAGGCCATTCTAGTGAAATTGAATACAGACATGAGTAAGAGGGCACTCTCACTGATGGAAACCCGTTTAATTCTTCTTACCTGGAGCCATGAAGTGGGCATGAATGAAATTATCGATTGGCATTAAATAATTAATGGAGTGGGTAAATACGGTCCTTATCTTAGACCAGTTGATGCAATGTCATGATATGTGGTTATTTAGTATACTAGTATGGATATGTTAAAAGTATCTGAAACCTGGCCACGCTATAATTATTTTCTGTCTGATCGGACGAGTGACTCTTGAATTATTCAACTTACTATAGCCCTTATTATTGTCCTTTTCATTAATAAGTGTGATTAGTATTCGTAGTAGGTGTTATCTAGTCTTTATGTCCACCCACTCCATCTTAATGTTGACTAGGCTAAGATGTCCAACTCTTGATACAGAATTAACCATAGAGTCTAAGTGGGGGACAATAGTCTAGACAATAGGCCTTTTGCCATATACACACGAGACCCACTCACACAGCCGACCCAAGACCAAAGACTATCACAGTTGGATACTCTGACGTTTCCATCTAGAGGTAAGCCTTTTAGGATCACATCAACCTGGAGCTATTTTTTATAAGGTGAGATTAGTAGTCAGGCTGAGTGTTTTTGTAGACACAGAGTTTGCACAATCAGAAATGAGTCACTCGTATCTGATTGAGCTTTCACCTTCTTTTTCTAGTTCAATCAATATGGGATAGTGAACTAACAAGTCACCATGAGGACACCGCAGCAAGTTAAATACTGATGCTAGTTAGTAGTGGTTGTTACGCACTATTCATGTTGTGCAACGTAATTATTGGGACTTCAATTCATGACCAATTAATATTGTGTCACTATTACAGCACCAACTTCGTGTCCGATTGACTATATATGGAAGATAGCTCATTTATTGAGTAAGTCATGAAGGACAGACAGCCAGAACCATTGAGTGTGAGTAACACTTTGAGAAATGTCATTAAAAATCTGTTTTGTATCCTATGCCACGTCATATGAAGTAGCGCAGGGTTGAGGATCTGACTGAACTATGGTTTGTGTTTCTTTGCAGGTTGTTTTGGTGAACGAGTTTCTGTTCATTGACTTACCAGATTTATATTTGTCATAGTCTGAGGTAAGCATACATATTATTTCATTTACCTTGTGAAATGTACACCCTCCTACGTATTGTTTGAGAGGGTTAATTCAACAGCAATACTAATAGATGTCTATTATGTGTTTTTTGTGATGTAGGGAACAAAACAAAAGTATGTGGTTGTATTCGTCTGAGGTCAACAGAGTCTACTAATAAGCATCTGATTAAGACCCATCTAGATATCTTAGGGACTAGTACTCAACATATGAGAAAGGCCAGTTGACAGTCCAGATGACCAGTACCTTACCCCTGAAGAATTTCACAAGAATAATGTCATTGTTTTGGAGGAATGAAACATGTTGGGTTTAGTATGATTATTTATGTAATTCAGTGAATTATGACATTTGAGAGTGTTATATTTTTGAAGATTGCATAATTTATTTGTTTTAATCAAGGTAACTGAATTTAATGAATTATATTGTTAAATCATTTTGGTTTTTTGTATTAATGTCTGCATATGTTTTTATGTGGCGTTAATGACGTGGTTTTGGAACTCTTTTGCTTTGAACCTGGATTTTAATGTGACTAAAAGTTGTCTTTTGTATAACTATTGATAAGTCACTTTAATAAAAAATAAAATAAAAAAGAAATGACGTGGTTCTGATTGTTATCAATTACATGTAGTGATAGTAATTTGAGAAATATTAAGTCTTGTGATCTTTTAAATTGAACTAGTCACTGTATAGGTCGAGTGGAATGCATTACAATATTCACTTAATTATTGTTGAGAAAGGTTAGGTTTTTATATGATATCTTAGCCATTAATACATTCTTATATATGTTTATTAAATTTAGAGAGTAATTTATTAATTATTTTTGTTTCCCTGTCTGCTCAAGCTATTTGAGTGTTGCTTGCTACATCACAAAAGATGCATCTAATACGTATATGCCGTATGTCTTGTGTTGTTTAATTAAGTGCATATAAGACCAGCAATGACCTTGCAGCAGTATTTCCTGGAGTCACCCTTTGTTGTTTGAAGCCTGATAAAAGAGCCCACCTTACAAGACAACTTAGAGAAACATGGCCTAAGAGGGCTGGATCCTTCCTTGCTTTCAAACTAAGCAGGGTCGGTCCTGGTTACTGCATGGGTGGGAGTCCATACCCCCAAATGCTGTGTGTTTTCTTGGTTTTAAATATCTCTTAATGCACAGCATCCACATTATTTTTCTTTGAACCGTGTTACTGTCAGTCCTTGAAAGTTTTGCACTCGGAGACAATTATTATTGGCCTTTTGCTGAATTGCACTCTGTTATTTGTAGTCTCCCAGTCAAGATGGGGGAATAATGCCATAATTGTACACTGCTTGCCTAACATAGTTCAATAAGGATTTATTTATTTGAGTGACACTATGATATGTGTACTTTTCCAGTTAGCCTTATAAAGCAGAGCATGGTTGAAAGCCAGACATGGGGTTGAGGAGGGGAAATGATGAAAGGGCAAGTAAGTCATGAGTTTTTGCCCATGATGTGGCAAGAGAGTCTGCAATCCTGGACACTCGTGCAGTTATTTTCAGCTGATTGAGGCTGCTTTTCAGGGCACCAGTAAAGGACACATGTCGGTGGATAGTGTAACTTTCTTTCAGAGGGAGGACGCAACCATTTTTCTTTAGCTTTTTTAGGTTGGCAAGCCTACTCAAGTATTTGGATACCAGGATTTTACTGAAGTTGCCATGGTTCCAGTGCAGACGCTTACCCACAAGATGACAAGCACTGGTTTCGTATTGGGATTTTGTTTACCAGGGAATATTTCACGACAGGTTCCTGGGTTTAAAAGGTGAGCACCTTTTATAATTTCCCAGCATCATTATTGGAAAATGTCCTCTCTAAGGTTATTTTTCTGGTGTTAATGACTTTGAAAAAAAGTCCAATGCTATTTTGTCTTACACACTTTCTTCTGCGGGGAAGGTCAAATGAAGCAGATTTGTATATTTCACTTTAAGATAAATGTTCACTTGCTGTGCGCATATTCATGGGTGCCAGCGTTTGATTTTCACTATGGGTGCATAAAGTATCTGGGCATATGTTATTCTTGCAGCCGGTCATTTTTTGTTCCCATTTCCATGCTGCTTAATTGTTGTTAGTAGGGGTTGCTCGATGTATCTCGACACTCACCAAGAGACCGGCCATAAAACAAGGGGCTTGGAGCACATGCTTAACCAAAGTGTGTGGTCCATGGCAAATAATGTAATCCCACTGCGTATTGCCTAAAAACATTGTGATTTCTCAAAATCAGAAATCTTTTATACATAAGAATACCACTGTCAAAACAGGACAAAATGTGTTTGTGATGGATAAACGTCTTTGAGCAATGGGTTACAAGGGTTTTAAAATATAGAGCAGCTGTGTCCCCATGGTTAGTGGTTTGGTAGTGTTCGGCCGTGCCCACCAGCCTAGTACTTTTTTTGTTAGTGTTTTTAATGGACAGTTCACATGGCTAAAGGCCTTGCCCACTGACCAAGGCCGAAGACCATGCTGGTGTTCTGGAAGCATTCTAAAAATCTATGGAATAACAAAACCCTTGATATTCAAGGAAAAACCTTTAGTTGCAGGGACGTTAAGGTGAGAACTTAATGCAACAAAACCCCTGAAATTTAGCTAAAGCCACCTGAACTTTGCACCCCCTGTTGCGCAGCCTATGACCACAATGACATCACAGATCAAATCATTGATGACATCACAAATTACATGTTGTATGAGAACACTGATGACATTACAAATCACATCACTGATGCCATCAATGGTGACAACACTAATACATAATATATAACTGATTACATCAATAATGGAATTAGACATAACTTCATTTATAAGTTAGCTCATGAAAACATTTATTACCTTAATAGCAATTTAGGCTGTGGACTTGGCCATGACAAAGGCTAGGGTCACTTGCCACCACCAAAGGCCACAGCTAGTGGTCGGTTAGTGTTAAAAAATACCAATGTGCATGGTTAAAAGCCATGCCTAGTAGCCCATCTCTGTTTTTAAATATACAGTGAGCAACGTTGAAAGCTCTAGTCAGTGGCCATGGTAAAAGGCCATAGCTAGTGCCCATTAAGATGTTAGAATATACAGTCGGCACAGACAGAGGCAGTGGCCACTGGCTAGTATTGTGTTGAAGACAATGGCTAGTGGCTGGATAGTGTATATAATATATCAGTGGGCACAGCCGAAGGCCATAGCTAGTGGCCGGTTAGTGTTGTATGATATACAGTGGGAACGATGGAAGCCCATCGCTTATTGCATTTTATTATTTTAAAATATACAGTGGACATGGTCAAAAGATGTATAAACTGCACAAGGTCAAAGGTGACGACTATTGGCCCATTTATATGTTAGAATATATAGAGGGCACAGCCAAAGATTGTGGTCACTGGCCAGTATTGTGGTAAAGTCCATGGCTAGTGCCTGATCAGTTTATATAATATACAGTAAACACAGCTGTACGCTGTATCCACTGGTAAAGGCCAACATCTATGGTTGGTATGCTGCTTTCAAATATTCAGTGCACATGAGAGAAGGTTGCGAGCACTGTCCATAACTGATGGCCATGACTACTAACCATTCATGTGCTAAAATATATTTGGCCATTCACACTGATCATGACAGAAGGCCGTGCTTAATGCCAGTTACTGTTGTAATGTAATTAGTGGTGTCATCAATGATGTGATCTGTGATGTCATCATTGTGGTTATAGGCTGCGCAACGGGGGCGTGAAGTTGAGGTGGCTTTAGCTGAAATTCAGGGGTTTTATTAAGTTCTCACCTTAACGTCCCTGCAACTAAATTTTATTCCTTGTATATGTATAGATTCACAGAAAAAAGTGCATTTGAGGAGTCATGACCAGCTTATCTCTGCACGCTCCCGCTGATGGCCCCATAATGCTATTTTGTATGTTATTGTGAATCCCATCTCTTATAATATATATGTGCACTTGGGCTTTGCAACGGGAACAGGCCAAGTTAAGCCAGTCAGTCATGACTTCCCGAATGCGCTGAATTTCAGGGGTTTTGTTGCAATAAATTTGGTCAACTTAACTATCAAGGGTTTTGTTATAACATTGTTTTTTCCATCCCACTGGACATACATAGCAGGCCACTAGCCATGGTCTTCTTCCATGGCCAGTGGTCACGGCCTTTCTGCTGTGCCCAGTATATATTTTACAACACCACCAGGCCACTAGCCATGACCTTCGGCCTTGGCCATTGTACATGTGTATCGGGCCCACTAACTAGTGAGCAGAGCCTTTGGCTGTGCCCACTGTATAATTTGCAACACAGGCAAAACAAAAGAGTTGATGGCTGGAAGGTTTAGAATAAATCTTGACCTCTGGCATTGCTCTGGGCAACCCTCCAGACCATCGTTCTTCTCCTGCCAAGCCATTACAAAAGGGGAAAAACCATATGCAAATCAGGCTTGGTCCCACCCCCAAAGGGGTAGTCCAGCCCGAACTGCTAGGTCACATCCCTTTTGCACAAGATCACAAGCATCCCCAGACATGTTTCAGCCTTGTTGGGCGTCATCAGTGAGGAGTAGATTGGGTCTCTAGGCCCAGCAGGCAAGGGACCCACGTCTGGGCATACCCTTCCCACTCGGGGTGACAATAGCAAAACAAAAGAGTTGATGGCTGGAAGGTTTAGAATAAATCTTGACCTCGGGCATTGCTCTGGGCAACCCTCCAGACCATCGTTCTTCTCCTGCCAAGCCATTACAAAAGGGGAAAAACCATATGCAAATCAGGCTTGGTCCCACCCCCAAAGGGGTAGTCCAGCCCGGACTGCTAGGTCACATCCCTTTTGCACGAGACCACAAGCATTCCCAGACATGTTTCAGCCTTGTTGGGCATCATCAGTGAGGAGTAGCTTGGGTCTCTAGGCCCAGCAGGCAAGGGACCCACGTCTGGGCGTACCCTTCCCACTCGGGGTGACAATAGCAAAACAAAAGAGTTGATGGCTGGAAGGTTTAGAATACATCTTGACCTCTGGCATTGCTCTGGGCAACCCTCCAGACCATCGTACTTCTCCTGCCAAGCCATTACAAAAGGGGAAAAACCATATGCAAATCAGGCTTGGTCCCACCCCCAAAGGGGTAGTCCAGCCCAAACTGCTAGGTCACATCCCTTTTGCATGAGACCACAAGCATCCCCAGACATGTTTCATCCTTGTTGGGCGTCATCAATGAGGAGTAGCTTGGGTCTCTAGGCCCAGCAGGCAAGGGACCCACGTCTGGGCATAACCTTCCCACTTGGGGTGACAATAGCAAAACAAAAGAGTTGATGGCTGGAAGGTTTAGAATAAATCTTGACCTCTGGCATTGCTCCGGGCAACCCTCCCGACCATCGTTCTTCTCCTGCCAAGCCATTACAAAAGGGCAAAAACCATATGCAAATCAGGCTTGGTCCCACCCCCAAAGGGGTAGTCCAGCCCAAACTGCTAGGTCACTTCCCTTTTGCACGAGACCACAAGCATCCCCAGACATGTTTCAGCCTTTTTGGGTGTCATCAGTGAGGAGTAGTTTGGGTCTCTAGACCCAGCAGGCAAGGGACCCACGTCTGGGCGTACCCTTCCCACTCGGGGTGACAATAGCAAAACAAAAGAGTTGATGGCTGGAAGGTTTAGAATACATCTTGACCTCTGGCATTGCTCTGGGCAACCCTCCAGACCATCGTTCTTCTGCCAAGCCATTACAAAAGGGGAAAAACCATATGCAAATCAGGCTTGGTCCCACCCCCAAAGGGGTAGTCCAGCCCAAACTGCTAGGTCACATCCCTTTTGCATGAGACCACAAGCATCCCCAGACATGTTTCATCCTTGTTGGGCGTCATCAGTGAGGAGTAGCTTGGGTCTCTAGGCCCAGCAGGCAAGGGACCCACGTCTGGGCATACCCTTCCCACTTGGGGTGACAATAGCAAAACAAAAGAGTTGATGGCTGGAAGGTTTAGAATAAATCTTGACCTCTGGCATTGCTCCGGGCAACCCTCCCGACCATCGTTCTTCTCCTGCCAAGCCATTACAAAAGGGCAAAAACCATATGCAAATCAGGCTTGGTCCCACCCCCAAAGGGGTAGTCCAGCCCGAACTGCTAGGTCACTTCCCTTTTGCACGAGACCACAAGCATCCCCAGACATGTTTCAGCCTTTTTGGGTGTCATCAGTGAGGAGTAGCTTGGGTCTCTAGGCCCAGCAGGCAAGGGACCCACGTCTAGGCATACCCTTCTCACTCGGGGTGACAATAGCAAAACAAAAGAGTTGATGGCTGGAAGGTTTAGAATAAATCTTGACCTCTGGCATTGCTCTGGGCAACCCTCCAGACCATCGTTCTTCTCCTGCCAAGCCATTACAAAAGGGGAAAAACCATATGCAAATCAGGCTTGGTCCCATCCCCAAAGGGGTAGTCCAGCCCGAACTGCTAGGTCACATCCCTTTTGCACGAGACCACAAGCATCCCCAGACATGTTTCAGCCTTGTTGGGCGTCATCAGTGAGGAGTTGTTGGGTGTCCTGACCCACGTTTGAGCTATCATGCTGCAACATTTGGTGCTGTGGGCTTAGAAAATCCAAGATGGCCAAAAAGCCCACATGTGAGCCAGAATCCAGGAGAACCACGCAGTTTGTGCGCACACCAAAATGGTTACCTAACTTGCCACCCACCAGTGTAAAGAAAGATCTTTGTTTAACAAAATCCACTGTTACTGATGTCAAAAAGTTGCTGAAATCGTGGCTCATCGGACCACTTTAAAGATTCAACCCTTTTTGTGGGGTTCCACATAACCATTTTACTGTAAGGAGCCCCATCAAAACAATGTTAAGCAAGGATTATTTACTACCATGTAACAACCATTCCTGTTTGGAATGCATTAATCCAAGAAAGATCCCAAAAATGGATGCAGTACCAACAAAATCCTCAAGGCGGCGCTAGCGGTCTAAACTCTGACAGGGAAACTGCATGTCAGGAGTTGCAGGAGAGGCCTTTACATCAAAGGCTGGGAGTTAATTAAAATCTTAACCACATGCTGTTCCCAGAAGACAATCTGATTTAATTAACAGGCCAAAGGCTGGGAAACCTCTCACCTCCAGAGATTCACACCAGGAGTCAGAATCTCACATGACCTCTTGATTGATAGAAGGCAGACTGGCTGGCAGCCTCCTGGAGACCACACAATAGGCTCTTGCACTTGAATAGAATATGCTGATGTTGACTGTTGACTGTACACAAAGAGCTCCCAGCAGAAGACACATGTGATCACTGACCCACCCAAGTCTTGGAGGCGTACTCCAACACTCTGAGAACTGAATTGAAAGCAAAATATATATTTTACAGAAACACTGATAACTCTTTGTAATCAAATGACAGGAATGTATAACTTTGAGAGCCTTAATTTAAAAAATGTACCTTCGATTCAAGCCCAAACTCCAATTTGTGTGATGTTCTGGGGCAAAACCCCGCTATTTATGGATACTACAGACTCTGTGTTTAAGCTAGAGACATGGGAATTTACTGGAGTATGTATGGACAGGCCGTGTATATGTGTATAATTTTTAATGAAAAACCAATATTGCAAAACCAGTTAAAAAACGCAAAATGTTGACGTTTCTGAATGCAAGCTCTTAGAAACATCAGAGTTTGAACAGAGTATACCTCATGTGATAGGTGATGGGTGCATGTAATTTGAAACCACTATGTATCTATGAAATATGTCTTTAGGTCAAATATTGATTTGTGGGCAAACTGACCAGGGGAGGATCCTCTGACCCATAAAACCTACAGCATCACTCTGACTCACATTTCCTTCCCCCAATCATGGGAGAGGGGAGAATTGGGCCAATGACAAGTAGAAAGGGGCAGGCTTAGCTAGGCCCAGGCACACACCCACTTTCAAAACACATAAAAAGAGACTGCTGGGACAGGTAGAGACATTCAATTCCATTTGCTGCGGAGCATGCTGACCGACGACTTCACATCCAGAGATCCTACACTTAGACTTCCAAGCTAAACAGAGACTACAGAACCTTGAACCAAGAAGGGCCACTGCAAGCAAAAGTATTGGTCAGCAGGCCAAAAAATCATTTACAGACTATTCACAGCCGGACCCAGCTGTTGATTCTGGCCTAAAAGCCTGTGCCAGAAAAATCCAGAAGCAGTGCTGTACCCAGAGAAAGCAGAGCAGTATCCAGAACCAGAGGCCAGAGATCCAGAGTGACCGAGACCGCTGTTAGAAGAACCAGAGAGCTGACCCAGATCACTGTGAAGTGGCAAGACCAGAACCGGAGTCCAGTCCAAAACCTGACCAGATCTGTGGCGAGGCCTATTTTAAAATATATTGTGAGTACCTAGCAGAACTGTGCAGAACCAATCTCGTAGTTAAAATAATCTAATCCAAACTATTTTAATCTAACCAGAACTGCCTCCTAACTGTCACCTGTCATTTTCTAGCTGCAAGCTGTAACCTGTCGCTTTGAACTTTTAAAATTTCAAATCAGAAAAACAACCTTCACAAAATCGTTCATAACTCCGTAACCGTTTGGGCTAGAAACTTGCTTTAACTTTCCTCTGAAAGTTTTCAATGAACCTAGAACCGACTTGCCACTCCTTATACTTTCTCCGCAATCACGATTCACGCATTCTAGAATTTTGCCGCGATTTGCGATTTGGCCCGATTTCTTTACAGTAAAAATCAGCAGCTTTTGCCTGAACTGCTCAAATTTCGTTTGCCTCTTAAGAACCATCCCTGAATCATTGCTAGAGTGAGCCTGAACTCATATTAACTAGATACCACTCACCCTGAACCTCCTGAAGGGAATTAAAAGCATTTTCAGCATATTTCTCACTGCATTGTCACCATATTCAAAGCATTTTGCCTGTGTTTCAAAACTCCTATTGTTGTATAAGCTGCTGAGGGGGAATTGAACTGAATTCTATTTGATTGCATTCTAAGAACTGTGTGCTCTCCTCTTCATTTCCTTACATTGCATAAGGGGGGGGGGGGTGGATTGCCAGAGAAAAGTGATTACATTGTTTTGTTGAAATCATATTGAGTATTTTCTGTATTGCATTTTCATTCAACATTGCCTCCATCTGAAACTAGACAAAGCATTCTCTACCACCTTATTCTTCTGTTCCTATTCCCAAGCGTGCTACCTCATCTTTTATACTACTCCTGGGTAATCAAATCAGTTTATTAGTAGAACATTACCCATTGTTGTTAACTGCTCATGTTCTGAAGTGTGATATTAATTATTAATTTATTATAAAGTGTGATATATATATATTGTTTACATTCTCAAATAAACCTTTTAAACTTGCAAAACAGAACTACTTCTTGGCTCAGTGGGGTCAGGGGGATTCCAAGAGAGGGGTGTGATATAGGGGTTGTCATCCAGAACTCATGAACTGGACATAAAGATATATCAATAAGGGTTTCCATTCAGTATCCCAGACTAGGCATTGACTTAGCTGTAGTGTTGAATTGAATCCTCTTACAAAGTGGGGGCTCGAGCCGGACGTCTGGGTTAGATTTATCACTTGTGCAGATTAATACAGTGTGCTAACTGACAGGAGACATACATCCGGTCGGATCACCACGCTGTGTTATAAAGCACTCCTCAAAGGAAAGCTCTAAGGAAACGGTCTGTTTTGCAAAAATAAAATACAATCTTCTCTAAGTCTGGAAGGAACTCAAATTCCAGAATGACGACACTGGTAGACATCAAAATAGCCAGAGAGCACTTCTTACATAAGCTATTTGTGAGAGGTGAGTGGACTCATCAGGGCCAAACGGTCTGGTTGCAGGCAATCGCGCAACAGGTCACTGAAACAGGGTCAGATATACAGGGAGATCAGGGTCCCCTACATGTGGCCCTGAGTGAACTATACATGGCCCCTAAGGCCAAGGATGAGCATAACAAGATTGCCAGGGTAGCGACATATTTATATTTACATATGGGAGCCATGCAGGTCAAATGTGCTGAAGGCCAAGATCTGGCGAGTAGGCAACTGCTGGCATTACAGAAGGCCCAATCTGATCTGGACTCTTCTGAGCAGAGGCTGCTCAGGAGCCAGGAATCAGAAAATGACAGCAGACGGTACATCACTAAAATAAAGGAGGATATGGATGTGCTGCAACAGGAAAAGGCGGACCAGGATACCAGATTTCTGGCCTTGCAGAAGGAGTACCAAGAAGGTTTGGACTCCCTACTGCAGAGCCAGAAAAAGCTGGAGCAACAGTTAGACTTCAATAGGGCATGTACTGAGCAGGTAGCCACCCTGCAAAGCCACCTAGATAGGGAGAAGGCAGAGAGCAATAAACTGATTTTGAAAGACCTGGATACCCATGCAGAGTTTGACCAGGAGTGCTAGAAAACTGGTGCCTTCCAAAGGCAAAGGGACGACCTGGCGGCACAGATGCAGGCTCTTAGTCAGGAAAGGGATACCTTAGGCCAGGAAGTCTGCCACTTAAAAAGGAAAATGGAAGAAAATCACCTGGCCCTCCAGGGACTGGGTGACCTCCAAAAAGAACACCAGAACTTGTTAGAGCACACCAAGAGGGTGGAGGATGCTCTGGCAAGAAAGGAGCAGGCCAATAGGGACACAGCTCAGGAGGTAACCCTCCTGCAGCAGAGACTGGCCCAGTGCTCCAGGACCAATCAGGAAACGCAGAGAGAGAATGAGGCTCTCTGCCAGCACAACAATAGGCTCCAACAACAGGTAGAGATGCAGGAGAGACTGATAGAGTCTAGTAAGGCCTTAACTGAGAAACTGAAGGCGCAGGCTCTTGCATTGCAACAGGGAGCAGGGGCGGATAGAGACCAGGTTCGCTGGGAAAGGGAAACTCCTGAGCATTACCTCAGGAGCCCTAGTACCAGAGGCCTTTATCTCTCTCAGTCCCTGGACTCTGCCACCCCCATGTCCCCTGGCGCACATGAGCACCGGGCCACAGGGATGGCAGATTACTATCCAGCCAAAAGCATGGGGCTAATAGGCCAGTACCACCCAGGTATGGAGGGGCGGGCATCTGGGTATGGGCACCCAAGCACAGTGCAATTTAGTGGGGAAACCCAGGAGAGTAGGCCCATTAAGGGCATCCTGAAAACCTCTGGCCAGTTAGGTCAGTGGGGGGGGTACCCATCAAATCCTGGCAGCAAGGAGGGATCTGAAGACTCCTCTGCGCGGTACAGGACACAGGAGACCAGGTCCCCACATTCTGCCAGCCACTCCCAGGCTCGCAGAATCCGGGAAAACCTGGAAGATCAGACAGGAACCTCTGGGAGCAGTGCCTCTGAGTCAGAGGATGAATGGACCAGAATTACACGAACCAAAAAGGCCAATAAGGCAAAAAGGGCCTTGCTTAAGGAACCATTGAAACAGATTAAGGCAATCAGGAGTGTCATCACGCCTTATCATAAGTACGCCAAGTATTCTGTTTGGGAACACTTGGAGCTCTATGAGCAAATGATTGAGACCTTTCATTTGAAGGAAAGCCAAAGCTGTATTCAGTATGTAAAGTGGTCATTCTCCCCAGAGTACTCCAGTTTCTTTGCGGGGCTGGAGGACCAAAATCATTCAAGGTGGTCCACCTATAGGGCGGCCATCTTGAAACATTTTTCTGTGCACAGAAATCCCCAAGAGGCTCGCAAGGCAGCCTACAATTTGCAGTGTGGGGAGGATCAGGCCCCATAAGAGTTTGTGCAAGAATTAAAGCGTGCTTTTGCGCAGACCACCAGAAGGGTGCGCACAGACAGCAGAGAATTTATCAATACTTTTTTCCATGCCTTGCCCAAATACATCATGACCCAGCTCGTGAGAGATTTTCACGAGAAAAGATCTTTAGACTGGGTCATTGAACAGGCTACCCGGATCTATGAGGTGCAGAAGCCTATCGAAAATAAAAATAACGCGCCGAAAAACCCCAAAACCAACAGTACCCCTGCTGCTGCCAAGGTGGCAGAGGTAAAGGTTGCCCCCGTTTTAGATTTGGAGATGGGGGGGCCTAAAAATCTGCCTGCACCAAATAATTCACAGCCCAGAAGGCCCTTGGGCCAGTCACAGACAGGGAGTCGAGGAGGTAGTCCTACAAATGGGGTCCCCCGCTCCCCTGACTATGTAAGTCCCCGTTACAAGGGAAACCGACCAATCCTGGGTTATGTGTGGACTCCTCCAGGCCAAGGGGGGGGGTCCAGCCAAGCACCTGACCCGGGGAACTTCCCTCCTAACTTCCCCCAGGAGGGCAGAAATTCTCCAAATCCTGGGCAGAACTTTTTCCCCAGGTATCCACCCAATTTCCAGCCCCAAAATCATCCATCCTTCTTTCCCCAATTCCCTGAGCCCAGACAACCTAATCCAGGAGAGGGGAGGCCAAGGGTGGAGGGGTACCCAAATCTTCCCAACCAGGGGTACTACCAGAGAAGGGATAGCTACCCTTCCCGGGATCAGCCCAGGGGAGAAAATAGAGCCCCGTATCAGCCTGAGCGGGTTTCACAACTTGAGTGCCAGGTCCAAAATATGGCACGAGATCTGGGTCACATACTGAGGGCTCAACAAAACCCTCAGATGAGCATGCCACCGCAGAATGCCCCAAACACGGGAACTGGTGCGCCAGAACAATGACGGGGGCAGCACCCCGATAACCCACCGGTTCCCAGGGAGGAGGCACAAGGGGAAGGGGGGTGTAAAGCCTTGGAGGAAGCTACCTTTCCAACTTGTAAACAGCCCCTGGAAAACCAGGAACTGGAAATAAAATCTCCTACCCCTGAAAGCCTGCCTCCCAAGGAGCAGAGGGGAGGTAGGAGAAACAAAGGACTCAAACAGACCCACTTTGTGGAGGAGGTTCAGGTCTTCCAATTTGAGGGAGAGGGATCCTCAGAAGATCCTGGGAAAAGGATCTTCTCCTTCAGAGATGGGGGAACTCCTCCCAAAGAAAAATGGGTCCCAAGCGATTCCAATCCAGGCTGGGGAGATATGGAGACTGAGCTACCGCCACCAATCATCTCATCCCAGAACCCACAACACCGAAATCCCCTGGTTCAAACCCATCCTGGTGGCTGCCTCCAAAAAGGGGGGGCGGCCCAGAACCGGAACCAGGGGAAACCACAATGGCTCTGATCTCCAGTTGCCAACTTTTTCTTTCAGATTCCCAAGACTCTCCACAGAATTCTGCCCAAATCTCTTCTCTAGCAATGTCCAAAACCAGAAAGTTAGCCCACCAGTTGTCCAATAATGTGCATTATCTGTGCCCCCTTGAGGAGAAGGAGGGAAGATACTATGCCCCGGTACAAGTACAGGGGCAGGGCACAATTTTGGCACTGGTGGACACTGGATCCCAAGCTACCCTTCTGTCCAAAAGGGCCTTTGAGGAACTAAATGCAGGAAGGGGGGAGAATTACCGATTTCCTCTCACCTCTCTTCCTGGACAACTGCAGAACTGTGACGGGAAGGAAATTCCCGTTGAGGGGACTGCAGACTTGGACATTAAAATTGGGCGACACAAGGTGAAACACCCGGTCATAGTAGTGACTCCAGAGGGCACCCCTTGTTTACTAGGGAATGACCTCCTGAGAAGGTTGTCACCCCTAATAGATTGCGTAAACAAGGTCCTCTGGACCCAGACTAGCCGACCAATAAAATTGAAACAGAGTGTCAACCATGTTAGTTTAAACGGCACCTGCCACATGGTTGAACAACAAAAATCTGACCAAGTAGAATTTCACTTCCAGAACAACCAAATTCCAGACGTGACAGTAATAGCAGTAGGACAACAGACTGGTGATGGGGGGTCCTCTCTATTTCTGAAGATCAACCTTCCTTCCAGTTTAAGGTGGTATTCCACACTGGAAGGAAACACTCTGAAATTCTTTACTAATCCACAATCAGAAAATCCCACTCTTATAGTCCAGAAAGATGTGAAATCAGCTCAGAGCCTGGCTGATATTCAGCAAATTGGAGAGCAGTTGTTCATCCCTGTCCAGTTAAATGATGGGAAGGACTCTGTTCTCGCTCGAGTGTGTGTGAACAACGGTAAGAGCTTCATCAGCGAAGCCATGTCCTGCCAACTCCCAAAAGATCCAGCCATTCCCACATTCAAACTGATAGACAAATGGGAAATGGACCTGGAAGCACCTAACTCCAAACATCTCCTGCCAAGCAGGTGTATGCTCAAAATCTCCATTGGCAACAAGAGCATAGTCCATAATTGTTGGGTCGTGCGAGACGTCACTGCCGCCTTTTACTTAGGCAGTGACATTCTCAATCGCTTTGCCATTAGTTTGGACCTAATAAACTTCAAAGCTTGGTCCCGATTAGCGGATTATCCCATGGGCTTTGATGATTCAGAAAAAGCATTTAGGTCAGCTCAATTGCTACCTTATGCTGTTGAAATTCAGATCAGAGAGGAAGTCACCATCCCAGAAAGGACCCGACAATTCTCCCTGGAAGTGAAAGTTAAAAGAGGACAAAAATTGCAAAACACTGATGCTTATATACATCTAAATGCTTCTCTCCAACAGCAAGGGTTGGGGGTAAACCCAACTCCATTAGTCAACATAGAACATGACACCATTCCAATAGAGGTGGATAACAGCGACTTAAAGAGTATTACTCTAGCCGCAGGCACCATTATTGGAATGGCGTTTGATAACCAACATTTTTCCATTGATCTAGGAAATGAACTGTTAGGACCAATCCCCAAGGACTGTTTTGACAGTGACAGTAAGGACAATACAACACCAGACAGGATTTTTACCCGGCATGGGGGGAACTTCCTGGTGTACACTTCCTGCCCCTATGGTAAGGAAGATGTGACTTGTGACTTCAGGAGGGATGAGCTGATTTTCCAGGTCCATGTGGGTTGCCTTTCCCACCTGAGGCCTCCAGTCCAAATCAGCACTCTGACCAGGGACTTCTCCACCCAGCTGGAGGAGGCCGCTGAGATAGCCAAACCAGAAGTCTTTCCAGGCTTCAGGCAGATGGTGGAAGAGCGAGTCAACCTAGCTGATGCCTGTGTGACTCTGGAACAGAAGCAAAAGTTGAAACAAGTTTTCTTTGATTTCCAAGATCTCTTTGCGGTAGACTCATATGACTGTGGTCGCACCGACATCCACACAACAACAATCCCCACGGACCCTGGAATGACTACAGTGTTTGTGAAGCAATATCACTTGCCTCTTGCATCCATGGAGTCCCTTACTGAAATAATTAAGAACCTTGAGTCCCGGGGAATAATCCGTCCAGTCCACAGCACTTTCAATAATCCGGTGCTGGGAATATTGAAGCCAAACGGCCAGTGGAGACTCTACGCCGACCTTAGGGAGCTCAACAAACGGGTCCATACTTCCCGATGGCCTCTGCCCTACATTGACCAAGGGCTGGCCCAGATTCAGGGGTCACAGGTATTCACAGCAATAGACCTGACCAATGGATACTGGACTGTGCCTGTCAGTAGGGAGGACCAATACAAGCTGGTTTTTACCTTTGGGGGCCAGCAGTACACATGGACCCGGACTCCCTTCGGATACCTCAACTCCGGCAATGAATTTAACCTTTTCCTACACAAGGCCATGCCCGACCTTGGTGCAAGGGGTAACCTGGCTTATGTAGATGATGTCCTCATCAAAAGTACATCTGTGGAGGAACACATAGCGGAGATCCGTTATGTTCTGATCCAGTTGAGGGCAGCCGGAGCAAAACTTTCCTTTCAGAAAGCACAGTGGTGTAGAACCCGTGTTAATTTCTTGGGGCATGAGATTACTCCTCAGGGTCTCTGTCCCCAGGAAAAGAAAGTGGAAGCACTTCAGAAACTGAAAGACCCCACAACTCTGCGGGAACTAAGGAGCCTCCTTGGACTGACTAATTACAGCAGAAAGTTCATTGAGGGCTACGCAGAGATCACCAGACCCCTGATTCATCTCCTGAAGGGGGGGGTCAAGTGGGAATGGGGTCCAGAACAATCCGAGGCGGTAAGACAACTCAAAAGAAGCCTCTTACAAGCGCCTTGCCTAGCTTACCCTGTCAGAAACAAGGAGTTCTTCCTGGAGACGGGGTTCTCTAATACGTGCTTGACGGCAGTATTATACCAAAAGCATGACAAGGTCAATAAAGTAATCTCCTATGCGAGCAAAACTTTATCCTCTGTGGAGGAAAAATTCAACGATTGTGAGAAGGCACTCCTGGCAACGGTGTGGGCATTGAAGAATTACCGCCCGTTTATCCATGGGGAACACATCATAGTGGAGACTCCACACCAGCCTCTGCAATATCTCCAAAGTGACAGAATCCGGGCCGGAAATGTGAGTAATTCCAGAATGACTTCCTGGATTATGTCAATGCAAGGCTTTCCTGTGGAGGTCAGATATGGCCGAAACAAGAAGAGTCCCCTCGCGCAAGGTCTGGCTGACTTGCATGATTGTGCCAGAGAAAACTGTCTCGAGGACGAAAGTCTAAAAATCAAGGACAACACGGAGGCATACCTTAATTCACCACAGAAAGTCTTTGAAGAAGACAAGTGTGAGGGAATGCCCACTGTCTATGTGGATGGATGCTCGTACCATGTTGACAACAATGGGGAGAAAGAACTGGTGGCCGGCGTAGGGAATGCATGGGTGAATGAGTTCCCAGAATCCTCCGCCGGATACAAAATTGGTCCCCGAAGTAGTCAGGTGGCAGAGTTGATGGCTGTGCATCAGGCCATCCTCACTGCTGTCCAGCATCAACTCCACGAACTGGTCATAATCACAGATTCGGATTATGTACGGAACGGGTTCGTGGAGCACCTGGTTAATTGGAAAACCAGAGGCATGTTATGTGCTAATAACAAACCCTTGAAACATGGGAAGTTAATTCAAAACATTGATGATCTGGTCACCTCGAATGGGATGACCATCTACTGGAAGAAGATCAAGGGTCATTCCAAAGTAGAGGGACCAGACAAAACTGGAAATGACTTAGCTGATCAGCTGGCCAAAACCGGGGCATCCAAGGGGATCTAATTGAGATTGAGGCCCTGTTGGGGGAAATCCAGGTCACTACTATCTCTAGGTCCCAGACAAATGCTCACAATGATCTTTCAACTGTCCAATGGAGCAAGGAGACCCCTGATGCTGATTTGATTACAGCTCAGAAGGGGGATCCAATTATTGGTAAGTTTTACCAACACCTTGAGGACCCTGAGAACTTTCCCCTGACGGATACCGATTACATTGGGAAAGAGGACCTAAGAGTGTTGATGAAATGTCCAAAAATGTTCCGAATCCAAGACGGTTTGCTGGTAAGGAAATCCAAAGCTAGCCACGATCAGTGGGTGGTTCCTACCTCATTCTGAAGCCTGATGTTAAGTCATGCCCATGATGCGGCCACCGCCGGTCATAGTGGTTTCACACAACACTTGAGATCTTAAGAGAGGTTGCCTACTGGCCAAACATGGGCCAGGACCTCAACCAATATTTGAAGGGTTGTCTTGTGTGTGCACAATTTCAGCCAACATCCCTCACACACCGGGCGCCTCTCCAAAAGAGGGGAATGACACTCCCATGGTCAGATTTACAAATCGACTTTGTAGGCCCCGTGATTCGCTCCGCTAGGGGGAATAAGTGCATGTTGACTGTGACATGCTTGTTTACCAAGTGGGTGAAATGTCTCCCAGCCCCAAACTGCAAGGCAGAAATGGCAGCTGCCTTGATGATTAACCACATCTTTTCCCGTTTTGGTCTACCTCAAAGGATTGAGTCAGACAGAGGTAGCCACTTCACCAGTGAAGTGATGACAAAGATGTGGGAGATACTGGGGGTCAAGAGAAAGCTACACATTGCTTACAGGCCAGCTTCTTCTGGAGCAGTGGAACGCTACAACCGGACAATTGTGAGCATCTTAAAAAAGTTTGTGGCAGATTCTGGGCCAAGTTGGGATATCCGATTACCTCTGATCCTAATTGCCATCAGATCTACCCCTTCATCTGCAACCAAAATGTCACCATTTGAGTTGATGACTGGACGCAAGATGGTGCTTCCTCAGCATTTGCTCTACAGGACCCAAGAGGAGACCTTAATAAATGCCTCCACTACTCATGAGTATGTGGAGAATTTTAGGAAACACCTTCAACATGCTTTTGCCTATGCTCAGCGGAATCTAGAAAGATCAGCCGAGAGTATGAAGACCCACTATGATATGAAAACTTCCAGGAAGGAATATCAGGTGGGGGACCGGGTCTATCTATACAATTTCCAAAGGAACCAGGCCAAACAGCAAAAATTTTTGCCTACATGGAAGGGGCCCTTTGAGATTATAGACAAGATCTCCCCTGTGGCCTACAAGATCCACATCCCCAAAGGCGGTTTGGCAGAGGGGGAAAACAAGTGGGTCCACATAAACCAGTTGAAGTGTTGCCATCCCAGGCAAACTTTGCAGCAACTGGAGGAGTCCTCGGTAATCCCAGAGGGTACCGCTCCAGAGTAATTAAATTCTAACCCTAAAAGATCCTACATATAGCCTATCAAATTCTGTGTTTCTCAAGTTTATGTGTTCCTGTCTCTGAATTTAAAAAAATGTGCATGTTCATATCTGTTGAGTTCTAAAATATATATGCCACCCCACTATATCAATGGTGGGGGAGAAATGTCTATGAATAGGTATTGCCGCTCTTCCTTTGTCGTCCTAGGAGAAAGAAAACCTGGAGACTGGCCAAGGAGGACAATCCGGAGACCGGGAGCAGAGACGCAAGGGGCCCGGGGTACCGCCCAATATTCCCATCAGGACCGACGAGGAGAACCGATCAATCAGTACCGGATGGAGAAGAAGATGCTGAACTGTGCCATTTTCAGAATTGGAAGAAGATTATGCTGACATACCAGTGCGTGGGTCAAAACCCTTGTGTACCCGACTCCCCATCGACTCAAATTCAAAGTGCAGTCGCGTGGGGGGGCTTTGTTGGGTGTCCTGACCCACGTTTGAGCTATCATGCTGCAACATTTGGTGCTGTGGGCTTAGAAAATCCAAGATGGCCAAAAAGCCCACATGTGCGCCAGAATCCAGGAGAACCACGCAGTTTGTGCGCACACCAAAATGGTTACCTAACTTGCCACCCACCAGTGTAAAGAAAGATCTTTGTTAACAAAATCCACTGTTACTGATGTCAAAAAGTTGCTGAAATCGTGGCTCATCGGACCACTTTAAAGATTCAACCCTTTTGTGGGGTTCCACATAACAATTTTACTGTAAGGAGCCCCATCAAAACAATGTTAAGCAAGGATTATTTACTACCATGTAAGAACCATTCCTGTTTGGAATGCATTAATCCAAGAAAGATTCAACAAAATCCTCAAGGCGGCGCTAGCGGTCTAAACTCTGACAGGGAAACTGCATGTCAGGAGTTGCAGGAGAGGCCTTTACATCAAAGGCTGGGAGTTAATTAAAATCTTAACCACGTGCTGTTCCCAGAAGACAATCTGATTTAATTAACAGGCCAAAGGCTGGGAAACCTCTCACCTCCAGAGATTCACACCAGGAGTCAGAATCTCAGATGACCTCTTGATTGATAGAAGGCAGACTGGCTGGCAGCCTCCTGGAGACCACACAATAGGCTCTTGCACTTCAATAGAATATGCTGATGTTGACTGTTGACTGTACACAAAGAGCTCCCAGCAGAAGACACATGTGATCACTGACCCACCCAAGTCTTGGAGGCGGACTCCAACACTTAGAGAACTGAATTGAAAGCAAAATATATATTTTACAGAAACACTGATAACTCTTTGTAATCAAATGACAGGAATGTATAACTTTGAGAGCCTTAATTTAAAAAATGTACCTTCGATTCAAGCCCAAACTCCAATTTGTGTGATGTTCTAGGTCAAAACTCTTCTATTTATGGATACTACAGACTCTGTGTTTAAGCTAGAGACATGGGAATTTACTGGAGTATGTATGGACAGGCCGTGTATATGTGTATAATTTTTAATGAAAAACCAATATTGCAAAACCAGTTAAAAAACGCAAAAAGTTGCCGTTTCTGAATGCAAGCTCTTAGAAACATTAGAGTTTGAACAGAGTATACCTCATGTGATACGTGATAGGTGCATGTAATTTCAAACCACTGTGTATCTATGAAATATGTCTTTAGGTCAAATATAGATTTGTGGGCAAACTGACCAGGAGAGGATCCTCTGACCCATAAAACCTACAGCATCACTCTGGCTCACATTTTCTTCCCCCAATCATGGGAGAGGGGAGAATTGGGCCAATGAAAAGTAGAAAGGGGCAGGCTTAGCTAGGCCCAGGCACACACCCACTTTCAAAACACATAAAAAGAGACTGCTGGGACAGGTAGAGACATTCAATTCCATTTGCTGCGGAGCATGCTGACCGACGACTTCACATCCAGAGATCCTACACTTAGACTTCCAAGCTTAACAGAGACTACAAAACTTTGAACCAAGAAGGCCCACTGCAAGCAAAAGTATTGGTCAGCAGGCCAAAAAATCATTTGCAGACTATTCACAGCCGGACCCAGCTGTTGATTCTGGCCTAAAACCCTGTGCCAGAAAAATCCAGAAGCAGTGCTGTACCCAGAGAAAGCAGAGAAGTATCCAGAACCAGAGGCCAGAGATCCAGAGTGACCGAGACCGCTGTTAGCAGAACCAGAGAGCTGACCCAGATCACTGTGAAGTGCCGAGACCAGAACCGGAGTCCAGTCCAAAACCTGACCAGATCCGTGGCAAGGCCTATTTCAAAAATATATTGTGAGTACCTAGCAGAACTGTGCAGAACCAATCTCGTAGTTAAAATAATCTAATCCAAACTATTTTAATCTAACCAGAACTGCCTCCTAACTGTCACCTGTCATTTTCTAGCTGCAAGCTGTAACCTGTCGCTTTGAACTTTTAAAATTTCAAATCAGAAAAACAACCTTCACAAAACTGTTCATAACTCTGTAACCGTTTGGGCTACAAACTTGCTTTAACTTTCCTCTGAAAGATTAGAATCTTAGCTTTCCAACGAACCTAGAACAGACTTGCTACTCCTTATACCTTCTCCGCAATCACGATTCACGCATTCGCAAATTTTGCCGCGATTTGCGATTTGGCCCGATTTCTTTACTGTAAAAATCAGCAGCTTTTTCCTGAACTGCTCAAATTTCGTTTGCCTCTTAAGAACCATCCCTGAATCATTGCTAGAGTGAGCCTGAACTCATATTAACTAGATACCACTCACCCTGAACCTCCTGAAGGGAATTAAAAGCATTTTCAGCATATTTCTCACTGAATTGTCACCATATTCAAAGCATTTTGCCTGTGTTTCAAAACTCCTATTGTTGTATAAGCTGCTGAGGGGGAATTGAACTGAATTCTATTTGATTGCATTCTAAGAACTGTGTGCTCTCCTCTTCATTTCCTTACATTGCATAAGGGGGGGGGTGGATTGGCAGAGAAAAGTGATTACATTGTTTTGTTGAAATCATATTGAGTATTTTCTGTATTGCATTTTCATTCAACATTGCATCCATCTGAAACTAGATAAAGCATTCTCTACCACCTTATTCTTCTGTTCCTATTCCCAAGCGTGCTACCTCATTTTTTATACTACTCCTGGGTAATCAAATCAGTTTATTAGTAGAACATTACCCATTGTTGTTAACTGCTCATGTTCTGAAGTGTGATATTAATTATTAATTTATTATAAAGTGTGATATATATATATTGTTTACATTCTCAAATAAACCTTTTAAACTTGCAAAACAGAACTACTTCTTGGCTCAGTGGGGTCAGGGGGATTCCAAGAGAGGGGTGTGATATAGGGGTAGTCATCCAGAACTCATGAACTGGACATAAAGATATGTCAATAAGGGTTTCCATTCAGTATCCCAGACTAGGCATTGACTTAGCTGTAGTGTTGAATTGAATCCTCTTACAGAGTAGCTTGGGTCTCTAGGCCCAGTAGGCAAGGGACCCACGTCTGGGCATACCCTTCCCACTCGGGGTGACAATAGCAAAACAAAAGAGTTGATGTCTGGAAGGTTTAGAATAAATCTTGACCTCTGGCACTGCTCTGGGCAACCCTCCAGAGCATCGTTCTTCTCCTGCCAACCCATTACAAAAGGGGAAAAAACATATGCAAATCAGGCTTGGTCCCACCCCCAAAGGGGTAGTCCAGCCCGAACTGCTAGGTCACATCCCTTTTGCACGAGACCACAAGCATCCCCAGACATGTTTCAGCCTTGTTGGGCATCATCAGTGAGGAGTAGCTTGGGTCTCTAGGCCCAGCAGGCAAGGGACCCACGTCTGGGCATACCCTTCCCACTCGGGGTGACAATAGCAAAACAAAAGAGTTGATGGCTGGAAGGTTTAGAATAAATCTTGACCTCTGGCATTGCTCTGGGCAACCCTCCAGACCATCGTTCTTCTCCTGCCAAGCCATTACAAAAGGGGAAAAACCATATGCAAATCAGGCTTGGTCCCACCCCCAAAGGGGTAATCCAGCCCGAACTGCTAGGTCACATCCCTTTTGCACGAGACCGCAAGCATCCCCAGACATGTTTCAGCCTTGTTGGGCGTCATCAGTGAGGAGTAGCTTGGGTCTCTTGGCCCAGCAGGCAAGGGACCCACGTCTGGGCATACCCTTCCCACTCGGCGTGACAATAGCAAAACAAAAGAGTTGATGGCTGGAAGGTTTAGAATAAATCTTGACCTCTGGCATTGCTCTGGGCAACCCTCCAGACCATCGTTCTTCTCCTGCCAAGCCATTACAAAAGGTGAAAAACCATATGCAAATCAGGCTTGGTCCCACCCCCAAAGGGGTAGTCCAGCCGAACTGCTAGGTCACATCCCTTTTGCACGAGACCACAAGCATCCCCAGACATGTTTCAGCCTTGTTGGGCGTCATCAGTGAGGAGTAGCTTGGGTCTCTAGGCCCAGCAGGCAAGGGACCCACGTCTGGGCATACCCTTCCCACTCGGGGTGACAATAGCAAAACAAAAGAGTTGATGGCTGGAAGGTTTAGAATAAATCTTGACCTCTGGCATTGCTCTGGGCAACCCTCCAGACCATCGTTCTTCTCCTGCCAAGCCATTACAAAAGGGGAAAAACCATATGCAAATTAGGCTTGGTCCCACCCCCAAAGGGGTAGTCCAGCCCGAACTGCTAGGTGACATCCCTTTTGCACGAGACCACAAGCATCCCCAGACATGTTTCAGCCTTGTTGGGTGTCATCAGTGAGGAGTAGCTTGGGTCTCTAGGCCCAGCAGGCAAGGGACCCACGTCTGGGCATACCCTTCCCACTTGGGGTGACAATAGCAAAACAAAAGAGTTGATGGCTGGAAGGTTTAGAATAAATCTTGACCTCTGGAATTGCTCTGGGCAACCTTCCAGACCATCATTCTTCTCCTGCCAAACCATTACAAAAGGGGAAAAACCATATGCAAATCAGGCTTGATCCCACCCCCAAAGGGGTAGTCCAGCCCGAACTGCTAGGTCACATCCCTTTTGCACAAGACCACAAGCATCCCCAGACATGTTGCAGCCTTGTTGGGCGTCATCAGTGAGGGGTAGCTTGGGTCTCTAGGCCCAGCAGGCAAGGGACCCACATCTGGGCATACCCTTCCCACTCGGGGTGACAATAGCAAAACAAAAGAGTTGATGGCTGGAAGGTTTAGAATACATCTTGACCTCTGGCATTGCTCTGGGCAACCCTCCAGACCATCGTTCTTCTCCTGCCAAGCCATTACAAAAGGGGAAAAATCATATGCAAATCGGGCTTGGTCCCACCCCCAAAGGGGTAGTCCAGCCCGAACTGCTAGGTCACATCCCTTTTGCACGAGACCACAAGCATCCCCAGACATGTTTCAGCCTTGTTGGGCGTCATCAGTGAGGAGAAGCTTGGGTCTCTAGGCCCAGCAGGCAAGGGACCCACGTCTGGGCATACCCTTCCCACTCGGGGTGACAATAGCAAAACAAAAGAGTTGATGGCTGGAAGTTTTAGAATAAATCTTGACCTCTGGCATTGCTCTGGGCAACCCTCCAGACCATCGTTCTTCTCCTGCCAAGCCATTACAAAAGGGGAAAAACCATATGCAAATCAGGCTTGGTCCCACCCCCAAAGGGGTAGTCCAGCCCGAACTGCTAGGTCACATCCCTTTTGCACAAGACCACAAGCATCCCCAGACATGTTGCAGCCTTGTTGGGCGTCATCAGTGAGGGGTAGCTTGAGTCTCTAGGCCCAGCAGGCAAGGGACCCACATCTGGGCATACCCTTCCCACTCGGGGTGACAATAGCAAAACAAAAGAGTTGATGGCTGGAAGGTTTAGAATACATCTTGACCTCTGGCATTGCTCTGGGCAACCCTCCAGACCATCGTTCTTCTCCTGCCAAGCCATTACAAAAGGGGAAAAATCATATGCAAATCGGGCTTGGTCCCACCCCCAAAGGGGTAGTCCAGCCCGAACTGCTAGGTCACATCCCTTTTGCACGAGACCACAAGCATCCCCAGACATGTTTCAGCCTTGTTGGGCGTCATCAGTGAGGAGAATTTGGGTCTCTAGGCCCAGCAGGCAAGGGACCCACGTCTGGGCATACCCTTCCCACTCGGGGTGACAATAGCAAAACAAAAGAGTTGATGGCTGGAAGTTTTAGAATAAATCTTGACCTCTGGCATTGCTCTGGGCAACCCTCCAGACCATCGTTCTTCTCCTGCCAAGCCATTACAAAAGGGGAAAAACCATATGCAAATCAGGCTTGGTCCCACCCCCAAAGGGGTAGTCCAGCCCGAACTGCTAGGTCACATCCCTTTTGCACGAGACCACAAGCATCCCCAGACATGTTTCATCCTTGTTGGGCGTCATCAGTGCAGGGGGGACCTGGCCTAGCAGTTCGGGCTGGGCTGCTACCTTCGGTGGTGGCAGCTACTGACTGATTTGCACATGGCTGGTCCCCTTTTGCAATGGCGCAGACGGGCTAAAAAACGGCGGTGTGGAAGGTTGGCCCAGAGTAATTGCCAGTGGTTTAGATTCATTCGATACCTTCCATCCATCACTTTTGTGGTCAGTTTGTTTCTCCTTGTGAGAGAGGGTATGCCCAGACGTGGGTCCCTTGCTCGCTGCGCCACAGGAAACCAGGCTGCACCTCACTGAGGAGGTCCATCAAGGCCAAAACATGTCTGGGGTTGCTTGGTTTTCTGTGCAGAGGGGACCTGGCCTAGCAGTTCGGGCTGGGCTGCTACCTTCAGTGGCGGCAGCTGCTGACTGATTTGCACATGGCTGGTCCCCTTTTGCAATGGCGCAGACAGGCTAAAAAACGGTGGTGTGGAAGGTTGGCCCAGAGCAATTGCCAGTGGTTTAGATTCATTCGAAACCTTCCACCCATCACTTTTGTGGTCAGTTTGTTTCTCCTTGTGAGAGAGGGTATGCCCAGACGTGGGTCCCTTGCTCGCTGCGCCACAGGGAACCAGGCTGCACCTCACTGAGGATGTCCATCAAGGCCGAAACATGTCTGGGGTTTCTTGGTTTTCTGTGCAGAGGGGACCTGGCCTAGCAGTTCGGGCTGGGCTGCTACCTTCGGTGGCAGCAGCTGCTGACTGTTTTGCACATGGTGGTCCCCTTTTGCAATGGCGCAGATGGGCTAAAACTCGGTGGATTGGAAGGTTGGCCCAGAGCAATTGCCAGTGGTTTAGTTTCATTCGAAACCTTCCACTCATCACTTTTGTGGTCAAGTTATTTTGCAACACAACCAAGCCACTAGCAATGGCCTTCGGCCGTTACCACTGTATATTTGAGAACACTACCAGGATACTAGCTATGGCCAAACTATGGTCAGTAGCCATGGCCTGTGACCGTGTCCACTATACATATGCATCCTGGCTAGTGAGCACAGACTGTGGCCGTGCCCACTGTATAGTTTAGTTTAAAACATAACCAGAGTACATGGTTATTGATTGTTCACCCCCTCCCTCACTGTAGCTGTAAAAATATATACATTCTTTTTTTATTAATAACTTTTCCCCATAACCGCCAGTGTAATGGGCATGAACTACACGGGTCAAAATTGGTTCTTGTGGAGATAGAGCTGAAACTACCACAAAGGTGTCACTACACAGGAGCTATTCAAAGCTGAGAAAGTGAAACATGATCTATAGTTCTTAACATGTACATTGTAAAGGTAGATGTAAAAAGCGAACACTACAATTGTAAGTGCTACTCTTAATAGAAGAGTGCATGGAGAACTAAATGATTCCTGTGCAAAACAGCAGAATGGCACAAAAATGCAATGCCTCAAATGTAGTCAAACTGACAAATGCAATGCCACCAAAGTATAAGTCAAATATGAACTTGTACCAAATTAAAATGCATTTCTACAATTCTCCAGACTGTATAGGAATGCAAGGGCTGTCCCCTGAAACCAAGACTCCCTAAACTTTCTTTGAAAATGTGGTTAATTGAACACACTTGCTGAACAGTCTCCAAAGCAAAATGTTGTTAGTAGATGCCCTCAGACTTTGAGGAATGTGTGCAACTTGAACTTTCGCTAAGTATGTTTTAAGATGATGCAAATATTGGCAAATTACAGAAGGAAACAGTCCTTTGTATTTAATTTATTTTTTCAAAACAAAGGGCCAGACAATGTAAATTATATCTGTAACATGACAACAGCACTCCCACCTCCAAAAACATCTCGCCATTCAAATAAGGGTCAAATTACAGGCGCTACGCTCATTGCAAGCATCGCTCTCTATAGATTCCAGATATGAGGAGAGCGCATCAGCATGAAATTCAGTTAGGAGGCCCTAGCAATGAAGAATTTGTATTTTATGAGTTATGCAATGCTTGCACAACCACTAAGGCTACAACTATTTGTTTACAGGTCTGGTGGTGTACACACACACACACACACACACACGCACACGCACACGCACACGCACATACCAGTGCAAGATTCCGGAAAACTTGCCTCTTACAAGAGAAGTCAAAACTGGAACCTCCGTTTCTGACTTTGAATGAATAGATAGATGTATTATTTTTAGGCACACAAATAGGCCATTTTATTTTCTCCATGAAGGCACAAGCAATGGTCTTTACTCCACCAAAGTACTTGTGCAGATTCTTCCAGAGCAAAGAATTCTCATTTGAATGGTACAGCCTTTAGATCTCTTGGCCGGATATACTATGCACATCGTATCATTCGGTCACCTGCACCATTAATCTCAATGCAAGCTGACAGGAAAATAAGTAGAACAAAAAAGGTAATGGCTGGAAGGTTTGGAATTAATCCTAACCTCTTGTATTGCTCTGGGCAACTCTCCAGACCATCGTTCTTTGCCTGCCAAGCCATTACAAAAGAGGAAAGATAATACTCAAATCAGGCTTGGTCCAACCCCAAAAGGGGCAGTCCAGTCCGAACTTCTTGGTCACATCCCTTCTGCACGAGACCATAAGTATTCCCAAACATGTGTCAGCCTTGATGGGCCTCATCATTGAGGAGTAGCTTGGGTCTCTAGGCCCAGCAGGCACATGACCCACATTTGGGCATACCTTTCCCACTCGCTTTGACTTACTCAAAACAATAGAGATGATGGCTGGAAGGTTTGGAATTGTTCCTAACAACTGGCATTGCTCTGGGCAACCCTCCAGATCATCGTGCTTTGCCTGGCAAGCCATTACAAAAGAGGAAAGATAATATGCAAATCAGGCTTGGTCCCACACCAAAAGGGGCAGTCCAGTCCAAACTGCTTGGTCACATCCCTTCTGCACAAGACCATAAACATCCCAAACATGTGTCAGCCTTGATGGGCCTCATCAGTGAGGAGTATCTTGGGTCTCTTGGCCCAGCAGGCACGGGACCCATGTCTGGCCATCCCAGTCCCACTCAAGGTGACTTAATCAAAACAAAAGAGGTGATGGCTGGAAGGTTTGGGGCAACCCTCCAGACCATCGATCTTCACCTGTCAAGCCACTACAAAAGAAGAAAATCTGTATGCAAATTAGACTTGGTCTAAGACTGTCTAACCTCTCTATCCATCAGAGGTTTCTCTGAGTCAACCTATTGCCAATATCGCCCCCTCTCGGAGGCGTGTGTATTAACTCAAGTATGATGAATTTCAATTGTGAAATGTTATGTCTCAATGTCATAAAATGTCGTAAAACTGGTGACTTCATGTTTCTTGTGCGGATGTTACGCTGTTTAGCTTTGTGGGAAGTTTGATCCACATAATGGACCCCACATGGGCAAGTAAGTCCATAGATGAGTGAACTTGAATTGCACATTGCAAAATCTCTTAGTTTGATTTTCGCACCTGACTTTGGGTGTCTGATGTAAGTTCCTTCGATGATGTTAATACAGTTATTACACTGGAGACACAGGAAAATGCCACTCTATATCTTCCCTAGTGTTAGTTGAGAGTCCCTCTGTGTTTTCTTTGCTTTCACTAGTTTTTCATGTAGGTTCCTGGCCCTTTTGTAAGCCACAAGTGGAAACTGTATCATGCTAATTGTATTTCTGTACAATATCATCTCATGTTTTTATGTCTTAAACTAGCAAATATACGGATTTGTGTTTTTGCAAAAATGTAGTGTGAGCGAGTGATTTTTTACACCCAAAGTAAGATAAATATCTGAAGATCATAACCATTGCTAATAGGAATTGGGATTTCCTACTGGGAGATCAAAGATTTAAGAATGTCCACTTAGAAATGTAAGCTTTGACTGGTACCCAACTAATTTAGGTGTGCAGGGGACGCGACTGTTCCTCTATCCTGCAAAGCACCATAGGTGATCTCGCTATAATTTTGGGAGAAGGGGGCACCCCATTCTCCATTAAATATTTAAAAAAGTACTGGATGCAATAACCCAAGACCCCATCCCTGGATCTCGAGTCAATGCTTTGTGCCAAAGTTGTTTCGTACCTGGTCCGATTCCATCCAGCGGTTTGGGCTGTATGATTGAGCAAACCTTCATGTTTTTCACCTATGAGAAAATTAATGGGGACCAGGCCGAAACTGTGTTTTTTTGTTTCAATTTCTTTTTATTTTATAACAGATCTTCCCCAGCATTTCCAGTTGGGGGTCAGGGAGGTGGGTGTGGCATGCATACAATTCTGTCTGCAAGGTTTCAGCCAAATTTGTTGTACAAGTCAAACATTATTTACAATTTATTTTTGATTTCCTATGCTACTCAACATGCAACTTAACTATAGTGCGGCAACTGCCAAACTATTATTTAGTGAAGGGGCTGCAACATTAATATTTCTATGGTTCAAATATGTGCACTGTAAGTCCAATTGCCTGCTGAGAAACCTAAGTACACAACACACCTTAAACCGTGTGCATACTGATGAATATTTTACAGTAACATACTGCTGTGCTGCCAACCGTTTCTCTGGTCCCCAAAAAAAACCAGAAATTATATACAGGCACTCACCACAAAGCAGCCCAATCGAGCTGACTAACAGTCAGACTTTCAAGAAACTGGTAGGCAGTGAATATTTTTGCTAATGTCTCCACTTACTGACGGTCCAACTACTCCCTGAACAGCTTGTGGAAAGTGAAACTAGCAAGAGAAGAACACTCCCACTCCAGTGGGCAGGACTGTAAAACATGTGACATTTTCAGAAGTGTGTGAAAAAGAAAAAGGGTTCATGTGCAAGCAGTTTAACCATGCTATATATATGTAAACTCCTCCCCACAGTGTATAAAGATTCTCAATGCATCACGTATATGTTTCAACATGTAGTATACATTTCAGCGAATAGCATACACATTTTATTCAATTTATATGCTTTGACATGGAGTGTATAAGAAGTTTAGGTTTACAGTATGTCTTTTTATTATGTTGTAGATGTATTCCAATAGAACATGCATGTCACTTGGCCTTTAGTATAAGCAGTTTCTCATTATATCATGTATGCATTTCAGCATGTTGTGAATACGAGTTATTAGAATGCAGCATGCACATCTCACTATATGATATACATAGGTTGTCATGCATTTCAATCTGTACTACAGGCATTTCAGTATAACATAGGTGCATATAAATATACTGAGCATACACTTCAGTATATATTGTATATATCTCAGCATGCACTGTATACATTTCAATATGTAATATATGTAGCTCAACATATAGTATGTGCATCTCAATGTAGAATGAATATATCTCAGTGTACAATATATATGTTCAATATACAATGTATGCATATCAATATACTGTATATATACATGTGTATATAATGTGTGCATCTCAGTATGCAGTGTATATGTCTAAATATATAATGTATTCATCTTAAAATACTGTATATACATCTCAGTATAGAATGCATCTACCTCAGTGAACAGTCAATATGCATCAACATTTCAATATATCGTATACGAATTTCACTATACAGTATATACCTCTTAGTATACAATGAATGTATCTCAGTATGCAGTGTATCTTTTTCAGTAGATAATGTATGCATCTCAGTGTACAGTGTGTACATCTCAGGATGTAATGTATGCATTTCAGTTTTTAGTATATACATGAATGAATCTTGAATTAATGAATCTTGAATTATGTCCAAATGCCCCCTACCCAAAAATACTCAACCACTGATACACATGGACTCTGTAGGGTGTCCTGACCCACGTTTAAGCTACCCTGCTACAACATTTGGTGCTTTGGGCTTAGGAAATTCAAGATGGCGGAAAACCCACATGTGCGCCGAAATCCAGGAAAGCTGCGCAGTTGTGCGCACACCAAAATGGTTACCTAACTTGCCACCCACCAGGGTAAAGAAAGGTCTTTGTTAACAAAATCCACTTTTACTGATGTCAAAAAGTTGCTGAAATCGTGACTCATTGGACCACTTTAAAGATTCAACCCTTTTTGTGGGGTTCCACATAACCATCTTACTGTAAGGAGCCCCATCAAAACAATGTTAAGCAAGGATTTACTACCATGTAAGAACCATTCCTGTTTAGAATGCATTAATCCAAGAAAATCCCAAAAATGGGTGCAGTACCAGTACTCACCACTATCCAAAAGCCGGCGTTTTAAAACCCACTGTGTGTTTTTCTGAAGGCAAGCAAAATGCCTATTTCAAACCTTGCAACATGTGCAAAATATTCACTGAACACCAGCAGACATTTGGCAGAATGAAGTTTTGTGTGCCTACAAAATCTGGGAAATGAAGAGCCCAAAAACAATGCTTATAACAAAAATGCTATGGAGTCAGCAGCTTAAGCCTAACTGCAACTGGATTTAAAACCACCAAAATCGAAAATGTTAAATTAAATGAGTGACCTATGTTTGGTGTCACATGCCTTTGTAACTGTTGAAATGTCATAGTTTTGCACTTAGAATCAGCATTCTAGCTGCATGTGTAAAATTACAAGTTATTTTAAAAGCAACAAAAAGTTAGCTGAAGGTCTGGCTTAAGGAACTTGATTTTGCCTAGCAACGGATCCCATCAGGAGTGAAACTTGAGTCACAACTATGTTCCCAGGCCAATGTTCCTTTTGCTGCCCACACCAAGGATATGCCATCTATCTGATAATTGAATTTCCTGTGCTCTGCCAGAGAGTGAACAAAGCCCTCTCCACTCAGGCAAAGGTTTTTATTACAGACGTCGTAAAAAGTGGCTTCCTCCTGGAGAAGCTGGGAGGGGCACTGCCTGTGAGAAGCAAGCTGGCTTGGCAGAAACTGGAAAGACTGGTTTCTGTACCATGTGACCTGAAAAGACACACCCCTGCAGCAAGGATATGGTTTTATAAAAAGGGGGATAATTCATAGTGCGGACATGTGAAAATTTTATAAATGATACCATAATTCTTGTGATTTTTCTGCCCACAGTTTAAGACGTGGTAGGAACCGGTGGTATGTTCAGGGGGGTTTTAGCGGAAAAGTGGATATTACTCTAAATGTGTGCATGTTAAAAATCTGAAACTTCATCAGTTAATGTCCCTACCCCCTGCACACATGTATGTAAAGTTGGGTCCATGTCGGAAATTGAAAAAGCAGTTAAAAAGTCAATTATGTACACTCTTTGAATGCAAGCTCCGAGAAATACATGGTGTGGCTAAATTCAGCCACACCATGTATATGTAATTTCAAACAACTGTGTAACTCTGAAGTATGGATTTTGATCATATATATATTTGGGTGCACAGATGATAAGGGAGGTTGTTTCAAGAGATCATAAAATGACATCAATCTGACTCACAGTTCAGTTTGCCAATCAAGCGGAGGAATGGAAGCCTGACCAATGACGAATGAGAGGGGCAAGCCTAGTGATGCAACACACACACCCATTCTCAAGAAACAGATAAAAGCAGAGAGTCAGGACACATAGAGACATTCAATTTCATCTGCCGCTGGAAGCCCTGCCGGAAAAATCCATACTTACCTCCATCAAACTCCAGAAAGCCAAACTAGAGACTTCAATCTATCCAGAGCAGAGACCAGACCAGAGAGAAAGCAGTGCTGTGCCTAGCAGAGACCAGACCAGAGAGAAAGCAGTGCTGTGCCTAGCCGAGACCAGACCAGGCGCTGTGAGCAGAATCCGGAAAGACCTGACCAGACTGAAGATCGTGACCAAGTCGCTTTCCTGTTCAAAATCTCTTGTGAGTACTTAGCAAAACTCAGAACACATCTCTTAGTTTAAATTCATCTAATTCAATCTATTTAACCTAAGTAGAACTGCCTCCTATCTGTCACCTGTCATTTCTAGTAAAATTTGTCATTTTGAAAAAGTGTGCGTTTAAAATTTACAAAACCAAAAACGACCTTTACTAAATTACTCATATCTCCGCAACCGTTTGGGCTAGAGACTTGCAATAACTTTCATTTGGAAGCTGAGATTCCAGGCTTTCCTAGGACCCCAAAACGGTAGAGATAGTCCTTGCGGTTCCTTTGTAATAGCGCTCGGCGCATCCGCGAATTTTGCCGCGATTTGCAATTTCTTCACATGTAAAAAAACTGCTGCTGCCTGATTTCATTTGCCAGAAATTCGTTTAACCTGCTAACTATCCCTGCCTCATTGCTAGTGTGAGCCTGGACTAATATTAACTAGATACCACTCATCCTGAACCTCTAAAAGGGAATTAAGAGCGTTTCCAGCATATTTCTCATTCATTGCTAGCACCTATCAAAGCATTTGCCTGTGTTTTCAAACTTCTGTTTAAGCTTGCTGGATTGAACTGAATTACAGTTGATTGCATTTCTGAGAACTGTGTGTTTTCCTTCCATTTCCTTGCCTTGCATCAAGGGGGGGAGGGGAGTAGCCAGAGAAAAGTGATTACATTGTTTGGTTGAAATCATATTGCGTATTTTCTGTACTGCATTCATTGAATATTGCATCCACCTGAGCCTACATAAAGCATCCTCTACCACATTATACTTTTGTTCCTATTTACCAGTGTGCTACCTTATCCATTTCATGTCAACTCATTAGTGATTAAAGAAGTGTGCTAGTGCCAGATTCTCCGTTGTTAATATTTACCATATCAGATTAAGTGTGATATTCAATTATTAATTTATTAAAAAGTGTGATATATATTTTAATTTATCAAATAAACCTTTTAAACTTGCAAAACAGAATTACTTCTTGGCTCAGTGGGGTCAGGGGGATTCCAAGAGAGGGGTGTTATACAAGGGTAGTCATCCAGAACGCATGAACTGGACCTAAAGATATATCAATAAGGGTTTTCATTCAGTATTCTAGACTAGGCGTTAACTTGGCTGTAGTGCTGAATTGAATCCTCTTACAAAGTGGGGGCTCGAGCCGAGACGTTGGGTTAGATTTACCAGTTGTGCAGCTTAATACAGTGTGCTAACTGACGGGATACATACACCCGGTCGGATCACCACGCTGCATTACGCTGTGAAGCATTCCTCAAAAGGGACACTCCAAGAAAAGTTCTGTTCTGCAAAAATAAAATACTAACTTCTGTAAGTCAGGACAGAGACCAATCTCTAGAATGACGACCTTAGTAGACATGAAAATAGCCAGAGAGCACCTCTTGCATAAGCTATTTGTGAGAGGTGAATGGACCAAACAGGGCCAGGATGTGTGGTTGCAGGCCATCACACAACAGGTCACTGAAACAGGGTCAGATATATATAGAGATCAGGGTCCCTTACATGTGGCCCTGAGTGAACTATATATGGCTCCTAAAGCCAAAGAGGAACACAATAAGATCGCCAGGATAGCAGCATACCTGTACCTATATATGGGAGACATGCAGGATAGATGTGCTGAAAGCCAAAATCTGGCAAATAGGCAACAGATGGCATTACAGAAGGTCCAATCTGATCTGGACTCTTCTGAGCAGAGGCTGCAGAGGAGCCAGGAGTCAGAAAATGACAGCAGACTGTACATTACTAAAATAAAGGAGGATATGGATGTGCTGCAAAAGGAAAAGTCAGAACAGGATACTAGATTTCTGGCCCTGCAGAAGGAGCACCAAGACAGTTTGGACTCCTTACTGCAGAGCCAGAAAAAGCTGGAGCAACAGATCAATTTCAACAGGGCATGCACAGAGCAGGTAGCCACCCTGCAAATCCAACTAGACAGAGAGAAAGAGGAGAGCAATAAACTGATCCTGAAAGACCTGGATACCCAGGCAGAGTTTGATCAGGAGCGCCAGAAAGCTGGTGCCTTCCAAAGGCAAAGGGACGACCTGGCGGCACAAATGCAGGCTCTTAGTCAGGAAAGAGACGCCTTAGGCCAGGAAGTCTGCCAATTAAAAAGGAAAATGGAAGAAAATCACCTGGCCCACCAGGGACTGGGTGACCTCCAAAAAGAAAACCAGAACTTGCTAGAGCACACCAGGAGGGTGGAGGATGCTCTAGCAAGAAAGGAGCAGGCCAATAGGGACACAGCTCAGGAGGTAACCCTCCTGCAGCAAAGACTGGCCCAGTTCTCCAGGACCAACCAGGAAGCACAGAGGGAAAATGAGGCCCTCTGTCAACACAATGATAGGCTCCAACAGCAGGTAGCGATGCAGGAGAGACTGATAGAGTCGAGTAAGGCCTTAACTGAGGAACTGAAGGCACAAATGCAGGCTCTTGCATTGCAACAGGGAGCAGGGGCGGATAGAGATGAGGTTCGCTGGGAAATGGAAACTCCGGAGCATAACCTCAGGAGCCCTAGTACCAGAGGCCCTCATACCTCTCAGTCCCTGGACTCTGCCACCCCCATGTCCCCTGGCGCACATGAGCACAGGGCCACAGGGATGGCAGATTACTATCCAGCCAGAAGCATGGGGCTCATAGGCCAGTACCATCCAGGAATGGAGGGGTGGGCATCCGGGTATGGGCACCCAAGTACAATACAGTTCAGTGGGGAACCCCAGGAGAGTAGGCCCATTAAGGGCATCCTGAAAACCTCTGCCCAGTTAGGTCAGTGGAGGGGGTACCCATCAAATCCTGACAGCAAGGAGGAATCTGAAGACTCCTCTGAACTGCGCAGGACACAGGAGACCAGGTCCCCACATTCTGCCAGCCATTCCCAGGCTCGCAGAATCCGGGAAAACCTGGAAGAACAGACGGGAACCTCTGGGAGCAGTGCCTCTGAGTCCGACGAAGAATGGACAAGGGTTACCCGAACCAAAAAGGCCAATAAGGCAAAAAGGGCCTTGCTCAAGGACCCCTTAAAGCAGATTAAGGCGATCAGGAGCGTCATCACGCCTTACCATAAGAACGCTAAGTATTCTGTTTGGGAGCACTTAGAGTTGTTTGAACAAATGATGGAGACTTTCCATTTGAAGGACAGCCAAAGCTGCATTCAATATGTAAAGTGGACCTTCTCCCCGGAATACTCCAGTTTCTTTGCGGGGCTGGAGGACCAAAATCATTTAAGATGGTCCACCTATAAGGCGGCCATCCTGAAACATTTTTCTGTTCACAGAAATCCTCAAGAGGCTCGCAAGGCAGCCTACAATTTGCAATGTGGGGAGGATCAGGCCCCACAAGAATTTGTGCAGGAGTTAAAGCGGGCTTTTGCACAGACCACAAGAAGGGTGCGCACGGATAGCCGTGAATTTATAAACACGTTTTTCCATGCCTTGCCCAAATATATCATGACCCAGCTCGTGAGGGATTTTCACGAGAAAAGATCTTTAGACTGGGTCATTGAACAGGCTACCCGCATCTATGAGGTGCAGAAGCCCATAGAAAATAAAAGCAATGCCCAGAAAAACCCCAAAGCCAACAGCACCCCTGCTGCTGCCAAGGTGGCAGAGGTAAAGGTCACCCCCGTTTTGGATTTGGAGATGGGGGGGCCTAAAAACCTACCTGCACCTAATAATGCTAGGCCCAGAAGGTCCTCGGGCCAGTCGCAGACAGGGAGCCAGGGAGGCAGCCCCACAAATGGGGTCCCTCGCTCTCCTGACTATGTAAGTCCTCGCTACAAAGGTAACAGACCCATCCTGGGTTATGTGTGGACTCCTCCAGCCCAAGGGGGGGGATCCAGCCAAGCACCTAACCCAGGGAACTTCCCTCCAAACTTCCCACAGGAGGGCAGAAATTTACCAAACCCTGGGCAGAACTTTTTCCCCAGATATCCACCCGACTTCCAACCCCAAAATCATCCATCCTTCTTTCCTCAATTCCCTGAGCCCAGACCACTGAATCCGGGAGAGGGGAGGCCAAGGGTGGAGGGGTACCAAAATCTTCCCAACCAGGGGTACTACCAGAGGAGGGACAGCTACCCTTCCCGGGATCAGCCCAGGGGAGAAAACAGGGCCCCGTATCAGCCTGAGCGGGTTTCCCAGTTAGAGCGCCAGGTTCAAAACATGGCGCGGGATATGGGTCATATACTGAGGGCACAGCAGAACCCTCAGATCAGCATGCCGGCGCAGAACGCACCCAACTCTGGACCTGGTGCTCCAGAACAATGACGGGGGCAGCACCCCGATAACTCACCGGTTCCCAGGGAGGAGGCACAAAGGGAAGGGGGGTGTAAAGCCTTGGAGGAAGCTTCCTTCCTCACTTGTAAACAGCCCCTGGAAACCCAGGAACCGGAAACAAAATCTCTTGCCCCTGAAAGTCTGCCTCCTAAGGAGCAGAGGGGGGGTAGGAGAAACAAAAGACCCAAACAGACTCAGTTTGAGGAGGAGGTACAGATCTTCCAATTTGAGGGAGAGGGATCCTCAGAGGATCCTGAGAAAAGGATCTTCTCCTTCAGAGAGGGGGGAACTCCTCCCAAAGAAAAATGGGTCCCTAGGAATGCAAATCCAGACTGGGGAGATGTGGAGACTGAGCTACCGCCGCCCACCATCTCATCCCAGAACCAACAGCAAGAAAATCCCCTGGTTCAAACCCATCCTGGTGACTGCCTCCAAAAAGGGGGGGGCAGCCCAGAACCGGAACCAGGGGAACCCACAATGGCTCTGATCTCCAGTTGCCAACTTTTTCTTTCAGATTCCCAAGACTCTCCACAGAATTCTGCCCAAATCTCTTCGCTATCGATGTCCAAAACCAGAAAGTTAGCCCACCAGTTGTCCAAAAATGTACATTACCTGTGCCCCCTTGAGGAGAAGGAGGGAAGATATTATGCCCCGGTACAAGTACAGGGGCAGGGTACAATCTCGGCACTGGTGGACACTGGATCTCAAGCTACCCTTCTGTCCAGAAGGGCCTTTAGATGGTGGAAGAGAGAGTCAACCTAGCTGATGCCTGTGTGACTCTGGAACAAAAGCAAAAGTTGAAACAAGTTTTCTTGGATTTCCAAGATCTCTTTGCGGTAGACTCATATGACTGTGGTCGCACCGACATCCACACCACAACAATCCCCACGGACCCTGGCATGACTCCAGTGTTTGTGAAGCAATATCGCTTGCCTCTCGCATCAATGGAGTCCCTTACTGAAATAATTAAGAACCTTGAGTCCCGGGGAATAATCCGTCCAGTCCACAGCACCTTCAATAATCCGGTGCTGGGAATATTGAAGCCAAACGGCCAGTGGAGACTCTGCGCTGACCTCAGGGAGCTCAACAAACGGGTCCACACTTCCCGATGGCCTCTTCCCTACATTGACCAAGGGCTGGCCCAGATTCAGGGGTCACAGGTATTCACTGCAATAGACCTGACCAATGGATACTGGACCGTGCCTGTCAGTAGGGAGGACCAATACAAGCTGGCTTTTACCTTTGGGGGCCAGCAGTACACATGGACCCGGACTCCCTTCGGATACCTTAACTCCGGTAATGAGTTCAATATTTTCCTACATAAGGCCATGCCCGACCTGGGTACGAGGGGTAACCTGGCTTATGCAGATGATGTCCTCATCAAAAGTTCATCTGTGGAGGAACACATAGCAGAGATCCGTTATGTTCTGACACAGTTGAGGGCCGCCGGAGCAAAACTTTCCTTTCAGAAAGCACAGTGGTGTAGAACCCGTGTTAATTTCTTGGGGCATGAGATTACTCCTCAGGGTCTCTGTCCCCAGGAAAAGAAAGTGGAAGCACTTCAGAAACTGAAAGACCCCACAACTCTGCGGGAACTAAGGAGCCTTCTTGGACTGACTAATTACAGCAGAAAGTTCATTGAGGGCTACGCAGAGATCACCAGACCCCTGATTCATCTCCTGAAGGGGGGGGTCAAGTGGGAATGGGGTCCAGAACAAGCCGAGGCAGTAAAACAACTCAAAAGAAGCCTCTCACAAGCGCCTTGCCTAGCTTACCCTGTCAGAAACAAGGAGTTCTTCCTGGAGACGGGGTTCTCTAATACGTGCTTGACGGCAGTATTATATCAAAAGCATGACAAGGTCAATAAAGTAATCTCCTATGCGAGCAAAACTTTATCCTCTGTGGAGGAAAAATTCAACGATTGTGAGAAGGCACTCCTGGCAACGGTGTGGGCATTGAAGAATTACCGCCCGTTTATCCAGGGAGAACACATCATAGTGGAGACTCCACACCAGCCTCTGCAATATCTCCAAAGTGACAGAATCCGGGCCGGAAATGTGAGTAATTCCCGAATTACTTCCTGGATTCTGTCAATGCAAGGCTTTCCTGTGGAGGTCAGATATGGCCAAAACAAGAAGAGTCCCCTCGCGCAAGGTCTGGCTGACTTGCATGATTGTGCCAGAGAAAACTGTCTCGAGGACGAAAGTCTAAAAATCAAGGACAACACGGAGGCATACCTTAATTCCCCCCACAAAGTCTTTGAAGAAGACAAGTGTGAGGGAATGCCCACTGTGTATGTGGATGGATGCTCTTACCATGTCGACAACAACGGGGAGAAAGAACTGGTGGCCGGCGTAGGGAATGCATGGGTGAATGAGTCCCCAGAACCCTCCGCTGGATACAAAATTGGTCCCCGAAGTAGTCAGGTGGCAGAATTGATGGCTGTGCATCAGGCCATCCTCACTGCTGTCCAGCATCAACTCCACGAACTGGTCATAATCACAGATTCGGATTATGTACGGAACGGGTTCGTGGAGCACCTGGTTAATTGGAAGACCAGAGGCATGGTATGTGCTAACAACAAACCCTTGAAACATGGGAAGTTGATCCAAAACATTGATGATCTGGTCACCTCGAATGGGATGACCATCTATTGGAAGAAGATCAAGGGTCATTCCAAAGTAGAGGGACCAGACAAAACTGGAAATGACTTAGCTGATCAGCTGGCCAAAACCGGGGCCATCCAAGGGGATCTAATTGAGATTGAGTCCCTGTTGGGGGAAATCCAGGTCACTGCCATCACTAGGTCCCAGACAAATGCTCACAACGACCTCTCAATTGCACAATGGAGTAAGGAGACCCCTGATGCTGATTTGATTACTGCTCAGAAGGGGGATCCAATAATTGGTAAATTTTACCAGCACCTTGAGGACCCTGAGAACTTTCCCCTGACGGATACCGATTACATTGGGAAAGAGGACCTAAGAGTGTTGATGAAATGTCCCAAAATGTTCCGGATCCAAGACGGTTTGTTGGTAAGGAAATCCAAAGCTGGCCACGATCAGTGGGTGGTTCCTACCTCATTCCGAAGCCTGATGTTAAGTCACGCCCATGATGCGGCCACTGCCGGTCATAGGGGGTTTCACACAACATTGGAAATCTTAAGAGAGGTTGCATACTGGCCACACATGGGGCAGGACCTCGACCAGTACCTGAAGGGTTGCCTTGTGTGTGCACAATTTCAGCCATCATCCCTCACACACCGGGCGCCTTTACAAAAGAGGGGAATGACACTGCCATGGTCAGATTTACAAATCGACTTTGTAGGCCCTGTGATTCGCTCGGCTAGGGGGAATAAGTACATGTTGACCGTGACATGCTTGTTTACCAAGTGGGTGGAATGTCTCCCAGCCCCAAATTGCAAGGCAGAAACTGCAGCGGCCTTGATGATTAACCACATCTTTTCCCGTTTTGGTCTACCTCAAAGGATTGAGTCAGACAGAGGTAGCCACTTCACCAGTGAAGTAATGACAAAGATGTGGGAGATACTGGGGGTCAAGAGAAAGCTGCATATTGCTTATAGACCAGCTTCTTCTGGGGCAGTAGAGAGATATAACCGGACAATTGTGAGCATATTAAAGAAGTTTGTGGCAGATTCTGGGCCAAGTTGGGATATCCGATTACCTCTGGTCCTAATGGCCATCAGATCTACCCCTTCATCTGCAACCAAAATGTCACCATTTGAGTTGATGACTGGGCGCAAGATGGTGCTTCCGCAGCAGTTGCTCTACAGGACCCAAGAGCAGACACTGATAAATGCCTCCACTACTCATGAGTATGTAGAGAATTTAAGGAAACACCTCCAACATGCTTTTGCTTATGCTCAGCGGAATCTAGAAAGATCGACTGATAGCATGAAGACCCATTATGACCTGAAAACTTCCAGGAAGGAATATCAGGTGGGAGACTGGGTCTATCTATACAACTTCCAAAGGAACCAGGCCAAGCAGCGCAAATTTTTGCCTACATGGAAGGGACCCTTTGAGATCGTCGATAAGATCTCCCCTGTGGCCTACAAGATCCGCATCCCCAAAGGTGGTTCGGCAGAGGGGGAAGACAAGTGGGTCCACATAAACCAGTTGAAATGTTGCCATCCCAGGCACACTCTGCAACAACTGGAGGAATCCTCTGGAATCCTAGCGGGTACTGTATCAGACTAATTCAGTTCCAATCATAAAACCTACCACATCTAGTCTCTAAAATATTGTGATTTACATGAAACTGTCTCTAGTGATGCTGTTTTTTTTTTTCAAAATAAGAATGTAATATTTCGTTACGATGAAATGCATATGCTGCCCCACTATCTCAACAGTGGTGGAAAAAAAAATCGTCCATGAGTAGATATTGCCGCTCTTCCTTTATCATCCTAGGAGAGATGAAACCATGAAGGATGACCAAGAAGGACGATCCGGAGACCGGGAGCAAAGACACAACGGGCCCGGGGTACCGCCCAATCTTCCCATCAGGACCGGCGAGGAGAACTGATCGATCTGACCGGATGGAGAAGAAGATGCTGAACTGTGCCATCTACAGAAGAGGAAGAAGATTATGCGGACAGACCGGTGCGTGGGTCAAAACCCTTGGGCACGCGACTCCCCATCGACCCAAACTCAAAGTGCAGTCACGTGGGGGGGCTTGTAGGGTGTCCTGACCCACGTTTAAGCTACCCTGCTACAACATTTGGTGCTGTGGGCTTAGGAAATTCAAGATGGCGGAAAACCCACATGTGCGCCGAAATCCAGGAAAGCTGCGCAGTTGTGCGCACACCAAAATGGTTACCTAACTTGCCACCCACCAGGGTAAAGAAAGGTCTTTGTTAACAAAATCCACTTTTACTGATGTCAAAAAGTTGCTGAAATCGTGACTCATTGGACCACTTTAAAGATTCAACCCTTTTTGTGGGGTTCCACATAACCATCTTACTGTAAGGAGCCCCATCAAAACAATGTTAAGCAAGGATTTACTACCATGTAAGAACCATTCATGTTTAGAATGCATTAATCCAAGAAAATCCCAAAAATGGATGCAGTACCAGTACTCACCACTATCCAAAAGCCGGCGTTTTAAAACCCACTGTGTGTTTTTCTGAAGGCAAGCAAAATGCCTATTTCAAACCTTGCAACATGTGCAAAATATTCACTGAACACCAGCAGACATTTGGCAGAATGGAGTTTTGTGTGCCTACAAAATCTGGGAAATGAAGAGCCCAAAAACAATGCTTATAACAAAAATGCTATGGAGTCAGCAGCTTAAGCCTAACTGCAACTGGATTTAAAACCACCAAAATCGAAAATGTTAAATTAAATGAGTGACCTATGTTTGGTGTCACATGCCTTTGTAACTGTTGAAATGTCATAGTTTTGCACTTAGAATCAGCATTCTAGCTGCATGTGTAAAATTACAAGTTATTTTAAAAGCAACAAAAAGTTAGCTGAAGGTCTGGCTTAAGGAACTTGATTTTGCCTAGCAACGGATCCCATCAGGAGTGAAACTTGAGTCACAACTATGTTCCCAGGCCAATGTTCCTTTTGCTGCCCACACCAAGGATATGCCATCTATCTGATAATTGAATTTCCTGTGCTCTGCCAGAGAGTGAACAAAGCCCTCTCCACTCAGGCAAAGGTTTTTATTACAGACGTCGTAAAAAGTGGCTTCCTCCTGGAGAAGCTGGGAGGGGCACTGCCTGTGAGAAGCAAGCTGGCTTGGCAGAAACTGGAAAGACTGGTTTCTGTACCATGTGACCTGAAAAGACACACCCCTGCAGCAAGGATATGGTTTTATAAAAAGGGGGATAATTCATAGTGCGGACATGTGAAAATTTTATAAATGATACCATAATTCTTGTGATTTTTCTGCCCACAGTTTAAGACGTGGTAGGAACCGGTGGTATGTTCAGGGGGGTTTTAGCGGAAAAGTGGATATTACTCTAAATGTGTGCATGTTAAAAATCTGAAACTTCATCAGTTAATGTCCCTACCCCCTGCACACATGTATGTAAAGTTGGGTCCATGTCGGAAATTGAAAAAGCAGTTAAAAAGTCAATTATGTACACTCTTTGAATGCAAGCTCCGAGAATGAGCAGATTTGGACATAGACATGGCTAAATTCAGCCACACCATGTATATGTAATTTCAAACAACTGTGTAACTCTGAAGTATGGATTTTGATCATATATATATTTGGGTGCACAGATGATAAGGGAGGTTGTTTCAAGAGATCATAAAATGACATCAATCTGACTCACAGTTCAGTTTGCCAATCAAGCGGAGGAATGGAAGCCTGACCAATGACGAATGAGAGGGGCAAGCCTAGTGATGCAACACACACACCCATTCTCAAGAAACAGATAAAAGCAGAGAGTCAGGACACATAGAGACATTCAATTTCATCTGCCGCTGGAAGCCCTGCCGGAAAAATCCATACTTACCTCCATCAAACTCCAGAAAGCCAAACTAGAGACTTCAATCTATCCAGAGCAGAGACCAGACCAGAGAGAAAGCAGTGCTGTGCCTAGCAGAGACCAGACCAGAGAGAAAGCAGTGCTGTGCCTAGCCGAGACCAGACCAGGCGCTGTGAGCAGAATCCGGAAAGACCTGACCAGACTGAAGATCGTGACCAAGTCGCTTTCCTGTTCAAAATCTCTTGTGAGTACTTAGCAAAACTCAGAACACATCTCTTAGTTTAAATTCATCTAATTCAATCTATTTAACCTAAGTAGAACTGCCTCCTATCTGTCACCTGTCATTTCTAGTAAAATTTGTCATTTTGAAAAAGTGTGCGTTTAAAATTTACAAAACCAAAAACGACCTTTACTAAATTACTCATATCTCCGCAACCGTTTGGGCTAGAGACTTGCAATAACTTTCATTTGGAAGCTGAGATCCCAGGCTTTCCTAGGACCCCAAAACGGTAGAGATAGTCCCTGCGGTTCCTTTGTAATAGCGCTCGGCGCATCCGCGAATTTTGCCGCGATTTGCAATTTCTTCACATGTAAAAAAACTGCTGCTGCCTGATTTCATTTGCCAGAAATTCGTTTAACCTGCTAACTATCCCTGCCTCATTGCTAGTGTGAGCCTGGACTAATATTAACTAGATACCACTCATCCTGAACCTCTAAAAGGGAATTAAGAGCGTTTCCAGCATATTTCTCATTCATTGCTAGCACCTATCAAAGCATTTGCCTGTGTTTTCAAACTTCTGTTTAAGCTTGCTGGATTGAACTGAATTACAGTTGATTGCATTTCTGAGAACTGTGTGTTTTCCTTCCATTTCCTTGCCTTGCATCAAGGGGGGGAGGGGAGTAGCCAGAGAAAAGTGATTACATTGTTTGGTTGAAATCATATTGCGTATTTTCTGTACTGCATTCATTGAATATTGCATCCACCTGAGCCTACATAAAGCATCCTCTACCACATTATACTTTTGTTCCTATTTACCAGTGTGCTACCTTATCCATTTCATGTCAACTCATTAGTGATTAAAGAAGTGTGCTAGTGCCAGATTCTCCGTTGTTAATATTTACCATATCAGATTAAGTGTGATATTCAATTATTAATTTATTAAAAAGTGTGATATATATTTTAATTTATCAAATAAACCTTTTAAACTTGCAAAACAGAATTACTTCTTGGCTCAGTGGGGTCAGGGGGATTCCAAGAGAGGGGTGTTATACAAGGGTAGTCATCCAGAACGCATGAACTGGACCTAAAGATATATCAATAAGGGTTTTCATTCAGTATTCTAGACTAGGCGTTAACTTGGCTGTAGTGCTGAATTGAATCCTCTTACAACTCTGATGTGTATGCACCTTGCTGGATGTGAGAGTTGAAGTTCATCTGTTATGGTTTCTGTTGTCACTTGCACCTTGTGGATTGCTCTGAGGAGACAGCATGTCTCTGTACTATCATGGATAGGGTAATTTCAGGGTGTGCACATTGCACTGGCACACTTGGACTAGGTCAAGGAGATATGATGACTTAGCCGGCCATGTATGGTGACCCTCATAGGCAAATGCCTTACTCTTGTGACATTTGCATGGGTCAGGCTAGTTTTTGGTGTTTTCAAGTGCGCACTCAACTACGTATTGGACCTTGGTCTAAACCTGATGTATAATGCAAGTTATGAAAAGTATAAATACTAAGACCTCAAAGACAAGACAATTGACCTTTCTGATAAGCAATTTCTCCAAAGGGAATGCAGGGTTTTCAATGAGTGGGGCATTACTGCTATATGAGCAGCGGTTCTGTCCCACCATAATATACAGACTAGAAGGCCTGCAATTGCACAAACTGGGATGGGTACATCGGATAGAGTTCTTTTTTGGCGTAACATGTTGAGTTTGCCACAAAGCACTCCCACTGAATACCTGCATTTAGAATTGGGGTTATTATCACTAAAAGCAATGGTGATGAAGCGTAGGGGGGAATTGTTTATCCGCACACAGATTTCTAGCCCAAGATTCCCTGATGGCCCGTATGGCCAGTTACAACCAGGTGGAGACAAACAAAACTGACAAATATTTAGAAACAATGAACACATTTTTCACAAAAATAAATTGCCATCCAGATTTTTCGCGTGGAACCAGTTATGCAAAATAAAAAAAAAAAGTGTTTTCCAGGAAAATATCCCAGTGGGATTGGCTGTGTAATTACACCCACTTGGGAACCCTGCATGGGTATGTCCAGGTATCACAGGTGGTTCATCGTTTTATGCGTCCCCAGCCATATCTTTTGATCTGCCATGATCCTAAACTAAGAAAACTATGACTTCTTGCAAGGATCAACCAACTTCCGTTACGTTCATCCATGGGTGGTCAACTTAAACTGAGCCAAGAAAGTAGATTCTGTAGAATCTGTAAAAACCCAGCGAATATGGAAACCGTGTGACATATTTTTACGGAATGCCCTAAACTTGGTCCTTTGTACATGTTATACCTAGACCATCTGGTACAAAACTACAAAACAATATTCAATTAAGATTTCTGGGTTTATTGTTCAAACACTAATTCTACAGCGGTATACATTGCTTGGTATCAAATTTGGACAAATATTAGACTGCACTTTGAGTATGAGTAATAATGCATTCAGAATCCCTGGGGAAATTCTAAAAAATTTCTTTTTAAAGAAATTGTTGTGAATTTGATATGACTTTTAGGACGTCAAGGATTTTTAGGCATGGAAACCTGTTGTTTTAACTTTATATGAGATGTAAACTGTTTAAATGGTTTTTAGATATGTACTGAGTAACATGAAAGATACAGTCTATTAATGAAATTAGTTTTAGACTTTGTTAGGCTATGATATATCTCAATTTTGGAGGAGAGTTAATATATATTTGAGGTGAGGCCTCATGTTTGTCTGTTAAATGTTGGTATGTTGAAGTATGCAATGTATTTGGAAACAAAATATACGAAAAGTTCTACGAACTAAAACGTATAATAAATAAATATGTTTCAATATACAATTTATGCATATCAGTATACTGTATATGTACATCTGTATATAATGTATGCATCTCAGTATACAGTGTATATGTCTAAATATATAATGTATTAATCTCAAAATACTGTATATACATTTTAGCATAGAATGCCTGTACCTCAGTGTACAGTCAATATGCACCTATACTTCAATATATCATATATTCATTTCCCTCTACAGTATATACCTCTTAGTATACAGTGAATGTATCTCAGTATGCAGTGTATCTTTTTCAATATATAATGCATGTGTCTCACTATAGAATATATACCGTTCAGTATAGAATGTATGCATCGCAGTGTACAGTGTGTATATTTCAGTATCTAATGTATGAATTTCAGCATATGACATATACATGTCAGTATGTAATGTATGCATTTCAGTTTTCAGTATATTCAAAATAATAGATGCATCTTCAGGTTGCATGAGGTACCAATTCCATAGATGCAATGGTGATGTTCTATCTTTAAAGTCATGTGAATATGGTGTCCCTGATGGATGGCACATACATGTTGCCCTAGCATTGGTCCCATGGCATTTTGAGTATGGCCTTGGCCTCACCATTGTTGCTCCCTGATTCAGCTTGGCAAATGGCTATGATAGAAATTCAGGTCATGCGTTCACATTAGGAGTATGACATTCCTTCTCAACAGGCTCAGGATGACTGGCTGCTCCAACATCTCTTGCTTTAATTCACTCTCTGACAGCCATGTGAAAGACTTTTCATGCCTTTTCCTGCCTGGCCTTCAGTTTATTCCACCCCACTTTACAGTATTCATTGTTGTTCCAGGGTACAATAAAAAAATCTACCACCTTGTTATGTACCTCTGTTCAGATGGCGTTCTTCCTTTGGACAGATTATTTGCATTGTTGTCATTACAAAGCTCATCTGCACGGCTGACCATGTCTTCCACAGGGACCTGGAGCTATTATTGGCTAACTATGCATTTTAAAAGTCACATTTCAACCTCTACCCTTTGTCCATATTTACTGGCAAGCACTGCTTGTAGGGCAACAGGAAATAGGTGGTTCAGAATGGATTACAATTTCTAAGAGGGCCACTGCTGAGCTTAACATTTACGAATGAAGCTATTTCTGCCTAGCGCTATTTCAGCTGGTGGAATTACTGTTCAGTAATTACTCCAATTCTCCTGCTATAACACTAATTTCTACACAAATGTGAGTATTTATTGATTGTTGTTGATCTTTGGTGCTAATTCCAGTTAACTGAATGACTGTTACCATAGATGTTTAGGGCGTGCTCACATTGCCTCATAATCTGGTGTAAAATCTACCGGACACCATTTTGGTAATGGTAATTATGTCTATTGAATTCACACCATCTTTACTGCCAAGCTCATAATGAGACCCACGATCTTAGCATTTTTGGAAGGCAGGAGAAGATTAAATTGAGTGCCTACAGCTCAGTGTGCAACACACATGCCATCTTCTTGTGGGTACTGAGAAGTGGCCGTTTTGAGTGCCAACATGTCCCAGTAACTAAAAGTGCTATGGCGAGAGGGAGGCATGGTCTGGAGGGTCTTTCATGTCAGCACAGACTGTGCCACAAACATGCCAGAATTGTGTGTGGCAAATTGAAGAAATCAATTTCTGATTCAGCAGCAGCACCTTTGGCCACACATTACTTGAATGTGCAAGATAAAGTAGTGCATGCTCAGACATTGCAGCCTGAGGAGTAGGAGAAGCATGAAGTTCAGCCCAGTGTGTCTGCTACAGACGGGGAGAGAATGTGCAGATTGTATCTACTGAGGAGTCCAAAAAGACAACAGCCTGTGCAGAGGTTCAGGATAAGTTCCATTCCTGGTCTCCCTCTCCACTACCACCACAACCACCAACATCCAGGTCTCTCTTGCGACCCCAATATAAAAACAAAATAAGAAAATGTCATTTTGATTTTCAATGGAAGCTCCTTGGGTGCGAGCAGTGGCATGGCCAGTGCTTATGTGCCTGGGCATGTCTCGGTCTGGGGTTCACGTAAAGCAGGAGACCAAGTAATAATACCAAGTCACACATCCGCTCTCCGTTAAACCCAACCTGGGTGTGGAGTTAGTCAGAGTTTAGATTCAATTTAATCATGTATCAAGAGTTGTACACTTGTTAGAAAGAAAAAATCTCTTGTTTTCAAAGATGAATTATCGAAGAAACAGTCTCAAAAATAAAAAATAAAAAGGTCACTAATGCATTCTTAGTGAGGAAGCAATTGCCACAACTTGTTGTCAAATCAGACTCAATATACCAATGCATTTCGGAAAGCAATTTCCTTCATCAGGGCCAGTCTGTTATAATACATTAAAGTAAACACCCAATCAAATAATATAAGCACGATATGGAGAGAAGACAGGAGTAAAACATATCAATGTAATGCAGCGTTGAAAAAAAGTGAAAACATACCATTCAGTTGAGGTTTTCAAACAAGGGAGATGTGTCCTAGATATGGATTGCCGAGTTGCCCAATTACAGTGTTTGTAGCAGTTGTTGATTTTCTTTCTCCCAACCCGTTCACACACAATCCTGCCTTTTATTGGCTGGAGTCTTGATTTGCACGCAAAATGGCCTGTGTGGGCCTACAGCAGGATGTCTCATACATTGGCTGCCAGCGAGAAATGCATGCCTGATTTGCTGGGGACTGAAGACTGGCAAATGGCAATCCATGGAAGGCCAAGATTCCCAGCTTTGACACACTATCGAAAGGTCTGTGACAGGAGGAATCTCCTCAAACAGGTTGTCACTCCTCGGCCAGTGGCTGATGGACAAGCCCAAAATTAACTCCTTAGAGTATGCAATTTGTTACTGTGGGCTGAACGCCTACTCACCCAACGGATACAAAGCGCTGGAGCAGGGCACCACGGCATACCCAGCCTGCTCTGGTATGGCTGATATTTACAATGGAGACGGGCGCTTCATGGTGGTGGTCAGCACTGCGGCACCCAGCCAGCTCCACCAGAGAAAACTTGGCTTACCCTGCCTATCCCAGCTCTGCGGCCGGGTACTCTCCCCAGCCCTGCATTGCAGGCTACGGACACCAGTTCTACCTAAACCAGGAGGCAGAGTGACTCTACTTTCAACCTCCAGATGCCTACTGCTGCCAAGGCCATACCTGCCGCAGCACCATTTCCTGCGAAAGCAGCCGTGCTATCTGCAGGGCATATACAGCCACATGCCACTCTCACCCCTTAGCGAGGAGAGTGACACCGCCTACCGCCCGAGCAGTCTTCCACCACTCACACGTTCGACTGGATGAAGGTGAAAAGAAACCCTCCAAAAACCGGTGAGAGACTATGTTTACATTGTACCAAAAAGCGCTATAAACCAGAATACTGTGTTCTTGGAGTTAGGTGTTGGGGGCTGGTGAGACATGGGTCATTCCTCCTCTTGTTAATTTACAAAGCTCTTCATGCAGTAGTCACCAAATGGACATATGTGTGCCGCTATATTTAAAACAGATCACTGTGCTCTAGCGAGGAAGGTGAGGGCACCGCCGCTTTGTGCTGAGGCCTAATGCAGTCTGTACAGTTTATTTACAAAGGTCTCCATGCAGCAGTAACCAAAGCAATGCGATCCATTTATCATATATGTGTACAGCTATATTACAAAAGGTGTTCTAACACACAGCACTGTGCCCCAGGCGTGGGAGTAGGTAGGAAAGGCAGGGGACGGGATTGCAGAGATGCAGTGTGAATTACAGTTTGTTTACAAAGGTGAATGACTCACCCACGTAATGGGATCCATTTACCGTGATATACATGTACAGAGAACAGAGGCGGTATTTTAACGCATGGCACCGTGTTTCTGCGAGGAAGGTTGTAGCTCAGGGGTCAATTGAGGTCTGTAATTATTTTATATCCGTTCCTCAGTTCAGGAGTTATTGGTGTGCAGCGAGGGGCAAATCTGATGTTATATAAAGCACTAGGGTACATGAAGAAATCACCCACTCCAGATATGAGAGATGTGGGCACGTCTGACATTGCATGGTGCTGAAAGTGCTTGGTTAAATGAAGAAATCACCCACTCCAGTGGAAGTGACATCATACGACCCTTGACCTCTGTATGAAATGTATATCATATTACAGTGATTTCGTAACTTTATTTTTCTTAATGTACTGAGGAACAATGCTATGTGATGCCACTTCCTGTTTTGTCAAGGGGTTAAAGGTTGTGCACATCACCTCCCTTGATGCCACTTCGTGGGCAGAGTCAAATGACATCACTTCCTGTGATGTCATCAGATGTCAAGGGTCATATGGTGTCACTTCTGCTACACCTGGCATTTTGGTGGAATTATGTCCCTGCGACAACCACTGATGAGTCTGAGAACAATGATGGTGATTTCAAGCAAGATAAATCTAACCCTTCTGAGTCCATACTGCAACACACGATTTTGGAAATCTCTGATCCCGAGGAGTAGGAGGAGGAAGGCAATACTACAGTTACAGAGGCAGGATGGAAAGGAAAAGGGCATGTGGCAGCCACGCCATCATCTGCATCGCCACCATTACTTCTAAGGGCAGCTTGGGAGGACATATATTCTTGGCCAAGCAAGAAACTGCAAAGTGTGGAAGTTCTTTGTGCAGCCCAAAGAATGGCAACCTATCACCATCTGCATACTGTGCAAGACACCTGTGTGCTGGGTACAAGCTGGGACCAGGTTGGGTATACTCTTACATCTGTGTGGTGCCATGTGATGCAACACGATGCGCATCACAGAAGACATTTTCTATCAAACTAGTTCACCCAACCCATATTGTTACCCCAGAAATATTTGCTGCTGTGCCCTAGGTCTAGTAACTAACTGTAGTGGTGGTTGCCTGACTGTAATAGCACAAGAAGCAATTAGTGTGTGTGCTACTACTGTTCATTTGTTGAGTGAAGCCCCTGCTTATTTACAACCAGAGTTATGCATTGAGGTAATCCCACTAGCAGTGCAGAAAGTAGTAGTACCCCAAGCATTTTTTCAGTTCTCCCTGTGAAACAGGCACTGTAAACAGGAGCATTCATTTGGTACACCATCCCACACTACTTGACAACAAAACGACAAGTTCTAAAACTGCCTAAGCTTGCCCTACAAGCGTCTTTCAAACCTGCTCACACCGTCATATACTAGTCATAAATCAGATTGTTATATGCTCTTAGGCAACATTATCTAATGTTAAATTCCAGCAGGTTTTAACTGCAACAGTTTGCTGTAGTAGTTGTTCCATGTTCTGCTTTCATGTGCTTTTTGAAAGATTTTTGAACATCTAAACAATTGTTTCAGAAAACAAACCATCAGTTGCAGGCCATCAATTCACAGAACTAACCAAGAAAGATGTTTAACAGACTCTCTGCTACTGTGTAATATCACTTCATATCCTCTTCAATGTATCACACTTTTGTCTTTTGTATTTGCTAAGTGAATGTAAACATACACTATTGATTCAGTGGTATCGTCATGCAAGTTTCCATCATGTCAAATAACATTGTGCATTCATCCTACCATGACAAAAGATTTAAAAACACAGGAGGCCCATACCTATCTGCCAGCATTTTGTAAGTTGTAGTCGAAAATGACAAAACATCAGCAAGGGATAGCCCCACTACCAACTCCAAAACCCCTATCACATTTAAGGAATAGAAGGACATATCCTCTTATCCAGAAAGACAATCCAAAGTGAGAAAGTTCTTCATACAGCACAAAGATGCATACTACCATCTGCACTCTGTGCAGGAGAACTGTGCTGAAGGAAGGCTGGGACCAAGCTGGTTACCATTTCTTTGTGGTGCCATATGATGTGACCAAATACACTGAATTGAAATGATCCCAGAATACCTCTACTGCAACCCTATGTCACCATACTACCTCTAGCCCATTTGGCACCCAGAATTGTCTTTGCTGTGTGATAGCTCTGATGTGGTTACTGTTCGAGTGTAATAGTGTGAGATGCTATTCACGTTTGTGCCTACTGTTTTGTTCTTGTGTCCTGATGTGGTATTTTACAAGCACAGTAATGAATAGAGACACTCTCCAACAGTGCAGGCAAGGCATTGTTTATGTTCTTCTTGTGAAGCAAGAGCTGCAAACATGAGTGTTTTGGTTACTTCAGTCCCTGCTATATGACAAGTGAAAAGACAAGTTTGAGCGAATGCTGACGTTTGCCCCACACTAACGCACACATGATCTTTAGGTGGACTACCTTGCAAGTTTGATCACACATTCAAATAGTCTAGGGCAACGTTTTGTAATGTTATATATTTGTAGGAGGTTCCATCGCAATAATGTGCAGTAGTTAATTTGTATGGGCTGCTGTGGTACCTGCTTTCTAGTGCTTTTCCAAACGTGCAAGCATCTAAACAGTTGTTTCAGAAAATATGCCATCAGTCACATGCCTGTAGTATCAAGATAACACATTCTCAGAACTGAACACATATGTTGCTTGAACAGACCTATTACTCTAACTACTCACATATGCTTTTCAAAGTCCCACTTTTGTCTTCTTTATTAGGCAAGAACATACAGATAAAAACACTTTGATATCTGTGGTGAATATGATATCATCATCATATGTCAAATAACATTTCATGATAACAGATTGAATAATGCAAGGGCCCCATACCTAGCTGTCATCATTTTCATGTTGTGGGTGAAAGCTGCAAACATGTAAGAATAACCAAAATGTACTTCATTTTATTTTGACATTTAGAGACTCTTATAATAGAATCAAAAGCCGCACATTCATAACAGCATGCTATCACGAGGAAGCATTTGGGCCATTATATTGATTGTTGTAAACTCAATAAGACCTTTTTCAATCCCTGTTCAACTCTGCAGACAGTGATGCAACTTTAAGTGTTGAGGATGTTTGCATATTTTTCCTTTCCTACAAAACAAGAGGCTGTGAATGAGGCTTTGTCAACATTGTAACCCATTCACACACTTGGGGAGCCATTCCTAAAACATTTGGGGACTATCCTATGGTCGTCTGAGTGTAGTCACTCCAGCTGATCCTGTCTTACTTTTTTCCCAATGCCCAGTCAGTCACCTACAAGAGAGTAGGTTGTTGTTGGAGCTCGTGCATGTCCACAGTATCCTCTTCTTACTGGCAATATAGGCAGTACAAGCCAGAATGATGCACCGTTCAGTTCCAGTGTGCCTGTCCTAATTGTGCCTCCCTATAAGGCTAAAACCAACAAGCTGATGTGGAGGTGGTGGCAACAAGGCCCTGCTGGTGTATGTTGCTACTGGTACAGTAACTATGGGATCATAATTGTTTGGCCAGTCTCAAAGAAGGGGGGAAATGAGGGATGCTTGTGCTGGTGTGCCTATCCATGAGCAGATGTGTCCTCCAGTGAGGAACCTGAAGACACTACCTCTTTGTCCCCTCAACTGGGTGCTATTGAAGAGGGTTTATTAGGAGCTTCAATGCATTATCTAGGGCTAGTCACACCATGCCTCAGAGGCATGTGCTTCTGCATTGCCTTTGTTCCCATGGAACAACCCTTTGTTTGAAAATGCTGATTGACTGGCATCTTGCATAGGTTGCATGTGATGTTGCCTTGACCCCTTTTTCAGTTTTCCCATCAGCAAGTTAAAGTACTCCGAAACCCATGGTGAGGTGTGATCTGTCATGGGTTTGGATGTCCCCCCTACCACTTAAAACATGACAAGGGATGCCTGTGCCTCTCTACTCCCCCTCTGCTAGGACAAGCATGATGTGTAGAGGCCTCAATCTCTTCCTCATCCTTACTCCCCCTCTTGAGCACCACAGAACACAGAACCACCATTTGCACCTCTCCTTCGTCTCTCTCTATTGTGCTACACCCCCCTGCATCTCTGCCACACCTTCTCCTTGCTGAGTTGCCAGCACTTGCTCTCCAATGTTAATTATTCCATTGTCCAACAACCCCCTCAGTGTATTCACTGTACAAATGCCCCTTGCTCCCCCCTTGAGTCAGCAAAGTCCACCCAGTCATCCCCAGGCACTACACCGGCTTCTGCCTCCCCTCTGGCAGAATGACTCAATTGTCACAACCCTCCAGCCACTCGACGCAGCACAGTGGACCAGCGCTGACACTGCCCACAGGCAGAACATCCTGGAGGCTGCCGTGGCACATTCAGGATCGGCCCAGGCAAGAACTATGGTTGCCAGTGTGCGCTTCTACTCTATCACGTGACTCGATGTCACGCAATCCTGTGATTTGACGTGACATGGTGTCAAGACTTGAAGATCGCGATGAACAAGAATACCTCTGTCCCTAAGCAACCAACAGCAAGACAGTAAACACTTGCTGTTTGAGGATTAGGGCCACAGGTGGTAGGAGCAGGATACCCAGGTGGTCCGGATTGGCTGCTGTAAGGAAAAAAGGGCAGGTAAAGAAAAAACAGGCAGGGCAATGCGAGGTAGAGTATCTATAGAAAGGAAAGTCACCTACCAGGGACTAGTGGATGAAATGCAGGAAATGGTGGTGTAATACCTGTTCCCTCAGTGGGCTAAGAGCAGGGAAGCCAGGGGAGAGGAGGAATGAGGTAGGTTTGCCACACTGAATCCACCTGAGGATAAGAAGCCTGGAGAGTGGATCGAGGAGTAACAGGATGCAAAGTGAAAAGTTCCGGTTTCAACTGAGCAGAGGGAGTATCAGAAACTTGTCCAAAAGCAGTCTGAAGTCAAATAGCCAGGAGATCCACAAAGTCCATGCACGGTACCAAGGAGGAAGCAAAAGAAGTCCTTGAGTTGAAATCCGAGGGTCGTAGACCAGGTAAACCAACATGAACGAGGAACAAAAACTCCAAACGCTGTCAGCGAACAACTGAGAAGCACCGCCTGCCTTCTTGGTGTTTGTTTTCTGCTGTGAGGCAGGTCACATGATTTCCTAGGACGTGCTGTGCATCACGTGAACATTACGGTTGCTAGGAGCCACACTGTTGTTGATTCATGTGGCCAATCGAGGTGTCGTTTCCATAAGGGGCATAGCGGATGCCATGGCGACACGCAATGCTGTGCCCCGATGAACAGCTGACCGATTCCGAAGCCGTCCATCAATGGCAGCTGGCGCTGTTGTCTGGGACGTGGTGATTGCCCAGGCGCCGTGCAAACATGGGTTCTGCAGGCGCCATCCACCAGAAGCAGCTCCATCCCTCAGTGTATGCATACGCCAAGGGAGTCGCCATCTATAGATTGTGTTTCTGGATTGTAGATTATTGGACTTGATTGTTCTCTGGAGGGTGATTGTATCTCATGACCTATGCCTCACGAATAAACCTTTTGCTTTTCAACTTGTTCTAATCCGTCTAGCCAACTTCCAGTCTTTTACCTGTTCAAAGATTAACAGGTACACAGTGTCCCTGGGGACACATGGGTAAGGGGCCTGTTCTTGGAATCATGTATGTAACTCCTGTCTTTTCCTTTCAGCTGCGGAGGTCACCTTGGTGGCACTTCCTGTTCCTGTAATCCTTTTGTCGAATTAGTCGGCCAGTAGAGTATCTTTGTGCCTCACCTGGCTGATTCATTGGAATGAAGGACATTAGTTCACCTGGGATCCAGTCCATGACATCCATGCATGACCTTTCCACAGGCCTTCTTTCTTCTTCACATCCACCACCCCAGCTCATGCTGTGGCAGGGGAAACCCCTCAATTGTGAGTTCTGCTTCCTTTCCTCTTCCAGCACCAACCCCAAATGACTCTTTCACCTCAAACAATACTAGCTCTGTCTGTGGGAATATTACAGTTTCAACCACCAGCATAAGAGGCACACAATTGTCTCCCAAATCCTTAACTTGGAAATTAGTATCCCCTTCCCAGGAGACGTGTGCAAACAAAAGGATTCACACAAGACTCAATCTTTTTTTTTTTTTTTTTTAAATGGTATGAGGGAAAATAATAGTAAAAAAGGAAAAAAATGGGGGGACTAATAAACACACAAACAGGCAAAAGTGAAAATATGTGTATTGAGATACCTCAAAAAACCAACAAATCCCCTCTAACACACATGTTGTGGGTCTGCCTTGTATGCTCCTGTTCTTAAATACTAACCAACCCACAAAAGGAAACTGAAAGTTAGCTTCAACCTTTATAGGGGCAGCACAATGGATCAGAGTCACTGGATCTTGCTGGGAAATTGAGCAGCTCAGATTGGACAGCTGAAATGAAACCAATACCACTGAACCCACATGAAGGTTCAGGTGCTATGTTTGGCATTCTGAATGTCGCTGGAAATATTGCCTATTGCACCAAGTTCTGTCCCTTGAATATGTTTGACCACAGTAATTATCTGAGGGAAGTTCACTCAGCCCTATACCTGAGAGATTTGACTGGTGCCCAGGGTCATCTTCTTACACACAAACCTGTTGTTTGTTCTTTCTTATTATCTCTCATAATCCCTAGGAGGTTCTTGTATCTCTCCAGAGGTTTTAACATTGAACGTGACTATAATTTCTGTAATACTTCCAATACCAACCTTGAATGGCATGTGATGCAGCCTGTATGCTGCTTATATTGCTCTCCGTTATCTACATGAAGAATCTATCCTATAGGATGATATTTTTTCTTTTATTTGGGATCTATTGTAAAGATGTCTCAGAAGGTGTGCCAATTATCCACTGTTGAGTATATGTTTTTTGTGTGAGAAAAGCCTGTGATGCATTTACTTCTGCTATGAAGTCCACCACTTGTATTTTATGCATAAATCCACAGGCTTTTGTTTAAGCTGCAGTGCGGGTTGTCAGCATTGAGGTGCACCTGTTTTTTTTTCTCAGGTTAGACATCTAGTTGAAACTTCTTCGGTGCATGCAGAAGTCATCGTTTGTTAGCCCAAATTAGGTCTCAATCATATTAAATGTTAAATAAGGTTGCTAGCTAGCCTGTGTTTCCCAGAAAGTATTACTGTGGCATTGAAAGGTAGATGATTGTGATAGTTTTGGTTTTGTGCTTTACATTTCACAGTTGTTCATTCCATATTTCATTCACCTTTCTCCATTACAAACTGCATTTATTTCACTTCCATTACAAGTGAACACTATTACCACAGAAACTCTCTTTTTGTCAAATAGCATATGAACCTTATCTATACATTTTTTGATTGCAGTAGGGTTATATAGTGTGTACCTGCCTGCCTGATCTAAAAATGGCCTCATTTATGTTAGTCTAATTCTTTTTTATTGTTACAAAAGCAAAAAACTTCACAATTTCATGATAGGGAATTTGTTGCAGAAGTCCAATTTCTTTGGGTACTACGGCCATCAGGCTTCAAGAGCTCTGTTGGCCGATCAATTATTGTATTCTATTCCCCTGCTTCCACCAATGAGCTGAAAGGGATGACATGCACTATGAGCAGTATGTAGGATTCTCCTGTAATTTGGGAAGAACACACAAATCTCCCGAGTGATAGTCACCTTCAGCCCCTCTCCTCATCCTGACCACTCTACCTTAAATGTTCAGTGGCTTTTACTCTGATGTTCTGTGGTGTTCAGCTGTCACAGAGGCCTTCCATCTGCTCCTGCACTGCTTCCCCAGATGCAGTGTCATCTCTTTGCATGCTGCAAAGGTGTAAGGGAAATAGCTGCTATTTTTTCTATCACTGTGGGTCAGGTTGTAAGTAGGTATGACAGTCTGCTTGTTGATTGTTAAGGGTTCTGTCATAGTGCTATTGCCTAACCTGGGCAGTATTTTAGTATCATGGTAAATTTGCGATAAAGTAGCAGTATTGTAGTGTTGTGTTAAATCAGTGGTGAGCATTGGTATTGGTATCCTGTTTTAGGGTTGACTAAGTATACATTACTGTACCTTAAACATTTAGTAGGAACACAATATCTATCACCATATGTTGTGCTGATGACTTATATACAACATCAGCCTACCGTATTTAATGGTTCTGTTCAGCTTCTAGCATGTACAGGTGAACATATACAAACATGTATCACAGGTTTTCTAGCTTGCTTTTCTGGCTCTCCAACTTTTATTTTTTTACTCTACCACTGGCGGTAAATATTTTACCACTGTGGTATATGCACTAACGCACTTCGTTGTTACTCCCCTTATTTAAAAATTATCACCAGAGACACAATAAAACAAACCAACCAGCTCAGCTTTTGCCATTTTTCTACATGCGTTAAAATAAAACTAGTTACAATAAAACATCTTAATTCGGTTTACAATAACAACATTTGTTTGTTCTAACCAACGCCTCGAAGGTCAGCTCAGGTTCCCAGCTGCATCTAGGACCTGGACAGCTCGGCTCTTCCCTATGTCCTTTCTCTCCCTCTTCTCCAGACAGCCAGCAGTCAAAAAGCCCCACTCCCTTTCTGCTGCCTACATTTATGCCTGAGCCTTGTCAATCAAAACTAACTCCTACCCTTTTTTGGACATTTTCTGTCACCCCAGTAAGCTTCCAGAACCAAAGCATTTCTCTGTCCAATCACCCTGCGAGAGCTTACATGTATCACTTTGCTTCCTGCAAGAACAATAATCTACCTGAATGGAAAAGACAGCCCATTCATTTTGCAAGCACGTTTATATCCACAGTACGACAAACTGAATTTTCCATCTGAGCCCTTTGCATTTCATTGTTAAAAGGGAACACTAATTAATTACTGGGATATTATTTCATAGGGAATAGTTAGTTGAGTAATCTGGGTAAGTTTGTTGCAAAACTACACAGATGGCAAATTAATTTATAATATGGAACACACATTTTTTACATGTGCTCAGTGCATTTTAAATCTGCTGCTTTTGCATCCATTTTGCTGACACCATTGAAAGTCTAATTCACTGCTCCCCATGAACTCAATGCATTATTTTTAATCTGCTGCCTTCACTTGCACTAAATTATTCGCTGTCACTATTTGCATTTATCTATACTGACCCCACTGAAAGTAATGTCATGTTTAAATAGTTTGCTGTTCCCATCTGCACTCATTTTTACTGGCTGCCTCCATTGAAAGTACTGCCATACCATAGCATTTTACATATTCCCTCCTTTTCCTCATGCTGTGATCGCTTGCAACATCACAGTGGGAGGAATAATAATCAATTTTACTAAAATGCATGCACCACAATAATAGTGAATTTCTCTGCTACAGTTTTTTTTACCCTCCTTTTCCATAAACCAACATTAAAAAAAACAGTTCAAATCACTAATATAGTAATCAAATAAGAATATGTGTATCTCTCATTGAAGAAATGTCCATATGCATGCACAATAAAACAAAATGTGCACTCCTGATTGAAGTATTCATATTTAGATGTCCATATATACATGGAAAGTCCATTTTCAAAATAAACACCATAGACTTTGAATCACACTCTCATCACATACGTATGCATTCCATGGAATAAGCAACTGGAGAAACAAAAACTTCTTGTCCACAATCCACTCCCCAACTTGGCGGAACACAGCATAGTAATATGCTCCATAAGCCCTAAATGAAAAATGAAACAAAAGTGAAGATGAACAAAACAAAATGAAGATTATATATTTTCAGTTCCTGGTATCCAGAATTGACAGAGTCCTGTCCATCAGTCTCTGCACCAACACTGCACATAACGCTGTCATCAGCAGAATCCTCCAGTCCAGCACTCCATGGAATCTCCTCCACTGATGTAATCTTTTTGACATCTCAGGCTTCTTATCTTCACCCCCATTCTTCAGTCCGGGGCTTTCCTGTGGCCTCCTCCTGTGGCATCCTCCAAGGGTCCAGCGCTCCAAGGATCTGACCGTGCCGGGGTAGGGGCTTAGTCATTTCTAAAGTGAACAGAAAAAAACAGATTAAGTACTTAGCACAGAATGATTGTCTATCCCTCATCTGCTACAAGGCCTGAAATAAAATTGGAATGCTGATTAAAACACAGTGGCTCCCTGGATTTGCCACTTTGGAACACCTGCAATTCAAATCGCTATTGCACAAAACAAAACAACATTCCACTTTATGCTGCAAAATAATTCTGAAAAACACCCCCCCCATAATATTTCACATTTCTAATATCCCTTACCATTTCCCATCAATTGCTTGAAACCCATGCAAAAAGACACTACTTCACAATATTAGGAGAGCTCAGTTTGGTTCAGCGCCTCTTCCTAAAGAAAATAAACAATTTGTAAATGTTACATGTGGCTCTGTTCACTTCTGCTTACTCAACAGGCCATATGTTTGTTTACTCTTGGAGTGAAATCTTGTGTATGCTGCATCACACATGCTCTTGTGTCACTGTGTTACACATATCACAAATTATTCTCTGTTGAATGTGCATACTAGCAGGGCAACTACTGTTATGTGTTTACATAGTCCCATCCTACTTCCTGCCAAATAGGCATGTTCACCTTAATTACTCTGTTATGTCTATTTTCACTGCATCTATTTTATTCAACTAGTCTCAACTTGCTCAAGCCTTTTCACCTCATTCTTTGGGTGGCAGGGCTTAATTTGGTTGACAAGAAGAAATTGCTCTGTCGCCATTTCACCTCCCTCCTTGATAATTTTATACACCACAGGGGATATTTTGTCCACAATTTCAAACGCCCCTTGCCATGCTGCTAAACATTTAGAGTTTTTATGCCTACATTTCCCAAAGTGGTATTTATACACCTGATCACCTACCTTGTATTCTCTTACAGATGTCTTCCTATCTTAATATGTTGCACCATCAGCAGCTCTCTCCAGATTTTGCTGACAAACGTAAATGCATGTTGTAAGTGCTTCCTCAATTCTTCCAAATATTCATGAATTCTGGAGGCATTCACAAGTGTCTGCTGATGCGTCCTGTACCGCAAGTGTTGTGGCAATACCATTTTTCTTCCTGTCAATATCTCACGAGGGCTGATACCTGTTGCCTTAGCAGGAGTTGATCTAATGGCCATCAATACTAAAGGCAATCAAAGATCCCAAATAGATCCTGCCTCAGCTACACATTTTTTTAGTATGTCTACTATAGACCTTGGTTGCTTCTCTTAACCCCCTGTGAAGATGGTCGATAAGATATGTGCAGTTCCTCTTTACACCCAGTATCTGCCACACCTTGCTCATCAAAGCACTGGTGAAATGACTTCCCCGGTCTGATTCTTTCCTTTGGGGTAAACCAAAACTTGAAAATATGTGATTTACCAATAATGTGGCTGCTGTTTGCACACTGCAATCCAGTGCGATAATACATTCCACCCATTTGGACATCAGACACACATTTCCCCTGGCTGATCTTTATACAGGCCCAACATAATCGATTTGAAAATCTGACCATGGAAGGGTCAAACCTCTTTTCATTAATGTAGCCCTATGAATAGGTGAAGCAGGCTCAAACTGTGCACATACCAGATACCCTCGGGTGTACAGTTCAACATCTTGGGACATATGTGGCCAGTACGCATAATCTTTCAATATTTCCCCAAACATTTTTTGTGAACCCCTATGTCCTGGAGTTATTGCGTCATGCGCATGGTGTAACATCAGACCTCGAAATGACAAAGGCACTATCCACTGAATCTGACCTGTTACAGACTCCCTAACCGTCAAACATCTTCTAGTCTCATTCTCTTTTTGTTCTTAAATAGGACCCTCAATTCTTCTTTTCCTTTCTAATCATTTTCAGACAGAGGATTTTGTTCTACATCTATCAAATGATTATAAAATAGGCCTAAAATTGGGTCTTCTTTTTGCGCTTTGATCAAATCCTCATCCAGGGTATCATAACTCCATTGCACTACTGGCTGTTTGATTTATTTTGGAGATTTGGAGCGTGTGAACCTGTATTTCACCAAGTAAGTGTTCAATTGGAAACCACTCTCCCATGACTGCACCAATTTTGGCCAATTGATCTGCTTTGTCATTTCCCTCCTGGTCCTGGCATATTTAAATGACCACAGATTTTTCTCCAGTGTACTATTAAATCATTTTCTGATACTAGTTTGTCTATGGCTTGAATCATCTTACCATGTTTAAGAGTTGTGTTATTATATGTGAGCATCCCTTTTGCCTTCCAACCAGGTAAATACTCTACAAAACTATTTCGCGTAAAATCAGAATCAGTCACCAAAACTATCTCTGTGAATTTATTTTCAACTGCGGTAAGAATCGCCTAATAAATGGCAGCCAGCTTTGCTATTTGGCTATTCCTAGCTCCAATTCTCAGGCTCGCTCTAGGAATATTATCACATTTCAACCAACTATTTCCTATTCCTGCCACAAGTTGCTTTTCTTCATCATTTTCCACATGATATGCTCATGATATGCAGGCAGATGGGGAGCAGGTGCAAGTTGATCTAGGTCACCTGGCCTAAGCCCCGCCCATCTGGTGCCTTCCTGTTTGCTGCTCTTTTTCACCACTTAGCAAGCCCCGCCCACCTGGTGCCTTCCTGCTTGCCGCTCTGTTTCCCTACTTTAGGAGCCCTCCAGCCTCTTTTCCTTTGCAGATGGGGAGCAGGTGCAAGGTGATTTAGGTCACCTGATCTAAACACCACCCACCTTCTTAGCCCTGCCTCTTCCTTCCTGCTCTTAACTATTAGATCAAGGGAGTCTCTCGCCCGGGCGTCCTAAGTGAAGGACAGACGAAGAAAAGGGCAATTCCTGTTTGGACCTGTTCGGACCAGGAGGACCCAGGGCCCGACCCCCTGCTCAGACAGCAGGTAAGCATGCACCAACATGTGTTACTCTTCTGTCCCCACAAGCCATCCTCACCCCCTCTGATCCCCCTGTGATGTTCCCTTGTGCCCCCCCTTCCTGCACACAGGAGTCTGTCCTGATACATTCTGGTTTCGCCATCACCGTCTTGTGGCCAATGCTGGATTTGACTTTTATGGACTTCATTCATTCAAGGTGCGTCACTCTTTCTCAACATGCTGGACTTCCTTTGCATCTTGTACTCATGGTGGCCCTGAATCATGCTGTTCCCATCTTCATCTTGTATCCTGGCTTGCAACATTATGTGTTACTATTGACTTCTGCAATTGTATTCGCTCTCCACTCTCGCTTCTACACTCTTTTTGACTGCTTACTCTCTGTTCTCTCCTCCTTTCCCTTCTCCCTTTTCCTATCTCCTCCCCTTACCTTCTTCTATGCACTTACTCTATCAGAATTGTCCCTGGACCTAATATGATAGCAACCTTGTCTGTTTCCTCCACCCTCCCATTACTGTTTTCTTCGTCCCTACACCCGCTCCAGCACTATCTGGAATGTCATCAGGCCTAGTATCATAGTCGCTTGTTTTGTTCCTCCCCTCCCTTTCTGCATCCCTCTCCCTCACCTTTTGTTTTTCTCCGGCTCTACCAGAAATGTTGTCAGGCCTAGTACGGTAGTCGCCTGTCTGCTTCCATTTCCTTCCCACTCTCTCCCTCCCTTCCTTATCTATGTGTTAGCTCTTGCACTATCTGAAATGTCATCAGGCCGAGTACAATAGTTAATTTCACATCCTTACTGTTCATGGCCTGTAAGAATGTAATTGTTTTTTCCCTTGTTCCCTCACTTGCCTTGAAGCAGTTTGAAACACATTGTGTATAGGCGCTATATAAATAAACTATCATATCATATCATATCTCATACATCCACATACACTTTTGGCAAATCTTTGCACACCTCTTCATTGAAAGCTTTGTGTGAAGATTGTTCAAATTTATTCAAATTGGGTTCTAATTCTGTTTCATTAGATGTACACTCAGCTGGGCAATCATGTAGATCCACCAGTCCTTGAGCAACTGGGCTCTTTTTATTTTGACCAGATTTTACCTCCACAGGGAACCCCTGCAATACCAATGTGCAGGAAGTAATTCTGGACTGTGCCAAATTACCTGACCAAATTCTTCTTTTCTCCTTGAATGATGGGACGGAAATGTTGCAATGCCCAAACAGTGGTCAGCATTGCTTTTTCACATTCACTGAATTTAGTTGCAACCTGAGATAATGGCTTGTTCTCATAGGCAATAGTTTTGTTATTTAAATCATGCCTCTGAGATAACAGAGCTGGCATGCATTGGTCATTGAATCTTATTTCTAGAAAGAAATCCTGGTTCTTTATGGGATAGGCCAAACACGGGGCCTTCATGAGACATTCTTTTTATTTAGCCACCACTTAACATTGCTCTTTTTCCCATTTCCAAGTTACACCTTGCTTCAACAATTTGGTTAAGGGTTGAGGGATCTCTGCGTAATTCTCAATAAACCTCCTGTTATATCCTGTCACCCCTAACAAGTTCTTCAATCCTTTTAACTTAGTAGGATTTTTCAATTTCTGTATCGCTTCCACCTTTTTCTTTTGTGGATTCAACCCATGCTCAGTCACTTCATGGCTTAAGAAATTCACTTTCTTTTTGAACCATTGTGCTTTCTGCAAAGATACTTTCGCTCCTGTCTTCTGTAACTGGCTAAGCACATGTCTAATCTCAATAAAATGAGGTTTTCAGTTTTAATTAGAACATCATCCACGTAGACTATTGTTCCACTTTCTGCTGCATCTGGGCGTGCTTTTCTAAAAAAATATTCCAAATTCACTCCTACTATTGACATACCCAAATGGCATTCTGGACCATGCATATTGGGTTTTATCAAACGAAAATGCAAACAAATTGTGTATGTCTTCAGCCAGTGACATGCACCAGTACCCAGCTGTAAGATCTAACGTGGTAAACACCTTTGACCCATGGACCTGTGCGAGACCTTGATCAATAAATAGAAGCGTCCATCTGGACACTGGCAGTCTTTTGTTTAATTCTCTTTGAGGTACTATTAATGGGCCTTATAATTCCTCTAGATTCTAAATTTATTATCTCAGCTAATGACTCCAAACATGCCAGTGGCAACTGATATTGGTGCACAAATACCGGATCTCAAACATATACCTCTGGTAAGGTGTCAACATGCAAATTGGTTAGGCCACAATCATAAGCATCCTTGGCAAATACCTCTTTAAATTCCATGAATGTCTTTCTCAACTCATACCTATCCTCTTCATTGGTACACATCTCTGCTGCCAGAACATACCCCTCTACCATTTTTGAAAATTCTGTAAAATCCTCTAATGGAGGAAGCTCTGTGATCTCCTCTAACCATGTGGTTGTATCTCTTTGTAAAGTTGCCACCTTTAAATATTTTGGAATATCAATCTCCATTTCAATATGCTGTTTTTCTGTTTCATTTTCATTCAAATCAAATAATATGCAATTCTCTTGGTGACAGCATACTGTCTCACTGGAATCTTAAGGATACACATACTGAATTTTGAATATCCCTTTAGGTTGAGAATCCAGAGACTCTACTCGGCCTGTGCATTCACATATCTCTCGGGGATGTTCCCAATCACTGTATTGTTGAAATATGCAGCGTAATATGATTTTTGTATTTACATTCCTAATGCTGAATTCTCTTCTAAACAAATATCCTTGAATCCTTTATTATGTACCATGATTTTGATGGGCCCGTCCCCAATCTCTACCAGTGGTGTATATTCACACTCTATTCCTTACAACCTCATGGATTCATTTATGCACACAAATGCATTAGAAACCGTCATCTGCTGTCCATTTCTGTGTTTTAGGATTATAGTGACTTGTCTGGTGAATGCAGGAATGGTAACATCCTTCACCTGTAGCTCAATTGCATATGGCACGAACTGTGCACAATGATAAGCCTGTCTCTTGTCTTCAAACTCAGATGAAGGTCCTCCTAACCTGGACCACACTTTTTGATTAAGGAAGTCCAACACCATACACATTCTGTGCATCATGTCATTTCCCAAATAAAAATCATTCTGTGTCCCACTCACTATCCACACGTTGTGAAGATTGTTTTTGGGCCAATGGTAATCTTTAGCATTCATCTTCCTACAACTCTAGTCCCTGAGTCCGGCTCATCTAACCCAAAAACGTGTTGGTTTTTAATTCAGAATTTCTCCTCCCTTTCAATTATTCACTGGATTATTTTCTCATTAATACAACTTCTTTCCTGTTCAAGTGCTAAAGTGGCTTTTATCATTGCAGAATTACCATTTACATCAATAGGGATCCATGGCTGCCCATCTCTCCCAGGTGTATTTCAGAAAGTGTTGTAGTATGCTTTCTGAGGTTATCTCAGGGATAACATTCCGTGTGCACTTCTCTTCCTTTAAGTAAAAGTGCAATGTATTTTCATCTATTTCCTTTGCCCTTTTTTTCTAGGATCCAAATAAATTTCCATGGATGCTTCTCTTTTTCACTTTGCATTTCACTCTGACACATCAAGATGACTGTGACGCTAGACACACAGCCATTTTGAAGATACACCTCCACCGCATCATCTGATTTAGCCACAGTATGGCATTATTTAGCCACAGTATGGCATTATCTTTTATACTGTTGTTTTGTGACCTTATTTCCTTTTTGACTAGGGACCATAAAATCATATTTACTGCATCAATGAGGGGCAACAACCACTTCAGGCAATCCGTTCCCATCAAAAATGGAATTTCACTGAGAGATGTGATTAACACTTCCCCTCTCATCCTGTGTTTTCCTATCTTTATGTCAACCTCAGTGACACCTTCAATGGGTATCTCTTCACCATTGAAATTATTCACTGGACCTTAATTTTGTCTCACGTTCATTGATACTTTTCTCCAACTCTTTGGACATGATTGTGGCCTGCATACCTCTGGCAATCATTGCATATGCGTTGCACTTCTCTTCCACAGTAATAGGAACATAATACCTGTCCTTAACCTCTTCCAGTACACAGAAAAAGTATGAATTTCTGCTGATTTAAGGACTCACATTTCTCAGGCCCTTTTCAATTTTTTCCAAGCACAGAGGCAAATGGAATGATATCTTTCCCTCCTTTTGGCCCATTTCATTTCGGGAATGTTCAGCACCCATCTGGAGTGTAGCAACTGTCTGCCCCTCTGTCCAGGGACCATCAGCATTCACACTGCAGTTTTTTGACTAGAGAAATCTTGTGGTAGCTTCTCATTTTCTGGTTCAGCATACCTATTTACCTCTTGCATGGTGCCTGTCTTCTTGGTCTCTTGGAATATGCGTGGCTCAACGTACTCTTCAGGTGACCAGCCTGTATCCTCCTTTTGAGCACACACATTTTCTGTCTGCATTTCATCAGAAATCTGACTAACAAGGGAGGATGTTTTAGCAATCAATCCTACCTCTTTATCAGATGTTTTATCATGGCATATGATGTCTTTATTGAATCTGCCTCTCCACTCTTTTTTCGAATTTCTTGTTTATCTTCTCCTTCTGTCTTTCATTTGCGCACACTTGGATGGTCTGGTTCAACTCTAAATTGAACCACACCCCCGTTTTGTGTAGATGTGTACTATTTATTTCACTTTCATTGGTGGGTATTTTCATGTTTAAATCAGCAAGCAATTCAGGACCGTTACACAAAACTGGTTCATGGGATTCTGCACTTTTATCTTTGCAGGGGCTATTATATAGTCACTTATTGTCAGAGCATTCAAGATCACACCTTTGACATTCTGCTCGCTCACTTTGTGGCTGCTTTTGAACTGCACATAGTTTTCCTATTTGCTCAGACAACATATTAACTTGGGCTTCAAGGCATTGAAATCTTTCAATTTTCCTGGAATCTTCTCTTTGTGGCCTAGGCCCATACTGATTACCTTCACCCTGGTTGTATCTCTCAAGAGATTGATTTCTATTTGAGTTTTTTTCTGACTTCTTGATTCATGGGAGGTGGGAAACGCGGTGTAACCATTCTTTGGTGGTGATCCACTGGTGGTGGTGACTGATTATAGTGGTACGGGCATAGTTCATGTTTTGTCTTTCAATTTGTGAGTACTGTCCTCTATACTGATTTCCATTTTCAATGAACTGAACAACATATCGTGGACTGTCTTGATTGCCATATACCATAGTATTGGGGTCAAATCTGCTCTGTGGCCCCAGCATCTGGTATCGACCATGGTCTCTTTGATTTAGATTTTGAATGTAATTGTTATTTATGCCTGACATATCAGGCCGGTATCCTTCCCTTGGTCTGTCTCCCATATATCTAGGACTAATGTAACTTTCTCTATTGCTTGGATCATGTGACTGGAACATAAGTGTTTGGGATGACATCCTCTGTGGCGCGCCTCTTTGATCAGATGTCATATTATTCCTGACCTGGGTTTGGGCTGATTCAAGTGGCATTTTTGCAGATCTTATCTCCATTACCGTTGGTGTGGAGTCTTTAGATTTTGATTTTGCTTCTTTAACTCTAGCTCCCTCTTCACTTTGACAATATAATACCTCATACACTTTAGTTCCCTGTTCTACAATCCAGTCTAGGGATTTCTCCAAATTCGCAAATTAATTGTGAAATGATATCTTTTTGTAGTCCCTAAAAATATGCGGTCTTAAACTCAGCAGAATTAGGGCTAAAAGACATTTCAAAATGGGAGAATGCTCTTTTTAAATTCTTGGAGAAACTGGCGAGGCTTAGCTGTCATGGTATAAGCTGCCTTTTTTGCATCCTGCAATGACTGGTATGGTGAGACGTGATGTCTAACTTCCCTTTCAAACTCTGCCCATGACATATTTTCTTTAAACCTCTGGTAATGCTAGCAGTAGCAGAATCAAGAGTTAATTGAAAATACTGTCTATACTGTTCCTTAGGTATTTGAAGAGGTTTAAATATATCATACACTGTTTCCAAGTGATCCTCTATGCAGCAATTGCCTCCCTTTTCAAATGGTTTAATCAAGGTTTTGATTGATTTCATTATCTTGATGGGACTACTTGGCGCTATGTTTTCAGTTGCATCATTCTGTTGTTCATTCCTTCTCTGAGACGGATAGGGCCGACGGCAACCATCAGCCGGTAAGTCAAATCAGACCTAGCCACAGGTATAGCTACTGGTACATTGTTCCCCTGTGTAGAGGTGGTGCTAACCTCAATTCCATTGAATATGGTGCCTTGTCGTTTTCCCAGAGATTTAAAATTACATATTTGTTGTTCCAAATCTTTGCACTTTTTATGAAGTCAGTCTGCTTCCTGACAAAGGTACACATTCTCATCACCCATCTTATTAATTACATCCTGCATTTCGTTTATCTGCATTTGGCATTGATTAAATTCCCTGTCCTTCTTTACATTTTCCCGCAGCAATTTGGCAATTTCTTGTTCAATAGCCTGAAACCCATTTTCCCTTTCCATGTTATCCTTTTGGAGCGTATGCATCTCTGAAATTGGGTCCTCTTTATCTTGTCTAATGGCACTTACCACCCCTTTTAGTTGTTTCAGCTCCTGCTCACAATCTTCAAATTGCCTCTTCCTCTGAGACAGCTGTTTGCTGCATTTAGATTTCATCTCTCTGTTACATGACTCTAATTCCGATTTAAAAATGATCTTCTGCTCATTTGCCTCATCCAAACTGATCTGTAATCTGTTGATTACCTCAGTGTCATTCTCTTGCAACCTTAAAGGCCAGTTCAAGAGAAACCAGATCTTAGCACATAGCCTTATCAAGCAGTCTTTTTCAGCATTTATGTCTGTAGCTCTAAACAACCTCAAAAGGCAGACTTGAATTATGCTGCCTTCTTCAAAAATATTATTTAATTGCTCTTTCTGCACTTCTCCACAAATGTGGTCATGCCAGAGGATGGCATTTTCTGATGACCACTCCCCATACACAAATAGCTTTGCCTTTGGGTATCTCACCAGCTCAGAAAATGTGCCATTTGGGACATAATGGTATAGTGTGCAGCGCTACACTACTCTCACAGAATTAATTCCCTTGATATGCACCAATGGCTAGGTAGAACACACTTGTCACGGCCAGTAACTACTTTATAGTCTGTTCCCACAGGGCCAACGCACCAAAATATGTTAGGGGTTAGAGCTATTGCCTAACTTGGGTGGTATTTTAGTATTGTGGTAAATTGGTGGTAAAGAGGCAGTATTTTAGTGTTGTGGTAAATCAGTGGTGAGCATATTCATAGCACCACCCTATATGATGAGCCAAACCTTCCCTCTTTTGCATTGGTATTCTGTTTTAAGGTTGACTGTAAGTATAAATTACTGGACCTTACACATTTAGAGGGAACAAAATATCAGCATATGTTGTGCTGATGACTTATATATGATATCAGCCTACCGTATTTAATGGTTCTGTTCAGCTTCTAGCATGCACAGTTGAACACTCTCACACATGCATCACAGCTTTTCTAGCTTGCTTTTCTGGCTCTCCAAATTGTATTCTTTTACTCTACCACAGGTGGTAAATATTTTACCACTGTGGTATATGCACTAAAGCATTTCCTTGTTACTCCACTTATTTAAAAATAATCACCAGAGACACAATAAAACAAACCAACCAGCTCAGCTTTTGCCATTTTTATACCTGTGTTAAAATAACACTAGTTACAATAAAACATCTTATTTCGGTTTACAAAAACGTTTGTTTGTTCTTACCAACGTCTCGAAACTGATGCAGTTATCTAAGAGAAGAAATATGAAGCACAGCAGAATACAGTACAATACATGGAAAATGTTTCTTTCATTGGCTTTTGTAAGTCATCATTAAACTTGTGAGAGAAAAACAGCAAACACTTTGTTAAAAATAAACCTTTGTCCTGACTATCTGCTGGGAACCGCAAATGCAGTCGTCCATGATCTTAACATTTCCAACAATACTCACATTAAACTGTGAAGTCTCTGCACTTTATCAGAAAAGCCCTCTCTCTGACGGGCTTATCAGCACAAATAGTGTTGCAGATTCTGCGCTGCTTTCGCCACCGCCGAAGGTCAGCGCAGGGTCCCGGCTGCATCTAAGGCCTGGAAAGCTCGGCTCTTCGATCAGCTCTTTCTCTCCCTCTTCTCCAGACAGCCAGCCTTCAAAAAGCCCCACACCCTTTTTGCTGCCTACATTTATGCCTGAGCCTTGTCAATCAAAACTAACTCCTGCCCTTTTTCTAACGCTTTCTGTCAACCCAGTAAGCTTCCAGAGCCATAGTATTTGTCTGTCCAATCACTCAGCGAGAGCTTACATGTATCACTTTGCTTCCTGCAAGAACAATAATCTCTCTAAATGGAAAAGACAGACCATTCATTTTGCACGCACGATTACTTCCACAGAACGAAAAACAGAATTTTCCGTCTGAGATCTTTGTATTTCATTTTTAAAAGGGAACATTAATTAATTACTGGGATACTATTTAATAGGGAATAGTTAGTTGATTAGTATGGGTTAGTTTGTTGCAAAACTACACAGCCAGCGAATTCCTTTATAATATGGAACACACTTTTTGTTTTTACATTTGCTCAGTGCATTTTCAATCTGCTGCTTTTGCATTAATTTTGCTGTCACCATTGACAGTCTAATTCACTCCTCCTCATGAACTCAATGCATTATTTTTAATCTGCTGCCTTCACTTGCACTAAATAATTAGCTTTCTCTATTTGCATTTATATATACTGACCCTACTGAAAGTAATGTCATGTTTAAATAATTTTCTGTTCCCATCTGCACTCATTTTTACTGGCTGTCTCCATTGAAAGTACTGCCATATACCATAGCATCTTACATGATACAACTCAATGGTGTTATTCTGCAACATTTAGAACAATTTCCTAAAGGCACAGGCTATTGAAGTCAAGGAAGTTATGGCCTTCTCCCATTTAGGCATAGACAGCTCTCTCATCTGCGTTTTTGATAGTTTGAGGTTTTGGCATGGTTTACAACTTTATTCAAGGCTGAGCATGATCTGAGAGTTGTTAGGGAGTTGAAAGGGTATGTTGTAGTTTTGATTAATGTTAGCCATTTTGCATATGTGCATATTAGATGACCACGAGTGGAGATCTGAAGTTTAATGGCGCTTCCAGTTTGCCGTCACACCAGCGCTCATCCTGAAAACATCATGTACCGTTGTACTCTTACTGTCATATTTCATGGACATGTTCTAAGACATATTGCTAGATGCCTGTTTTAGAAACAAGATGCTACCAACCGGGCTGCTTTCTGTTGCTCGCTAACCATGGTGGCACTATTTTTTTGAAAAATGCAAGCAAGTGCCTCTTTTCTTTGTCTGAGTATTTCCAAAGACATGCAACAATAACTGACCTCTCAGAGTAGAGAGAAACAGAGGAGCTTCTTACGTTACAACGTGGTGGATGAAATGATTGTTTGCATTTTTTTGGTGCATGCCCACTGAAGAAGTCTCAGAGAACATTTGGTAATCATGTGGCTTGTATTCAGTGGCAGAAACAAAGACAGACTTACAATATGTCAACACAAATAATCTCTAAACTGGTAAGATTGACCAAGGGTTAAAATGCAACTAGCAGGCATGATACTAGGATGGGAGATTTCACCAGGCCAGTACAATGAGCAAAGAACCACAGAGCACTTGGCATATCTGTTGAACGTAACAGCACAGATGCTGTATCAGTAATAGTGTGTCATTTATACCTGGTCAATATTTACAAATATAGCAACCTGAGTAAAAGGGAATCTGGTTCCATGCAAGTTACCGAGAGTGAGTCCTGAACCTTTTATGTAGAATTTAAATTAACATGTTTTGTTATTTTATAGTAAAAAGGAAGCCAGGCTTGTGATTCAAATCCTCATAACCTTCACCAATGGTTTAGCGGATGAAGCACTTGTTCTTGTTTCCACTCACAGGGATAAAAATGATGATTCCCTTAAGCTTCAGAAGAAACAGCGTTTAAATGACCTCTGTCCACCAAAACATAAGGACAGGTGGCCAGATGCACTCCTGAAGCATGTGGTTCACTCAAGAAGGATAGAACATCTTCAACATCCAAGCTCATGCAGAAGTAGCCAGCAAGCAAAAGTAGCTTTTCAGAGAATAGGACTGTGCTACATTGCTCACATGGGAACTGGGAGAGCTTGTTCAGACATTGGGTGGGATTAATTATTTCTTGTTCCTTCTCTCTAGCAGAATTCCTTCCTCTTCTGAGAATTACATTTCTTATTGCTCGTGGGTCGTGGAGTTTTTTGTTTGTGTTGTCATCTCAGTCTGTGTAAGTTAGAGGACCACTAAACACCCGCTTAGCTGTTGGGGTTAGAGGACTATTCGAAGGCACCTCAAGCCCAGGGTAAACACAGATTGGATGCAGGAAAGGGTTTTCTCAAAAATGCTGCATGTTCCAATTAATTCAGCTTCTTCACTTCATGGTAAGAACAACTGAAGAAGACAATAATATATGTTTGGTTTCCTCTCATTGCTGCATGGGAATTTTTGATGGTAAAGAAGGTGATGTTTACTATGTTTGACAAGACAACCACATGTGGCCTTAATTGTGTCGTTTCCTTTTCAACATTTTCTGAAGCATCTACTTTGTATGTGTAATATTATAGGTTTTCATATGTAGTTAAACTATATTCTGCATTGTATGTGCCAGACTCATGATAGAACAGTGTTTTATTTAGTAATCTAATCAAGCATGCTGGTAGAGACATTTTATTAGAAATATAGTCAGTCAAATGGAATGGTACCAATATGTCACTACAAGTGTGGCAACATTACTAAAAGTGTGCCTGAGCGTGGTACAACAATCGTGACCCCCATTACTGCGCCCAAGCAGAGCTGGGGTTGCGAGGGTGTCCCCAGCTCTCCTTGGATGCAGTAATGGGGGTCAGGGGTAGTGGGGGTGTCCCCACTTACCATTATGGTAAGCGGGGGATAAGATTAAAAACAAGAACCCTGTGGCATCAGCACCACCCCACATACATGGGAGAAACTGGAGTGTGCCGCAGAATAGGTAACTGGGGGTCTGGGGGGTGTGGTTTTCAGGGTTGCAGACAGGCGGGCAGACACAATCTACCTGATCACTGCGCTGTGCCGTAATTGCAGTCCACATTTTCATCGGCGGAATTACGGGCGACACACTGATCACATAGATTCAGTCAAACTACTTTATTTTGGATAACATATCCATAAAAACAGTGGCAACCACAATCCATACAAAACATATGCAATCTGTTACAATAATCAATGTTTCCCTACAACTCAAAAAGATACAAAATTCCCATAAATACATAGATACAAAATCTGCATTTAGTCCCATAACAAGGAATCAATATGAACATGAACATATACACAATCAATATATCCAACAAATGCATCTAACCCAGCCATAATATCATTTGGAACTAGCAAACTAGATTCGGTACCAACATAGGCTTAAAGTGGCTAAAGTGCAATCATTCATAACGATAGTGTAACACATTTTAGACATGAATTGCCACTTGAAATAAAACACTGATTAAAACAGATTCTATCAAACCTATAACATGTTAAAAGAGAACCCAACATCAAAGCACCGATATTCAACTAGATGTAAGCGGTGTCTATATAATTTAAAAAAGAAAAGATGTTACTAAGGTATCAGCCAAGGCCCAAAGACCCCATCATCAGAAATATATTCTAAACAATCTTGCAAATGAGGTTTGTCTGCTTTTGTTATGTAAGAAGTGATGGACCCACTAAGGTACTAAATTGTAAGCAACAAACTAAACATCTATCTGTGCATTTGACAAACTAAATTTCATAGTAGAATGGCCAGTTATGAGTAGGGCTTGAAAGTTGTGTTTTAATTCATACGAGTATTTTGGAGTTTTGCTTTTTACCTGGTGCCTAATTGCAGAGAGGTGGTCATTTATTACATTGTTTTCTAATTGCTACCAAGGCTATACAAAACTGCATCTTTGTAAAAAATGATGTTTGTTTTAAAAAAAATTATTTCACAGTGAGATGTACCTTTACATGTCTAGTAAGTGTGCACTTTATTGTATACATCTGTTTTGTCACTTTTATTGCGAAGCTCAAAAGTTTATATTTATTTAAAAAAAAACATCAATGTTTCTTCAATATCTTAACCAAGTCATGGTGCTCCTTCAATCAATGATGCCATGCATTTGTGAGATGCACTGCTTGTGTGTTATGCCATTCTCCAAATGAGGTGTGTTACGTAAGGACATGAAGACTTTTTCATGAAATTTGGTGAAAATACTTATAGACATTTACTATATCCATGGCACAGAGTTCATAAGGAGTTCCAGTATCACTGTTTGGGAGACTTTTCGTGGCTATTTGTAAGAGCTTCATTAGTTCTTCCAAAGCATATTTTGCACAACTCAGTATTGCAAACCATGCATGAGATCCTATGCTGTGTAGCATGCAACTGCGCAGAGTGATGTGTATACCAGTAATCTTGTGATCCACACGTTAGCCAATATGTTGCTTATGCTGATTTCTAATACTTAAAACATAGATCCCAGTTGTTGAATTCATATAGATGCAGTCATGTTTCTGAAATGTTTACCAATATTTAAAATATGTACTACTCCATAGCGCAATATTACTAGTTTACTACCATAAAGTAAATAAATAATTTATTTAATTTTTGCATTTACTGTCTTTCAGTGCCAAGATGTGTTTGGGTGAAAGTAGCGATTTGCCAAAACCTACATAACATGTAATTGTGTTCTGGGCCGATAAATTGTGTTGGTAGACTATATATGACTGGCACAGTATTTTGAGTGAAAAAAGAGGTGGATGTTCCCAAGGTGGGGAACTCCCGTCCCCTGCACACTGTCTAAGATCTGTATAAACAGATACATAGTTTAGCAGTATGGTGTGTATTATATGGGCAATGTTGTAACTAACATTGTCCTATAAAGTCACCATATGAAGTTAATTGTATTAAATTGGTTTGTACCGTGTTGATACACTGTAAGTAAATGAACCAAAACAAATTGTTCATAAAAACATTAATGAGTGACAATTATCAAAATTAACACAAGAATTTGAGTTTAATCCATAATTTGATGGCCCAACGCATTTCGAGAATTCACTCTTCCTCAGGGGCAAAAATAGATAATTTCATAATTTCTACAAAAAACTAATTTGAAGAAAACATATTAATACAGTATCATAATACATGCTACTATGCAACAAAAACCAGTATGTTTACCAAACAAAGCTTATATGCTGAGACACCTCTGTATCAATCATTAATAATGTAGTCATTTGGTGTGATCTTCTGATTGTCTGGCATCAGCCCAATAGTGAATACATTCATTGCATATGGATCTTGTATTCAAGGTGTGCCTACAAAATTAGAATACCATTTCTCAAGCTTTGGAGAATATACTGTATGATAATAGGCAAGTTTTAACGTGAAACTCTAGGTAAAAATTTGACATATGCTAACCTTGTGTATAGAGTTTTAAATTTCATCAGGAAATAATAGTTTCAAACGAGACGGAAAACGTCTATAGGAGTTGTGGAGAAACCTGGGTTCATCCAAGAGACACATGGCTTCCTAAAAAAGGTGATAATGAATGAAAAGATGTAAAGAGGTATATGGATCCTATGCGAAAAAAGTAGCGTAATGTAAATCAATGCTGACCTTGATTTAGAGTATCCCTTGTGGTGACACTCAGGATATTGGTAGTAGTTCCATATGGTAATGGAAGAAAATAGAGTGAGAAACGACCAGCGGTCTGTATCCCAACCCAGGACAGCCGCCTAGGAAGAAAAAAAGAATACAGAGGTTCGATTTAGCACAATCCCACAAGGCGGGTAAGTGATTGAGTAGAGGTTTTGTCCAGTGAACACTTAATTGTAAAGAAGACGCTCTGTCGAATACCCGGAGGTTTGCAGGAGCGGTCGCTGCTGCAATGGAACCTGTAGAGAACAGGCGTTCGTTTGCAATTTATAGCACCATAGGATTGACGTATGCACGCTCTAACGTGAACGTCTCAGTGAACTCTGATGTCACAATGCGCATGCGTAGTGCTGTACAACATTGTCAAAACATTAGAAAAAACAGCGTTGTCCCGTAAAACACTGTTAGTCGTAATAAAGTCTCATAGGGATAACTGAAGGAATACATAATACCAAATAAAAATGTCCAGACACTTCAAATGTCTTAATCAGACTGGGGTATGTATACCTTTATCGAAATGACGTTTACGTATCATTGTGTGGGTGTGTCAGAGGCCTCTGACGTCACGGTGTGCATGCGTAGTGTAATGCGGTATCGTGAAGGTCACGTAAAAAGGTGTATGTTGTCACTAGCACACATGTGCAATAAGCTGAAAAGAGTCCATAATAAAAGAATCTTAATGGGTTAAATAACCTGATAGGATTAGGCCCTTGAGAGGTTTACACTAATGTAAAAACTCATTATGTCAGTATGGTAGCAAGACAGGAGTGCAAGATGATTATATAACAAGTTGGAATCATGGTTAAAATTCAGTTACAAGCACCCTAGACAGAGGTAATCTACATACCTGGTGAACAAATGTTAAAACAACCAAACTGATGGTAAATCCAACATGATGTAACAATCGTCTGATATAAGTATATCCAAATATGACTCATAGGGGCCGATTCATGGAACAAACGTGCGCCGAAAATCCATGCGCAAGCAGGCGCAAGGGAGCGCAAGCGTGAGAAACGTAGCGCACGCGCATGCTTGCGATTAAAGGAAGACGCTGCGCGTGTTTCCTGCTGTCCGTGCGCCCAATCCAGCCATGGCGCACACAGGCATACACGGCGTGCGCTACGCACACAGCAAAAGCGCACATAGCGTGGTGCACACAACCAAAGTGGGCGGAACAGTGGGCGTAACACGCGGAATGGGGAACAACGCGTGAAAAAGAAGGCGTAACTGGGGAAGTACTGCAGGGAACTACACGGAACGCCCACACGCACGCGAACAACCCGTATTCATGGATTCCAATATGGGAAACCCGCGCACGGCAAAAGATGCGCACAGGCATCAACGCGTCCGCCACACGAAGGCAGGCGGAAGCGTCCCCACGCACAGTACAAAAGTGCGCGCAAACAACAAACACATATATACAGCTACGATGAATGCCCCATTTGTCGCAGCACTGATCGTGGGACACCGCAGGAGGAGGAGAATAGCCAGGGCACGCATTTTCGCACCACGGACAAGCCTTTTTGGGATGCCTGACGACCAGGTCTATGGCAGGTATAGGTTTCCACCCCATATCATCCTAGACCTGGTCAGGGAGTGGGAAGATGACCTTACATCCCCCACCCTTTGCTCCCAAGCATTGAGCCCCTTGGAGAAGCTGCTCAATGTCCTGCATTTTTTGGCCACTGGGTCATTTCAGCGGACTACTGCCATAGTGGGGGGGGTCTCACAGGCCACGCAGTCACGCTGCCTACACCAGATACTGGCAATCATGACAGCGCGCCCCTCAGTCCGCAGGCACATATACATGCCCAGAACACCCGCAGAAAGGCAGGCCGTTGTCCTGGATTTTTTCAGGGTGGCACACTTCCCCAAAGTGCTTGGTGCCATAGATTGCACCCATGTGGCCCTATGTCCACCCAGGGCCACTGAGCACATCTACTGAAACCGCAAGCACTGGCATTCCATCAATGTACAGGTGGTATGCGATGCAAAGGGAATCATCACCTCTGTCTATGCAAACTACCCTGGCTCCACCCATGACAGTTTCATATACAGAATGTCCGCCCTGAGCCGGGCCCTGGAAGCTGGGCAGCATGGCGAAACATGGCTCCTAGGTGAGTACAAATGCCCTTGCACATGCATGCAAGTCACACACAGACAAATACCCAAACCCTAATAATCTCAACTATTATCACCTTCCCAGGGGACAGTGCCTACCCTCTGAGCAACCACATGATGACGCCAATCCGGAACCCCACCACACCACCCCAGGTAAGATACAACGCCGCCCATATTGCAACCAGGGCCATAGTGGAGCGCACATTCGGAGTGCTCAAGTCACGTTTCCGCTCCCTTGACTGATCTGGCGGGCAACTACTCTATGCACCACCAGTAGTGTGCAGGATCATTGTGGCATCATGTGTCCTGCACAATGTTGCAACACGGCAGGGCGTCCCGGTGGACATGGTGGTGCCCCCACATCCCCAACTACAGGCACAGGCGCTGCCCATGGGAGGGGACAGGGCAAGTGGCGAGGAAGCCCAGACCCAGCTTGTGGCCACATTCTTCATCTAAACTCCCACCCCTGCGGAGTGCACACAGGCCTGGCACATACCAGGTGACAATCGATGATGACAAAGAGACAGTCAACTGTCACAACCCTACCACCCTGAGACAGTTGCCATGGAAGTGCCACATCGTCTGCATCCCTAGCTACTTAAACACAAGCTATCCTGTGTGACCAAAAGGCACACATATGACATATGACATGATATGGCCTATACACAAGTATTTCAAGGTGCGATGATGCAGGGAGGGGGGAACAAGGGAAGACAGACAACGGTACTACTAGGCCAGGTGTCATTTAGATTGTGCAAGTGCAGGGGAAGGGAAAAGTGCAAGGGGAAGGGGAGGGGGGGGTGCAGTACAGGGGAAGTAGACCAAAAAACAAATACATAGGTCGGCTGGTGGCAACTGCAAAGGTAAGTGCAGAGAAGTGCTGGGAAGGGGGGGCTGTAGGGATAGAGAGACAGTCCCGCAGTGCAGGGGTTGCCAGGGAGGCAGTGCAAGTGGAGAGTGGCTGGGCCAGGGACTGAGGTCGGTGAGAGTGGCCCAGTTGCAGCTCCAGTGCAGTTCCAGTGAAGAATTCCGCAAGGGAGAGGCAGAGAGAAAGCAGAAGCAAAGAGGAAGGTCTTGAGGTGCTTCCCGAACCGGAGATGGTTCCCCTCAAGTTCAAGTGAGGCAGGAAGGCTGTTCCAGAGGGAGGGCCCTGCCACAGAGAGAGATCTACCCCCAGCTAGTTGCTCTGAGAAGCGGATGACCCTGACATGCAAGGTGTGCATCACACACCTGCAAAACAGGCCATGGCCATCACTGTCATGTCACTCAAACCCTCCCAAACCACAACATGACATGGCAAGCAATACCCATACACCAACACAGTAACGATAAGGTACACATTGCCATGTCCAAAATCTACAGTGGCATCAGACAATGATGCCTGACCTGGAATCAGATGAAATGACAGACCAACAACCTCCCACCCAAAATAAGTCATTTCAAAATGCATTACAAGAGTTGTAGACGTAACATAACAATTAATGCTTGTATACATGCACATTGTGCATTGCAAAATCAACACTGCAGCTTCTGTGTGCTGTGTCCTACTCCTGCAACACACTGCTCAGCGCACAGCACAGTGAACAGCCATTGTGTGTGATGCACACCCTGAGCATCACATCTAATTGACAGACCACATCAAAAACCAAATTAGGCATGTACAGGATCCATAATTGGTCACAGAACATGTGCTGCAGGGACACAGTGGCCACCAGAAGGCAAACAGTGTACACGTGGATATGCAAGGGTGGGAGTACATGTAGTACATCAGAGTGCAAGTGTGTGGTTCTGCAAGGACATGCACTCCACATATGCATGTGCACTCAAGTGACCATCAGTGTTCTCTACATATCACATGTGAACATTCACCATGTGTACACCCCAGCATGTCAAACCACAACTATCCCCTCGCACCTGAAAGGTAAACACAACACATGAACAGGCATTGATCAGCAGAACACAACATGTACATAGGATACCACCATTACAATGTCAGAGTTCCCATCACACTGCAGGGCAAGGCAACTATCAACAACAACCCCCCCCCTCACAAATGACCATGACCCACTGAACAACTGCACCTGGGTCATGGAGCCTTCAAACCTCAATTCCACTTGGCCACAGGATCACCTTCACCCTTCGTCACCATCTCCCACCTTGTGTGTAAAAAGGTGCCTGCACCCTCAGAATCCACACTCATTTCCAAAATGACAAAATCCAAGCCAGAAAAACGAACCAGAACACCCTCCAGTAGATGACTTGACGTAGCAGTACCTCACAAAAGCCAAGTACTACCACAATGATGCAACAACCAAGGTAGCACAGTAAAACAATGTCGCAACAGGATGTGAACCATGTGTGGTACATGACATAGGATGATGCACCATGAACGGATGTGTACTGTCACAGGTCCCGTGTACAGGCCCGGGAGTGTCACAAAACAACCACCCCCACCGTGTCCCGGGTGCCTGCAAGGTCAAACTCACACAGGCCCCTGAGACCCTGGTGGGGAAGGAGGTTCAGGAATATGCAGTCGGGACAGGTGTTGACACACTGGATGACTGGAATGAGTGGCAGGAGAGGGGAGGAGGAATGACACATGAAACCAGGGAATGCACGAAAATGTACTACCTGCATGAACACATACACAATCCAAACAAACTTGGACATCATTGTCATGGCCTTCTGTAGTCCAGGCTTAGAAGTGGTACGAACCAACCACCCCCTCTAGGGTTTTGGCGCCTGCAAGTTCGGGGCTTACACAGGCATCCGCAACCCCAGCGGGGAAAGAGGGTTAGGGAACGTTGCTTGAATAAGTACGGGAAGCAGGAACACCGGGTAGAGGGTACAGGGTTCAAAATTGCATAGGATTCCGGGTGATTAGGGGGGAAAAAACATACCAAATTGAACCACACATACATCCATGCATTAGTACACTCCCCAGCAAGCCTATGCAGAGCAGTTTGAAAGAAAAACAACAAGACACTTAGCTCTGGTTTTGAGTGCTGGCCTCCTGCCTGCGCACTCTCAGGTCCGGTTACAGGAGCACTGCAATGCTGCAAAGAGAGCCACAGTCAACAACCTGTACGTGCCAATTACACAAAAACACAACACCAAACATGCCCCATAGCAGCAAACTACTCTCCAAACAGACAATCTGGTGTAGATGCTTCGTACCCATATGTAACATTACCCCTGTGACGGGTCATACACAGTCAATGCAGTAAGTCAGCCGTCGGTGGGTGCGTGGCAAATGGAACACCAATGTGTCACAATTCACACAACATGCAATGTTCCCTGGGTAAGCAATGTTTATAAGATTGGGTACTCCCAGTTTTTTGTTATCGGGGGGGCGGCACTATCAATGGGAGACTGATATGCGAAGAACAAGGAGTGATAGGTCGCCTTCCCCTACCTAAAGACCCTGAGTCGCACAGGGTTATGTCCAAGGTAGCCTCATGTAAATTTCAGGTTACACATTCCACACCTGATTCACACACGTCTATTACTTATACGCTTTTCAATTTATCATTCAAAAAATGAGTATAAAAACAACACCTAAAAAATGTAAAAACAAACTGTGCTAGTCACTTACAATCTGACTGGTGAAGGTTCACCAGGCTTTTCAGAATGTCAATGACCATAGTGAAAGGTAACAGGAAAGGACAGTATATCTTACTGTGAGTGCGTACATATGTGTTTACACGGAAGAGTCAAAATATATTGTAGTCTCCCAACTTCTGATGTGTACCTCAAAGGTTTTTGACCAGAGTGAATAATCTAATATTGTTTTTTTATTTTATTAATCACTCTGTTGAAATAACTTGCATTGGTATAGGATAGCTGCGGGTTATTTAATACACACCAGCTATCCTTTTATAATTTATTCAATATGAGAGGTAGGAATCGGCAAATACACAAGTTCCTATTAACACGTCGACATATGTTTCGGCCTTTGTGACTCATACGGGACTCTCTCTGGTGCCGTTGGTCAGGATGTAGATAATGGCCGTCTTCAGGACAGGGGCAGATTGATACTTTTCCGTAGTGAATACTTTCCCATTAGTAGAACATCTGAGAGTAGCTCAATTTCTTTGGGTCGTATATGGTGGTAGTTGTCGGCAATTTCAATGGGTTCCTACAGGAATACCATATATTTCATTTCATGCACTGTGTCTTTCGTGATTCGATCTTAGCAAGCTGGTGAGGCAAAGAAGCTTCACTTGGCTCAATTCGCAATAGTGATGGATTTAAAGTAGAGACACTTCCATTTATTGCTGTTGTGCTGTGGCTGCAGCATGGGCCATAGTCCATGCGTACCGATCCGGGGTCTTATTGATACGCCCTGTAGCCTGGGTAAGCAGACAGACCCATATAGCAAGCCATGACTTCTGAGCAAGTTGCATACCACCATGACCGAAAAAAAGTTGGCAGTGCATTTATCATTAAGTACATGGAAATGATATGCACTGCACCCGAGTATGTCCCTTGCTGTATGTCCCTGTGAGCTGCCCCTTTCCATGTCTCGGAAGGCTACATGGTTGATACAAGTGCCTCAATGGACCTTGGTGTACCGGAGGGTATGTGCCACTGCCCCTGCACCTGTCCCAGACAACCTTACAATCAACAGCCATCAGTCCACCAACACATGTGAGCTGCATTGTGTGCTTCAACACCAATATTCGTCTAAGCTCACCCTCAGTGCTGTGACTAAGCCTGCACGTGCAACTCGCCTGGTGCAAGCTTTGCTGTGTTGTGGCCCCCCTGTGCTGCTCACCTTGCCTGGAGTTCCTTTGAACACGTCAGCAGGTCTAGGATGTAGGTCTGCAATCCCTGTGCCTCTGCTTGTGCACACATGTTCATGTGGGCACCAGCAAACGTGTCCAGAATTCCGTCGTCCAAAGGGCCATGTCTGCTGGAAAAGGTGCTCTGGAGGCTCATCCCCCTGCAGAAAGGGCATGAAACACATGATTAATGCTTCAAAGTCATCTGTGTGTGTCTCATTAGGCATCTCATTACTTGACCATGTCAGAGAGTCACATAATAAATCACACCATCAGTCCATCTTCCACATCCAAAGTGTGGAACACTATCTACAGCATGAATTGCAACAAGCACGTGCACAGTAAAGATAACAAACATACTACACAATGCATAGCAATTAATGTACACATTAATCATGACACACCCCATCTAGCAAAAGCTGCACAGTGGACAATAACACCAAAATCATCCCCACTAGGGGTGTCAACACAAGTCACATAGCACCAGACATGCCACAGATATGACAGTCCAAAGCCCTTGTGTAAAAGTCTGTGACACCGAACCATCCTTGCGAGCCCATGGATAAGGGAGGCAGGAGTGGCATATGTGAGTCAAGGACCCCAACCAGCAAACACATACACAAGACAAGCCTGAAGGGCCCAGCTGGAACAGACAGTGGATGCCTTCAAAAGCCACAAAGCACCGCACCGTCCATGAAAGCACAATAGACAAGCAATTTTAAACTAAATCAACTATTAACTAATTACACTAACAATGGAAAAACTACATTACCTAATTAAACTAACTATCAAACAGAAACTTAACTAACTAAACTAAAAGAAAAATCAAAAATGGCCACATACGACCCAGGGGGAGGGGAGACACCCAGGAGGGGGGAGGTACAGGGTGCTGCTCAACATCCACATGTGATGATGCTGAGCCAAAAGAAAAACCTCCATGGGCTCAACGCCTGCACAGCCCGACCTATGTGGGAGATAGATGGTCGTCCGAGTCTGGCTCATCCTGGAAAGGATAACGTGGCACAGTAGCCTGGCCACGCCTAGCCGCAGCTTGCCCCTTGTCGGCAGCAAGTCTGCCGGACGGATGAGCCTGGTTCTGTGTGGCGATGTGACGTAGGTCTGCATGCAGAACCTCACGTGATACACGTGCTTCCTCTTGCAAGGTAGCACGTGTAACACGGAGTTCCTCCTGCAAGGCCTGGCTGGACAACCGCTGCACCTCCCGGCAAGCCTGTAGCTCAGCCGAGATGGTACGCTCAAGCTGTGCAAACCTCTCCTCTGCCTGCTGCCTCTGGGACATCATAAGGACACCCAGAGTGGATCTGAGGGAAGCATACTCCTCCCTCAGGGCATCCATGTGCGCCTCTGCGTGAGCAGCAATTGCTTGATGCAGAGACGACATTTCAGCCTGGCGTGCCCTGTCTGAGGCCGCCATGCCCAGCCTGAGCAAGCAGGCCGTGGACCGTGCCGCCTGCTGCTGGAGAAGCACTTGCCTAGCAGGAGGGAGCACAGATCGGGCCACACGCTCCATGCTTTCAGCGATGTTCTCCATTGCTGCCCCCTGCCGTTCGGAAGTGGCAGTCATGTCTTACTCCCACTCAGTATACTGCGGATGCGCGCGGCGACCGCGTTGCCGGGCTTGACCCCTGCGGGACCCAAGGACCGGGGGTCCTCGCTGTTTTGACACTGCCAGCGGCTACACGACTACATGGCCCCGTCGACGTGATGCCCCAGGCACATCAGTGACTGGTGTGGAGGGTGACCCTGCGTCCCGATCCACCACGGGCGGAGGAACCAAGACTGTCTGATCCCTCAGTGCAGGGGTCGCAGACAGAGGAGTGTCCACATCAGAATCACTCACCCCTGACAAATGGACTTGATGCTCATCCAACTCAACATGGACGTCAGAGTCGTCATCAAGGCTGGACTCATAGGCAGCCAGAGACAAGATGGACTGCAGCACTTGGGGGTTTTCGTGGCCTACCACCCCACGACCACCACTAGTGCCAGGTTGATGTGGTGGTAACAACCCTGTGTCTGGCATGACAACACCATCCTCCGCCTCCATTGCATCATCACCTGAAAAATAGAGAGAAAAAAGGTCACTACACATGTCAGAAGCACACAACACACACACACACACCGACAGCAAACGCATCCGGCAGACATGTGACACACAACACATAACCTGGCATGCATGCTGGGTCAACTTTGAATAGCTTCTGTGATCAGACCTGCTGGAAGGTGGCAGTTTCCATGGAAGTGGGTCTATGCAGTGCAGAAAATGTGTACGCCACTCACTACCTACATGTACAAGGACTCCATGGTGTGTGCCAGGAAATGTGAAGGCAGTGCAATGTCAAATTCAGACATCAAGTGCATTGTGCATTCAATGTGTACCATATCTAGAAGCCAAGCACCCCTCCACCCCAGTACCAAAGCAGGGATGCCTAGCATGGTATCAAAAGGTTGACCATACACCTGTGTATTGACAGGCAGTGTTGACTGGCATCAACAGCTTAATGTGATTCAAGTGACAACACTGCAAATGTTGCTGGGACAGTAAGCAGGACACATGATGAAAAATCTGGATTCCGCCCATGTGTGAAGAAGACACAACAACAGTTGGACAGAGTCATTGGCCATTGAACAGGCTGAAGCCTGTGAACCACACAGATTGACAGACCCTAAACATGTGTGCAACGCAGGACTGAGCCACAGTTGCCATGGGAAGGCTGATGAGATGGCAGGCAATGTATGTAACCAAGGACGTGTATTACAGTGATCATCCAGTCAAGGACACATAGGGGCATGCGTGCAATGCACATGGAGCATGAATGGGCACTCATGTCCCTGCGGGACATCTGACCTATGCACAGTACAAGTGAGATACCCTGCATCGAGTACTAAGGCTGTACCACACGGCATATGTCTGGCAGATTCTACGCTGGAAGTTAGCATCTACACAGGACACATGAACATGAAAGTACACATTGGCAAGATTGACCAGTGCAAAGGTGGAACTGGGGTGCAGAGTGGCGGAGGAGGGACAAGGGAGCATGCCTACATGGAGTCCCTGCATGCAGGCAGAGGAGACATGCATGTCGGAAGCATTGCATTACTTACACATCAGAACCATGTACACGTCACATGTAGCGGCAATCATGCACAACACGTCCTACAAGTGAAACACACACGTCCTCAACAAACACGCATCAACACTCACTGGACTGCGCATCAAAGTCCAGCATCTCTCCCACTCCTTCGACCAATTCAGGTGGTATGAACTCCGCAACGAGAGCCTCATGCGGAGTGAGCTCTTCCTCCTCTGGTGCAGGCCCACCGGCAGTCGCCAGAGTCAAGTTGTAATTAGAGGCACGCTTAGCTTTAGTGCTGCGTTTGATGTCATTCCAACGCTTCTTGCACTCTTGCGCCGCGCGTACCTCATGGCCGAATGAACTGACATGTTCCGCAACATGCTACCAGTGGGTGTCACGTTGGGCAGCCGTAGTCTGACTATTGGCACCCACTAGCATGTCACGGCTGTGGCCCCGCACGTAGTCCACGAGGAAGTCCAGTTCCTGCTTACAGAAAGGCTTCTTCCTCGACATGCAGAAGGTCGTGGCTTTGTGTGGGGTCCCAGCCTGTGCTGCAGGTGTCATGATGCCTACACCCGGAGCACCAGGCCAGGCCCAGCACCCCCGGAAGCAGGCATCATGCCCTCGGGTAAAAGCCCAGCGGCCCCTTATAGGGGCTCTTTGGACTCAGTACTGGCGCCATAGGCGCCAGGCTCATAAAGGGAGGTGTTTTGTGCACTTACCTGATGCAGACCATGCTGCACGCTTCAGGCCTCCCTGAGACCTGAAAGGGACTATTTTTTCATAGGGCCTATTTTTTCACTCGGGGTGGCCAGGGAAGGATACATACCTAGTTGGGGAAGGATACATACCTGGGACTTCTTTGGAGGCTATTTAAGCCACGCCCAGACAGCAGCTCATGCTTCGCGTTGTTCTGCTTCCTGCAGCTTAACGCTCACCGTGTCTGCTCCTGCTCCTGGACTCCAGCCACGCCCGCCTCAAACCTGGAAGACCTGCAAGGAAGGAAGAGAAGAGAAAGGTGAAAACCAAGGACTATTTCAAACTTCTTACCTGCATCCGGAATCTTCTCGCCAGCATCCCTGAAGAAAGACTTCCATTTAAAAGCATTGCGTTGCTTGCTGCAGCGCCACGCTTCACTCACCTGTCCTCGAGACATCTTCCGGCTCCATCGCGGCTGTCAGCATCGGATGCCACATCTCTGCACCTAGGGGAGAGAGGAAGAAACAAAAGGTGAGCAGAAGGAACACAGAAGGAAAGCCTGATTAACAGCCATAATACTTACCGCCTTTTCTTCCACATTTCGGGTCGGCGCCGCCCCGTTGGCAGGTACCGTACCCCGGCCCCTATGGGGAAAGGACAAGAGACATTTCTGGGGAATGATAAGGACATTTAGAGGGATCGCCCTCATCACTACTCACCTCGGCAGTTTAACCCCTCGACGCATCGCCTTCATTCTGCACCTGAAATAAAGGACAGATCACAGGTTAGAAAGACAACATAAAGGGGGCCTCACTTGAACTTTGAACTTTCATACTTACGGCGCATCGCTCAGGAAAGTCAAGTGGATTTTGCCAGCGCCATTCTGAAAACCAGTGAAGTAACTGGACGAACGCGCGCCCCTGCTCCAGAAGCAGGATGGAGAGTTCATCCTTCCAAATCATAAGAAGGAGATTCCTACGGGCCAAGCAAGCACGATTTGGAGGTCCTGTCCAATCGGTGTTCCGGGTCCTGCGCATCACGCTAGAAGAGGCCACAGCAATCCAGACTAGACCAGCGCCCCCGTGGGAACCAGGTGAGCGTTACAGAACGCGAAGCCTTCCTACAAATTCCCACCCAGGCGCTATGGAAAATTCTGCAACTGACCAGTTGGCCCAATTACTGGGGGAATTACTGGCCGAAGTACACGCCGCTCGTCAAGAGACTAGTGCCCTCAGGAGGGAAGTGATTGTAATAAAGGATAGAGCTGATGACCTGGCTAGACAGCTTTTGCAAGGTCAAGCTGGACAAACTTCTTTACCCGGTTCCGGGGGGAACCCCGCTCCTGTGGTTTCCAGTAACCCGGTGCAGATTAATCTACCTGGAAACATGCCGCTGGCCCCACCTGAACGCTTTGCTGGGGACCCCAAACGATTCGCCGTATTCATGAATCAGTGTTGTTTGCACTTCCTATGCAGACCTGGGGCCTTCCCTAATGATCAGACCAAGGTAGCCTTTGTGTTGTCATATCTCAGCGGCTGTGCTACCGATTGGTCAGTCCCACTGGTAACTCAAGATGACCCGTACGCGGTGGCACCCAGTAACACGAATAACGCATACGCTTGGGACACGCAGGCTACTATGACATCGAAAATGGGTGCGATACGCAGGGGCACCCGCAGTGGGAAAAAGAGCGTGTGTGACTCACCGTCTGACTAGCGCGATGCAGAAAAACACACGTAGCCAATACCCTCGCCAAAAGAAGAGATACGTCCTTGATAGCTGTGAAGTTGTGATGGCGCGCGAAACAACAGGAAGCAGCAACACACCTCTGTCCCCATGAAAGGCACGTACAGCGAACTGCTGGGCCCGCTCACCTTTCACCCGTGCTGAGGGAAACGCACGCGCGCGTCACGTCACTTACGCGCATGGGCCCTTTCCTCGTATTACACGCGGACGTGCAGTTTTTCACGCACGCTGAAATGCCCATGCACACCTGTGCGCGTCACGTCACAGGGCGCTTGCGCTTCAGGGGCCTTCTGTCCAATGAAATTGCGTATGCGTGCAGACGCGCTTACGCGCTAAGGGCCTTTCCTCGAATTACACGCTGACGTGCCGAATTTTCACGTGCCAAATCACTCCGTATCAAGCTGGCCACGCGTAAGCACACGGAAGACCACGCTCCTGCCCAGAAGGCCGAACTACTGCCCCCGAGAGCCCCGAGCATGCTCCCACCTGCCATCTGCTGCTGCCTGACTGCCTGCTGCCCACGTCCCCTGTCATTTGCTGCCTGCACATCAGCCAGGGGTGCTGTTGCTGTGACCACCCCTGCTGGAACCGAAGACTCCCGACTGGGATTCCATCGCTCCACAGCCCAGCCCCAGGACCCAGTTGCCCACCCACTCCTGCCTCTGGGGTTGTCATGTCGGGCACTGCAACATCTGGCACCACTGACAATCCCCGGCCAGAGAGGCAGAGGGGCACCAGCTTCAGTGCCACCGAAGTTGGTGTCCTGTAGAGCAAGTCCTGGGGCAGTATGATGCCCTCTTTGGAAGTTCCCGCGCCGACAAGGAAGGACGGACTCGGATCTGGACTGAAATCGTGACTGCCATCAACACGGAGGGGGTGGCAGTCCGCGACTTCCAACATGTCAAGAAGCGCTGGGAGGACTTCAGGTCCAGGACCCTGAACAAGGCCCGGCGGCTCTTGAAGGCAGCGGATGCCAAGGGGCACCGGGGCCACTTGTCGGAAGATCAGATGAGGGTCCTGGAACGCATATCCCCAGCGCTCCACGTCCAGGTCCTTGAGAGGCAGACCCGTCTGGAGTCGAGCAGCAAGTGTACATGCATCCTGATTGTGTGCTGTGCGTGTGGCGATGTTTCAGTAGTGTGCAGGTTGCACATCTGTTTGTATGGGGTCGAGTGTGGGTGGGGGTGTACAGGGCCGTGGGGCTAACACATGTGTGAGCCATGGATGGTGCTTGTGTGTGTAGGCTTGCATGCCAAATGCAGTTGTGTGGGCACACATGTTTGGATGAATGTGTATGTAAGTAGACATGTCCGTGATGTCACGCATGTATGTTGTTTTCAGCTGCATGTATCAGCACTGTGCACATGTGCATTTGTGTGTATTTGACAAGGGTGCAACAGTGATGCAACATGGATGCATGTGACAGCGGGATGTGGAAGCCTGATTGGCAGATGTGACATGGATGCCCATCTGAACAGTGCGACACTTGGCAGCGGTGTACACATGCATGCAAGTGTGGTGGTGTGTGTACATGTGTGGTGCACTTCCTGTGTTGCATGTGATGTCTGACTCAGCTTTGCCTGCTCATACTGTTGTATGTGTATGGATGGTGCTGCCAGTTGCGATATGGCTGTGGTATGGCTCATGTGTGCGAGTTGATATGACATGTGTGTTGGGGATTGTGATGGCATGTCTGAGGTTTGCCAATGCCACTCATGTACAACTGTCATGTGTGTATGTGTCCATTGTACAGTGCCCTGATGCCTGTGTTTTATTTCTCCCTGTCTACAGCGTCAACTGATGAAGAGGGCGGAGAAGGTGCTGTGGAGCACAGCGGCGGGGATCCCACCGCCAGCTGGAGACCCAAGGCCCGGCTCCCCTCCCATGTTGGCATCTCGTCATGGAGTGAGGAGTCCGGTGCCGCGTCCCAGGCCGCAGCTGCCGAGGGGAGGTCCAAGAGGCGGAGGTCGGAGTTGGACTCCTCGGCAGCAGAAGGGGCAGCTGGGACCCCACAGGGCCCGACGGGGGAAGATGGCACGGAGTCATCCAGGTTGGTGGGGGGTTTGGTGGAGGGGGAGGCCGTGCAAGCAACAGAGACGGGGTCTGGAGGTGGGGATCCCACTGGTGCTAGTGGTGCAGTGCAGGACCAGGGACAGGAGGCAGCACAGGCCGCCGCGGAGGTGCCTGTGTGCAATCCTGTCCCTGATCCTGTCCCTGCATCATCTTGCACCAGCAGGGATGCCTACGTCCAGACCCGTTTTCAGGCAGGGGATGAGCAAACGACAACTGGCCTTCCTCTGCCTGCGGACGTGGCTATCCGGGTCCGGGTTGAGCCTGTCCTGACTGATGTGGCATTGCGTCAACGGGACATGCGAGGTGACCTGCAGTCTTTTCATGAGGAGACTGCACATCATCTCGAATGGCTCGTTGACCACGTCGGCCTACTGGGACAGGTCACCCAGGCCGGATTCCTCCGTTTGATGGGGCTTGCTACGATCCCCTCCTCAACTGAACCCCCTACGCGCCAGTCATCCTCCGTGCCATCTTCCCACCCATCAGTCACCTGGGTGCCCTGTGGAGCTGCCTCTGACGGTGCGGCCAGGCTGGTGGAGGAAGCATCCCTGCCACAGTCGGGAGTCGGACGTCCAGCAGGGGTGGCCACATCAACGACTGCACCCCAGCCGGCGGAGGATGTGCAGGCAGCAGGAGGCAGTGCACGGGCAGAGGCACAGCAGCAGCAGCAACATGGTGGGAGCCATGAAGGCTCGGGGCCTTCAACATTGGAGGGGCGGGCATCGGCCGGAGGGCAGGAGGACCCAGGACAGAGAGTGTCTTCCATGTGGCAGCGGTTGGGCCACGCCATAGATGCGGAGCGGCTGCGGAGCGGCAGCGGGCAGAAGAGGCATGGCTCACAATGGTCAGGGCGGAGAACTCCATGCAGAGGGCTCTGAGGTGGGCCGAGTGCCTCGAGGCAATCCACAGGGGGTTGGAGGTGGACACGTCGACGGCTCTGCGGACCCTCGGGCCATGGAGGAGGACCGCCTCCGGGACATTGAGCAGGAGTTCGATGATGCCCTGGCCCGGGACATCCAAAAGTAAGCCGTCAGACTAGCCCGCTGCCCTTGTACATAGTTATGTAGGTAGTGTTAGGTTTCCTTTGTTTTTTTATTTATTTTGGACCTTTTGGACATTGGCCACATTTTTGTATATAGTTTATTTTATTAGTTAGTGTTGTTAGATAGGTTTAATTTCTTTTGTTGGGAGAATGGACCCTGGCTTGTTTGTATGTACATAGTTCATTGTTGGATTTTATTTTTCTTTCACAATTTACCCATGGAGCAATGGCTTTCAATTATTATTTCCCATTGGATTTTCTTTTGTGGACAATGACTTTGGACACCATTACTTTGGATTATGATTTTTGGTTTTGCTTTTTTTCACGGACATGCTTCTTTTCATTTTTGTACATTCCCATTTCTGTTTCTTTATTTTTGAATCTATTTATGTTTCCTTTAATACATATTTTTTTATCTAACTTCAATGTGTAGTATCATCTCATTGGTTTCATGCATATCATGATATGGGTTTTGAGATTCACTGACACCCATTGGGTATATGTGAGGGACATGTGTTTGTTTCGAAACTTGCAATTGGTGTTCTGTCATGTAATTGCCATTTCTGAGTGGGTGGATGCAATACTCAGGTGGGTGTTTTGCATTTGGAGGCTGACCATAGGGACCAGGGATCTAGATTGTGATGACATGTTGGCTGGGGAACATGAGTTGGGGCCTGCTGGCAGGTGCCCCACAGTGCTGGGGGGTGGGGGTGGTGGGAGACATGGGTGGGGGCCTGGTGGAGGCTGCCCCTGTACTGCTGGGGGGTGGGGGCGGTGGGGAACATGAGTTGGACATGGGTGGGGGCCTGCTGGCAGGTGCCCCACAGTGCTGGGGGGTGGGGGTGGTGGGGACATGAGTTGGACATGGGTGGGGGCCTGGTGGAGGCTGCCCCTGCACTGCTGGGGGGTGGGGGTGGTGGGAGACATGGGTGGGGGCCTGGTGGAGGGTGCCCCTGGTGGCTGGGGGTGCAGGGGGACATGCGTTGGTGGGCAGTAGTGCAAGTTGACATGTGGGTTGGCTGGGGGGCATGGCCATGGTGGATGGGGTGCCTGCAGGACATGTGCAGAGTAGGCCCCTGTGATGTGAGCCACCTGCAGGGGCCGTGGAGGGTGTAGAGGGAACACCTGGGAGGACCCACACGTGCAATTCACGTGTGGTGCTCCCCGCGCACCCCTGTAATACACGTACCCTGATGGAATTGCGTGTGATACTTTCCGCGCAGCCCTGATATGCACGTACCCTGCTGACTTTGCGTGTGAAACTTCCCACGCACCCCAAGATACACGTAGCCAGGAGATTCGTGTGTGTAACTTCCCGCGCACCCCTGATATACATGTACCCTGCTGACTTTGCGTGTGAAACTTCCCACGCACCCCAAGATACACATAGCCAGGAGATTCGCGTGTGCAACTTCCTGCGCACCCCGAAATACACGTAGCCAGAAGATTTGCGTGTGGAACTTCCCACGCACCCCGAAATACAGGTAGCCAGGACATTCGCATGTGGAACTTCCCGCGCACCCCTGGAATAGATGCACCCTGCTGATGTCGTGTGTGAAACTTCCCACGCACCCCGAAATACACGTAGCCTGGATATTCGCATGTGGAACTTCCCACGCACCCCTGGAATACACGTACCCTGCTGATATCGCGTGTGAAACTTCCCGCGCACCGCGAAATACACGTAGCCTGGACATACGCGTGTGGAACTTCCCGCGCAACACTGGAATACATGTACCCAGCTGATATCGCGTGTGAAACTTCCCGCGCACCCCGAAATACACGTACCCTGCTGAAATTGCGTGTGGAACTTCCCGCGCACCCCTGAAATACACGTACCCTGATGGAAGCGCGTGTAAAACTTCCCGCGCACCCCAAAATACACGTAGCCTGGACATTCACATGTGGAACTTCCCGCGCACCCCTGGAATACACGTACCCTGCTGATATCGCGTGTGAAACTTCCCACGCACCCCGAAATACACGTACCCTGCTGAAATCGTGTGTGGAACTTCCAGTGCACCCCTGAAAGGCACGTACCCAGCTGAAATGACGTGAGGTACTTCCCGCGCACCCCAGTGATACACGTAGCCCGCTTGCCGTGCTGGTACAGGGTTAGCGCAGCCCTTTGCGCTGGATTGGGGATTTTGATGGCTTTTCCCTGCGCGAGAGGCGTTCTTGGCGTTCTTGGGGGCGTAACTGGCGCTGCTGCAGGGTCGCTCTGCCACTGTGTGCCACGGATGGTTTTGGTAGCTGGAATCCATGAATACGCTGTGCGCAGAAATGGGTTTTGGCGCACGCGGCTGGCGCAGGGATTTGCACACGCACACTGTGCGCCAGCCACGTGCGCCACTTGTGCGCTGAATTCTATGAATTACCCCCATAATGTCACAAAGAGTCGTTCTAATGCTGTTCCATATAAGGATTCACAATCTGTTTGCAGGAATTATATACATCTGCACACCCAAGGGGTAATGTCAGAGTATTGTTTTATCAGAGCAAAAGTCAATGCAGTGCACCAGTGTGCTCAAAAGAAGTATTTTTTAAAAAAAAAGAAATATGTGTATCTAGTCATACTGTATTGCCTACGTGGTAGTAACAAATGTATTTAATGGATGCCATTTCATTAAAAAAATTAATTTTTGTTTTATAAAAATGGCCCCAAGTATTAGTCCTCATTAATTCCTAATGGATTTAATGAGTCCAGGCAATGGATCCAGTATAATTCTCTTTGGGATAATCTCTTTTGAAGGTCTCCTCCTCTTGGAGGTGGATGTAATACAACTATAACTACCCTCATTTGTGCAACATTGTGATTATGGTCTCGAAAATGTCTGTAGACGGGTGACTTAATGTTTTTAGTTTTGATGTTTGATTTGTGTTCCGTCCATCTTTCTTTGGCCTTGCTTGCCATTTTTCCCATGTAATATTTACCACAAGGGCAACGTAACGTGTGAATGACATTTTTAGAATCACATGTAGCATACTGTTTGAGAGGAATTATCTTGCCTGTGTTGGCATGTCTGATTGGATCACCCTTGATCACATTCGAGCAGTGCTGGCAGTTGAGACAGGGAAAAGTCCTATTTTTAGGTTTACTAGGAGGGTTTGCATGTTTTTTTTTTTGCTTCTCTGCTTTGATTAAATGGTCTCTGAAATTGTTGCCTCTTTTGAAAGCTAACATCGGTGGTTCTGGAAAAAGGATGTTCGATTGAGGATCAGTTTTTTGAAGGTCCCATTATTTTTTGTGGATTATCTGCTTTATTTGAAAGCTTTGGCTGGAATATCTCAGCGTGTGTATTAGACTAGTTTTGGCCTGTTTGGTTTTTTAGGTCAAGAGTTCTTCACGACTTTGTGCTTCTGTTCTCTGAATTGCTTTGTCTAATAGGTCTTCAGGGAAACCCCTTTCCATGAATCTGGTTTTTAAGATTGCATATTCATCCTGCAGTTTTTCTGTGTCTCAGGTAATCCTTTTAAGTCTGAGGAGTAGACTATAGGGTAAATTGTCTTTAAGATGTTTAGGGTGAAAACTATAGAAGTGAAGAGAACTGTTTACATCTGTTGGTTTCCTGAAAATCTGTGTAGTAAGTCCTTGATTGGTAATTTCAATTGCCATGTCCAGGAAGTCTATAGATGGTTTTCCAATTTCAATGGTAAATTTTATCCTATTGTTGTAATTGCTGAGCTATTCCCAAAAGAGTTTTAGCTCTGACTCCGTGCCAACCCAAATGTCAAACACATCATTGATGTATCGTAGCCAACTTTTGATCTTATCCTTCCAAACAGGATTTGCCAAAACAAATTTTCATTCAAAGTTGTACATAAAAATATTGGCATATGAAGGGGCCACAGATGAGCCCATGGATGTCCCTGATTTCTGGAGGTAGTACTGATTATTGAAACAGAAATAGTTATTGTATAGAATCAAATTGATGAGTTCAATGGCAAATGGTTTTTGAATGTTGATATCACCATGCTTGAGTAAAAACCATTCCAGAGCTTCAATGCCTTGATGGTGTGGAATTGATGTATATAGGCTACTGACATCCATGGTGAACAGTAGAAGGTTGGATTGGTCTGTTTTGAATTGTCTGATGATTTGCAAAAAATGTGTTGTATCTTTGAGGTAGGTTTCTGTCTTTTGTATCAAGGGTTGTAGGGTTGTGTCCAGGTATACTGCCAGCGGTTGAAAGATGCTATCAGTCACTGCTACTATCGGTCGTAGGGGTGGATCTGTTCTGTGTTTATGTATTTCTGGAAGTCCATAGAAGACTGGAGTCACTGGCTGTTTATTGATTAAGAAATTGCTTTTTCTTTCTGTGATCCAGTCTAAATCAGCTGCTTTGTCAATTACTTTTTTGATGGTTTCTTTGATTGAAAGAATTGGTTCTCCATCCAATTTCAAATAGGTATTGTGATCTGATAGTAATTTGTAACATCCTTCATTGTATTGAGTTGTATCCATGATAATTAAAGCACCGCCTTTGTCGGCTTGTTTAATAGTCAAACTATTGTCAGATGCTAACTCTTTGATGATTTTCAACTGATGATTCCTGATGTTTCATTTCTTTGTTGTTGCATATTTTAGGCACCTATGTGCTTTAGTTGTTTTAGTTTTGAATAGATTCACCAAAGGGTGATTGAATTGAGGATGAAAATTGTTTTTACCTTTGATTTCCAAAAATTGTGGGGACTTTCTTTCTTGTGTGTCTTCTGTTAAATTGTCGAAAAATATCTTTAATTCCATCTTGCGGACAAGTTTGAATAAATGTATTTCCTCCTTGAATAAACTTGTGTTGTTTGTTGGAATAAATTATATTCCTAGGTTCAAAGTGTCCATCTGTGATTGTGAAAGTTGTTTTGATGAAAAGTTGATGACAATGGTGTCTTTCAATGTTTGTTTTTCTGTCCGGGTTTTCTTTTTGCCTCCTCTGGCTTTCCGTCTCCTAAAAAAGGTTCAGGTGTTGGTACGGTTATTGTACTTGTGGATACTGCTGGTATGTTGCTAGAATTTGGAGCTGGAGTAGGTAGGGCACTTGTGGATGGTCTTTCTTCTAATTCCCACTGGTAGCTTCACTGCTATCTGTATTGATGTTCTCAGATTGTGGTTTGGAGGGTCTAGTTGGCCTAATAGTCGGTCTATTGTTGTTGTAATACTCTTGCCAGGAGTATACAATGTCACGAGCGTAGTCAAGTGTGTCTCATCTGAACTTTCAAATTTTACGCTGTTCAATTTCTTATTTGTAGGTATCAAGTTTTTGATTAGTGTCCTCTAGGATTGCTTGTAATTCGGTAGCAGTTTTTTGTTTGGACAGTTGTGATGACACTTCCTCAATTTCTTGGTTGATCTCAGACAATGATTTAGCTAATTCTTCTAATGTCAGTAAAATGAGATCCAGGGAGCATTTATTGAGTATCTGTTCCCAACGTTTTACAAACTCTTTATTGTCTTTGCAAAGTGTAGGACGTAAATACACCCATAATGCTCTAGGTATTCTTTTGGCTCTGAAGTATTGGGCAAGTGTCGTCAGTTCAGTTGTTTTAACATTTGTTCACCAGATATGTAGATTACCTCTGTCTAGGATGCTTGTAACTGAAATGTAACCATGATTCCAACTTGTTATATTATCATATTGCACTCCTGTCTTGCTACCATGCTGACATAATTAGTTTTTACATTAGTGTAAACCTCTCAAGGGCCTAATACTATCATGTTATCTAACCCATTAAGATTCTTTCATTATGGACTCTTTTCAGCTTATTGCACATGTGTGCCAGTGACAACATACACCTTTTTACGTGACCTTCACAATACTGCAGTACACTACGCATGCGCACCGTGACGGCAGAGGCCTCTGACATGCCCACGCAATGATACGCAAACGTCATTTCGATAAAAGTATACATACCCCTGATTACGATGTTTGAAGTGTCTGGACATTTTTATTTGGTATTATGTATTCCTTCAGTTATCCCTCTGAGAGTTTATTACGACTAACAGTGTTTTACGGGACAACGCCGTTTTTTCTAATGTTTTGATAATTAAAGCACCGCCTTTGTCGGCTTGTTTAATAGTCAAACTATTGTCAGATGCTAACTCTTTGATGATTTTCAACTGATGCTTCCTGATGTTTAATTTCTTTGTTGTTGCATATTTTAGGCACCTATGTGCTTTAGTTGTTTTAGTTTTGAATAGATTCACCAAAGGGTGATTGAATTGAGGATGAAAATTGTTTTTACCTTTGATTTCCAAAAATTGTGGGGACTTTCTTTCTTGTGTGTCTTCTGTTAAATTGTCGAAAAATATCTTTAATTCCATGTTGCGGACAAGTTTGAATAAATGTATTTCCTCCTTGAATAAACTTGTGTTGTTTGTTGGAATAAATTATATTCCTAGGTTCAAAGTGTCCATCTGTGATTGTGAAAGTTGTTTTGATGAAAAGTTGATGACAATGGGGTCTTTCAATGTTTGTTTTTCTGTCTGGGTTTTCTTTTTGCCTCGTCTGGCTTTCCGTCTCCTAAAAAAGGTTCAGGTGTTGGTGCGGTTATTGTACTTGTGGATACTGCTGGTATGTTGGTAGAATTTGGAGCTGGAGTAGGTAGGGCACTTGTGGATGGTCTTTCTTCTAATTCCCACTGGTAGCTTCACTGCTATCTGTATTGATGTTCTCAGATTGTGGTTTGGAGGGTCTAGTTGGCCTAATAGTCGGTCTATTGTTGTTGTAATACTCTTGCCAGGAGTATACAATGTCACAAGCGTAGTCAAGTGTGTCTCATCTGAACTTTCAAATTTTACGCTGTTCAATTTCTTATTTGTAGGTATCAAGTTTTTGATTAGTGTCCTCTAGGATTGCTTGTAATTCGGCAGCAGTTTTTTATTTGGACAGTTGTGATGACACTTCCTCAATTTCTTGGTTGATCTCAGACAATGATTTAGCTAATTCTTCTAATGTCAGTAAAATGAGATCCAGGGAGCATTTATTGAGTATCTGTTCCCAACGTTTTACAAACTCTTTATTGTCTTTGCAAAGTGTAGGACGTAAATACACCCATAATCCTCTAGGTATTCTTTTGGCTCTGAAGTATTGGGCAAGTGTCGTCAGTTCAGTTGTTTTAACATTTGTTCACCAGATATGTAGATTATCTCTGTCTAGGATGCTTGTAACTGAAATGTAACCATGATTCCAACTTGTTATATTATCATATTGCACTCCTGTCTTGCTACCATGCTGACATAATGAGTTTTTACATTAGTGTAAACCTCTCAAGGGCCTAATACTATCATGTTATCTAACCCATTAAGATTCTTTCATTATGGACTCTTTTCAGCTTATTGCACATGTGTGCCAGTGACAACATACAACTTTTTACGTGACCTTCACAATACCGCAGTACACTACGCATGCGCACCATGACGGCAGAGGCCTCTGACACGCCCACGCAATGATACGCAAACGTCATTTCGATAAAAGTATACATACCCCTGATTAAGATGTTTGAAGTGTCTGGACATTTTTATTTGGTATTATGTATTCCTTCAGTTATCCCTATGAGAGTTTATTACGACTAACGGTGTTTTACGGGACAACGCTGTTTTTTCTAATGTTTTGACAATGACGCACAGCACTACGCATGCACATTGTGACATCAGAGTTCACTGACACGTTCACGTTAGAGCGTGCATATGTAATTTCTATGATGCTATTAAAAGTAAACAAACGCCTGTTCTCTACAGGTTCCATTGCAGCGCTGACCGCTCCTGCAAGCCTCCGGGTATTCGACAGAGCGTCTTCTTTACAAGTAAGTCTTCACTGGACAAAACTTCTACTCAATCACATATCTGCCTTGTGGGATTGTGCCAAATCGAACATCTGTGTTCTTTTTTTCTTCCTAGGCGCCTGTCCTGGGTTGGGATACAGACCGCTGGTCTTTTCTGACTCTATTTTCTTACATTACCATATGGAACTAGTACCAATATCCTGAGTGACACCACAACGGATACTCTAATCAAGGTCAGCATTGATTTACATTACGCTAGTGTTTTCACATAGGATCCATATACCTCTTTACATCTTTTCATTTATTATCACCTTTTTTAAGAAGCCACGTGTCTCTTGGATGAATCCAGGTTTCTCCACAACTCCTAGAGATGTTTTCCGTCTCCTTTGAAACTAGTATTTCCTGATGAAATTTAAAACTCTATACACAAGGTTAGCATATGTCAATTTTTTACCTAGAGTTTCACGTTAAAACTTGCCTATTATCATACAGGATATTCTCAAAAGCTTAAGAAATGGTATTCTAATTTTGTAGGAACACCTTGAATACAAGATCCATATGCAATGAATGTATTCATTATTGGGCTGATGTCAGACAATCAGAAGATCACACTAAATGACTACATTATTAATGATTGATACAGAGGTTTCTCAGCATATAAGCTTTGTTTGTTAAACGTACAGGTTTTTATTGAATAGTACTATGTATTATGATACTCTATTAATATGTTTTCTTCAAATTAGTTTTTTGTAGAAATTATGAAGTTATCTATTTTTGTCCCTGATTAAGAGTGAATTCTCAAAACACGTTGGGCCATCGAATTATGGATTAAACTCAAGTTCTTGTGTTAATTTTGATAATTGTCACTCATTAATGTTTTTACGAACAATTTGTTTTGGTTCATTTACTTACAATATATCAACACAGTACAAACCAATTTAATCCAATTAACATCATATGGTGATTTTATTGGACAAGGTTAGTTACAACATTGCCCATAAAATACACACCATACTGCTAAACTATGTATCTGAGATTTTTCTCCCCCCGCACCTCAAATATTTTCAAATTTTTCTTAGATATATTTTGATCAAAAATTACGAACGACACTACCAACATTTACTCAAATTTAAGGTGTGCAAAGTGTTGTACATTTTGTGACAGTATTTTTAGTGGTCAGCAATGCAAGGCGGACAACTGTTTGAGAATTGTTCAAAGCATGCCATTTTTTGTTATAGAACAAATGAAATAAAAATGCCTCACTATCCCTACTCTGCTGAGGATTTCCCTGCCTAACCAAAGCTAAAGGGAAGCACTCTAACACAGGATGTGTGGCCCTCAAACTGAACAACAAATACACAAATTAAAAAAATGGAATTTCAAATAACATAAACATTCACAGTTCTTGATATCCGCTCAGTTACCTGGCTGGATTCCCTTTCCCAGCATTCCAAGTGCATTCTGCATCAACATTCAACCAAAGAAAGAAAATAAAGAAATCCTAGTAGGCAAGATAGTCTCAAATCAGCTCTTGATATTTCAATGTCTAAGTAAGGTTTTGTTAACCAAACCTCCAACAATAGCAATTATTTTCTTCTTGGTAAAAGATGGACTTTCCACTTCCTCAGAACAGCACCAATGGTAATACCAGCCACGATGCTTTGTCACCACTTCTAGCAATCCAAGAAGACTTGCCACAGTTCATAAGAAATGCAACTTATGTCACAGTTGTTTAACCGCTGTCTTTAGATACAGAATTAGGATTCACAATAGGTATATTTGTCAGGATGACTTCACGGTGACGCTACTTCCACTTCAACAACTTCACTTACACTCAGGTTTACCATGAGAACAGTCTCCTTTGCCTAAAAGTACTCCACTGTGTTTATATATGGCAATGTTGCATCTGCGGACATCCAGGTATACCACCACAGCTTCAGTACTTTGGACTAGTACCACATCTTCAGCAATTTGGATTAAAAGACAGTTTTAATAAGGTTTACTTTGAAGTACTTCAACACCTTCAAGTAGGCTAGCCAATATTCCTTTGGCTATCTCTATTCAAAAGGGGCAGCTTCTTCGCCTTTTTTGTCTGTCTGCCACAATAACATCGTAGGTTTGCATTGATGACCCACTTCTCTCTTCCTTTCACAGTCTTTGTCAATAAAGGTTGTATCAGCCTCAAAATAATCTTTACAAGCAGCAAGTTTCCCTTCCCCAACTTAACCTTCACATTTCTGCCAACTGTTGGCACAAGCAATTACCCCAAAATCTTGGTGCCACTCTCTTGGTTTCAGGTAATGCTTGCACAGTTGTACCTTAAGTAATGTTGGACTGTTACTGGGTTCACAATAATAGTTAGATTGCTTTTTGGCTCTAAGAAAGGTTGTTTTCACTCTTAGTATGGGGAGAATGTTGGTTTGGCCGATGCTTGCTTTTGTTATCAATGTTAGATTCACTTTTTAACTGCTTAACTTCTTTTATATGAAAGTTATGCCCATTTGAAAGTAACAGATAGAGTTCAGTCTTCCTTTGAAAATCACAATTAGGCACACACAACCAATTATTGATGTAGTTTTCAAAGCTTAAAGGTTTATGTATGAAATGTATGTCCACATGAAAGTAAAGGATAGAATTCAGTCGTCCATTGGAAAGTACAATTAGGCAGACACAAACACGTCTTGATGTCGTTTTTATTAAAGATTTTAACAATTGATTTATCAATGTTAGATATTCAGCAATGGCCTTTGCAATGTTCACTCTTCTTAATGAGAGATACACAACGACTTCTTGATAAGGATTGCAGTCTTTAAGGGTTTAACAATGGTCTTTTAGCAGGGTTTGATCTTTAAGCGAGTAAAAAGGAATTACCCAATACACGCGAGTGCTACTTTTCCATTGTTCACTTACTAAAGCTTCAACAAACAACTTCAGCTTGCTTCTGTTTATACGTGAGGTAATAGGAAACTGGATACTGTTGCCGGAAGTGCAAGCGTAAGGAATCAGAACGCCAGGTTTCACTCTGGCTTCTGTAACTCCTGTTCTGCGGGATGTATGACTTCCATGACTTCTACCACAACTTCTACTGCTTCTGGCTTCACAGGGACCCACACCATTCCTATCCCAAGGTGTCTCTGGACTGGCCACATGCTTAAGGAGTCCCTCTTGCTCCTGAGACCCATGGTTTGACAACAGCTCCTTGCCTCGGTTGCCGACATGCTCTCTGCACGGCAGCCACAGCAATCAGGCTCACATGGGGAAAGACAGCCCTCCTGCATGCCTTTCGCTGCACAGCCTCTGCAATTTAGAGTTTGGGGGGAACAGGACCCTCTCAGAACAAGCAGGTGAAATCTGCTATATCCACGTTCCAGCGTCCCTCTGGTTCTCCCACTTCTGCTCGGTTATCAGGGTTTGTTCCTTCTTCTGTCTGCTCCTACTGCTGCAGCACGCACTCCAGTCACAGTTCCAGCTCCTTCTAATTGCATGTACCTTAGGGGGCCTGTTATGCCTCACAGGTTCCTTCAGGTGTGGGCTGTGAGGCTTAATTTCCTGACTACCACTACTGCACGCCTCTTCAGCCCTCTTCCTCGTGCTAATACTTGTGGGATTCTGGGACTCATAGACCCCAAGAACAAAGTTAGTTCTCTTAAATAACTTCAGATTTATAAGGGTAGATTAAGTTCCGTTAAGGTTATTTAAGGATACATCATTAGAATGTGTAGTTACAGAGGAAGACAGTCTATTTAAGTTAATACGTCTGGATTCCTTTCTATTATACCTTTGGGAGTAAGGAGGGTGTTTATCCTGAAATACCTTTAAGGGTATTTCTGTGGGTAAGGTTTGTTCAGATTTTTTAGTATTGGTACCCAGCGCCACAGATCTTATATGCGACTAAGGGACATTATTTTTTTTTTATTTTGTTTTTTTGTTTATGGTTTATCATAAACCTTTACAAAATACTCATTAATAACCAAACATATACAATCTTAGCAAAATTTCGATTTCAAAACTTAAACAAATCATTGCAATTAAAACCACATTACACTTCTAAAATACAAGTAAAATACAAATATACAGATATAAGAGCAAAAAATCCCACAAAACCCAAAATCCACCAACAGAAACAAGTCATACCTCACTTAAATCACATACTGTTTTTAGGAACGTTATTAAACGAATAATCAGAATAGAAGATTGTCCATTTCTCATTTTGTTCCAAATGTAATCACAATCCACACATACACTTGAGGCAAACAGTTCAGCAAAGTATTCGGTTCTATGCTTGATCAACATCGGGCATCTTAACACAATGTGATATAAGGTTTCATCTGTCTCTACCTGATTACAGAATCTACACTATTTCTTCTCCTCCAATGGATTTCTTATATTTAGTATATGATGGGTGTGCATAACATTCTGCCTGAATCTCATGAAAGAGTTTCTAATGGACCTAGATGGATATTTCATTAAGTACATTTCTATACATAGTAAACATTTCCAAAAGGAATGGTCTTGATTATAAAGCTTAGAGTTTAACACTTTACTCTTCGTCGAAGACCAATCCATCCCTTGTATAATAAGTTTGCATTTTTTTAGCCTATACATTAAAGTACTCTTAGCTATACCCAAATCGTCCAGCATTCGTTCAACATCCTTATTTAATGTGATCATGAACGCTCAAGCTGAGTCACTTCCCGCTTCGGTATAAAAATTACTTACCCCAGACATCTTACATTTTCTCCATAACAAAAGCCTCTTTGTCACAACCACAGAATGGAGAGATTGTAGACCAAGTTTGTACCTTAATACCTCCATAGGAATGCTTTTGGGTAGGAAAAATAGTAACCCCTTCCAAATAATACCTTCCAAAATTTTCAAAAAATCGACAATGTTGATTTCAAAGAGTTCCAGGCCATAAGTAATCCTTGGGACCACTTTTCTTAGATAGAACTCTCGAATCGGTTTCATCGAAAATCCCCCAAATTTCCTTTCCAACAGTCGCATCTGCCTTAACGCAACTTCTGCTTTGTCTTGAGTTGGTTTTTAATTAGAGCAGCAGAGTCTGCCCCTGTAAAACAATATCCGAGATACTTAAAAGCTTTTTGGGGCTTAATATGTTTGCCTTCACAAAACCATGTGAAAGACTCCTGTTTCTTATCAGCTTTACCCATGCAGATTATAATAGTTTCGGTGGGATTGATTTTTAGATGGAGACTGCTTATAAATGTTTCAAACGTCTTAATTAAGCGCTGGAGACCCACTTTGGTATTGTCTATCAGCAAGAAATCGTCCGCGTAAGCCAACCACGCAATCGCCTTCCCATTGTGTTTGGGTGACCCCAGACCCCGATTGAGGAATGCAGAATAGGCTTCACTTACATGAAGATTAAAGATAGTTGGAGCCAACATGCAACCTTGATGCAAACCTTTATTGGTTTCCATCTGTGAGGAAAGACCGCCTTCCGAATTCATTCTTACCACCAATCTAGTTTCAGTATAAAGAGCCCTAACAATTCCCAACAGATGTTTAGGAAGTCCCGGTGAATTTAGTCTGTTCCATAAAGTCGGCCTATCCACTAAATCAAAGGCCCTACTAGGTCCATTGATGCAACAAATGTAAATCTCGCCCCCTTTACCCAAGCTTTACTTTGTAAGCAACTCAGGATAAGGCCCCCACAGTCCTACCGCATTTTATTTTAAAACCCATTTGATTCAGACTAAGAATTTGATTATCGCAAATCCATCTCTGGATATCAATCAATACCAGAGAGGCAAAGATTTTAGAATCAGAGTCTGCAATGGCAATCGGACGGTAACTACAAGGCAGTAGTCTGGAACCCTTTTTAAACACCAGGCTAACTACCGAAACCCTCCAGGACTGAGGAATAGTCTTGGTTAGACACACATCTTTGAAAAGGATACATAAAATCTTTGCCCAATAAAGAGGATTGGATTTGAAAACTTTATTAGTAAGGTTATTTAGACCTGGAGCGCCAGTGTTTATAGATTTAATTATCAGACTTTTTATTACTTCAACCTGACACAAGGTCCAAGAAGATGCAGTCCCCCCTGATTGGTGGTAGCACTGATCACTTGCCCTATATAGATTTGTAAAGTGACCGGCCTAAGTGGCTTCTGGAATTGGGTTTACCATCGATAAATCCTGAGACGAATTGACGTTGTTAATTAATTGCCATAAATTTGATGACGTAGCACCCTTCATTGCTCCCAGCATCTGTTCGCCGTCACGCTGGGCAGCAATACAGCAATGGCTGATCATCCAATTATTGGATGTTTGTTTCAATTTTTTTTATTACACTCATAACTCCAGGATCAAAGGGGCACAAATTGCGCATTTTACTGCCTCCCTTTGGAGGACCCTTTTTTTCTCATAAACTTCCTGATCCATAGAATTTTTATGGTAAGTCTTTTGATGACTTCTACACGGCCCCTGATCAAAGAACCACTGCATTTTGGATCTCATGGTACAATTAAACCCTTTCACAGAAAACATAAGCATGCGTTGTTCTAACTTAGTTTCTTCATATTCCTGAATCAGTGTTGCTGTAAATGTATTGGTTGTGTTAAATGACCATTTGATCCTGTTCTTTGCAGTATTGAGTAAAAGATCCTTATTAAAGACCTTTTGGGCCCTCGATAATACATTGGACTCAAACTCAACCATTAACATACAATGATCACTCACTGATACTTCCTTCACTTCAAACTTTACCATGGAATGGCGTAATTTAGCCGGCAAAAAAATGTAGTCTATAATAGAAGAACAACCCCTTGCTTTCCACGTATAATGGGCGTTTGCAAACAATTTAAGACCCCAAAGGTCTGCAAAACATAACCAAAGAATACCTCTGAGTTTCTGGTTACCATTTGTACAGGTTGCTCTATTAAGATAAAGTTCTTCACCTACCAACCTATCCACTGAGCAGTCAGCATTTAAGTCACCTGTGATAATTATTTGAGCGCCTAAGTTATCACTACACCACAGGTCAATACATTTTCCTAAAACTGTTAACTCTTTTTCCAGCTGTTGATCAGAAAATTCATTTGGGTTCCAGTAAACATTAATCAACAGGAGAGAAAAAGCGCCAGCCCCTTCGCCAACCAGAAAAACCGTTGAAAGAAAGGATTGTCCATTATTCCAGGCTCCTTTTTTTCTCAGGGCTGAAAAATCTTTAGAGGCCATGAGCAAACCACCCTTAGGCCTGCCCCTCAGGCCCCTTACCGCACATAGTTCCTCAACTGCAAAGCCCTCCCAACCCACATGCGAATTTAACCGTGCTTTCTGCAAGAGAATCAGGTCAAAAGAGTGTAAACCATTCATAAGAATCTCATTATTAAAAAGATTAAAGTTCCCACGAGAATTCCAGCAAATCACTTTCAACCTATGGCTTCTTGCTATGCCAGTTTGCCTAACTCTTTTAGATTACTGATTGCATCCCGTAAAGACAGAGCCATCCATCTCCAGTCCTGTTTGTCGGAAACATCTTCCGATCTGGAGTGGGTAGGATGTTCAATCTTTTCGTAAACCAAACCTTTGGCTCTTAACCCACCTCTGTCCAAGGCTTGGATAGGTGCCGTCTGATCTTTAAAGGGATAAAGATCAAACCCCATACATTGGAGGGCTTCAGCCTCCTTCAGCAGCATTGATCGTACCAGGGGAGATGGAATAACAAGTCTCACAAAGTCAAGTCGATCTTTATGTATGAAATCCACAAATTGAATATCAGCTGAAGAAATGAGGCTCAGTTTAGGTATCGCCGCAAATAGGGACATAATGTAAGGTCTATTTAACGGTTGATTCCTCCCATCATTAAACAAGGAACACAATATCAGACCCGGTAAATTAGCAAAAGCAGGCGGTCTGAGATTGTGTTCAAATTTAGTTTCATATGTTTCTTTCCAAGTTCCCAGCTTCTCCTATTCATTTGTATAGGAAAGATAATCACGGTCATTCATTCCCTCACCACATAAACCATCTTTGTTATTTATTATATCGTCAGATAGTCCTTTGTCCCTCAAAAGTTTATTTTCTTTTACGATACCCTGAACATTCCTCAATAGTTCATCGATTTTGTCTTGGTGTTTCACCTTTTGATCTTTGCTTAAATCAGTAGTTTCAGAATGCATAACCACCTTCTCAGTCTGCAATGTCTTAGGAATCTGGGTATACATGTCTAGTCCCTCTCCATTTGAACACCTAATATTCGTGGTTAAGTGATCCGCTCAACCTTTTTCCTTCAACATTTTGTTTTCATTCATAAGGTCCTGCACGTTCCTTAAGATATCATCCACTTTCATCTGTGGTTTAAGCACAGGTGATCTAACATTAGAATCTAATACCTCCTTATTAACAGGCAGCATACCCATCCCCTCCCTGCCTATGCTGGGCTCTTTAACCGTTGTAAGGTTAGTAAAAGGCAGAGTATTGCAAACACTTGCATAATCAGCCTTTTTGTTGGTTTATCAGGTCAACCAACTTCTCTGAATGTGTGCTTAGTAACTGCCGAATCCTTGTCAATGTTATTACTAGTCACCCAAACTGGATTGTTACAGCCTATAAGGGCAGGTTCCATTTCTAGGTTGCTGGTAGAGTTCTTAAATATTTCAAAAATATCACTTAAACCACTTTCAAGTCTGTTCAAATTTACATCAACAGGGTCCTTTTTCTTTTTCATTATTTCATACATTCCATTAAGGCCCTCTTGTTATTCACTCTGGGTTGATTGATCGATGGAGATTTTATCATCCTCAACTATTTTTTTATTGGTTGCATTTCTCTCAGACTCTACATAAATAACAGAATCCGACACATCATTATCAATCAGGTGTTTAAAATCCAGATCCCTCATAAATTTTCTAGATGTTTGGTTTTTTAAGTCAACTTTTTTGGATTTAATATTATTTTTCTTAGCCTGTTTTTTAGCAGCTTTTGACTGCGGAATGCACATGGGAGCCCCTCCACCCGTACCATTAACCTTAGGTGAGTTAATCCCCCCACTCTTCTCAGGCAAAACTTGTCCCTTTTGCGCACTCTTCACAAATATTTCCCGAAAATTTTTGCACAGGCACTTTCTCATTGGAGGCTTTATCAATAGGAGTAGCAGAGGGTAAAGATTGTTTCCTCCGAGATCCAATCCCCTCCATAGAGCACGCGGTCTTCATCTCCACACCCAATCCCAGCAGACCATCCTTAAATATAGGCACAAGTATATCAGACATACTTTTGGGCAGATCCTCTGCTACCTTCATAATAGACGCAAGCAGATCCGACATAGATTTAGGGATGTTATCAAAATTCTTGACAATCTTGGCCATGAAGTCAGTTTGTTTTCTGAGTTCTGCCAGAATGGCACAAATGAAAATACCTATAATGGTTGTTGTCTCATCACCGGGTGGGAAATCACTTACACCCCCATCTGTATATCATATACTGGGTCTTCAAGAGTATCATCAGGGATAAAAATGGCAGGAGTGTCTGAGTCAAGGTCATCCGATCCCCCTCCTTTTCCCACTAGCTGCTCTTCACTGTGACAGCCACTATTCAGCTCGTCCCCAAACAAGGGTTGGGAGGGATCCATATTAAGCTCCATGTTTCTCATCTCCACTGAGCAGTCCTGTGCACAATGAAGCAGTTCCTCCTCCTCTTCACAAGGTGCAGGAAGTGGAAGCAGCGCCGCGCGTACCAGGCTCGCCCTACGAGTGCTAAACGCGTTAAAAAAGTCAGCCCTATGATCCTTCCGTAGAGCCGCCAATTTTGATTACCCCATGGCGTGCGGCTTCAAGCAACACACCACGCGAACATCAACTGTTAGAAAAATCACAAATGAGAAACCAAAATAAGGACACAAAGAGATATAGCTCAAGCAAGCAATTGTCTGCTCAAATGTGGCTCACCAAAGCAACAGGTTCACAAAACACCTTGTCACCCCTTTTCACAAAATAACAGTTCAAAGAAAACAGTAAGTTAATCTATCAAACCCATATAAATAACAGTTTATTAGGCCCACAAAATGCTTGAGGAAACGTTTAAGACTCACTTAATTCCTCATGTAGTTCCTGTCATCCTCAGTTTTTTAACAATAACCAACACCTCGGTAGGATATTTACAAGGTACCTTAGATGCATCTTTGAACAAAACAGAACAGATAGATACCTATACCAATAAACCCAGCCTAAGTGATGGCCAGCGGAAAGCTAGTCCCTCGTGAGGAAGAAATCCCGCAACCCGCCGCGCACCACGAACAGCAAACAGTACTTTTCCTGCACTTCGCGGGAAAGGGGAAGGGGCATCACACAATCGGGAGGCGGAGCCACCGCACAGTAAACACCTTTGGCACAAATAAAGAAAATAACGTATTACGGATTATGCTTACTGCTAGGTCACACAGTAACAAAATACAAGGCACACGCTGTAATAACGTCCTCCAGGGTAACAAAATACGAGGCACACGCAGTCACCTCTTTATTGGTTGTCAAGGTCAGGCAGAGCTGTGTTGCAGGATAGGACATCCTCCAAGTGGAAAATAGTCTGTGTTCTACCGTTCAGGGACAAACCAGTAGAGTTTCCCACAGCAACAGTACTTTTCCTGTACTTCTCGGTGCGCGCGCGGTGCCCTGGTTAGTGGGAATATAACACAAAAGGGAAAGGGGCATCACTCAATCAGGAGGCGGAGCCACCGCACAGGAAACACCTCCTTATTGTTTGTCAAGGTCAGGCAGAGCTGTGTTGCAGCATAGGACGTCCTCCAAGTGGAAAATAGTCTGTGTTCTAACGTTCAGGGACAAACCAGTAGAGTTTCCCACAGCAAACAGTACTTTTCCTGTACTTCCCGGTCAACGGGACATTATAATGAAAGTAAGCCATTACCTGTTTTGGCAATTTGGAAAGATGTTCCCTTTCAAAGGGTACATACTGTGTCTTATCCGACAGGATCTCCTCCCCACTTTGGGCCTTGTTTCCTCCCATGTGATCCTCCTGCAGTTCCCCAATCCCAAGGTCAGGATCAGGAAGTGTCTGCCTTTCCCTGGCCACCTCGGAGGGGACATTAGGCAGGGATTTTAGTGAGGGATCTATATGATTCTTCACAGTATACTGATGCAGATCTTTATTTGTGTCATCTAAGCTTCGTCCTTTGCATTCCGAATATCTGTGGTAAAGATGTTTCTTCTACGTTTGTCCCAAATGCCTATTAACGTTGCCTGTGCTTGTGGCATTTGGTACAACTCAAAGGAATCACCCTCTATTTCACAAGAGTGAAGGTCAATGGTGTATCAGTCATGAATATTTTCAGTGCTATGAGAGTACATTTTTTAAACAGATAATCATTTTCTTTAGCAGAAGCTTCATCTTGATTGATATTTTTCTTTTCTGTGACACATAATTTTAATTGTTTTCTTTTAGATATGCTGAGTATTAAAAGATGTTGTTCAAAGTCACCGGTTCTTGCCATATCTTTTTACTTTTGGTTGGCACCACATTTACAAGACATAATTGGGTACTGTCTTTTGCACAGATTACTCCTAATGCTGCCATAGTTTCATGAATGTTTTGCAGCAAATAAATAGTCTTTCTTTTTACTGTTTTCTGAGCTTATTCCCTGATCTTATTCTGGACTTTGAAGGGGAATGCTATTTTGAATGGACGCACTATTTTTATGGATATGTTTTCATGCAGGTTTAAATGTGAAAGTTCTCTTGGATTTAATTCTGGTTCTACATATTTTGCTATACATTAAGTTGGTAATTTATTTTCATATTATTGCTAATACAGTACAAATCACATCTTTTAAAATGATCATCATGTGGTTTGAACTCTTCAATAAATAAATACACGAGAACAAGCCAAAGTTTATTACGTGAGTCACTTGTTTTTTTCATCAATAATAAGTAATTTCAATTAGTTTTTGTAGAAAATATGCCTACAGCCATCATATATGTGTTGGATATGTTTGCATTTCGTGGTTGTGTTTTGCAACCTTTTTATTATAAATTGATTTGGCATTTATGTCAACATGAATATCACGTGTATTGTTACATCTGGGCTGAATGATTCTCGATTCCAAAGAATTGGCCTTGAATAACATTTATAAGGTTATGTTTTGAACTGTTCTATGGTATCTGGTAATTCTTGTAACATTGTAGCTTTTTTCAACTAAAGTACTGTTTCCCTGTCATGGCTAGATAACCTCCTAATATGATGGAACATACTAGTATGTTGTGGTCCATAAAAACAGGAAATGCTGTGTCCTCGCAATTTAATATACCTACACACACACATAGGACATACATCAATATTCTGATACATTTATTTTTGCTTTTGTGCTTGCTTTCAATTATTTTTAAACCAAATTTTAATGTTTCAAATGTTTCCTCTATAATATAACATGCCTGTTAACAAGTCTGTTGGTTCACATTTTATATAAACACTTGTGTGGCATGAACACTTGTTTAATTGTCACTGCTTGGATTTGGAGGAATAGTTAAAAGCTCATGGATTTTTCCATTTAACTCTACAAAAGCATTGCACTCATTATTGAAAGTATAAACAAGGTGATTTTTTACCTTAAATGTTTTTCACCACAGTATCGTTCTGTGTAGGATATGTGTATCCATTTGCCTGGCATATTAGATTTACATTTTTGAACACTGAATATTTCAAATGTATCTCGAATGGTCATTATCATTCTAGTCACATTTTTGACAAACTGTATCTGTAAACAATTTCTTCTGAACAAGCACATGTGTATCAACTACAGCTTGAACTTCCTTAAGATAGTGAATGTTGCCTTTTAATACATTAACTTTACCCATTACTGAATGTATAACTTTTTGTCTAAATTCTTTGAAACATGCTGCTTTGTAGGTTTTTTATTTTTGTTTAGCTAAACATTGTAATTGACACTCCTATAGGGGCACATATGTTTACTTATTCGTTAATTTACATTTCTTCCTATTTGTATTGTCGTTGGATGTCCCTGATGTTTCACAAATCTTCTTTTTCTTATGTTTTGAAAGTAAATTTACAGTAGAAAGTTGATTTAACCTCCTTCTTATTCCTGAACCTTTGTCTACTGAAGGGAATTCACAATCATGTTGTAAAATGTGTCTGTGTTGAAAGATGAAAAGAACATAGTTTATATTGCATGAAGAGATACATTTACTTGTAGCAAGATGTATTTAATATTGTTTAAGAAGTAATTTTTCCGACCCATTTTTGCAGAAAATATTTTTTCTTGCTTTTGTGTTATTAATAAAACATTGTGTACAAATGAATTGTCAAATACATACTGCAGCCACATACATTTGTTCTTGTTCTTTTCTGAAGTGAACATACAATTTAATTATTGCCAAAAGTACTAGAAAAGTATTGAATTGTAGATCTGAGCATACACATTTAACAATTAACTTTAGCCATATGTTGTTGTCTTTGCAGGTTCATAGAAATGTTTTCCATTGGGAGCAAAGCATATTTGTAAATTACAGAAAATATTTCATACAACCATGTGGTAAGAATGTCATATTATCAACACAATCATTTCCCAAACTACTATTATGTTCCAATTCAATTTCAACTTATTAATAATGTGATACAGTTTATGTATAAACTTTACACATATTTATAAAAAGAAAAAGAAAGAAAAAATAACATAATTTAACATAATTTTTGGCAAATTTAACAAACACATAATACACCAGTTAGTTATCACATATTTCTCAGGAATAAAAATAAAGTATTTAGTGGGTATGTCTTTAACGATAAAAAACTGATTTGCATCATAAAGTTACTCAAGAGCTTAAAATAGACAGTAGTAATAATAAATGATGGTCAATGATAGCGAGAAAAGTAACTATCTAAGTAATGATTTTACACCAAAATATATATAAAATGGACAAGTAAAAAATGATGGTACTAGTATGAAGAAAGCAAATAAAAATATGAAAATCACTATGGACAAATGGTATTGTCTTAGAAGGAGATGCCCAGCAATGTTTCAATCTTGAGCCATATTATATACATTGACATGTGTACTTTTAGACTGTTCAAATTAACACAATGATACCAAAACATAAGTTCCTCAACAGATTCCAGGTCATGGACATAATTGCCATAGTGCAAGTGGTATACTTTTAACTGGGAAGGCCATGCAGTCAATAGGTGTTTAGCTGTTTCGATGATTTTAATATTTCTGCACACGCAGCAGAATCCATCGCTAAAGGGCAGTTGGTTATAGCATACTTTGTTGGCAAGGACCAGTAAATAATCTATTCTCAGGAGAAGAATAAAACATCTGAATCTGCTGGAAGGGCACAGATTCAGGTAGTTCTCTGTGTTCTTAAATGAATACAACATATAAAGTACGAACTGTAATCTTTTAAGTTTGCTCAAATGCTCATAATTTTCCAGCCAGTCCCAGAGGTCTACCTGTTTGGACAAAGCAATTTGCGCCGAATCGCTGGTTCCGCTCTGACTAGGAGTCCAACACATCTCCTTATCAAAATATTCCATTTTCGCTTTTAAAGGATAATTGCTGGACTCCTTGGAAAGTTCTTGATAAATGGAGGCAATAAGCGAGTTTGCAGGATTAGTACTCATTTTACAGTAATCTCGACTCTTCTTTTCATCACAATTGATTTTAAAGATACAAGTCCTACTTCAAGGAAATTTACTTTTACTTGTAGCAACATTTATTTGATAGTGTTTAAGAAGTAATATTTCCAATCCATTTTTGCAGAACATCTTTTTTCTTGTTTTGTGTTGTTAATAAAACATTGTGTACAAATGAATTGTCAAATACATACTGCAGCCATATATATTTGTTCTTGTTCTTTTCTGAAATAAGCATACAATTTAATTATTGCCAAAAGTACTAGAAAAGTATTGACTTGTAGAACAGAGTATGCACATTTGATAACTAACTTTAGCCATATGTTGTTGTCTTTGTAGGTTCATAGAAATGTCTTCCATTGGGAGTAAACATATTTGTAAATTACAGAAAATATTTCATACAACCACGTGGTAAGAATTTCATATTGTCAACACAATAATTTCCCAAACTACTATTATGTTATAATAAATCAAGGCTCCAGGGTATTATTCTTAACTTGAACAATCAATGCTGAGATGAAATAGTAGTTGATAGGTTAATTGTGTAGACAATGCAACTGTGTTGCTAGGAAGAATTGTGTGTAATTTACAAGTTTGCATTATTACCAATGGATCATATTTATGCAAACTGACATATGCAGCTATCTAATTTTAACATATGCTCTACATGTTAGTTTGATACTGAAATGACATATCCCTACATCATTCAAGTTTATGAAAACACCAAAGAGCCCTCTCGATCATGACACATTATTGCTGAAGAGATTACAAATGTGTTTTATCAGGAATGAGCCATATTGGTGAATTGTATACATTATTTTATATGAATTCAAGATCAGAACTTGCTTTTGCAAACACAATTTTTATGAAAAATACTAAGGCAAAATGTGTCAGCTTTTGGGGGGTGTTTTTTTAAAACTTTCTATAGGAATATATGATTTGAGTTTCGTTATCCATTGCAGAGTGTATGTTTTAATCCACCTTAAAAATGTAACAGCTTTACCCTTCAAAACAATTACACACAGAACTACATTTAAAAGGTGAATTAAGTTGACATTGTCGTAAAGTAGGTACAGAGGTAATTGTGGTTTTGAACTAATGAATTTCCTCAACATGCAGACAATCGTCTATCCATATTTTCATTTTTTTTTTTACAGAAATCTATATTTTTGGTGCAGTAATTTTGTACTTTTTAAGTTCATTTCAGAATGCTATCTTACAAAAACACATGAATATATTTTTAATTTTGACAACATTATTTCACAAATGATTATTAACATCAAATATATGTTGACTTGAGAATATCTTAACTAAACTGATTGGATTTCTAAAAATAGAGAAATGTAAGTTGCACTCTTCAGGGTTGTACACAGAAACTGACAGGCCGATTCATGGAATAAATGTGCGCCGAAAATCCCGGCGCAGAGGGGCCAATACGTGCGCTGCGCCGAAAATCAGCGCAAAGCGCAGGGAAACCAGCGCACGTCGATTCATGGAAGTCCGTGCGCAAGAAAAGCAGAGGACGTGCGCCGAAAAAGCGCGCGGCGCAGGCCGGCGCACAGGTCAACCAACGTCGTGCGCCACGGCCACTGCGCCATCACTCCGAGCGCAGCGCACAGCTCTAAAGTAGGCGGAACACAGGGCGGGACACTCGGAATGGGGAATAAAATGGGGCACAACACTCGGAATGGGGAAGAATGTGGGCGGCACGGGGAAAGTTCAGGAGGCAAGTGCGCGGAACGCCCACACGCTCGCATACAACACGTATTCATGGAATAGAATAGGGCAAAAAAGCGCACGCTCAAAGCAGCGCACAGGCACAAACAGGCACAAACACGACCGCCACAAGAAAGCAGGCGGTAGCGTGTCTGCGCCTGCAAGAAATGTGCGCTAAAAGGCGCGCCAACAAATAGCACCTATATACAGACATGACCAATGTACAATACTGTTGCCCTCCTGGACAAATGACGTACAAAGGGGTACCCACAAACACAGACACGCGCAGAGAGAAAAAATAAACGTGTGCGTGCATACCGGGGTGCGCGGTAAGTTCCACACGCGATATGGGCTGGGCGGGTACGTGGATTGCAGGGGTGCGCGGGAAGTTCCACACGCGATATGGCAGGGAACGTGGATTCGAGGGGTGCGCGGGAAGTTGCACACGTGAAATGGCCGGGTACGTGGATTGCAGGAGTGCGCGGGAAGTTGCACACGCGATATGGCAGGGAACGTGGATTCGAGGGGTGCGCGGGAAGTTGCACACGCGAAATGGCCGGGTACGTGGCTTTCAGGGGCGCGCGGGAAGTCCCACACGCGATATGGCAGGGAACGTGGATTCGAGGGGTGCGCGGGAAGTAGCACACGCGAAATGGCCGGGTACGTGGATTGCAGGAGTGCGCGGGAAGTTGCACACGCGATATGGCCGGGTACGTGGTTTTCAGGGGCGCGCGGGAAGTTCCACACGCGACATGGCCGGGTACGTGGATTACTGGGGCGCGCGGGAAGTTCCACACGCGATATGGCAGGGAACGTGGATTCGAGGGGTGCGCGGGAAGTTGCACACGCGAAATGGCCGGGTACGTGGATTGCAGGAGTGCGCGGGAAGTTGCACACGCGATATGGCAGGGAACGTGGATTCGAGGGGTGCGCGGGAAGTTGCACACGCGAAATGGCCGGGTACGTGGCTTTCAGGGGCGCGCGGGAAGTCCCACACGCGATATGGCAGGGAACGTGGATTCGAGGGGTGCGCGGGAAGTTGCACACGCGAAATGGCCGGGTACGTGGATTGCAGGAGTGCGCGGGAAGTTGCACACGCGATATGGCCGGGTACGTGGTTTTCAGGGGCGCGCGGGAAGTTCCACACGCGAAATGGCCGGGTACGTGGATTCGAGGGGTGCGCGGGAAGTTGCACACGCGAAATGGCCGGGTACGTGGTTATCAGGGGCGCGCGGGAAGTTCCACACGCGATATGGCCGGGTACGTGGATTGCAGGAGTGCGCGGGAAGTTCCACACGCGAAATGGCCGGGTACGTGGATTACTGGGGCGCGCGGGAAGTTCCACACGCGATATGGCAGGGAACGTGGATTTGAGGGGTGCGCGGGAAGTTGCACACGCGATTTGGCTGTGAGCTCCCAGGCATTACCTGTACACCCTCCACGGCCCCTGCAGGCAGCACACACCACAGGGAACTACCCTGCACACCTGCTCATGTCTCCCACCACCCCCACCCCCAGCACTGTGGGCAACCTGCCAGCAGGCCCCCACCCATGGCCAACCCATGTCTCCCACCACCCCCACCCCCAGCACTGTGGGCAACCAGCCAGCAGGCCCCCACCCATGGCCAACCCATGTCTCCCACCACCCCCACCCCCAGCACTGTGGCCAACCTGCCAGCAGGCCCCCACCCATGGCCAACCCATGTCTCCCACCACCCCCACCCCCAGCACTGTGGCCAACCTGCCAGCAGGCCCCCACCCATGGCCAACCCATGTCTCCCACCACCCCCAGCACTGTGGGCAACCTGCCAGCAGGCCCCCACCCATGGCCAACCCATGTCTCCCACCACCCCCACCCCCAGCACTGTGGGCAACCAGCCAGCAGGCCCCCACCCATGGCCAACCCATGTCTCCCACCACCCCCACCCCCAGCACTGTGGCCAACCTGCCAGCAGGCCCCCACCCATGGCCAACCCATGTCTCCCACCACCCCCACCCCCAGCACTGTGGCCAACCTGCCAGCAGGCCCCCACCCATGGCCAACCCATGTCTCCCACCACCCCCAGCACTGTGGGCAACCTGCCAGCAGGCCCCCACCCATGGCCAACCCATGTCTCCCACCACCCCCAGCACTGTGGGCAACCTGCCATCAGGCCCCCACCCATGGCCAACCCATGTCTCCCACCACCCCCACCCCCAGCACTGTGGGGAACCTGCCAGCAGGCCCCCACCCATGGCCAACCCATGTCTCCCACCACCCCCACCCCCAGCACTGTGGGGAACCTGCCAGCAGGCCCCCACCCATGGCCAACCCATGTCTCCCACCACCCCCACCCCCAGCACTGTGGGGAACCTGCCAGCAGGCCCCCACCCATGGCCAACCCATGTCTCCCACCACCCCCACCCCCAGCACTGTGGGCAACCAGCCAGCAGGCCCCCACCCATGGCCAACCCATGTCTCCCACCACCCCCACCCCCAGCACTGTGGGCAACCTGCCAGCAGGCCCCCACCCATGGCCAACCCATGTCTCCCACCACCCCCAACCCCCCATCCACCTGGGGCACCCTCCACCAGGCCCCCACCCATGTCCCCCTGGCCCCTGGTCCTGACGATACACAATAATGGCAGTAATGACCAGCATACCCAGCACAAACACCCAGGCAAGGATTGCATGCACCCACATAGTGAATGCAATCACATGACACAACCCCAAAGGCAAGTAAGCAAAAGAACACATGTCCGCCACACACACATACACAATGGGTGCAAGTCAATGTCAAAACCCATATCATGGCATGTAAGAAACCAAAGAAAAAATGACACAAGTGTAAGATAATATCAAAATGTATTAAAAATAAAAATAAAGTAAACTCTGACAACTATCTGGTAAAGCAAATAAAAGGTCCATGTCCGGGAACAAAAAATAGAAACCAAAAAACAAAGGATAGAAAAATGAATAGATTTTGTCCAAAGTAAACACATGTAGAATGAAATGAAAGATAAACCATTACGACATGGTGTGACCAATATGAAAGTTAAAAAATTTATCTCACAAAAAATAACTATATTTACAGGATTGTTCAAGGGTCCATGAGCCCAACACCACAAATTAAACCTAATACTAACTATTTAAAAAAATATGTACAAAGAAGTGGCCATTGTCCAAGCGGTCCAAAAAAAAAAAATTAAATAAAGGAAACCTAGCACTAACTAACTAAAAAACTATATACAAAGGCAGCGGGCTAGTCCTGCGGCTCACTTGGTGATGCTGGCCAGGGCATCCTCGAACTCCACGTCAATGTCCTGGAGGCGGGACTCAGTCCTGGCCCCGAGGTCTCGCAGGGACAACCCCATGTGCTCTCCAAATTCCCTGCGAGCCTCCTCGAGGCACTCAGCCCGCCTCAATGCCTGATGCATGGAGATCTCCGCCCTGGCCATGGCGAGCCGCTCCTCTTCCGCCCGCTGCCGCTCCGCACCTATCCGCTGGCCAAACTCCTCCCACACGGAACACACCGCCATGCCAGGGTTGCCCTGCCCTCCGGCCGATGCCTGCCCCTCCGATCTTGATGGCCCTGAGCCATGATGCCTCCCACGTCGAGCCCGCTGCTGCCTGCGACGCCACTGCCTCTGCCAGCACAACGGCATCCAGGCTGATGGTAACCACCGACGCCGTCGTGCACGTGCCCTGCCCGATGATGCCGGCACATCTTCCATCTGCTGGGGTCCACTTGCTGTGTCGTCCACCCCTGCTGGACCTCCGACTCCCAACTGTGGCAGGGATGGGATCCCCACCGAGCTGGCTGCATTGGTCGGGGCAGGTCCACAGGGGGCCATGGTGGCATCTGGGCCGGAAGACGGCAAGGAGAACGACTGGTGGATAGCCTGCACAGAGGAGGAGAGGGCCGTCAGATTGGCCAACACATGCAGGAACCCCCCGAACATGGCCGATCCCAATTGGGCCACGTCGGCACGGTGCACTTCGTGATGACGTGCGTGCTCCTCCCGGGAAGCACGCACGGCATCACGAATCACAGCCGTGCGCATCGCGACCCCAATCAGGACCTGCTCCACGCGGCCAGGGGTTCCCACGGCCGCAGGTGGAGGGGAGTCAGTTGACATGGACATCCCCTCTACCTGCGGACGGGCCTGGGACGGGGCATCCCTGCTGGTGCATGGTGGTGCACTCACAGGGTCAGGGACAGCGACATGCACAGGCCCCTCCACGGTGACCTGTGCTGCCTCCTGCCCCTGGCCCTGGACTGCACCACTTGCACCAGCAGGGATGCTCCCACCAGGGCCCATGTGTGCACCAGTGTCGGCCTCCTCCTCCTCTGTGCAAACCACCAACCTGGATGGCTCCTCACCGTCTCCCGCCGTAGCAGGCCCCTGTGGGGGCTCACCCACCCCTTCCGCTGCAGCCGTGGGGGCATCCCCGCCGCCTTGCTCCACAGCGCCGTCTCCGCCCTCTTCTTCACTAGCCGCTGCGTAGAGGGAGACAAAGAACACAAGCATCAGGCTACTGTACAATGGTCCCCTAGACAGGAAGCAATAGCAGATGAGCACCCCTGTCAAAGTACACTTCCATCATGTCCCTCCACAACACATGGGTCAGTCCAGGCAAAACACACACAGTAACAGGCATGGTGCATGCCATGCACATTTCCATGCATGTCCAATTGACTCTTGAAACATTCAATGAAATGTAACTCACATGCATCATGGCTCATGCATATCACATGCACACACTACACCTCAGTCACATCCATCTGGCCACAATCACACCAAACACAGGCAAAACAAGGGTAAGGTGGGTGCGTCACTGAATCTGTGCATTGTCACACACATGAGTCATGCATCCATGGCATGCACAAGTCACAGACATGCAGGTCAGGCACACAGACATGGCTACCATATATGTACCTGGCATCAGCACCCATCCTCACCCCCATCCATGTCCAGGTACAGAGACTGGCATGCTCTCATGTCCCAAATCTGCATAGTGCTCCCCATGCCGCATTTCTACACATGCAACAACCATGTGGGTCACACATCACTGGTCGCACATGCATTACCATGATGTCCCAGCACACATACATGCATACATGGCACATGGCACACATACAGGCAAGTATCATAGAACCAGCACACCGCAACATGCCCTGTCTCACACAGTGATGCTTGGACACTTACCGCTCAACTCCAGACGGGTCTCCCTCTCAAGGATCTGGGCGTGGAGCGCTGGGCGTACGCGTTCCAGGACCCTCTTCTGGATGGAACTCATGTGGCCCCGGCCCCCCTCCACGAGGCGCCGGGCCTTCACAAGGGTCCTGGACCTCAAGTCCTCCCAGCGCTTCTTGATCTTCAAGACGTTGCGGGTTGCCACCCCCTCCGCGTTGATGGCAACCACACAGTCGGCCCAGATCCTCTCCCGTCCTTCCTTGCTGGCGCGGGACGATCCAAAGAGGGCATCATACTGCCCCAGGACATGCTCCACCAGGACACCAACTTCGGTGGCAGTGAAGCTGGTGCCCCTCTGCCCCTCTGGCCTGGGGTTGCCACTGGTGCCAGATGTAGAAGTGCCCGACATGGCAACCCCAGAGGCAGGTGTGGGTGGGCAACTGGGTCCTGGGGCTGGGCTGTGGAGCGATGTAATCCCAGTTGGGAGTCTTCAGTTCCAGCAGGGGTGGACACAGCAACTGGACCCCTGCAGATGGCTGATGTGCAGGCACCAAATGGCAGGGCACGGTGGCAGCAGGCAGGCAGGCAGGCAGGCAGCAGCAGATAGCACGTGGGAGGCTGCTCAGGGCACTTGGGGGGCAGTAACTCGGCCTTCGGGGCAGGAGCGTGGTGTTCCGTGTGTTTTCGGGTGGCCAGCTTGATACGGAGTGATTTGGCACGTGAAATTCCTGCACGTCAGCGTGAAATCCGAGGAAAGGCCCTTAGCGCGTAAGTGCGTCAGCACGCATACGCGATTCTATTGGACCAGAGTCCCTCATCGCGTAAGCGCGTCTGACGTGATCCGCACGGGCGTTCCCCACTCAGCACGTGAAGACGAGCACACGTGGAAATCCTGCACGTCAGAGTGTCATCGCGTGTAATTGGCCAAAAGTGCGCGTACACGCCATTGGCCTATGTACGTGTATTTCAGGGGCGCGCGGCCACTTACACAGCCAAGTACGTCAGCGCACCTGTATGCCTGCAGCGTGGGAATTTCCACACGCGATTGGAGTGGGAACCCGATTCCAGGGGTGCGAGGCTCACACGCTGCCTACTACACGCGCAAGGCATTAATTTGCGCACTTTTCAATAAACAAGCCAGATGCCAGGATGAACATACCGTTCCTAGCAGCAGTGGCAGTGGGCTACCAAAGGAGGATGAGGAGGAGAGTCAGGGCCAGAATATTCACACCCAGAACCAGCCTATTCGGGATGCCTGATGACCAGGTGTATGGGAGGTACAGGTTTCCAGCACACATCATACTGGACCTGGTCAGTGAGTGGGAGGATGACCTCACATCACCCACCCTGTGCTCCCAAGCACTCAGCCCCCTGCAGAAGGTCCTGAATGTACTGCACTTCTTGGCCACTGGATCCTTTCAGCGGACAAGTGCCATAGTGGGTGGTGTGTCACAGGCCACGCAGTCACGCTGCCTACACCAGGTCTTGAACATCATCACTGCACGGCCTTCAGTCCGCAGGCACATATATCTCCCCAGGACTCATGCAGAAAGGCGGACGTGCATCCAGGAATTCTATGGTGTGGCTCAATTCCCCAAAGTGCTTGGTGCAATTGACTGCACACATGTGGCTCCACGTCCACCCAGGGCAACAGAGCACATCTATAGAAACCGCAAGCACTGGCATTCCATCAACGTCCAAGTTGTATGCAATGCCAAGGGAATCATCACATCAGTATATGCCAACTATCCAGGGTCCACCCACGACAGCTTCATCTACAGAATGTCTACCCTATGCCGGGACCTAGAGGCTGGCCAGCATGGAGATACATGGCTGCTTGGTGAGCATGAATGCCACTCCACATGCATGCATGTCAGATACTGGGTCATGACACAACACCACTAATGATACCCATCACCACCTCCGCAGGGGACAGTGCCTACCCTATCAGCCCCCACATGATGACCCCAATCCGGAACCCCACCACGCCACCCAAGGTAAGGTACAACACAGCCCACATTGCTACACGGGGCATAGTGGAGCGCACATTCGGAGTGCTCAAGTCACGCTTTCGCTCCCTTGACCGTTCTGGCGGGCAGCTGTTATATGCTCCCCGAATAGTGTGCAGGATCATAGTGGCAGCATGTGTCCTGCACAACGTTGCAACACGCCGGGGCCTGCCCGTGGACATGGTGGTGCCCCCACATCCACAACCACATGCACGCCCGCTGCGCATGGGAGGGGAAAGGGCACGGGGGGAGGCAGCCCGTACGCAACTGGTGGCCAACTTCTTCACCTAGGAATCACAGTGCTGGCTAGTGCACACTGCTCTGGCACATACCATCTGACAATCAATGATGACTCTACCTGACAATGTCTGAGAAGTACTTGACAATGAACTGTCAGATACACATCAGCCTGAGATTGTTAACATGGAAGTGTCAATATGTGTGCACCCCTAGCTACACATACACCAGCTATGCATCACAACGCAAAGACACAACTCCATCAATCTAAAATGCATTCCCACAGGCGATTCACTACATGACAACATTGCCATGTCACCCACTCCCTTCACAGTCCCGCCACTGAGGACACCATGTCATGGTATGTGACAGCAAACAAACTGGCCATCACAACATGACACCAGTGTCACAAATAGCAGTGCCCCAAATGGAACATAGCCGCACTTGAGCAGCTAACCGCCCTGGAGCCACTACTACACACCTGTGTAAGAGTAATTTCTATCAAATTACACACCAACCCACCCTGAAGCCCACCCAAACAAGACACATTGCATGTAATCAATGGTAGTCTCATTACCTGATTCAGCTGGTATGTCCTCACCGTCCAGATGTACAGTGATGGCGCCATGCAAAAGTGTCAGTGCACATCTACCGACATGTAGTGTGACTCCAGAGAGTATGCCCTTGTGAAGATCTGTGTGAAATACCTGCAAAACATGAGCAACATATGTAAGTAGAGGCACATATCATACCATCATGCATAGTTAGGTGCAACAACAATGAACACTATGAATGTCTACACAGTATTGACTATGGACTGGCCAACAGCTCATGGGAGTCCAATGTCACCGTGTAATTTGCTGTCACTTGGGCACACCCTTTGCAAGCCCATGGAAAGGGAAGCAGGAGGGGTGTGGATGTCTGCTACCCAAGCATCGAAACCAAACTCAGGACAAGCCTGCATGTGCCCAGCCACAATACAGTGTATGCCCAGGTACCCACACAAGGCAACACTCTTGCAAAATAAAAATGAAAAAGAGAAAAAATGGCCATGAAAGGGCCGGCGGGGGGGGGGGGGGGGGGCCACCTATGAGGTCCGAGGACAGGATGCACGCCACAATCCACCTGTGTGGATCATGGGAAAGGAAAACACCCCATAGGCTCGTGGCCCACACGGCTACTCTGTTGTGGGAGATGAGTCGCTATGGCTCTGCCCAGACCCTGCAGCTGACTCTGGAGGTGGGGGAGCTGCCTCAGAAGATGGTGTGACAATGGGAGGCAGCCCACGCAAAGCACGAGTTTGCTCCTCCATGGCTGCAAGCAGGCGGGTCTGGTAGTTCTGGTTCTGGGTTATAATCATGCGGAGGTCCCCATGCAGTAACTCCCGGGATGACCTGACCTCCGCACGAGTTGCCTGCATCTCGGCCGAGAGCGTCCGTGTCAGACGCTCCAGCTGCTCCTCTGTCCTTCTATGGGATGAAGCCTCAAGCTCTAACAGGGTCGACCTGAGGTGACGGAGTTCTTCCCTCAGGGCTTCCCTGTGGCGCTGGGACTCCATGGAAAGTGATTCCCCCAGAGTCGCCAGTGCCGCCCGCCTGTCCATGTTGGACGCCAACATATCCTCCCTGTGTGCCTGGCAGATGGACTCTGTAGCCTGCTCCAGTCGCTCCATCAGCCTTTCTGGGGGGACAATGGAAGTGGCCACCCTATCCATGGCCTGTGCAATCATCTCGGATGATGCTGCCTGTTGGGTGGCCATACCGTAGATGGATTGCTCCCATACGGTATTGCCAGGTGGCATACGGCCACCACGTTGACGGGCACCACACCTGCCTGGGGCAAGGCGGACTGCGCCTTGCTGTGCCGGCAAGGCCTCAGGCTGCAGGACTGCATTCCCTCTCTGATCTGCAGCCCCAGGAACAGGATCAGAGATTGGGTGGTGTGGCCCTGCATCCGTAACCACCGGAGGCTGATCTGCCGACACTGACATCCCCATTGAGGCCAATGGCCTGGCTGCAGGTGGGTCGGACAGAGGAGATTCTCTCCCAAGAACACTCACCTGCGACTGCACATAGGTGTCATCCTCCGAGTCTACACCTGAATACTGCTCGGGGGAGGAACCCCCAGAGACACCCCTCGACAGCACGGCCTGCAGCACTTGTGGGTTTTCACCCACAAACACACCACGTCCCTCACTTGTGGTAGGTCGGCCCGGGTTGCCCTCCTGGGACGGCTCCACCACCACATCCCCAGCATCAACAAGTGCTTCGTCCCCTGCAAAGACATGAAAGAGAAAAATGGAAACAGGCATTAGCACCATGGCATGCAACAAGGGCTGATGAACAACATAGGCAGTAGTCCTACGACACATGTCCTACATGACTGGGAGTCCTCCTATGCATTCACCATCACTGGGTCTGTAGGGGAGGCTCAGGGCATACTATGTACTGATTGGAGAGCAACGCCTGCTCACCTTGATGCCTAGCACTGCCATCACACATTGGGCGGTGATTGCCATGTCAAAGGCACATGCCATCACACACATGGCATGTGACATAGCCACCAAGTGAAGAGGGAGAGGAGGGCTACTTTTTTGGATTTCTACCACTCTGGTCCTGACATTGCATCGTCACATCAATTAGTATACATGTTGTACATGGATCTGCTAGTCCAAATTGGCAACGATGCACAGTGCCTTGTCTAGATCAACATAATGCAGTAAACATTGTGATTCCACCTCCCCAACACCTGTAACGGAATAATTTTGCATTCGTGAAGCACCGGTCAAGTAATGTTTGTAGGTGCAGCGGAGCACTGAGGGGTGGTGGGGCAGAAGGGGATGCCAGTCAACAATACTACTGGTGCTGGTGTCATTCATGTCACGCAAGTGCAGGGGTGGGTGGCACAATGAAGTGCAAGGGGGAGTGGCGGCTGGAAGTGCTGTACAAGGTAAGTAGGACTTGACGTCAAGGGCAGATGGTGTTAGGCGCAGACAAGTGCTGGGGGGGTGGCCTATAGGGGTACAGAGACAATCATGCTGTGCTGTGGGCTCGGAGGGGACAGGGGAGGTACACACTGCCTCTGGCTCGGCAAGGTCCTTTCAGATTTCTATGTGTCCTGCAGAGTTGTCACATGCCGCAGATATGTGCCCTTGGATTGGGGATCTCATCTTGGTGAGAAGGGTGAGGCGCTATTGCCTTTGGAGCATGTGGCAGGCCAGTTTGCCAGAGGATGGCCATGATGCAGGACATTCCCTCTCTGCCACCCGGCACCTGTGGTTTGGGTTCCCAAGATCCGAGTCATGCCAGGACTCTGCATTGGCATGGGGCTTCAGACAGGTGGTCATGACCGTGGCTAAGACATCCAGTGTACCTGACATGGAGTGGAGCATGGAGTGGGCCCTGTCAGGATGGGAGTGAGCCTAAGGGGGAGCTGGATGGGGGGGACATTTTGGCAGCATGAGCCTCGACTGACACACACTTCATGGGTCGGAATACCAAGAAGGTGTGTGACAGTGGTGAGGGTGGCTTTGCCTGTGGGGTGTTGAGGGTGAGCTGGGAGGAGAGGAGAATGTGATCACTCCAGGAGAGAGGAGTGCAGAGATGGACGGAGAGGGGAAAGTCAGATGAGATCAGAGCATCAAGAGTGTGCCCTGCAGAATGAGTAGGGACAGACGGGAGTCTAGAGGGTGAGAGGGAGTTGCTGAGGTCACAGAAAGGTCACGTGGGGGCGTCAACAGGCATGCAGGTGGATGCGTACCGCACCAAGGATGAGGAATTCTGTGTCTGGGGACATGAGTGAGGAGGAGAGGTGAGGACACTCAGAAAGGAAGTAGTACATTTGACCAGTTTTCCCAGACACAGTACGCACTGTTTGGAATGTCAAGGTGTGGTGGACAGAAACCTCACACAAGCCATTCCAGAGTGGAGTAGGTCTAAGTAGGTGTGACAGTGGCAGGAATACCCTCAGGGAAGCCAAGGGCACACCCCCCCTGCACAGTAGTGGCGGGCCAAGGAGAGGGTCAAGGATGCAGACAGAGCTGGCCGTCAGACATGTTTCCATGAGACCAAGGATGTCAAGGTGCATAACCTCATGTAAGTGACAGTTATCGGAGGAATGCCTGATGCAGCCGCAGTGAAAGGAGTGTAATTGTGGAGGAGGTTGACAGCCTTGTAGGACTTACGGGGAGTGCTAGAGATCAGAGGTGCCGCATGTGTAGGAGTTGGAGTGGGAGGCGGAGAAGGTTCATGGGAGGGTGCAGGGAGGCAGTGCAGGATTGATGAGGAGAGAGGAGGGGGGACAGCAGGAGAGGTAAGGAAGTTGATGAGATGTGGGTAGCATTTCTCAAGGAGATTGAGGTTGGCCTAAGGGCCTTGGACTGAGACGCTCCCATTACCATGCACATCATTAGTGGTATCTGAGGATTGAAAGGAGGCCAGGAGTACACCCCAACGGGTCCCACCTATGATGGTGGAAGAGGAGCAAGGAGAGAGGACAGGGACCATGTGAAGGGTCTATGGGACAGGCAAAGGCATGTATGAGCAGATGTCAGTGAGAGTTAGCTTAGAGTAGGCTCAGATGCACTGGTCAGCAATAGGGTGGGTCGCATTGGAGGGCAGGCTGCCCTCATTTGACTTTTGGCAAGCAGGTGTCGTGCGTAGGGCACGATGGTCTGAACTGTAGAAGTCATGGAAGATAGACCATGAAGAGCAGCATGGAGTGTGAGGGAATGGGGCTCGAAACCAGACGGTACCAAAGGACCCAGGAAGGAGGTGGATGTCAAGGCTACATCCACATTATGACTGCATGTTGGTAGGCATTTATATACAGAGGACGCATTAGCATGTGGTATCATTGCATGTCAGGCATGTGAAGATGAAACTTTAATGGCTGGGGGAAAGGAGAGGAATGGTATGTAAGACATCAGATGAATAGACAGGGGAGTATGAGCAACAATGTAGTGACAAAATTACTAATCAAGGGCAACTTCCATGGTGTTGGCCCATATGTGCACTGTTGCCAGTAGGGATAGTGCTGTGGCCAGATGGTGTTGCACTGAACATACTGGATGAGGCACATGGGTGCCACTGTCAACTCTGCCACACACCCCCTTGACAGGCACCCAACATGAATGCTTCACACACACACCATGCACATGGATGATACACACATGCATGTGCACTCACCGGATGATGCCTCGTAATCAGGGAGGTCTCCCACACCTTGGAGTTGTCCCTCGGTGACGTAGGATCCAGCTACGGACTCGTGTGGTGTGAGTTCTATTTCCTGTGCTGGGGACCCACCTCCAGTCACCAAGGTTGCGGCATGACTTGAGGCCAGCTTATCCTTTGCCCTGCGCTTAAGGTCATTCCAGCGCTTCTGGCAATCACTAGCTGTGCGCCTCACTACTCCAAGGGCACTTATTCTGTCAGCAATGGTCTGCCAGTGTGCCTGGCGTCTGGCATGTGTGGTCTTGGACCCTGCAACGATGACCATTTCCCTATCATGATCTGACACATACTGAACAAGTGCATTAAGTTCGGCGTCTGTGAAGCTTGGCTTCCTTGATGGGCCGGACTGTGCAGCCGTGTCTGGGGCATCAGCCTGTGCCGGACGTGCACTCTTCCTCTTGCGCTTGGAAGGGGGTGGGGATCCAGAGTGTCCTACGCCGCTGTGGACACTAGGGGCAGGAGCCGTGGTGGACTCTGTACTGGGTGTGTGTGATTGCCCACTCAGCATGGGAGTAGGTGCAGGCATTGGGGGTAGTGGGATGGGGTCAGGCCTGATCTGAGGTGCATGAACTAGGACCGACACAGTCTTGGCAGGGTGTATGAGAGGTGGGGTGGATTGAGCCACACCCTGGCTACGGGGGCCAGCAGATGACCTATCTGGCATAGATGCGCGTGCCCTGATGACACCAATGTGCACCGGTGCACGTACAGTGGACCTGCTGACCTGGATGTCAGCGATGGAATCACCCTCGGACAGGTCTGGTGCCACAATGGCCTGGTCCGACATGGGCTGATCAGGGTTGGTATCAGCCACATGACTCTCAACTGGGGGGGGGGGGGGGGCATGGGTGTCCCTGACTGTTCCTCCAGACTGGGGGGAACAGGGGCGCCCTGCAAGTCACAACCACGTCCCCTGTTGGATCCTCCACGGCCACCACGTGTGGCTCGGCCACCTTTGCCACCCTTACGGCTTGCACGCCTCCCAACCATGGCACTGATGGTATTGTGCGTATGGGAGTGGGTGTGCACAATTGTCCTGGGCAATTGGGTGTCAAAGGGGTTGGGTACCAGATGGTATTCGTACCCTAGTGCAGTGGCAAGGCTATATGACACCCCTGGGGAAAGATGACGGGTCACGCAACGCACAGGCACCCCAAAAAAGTTAAGGAACGTGCACAATACCCCTCCTAGACCACGTGTGCTGATGGAAAACCCTGCACTACGCTGTGGCATCCAGTAACACAATGAACGTATGCGTGTCACACGCGGCCTAGATTGACCTCTGAAGGGGTAGGCTACACACGGGGCAAGCACAGATGTTAGATACGTGCGTGACTCACCGTCTGCCAGGTAAAAGAGCGTGAAAAAATAGCACTTTTGGTTGGCAACACCCCCGCCAAAAGAAGAGGTGTACGCTGTCTGAGGAGACAGGACAACTGTAGAAGGGGACACTGTTTGAGGGAACAGGCCCAGGAAAACCAGTACAAGAGGAAAAAGAGAAAAGAGCTGTCAGAGGTAACAGGGAGTACGAACTGGAAACGCCGTGAAGTAAATCGCGTGTGAAACGACAAGAAGTACCGAATTCACCCACTCGCTCGCCACGAAAAGCACGTACAAGGAAATTGTGTTCAACACTACCTTTTATACAGGCCCACACGTACATCGTCACTTACGGCGTGTACGTGCTTGGCCCATTTTCACCAATCACACGCTTTGGCACTCCTGCGTGTAGGTATCTTTTCACCAATCACACGCTTTGTCACTCCTGCATGTGGATCCTTTTTCACCAATCACGCGCTTCGACACTCCTGCGTGTAGCTCACTTTTCACCAATCACACGCTTTGTCACTCCTGCATGTGGATCCTTTTTCACCAATCACGCGCTTCGACACTCCTGCGTGTCGCTCACTTTTCACCAATCACACGCTTTGACACTGCACGTGCAGGTAACTATTGACGCACATATGCTGGTGACGGGTTTTCGCGCGATGCGGGTTTTCGCGCGATGAGTGTGGGGTTTTCTGGTGCAAAATCACTCCCTATCAGGCTGTCCACGCGTTCTAACACGAAAGTCCACGCTCCTGGCCAGGAGGCCGATTTTAAGTCCCCAAGAACCCTGAGCACGCTCCCACCTGCCATCGGCTGCTGCCTGACTGCCTGCTGGCCACGTGCCCCACAGTGCTGGTGGGTGGGGGTGGTGGGAGACATGGGTGGGGGCCTGGTGGAGGGTGCCCCTGGTGGATGGGGGTTGGGGTGGTGGGAGACATGGATGGGGGCCTGATGGCAGGTGCCCCTGCACTGCTGGGGGGTGGGGGTGGTGGGAGACATGGGTGGGGGCCTGGTGGAGGGTGCCCCGGGTGGATGGGGGTGCAGGGGGACATGATCAGGTGTGCAGGGTAGTCCACTGTTTTGTGGGCTGCCTGCAGGGGCCGGGGAGGGTGTACAGGGTACACCTGTGGGGGCCCACCCAGCCTATTCGCATGTGATAATTCCCACGCACCCCTGTGATACACGTACCCTGGCCAATCGCGTGTTGAACTTCCCGCTACCCCTGTAATACACGCACCCTGCCTGTTCGCGTGTGATGATTCCCGCGTACCCCTGTAATACACGTTCCCTGGCCTATCGCGTGTTCTACTTCACGCGTCCCCCTGTAATACACGTTCCCTGGCCCATCGCGTGTTGAACTTCCCGCTACCCCTGTAATACACGCACCCTGGCTGTTCGCGTGTGATGATTCCCGCGTACCCCTGTGATGCACGTTCCCTGGCCTATCGCTTGTTCTACTTCACGCGTCCCCCTGTAATACACGTTCCCTGGCCCTTCGCGTGTTGAACTTCCCGCTACCCCTGTAATACACGCATCCTGGCTGTTCGCGTGTGATGATTCCCGCGTACCCCTTTGATGCACGTTCCCTGGCCTATCGCGTGTTCTACTTCACGCGTCCCCCTGTAATACACGTTCCCTGGCCCATCGCGTGTTGGACTTCCCGCTACCCCTGTAATACACGCACCCTGGCTGTTCGCGTGTGATGATTCCCGCGTACCCCTGTGATTCACGTTCCCTGCCTAGTCGCGTGTAGTACCTCCCGCGTACTCCTGATTTGGAGATTGCCCGCTTTGCTTTCCTTGTTTGCCTGCCCTGTGAAGTGGTCCGGGGTTAGCGCAGCCCTTAGCGATGATTTAGCGCTTTTGATGGCTTTTCCGTGCGCGAGGGCGTTCTTGGGGGCGTTACTGGCGCTGCTGCAGGCTCGCTGCGATTCTCTGCGCCACGGCTGTTTTGGGAGCTTGAAATCCATGAATACGCTGTGCGCGGAAATCTGTTTTGGCGCACGTGCCTGGCGCAGACTATCGCAGGCGCACGCTGTGCGCCAGCCGCGTGCGCTACTTGTGCGCTGGATTCTATGAATTAGCCTGTGAATGTATTTTAAATGTAAGGTCAGTTCATATGAGTTAGTTAGTGGGTCATGTAACCAATGAAAATGGTTACCTTTTAACTATGTTATGTATGGATTGTCCTAATTTGCTAGTGAAGTTGACAGTTCTAGAACTTGGTGAAACTGAAAGTAAAGGTATTGTTCTATATCCAATTACTTCTCAAAATGTTTCAACATCATCTTTTAAGATTCATGTACAGCAGGATGACCAATGTTTCTTTTACTTACTCTTGGTGGAGTGGTGTGGTAGTTCACCTGTCTACATTTATGCCCCCAAGTCAATGGGCCTCATTACCAGTTCGGTGATAACCCACCCGTTTCTGCCAAACTCTTAACACTGTTTCTGCTGCCTGACAGCCGGGATATCCGGCGGGTGAAAGTGTAGGTCCCCATTCCCATGGAGTCCTGCAGGACTCCATGGGAATGGGGACACGGAAGCACCGGCACCATTGCTAACAGTGCCGGTGCTTCCGTGACAAGTCTGTCTACCAGGACAATTGTGCCCGTCAAGTCAGACCTGCTGGACGCAACGGCCCCTGCAGGCAGACTTGGAGTGTGGCGGTCTGGCACCCTAGTTTCCGGACTGCCACACTTGTAATGAGCCCCATCTAACACTCCCATCTTACCCATTAAGAAACCTGGTTGAGATGTCTATAGATTTTTACAAGAATTAAGAGCAGTAAATGTGGTAAGTCGTTCCCAGTATTTTCAAATCTAACCTTGATTCTATCATATATGGCGCCCACAGCTACATGTTTTACTATTGTGGATTTATGGTCAGCTTTCTTCTCAGGAACTATACATCCCGAAGAAACATGTAGATGACATTTGGTTTCCAATAGGTTCAATGTTGGTACAATACCTAGACAACCTACTGGTTGCATCATCCTTTTATGAAGCATGCAAACAAGGCAACCTACTGTTAATGCCTGCCTTAGCAAAGGTAACAACGCATCAATACAAAAACCATGATTTTACAATGAATAGGTACATTATTTGAGGCATAATATATCAGCGGGAAATAGGAATATCACAGAAACAAACATGAAAGCAATCTTAAATTTAGAGCCAACCACAATTAATCTAATTATGCTCTATTTAGAGACAACTATAATTGCCACCATTGGATGTTAGGCTATGCAAAGATAGACAGACATACAACAACAAGAAATTCAATATTTAAGTACAGCAGAATCATTAAAATGGGATCAAGCTGCAGAAAAAGCATTTGGTGCAATAAAGCAGGCACTATCAACATCACCAGTGTTCTGATTGTTCGATTATAAAAATTAATGTATTCTGTATTGCTATGAAAAAGAACAATATGCGCAGGGAGTAATAACTCAGTGAAATGGGGATAGACAGCATCTAATAGCGTACAATGATCTGGCATTGGACCCCTTAGTCTCAGTGTCACTGCCCTATTTGCAGACCATGACCAAAGCTGATCTTGCAGCTCAGAGATCTGACAAATATATTGTGAGGGCCATCCCTCAATGTTGCAGCACCTCATGCAGTCACCACACTGCCTCTTAAAAGAAAATGACAACATTTGGCCCCCTCTAGAATGACTACATGTGAGCTAATCATCTTAAATTCAGCAAATATAACTCCCATGTTCTGTTCAGAATAAAATCCATCTTCATTATTGCCGTGCATGAGAGATGGCTGTCTTTTAACTGTGTCACTGCTCACTAAACCATTGTACTGATTTTTATGAAATCCTAATACAAAATCCAGTTGGCGATAGGTGGATGGGTCTTGTTTTAGAAATGAAAAAAGTGACTTAAATTCTGCTCATGGTGTGTTTACCACTTACAGAGTCATTGAATTTGTACAGCACAAATAGCTGAAGAGGCAGCTTTGACATATGTGTGAACTATACCAAAAGATAAGTTAGTGAATATATTTACAGTCTGTGGCTATGCATTTGTGTTAGTGCATGCTTAAGAAACTTTGTTGAAAGACAGAGGTTTTCTAACAGCAGCAGGGACACATTGTAAACATGCACATCATGTGATTGTTCTCTTAGAATCAGTAAGAGCTAGAAATCATAAACTGTACAACAAAGCAAACCCCCAAAAATGACATTAGTCAAGGAAAGGCTGTCACAGATCAGTAAGCGAAAGGGACTGTCCTTCTCGCAACCCCTGGCAGAGAAGATTATCCCACAAAAGGCAAGTGCATTCTATTATTTCTCCTCATGATATACTTAAGGATGTTCTGTGCGCAGCGATTATCTCTGGTGCTCACTCAAAGTTCATTTAGTTATTCCCAAAGTGCCCCAATATTATTTAGCATCAATGGTGCATGGTGTGGCACAAGTTGCGAGAGAGGGAATGATAGTGCATTTAAGGAAAGAATGATATGCTGCAGGTTTCTCAAAATGAGTGGAAAAGTTAGCCTGCCAGTGTTTGATTTACAGCATCAAAATGCGGGAAAATCTGCAAATGTGGAGCATGAGCGTGTCCTTCACACAAATGCAATGTTACTTCACCCAGCTACCAAATGTGGTAGGAATGCAGTATGTGCCAGCTATTGTAGAAATGTTTTCAAAATGGATAGAGGTAACACAGAAAACCAACACTTAGGCTGTGATGAGGGCTCTCATGCATGACTTTCTACATAGGTTAGGATTTCCAGTGAGCATCCAAAGTGACTGAGGGGCACACCTTAAAGGGAAACAAGTGCTGAAGCTGTGCCAATAAATAAATATACATCTGAAGTTTGGTGGAAAGGCCCTCATTACAAGTTTACCAGTCTGGAAAAAAGTGCAGCTAACAACGGTTACCGGCACCTTTTCCAGACCGGCAAATTACAAGTTTGCCGGTAAGGGCCTGGCCTCTACCAGCATAGTTAATAATGGTGCAAGTGCTTCAGGGTTCACAATCCCGTGGGGTCCTATGAAACTCCATGGGAATGGGAACCTACCGTTCCTCTGCTGCTCGTAATATCCCGGTATTACCTGGATATCAGGCAGCGGAAACAGTAAGGCGACTCTGCCCTTAACCCGCTGGTATTGCCGGCGGATTACCGGAAGACTCGTAATTGGGCCAATATGTTATCCTTACAAATCAAATTGAAAAAATGGATGCAGAAACTGGTGGCCCATGTACTACCATTCGCTTTAATGAGCTTGCGGGGGACAGCAAACATGGTTGCATGATTGAGCCCATGTGAGTCAGGGAAATGTGGAGTTAATGAGTGACCTAGCATCACTGTTATATTAATGTGTCAAGACAAAATGCAGAGCGACAATGAAAAACTACCTGTACAAATATACTTGGACCCAAGGAAAAATTGTCAGACCGCCATAGATGAGCACACATTACGTTTTTTTAATTTAAAAGAAAAGATATGCAAACAAAATATTACTCCTAAAGCAGATTCAGAAAAATACATTACCACTCTTGCTGAAATACACATGGAAGATGAGCAACCATGGGTTCATGTTGGTATAAATGACTGTTTTAAAACAATAAAAGCCACTTTAGCACTTGAGCAGGAGAGGAGCTTCATTAATGAGAAATTGTTGCAAAAAATAATGGGGAGGGAGGAAATCCCGAAGTTTAGGATTAAAAACCAATATGTTTCTGGGTTGGACAGTCCAGATTTTGAAAACCGAATTGCAGGCAGATGCATGCTTAAAATTAGCATTGGGCAGAAAACAATTTACCATAATGTATGGATAGTGAGTGGAGCACAACATGATTTTTACATGGGCAATAACATCATGCACAGAATGTGTATGGTGTTAGATTTCCTTAATCAAAAAATATGGTCACGCCTAGGTGGGCCGGCACCTGAATTTGAAGACAAAAGAAGGGCTTATCATTGTGCACAACTGGTTCCTTATGCAATCGAACTACAAATGAGGAAAGATACTATTATTCCTGCATTTACAAAACAGTTTGCAATAACACTGAAATGCAAAAATGTACAGCAGATGAAAGACTCTGATGCATTTGTGTGCCTGAATGAATCCATAAAACAGCAAGGCCTGGATTATGAATACATTCCATTGGTAGATATTGGTGAAGGGCCTGTAAGAATTATGGTAAATAATAAGGGTTGTCAAGATATTCACTTAGAGGAAAACTCCCCATTAGGAATGGCCATACAAAAATCACATTATACTGCAGATCTAAATAACATGTTGATTGGAAATATCCCTGAAAAGTATGTAGACGCCAAGGGTGAGTTGCCAGAATACCTGGACTCTCAGCCCAAAGGAATATTTAAAATTCATTCTGTGTACCCTTATGATTCAAGTGAGACAGTGTGCTGTTATCAAGAGAGTTGTATAACATTTGATTTAAATGAAAATGAAATGGAAAATCAACCCATTGAAATGGAAGCTGACATGCCAAAACATTTAAAAGTGGCAGCTTTACAAAGAGACACAGCCACACAGCTAGAGGAAAGCGCCGAGATTCCATTACCAGAACATTTTCCAGAATTTTCCAAAATGGTAGAAGAGCAGATCTCCTTAGCGGATGCGTGTGACAACGATGAGGATAGAAAGGAATTGAGGAAGATATTTATGGAATTTAAAGATATATTTGCAAAAGATGCCTATGATTGCGGGTTAACTAATTTACAAGTGGCCACACTTCTGGAAGGGTGTAGCAGAAGTCCAGTATTTGTACTCCAGTATAGACTACCGCTGGCATGTTTAGAATCATTGGCAGAGATTATTAAAAATTTAGAATCGCGAGGAATCATCAGGCCTATCCATAGCACATCCAACACGCCCATTTTAGGTATGTTAAAGCCAAATGGTCAATGGCGGCTATGTGCAGATTTGAGGGAGTTAAATAAAAGAGTACCAGTGTCCAGATGGCCACTGCCATTCATTGATCAGGGCCTAGCTCAGGTACATGGTTCACAAGTGTTTACCACATTAGATCTCACCTCTGGATATTGGTGCGTGCCATTGGCAGAGGAGATACAGAATTTATTTTCCTTTACATTTGACAGGACTCAATATGCATGGGTTAGAACTCTGTTTGGGTACGTTAATAGTGGGAGTGAATTTGGAATATTTTTGAGGAAGGCCATGTCTGATGCAGTGGAAAGAGGAACCATAGTTTATGTGGATGATGTCCTGATAAAAAATGAAAGCTTAAAAAACCATTTTGATGAAATAAGACATGTTCTTGGCCAATTGCAGAAAGCAGGCGCCAAAGTATCTTTACAAAAAGCACAATGGTGCAAGAAAAAAGTGAATTTTCTAGGCAATGAAGTAACTGAACATGGACTAAATCCACAAATGAAGAAAATAGACGCCATACAAAAACTAAAAGACCCTAAAAATGTGAAATGGGTAAAAGGTTTATTAGGAATGACAGGCTATAACAGAAAGTTCATTGAAAATTATGCTGAAATCACTCAACCATTGACTAAACTGCTAAAACTAAATACGCCCTGGAAATGGGAGAAAGAGCAGTCTGAGGCAGTAGTCAACTTGAAGGAATGTCTTGTAAAGGCACCATGTTTAGCATACCCCATAAAGGATAGGGATTTCTTTATAGAAATAGGTTTCTCTGAACATTGCATGTCAGCAGTGTTATCACAAAAACATGATGTGAATCACAAAACCATTGCCTATGCAAGTAAAGCATTTTCCCAAGTTGAAATGAAATTCAATGAATGTGAAAAGGCCCTATTAACCACTGTGTGGGCGCTACAAAATTTCCGCCCCATTGTTCAGGGTGAAAAGGTGATTATTGAAACAAATCATCAACCTTTGCAATTCTTAGAGAGTAAAAGAATTAGGTCAGGTAATCTAGCGCGGTCCTGAATTACTTCATGGACGCTAGCATTACAAGGTTTTCCTGTAGAAGTGAGATATGGCCAAAATAAAAAGAGCCCAATTGCTCAAGGTTTAGCAGATTTACATGACTGTGCAGCTGAACAAGCATCAAACGAAATGGAAATAGAACCTAATTTACAGGAGTTTGAACAATCACCACACAAAGCTTTTGATGAAAAAACATGCAAGGACTTGCCAACTGTATATGTTGATGGTTGTGCTTTTCACATTGAAAATGACAGTAATAAACAATTAGTGTCAGGAATAGGAAATGTCTGGTTGAAATGTGAAGGTATCCCCAGCATAGGGATGAGAATTGGAGCTAGGAACAGTCAAGTAGCAGAATTGGCAGCCATTTATAAAGCAATTGCTACTGCAATTGATAATAAATTCAGTGAAATTGTCCTGGTGACTGATTCTGACTATGCACGAAACAGCTTTGTGGAATATCTACCTGGCTGGAAAGCGAGAGGCATGTTTACATACAACAAAAAGCCACTTAAGCATGGAAAAATGAAACAAGCCATAGACAAATTGGTGTCAGAAAATAATTTGACAATATACTGGAGAAAAATTTGTGGGCATTTAAAAACACCAGGAGAGGATAAGGAGGGGAATGATAAGGCAGACCACCTGTCTAAAATTGGGGCTGTGATGGGAGAATTGCTACCTATTGAACATTTACTGGGTGAAATACAGATTGATGTAGTAACACGTTCTAAAGCACCAAAGGAGACAGAACAATCAGTGGTACAATGGAGTTACAACACCCCAGACCAAGATTTGATTGAGGTACAAAAGAATGATCGAATTTTGGGAATCTATTATAACCATTTGATAGATCCTGGACAAAACCCTTTAACAGAAGATGATTGTGTGGGAAAAGAGGAATTGAGGGTGCTATTAAAGAATAAAAAATGAATTAGACTACAGGATGGACTCATGGTTAGAGAGTCCATAACAGGACAGATACAATTGGTGGTACCCCTTTCATTTAGAGGGCTAATGCTACACCATGCACATGATGCCATAACTGCAGGCCACAGAGGTTCACAAAAAACATTGGAAATACTAAAAGATTATGCTTATTGGCCACATATGTCCCAAGATGTGGAATTGTATACTAGAGGATGTCTAATATGTGCCCAATTTAAACCTGCTTCACCAATGCACAGAGCTCCACTAATGAAAAGAGGCCTAACCCTTCCATGGTCAGATTTGCAAATAGACTATGTAGGGCCTTTAAAAAGGTTGAGCAGAGGAAACCGTTATATTTTGAGTGTGGTATGTTTGATGTCGAAGTGGATTGAATGTATTCCTGCACCAGATTGTAGTGCGCAAACAGCAGCCAGATTGCTAGTGAATCATGTGTTCTCAAGGTTTGGGTTGCCACAAAGAATTGAGTCAGACAGAGGAAGTCATTTCACAAGTGCTTTAATGAGCAAGGTATGGCAAATACTGGGTGTGAAAAGGAAACTACATATCGCATATCGGGCGGCTTCTTCAGGTGGAGTTGAACGGGGTAATAGGTCTGTTGTGGACATTTTAAAGAAATTTGTAGCTGAAGCAGGTTCCAGCTGGGATTTACATTTACTGTTGGTTTTGATGGCAATCAGATCAACTCCTGCCAAAGCAACAGGTATTAGCCCACATGAGGTCTTGACAGGTAGGAAAATGGTGTTGCCGCAACACCTGCTATACAGAACACATGAGCAAACACTTGTAAGCGCATATACAGTTCATGAATACATTGATGAGCTGAGGAAGCATTTACAACATGCATTTGCTTTTGTACAGAGAAATCTGGAAAGGGCTGTTGACAGTGCTAAAACATATTATGATAAAAAGTCAACCGTAAAGGAATATTGTGTAGGGGATCAGGTGTATACATTTCATTTTGGAAAAAGTAAACAGAAAAATTCCAAATTCCTAGCAGCCTGGCAGGGGCCATTCCGAATTATAAATACAGTCTCTCCTGTAGTTTATAAAATTTTAAGGGCTGAAGGTGAAACAGCAAAAGAACAGTTTGTGCATGTAAACCAAATCAAGCCATGTCATCCAAGACATGAGATAAAAAATCTGGAGCGTGTAGAAACAGATAAAATCCCTTGAACACAAAAAAGGTAAAATAAATGGGTACAGTCAGGAGGCAGTGACAGAGAAGTTAAATAAATATGGTTGATTATAATGGCACATAAACACTGTAATATATGTAAATATATATAATATAAAATAAATAGAAGCTGAAGTTTATGGAGTTGGTGTGCAGGATGAAAATGCATTAAATATTGAATGTTGTTTTATGTATGCTTGTTCTCTATAACCTGTGCTTGATTTCAGAAGGCGAAAGAAAAAGGGCGAAATGTTTTACAAAGCATGTTTTATTTTTGGCAAAAGGCTGAAGTTAGTATTGTGCTATATATTTAATTTGTTTCTTTTCTATTTGATTTAGAATATTAACATATTTGTACCGGAGGTCACGGGAGACGATGGAGTCCTGGAGTCCCCTGGACGAAGATCGAATGATGCCTGCCTCCGGGTAGAGGTGAAGACAAAATAACCGGAATGCCAAAGAAAAGATGACTTCTATAGAAAAGGATCCAAGAGTACCAAGATGGAAGAACACCCGAATGAACCAAATGATGTGACATCGCTGGTCGGGACATATCAGAGGCAGACAAGTGTCCTGGCGTATGGAGTTCCACGTATTTATTATTTTAATTAATTATTTTAATCTGTTATGTTAATTCTTTGTTTTAGTTATTTGTTTTATCTCATTGTTTTTGATTGACTTCAAGTATAAGATTGAAGCACTGGACTATGGACACTTCCATTGGGAAGGCACATATGGACCCAAAGATGAATTTTGATATTATGTTGATTGGACAGTGGTTTTTCAACTTTTTCGTTTTTGCATGTGAATATTCATTTTGTTGGATTGCTACATTTTAAAAGAAGGAAGGGAGCAAGTTGATTTTCGTCTAATTATGGCTTGGACTGCCAAATTCTCAGAAAAAAGGAGGGAATATATAAGATTATTTAGCAATTTATTTTTCATGCAGCACCACTACATGGGTTTGGTGCATTTCTATAATGCGGTACAGCAAGCCATGTGTTGCCAGTGTGACATGGACATGTAAATCAAAACAGGCTATTCAGTCAAAAAACGATTTCTACATCTAAAATGCAAATCGTTATTTTCACAGTTAAAAGCATATATTTTTTTTTTCTCCCCTGAAATTCCTCTGTTGCAGGAGACACATTTGAGGTTTAATGAACTAACCTCATTAACAATACTAACATGATTCTAACTCATTAATAATATAATGTGTTCTCCAGTGCAAAATGAGTTGGAAAATGACAGGCTCTGAAAGTCATTTTAAACGTGCATCCAGCAAAGACTCGAATAAGCAGGAAATCAGTTTTGTTACAGTTGCAACTGTATAAGCCAAGCCAATGTTCAAGAGAAGGAGGGTAGGACATGATAGAATTTCATTGGTTGAACTCGTTTGGTAGGCTGTAACAGAACTTTTCTAATGAATCTCGGGGAAGAAGAGAGGGAGACGACATTTTTACACAGCTCGGAGAAAGACCTGGCTGGTGGCTGGGGAGTTTCCTGATTGAAAAGGCATATCCCAGTGCACTGCTGCAGAGACTGGTAATTCCAGTCAATAAGCCCCGGTTTGAGTGACGGCAGATGCTCGTCCTTGCTGGGGTGATTTGAGAGGGGGCATTGAGCCACTTTCAGAAGGCGACCAGCCGAAGAATTTCACATGCTGGACAGGCTTGGTAATTATATTACAGAGTGTGGGGGCAGTGTGTATGTGTGCAAAACTATTCAGTCAGAGTAGAAGAGGGAATTCCAGTGTTTTATCAACATGTTTAATGTTGCAAATTGAATATGTTCTCGCCGCTCTCTTCTCATTTTGTTACAGATAATGTTGTTACAGTGCAATTTCCATTTATTTCTGTAAAAAGAGTAAGATCGTGTTGAAATGCAATTTTTTTTATAATACACAAAAATATCTGAAAGCAGACGGGTAGTGTGTTTTATTTTTCTCTGTTCTTTGTGCATCTACCATTACAGTATTGATAATATGGGGAGATGTTTAGACAGTGAAATTATCATTTTTAAGGTAGCTAAAAATAAGACTTGGCGGTAGCTGTGTGCACGATTCCATTCAGTATATAAGTGTGTGTTTTCTGAACGGAACATAATAATAACATAATGAAATAGTCTGCTGCTGGAGGTACATGAGTCAGCAGAAAGAGAGGCCCTGGACATAGTTCACTAATGTAGATAAGTTGGTGATGAATACCACATGTTAGCTCACTGTCGTAGATAAGTCAGTGAGGACAGCCCATGGTGGCACTCCAAATGAAAATGTGGTGTTCCTGAAATGTAAGCCTGAGACCTCTCTAGTGATCACACGAACAAACTAAATAAAAATAAGGGGTTCTGGATATTGAGGCCACATATAAAATAAAGGAATTATGCTCCCCAGAAATACCACCAATAACGCCTAACAACATAAAGTATACCACTAAATGTATCTGTGTGCTGAAATAATGTATGTATACTGTAGTACTATATACCAAATCTAATCTGAATGCAAAGAGTGATTATTACTGAATTATTTTCATTTTGGAGGTACGAAAATACCGCTAGGCCCCACATCTGTACAAAACACCCAACAGCTCCTGCCAGGCAGCAAAGAACTTTGCAGTCAGGTGACAAATGAGGGGGAAAAATGGCTTTGCCATCCATTTTGTAAAAATGTTGTGGGGCACCAGTTTTAAGAGACTGTTCAATCCTACTCTAAATCTCTAATTTGTGAGTTTCAAGTGGATTTCTCTGTGGGAACTTCCAATGTGGTAGTGGACTGGCACTGTAGGAATGTGGCTGATTTAATGCAGTCTTTGGGGAGAGATTTATTTTGACCTATGTGTATCCTTATTGGTGAAACAGCAGCCCACCTTCTTTAATTGGTGCCTACATCTGGAGGAGGAGGCCGCCAGCATTTTTAAACAGCAGTGCGGTACCATCAGGTGATACACATTTTCCATCTTTATGATGATTCTGAGGACTATTCTAAGCATCAGGAAGTGCTCTGCTCAGATGGTCATTATGGTGGTCTTTCGTCAGAGGGTATTCTCTTGATCAGAGAGTCTTGTCAAGGTACTAGCAAGAGATATGTATTGGCCTTGGCCACTTGGATTTACTGGCGCCATTGCTTCCCCTATACCTTTCATGCTAAGCTTCTTTTCCTCGTTTGTTACATGACAAGCAATGCATTTCAGTCATCAGTTGCTGCACACCAGTGTTTAGTGTACACTTCTTCCAAGGATCAGGCTCAGGCACCCTACCAGAAAATTAGGTTTTTATTAAAGTCAGGGAGGCTGATATCCCTCCATGACTTTTTCTCATGGGCCTGACCCTGTCATTGTTTTTTCATTCATTGCACTTTTCTCAATACTGGCAAGTAGTTTATTGTTGATATTGTTGCAGAGCCCTTGCACTCTGTACTATGACATCTTGTCATCTGTGCATATGGTCTGTACTGTTTTTTTCGGTAGATACTTTAGTGTTTGATTGTTGCCTTTTGTGCATTCCTTTCACATTCTTTGTGCATGACCGGAGGTTCTACTGTGCCTTCATAGTGTATGCTGCTGTCTTCCTGGTGGTCACTTTCACACAAAGGCTTTTCCCTGGCAGATCAGCTGCAAGTGAGTTATGGTTGTCATGGTTATTGCTAGAGTTCAACAAGGTGATTCCACTTTCTAACCTTTATGTTGTATTTATGGCTGCTGATCTAGAAAATTAAAGCAAAATGCCCATAATAACTTACTCCAGCTCAAACTATCAAACCGAATCCTACATGCAAGTCTACCAACAGCAACCCGTTTATGTGCCATTTGTGGATAAAATGTTATTCATCCATCCAATGTTCAAACACCAAATGGTGGATGTTGAAGCCTGCATGATTCTGTTTTGTGAGGTTATTAAGCCAATTTACTTCTCATAATAAGTATTAAGTATGGAAGGCTATCTGCATGGAAGGCTATCTGCAATGTTTCTAGGGGGTCCTTTCATGACATGATGTACTTGACAAAGAGAACCATCCAAAAAGTGAATACAAGTTGTGAATTTGTTGAGGGAATTAGATTGCGCATTTGATTTGAGGGGATCTATTGGTCAGGGAAAAGGTCAATCATACTTATGTTTTCTTTATATTGCTAGATGTTTCTTTTGCTACATCCAGTACTATACAATTGTATGTCAAATCAAACTCAGCTGCAAGTGCAATACATCCAATGTTTGTGCACAAGCTTGGCTTTTTGAATATGGATAGTTGTCGCTCATGCTGTTTATACTCTGGACAACCTACCTGCCATTGTTGGTCTCAATGCTAACAGTATTTATTTATTATGTGGTGCCCTAGACCTACATGAGTCAAGGACTGAGCTAAGCTCTAGCTATGTTTTGGATAGCAGGATGATCCCCCGCCATGATTAAGGAGAGGGTGTGGAATACGTGCAGATTGGTGAGCATGCACATGGGCCAAAAAGGGAGTGCATCTATTATGTCATGCTCAGTCTGAGGCATGGGAGTGCAATTTATGCACCAACCCCACCCTGTTCCCAGTGTATATGGAATGAATGTAGGTTGGGTAAATGGCCTGAGAACCAGAACTGGGAACCATACATGCAGGGAGCTACTGAGCCATCTGTCATTATGTTATGTGGAAAGAACTGCTAGAATGGTGGGGTGTACTACGTGGGTAAGCACGTAGAATTATACAGAGCTCAAATGGTGCTGTAAAGCCAGACTTTCCCAGGCTGAAGGATATGCCATTATGAAGTTCATTGTTAATGTAAATGACTAAATGTATCATAATCAACCTTTCTGTATGTGGCTCAATGTGTAAAAGCCTATAAAAACCCAGAGCTTTTTGTGCTGGGGGGCCACATTTTTGTGATGGGTATACTATGTTGAGTACCCGACCCATCTTTCAACAGCTTATGGAAAGAAAGTTGTATCTTACTTTGCTGTATTTTGTTTTTCAAATGGTTGATCATTTTCAATGACCATTTTGCTTGTTTTGTTTTTTTGTCGTTTTGTGTTTCTTTGTGAAAACTACAAAATGATGGATGGAAATTGGTAAGACAATATTTCTTAAACATTGGGACTTCCCCCTGGTTAGCATGTTTGTCGAACATGCCTAACTTATCTTTGCTTAAAGTCTAAACACCTTTGTAATCTTTTGGAGGGACTAAAAGGGAAGACATATTTCCTCGCCCACACATAGCATAAGAAGAGAGCGGAGGGAATCACAGATCCCAACCCATATTATTGTAGCCTATTTTATTGTATTGTGCTACATTGCTCCAAAGATATGATTACACTATTCGAAACCCAGCATAAATACATGCATAGGCAAATCAAAATGACATGCAAAGAAACATTATTTCACACAAATTACAGAAAGTATATAGAACACTCTTTTAATGAAATGCCACTCTAACCAAAATAAATGTATGTATATAAGGTTTTCAATTACCCATACCCACTGCCATTGCACTGGGCAACCTTTCATTCCATAATTGTTTAGTGGACTCCTTCAGCAATGGCACAAGCCATATGCAAATTAGTTTTGGTTCTGTAACCCATGGAAGTGGTCCAGCCCGAAATTCTAGGCTGTGTCCCTTGTACATGACCAAATGGACGGGTTGCTATCTGACATCATCTCACTGATATAACAGGGGTGCAGAGAGGCATTTTGGATCTAAGAGGGATTTAAAGTTGCAACCAGTGAAGCTGAACCTTTCCATAGATCACCCAGAGGCAATTATAAACACAACACATCAATTTATTGTGAATTGCAAATGTTTGGCAGCAGCATTTGACATTGCAACACCCCCAATGTTCTTCCGATCCCCCAAGTTTATTAAGGAAGATATCAGACGTATTGTGTCCTGAACATATTTCAGTCTTTTGGTCATTATTGTACCTTCCTCAGGGGGGCTTTTCGCCAGCCAGAAGTTACTCTAATGCAACAGAACATAGGAATGGGTGTGTGAAAGACCACCTTAAATTTAAACTGTATAAAAAACAGAATGTGTTGAATCTGCTACTCCCCACTGAGCCAATATAAAATATGCAAGACATACATCTGCAGAAGACTATGGTTAAAGTGTTTGTGGTTTCATGATCATCACACCTTTATTCGAGATAACATAATTAAGAATGCAAACAGTACATCAGAAAACTTCATCATAGATTAATAAAAATAAATGGCCATTGGTACAATACATACAAGATGAATAACAGGGTCAATTCATGGGGCTAGCCATATATAAAGTTAAGATATACCCTCCAATTTAGAGACATAAAATTAGCCAGCTACATTTACAAACCTTTTTCTCTTAATCCAGGCTCTATGCAGGTATTTGGCCACTGCATGTATTGTGACTTCATTGCTTGTCATTCCACACAAGATCACAGCCTGTCAGGTACCACAGCTACAATTTCCTATATCCTTTATACACAATGGGCAAATTAACATAAAGTGAACTTTAGTTTAATTTACATTGATATATATATGATATGATAAGTCATTTATAACGTGCCTGTACACAAGTGTTTCAAGGCGCAATCATACAATAAGATCATGGATCAGTTAGTGTTTTATTTCAAGAATTAATTTTGTGTGCCAAAGGTAAAATACCGAATCTAAATTTGATATAAAGAGAGTGCATGCATTGCATTATCATGTAATCAACATAACATGCATACCCTATTGTTAGTTTACAAATCTATAATCTTAAAAGCAGCGTGGAATTTGACATTTCCGGTAAAATACATTCTTGTTCCTTTGAACAAAATTGTGTTTTAACTAATATTTTGGTGTTTGCATTATAAGCGCAAAGCTCAGCATAACCTATAGAGTAAAATCATTATTTGACATGCCTAAACCATGGTCAGGATAGTCCACCATCCACTGATGATAAATCCTGTAAAGCATCCCTGTAATTTGCTAAGGATAGTGCACTCCAAATCCTAATCCAGTACAAAAGGTGTTTTGGTGCAATAACATGACCAATGTAACATCAATCAAATCTTCCTGTAATGGGATGGATGGGGAGTTCTTAGGTAACCGTCATATTTTTTTCAGGAATTTATTGTCAGAGACCTAAACCATAATATATGGGCAATATTCCCAGAGCTCTGATTCATATAAAGCAGCTTGCCGTGCCTGAGACTTATACATTTATAAGAATGGTCTCAAGGCCCCATCCCCATATTCATTATCAAATCTGGCAGTAGCCATACTACACCTAGAAAGCATAAAATTGGATTTCTCCACTTGATGGATCCATAGATCTAATTCCAAGGTAATCATCTATTTTAACTTGCTCTACGGCCTTATCATCAATTGACAGGGAAAGCTTGGGCTGTTTTCCCCAAAGGTGTACAAAACATATAATTGGTTTCTGAACTATTAATTAGCAGGTCATTGTCATTACAAAAATCACTGAAAGAAGCAAGCTGTTTTTAACTTAATGGGAATCAGAGGTACAAACACATCCTTGTCTGCAAATAAAATCAATGGGTATTTGTAAAACAGTCATGTAGGAGCATCAGTGGGGACAAATAAGACACTATAAATCACTCTATTGATGAAGAGACATTAGAGTGTGCTGTCTAACACACAGCCCGGCCGAAACCCCTCTGAACTTCAAACTAGGCTGTTAGCTTCCTGACTAGACAACATCTTACTACTGCTTTATTACCGTTGTGGAGTGCAAATAATGCCTTAAACAGTGGGAGAGCAATACCTAGGTTCCTTAAAGTTACCCACAGCTTCATTCATGGGACTCCATCAAAGGCAGTTTGCAAATTGATGAATAATACATACAAATTGAGTTTCCTCATGATTACATATTTCTGGATTCATAAAATAACCTGAAACTGTGATCAATAGTCCTAATTCCTAATTGAAATCCTGTATGAAGATGACTAATATGTTTGTTTACTTCTATCCAGGATTTAAGTGGCCCAATTGGACCCTTGCATATATCTTCCCCATGGAATCCATTCAGGAGATTGTATTAAAATGTGATGGCTCCTCATGCCCTTCCTTTTTTATAGATTGTAACTATGTAACTATTTCCACCCTGATCCAATGTAACAAAAATTTAACCAATAGTTGGAAGATGACAATATACTCAATCTTCTGTTTCAATAATTCACAGACAATAAATCATCACAAGTCATTGTATCACATAATTCATATCTAAAAGAGGCTCATAGCCATTGACCTATCATTTGTACTCATTCAAACTCTTCATACACTCAAACTAACTAATATGTTCAAAAAACGGTGTTGCATGTTACCATATCATACAAAACAATATAAATCTACACTTTAAACCCATTCTCTTTTACAGGTGTGTCCCTCTGTATCTATTACAGGAGATTTTAACAGTCGACACGTGTTTCAGTTGATATTTGCCCTTCAATTCTGCCAACCTTCATCAGGACAGAAGTCAACAACTGACTATATGTTGCCTCATGTGAGGATGGAGTGAGCCACACAATCTAAAAAACAATAATACACTAATTACTCTTAGTATTTATATGTCATCTTTATCAAATTACACATACACTGAATGTGAAAACAGTAACTTCTTTCGTTGTAACTCATATACTACTCACCCCCTCTAAATGTGGAGGCGAGTATAGATATTCTGGGACAAATCCCGTTTATGCTTGCTCTACAAATCCACCAAATAGTCCTGAGGGGCATAAAATAAACAAATCAGGGGCATGGTATGTGAATGAGCCGAGCACTTTACACACCTCAACCTTGACCTCATATACAGATATTGGCAGAGGGATTTATGTACTCACTTATTATGCGACTATTTCCTTATAAACCATGGGTAGACATCTTCTCAGTTTATACTTGGAGGAATGACGTCAAACTGATTATTCTCCTATATCATAAAAAGTACCCATTTTAGTGGTGGTAACCATAGTGCCTTTAAAGTTCACAATTATCTGTTACTATTTATACCATTTGGGTCAATCCCTTCTCATTTATGTCTTACCTGGCACCGGTGTAGATGGTCACAGGTAATCACATATATCTGTGAAGGCGGTTAGTCCAGGCTCATGTCAATGCACTGGTATTCTATCTGGACCTGTGTTGGAATTACTAAAATGTAAAAATGTGATGCTATTAATTCCCATTCAATTTCCCACAGTAATTCAAACAAGATGCAATCTAGGACATTGCACACCGTTTGGCTGGAACACTTGTTGCTTATTTACAGCTGTGTTCAGGCAATGCGTTCCTTTATTTTGCTACTCTGATCCAAGACATTTGTACTAGAGGTAGTGGTCAATTTTCATAAGGGTAACGGACCCCAGAATCTTTGTTCCGATTTTCAACTGGCGTCCTGTCTGGTCCAGTAGCTTTATTGTTTTTTAAGCTTTATGGCAGTGTAAACCTCATCTAGCGAGAACAACAAATTATCTCTATGGGCACTCTCATATATCGAGATCAGGTGACTCTGTGCACAAAATAATGTAGGTTCTTTATAGAAATCCTTAAAGTGATCATGCCACCTATTGTCAGGAATATTACCATGTAAGAGGACATCTCCTAGTGTGTTCGCTGTTACCAATTACCAATACATGACACAATTGTTGGTTTTATGATATCTAGGAACAACTCCCACCTCTCATCAAGATGGTCTTTTTCTTGGAGGTAGCAGCTTCTTGTAGTTCAGTGTTGCCAGGTGAATTTCACCAAATCATGGATGTCCACATTTTTAATACAACTCAACAAATCTTGCTTGCACTCCGCATCAGGCTCCTAGTCTATGGGTTGCTCACTTGTTACATATTTATGTATGCACAAACTGCTTGGTCTTGAATTTTTCTGTATGTGTAAATACTATGTATGTGTAAAACAGGATGTTCTCTGTACTGTATGCGTATATGTATATTCATTGTCCTACAATGCACTTAACAATGTAAACATGTGCACTTTTTTGGTAATATGTTTATCCATGTCTGTTGAAGATGAATTCCTCTGAAGACATTTCAAAATACTAAAAATAAATAGCAGCCATTACACTAGCCGCTGTTTCAAACTATCAGATTTGGAATGGTCTCTTTATATATGTGCTAGTGGAGTGTGACTTACTTGATATGGCACTATCCTGCCATCTGACTCAGATTTTCAGGGCTATGGCGAGGTTCTTTCATTCCTTAGGCTAACTTGGTTACAGCCACCCTTCATTGCAAATAATTCACACTGAAATTATAAGTGTGTTTTGAATTTTGTGTATGGGAAGACCATACCCTCCTCCCCACCCGAGTTTCTTACATTCCTCATCATACTTAGTCACTGTGTTGCCAGACTTAGTCACTGTATTGCCAGACTTAAACATTGTGTTGCCAGACTTAGTCACTGTGTTGCCAGACTTAGTCATTGTGTTGCCTTTACCTAGCCAATACTGATTGATAGCTGTCCGCTGCCCTACACCCACCCATCATGCCTAACATCACACCCCCACCCTCCGCACTCATCCCCCCTACGCCCTTCCTTCCATCCTTCTTCAACAAACCCACTGAGCACAAACCCAGCACACCCTCGACACGCCCTAGAGCTACTAACTCTAGAAATCAAATATTAGGCCTCCGCTCCAGATCCTCACCACAAACCCAACCAGCCAAATCTGAAAACAAACCAACCTCAGAACACCACAAACTGGCCTCTACCAAGAAGGCAGCCAAAGGGCAGAATACCACCTCACCCCCACTGCCACCCCCCGACCTACAATGCGCATTAATTAATGCCAGATCCCTCCCTGCCCACGCTACTGAAATTCATGACCTGCTTACCAACCTTGACCTTGACATTCTCGCCATCACCGAAACCTGGCTACACAATGCCGCCGGCCCTGCCACCTCCCTAGCCATCCCATCAGGGTACTCCATCCTTAGACAGGACAGAACAATGTCCACAGGTGGGGGTGTAGCCCTCATAGTCAAAGATCACCTAGAAATAAGACAACTTTCCTCTAAATTAGGGGAGAACGTAGACTCTCTATCTGCTAAGATCGCACTCTCCCCCAATACCACCATCACCCTCAATCTAGTATACCACCCACCAGGCCCAATACTGGACTTTCAGGACAACCTCTCACATCTACTAGGTGAAAACCTTAAAACAACTACCAAAACTATTCTTCTAGGAGACCTTAACCTGGGACTCCACGAGCAGAAAGTTAGACCCTCGACTACACTAGCACAAGCTCTCAGAGAAATGGGCTTTGAACAAAAAGTACTCGATCCTACCCACAACAAAGGACGTACTCTTGATTGGATAGCTGACCACAACTGTGGCATCGACATCAGCTCCATCACACCCACCCCATGGTCCGACCACTTCCTCATTCATTTCCTTACCCCTACACCTAACAACGCTGTAAAAAAACTCAAGCCAGCACCTCCAGCCCTAGCCAGAAGCGCCAAGAGCATCACCAAAGAAAATATCTCACCCTACCTACACACCCTCACTACTAACCTCCCTGCCACATCTGACCCAGCTGCACTGGCGGATATCTACAAATCCACCATTAGCACTGCCATAGATATCATCGCCCCTCTACAAAAGAAAAAAACAAAAAATACCAGACACTCCAATACCTGGTTCTCAGCATAACTAAAAGAATTACGAACCAAAAAATGCAAAGCCCTAAACTTATGGCAAAGTGCGCCCAACACATCCTCGCTATCCTCCTACAAATCACTGGCCCGCCAATACAAAAAAAGTATCATAGAAGCCACATCCGCGTCCTACAATGAAAGAATCTCCAACGCCACCTCAGAATCCAAAGAGCTTTTTGCCATCTTCAGGGAACTATCCACACCGGCTACTAAGTCTCAAGAGGTTGTTAAGGACCAAGCATGGTGCAACACCATACAGTCCACCCTCTTAAACAAAATTGAACTCCTCCAAGCTAAAATCCTAGACCATCACAAAGATCTCACTCAGCACATCCTATCAGCATCCCATACGGAAACTGTGACTGAGAACATAAAGTCTAAGCTCTTTACTCCATTCAAATTCAGAGAAGTCTCAGAAAAAGAGGTAATCGATATCGTTAACAGAATCAAACCTTCTAACTGTAGAGGCGACGCCTGCCCCGCCAAACTAGTTAAAGACTGCGTAGAAACACTAGCACCATTTCTTAAAACTTTCATCAATGCATCCTTCAACACAAGCTCAGTCCCAACCAGCCTAAAAGAAGCTTGGGTGCGCCCTCTTCTTAAAAAACCCAATCTAGATCCCGAAAATGCCAACAACTATAGACCATCACAACTGTTCCCTTCCTGCTCAAGATCCTCAACAAAGTTGCCTACACGCAAATACAGCAATACCTGGAAGAAAACCGCATTCTAGGAAAAAGGCAATCGGGTTTCCGCCCGGGACATGGGACCGAATCGGCCCTACTAGATCTCAAAATCCAACTAAATGACATCATGGACAAAGGCAAACCTGCACTCCTGCTCCTGCTAGACCTATCTGCCGCCTTCAACCTGGTCAATCACGATATTTTAGGCACGCAATTCAAAAATGAAGCCCACTTCTCACCAGAAGCCATCTCCTGGGTCAAATCATTCCTCGAGGGTCAATTTATGAAAGTCTTTTCAGACTCTGCGAGCGCTACCTCCACCACCATCTACTGTGGTGTCCCACAAGGGTCCTGCACTGCACCCACCCTATACAACCTCTTCACCCTCCCACTGTTCAATGACCTGGACCGTCGTCACATAGCATACACCGATTATGCTCACGACACGCAAGTCCTGCTCCCTCTCACAGGGGTCTATGCACAAGAAGCAGCGGCACTAACCAAGATCTATACTGCCATCCAAACATGGATGGCAGCCAACGGCCTCTGCCTAAACGGGGACATAACAGAGATCCTTCTAGTTTGCACCAAAGAAATCCTAAACAAACTCCCACCGCAATACAAATCCTTCAACATAGATAACTCCACCATCACAGTCTCCACTGCAGTAAAAACGCTAGGAGTATACCTTGACTCCACTCTCTCCATGACACGGCAAGTCAATGCCATAGCTTCCTCTGCCGCACTCACCACTAAGATAATCAACGCCGTTAAACCCTTCCTATCCACTAAAAACTGCCTGGCCATAGCAAGAGCCACAGTAGGTACCAAATTGGACTATTGCAATGCCCTCCTCCTGGGCACATATGTACAAAACTTTAAAAAAAATGCAAGTCACACAAAACAATGCCCTAAGAGCAGCCCTAAGCATCCCCAAAAGGGAGCACATCTCCCAAGCCAGAAAAGAAGCCCACTGGTTACCAATAAAAGAACGGATACTATTTAAATCCATGGCCATCACCCACAGATGCCTTTCCGCAAAGGTTCCACCCTATTTTGTGAAAGAATCACCCTTAACACATCCACTAGACCCACTAGGTCACACATGACCAATCAGACCTACGTACCCACATTTAAAAGAAGCAAAGCTGGGGGGTCGAGCTTTCAACACCTAGCATCCAAAAATTGGAACGCACTCCCCACCGCGCTTAGGAACGAAAACTCATACCATATCTTCCGCAGACTTCTCAAAACCACATTGTTTAACTAATTCCACCCCACCTTACCTATCCTACTGTATTTTCACAAATGTATGGATATAAGCACAATTGTATGTACATATGCTAACATGTTCTGCATTGTTTTTCTATAAATATACCATGTATGCCTGTAACAAGTTAAGATTGCCTCAGCGCCGCGATGCCCCGGGGCAGATGAGCGCTATACAAATCCAAATAAATAAATAAAATAAATAAATAAATAATTAAAATAAAATAAATACTTGGCAGCCTTTTTGAGCGGCAACCTTTTACAACATTGTTCGATTTAGTAACCAGGGGGTATATTTTACCTGCAATTACCTCATAAGTTGCCAGTACTGCTTTACTAGATACTAGTAGACAGTAATGAAGACTCCTTTTCTAAGGTGTCCCATTTGATGGGACATCTCGAATGCTCAGTGATTAGAATTGGGATGCTATTCTGATTTTCTCTGTTTGTCATAATAAAACAGGGATTGTAAAATAGGAGCAAGGGAGTCCCGATGATCACTGTCTGACCAATAGATAACTGCAAAATTCTTCATTAATGCCCATGTCGACAAGGCAAGAAGAACGCAATCAATATGGCTACTGCATTTGCTGGTACCATAAGTGGCTACCACAGGGCGATCCAAAGTAACCCCCTTATTGCATACCCTGAGGCCTAGCGTTGACTCCACATGTGGTAAATTACCATTAGGTCTGCAATATTTGACTCCAGGTCTTTGTCATCCACTAATCCCCTCATTTCCATCAAAGGCACAAATTAGATGTTTAGGTCCCCCAAAACAATGGCATGAGCATCTGTCGTAGGAACACATTTCCAAGTCGCTTTACCAGATTGTATTCGAAGTATCTTTTTGTTCACATTGCCATTTGTTAGCCTGTTATATATATATGTTCAGGAAAAGGAATGTATTACCACACAGCAACCTGAAATTAGTAATTCATGTAGGTCTTAGCTCTGTGAGGAGTCTAACCAAATCACCCTAATCCCTCTGCCCCTTTGAATGCAAGAACGTTACATCAAGCAAAATCCTGAAGGCATTCAGCCTTTGTTACTTAGCTTTCTTGGAAAGAAATATGTTACCTTATACAATTACAGTAAGAATCATTTAGAATGTTCTTGGCTAGATAAGCTATTATCCATGATGAAATAGTCACTTCAAATGGGTATTACCCAAATTGTTTGTTTACAATTGTTCGAATGAACAATTGACCGATATTAAAGGGTCACCCCTCGCATATATGTTACAATTGATCTTCACAATTCGGTCAATTGTTAAAAGGTCAATTGTAATTCGAGCAATTGTAACACAAACAATTTGTATACAACCTTCAAATGCAGCAGTAGAAGCAACACAAGTGTATGCGGTTAGATTAACACTGCCCCCAAGGTGCTCTGTTTTTCAGTCAACTGTCTCTAGCCCATCTTCTCTCGCAGCAGAGCTTCTTTGGGTCAAAGCAAATGAACAACTTCACATGAGTTACTATCATGTTCGTCTTCAGAGTTATTGGAATTAGGTACCCCCTCTCCTTTTCCCCTGACTCATCTGTTGTCATTGCCTAATTCTCTGAGACTTGACAAAGCTGACGGTCTGAGTTCAACATAAATACCACAGGAGGAATCCTTTTTATACTCTAAAGATAGCAGACCCCCTGCGAGTAACTCAATCTTGAGCACCACACAAATAAAGTCTTTGTAAGGGTCACTAAGTGCATGGTACAGTAAACAACCCACAATGTCCTTGCAAATTACTAAATAGCACCTCCTTTTGTGCCTTCTTCAATTGATATTCTGATCCTCTAATGCATATAGGTAATTTAGGTACATAAACCATATAAACGGAATTCCTCTGCATACACCTATGTACATACTTATGAGCCTTACCTGGCTCCTTTATCACTCTTTTGCCCTCGCGTCCTCTAAATACATGTGTTCCCGCAGCACGGAAGGGCCTCCAGATTGAGAAGCTTAATTAAATAAGTTAGGTGTCTTCATATTAACTTCCTTCCTCATAGGGGCATGCCTTTCAACAGCACACCTGCCAATTGCCTTATTGCTCTTTATAGAGGGTGTAGGCAATGAACAAGGTCCAGTATTCCTTGATATCTGGCCTTAGAAAGGATCTAATTTGGGTTGCTCCTGGGTAGTTTTCCTTTATGCCAAAATAGTTGGGATTGGTCTTTTAATGGAACAAGACACATTATGACTTGCACTTTGTCTACTGTTATGAACCACTAATTGTCCCTTAATAGTTTCTAGTTCTCTGTACAAGGTTCCTCCCAAACCCTCTAAGGTACCCTCTTCCCAGAGCAACCTGTCAGAACAAGTACAATATGGCATTGGTATACCGGCAAGGGCTAGACATTTCTATTCACACAGAATACTGCTAATAGTACTTGGGCCAAGACCTTGAAGGATTCCTGGGGGGTAGTTACAACTCTGGGGCGATGTGGAAGTGCACTACTTGCCATGGGCTGTGTATTCCTAATAGATCCCTGCTGTCTCTCAGCTGACAGAGCAGCCATCTCAAGAGCATCATTAGTTGGTTTATTCAAAGGTTTTCAACTACATAAGTCATCAACTAGTGATAAAACCTCAACTCTATAGGATACAGAGATGTGGATTATAACACCATACCTACCCTTACAAATATACTGACCATGCTTCCAGTGTCGAATCCCCATATGCTCTCTCCCAAAGTCTTCTGCTATTAGTTAGTTCTTCACCGGGAGCCTTCTTGCGTTGAGCATGCTACCCTAGTGGGAGTATGCAGGCACAGGAATGATATGACTGAATATGGTGTCATTGTCAGAGCAGATCATTGCCTGGGAGATTTCTTTTTTTCTTGAGGGAAGTGTATTTTGAAGCTATATTGGATATCAGTGATATGATATGATTTTTAAAAAAAGGAAAATACAAGCCTGGCATCGAACTGTGCGTTAAATGGAACCGCACCTACCTCAATCTGCATTGCTCCTCTTAATCATCCTAAAATATGTCTTTGTTGTTTTCTCATTTTAGTGGCTCAGAACATCTTTCATCCTCAGAAACAGGACATTGCTTTAATGTCAATGTGAAAAAATGCGGCCCGGCTTTAGAAGCATATGTATTATGCCACAGCTTTCAATGTATTTTAAAAGGGCAAAGTCCGCTCTTCATTGCAATAAAAATGGCGCGTTCATGCTGTCACTGACTCTGCACCAGAATGCAGAGCTCAGCAAAACATGACGGTGCCATTTCTGTTTTTTCTCAGTGATAGGAGTGTACCAAAAAAGTAGTGAAACTGACTCTGGTAGGGAAGTGGGAAGGAAGGGAGCAACGTGCAACACATTATTCAAGGGGTGCAGTCATGCTGGTTGAGAGCCAATTGAGTTAAAAAAGATTTCAGTGTAGCTGTAACTGATATCCGGTGGTAAAATGTAGAAGTGTGCTTTACAGTAACAAATAAAAGTTTTGGAACAGCGTTCCCGAAATTACTGCTCACTTCGACCACTGGTTCTTCGTGTTATAACGCCGTGAATGTTGTCTGACAGTGCAAATGTGCAGTAGTTCTCAAAACAACACTGTTACAATTAACAGAGATTGAATGACGTGTTTCGAAATACAATAATGTTGGCTTGTGCTAGCCATTGCTCCCTTAAAACGCGATAGGAGCACGAAAAGGTTGGCCCTTCTGCTGAAAGTCCTGCCAGAATTTGGCAATTTCTTGAGGTGCAGTGAGTTTTCCGAAAACACAAGCTCCCTCCTAATGATGTGTAGCCTCAAGTGCTGTGATAAGGTCTCCTATTCCCTGCTGCTTTAAATATGGCAAACACGTGCATGCTTTCATGCCCCAGGAAGCGGGCGGACGCAGGCATGTTTTATTTGGTCGCCGTGTATCACTTCTATTTATGTAGCCCTATCTTTGGATTTTCAAGAAGGTGAGAGCACAACCTCGGGCCATAAGGTCATATTTATCAAGGGACTATGTTGGCTGCTTCCAGCATGCAAGCTTCCTTTGTGTTTCACACAGGCCCCTCGTGCGCACTTGGATAAAGACATCAATCTGTCACTGAACAATTTGACCCTGAAGGCTCTTGCCATCCTCATTTAAGAAAGTGCGCTTCCTAAAAGTGTGGTGGCGGGTCCATGATAGGATGCAGAGGTCTTTGCTTTTAAAAACAAGCATTGGCAATGCCAATCGTTTTGGTTTTCACTGAGGTTATTTGCATTTTGCATTCATAGGTACCAGGGTGCCAGGAAGAGGGTGCCAAGTTTTAAAGGAGGATGCGATAAGGGGTGGAGGTGTCCATGCAAGGAATGAGCAGGAAGAAGAATAGAGCAATAGCCTAATATGTGCATTCAACCTTGCTTCAACTCCTAACATGCTCATTTGTTTTTCAGACATTCTACCTGCTGGTGTTCTTTGGAACAAACATTACACGGAACAGTAACTGACGTGCATCGGTGCATGTAAACTATCCAAGTTAAGATGAATGGTGAAGTTGTAACCAAAGTTGTACCCAAAGGTGAGTCTTCAAGTACAAGATTTTAGCAGAGCGGTCATATGCACTGCCTACAGTCAATATTGCGAAACAGCTAAAAGCAGACACGTGCGTTTATAAAAACACTGCAATAGGTGCATACAGATATCCGAGAGATGTGTCAAGCGCAGCAGCAAAAATGTGATGTCTTTGAAAAATATTTGCCGTCTTCCCCTATGGAGCGGGGAGGGTCTGCTCCAAAAGCATAATATCGGTCTCCACTCGAAGGTTACAACCTCCTAAACTTGTAACGAGGGTCCCAAAACATGAAACACATTTGGGTTGTTTGGTCCATGGTCAATTACGAGCACCGCACCTCTCACATGATAAGCCCAAGTCAACCTGGACAAGACGTGCAAGCTCCTCATAGGCTGATCAAATGCGTGTTTGTTTGTTTTGCAATATAGCGTTCAGTACTGGATAGCCTGTTTCCAAGCACTCGTGGGGTTGAAAGGTGATGTGGGTCGAGATGTAGTGGGGAAAAATTCACATAAAAACTGCGATCTCTCGATTCTAGCAGGGCCCGATTGCATCTCCAGCTGCAATAAACATGTAGTAAGAGATGAGGGATAGGGGGAGGAGGGGAAGTGAACGGTTGTGGGTGAGCAGGGAAGAAGACAAACAGTACCGTTCCTACTAGGTCGTGAGACAATTCGGAGGTGCAAGTGCAGTAACAGAAAAGAGGCCAAAGGGGGGAGGAAGGGAAGAGTAGGCTGGGGAGAGCAGGGAAGAAGACAAACAAACAAACATGCACCACTCATAGCTGTACTGGATTCCAGAGCTTTTAAGTTTTCCATGGACATGCATGACTAGGCATACTGTGCCGACATCCTGTCCCACCTTTTTTTATAGCATTCTGGAGCCTGTACTTTTCTTTAGTTTCAAATGTGACCAAAAAACGACAAGCCCCTGAACCCAAGGTGAAAAAAACGTGTGTCCTCCTCACGTGGCAACAGGAAACTTGAGAGCTCACAGTTAGATCTTTTCGGTTTCCAATTGCTGTACACAGCTCATTTTAGTATTGCTATGGGGAGCACTGGAGCAGGGCCCATGAAGTCCCTAAGTGGCCCCTCCAACACCATTTGCAGTGTTAGTCCCGCGACCCTTCTCTCTACCCCGCCCAGAAGTTTTGGGATAGTTGCTCCCATGAATGGAGTACAGGTCAAAGTGCAATGCTACAACGCTGCAGATACATAAACGTAAATATAGAGATGGAGCAACTACACAGGCACGCTCTTGGTGACAGGTGATATTGGGCACTACAAGGCCCAGCATTCTGCGAGTTTGGGAGACACTCGGGTCTAGTGACGTATTGACATTTACCCTGCACGTACAACATACAGGAAGTGTAGTTCAAGCACTAGTTGTTGACCATGTTAAATGGAGTCAAATAAACTACATGTTCTGACATGCCTTGCGATGGGGGAACTGTCAAAGTGGGAGGGGGGGCAAGGAAACCGAAGGGGGATTTGTTCTTACCAGTGTGTCGAAGCAGAATGCACACCCTCCTTTGTGTGCACGGTCATCGGCCTTTGGCACCTGAATAGAGCGCAGTACAGCCAACAATGCCTCATTCAGTTGCGCCATAGCCCCCTCTTCTTCCCCCTTCTCCAACTGTCACTGGAACCGATGGGACGCACACGGTCAACGCGAGACGGCAAACGTGTCTGATTGCTGATGCGCCATTGTGTGAGACAGGCGCACACAATCTTGCATCTATTACACAGGCACGCTCGCCTCTGCCCCCATAATGCAGACTACTTCCAGGTCAGCGAGAAAATGACTGCTGCCTTGGGGAAACAAACAGGGTAAAGAGTGCAAAAATGGGGTGTGGTTTAAGGTGAGATGGGTGGTATGGGAGGAACTTCATATACATTTGACTTTGAGACGGCATTAAATTGGTGGATAACATAGCCAAACAACACACACCCATTCTCATGTGTCATCTTCATTGAAAAGCATTAGACAGCCTCATTCAAAGCCCCTATTTGAAGCTCTTATGTTAAAACTCTTCTATCAATGACAATAGTTTCAGGTTAAAGGTAATGCTTTCAGCACCACCTAATAGCCAAAACTAAAAACAGGCAGGCACAGCACATGCACACACACACACGCGCGCACACACAGACACACATGAGCAAGGGTTATGTGTATATAGGCAAAGCAGAAGGGCCCATGTGGACCAGGAGCAGCAAGGTAGCCATTCATCATACATGACATAAGGCATCTGTTTAGAAAGGTAAGACAGGTCACAGCAAAACAGCTACACAGAGGAGGCCTGCTGCTCAGGGAGATATGAGCCAATGCGCGCGCTACACCACTAGATATAGTAGTGCAAGCCATGATGTGTCCGAGACAGATTCATGCACTTGCACCCTAGATGCACTGGCCACCCAAGCTCCTCATCAAGGCCAGTTAGTGTAGATGAGAGGCACTTCTATGGAGATCTACACTTGGGCGTTTGTATGCTCCTATTCAACTTTAAATACCTCTAGAATTAAATAATCATAACTCAGAGCTACGGAACATTTTGTTTTTTGCCCTGTGAAAGTTCACACTTAGGCAAGTATGGAACCAAAAAACGTTTGCCATACAAGTGCACTTCACCAGGAAGGCGAGAACAACCGATCCTGGCTCCAGCACTTTTAGTAGCTCTGCACAATGTATCTTGGTAGAGTTCGTTTCTAACTGCACCACAGCCAGAATCAAAGCACTTATACGTTTGAAAAGTACACAATGCTCTATGACTTCCAATGGCTAATGTAAGAGGATTCAATTCAAATAAAACTAAACATTTTTACATATGCAGCTAGAATGCTGATTCTAAGTTTAAAACTATGACATTTAAACAATTGAAACCTATGTGACACACAAAGTAGGTCACTCATTTCTTTTAGATTTGTAGTGTCTTTCAGTCCAAATTTACTTAAACTGCTGAAATCCACAGCTCAGCCAGTCTTGTTATAAACCTTCAAGTCACTTCAGAATATGACTTTACATTGGATCCACCTCTTAAAATGTCTTTCTTTGGCATGTTTTGGGTTCATTTATTCAGTTTTCTACAAAATCTGGTGGTTTTAAAACGCCGGCTTTTGGATAGTGGTGAGTACTGGTACTGCACCCCTTTTTGGGATTTAAGAAAATGAATTCCCAACAGTTATGGGTTTGCTTTTGGCAATCAGCATTGCCACTCCCAATGGTTTCAGACTACTGTGTGGGTAGTCCAATGGTGGTTTTAGGCAGCGTCCTTCTGTGCCCATAACATCGGCAAAAATGAGTGGCAGCCTATTCTTCATGCATTTCCCTGTGCATTTTCTGGGAAGCTCTGGCCATCATGATGTTTTCCATGTCAGTACTGCACAGTTTTGAGGTAGGGCTCGGATGCATGGGTAAATACATCCCACAAGCCCCACTCTTGCGATGGCCATTCGGTTTCACTGATGGGACTCGCAAGACCTGGGATGTTTCCTCATCTTCTTCCAATCGATGGCACAGTTCAGCATCTTTTCCTCCATCCCGTACTGATCGATCGGTTCTCCTCGCCGGTCCTGATGGGAAGATTGGGCGGTACCCCGGGCCCGTTGCGTCTCTGCTCCCGGTCTCCGGATCATCCTCCTTGGCCCGTCTCCCGGTTTTCTTTCTCCTAGGACGACAAAGGAAGAGCGGCAATACCTATTCATAGACGTTTTTCCACCACTGTTGAGATAGTGGGGCAGCATATGCATTTCATCATAACGAAACATTACATTCTTATTTTGAAAAAAAAACAGTATAACTAAGAGACAGTTTCATGCAAATCACAATATTTTAGAGACTAGATGTGGTATGTTTTATGGTTGGAACTGAATTAGTCTGAGACAGTACCCGCTAGGATTCCAGAGGATTCCTCCAGTTGTTGCAGAGTGTGCCTGGGAGGGCAACATTTCAACTGGTTTATGTGGACCCACTTGTCTTCCCCCGCTGCCAAAGGACCTTTGGGGATGTGGATTTTGTAGGCCACAGGGGAGATCTTGTCGATGATCTCAAAGGGTCCCTTCCATGTAGGCAAGAATTTCCGCTGTTTTGCCTGGTTTCTTTGGAAGTTGTATAGATAGACCCGGTCCCCCACCTGATATTCCTTCCTGGAATTTTTCAGGTCATAGTGGGTCTTCATGCTATCAGCTGATCTTTCTAGATTCCGCTGAGCATAAGCAAAAGCATGTTGAAGGTGTTTCCTTAAATTCTCCACATACTCATGAGTTGTGGAGGCATTTATTAGTGTCTGCTCTTGGGTCCTGTAGAGCAAATGCTGAGGAAGCACCATCTTGCGTCCAGTCATCAACTCAAATGGTGACATTTTGGTTGCAGATGAAGGGGTAGATCTGATGGCCATTAGGACCAGAGGTAATCGGATATCCCAACTTGGCCCAGAATCTGCCACAAACTTCTTTAATATGCTCACAATGGTTCGGTTATATCTCTCTACTGCCCCAGAAGAAGCTGGCCTGTAAGCAATATGCAACTTCCTTTTGACCCCCAGTATCTCCCACATCTTTGTCATTACTTCACTGGTGAAGTGGCTACCCCTGTCTGACTCAATCCTTTGAGGTAGACCAAAACGGGAAAAGATGTAGTTAATCATCAAGGCAGCTGCAGTTTCTGCCTTGCAATTTGGGGCTGGGAGACATTCCACCCACTTGGTAAACAAGCATGTCACAGTCAACATGTACTTATTCCCCCTAGCAGAGCGAATCACAGGGCCTACAAAGTCGATTTGTAAATCTGACCATGGCAGTGTCATCCCCCTCTTTTGGAGAGGCGCACGGTGCGTGAGGGATGATGGCTGAAATTGTGCACACACAAGACACCCCTTCAAGTATTGGTCGAGGTCCTGCCCCATGTGTGGCCAGTATGCAACCTCTCTTAAGATTTCCAATGTTGTGTGAAACCCCCTATGACCGGCGGTGGCCGCATCATGGGCGTGACTTAACATCAGGCTTCGGAATGAGGTAGGAACCACCCACTGATCGAGGCCAGCTTTGGATTTCCTTACCAGCAAACCGTCTTGGATTCGGAACATTTTTGGACATTTCATCAACACTCTTAGGTCCTCTTTCCCAATATAATCGGTATCCGTCAGGGGAAAGTTCTCAGGGTCCTCAAGGTGTTGGTAAAATTTACCAATTATTGGATCCCCCTTCTGAGCGGTAATCAAATCAGCATCAGGGGTCTCCTTACTCCATTGTGCAATTGAAAGGTCGTTGTGAGCATTTGTCTGGGACCTAGTGATAGCAGTGACCTGGATTTCCCCCAACAGGGACTCAATCTCAATTAGATCCCCTTGGATGGCCCCGGTTTTGGCCAGCTGATCAGCTAAGTCATTTCCAGTTTTGTCTGGTCCCTCTACTTTGGAATGACCCTTGATCTTTTTCCAATAGATGGTCATCTCATTCGAGGTGATCAGATCATCAATGTTTTGGATCAACTTCCCATGTTTCAAGGGTTTGTTGTTAGCACACAACATGCCTCTGGTTTTCCAATTAACCAGGTGCTCCACGAACCCGTTCCGTACATAATCCGAATCTGTGATTATGACCAGTTCGTGGAGTTGATGCTGGACAGCAGTGAGGATGGCCTGATGCACAGCCATCAATTCCGCCACCTGACTACTTCGGGGACCAATTTTGTATCCAGCGGAGGGTTCTGGGGACTCATTCACCCATGCATTCCCTACACCGGCCACCAGTTCTTTCTCCCCGTCGTTGTCAACATGGTAAGAGCATCCATCCACATAGACAGTGGGCATTCCCTCACACTTGTCCTCTTCAAAGACTTTGTGTGGGGAATTAAGGTATGCCTCCATGTTGTCCTTGATTTTTAGACTTTCGTCCTCGAGACAGTTTTCTCTGGCACAATCATGCAAGTCAGCCAGACCTTGCGCGAGGGGACTCTTCTTGTTTTGGCCATATCTGACCTCCACAGGAAAGCCTTGCATTGACAGAATCCAGGAAGTAATTCGGGAATTACTCACATTTCCGGCCCGGATTCTATCACTTTGGAGATATTGCAGAGGCTGGTGTGGAGTCTCCACTATGATGTGTTCCCCCTGGATAAACGGGCGGTAATTCTTCAATGCCCACACCGTTGCCAGGAGTGCCTTCTCACAATCGTTGAATTTTTCCTCCACAGAGGATAAAGTTTTGCTCGCATAGGAGATTACTTTATTGACCCTGTCATGCTTTTGGTATAATACTGCCGTCAAGCACGTATTAGAGAACCCCGTCTCCAGGAAGAACTCCTTGTTTCTGACAGGGTAAGCTAGGCAGGGCGCTTGTGAGAGGCTTCTTTTGAGTTGTCTTACTGCCTCGGCTTGTTCTGGACCCCATTCCCACTTGACCCCCCCCTTCAGGAGATGAATCAGGGGTCTGGTGATCTCTGCGTAGCCCTCAATGAACTTTCTGCTGTAATTAGTCAGTCCAAGGAGGCTCCTTAGTTCACGCAGAGTTGTGGGGTCTTTCAGTTTCTGAAGTGCTTCCACTTTCTTTTCCTGGGGACAGAGGCCCTGAGGAGTAATCTCATGCCCCAAGAAATTAACACGGGTTCTACACCACTGTGCTTTCTGAATGGAAAGTTTTGCTCCGGCGGCCCTCAACTGCGTCAGAACATAACGGATCTCCGCTATGTGTTCCTCCACAGATGAACTTTTGATGAGGACATCATCTACATAAGCCAGGTTACCCCTCGCACCCAGGTCGGGCATGGCCTTATGTAGGAAAATGTTGAATTCATTGCCGGAGTTAAGGTATCCGAAGGGAGTCCGGGTCCATGTATACTGCTGGCCCCCAAAGGTAAAAGCCAGCTTGGATTGGTCCTCCCTACTGACCGGCACGGTCCAGTATCCATTGGTCAGGTCTATTGCTATGAATACCTGTGACCGCTGGATCTGGGCCAGCCCTTGGTCAATGTAGGGCAGAGGCCATCGGGAAGTATGGACCCGTTTGTTGAGCTCCCTGAGGTCAGCACAGAGTCTCCACTGGCCGTTTGGCTTTAATATTCCCAGCACCGGATTATTGAAGGTACTGTGGATGGGACGGATTATTCCCCTGGACTCAAGGTTCTTAATTATTTCAGTAAACGACTCCATTGATGCGAGAGGCAAGCGATATTGCTTCACAAACACAGGAGCCATGCCAGGGTCCGTGGGGATTGTTGTTGTGTGGATGTCAGTGCGACCACAGTCATATGAGTCTACCGCAAAGAGATCTTGGAAATCCAAGAAAACTTGTTTCAACTTTTGCTTTTGTTCCAAAGTCACACAGGCATCAGCTAGGTTGACTCTCTCTTCCACCATCTGCCTGAAGCCTGGAAAGACTTCTGGTTTGGCTATCTTAGCGGCCTCCTCCAGCTGGGTGGAGAAGTCCCTGGTCAGAGTGCTGATTTGGACTGGAGGCTTCAGGTGGGAAAGGCAGCCCTCATGGACCTGGAAAATCACCTCATCCCTCCTGAAGTCACAAGTCACATCTTCCTTACCATAAGGGCAAGAAGTGTACACCAGGAAGTTCCCCCCATGCCGGGTAAAAATCCTGTCTGGTGTTGTATTGTCCTCACTGTCACTGTCAAAACAGTCCTTGGGGATTGGCCCTAACAGTTCATTACCTAAGTCTATGGAAAAATGTCGGTCATCAACCGCCATTCCAATAATGGTGCCTGCGTCTAGAGTAATACTCTTTAAGTCGCTGTTATCCACCTCTATTGGAATGGTGTCATGTTCTATGTTGACTAATGGTGTTGGGTTTACCCCCAACCCTTGCTGTTGGAGAGAAGCATTTAGATGTATGTAAGCATCAGGGTTTTTCAAATGTTGTCCTCTTTTAGCTTTCACTTCCAGGGAGAATTGTCGAGTCCTTTCTGGGATGGTGACTTCCTCTTTAATCTGAATTTCAACTGCATAAGGTAGCAATTGAGCTGACCTAAATGCTTTTTCTGGATCATCAAAGCCCATGGGATTATCCGCTAACCGGGACCAAGCTTTGAAGTTTATTAGGTCCAAACTAATGGCAAAGCGATTGAGAATGTCACTGCCTAAATAAAAGGCGGCAGGGACGTCTCGCACGACCCAACAATTGTGGACTATGCTCTTGTTGCCAATGGAGATTTTGAGCATACACCTGCTTGGCAGGAGATGTTTTGAATTGGGTGCTTCCAGGTCCATTTCCCATTTGTCTATCAGTTTGAATGTGGGAATGGCTGGATCTTTTGGGAGTTGGCGGAACATGGCTTCGCTGATGAAGCTCTTACCGTTGTTCACACACACTCGAGCGAGAACAGAGTCCTTCCCATCATTTAATTGGACAGGGATGAACAACTGCTCTCCAATTTGCTGAATATCAGCCAGGCTCTGAGCTGATTTCACATCTTTCTGGACTATAGGAGTGGGAGTTTCTGATTGTGGATTAGTATAGAATCTCAGAGTGTTTCCTTCCAGCGTGGAGTACCACTTTAGACTGGAAGGAAGGTTGATTTTCAGAAATAGAGAGGACCCCCCATCACCAGTCTGTTGTCCTACTGCTATTACTGTCACGTCTGGAATTTGGCTATTCTGGAAGTGAAATTCTACTTGGTCAGATTTTTGTTCAACCATGTGGCAGGTGCCGTTTAAACTAACATGGTTGACACTCTGTTTTAATTTTATTGGTCGGCTAGTCTGGGTCCAGAGGACCTTGTTTACACAATCTATTAGGGGTGACAACCTTCTCAGGAGGTCATTCCCCAGTAAACAAGGGGTGCCCTCTGGAGTCACAACTATGACCGGGTGTTTCAACTTGTGTCGCCCAATTTTAATTTCCAAGTCTGCCGTCCCCTCGACGGGAATTTCCTTCCCGTCAAAGTTCTGGAGTTGTCCAGGAAGTGAGGTGAGAGGAATTTGGTAATTCTCTCCCCTTCCTGCATTCAGTTCATCAAAGGCCCTTCTGGACAGAAGGGTAGCTTGAGATCCCGTGTCCACCAGCGCTGAAATTGTACCCTACCCCTGTACTTGTACCGGGGCATAGTATCTTCCCTCCTTCTCCTCAAGGGGGCACAGATAATGCACATTTTTGGACAACTGGTGGGCTAACTTTCTGGTTTTGGACATCGCTAGCGAAGAGATTTGGGCGGAATTCTGCGGAGAGCCTTGGGAATCTGAAAGAAAAAGTTGGCAACTGGAGATCAGAGCCATTGTGGGTTCCCCTGGCTCCGGTTCTGGGCCGCCCCCCCCTTTTTGGAGGCAGTCACCAGCATGGGTTTGAACCAGGGGATTTTCTTGCTGTTGGTTCTGGGATGAGATGGTGGGCGGCGGTAGCTCAGTCTCCACATCTCCCCAGTCTGGATTTGCATCCCTAGGGACTCATTTTTATTTGGGAGGAGTTCCCCCCTCTCTGAAGGAGAAGATCCTTTTCCCAGGATCCTCTGAGGATCCCTCTCCCTCAAATTGGAAGATCTGTACCTCCTCCTCAAACTGAGTCTGTTTGGGTCTTTTGTTTCTCCTACCCCCCCTCTGCTCCTTAGGAGGCAGACTTTCAGGGGCAAGAGATTTTGTTTCCGGTTCCTGGGTTTCCAGGGGCTGTTTACAAGTGAGGAAGGAAGCTTCCTCCAAGGCTTTACACCCCCCTTCCCCTTGTGCCTCCTCCCTGGGAACCGGTGAGTTATCGGGGTGCTGCCCCCGTCATTGTTCTGGAGCACCAGGTCCAGAGTTGGGTGCGTTCTGCGCCGACACGCTCATCTGAGGGTTCTGCTGAGCCCTCAGTATGTGACCCAGATCCCGCGCCATGTTTTGAACCTGGCGCTCTAACTGGGAAACCCGCTCAGGCTGATACGGGGCCCTGTTTTCTCCCCTGGGCTGATCCCGGGAAGGGTAGCTGTCCCTTCTCTGGTAATACCCCGGATTGGGAAGATTTGGGTACCCCTCCACCCTTGGCCTCCCCTCTCCCGGATTAGGTTGTCTGGGCTCAGGGAATTGGGGAAAGAAGGATGGATGATTTTGGGGTTGGAAATTGGGTGGATACCTGGGGAAAAAGTTCTGCCCAGGATTTGGAGAATTTCTGCCCTCCTGTGGGAAGTTGGGAGGGAAGTTCCCTGGGTTAGGTGCTTGGCTGGATCCCCCCCCTTGGGCTGGAGGAGTCCACACATAACCCAGGATGGGTCGATTTCCCTTGTAACGGGGACTTACATAATCAGGAGAGCGAGGGACCCCATTTGTGGGGCTGCCTCCCTGGCTCCCTGTCTGTGACTGGCCCGAGGACCTTCTGGGCCTAGCATTATTAGGTGCAGGTAGGTTTTTAGGCCCCCCATCTCCAAATCCAAAACGGGGGTGACCTTTACCTCTGCCACCTTGGCAGCAGCAGGGGTGCTGTTGGCTTTGGGGTTTTTCTGGGCATTACTTTTGCTATCTACCGGTTTCTGCACCTCATAGATCCGGGTAGCCTGTTCAATGACCCAGTCTAAAGATCTTTTCTCATGAACATCCCGGACGAGCCCCCAATTTGTAAGAGGATTCAATTCAAATAAAACTAAACATTTTTACATATGCAGCTAGAATGCTGATTCTAAGTTTAAAACTATGGGCCTCATTCCGAGCATGGCGGTAAGGGATAGCGGCCACCGCTAACGAGAGCGGTGGCGGTAATCCCTTACCGCCATACTCCGAGTTCCCTTTGCGCCATGGTGGTTTTAACACCTGCTTTTAGCAGGTGTTAAAAACCATGGCGCTAAGGGACCTTGATGTAAATTACGCCACCGTAATTTACGGTGGCGTAATTGACGCCTTCCCCACTCCCATTATGCCCTATGGGGCAAGAATGGGAATGGGGAAGGGTAAATGGGGATTGGGGAATTACCGCCCCGCCAACCTTGGAATGGGGCGGTAATTCCGCCATCCACCAAGGCGCTGCCGGTCCGGGTACGGCGTCAACCAAGGCGTAAATAGCGCCATTGGTTAGCGCCGTACTCGGAATGAGGCCCTATGACATTTAAACAATTGAAACCTATGTGACACACAAAGTAGGTCACTCATTTCTTTTAAACATTTAGATTTGTAGTGTCTTTCAGTCCAAATTTACTTAAACTGCTGAAATCCACAGCTCAGCCAGTCTTGTTATAAACCTGCAAGTCACTTCAGAATATGACTTTACATTGGATCCACCTCTTAAAATGTCTTTCTTTGGCATGTTTTGGGTTCATTTATTCAGTTTTCTACAAAATCTGGTGGTTTTAAAACGCCGGCTTTTGGATAGTGGTGAGTACTGGTACTGCACCCCTTTTTGGGATTTAAGAAAATGAATTCCCAACAGTTATGGGTTTGCTTTTGGCAATCAGCATTGCCACTCCCAATGGTTTCAGACTACTGTGTGGGTAGTCCAATGGTGGTTTTAGGCAGCGTCCTTCTGTGCCCATAACATCGGCAAAAATGAGTGGCAGCCTATTCTTCATGCATTTCCCTGTGCATTTTCTGGGAAGCTCTGGCCATCATGATGTTTTCCATGTCAGTACTGCACAGTTTTGAGGTAGGGCTCGGATGCATGGGTAAATACATCCCACACTAAGCATAGTGCACCCCAGAAAAGGTAGTTTCCGGCTGTATAATAACCAACATCAAAGCCTCAGGAATGTTTATAAGTGTAGATTGCAGTTCGCAGTCACCTGGGAGTTAAGCGCTCTGCATCCTGGGAGATGTGGTTTCTGACTGCAAAGTCGCCATCATCATAGCCTCAGAAACATTGAAAAGTGCATATTCTGGTTCCATGTATGCCAGCAGTGGAACGCAGTGCATTGTACAAGATGTGTGCTTTTATCTTGAGCATGCGAGGTGGGTATGGAACAATTGCCCATTGTTCTCAATCCTGAACTGACCAACCCTGAGTGTCCCGATTGGCCTCGGCCATGGATCCTGACACCCCCCCCCCCGTGTGAATATTCATGATCCAACAGGGGGAGCTCTAAAAGCAAGATACAGATTGTTGAGCCGCGTGCAGTTGGCATTGAATAGGTGCATCACATGGAACCGTGAACGCGAAATGCAACACTATGCTTTTAAGAAGGTTTTTTAAGCACACTAATGGACCATGCACTACTTCGTGGTGAGAAATGATGTGCACGGCTCTGGCCTTATGTGACTCAATTTTAATACTTCTGGCACCCACAGGAATAAAAGCAGGAGACAGCCTCGGACCGATTCTGAAGCAATTCTGCAAAGAAAAAGCACAGAGGATGTGGGATTTAAGAAATGTGACGGTGTCCTGTTCATTTCTGGGGGCACTGCATGTTAGTGTCAGGATTGGCTAACGACGCTAATGTGTACTTCCCTCCCCTCATCCACATGAGAGTGCTGAACCGCAATGCACAGGGATGGGCCCCTAAAAGGACTTTCAAGGTGAAATGCTGCAAAAAGAAAATGGGCCTCATTACGACCCTGGCAGTCCTGTAATGAACAGTGCTGGTACGGGACCAGCACCGTTCATTACAGGATGCCTGATTACGAGGATGCCTAGCGGGACCCCGTTCCAGGTCCCGCGAGGGGAGCAAAGAACTAATAACGGGCCTGTTATTAACGGTCCCGTTATTAGCTCCATTCCCATTGAATCCTGTGGGGGCTCAAATGGGAATGGGGAACGGTTTTGTGCATGAGGACTTACTGGGTGCTCCAAGGTTGGAATGACCCGGTAATTCCTCATTCATTGGAGCCCAGTATGGAGGCAGTGTGGAGGCAGCCATGCCCTTAGTAAGGGCCAAATGTGTTTCTACCACTGTTTGAGGATAGAAATGAAGTGGGACAACACCAGCTGTCCAACTTAAAAAGAAATGATCCCACGCATTGCGCCTTCCCATGCATCTGTTCCAAAGCAGCGCAAGAGAATGCTTTTATTTTCTGTGCTTTGTAATGCACAGGCCATTTCAGAATTTGGGCTGTGCTTTTAAATGCAAAGAATCGACCTGTTCTGCCCACTGCTTTGCAGATTTGTGCACAGGTTTGAAATGCATAATTTACTATGTCTACATTCCAGTGCCCTTTGTGAATAGGGTGCAAGCTTTTCTGGCGGAGAAACACTTTGGCCAATGAGAGACCCACTATGTTTCTATTTGAGAACTCCTGCCCTCGTTAAATTGCAGGGATTTGCTGTACTGTCTGCAGCCACAGTAGCAACTTCCAGTCCTGAGTAGTAAAGTCACATGCTTGGAGGCAAGGAAGGAGCACTGGGAACTAATGCAATGAATTGTGCACTGTTTGTCCTACATATGCTCTGCATTTCATTTTATATAGCTGATGAATCTTTTTTTTTAGAAATAAATAGACTTTTGTCTGCAGACTTGAGGTGTCTGTCTAGCGAGCTAACCTGCCTTCTACTGGACCCAAAAACATGACTCGCAGCAGAGTTCTGAAGCTGTGCGTTGCTTTTCCTAGGTCTTTATGAGCTCAGTGAAAACCGACAACCTCTTCATTACATGTACCGCCAGGGTTGTAGCACTGGCTATAGCTATGTACTAGCCAACAACGCCTCTGTCAGTTGTGCCATAGGCTCCCTCTTCTTCCGCCTTCTCCTACCATCGCAGGAACCGGTGGGACACACACAGCCAATGCGAGACACAGTTGGGAGGAGGAAAGTGCCTGATTGCGCATGCGCCACTGTGTGAGACGGACACACAATCTCGCATCTGTTAGACGGGCACACTTGCCTCTGCTCCCATAATGCAACCGGCTTTGTGGTGCTGCTGTCTTCGGGAAACAAACAGGGTAATGTGTGCAAAAAGGGGTGTGGTTTAAGGTGAGATGGGTGGGAATGGGAGGAAAATCATAGATTTGACTTATAGATGGTCGTTAAATGAGTGAGACAAACAACACAAATCCATCCTCATATGCCATCTTCATTGAACAGCATCAGAGAGCCTCATTCAAAGCCCCTATTTGAATCTCTTATGCAGGATTGGACTGGCCTATAGGGCAATAGGCCCATGGCAGAACCAAAAACACATAATGCTTGTGTAGGCCTGTATTTTGGGTTAAAGGGGCTCATTGTAAAGGAACAGAGTGGGGAGTCTATACTCCTGCTCTCTATACGGCAGAGGAGAGGCACAGAGGACCCCAGCCAAGATTCTCTATTTTTGGTAGCAATGGACGAGCAGTCAAGTCCTAGCTTCTCAGGAGGTGATGCAGGCTGGTTCTTAAGTACAGTGTAGTCCCAAGCACCCAAAAAAGAATGTCCACACACTATGTTAGTTAAAACACAGTCTTTATATAAATAAGGTTCAAGGTTGTATACACAATCACGATAATGCACTTTGTGCTCCGACAATTCTAAAATTGTAAATATATACAGTTCTAGGTAGTACCATGATTACTCTGATTCTATTAAATTGTATCAACAGTACTCAGTTCAAAGAGCATATGAATCAACACAGCAACACAATATCAACTGAAGACTTAGGAGGAAGACAAGTTGGTTAGACAATTGGCAGACTACTGGTCCTGTTTATCTAGGCACATTTCTGTATGAGAATCCCCCCACCTGGGCAACATGTAAATGAAGGTTCACTACAAGCCCAGTCCACATATTGTCTATTAGAGTCTTATCTTCTTCTATAGTTCTGAAACCCAAATGTACCTTTGTCGGGGAATAGATGGGCCCTTCTTGAGCGCACTTCCTTTCAGACAGTTCCCCGGGTTGACGAACTTCCGAGATGAAGAAAAGGTGAACATTGTCATTGAGGCAGCAGCTTTGGACCTTGCAGTGCTCATTGACGATCTGTCGGGCCCAGCAAGGGCGTCGTGTTGTCGGCGTCTGGAGTCGGCGAACAGGGCGTGACCACGGCTGGCTTCAGTAGCTTCGTCATTGTCTCTGAGGTCTTCGGGTGGTCGGAAACCAACCGGAGGATTCTCCTCGGTCGTCGGCGGCATTGACTTTCTCCGGCAGGATGAAAGCAGTCGACGATGATGAACAAGGGAGTCCTTGGATCAAATGTTCTTAGGCAAAGGGAGCACAGCCGCTCCGGTCGATGATGGCGGTCGTTGACGATGGACGGCTGTCTGGTGCTTCTCTTCGTTCTCCTCGATGGTCCCCATCTCTGGTTGACAGCCTTTCATATGTCTGTCTACCAGGGAGCTTTGACAGGATCAGCTGGTGCACGATGGTCCCTCATAGCTCGGGAAGAGGTCTCCTAGCCAGGTCCTCTCCTGGATCAGTTCCTTGAAGGCACAGCAGCTTTCATATTAGAGAAGGACTGCAGCAGCGGTTCTTTTTCTTCCAGTGGGCTTCAAAGTTAAGCATCAGTTTCAATGTCAGTTTCTACTTCAGCTTCTGAACGATGTCTAGCAGTGAGAGGCCCCCAGATATACTGGTGATCTCCCATTCACTCTGCTGGGTCACACTCAGACAACCAATCATTCTGAAGGGCATTCAGGCAGTCAGGCAGCCAATCAGGCACACAGTGCATTCAGGCCATTCTTCTCCATCCAGACACTCACAACACAGGATGTGGATTCGGACAAGCACTCGGCCATTCAGTACTACACACTGCATTTATACCAGTTTCGGGCAGGGCTGTCTCAGTCATTGTGTCAAACACCAGATACTAGACACCCATAACACAGAATGCGTATTCGTCACACACTCCATTCACCCAGGCCCCACACCACGGGCATACCCACAACATACAGTCATTGGGAAGGCTCCAGCCAGTCTGCCCTGGACTTTCCCACAACACCATATATGGAACCTCCACCCCACAGCCAGTCAGGGGGAAGGGACAGAGTCAGGGCTTCCCAGGACTTCGGGAAAAGTAAGGTAACAGGTGATAGAAAGCAAGAGGTCACAGGGGCCATCTTGTTTCCTATCAGAATCCACTGATTCCACTGACAGGGCCTGGGCATCCCAAAAAGGGAGGATGTGCAGGGCACCTGTCAATTCAGCACAGAGCTGCCACCAGCCCATACCCTGATCTGTGGGCCACACACAGGTGCCCAAAAACATACACTAGGAGATCAGGCTCGTACACCCACCCATGAGTGCCAAAAGGGTATCCTAAGGGTCTGTTCAACAAACCAAAAAGAGGAAGAGCTGCACCACCAGGAGTCCCACTTGAACTCCTGCACGGAAAACAAGACAGAACATACATGATAAAGCAATAAAGGACAAGGATAGAGCATCCCTGTCCCTCCAATGCATTTCCAGCATCACAGCCACTTTTCTTGCCAATGTGGGCCAGTTTTATGAGTTACTTCAATATGCGACTGATTCATTTGACCATTGTTGCTGAATAAATATTCTTTAAAATGCAAAATTTGCATCACATTTTATAAAAAAACTCCCTCTTCGGTAGTGTTCAAACAGTGTCACAAAAGTAATGAATTCCCATTTGCAACTGTGGGACACTTTTTCGCTGGTGCCCGAGACAATTTTATGCTCCCGTCTGACCCTGCTCTTATGTTAAAGCTCTTAATTTAATGAAAATAGTTTTGACTCAAAGGTAGCGCTTTCAGCGCCACCTAATAGCTAAAACTACAAACAGGCATTCACATCAGTTGAAAAGCACATTAAAAAGGATACATTAAAAGTAGAATTCTGCACATCCCTTCCAGCTTTGGAGAAAACAGATATCACCCCTAAAACTAGGACCAGGACTAAACTGCGGTAAAAAAATGTGAAGATTCATGGAAGATAACTTTGGAGCAAGCACACATTCTAGAATGTGATTCCTACCAATCACACTGCGTTTTACCATTTCTGAACTTGAGGACAGTGTGAAGTGGGCGGATGCTGAGAAAGCAGTGCACCCGTCCAGAGAGGAGCCCATTTTACTGGACTGCAAAAGTCATGCACTGAAGTTATACGCCACATTTGCCCATCTTGTGTGAATTCCAGAAGCCGTCATAGCGACGGGGTGTGCAGTGTTGGTGTGCAGGGCATTACACAAACTATTGCTGCACCATATTTTGGGGCTGCCATTAATTCCAAACTTCATTGCAATACTGACACAGAACTAAGGGGCCCACAGTCTCTTGGTTACATTCATGGCAGCAATGTGAAGCTTTGATGTGACATATACAGGCCGTGACCTGTTTTGGTACTTACTACATAAGAACTGTTGCCACAGCAAATGGGTGCATCACGTGCCCTGTAGGTTTTGTTACTCACTTACTTCATATATACGCAATATACCTACTTTGCCTTTAGCCATGACCATACATGTACAAGCCATCCATTGCATCCACTGGGCATCTATATGGCCATGTATAGGGAACACTAGGCATAGTGCAAGGCCTCACGCCAAGCCCTCTTCTGAGCCCCAATGTGCCCCGTGGCCGTGCATCAGGATCCTCCAAGAGCCTCTTTGTGGTCTCTGGACATGTCTATTGGACAGCTTGTCTGGGTGTTAAGGCAAACCAAAAAGGTGGTGGCTGAAATGTTTTGAATGAATCATAGCCTCTGGCATTGATCTGGCAGAACTCCAGACCTTTTCTGCCTGCCATGGCATTATGGAAGGAGAAAGACCATATACAAATCAGGCTTGGGTAGACCCCAAAAGGGGCATTCCAGCCCGATTACCTAGGTCACAACCCTACTGGACAAAACGACAAGCAAACAAGAATTGTATTTTTTGTGGAAATCTTGGAGAGACAGAGCTTACGTCCATTGATGTTCGTTGTAACCTCCCTGTTTTAGACTAAGAATTATTATTATGTAATCCCATCCAACTATAAATGCACATTCCAAGGGCCTTAAGCTCAGTGGCCTGGGGGTTGGGGGTCGTAAAGTCTCTAGAAGGGGCCTAAACAGTCCATTGCCTGATCAGCCAAGACACCAGCTACACCTCACTGACACTTGCCAATGAGCCTGAACCTAGTCTGGATCTGGGTATCATCAGCATACTTAGTATAGGTGATCTTCAAGGAGTCGAGGTGGTTTAAGAGGGGCTTTGTGTAAACATTGTAGAGCGTAAGTGAAACACAGGAGCCTTGAGGAACTCCACAAGAGCTTAGAGGGGGGTTGGTGGCAGCATCCCAGTGAAAAACCCTAGAAAATATATTTGCTAGGAAAGCAGGTATCCATTTTGCTGCCTTTGGGGAGAAGTGGACAGAGGAAGTAAGGTGGTGGCTGAGGGTTTGGTGGTCGACCAGATTAAAGGCAGCCAAGAGATCGAGGAGTAGGAGGAGGGAGAGGTTGCAGCATCCATGGCTTTGTCTAGTTGATTTCTAAGGTCAGGTGGGCTGTTTCCTTCCATGTTTAGGAAGGAAGCCCAATTGTCTGGGGCACAGGAAGTGATATGCTTCAAGTAACTCTTGGATTTGAAGGTAGGCCACTGTATCAATTATTTTCAAGAGAAAGGGGACAGTGGGTATCCCCCTCTATGAGAACCACTCACAAGACAATGCCAAAATGAACAGCGTATTCAAAATCATCCAAATCTGGTTGGCGTCACATAACTTGTGCCTAAACGATGAAAAAAATGCACTACTTCTCATTGGTTCCCCTGCCCATCTTGCCAAACTCAACACCTCATTCAGCTACTTCAACATCAATGACCACTCCATCCCTGTTGCCACTTCGGTAAATATGCTAGGAGTCTACCTGGTTAATATCACTCACCATGACATGCCCTGTCAACCACATTGCCTCATCCTCAGCCTATGTGACCAAGCTCATCACCACCTGCAATCCTCTCCCCTCTTCAGAAAATCATCTCACCATTGCCCGGCCCTTGTCTTATTCAAGCTCGACTACTGCAATGCACTCCTCTGTGGCACCACTGAGAAAAACCTCTCCAAACTACCATTCCTACAAAACTATGCTCTCCGTGCTGCCCTCAACCTGACCATGCACAACCATATATCAGAGGCACAAAGATCTGTTCACTGGCTCCCTTTCGGCGAATGAATCTCCTTCAAAATTCTTGCCATCACCCACTGCTGCCTATCCAATAACACACCCCCTTACCTCACCTAGAGGGTCAAGGGACACTTGCCCAACAGACCCCTCCAATCTAATCACAGCCACTGCCTCACCACACCAATATTTAAACACAAAAGAGCAGGCAGTGCCAGCTTTCCCATTTGCTCTGCCACACTCTGGAACAATCTCCCACTCCTGACCCGAGAGGAGCCCTCCTTCCACCTCTTCAAGAAAAAAAACAAAAAATGCACCTATTCACTTAACTGTCTCTTTCTCTCCTATTCCATGATTGCCTATTTTACACTGTAAACCGCCTGTAACTTCTCACCTACTTACTGTAAGAATCAATGCCTAGATGCCCAAGGCCTTTGTGCATCCTATAAACGCAATAAATAAATAAATAAATGTGGCCAATGGGCATGTCCACAATGGTAACATCTCTTGAGCATAGAATATGATCTTTCAATGGAGTCCTTAAAGGAACCCGTTGTGGCTACTGAACTTGGCTTGTGCCCTTGGGCCAAGCCCCAGGAACTAGCGGGCTGATCTGGCCACTAGCGGTGGAATGCATACATGACCAGTCGCCACTTTACTGGCACATGGCCAAATTTTCCACGGTATAGCACTTAGTCCATGCCCTAAAAACCATCAAGCAGATCTCTTTGGTCAGCCTTGGGCCCTGGCAAGCAACTCAGTGTGACTGCTGGGCATGTATTTGGCTACTTTGACCAAGCAAGCCAAACATTACAGTGTGGCCACCAGATATGGCCTGCTCCCATTCTCAGTGGCCACTTCGTATTATGCATGGTACTATGCCATGCTTCAAGTGCCACAAGCCACCAGAGGTGGCCACTAGGCATGGCCATCTGCCATTTCCAGTGCTCCATTGGCCCAGGACATGGTCTTCAGCAATGCCACGTGCACCCCAATGATTCTTCAGTGGCCACTGGGCATGGCCTTTGGTTACGGCCCTTTCAATGTTCCTTTGCTCACGCACATTTTTTTAAAGTAATTTTCTTATAAGAAATGACTTTGAAAACAACTCGTCAAATGTAATTTTGAGGTGTCTCCCAAACCTCCCCTTCTCTATACTATTACCACTACCCAACCCGCTCCCTGCCCCTTTTAATCGCTTATCCCCATATATTTCGATGAGTTTTTTAAAAGTAATTTCTCCATGGAAACTTCCTTCAAAAAAATGTGCATTGGTAAAACAATGCAATACCCTATGCCCTGTGGCCACTTTGCATGAGGCATGGCCTTTGACTATGTCCCAGCCTTATATAGTGGCTAGGTTTGGTCTGTGGGCTACGACAAGCCCTGTGGAACTCACCAGCCTCCTTAAGGGCCCACTGGAAAAAGCCTGGTGCCATAAACAGTGGCAACTGTCCCAGGACAGGTCTATTGTACATGCATGGCCTGGCCACACACTGGTTTCTGGTCATGGCAAGGGGCATTCATTTTGGCCATGCCCCAGGCACCCCAAAGCCATGCTCTGTACCATGTGCTTTTGGCTTAGCCTGTGGCCATGTTGCCACATCCATGATAAAATATGTTTCTGTCATGTTAAATCCCTCGGCCCCCTCAAACACCGTTAGGTTTGGAAAGCACCTGGAACACTGCAATATGTCCCCTTTCAAGGTTTTAATGTGTTTGCAGTGCAGGATGCACGGGACCTTGCAAAAATCAGCCTTTATCAGGACCCCGTGCATCTTTAAGCCACACTTTGCACCTATTGGTCACTGTGTACACCTATGCCCCAGGCTCCCCCTAGATTTAAAAAAAAGTAGCTCAATGGGCTCGGCATTCAGCAGTGCCCAGTGGACATTATGCCAGGGCTATACCTACAACAATGCCCCAGGATCCTCCCTAAGCCCCATTATGGCAAATGTATATGGCTTGTGGCCATACTATGTGATTCGTTTTCATGAGGCACATCCTTCGTTCAGGCCTCAGCAGTTTCTCGACACCCAGTGAGCCCACTGGAAATTGTCTGCGACCATACTTTGGGCCTCATCCTGAGTATGCTGGTATCCTTTACCAGCATTCGGTCTGGCGGGACGATGTAAATCCCCATTCATTGAGTCCCATTGGGGATGGTCCATCATTACCGCCATCGGCAGTGGTGGTGGTAATGAGGCCTTTTTAGGCATTTAGCTGGAGGTAACCCAGGTGCCCCAACACCAAACCCATAGTCCGGCGGTCCGGTAAAGTGCCATTATCCATGGATACCGGCACTTTTTTACCGGACTGCACTGCTTGGAATGAGGCCCATTGTGTATACTTTGTTTGGAGCACAGCCTCTGTCCAAATACAGGTTTCTCTCAGATTCCCAATGTGGCTACTGGGCACATTTGTCTAGGGTATGCCCCTCACTAATGGACTTGGCAGCCTAAAGCCACATAATGCAACCATTGGGCCTGCGCCCAGTGGCCTCATTCCCGGGTATACACTTTCAACATGCCATTGGCACCTCTAAGAAATCAATCAATATTGCTGCAGCAAACACCTGCAGGCAAGTGGCCATGCCAAGTGACCACTATGGCCATCCCCTGGGCACGTCCAAACCACATGCTGTGGCCATCGAGCTTGACCAGGGGTATGTTACCTAGGGTAGAGTCTTTGGCTATTCCCCTGTATCTCCCAAGCAGGCATGTGTGGCTGCTGAGCTGTCTCTGCCCTTTGAAACCTTTGTTCATGCCACTTGAGCCCAGAAGCAGTCAGCTTTGGGCACCCACATGCCAGCCACTGGGGTGGCTTGTAGCCATGCGCAGTGGACACTCTGACCAGGGAATGGTCATTCACCAATTCCTAGGAATCCTCAAAGCAGGCCGCTGTGGACACAGAGCATGGTCTAAGGCCATGCACATTGGACACCTTGGCCATGCCTTGGGCACCCCAAGCCACTGTTTGTGCAGCATGGGCTCTGCTATGGAAACTTTGCCCAGAAAGTAGATTTCAGCCCTGACCCAAGAACCCCCAATTCAACTAAAGTGGCCGCTGGGTATGACCTGTGGCCTTGCACAGTGCACACATTCTGTGGGAATGCAACTCTTCCAGGCGCAGAGTTCACTCAGGCCATGCTATGGGCCACCATCAGTAGCCAAAAAGCGTGGCTTTGCCCACTTTTGCTTTGCACTCCTAAACCATAACATGTTGTCAAATGTTGTCAATGTGACCACAACAAGACCGTAGGGAATCATAATACTAGCATAGCAACACTGTCATTGCACATTCTTGTTCGTGAATCCGAGGAATCCAAAAAGTGCAGATGTGTATTAAAACGAAAACCACAGCATGCATTATTTGTTTTTCTCCTGACCGCCCCGGATCGTTTCCTTCACTCCAAATCCCTCCCCTCAGTGTCCACTCAGCGCTGTCTGCTGCCAATGGCAGTGGATACGTTTGCTTTGGCCATGACCTATACCCCACTTTGACATCCCTGTGCAGCCATAACCAGCGCACCATTTGCCATGGGCATGGACTTTTGCCAAGGAAAGCTCATCATCTCTAGTAATAAATAGATGTTTGCTTGCTTTTACCAGTATTTTCTCGTCTAGGGATGACCTCTCTCGTTCATAGGCGTCCTTTTCACAATGTGTGCAGTTTGTCGGTCGGATGGGTACATAGATAAGAGCAGTGTGACATTTAAAATTTGACTTGTGACATTTTGGGAAGTTGTTTTTTTCCCTCTGCATTGACGAAATGTCCCTATTTCGCAACGATGCTCATTTCAACATTTTCGGACAGTGTTATCTTTGCTCATTAACTGTATATTATGCATTATCGTTCTCTCTAACACCATGTGTAAACGGGATCCCTAGTGTATTACACGGTGGACACACACTTATGTGGAGTTCCTTTGCTGCTGTAGGGGAAGTGTGACTGGGCACTTCACATATGCTGATTTCCACTTCTACGGTCTTGCTGTGATGGATCTGGGCACATGGGCATTGACGATTGTAGCCCAGAATGCCACCCTGCCGTGACTCTAGGCTGCAAATGCTCTCTCCCGATTGGGGCACCTCCACCCACTTACTCGGCTGGCCTCGGAGCAGGAGTCACAGACATTTATCAACCTATGTATAAAGGTTTTCAAATATGTATTTGTAACACACAACAATGACACAACAACACATTATTTAAAACAATTCAAATATCAGAAATAAATATCCACAACATATCATCATAATGTATACCCCAGTCCAGTGACATAAAATCCACCCCAATCACCAATTTAATATTCAAAAGCCAGAACAAAATTAAATATTAAACATCATCCAGACTCTCTGTACGTCTTTGTAGTTTTTCCTCCAACGGCATGTTAACACACATGTTTAAATAAACTTATATGGCCTCACCTCTCTGCAGGGTTTCAAGATCTCCCACCATCTGATTGTATTCAACATAGTAATTCTTCCATTCAAAGTCATATCACTAGCATGTACGTGGACTAAAACATTATCCGCTGGTTTCTCAGCCTCATCGTTCAGGCAGTTAAAAGTCCCCAATGTGTGTTGGTTTGTTGTACTTTGTATCTTCCTTATGGTCTCATCACACATTCTTCCCATCCCTAAACATTACAAGCATAGATTGAATTCTTCCTGCAACTTTGAAAGCCTTCACAGCGAAATAGCCCTATCATCCCGATCACATCCCAAGAGGACATCAGGAATATCGTTGGGGGGTAGAGGGAGTCTTGAAGAAATGTAATAAGCCAGAGCGTTCAAGATGTAACTACACCCTTAAATGAATAGTGAGTAGCAAGGGCAAGTTTATTGAGCTTGGAAATGTCTAATAAATCCAAAACAAATTTGGAGATGGACCTAGCGGGACACAAGTTAGCTATAAAGATGATAACCAGATCATACCATAAGTATTGAATGCACACCTTGCCAAAAACTCATCTATGAGATAAAAGGGTGGAAGGAAATGTATGTACTCTAGAGAACTGTGCAAAATATCACATGTGGGTCAACATCAAAGGCTGTGTGACCATTGTGTACATGACCACAGGCATTGGATTCTAGAATCTGTCTATTGACTATCTTGCATTCATTTTTCCATGACTGTCTTTCAGCGATTCGGAGCATGCTGAAGGACACACAGGTTAGGCAAGCGGAAGGCTGAGAAGGCCTGTACAGCCTCCATACAAGCACGGAGAGGAGTAGGAGAATAACAAGTGTGTTTCCTGTCAGATTTATTCATTTATTTATTGTGTATTTGCAAGGTGCTTATACATCGAGTAAATTGTGTTTCAAAGCGCCCACAGGGCAACAGGGAAGGAACCTGGGGATGAACAACAAATACAACAATAATTAATAGAGGCGGGCCTACTAGGCCTTGTGAGCATTCAGAATGTGCAAGTGCGGAGAGACAGAAGGGATGAGGGAGTGGGGGGGTAAGTGCTATGTGTATCAAGAGATAGGGAGTGAGCAGCTTTAAGTGCCTAGGTGGAGGGGACAGCCGTCAATAAATAGGTATGTACAGGCCTGTGATGAGATATGCCAGTGGGTGCAAAGGCAAAGTGCTGGAGGGGTTGGAGGCTGTAGGAAATTGGGTTTGGGTTGCCAGGACCCGGGAGGACACATAAGGGCCCTGGTCATCAATTTCAGCAACTGTGGGATTTAACAGAGGAGGGAGGTCGGGAAGGAGGAGGTGAAAAGGAAAGTCTTGAGGAGCTTCTGGAATTTGAGGAGAATCCAGCTCAAGATGAAGAAGAAGGGGGAGGCTATTCTATAGGAGGGAGCCTGTTGAGGAGAGAGATCGACCAACAGCTCGCTGTTTAGCGAAGCACTTAACACACAAAGAGTAGGCACCAGAGGATTGTAAAGATCTGGAGGGACAGTATTTAGTGATAGCAAGTTGTAGATAGCGTGGTCCCAGACCCCAGACAGCCTTGTGGATGATGCAGGGGGATTTAAATTTGATCCAGGCCGCAACTGGGAGCCAGTGGAGAGTTTTTAGGGCTGGAGAGATCCAGTCCCTGGGCTTGTTCTGGATTAGCTGGAGGGGTTGTAGAGAAGAAGAGGGTAGAATACGGAAAAGGCTAGAGATATTGAGCTTATGGTGGAAAGTGAGGAATGGAAGAATTGCATTGAAGAGATGGAGTTGAAAGTGGGACTTGTTGGCAAGGTCCTAAATGTGAGGGATGAAGGAAAGAGAGGAGTTGAAGGTGACTCCAAGGTTTCTGGCTTCAGATGAATGAGAAGGGAGCGAGCCCATGGAAGATGGCCAGAGTGAGGGACAGAAAGAGGGAGCAGGAGTCCCAATAGGAAGTATCTCAGGCTTGCTTGCATTGAGGCAGAGATCATTGGACGTATACCAGGACTGGATGGCAGATAGGCAGTCAGGAATGATGGAGGAAGTAAGAAAAAGATCATAGGGAAGTTTGAAGAAGAGTTGTGTGTCATCTGCATAACCCTGGAAGTTTGCTGAGAAGGTGGAAAATGAGGTGTGCAAGCAGAGCAAGGTAGTTGTTAAAGAGCCAGGGAGAAAGGTTCAAGCCCTAGGGGACACCGCATGTGGAGATAGATGTGGGGAGGAGGAGGAGCCCAGGATAACCTGGGATGGATGGTCACTAAGGAAGGAGGTCAGCCAGTGCAGTGCCCGCTCCGAGATACCTAGGGTATTGTGGAGTCGTTTTATGAGGATGGAGTGGTTGACTGTATCAAATGCAGAGAAGATATCAAGTAGAATGAGAAAAGCTGGAGAGTTGGAATCACGAGATGCAAGCAGTTTCTCATTGGTGTTCAGAAGAGCAGTTTCCATGCCTCTGGATGCTTGAAATCCAGATTGACATCCATGGAGGCAACCAACAAGTTCAGTATGCTGGGTCAGTTGGGGGAAGATCAGCTTCTCCAGGAGTTTCCCAAGGAAGGGTGTGACAGATATAGGGCAGTAGTAGACTGGAGAAGACAGGTCTGCAGAAGGTTTTTTCAGGAGAGGATGCACAAGAGTGTGCTCGAGAGTGGAGAGGAAAGATCCAGTAGCAAAAGAGTGGTTGAAGAAGTCAGTGAGTGAAGGGGAAATGGAGTCAATGTTGCCCTTAATGGGGAAACCTGTTTGGTGGAGACCTTCATGGAGCGGACCTTTGGTGACCTCATCAGGTGTGATAGGAGAGAAGGAGGAGAGAAGGGCAGAGGGAGGGTGGGAGGCCATAGAAGGCAAGGGGTGGGTGAAGGACACAAGGGTGCTCAGGATGTCCCGAGTTTTTGCAGTGATATGTGTGGTCAGTACTTTGCAGAGGGCCTGGGAGGAAGAGGTGAGGAGGAGACTGTGGAGGGGTTGGCTAGTTCCCTGCAGATGTTTAAGAGTTGCACCGTGTTGTTGGATGCACTAGAGACACAGGCCTGGATGTGGACCCTTTTCCTGGTGCGGATGGTGAGTCTGCATTTCCTTTTGAGCATGCGTAGACCATTTTGTCAGAGAGTGAGCCTGATGTCTGCCACTTCCGCTGAACTGCTCTGCACTTGCATTTCAAGGCTGCAAGTTTGTAGTTGTATCAAGTGTTACGCTTAGAGGAATGTTTCAGGTGGATCCTCATGACTGGGGAAAGAATATCAAGGGTATTGGTAATGGCAAGATGGAGGTTGCTCAGACCGGAGTCAGAGGTCTGTGGTGGGGAGAGAGGGGATATGAAGGTTGATGCGAAGGCAGCAACTGACACTCTTTTCATCGGACGGATGTTCATGAAGAAGGTTGGCAATGTTGACAAAGTTGTGGTCAGAGGGGCGAGAGGACCCAGGTGAGAGGAGAGGAGAGAGTGGTCTGACCAGGAGAGTGAGGTGGTCAGTGGGGAGGAGAGTGGAAATCTTGAACTGAAATGATGGGCAAGATTACATAATGCATGTGTTTAGTTTTAAAAGTTTCATTTTATCTATCCAAATATTTTGTTGTTGTGTTGTTTGACTTTGAGACCGAAACTATGGGACACTAACTGCTGTGCTGTGGAATTAATGGGTTTGTTTTATTTTTGGTTTCATGTTTCCTCTTTATGGCCCACCATTTTAACCACTTAGCCACAATTCAAAAGAAGCAGATGTGCAGGCCCACAAAGTAAGCAGTTTCCTCTAGGATGTGGACCTCCACTCCATCCCAATTGCAAAGTTATGTGGAGTATATCGATGTCCATATCCATTAACAGAGGTTAATCTCCCTACTATAACATTAAACAGTGTTACTTTTTTCCCCTCATCTATAGAAAAGGGTTGTTTGAGTGATTTCCAAAATGCCCTACCAAAAGTGTGAAGTGTAAATGTCTAAAGCATCACACAGCACATTAAAAACACATAAAAGGGACTGCACAGTATAAGGGAATGTGGCCCTGTTGAAAAGGATGGAGTGGTTTTGTTTTGGGCACACCACAAGTGCCTCTCGGCAAGATCTATGCCTTGAAAACAATTTCAGTTCTCAAGTTTGAAATGTGAGCTCAGATATTTTATAAATGATAAGACTACTCTTGCAGCATTAACGCAAACATGGCCATTGTGCAACACCAAAGCTACCATTGTCCTGTGCATGTATCACTACTGTCATCACTATAAAGCAAAATATGTAAAGACAATAGCAAAGCTTCAGTGGCATGTGGCTGTGCCTTGGGTAGGACCAAGCACCTGAACCAGAGGATGGGAACTTGTGGGAAGCAGCTCTATATGACGATGTCCCCACCTAAAAGACTCCAGTAAATTTGACTAGAAGAACACATGTAAAAGTATCGAACATGTTATTAGCCTATTTGCAGGAGGTGTCAGACCCATTTGTGAGGAGAAACTAAATGAAAGATGTACCGTGCTCATCATAAGAGTTCAAGGAATCGTGGCTTCCAGCACCCACCAGGTCTTCAAAATGTGAGTCCTGTTGCCTTTATCTGAAAAGGTAGTCAGATGCACACGTATTTGAAATGTCAAATGCGTGGGCATAATCAGCATTGTTAAACTCTCCACATTGGAAGCTAACAGACTTGTTCATTCATTACTCATGATGCCCTCCTCTGTACTTTCAGAGGATGCATGTTCATAGGACATACTTGCAACCGGAATGTTATGTATTTTTGGCTAGATGACGCATTTCTGAACAATGATGCATTCTTTCATGCGTGGATCAATGCGGCAGGGACCAATGGAAGCTCCTATAGCATATGATCTTGCGACACACACTCCTACAACACTCACACTTATGACACTCACACGTACGACAAGCACTACTATGATAAATGCTCGTATGACACACGTATGACACTCACTATTATGACACAATCCTATGACACATGCTCACATGACACATGCACCCATGACACACTGACAACACTCACACTTAATCACACACTCCTACGACACATACTCCTATAACAGATACGCTTATTAGACACTTATAACACACTTACGACACCCACTCTGATAACACATGCTCCTATTACAAACACTCCTACAACAAACACTGCTAGGACACACTCTCTCACGACAAACACTCTTACCACAAATGCTCCTATGACACACGTTCACCACACATTCTTTTACAACACACATTTATGACACATGCATATATACCAATTATTGTTGCTCAACATGCTCTTACAACTCACACACGTGCACTACTTGTTGCTACAACACACTCTATTATGTCAAAAATTCAAAATCAATGTACAGCTTCTATACAAAATGTACATGTACATGTAGAAGATTCACTTTACAACCATGTATGCTGTTAGGGAGAATTCTCACCCAAGTGCTAAATTCCCTCTACCTTAGAGCCCTCCAGCTCTTTTGCTATATTTTGGGACTTTGATCTTTTCATTTTCAATGTGTTTTACTTTTGTGTTCTTTGGATATGGAGTTTTAAACAACTCCATAGGCATCATCTTTTTCCCGTGTGTCACACAGCACCTTCAGTGCAGTGGATCAGGTGTGTCTTTCAGACTCCCCAAGGTTTAAATACCTTCTCTGGGACTGACAACCATCTCCCAGAGCATGTAAGGTTAAATTGATTTTGCTAGTCTTTTTAAATTCATAGTCCCAGCACACACTATCTTCCTATAGAGTGCTGGAGGGGTTGCCTAGCATCCCCTGTGTCTAAACACTCATATAACATTCAAATGTTACCCTTTCCTCTGAAATGGCTGGTGGCAGTGGTTTTAGAAAAAACGACCATGATTTTTCCCGACCGCGAACACCGGTAGCTAAACATCGGGTCAGCCATGTTTTTCAATATGGCACCCATGACCCATCTGTAAAAACAGACTCCGGTCATCTTTTTTCGCCGTTTCTTTGAGGAAGTTCCTTCTTGTGTTTAACTCTGCGCGCCAAACCAGGTTTGGTCCCTTTGTTCTATGCCCTTTGGCGGGCTTCAGTGCCTAAGCCTTCCTCTGGCGCCTGCGTGTCTGGGGTAGACAGGATGTGAGGGAGGTGCCTGAAACTCCCTGTGCTTAGTCTCCTAGGAGACCTGAATGCACTCTGGCGTGATTGGCTGGCTGACTGTCCGGCAAGGACAGCCACCCTGCTGGGTGAGTGACAGCTAGGCTGGAATGAATGGGAAAAAACTGTTTAAAAGCAGATCTCTGGGATCTGGAAAGCAGAGTCGACCACTGGAATGAAAGAACAGAAGATGAGCTGAAGGAAGACGACTGCTGAAACTCCTGGCCCGTTGGTTTGCCCAGTGAAGCCCTGCTGCAGGTCCGAATTGCTTGAAACTCCATCGACAGAGAAACTCCTTCAAGGACGACTTCTTCCCTTGAGCTGGTGGGAACAACCAACTCATAAGCCACATGGACACCATCTCCAAACTGGTCAAATTTTCATCCGAGTTCCCTTGAAAACCAGATAGCCTGTGAGAAGGATACCAGTTTGTGGACTTTAAGGGATGTAAGTGACCCCAATCAAGCAATCCCACTAAGTCAGTGCCTTGTATGGGATGCCCAAGGGAAGCCCTTATTTATATATTTTTATGGCAAGTTATAATCTGGATGATGAAACCTTGTATAACACCCCTCTCTCAGAATCCCCCCGACCCCGCTGAGCCAAGAAGTAGGTTTGTTTTGCAAATTTAAAAGGTTTATTTGAAAAATTAAACAATATATATATATATATATATATCACTTTTATAATAAATTAATAATTGATATCACACTTATGAATATAATGTTGATCAACAATGGGTAATCTGACACAAGCACACCTCTTTACAATCAATGAGGAGTTGGTATAGGATGGATAAGGCAGTGAAAATACTTTTATGGTTTCAAGGGAAAAGCAATGAGGAATAAAATGCAGTACGGAAATAACTTGATATGATTTTAGCAAAAGATAATATAATCACTTTCTCTCTGGCAATTCACCCCCGCCCCCCCTATGCAAGGTAAGAAATGGAAGGAGGGGCACACAGTTCTCAGGAATGCAATCAAATACAATACGAAATTCAGTTCCCCCCCAGCAAGCGTAGAGGAAAACAGGTAGAAGCTTGAAACACAGGCGAATTACTTTAATGTGGTTTGCAAGGAAATGAAAAGGTGCTAAAATTGCTTTTAATTCCCTCTAGAGGTTCAGGGTAGGTGATGGCTACTTTATATTAGTTCAGGCTCACTTTAGCAATGCTCTATGAGTAACTAGCAGGTTAAACGAATTTTAGCAAAGGAAAGCAAGGAGCTGCTGACTTTTTTACTGGAGAAGAAATCAGGCCAAATCGCAAATCGCAGTAAAATTCGTGAGTGCGTGAATCGTGATTACGGCAAAAGTATAAGGAGTAGCAAGTCTAAAGGTAGATTTTCGGATTTAAAGTAAAACTCAAAATGACAGGTGACAGTTTGCAGCTTTAGAATGACAGATGACAGCTCGCAGCTTTAGAATGACAGATGACAGGATTACTAGGAGGCAGTTCTACTTAGGTTAAAATAGTTTGCATTAGATTATTTTAACTAAGGGATTGGGTTTCGCACAGTTCTGGCAGTACTCACACTATATTTTTAGAAGGACTGGGCCTCGTCACGGATCGGGTCAACTGGACTGGACTTCGGGCGGTTCTGCTCACAGCATCTGGGTCAGCTCTGCTTTGCTGGTCTGTCAGGCACTGGTACCCTCTGCTCGGCGGGTGGTTCTGCTAGCGGTCTCTGGTTCTGGATACTGCTCTTCTGTTAAAAGTTCTTGGCAAAGATTCAAACAGCTCGCCCGGCTGTGGAATAGTTTGCAAATGATTTTAAGGATGCTGAGGCCTGCTGAGAAGAGTTCTCAGTTTGTGGGTTTAGGCCCTTGCTTTAGGTTCTGAGATAAAGTTCTGGTCTCTGGAGATTGATGGATGTGAAGTCTGGAGTCTCCCGACAGAGCGTCCCGCAGAAAATGGAATTGAATGTCTCTACCTGGGTTTCAATGTTCCTTTTATGTGTTTTGAAAGTGGGTGTGTGCGTAGCATCACTAAGCCTGTCCCTCTCTTGATTTGATAGGTCAATAGATTCTTTGGTCCCTGATTTGGGAAGAGATAGTGTGTCAGAGTGATGTCATTTTTATGACCTACAGAAATGACACTCCCCTGGTCAATGTGCACACAAATCTATTTCTGATCCAAATACATGTTTCCCAGGTACACAAGTGGTTGACATTACATGTACATATTACACATTGCTTCAGGTAGTCTCTGTTCCGACTCTGGCGTTTCTAGGAGCTTACATTCATTTTGCATTCATTTTGAAACATTGGTTTTTCATCAAAAATTATACAAAGGTACACCCCCCTTCTCCAAATATCCCAGTAAATTTCCAGGTCTCTAGCTTAAATACAGTGTCTACAATATTCATAATTAGCGGGGTTTTGCCCCAGAACATGGTACAAATTGGAGTTTGGACTCAAATTGTGAGGGCATTTTTCATACTAAGAATCTCAAAGTTGTACATTCCTGTCATTTGGTTACAATAAGTTATCAATGTTTCTATAAAATATATATTTGTTGCAATTCAACTCCCCAAAGTGTTTGGGTCCGCCTCCAGAAGTCTGGGTGGGTCAGTGATCACATGTCTCTCCTTGCTGGCAGAGGGCTGTTGACAGGAAACACTCAAAATTAACATACCCCATTCAAGGGAAAGAGTCTTTTGTGTGGGCTCCAGCAGGCTGCCTGGAAGTCTCTCCTCAATCAATCAACAGGGTCATGTGATATCCTGCCTCCTGGTGTGATTCTCTGAGGTGAGAGGTTTCCCAGCCTCTTGAAGCTGTTAATGAAATCAGCCTGCCTCCTGGGAACAGCAGGTGGCTAAGATTTTCAATTAACCAACAGGCTTTGAAGTCCATGCCCCTCTTGCAACTCCTAAATACAGTTTCCCTGTCAGAGTTTAGACCGCTAGCGCCGGTTTGTGGACAAAGCTGATACTGCACCCATTTTTGGGATCTGTCTTGAATTACTGCATTTCAATAGAGTGGTCTTTTGCTTGATAGAATAGGACCCTTGTTTAACATTGTTTTGATGGCATCCTTACAGTAGAGGGGTGATGTGGAACCCCCCACAAGAAGGTTGTATCTTTGGAGTGGTCTTGTGCCAACTGCGCAGTTCTCCTGGATTCTGGCGTGAATGTGGGCGGCGACAGCTCATCCCCACATCCACCCAGTCTATTGATTGTTTGTTCTGGGATAGAATAATGGGCGGCGGCAGCTCATCCCCACATCTACCCAGTCTATTGATTCAACATGGGTCAAAACCCTTGACAGGGACTAGCACCTTAAAAACAACGCTTAGCCAAGCTTGTGGCCTCTTCCCTGGGCAGTGCAGGAACCTCCTGATGTTCTCCTTCTTGTCCCCACGACTGAAGCTCAGAAACAGCGAGATCTGCAGGAACTGCCAGGAACAATTGCCTCAGCTACAGCTTTTCTTCATAGTTAAGGTACTGTGCAAACGCGGTGTGGAAATCCTTTCTGCCGGGGTGAAAGTTTGTGAAACTTTCCCAACTTGGGAGTCTTGTTCGCTCCTAAACTGACATATAACTCTTTTTCTGGCAAACTACTTCCTCGAACATTGGCGAAGGCTTAACCGTTTACTACCAGAACTGTGCTATACTATCCAAGACTCAGAACAATTGACTTTGGCCTAAGCCTATTGAATTGAATTGTCAGTTGTAGTGAACTGAAACTATTTGCCCTGCCCATGAAAGTAAGTGTGCTTTAATTCTGTTAACCTTTGTCTTTCTACCTCTTTTAAAAGTAACTAAAGTGCCATTTTGCTCCCAATTTAGGGGAGCCCAACTTGTTCAGAAACCTATTGGTTGTGTACTGTAGTGTATTAAGATTGTGATATTGTTAGGGAGAATTCTCATTCTATGGCTAATTTCCCTTACCTATAGAGTCCCCCAGCAGCTTTGCTGGATTTGAAGGGTTTGTTGTTTGTCTCCTGCTAAGAGTGTGACTCTTTTTCCCACTCTTAGGCATATTTGCAATGTGTGTTCTAGGCAATTTTATTGTGTTTAATGTATATGGGGTTTATCTCACCCTCATAGGAACCATATTTATACGCATGTGTTACACAGCACCCTCAGTGCAGTGACACAGTGGTGTCATAGTGACCCCCAAACATAGACTCTATACCCTGAGACTGACTACTCTCTCCCAGGGCATGTAAAGTCCCCATTGACTTTACTAGTCAATTTTTATGAACTAAACCAGTACACCCCATCTTACTATGGAGGTACTGGGAAGGGTTAATAGTTCTTCCCTGGTGTTCATTTTCGAGAGGGTACCGTACCGTCCCTCTCTCAAACGTTTCTGGCTAGTGGCAGTGGTTACTACCAAAAATATTCGACCACAAATATTTCCCTATGGGATTTTCCCATTGTTCGAGGCTACAACTTTTACTGACAGCCTCTAACATACCGCCAGTTTATTTTATTATTAACTTTACTCTGGTTTTATTTGCCAGAACTTTAATATAAATTCTTTCTCATGTCTTTCTCTAAACTCCTAACCCAGGTCGGGGATCCTTTGTTCGTCCTTTTGGCGGGCTTCTGCCAAGAAGCACTCCTTTCGGCGCCACTGAGTCTGGGTTGGATCCATTATTTGGGAGGGGGAGTAGGACCACTGGACAGGGTTGCCTCAGCAACCCTTGTCGCACTCTGCCCTGATAGTCTGGAGGGTCTCCAGCCAAGAAGACCACTCCACTGTGTGAGTGACAGCTAGGCTGTATGAATGGGGATCTTTTTGCATAAAAGCAGGGTCCTGAGGACTGGAAGAGCAAGACGTCACCACTAGAACTAAGAAGGCGAAGAGGAGAGAAGTCAAAGACATCTGCAACAACTGAACCAACGGTGAAGCCCTGCTGTAGCGTCTCACCACTTTTCTCCACACGACGAGAGAAGATCTTCATCTGCAAGAGCCTTCTTCCCTTGAGCTGGTGGGGCCAACCAGTTTGCCAAGGCTTCCTGGACCTGCCCTGGTCGAATCGCCAGTACCCCATACTCGGAGACGGGATAGCCAGGCACCCGTCCACCCGGACCGCGATTTAAAGGAGCGTACCTTTTATACGTTGGGCAGTACCGCGGCTGGTTTCATCCCTGGGTAGTGCAGTAACTCGAATGTTCCTCCACGACGAGAGCCTCTCTTCCTCTGCTGGATCCCCCGAACTGCAGGAACTACCAGGAACAACCGCCACCGCAGGAGCCTCTTCTTCATTTTAAGGTACATTGTTCCGCCAGGCCGCCCTTTTTACGTGCTAGTGCTAAAGGTGTTTTAAATCCTTTACCTACCTGTTGGGTTTGCCGCTCCTATCCTCTAACATTGTCTTTCACCTTCTGCATCCACCTTTTCGAATCGTTAACCAAAGACTTGACTGCAGCTACAAGAACATTTTGCTCCTGGGCCCTTTGCCCTGTACCACTGACTCTGGCACAGGCCTATTGACTCTGGCTGAATTTGTTAGAACTGCTCTCTCTAGATTGCTTCTCAACTAGAACTGTGTTGATGCACCTAATTCTTATAACCACCTTTTCCTTCCCACTTTTAAAACTTGTGAAGTGCCATTTTGCTCAGTTTTCATTTAAGTATTCTCTATGCTAAAGTCCTGCCTTACCTAAACTTGTTCACAAATTTATGGGAAGTGTTGCTAGGCTGTGTAAGAAGATATTCCTGTATAACTTGTGCTTTCCCTCCCTTGTGAGAAATTGCTAGAGTGCCATTTGTTTTGGTTGTCACTGTGCCATTTTACTCAGTTTTCACTCTTGCTCAAACTTGTCTACAATTTAACTAGGGAGTTCTGTATACTTTTCTTGACTGATTTTAACTTGCTTTATTGACTGTGATTAATGTGTTGAACTAGAAGTGTGTAAAATAAATATATATATTCTTTTTAATACAAAGCTTTGGTCAGTGTTTCCTTGTGCCATAGTACTGTAGCCCTACTGTGTAAACCCTGAATACTGCTCATCTCCCTCTTGAGATAAGTCTGACTGCTTAGCCACAGCTTCCAACTAAATCTTTGTGGTACAGACTGATACCAAAGGGGATTTATTGCTCATACATGTAGTCTTAATCTTCTTTAGTGCTCCCTAAGGGAACTGCACAGGATTCTGCCTAACAGATATTGAGCTGCTTCTTACTAGTGGAATGTTCTCCAACTGACTGTGTTAATAAATGTATATTCTTTTACCAAGAAACCTTGAGTAAGTGTTTGTTTGAACTACTGTGATTGCAAGTCCTTTGTGTAACATCTTTTACTGCTCACATTACTCTTGAGATATGTCTGGCTGCTCAGCCACTGATACCACATAACTGTGTAGTATGGGCTTGTACCAAAGGTGAGATTGTGCTTACACCTGTAGTCTTAATTGTGTGTAGTGTTCCCCAAGGGTACTGCATGTAATTCTGCCTAACATATGCTATCATACATATGAAAACTCACATCAAAATCAGGACTCAGTTGGATGTCAATTTTCAGGAGATGTAAATTGCATTCAGGTCAGAACTGTAAATCTCATATACTCCTCTTGAATGTATTGTAAACTCATAATCACAATTAGAGATGACTTTAATGTGAGCTTTCTTGCATATAGGGGGCATATAATATGTGCACAATATTGTTGTACATTTTATATACAAACTCTTCATATATATATGTAATGGATGGAACTTTCATATATACACAATACTATATGTCTGAAAACTCACATGAAAGTCAAGACTGAATTTGGTGTCAATTTTTCAAAAATGCAAACTGTAGACCTGTACAAATGATAAAACTCATATACGCCTCTTGTACATGTATGCAATTTACATGGATATTATATTGAAAATTAACATCAAAGTTAGACCTGACTTCAATTACATGTTTTATATGTGTAGGAGTCATGTAGGAGATGCATATTGAATGACTTTACGAAACAATCAAATGCTACTTATATGCAATACTTTTATATTCACTTACACACCACATAATCCTACTCCTTACACCACACAGTCATATAACAAACACGCTTACGACACACATACTTATAACGCAAACACTCTTAGGACACACAGGCCCTCTTTCCAAGTTGGGCCGTAAGGGATAACGGGCACCGGTAAGGAGACCGGTGCCGGTAATCCCTTACCACCCTACTACGAGGTCCCTTATCGGGTCCCTCCATTAACGGCTGGTCTGACCAGCCGTTGTGAATGGGACCCGTTAAGGGCCCAGGGTGTAAATAACCGGCTTGACATTCGCGAGCCCGTTATTTGCGCCCTCCCCATTCCCATTGAGCCCTATGGGGGCTCAAATGGGAATGGGGAATGGTTGGTGCAATGGGGACTTACAGGTTCCATGAAGGTCGGACTAGACCGGTAAGTCTCCATTACACCAAACCGGACACAGTCCCGTTATTGGTGGCAGTCATGACGCAAATAGCGCCATGACTACCACCAAACTCGGAATGAGGGCCACATTCTTCGTACAAGTACGGTACTTTATGTATGAAAACTGTTGTATATATTTACTAAATGTAAAACTTATAGCTCGTATACCATATGCTCATAGGCTAATACACTCATATGGCAAACACTCACATTTCATTCACATATATTACAGACACTCGCACGTTATATGCCATACTCCCCAAAAAACACCCACTGAAATAATAGATGAAAGCTTTTTTAATCAAGAGTTAAGGTTGAAATAACAATAACTATGGAGTACAAAGAGTGGAAATGATAACGTTAAGGTCAAAACACTCACTGTATACCACTACAAATTCAACCATTATTCCCCAAGTATAAACACTAACTCCATACCACTACAAATCAAACCTTTCCCAACATGCATAGGGGAAAGTGCCTTATTTCTGCACATTCAAAAGCACATCTCTTTTGGTAATTCATGATGCACTTTTAAATCCACAGAAACATCCCCTGATTTGCGCAAATGAGCCAGTTGTGAAAAAAGGCACCAGAATGTCCACATTCAGATGCCTTTTGTGGATTGAGCTCAAGTGATGAGATGCGCTAGTGCATGCCATTGCTTGTAACTTAAAATATGGCCCTTAATGCTAATGGTGCACAACTCAGATTTGCATCAAAATGTTTTGGGAGAATCTGCCTCAATGCGAGTTTTGCAAAGATGTGCTTGTGCAATTGCACATCTCATTGCACCACATGAATTCTCAGCAGGAACTCCAAAAAATGCAAAGTGTAGATCAAAAGTTGCACAGATAAGTTGGCATTTAAGGCTGCATCGGATGAAATGCACATGTTTCTGGCACATCAGTGTGATGCACACATTTTAAAACCATGTGAATTCCATTGGATGCACCAAAAATGAGGGCAAATGAAGGGAGAAAAACAAAATAAATATTGCAATGTAGTTGGGTGCCATTTTGATTTACCTAACAACTGCTCTCTGTTGGCATCCATTTTATGTGACGAGTCAGGCGATGTAAAGTTTGTGCGTTGGGTGACAGCGACACAACGTCTGGGCCTAGTCAACACAGCTGTATTTGTATAAAGTATCTAATTCATGGAGGGTCCATCCTGACAAGGCCAAGCAAACTGAGAAGTTGACTGATGAATGTTCTGTTAATCATAGGCTGGCTGTAAACTATTGTAAACCAAGTTCTGCTTATGTGTGCCTACCTGTAAAAGATCTGCTGACCAGCCTGTCACTTTGTGTACAAATTAACTGCTAAATCCTATGTTCATTGAGTCATTTGTGTTAACCACATGATTAAGCAAATCCTCCCAACCGAAATGCAATAAAAAGGAATTTCCTTTGAAGCATGGGCCTCTTTCTCGTGTTTTTCTTTAATATTTGAGTACATATTTGGCAAGCAAGGTAGGAGGCCAAGAGTCCTGCATCTTCCCGTGGCAACTTTCGCTTCCCAGATAACCTCCACTGGTGTTCTGCTCTCTGAGTTCTGGTGCACATGAAATTAAAGGTAAGCTAGACACCACGCTTTTGAAAAAAGTCTGGGAACCCCGAGTGGTGGGAGACCGGGGGATGGAAAAAGGAGGTTGTGGAGCACGGGACGAGCTAGAAACCTGGGTTGTGATGTAGTCGCAGACACAGAGAACGTGTATCAAAGGGAATTAAAGGAATCCACTCTGCAAGTATTGCATGGGTGATGACATTGTGAAATATGGGACCCACCAAGCACTCTTGTGCTTAGGTGAAGAATAAGGGAGCTGTAGGAATGTGTTCTCCTGCAAAGTAGGGGCCCAGGAATTCAAAATGGTACCATTTGAAACGATGAGTGAAATTAATGTGACAAATATAAGTAAAATGCGAGAATACGAAAATATGGTGCAGAATGGGCGCAAGCAACTGAAAATTACACTGTGTCTTGGCCAAAAGGCAGGTCTTTCTGTCCCAGGGTACTGGAGCATACGTACACTAATTGCAGACAACCATGAAAGGAAAGAAAACATTTTAAATTTATGGAAAAAACATGTAGATAAGAGACAATGGAGGTCATTACAACCTTGGTGCTAAGTGCACCAACTTTACCACCATGGTGTAAACTCCGTTTACACCATGGTGGATGGCGGATTTACCGCCCCATTCCAAGGTGAGTGGGGCGGTAAATCCCCATTTCCCATTTTCCCTTCCCCATTCCCATTTTTGACCCATAGGGCATAATGGGAGTGGGGAAGGCGCTAATTACGCCGCCGTAAATTACGGCGGCGTAATTAGCACCATGGCGGGTTAGCGCCATGGATTTTAACGCCTGCTAAAAGCAGGCGTTAAAATCAGAATCAGGCGTTAAGGGTTAACAGTGGCGTTAACCCTTAACGCCTGAGTTGTAATGAGGGCCAATGAGGGTTATTACATGGCAGGAGGTAACCATGCCGCTATTAGCGGCATGGCGACCCCCTTTCCGAGTACCGGGTCCGGGTTCGTTGAATGAGGAATTACCGGGCCATTCCAACCTTGGAGGGCCCGGTAATTCCTCATTCAAGAAATCCAGACCCTGAACATCCCCACTCCCATTCGATGCCCCATAGGGCTCAATGGGAATGGGGAGCATGCTAATAACGGGCCAGTTAACAATGGGCCCGTTGTTAGCATGCTGGTCTCCTCGCGGGACCCGCTAAGGATGCCTGGTTTTACCAGACGTCCTTATCGGTTCCCGCGAGGAGACCTCGTAATAGGGCGGTAAGAGGTTGACGTCTCCGGCACCTTTACCAGCGCCATTAACCCCTTACCGCCTATCTCCTAATGAGCCCCAATGTCATGCATAAAAATATGAAATGCATAGTATTGTGGAACCTACTGCTCCGCCTCCATACGAAATTGGGGAAGATAGATCTTTAGGTTCAAAGTACCCTGCCACTGAAAATGTAGCTACAGGATATAAATTAACACCATTTAGGGAACATAGGGGAAGAAAAAGGGAAATCACGAAGCATTGATATTGTATCTTAAGATATAGGTGCAAGTACACTTTCAGAGATAGAGGGAAAGGCAAAGAAGGCCAAAGTTAAGTCTAAAACGTAGCATAAGAAAGGGAGAACGGATAAAGAATATGATTTCTCATTGATAGATTTAGGAAATTAAAAAGGGACTGCTGCTTTAGATCCTCTATGTAGAGCAGATTGGGAGTTTTATAGAATGAAACAGAGGATGATGATCTTAAAAGAGGATTCAGGAATAAAACAAGAGAAGGGGTCACCTCATGCGGCAAGAAATGGAAAAGGGACAGGATATATGACTGAAATACTGGAGGAAAAGAAAGAGTCTGAATTGGCACAATTCTCTGCGCTCATTCATATAGTGGTCAAGGAATTGGTGGGGGGCCTTGTGAAAGATGGCCAATATTGCAGATTTGAAAGAACAATAGGATGAAGAAGAAGGTACAGGACATGTTGTTGAAGAAGGAGATGAGGCAAAGCCGAGAGAAAGGAGTAGAGGAAGAAGGAGCTATTGCTAAGCGAATAAGGAGTCAAAAGAAGGGACAGTTATATGAAGATGGGGTTGGGATGGCATTTCAATCCTTACAAGAGGTAAGTAAAACAGGAGAGTAGAAAAGAATGAAGGGGAATCCTGTTTTTATGCAATGATGCATAGCTTCACTTTTTCTTGTGGAAACATATAACTACACGTCCTAGAATGCATCATCAGCCAGCGCAGACAGTACAAATGAAGGTGTCATGCATGGCAAGGTACATGCCGGGATCTGTGTATAGAAAATGACTGTCCGATGGAAGGGTATCACTGTTACGGTGAGCATTGCTGTCAGCAGATTCTCAGAAGTACTGAAGGTACAGTCCTTTAAATGCCCAACAGTCATACTAATGAGTGTTGTACTGTACCATTGAAAGAAGAACCACCCTCCTGTTAAGTCCACACATTACACCATTACAGTAGTAGGCAGCCCTAGTAAAAAGCATTGCTTTATCAAATGTCCACTAGCTCTGGTGGTACTGCTAGTAGGTAAATACAACTATAGTAGTGTTGATAAGTCCTAGTACTGTCTTAAGAAAAGATATGTGTTACAGTTTTAAGGAGTGCAAGGCATCAGTATGCAAAGGAGTGCACTCAGACACAAGAAAGGTTATGTAAAGACGACAGTTGGAGTCAGAATTATTGGGTGAATAGCCCTGTCTTACCGGCATCTCTGAATTGGAGGAAATGTTAGGTGAGAGTATATACATTTGTATAGCAATGAATTCCAGAGGTACGCTCCCAGCATTGTCCCCAGACGAGGCTGCTAGACAAGTCCGATCTATGAAAGTCTCGTCACGCCGAACTCTTTAAAATCTGCATGGACCTGTCCAATCATAATGCAGTCTCTACCTCTCCTGGCCCTTCCCAGGCCCTCTGCACAGTACTGGCTTCTCATTTCATCTCTAAAACTCAGGACATCCTGTCCTCTCTCTTCTCCTCTCCCCTTCCTCCCTCTACTCCCTGCTCTTCCTCTGCCCCTTCTTCGGCCACCTCTCCTCCCTCCTTCTCTGCCTTTCCCCTGTTCTCCCCAGACAAGATTGCTAGACAAGTCCGATCGATGAAAGTCTCGTCAAAACAGGTTCATCCCTGTTCCTCCAAAACCATCAAGGACCACATTGAGTCCCTGGCTCCTGCCCTGGCTGACTTCTGCAACAACTCCTTTGCCACTGGAATCTTCCCTTCCCCCCTGAAGCACTCCCTTGTGCACCCTCTTATTAAGAAACCCTCTGCCGACTCATCCTGCCTGGCTAACTATCGCCCAATTTCCATTACTCCTTTCCTGGTCAAACTCTTGGAAAAGCTGGACATCTCCCAGCTCAATCTCCACCCTGAATCAGTTGGCTGTCTCCATGATCATCAGTCTGGCTTCAGAGCTGCCAGAAGCACGGAAACTGCTCTGCCGAACATCTGTGAATACCTGCTCTCCAACCTTCATTCCAACTCCCCACTGTGTCCTCATCTTACTAGATCTCTCTTCTGCCTTCGACACAGTTAACCATGCCATCCTGCTCAACCGTCTTCATGATAACCTGGGTTTCACCGGTCATGCCCCTGTGTGGCTGACTTCTTTCTTCTCTGATCGGCCCTCCCAGGTTCAACTTGGGTGCTTCCTCTCCTCTATCTCTATCTCTACCTGTGGTGTTCCCAAGGGGTCTAACCTCTCTCCCTGGCTGTTCAACCAATACCTGGCACTTCTTGCCCACCGCATTGCCGCGCTCTGCCCCAACTACCAGTGCTATGCGATGACACTCAGCTCATTTTCAGGCTACCCTCAGCCACTTCTTCTCCCTCTCATCTCTGACTGTGTGTCCGCCATCAAGGAGTGGTGTACGGCCAATGATCTTTGCCTTAATGCCAGTAATACCGAGATTTTCCTTATCGGCACTCCCGCTCCCTCCTTTCCTATCACTCTCTGGCCGGCATCTTTTGGCCCACTTCCTGCTCCCACCTGTGATGCTATAAACCTCGGGGTCATCTTTGACTCGACACTCTCCTTCTCTCCTCACATCTCCGACGTCTATAAGAAGTCACACTACCAGCTGCACCTCCTCAGAGGTATCCTTCCTTTCCTCTGCTTCCCCCAGAATCTCACTGTGTCCAGAGCTCTGGTTCTCTCCAGGCTGGACTATTGCAACAGCCTCTTTCTAAATCTGCCTGCTTTTACTTCCGCCCTCTGCAACTCATCCAGAACAGGACTGCAAGACTTGTCCTTGGCCTCAAGCCCAGGGATCGTATCTCTCCAGGACTAAAATATCTGCACTTGCTCCCTGTGTCTGTGAGGATTAAGTTCAAAACCCTCTGCATTGTCCACAAGGCCTTTTGCGGCCTGGGGCTTCAATACCTTCTACTCTCTCTTCCTAAATATTTTCCTTTTCGAGCTCTTCGTTCATCCGCTTCCAACTCCCTCAGGGTCAGCCGCTTCTCCAAGCAACGAGTTGGTGGTAGATCTCTTTCTTCGGCTGGGGCCTCGCTCTGGAATGGCCTCCCTGCCTCCGTGAAACTTAAGGAGAATCATCTCTGGTTCAGCAAGCACATCAAAACCTTTATCTTTGCTTCTGCTTTTTCTCCTCCTCTCCCCTGCTGACTTCCTGGCTGAAACCGAAACTGCACTGATTACCTGGCCACCCCTCTGATCTCAGGCCCAGGTCACCTCCTCCGCCAGTCACACACCTGCACTGCTTTCCTTGCAACCCCCGCACTTGGGGACTGTTTCTGTATCCCTACAGTCCCACTACCAGCACTTGACACATGTTGTCTGCACTTACCCTTGCCACCTGCTGGCCGTACTTCTACTTATTGTTATTTATTCTTTTATCCCATGTACTGCACTGTCCCCTCTCCTTTCCCCCGCACTCTCCCCCTTCCCATGCACGTGCGCAATCTGAATTACACCTGGCCTAGTAGGATCGTTGTTTGTCTTCCCTCTGTTCGCCCTCCCTTGCCTTTGCGCCTTAAAACACTTGTATATAGGCGCGTTATAAATGCCATATCATAGCATTAAAACAATCTGGTTAGTTCACTGCATATATTGGTGAGTTTTACTCAGGAGTTAAGGGGTGCACAGTGGGACACTATGTTGCTTGGTGACCCAAGTATGCATCTGTGTGGTACATTTGATATTTTAATTTATAGAAAATATTCTAGATGTTTATTTAATGGGGGGTGTTTCCCCGATTTAGGAGTCATGGGATACTTATATTTCAATTGATTTAAAAAATGTGTTTCTCTATGAAGACGTTTGTGTGATTTATATGTATATGTCCTGGTCTTCATAGTGTTTCTAGGAGCCCGGTGTTATTTTACAAATGCATATGGAAATCTTCTTGTGTGTTTTCTTGTCTTCATTCAGTTCACCAGTTTTAGCATTTTGAGTGTGTCTTTCCATTGAATGCAGTTACGTCTATTAATATTTCCTACATTTTTAACTGGTCTGTGCTCAAGATGGTTGTCTGTTTGTTTTAAGTGCTGTTTGATGTTACTGTTGAGCATAACTCTATAGGAAATTTAATGAAAACTAAAATCTGCACCTTTTATTTCTGTGGAAGATGTAAAGGTTATGCTGCATTCTCCCAAATAACCCAATGTCAGGTATGTCCTGTGTATTCGGGTTGCATGAAGGACTTGTAGTTTTGCTTTGTTTGTTATTTGTATTGGGCTAAGATGTAAAATCATGACTGAGTACGTTCTGGTCACGTCTGGCAGTGACCAGCCATAGATCTTAGCTAGTTAATATCATGTGGAAAGTTCATAAATCACAACTTTCAATTTTTAGGATGTGGCACAATCCCCTCTTGTGAAGTATATATCACCTTTTAAACTTTTCTGTGTATTTTGTGAAGTTACCTAGACGTTAGACGGTGCCAGAGAGGAGAGACAGCAGAACGCCTGCAGGAGTTCAGTGTGTCAGGAGTGCTGCCCTATAGCAATCAGTGCAGTAGTTTAAAGTTGGTTTTACAGTTATTAACGTATTAATGTTACAGTTGGCCATTCTGTACACACTCCCTCATTTGGAGACAGCACCAGCAGTTCACATCTGATTGGTGAAAACGAGTTACACCTCAAACTCCTGTGACCATCCAATGGGAGGTCGGACCAGGATTTTGATGTGTGCCTATCCACATTATAGGTTATTTTAGGAGTTGAGAACATTAGTAAATTGTGCACTACAATTTGAATTGTCAGCTGCTGCAATGAAAATGTGATCACATATAGGCTATAATACATCTCAGCAACACAGAGCTAGTAAACCACATGCCATATGGATTCTTCAACATTGTCTATGACTGTATATACTTAAAGGTCCTTGTGGATATGTCTAGGTGCTCCTCTCTGCACATTTCAAAACAAAGTAAATAATGAATAGGGAAATTGATATAATGGTACCAGTCGGATTGAGGAATCAAGGGTTACTCTTGGTTTTAAGGTAACCAGACGCATTGCAGGAGCCAAATAGATATTATAATTTTCGATCTGGATGCTTGTTATTTTAAACCAATTGAACTGTCCTAGTTATATGGCCAGATTGAAAGAATGGAATATTGAATTGACAAAGCCAATAGGAGAAACTACACTGTAAGGTCAATTATTCTCTTAGAACAATTGTATTCAAACCCCACATTGCATTCACTGCTTACCCAACCTGCAGGGGGTGACACAGGAGTCCCAGAAACGGTCAGTCTGACTCACTCCTGTGCAGGTCCTGCCCAAATGGTTTCAATTTGTTCATTATCTCCTCTAGCGTGCCATGTGGTGGTGTTACTGTAGAGTTCATTGCAATTTCAGATATATCAGTGAATACGCATGTAACAAATGCACTTATGCTCTCTTTCATATATAGCGGAAAACATAAATTATTTTTCGAATTCCTACATACATTGTGGTTAACTTAATGCCGACAATTCTAAAAACATTTGTTGAGGCAAAGTATAGTAGACTTTAAATAAAACACTCGCATGGTTTACAAAGTGTCATCCAAGATTACTCGTGGCAGCAGTCAAGGGCAATGTAATGCATTTGGGCAGCATGTTACTTACTACCTGTCCAGATTCTGCTTGTGTTGTGTTCACAGTATATTCAGGTTTTCAAAGATAGGAAAGGAGAGGTGTTAAAAGTATCTGATGGCTCTCTAGTCATGTATGCTAAATGACTTCCTCTAATTATCTAAACACTGAAGTTACCCGTTGAGGTAGTGGTATTGACTGTGAAGCTCACACACAGGAAAAGGACCGTGTTTCTTTTTGGTAATGCATTAGCAGATAAGATAGCGAAAAGTGTGGCAACCATGAATTTGGTTATACCACAACTAATGGAACAGGCATTGCTAGTAAGTACTGATTTTGATGTTGATATTCCGTATGCACAGCTATCTATAGCAGCTTTAACGGAGGTGCAAGGCCAGGCTCCACAACAGGAAAAGGACTTGTGGCTATGGTGAGGGTGCAGTATGGAGTTAACTGATGAGATATGAAGACAAAAAGTTACAGGTAAAGTAGAAATGGTACAAAGTTTGCTTTTGATTGCTTTTACATAATTACATTTTCAAACTCATGAACCTAAAGAAGGTATGATGTCTGTCTTGAGGTTGTCCCAGAAATGTCAGAGATGATACTGTTTGCCCATTGTATAGTTTTAATTCAGAGAAAAACAAAACGAACCGACCACTATCTAATTCCCCATGAAATAGTGACTGGAAGACCATGGGGGTCATTACGAGATTGAAGGTAGCCATGGCGCTATTAGCGCCATGGCTAACCCCCTTACCGCATTCCGGGTCCGTATTCCCGGAATGAGGACTTACCGTCATTTCGACCTTGGAGGACCCGCTAAATCCCCATTCCGGGAACCATTCCCCATTCCCATTTGAGCCCCCATAGGGCTCAATGGGAATGGGGATGGAGCTAATAACGGGCCCGCTATTAGCGGGCCCGTTATTAGCTCTGAAGTCCCTTAACGGGTCCCTTCCCTAATGCCTGGTAAATCCAGGCATTAGGGAAGGGACCCGCTAAGGGACCTCGGAATAGGGTGGTAAGGGATTAGCGGCACTGGTGCCCTTACCAGTGCCGGTAATCCCTTACCACCTACCTCGTAATGACCCCCTATGTCCCTTGGCCATGCAGTGCCATATTTATAATACAAAAGTAGGAGCTAATGTACTGGGCGATGAGTGGATATTTGAGGAAGTTAATCAGTGCAGTGAAGTTTTGTCTCCAAACAGGTTATTCCCTACATATCGAAGGAAAGTCGTGACCAACAAGAAATTCTGCAAATGATTCCAAGGGATTTCATGAATAGTAAAAACAATTGTGAGGAAATGGAAGCAACCCAATATGAGGGGCCGCTCAAGATCCTCCTAAGTAGGTCTACTGCAGTAAAAATAAAAGAAAGGGAGCCCTAATACCATTTGTCAGATGCAGGATAGCAAAGTCCAAAAAGGCACTGTCAGCTTTAGCCCCCGAAGAGAGAGACGTTATTCAACAATAAGCAATATTTCACTGTATTTGTTCCTATGTTTAGTATTCTGTTTGATTCTGTTTCTGTTGTGTTTCTATGATGATGTCCCTTTGGTTGGAAGCTATGTTGTTCTTATTGTAAGGTCAGCAGTATCTCCACATTTAATGCCAAATGAAATGTCATATGGTGATTCCAAATGTGTTATACATTTAGCACAATGTCGTTTAGGTGGGCATGAACAACTTTCTGCTTTCCAAATATTATTTTTTTTAGTTAATGGCATGCGATGGAATTTAGGAGGAATAAAAACCACAATTCTCATTCATGGTATGAAAGGTCCACATTTGAAATATTATAATGCACCCCGTCCAGGCTGTCAATTTCAACCTTTTTTTAGTTTCCAATGTGAGTAGTTTATGGTGGGTGCCAGGAGGTTGGGTGAAGGTAATGTTCCCAAAATTTGGTGGAGGAATGCGTATGTGGGTCAATAGTGTCAATATCGTTGGTTCTGTTTTTGAAACCTGTGCTACTGTATGGACTAAATACGCTTCTTCTCTTACTTGGATGGCTCCTACTGCGCCTCCTGCACTCTTTCTGAAACTTATCATGCCCCAGTTGTGTTACCGGGGTAATGGAACATTGGCCATAAGAACACATCTGGGATGTACAACTATGCTGGACAGTGCAGACTTGCAGCCAGGCATGGATGTCTTATGGTACTGCAGGGGGTTGGCATATGATCAGTTCCCTCCTTCCTAGTCAGGGCTATGCTACTTAGTTACTTTGGACGCTGCTGTTGTCATTGTTACAAGTTCTTCATTCTTTCGTTGAAAAAAGTAGCTCCATTACGTTTTTGCATTGGCACAAGAGAAGTAATTATTTTGCATCTTCTGCAAGACATAATCCTTTTTTTGCACCTATTCTAGGTGCAGGTGTTCAGATCTCAGCTAATGCAAAATGGCTGCAAAAGAGACGTTTTACAATGATGCAGTTTATCAATGCCACAGAAGATTGGCAACATTGACTCCTTTGAATTCCTCTCTTGCCACTTCCCGCTCTCCCCGACGGATGCAGTTACCTTCCATCTCATCAACAGACGCCCCAACCCCAATACTGCCTTCATCAGAGACCACACCAACCTAGTCACTGCCATGTCCTCACGCATGCCAAAAACATCTTTCTAGGCAACTTCAGCATCCCAGGCAACAAGGCCACCAAACCATTGAAGGAAGCTCTCCTCAGTCTTCTCAACACCCTCTGCCTCACACAGCACATAAAAGACCTAACACACAAGAAAGGTAACATCCTCAACCTAATCATCACAGCACTGTTTTCCCTCCACTACAGCTCTCCTCTTGCGCTTGACTGGTCTGACCACCTAGCCGTGCCTTTCAACATCCTGCACACAACCCCAGTCAGACACTCCCAGCAGAAACCCATCACACAAACCTTCAGGCCCTTCAAGAACTTCCCGGTAGAAGCCCTCATGGAAGAACTCGCCAACCTCTACCTTACATGGACCGAACACACCCAATCGAACTGTGACTCTCCACTAGAAGCAATCAACCACCACTCTTTCAGCCTCCATCGACCGACAAGTGCCTCTGAAACAACAGACCTGCAAACCAAAACCATCGGCACCCTGGTACATACAAGAACTCAACAAAGCTAAGTGTAGAGGTGCACTCCTTAAAATTTGACTAAAGATTGAAAACAACTTAAACAGATATCCTAATAGCCTTATCAAATTCCAGGTGCTCCCTAGTGAGTCTGTGCTACCAGACCGTAGAAAATGTGCAAAGGAAGATGCCCTGAAATAACAGGGTATAACTAGGGGCACACACAAAGAACTAACTAGTTCAGTATTTTAATTATACAAAGTAGGTCATAAACAAACATTCAAAACAAATACTTTTCAATTGTTCAATACTTAATTAATAATCAAGCATATGTGTCACTTCCAGGTAAGTGTCGATCTGTTTTCAAGACTCTTTTAATTTCACCAAAAAACGTATGTATACAGAATTCCTCAACTTTGGGAATGCTTACATGAACATTTCATTCAATTTCTCATGAAAAGTACCAAACATAAAAGTTTGTATTCATAAATAAACAAATAACATCATTTTCCAACACTTCTAAACATATATGTATGTATGTGGATCTCCAAATCAACAGACAGGTAATGTTGTTCTATACCTATCTATCTAGCTACTACACGTTTCGGGCCAATCAGGCCCTTCTTCAGGTAAAGGAATATCCAAAATAATTCATTCATTAGGGTCTCTCAACTCCAAACTTTGAAAAAAAACTTTTTTTTGAAACAATTTGTGTCTGTCAATATTCATTCACAGTCATAAATAAATCAACGAAATGCTGTTCTGTTCATCAGCCTTTACTGGGAGCGAGTGTTAGGGCAAGATCTGCCACTTAGGTGTTCTTGAATGCAGTTTCCTTCTTCACAAAAGGACCCTGTGAGAAGACATCACTGTATTACGACCATCGATAGTATCGCCTAATACAGTCATCATTGGAGTTTGTGTGGGAACAGGCGCAAAAGTATGCGCTGGGTCCCACTCCAAACTCCTAGTTACTCAGATTCAAGTGTCATGTTCAACCATTCCACAAGTACTCACTTATAGTATTCTTTTAATCTGCTCCGAAATGAGTGATATCGGCAGATTTCCTTGGACTGCCCTGTCTGTAATGAGATACTCAAATCTCCATTAGTGTGTTTTAGATTAGCCGTAGGCGTGTCTATGGTGGCTTGTAAAAATAAGAATAGATAGGCATACCTGTGGTACTACGGTCCCCTCAGAAATGAGAAAACAGTCCCCGTTGGCATGGGTGAGTCAGTTCTCACTGTTGCACTGTAATTCGTGTTGCCAGAGTTGTTATAATGGGCTCCTTATGGATGAAGCAGCTCCTATTAGAAATAATATGGGTCTAAATTATGGTCCTGCTGAACTCCAGTATTTAAATATGCTTAATAGCGAACTTTGAAAACAATTCAGGTGTAAAACCTACCTCGCGCGGACGCGCCACATGCAGCACGGAGCATGAAATGTGCCCGGCTGGTGCGCGTGAGCCGCGTTAGTGTTCGGCTGTTTCCTCCGTGGGCGAATGATCTGTCTAGGACCGAGCTGCTAATTGTCCCGACTACTATGACTGAGTGGCGGGTACTGTGAGTAAACACTGTACCTTGCTGGTTACTCCCTCTAATCTACGCTGCCACATCTAGTGCGTTACACTTCAGTACCTTGACCTCCATTTTGGGTGAGTATCGGAGTACTCACCCAGAACGGTGTAGATTCTGCAAAGTAGTCACGTGATACGCGTGTTACGGTCACGTGATTTGTATTTACTAGATGCTAATATTTTAACCATCTATACGAATCTAGGTACTCACCCAGGAGGGTGCAGATTCTGCAATTTGATCACATGAAGGGCATGTTATAGTAACATGGTTAATATTAATTAGATGCTGATAGTATAACCATCTATATGAATGAACACCATGAATGTGCTGATGTCGGCTATATTTTTTTTAAAAGTTGATTATAAATCAGCTAAGAACCTTTCTTTAATAATGTAATCTACGCGTTTACAGATTGATTATCGCGTGAACCAGCCCTCAACATGTATTTCTAATGTTACGCTCTAGTAGGGACATGTTAAATGCATATATTATACTAAATTCCTTATTTTGGACCTCAATGAAATGATTCAATTGCAGCAACACAAATTTATGTACATCTCTTGCTAATATGCAATATCTTAATTAAACCTGCCTCTTATTCGAAACAACAGTGTTATCACATCTCCATAGAAAAGCACCATATCTTAGTTGGCATATACAGTGATGTAACCAATTTCTGCTACAGTACTACCATATGGGTTCTCAGATAACTCAATAGACAGAACAAATCCAATATTGATAGATGACAAACCATCTGGTCTATACATGTATTTTCATTGACATTAGTACATAAAAACATCAAAGCAAGGGAGCAAACTGTTTGGTATTAAAGAACAAATTACAAATTGATTTTCACAGGTAACAAGATAGATCCCAATCTAAATTCATCCCACGGGGGCACATTGAGTCGAGCTTGTCTATCCAATACACTTCTCTCTGTTGTAACAATTTCATTTGGTCCCCACCCCTTCTGGGCAAAGTCACATGCTCCAGGATTATAAACTTGACTTGTGCAACTGTATGTTTGTATTCTTTAAAGTGCATAGCCACCGGGGATTTAGGTGAAGATTGTCTGATGTTCGACTTGTGTTCTCCCCATCTAACTTTGGCCTTCCTGCCCGTCAGGCCTACATAGAAAAAACCACATAGACATTTTAACCCATAGATTACATTCATAGTGTCACATGTGGACGTGTGTTTTAGTGGTATTGAAAACCCTTTATGAGGGTGATTTACTTGGTTGCCTTGGATCACATTATGGCAACAGCTACAATTGTTGCATGGCAGTGTTCCCTTGTGGATCTTCAATGTATCTTTCTTGTGACTGAAATCTGATTTGATCAAAGAATCACGAATACTCCTGCTCTTGCTGTAAGCAAAGAGTGGTGTCGTTGGGAAGAGTCTTGCCAGATTTGGGTCAAGGGTTAACAATCCCCAATTCTTCTTTAGTATTTTTTTCACTTGATTGCTCTGCTGTGAGTAGGTGGTAACATATACTAATTCTGTACCTGATTTCTTGGTACTTGGCTCAAATGCTGATTCTCTCGTCATACTCTTGACCTTATCTGCCTGTGATTGTAGTTTTTGAGAATCATATCCTCTTGCCAGAAATTTCCTGGTGAGATCCACCGATTTTCTTTCAAATTCTTCCTCTTCTGAAATTATTCGCCTATACCTAAGGAGCTGGCTCAGTGGAATACTCTCAATGGTTTTCTTAGGGTGAAAGCTTGATGCCAGTAGTATACTGTTCCTGTCGGTACTTTTTGTGTATACTGTGGTTTCTAGGCGATTCTCTTTGTAATATACAAGAACATCTAAAAATTCAAGTTGCTTCTTGCTTGATTTGTGCATGAATTCGATCCTAGGTGATAGTGTGTTCATCCAATCAAAGAAACTATTCAATTCCCCGTTTGTACCTCTCCATATACCGAAGAGGTCATCAATGTATCTCACAAAGAATTGTAGTTTTCCGTTCCATAGGGTACTGTTTAGAATCTGTGTTTCTTCTATGTATGCCATATAGATGTTTGCGTAACTTAGGGCCAATGATGTCCCAGAGGTTTGTAGGAAGTATCGATCTTCAAATTTAAAGAAATTATTATTCAGGATAATCTTGAGAAGTTTCAAAACAAAAACCTTGTCTTATTGGACATTTTGTGTGGTATTCAAAAGCATCCATTTCACTGCTTCTAGACCACTCTGGTGTGTAATATTGGTGAATAAACTTGCCACATCAATAGTAAACAGGAAGTCAGTTTCTTCAATGAACATGGAAGCACTGAGTTTCCTCAAAAAGTCATTTGTATCTTTGATGTAGGTGGTGATCGTCGGCACCAATGTTTGTAGAATCTTGTCAACATATTGTGCTAGAGGTTCAAGTAGGCTGTTGGAGGCCGCTATGATTGGTCTTCCGGGAGGATTATGTAAATCCTTATGAATTTTTGGAAGAATATACAAAACTGGCATGATAGGGTGTGCATTTGTAAGAAAAGCTTTTGTTTTGTGAGTAATAAGTTCATCCATCTCTGCCAAATCAAGTGTATCTTTAATAAGTTCTCTGACTTGTGCTGTTGGGTCATTGTAGATTTCCATACAAGAACTCAACCACAGAAAAAGAGTCATCAGGAAACAAGAGAAAACCTGTCGCCGCTCCAGGAACGCTTCAGACCGGGCACTCCTCAAGGAACTCAAAGCAACCCGCTGACAAGTCATCAACACAGCCAAGGCCTCCAAAGCAGAAGCTGACAACAAAAGCAGAGCCCTCTTCAAAGCAGTCAAGCACTGCTTCAACCTGCTACCCACCCCTGGTATACCACTGCCATACCACACTCCATCGAAACATCCACCACCATCGATGCCTTCTACATAGACAAAATCAGCAAGATTCGCCAAAACATAGACATGAGGTCTGAATCCACAGACCCACTTCACATCCCTCCCCACGTAATCTCCACGCTCTGGACAACTATCAAGACGCTCGCCACAGAGGACTTTGAAGAAACCATGGCTGACTCTCAAAGCCACATCATATACAGATGACATCCTCCCAGCATCCAACCTCAAGACCCTCCCCGCAGAAGCTCTCCTTCCCTACCTGGAGACCATCAACAGCTCCCTAACCCAAGGCACCTTCCCATCGACCCTAAAAATAGGACAAATCCTCCCTCTACTAAAGAAACCCACTCTGGATCCCTACAACCTAGGTAACTATCGCCTCATCACCCATCTTCCTTTCCTAGGTAAGATCATTGAGAAAGCAGTAGCCGCACAACTGCAGCAACACATTGACACCAACAATATCCTCAAAACTTACCAATCCGGGTCCAGACCCAGATGCAGCACAGAAACAGCAATACCAACCAAAGAAGAAAGACACAGTGAAATGAATAGAGCCGTGGGACCATTCCTTGACCAAAACTATCAATACCAAAACAGTAGATCCCACCAACCGCCTTATACTGGTGTTTTAGTCCACAGTAGATCCCATCAACCGCCTTATACTGGTGTTTTAGTCCATGAACTTGATTGACAGGCACAATTCGATACAATAGAATACATGAATAGTCTCCCTCTTTAAAAAAAAGAAAATACAAAAGAAGGAAGACTTATCCTGGGATTAAAAAATTCTCAGTTTTATTTAGTATATAAATGTTAAAACACAGTCAGAAAATTCACATTTACAATCACCATCAGTGTAGCGTGTATTGTGCAACCCTGATACTTTTTTTAAAAGTTACCAAAAAATAGTCACTAAAAAAGTGGTGATTGCTGTGGAACACTAGAAATTCATAAAAGTTAATACACATAAAAAATGCATGATCTGGATAGTAACAAAAGTGTAACTACCCTCTCTATATTGTTGGTTACTACTTAAAATACCCTACAGTTCATAGGTGTATTCTACTACTCAGAGTAAATCTACAGTTGGAGGGTACCTTAAATAAGGTCCTAATACAATTTAATACATTTATTTTTCTACAATGTTCATTATTACAGTGGTCAATTTATATCCCAACATGTTTCGTTCTTTATACAACTTTAAGATATTATAAGAACTTCTTCAGGTGAACCAACAGAATAAATACAATCTTCACATCCATTCAATGAATGCTGTCTCTCATATTTAGAAATAGCGTAGCTCGACAAATCTCATTCTAGGTTCGAGGCTATAGAAACAATATAGACAGCTTTTAGTAGTGCGCTCTCATTTTAATAGACTCCTACCATAAGCAATAGGAGACTTACTGCAGTCAAATCTGTAAATCACGACTCGCGGCAATCATTTAAAGTGCCTAATCAATAGGCTACGGTCTGGGAGAACTGTGTATAAAAACAGACCATAAGGAGAAGGTTATCTTATTGGACAATACTGCAATGATCAAAGATCTACACACTATGTTACCAGATTTCATCTTGAAATTAACAAAAAGAGCATGCTGGTATTACCATAGATCTTCTGTTAACACCTTCAAACTAGATGTTAAATACCCTTAAACCTGTTAGGGAGTATGTACCCTAATATAATGATGTGTGATGTTATATTTGTCCCCTAATCCTACTCAGTTGCCCTTTCTCTTTGAGAACACATTCATTTAAAACCCAAAAGCAATGCCAAGGGACACAGTAACTTGAATCACGTGTCTTCATATCTACTGTGCCAATATTCCATGGAGGATTATGGACCCACGGCATGAGGGAAACATTATTGAAACATTGTCGCTTTCTCCAGTTGTAACACTCAGTGCACATCCGCGCTCTCCAAAAGTTTTGCTGAAAAAAACAAATGAGCGCATACTTACAAAACCGTACCTGGAAACAACACATGTAGCCATTAAGTGTCAACCAAGCCTCTGATTTCCAAGTCATGGACACAAAGTTGCTGGCAAGAGCAACAAACAAACAATTCCTCAAGGTAGAAATGAATGCGACTGTTACGGCGTCTGAATTTCCGTGCTCCCGTATACACACTATACAGGTGTGTGTTGACAAGCAGGCCCTCTAGTGGTGACAGTGATATAGCACCATTAACCCTATGTCCATCTATTATTTCGTACTGGCTGTGATAATGAAGCTTACCAGGTATCCATCTTGAAATGGTATTCAGTAAACTGTGATTCTACAATAACGTAACCTGCCAAATGTTAACATAGAAAGATATGACAATTTACAAAAAAGCACCAATTGATTCCAATGGATAAATCAATGTTCTACAGACTGACACAAAAATATTAAGCGTTGCTCTTTCTGTTATAACCTTCTTTTTGCACCACTTAATGTGTTAAATGGAAATACCTGGCACAGGATGCTCCATCTCATTGAATCACTTGTATGTCCCGTGGTGATAAAATGAGCTGCTAATGAGGCTGTCAGAATCCTGTTTTTAATAAAGCCCCTATACCTCTGAAATATGAGTCTTAGGGCCTCATTACACGGATGGCGGTAGGGATTTACCGGTACCGGTAAAATACCGGTACCGGTAAATCCTTACCGCCTTACTACGAGGTCCCTTTGCGGGTTGGGGGATTTAACGCCTGTTTTTTGCAGGCGTTAAAATCCAACCCGCTAATGGACCTCGGAGCTAATTACGGCACCGCAAAATTGCGGTGCGATAATTAGCGCCTTCCCCATTCCCATAGAGCCCTATGGGGCAGAAATGGGAATGGGGAAGGGCAATGGTGGAAGGGGGATTTATCGCCCCTCCAACCTTGGAATGGGACGGTAAATCCCCTTTCCGCCAAGGCGGTGCCGGTATTTTACCGGCATGAGCCATGGCGCTAATAGCGCCATGGCTCACCGCCTACCGTGTAATGAGGCCCTTAATCTTTCTTTCGGTCTTACCTCCATATAGTTTGTCTCAAGGGCACCATATGCCATATACTACCATGGATGAATTACAATTTGTGAACTGGTACTGCACCCATGGTTTCACCAGTCCGATATTTACTTCCTTCGTTCTCCTTGTGACTGCACAATTAACACACATACCACATGGGTAATGGCCAGACAATTTGGGTAAACCCCAAATCTGTGTCAGACTTGTCTGTGTCTGGTTTGTTTTTGCAATGTCATTCTTTGCAAGTAGGTCTTTTAAATTGGTTCCACGCTTGAATGCACAGAGAGGGGGCTTAATTGCAGTTTTAAATGTGTTATTTGCACAATAAACATGTGTTAACCAGGTTTCCTTTCAGCCACTTGATTTATAAGCAAGGTGCATGTCCTTGTACCACTGTAGTCCTGTTAAAAAGAAGCATTGGCAAAGCCAACAGTTAAGTTGTGTGCACAGGTAACGGATATGCGTTTGGCAGCCACTGCTCTCATATGCCTGGCATACTCCTCCAGCTCTTACCATCTTATGACCAGGTGGTACCATTATGCCTGTCAAATGCCTATCATATTCCAAAAACAAAAGCCATAACTCTTGGCTTTGCCATTGCTTCTTTACAAGTCCCCCCATCACCAGTTCCATCGCCCCTGGAGCCTACAGTCCAAGTCATGCTTTAGGGGTTTCTGGATGGTGAAATGAAGCAGTGAATTGTGCATGGTGCTGACCGCTATGAGTAGGCTTCTCCTTGGTAATCAGCACCTTCATAGGTATGGTGATGGCACATCTGTCCTGTTGGCACATTGTCTATCATGCTGCAGCTTGTGCCTAGGGTATACCTGCAGCAGAGCCTCTTCAGTGCTATAAGTGTATGGGGAGATATCAACAGCTGACAATCACCCTGCCCCCTACCCCTGCTTTCTCTTTTTTCTCTAGATCTTAATTTGTAAAACAATAAATGTCAGGCCCAAATATGTTCTAACAGGGACAGGGGGTGAACAATCCCAGCCCACTGCTGCCACCACCAATGGCTGTTCTCCACAATGTCAATTTAGGTAGGGTTAAAGCAACAACTTCCACTAGCTATTGAGGGTGACAGATGTGCTAACTATTGTGCAAGTGAAAATTATAGATACCAATCAATATAAAACAACATACTAGTTTAAGTAAGTGCTCTTTAAACATGTCCTCATTGTTAACAGCTCGGCAAGTGGAAAATGCTGACCATCTAGCCACAGGAAAAAAACAGCAAATGTGATCTTTTCCTATGGTAAGTTGACTGGCAAATGCAGGAAAGAAAAATGACTGAACTGTTGACCTTGACTATTAAATACTGCAAACTGTGTGTGTATAGATTGGCTCAATTAGACAATGTCCTTTTCTCTGTCCTTGTCCACGTGTTGGTGCTTCAGGCTGATAGTGTTGCTGGTTATTACTGGTTGCTGGTTATTACTGTAGTGGAGCCTCAGCAATGATGTGCCAGATGACTGGAGCAGTGTTATGCAGGATGACTGGAGCAGTGTTATGCAGGATGACTGGAGCAGTGTTATGCAGGATGGCTGGAGCAGTGTTATGCAGGATGTCTGGAGCAGTTGGAGATGAACCATTAAAGTATCCTCCAAAAACCTTAATAATGCTATAGTTTGGATCAGGTTCTCACCCTTTATTAGCTTAAGCCACCAATCATCCACAAAGATTGAACTAAAGCTGTTGAATATTTTGCCTACATATAGGGTTCTTTTCTCTGATAGCACTTCACATAACAGGGTCAAGTGGTAGAGTGTTTTTTTTGCTGTCAAGCTTATTACAGAATCTGCAATTTGTGTCCAACTCTTGCCATTGATTCCTGTTTATGAGGACCTCTTTTGTAGGGAGAAGATTCAATCTAAGTCTCAGTAGCTTTGCTTGCATAATTGGACATGGGAACTGTTAGATAGAGCAGGACAGAGTCCCTCTGCCTACATTCGAGCTTGAAATCAGTGTAAGATTTATACTGATCTCTTGCTGTGATCCTGTGTATCCAGTCTAGCCTCCATAACTTAAGTTTGATGGCATCATGGTTGTGCAGTAGGTCAATTTCAGAAGAACATAGCATCTTTAACAGCCTAGTACATGCTAATGACCATGTATTTAAGATAGTTCAGCTGAACTATTCAAGGCATCTTGCAGAATCTTAAATCCTGGAACTGGAGGGTCGGTGAGACACTTCCTGTACAATGAAAAAGTATTCCATTCCATCATTGCTCGAAGGGACGTCAGGTTAATTCATACCGATTGCAGGCATCGGTGTGCTCATTGTTAGATTTAGCACTCTCTTCCAAAACTGTCCCTCCAAAATGACCCACCAGGTAGAATCTGTAGCTAAGAACGTTTCGGCTCTATGGGCGACAATAGCCATTACTTTAGCCTTATAGAATTGAATGGCTGGTAACAGTGAAAATTTGCCAAACCTCCTAATTAGAATTCGCCCTTTTGAAGCCAAATGACTAATTCTCATTTTCAGTCACAGGATCCTTGGGGCGTGGTTCAAGCTGGTGTTGGTGATGGTATCCGCCTCCGTTTAGCGCCTACTAAAACCAGGCGGATTCCATTGTAAAAGGTGTCTGCAACGCATACATTGCTTGCAGACAGCATTTACACGTTTTACAAAATGGAGCGCAAATGAAGAGTGAAGGCGAGTTTGCCAGTTTTTACTCTTCGCTTTTGGACTCGGTTTTTCAAAAGTTTAATAATGCATGCAGGGGAACCAAACGCGTTAAATGAAATGACTTTCTTTATATGCAAAACCTTTGAAATTCACCAATAATTTGGAAGCGTGTGTTTTAAATGTTGTCTTATATGCTTTTCCCTAGCTTTTTTTTTTATAAAGGTTGCTATTAGTGTGGTTACAATACCTCAATAACGTGCTTTGTGTATTAGGAAAATGGTATTAGACGCTCCACGCATTTGTGGCCCTAATTAAGGAGCTGAAGAGCCAGAAGAGTGACACGCGGGATTAGGGGTTAAGGTTAGGATATTGTCATACACACACCTGTTCTGATTGCAGCTAGTACACTATCCCAGGTAGGCACAGGTTGAAGGTTTAGAATAAATGCATCCTTTTCCTAAAGAAACAAAAGATAAATACTTTTTCTAAAAATCAAAGATGCTTAATTTCCACGTAGTCTTTACGGAATAGTTGCAAGGAATTTGTCAACCATTTGTATAAGAGAATGCAACTAGAAAGTCGACCGTGAATTACATCTAATGAGGTGGAGACCTCATTTTCACGAAGTGGATTTAATAAACAGGGATGAAGAGAAGCAAAAGCCTTCACCTGCTAAGATCCGTAAAACATGTGATTTTCCTTACCTCTTACTCACTGATGTAACATCACTGAAATATTGGGGGCGTGAACTGCTCCCCCTTCAGGGGACAATCGAGTGGAGAGAGCAAACCAGCCCTTTCAAATAAGGGTTTGAAGGTGTTCATTCCCCCAGAGGATCATCAGTGCAGTTGCAAACACTTTTCAAAAGATATGTTTAGTAAGAAGCTAAATGACTTAAATACAGCTCTGAAGGTTAACTCAAAACATATTCAGATACTTCAACGTTTGGCACAGTACTCAATAGCATTATTCCTCCCTAGAAGCAAAGCTGTTATGTGCCCAGAGAGAGAGAGAATCAGCGAGAGAATCAGAGAGAAGAGAGGGTGAGGGCCTCTCCTACTGCCGGTGCCTTTCTGCTCCAGGAAACTTTCTTCCATGGTGGGCGCCTTGGCGGTGTCTTCTTTTTACAGACTGTAGCATCTAATAAGCGAATAGCTTATTTGCTACTGCAGCATAATCCTGCAGTTCTACTCTCCGTGATTTGCTGTCATCTCTCAAATGGAGAATGATAGCTAATCATGAAAGTGGACTTCGGCTTCGAGTGAGTAATCCAGGTAATATTTGGCACAGTACCCCGATTTCACTGAACTTTGGCACAAAACTCAGTAGATGCCGAAACGGTACACCCCTAATTACAACCCTTAATAAACCCAATCATTACTACTGCTATTACTTGCAAATGTTCAATATCTCTTACTTTCATGCTAATAAAATCGAATTCTTTTACTGTGATCTGAAAAATCAGATTTCAGTGTCAGTCATCGAATCATAGGGGTATATTGGGCTCTGGTCCCATTACGCTATTAATTGACAGTGTACAGTAAAACACATGCCTTACGTGCCTCTTCCAGTTCTGAAATCCTTGAAAGAAGCCTTGGTTTTCATTGACTACAGCATGCAAACTGAATGAGCCATATGTACATATTGAATGCCCATTGATTATAATGATTTCAAGGCCTATGACATAATGGCAGGAATGGAAATGTGTTAAAGAGTTTCTTCTAAGAACTCTTATAAAGACTGCCCTGAAGAAGCACGGGGCAGAGAGAGAATGCCTGGTAATTACCATCCCTCAGAGAGTGGCTGGCAACTGTAGAAATTGGGCCAGTGGTGTACTGAGCGCTCTTATTCGTCCAACTGTTTACAGAACGAGTTTCTTGTATCTATGCTGGAGAAGGCTGAAGCTTTAAGACACTCGGAGGATGGCATGGGCACGCAAGTGACCACAAGGCTAATGGCAATTAGAGGCAGTGTATAAACCAATAATGTTCAAGTTGATCCCACCAGACAGATCACTACATTTAAAGCAGAAACCATGAAAAGAGAAGCTCCCTGTGTATGAATGTGGATTAAACAAGAGATAAAGCAGTGCAATCTATTCTGCCAGGGACCTCTAGAAAAAAAAAAGATGATTTCTTTTTAACTTTTTTTTTTTAACTTTTTTTTTTTTGTAATGCAAGCTCATGGGCTGTGGCCAGCACCATGTGGCTCTTTAATTTTGGAGTGGCTGGCTTTCTTGTTAAAGCCCCTTGAAAAAAAGAAGAAAAAAAAGAAGAAAAGGAGTGACTCAAGTCTAACATTTTCAGCACTGACCCTAAATAAGAAAGATTAGGAATACCAAATAATGTGTCTTTCTGGAATTCTATACAATAATTGATACTCATTAAAGGTTTATTTCAGGCACACTTCAGGGGGTGAGTCACTGATTTAGTCTGTTCTTAAACGCCTCAAATCAGCCTTTCATCCTTCTGAGGTCGATACATGAGTACCAACACAGGTTGGGTGATATTGGGTGTATATTTTTTCTATATAAAGCGCTTAAGCGTAAGTGCTATATAACAACACATCATTATTTGGTGATGGTGCTTGCATTCACATTAATTTGGTAATATGGGCCTATACACACTGATCTTAACGATACATACGGCGATCCATTCTTGTATGAAATGTACATCACATTATAGTGATATCGTAACCATATTTTTTGTAGTGTACAATACTAAGCGATAGCACTTCCTGTTTTGTCAACTGGTGAAAGGTCGTGTTCCATCACATCCCGCGATATCACTTCGGGGTGGGATCAAATGACATCACTTCCTGTGATGTCACCAGGGGGTCAAGGGTTGTGTGATGTCACTTCTGCTACCCCTGGCATTTTGGTGAAATGACGTCCCTGTATTCTGCCAATGTTGGTTAGCATCTCAATGTATGCTGCAGAACACACAATTAAAATGTGCCAATATGCAATTAAAGTCATAAGGCTTTATGGCAGTTATGACTGTCAGGCCAATCCAGCTGACACATTTGAAGCCCACACATGACATCACTACCTGAATAATCACCCACAGTCAGATGACTTACTCCAAATTATTGCATCGCGCTATTACCTCTCCACTCAAAACTGGACAAATCTCACCCCTCCTCAAAAAAACATCTCTCGACCCCACACGCCTCGAAAATGACTGCACCATCACTATCCTGCGGTACCTCACTAGAATTAAGGAACACTTTGTCACTACCCAACTGTAACAACACATCATCACAAACAACCTACTCAGCCCCTTCCAATCTAGCACATTCCCCTGCTCATACTCCTCGACCGCTCTGCACGCTTCGACATCATAGACCACACCATTCTATTCGACATCCTAGGCCGCAGGACAGTGGCATAGTACAAAATATGTGCCCCCTCGGTGAGCCATGCTGAGCATCCCCCAAGCTTGGCAACAAATAAAGGGTTGCTCCACACTCTGGGCCGGTCTAGACTACCATGCTTGTGCAATGTACACAATGATCATGCTGCTGCAGGGGCATGCTGCACACTGCACTAGGAGAAAATATAAATATGGGTTTTAATGCATTATATGGCACACATTCAGAGAAGAATTGGCTAAAAAGCCAGAGCGTTTGCAATTGTTTTGTAGGGTAACACCAATCCAAAAATCCAATACATGCAAGTCACCAACAATGTACAGGAACATTAATGCTTTCATTAATGTAATGCTTTGCTATTAAAAATCCCATGCCACCATGAAATCATGTCCAACTGGCTGCATAATGTAGACCAGGCTAGACACAAAATAAACATATTACAGTAAAACATGCCATGCCACATTAAGACATACTTAGACTGGTTGTACCATAATGCCAGTCGAAGCAGTAACAATTATAATGGTTATTTTATCAAAGATGCCCAGAAAAATATACAATGTCACTCACAGATAGAAATGGCAGTGGTGGCTGGTGATTTTTTTAAGTGGAGGGGTGTCAACATATTTCCCCCAAATATGTCTTAGTGACTGAGTGTAGCGAGGGAGGCCTCACCAATTATCAGAGGTGCAAGGGTTTTACCCCCCACTGATAGTGTAGAGGAGCAGCTGAATGCCTCTGCAGGAAGTCCCGCCCCATACTTCCTATATGTTGGAAACCGGAAATCAAGCATGCACGACACCAGTGAATGTGCCTATTCCATAGAGAGTCTTTCAGAAAAGGTATCCATTGAGAAAACCCTACATGATGTATCACCGTAGAGATGGCAATCTCTTGGAGAAGATCCCAGAAGGAATATGAAGATGAGAGACGAAGAGGCTGGTGACATCACAAGAAGCAAGCGTGACGCACTGAGAAGAGTGGTCATAGAAAAGGATGTGTGGACCTTATGGAATCTGATGACGAAATAAAGAATTGAGTAAACATTCATATGCGGAATGAAGATGGCAGGTGTGGGGACCACTGCAGAAAATGCAAGCTGTTTTATACCTGTACAGATGCAGCAATGCAATAAGACTAAGTGATCATAAATGCTAGCTATGCGTAGTGAATAGACTACAGGCGGTGCCTCCACTATATAGAATTCTGGACATTGGTGTCACATGTTTAGTAATCTCGGACCCGTAAAGAAGGAAGGATTGGAAAAGCTGTGTCGCAGCAACATGAAGTTAAAAGCATGGAAGGGCCTGGAAGAGTTGTCTAGCCTGGTGTCAAAGGATGAAGTAGCCAAGAACTGGTTATCTATCCTTGAAGAACAGTAACCATGAGAAGCTGAATAAGCTTGTGTTAAGGTACAAAGAAAGAACACTATGAGTGCCAAGTTTGTTAATTAAAGACAATTAAATGCTGCAAAACAGGCCAAAATATGGTCTCCAGTCACATGAGTCAAGGAAGGAAATAAGAGTTGGGCGTGCAGATCAGAACTATGATAAGAGTGTGCCTATACGCCCTTTTATTCCCAGGTGTGAGGATACTTTACAAGGACGAGTTCAAAGACAATCCGAATGGCAGACGGCATGAGTGATGAGAGATGTTGGGCTAATTGGGTGAGGAGACACGGTCAAGTCCACCCACTGACACCTGGGGTACCAGCTTAAGTGCTGCTAGTGAGCCGAATGTTCCAGAAGGGTACAAGTGTGCCAACCAATTGTAGAGGGCCATATAAAGAAGGGCCTTATAGTTTGATAGTCAATGGTGTACCGTGTACTTAATAACTGTTGAAGATGACTTGCACTAGGGTTGGGCATTAGTTGTCCGCCTGTCTGTAGAGACCCAATCACAACCCGTCCTATATAAAAAGTATACTTAGATGTTGCCCTTAAGACAATCATAACCTCCTGCAGGTTTTTCTTAGTTTGCCACGTAGTATGACATCACGTATGATGAGTTTTTGCTATAAAAGTATAATTTTCCATGAAATGCATTGAGAGAATGCTGTCTGATGTCTGTTGATGGGCATTGTAACTCCCTGTTTTCGACAATTGGAAATAAAACAGTCGGGAGGGACTTTTTGCCAACCTGAGTCGGTCTTATTATTTGTTGTAAGAGTTATTCTGCATCCCATCCTGAGTATGACGTGTTACTGATTTAATGAACCCCAACCCCCTGGTTCAATATTTAAAAAACAATTGGTGTTAGCATGGTCCATTTTACAGCACACCTTTTTCAAATATTTGGTAAAAAGGTAAACAGTTTGCAAGTGGTTTTGTAAGGTAAGTCATGGAAAAAATCCAGTTAATGCATGATACCAACGTGCACAGGAGCATTTTTCCAACATATTTTCTTGATGCTTTCGCCCATAATATGTGCATGTATAAAAACATGTTTATGCAGGCTTTGCCCATACATTTCCATTATGGCTGCACCAATGTATGCCAGTATTCCCATATAAGAACATACTCATATTTGCTTTGTGCATAATGGCAGTAATGCTACTATAAGAAAATATGTCCACACTTGATCTGCCACTATATACCAGTACCTCCACAACATACCCCTGTTGGCTTTACCAAAATGCAAGCCACAGTGTGAAAATATATCCGAAATGGCTGCACCAAAATGTCTGTCTAGCTACTTAATAACACTTATCATGCTTGCTTTATCAAAGATGCCCAATATAAAATGTCATGCCACAATAGGAAATGGCTAGACTGGCTAAATTTTTTTTAAAAAGCCAGTCTAGCTACATAAGACATATCATCCTCACTATATTGAAGACACCAATACAACATGTCATGTTACAGTGAGAAATAGCTAGACTAGCTGCACCAAAATGCCAGTCCACCCACACAATAACACTTATCATGCTTGCTTTATCAAAGATGCCCAAAACAAAATGTCATGCAACACTAATTAATGGCTAGACTAGCTTCATTAAAATGCCAGTATAGCTACATAATAACACTTATCATGCTTGCTTTATCAAAGATGCCCAATACCAAATATCATCCTACAGTAAGAAATAGATAGACTGGCTGCACCAAAGCGCTCAGTGTTTCACTGGGATGGCTCCTCAGCTTCTCCATAATGGGCGAGGGGGGCCAGTGGGTTGACGCCCCCTCCCCCTTTATGGATGAGACACCAATGAAAAACAGCTAGATTGGGTGCACCAAAATGCCAGTATAGCCACTAATAACACATCATGCCTGCTTAGCATGGACATGGATGACCATTACGATTTAGTGCACAACTTGTGCCCCACCCCGAACCCTCACATGTCCACCTCTGCGTACAACCTCAAAATCAGCTCATTGGGCCAGAATTACCTCCACATCCATCTTCCCTCTTCCTCCTCCCAGTGCTTATGTATGAGGCACCTTGCCTCATAGGTAAGTACTGGGACGAGGAAGAGTGGGACTAGGAGTAATGAAAATTACAGACAACTAAGTCAGGAACTACCTCCACATCCCTCTACCTCATCCCAGTGCTTGTGTATGAGGCAAGATGCCTCATACACAAGTACTGGGATGAGGAGGAGTAGAGCTAGGAGTAATGAAGATTAGCAATACGTTATCAGGCATTAAACACAAGCACACACAACCTCATACACCATTCACAAACACGCACACCCAGCCACCCATACATTTACATGTGCACCCTTTCACCATACACTCACACACGCACACCCAGGCAGTCACACATACATCATGCACTCACTCATTCAAACACATAACATTATATACATAAAAACACACACACACACTTACATGCACGAACACACATTAAAACAAAATTAATGTTCTTACCTTTTGAATCCATTTGTGCAGGGAACGAAGCCTCCAGCTCCCTGCAGCAGGCACGCTTGTCATGGGGTGAGGGGGAAGTCCTATAACTTCGAAAAGAAATCATTTTTTAAGTCACTCTGCCTTCATAAAGAATTATTTCCATTAAGGGACCAAACCATAATGGAAAAATGTACTATTTCTTTTTAAATTCATAGGGCTCTCCCTATCCCCCACCCCATGACATGGAGGCCTCCATGTCATTGGGGCGGGAGGGGGTATGAAATCAAAAGAAATCGCTTGTTTTTGAAGTCCCTCTGCCTTCATAAAGAAATGATTTCCATTACGGTCTAGAAGCAGAACTAATTTCTTTAAGAAGTCATTGGATTTTAAAAAACATATATTTCTTTTTGATGTCCGAAAGGTCCCCGCTCCGGGACATGTGGTGATGGAGCCCCCGCATTGTGGGGGTCCCTGCTATGCCACTGCCACAGGATGAAAGACTCAGGCAATGTCTTTGACTGGTTGCACTGTCTTTGACAGGTTCCACTGCCTTCTTTTCTAACACCCTCTATCACCATGCCGTCTTTTTCGTCAGACTCCACCCTGTTCAAGGACGGCGTGCGACAAAGCTCCTCTCTATCTCCACTCCTCTTCAACCTATATGTTGAATCCCTTGTACAGATCCTTAACAAACGGAACGTCCATTTCCATCAATACACAGATGACACGCAAATATACTTTCAAATCTCATCCCACTTACGACTTCACACCCTCAAAAGCTGTCTCTCGACTATCACCACCAAGATGAACACTGACTTCCTCAAGCTCAGCCCTTCTAAAACAGAATACCTCCTCATTCACCCACCCACTAGACACAAATCCAAACTCACCCCCTGCAACAAAGCACTTGCCATGAAAACCCACACATATGCCTCTTCACACATGTAAAATCATGTGGCTTTACCATAGATGCCCACCTTTCCTTCATGCACAACATAGTTGCTGTCACCAAAACATACAACTTACAACTACAGCTTGTACAAAAGATCAGACACATCCTTCCTACTGACAACCTCCACACTGCAGTCCAGTCACTGGTTCTCTCCAAGATGGACTTCGGCTCCCCTCACTGGACTCCCCAACAGCACCCTCGCCCCGCTAAAGCCATATAAAATGCAGCAGCCAGAATCATCATCCACCTACCCAACCATTCACACATCACCTCAGCTCTTGCTCAGCTCCATTTGTGCACTGTACCATAGAGAATTACCTTCAAAGGACTCTGCATTGTTTTCAGAGTAATCCACCAGAAAACCCCAAAATAGCATCACAACAAACTCAAACCCATCACGCACACATACGCTAAATAAGAAAGCCATCATCTCCTACACATCCCACTTTGCAAACTAACATGCAGACAAAAACAAGCATTTACCCAGTGGGCACCCAGAGCTTGGAACACCCTAGCTCTTCAGATAAGCACTGGCCCTCCATCACCACTCTCAAAAGATACCAGTTTCCCCACACATAACCCTCACCTCCACTGCTACCACTTGTCTATTATAATCTTCCTACCCTATCCTGAAAATATTTTGTAACATCAGTTTCACGTCCCACCTTTTCAAACTTTGAACCTTGTAAGGCACTCTGAGGCCCTCTGCGAGCCTCGGATACCCTCTGGCTAGCAGCAGCGATGGACAAATCCCCAACAATATACAAATAAATACAATATTGTATTCCTTGACCGGTCCCTGCCTTTTCCCAATTGAATTTCTATTTCCATCCCTACATCGGCTAGCAAGCTGTTAACTTGCAATTAAAATTCGTACTTCGGTTTTCATGATCAGGTTGAAATCTACTAGAATGCGCATATCAACTTTTACACGAAGCCGATGTTTAGTAAATTTATTTGACATTTAAATTGCAAAGAATGTGCTGTTTATTTTTTTATTTTATCACACCAAAGAACTAAAAAGGGTATCAGAAGCCTTGGAAGTATTCTGTGATGAGCAGAGTTGGGGAATTACTTGTCTGGGCAAATGTAGCTTAATGTTGCTTTATTTTCCATATTTTACTTTGACACTTATTTCAGTAGCTTTTTAGGACTGCTTCAGCCGTAGAGCTGTACAGATCACAAAATAACAGCAACTTGAGAGCAAGGACCTGCACAGCGAGCTTTTCCTCTTCCAGTGGCTTTTTTACCTGTCAATGATTTACATGACTCTACATGGAGTTTAGTGCATGGGCAGGGGAAACATACATTACCTCCTCGCTCCTCTTCCTCTTCGCCTTCCCAACCAAGTGAAGGATGCGTGCATTCTCGACAGACACGCAGTTTTTGTTTTTTTGTTTAGGAGGGACATCCGGTCCTTCGCATCTCTGCTTCCCCTCATGTCAGAGCCCAGCTGGGGCATGTTCCTTTTATCTGCTCGTGCTGACAGGCCCCAGGCAAGGCCCGCGGGATGCACTGAATAAGTTACCATCAGTGCGGGCAATGAAGATTGACTGACCCGCCAGTGCTGGGGGCAAAATTCTTCTTGCATCGAGGCCGGGTGCATCTTTCCCTGCATGCTACAAGGTCACATGGCAGCAGGGAAGCGGGCAGGGACACTTCTATGGAAGTGCAGCACAGTGCCTGGAAGTGGCCGGGCCTGCTTCCATAGAGCACCAAGCAGGCCCAAGACACAAGTTACCTCCAGGTGTAGAAGCCGTGGCTGAAGCTTACCTGGCAGGAGTTCCTTGTTGAAAGAAGGGGAGTAAGTGTGTTTCGTGTGCACATTTGAGTGGCTTTGCTCTCCTCTGCTCTGTCAGTCTTGGTTAATTCTTGAAAATGGAGGGCAAAAGGGACAGAAAAACAAGGCAAAGGTCCCATAGAGCCAATAGGCATGTGATCTCCCAGAGGCAGCTGGACAAGATGATGGACGTTTTGGCAAAAGGAGGGAGGGTGGCTAGCTTACTTTTCAAGTGTTTGGGAGGCTGAAGGGACGAATCCCTGTACAATTGCAGAAGTCAAGGAAGTTGCAGGATAGAAATCGGTTCTACTGTGCCACCTTCAAGATTTTGCAAGACTTCTCTACCAAGACTCTTGGAGAAGAAAGAGGTTCTTTTGAAGGCATCAGAACTCTGCTTCAGAAGAAGGCCATAGAAGAAAGCCAGCAAAGAAGTCCTGCAAGAATCCCGACGGGAAGGCTTCTTTTCCATCCTGTTTTTGGTCAGAAAGGCTACCATAGAGTGTCATCCAGTATTAGATCTGAAGGATTGTAACATGTTTATCAAAACTATTCATTTCAAGATTACTACGTTACAGCAAATTACAGCAAATTATCTTCCTCTGTGCCATAGATATGTGCCATAGATATGTGGGACGCGTATCTACAGATTCCAATTTGCTGGCACATCATCCGTTTGTAAGGTTTGTGGTACGGGCTCAGAGTTTGCAGATTTTGGTGCTACCCTTTGGGCTGAAGTCAGCTCTCCAGTTGTTCACAAAGACTGCTGCCTCGGTGGTGGCTCAGATCCATTCAAGGGGCATTCTCTGTCTCCCATACCAAGACGAAATGATGGTGGATGACCCAAGCTGCAGGGTGGCATCAGCTCACATTCAGGAGGTGGTCTCCACGCTCCAAAATATCAGGGCGCTGCTGTAATGGGAAAAGTCCTACCCGATTCCATCTCAGGACCTCTCATTTAAAAGAGTCAGGTTTCGAACAAGGGGTTGACAGAATCAGCAGACTACATCAGCGTCTCAATGAACTACTCTCACTCCCACCGGCATCAGCAAGGCATTGGTTGTGAACTAAGGGGAACATGCCTGCAGCCATATTTGTGGTGCCATGTGCTCACTGGCATCTCAGGCCAGTGATTGGATTGTACACATTCTGCACCATTGGTCGCCCTCCAAGAACAATCTGGATTCCCTCATTCCTCTCTCCCAGCTGATTGAGTGAGCTCCAGAATGGTGGCTGGATGCCGGTAATCTCAGGAAATGGGTGCAATTATCACTGCCCCTCTTCAAGGTGGTCACTGCGGATGCCAGCGTAAAGGAGTTGGGGGGCTACCCTGGGGAGCCAAAGGACGCGGGGCAGGTGGAAGAGGAATGGTAGATTGGAAGGAGTTGGCCGGCTTTCTGGTTCTTCCAATTAACGCTCCATAAGCAGGGAGTAAAAGTCCAGAAGGACAACAGGTTCACCATGACATATTAATTGGGGTGAGGGGGATGCAATCTCCCTCTTTGACCAGATTGGACATGGAAAAGGCCACAAGCCCATTTATGGACTCTGACAGTGGTTCACATCCGAGGGATGGGCAATCAGGTTGCAGATTCACTAAATTGAGTTTTCCCCTCGTCACTGACACCACAGACCTTCTGGAGTATTTGCACCAGGTTTGGCACACCAGATATACAACTTTTTGCCTCCCACCACAATGCAAAGATACCTTGGTACTGCTTGAGGTTTCGAGACCCTCAGACATGGGCTCTGGATGCCAAGTCAGCGGAATGACCCCCTTGTCCTCTGTATACATTTCACCCATTTCCCCTGATAAGGGTACTGATGCGAGTGTGGAGGGAGGGGGGTCACATGATCATGCAAGTGCCATGTTGGTAAATTATATCTTAGTCCCTGTTACTGAAGAAACTGGACGAGGTACCATTGTGGGTACTCCTGTTGGACCCATGTCCATTGAATTTCCTCCTCTAGACCGAGCATCCGTCTTGAGGATGCAACTCTTGGTCTGGAAGTCATAAGGGCGGGTTTATGAAAGAAAGGCTAATCCCAAGATCTGGCCATAGCTACCCAGAACTCCAGGCGCCGCCACACACTGCAATTGTACTTGAGACATTGGCAGTCTTCCATCCTTGGTGTCAGTGGAAGGCTGCTTTCCCATTGAAAGAGAATCAATTTCATGTTCTGTCCTTCCTACATGAGGGTTTCCTAATGGGATTGTTGGTTGCTACCCTTCAAGCCTAACGGACAGCCATTCAGCCATTCAAGGAGCCCTGGAGCAACCTCTCACCAATTAGTTTATATGCCTCCAGGTTTCTTCATAGCTTTGACCACGTAAGGCCTCCAGTTAAGATGATTGTGCCCTCATGGGATGTCCCACTTGTTCTCAGGGCTCTCCATGGGGAAAGGTTTGTGCCATTGGAGGAGGTACCCTTTAAATTCCTTTCTTGGAAGGTCACCCGTTTGATCGTAATAACATCTGGTAGGCATTGAAGCAAACTTCGATCCCTGTCTGCCTCCTACCCTTATTTGAAGGATCTTCCACAGAGGTTGCATCTATACATGGGGATGTTTTTTGTCCCCAAGGTTCTCTCGGCTTTGCATGTGAACCAGGAAATCTGTCTCCCTGCATTGAATGAACACTTTATTGAATCGGAGTTCTCCATTAACAAGTACAAACATTAAATAATCAAGAACATCACAGTTTAAACTAGTAATTTAAAACCATCACCCATTTAACAATGTTAAAATCAACCAAACCCAGTACCAGTAATCAAAGTACGGTCCGCCTGCCCCCACCCATATAGCAGTGTCAAAACAACTAAACAACAATGTAATTAGATTGCCAGATGTCTTGCCCAGCAAAGCAAGGCCGCTCTCACATAGTTACACAATTTAAAAATAAAAACGATGTCAGAGCAGTTCAAAATATAAAGCAGAGCCACCTCACAATCCGAAATGTTGTTTTTGATCATAAAAGGGCCTTAGCAGATCCTTCCACAGGTGCAAATACCACTTACAGATCAGCAAAAAGTGGCACAAGTCCTCAGGCATAGCCAGACCACAAAGACACCATTTTAATGGGTCTCCCTTACCGCGGTTGGTACAAACCTTCAGGTGGAGAACATTTAAACGAATCATCAGAATATGTCTTTGACACTCAGGTGATGAGTTTTTACACACATCTCCGCCAACTTCTGTGCCACCTCTAAATGAGGAAAACACATTCAATGAACTTAGAGAGTGAGATGCGCTCCAGTCCTCCTCCTGGTCCTCACAGAGTGCTATCCTTGTAAATACAGATTTTAAAGCTAGCAAACTTGAATGATTCAGTTCACCTGCAACCTCAACCCCACAGTTTCTCAATATTTTACGAACTTCGTAGAACTACCTATATGCAGGGTAAGGAGGTGATCTGACTAGTTTCTCTAAAATGTATTGCGTGTTCGCGTTCGTGGGTTCTGCCTGAAACATTTTCAGAAAAAAGGAACCAAACCTAATTCTGACCTGTGTTGCAAATATGGGCGCCCCCAACTCCAAGCAGAGAGCACTTTTCGGCGTGCCCAGTAGGAGACCAGTTAACTTCTTTAAGATCCCATTCTGAATAGCATCCAACTTACCACACTGCAGGTACCTCCAGAGTTCACTCCCATACATTAAAGAAGTCCCCACCTTTGCTTTGGTACACTTCTAAACACTTGAACCTGTGACAAAATCTTATCAAGCCCGCCAGCCTTATCCAGTGTTTTTCCTTGACCATATCCAGAGGTTTCGTCCATTTCCCACTTCCTTCAAAGACTACACCCAGATAGCAGAAAGAGTTCACCACCTCTATTCTCTCCCTGTTTAAAAACCAGGAATGGTTGATTTTATTTTTACCTTTACCAAAAACCACAATTTTGGTGTATTCATGTTCAGGTTTAGCTTATTAGTGCTAACGTATTCAGTGACATAATCAAGGCTATGCTGCAGCCCTCCAGGGGTCTGGTCCAATAGGCCTGTGTCTTCAACATTTAATAAGGTTGCAAAGGGCACCTTCCCAACAAATGGAGGGCAAACTTTTGACCCCAGCAGTATGGGGTCAAAATCTGCTAGAAATAATTTAAATAAAAGTGAGGCCAAGAAACAGCCCTGTTTTACACCTTGGTTTGTAGGGAACTCCTTTGGAGGATGCCCTGCATTACTACCCGTGACGAATGACACAGTGTTCGTGTAGCTCTTTAAAATCAGGTAGAGTTTGGGTGGGTCACGTCCAGTAATTTCTGCCACATGCCCTCCCTGTTAACTGAGCTGAATGCTTTCTCCAAGTCCAGGAAGGGCCCATATATCCTACCCCCCACCCCAGCACACAGTATTTCTCAATTAAAACATTTAAAATAAAATAATGATCCATGTTTGAAAAACCACTCCTAAACCCAGCATGCACAAAATACAGCATATGATTAGAGCTCGCCCGCTCCTCCATACTGGATTTCAGACATTTATTAAAAATGTAACTTGATATGTATAACAATGAAATGGGGCGGTATCAGTGAGGACCATAAATGGAGCCCTTTTTCAAAATCAGTACTATTGTAGCATGTTTCCAGGAGAGCAGGATAACGCAGGAACAAGAGATTGGATTAAAAGGTTTGACCAACACATATTGCCAACCAATCAGGCCCCCATTTTAAATAATCTGACCTAAGCCCATCAGAACCAGCAGTCTTACCTGCCGGGAGTGCCTTAACACATGTTAGTATCTCCTCTTTGGAGAAAACCATATTTCCTACACTGCTGTCTACCCAGATGAGTTCTCCCTCAACCTCCGAATCAAACAGGATGTTAGAAAAATGTTACACCCACCTTTCATCAGGGATTACTCCTGTTACATTTTCCTTTGGAGATTCAAATCCCCGAGCTACTAGCCTCCAAAAGAATTTACAATCTTTTGAGGAAACAGCTTCCTCCATCTGGTCTCATTGCTTCAGTCCTCTTCTGCCTCAACAGTTTTTTTATGATCATACTTGCACTTAAACCTCCAATTATGGGTGCTGCTATGTTGATGGTGGCTCTTACTTTCTTGGGTAAGTGCCAATACTAATTCTTCACAACTTTTCCTTACATCCATGCCACCTTCCGGCAGAACGCTAAAGTCGGCAAGGATTACCCTGATTTTGGTGGAGGAAATAACATGGGCCCACTGCTCCTGCCTCAAATGGCAAAAATACCCATGGGCAGGCACAATGCCTTCCGCTTCCAGGGTTTGACAGTTGACTAGGCGGCTTGAACTCTAAGAGAAATGGGAAGTAGTCACTATCCAACCAAGTGCCCACCTCAAAATTAGTAATCCCAGGAACCATATAACGATCGACCAAACAATAATCAATTATTACTGTGCTTGTTCCTTTGTTGGAGGGTGTTCCTTGGTGGGCAATCCCCAGCGCACCTCCTGTGGAGTTCCACAAGGTGAAATCCTTTCATTAGCTGATCCAGCTCCCTACCGTCAATTTGTTTATTTAATTGATTCCTAACTGGGATTCCACACTGTTCTTCCAGCAGGAGACTACCAGCCCCCACCCCGGGGTTCAGCCCATTTGGCATTAAAATCCCCAGCTATCATAAAGTTGGAATAATCATTATGTTTTAGCAGCACCTACAGGCCTTTCCTCCATGGCAACCCCACCGCCGAAATGCAATTTCTTGGTGTCAATTATACATTCACCTCTAACAGGGCCTTTTTATCAGACACCGATTTCAGGGCAACAGCAAACTCCTTTACCCTCTCCACTCTTTCCGGCACCCAGGGCAGAGATTTCCTAACTAAACTTAGAACCCTTCCCCCCCCCGACACAAGCACCCTTTCCCCAGTCATTTACCCTTTGCCGCAATGCTTAAATGTATGAAAGGGGGAACCTTCTCAACCCAAGTCTCTTGCAAACATATGATATCATAATCAGTGATGTAACTGACCCATTCAGCATCAATAACTTTATTGCTCAAACCAGCCACATTCTAAAGATCAATTTGAGTGTGGTAACCCCACTACCTATGTCTTTAGTTGCGTTTACGTTTTCCTCTTTTTGCGTAGTTTTCCTAACGTGCTCCAACTGAACCTTATGCCAGTGGGAGAGCTGCGCTTTATAAAGTATATTGGGGAGCTTATTTTTATGAATTATAGTAATTCATGAATTATAGTAATTCCTAAAAATAAACTCCCCAATATACTTTATAAAGCACAGCTCTCCCACTAGCATAAGGTTCAGTTGGAGCGCATTAGGAAAACTACGCAACAAGAGGAAAACGTAAATGCAACTAAAGACGTCCCAGCCTGAATGATGATGAGCAACAATAAACAGGATCTTTAACCCCTCAGGAAATTACAAGGGTTTGGCTTTCCTGGCTGACTGAGTACTCAAGGTCATTTGGTGCAATATCAATCAGAGGCAGAGTGGCAGGATTTATACCTGACACCTGGATATCACTGCTGCCCCTCTCTCGTCCACCGGTGCAATACAATCAAACCAAGCATCATGGTGTTGGCAAATCATGGCCCCCGAATGCGAAAGGAACTCTATGCCCTATCTTGCCCACTTCTCCCTACACTTTATTTCACATACTCTGATGTATAGATTGTTAAACCCAGTAAGTAGATTGTACCCCCCGCAGTACATACAATCAGAGAGGATACGAACTGTGGAAAAGACCTTGGAGGAAATCTCACCCACACCAATAATCAACCTCATGGTATTTAGAAAAGCTCTGTAAATGTGAAGATCAAGTTCAGTTGTCTCCAGCCTTCCAATGGGTCCTTCCTGTTGCATTCTGTAACTTTAGTTGGGGACTTACACGTCACCTACGGCACTTGTTCGGTCACTGCCAATTGTGTGGAGCTGGTGGTAATAGTAAAGGCACAGGCCTGTCAGCCTGCAGTGCACCTGCACCCACACCCACAGCCGGCCCCTGGGCATCTGGAAGTGGCCTTTGGTAACGCCACATGGGCCAGCAGAGCCACAACTGTACACTGGTTTTTTTAGGTGCCACATGGATACTTAGAACGTCAGCCCCCTTTGACACCATCTCCCTCCGGCCAGTGTTTACCCTTAACAAGGTGGTTTCCCGATTTCATGTTTTATCTATGTCCATCTGACTGTCCCTTGGCATAGTTTTGTCTAAACTCTCCTCTTGACCTGCTCATGGGATATCAATGCCCACTGGCGGTTGGCTGATACTCGCACTAGTATTTTGCACAACATGGTCCTTCATTAAATGGGTGTGCTGGCATTGTGCCCCCTCCCTTCAAGGGTGTCACAGGCCCAAAGTGGTCTAGCAGGAATGGTAACTGGGAGGCCAACTTGGCTGTAAACCCTAAACATATGTCTCAGGAGGCCATTTCAGTAGTTAGCGTGACCCTAAAATCTTCCATCAAGTTTTCCAATCTTATCAATCTCTCCAGAATGCGGGTCACAGCAGCACACACATTTCCCGGCTTATCTCGCAGCTGTCCAACTACCCCGCCGAGTTGCTTGGGTCCATCAAGTCTTCCTCTTTTCCTGTCCCCACTGAGCCTTGAGGATAAACTACCTGCAGCTGCGGTGGTCCCCTGCAGCAAATCTTGTATAGCGCCTCATACCTTTGGGATTTGGCGAAAAAGTCCCAACAGAGTCGGAGGAGCACCAAGTTGGTTATGATCTTGAGGGGGTCAGGCCATTCTGAGCATGCGGAAATATACTGCCTGCTGTGTATACATTGCTGTGGACCTCGATAGGTGACAAGCAGGCCACTAACACCTCAGTCAAGCTAGTCACCATCCATAGATCCTCCTGTCACATCAGCGGGGGCATCATTACCAGCATTGCCAAGGCATCTCTCATCATATAGGTGGTCGATTGAACGCTCCAGTGCTTCTAGCAGAGATCTATCCGATGGTACGCTACTTGTGAGTAGGCCAGCAACTCTGCATTTATCCCACGTGCCTGGCCTTTCTTTGTTTCCTCCGTCGGGCTTCTCCGAGCCCACCGCAGGTGCCCCCACCATACCACTCCTGCCTGCGTTTGAGAAAATTGGATTGCCTGGGACCAGTAGAGCTACCTCTCCCCACCTCATAAGTAACAGATGTCACAATTGCAGTTTGAAGCAGGTCCAATAGCTGAAAATGTGTACGTTTGCACCCATCATCTAAAGTAACTGATGTTGAGCCCCAGTGGGACCAGCTTCTCCCCTTTCTCCAGCATCCATGGTCCCAGAGGCCTCTAGAGGATTTGCTTCTGCAATCGTCTTCTTCAGGTCCAGATTCTCTTGTCTCTGTTGAGTCCATTTTTATAGAGGACTGCTGTAGCCCTCTTGACACTAGCTCCTGAGCAGGTGCTTTTCCTCATTTTCTTCACCATCCGACCCTTTAAGGGGGCCCGAATTTCTCCTCGGAAGAGGGGTTATGTTATGCCCATCACTCGTTTGGGCACAGCGCTCGACACGGGGACTTGGTGGGGGCGCCCGTTACTCTGCGCCAGGCTCGACCCGCTTTAACCACCACAGACCTCAAATCCAGGGTCCAGGGCCGAGCTCTCGCCGCACTCTTTGCATTCTTTCCTAACCTATCATCAGCCGAAGAATCCTGTCTACCTACATTGGATGTTCATAGGGCGATTCTCATTTACTTGGGAATGGTTTCCCCTTTTCGAGGGTGTGACTCATTTCTGGTGACCTGTGGCATGGCAGCTAGAGGTGCACGCCCATCCTCTGCTAAGTTGAGTAGATGGGTCAGAGACGTCAGCCGTCATTGTTGAGGCATACTCTAGGTCTGGGGTGACACTTCCCCCCTTGGTGCAGGTCAGGTCTGCCATGGGTATGGCGGCATCCTGGGCAGAGCCTAGGGGTATCCCATTGCAGGATGTCAGTGCAGCGGCCACTTGGGCATCTGTACCCCCTTTTGTGTCCCATTATCGACTATGTGTCGGCATGGACTGTGGGCCTTCGTCCAGGGAGGGGATTCTAGCAGCAGGACTTTAAGTACCTACCCAAACTGTACTGTACTGTCATTTGTTCAGGATTTGAAAATAAATGTGTGTATTACAGGAATCCCTGTCTGTCGTGTGATTTTTTTTCTCTTCTTGGTGTTTCGCTATGTGTCGGTCTACGCGGCTCGTTGCAAGTCGCTAAGGTATACTTCACTTGGTTAAGAAGGTGACAAGGAGGTAATACCCTGATTACAGGTGGTAATCTTCGTCACACTGAGTCCTGCTCCTCCTCGTCACCTTTTTATCCCACCCTCTACCCCACGGCTGGTCGGCTTGGGTAATAACAGGCCAGGGCCTGGCTCTCGGCACTATCTGTGACTGAGAGGGGGCGGAGAGGGGAGCGACCTTCCCAAACAAACCCCTAAAAAAGTGCTCGTCTTTCGAGGATGCAGTCATCCTCCACTTGGCAGGAAGGTAAGATCACGAGGTAGAACTTGTGTAATGAAGATTAACCCTTTAATCAGGGCATTTTCCAGGGAACGTATTGAAGTACCACCGTTACCATAAATCAAGGGAAAGCAAAAATAAAATGTAAACAATCCACAAAGAGAGCACACATTAAATGAAAATAGAAGCCCGCGGACCGTTATGTACGGCAGATCACAGCGGTATAATGGAATGCCTCCCGTTTCAGGAGGTTACAGATGACACGTACACTGTGTGCTTGATTTTTGGTCGGCAGAACTGTTTGCTCGATGATTTTTAAGGGTCTAAGTCACAGATGCGTTTTATAATGGTAAAACCCCATTGGAAAACGCTCTGTGAAAAAAGGGCCTAAGTGTTCCGATGAGATGGGGCGATTGTAAAAACTTCGCATGAAACCTCATCGAATTAAAATGCAACACGTGTGCTGCTCCAAACGTTGATTTCTTGTACCTGGAAAAGGCACCCGTTGCTCCACTGAAAGCCATTGTCGTTTCAAGGGCCTGGGGGGGTTTATCTGCTGAAGTAATTAGCTACACTTCGCGTGCTATGAAAACACAATTTGACATTTTGGTTTTCTTTATGCACGTTTCACTTGTGCCGCATAATCTCCACTTGTAATTACCCCATGTTTCAAAACCCCTCGCAGGTCCATTAGCCGCGATTTAAAGAGGCTAATATTTTATAAGCTGCTGATCAAGATGCAGTGTGAGATCCGGCTTAGAGCGCTGCTGATAAAGGTGTCATTACATGTAATGTGGCCTGTAATTACACCCAGATGGGCGCGCGGCTGTAATCACGGCTGCATCTGAACGGTAGCTCGCATGTTGACATAGCGCGGAGAGCATCAAACGGAGACTAAATGCTAGTGCAGGGGAGCTGCCAGCCTCCCAGGGATGCAATTGATCACAAGCTGTCATCTTAAAAGGCAGAAAGAATGCAAAACAAACACTTCGGATTAGGGGACTGACTGTGGTGTAAGGGCCCGGCCCCCGCGCTGAGAACTCACCCGCCTCGTTCATTTTAATACGCGCTAGACATATCTCAAGGCGTAATTACAAAGCAGCAGGTCTTCTCTGCGCCTGCTTCCGGCCTTTGATATGCTGTGTGCCAAAGCCCGCCCCAGACATAGAGGTGGCCTCCTTCAGAGGTGTCTGGGCGGGTGGCGCACCGTGGTCTTTTCTGCATCTCACTGCCACATCGCCTACTTGCACATCTGTGGGTCGATAATGATACACGAAGAACAACGTTTGTGTAACATAATGTCAAAGGATTAAGATCCATCATAATAACAAGTCCTGCTTCTCAGCGCTCCCAGTTGTTCATTCTTTTACCCTGCAGGACTATAGAGCAGGGCGGCACTTGCAGGGATTCGAACATGGGTGTCCTGAAGAGAACCCCTCCCCCCACTGACACAACTGTAATCAGCGCAAACATCTTGCTGAACTCTCTCGGTAGGATTATCCAGGCAGAACCAAATTTACTAAAACGCGATCATGCAAGGCCACACATGCATGCGTTAGCCCTAGAACTTGTCACACGGCCTAGCGAAACCTACTGCAAATTGGGAAAGGCGGCACAATTCCACACCTACCCAAGGGGGTCCACTCTCAAGGACATCCAGTGGGTCTTCATTGTGAAAAATCTGATTATGTACACCAGCAACATCCAGCACCCGGTGGCGTCCCCAGACATTTTGGATAGGGGTGGCCTGATGAGGTCACTGGAAATCTTGGGGTGGCACACCAAAACAAACACATAACCAGCAGGTGGGCCGGTGGGGGGGTGGCAGCATTTTTATAAGAGTGGCCGTGGCCATTCCTTGGTGGTGCCTCTGCCGCCACCACCGCCACCACACGCCCCGCCCCCTCCCAAATACCCCAGCGTGCTTTAGGTATTTAGTGATTCAGTCATACAACTCTCCCAGACATATATGACAGATATAAAGCTCTTTGGTCATTCTTATCTTTAAAATGCAAAACAGCCAAAACACCATTGGTTTTATTGGTGCCACTTCACATTATCGTTGGAGTTCTTTCTAATCAATACACGCATCCACTGTGTTAAGCAATAACTTTTATATTCAAATAGCCGGCAACCATTCCAAAATATAATATTAAACACATGCCCATCCTTAAGTCAAGCACAGAGTTCCCACAGGTGGCACTAAGATGATGTTCAGAAGCAAGCACTAATTTCCCTCACCACCGCCACATTTCAGAGGTCTGTGGCCGCCCATAACGTGCACGCATGAAATAGTTCTTAGAGGAGATAAAATGGCAAAGAGTAAATCTGAAGAGTAAATCTGAATGCGCAAGTGCACCAAGAAACCTGTGAAAGGATACCCGAAGCCATAAAAGGGTGAGAACAAAAACTGTGTGCTAAAGCTACACGCTGTTTCACAGTTGTAAAGGTGTCCCGTAAAGCTATCCATTCAGCCAAATTTACAGAAGCAGCTCAGTGCTAAGCAGGCAAATGGCACCTGTGCTGGGATTATAATGGGTCTTTGATGACATTCTGCTACTCGCTCAGTACTAAAAGGAGAACCAACTGCAAAGTATTTCACACAATGCATAACTGTGATGCTTATACGTTATCTTTACATTCATTATATTTTTGAGTACAAGGTAGAACCTTTACTGTGAAACAGTGCTTCAAACGACAGCAGAACATCTATATCTATAGCCACAAATCTCAAAGTCTTCCTATGTATTGTATAGTCCAATCAACTCTACATAGTTAACATACATTTTAAATTGCCTGAAACACAGGCTGGCCAGACCCACATACTAATCCACACCCACAAAGGTAATATTGTACTGGAATGCCCGATCCATTGCGCAATTTAACTCTTGGAGCATTGGGTAGTTTGAACAATTGCACAGACAGCAATGTTGTAAACAGCATGTACCACTTCATTTTTTATAAATGGTTCCTGCTTTGTGCAGGTATGTTGAATGCTGATGCTTCTCACGCGTGAACATTCAGGGTCGCCCTTATTCATTACTACGCCGTGAAAATGCACAGCCAAATATTCCAAGAGCCTTCTCCAACTGTCTTTACTCTACTGCGGTGATTATGCCCAGGCAGAGTTTACAAACTTTGATTTTGCCATATTTTAATGGCGTTCCAGCCCAAGGGATTGGAGGTACATCGGCTGCAGCAGGTAACTTGCCTTATTTCCATGTTGTCCCCTGCTAACACCAGAGCTGTAACCATGAGAAGGAGGGTGCTTTATTTTTATTCAACATTTTTATTAGATGGGCCTGTTCCCCTTGCATATATTTCATATGTAAACTTTACCATTTGACAAGACCATATGTAGAGGTTTAGTTATGTTGCATTAACATTACAGACCAGATAGGTGCTTCTTATAGAGTGACAGTAGGCAATGTGTGAGAGAAACCAGATATTAGCATTGAAACCAAAATTCCTAATTCCAAATTTCTCTCACTTGTGTGCAGTTGGAAGACAGCATATGTTCTTATCGCTTCCTCCAAAAGATTGTTTTCAGACCTAACCAAATGTAGACAATTCGCCGTAACAATTACCTCTAGTGCATTCAACTGTAGAACACACTGCCTTCTCCACATCTTGGGCAGCAGAGATCTTCAAACACTCTCTCAACTAAGATAACATAGAAGATGACATGCTTGAATTAATAGAGAGGAAGCAAAAACGTTCTTATCTCTGCAACCTTAAAAACATCCTTATAATGTTATGGAGCTACAATGGGGGTGAAGGGGCGTAGTTTGGCGTTTGGAGTTTGGATGACGCAGACAGAGTTTGTTGAAGGGGCGGAATCTGATGCAGGTGCAGTCTGGCACAGGTGGTGTTAAGTTGGGACGGGGAAGCATGCATTTATTTGGGTCTATGGCAGCAGAAACCCTAAATATGCCACTGCTGCTAAGCAACCTCTAAAATTCTAGTGCCCTACGTGACTAAGGCTGATAGTAACCTGGCTAGCTGCAGCCCACTGAAGACCCAAGGAAATTTACAATATCCGAACCCTCAGAGAATACTTCTTCATAGAAACCTACAATTAGAATACATTCATCAGATTGTGTGTACCAGATAGATTCCAGACAGTCATCAGCACTAATCTGGCAGATAAATACCTTGAGATATACCAAAATATAACATACCATAATGTAACATTACATATGCTGTATTCCAAATGTTTATTTGCACACCTTTTCAAGAAACAGTTCTTTGCTTTAGTGATAAACAGACATTTATAGATTTTATTAAATGCTCAGGCCAGTTATGTTAACAAAAGACACCAGAAAATTGGGCATTGGTTGCATTTATTCACACACCTTATTTCCTTTAAAACAGCCATGGGCCATTTCTGGCATGACATTATGATGCCTAATGGTGGCATCACTAAAAACCACACCTTGACCATAAGAACAGCAGCAGCCCAATGGGTTCACATATTATCCTGCTTTCAATCAATTTATGATGTGGAAGGATACACCTGTGGCCCACACTGGCAACCACCATGCTTTTAAACATCCAGTGGACAAACCATGCACGCACAACAGAATGTAATCTAGGAACGGAAGGCATCTAATTGGCACAGACCAGCTGTGACAGAATGCCATCTGGTGAGGGTGGATTTTTAGTAATAAAAGGTTGCAGAGAATTCTTTTTCTAAAAGTGAGATCTGCTCATCCGAACACACTGTCATAATGTTCAATGCTAAAAAGCATAATGCACACATGTACCTTGCTGTGACCATCTATTGTCATTATTCAGCAGCTGCCCTGTAGCGACAGCAGGGCAGGTGCAAAGGTCACATGTGCATTCCGGAATTCATCTCCTGAAACTCAAAGTTCCAATAGGCAGACATTTCTTTTTCAACCTCCGGTTGCACATCTGGTCCAATATATTATAAGTGTATACACTAGCAGCCTGATAGCAGTTGTTAACAACTAAACATAGGCCATGCCTGTCTATGACATGGTGGTAACTGCGGTCACTCAATTACATAGCCACAAGCATTGGATACAATATTATTGTTAGATTTGTGAACAGTAACTCATTCATGACAGGGCAGGTTGTGTATTAGCTGTCTGGCCTGGGTCTACCCACAGCAAACATGTGGGGCCCAGCCCAGCCCAGGACATCTAACTTTGATCCCCGCCCCACCAAAGGAGGGTCAACACCTTCCATTCAGGGAACAAGAACCCTGCATGGGAGGTCCCCATGGAAGTGGTGCTTCAAAGACAAGGCTTGGCATCACAATGGCCACAACACACCAGGGTGCTGATTACTGGAGACGTTGTGATGTGGGCACACAGAGGAAGGGGGCAGAGTTACAATATCCCAGAGGAGAGGTTCGGACCATAGAGGGATTTTAATTTTGGATTTTGATAGGGCTCCTACATTTCTTGCCTCCACCCTACTTCCTCTAGACCCAGCAAATGACACTTGTTACAGTAGTCAGGATTGGACTCTCAACAACAAGATTGCTCTGGACAATACTGCAGTAACATTTTGTCTATATTTAGGGTAGGGGTGTACCAAACTTTGGCTTTGAGTCACTATTCGGCCAAAGTTCGGCTGAAAAACAGCTATTCAGTTTCGGCAGAATAGTTTCTGCCATAGTGACTCGAAGCCAAAGTCCACTTTCTATGATTAGCTGTCTTCTCCCTGTTTGGGAGATGACAGCCAATCATATAAAGTGTGGCAGTGTCTAATCTACAGAAGCCAACTAAGCGGTTTGCTTATTGGCTACTGCTGCCTGACCACAAAAAGCTTCTGCACTTTGAAATAGGAAGTGAGAGAAGGGAACAGTTCTTCCCTTCCCTCGCTTCCTATGCCAACGGACCAGCAGATGCCAGCACCGCCAGAGAGTGAAATGCCCAGGTAAGTCTCCACCTCCTTCAATACACGGTGAGGCCGCTACGGTGTCCTGCACCCCTGCAGCCTCACCGAAACAGCCAGCTTTATTTGCGTTGGGCCACCGGTGCAAAGCCAGCAGCCCGACCTTCATTTTAGTATTAGGGGGCTGCTCCACTCTCCGGGAGAGGCCCCCAGACTCACATGGCCGCCAGGGCACTTTGCTCCCCCTGGCTGCCTCGAAAAATTGTAAAAGTCCCCCTCTAAACACCCAGTGAGGCCACAGGAGTGTCCTGCAACCTCTGGCCTCACCGAAATGGCCTGCAATATTTGCGTCAGGCCACCGGTGCAAAGCCGGTGTCCCGACCTTCATTTTTGTATTAGGGGGTTGCTCCAATCTCCGGGAGCGGCCTCCAGACTCACCAGGCCACCGGGGCACTTTGCCCCCCCAGCGGTCTCGAAATTTGTAAAGTTCCCCAACCCCCTTTCAACACACGATGAGGCCGCTGGGGTGTTCTGCACACCTGCGGCCTCACAGAAATGGCCAGTAATATTTGTGTCGGGCCACTGGTGCAAAGCCAGTGGTTCGACCTTCATTTTAGTATTAGGGGCCCACTCCTCTGTCCGGGAGCGGCCCCCAGACTCACGAGGCCGCCGGGGCACTTTATCCCCCATGTCGGCCTTGAAATTTGTAAAGTTTCCCACCCCCCTTTCAACACACAGTGAGGCCGCTGGGGTGTTCTGCACACCTATGGTCTCACCGAAATGGCCAGTAATATTTGCATCGGGCCACCGGTGCAAAGCCAGTGGAGCGACCTTCATTTTAGTATTCAGGGGCTGCTCCACTCAATGGGAGCGGCCCCCAGACTACGAGACCGTCGGGAGAACTTTATCCCTCTCCCATGCAGCCTTGAAATTTGCCCCAGGGCTGGACCGGCCCATAAAATTTTCTCTGGCACCAATGGAAAAGTGGCCCACAGTTGCAAATGGCTATTCATTCCTTTTCTGACACTGTTTGACTAGTACCCAAGGGGGAGTTTTGACCATTAAGGGGGGACACCCCTTAGTAGATTTATCTTTGGAGTTCAAGACAAGAAGAATTCAAGTGGAGCTCTTTTAGGGATTCAGTCTATTCCAAAGTCAACCGCCATATAGGTGAAGATGGAGAGCACCAAGGAAGATGAAAGCTCTTTACTTTACTTTACTTTACAACATTTATACCATGCAGCCTTGAACCCTTGGGCATTAGGGCGTAACATGACAAGACAAAAAAGAACATGGAGGAAGCGTCCTGGAGATGATTAATACGAAACCGGATTCAAACAGTGGTCTATGAAAATAGCCATGTTTTCATTTTTTTCTTGAAACTAATAAGCAGTACTTGATCCCAAAGGTCTGCGGGCAAAGCGTTCCAAGCAATGGGGGCCACCAAGGAGAAGGCTCCTTTTTCCATCTTCTTGGTCTTGCTTCTAGGAATGGTCATTAAGTTTTGCAGGCTAGACCTTAGGGGTGGCTGTTAGACTTATTAGAGATTAGCTCTTGAAGGTACTTTGGCATTAAGCCTAGTCTACATTTCAGGGTTATTGTTAGTAGTCGAAAGAGAATTCGAGAGGCTACTGAAAGCCAATGCAGGGATTGCCTTGCTTGCGAAACATGGTCACGATGAGTGAGGCCGATCACTATTCTCATGGCTCCATTCTGCACTACTTGGAGTCTGTTAATGATGTTCTTACTAGATCTGACAAGAAGGCTGCCACAATAGTCTAAATTCGATCCCATAATAGCACAAGCTAAAGTCTCAGCATTTGGTTGAGAAATAAAGGGACGTAAGTAAGTGAGCAAGCAATTTTATGAAGTAAATCGCTGAGGTGACCAAACTTCTTACATGAGCCCTAATATCTAGATGTTGATCAAAAAATACACCTAAGGTTTTCTGTGGTTTGATAATCACATCACCTAAGAGAATTTCCGAGTAGAGTGGTCACAGTTTCTTAATCATGGGTTGCGTGGCAAACAAAATGAATTCAGTTTTTTCCCTATTGAGGGCAAGATTGTTTTCAATCATTCATTCCTCTACCAAAGAATACATGCTATTGAGTTCTTCTTCGTCAGTAGAAGGGGAGCCTGCCAAAGGGATGACACACTTGGTGTTGTCGGCGTAGTTGGTGGACAGCACTCCCTCCCACTCGAAGGTGTCAAAGAACGGTGTGGTGAAGATGTTGTGAATACAAGGGGACAAACAGGCCACTTGGGGAACTCCAAACAAAACCAACACAGGGTCTGCTGAGTCATCTATGAAGACACGGCTGACTCGATTACTCAGGAATGAAATGGTCCAGTGAACCGCTTCCACAAAAAAATTAGCTACTTCACCTAGCCTGTCAGCCAAAATCACATGATCTACCAAATCAAATGCAGCTGACAGGTCTAGGAGCATAAGCATGGAAGCAGCACCCTTATCTGTTTGTTCCAAGAGTGTTGATTTGAGCTCTAATAGGGCAGTCTCTGTGTCGAAACCCTTGCAGAATCCAGTTTGGCGGGTGTTAAGGATGGGATATAGATGAAGATGTTGGGAAATTTGCTTGTAGGCCACACGATCTATGATTTTAAGTAAGAATGGTATATTAGTTATTGGCCTATAGTTTAGAGGATTGTCAATAGCAAGGCCTGTTTATTTCAGTATAGGTGATACCCATGCTTGTTTAATGTTAGTTGGTACTTGGCATTCTAGAAAGAAGGCGTTAACAAAATTACAACTGGCCTCAAGCAGAGGAGTAGGACAGGTATTTATAATTAATGCAGAGCATGGGTCTTCTTTACAGCATGTAGATTTAAGTTATTCTATGACAAGGGTCAATTCCTGCACCGATAAATGGTTGAAATGGAATTGAGGACTGGAAGGGCATCTTACGAATGAGCTCTTCCGTGTATTGTTCTGACATGTAGCCTTTTTTGTTTGGGCTATGTTGTCCCTGATTGTAGAAAGTTTATTCTGCATTGCATCCTGTATGTCTTGGCACCAGGACGCACCCGTTTTTATTGTGTGAGCTCTGGGAATTGTGACAGATTTGTTCTCTTGAAGAATTTTAAATAATTCTTTGACGTTGGACTCCCTACCCATACTAAGGGTCTATTTGGGATGACCAGCTTGTTGGCAAAGCCTATCAGAACTGATGCACTTTTACCCAGTGTTCTCTAAAATCCTTCCTGGTTGGGAAGGGAAGAAAAAAATACTCACCATGTTCCTGTGACCCTGCAGTGGGTCTCTCAGCAGCCACAGAACCAAGGAAGCACCACCTTACTCTCCCTGCATATCCAAACCATTTTGATGAGAGTTTGGGCACTTTTAACAGCATCTAAGCTGCTAAAAGGGAGCCAGCGGGGGAATTTTGGATGCAGATGCTTGACCTCCTCTGTATCTCTGAGGTTCACTCTACGAAGCCGAAGCTCCACCGTCTCTGCAAATGAGACCCATCCAGTCTTCTAGTGTGCTCATTCTGACACTTCTTGCTTGGTAACCTTCTCTTTGAGCTCCAAGCCATCACTGCTACAGTACCTCAATGCCATGTTGAACCAGCCAATTTCCACAAAAAGCCAGTCTATGCTTCTCCACACTCGAGTTTGCAGAGTCTTCCAGCGCCACTGACTTGTGACGCCTGCTGTCCAGAGCACCATTGACCTGGGAGCTGTGGCTGCTGCTGACAGCACATTATCATTGAAACTCATTGTTTCTACTCTCCAAGTCAGGCCCGGTGTAAGAAGCTCTCAGACTTCTGGTTTGATGCCGAAAAGTCTGGTTTGACACCATGGAGCCCCAAAGACAAGACATTAAAGATATTTTAAGAGGACTGTCTCCCTTATCCCACTTAAAGGACCTTTGGGAATTTTAAGCCCCCCTCTCTACTTTTTTAAAGACATCTTCATTAACTCTTAGATTTTACAGTCTTTGCTTGAACACACCTGCCTACAAACAAGAGTGCCCCTTTACTTTTAAAGTAGACTTTCCCTGTGTTTTTCCTTTATATGGGTGGGCCAGTAATTAGTTGTATGCATTTTTGTTAGATTTCTTAAAATCCTATTTTTATAGAACCTTGGTTGGATGTGCTTTTATTTTGGTACCCCAATACTATTGTTGTTTGTGTTGCTTCTGTACAAGCTCACACGTCTTCTGCAGGGGATAAACTGCCCTCACCCCAAGTTACCACAAAATTTGAATGGTGAATACCTGTCACACTGAGTGTCTCACGTTTATGATTGATATCACTGATGGATTACTGGTAGTGTGGGGTTTCAGTAGGTGCTTTAGCCACTGCTCCTCCCTGTACTCATGCAGAGCAATAGTAATTTCATCGCACCACCTACACCCACAACCTTTCATATTACAGTCATTGTTGCCAAAGTTCCATCAATTAATTGTGAGTCCATTACATTTCCACAAACAAGATATTATATCACTTCAATTCAGATAAACCACCCTAACCTCATGACCCCATGACCATATCCATCCCCCAGAAAAGCCACTATTCAATCATTATCCTAGACAGAATTTTGATATTAAAAATACAATTCATGGAAGGGTGGAAATGAAATGGGCAGTGTCTAGAGGAGGGTTGGGATTGTGAGTGGCGGTACAGGGAAGCAGTAGAGACATCATTATGCAGGGGAAAATGGAGCACATGTTAATGTTAATGTTAAAGGAATTTCTAAAGTGCAGCTTACAATTGACAGAAGGAAGCTAGCGGCTACCAATAACACTAAAACAGAAGGGTTTTAAGATGAGGGCGAATGAATAAGTGTTTTTTCATGGCACAGAGGGAATGAGGAAGCTTATTCCAGAGCACTGCAGTGGCCACAGAGAAAGAGCAGCCGCCAGTCCTGTTACGATGAAACCTAGGAACTTGAATCAGGAGGTCGGAAGCAGAGCGGAGTGGTGTGACAGGTACATAATGACAACATTTCCTCTGCAAGTATTCAGCGCCCTGGCCATAAACGACCCAGTGAACAATGCACATGGACTTGAATTCAATGCGATGCGGGACAGGGAGCCAATGAAGGGTACTTAAGGTGGCCAAGATATGTTCCCAAAAGGAGAGACCTCTAGCCGCTCTGGCAGCAGTATTCTGTAATATTTGAAGTCAGTTAAGAATTTGGGAAGGTTGAGCCAATAAAGGGCATTACAATAATCCATGGTGCCAAAAATGAAAGGGGAAACCACTGGGGCACGAAGATTGGGAGGCAAGAAAGGAAGAACTTTCTGCAGGTTTTTAAGTTTAATGTAGCCCCGTTGGCATACAGAAATCACTTTCGTGTTCATAGATAGAGAGGTGGAAGTCTTGACACCTAGGTCCTTCAATAGATATGACAGTTTGGGAAAAGGGCTAGAGAGGGTGACCAAAAGTCAGGCATCAAAAAGGAGGCCAATGCAAAAGAGCCAACTACTAGTACCTCCATTGTGTTGCCATTCAGCTTAAGCCAATTCTGACTCATACAGTCTGTGACAGCTTTCAGACAGTTCCTGAAATTATCTGGCGCCTCAGATTGGGCAAGATTGAGAGGCACCACAATCCGAGTATCATTCTCATAGGTGTAACAGCGGAGACCAAAGAACTGAATGAGTTTAGGCAAAAGCTTAACATAGACATTGTACAGAGTAGTGGACAGGGCAGAGCCCGGAGGGATCCCACAGGTAATAGGTAGCAGGTCAGACCTGAAAAGAGAGAGAGACTGGGATCGATCTGATAGAAACAAATGAAACCAGGCAGGACTGGACTGGAGATACCTGCTGCTGATAACCAATCTAATAAGATGGAATGATCCATGGTATTGAATGCAGCCAATATATTGAGTAAGATCAGTGCACCGGTACCCTCTTGGTCAGTGAGCATAGCAAGGCCATACACAGCTGAGACCAACACAGTCTCTGTGGCAAGCCCAGACTGGAACCCAGATTGAAAAGGGTCAAGAACGAGAGATTCTTCCAAAGAAGAACTAAACAGAGATGTGACCAAGGACCAGGGACATCATTTCACCAAAATGCCAGGGGTAGCAGAAGTGACATCACATGACCCTTGACCTCTGATGACATCACAGGAAGTGGTGTCATTTGACTCCACCCCCAAGCGACATCACAGGAAGTGATGGCACATGATCTTCAGATGCGTCCAACACCTGTGTTTCCACCGAGAACTTTCAAACACACACTATCATATTCCTAGTCACTCACTTATACACCTTCTCTTACATCCACCCTGACTGCATTCTCCACACAGGCACACACCCACCCAGAACATCCAAACACACACACTGTCACATTTCTTCTCATTCACCCATCACTCACTGACCCATAGCACATACATACTTCTGACACGCACTCCACACATGCAAAATACACTTCACATTTTTAAAAAAATGCCTTCTTACCTTGTTTTCCAGGTACGGTCCATCACTCCAGGACACCCTCGGCTCCTCCATGCTGCTCACAAACAGGAACCAGGGAGCTGGGAGAGCTTCCTGGTTCCTGTGTATGAGCCATGAGGAAGCCTGAGGAGAAGGGGTTGGATCTGAACATGCCATGTGACACGTGCCACATGTCATGGTCAGCCCAACCTACTGAATGCTTCCTTCTCGTGCTGCAAGTCCCAGCCCAGCCTTCACCATGATGGGTGAGGACTGGGCCGGGGCTCCCCACACCTGGTTTGGTGGGGACCCCTCTACTACAGTGCCCCAGAGCTTCCATTTAAAAAAAGTTTTTTTTTTAATACAGGGTTTGCAAGTGTGGGGCAAGTCCCAATGATCAGACCAAGAAAATACAACCCGCTAGGGGAAGAAAGTGGGTGCACTTGCTTTGAAAAAGACGAGAGTTGTATCCAGTATACAAAAGAAAAAGGTGACAGGGTATTATAAATCCACTGCTTCAGAGCTCTCTGACGTCTTTCGTACAAGATTCAGGTTTTAAACACACAAACCGTCACTTATGATGTAATAGATATACAGATTTAATCTCCCACCCTCATTAGCTGCCACCTATTTAAATGATAATGATTACATATAACCCATTCTCCAATTGGTTAGCCGGTCTGTTCACCAATCTTCACCACAAATTAGTAAAGTCTATGTCCATCATTGATTGCTCCAAAGCAATTGGTTTACATCAACTGGCACCACCCTACCTTTTATCCTAGCCATGTGGCATGCACATGGTTATCAATATGAACTCATGTGGTACTCTTCGAGATCAGCCTGGTCCTTGCGGACAAAGCAGCCCTTTACTCATCCCAGACACGCCGCCTGCCCCAATCATGCCCTCACCACTGTATGGGCATCATTCGTTAGCTTGCCCTGGCACAACACATAGATCATGTCGTTCTCTGTTTTGCTCTTTATCAGTTCCTTCTCCCCAAGAGTGAATTTAGTGTCCCACTAATCAATCTAGTTCACAAAAGATTTAGGGCCCATTTTCCTGCACATCTGGTAGTTCGAATGGAATGAACATCATTCTGGGAGGTGGTAACGTCTTAAATCTTGGTTCATGCTTTGGCATCCTGAGACCTGTGACTTCGTTCTCAGGAATACAACCTTGGTGCTAGGCAGCAGATCTTCACTGCTTCAGCGACACACATTCCTACCTAATTAGGAATCACCTACACCGTCCCATGTTCATTTCCATAATCTAATATATTTTTGCAATCTAAAATGTCTAGTTGGGGCGGTGGTCTAGACATACATCCCAATATTCCCCCCTTTAGTTAATCCTTCATTAACTAATATATCTCTTTCTCTTTGTTGATCTGCTTCATCCTTGGGAGCCCCTGCCCTACATACATGGTGCAAGCAACCTCCATCTCGCCCATACTTTTCTGAAATACATGTGAGATATATACAATCCTCATCACCTGATAAATCCACCCAGTGCTCAGTGTAGTTCTCAGGATCTGGTGGGGGTGATGTTAGTGTTCCCGGGATTGGAGGAGAGGTTCAACCATGACCATACAGGGTTTATTCAAATCCTCAGTTTGAGCCTGCCTCTCATTTGTGCCTGGGAGAGCCACTCTTGCCACTATAGTGACCATCATTTTTGCACTGCTCTGGATACTCTTGGCACAGCATTGAAGCATCATCTGGCAAAACACCACCAGAAGAACACCACGATTGGAACTAGCAACTTCACCAGTGCCCCAAGCCAGGACAGTGCCCATGAGAGCAATGTATTGAACTAGACTTCAGACTGCACTCCTGCTTCGTTTTCCACTACGGTCTTCGGCGTGTGCAAGGCCCCTATGATATGCGTAAGGGACTCATTTTCCGTGTCATTTGGGGGTATGTATGTGCAAAAGGACAACCCGATCTTCTTGCACACACACCCTTTCATGGTTGTTAGGAGATCTAGAATGTATCTATTTTGAAGCGTCATCAGCCGGATCACCCTCAGTCAACATTTGGTAGGATTAAGACTTGTTCGGTGTCATTCGACAACTGGATCACCTCCCACCAAACAATTTGCATCTATGTAGCATTTGCTGCAGCCTGGATACCTGTAGTCATGAGGAAAGAAAGAATATTTCCGTTTTGATATACAGCCAATACTTGTCTGGAATTGCTTTAAGCAGTGTGGATGATTCTTCCGACAGATAGTTCAATCTCTTCCTTCTCAACTTCACCAACCACGTGTTCTTCTTTATCTGGGGGGGTTGGATAGGTGGTGAAATTAACTGCACCACCTTACGTTCAGACGCTATTGTCAAGTGTAACTCTGGCACCAGCAGGATAGCTGAGTGCAGGCTTGTCAATGCACAGGTGCCTCGCCAAAAGGGTGGAAGGTGCAGTTATGCTTGTTGACCACATGCCCAGTACATAACTAGCAATGCTGCTGTTCCTTTTGCACAGTCTTGAATAGACAGTGTCTTATTGCACTTAATGTTAGTACCTACTGGAACAGTTCCATGCCCTCAAAAGCAAAACTGGTATTCATCCCTTACTTGTACTTTTACTGATGTTTCACATGCTTCAATCCATGTCAGCTTAGATATGTGTACAGACCATATCTCGAAACAGTTCTTATTGATATTCTATTATCTTCTTTTCCAAACCCTGCCATCCCCCTGTTGCACAGCTCACCCACTGCCTTCTACCATCTCTTTGATATAAACAATACTCCATCCAATTTCAACATAGGCCGGGGCTTACATCGGGGGGCACTGTTATCATTTACACATTTCTCTTCATCTTTGTCCATTATTACAACTTGTACTCGGTGCCCCTGGAACAGACTTTGAACCAACACAGTCCTAAGTGCACCAAAAACTGAGTCTCTAAGGGCAATATCTCTTGAGATAATACCATTTTGGGTGCTCCCGACACATGAGGGATGAGGGAGGAGACATAACAACTCCTGTTGTACCTGTGTTTCCCACTGGGTTCATATAACTGTACCATACATTGTTAAACTGTGGGTGGCGCACATTGGACATTGTAGGCCTCATCACGAGTTGGGTGGTAGCCATTAAATGTATTAAATGCTATTAAATGCATTAAATGTATTACATGCTATTACCCATATATATAAGGGTCCGCCCACTCACGAGTCTGGCAGCATTTACCCCCAGCTGTAAATGTGCCAACTTAATGGCCATTTTCAGGTGCAATTAGTGCAGCGCTATTAGCGTGCATTAATTGTGCCGAAAATGCCCCATTGCGTCCAATGAACCCAATGGGGAACGCGGAATAACCATTACCACCCAACCCTTGATCCAGAGCTAATAGCGTTGTACCGGGTGGCGTTAACGCTATTAGCCTGGGCAGTATCCAAGCAGTAATACCACTGGGATACCGCCCAACTCATGATGAGGCCCTGTATCAAGCACTATTCCTTTGTACTGTTCATATTCTTTTTCCTCTTCTAAAACCCTTTTTATTCATACCTTGAGATCCCATAATAAAGTATCCTGTATCTTTATCCGCTTAAAATTTACCACTCTCACATAAACGGAAATAACATGGCTCTGCAAATACGATCAAAATGGAAATTTTTAATCTTGTGCCACAATCTGGATCATTGAAAAAACATGGTACAAGAAAAACCCCCCAAAATACTCAAAAAACAATTAAAAAAGAAAAAAAAACAACAAATAATTCAATAAATACTGCTGTCAATAAAAAAAAAACCTGCAATCGTCAAACATTAACAATAACTCAAAAACATGGGATCAAAATGCTTGCAGGTGGGGACACTGATTGTGGTACTTTTTGAAACATCAGATAAATGCACCCAATACCGCAATTCCTTTCCTTTAACAGCAAGGGGAGAAGAATATACTACAGTGTATGGACTATTATTACGAGGCTCACTCCACTTCCTCACAATGTTTTTATACAGATTCTGGTGCAGCGCTGTTATCGGTGTCTTCCGATTTCCGTGGAGTAATCTGTTGAGAAAGGCATTTAATACACTTGGTTAGCTGAAATTCATCCCCCAGGATCGATGCAGCCCTGTGAGCATCTGAAGCACCCCGCACAGGAGTTAGAGGCAGGTGCATATGTCTTCTGGTCAAGATCTCATGAGGGGAGAGGTGATGATCCTTAGAGGGCTAGGTCCCTAAACTGGACAAGGCCAAGGGGGGACAATGCACCCAATTCCTTTTCAGTATCGCACACAGCTTGGACATTTTTGTTTTGAGTAAACTGTTGATCCTTTTTTCAACCCTGTTCGTCTCGGGTGATAAATAGAACACAACTAGTGCTTTATTCCTAAAAGAGCTGCAATCTCTGTAAACAGCTCATTGAAGAAGTGGGTGCCATTATACCTTCTTAAAGTATCGCACACTCCTCATCGGGGAACACTTCTCTCACCAAAAACTTGGCGGGCGATTTGGCATCAGGATGTGCACACGGACCAGCTTCAATACAATGGAGAAGGAACACACAACCACTATCAAGTACTGTAATGAGTTACACCTCTCTCCCATGTCAGCAAAATCTATATGTAAATCACGAAATTAGCCATTAGGGCATGTCAATGTGCCTTTTAAAGTTTTCAAAGTTTGACCTGTGCTGTAAGTCTGGCACACCACACAATTTGATGTAAATAAACATAATGATTCGTGAATATTAGACACATATCAATTTTCCTAAATGTCTGCCACAAAATGTGTTTAGATATGTGGGCGGGGTAGTGGAGCTGGTCAAAGGCCACCAACGCCAATGCTTGAGGCATCACAACCTTCCATGTGCTCATTTGCTTCCAGACCAAATCAGTTGGGGATTTTGCATACCCTCTCTTTTGCTACAATAACTTTTCACTTTGTGGGACCTGTCCTTGTATCTGAATAATTTCTGTAAAAGGGAGGACCATGTATGGGACTTTCAACTTGAGTTGAATGTTCACAAATTCTGGATGCTCAGGTATCTCTGAGACTTGCAAATAAGTGGCATGTTTCGCTATTGGTGTCTGCAGCTGCATTCCAGAGGGAGACAAAGTCTACGCCACTTGTATGGGAGCCGTACTTTACTATTGTGGCAAGCATAGTTTGCGCGAGCACGTCAATCAGTCTGTCGAACAAAGCTGCATGCTGTACAGGTGATCCATCTGCTCTACGAAACGCTCTCCTCATTCACCTCAAAAATCCTGAGCAGACAGTCATCGTATAGTATGCTGAGTCCGAATATATCGTTAGTTGGCATCCCTGGGCTGCCATAAGCAGAGCTTCAATGAGGGCAATCAATTCTGCTGCTTGTGCTGAATAATGACCAGGCAGCCTCTGCTGCAAGACAACCTCAAATTCTCCCTCAACCAGATGCACTATTGCTGCTCCCGTGTGTCTCTGACCCTTCTTCTGGGGATAGTTGATGACCCATCAACAAAATATACTTCTCCTTCGTAAAGGGCTTAGTCATGGGCCTTAGGAATACCATTGTTTGGGACTTCATAGGTGACACAGTCATGCATCTTGTCATCATCAGTAATGGGTTCAGTCAAAAAAGTAGTTGGATTCACTGTCTTGGAACGAAAATATAAATAGACAGGCTTGACAGTATGGGCTTCATTACACGGAAGGCGGTAAGGGTTAATGGTCACCGGTAATGGTACCGGTGACCGTTAACCCTTACCGCCTTACTACGAGGTCCCTTTGCGGGTAGGTACTTTAACGCCTGCTGTTTAGCAGGCGTTAAAAACCAACCCGCAAAGGGACCAGGGTGCTAATTACGGTACCGCAATTTGCAGCACCGTAATTAGCGCCTTCCCCATTCCCATAGAGCCCTATGGGGCAAAAATGGGAATGGGGAAGAGCAATGGGGGAAGGGGGAATTACCGCCCCGCCAACCTTGGAATAGGGCGGTAATTCCCCTTTCCACCAAGGCGGTGCTGGTATTTTACCGGCATGGACCAAGGTGCTAATAGCACCTTGGTCCTCCGCCTACCGTGTAATGAGGCCCTATTACTTCATATGCAGATACCCTTAGCGTGGTCAAAGTGGATTTGGATCTCTCTATTATTACAAAAACAGAGTGTTCCACATACAATTTTAAGAAACAACCCATAACAAAAGTCATAGGTTTCTCAATAGAGAAGGCAGCAGCAACCAACGCTTGTTCACATTGGGAACTGTCCTTGCATAACAGAATCTAACATGCCACTGTAATAAGCCAAAGGTTTATGTCGCATTGTGCTGTATTGTGTTAATACAGCAGTCATCATTTGACCATCAGAATGTGAACAAAGATAAAACTCTTGCATATAATCAGGTGTAGCCAAAACTGGGGTGGGAGAAATAACATTTTAAGCTCCTGAAATGTAATAATCATATTATCAGTCCAAATAATCGTATTTGTATGCTGTGCTTCCTTGAGGGCCTGAAGCAATGGTTTGGTGAATGATGTGTAATCAAAAATCCATGCTCTACAATAATTACACAGGTCCAGAAATGTCTGCATATCCTTCACTGTCACTGGCTGGGGTGTGGCACGCCCTGCTGCTGCTTGTTCAGTGATTACTCTTTTACCATTTACAGAAATCGACCTTTCCAAGTACAACACCCCCAGCTGACAACATTGCAAATTTACTTGGTCCACCTTGTACCGTTTTTCGGCTAACAATAGTAACAACGCCATACAGTCTTCCCAGCATTGGTACTCCATATTACTGCACACCAACAAGTCATCCACATATTGACTTATGGTAATAGGAACAGGGATGTTGCCTAAATCTTCATGTAGCATCCTGTTAAAAATAGTCTCAAACTCAATTTACCCTTGAGGAAGCCTAGTATGTTGAAATTGGAACCCAACAAACGTAAATGCAGTGTGGTACTGTGAATCAAGATGCAAGGGCACTGAGAAGAAAGGATTTTTCAAGTCCATTTAAGTGAAATTGGTAGTTTCCACAGGTATATTATACAATATTGTAAGAGGGCATACATCCTGGATTATAGCAACTTTCAATTTCTTTACTAGATAGATAGCTGTATTACAAGGTGAATTTGAAGGTATTATAATGGCCTCTTCTAACAGGGCCATAATGGTGTCATAAATCCCCTCCTCTGCTGCCTTTGACAGGGGATACTGTGTTACTCATGACAACACAGCACCAGTTTTCAGAGTGATACGTATCAGCGTGACAATTTTAAGAGGCCCACATCATGTGGATTGTTCATCCACAACCTGTAAGGAAATTTGGCCTAATCTGCATAGATAAATGAAGGAGCAGTCCCTACCAACAACCTGGGACATACTACATGTCTGTACTGAATCATGATTCCTCATGGAACACACACTACCAATATTATGTATGACTCATTCTTGGTTCTCACAAAACTCTTCTTCTGAATCATTTTGCATTGATTTTGTGGGGTCTATGCACAGAACTGTTCACCACTCCCCTTTTTTCAAATCGACTGCTATCAAAACAATCTAGTCATCTGCCACTAGAACCCCTTCTATATCCAGTACAATCATGGTGCCTGCAACTACCTATTGATGCTGGGCGGGCCTGAACAAAAACTCAGAGGGTACTCGCCAATACTCATTCGCCATGAGTATTATGGTAATACCATACAGAAACAAATCAGTGGCTACTGGTATTCCTCTTGCCACAGACTCAACACCTAATGTGTACAAGGCCAACATAACCCTCACAGCACACATACCGGGCGTGGAACACACCAACCCTCATTCGGTGAATGATATAGTCATGTTGAGCTTACTCTAAATATCCCTTCCCAACAAATTGATTGGAGTCGTGGTGGAATATAGCAAGAGGCCCACTCCTCTCTCCCTTCTATTTTAATAGGTAATTTCTTTGTGAAAGGAACTAATTCAACAGCCGCAGAGAAGCCCTGCATTTCCATGACCTCACCTGATAGAGGGAATCCTTCCTCACTAGTGCATGATTTAGTTGCACCCATATCTACCATAAAAATTCAATTTGCTATCTCCATGCCTACCAAGGGTTCCTCTTCTGGGTCAGCAGTGACTGATAGAACTGGACACGATAAGGCTCTCTGAGGACTGTCCTAATCCAGATACGTGTTTGTCCCTGGGAAAACAAATGGGTTTCCTCTGACCACGGTGGCTCCTTGATAGTGAGTCACCATACCATTTGTAACAGTTTGTTGCTTAGGATAGGGGGGCCCTGTTGCTGTTCATGATGTACAACGTATGATGGCACATTACTAGCTCCCGGGCGGGTAACTGCGGAAAAGTTGAATATGAATAGACATGCTTGACAGTATTACTTTATATGCAGAGGTCCTTTGCATGGTCAAAGTGGATTTGAATCTTTCTAGTATCGCAAAAACGGAGTGTTCTGCATATAATGTTAAGAAAAAACCCATAACAATATTTGCAGATTTCTCAATAATGAAGGCAGCAACAGCCAGCGCTTGTTCACACGGGAACTGTCCTTGCATAACAGAATCTAACATGCCACTATAATAAGCCAAAGGTTTATGTCCCATTGTGACGTGTTGTGTTAATACAGCCATCATCATTTGACCATCAGAATGTGAAAAAAGATAAAACTCTTGCGTGTAATCAGGGGTAGCCAATAATGCGTTGGTAGAAATAACATCTTTAAGCCCCTGAAATTTAGTGATCATCTCATCAGTCCAAACAATCATATTTTTGTTATGCTGTGCTTCCTTGAGGGCCTGAAACAATGGTCTGGTGTATGATGCGTAATCAAAAATCCATTCTCTACAATAATTGCAAAGGCCAGGATATTTCTGCATATCCTTCACTGTCGCTGGCTCGGGTGTGGCACACACTGCTGCTGCTCGCTCAGGGCTTACTCTTTTACCATGTACAGAAATCAGCTGTTGCAAGTACAACATTGCCTGCTGACAATATTGCAATTATGCTCAGTCCACCTTGTACCCTTTGACAGTTAACAATTGTAACAACGCTATAGAGACTTCCCTGCATTGGTACTCAGTATAAATGCACACCAAAAAGTCATACAGATATTGAATTATGGCAGTAGGGGCAGAGGTGTTGCCTAAATCTTCATGTCACACCCTATTAAAAATTCTTGTGGACTCACACTACTCTGGAGGAAGTCTAGTATGTTGAAATCGGCTACCAGCAAATGTAATTGCGGTGAGGTACTGTGAATCAGGATGCAATGGCACTGAGAAGAACGCATTATTCAAGTACACTACAGTGAAATGGGTAGCCTCCACAGGTATATCACACAATATTTTAACAGGGTTTGGAGCCACTGGATACTCTGCCTGCACAATGTCATGAAGAGGGTGTAAATCCTGATTCATCCTTGAACTAGCACCTTTAGATATCTTTACCGGATAGATAGCCATATTGCAAGGTGAATTTGAAGGTACTATAATGCCCTGATGTAACAGGGCCATAATGGTGTCATAAACCCCATCCTCCTTAGCCTTTGACAGGTGATACTGTTTTTCTTGCGACAACACAGCACCATATTTCAGACAGATACGTATCGCCGTGACACTTTTTAAGAGTCTCACATCATGTGAATTGTTTGTTCACAACTTGTCAGGAACATTGGCCAAATCTGCAGAGATAAATGAAGGAGCGGTCCCTACCAGCAACAAGGGACACAGTACATTTCTGTACTGAATCCTGATTTCAAATGGAACACACACTTCCAATATTATTTCTCCCTCCTTCGCTTGGTTCTCAAACACCTCCTCATCTGAGACATTTTTCATTGGTTTCGTGGGGTCTATGCCTAGAACTGTGCACCACTCCCTGTTGTTTGAATCAACTGCTATCAAAACAATCTGGCCTTAAATGATAGTGCCTACAGCTACCTCCTGAAGCTGGGTGGGCCTGAACAAAAACTCAGAGGGTACTCATCAATACTTATTTGCCACTTGTGGCACAGCATTGAGTAGTATGGTAATAACATACAGAAACAAATGAGGGGCCAATTGTATCCCTCTTGCCACAGATTCAACACCTAATGTGTACACAGCAAAAATTACCTTTACGGCACACATTCCGGGCATAGAATATACCACCCCTCTTTCAGTGAACGAGATGGTCATGTTGAGCTTACTCAAAATATCCCTTGCCAACAAATTGATTGGAGTCGCAGTGGAATATAGCAAGGGGGCTCACACCTTTCCGCCTCTTATTTTAATAGGTCATTTATTTTTAAAAGGAACCAATTGAACAGCCTGAGAAAAGCCCTGCATTTCCATGACCTCACCTGATAGAAGGAATACTGCCTCACAAAAGCATGGTTTTATCTACCATAACAATGCATGGTTTATTTGCTATCTCCACGCCTACCAACGGTTCCTCTTCTGGGTTAGCAATGAATGATGGAACTGGACATGCTAAGGTTCTCTCTGGCCTGTTCTTATCTGGATACGTGTTTGTCCCAGGGAAGACAAATGGGATTCCTCTGACCATGGTGGCTGCCTGATAGTGAGTCATTGTACCATTTTGAATAGTGTTGTTGTTCTGGAAGGGGGGCCGCTGTTGCTGTCCCTGATGTACAATGTATGATGGCATATTAATAGCTCCGCAGGTGGGTAACTGCGGAAAGGTTGGTGGGAGGACAGGCGAGGCCACAGGCAGTGGTACATCATAAGGGACCTTCGGAGGCATCTGTCCGTATGACTGATAATATGGACTTGGACCTCCCTGTGAATAGGTATACACCTGTCTACTTCTGCATTCCCTTGAAAAATGACCCATGTGTCCACATGTCCAACACTGACTTGCTCCTCCTCCTCCCGGTCCCATCCTGCTAAAACCTCGCCCTCCCTGGGCACCCAAAAATCCCCCTCTCCCCTGTTGAAACCCACATAGGAACCCCCTTGATACTGAAGTTTGTACCCACCTGTCCACCTGTTCTCTCCTCCCCACCTGGGTGATGCATGTAGATCTGCCTGAACTGCCCTAAGGTCTGCCGAGTCTTCCAACTGCACTGCTGTCACAGCCCCCTCTGATGCGACAGTTGCTAACTTCTTTGAACCAGTTTGGCTTCCTCTGCTTGCACTCGCTGCACAGTTTCCTCTTCCTTTTCTTTTAACCGTTTGCAATGGTGGATAATAATAGACTGAATTTCCACCCAACCCTTTGCCTCAATCCCCACTATCTTGTATAGTGCCTTCTGTACTTCTTTCAGGACCCTCTTTTAAGCACAAAATAGAATAAAGGAGTTGCTTGATCCCATGAATCCCTCGTCTCTGCTCATCACATTTCTTGTATATGTAATATGTATTGGGCTGGAACCTCAATGCCACACATTGTTCATTGCATAATCGACTGAAGATCAGGTGTGCCTGGATACGCACATCACAACATTGCCCATACTTGGGGCAGGATGTCATTGAAATGTGCTCCATCATGACAATCGTCGCCCAATTTTACACCTGGAAACCCTGCTTTAATCAATATGTCATCAGCCCGGTCTCCCAGTATTGACACAAACAAACTTTTCATGTCACCTACAGCTAAAGTAGTACCAGCTGTGTGCTTTTCAAATGTGTATGTCCATTTGCCCACCCTGGTTGTGAGAGACAGGAGTGTCTTCTAAGGCTATGCTTGTCTATGTGTACCCAAGGGATAAACTGTGCTCTCCCTGGGCCTTTATGGAACAGCAGAAACTGTGCCCCTACCACCTTCCCTACTTTCTTCTTTCCCAACACCGATTTCTTAGTTACTACCATTCACCCAAACCTGTTACTTAACCTGTGTTCCCACAAACTTTCTACTCATGGGGATATTACAGGTGGTTACTATGCTTCTTCCAGCTCATCTACCGTATCCTACTCCTCTTCCCCTTCGTGTGTATATTCATATTCCTCTTACGAACTTGTCATTGCAAAATACACGTCCCTTCTCTCCTCCTTCTATCTTCATGTTCCTTTTCTATATTCCCATCTTTGATAGCTGTATTATCTATGCAAAACAAAAAGTTCCCTGCTCTCCAGTCATCCACCCCTATGGGTGTCCGTTGTCCCTCTCGTTGCTCTAATTTTAACCATGTCAATTCACCTTCTACCTTCATTAATGCATCTACCAGCTCTTTTTGTGGCTTTGCGTCATCTCCCTCCGCCCCTTACACCTCCGAGTGGCTGACACAGTAAGGTTAGGAAGATTCTGATAATGCGCTGATATAGGTAGCAGGGAAGTCGTAGTAGGCAATGGGGCATGCATAGGATTTGTATATCCTGACACAACCTGCATGGGGTAACATCCTAATGGTGGACACCAGTCTGTTTCCATGGGGGCCACAGGGGCGCTCGGAACAGTGACCCGGTAGTGTTAATACTACCTGTGGTAGTGACTTCACCTACTGCCTTAGAAGAATGGGTGGGGCAATCCTCTAAATCCTCAACCATTTTCCATTATTGCAATACCTCCTTTCTGTTTTTTTTTATTTCCTTCCCTTGTATTTAGGTGTTAAACACATATACATGTGACTTAGAATCTCTCTATTATTTGTGTCCTGGTCCGGCCATGACTTAAACATCCCTCACTCTGTTTCTGCGCACCATTCCCGATGATATTTAAGTATCTTATCTCGATACAATGGAAGAGCCTTACACATTTAATCCAATGGATTTACCCACACACAAATATGCACACATATTTCACCCTACCCAAGTCATACCTTAAATCAACTCTATTTTACCATTACTGACCACACCATAATAATACCAAACGTGGTAAAAATAAAATCACAACAAATTCTACTTTTTTGTTCCAACACCCCCACTACATAGGGTGAGGGGATCCCAGGCCACTAGGGCTCTACCACAACTACTTTTCCGTTCCTATGGCCTCCTTATATACTGGAAGGAGATATCCCAGGAACACTAACTATAAAGAGCCTCTATCCATATTCTCTTTTCTTCCATTATACACTGCTGTCTTCTACCCTATTACCTGAGGAAAGGATCCTGTTACCCAACAAATCATAATATAGAGGCCTTAATAAACATATATATATGTACAACACCACAAGGTTTTCTATTTCGTCAATTCACACTCTCCTCTCCACACATACATATCAACTCTACAACGCCCACACACTCTCCTCACATCCCACTTATGTTTCTCCAGAAGGGGGTGCACTTACATCTGTGTGTTCACCCAAAGTCCTCCGTCACGGGGCCCCATCAGCGGCCAGCACAATCCGTGGACAGTGCCCCGCTCCAAACAACAGACAGGAATTCTGATAACGCGGCTACTGTAAACCTCTCAAAGATTGTGCACAAGGGGCATTGGTCTCTGCAGGTGCACGCAGCCCCTCTGGATGTGTGGCTAGGAATCCTCTGTCTTCGCGTTGGTCACTGGGATCATGTCAGGGTGACCAAAAATGTGAGACAACTACCAATGATCAGACCAAGAAAATACAAAACAGCTAGGGAAAAAGACTTGGTGCACCAGCTTTTGAGAAAAGTTTTATTCAGTATACAAAAGATAAAGGCAAGAGGGTGCCTATAAATACATTCACTGCCACTGAGCTCTTTGACATCTTTTGTACAAGATTCAGGTTTTCAACACACAAAACAACACTCATGACGTAATCGATATACAGTATTAATCCCCCACCCTCATTGGCTGCCGCCTATTTACATGCTGATTGCAAATAGCCCATTCTCCAATTAGTTTTGCTGTCTGTTCACCCATCCTCACCACACACGAGTAACATCTGCATCCACCATGGAGTGCTGCAAAGCAATTGGTTAACATCAACTGACACCACCCTACTTTTTATCCTAACCACATCACATGCACCTGGTTATCAATATGAACTTAGTGGGACTCTTCGAAGTCTGCCTGGTCTTTGCGGACAAAGCAGCCCTTTTCTCATCCCAGACATGCCTGTGTCCCCTTCATGCCCTCCCCACTGTATGGGCATCATTCGTTAGCTTTCACTGCCACAAAACATTGATCATGCCGTTCTCTGTTTTCCTCTTTATCAGTTCCCCCTCCCCAAGAGTGAACTTATTGTCCCACTAATCAATCCAGTTCACAGCGGATTTAGACTACATTTCCCTGCACATCTTGTAGTTCAAATGGAGTGACCATCATTCTGGGGGTGCTAACATCTTAAATCTTGGTTCATGTTTTGGCATACCGAGACCTCTGCCTTCATTCTCAGGGACACAACCTTAGTGCTAGGCAGCAGTCCTTCCCTGCTTCAGCTACAGACATTCCTACCTAATTTGTTCAAAAACCTTAAACTGTGTGTGGCTTGTGTTATTCTTTGCCACACTTTGGAATTGGGATGCAATGGTGAGACAAGAAAATAGTCCTCATTGTTCTCTGTTGTCTATGAAAACCCAGCCTGCAAGGACTCTGGAATACTTGTAAATGCGATATTAGTTTGTGCTATATCATCATGTATATAAGCATGCTATAACCTACATAATTGAATCGTGACAATGCTGAATCAACTTTTTCCTTTTATGGTTTTTCTATTACCCCAATTGCCATTCTTCAAAACACACCCTCCTCCCCCCTGTACTGTCTTATGTTAATTTCCATAATCTAATATATTTTTTGCAATCTAAATCGTCTAGGTGGGGCAGTGGCCTGGACATGCATCCCAATACAAGGCAGACAACAGGGGTCATGGATGCGACCCTTGGAGACCCCAAAATGATGTCCGTGTCAAAGACTTGAGTATTTTCATCAGGATAGGAAGAAGAGAGATGGGGCGATAGTTGACAGGAAGAAGAGGATCTAAGGAAGGCTTTATCAGAAGGGGAATAATCAGAGAGAGTTTCATAGCGGGACGGATGTAACTAGTGGCAAGTGAATGATTTACTACCAAAGTGAGCAATGGTGCAATATATGGAATAATAGTTTGCAGAATAGAAAGTGGAATGGGTCTAAAGGAGAGGCAGATTTAAGCTTGGTAGTGACCTGAATAGTGTCGTTAGAATCAACCAAGAGTGGAGAGGAGTAATGGTAAAGTCAGGATCAGATAGGATTGCAGAAGTAGACGTCAAACTGGATATTTTGATCATGAATTGTTTCAATCTTATTGATAAAAAAGCAAATAGAGAGTTACATAGTTCCTGAGAGGGGAGAACAGAACAAGAGAAGGGGGACCAAACAGAGATTGACCAAACGGTTTTGAATAGATCTTTGGGCTGTTTAAGAGCCGACTCGATCTGGGCAGTAAAATAGTTACACTTAGCCACAAAGATAGCAAGGTAATAAGCACATGTCACTTCCCGAAAAACAGTTTTAGCAAGAGGCATAGGCTAGAGCGTGATTTTCTTTCAGCCTGCATATGACGCAGCCATAGTTCGGCTAAATGAGAAAAGAACCAGGGTTCGGAGAGATGTGTGCTGTGTTTAGATGGTTGAAGCGGAGTTAGGTGGTCAGCTACTGTGGTAAAGACCTGCGAAAGCAGTGACATTTCAGTGGCCTCGGAGGCACACACGGTTTTGATCTTCTCGGATGCCGGGAAGAGCTCAATGGAGTACCACCTTCATTTAGGAGGATGAGGTAAAACCTGAGCCAGGGGGAAGAAGGGAAGGGAGATTAAAAAAGGTAGGATCATATGTTCAGTCCAGAGCTCATTGAAGAGATGAGGGCACTTTAGTCAGAGAGAAGGGCAAAAAAATGAAATCTAACATACTACCCAATTGTGAGTGGGCCAGTGACTAGTTGAACAAAATCAAGATCAGACATGGCAGACAAAAAGCTGTGAAACTGAATGGTGGACAGCTGCATAGAGGTCACCAAAAAGAATCACATCAGAGAAACAATGTTTTAAATCCACAGCAAGTTCTAAGAAAGCTGAACAAAACGCCTGAACATGCACAGATAGGCGATGTACTAAATAACATATGTAAAGTTTTCGAAGGCGAGATAGAAATCCGAATACGCATGCCTCCATTTGCATATTGTGGGTGCATGGCAGAAAATAACAAGAAAACTTGGATTGAAGTCTGAGGGGCGGGCCACCATCTGGATGCACAGAGATCCTATCAGCATGCAAGATGTCATAATTGGGAGGTAATGCTTGATCGAGAGCAGGGCCAGAGGAGTCACAAAGCCAGGTTTTCATGACGAAGCAGAGCTCCGGGGAAAGATCATGCAATAAGTAATGACCGTTTAAAGCATGAGCTGCTAATTAGCGGGTGTTGAATAAAAAAGATCTCATCTTGTCAGAGATAGGGTGCAATGTTTCCGAAGTAGAGGTCTGTTTGATACCTTCAACCATATTAGGAGGTAATGTATCGGAAGGGGAAAGTTGGAGGAGGAAATGACATGAGTATGTAATAGGCTGAAGAACAGAGGGTGAATTGTTCGCCCAGGGTCCCTCTAGTGCCCGGATGGGCACAGATGGGCTGGACATAGGTGCGACTTTGGCACAGCAAGTACGTTCCCGCTGCGCTTGTCCGCTGCACTTTCTGATGAGTGTAACCATATGTAAATACATTGTATCACCGGAACCAGTGGCGTGAGTCTGCCTAATAGGCAGCAAGGGCAGACTACTGTTGTCAATGCGTGCATGTAAGGAATAAATATACAGCGCTACTCGGGCACGAGAACCCAGGCACTTCTTAGATTCCAGGCACCCTCAAACTTTAAGCGACTTACAAGGAACTGAAAACGAACTGAAATAAATAATTTAAATGAAGAATTAAAAATAAATTAAAAGTGCATGAAAGTAGAGCATATAAGGCGTCCAGTCACCAACCAGGGACCAGGAAGACTCAGAACCTAAAAGGAAATCAAATGAATGAATATAAGAACAACATTAAATGAAATAATAGAACAAAACCCAGGAGACTGCCACTACCCAGGAAGCCCACGAGCCTAAAAGGATAGCAAATGAATGAATATAAGAAAAAAATGAAACTAAATAAAACCATAAAACCCAGAAGGCTGCCACTGCCCAGGAAGACCACGAGCCTAAAAAAAGCAAATTAATGAATATAAGAACAATATTAAACTAAATAAAAACACAAAACCCAGGAGGCTGCCAAGCCGCACCTGTCAATATCCACACTAGAGCAACAGTGTAGTGATAAATAAGAGACACAATTCCTAATCCTGGGAGTCTGCCTGATAGGCAGTGAAGACCGCAGTCCGTCGGGGGTGCATGACTGCCTCATTGAAGAAGTCAGTGCCCATTTTATGATATTGTTTATTGAGCTGCTGATGGCCCAAGTCTGCTGCCTTGACAGCCCTGCTTTTCAATCTGACCAATTAAACCTGGAATTCGTGCTGTGATCACTATAGCACATACAGGCGTACCTTTCCATGGGGAATATATTGATCATATGCATTAAACAATTTTGAAATCTATTATAATACATTTGTGTGGCACTATACTTCAGAAGACTTCAGAAGATAGCTCAGTATGTAAATAATTCATTGCAGAGAGCAGTGTCTATATGCCTGATCACTGTACCAAATTCGGATGAGGCCGACTCAGTATTTCCTCTCCCTGAGGTTGATAAACTTGAGTGTGTGTCTATATTTACTTTGATGATTTTAATACCTATTGTGTTACACTATAGAAACTCTGAACCAAATAGAACTATAAAAAAAGAACATAGCATCAGCATTGTGCAGGACTAGTGCTTGGTTTCACCAAACAAGAGTTGTACAAACTGGCAGTCCCCTCCAAAGAAGAGCATACAATGTTAATCATAGAGCTAGTTAGGTATCCAAATTAGAGTCAGTTAAGTGTTGATGCTCATATATTGGCTTTGCCACTAGACAATACAGTGATCCTCGACAAATCATTTTATTGTCATATTGTATTATCATGTGATTTGTTTACTTTCCAAGTCAGGTCTACAGAGCAGTGTATTACATATGTTCATGCAAGTCAAACATTTGCAAATAATTCCACCATGCTGTAATACAGGAAGTGAGAAACAATGTGGTCAAACGCAGACATTTTAGACTGAACTCGAATCCGAGCTTCACCTTTTAAGCAAAGTGTTCAATCATTGGTAACTCATTTAATTTCATAGTACCCAACCATTCAGAATTGCCAGTCCCTAAGTATGTCAAAGGTGTCAGCAGATAAGAGTGTTCTAGTTCTTAGGGAAGACTCTTCAAAAAGCATCATTAATGGTTGATCTGATTGTAGCGTTGCTTTTGATTACGATTGATATTCTGCAAACCACAAATGTGTTTGGTCTTTGCTCACTTATGGCAACACAAGTTGAAAACCACAACCCTCTTCTATTATTAGTTTTGATGTCAGATTTTAATCCATATCCTCTATCTATGCTAAGGTAAATGTACCTTTCTTGTGGCTTCCAATCAGTCTCCTGTATCCATGTGTCAACACGTTTATATTCTATGATGCTGTTAATATGAGATCTGCTATACTGCTGTGGCATGTATACCTTTTCACATAATTACTGATCTGTGTCCAGCATCTGTATATACTAGATCCTGTATACCTTGGTTGTGGCTGCTAATGTCATGTACCATGTCAGAACACAAGTACCCTCATCATGGACTGCTAATGATGCCCTTGAAATGCCACTTGTTTATTTTTCTGATTCTGGCCTGGTTGAATGGGGGAATCATACTTGAAGGTACCACCCATGTTTATTTTGCCCTCTGATGGGGCAGCATATCAAGCTATGGTTTGTAGTAACATCTAGTGGTGGGGGAGTTGACCATAGGTGACTACAGATTCAGAATCCCTTAATTCCTTTGGTTCAAGAAGGGTCCCAGATGTTTCTGTTTTCCAGGGCCCTGCATCCATTAATATGACCCTGGGAGGCAGGGGGACTTACATATCCCTCACCACTCCCAGAGTTATTACCCATTCTGACCTCTCTCTCCCCAGCCAAGTTACATCTGAACAGTTCCTGCATCACCCAGAATGCTGAAGAGGAAAATATTAAAAAGGGATATTAGAAACTGAAAGGTGCAAAATATTGACATTATATACACTTCCAAGGCCAGCACAAGTGAAGCCTGTCTGGGCCTGTCCCTCTCCCATCATGGCACTGGGGCAACCCATGACCAGCAAGGCACCATGTGCCTCTACCATCATGCCACTGCAGCAGGTCAAGGCCAACAAGGCACCCGACAACAAAAAGCCTCACCTCAGACAGCTGCATCACTATCGCAATAGCCCTCATTGTCTGTAAATAAGGCCTTGACTATTGCAATGCCTATTTACAGGCTCCACCACCTGCAATATAACAAAACGTCAAATTATTCAAAATAATACATTAAGAGCAGCCTTGAATATTCCTAGAAAATTCCATATTTCCTTGGCCTGAAGACCAAGGAGTACTGGTATACTCGGTATACTGTTCAAAACTCTTACACTAACCCACACATGTCTCTCTAACTCGGCACCCAGATACCTAGCCACTAAATTCAAGAATTCCCAATTGAATAGACATACCCCTGCATGCCACGTGCACCTCCTTGCTATCCCCAGATTCTGACTGCAGGGCGCAGGAGGTTGCAGCTTCCCTGGAGCAGCCTCAAAACAGTGGAATGCCTTACCAACATACCCTAGATCTGAGTCTTCCTTCTGGACCTACTGAACAAGTCTCAAAACATGGGTCTTCACACAAGACCTATAACCCTTCACCAAGTGATATCGCTTTCAACTATCATGAACCACAATTTCCTCCACTCATCATCCCTAGACCTTCATGTGTCTACTACTTCCATATGTTGCTACCAATATGCGATTACTGTAAGTAATGTTTCCCATGTTGTCACAAAGATGCACTATCTATAACCAGCATCTTATGCCATCATTGTTTGCTTTATGCTTCACAAAGTTTTGTATACTGCAAGCAGCACCTTGATGCATCCGGGTTTGGTGCGCTTTACAAATGACAAAATGAATCAATAACAAATACACAGTATTTACATATATGCAATACTAATTCATGTCATCTGTGAAGAAAACGTGTTTTACTCTTTTGCCACAGTGTTGGATGTATGATGCTTCATGAAAATAAAAGACCAACAGGCACGTTTCAAGGCCCCTGGAGTATATAGTAAGGTGTTAGAAGCTCCAGCAAGAGGAGATACAATATTTAACCCCCTTTTTAAATGCTATGCGGGAATTCCAACATTTTTGCAAGTGGAGGCATGGAATGGGACGACCTTTTTCACTATGCATTCCTGCTCTGTATGCAAAGACACTATGCATTTACACCAGCACGTCATTTTTGTGCTTGCATAAATGCATTGGATTTCTGTGGAATGCAACTGTCTTAGGCATTTGCTAAAAGCAAGCAAATTCCATGGGAAACTATTGTAATTGCTCTCTACTACACATCCATGGCAGGTTGCATTTACATTTTTTGCATTACAAAGTTTAAATGAAAGGCATTATTGTGATGTTGCCTGTTTTTTATACTTGTAATACAAGTGATGAAAATTGCATGGAGGGGACCAAATTGCAAATGTGGGTGGTGCCCCCGTCAAATTTACTCTTTTTGTAAATGAGCCCCAAAGTGTTAATAATTTGGAGCAGATATGAAGCAGCTATTTTGTTAAGTAGTTGTATCAAGGATATTAAGTGATAGAATTCACCATGTATAAACAACTATGAAGGTTTGAGCCAACATTCAGAACCTACTAGCGAGGGCAGAAAGGGCATGTAAATACCAGGAAAAATTGAGAATTTTTAAAATGTCTGTAGCGCATTTTACTGATAAAGATATCTGTCCAAAGTACATTCCTATTCCTAACAGCTGCAACCTCGTGGGGGCTTCTGGACTTGCTCGATGCATACACACTGGATTTGAAACACTGCAACCACGTTGAAGGACATGTCTCCCCACTGGCAATTTGTGATCTTTCTATTTTACAACATACTGGTGTTCCAAACATGTGATTTTGCTCAGCTAATAGTTTTCTTATTGTAATATATGCCACGAGGGCATTATAAGCATCATATCTCATTATCTGAATCACACGCAGCAAAGTACTAAAGTTTTGTTTTGCCAGAATATGGATTATCAATACAATGTTCTTTTACCAGATTGAGTCAGTGAGCACAATTTAGACATGTTAGTTATTTTCTTAATTTTTCTTTCAAAGACTTTTGGGTATCCAAGTTCTGTATATATATATAAATATCTTTCAGATTCTTGCTCTATCAATATGTTGCAGCAGTTGGATTTGCGAGATGTTTTCATAATCATTGGTCACATTGGATGATCTTAAAGTTCAATTCAATAATCTTTTAGATACATTTTATTTGCTTGCGATATGTTTCTAGATAAACCAATTCTGTTATATTCCTTGCCTGTTTAAAACTCAGAAGTTTATGATAACTATTTTTGATACTGCAGTCATAGTTTTGTAGCAACGTTCCTGAAGCTTGTGCAACATTTGTGCTGCTTATAATTCTAGCTGTGCATGTAACATTTGTTTAATTGTGAGAAGATGGTTTTATGATAAGTCACTGGTGGTTTGAGATATGTGAAAGATCTGCACAATATTATTTTCTGTGAGCAGGTTTGGGATATAGTTTTATTTTCACACTAATACATTACAAAGAAGTTAATGTAGAATAACCAAAAACCATAGTGACTTTTATTATGATGATCGAAAACCTCTTTAAACCTCAATTCACTGCCCACCCAGAAGTCAAAAGTAAGATCTATGTGGCAACACCATAATATTTTGTATAAATTTGATATTTTATTGCATTTGGAATTTAAAAAAATACAATGATAATATACATATATATACATTGCATCCATACACTGTTCATGTATCCTCCTACATATGTCACATAATGCAAATTTACAAGTCGACTTTCTGAAAGCAAGACCATATAGCATCACGCAGCTTTATCTTCTTCTGTTGTTTCAAAAGTACATTCACAACTAATGATATTCGTTGCATTTCTTGTACCTGTTCCTTCTTCAATGGTGGCTTAACTGATTTCCAACTAATTCATATAATTTCTTTTAGCAACCATAGCTGCTCTAAACAACCGACAGGGTAAGAAAGGTCCTCTATTGCTGAGTGCCCACCCATTATTAATCATACTCTATGCCAGTTGTTAAACATTAATTTGCTGTGCTCCTTATATCTTCCCAGAATGTCCTGACCCAGTTACACTGCCATATCATGTGTTCCAGAGTTCATTTTCTGTGTTTACAACCCCAACACGTGTCACTACTACACATTCCTCTTTGTGACATCCTGCCAGGTGTCCAATATACTCTATTCAGAAGTTTGTTGTGTCTGACCCCGTCTCCCCACTTTAAATACATATGTTTGATATTTACACAATATTATTCCCACTTTTCTCCAGTAATTTCCTTACCCATCACATGTGACCATTTCCCTAATTGTGTAGCGTTCCCTAGACTTGAGTTTATTAGGAGTGAATAAACTGCACAAGGCATGTGATACCCTATTTGCTAAATAATCTCTCCTAACTCCTTCTTTGTCAATATAGAATTTTCTATCTTCTCTTCAGTATTCTTTATTGCCCGGAAGAACATCCGGTCATTCCTTTATTCTGCCACAGTGAGTCAAAGGGGATCAATTTTCCTTCTCTCATAAGGCTGTCTGACCATCTTATTCCTGATAAATGCCAGGTGTGCCAGTATGTTGTTTTGTTGTTTATTGTCAATTTCAGATGAACCCAAAGTTATGACTTCCCACTGGTGTATGGGTCCTGTCCAAGCAATTGAGACAATGCTCTACAACATTTCCTAATGGATCCAGTCAAACCTTCAGGCTAATTTATTTTGATTGTTATTGATGTCATCAATGCCCATGGTTCTAAAGATCCCATCAAATGTGCCTCAACCTTCATCTATGGGTCTGCTTCTTCTTCCAAAAATGTCATTGCATGTCAGTCCGAAAAGAACAGAAAGTATAATTGAAAGTTATGTACAGTTAAGCCCCCCTTCTGTGATGGTTGATGATAGCTGTTTAAGAACCATTTTTGAGGGTTTTCCATCCCATAGGAAGTTCTGAAACTACCTGTCTAATTCCTGGTGCATTCTTCTCTCTGGATAAAGGGATATCTTTGCCAGCAGGTAGTTCATTCTTGGTGTCACCATCATTTTTAGAGTGTTCACCTTTCCTCACAGAGATAATTTCATGGATGTCCATCTTCTTAAGTCTTTCTTCATATCGGCTATTGCTAGGGACATATTCACCCACATCATATTATCTAGGGTGGTAACGAGCAATATACCTAAATATTTAATATTAGTAGAACACAATTTGAAGCCAAAATTAATAACATCTTCTTTCCGACAAGTTTTAGAAATCAGCATTGGCTTCACTCTTAGACCAGTTCAATTATATTCCTTCTCCAATTTGGTTGATTGCCTCCATTAGGGCTGGCAGTGAAGATTCTAAATTCTGAAATACTAGGAACTGATCTTCTGTGTAAATCCATAGTTTCTGCTCTATACCACCATAATTCACTCCTTGGATCTGCACTTTCTCTCTAATCCATGTTGCCAACGGTTCGAAAGCCAATAAAAAAGGTAGTGTAGAGAGGGGGCATCCTTGTCTCATTTGGGAAAGCACTAGAGCACAGGCCATTTGTGAGGACGGAGGCAGTTGGCTCGGTATATATTACTTTAATTTAATTCATGACGTCCCGGTCCAAACCCATGATTTCCAGTGTCTTGTAAAGGAATTTCAATTCTATACAGTCAAATACATTTTCAGTGTCTACTGAAAATACTGCCACTGATCTGTTACTTTGTTTGCCCTTTGACATTGTGAGCAATAATCTTCTCATGTTCACCACCGAATGATGACCTTTCTCAAAGTCAGTCTGGTTTTAATTAATTATGCGTGAAACTATCATTTCTATTCTTTTCATGGTGGCTTTTGCTAGAATCTTTGTGTTAATAAGGCTTATCAGTCTGTAACAACTGAGAGTATGGCCTCTTTGCCTTTCTTCAAAATCAAATAAATATTAGCATGCTTCAATGTTGTATGTAGTTGACCTTCACGTATCAATGTATCATATGTATATTTAAGCATCTTGTATATTGGCTCAGACATTGGGCCTCATTACACGGATGGCGGTAAGGATTTACCGGTACCGGTAAAATACTGGTACCGGTAAATCCTTACCGCCTTACTACGAGGTCCCTGCGCGGGTTGGGGAATTTAACGCCTGCTTTTTGCAGGCGTTAAAATCCAACCCGCTAAGGGACCTCGGAGCTAATTACGGCACCGCAAAATTGCGGTGCCGTAATTAGCGCCTTCCCCATTCCTATAGAGCCCTATGGGACAGAAATGGGAAAGGGGAAGGGCAATGGTGGAAGGGGGATTTACCGCCCCTCCAACCTTGGAATGGGGCGGTAAATCCCCTTTCCGCCAAGGCGGTGCCGGTATTTTACCGATATTCAAGCCATTGGCAGCTCTCATTAATTCTTCTGTTGTCAAGTTTTCCTCCAGTTTTTCCCTTTCTATCTGTGCTAGTTGTGGGATGTGAAGTTTAGTAAAGAAGTTCTCCATTTCCTCTCCATCAATTTCTGTATCACTCGTGTATATCTTTCAAAGAATTTACGACATTCTTCATTGGTTAGCATTGGATTATATGCTCTTGCCCATTGCTGGTCTAAATAGCAGTAATGCCTTGTTCGTTTTCTATTACTTTTAGTCTGCATGCCAGTACTCTACTACATTTCTCTCCATCCTCGTAATAATTGCATCTTGTTCTGGATAATGCATATTCTGCTTTTTCGGTTAGCATTTTGTTTAACTCATATTTTACTCCAATAAGGCCACTCACTTTCTCATCTGTTTTATGATAGGAATAGTCAAGTTGTGGAAATCGATATAATATTGTGACCCCAATCGCATTGTTTAAATGTATGTTGGCCTACGCCAAGCTGTCTAAAGAATACTATGTACATAGGTTCCGCGGCAAGGTCTTGACCTTAATGTATCGTGTAAGCCGCCATCTTGGATCTAGCCGCCATTTTAGGTACTTTTGCAGTGTGGAAGTCACCCTGAATCACAAAATGGAGGCCGAATGACATTTCGAGTAAGACTTCGGCCATGGTGACCTCCGCACACGTGAATGAATAAAATGTCCGCAGGCTACTTGTTAGGGTCATGAACTAAGACCCTGTCCTCTCTTTAACCTATGTGTAAATATGTAACCGTATCAGCGGAACTGATCTAATATATGGAAATTGTGTGTTCGACCTGGCTACGAACCCTAGCCATGGTTCCAAGAATGGTTAACTTGCAAGAGGGCTGGCCAATGCAGTACAAAATGTATAAAAACCCAAGCATCCCGATGATCGGTCTCTCCCACTTTCAGTGCGAACCTAACGTTGAAGGTTCGCGTGTTAGTCAGAGGGCCGAATAGCTATTCGCGTGTCAATTGACTTTGGTAACTTTGTAACTTTGAAATAAAGCGCTTTGTATGTCCTTTGTAACCTGTGTTGGTGTGTTTCCTTTTGGGCTTCCCGGCCTCATATCAATTTCTCTGTTTCCACAGTTGGCGCCCGAATAGGGACCCTCAAGATTGATGCCGGATCATCGAAGGTTGACGCAGACTATCGAATCGGGATCGGACGGTGTGATTCTGCGGGCCCGACCGATCGAGACGCGATACCTCGGCAGCGCTGCACGATCCGATCCTTGGGCGATAGTCGTGCGGTCTGACACGGCATCTTGACGAGGGTCCAATTCCGAGGCGGGCAGATTTGCCGAAACCACCGAACGCAGGTAAAATTCGTTAGTTGAAGTCCTTTGTAAACCGTACGGTCCTCCTTAGGTTTGGTCAGGTGTAGTCGTGACCCGGCTCTTAATTTAACCCTGACAATTTGAATTTGGCGTATTGTATCTGCAGACACAATTATTGGACCAGGTAACACCAATTCTTTGAGAAATGCCTGGGAAATTGTCTAGCTGCTTTAGGGTTCTGTTCCGCAGCGATCGACAATCTTTGGAATTTAGCCGCCCGGCACCACAGGAGGGGTCGCCGGCGTGTACTATGTACTGTAAGTATGGCATTGGTAGTATTGTATTTAATGACATTTGGCACAGACAGACCAGAAATGCCTCTGAATTTCAGTGGCCAATCAATGGTAGCTTTGAGATCCCCCGTATTGAATACTTAGAGTCGATCTTGCTCAAGAAGAAGGCTAGGCCAGCAGCCTTTGATGTGTTACAAAATTGGAAAAAGGAAGCATTACAGCAGCTTAAAAGTAGGGATAAATATGCACGACGTCATAAAACGAATGCCGAGAAGGCATTGTTGTATGACAAGGAAAAACGATTAGAAGAAACCCAGAAAATGGATAGAGCTTTCTCGCCCGGGGTCCAGAAAATTTACCCCTCTAAAGATTTCCATGTTTCCGAGGAGTTTATTGAGAAAATATTAAACGAACGGAGGCCTGATTCTTCAGCGCCACCTCCGTATGCTCCTGTTGTGGCCACTTTGCCCATTCCTGCTATTGCTCCTATCGCTATTCCTACTCCTCCTGCGCAGCCTACTGCCCCTAGTTCTTTGGTTGTCGCTCCTCTGTCTATTCCGTCTATTACATTACCTCTTTCCCCTGCACCCTTGCTAGGTTCACTTACACCTCCGATTCCGGGGAGTCCCGTGTTCACTAAATCAGATCCCGGTGCAGGGTCGAAAATTGTGACTCGTAGTACTGTTCCTGCGGGCAGGAAACAGGAACTATTTGCTTGGGCTAAACATTGCATGGAAAAAGGTGATCAAACTGATGTACTTTCGACATTATCTAATTTGCACGATTTTCCCGAGAAAAACGTTTTTATTGAAGGACTGGGGATTCATTTAGGTGTAATGTGGGGTAGATTGCAGACTTCGGATCTCCCACAAGGGGTGAGAGATCTGAACGCTTTGGCACTGTCGAGGGATACAGAGCAGAAGGTATATGGACATGTTGATAGGTTGTTTGAGTTTAGAAGGGATTTTGAAAGGTTACAAAACGAGGACGATGAAGACGATAGGATATATGTGCAGAAACGGTTCCTTTCGTGCCGAAGATCAGCACCTGAGGAAGTACGGATTTGTACCAGAGATGCGATTCGGTGGATCTCGGATTCATCGATACTGCCAGATGAGGTATATGACACATATAGTCAATACACGGTAGAGATGCAAAGGAAGGTAATCCAAGTGATGGTACAGCACTTACAGGAGGAATGTATAAGGAAGAAGGTTGGTTGCCCCACAGAGTTATTAGGTATTTGTAAAAGAGCTTTTTCGCCCGACACTTCTACAGCTGCTTTAGCGCTCGATTTGGCCTTATTACTTAGTAAGCGTCGGAGGTCCCTATATCTCAGTTGCCTATGAGAGAGGTCCCTCCGACCCTTGTCCCAAAAGTAGAAATCCCCGCCAACGCAGCGGCTGGTACTGCCGCGGTGGATATCCCTGCACATTACGTATCACAGTTTGTTCACGTCCCGTTCTCTCGACAGGAAGTGAACACGATTAGACAATCAGTTCCTGATATCAGGAAGAACCCGACAGGATTTTATAAAGAAATAGAATCCATTTTGCAATCTTCTGTGTTCACCTTAAGTGACATGGATTTATTGTTTCCAGTGCTTTTGCCTGTTGATGTATGGAAACAGGTACGAACAATAGATGATGTGCCGGGGTTAGGGGATACATGGGTAAATCTGACTAGAATAGATGGGGAACGACCTGCTGGTGAGAAACCACCCCAGGTAATACTCACTTTACCCGATAGAATAGTCACCAAATTAAAAACTATAATTCCAGAAAAAAGGATTATTTGGGACAAGCTTACGGCCTGCGTCCAAGGGAAAACTGAAGGTACTACTGAATTCTTTAATAGATTCGAACAGGTGTTCTCCGACTTCAGTGGACAGGATTTAGGTACAGAGTCGGGGAAGAGGTTGTTTGTGGACAAATTTGTGCGTGGATTGTTGCCCGACATCCAGTCACAAATTATGTCCTCAGAGAGCGCTTGGCAGGCAAAATCTCAGTCAGAGGTCTTGCATATGGCTCAGTATTACGAGAATCGGGTTAATAATGAAAAAGAGAAAATCGAAAAAAGAAGTGGTGACCTAAAGACTAAGGTATTGTTGCAGCAAATTGTCAGAAACCCCAGAGGAGGTACGACACAAACTAGAGGTCAGTACATTCCAAGAGGAAATACTCCTCCAAATTCTATAAATATTAATCAGTGTGCTTATTGCCGCCAGGAAGGTCACTGGCGAGCACAGTGCCCTGCCCTCCGTCAGAGGTCAGGAGGCACATTCGGAGGAATGGGTAGGTGACCACGGGGCCACCCTGGAGCAGGGGGCCCTGATAGGGGTCAGCTTCTACAAGATCCCCAGCAACCTTTTTCACGGGAAAATCAGACTCCGAGTATGGACTCGAGAAATATATTTGATCACCCTTCCGCCGCCTATCTTTCTGAGGAACTTCCCTTTGATTAAGTCTTGCCTTATTAGGATTGCCCGAAGCAGCGTTTGGAACCTTTACCTATTCCCGTTATTCAGAAGGGCCCCTATGTTGAATTATTGGTGGGGAATAGGAAACATTAGTTCTTGATCGACACTGGAGCACAAAAGTGCTCCATCGACCATTCGAGGGTTCCAAACATCCCACTGTCAGGGCAAACAAACGTCTCTATAGGGTTCTCTGGTATACCAACTGTTTGTCCGGTTTCTGCGCTGGTATCCGTTTCTTTGGGTCCTTTTACAGACCAGTGCCCTTTTCTTCTTACTTCAAACTGTGGAGAAAATTTGCTGGGGTTGAATTTGTTGAAGAAACTGAATGCAGTGATTCATTGTTCCCCTGACGGAATAAGATTAACAGTTTCATCACAGCAACCCTTTAACTCCCAATACTTGACCCGACCTCTACCTCCTGAATTTGACATTGTCCCAGAATGTTTGTGGGCAATGGACGACAATGATGTCGGGATATTGCACATCGACCCTGTTAAGATAATATTGAAACATGGGGTTAAGCTACCGCGCATTCCGCAATTTAAAATTTCTATTGAAGGTGAGCGCGCTCTGAAATGCATTGTCTCCGATTTTGTACATCGTGGAGTGATCGAAGAGATTACAGGTAGCTTATGTAATAGTCCGATCTTGCCGGCATATAAGAAAGGCGACAATGCAATTCCGTACCGGTTTATAATAGATCTTCGTGCTATTAACCGGGTGGTAGCCCCACAATTTCCAATCGTGCCTGATGTAACAACGATCTTAACAATGATCCCTGCTACGGCTACACACTTTAGTGTCGTAGATTTGAAAAACGCCTTCTTTAGTATTCCGATACATGAGGAGAGCAGGTATTTGTTTGCATTCACCTTGGGGGTACGCTCGTTTACATTCACAAGGGCACCTCAAGGGTATACTGAAAGTCCTAGTATCTATAGTAGAACCTTAAAAGAGCAGCTCGACACCCTTGAATTGCCACCTACTTGCACGCTGCTTCAATATGTAGACGATCTGCTCCTGGCTGCAGACTCTGAGAAAGCTTGTAAAGAAGGCACTATATTGTTGCTTGTTCATTTAGCTGAAAATGGTCACAAAGCTTCACTTAAGAAATTTCAATATTGTTGCCAGGAGGTTGCCTATTTAGGCTACCTCCTGTCAAAGGAGGGGAGAAGATTGACACCTGAACGAATAAAACACATTTCTGGCATGTCTGTCCCAAAAACACAGAAGGAAGTCAGAGCCCTGATAGGGATGGCGTCCTACTGTAGACTGTGGATCCCGAACTTTGCCCTAGTGGTAAAACCGATGTTGGCTTTGACGAAGAAGGGCATTTCTCTGCCACTGCCATGGGAATCGGAACATCAACGATCATTTGAGCTTCTCAAAGCCGCGCTGTGTTCAGCACCGGTTCTGGGTACACCAAATTACGATAAGGCCTTTGTGTTGTTTGTGCATGAATGTAATGGATGTGCTTTGTCTGTGTTAGCGCAGGAACATGGAGGGAAGAATAGGCCGTGCGGCTATTATTCCTCCGCCCTCGATCCTGTTGCATGCGCTTTGCCGCGATGTCTGCGCGCTGTTGCTGCTGCCGCTGCGTCTGTAAAACAGAGTGAGGGGATGGTCCTAGGCCACGATTTAATTTTGATGGTGCCTCACTCTGTCGATATTCTATTGAATAAAACTCAAACACAACACCTTACTTCTGCCCGGTTGACCAGGTACGAATTAGTTCTATTTGCTCCTCATATCCAAATTAAAAGGTGTTGTGTTCTCAATCCGGCTGAACTTTTGCCTCTCTCGCAAACTACTGCTTGCGGCGATGACGGATCACATGACTGCCTGTATGCCACCGAACAAGAAACAAAGGGCAGAATAGTCCTCTCAGATGCTCCTTTGGAGAATGCGGAAGGGGAGCTGTTTTGTGATGGCTCCTGTTTTAAACTTCCGAATGGCACATCTACAGCTGCTTATGCAGTTACTACTTTGAACAAGATCGTAGAAACTAAAAGGATTCCGCATAACTCCGCGCAGGCCGCAGAGATTATAGCGTTGACCCGCGCTTGTGAGCTCTCCCAAGGGCATAGAGTTAACATTTATACGGATAGTCAGTACGCCTTTGGGGTGGCTCACAACTTCGGAAAACTGTGGTCGGAAAGAGGGTTTCTGACCTCACACGGGACCAAGATTCAGCATGGTCCCTTAATAGTACAACTACTTTTAGCGCTCTCACTCCCTGAACAACTAGCGATCATGAAATGTGCAGCACATCGCAAGGTCATAGACGATGTGGGCAGAGGAAATGCCTTTGCAGATTCGATAGCTAGACAAACAGCCACAGACCTTAGCACAGACATGTATACCTCGAGGGAAGTGAGAGATGGTTGTATAATAGATGAAGGCATTGGGTCTGTGCGAGATATTCAGACTGATGCCTCTGTTGAAGAATCTAGGAAATGGGCTGAAGGCATGGGGAAATTGGATGACGAAGGGTGTTGGGTGGACGCATCTGACGGGAAATGGTTGCTTCCTGATTCTTATGTATTAGCAATGGTCACGATGGCACACGGTCCAACACATGTGTGTGCCCAGCAAATTGCGAAGATATTACAGCAGGTTTGGGTGAATGATAAAATTTTGGAAACTGCAAAAAGATATGTTCAGAATTGTATGATTTGCCTACAGCACAATGTGGGTAAAGGGACAGTGACTCCAAGGGGAAGTTTCGGGCCCCCCTCTGTCCCCTTTGAAACCATTCACCTTGATTTTATTGAAATGGAGCGATGTAATAACTTGAAATATGTTCTTGTTATCATTTGTGCTTTTAGCAAATGGGTCGAGGCTTTCCCCGTCAAAGATGCTACCGCCATGACCACCGCAAAGATCTTGGTAAAAGACTATTTTCCTCGATTTGGGCTCCCAAGGATAATTTGGTCGGACAATGGCCCCCACTTCATCGCAGCCGTAATGTTGCAGATATGTGTTGCCTTAGGGATAGAGAAACGTTTTCATTCAGCTAGGCACCCTCAAAGTGCGGGGTTGGTAGAAAGACACAACGGTATTTTGAAAAACAAACTTGCAAAAACATGTGCCGACACTAAATTAAAATGGCCAGATGCTTTACCTATTGTGTTGTTAGCTATGCGCACCACACCCCAGACTAGGACTGGGCTCTCTCCATTCGAGGTAGTAATGGGAAGGCCTGCTAATATTTGGGGTCTCCCTAAACCTAAAGCCCTGAGGGATGTGGAGAATGTATTGCTCATAGATTATTGTAATAAATTGACTAAAAATCTGTATTTCATTTACCACCAGGTGAATGCCGCCTTACCTGTACGGTTTACGGGCCCAGGACACGATATATTGCCCGGCAGCTGGGTCCTGGTGAAGGCCTACGAAAGGTCTTCCTGTCTCGCGCCTCGCTGGCGGGGACCCTACCAGGTTTTATTGGTCACCAGGACGGCAGTACCGGTGGCAGGAAAGAAGAACTGGGTACATGCAACGCATGTGAAGAAGATCCCTCACCCGACGCCACACGTTACAGAAGAAACAGAACCCCTCGCTGATGCTACGATCTCTGATCTCGGAGTAGCAGGCAGCGCTGTGAGTGCGTCGGAGAAGTTCTCCGAGCCTGAGGAGCTCGGGGAGCCGTCCATTTTGTCTCCGCACTATCTTGATCAATCACTTCCGGAAAATCTTGTTTCGAGCTCTGCGACTTCCGTTGCCACTGATACGACGCTCCCCTCAGGGAGCGACGATACTCTGCTTTTGGATTCAACAAACTTGGGTACCATCAGGTACAACCTTCGACCACGAAAATAGAATCGCCGCACGAGTATCGTGCATCTGGAAGAAAAAGGAGTGATTGAAATACTATCGTCTTTCCTTTTTTTTGGAACAAAGAAAAGGAGGGTTCTGTTGGCCAGGGTTGGGAAGGACTAAGAAGTCGCGCGGCCGAAGTGCCGCCAGCAACGAACATTGGGGCCATCGATCGGGATAACCATGATGCCTGCCGCCTTCACCGCTGCTCCTCGTATTGAACTATTAGATAAGGAGGTGACCAATTCGAACAATGGACAATGTGCCTGGGCCCTGAAAACGTACTGTTGTGTTCTCGTTTTGATTATTGTTAGTTTTGCAACTGCTGCCGTGGGACTTTGGTATTTTGAAGAAATTTATCCTTTGAAGCCTCTGTTACCGACCAAAATCGTACCAACTGTTTTGACTCCCTCTGTACACCTTCACACTCTGTCCCCTAGGGACTCTCGGCATAGACAGAAATATTATAATAACACTCTGATGATAGTGATGAATGCTACGCATGCTATTTTTAATAGGAGTAATTGTTGGATCTGCACTCACCTACCACAACATGGGAACAAGGGACTGGGATGGTATATACATCCCTTACCTCTAACAACTTCCTGCTATGCCTCTCTTAGAGCACTCTTTTTTGGCCGATGGAATGATAGCATCTCAGGGAACTTCGATGGGACTAATTTGAATGAATTTGAAAAACGTGAATTGACTCCCCTGGGATGCTCGCTTTTCGCAAATAGGAGTAGACCTAATATCGCTTCTATTAGGCCGTCTGATAAACTTTCTTTTCCTTTTCAAAATCTAGTTTCTTTCAAGATGGCTCCGATAGGCAATAAGGATGCCATGCCTCCTTCTTATTCTGTAAATCATAGTCCTGATTCTGTCCCTTTCTGTGTACAAAGAAACGGCACTAGGCCAATGGGAGATTTCGAGCCTTGCATAAATATTGTAAATTTGACTGGGGAAAATAGGCCTTTGTATGTAGGGGGACCCGTTTATTTTGTTTGTGGTAGTTTAGCTTTTCCCTGGTTGCCCAAGGATTGGCAGGGGACCTGTTATTTAGGGATATTGTTACCAGGTGTATTTATAGCCAGTACCTTAGAGGTATCTAAGGCTCGCCCGCGACGGGATAATGATGGAGATACCCCTGGACAAGTGTTCGGGGATATAGCCAAATCAGTAGTCCCCTTCTGGGGACAAATAGCAAATTCAGAAAACATTAGGGGATTAGCGAGGGTGTTGGAGAAAACGATCAACCGGACCACGGACATACTTTACAATATGACCTTAGAGCAAAAGGCGATAAGATTGGTAGCACTTCAAAATCGAATGGCATTAGATGTCATTTTAGCTGAACGAGGTGGAGTATGTAAATTAGTGGGGTCCGCTTGCTGTGTTTTCGTACCAGATTCTTCACCAACAATATTCAAAGCAATTCAGAATTTACACACTCTTAGTTCTGAAGTTCATATCCCTGTAGGAGACTGGAGCCTTAGTACTTGGTTTTGGGATTCTCTACGATCTTGGGGGTGGAAGGTGCTTTCTGTTATTTTAGGTATTTTAGGGACTCTGTTATTTCTTTGCTGCTGTTTTCAATGCCTCCCGAGTATATGCGGAATGATAGGGGGATGTTGTGCCCAAGTTATGAGCGCAATAGGGCGTAAAATATACACCCCGAAGACAGCATCTAAAGAATTTATGTTGCAAGAAGTTCTTATGAACAACTTTATGGCTATTGACATTTCAGACAATGATGCGGAACCTATGGATGCTAATGCCTTCAAGTATTTTCAAAAGTATTAGGAAATAATGTTTTAGCACTTGGCATAGGCCAAAAGGAGGGTCTGTGGAAATCGATATAATATTGTGACCCCAATCGCATTGTTTAAATGTATGTTGGCCTACGCCAAGCTGTCTAAAGAATACTATGTACATAGGTTCCGCGGCAAGGTCTTGACCTTAATGTATCGTGTAAGCCGCCATCTTGGATCTAGCCGCCATTTTAGGTACTTTTGCAGTGTGGAAGTCACCCTGAATCACAAAATGGAGGCCGAATGACATTTCGAGTAAGACTTCGGCCATGGTGACCTCCGCACACGTGAATGAATAAAATGTCCGCAGGCTACTTGTTAGGGTCATGAACTAAGACCCTGTCCTCTCTTTAACCTATGTGTAAATATGTAACCGTATCAGCGGAACTGATCTAATATATGGAAATTGTGTGTTCGACCTGGCTACGAACCCTAGCCATGGTTCCAAGAATGGTTAACTTGCAAGAGGGCTGGCCAATGCAGTACAAAATGTATAAAAACCCAAGCATCCCGATGATCGGTCTCTCCCACTTTCAGTGCGAACCTAACGTTGAAGGTTCGCGTGTTAGTCAGAGGGCCGAATAGCTATTCGCGTGTCAATTGACTTTGGTAACTTTGTAACTTTGAAATAAAGCGCTTTGTATGTCCTTTGTAACCTGTGTTGGTGTGTTTCCTTTTGGGCTTCCCGGCCTCATATCAATTTCTCTGTTTCCACAAAGTGCCACTTCTTTCATTATTGTCTCCAATTTTTAATCATCTGGTGGTTGACTGGCTTGATTTTATTGGACTATCCATAGGCCACGGATGTAACACTTAAACGTTTCCCATACTATTCTCTCTTCCACCTTTTCATTTCTGTTTACCTCTAGAAAGGATTCCACCTCCTTAATTAGCTTTTCTCTAATCTCATCATTCTCTAATATGACAATTTACATTTTCCATGATGGGGTCATATTTAGTGCGTAATCCAAGGCAATCATCAAACTAACCCGGCGCATGCTCTGAAATGGGAATATTTCCTATATCACCTCCTTGGCAATTAGCCCCAACTGAGGTTAGTAGATATCTATAATATTGACTCTCAATCAGCTATCTGTTAGTACATGAGTAGTTTCATAGGGGAACAGGATATATTCATAAACAAGCACCAACAGACATTCCTGAGTTTTGTCCTGAAACATTTTGGTGCAGTGCTATATATAGAAGTTATATCAGAAATGTTTTGTTTCCCGGAAGAGGATACACAATTACCAGGTCATAGCAAGCAAATAATGTTGCTCCACTATGCCACACTAGTTGCAAACCTTAATTATCAAGACTTGCCAGATGAAAATCCCCAGAGTTGCTGTTGTGGCCCTATCTGAGACTCCAGTGCCACTCCTTAACACAGTGCTTCTGAATATAGGAGAAACAAAGAGGGCCTTAGTACTTCTCTGCGCTCACCACCATACATTCAAACACGAAAAAACGAATTTGCAATTTAGCCAAACTCTACTTTCTTTCGAGTCAGTAGGCAGAATTGGTTTTAGAATGTGACTCCAAGCCCAATGTAGCATCTAATAGCTGCGTTAAACATATATATCTTCCCAATGCACAAGACACAAGATATATGGTAACCCTCTCACAAAATAACTATTTTATTTTTTTCAACCAAAATGGGTTAATAAAACATTGTTATTTGCTTTACAGCTGCTGCCAACACGTGTATCGACCTTTAACCATAGGTCTTCTTCAGGGATATTACATCACAATCCAACAAAATAAATGTTGACATATACATGAAATTTATATTGTGTAAAAGCAAAAATCAATATAACAATAGTACAAACCAGAAGCCAGGCCAGCGATGGTCACATAAAAGGTGAAAAGAAAAGAGAAGAACAAAAATAAAAAATTATCACATTGACAATTCATTTGACTTTACAACTTAACTAGTTTAATTGTACTCTACTAATTGATTGATCACGTTCATGCTTTTATTGGTCATGGTACATACACCTTAATTCCAATGCACTAATGTATTCTACACTTCATTTGATTTGTTAACCAAGCACTATATTTTTGAATTGGTGTCCCTCTAACAATCTCCTTATTCATGGTAAGTGATTTAAATTAATAATTATACAATTCAATTTTTTTAAAAAAACGTTTTAAAAAAGAATGTTAACATTCAAGTTGCTCTTAATCAAAAAATCACCTCCATTTCAGTCAAACAAAGAGAAGAGGGCATACCTAGTCTTCAAACCTAATTCCACAAACACTTTTTTCTTTTTTTCTTTTTATACATATAACAAATCTTCTATGCTGCTGCTTTTCAATAATTAGGTATCTTACTTACATCACTCCTTACCATTCTTAGTTGGTAAATGTTCCACAATTTCGTATTCTAGTCTTTGACATCAGTGTCAAATTCTTGTAACGTATAAAGGTATGAAAATTGCATATTATTTGTACTGAGCCAAATCGTTACAACTTATTATTCTCAAATTGCATGTTATCTGAATAAAATGAATATCAATGCCAACCTCACAAGCCTAGTTTCCACTCAAAAGGATAATTCCGTAGCTATTCAAAGGGATTAGTTCCGAGAAACGCAGGTCCTAAAAACAATAATTTGTGCAATCTAGTATCAGTGATTATCCACTAACCAATCTCATAACACCAAACTAACTTTGCCACTAAATCAGATACTAAACATAAAGGATTTGTTTCACCACTTGCACTCATTCTAGAAATGTGATTATGATAACATTCTTAGTCACTCTACCTTCATAGGTAAGCATACCACTTAACACAGATAATCTGCTAGGTTTGTATTTAGTACATTGGACGATTCTATGCTCACAATAGATCTGTCAAGCTTGAGTAAGCCTCTAGGCCGTTGCGTGGTAACAGAATGCAGCATTCTGCATGGCGCGAGGTCGCCATCTTGCGTGGATCCCAAATATAAAGGGACCATGACGTCAGGCGTTTACATCTGACATCATGCGTCATTCGCGTAATTTCCATTAGTAAACACTGTTGTTGCTATGTGTCTTGACCATGCCATATTATCATCTCCTTTACCAACAACATTATGCCAATTGAAAATAGCAATACACCCAAGGACTTATTCAAACTCTTCCTGAGCAATAATCATTTTGCGGCTATATGTCAAAACGTGAACAATGATTTGACCGTGACGTAAGGTGGCAACGTCTTACATCATACGTCATTCCCGTCATTTCCATTAGTATACAATGCAATCGATGTGCATCTTTACCATATCATATTGTCATCTCCTTTACAAACACAATTCCACCAAATGGTCATAGTGATATACCCAATTACTTAATCAAAGTTGTACTGAGCAATCATTATTTTTCGGCTATATGCCAAATCATGAACAATGAGATTAGCCGAAAAACCGATTTCAGTCTTGTTGAGATCTTGCGTCATGCGTCATTCACATAATTTCCATTAGTAAACAACGCAACTGCTATGCGTTTTAACCATATCATATTGTGATCTCCTTAGCATAAAACATTTTGCTAATTAGCCATAGCTCAATAGCCACTTAAAAACTTAAAGTCTTACTGAACAATAGTCCTTTTTCAACTATGAACCAAATCTCAAACAATGAAATTGATCGATGTACAGATTCCAGTCTTGGCGATGGACAAAGACTTACACCGGAGCATTTTTATAATAATACATATATCAGGAAATAATTCCTTTGATAGATATGACATTTCTATATTCATTTACTATTTTCAGAATTCCCTTGAATAAATCAGTGTCTTAAAACTTACCATCATTGTTAACAGTCACAAATTTAATTTCATGTACATGTCAACATTTATTTTGTTGTATGGTGATATAATATCCCTGAAGAAGACCCATGGTTAAAGGTCGAAACACATGTCGGCAGCGGCTGTAAAGCAAGTATCAATGTTTTATTAACCAATTTTGATTGAAAAAAATAAAAAAGTTATTTTGTGAAAGGATTATTATATATCTGCTGTCTGGCGCATTGGGAAGATGCATCTGAATATACCTGCTTCATTTAGGTCTTCCGATTATGTACTTGTGCTGGTGGGGCAACATGAGCACTCAGGGTGCAGGAAGCGGATCAGACCATATTGGTCTGATTGGTGGTGCTGTGACAATGAGCATACGTTTGGCATCTAATGGGAAGGCATTGAAGCATAGCTTCACTTGTTTTGCATCTTTGCGGTTAGCATAAATGCAAGTTTGCAAACACTGGAGACTCATTTCTGCAGAATAAAAAGTATTGGGTGTTAAAAGATCAGCATAAGTCTAATCAGCAGTGCTGTTCCCAGGAGATCACCGTCTGCATCTAACAGGAAGGAGTTGGAGCTACACTGTCTAACTCAATCTGGAGCCTCCATGATGTTGGCAAGAGCGGCAACACATTGCATTATATGTAATGCATTTGAGTGCCCAGGAGTAATGCTGTTCAACCCAGATAAAGAACTCGGAGTGGAAAGCAGCATTGCTTCACATGTTTTGCACCTTTAGCGTTTGGCAGAGATGGACCTTTTTAAATTCTTGGGACACATGTTAAAGAAAGCTGCACTCTGATTATCAAGATGTATCACAAACATGCACACATACATTAGCACTTGTGTCTCATTCAGTGGCTCAGTATAATTTTATCAGCATTGCTCTAGGGGTGAACCTGGATGCTAACTGACTCTGTCCTGCATTATGATTTGACTGATGGCCTTGCAGATCAAGATGCATGTTATACTTCAGTAAACACAGTTTACCAATACTTCTTACAAATATTAATTGCAGAGCTACATGCTAGTCTCACTTCCTCTTTTACAATCTTATATAGCCTTGGTGATTTAGCTGCAAATCATCACCCTGTGGAGTATATAGTATTTAGTTCACAAATATCTGGGGCACATCCCACGCGGATATATTTCTGCAACCTGGAAGAGCCACACCAGAGCCTGAAGGATGGGTAAGAAGAGCCGGGCAAAGGAAAGAGAAAGTATATGAGGGTTTGATCAAAGACAGTCGCAATAGATGCCAGTGGAAGGCCACAAGATGTTAGATTATTTTAGCAAAGTAGCAGGGGGATTACCTTGCATGGCCTATGACCAAATTCAGATTTGAAGCTTTTTTTAATGGATGGCAACATGCTGTTGGGTGTCTTGACCCACGTTCAAGTTATTATGCTACAACATTTGGTGCTGTGGGCTTAGAAAATCCAAGATGGCGGAAAAACCCACATTTGCGCCAAAATCCAGGAAAACCGCGCAGTTTGTGCGCACACCAAAATGGTCGCCTGACCTGCCACCCACCAGTGTGAGCGTGAGGGGCCACAAGCGCCATGAGCGAAATCAGTGCTAAGGAATATGGTCCTGTTCAAAATCTGTTGTTATTAATGTCAAAAATGGGTGCAATACTGGTGCTCACCACTACCAGAAAGCAGGTGTTTTAAAACCACCAGACACTTGTGTAAAACTGAACAAATGAACCCAAACCAGGCCAAAGAAAGACTTGCTAAGAGGTGGATACAATGTAAAATTATATTCTGAAATGACGGGAAGGAAGTAATTGTCTAATGTATGTATTGAAAATAGCTGGGGATGTCAGCAGCTTAAGTGAATTTGGGTTTAAAGCCACTAAAATCGAAGTGTTTAGAATAAATGAGTGACCTACTTTGAGTGTCACATAGGTTGCAATTGTTTAAATGTCATAGTTTTGAACTTAGAATCAGTGTTCTAGCTGCATGTGTAAAAATTGCAAGTTTGGTTTGAATGTAGAAAACTGGGAACCAAAGTGACATTTAGCTGAAGCCTGGCTTAAAGAGATTGAATTCTGCCTGACAACTACCCCCGACAGGAGTTGAAACTTGATCAGCAGCTGTGTTCCCAGGCCTGGCTGCATTCTGCTGCCCCTGCCAAAAGGAGATTACACCTCTCTGATTGAATTAGGGGAGTGGCACCTGGGGACTGCAGGAAACTGAACAATGAGCCTTCCTTGGCCCAGGCAAATTTAAATTAGGGGGGTCGTAAACGGCTTCCTCTTGAAAGGAAATGGGAGGGGCGCTGCATCTGTGAGCAACTTGAGTTGGAGGAAGTGGACAAACCAGAAATTCCACCATGTGCTTTGGGAAACCACACCCCTCTGGGCCAGAGCATAATTTTAAAAAGATGTATAATTCATAGTACGGACTTGTCAACATTATATAATTAATATCATTATTCTTGTGATTTTTCTGTGCACATTTTAAGAGGTGTTAGAACTCTGTACCATGTTCTGAGGCAAAACCCCATGAATTATGGAGATTGCAGACACGGGGTTCACGCTAGAAAAATGAAAATTTACTGGAATATGTGTAGAAAGGCGGTGTACATTTGTGGCATTTTTGGTAAACGTCCGATATTGGTAAACCAACTAAAAACGAAAATAAGTTGTCATTTTTAAATGCAAGCTCTTAGGAAGATCAGAGTTGAACAAGAATGTACCTTAAGTCATCTGCAATCAGACATTTGTAATGTCAACCACTTGTGTATCTGGGAAATATGTTTAGTTATGAAAAGGATTTTCTAAGGTAAAAGCAAAGGGGCGTTTCTTCAATAGACTGTAAGACTCTGACTCACTCTGACTCACTGCTCCCTTCTCAAATCAGGTTAGAGAGAAATCCTTGACCTATCAAATCGTGAGTGGGTTGGGCAAAGAAATTTAGCATCCACACCCATTTTTACAAGACATAAAAAGAGCCACTGGAAGCCAGACAGGGACATTCATTTTCCAACCTTCAACTGAATTCCTGCGCAGCACGCTGACGGAGAACTTAAAGCAGAGAGGCCTGGACCACCAGCTAAATCCTTTTTCAGCAGGTCTTCAGAATCCAGCAATCCAACCAAACTATTCTACAGCCGGGCGAGCTGTTGAATTCTTTGCCAAGAACTTTTTCCAGAACCGGTAGCAGACCCAGAAAGAAGTGCTGACAGCAGAACCACAGACCAGATCAGAACCAGAGAGACCAGAACCAGAGATCCAGACCGTGGTGAAGTGCAGAGCAGAGCTGAACCAGGGAGCTGTGACTTCAGAACCACCCGCCCAGACTCCAGTCCAACCTGCTGACCAGACCCTGACGGCCTATTTCAAATTCATAGTGTGAGTAATTAGCCAGAACTGTGCAAAGCCAATCTCTTAGCTTAAAACAATCTGATTAAAACATTTGAACCTGTCCAAAACTGCATCATAGGAATCGTGTGTTTCTTCTCTGATTTTAAACCTGTAAAAGTGTCATTTTGCAATTTTGAATCATTATTTCATTTCTGAAAATCTACCTTCACGAAATCGTCCGTATCTCTTGAACCGTTTGTGCTAGAAGCGCGATATAACTTTCATTTTAAAACTAAGATTCTAGGCTTTCCAACGAACCCAGAACCGACTTTCTATTCATTATACTTTTTCCGTAATCACGCTCGACGCACTCGGAAAAAGTGCTGCGATTTGCGATTTGGCTCAAATTTCTTCACTTGTCAAAATAGCAGCTTCTTGCTTTCCTTTGCTGAAATTCCTTTGCAACCTGACAATCATTCATAGAGCATTGCTAAAGTGATCCTGAACTAATTTGAAGTAGCTATCTCCCACCCTGAATAGGGAATTAAAATAATTTTTAGCATATTTTTCCCTTCTTTGCATACCACCTTTAAAGTACTTTGCCTGTGTTTAAAATCATCCCTGTTTCTCTAAGCTTGCTAGGGGGGAACTGAATTCGTATTGTACTGTAATTGTATTCCTGAAGACTGTGTGTGTTACTTCCATCTCCTTACATTGCATAGGGGGGAGTGAATTGTCAGAGAAAATGTGATCATATTATCTTTTGCTGAAATCATATCAAGTTTATTACTGTACTGCCTTTCATTCATCTTTACATCTCCTTGAAACCATAAAGCATTCCCAGCTACCTTGTTCTTTCCGTACCAACTCCTAAGTAATAAAATAAGTGTGCTAGTATAACATTATCCATTGTTGATCGACATTATACTCATAAGTGTGATATCAAATATTAATTTATTATAAAAGTGTGATATATATCTATTGTTTAATTTTTCAAATAAACCTTTTCAATTTGCAAAACAAACCTACTTCTTGGCTCAGTGGGGTCAGGGGGATTCTAAGAGAGGGGCGTTATACAAGGGTTCATCATCCAGATTATAACTTGTCATAAAAATATATCAATAAGGGTTTCCATCAGCATCCCAGACTAGGCATTGACTTAGCTGTAGTGGAATTGAAGCCGTTAACAATGCAAATTAGGGAGAATACAACATTCTTGATATTTCAGTAGTGCAGATCAGGCAGGACTGAGACAAAAGACACAGAAGGACTCCAGAAGAGCAACAGAGGGTGTCAGTGTTGGAGGAAGCAATCAATGAGATGCAGAGAAAGGTACAGAGTCAAACTGTGAAACTGCGTGATTTACAGGACAGGTAATGAAGAAACAATGATCGCTCATTGGGTTTTCCTGACAATACCTAAAAAAGGAAACATGGATTGAATTCTAGAACAGCTCACCCCCTCCTTCTTTAAGGATGGGTAGACATTGCAAGGGTTACATATAAATTGGACCCAAATGCTCCCATTGAAACACAGACACCTGCTTAAATACCAGGAATGATCATGAAAACAGATATCAGGAAATTGTGAAGTGACTCTCTGAGGTATGAAGACAAAGCTCACTGTAATAGTGTGGAGGCAGAATATCTTTCTTCCAAGATTTTTGTGTTGATACCCATAGGTGTAAGAACATTTGAGAAAGTGAAAACCATCTGAGGAATTGAAGCTTGGTGCAGGCATAGTTGCCACAAGACTCAAAATAGAGATACAAAGCAAACTTAAAATTGACACGAATCCCAAGGAGGCAATGCAGTATATTCAAACAGTGACACAAGCATAATATATCCTCTTATTAAGAATTTTCCATTTATGGTTTCTGATAATCCAAATAAGGAAAAGAAGAGATATGAATTTATGTCTACATAAAATTGAAGAATATCACAATATTCTCTGGCAGGTTCAGGAATATACATGTGATAAAGCTGACTATATTGAAGTGAGTTATGCTAGAATAACTGAATACAAGTAAAAGAAAAAAGGAAACACATTCTTAAGATACAAGTTAAAAGAATGTATTATTATATTTTTATGAGTAGCAGAATCTAGGTGATAGGTGACAATGCTGTTTTTGTATTTTGTATATGTAGATGTAATTCTGCCATATTCTATTCAATGTAATTCAAATAGCATAACCTTTGATGTGGGAAAATGGGAGATAGACGGAAAAGACAGAAGGTTAAAGAATAGCTCAATTGCATGTAATATATGGGATAAAGTATCCTCACTGCATGCTGTATGCAGGAGCTCTGTGACAAAACATCCATTATAAGGTTGTGGAACTCTGAGGTAATTTGCAATATCCTTTTAATGTTTGGTAGATGGTATTTGTTTTCTTATAACACAAGGCCACACACTGTCATCCCCTTTAATATCTGGTACCTTTCTTAATCTAATGTAATATATTTTCCATTGGCTGAACCATATAATCAATGTGGAATCTGTTTGGATGTAAAAAAATTAACATGCAGCTTCTAATGTGTTGTAGAAAACTAGTTTAAGCATTTTGATAAAATGCAGTGAAAAAAGGTTTTTAATTAGTTCTTTAAAATAAGAATAACCTGTGGATTTTTGGTCATGTGTTAAACTTCAGCAGGGCACACAGTCAGCATTCTACCATAAACAGTTCCTTGTCAATTAATGGCTGTGAGGTGTTCCAGAAAACAATGTAACAAATAAGGAATTTGAAAAGCTTCTCATGCCTTTAATTAAGAGTTACAGTTTACTTTATTGGTTCAAGCAGCAAGCATTTTGGCGTAACAATTAGCGCATAATAACTTATTACAGGGCAGGTTTGATGTCAATTTCTTACTATAGGTCAGTTGTGATGTCACAAAAAGCCTATAATAAGAAAATTATTTCCAGACATTTATCCAGATATTGCAGACGGTCATGTATTATTGGCAGATCGAAGTGAGTTGGGGTTGAATTGTAACTTCTCTGGGCCGTACAGGAAAGGTTGACTAGTTAAGGGGGGTTTGAACCAGAGAGGGCATGATAATTAAGTTATACATTGCTATTAGCAAGCCCAGCCCACCTGGTGCCTTCCTGGCTGCTGCTCTTTTTCCCTACTTAAGGAGCCCTCCAGCCTCATTTCGTTTGCAGATGGGGAGCAGGTGCAAGTGGATCTATGTCACCTGGCCTACGACCTGCCCACCGGGTGCTTTCCTGGCTGACGCTATTCTTCCCTTCTTAAGGAGCCCTCCAGCCTCTTTTCCTTTGCAGATGGGGAGCAGGTGCAAGTGGATATAGGTCACCTGGCCTAAGCCCTGCCCACCTGGTGCATTCCTGGCTGCCACTCCATATCCCCACTTAGCAAGCCTCACCCACCTGGTGCCTTCCTGGTTGTCACTCTTTTTCACTACTTAAAGAGCCCTCCAGCCTCTTTTCCTTTGCAGATGAGGAACAGGTTCAGGTGCATCTAGGTCAGGCAGATGGGGATTCTGCCAAATGTCCCAAGGAGACTGGGGAAACTATATCCAAGATTGTAAGATATGGAAGCCTAGTCAAACTGAACGCTAGTTATTAAAGTCTAAAACACAGAATATAAAGCAGTGGAAAGGCCACAAGAGTTATCGTACCCAGTGACTACACAAGACCTGAGAGACATTGAAAATCAACAGGGTCATCAAATATAAACATTAATGAGCACCGACCTTCCTTTGTAAGAGACGTTGAGAAACTCTTGAATTAAGGCCGAACACCGGTTGCAGGACTCTAAGAAACTGGGAGGGGAAACCTGTGGAGAGACCCCAGGAGTCATGGTATCAAATCATTGCAAAGGGTATGAAATTCCCCAGAAAGACAGAGTAAGATATAAACAATCTGAAAGATTAAAATCGAAAGGAAGAAGATTAAAAGATCACTGCTGAAAGGAGGATAAGAAGGATGTTGACAGGTGTCAGCAATAACTGGAGACAAAAACTCTAAGTCAAAATTAACTAATTCTGTATCATGCGTTACAGATGCTCATAAGAGAAAATAAGAAAACTGGATCAATATCCTGTACTAACTTTTTCCCAATTATTGCCACTAACAGAACTTTATATGATTGGAAAACCCTCAGCCAAATCCCAAGAAATATGGCAAGAGGGAAGGTGCCTGAAGTTGTAGACTCTGGCAGTGTTTAGTTATTATTTATAGTGGTAAGGTCTGGTAAGAGTAGGTTTTTCGAAAGAGGACATTTTCTTTGGGACTTTGATGATGGATAAGCAAGCTTAGTAAAGTTTGGTTAGGCAGGGAATATCCCCATTGAAATCAGTAATGCCTTGAGCGTCAGTTACAATAGCCCCAGGGCATTTCATGACTAGTAAAGACCCTCCGGCTTGGGGTTTATTGCTTAATTAGCATCCTGGTATTGTGCACTGGGATGTTAATTGTTTCTTTTTTCAAGTTGAGAAACTGTGTGTTACACCTAGTCCCTTCTCCCTTTCCATGGTGGTCATTGACGAGACGGGAATGTGCCAGGAGCACTGAGTGTTCCAGGTGCCGGCAGTGTGGGGCACGGGAGCGCCACATACATAGGGTTGGGGTGGGAATGTATTGGAGATGTGGAAATTGGGCTGGGGTGGGGAGAAGAAGAAACAGGGGCACGGCGCACATTTACTTGGGTCCCAGCAGGGAAGATGGTGGTCTCCCGCTCAGACGAGGATTAGAGATGGGGCTTTACATTTTGGTAAAGCCCCGTTCTGAGCCTCCTGATTGGCCGTGAGGCTCTCAGCCCCCGCCTCCCCCACCCGGCCGCCAGGTACTAATTGTTAATAATGATTCTGGGAGCACATTTTACTGAGGCATGACTCCTGCTACTGTAGATTACTGCATTTCACATTCACGATTGAATTTCATTATCCAAATCGTGTGCCTCTTGGGTCTGATTCTCCTGTCACCGTCACCAGCACAGTTAAGTTGCATTCCATTACTTTATTTTCAGAGTTGATAGCATTGATTTTGTATGAAGGATGAGGCTCTCCGATTTTCAGGTATTGGGAGAGGGATTTTGGACACTAACATTTGTTCTGTTTCACCATTACAGTTACAAGTCATGTTGGTGAAAATTGGGTTGAATAGGGGAGGAAAGGACATTGCAGATTGTTGAATATGGGTTGCACACAATGGTGGAGTATAAAATACTCATAGTACAGATTCATTGATACAAGAGTTTGATTGGGATGGCAGCATCTCCTGTGGCAATGGCTGAACAGACATTAATCTACTGCAATTTGAAAGTTATAAATGTTGATATCAAAAGAGCTCAAAGTGAGGTATATAGTCATAATATAAGTAGTCATAGTAATGCATAAGAAATACATCTGGCAGCTGACAAGCACAACAAGCATCATTGCCTCTATCGGCAGACAGTGGGGGAATGATATTCATGACATCCAGTGTCCCTTTCAAACTGATGTGAATGGCAGATGGGTAGGAGAGGTAGCTGTGCTTCACAACATGTCTTCTTCTTTGTAAATATGACCCAACTATTGATCTTGTTTCCTTATTAGAAAAACTGATATACGTTTGGACTCGTGACACAACATAGGTGGAGCATTGGATCTGGTCTCCAAAGTGTTTTTACAGCTCATGAAATGTTTCAGAATAACGGAGTTTTGGAAACACATGCACGTCGATGAAAGGGAATAGAATTTGTAATCCAAGGACGTAAAATCCACAGAGATTTGGTGTAAATTCAAAACATTGATGCAAAGTTTTCTATGTCTCAGGATGCCCTTTATTCCAATTGGTCTTTGTGCTAGCCTTGGCACCTTTGCCCTGTTTGATCAAGAGTGAATAATCAGTAGTGACTTCATGGTAACTGACAGACGCACACAAAATCATAGTATGTTTCGGATATATTGACCTTTGGGAGTGATCAGGCTGTTTCTTTCCTCTGCATTTTGGGCATGTAGAAGAGTGTGGGATGATATCTAGACTACAAATAAATTGGATGAATGTGTATTGTATCCTCTACCATGCACTGATACTGGGCCATTGTGGGCCCTGCCTCCTGACATGAGTAATGTACCACTCCGGAATCTAGCCAGAACGGTGAAAGGTCATTAGGAAGAGGTGTATGACATCTCTGTTATGAAATTGATTAGTGGGATAGAAAAAAAAAACCTACAGACTGTCCAGTCCCCTTGATGAGCAGAATGTCACTTGGTAAAATAATCATGTTGTCATGGGATCTTCATGGCAATGCTCATGCATTTGTTGATTTGTGGTTGTCACAGCTTATTTCTCGGTTGCCTGTTCTGGAATGGTGGTACATCTACTATTGGCTTGGACACGTTTAAACTATTTTATGAAAAAGCAAGAGCAGGGGCACCGGATTGTGAGCTGCTTTCCCTGTGGCAGTATGTTTTTCCTCTCCTAAATTCACTTCCTCTTCGCTTCACTCCCTTACACTTCTAGTGGAAATTGTGAAAATGCATGTTGCAATTTCATGCAGACCCATGCTGTCTGAATATGCTAAAGCACTTTTTCATGCCTTCAATTATGTACTCGGGCAATAGCAGCGACATTAGGATGTTGAAAATTAAACAGATGATCTGCAGACACATGATGATGTATTTCACTCCTAATAAATAAAGGGAAACAAAGTCGAAAACATTAGGTGCTCTTACCCATAATTGCTTGGATTAGTAAAGCATATATTAAAATTGAGCTATCATTTAACAAGACATTTGTACACAAAACCATAGGAACAATGCTGTTTTCAACATGTCGGTTAATCAACAAGTGAAAAGCACTCCAACAGGTGCTAGAGTTTGGACACAGCTGTGGCGTAGTCAGATTGCCAGCACTGGGTGGGCGTTCAGTGTATACACATGGGCCTAGGACACGAGGTCTCATAAAATAAAGGTCAAAGATTCATTTGCTCCCAGGCACCAGGGGAAATTTTGAACTTTTATAAGCTTCTCTTCAGTAACATTGTACATAGCAGATGTTACTATTACCCAATTAAATGGTACTCAATTTGAACAACTTTGTAAGAAAGGATCATGACAGAATTCTAACATCTGAAAGGAGGATCCAAAAGATCTTTGGAGATTTTCACTTAAGTGCACATTGGTAGCTAAGTGCACAGTGTATATACATCGTGTAATGCTTTTAAAGGAAAGTATTTTCTCTTCTGCTGCACAACAGTAATGTGCATGAAAATAAACTGCTTAATCATTGCTTGTGAAAATTCTAAAGCTAGTAATCCAGAAAACCATGGCACACATTTCTGAGCCAACTACTCCATTCATGTTCTCATTTAGTAAACATATTCTGCAACAAAGTTCCCAAATAATTTTCTGTAAGACATGTTTCAACTATGTTCTGGTATTGTTAGGCCATGTCATTTTGCATTTCTGTACAGTTCATAAAAAAGGACTACAAGTACCAGAATGCGATATAATGTGGGCTTAAAATCCAAGAGTGTTTGATTGCTTCACACCTGGCATCGGATCACCTGAGATCCTTCCGAAAGGGGAACCACTTTTGAGCCATAGGGGCAAAGCAGAAGCACATGTGTGAAAGTCAGATCCTTTCCTTTATTTTCTGACACAGGCATGCGGCTTCATGTTTGGCATAATGAAAATGACATTTGCAGTTCCACATGGATACAACTCAGAGGGGCCCTGGAACAACGAGGATGGGCATGGCTCTTCATGCCACACCTGACCTAGGCCACTGGGGCACAGAATCAAGAACATCTCCCAATTCATAAATGTAGTGTTTATCAACCCACCCCATGTCCGGTGCCCAGCAACAGACATTACAACCTGAGTACAAATAGACACATTTCAGAGGGGAAATGGGATTTTGTCAGACAAAAAGAGGATTTGCAAAGGACCGGAGCACTAGGATTTTGGTCTTGAAAATGTGGGTCTACAATACAGAGTAAACAGAGTGAGGTAGGGGGCCATCCACAATGAGTGCAGATTTTGGAAAAATGAAGGTAAGTCAGAAATTACTTTGGACGTGGAGAATGTTCTTAATAACCTTCCAGACCTCTACCCAGAACTCACTGCTCTTCTGACTCGTGGGACTGAGACTTCTTTTAGGACTTACAGTGCTATCTTTGCAAAGATTGTGACAATTTGACATTGAACAATGTATTCGAGGCCAGACCACTCTGTGCAGGATATAGTAATTCATCTGAGAAAATGAGATTGGCCCGGCCGAAATGTAATTGCTTTGCCAATCCTTTTGACACCTGGAAGTACCTGCAACAATTTCTCACTTCCGTTGAAATGCCTAAGGGGGAATAGAAAGCTTGCATCTCTTGATGTTATATAAACTTTAGCGGTCACATGACCTCTCACCATCCATTTGCCAAATATAAAAAAACATAAAAAAGATGCCAGAGGACGGTGGTGCTACCGATTCTTTTCAACCCTAAGTCATGATCCGTGGCTAGTAATGAAAGTGGCTACGTGATGGTAACTTACTTATTTTGCAGGAGAAGGAGTCAAAGGAAAACAGCCCCTTATTTAATTTGACCTCCCAGGTTGTGTCTTACATTCCAGCCACCATTTCCATATAGTTTTTTTTAAACCCTATATTTTAAGTTGTGCCTCACCATAGCAAAGTGATATTAGATGCATGCAGCATGCCGTTTACACATATTTCTGCTTATAGTAGGACCCGTTTGGTGGCTTTGAGTAACACATTGAGCGCCATGTTGAGCTAGTGGTCCTTGTCAGAAATTATATAGGCCTATAATCTGACACAGACTTCATGTCTTTTCTCGGGATTGCCTTTAAGTATAATGAGGGCAGCTCTTTAGGGATCCTATGTTGGTGCAAGTAGTATATAATCAGTTATATAGATCTGCCAGTTTTGGATAAGGTAACTGTAGGTTTTGTAGAACTCTGCAGGGTGCCAGTTGGATCCAGTAGCCTTGTGTGTCTTCATCAGGCAATTTCCCATTATTATATACAAGGAGATACAACTTCTGATGCAAAGCCAAAGCTGATCCAGGAGAGAGTCTTGGTAGGTCACAATGGTCTAGAAATACTTGTAAATGGATCTATTAGTGCAGTACCACCTCCTCATTTATCATTTTTTAGAATGGCATGATCTCAGAAGTGATGTCCTCCGTTGTAGACACCAGATGGTATACAGTGTTAATAACGACTCATTTTATATCGAATACTGTATCACTGAATTTTTAATAACGAATAACACATATATTGAAGTGTTTTTTGTCAAATTATTTATTAGAGAATACATTTAACATTTATATGTAATTTATAACAGTTTACTTTAAAATATTATTTTTTGTTTTAGATTAAATAAAATTCATCAATATAAATATTAATAAGTAATAACATTTTAAATACATCAGAAGTTTTATAAAATGCAATATCTTAAATGACCTGTAGGTGTCACTCTATAGTGCATTTTTCTCATTGGGATACACAGGAACCATTGCAGCCATTTTGGATTTCTCGTGTTGCCATGGATGGAGTGCCTTTATGGAGTTCCTTTTGTTTTTCATATATTGCTTGTTTGTTTTTAGATTAATTTGAACTTTTTTTTATTCAAAGACTTTGTGCTTTCTGTGTATTTCCTGGACCTTGGATTGGATGTTTTTTTTGTGTTTTTGCTCTTTTTGGACTGTTCTTGGACTATGGATTTTTTTTGGATGGCTTTTCCCCATTCGCATTAACTTGCAGTATGTTCTTCATGTTGACATTTGGTGTTCCAAATGTTGCCTTTCGCAGAGGTGAGTGAGTGTTATTTTAATAGTTGATGTTAAATGAAATGCTGTTCAGATAAGCCATGTTTTCCTGCTTTTCGAATGCAAGTACACATTCTTTTAGTCGTTGCTGGTTGTTCCGATATTTTTTTCTTTGCACTGTTGTTTTTTCTCTCGATATGCATTGTGCAATTTGTATTTCTTGATATGATTGTTCTTTTTTTAGTTGTTGCAAAAAGCACCATAAAGTCGGATTGCAAGATTTTAATGACTGTCTAATTCCATTGTGCCATCCCTCTAGTTTATTGTTGGTTTTTGCATTTTCTTGAATTACTGCTGTGTAACAATTCCACAGATGTGTGCTAAACGTGGTCTTCGTCGTGTACCCATTTGTTGTTCGTTGTCCCATGCAAATCGAATCAAAATAGTCCAAAATTGGTTCTAAAAATTGTTAATTTGCTTTATAAACGTCAGTTTCTGTCAAAAGTTCCTAATATTCCTCGACATCATTCTCTTGGTACAAAAGCTAATGCAAACAGTAATTTTATGTTGAGGTGAAATTCTAAATCGTCTGTATATCTATTTTTCATTCCATTTGCCTGTATTTTATGCCATAATGATGGGTGAAATAAAAAAAAAACAATCCTGTATTCTACTCATCGAAAAGATTTCGGTTGTAGCCTTGATTTGTTGTATTTCGAAATCTAAATTTATTATATCTGGCTCATTTGGGGATATTTTTTCACGTAAAAACCTGCTTGTAATTTTCTTAGTATTTAGATGGCATTAGTGCGAATATTTACGGAACCAAAGTGTCTTCTATCATCCCGTGCACACTGTAACACTGTGAGAATGGTTTAGGGCAGAACTTGGAAGTTGCGTCTACTTGCCATTGTTTCGCATATTTCAAATATGAACGTTTTTAGTGGTTCCGAAAATTAGCAATCTTTGTTCCATTTTTCGTCATCCAACAGTATAAAGTTTAACAGGCCGATTCATGGAATTAATGTGCGCTGAAAATCGCAGCGCAAGCGTGCGAAAGCATGCGAATCGCAGCGCAAGCGCGAAAATTGCAGCGCAAGCGTGCGAAAGCCACGCACATCGATTCATGGAAGTCCGTGCAAGTGTAAATCCTGGGATGTGTGTCAAAAAGATGCGTTAATCCGGAAACACGTACACCAGCAGGAAGCAGGCGTACGCGGCCCCGCACAGCATAAAAGTGCACGCAAACAACAAACAAGCTCAGACGCTGCAATGGATATACCATTCCTTGCAGCAGTGGTCGTGGGACACCGCAGCAGGAGGAGGATAGCCAGGCCCAGAATTTTTACACCCAGGACCAGCCTTTTTGGGATGCCTGATGACCAGGTGTATGGGAGGTACAGGTTCCCACCACACATAATACTCGACCTGGTGAGTGAGTGGGAGGATGACCTCACATCACCCACCCTGTGCTCCCAAGCACTGAGCCCCTTGGAAAAGGTGCTCAATGTATTGCACTTCTTGGCCACTGGTTCATTTCAGCGGACAAGTGGCATAGTGGGGGGGGTGTCACAGGCCACGCATTCACGCTGCCTACACCAGGTGTTGGCCATCATGACTGCACGCTCTTCAGTCCGCAGGCACATATACATGCCCAAAACACCTGGAGAAAGGCAGTCTGCCGTCCAGGACTTTTATGGGGTGGCACACTTCACCATTCCACAAAGTGCTAGGTGCCATTGATTGCACCCATGTGGCTCTACGTCCTCCCAGGGCAACTGAGCACATCTATAGAAACCGCAAGCACTGGCATTCCATCAACGTGCAGGTAATATGTGATGCCAAGGGAATCATCGCCTCAGTATATGCCAACTATCCAGGGTCCACCCATGACAGTTTCTTTTTCAGAATGTCACCCCTAAACCGGGACCTAGAAGCTGGGTGGCATGGCGATGCATGGCTGCTTGGTGAGTATAAATGCCTCTGCACATGCATGCATGTTAGATACTGAGTAATGTCACAACCCCACTAATGATACCCATCATCACCTCCCCAGGGGACAGTGCCTAACCTCTGAGCACCCACATGATGACGCCAATTCGGAAACCCACCACACCACCCGAGGTAAGATAAAACACGCCCATATTGCAACCTGGGGCATAGTGGAGCGCACATTCGGAGTGCTCAACTCACGCTTTCACTCCCTTGACCGCTCTGGTGGGCAGCTGCTATACGCGCCCCCAGTAGTGTGCCGGATCATACTGGCAGCATGTGTCCTGCACAACGTTGCAACCCGCCGGGGCCTGCCGGTGGATATGGTGGTGGTTCCCCCAATCACATGCACGGCCGCTGCGTATGGGAGGGGAAAGGGCAAAGGGCACGTGGTGAGGCAGCCCGTTTGCAGCTGGTGGCTAATTACTTCACCTAAAATCACACCCCTGTGGAGTGCACACAGCCCTGACACATACCAGCTGAAAATCATTGATGATGACATAAGGGACAGTCAACTGTCACAACCATACCAACCTGAGATTGGTCACCTGGAAGTGTTACATTGTGTGCATCACTACCTACTGAAAGACAACCAATGCTGTGTCACAAAAAGACACACATTTATGCTGCATGAATGACTACCCCCTTGCAAAATACAACATGAAAATAGTGCCATGTCACCAAACCCCTCCCCATCTCAGCTACCCAACACACCATGGCATGTCATGCAATGTGAAAGCAACCAAATTAATGCACAACACACGATAAAAGTGTCACAAAGTGCACTGTCCCAAATGGAAACAGGCCACAGACAATACGCTCCCGGTAATCAATAACAAACAGCACACATGAACAAATATTTACCAGCAACACAATACAGCAACACAGGATGAAACAGTGGCAAAATATGACATTACAAAATCAAAGTTGTACAAGTCTTACAACCTGAATAAGCCAGCACATCGACCCCTTCCAACTGCAGAGTGTTGCTGTCAGGCAAATGTGTCAGTGTACTGCATACAGCATGAACTGCATCTGCAAAGGAGACAGCCTTGTGAAGACATGAGGAAGGTACCTGTGAATAAGGAGGAAGACATGGATGCACAAGCACATATCAATACACCATGCAGTGTTTAATAGAAAAACAATCTCCACTAGGGATGTCCACACAGTTTTGACTACAGACTGCCCACACAGCTCATGGGAGCCCAATGTCACTGTGTAAGTCACTGTCACTTGGTCACACCCTTTGCAAGCCCATGGAAAGGGGAAGCAGGAGGCGTGTGTGTGTCATGAACCCAAGCATCTAACCCAAAGACGGGACAAGCCTGCATGTGCCCAGCTGGAATACACAGTGAATGCCCATGGGAGCCACACAAGGCAACACACTGTAAAAAAATAAAAAATATATACAAAAATCAAAAATGGCCATGTGTGGACGGGGGGGAGGCCACCCAGGAGGTTCGAGGACAGGGTGCACCCCAACACCCACCTGCGTGGATGTTGCAGAAAATAAAAATACCTCCGTGGTCTCATGGCCTGCACGGCTACGCCAATGTGGGAGAACTGTTGTCGCTCTCTTCACCCTCTGCTGCTACATCAGGAGGTGGTGGTGCTATGGGAGGCAGCCCACACAAAGCCCTGGTATGGTCCCCATGGCAGCAAGCATGCGGGTGTGGAAGGTCTGGTTCTGGAGGATGATAGTACGGAGATCCCCATGCAGCACCTCACAGGTTGCCTGCATTTCTGCACGCATGGCCTCGCGTGATGCCCGGATCTCCTCACGATTTACCTACAGCTCAGCTGAGAGTGAACATGTGAGCTGCTCCAACTGCTGTACTGACCTAAAATTTTGGGATGCCTCAAGTTAACCCAGAATCTCCCTGAGGAAATGGAGTTCTAACCTCAGGGCTTCCCTGTGGCCCTGTGACTCTACAGATATGGCTTCACGCAGAGTCTCCAGTGCCGCCCGTCGGTCCCTGTTGGACGCTAACATGTCTTTCCTGTGTGATTGGCAAATGGAGTCTGTTGCCTGCTTTTGTTGCTCCATCTGCCTTTCAGGGGGGAGAATGGAAGTGGCCACCCTCTCCATTGTCTCTCCATTGCCTGAGCCATCATTTCAACCAATGCTCCCTGTTGTGCTGCTATACTGTACATGGAGTTTTCCCATATAGTATTGCCTGGTGGCGTACGGCCACCGCGTTGGCGGGCACCACACCTGTTTCAGGCAAGGCGATCTGCACCTTGCTGTGCTGGCACTGCCTGAGGCTGCAGGACTGCATTCCCCCTCTGATCTGCTGGCCCAGGAACAGGATCAGATGTAGTGGAGTGTATCCCTGCATCCGTAACTGCCAAAGACGGAGTTGCCAACACTGACATCCCCATAGAGGGGCCTACCCCCGGTGCAGGTGGGTTGGACAGAACAGCATCCCTGCCAGAAACACTCACCTGTGACAGCACATAAGTCCCATTGTCCGATTCAGCACCTGAATCATAGAGGTCTGGGGAGGTGCACCCAGAGACACCCGTGGACAGTATGGTCTGTAGGAGGAGAGGGTTTTCACCCACCACCACACCACGTCCTCCACTGGTGCCCGGTCGTGGCTGAGATTCCTCCTGGGTCTGCACCATCTCCTCCACCTCAACAGCATCAAGTGCGTCATCACCTGCAAAAACATGAAAGACAACAAATGGAAACAGGCATGAGCACCATAGCACACACATAAGCCTGACAAAGCAGAGATCCAGTACATGAATAACACATGTCCCACACGACTATAACCCTGGCATGCATGCACTGTCAATGAGTTGGAAGGGGAGGCAAAGAGCAGTCACTGAGGACTCCAAGATGGAAAAGCAACACATGTGCTGCATGCTGGATAGCACTGGCATCACAGATTAGCCTGTGAGTGGCATGGACAATCCACATACATGACATGCACGTAGCATAGCCATGGTACATTTGACAAGTACAGCTATATGTCAGTGATTGAGTACTGTCACCCATCCATGTGAGATGGACATGATGAGATGAAAAATGCAAAATAGTGTGACAAAATACGTATGTGCCACACACTGCAACACATCCAGTGTGCAATAATACAGTGATGGCAGGCAGATGGATACATCAATGGTTGGTCACTTCAACATGACAGGAAACAACAATCATGTTCCACATTCAAACAGGCCCCAAAAATTAATGTGAGCAGGCCCTTACTCAATCAGCCTAAATGGTCAAATCATTCCCATAACAAAGTAATAAATGTGGGCAACTGCAGTAATGTGGCGCTAATTGGCTACTGTGGTCAGAAGGGATACTGTCATACCCAAACCCAAGGCCGGTGAATGGTTTGGAGGAAGCACATGGGTGACCCATACCACTCAGGAGTACACACCCTCACCTGGCACTCAATCATTACACATCACCCAAGAAACATACACATGGATTACACACACCTGCATGGGCACTCACCGGACAATGCCTCATAATCTGGTAGGTCTCCCACGCCTTGGATCTGTTCCTCTGTGACAAAGGTTCCAGCAACAGACTCATGTTCAGTGAGTTGGTCGTCCTCTGGTGGAGACCCACCGCCAGTCACCAGAGTAGAGGCAAGATTGGAAGCCATCTTGTTCTTTGCTCTGCGTTTAAGGTCATTCCACCGCTTGTAGCAATCATCAGCTGTGCGCCTCACAAATCCAAGGGCACTAATGTGGTCCGCGATGGTCTGCCAGTGGGCCCTATGTTAAGCAGTCGTAGTCTTACATCCTGCAGTCACCAACATTTCGCGGCTATGTGCCAACACATAGGCCATAAGTGCATCAAGTTCGGCGTCATTGAAGCTAGGCTTCCTTGACGTGCCGGAGTGTGTAGCCGTGTCTGAGGTCTCAGCCTGTAGTGCAAGAGCACCCTTCTTCTTCATCTTGGAAGGTGGTGCGGATCCTGAGTGGCTTACGCCGCTCTGGTCAGTAGGGGCAGAAGCGCAGGTGGACTGGGTACTAGAAGTCTGTAAAGGCACAATGACCATAGGTCTTGGTGCAGGCATTGGCTGCAGGGTGATGTTGGCAGGGCCAACGTCGGTGTGATGGACCTCGACCGACACTGTCCCGGCTGGGAGACTCGGAGCTGGGGTGGATTGAGCTGCAGCTGCCCCTGCAGACTCCCCACCCTGGCTACTTAGGGCAGCAGATGACATTGCTGCCCCAGATCCATGTGGCCAGGTGAAAGCAACTTTCACCTCCACACGTGGATTAGACTTGCTGACCTGGAAGTCAGCCTGGGAGTCATCCTGTGGCGGTTCAGGTGACAAAATGGCCGGTCCACAAGAGCTGAGCTGGAATGGTGTCAGCTATGTTTCCCACAACCATTGGGGGGGCATAGGTGGCCCCGATTGGTCCTCCACACACTGGGCTCTAGGGGTGCCCTGCAAATCCTGGCCACATCCCCTACCGTGATCACCACGCCCACCTTTTGGAGGTCGGCCACCTTTGCCTCCCTTACTGCTTGGTCGCCTCCCAACCATGGCACTGATGTTGTTGTGCGTATGGGAGTTGCAGTAAACAATTGTCCTGTCCAATTGGGGTGAAAAGGGTAGGGTGCTAGATGGATTTTGTACCCTAATGCTCTAGCAAGGCTGTATGTGACCCCTGGGGGAAGATGACGGGTCACGCAATGCAGAGGCACCCCAAAAACAAAAGTACACGTGCACGCAACCCCTGCTAGACCACGTGTGTGGAAAAATGAAGCCGCATTACGCTGTGGCACCCAGAAACACAAAAATAAGCGTACGCGTGTTACACGCAGCCTACAATGACCTCTGAAGGGGTAAGCGACACACGGGCCAACCACAGTTGGAAAATACGTGAGCGACTCACCGTCTGCCTTGAAAAAGAACGTGAAAAAGACGCGCAACACCCCCGCCAAAAGAAGAAAAGAACGCAGTCTGAGGAAACAGGGAGTACAAACTGGAAACGTTGTGAAGTAATCGCGTGTGAACCGACAAGAAGTACAAGAAACACCCGTTCGCTCTCCACAAAAAGCACGTAAAAGAAAATAGCGTGATACTCGTACCTTTTAAGCCAGCCCACACGTGCAACGTCACTTACGCGCTTACGCGCTAAGGCCCTTTCCTCCAATAGCATGGTGACGTGCAGTTTTCTCACGTGCTGATTCACAATGCACCCATGTTGTGGGGAACGCCCGCGTGCGTAATTTCACTTACGCGCTTACGCGCTAAGGGCCTTTCCTCGAATTTCACACTGACATGCACTTTTTTCACGTGCCAAATCACTCTGTATCAAGCTGGCCACGCGAAAACACAAGGAAGACCACGCTCCTGCCCAAAAGGCCATTTTCCTGCCCCCAAGAGCCCTGAGCACACTCCCATCAGCCATCTGCTGCTGCCTGCTGCCCACGTGCCCTGCTATTTGGTGCCTGCACGTCAGCCATCTGCAGGGGTCCAGTTGCTGTGTCCACCCCTGCTGGAACAGAAGACTCCCAACTGGGATACCATCATTCCACAGCCCAGCCCCAGGACCCAGTTGCCCACCCACACCTGCCTCGGGGGTCGCCATGTCGGGGCAAACACCATCTGAGACCACTGGCGACCCAGAGAGGCAGAGGGCCACCAGCTTCAGTGAGAAGGAAGTCGGTATCCTGGTGGAGCATGTCCTGTGTCATTATGATGCCCTCTTCGGAACATCACGTGCCAACAAGGAAGGACGGGAGAGGATCTGGGAGGACGCAGTGGTTGCCATCAACGAGGAGGGGGTGGCAACCCGCGACATCAAGCACGTCCAGAAGCGCTGGGAGGACTTCAGGTCCAGGACCCTCTACAAGGCCTGGCGCCTCGTGAAGGCAGAGGATGCAGAGGGGTGCCGGGTCAGCATGAGCAACATCCAGATGAGGGTCCTGGAACGCGTAGGCCCAGCACCCCACGCCCAGATACTTCGGAGGCAGACCCGTCTGGAGTTGAGCGGTAAGTGGCCAAGCATTGCTGTGTGAGACAGGGCATGTTGGAGTGTGCTGGTAGTCTGATACGTGCCTGTATGTATGACATAGGCCATGTATGGATGTGTGTGTGCAGGGACATCATGGTCATGCATGTGAGACCAGTAATGTGTGAACCACATGGATGGTGCATGTGTTCGAATGCAACATGGGGAGCTGTATGCAGAATGCACACATGAATGCATGCCAGTCTCTGTTCTTGGACATGGAGGGGGGGGTGAGGGATAGGTGCTGCTCTCATGTACATGTATGGTGCACATGTGTGTGTGGGTCTGAGAAGTGTGTGTGTGTCTTTGAAATGCCATGGATGCATGACACATGTCTGTGATGATGTGTAGATTCACTCATGCAATGCGGTCACCGTTGTATCCACTGTGTCTATCCACTGTGTCTGTGGTGTACAAGCCATGATGCATGACCCTCCGGTGATGTGTGTACATGGGATCAGTGTGAGCCATGATGCATGTGAGTTTGAAGGCAACATTTTGGTTAAAAGAGGCCCTTGTTCATGGATGCTGATGTTGATTGCAGGCGTCGTGCCTGTTTCTGCATGTGTGTTGCGTGCATTCACCCATGTATTGTGGAGGGACAGGATGGAAGTGACATTTGACACTGCCACTCATGTGTTATTGCTTCCTGTCTAGGGGATTATTGTACTGTACCCTGATGCTTGTGTTCTATGTCTCCCTCTACGCAGCATCAAGTGAAGAAGAGGGCGGAGACGGCGCTGTGGAGCCAAGCGGCAGGGATGCCTCCACCGGGTGGCGACGCAAGGCCCAGGCATCCTCCCAGGCATTGCCATCATCCGGGAGCAAGGGGACTGATGCTGCATCTGCCACTACGGCTGTAGCGGAAGGGTCGGGTGAGCCCCCACAGCGGTTTGCAAAGGCAGAAGACGGTGTGGAGACATCCAGGTTGGTGGTCTCCCCAGAGGAGAAGGAGCCCGCTACTGAGCCGCACATGGGGCCTGGTGGAGGTAGTACCACTGGTGCAAGTGGTGCAGTCCAGGGCCAGGGTCAGGAGGCAGCACAGGTCACCGCAGAGGGGCCTGTGCATGTCGCTGTCCTTGTCCCTGTGACTGCACCACCATGCACCAGTAGGGATGCCCCGTCCCAGGCCGGTCCGCAGGTAGGGGGGAGTGCCACGTCATCTGCCTCTCCACTACCTGCGGACGAGGGGTCCCATGAACGTATGGGCTCCGTCCTGATTGGTGTCGCGTTGCGCGCGCGTGACATTCGTGATGACATGTGTGCTTCTTGCGTGGAGCACTCACGCCATCATGAACAGCAGCGTCGCGACGTGGCACTGTTGGGAGGGGCCCTGGTCGGTGGGTTCCTACATGTGTCGCACACTCTGGCGGACCTCTCCTCCTCTGTGGAGACTATGTGCCAGTCATTCTCCCTGCCGTCTCCCAGCCCAGATTCCACCAGGGCCCCCTGTGGACCTGGCCTGACCAACACAGCCAGCTTGGAGGAGATCCCATCCCTGCCACAGTCGGGAGTCGGCGGTCCAGCAGGGGTGGACACCACAACAACTGGAGACCAGCTGATGGAGGATGTGCAGGCATCATCGGACAGGGCACCTGGACAGCAGCAGCAGCAGGCTCTAGGTGGGAGCAATGATGGTCCTGGGCCATCGACATCAGAGGGGAAGGCATCGGCCAGAGGGCAGGAGGACCGTGGAATGGGTGTGTCTTCCGTGTGGCTGCGGTTGGGCCGGCATATGGATGCGGAACGGCGGCGGGCAGAAGAGGCACGGTTCACAATGGTCAGGGCAGACAACTCCATGCGGAGGGCACTGAGGCGGGCCGATTGCCTCGAGGCTATTCGCAGGGAGTTGGAGTCCAACATGGCATCATCCCTGCGAACCTTCGGGGCCATGGAAGAGGACTGCCTCCAGGACATTGAGCAGGAGTTCGATGATGCCCTGGCCTGGGAAATCGGAAAGTGAGCCGTCGGACTAGCCCGCCGCCATTGTATATAGTTTTTAGTGTTAGGTTTCATTTTTGTTTTCCTTTATTTTTGGGTGTTTGGACTTTGCCCCACACATTTGTATATAGTTTTTTTATTAGGTAGTTTTTTTCATAGGTTTCTGTTCTTTCGTTGGGCTCGTGGACCCTTGACAATTGATTGTACATAGTTGGACAATGGATTTATTGGAAGTTTTTCTTTGGATTTCACCATGGATTAATGGATTTTACTTTTTACGTTTCCTTTGGATTTGCTTTGGTGAAGGGAGAGTTTGGACTATTTTTCTTTTGGATTTCTTTGGATTCGTTATACTTTTCATGTACTCATCTTTTGGACATGCTTTTCATTTCATGTTTGCAATTTTTTTATGCTTTCATTTCATTGCTTTATTTTTGTCCATAATACATTTTGATATTTTACTTCCATGTGTGTAATTCGCTCTTTGAGTTCATGCATGTGAAAATGTGGGTTTACACAATCAATGCCAACCAGTGTGTGTGTGTGATGGACATGTGTTGATGTACATAGTTGACTTTTGGTTTGTGTCTTGAGATAGGCATGTCAGTGTGGGGTGGATTGGGAAATCATTGCGTCTCAAGACTGGGGTGGCGTGCTGTGGTATTTTGGTGGAGATGTGGACCACGATTGTGCATCTTTATGTAATGTAGGGGGGGACATGATTTGGGGCCTGCTGGCAGGTGCCCGTCAATGCTGGGTGGGTGGGGGTGCTGGGGGACATGAGTTAGGGCCTGAGGCTCACTGCTGGGGGGGTGGGGGTCCTGGGGGACATGAGTCGGGGCATGCTGGCAGGTGCCCCTCACTGCTGGGAGGTGGGGGTGCTGGGGGAGATGCGTCGAGGCCTGCTGGCAGGTGCTTGTCAATGCTGGGTGGGTGGGGGTGCTGGGGGACATGAGTCGGGGCCTGCTGGCAGGTGCCCGTCAATGCTGGGTGGGTGAGGGTGCTGGGGGACATGAGTCAGGGCCTGCTGGCAGGTGCCCCTCACTGCTGGGTGGGTGGGGGTTCTGGGGGACATGAGTTGGTGATCACTAGTGCAAGGTGACATGTTGGCTGGCTGGGGGGCATGCCCATGGTGGATGGGCTGCGTGCGAGACATGACCAGGGGTGCTGGGTAGTCCCCTGTGGTGTGGGCTGCCTGCAGGGGCCGTGGAGGGGGTAGGGGGCACACCTGGGAGGACCGACACTGCCATTTCATGTGTGGGACTCCCTGCGCACCCCACTGGATACACGTACCCCGATCTGACAGCGAAATCGCATGTGAAACTTCCTGCGAACCCTAGTAATACACGTACCCCCCTCGCACAGGGCCAATCGCATGTGAAACTTCCAGCGCACCCCCGAACTACACATACCCCGCTCGCACAGGGCCAATCGCGTGTGAAACTTCCCGCGCACCCCCGAAATACACATACCCCGCTCGCACAGGGCCAATCGCATGTGAAACTTCCCACGCACCCCCGAAATACACGTACCCCGCTCACACAGGACCAGTCGCGTGTAAAACTCCCCGCGAACCCCCGAAATACATGTACCCTGCTCGCACAGGGCCAATCGCGTGTGATTCTCCCCGCGCAGGGGGGTACGTGTATTCCGAGGGGTGTGTGGGGAGTTTTACAGGCGTTTTCGTGGTTGGAGGCCTGTATGCTGGTCCAATGGCCTGTGCGCCATGTACGGGATTTGTGCGCTGTACGTGGCGCAGGGGGAGGGGTTGGGGGCATAACTGGTGCTGCTGCAGGGTCGCTGCGCCACTCTGCGCCACGGCTGGTAATGGGTGTTGAAATCCATGAATACGCTGTGCGCGGAAATGGATTTTGGCACACGCAGCTGGAGCAGACTGTCGCACGCGCACACTGTGCGCCAGCCGCGTGCACCACTTGTGCGCTGAATTCTATGAATTACCCCCTTAATTTTTTGAAGTTATCAACAATTCTGCTGGAATTTTCACATCTTTAAATCTTTGTGGAGCAGGTGGTAAATGTGCTTTCTTTTGTCTGTGTTTACACAACTGTCTTTGTAGTAGTTTGACATTAGGCATTTGGCCTGCCAGCCACGTGAGATGGTAAATCATTGCATAGCTTTTTTATTATGGATCCACTGGGTTCATTTTCATTTGAATCTACACATGCCTTCATTTGCCATATTTCTTTTTTAATTACCACTTTTACGCTGTCTGGCATGTGGTTGTGGGTTCCCTCATGAATTATCTTCTCCCCCTTTGTCACTGGTCTTCCTTTGCATTTGTGGATGTAATAATCTCCACATTTCCAGTATATTGTATTGTTTTCTTTCCTTTTCTTTGTTCATTATAAAAGCTTTATAATCAATTGTTTTTTCCTTTTTTTGGATAGAATATATTCCAGGCTGTCACTCATATTGTCAAACTCTAAAATGAATGAAACACCTTGTTTTACTATTTGACATTTTAAATCAGAACACTTTTTAAACACTCTATTGCCACTGTTCTCTGTTTGAATAATGATTGTTCTTCTTTACTTTCACGTTATAAATCTTACCTGAGCAGTCAAAATACTGTGTTTTGCGTTTGTATTGCTTTTCTCCAGTTACTCTCTTCAGTCAAGTCACTGTAGTGTTTTGTCTCTCAATGAACTGTTATTGAACCGTTGCTCTTGTTTTCAAGCATACTTCCTCATTAGGGTCCTTGTCTCAGAATTCTTTGTTTACTATCGATACATATTAATTTAGTTATGCACGTTTCGTTATATAGTATTCATTATAAAATGCTTTCAACAAATGGGATTCATTATCAAGACATGTAACCCACCAGATGACTGTTACCACTGCTTTTTAGCATTCATGTCTTTGAGGGAACCTGTCACAACCCTATCCATTCTACTCATTCACAACAGAAATGTAGCCATGCCATCAAAAATTGCTTGATGGGTTAATGCCTTAGAATATACACACATCCTCTCTATGATGAAACAACTTCCAGGGTACCAGTGGTCCAGGGATGAATATCGGTTTATAAACCATCAGTTGGCCCTACACCTCTAATATACCAGTAGGGATCCAAACAGATTGGAAACACAAGCAAATTGTTAACCTCCTTGTCCAAATTTGGTAATGTGGATGGACGGCTGGCTTTTCTACGCAAGGTTGTGAATCGTTGATTAGTTGCACACAGCAAAAAAATACACAATTATTAGCCAATGATGAAAGCAACTGTCCAGTCAAAGTTGTCTAAAAATATCTACTTTATTATTATCACAACAGACAGTCTAGCTACACTACGAAATACAACCCACCCTGCAAAGGAATGCAGAGGACAGACAGTTTCTAAGAAGGAAAATGGATGCACTCTGGATACTGACAGGAGGATAGTCGGTATGGTAAATAATCATGACAGTTCAAGGTTACTTGGCTTCAGCACAACAGGAGCAATGAGTCTTAAAATGTCTAATTGCACCTTCGGGGAAGGACCAGGGGGAGAGAAACCCAATGTTTTTTATGCTGTAGGAGTTATTGGTGCTCGGCATGGTCGAGTTGACTTCAGTGCACTTTGCAGTCTTCTGTGACAGAGTTCAATACGGGAGTCAGCTGTGGGTATAAAGTGGCAAGACAGCTCGGAGTGAAGCTGGATGAACGACTGCAGGCTGGCCTACATGGTGGCTTTGGGTCAGGAATCGTTGTCTCAGTACTGGTCGGTGGTTCTGAAGCATTGGTCGAGCTGTCTCGGATGTCTTTAAGGGACTGCGGCATAACAAAAGTCAGGGTTGCAGTCAGTTTCAGCTAGAGAAAATGTCCTTTAAGGCAGATGTTTGTAGATGCTCTTTGATGCACTGCTCCCAGCTTATTCACAGGGCTTGTGTCGTCCTTTAAGGTGGATGGACCACAGCTGTGGCGTGTGCTGCAGGCAGCTGCCTTGTGTTTGGTTTCGGGTTCATAGACCTTCAGGCACTTCCTACCTAGGAAGCTTGCTGCTGAGCTTAGCAAGGCATGCTGCGTGCTGGCGGGTAATGATTCTTGAGCAGTTGGAGGGTTCTCTGTATTCGGTATCTCCCTAGGTTCCCTCGCAGATGTTTAGGTGAGGGATCTTGTTTCCCTCTTTGGAGGTCTTGGCTTCTCTTCACTGGTGGAAGATGTAAGGCAGACTGTATCTTCAGCCAGGCACCAATGATGAGTTCTTCTTGCTCCTCCTTGCAAAGTCTTCAGACGATGTGCCAAAAGAGGGGCTCAGCCCTCTTTTAAAGCCAAATGGACCATCGTGATTGGTGTAGGCTCAGCCTACATTAATGAACCAATTGTGGGGTCCCCACCAACAATCTCCAGAATGCGTGAGCTCGTAACCAAACTGCTTTGCAAAAGGAAAGGTAAAGGGGTGAAAACATGTGATACTAAGTCCCACCCATCTTCTTTTCTGTTGTGGATGAAAGGGTCTCTCTGGTTTATGGAGCTCTCTTAGATTCCTGATAAAAGCGGCAGGCCTCCCTTGAAGCTGTTTATGAGAACACAATCTCTGGCTCCTGTAAACCACATTTCTCGTACCTTATGAGCGGGTTCCCCCTGCAGGGTGGACTACTGTAAACATGCAGTCCTGGACAGGACAGTTCACTGTCATTGATACTAAGGGCGGGAGTTGGCTTCAAGTTGACACAGTTGCATATGAAAGGTTGTTGGGATTTCCTTTGTTAACCTCAGCAAAGCAAAACGGTGAGAGCTGAAAGGCTTTGAATTAATCATAATCGCAGACACAGTGTGGGGCAACCCTCCAGACCATTGTTTTTCAACCCACCAAGCCATTACAGAAGTGGAAATACCATATGCAAATCAGGCTTGGTCCCACCCCGAAAGGGAAAGTCCGGCCCAAACTGCTTGGTCACATCCCTCCAGCATGAGGCCACAAGCATCACCAAGCATGTTTTGGCCTTGTTGGGCATCAACAGTGAGGAGTATCTTTGGTCTCTAGGCCCAGCAGGCTCGGGACCGTTGTCTGGGCATTCCCGTCCCACTCAGGGTGACTTAAGCAAAACAAAAAGGTGATGGCTGGAAGGTTTTGAATTAATCATAACCATGGACACAGCTCTGGCCAACCTTCCAGACCATTGTTTTCAGCCCGCCAAGCCATTACAGAAGGGGAAAGACCATATGCAAATTAAGCTTGGTCCCACTCTGAAAGGGGATGTCTGGCTGAAACTGATAGGCCACATCCCTTCTGCACGAGACCACAAGCATCCCCAGACATGTTTTGGCCTTGTTGGGCATCATCAGTAAGGAGCAGCTTGGGTCTCTAGGCCAAGCAGGCTTGGGACCCATTTCTGGACATACCCGGCCAACATGGGGTGACTTAAGCAAATCAGAAAAGGTGATGGCTGGAAGGTTTTGAATTAATCATAACCACTGGCACTGCTCTGAGCAACCCTCATACCATTGTTTTCAGCCTGTCAAGCCATTAGAGAAGGGGAAAGACCACATGCAAATCAGGCCTGGTCCCACCCTGAAAGGGGCAGTCTGGCCCGAACTGCTAGGTCACATCCCTTCTGCACGAGACCACAAGCATTCCCAGACATGTTTTCGGCCTTGTTGGGCGTCATCAGTGAAGAGTAGCGTGGCTCTCTAGGCCCAGCAGGCTCGGGACCCATATCTGGGCAAAACCGTCCCACTCAGTGTGACTTAAGCAAAACAAAAAGGTGATGGCTAGAAGGTTTTGAATTAATCATAACCACGGGCACAGCTCTGAGCAACCCTCAGACCATTGTTTTTCAGCCTGTCAAGCCATTAGAGAAGGGGAAAGACCACATGCAAATCAGGCTTGGTTCCACCCCGAAAGGGGCAGTCTGGCCTGAACTGCTAGGTCACATCTCTTCTGCACGAGACCACAAGCATCCCCAGACATGTTTCGGTCTTGTTAGGCATCATCAGTAAGGAGTAGCTTGGGTCTCTAGACCAGGCAGGCTCAGGACCCATGTCTGGGCAAACCCGTCCCACTGGGGGTGACTTAAGCAAAACAAAATGGCGATAGCTGGAAGGCTTTGAATTCATCACAACCACAGGCACACCTCTGGGCAATCCTCCAGACCATTGTTTTTCAGCCTGCCAAGCCATTATACAAGGGAAAACCATATGCAAATCAGGCTTAGTCACACCACAAAAGGAGCCGTCCGGCCCGAACTGCTAGCTCACATCCCTTCTGCACGAGACCACAAGCATCCCCAGACATGTTTCACTCTTGTTGCGCTTCATCTGTGAGGAGTAGCTTGGGTCTCTAGGCACAGCAGGCTCGGTACTATATCTGGGCATATCCGTCCCGCTGGGAGGGACGTAAGCAAAAAAGAAAGGTGACGGCTGGAAGGTTTTGAATTAATCATAACCATGGACACAGGTCTGGGCAACCCTCAGGAGCTTTGTTTTCCGTCCGCCAAGCCATTACACAAGGGGAAAGACCATATGCAAATTAAGCTTGGTTCCACCCCGAAAGGGGAAGTCTGGCCCAAACTGCTAGGTCACATCCCTTCTGCACGAGACCACAAGCATCCCCAGACATGTTTCACCCTTGTTGCACTTCATCAGTGAGGAGTAGCTTGGGTCTCTAGGCAAAGCAGGCTTGGTACCCATATCTGGGCATATCATCCCACTGGGAGGGACTTAAACAAAACAGAAAGGTGATTGCTAAAAGGTTTTGAATTAATCATAACCACTGGCACGGATCTGTGCAACCCTCTAGACCATTGTTTGTCAGCCTGCAAAGACATTATAGAAGGGGAAAGACCGTATGAATGTCAGGCTTGATCCCATCTCGAAAGGGGAGGTCCTGTCTGAAATGCTAGGTCACATCCCTTCTGCATGAGACCACAAGCATCCTTTGTTAAACTCTGCAGTCAGGACCCATCTGGTCCTGTTTCAAGTACCTTTTAATTGGTATGCTAATTGCTGCCACCAGCTGCAGGGCCCAAGAAAATAGCTGGGTGGATCCATGGAGCCTTTGGTAATTAAATAGGTCCCAGCTAAATATGTGCCTGTAGGCTGTGTCCACCCAGAATACATGGGTCTATGCATTTGTCATGCTCTGTGCATAGGAGAATGTATGTGGATTAGCCCCATACATTTTCTTGAGATTGATCTGTCGAGCAGTTCAACCCAGAATCCCTAGTACCTGAACTCCTTGATCTTCTGTGGTCCAGGTATCATGACGTCCCATTTCCCCGTCTAGGTGACAGCATGTTATGGTTAGGGAAAGCACCCCCAGTCTGTAGAGTGAAACACAGCCGGTAACTGGGAACCCTCTTTCAGCACCACAGAAAGAAGAACATCCACGGGTTAAATGTGTGGCTGGAACACTGTGTGAAAGACCAAAGAAATATCCAGGCTTAGTACCACAAAATGAAATACTCCAATCACGGGTCGAAAGATACAAGTATCTTTATTTTCTGTACAGAATTCAAAGCAAAACAAATAGCTATCTGGCTCCCAACACCTTGCAGTGTGTACCAGCAGACACATATGAGCTATTTTATACATTTCTTCCAATCATTGTCCAGCCCCTCTCCAAACTAATAATTTACATGCTAGAGTTCGTGCCAAGTTCACATGACAAATATTACAATATTGTACAACAGATTTAACAGGTTTACATGTCCATGAAGTTGCAATGGCAGCATTGGGTTCCCGGCTCATAGTAAGCCTAGTTTCAAGAAAGAACACAATATATTACAACCAAAGCACACGGTTTGAGTTTGCTCTACATTGTTCCACTGTTTATATGAGGATGAGGCTTGTGAGCGCAGACAACACTTGGATTGCAGTTCATACGAGTCACAAGGTTTTTTTGCACAGAACAAACAGTCTGCTCTCGGCCAGCCTGAATGTTGACACAACTCAAAGGTCGTTCGGCTCGGTTGCAGTTGCATACACAGTCCACCATTTTAGGACACAATTAAGAGTTAAAATCAAAATGGCAGATGATTCCTAAAATGCTGGTGAAGTTGATCAGAAATCAGAACATTTAGACCGTGGTTTTCTGTATAACGCGAATGGGTTTAGGCCAATATTCATAACAAGGCGGTATTATATGAATACAGTTTAACACGTGGAGCGCTGAAGTGGATGTCAAGTAATGGCAAGAAAGCAGAGGAACAGAAATGGCAAGGTTCCAGAGAGTAGAGAGAGTAAGGAAGGCAGTTAGAGCCAGAGCACAAGCAAGGAATCAGAAGGGAGCAAAACCTCCAATAAGCAGGATCAGAGAAGCAAGGACAGAGCAAGAACCAAGGAGCGTCTCTTTCAGCACACAGAAGAGATTACAATGCACAGAGAGTGGCGTTGAGTCGCTAGATATAGTGGTGAGGGAGCAAGCTCATCCCCCAGAATGGTAACCATGGCAACCCCCCATATACAGTGGGTCTACCATGCATGCGCACAGCATCCAACATGGCGGCACCCATTGGGGCACGCCGGGGAGCGATACCGAGCTGTGACGGGCCCACAGAGAGATGATTGTGGAGCTGCAAGTGGGCTCTCCACAGCAGGTGGGCACAACGTTGCAAGGCTAGCAGTGTCATGACACTATCATCATTCCATTTAATTAAAAATGTCAACTAAGCCCAGGTAAGCGCACACCCACTGTGTGGATCGTTGAATTCCTCACATGCTGCCCCCAATCCCAACATGTGAACCACCACCCTACTGAGGCTCTGGTTAGTTATCTAGGTGAATGTACCGTCTCAGGCCATTTGCATTTCCATGCTGGGAGCCTGGCTTGTGTTAGATGTCCATATCTAATCCCTGTATGGATATGGCCCAATGCAAAAGCTTAGGGTTCTCCCTTTGCATGGCCATTAACTATCGAAGAGGTTGGTGGTCTGTTTGGATATTAAAGTGCTACCCAAAGATGTAGGGTTCCAACTTTTTAACTGCACACAAAACTGTGTAAGCCTCTTTTTCAATGATGGCCCAGTTGTTTTCCCTTTTTGTAAATTGCCTGCTAATGTAGGTGACAGGTTGCAATACCCATTGAGAGTTCAGCTGCACTAACACTGCTCCTATCCCAAAATCACAGACATCTGTATGGACAATGAACTTCTGACCAAAGTCTGGCACTTTCAGAACTGGGGCCCTGTACAACCATCCTTCAAATCCTGAAAGCAGGTTTGTCAGCCAGGGTCCAGGTTAACTTCTTTTGTATTTTCTTCTAAGTTAAATCAGTCATATGGTAATGGTCCCATACTCCTTGATGAACGACTACTAGTACCCGTTGAGACCTTGAAAGGCTCTAACCTGTGTCTGTGTTATGGGGATGTACCTATCCTTCACAGTCTGTACCTTTGCTTTGAGGGGTTGTTTCATACCTCGACTAACCAGGTGGCCTAGGTAAGTCATGGTGCCCTGCTCTATCTGGCACTGTGTGGCCTTGGTAGTCAGACCTGTGTTCTGTAGCACCTGAATCAGGTGGGATAAGTGATCCTTCCAGGTGTGGCTGGACACAGCAATGCCATCTAAATAGGTGACACTGAAGTTTTCCAGTCCAGGCAAAACCTGGTTAACCATCTTCCGAAAAGTGTCAGGGGCAGTCTTCAATCTGAAGGGCATCGCATTAAACTGATAATATCCTTCTGGGTTTGAGAATGCTGACCTCTCTCTCGTTCCGTCGGTCAAGCTGACCTGCCACTACCCTACCGTGAGGTCAAAGGACCTCATGTACTTGGCAGTGCTAAGCTTGTCAATGAGCTCATCTGTCCGAGGAATAGGGTGAGCATCTGTCTTTGTCACAGAATTGAGCCCCCTGTAGTCGACACAAAAGCGAATTACAGTCTTTCCACCACTGGTCTTTTTAGCGGCCAGTACCACTGGGCTAGCCCATGGGATGTGGGATGATTTTAACACTCCTAGGGACAGCATCTTGGAAGGTTCCTCCTTGATGGTGTCCCAGTTCTTATTGGACTTCTAGTGAATACTGCTCTTCACCATCTTACTGTCTCCAGGGTCAACATCATGGTTCGACCAATCTGCATGACCTGGAGTAAGTGAAAACAGACCACAAAACTGTCCCAGTAACCAGCGACATTCTGTCAGTTGCTGTCCTGTTCACTCTGTTGCAAGGTTGACACCTTCAACTGACCCATGTGTGGGTTCAGTGTGCAGGAGGTCTGTGAAGGCAATCAGTTTCCTCCTCAGTATCTCCACCTGAAACTAACGCCATGACCAAGTTATTGCGGCTATAATTGGGGTTTAGCCAGTTGACATGAAAGACCCGGCAAAACTGTTTAGGTCATTTCACGTCGGTAAGCCAAATCCAAAAGGAACTTTCCATGGCATTGGGAAATCACCAACCTTCTGGTGCGCTCACCCTCACAGTCTTTTTGCTCACTGGACAGGCGTCCATTATCCCATTACACTTTGAACAATCCAGGGGATTTGCCTTTCCTGATACTCTGCCTGCTTCTGCAGGCCTGTCAGAGTGGTACACTCTTTCTGGGCTTTGAAGATGTCAGTCTGATATGGGCCCCCAGCTAATGCTAACTCATCCAGCTTGGGAAGGCTCTTTAGAGCTGAGCTCACCTGGCCCTCCACTTCAGGTTCCTGCACTGCGCTGGGCAACTCTGAAGTCACTGAGTCCCCTGCTACCAAAGTAGCGTCCTCAGTGGCTACTGGCACCTTTACCGCAGGAGTAGGTGACTCAGCAGTCTGTGGAACTGGACCAGGGGCTACTGGCCACACCAATCCCTCCAGCATGCCCTCCGGAAGCATTCCAGGCCTTAAGGCACTCAGAGTCTTCAATATGATAACCTCTTCGGCCCTCGATCTGGTAGCCACTGCAACTATCTCAGGGTCAGGAAGATCAATACTCAACAGACATGAGACAAGGATGGAGTCTTTCACTGCTGCACAGCGCTGAGTCATTTCACCTCACTTGGTGAACTCTGCTATCGCAAAGGGGAACTTTCTCTTTCCATCAAACCCACTGACGCACAAATCAGGCCCATCAATATAATGGCCTGGCTGTACCCACTGCCGGGTGACAGCATTGAGACTTGCCGCGATGTCTCTGACCGCTGGAGTTTTTTGGCCATGGATATACACATGTTCTAAATACAGCTGAGTATTTTTGGGAACTGGGATTTCATCTGGAGACCCGGTACCGCTTCCACTCAGTGCAACCAATCCACATTCAGTCACTACTTGGCCTAGTGGGAAGTCCTCCTCCAGGAGGCCCACACAAATGATGGCCTCCTCCAAGAGTCCAACATTCACTATGACTTGCCTGGGTAAGCCTTGCAAGCCGGATCCCCTTTCGCATGGCCCAGCTCCTTATATACAAAATAATCTTTGGGTGGTGGGAACATAGGTTTCCCAGTGCTAGGGGTGCCCGTGCTCTTCTTATTGGTGTGTAAACCTGAACCTACATTTTGGGATTTCCCTTTATTGTTTTGGGGACCTGGCTTCGAAGAGGTGTTGACCTTTGTCCTTCCCATCCTTGTTAAATTTTTTGTCTGAAGATTTCTGTTCTGCTTTGGGTGTGCTCGTCTTTGCCTTTTTCTGGACTCGAGTACTCACAAACCTGTCGGCAGCCTTTGCAAGTTCCCTAAGGCCTGTAATAGTCTTGTCCAAAAGATGCTGGTGTAGGTCAACCTCACAATTCTTAAATACATGCTCACACGCAATCAAATTGTACATCCCTTTAAATGAGACAACTTTGTTACCAGACACCCACTCGCTCAGATATTTCAACAAGTGTGTGAACGCTTCAAATGTCTGCGCACTTTTCTTTCTGAGCTCTCTGAAGCTCTTGAGATACTGCTACGGGGATTTACAGAACTTCCTGAGCAGTGAACCCTTCATGCTCTCATAAACAGGCCTTTCATCTGGAGTTAACTGAAGAATTACTTCAGTCCCAGGTGTGGGTAAATGACTCATCAGCATTGCACCCCACAGTACCTCGTCCACCTCCTGTAGCTAAGAAGCAAGTTCGAGCATTTCATACCAATCAAAAATATCCTTCCCCACTTCATAGGCCTGCACTAATTCTTTGGGGATGTGGCACCAGGGCTTATACCAGGCACCCTGTTTGAGCCACTACCACTGCTTTCAGTAGGGGTGGATCTGTTGATCTCCTTCTTCTTGTCATGTGCTAGTCTGCACAGCTCTATGGTGGCCCTGTCCCACTCCATGGCGACCTTGTCCTGCTGTCCAGTTGGCATGACAACTACAACAAATGCATTCTTGGAGCCACTTTCTTATAGTAGCAATTGTTTTGGCGATATTATTGGTGGCTTATGCCACCAAAAAGCACCAAAACCAAAAATGAAAAAGGGATTTGTGCAACTGATATTTTTGCTGTGTACATAAAAGGGCACGAAAGCATAGAACAGTGAGTCCAAGCGGTCAGCAATATGGAAGTGTAAAGCTCCCCCTTTTCAAAGTATAGCCAGTGTGAGGAGACAATTATGCCGCATAGACGGTTCCATCTACAGACATTATTACATGGAACATGTGGGGGACACCCCGCAATCCCCAAACCATTTCTTTTTTTTTAAAAGGGGAAAGGGGGACACCCCCGCAACCCCTGCTCCCCCTGTCCCTATTTATATGCTCACCTATACAATGTCGCCACAACCTTTTCCCAGCTACGTTATATATGGTGACCATCTATATACAGCTCTCTCGGTCCCCTCTCTATCATAGATGACCATCAGTAAGCACAAATCCATCACTGCAATGCACAAGTCAGCCTTGCATGCCGGCTGCCGATCCTGGCCCTTCACCCCTACAAAGAGATGGAACCTCCTTTATTGGCAACATGTGGACTGCATGTGCATGATGTACCTTTGATTGGTACACAGGTGTTTCTAGCAGCTGCTGGGAATGACTCAGATTCATTTTTTCCATACAATGAAAACTAATTAGGCAGTCTCATATTAGCCAACAGTGTTCCTGTCTCTGAAAAAACGTATGTAGACTTTTTTGCATTAATCACAAACCAAATTACTTCGAAAATGTGCAGGTTCATTTCTGCAGACCAAAGTATACATTAGTCAAGCATCAATATGCAAATTAATTACTGAAAACACGGTTTTGCACAAGTCACAAGTAGATTGACTGCATAGGTAGGCAAATGTGTTACTACATGCAAAGGTGAAGGTGCAAACTAAACAAATGAAACATTGCAACATCCAGGGTCCTTTCGTATCATGACTATATAGAAACGTGTTTTTTCTATGATAATGGATTTGAGGTGGATAATAGAAACTATTGCAACAATTTCTTTTTTTAATTGGTACAAATCAGTGTAATGTAGACAAACTGAAATGAATAAGGACCTCTTTTATGTGTGCACATGTGCTCGGCGCTAGAGAAATTTACTCTGGAGCAGGCTCCACAGGGAACGGGTATCAGAGGATCAATGTGCTGGAAAGCCGTGGGTACCATCCCCCCACCCCCGCCATTGTCACCGCCACTTACATCGAGTATGAACAATAAGTCATCTTCATGCATTTCCTTTCAGGGAAATCATTTGTCTCAATAAATGTCCTGTATCCTTTATGCATTAAGTCTGTTTTCTGCATCAAAGGTTATGCAAACTTGCCACTGTAGGTTCTAAGTGGATGTACCCTAAAGCAATAATGCCTGACATGGGCGGGCATTACCTGATGGTAATGGCTTCCTACAGAGGGTTTTATTGCTATTAGCACCCAGGTGTGCTTTCCTCGAGCCTAATAGTGTTTTGTAAAGTTCAGAAACTGTACAGTTGTCATTTATCAACAATAAAAATAAAATTCCCACCATGGACGTCGGGAGACATGTTGTCCCTTCTCCTTTTCCATGGCAATCAATGACAACGAGGGGCCTTGGTGGAACAGCGTTTTCCAGCGGTTGGGCAAGCAATGAGGCAATTGCAGGTAAGTGGGGCCAGAGTTGAAATGGGCAGGGGAGTGAGTGGGGAACTGAAAATGATAAGGGGTGGCGGGCAGAGGGTATGGGCAGTAAGGGCTTACCTTACCGGGAGGGAATCTGGTGGCCTATGCTTCTGAGGAGACATGGAATGTGGGCAATATCATGGGGCTGTCCCACCCTCCGAGCTTCCTGATTGGTAGGGAGGCTCCATGACCCTCCTCCTCCGTGGTGCAAATAAGTGATCAGTACATGCACTTATACGACTGAAATACTGGTCCACACTGCTCTTTCATACTTGCACTTCTGGCATTGCCAACTTGCCTTATGGGCCAGACCAACGGTCGGAGCTCGTCAAAGAAACATGGGTTTCATGATTATCCAATCTTTCACACATTCATAGTCATAACCAACAGGGCTGAGTATAACAAAAGCTCCTCCCTTCTCATCTGGTAGGAAAGAAAATGATTCCAATACAGTTGCCTAACTATTGGCGGCTGTGCACCCAGGTTAGTTCATTCTTCAAAGTGTATTTCAGGCCATATATACACAGCCTAAATGTGCACAGTCTTTTCTTACTGTCCTGTATATCCTTTGTTTTGCTGCAGCCTTTGCATATCCAGAGTGATGTCTGGATTCTTCCCCCTTGCATGTTAAGGTGGTTTGACACAAATTGCAGGGTTACAGATTCAAATCCAGACACGATAAACTCATCCACAACAAATGACTAACAAGTGTAATTAGCTAATAACAACTATTTGTAGATAATTGCTCATAGAGCTCTTTGAGGAAAACTGCAAGAACAAAAACGTGTGGTTTTACTATTGCAAGGGAAATCCTAAAGTGGATGTGCTATAATCTAACAGGCTGTCCTTACAAATCTGCTTCGTATGCAGTCGACATTTTATTACAAAGCAGTGAGCTACTCGTAATATGTGAGGAATCTATTCAAAATTGTTCGACCTAGAAGTACATATATCTATGTAAAGTATTTCCCAGTGAAATCACACAATAATTCCACACATGCCATAAACGGAATGAAAATGAATGGCACAAGTATTATGGCCTTGTGCATGAATGGACCGATTCACGGAAATCTGGGCTTTTAAAAATAGTGCAGAGGAGGCGATGGCTGGAAAAAGTGCAGGGCAGCTTATTCACGAAGATAACTTGTGGTAACAATGCGTTGGCCAGCCCAAATTGCATACATCAGTCTCTGGACACTAATGCATAACAGGCATTGTTACGTGTTTACAAATGAAAACTGAGGATCTATCACTGTTTGGAGGAAACAAATGCATGCACGAGAGCAGCAGTACTTCGAAAAAAATGAATGCATTAAAGGAATGGTTCGCCCAAAATGTTGTATTTCAAAAATAGATAGGCAATATTAAAAAAAAACGATTGGCATTTTTTTTTTCAAGTCCCTATGTAACATTTTGAGCAATTCAAGCTCAAAATTTGCAAAAGCAAGCACATGGGCGCATCCATTTGTGAAATTGATGCCCGCCTGTGCTAGCTTTTGCTTTTGCGGCACTAATGAAGGAAAAGCCAGCCAGCTGTAGTAAACAAAAGCTACCACTGGGTGGCTTTTCCTTCATTGGTGCCGGGACTCGGAGGACGCGGACCCGAGACTACAGGCAGAAAAGCTGCAGCTGCATCTCGGTAAGTGCTATTTATTTTATTTTTTTAAATAAGCACTAGCTGCGTTTTTTTTCTAAGTTTTCCGGGCTGGAGGAGCCCGGAAAACTTAGAAATAAAACATCAGCTTTAAAAACATTGTATTTATGTTTGCGGTCGCTTTTGAAGTGACCGCAAACATAAATACAACTCTATTGTGTTTGAAAACACTGCGGTTTTTCTTTCTAAGTTTCTCGGGCTCCTCCAGCCCGGAAAACTTAGAAAAAAACTGCAGCTAGTTTTTATTTTTATTAAAAAAATAGCACTTACCAAGATGCAGCTGCAGCTTTTCTGCCTGTAGTCTCCGGTCCCCGTCCTCCGCGTACAGCACCAATGAAGGAAAAGCCACCCAGTGGTAGCTTTTGTTTACTACAGCTGGCTGGCTTTTCCTTCATTAGTGCCGCAAAAGCCAAAGCGAGCACAGCGGCGGGCATCCATTTCACAAAATGGATGCCCCCATGTTCTTTCTTTGAGCTTGATTTGCTCAAAATGTTACATAGGGACTTGGAAAAAAAAAAATTGCCAATCGATTTTTTTTAATATTGCCTATCTATTTTTGAAATAAAACATTTTGGGCGAACCATTCCTTTAAACCAGGCTTGTCCAACCTTTTTGAATGTGGGGCCGAAGCATTAGCTTTTTGTCCCCCAGTGGGCCGGCGAGCCTAAAGTCAACAACCTCACCCAAAGCAGTATATTAAAAAGCGATATTGTGTGACCCTTGACACAATAGCATCACAGGCAGTGATGCGCCATGCAGTCCCAAAGAGAGCTTTTGGTGTCAGGGGCAGTGAGTATCTGAGGGAGCCCCTCCATCAATTGATCCGAGGTCAGTTGCTTGTGATTTCTTTCAGGGTGTATGTGTTCATATTTTGCTGAAATTGTGGGGACGACCAAGCATCGAGAAGGAGCTATAAGGATCTAAGGTATTTTTGGGGGGATTCCCCCTCCAAGAATATCTTTTTTCAAATATGGGTTTGAAATGGTGCATTTTACAGCAGAAAAGGTGACTAAAAAGCCATAAGTTTGCAATCAGTTCTAAAGGGGAACATGAAAATTTCATGTCACCAACAGCAGACAAGAACATTTTACAACACAACACATTTTAAAGATCTATGTGTCCACGGTAAAGACCTCACTGTCACTGATGTAACACATTGTCATGCTGGCTGTTCCCAATATTTATGCCAGCATTGTCCTGTACAGAGCATGATTGATGCTGCCTGAGCATGTTCAGTGTGCCCAATATATATGCCAGTTTATCTCTGTAATACACATTCATTACTTCTGTATTATTGATTAATGTCGCCAGTGCAGTGTTGTGCCAAAACATATGCCAGCTTATCTCTGTAATACACATTCATTACTGCTGTGTTAATGAGTGATGCTGCCTCTGCAGTGTGCCCAATACATATGCCAGTTTATCTCTGTAATACACATTCATTACTTCTGTGTTAATGATTGATGCCTGTGCAGTGTTGTGCCAATACATAGGCCATCTTAACTCTGCAATACACATTCATTACTTCGGTGTAAATGATTGATGCTGCCTGTGCAGTGTGCAGAATACATGTCAGCATATCTCTGTAATGAACATTCATTACTTCTGTGTTAATGATTGATGCTGTCTGTGCATTGTGCCCAATACATATGGCAGCTTATCTCTGTAATACACATTCATTGCTTCTGTGTTAATGATTGATGCTGCCTGTGCAGTGTGCCCAATACATATGGCAGCTTATCTCTGTAATACACATTCATTGCTTCTGTGTTAATGATTGATGCTGCCTGTGCAGTGTGCCCAATACATATGGCAGCGTATCCCTGTAATACACATTCATTACTTCTGTGTTAAAGATTGATGCTGCCTGTGCAGTGTGCCCAGTACATATGGCGGCTTATCTCTGTAATACACATTCATTACTTCTGTGTTAATGATTGATGCTGCCTGTGCAGTGTGCCCAGTACATATGGCGGCTTATCTCTGTAATACACATTAATTACTTTGGTGTAAATGATTGATGCTGCCTGTGCAGTGTGCCCAATACATATGGCAGCGTATCCCTGTAATACACATTCATTACTTCTGTGTTAATGATTGATGCTGCCTGTGCAGTGTGCCCAATACATATGGCAGCTTATCTCTGTAATACACATTCATTACTTCTGTGTTAATGATTGATGCTGCCTGTGCAGTGTGCCCAGTACATATGGCGGCTTATCTCTGTAATACACATTAATTACTTCTGTGTTAATGATTGATGCTGCCTGTGCAGTGTGCCCAATACATATGGCGGCTTATCTCTGTAATACACATTAATTACTTATGTGTTAATGAAAGAAGCATAATCCAATTCAACAGATAAAATGTGGAAAAGCGATCACCCATAGGTGAACCTAATTGAAGAAACACAATCTTAAAGTATGAAGAACTATACATGGCCGGGTGCCCTCCTCTCCCAGGGCCCAGGGGCACCCGGTGCTCCGATACTCGGATCACTCCAGCCGAGCTGAGGGCCATGTTGTAGGAACCGGGGAGGGAATTGACCTCATGGTGTCTGCTGTAAAGCCCACAGTGTCTTGGATCTGGTGGGCTACTGTGTTATACGCTCTGAAAATTCACTCCCCAGGTGGCCTTCCTCCAACAGGGGCATGGACACCTCCCAAGGGCTGTTTTGCCTCATCAAGATTAGCACTTGTCAGTTGCAAAAACAAAAACTAGATAGAGCCCCAGGCATTTTACCTGCTGTGGTGCTTTTCCGAGTATGGATGGCATGATTGTGGTGCCTAGCCATTTTGGCAAAGAATTAATTCCCACATGTGGTAAAATCATGTGGAAAATCATTCCTTTTGTGACGCAATTTGAACAATACCCAAGGTGGATGTTTTTGTCAAAACGTGATGCAAATTGTACCCTCCCTCCCTAGGGAGAATGTTCAAACATTAAGGCGGACCGCACTGCTTTTGAGCCTCTGAGATACTTTTGACCAGATACTTGTGTTTCAGTGTATCTGGCCAGCAGTATCTCGGAGGCTCAAAAGCACTGCATGCCACAAACATTCATCAGAAAATATAGCAGGCAGTACTTCCCACTGCTGGAGGCAAGGAGAACTAGGCCTTGGTGTGCACCACACGTGGCACTGTGAGCCTGGGCTGGGCTGAGCTGCTGGCTCACGCAGTCTCTGCCCTGGGCTCGGCAACGCAGATGTGTGAAGGTGGCGCTGTGTGCCCGTCACTCCACCCACACAAATTACATGATTATGATTTCCATTGGCTGAGAAACAGCCAATGGAAATAGCCCAATGGAAATAGTGTTACCGTGCAAGGCATGTATTTACTGTATGTATTTCCACTACTACGACCTGCCTTACATGTTAACAGTATTTCCATTGGCTGTTTCTCAGCCAATGGAAATCGTAATGTGTGTGGACTACAATTCCGACCCTGAAACTGCAGTCACAACACTTACTGCATATAAAATAAATGCAAAACGTACAAAAGTAACCCTAATGCTTTGTCTTTGCTCTTGGACTTCGAGGGCCACATAAAATGGCTTGGAGGGCCGCATGTTGGACAACCCTGCATTAAACGGTCAAACCACGAACCTCTCAATCACTCTGCATCCCCCTCTGCTGGTTTCATGCAGTCTGTTTTAGCACAGTTTAAAGCACATTCCGTTTGTGAATGTAAGATGTGCTTTGAAATGTGAAGAAGCACCTGATGATATGAGCAATGGCAAAAAGAATACAGAAAGGGCATGAGTATGTGGGCATCTAGATTAACATCCTCAGGTGTCCTTTGTTAATTTTATATAACTTTCTTGGTGCAATTGAAGGGGAGATGTAAGTAGCTGTGGGTTCAAAAATTACTGAGGCGTGGGTTCACAATAGGCCGACCTAGTGTACATTGTAGACTTGTACTCGGGAAAGTGTAATTAGCTGACATCTGCCTGAATGAAGTTGGTTTAATCGTCAATGGGGTCTCTGTCCACTTCTTGATATGTAGTTTCATCTGATCATTGACTTATAATTGGGTGGTGTCCATTAGAACTAAGGCTCCACCTTTGTCACTGTGTTTAAATGTGACACTTGAATCTTGCTTCCTAAATACATAGAAGCCCATCCATAGTTTTACTGCACAGGTGTCCCAGGTTTGTGGAATAAAGTTTTATTTATTGAAATTCATTTAATGCTTTATAGAAAAAAAATATGAACTATCTTTTAACAATACTCTACTATGTACCTCTGCACAACTACAACGATTCTCATTTGTTATTATCCATACATCATTTGTTCTTCAATCACTCCCACACATCTTATTTACAATGTTTCATTCTACTAATGCATTATAACCAGCAAACACGCAAACAATAAATAAATATAATCACAATGTTTCCATTCAGTTAATTCGGTCTAATTTTGTTAGTACAATTTTAGCATTTCCCAGTAGTAGGATTTAGTTTGTACATCAGAAACATTTAGTATCATGTCTCCTAAATATAACATGATCTATGTTTTGTTTATTCTTTTTTTAATTAAAACTATTCAGTTTATTACACACCTTTACCTAAAATGAGCATAATATCGCTCCATTGGTTCTTTAACAGTTAATTTTAAAATTAATTTGTTTCTACATGTAAACAGACCAACACATCTTGATTTCATATAAGTTATTACATTTGAAATATTTCTGTTAGAACGTTTGTTACTGCAAAAATTAATTTAAAATCGTGGTCTCCATGACATCGCTCCCACCAATCATCTGCAGACAGATGATGATTTTCCATGATTAGTTTCCCAATGTGATTCGTTCTTTGCAATCTCAATCAGTCGCAGAACAACAACAGATGGATTAGCGATTCCTCGTGTTGTTTTCAGAAAATACAGCACGCATTGTTTGTTTCAGCGTCATGGTTTGAAAAGAGGACCTCTTCTTGGGACGATGTTTAGTCTGATTCTTAAGGATAGGTCTCTCTGGATTTCTCCGGAATGCTGGCTGAGCAGGCAGCAGGCTGAATCAAGAGCTCTGCTTGCCTGCTATGGACATTTCATTGATAATGAATTCAAAAAAGAAAATGTACTCTTTGGAAACTCCAGTCTCCAAGAAAACCAAAGCAGATATGGAAGATAATCCCAGTGTTCAAGATGGTTACATGTTGCTCTTAAAGATCTCCCAGGATGTGGGAGATTTGAAAACCTCCTTTGCTGATCTTTCTGGTAAGGTGAATAACCTGGATGGTAGAGTGGGACAGCTGGAGAAAGACTCAGCAGGGTTTGCCTCTGATATTTCTGGAAGGTACAGAGCATACAATGATTTGAAAAAGGAAATGGAGACTCTTATGGTCAAAAATCAGTTGCTGGATTTCAAATCTAGGAGTCACAACCTTAGATTGGTAGGTCTTCCAGAGGACTCAACTGCTGAAGGTCAGCTGGGTAGCAGCCTAATTAAGATCATTTCTGAAATCTTTGGTCAAAGCGGTCTGCTACCTAGAGACCTGGACTTTGCCTATAGGGTGGGAAAGCTGGATAATACCAAGCCAAGACAGATTTTGATGGTCTTTAATAATATTTCTGCTAAGGAGAGAGTGCTTAAAGCAGCCAGGGAAAAAGGTCAAGTGACTTATAACAAGTCCAAGTTAGCAGTGTTTCCTGATTTCCCTAAAGTCCTAGTGGAAAAGAGAAAGCTTTTCTTGGATGTTAAAAAACTGACGAAGGAAAAGGAGAGTAAAGCAATTCTGGTCACCCCAGACATACTTAAATTGTATTTTCCCAATGGTAATAGGTCAACTGAAGACCCAGAGGAGGCTAGGAGTTGGATAGATGAATCAATAATAAATCTGTTTTTTTTAGGTATGAATGTTTAGTTATATGAGGTTTGGTGAAGGCAACAGGCCTAATGAATAATTTAGGTTGATTTCCCTTAAATTTGACTCTGATGTTTTCATTATTACATTGAATTTAAGGCTCACAAAATAGTGGTCAATAACGTTTTAGAATGTAGGTCGTTTAGGTTTGCTTCTCGGAATGTGGCTCCATTTAATATCCAAAACTGGTTGGGTCCCCTTTTCTAACATTAGAGTGGTTTCATATTATTGTGAAAGGAGGAGGATTGTGTGTATGACATTTTATTTTGAACTTGCGCCAGATACGGAAGGAGGGGCATGAATCTGGTGTGGGGACATGGCGGCTAGGCTGAGGAGAAGAGCGGAGTGGCAGGTGATTGGATCGGACTTCCGATTATGTAGGCATTGATGCACGGTGCATGGCCGGGAGGGGAAGATGTCTATATTGACTCAGATAGGGACGTTTAATGTTGGTAATACAAAGGATGATAGTGGGGGATTTTCAATAAGGTCACGTCACATGCAAGATCCGGTTAAGAATTAACGCAGTATCAAAACAGAAAAACACAAAGGGGGATAATATTATATTGTCCCAATATGATTTAAGCGAGTCTCCCTAACTTGCATTCTGAGTGATTGATAAATACTTATTACAAAGATCACAACGGCGTATTCCGGACACATGGCCTCATCACGAGTTGGGCGGTAACGCCGGCGCTATTACCGCTGGCGCTATTAGCGCCGGATCACGGGTTTGGCGGAACTGGAAATCCCCATTACCTATTGAGCCCATTCGGGAATTCCTCATTCCCCATTGGGCCCAATGGGGAAAATTCACACTTTTACCCCCGGCAGATTTCCCGCCGGCAGTAATAGAGCCGAAATCGGCAATTTTGCTGCAGATTTCTCCACAGCTAAAGGCTGGGGGGAAATCTGCCAAGGCCATGATCTGGCGGACCCTTAAATGCGTTGGTAACAGTGCTACCGCCGCATTTAAGGGTTAGCGCCAGACTCATGATGACAATCTAGTCTTATTCAACTTGATGAGATATATTCACGACACTACCTTTATTGCAGACAGTGCCATGATTTAGTTCTGGAAGTAACCTCACGGGCATCCCTACACAGGGCATCAAGGTATGGACCATTGCAGGGGGCTTATTACAAGGTATAGCAGCTCGCAGGTGTTAATCACCATCCTTCAATCCCTCCCTGCAGTGTCCCACTTCACTGCCTCTCACAGCAGATCATGGCTACCAAGAGTGGGAACCTATATGCAATGCAGGGTGAAGGGCTATACTGGTTACTCATGTGTATCTAAGGTTGATATACTTTTATGGTGAAGGAAAGTTGCTAACGTTACACTTTGGTTAGCGTTTTACAGTGCGGAATATGTCATTTAAATCTGCATTAAAGTGGGAAATTCAGATACTCCCTGTGTTCTAGAGCCCGTTTAGAGGCTAAGAAATGTTGGATTCACTGTGATGTGTTGTAGACTTACCGGGTTGTTTTCCAATTCACTGAACGGGTTAGACTCACACACCCTGTTAGAAAAGGGCAGCATTACGGTTCATTGGCTTATTGTCACAGGTCCAATGGGGGCAAATACACTGTGCTAAGTAGATTGGAATATTACATTATTGTATATAAAGTGTCAGAATTTTTTATCCACGGTCACTATAGGTATTTTTGTACTGGAATATGGTGTTTACCAGGCATTATGTAAACACACCGAGTAATGGATAGGAGTTCTTACAATTTAAACATATTTACCTAGAGTTATCGGCTTATTAACCCGAAGCACATATGAGGAGATAGTACAGAAAGGGCCTACACTCTGCTAGTTTTAGATATTTAAAACAACATTTTCATACAGCGTGAACATTCAGTAAGAGGTACCAATAATGAGGATATATTTAAGACGTGAAATTGTTATTGCATCTTGGGTACTGGTACGTTATTCTTGACCGGATTAAATTCTATCTAGGCCGGGACATTGGTATTTGATCCAGGGTCACACATTGCTATTTTCAATGAGCTAATGGTTAGGTGGAGTGGGTCGGATGGGTATTAGACCTGGTGGGAAGGATTTTTATAATAGCTGTGATTATATAAATGAGGACAGTTCAGTGTTTACATTGAAATGGACTGGGCGCTAGATGTCGCGGCCTCCAGACAGCATTTTGGGAATTTAATTTGCACTCATTTTATAGAGGGATTGATTGGAAGGTGAGTTTCTTCACTATTTCTTGTTATAGAGCGTCGGGCCAATAGGAAAGATTGACTTGCAGGGCATTTAGTTGGGCAGGAGGCTGAAGAGTATTCTTACAATTTAGGAATGATTCATATTTTAGTAGATATGGGGGAGAGAGCTCAATCAGGGGTAAGTAAGTAAGGTTTTATTCGCTCTACCTCTCAGTGCGACTCTGTGTGGTGTTATGGTTTGTTTTGGGTTTCATTTGTTTATTTTGGTTAATTTAAATTTTATAGGTTTGAGATTATTTGAGTTTTGTTCTGTCAGCCCTTTTTTTAATACAGGAATTTGATGTGGATGACGAGTTGTCCAAGGGGTTTAAAATGGATAAAATAATTTCAGGCTGTCTTGCTAGGGACTCCTTAAGATTAGTCTCTTGGAATGTTAATTGGTAGAAGGATAACATCAAAAGGAAGACGGTTTTGACACATCTAAGACATATAAAGCGGATGTCATTTTTTTACAGGAGACACATTTTATGGAAATTGAGGCTGTTGCATTTGAGAAAGGTTGGCCAGGTTTTGCATTGCATTCATCTTACTCATCGAGCTCTAGAGGGGTGACTGTTTTGTTTAAGAAGAATTTTCAAGGAAATGTATTGGATCATAAGGCAGACAAATTGGGACAGTGGTTAATGGTAAAAGTCCAGATGCAAGACCTGGTGTTGTCTTTTTGCAATATCTATGCACCAAATGTCAATGGGGATGTATTTTTTAATGACTTAGGACGATGTCTGCTGGACTTTGGTGCTGGAAACATATTGATAGGTGAAGATCTTAACCTGGCAGTGGACCCTTATTTGGATAGGAATAGTCAGTTAATTAGAGATGGAAAGAGGACAGACAGAGAAGCTTTGAAAATGTTGATAGATGATTTTGTGCTGTCTGATGTATGGAGACTGGAGAACCCCATGGGGAGGGAATATACATTTTATTCAAATGCACACCTAATATACTCACAAATTGACAATGTATTAACATCTGGGGTGATTACGGAAAATGTTGAAAAGTGAAATAGGGAGTATAATTATTTCTGATCACGCAGCAATAAGTACGGTTATTTCACTGACTTATTCATCAGAAAAGGCCAGAGTGTGGAGATTTAACACAGGGATTCTGAAGGACCATGATTTGAAGAAACAGTTGGTTGAGGAGGTTTCAGAGTATTTGAGAACCAACTTAAATGGAAAAGTTGGGATTGAGGCTAGTTTTGAAGCATTTAAGTGTGTGATGAGTGGAGTCGCAATGAGAGTGTCAGGGGTCAAGAAAAAGAGAAGAGATGCAGATATCAAAGACATGAGCTCAATAGTAACAGCATTGGAGAAAGAGCTCATGAGTCACTTCAACAATGAGAAACACTTTGAATTAATGAAAATGAAATATAAGCTAAATGAGATCCTTATTGAAAAGGCAGAATATGCATTATTTAGATTGAACTGCAAATACTATGAGGGTGGGGGAAAATGTAGTAGACTATTAGCACATAGATTAAGGACAAGGGAATCAACTAGGGCGATAGGTGCCATAGGAGAAGAAGCTGGGGTGACCAGGAATCCAGTTGAAATAAACAAAGTCTTCAACACTTTTACAAAGACTTGCATAGCGAGGATTGCACATTTGAAGCAGAAAAGGTCTCAAAATTCTTTGGCTCAATTAATATGAAGAAAATTAATGAGGATGAAAAATCTTCTTTGGATGTGGAAATCTCACTTGAGAAGTCAAAAAAGCAGTTTGGTCTGTGAATACTGGAAAATGCCCTGGGCCAGATGGTTTGCTGTCAGAATTTTATCTTGTGATGCCTGATGGGATCATGGAATCAATGAGGGACATGTTTCAAATTAGCAAATCAAACAGTATTCTTCCACCCTCCTTGCGTCATGCTTCTATTTCCTTATTGTTCAAGCCTGACCATTCAGAGCTAGATCCAGGAAGTTACAGGCCCATTAGTTTGATGAATACAGACAGTAAAGTCTTGTTTAAAATCCTGGCTGCCCGACTCGAGAAAATCCCCCCTGGGTTAATACATACTGTCCAAGCCGGTTTTATTAAAGGGAGTGTGTCATCTACGAATTTTAGGAGATGACTTCTAACCATGGAAGAATGTCAGAAATCGAAACTTGAGCCTGTTGCTATCTCCCTCGATGCCTAAAAGGCTTTTGATAGAGTGAACTGGGGATTTTTGCAATATACAATTGAGAAGATGAACTTTGGTTTGGAATTCAGAAACTGGGTGAAGGTCCTATATAATAAACCATCTGCAGTGATCAATACCAGAGGCCGGCTGTCGGAAGAATTTGAATTACAGCGGGGGACTCGTCAAGGATGTCCACTGTCCCCATTGTTATTCGTGATCTCAATAGAACCCTTGGTGGAAGCAATTAGATCTGCTACTCAAGTTAAGGGAATGAACTATGGTAAAAACTGCCAAAAGCTCTGGTTATATGCGGTTGATTTATTGGTGGTGGTGCAAGATCTATCAAACTCAATTGCTGAGCTGGTGAGGGTTTTTAATGACTTTGGTGCAATCTCAAACTATAAGATCAATTGGCAGAAATCTGAGGTTCTACCGTGTACAAATAGCACCACTTGTGATGTGGTGAAACGTTTTGGATTTTGATGGTGTGCAAATAAGATGAAGTACTTAGGCATCTGGATGGCTAAGGATATGAGTGAACTTATGAAAGTCAACATGGGTTTATGCATACAGAAGATAAAGCAGGAAATTGATTGTTGGACTTCACTTAAGCTATCTTTAGGGAGCAGAGTTAATTCAATAAAAATGACTTTGGCGCCCAAAATTACTTACATTTTAGGCATGGTCCTGCTGCAGGTACAGAACTCAGATTGAAGAAAAATAGATTGTATGCTAAAAGAGAAAGACAGCTTAAACATTCCAAATTTTGAAAGATACCATCAGGCGTTCACCTCAAGGCACATCATTCGATTTTTTTCATTGGAGGATGACTGGGTTCGAGCGTAAGCGGAAAGGGCAGCGCCATTGGATGTATGCGCCATTCCATAGACCACTGATTACAGGAGTTCACATAGCTCTGCTTTGACAGATTTCTTGAGGGCAACTTGATGGGCATATGAGGTTGCGGCCGGAGTGGAACCTGCTAGGAGTGCAGATTCATCAATATGGTTGAATCCCAAAATAAAAATTGGAAAAAGTTGATATTTTGGAGAGACTGGTTCTTAGCACAGATTAAGAAAGTTGGAGACTTGTTCAAAGGCCAAGTCTGGAAAACATTCAGAGAACTAAAGATGGAATTCAATCTTGTAGATAATTCGTATGGTGCCTACAGGAAACTGAGAAAGGCGGTGTGTTTGCCATCTATGGGGGATTCTGCGTTATTATCCATTATCAGGAATTTTAATGGGAAAGATCACAAAGCATCCAAGATGTACAACGTGCTAAGTGATTTTTCAGAGCCAGATCATAGAATTCTGTTGACTTGGTCAAATATATTGAAAAAGGAATTGACCCCTCAACGCTGGTCGAATGTGTGCTTCAATATTAATAAAGTGTCGCCGAAACATTGGTGATCAGGACCGTCAAGTGAAGATACTTAACCAAACATTCTGGCTCCGGTCCGCCTTTTCAAGCATGGTCTTCTAGACTCAGATGCTGGTTGGAGCTGTGCTCAAAGACAGGGAACACTGGAACATATGTTGTGGGACTGTATTAAATTGAAGAATTTCTGGAGCGGGATCGTGGAGGTGATGAATACCACCATAGGTGAGGAACTGGAATATGACTTTGCAACTCTCATCTTGGTTGAAGACTTGAACAATAATCAAATCACCTGGATTATGCGAAGAACAGCAGTGGCAAAGAAATTAATATTAAAGGCTTGGAAAACATCTGACTTTTTAAATTGGTGCAACTAGTTAGAGAAAATGTCCAAAGTTTGTAATATTGAACAGGTAAATGATATGGTGCAAAAGAAGGCTCCACGTTTTCAGAAGATTTTGGGGTCATTCTTGGAAATAAGCCCGTAATAGAGGGTGTTTAGTTTGCGGGCTGCAAGACAGATAAGTAATTTTTTCATTTTTTTATGTAATTCGGCTGATGTGAAAATCGTTTACTTTGTTACATTCATGTACAATGCTGATAGTAATGTTAATAAAGTTTCTGGGTAGATTATGGGGGCTAGGGGGTTGTGTTTTGTGTGGTTTGAATTTTATTTTGAGGTTCTTGATGGTTAAAGTTTTTTTAATTGATATGTGTATTGTGACCAGTTTATGTATAAGGGTCTCAGTGTTTTGAATGTTTTACAATTTGTTTTAAGAAAACAATACATTTGTTAAGAAAAAAAGAATAGGTCTCTGTGGTGTGCACTTGGGAATTTTGTTAGATTCATCTGCACAATGTTCAAGAACCTATTAGGTTTTTGTAAATGATGGTTGCCGTTGGGCGTTTCTGCTTTTTTTCTGTTTCTTCCCAGTCAAGGCACCATAGTTTTTTTTTTTACCCCTTCTCTGATTACGAGAGACCATTCTGTTGCATAGATCTTACTTAGAACCTGTTTACATTCAGTTATCCATGATTTTAAGGTCAAGTCTTTTAAAAGTCACATATTTCCTTTTAAGTAGCTGAATTGTGTTGGACTGCCATTCTTTCATGATCATTTTCTGAAGTATTGCTGAAGAGTTCCATACTACTCGTGAGTACATAGATGGTAAGGCCAATTCATATCATATCAAGGCTATTGGTAAACAGTTAGGGAGGGACAAGATCTTTTTCCAAATGGATCCCTCTAACAGGTCTCATGTTTCCCACCCTGCTGACAGGGTAGTCTCTGCACCGTAAGTCAAGATGGGGGTTACATTTTGTTTATAACATTTAACGACAGGTATCATTGAGAATTGTCCATATTTCTTTATGAGAAATTGCCCTTGAGCTCATAGATTCTTTGTTTTCCATTTGAGCTCTGTATTTTGGGGAGCATCATCCATGCTAGAGTTGACACACAAACCAAGGTATTTGGTTGAGCCGACTACACAAACGGACTCTTCCTCAATGGTCCAGTTGAAGATCTGCTTTTTGCTAATTCTCCCATGCAAGTTTCTTAATATTAAGATTTCAGATATATCTACATTTATCGTTAAGCCATTTTGGTGGACGTATTCTTGCAGGCATGTGAGACTTCATTGTAACCCTATCAGAGTTTGGTCTAAAATCACCAAATCATCAGCATCGACCATTTAGCCAATAGGTGAGCGGTTTTATTTTGAGGGACATGCTGTTGGTAGATTTAGTGTGATCTTCAGGCCAGAGATGAAAAGGCTGAATTATGCCGAGGCCAAGGGGCAGTCCTGTTTCAGCCCTCTACCTGTATCTCTTTCATCATTGTGCCAGCTGAGTTCAATCTTATCTGGATCAATGTTTCTTCATGCAGAGGCATGATTGCAGCTAGTAAATCTGAAGGTCATTGCCATTTTATGATTTTGGCCCATAGTCAATCACGGTCAACACTGTCAAACGCTTGTTTAAAGTCGATGAAAACAAGGCACGTGGTTTTTTCTTTCTTACAAATTTTTGTTTCAGTATGTTTAGAATAAAAAGATTCACATTGCACCCTACACCATAGACAAAACCAGTTTGTCGTGGGTCTGAGATTTCAAAATGATCAGCCCATTTGTTTCATCGTCCAATAGCATTGAGGCAAAAGAATTTCCAAGCATATCCAGGAGCGCAACTTGAAGGTAATATTTCAGATTCGTGCACTCACCCTTCTGAAATATGGGAACCAAAATCGAGGGTTTCCGTGAAGCTGCGACAGTGGCAATTCTCGTTATTTGAGGGAATGGGATATAGCAAAATTCTGACCAGTTTTCTGGATCCATTTTGAAGATATAATTTAATAGCCCAGCTGGGTCTGGGGCTCTCGAGCTCCTTGCCTTGGTAATTACGGTTAAAATTTCACACGTCTCAAATAAGATCAACCATGAAGTTGCTTTGGACTTGTTCAAGTTAGCGTTCTGTGTTGGAGGGGCAGCATATAGTTAATGATAATGTTGAAATCAAATTTCTTCAGATATCGGATTTAACAGTAGTGCATCTTGTGTTGCTTCCAGATTATGTATAATTTCCCAAAACTTTCTGAAGTGATTTTTTAGAATCGACTTCAAGATTAATTCTCCTTCGTTTTGTGTCATGATGCACTTGTGAGATATGATCCAATTCTTCAATTGTAGTTTTCGCTTCTTGCATCTGTCAACTCTTAGTGGGTTTGGAAAAGCTCGTAATTGTTTCAAATCTCTCTGCCGTTTCTTTTTTGGTCTGCGATCTCTTGGTCAAAAACATGAAGCTGGGCTTTCCTTTCATGGTTTCCTTTCTCTGTAATCAGTAAGAATAGGTCTGTAATCTGTTGCTGCTTCGTTAGAGTTGATCAGCATTCTCAAATTTCCTGTCAATCTTGTAACTTCTGTTGGAGCGATCTGTAATCTGTTTTTCCCCAGTACTACTTTAATTGAAATTGGCCGGTGTTTTTGTTAATCTGAAAACGATTTAGTCCATGCTACCTTTAGTATTTTGTGGTCACTGGCTTGTGTCTTAATCACTTCCTTCAAGAGATTTAGTTTCATGCTAAATATTGAAAGATATAAAAAAAGTAGTCTGGGGTTTCACTCGATAAGCCTCGATGCCAAATGGCTGGTCCCAGAATGTCCCCAGGAATATTACAATTTCTGGCCTGCATGTTTTTCAACCAGATGATGGCTCTGTTATCTTTGTTATTTTCAACATTTGGTCAGACGTTGACCAGACATTGGGGAATTGTCATTATATATACGGCAGTTTGTGTTCAGGTCAACACAGATAATGATCATGATGTTCTTGTATTTCACGTTCCAATTGTCAATTATGTTTGTGACGTGTTCAGCAAAATCTGTTGTCCTGCCATCAGCTGGGTTCCAGTATAGGTAGATCAAGACAAGTCAACATCTTTCTGAGGGGTTGTTGCAGTTTATCTCTATTAGAAGTAATTGGATGTGCAAATTGGGGTTATACGTTTGTTTTACCGTGAAGCCTGTGCTTTCTGTTATGATTGTCAACAGACCCGACATGGGGCGGACTTTTGCGCCCTTACTTGCTGGGTTTATATGTATTGAGTAGCCGTTGACCATTGGCGTATCTCTTAGCCAGGGTTCTTGCAAACATATAATATCCCAATTGCTTCCAGCTTGATTCACTTTGTTGAATAAATAATTAAAACCACTTGTGTTCCGCGAGAGGATGGCGACTTCGTCCTTGATTTTTTGTTAATTACTTTGATCAGGGAACAAGGCTTTGCAAGCAGCCCCCAAGAGTCATTGTGGTTCAGCTTAGATTTTTCTGTGGATCTTTCTCGTGTGGATTTTCTTGTCCCGCTCACAGTATTAAAATATATTTTTAGGGGATGTAGATTGCTGGGGTTTTTACTCACTTGCTGGTCTTCAGCCTGGGAATTGTCTCCAAAGAACCCCAAGTTCGACCTAAGGGGCTTTTTAGTTGGTATTGTTAGGTCACTTATGGTTGTGGTCATTTGATGTGTGGTCTTTCTCTTTTGTTTATTCTAAATTTAATAATTATGACGAAGATTGCCATTTGATTTTTACTGGCCATGGTCAACAAAAATGTTTTGTTCCTTCCTTTGCTGGCAGATACCATTTCTTCTCCACAATACAGGCCATGGAGGGGGGAGTTAAGGCAGTTAGGGGCTATCACACAGAACGAATACTTTTGATTATCTTGGCTATTGCAATGCAGAACTGTCTCTACTCGATAGTGACTGAGGCCACTAAGTACTAGAGTACAAGAAGTAGGCGCTTTCTTAAGAAGTCATTCCTACTGGACCCCTACAAAGGACATGAACAAGTGCCAATCCTCTGCTAGGATTTCACTATAAATGATGCCATCACAAATAACCCAAAATGCCCAATGATCCTTGTCAGGTAATTCGCCTCGCCATACCGGGTGCCAGATCAGGCCGGGACTCGCCGCACCTGCTTCCTTCCAACCCAAGCATGGGTGCTTTGTTGCTGCTGCAGAGCTGCTCGTTGCCAGTTGTTATGTGTGTTGCATCTGTTCCCTGGGGAATTAACACATCAGCAGGTTGATTTTCTTTTAGTTTTATTTCACTTTTTGGCTTATGACAGCAACACTCCTGTCCCCTCTCCTCTCAACCACCGCTTACTTCTCTCCCCCAAGGTTCTGTGTTCCCTCTGCCAAGGGCGTCGCTGATATCACAGAGATGGCTTCACATTCCTAACAACTTTTCATTGCAAAAATCAAAAAAGCTCAGAACACTCCAAAAGATGGAACTTTGTCACAGTGATATTTTAAGCAGCCCCATTTTGGATGATGTTAGAGAGCACAGCTTTGACATCCAGATGCAAACAAGCCATGGAAGTCTCTGGCTGTAAAAAGCAAAGAAGAAGAAACAAAGTCCTACATTGAACAGCAGCAAAGGCAACTAAGGGCATAGCAGGAAATATTAGCAATGGTTCTGGTGGTGGAATAACTTTGTCCCGTGAAAATTATGCTAGGAAAGCTCGACTCGGCATTGGCTGCATCACGTCTGCCATTCCATTATGGGATGCATCTAGTCTGGCCGCGGAGACCTTGATACAGGAAGAGGTGATTACAACAACATTTATATTTAATGGGTTGCACACTCGGGTTTAGTGAGCCACAAAACAATAGTAGCTTTCTTTCCTACAATATTTTGTGGCAGCAACCAGCATTTTTAATTTGTTATTTGTTTTTGTTAGAATTACACACCTGAACAAATATATTTTACACTAATCATGATGAACATTATTGAATTATGGTTGACCAATGAGATTATAAAATGCCATGTTGTTGACATATAAATTAAGATTTCTTTTGGAAACCCAGTTGTGATAAACGTCTTATTGAAACCAAAGATACTATTTTACGGTGTTGCAAAGCCTATACACACGTGCCTTTCATCAATGTGGATTTCTGCAGCAGAATTCTAGACATGGTTATGTAAATGGCTATGCATCACAAATAACCTTACATATTCAGTGTGCAAAGTTCTCACATATTTTAATTCACGTATAGCCATGGCCCCGAGCATGATGCGTGGGCCTGAATTCCTTACACTGCCTAATTCCGTCTTCTTTGCTCCATCAGGTCTGGAAAGGACACAAACACCCTTTATTTTGTCCCTCAGACACATGTGTATTCACTTGGTGCATCCTCAATCTCTGATCTTCAGGCACGAGGCATTCTGTCTTCCAGTGGATCATCTCATCTTTTCTCTCTTCTGGCCCTGGATTCAGCCTGTACTAATCATTGTCTCAAGGCCCAAAGACATTTGGTGTCAGGCACTGAAGCCATTCCCTGGATTAATATGCTTTTGAAAGCTATGTTCTGCTATGTGCCAAAGTCTTGACACTTCGGTTTGGAAGACTTTGCCTTTCCAATTTCAAACACTCACTTCACTTCCTCATACAAGTTATCCAATATGGTCGCTGGAGTTCCCCTGTCTCTTGGACATACACTAGAGATCTTCATTGATGGAAGTCTCTAGTTCTTGAATCAACCTTTGAGTGAACCATCACTCTAGGAGTCTGGTTGTGCTAACAAGCCACCAATTCTGCAAACTTATGGGAACATTTAGCCATCAAGAACTACATCATCCATGTCATGTCATGTCATGTCAGGTAATGAGCATTTTGTTTTTCCATAGAAAGCTAACACTTAATTTCCTGTCATTGCATGTATTTTACATCCCAGGTCGGGAGAATATCCTGCTTCGACTACTCTATGGGGGTAATTCATAGAATTTAGCGCACAAGTGGCGCACGTGGCTGGCGCACAGTGTGCGCGTGTGAATCTCTGCGCCAGCCGCGTGCGCTAAAATCCATTTCCGCACACAGCGTATTCATGGATTTTAGCTACCAAAACCAGCCATGGCGCACAGTGGCGCAGCAACTCTGCAAAAGTGCCAGTTAAGCCCCCAAGAACGCCCCTCGCGCAGGGAAAAGCCATCAAAATCCCCAATCCAGCGCAAAGGGCTGCGCTAACCCTGTACTAGTATACATGGCCGCCACACAGCACACGGCAAGCGGGGAACATGTATTACTGGGGTTCAAGTGATGTCTCACACGCGATTTGAGCAGGGTACGTGTATTTTGGGGGGTGCACGGGAAGTTTCACACGTGATTGGCCCTGTGCGAGTGGGGTACGTGTATTACTGGGGTGCGCGGGAAGTTTCACACGCGATTGGCCCTGTGAGAGCGAGGTATGTGTATAACTGGTGTTCGCGTGAAGTCTCACATGCGATTTGAGCAGGGTACGTGTATTTCGGGGGGTGCGCGGGATGTTTCACACGCGATTGGCCCTGTGCGAGCGGGGTACGTGTATAACTGGGGTTTGCATGAAGTCTCACACGCGATTTGAGCAGGGTACGTGTATTTCGTGGGTGCGCAGGGAGTCCTACACGTGAATTGGCAGTGTGGGTCCTCCCAGGTGTTCCCTCTGCACACTCCATGGCCCCTGCAGGCAGCCCACACCACAGGGGACTCCCCTGGTCATGTCCTGCAGGCAGCCCATCCACCATGGGCATGCCCCCAAGCCAAGCCACATGCCAGCTTGCACTACTGATCACCAACTCATGTCCCCCAACACCCCCACCCCCCAGCAGTGCGCGGCACCTGCCAGCAGGCCCCCACTCATGTCCCACTCATGTCCCTCTGTACCCCCACCCCCCAGCAGTGCAGGGTACCTGCCAGCAGGCCCCCACTCATGTCCCACTCATGTCCCCCTGCACCCCCACCCCCCAGCAGTGCAGGGCACATGCCAGCAGGCCCCCACTCATGTCCCCCTCCACCCCCACCCCCCAGCAGTGCAGGGCACCTGCCAGCAGGCCCCCACTCATGTCCCCATGCACCACCACCCCCGAGCAGTGCAGGGCACGTGCCAGCAGGCCCCCACTCATGTCCCACTCATGTCCCTCTGCACCCCCACCCCCCAGCAGTGCAGGGCACCTGCCACAAGGCCCCCACTCATGTCCCACTCATGTCCCCCTGCCCCCACATCATGACGATCCTCAATCATGGACCTTATGGCCAGCCTCCCCAGCCCAAAGACCCAACCAAGTATTGCATCCACCCACATAGAAAAGCCAATTACATGATACAACCCCAAAGGCAAGTATGTAAATGAACACATGTCCATCACACACACACAATGGGTGCAAGTGAATGTGAAAACCCATATCATGACATGCATGAAACCAATGAGATAATACCACACATCGAAGTATGAAGAAAAAAATGTATTAAACACAACATTAATGTAATTAAAAGAAAACACACAACAATGGGAATAATTAAAGAAATGCTGCATGTCCGTAAAAGAATAAAAAACAAGAAATCATAATCCAAAGAAATCCAAAAGAAATGATGTCCAAAGTCACAGTCCAACAAAGCAAATCCAAGGGAAAAAAGAAAGTGAAATCCATTGCTCCACGGTGAAAATAAAAACAAATGAGAATAATCCAATGGTGAACTATGTACAAATGAACAATCCAGGGTCCATGAGCCCAACTGATGAAATGAAACATACCAAAAATACTACCTAATAAAAAACTATATACAAAAACGTGGTGCATTCTCCAAGCGCAACCAAAATAAAAAAAAAGGAAAGGAAACCTAACACTATCTAACTATAAACAATGGCGGCGGGCAAGTCCTGCGGCTCACTCTGTGGTGTCCCGGGCCAGGGCATCATCGAACTCCATGTCGATGTCCCGGAGGCGGGCACTCTGCCTGCCTCAACACCCGACGCATGGAGAACTCTGCCCTGACCATGGTGAGCCGCGCCTCTTCCGCCCGCCGCTGCTCCGCACCTATACGCTGGCCCAACCGCAGCCACACGGAAGACACATCAATTCCAGAGTCCTCCTGCCCTCTGGCCGATGCCTGCCCCCCTGATGTTGATGGCCCCGAGCCATCATTGCTCCCACCTAGAGCCTGCTCCTGCTGCTGCTGCTGCTGTCCATGTGATCTGTCCGATGATGCCTGCACATCCTCCATCAGCTGGTCTCCAGTTGTGGTGTCCACCCCTGCTGGACCGCCGTCTCCCGACTGTGGCAGGGATGGGATCTCCACCAAGCTGGCTGTGTTCGTCAGGCCAGGTCCACAGGGGGCCATGGTGGAATCTGGGCCGGAAGACGGCAGGGAGAACGACTGGCACATAGTCTCCACAGAGGAGGAGAGGTCCACCAGAGTGCGCGTCACATGTAGGAACCCACCAACCAGGGCCCCTCCCAACAGTGCCACGTCGCGACGCTGCTCTTCATGATGGCGTGCATTCTCTGCCCAGGAAGAACGCACGTCATCATGAATGTCACGCGTGCGCAACGCGACAACAATTAGGACGGAGCCCATACATTCATGGGACCCCTTGTTCGCAGGTAGTGGTGAGGCAGATGACATGGCACTCTCCCCTACCTGCGGACGGGCCTGGGATGGGGTCTCCCTGCTGGTGCATGGTGGTGCAGTCACAGGGTCAAGGACAGGGACATGCACAGGCCCCTCCGCGGAGACCTGTGCTGCCTCCTGACCCTGGCCCTGGAGTGCACCACTTGCACCAGTGGTACTACCCCCACTTGGCCCCATGTGCGGCTCAGTAGCGGGCTCCTCCTCCTTTGTGGAGATCACCAACCTGGATGTCTCCGTACCATCTTCCGCCATTGCAAGCCCCTGTGGGGGCTCACCCGGCCCTTCCGCCACAGCCCCCTCGCTCCCGGATGATGGGAGGGCGGCTGGGCCTTGCGTCGCCGCCCAGTGGAGGCATCCCCACCGCTTGGCTCCACAGCGCCGTCTCCGCCCTCTTCTTCACTTGATGCTGCGTAGAGGGAGACATAGAACACAAGCATCAGGGTACAGTACAATATTCCCCTAGACAGGAAGCAATAACACATGAGTGGCAGTGTCTAACGTCACTTCCATCCTGTCCCTCCACAACACATGGGTGAATGCACGCAACACACATGCATAAACAGGCATGGCGCCTGCAATCAACATCAGCATCCATGTACAAGGGCCTCTATTAATCAAAATGTTGCCTTCAAACTCACATGCATCCTGGCTCACACTGATTCCATGCACACACATCACCGGAGGGCCATGCATCATGCCTTGTACACCACAGACACAGTGGATAGACACAGTGCATACAACGGTGACCGCACTGCATGAGTGAATCTACACATCATCATGGACATGTGTCATGAATCTATGGCGTATTGAAGTCACAGACACACTTCTCAGACACACACACATGTGCACCATACACGTACATGACAGCAGCACCCATCCCTCACACCCCCACCATGTGCAAGAACAGACACTGGCATGCTTTCATGTGTGCATTTGCCATACAGCTCCCCATGCAGCATTGGAACTCATGCACCAACCATGTGGTTCGCACATTACTGGTCTCACATGCATGACCACGATGTCCCTGCACACACTCATCCATACATGGCCCATGTCACACATACAGGCAAGTATCAGACTACCAGAACACTGCAACATGCCCTGTCTCGTACACCAATTCTTGGCCACTTACCGCTCAACTCCAGACGGGTCTTCCTCTGAAGGATCTCGGCATGGAGCGCTGGGCATACGTGTTCCAGGACCCTCATCTGGATGTCATTCATGCTGACTCGGCCCCCCTCCGCGAGGCGCCGGGCCTTGTGGAGGTCCTGGACCTGAAGTCCTCCCAGCGCTTCTTGACGTGCTTGATGTCATGGGTTGCCACCCCCTCCGCGTTGATGGCAACCACTACGTCATCCCAGATCCTCTCCCGTCCTTCCTTGTTGGCACGTGATGTTCTGAAGAGGGCATCATAATGCCCCAGGACATGCTCCACCAGGACACCAACTTCCTTCACACTGAAGCTGGTGGCCCTCTGCCTCTCTGGCTGGGGGTCGCCAGTGGTCTCAGATGGTGTTTGCCCCGACATGGCGACCCCCAAGGCAGGCGTGGGTGGGCAACTGGGTCCTGGGGCTGGGCTGTGGAGCGATGGTATCCCAGTCGGGAGTCTTCTGTTCCAGCAGGTGTGGACACAGCAACTGGAACCCTGGCTGATGTGCAGGCACCAAATAGAAGGGCACGTGGGCAGCAGGCAGTCAGGCAGCAGCAGATGGCAGGTGGGAGTGTGCTCGGGGCTCTGGGGGGCAGGAAAATGGCCTTCATGGTAGGAGCGTGGTCTTCCGTGTGTGTACGCATGACCAGCTTGATACGGAGTGAATTGGCACGTGAAAAAAGTGCACGTCAGTGTGAAATCCGAGGAAAGGCCCTTAGCGCGTAAGCGCGTCAGCACACGTACGCAATTTCATTGGACCAAAGGCCCTTAGTGCGTAAGCGCGTCTGTGACGTATCGCGCACGGGCGTTGCCCTGGCACGGGTTGAAGATCCCACGTGGCTTTCCATTGCTCTGTACGTGCTTTTCGTGGGGTGCAGGCGTGTGTTTTCCAGCCGTTGGGGTTCACACGCTATTACTTCACAGCGGGTGGGTGTTGGCTACGCGTTCTTCTACACACAAGGCAGACGGTGAGTGATATCCCGCTCGCCCAGGGTCAATCGCGTGTAAAACTTCCCGCGAACCCCAGGAATACACGTACCCCACTCGCACAAGGCCCTTTTGCGTGTAAAACTTCCCGTGAACCCCAGTAATACACGTACCCCACTCGCACATGGCCAATCGCGTGTGAAACTTCCCGCGAACCCCAGGAATACACGTACCCCACTCGCACAAGGCCAATCGCGTGTAAAACTTCCTCACGCGCACCTCAGTAATACACGTACCCCACTCGCACAGGGCCCTTTTGCGTGTAAAACTTCCCGCAAACCCCAGTAATACACGTACCCCACTCGCACAGGGCCAATCGTGTGTGAAACTTCCCACGCACCCCAGTAATACACGTACCCCACTCACACAGGGCCCTTTCGCGTGGGAAACTTCCCGCGAACCCCAGTAATACACGTACCCCACTCACACAGGGCCTATCGCATGTGAAACTTCCCGCGCACCCCTGAAATACACGCACATCCTATTTTTCACACAGCGGGTGTCCGTGTTTGTCGCATACCCCTTTTATTTACGGCCATACTGGCCTGCCTGTTGATCGCGTACGTTTTTTTTTGGGCTCCTGGCTGCCACACCGTACTACGTGTGTTATTTTTGCACTCATGTGGGCTACAGGGGGGTGCTTGTCTCTTTTTCTTCTTTTTATGGGGTGCCTGTGTGTTGCGTGCACGTCGTTTATCCTAGGTGGCCACAGTATGGGACATTCATCATAGATGTATATACATGCTTTTTGTTTGCGCACACTTTTGTAATGCGCAGCGACCCTACCGCCTGCCTTTGTGTGGCGGACGTGTTTAGGCCTGTGCGTGTCTTTGCCCTTGCACGGGTTTTCCCTATTCGATTCCATGAATACGTGTGGTTCGTGTGCGTGTGGGCGTTCCGTGTACTTCCCAGCAATACTTCCCCAGTTACACCTTCTATTTCACATGTTGTTCCCCATTCCACGTGTTACGCCCCTGTGTCCCGCCCCCTTTTTGGTGTGTGCGTGGACGTTGTGCGCTTTCCCTGTGCGCGTCGCGCACAGAATTTGAGCTGTTACAATGACGTCTGCGCCCGTGTGCGCCACCCTCGGGGTTTGGCGCACATCCCAAGGAAAACATGCGCAGGGACTTGCATGAGTCACACAGGTGCGCGTGCGCCTGTTTTTCATGCTTGCGCCTGCTTGCGCCTGCTTGCTCCAAGATTTTCAGCGCACGTTTGTTCCATGAATCGGCCCCTAAGTGTCCCTGTCCCTTATCTCATATCAATCTATTACCTATATTTTCAATCAGATCTGCTAACGGTTCAGCTCTCCTTGGATGGACCTGTTTGCACTGGAAGATACTGCTTTATGTATACATTTCAGAACTTGAATACTCAAACACTAGTCCTGTAGGTGGAATGCTCTCTCTGTGACTGCGGTGAAAGAACTTCTATTTATGGTTACTCTGATTCATCTGACTACCAAGGTTGTGTTCAAGCTCCATGAGGAGGTGGTAGCTGTGATCTGGCTTTGTCCCTTTCTTGTTTTTTCACACTCGAGCTTTATCCAATTTGTTATTGTATTCTAACAGAGACTGCAAACCTCCCGCTGTATCTCTTGAAATGGATGCTAAATCTTTGTGCTGTTAGATACAGTGACTTCAGAGGGTCATGTAAATTGTGGTCCAACACTCCACATGCAGCCTTCCAGATTTGGGTCATGTTCCAAATGCAATGGTTTTTCAATTTTCTTCTATAACTTTAGTTGCAGGGATGTTGAGGTGAGAACGTAACGCAACAAAACCTCTGAAATTCAGCTAAAGCCATCTTAAGTTTGCACCCCGTTGCACAGCCTATGACCACACTGATGACATCACAGATCACATTACTGATGGCATCACTAATACATTACAACAGTAACTCTCATTAAGAATGGCCTTCAGCCATGGTCAGTGTGCATGGCCAAATATATTTGAACACATGAATGGGTACTAGTAATGGCCTTCAGTTATGGACAGTGATCACAACATTCACCCAAGTGCATCGGTAGCACGATCCGAGAAGTACGCATCAGAATCAGGGAACACCTGAACAGCATCCATTTCCGGGATCCCAAATTACAATTGGCCAGCCACTGGCAAGGACACCATCAACTTGAAGACAAGAGACAGAACCTGGATACCCAGTCGCTTAATACAAGCACTCCCACACTACAGGTATCACCTATCACAGCACCTACTTGTTGCACGACATGCTCCTGACAAACAAACAAGGTCCCACTCGACCCTATGATTGATGGGGCCTGGCCCTCTCTGGGTCATCCCTGACATCCCATACACACACGAATGACAACTCCTAACTGCAGTCAAGAAACTTGCCCAAACTCAGAGCCAACAGACACCAACCTGTGAGATCACACTCTCCAGTGAGGAGACATGCACTTCTCCCACAGCACACATGCGCATGAACACATGCAACATGTAAATCCTGGTGCTCAATACTCCCCTTCGGGCGATCAACCATGCAGACCTACAACATGGATTGACCCCTCATGGATCCCTCACTTATCCCACAGTGGTTCGAAATGCATCATATCATTAGTACAGCAACTCCAAGGGCAACTGCGACCCTAGCACACATGAGTGTATAAGCAGTACTCCTCTGCCACGCGCAGGTGCACAGTAACTCAACACCAGCCATGGGCTCAATCTCGTAGATCGATACCATGGCCTGATGATCTGCATCCATGGTAACAGTACAGTAACCCAACCCAACGTCAGTCGTGACCAATCGCGACCCCAGCACGCATGTGTGGAAAAGCAGGATCCCTCTGCCAGCGCATTTGTGCACAGCAACAAAACTCCAGTTTAACCAGAACTGACATGCACTTGTTACCAACCAGCAACACCGAAGGAGCAACTGCTCCAAACTCCATATACCAGGTAAGGAAGCCAAGCCCCTGCTGGCCACGCTGCATCACGGGCACACAGCCCGAGACACACTCGGGCCCTGCCACAAGCACAAGCTCACACGCTCCCAGGAATTGGTCCTCACCCGTCAACCCGGCAACGAGACGGCTTTACTCTAACACCGGTCCACCCTCATCCTGCACCTCAGTAGTATCGCGCCGACCCCGGGGCCATGCATCAAGCTACTCACAACCATTACTGAACCTCACCCCTTCTTTTGCCTGCCAGACACGGGGCATAAAGACATGCCTGAGGCATCCCACGAGACCTATAGCCATGCGACCGGATCCCCACGCAGAACTCAGCACGCCCCACCACCACGCCATTGCCGTATGCCACGCAACAATGAGGCCACCCACTCCGGCCAGGCAGACACCTGCCTCATCACTCCCACACACAGGTCCAACACACGCCCCCACCCTTGCTCAACATGTAGACGATAGGCTAGCCACTGCTACATGTACTGGTTAACACAATGGCAATTCACCTAGTCTGCACCACGGCAAACACTGTGCCCTAACTTCAACCTTAACTCTGGCAATTTCAACATTAGGACCTGCACTGTCAACATACTGGACCCGCCTGAAGCGGTGTTGCAAAGCCTATACAAATGTGCCTTTCATCATTGTGGATTACTGCAGCAGAATTATAGACATGGTTATATAAATGGTGATGCATCACAAATAACCTTATATATTCAGTGTGCAAAGTTCTAACATCTTTTAATTCACGTGTAGCCATGACCCCGGACATGATGTATGGGCCTGAATTCCTTACACTGTCTAATTCAGTCTTCTTTGCTCCATCAGGTCTGGAAAGGACACTAACACCACGGCAAACACTGTGCCCTAACTTCAACCTTAACTCTGGCAATTTCAACATTAGGACCTGTCCTGTCAACATACTGGACCCGCCTGAAGCATCAGCAAGAGCCCACTCGGGGCAAGTCCAATCATTCAGGTAGGTAAGAGCCAACCTACATATATGACACAGATGGGACAAAAACCACAAACACGCAATCCTAACACAGACCTGTTCTGCTTCTTCCCATTCTCTTTCTCCCCCCTTTTCTCTCCCTTCATATCTGTCAATGACCAAATTACAATATATATAAATATAATTCAATGAATGTAACATGCACTTAACTAAATTCTGCACCCGAACTTTGCAATGTATTTTATGTAAAAATGACATAGACAATGTTTACATATAATTGGACACAAAAACCACGCTTTCACCTAATGCACCACCTGTCACTCTGCACACATGTCACAAACAACTGCTGGATATATGTGTAATTATTTTTAAATGCCTTCAGCCTTGATAAATACCCACAAGGTCGAAACACGTGTCGAATGACCACCCTTGGGACCACAAGTCCATACTTAACAAATTAAATAAATCTGCACTTGTAACAAACCGAAACAAGCATGGAAAATCCAATTTTTCCCCAACAATCAAAATTGCAAGGTAGCCAGGAACCCCCTTTTTCCTATCCTTATAGAACTATGTTAGGCAAAAGTGTACATTTGTGGCACTATTTCTCCCATCTTCACTGTGAGACTACACATACCAGAGTGCTAGTCCTTGCAAAACTTCCAGGACTGACAGTAGCATGGTTAAAACAAAGAGAATGTGGCTGCCATGTACTATGAGCTATTTTAAACTAAGAAAACACACAACATTCAGGAATGTGGACTGTCTGCCATCCATACAGTAACCGGGGCCGACCCTGCTTAGTTTCAAAGCGAGGAAGGATCCAGCCCCCTTAGGCCATGCTCCTCTAAGTGGTCTTGTAAGGGATGCTCATATTTTAGGCAAAGTGGCCTTAGGGGGATACCCCCTTCCTTCCTTTAAAGCTAAGTAGTGTTTGTCCCATTTACTGCAGGGATGGGAATCCCACTGTTGCAAATTCTTTTAAAAATTATTATTATTGACTGGGAGACTACAAATACCAGAATGCAATTCAGCAAACGGCAAAAAATGGTCTGCAAAACTTTCAAGGACTGACAGTAGCACGGTTTAAAAAATAATAATAATTCAGATACCCCTTTGGTCACCCATCCATGCAGAAACCCAGACTGACTCTGCTTAGTCTCAAAGCAAGGAAATGGTTGGCCCATTCCTCAAAGTGGTCTTGTAAGGTGGGCTCATTTATCTGGCAACATGGCCTAAGGAGACTGGCTTTTTCCTCACTATGAAGCTAATCAGAGGCTGTCCTGGTTATTGCAGGGATGGGAGACTTGGCTGGCAATCGCGGCACGGGCCATGGCCAGTTTTTTTAGACCCCCCAGCATCAATATACCTTTAAAAATATCTTTATGTAAAAATGTAACCGCGGGTACTGAACTACACATAAACGCGGTTATCCGTAGTCCTTTATAGCCACGAATATTGTCAAAACAGCAGAAAATGAAAATGCTTTCCTGCCCCCTAGCACCTCACCAAGTGCCCCCCTCATCTCTGCCAGCTCCCCCCACTGCCCAGATGGCATCCTGACATCCCCTGCCCTCTCCCTTTCCCCCCACAACACAAGCTGCTTCTGTGACGCAGTTTGTTTTCAGATGCTGGTTATTCGTGGGTATAGCCGAGGCTACAGAAAGCCTTGTGCTGCAGACCCAGTCCCCATAACCTCTCCAACTCGCAGAATTCACTAAGTTCCCTCTAGCCATCTCCCCACCTCTACCTCACGGCATTTGTATGTTTTTGTGACCTGCAAATAGCTTTTTACTGCATTTCATTTTCCTATAGCCGGGAATATCTCTTGCTTCGCATTGCAAGATGGCGGTCGTTTCATTTCTGAAAACCATGATCCTGTAATGCACCATGGGATATATCTCTATCTCCTTCCCCATCAAATATGTTAATAACTACTGTACCGAATAACCCCAAGCTCATGTTGTTTCAGACATGGTCCAAATCCGTCCAGCAGTTTGGGCTGTGCGCGTTGGCAGAAATTGACCTTTTTTTGTCTATGGGAAAAGTAGACCGCGCTTTTGGGTAAGAAAATGTCTTTGACGCTATCTTTACGAAACTTTACAGTCTGGGGTTCCCACCGACTTTTAATCACTTTCGCAATTTTGGTCAAATCCGCTACTTGAATCAAAAGATATTAACAATAGAATTTTGAGGGGTTCCTATGTGTCTCTGACTCACCTTAACTATACGGTGGCTTTTGCTGCCCTATAAAATATGTAGTGTTCCTCCAAAACTGTTCATAAAAGAAGTTCTGGCCCTCTTTGACAACGAAATCCCTATGCAATGGCTTTCTTATGGGCTTATCCACATTGAATAATCTGGCTTATTGGGTAGTCATAATGGATTTCAGGGATGGTGGACTTTCTTGCAGTGGATTCCTACTCAGTCCCCCTACTATCCCCCTACTGAGATCTGTGACTGGTTCTGTAGGATCTTCAGGGAGTTTCCTTTGTGTCTACATTAATAAAAATATAGTATGTTTATGACCAATGCCTTAATAAGTATAGGTCACTGTACTGCAGCCAGGGTCCTACAGATCTGTGTTGAGCTAGGCATGACACATGCACAAGTAGGAAAAAGTAATCCACAGAACTCAGAAAAGGAGTGCACCACTTGCAGGAAAAAACACAAAGATGTATTCATACATCATGGCCGGGAAGATGAACTGAACATAGCCAACTTCACACGCCCACCGCAGGATGAATATTTCATAGCCACAAACAAAATATTAGCATATGCAAAAATATCATCCTAACATTATCATTGGCTGGTCATCAGCAGTCCCCTAAAGAACCCTATACATTGCTAAAAAAACTGCTGGCAGTTACCATTACATCTAAAAAAAAAAGAACACCACCCACCCAACATGATCTCATCACCTTGGTCAGCAGAAAATGCACCAATACCATCTCGGGGGTCAGTTCGATAAAGGGCTTGATTCCAATTGGAACATGCTACCTCAGACAACTGTGGCCGCAACATCCCATTGAGATTGACAAATGAACAGCAAAACAACATGGCACACTCCTCCTATGAGATGTGTAATTATTATCTCTTCTCCTCCTTCTTTTACTCACATTGCGTAAATCTCCTTCTTCATTCACCATCCTAGCACCAGCATAGCTATAATTCCAAAATGTATTGATACATGGCCTAGGATGCAAGTGTCTGTGCCTAGCATTCGATAGTTCTCCAGTAGTACGTCTAGGTCATGTATGTCTGATATTTTCATGGAAAACAAGCAAGCATTTTTCGAATGTTTGGCAAAATAACATACATCAATTGACAGTTCAGCAACAGTATGGGAATTAAGAGGGGCAACATCTGAGTGGGGCACAAACAGTGGTGGTGTGTGCAGGGCAATGAGGGAGCAGGAGCCAGTCAATATGGTGGCAACTGTAGATAAGCGTTGGACCAGCAGGCCCAATAACAATCCTTAACGGTAGAAATTCTGTCGCACATGCTGGGTGGCTCCATCGTTCTGGTGCAGTCCTCATTTTCTCCTACTTTAATGGTACCTTGTGACCTGAAACACAAAGAAGGACATGTGAGTTGTTCCATAGTCAATGGTGCTTTGTTGTAAGCTATCCAAGTGAGGGTATGCACATGTCCTTCGCATGTCTTCAACAAAATGTGTTAATGCAGGCTGCCACTTCATACCTAAACCCCGCCAAACCCTTTGGCTTGCAGCTCATGAACCCCGGCACCCATTAATTTCTGAAGAAAACTGCCCCCTCCACATGCATTTGTGGCATTGTCCTAAACCACGGCATGGGTTCCCCATTCATGCAGGCAGGTAAGCGTATGGTGCCTTCTGAATGTAACCTCAACCCTTTGTGGTCCCTCCCTCTCATAGTGCAGTACAGTGTCCTTTGTGTTGGGATTCTATGCCTTCTTTTTTTTATCTTAATATAGTTGTCATGTACTTTCCCCCTTTCCTCCACCCACTGCACAAATACTGTCCATCCCTGGATAAGACTTGTAACTTCACACAGCACCATATGAAGTAACAAATCTGCCTTCTGGGCCTGCCCCTCCCTTGGTATAAATGTTCTGGTCCCCCCAGCTGCATTAACTCTCCTTCTCTCTCTCCCCGGTGCTTTCATGTGCCACAAATTGAATTGCCATAATCGGTGTGAGGATGGCCCCCACTAGGCCCAAAAACAGATCACAGTATGAAACGTCCTCTTAGCTCTTGCCAAGCTATACACAGTTGCTGGGTTTGCATAATAACCCTCACCTATTATATACAAAGACCCCACTTCAGTCAATTGAAAAAAGAAGTGAAGAAAGGAAGAAAAGAGACAAAATCTAAATAAAAACAAATGGACATATTTCAACACTTCCCCCCCTTTCTGCTGCAACGGGAAACAAAATGAAATACTCCAATGACAGGCACTCCCCTATTGTAGGCCTCCCCTTCATCTCCTGCAAGATGGGGAATTGCTTTTGTCCCTGAGGACATCTGTCATGTGTATCCATTGCTGGTGGCCCTCTACTCTTGGCGCTCAGGGAACCCAATCTCCTGGGAATAAAGTCAGTCATGGAGAAATAATACAACAAGGTTTGAAATAACCTATTTGAATAAAAAAAATGTCAACATCTTTCTAAAGGCAAGATTGTCAGCAATAGTGCACAAAGAGAAAAGGAGTGAGTTCCACAGTGTTGAGGCTGCAACTGAAAATGCCCTACACTGATAGTCACCCTTGAATATTGAGGGACAGTAAACAACAGTAAGTTTGAGGAACATAAGTTCCTCGAGGGGATGTACTTAACAAACTTCTCATGAAGATAAAGTGCACCGGACCCATAAAAGACCTGTGAACAATACAAAGGGACCTAAACTTGACTCTGGCCTCAACTCGGAGCCAGTGGAGGCTCCTAAGTGCCAACGATAGATGGCAAATTTGGAAAGGCCCGTTGCCAAATGTGACACAGAATCAAGAATTTAGGTTTAGAAAGCAATGTCGAGTTGCAGTAATCTAGTGTCCCTGATATGGTAGCAGAGACAACTAGACTATGCAACTTTGCCGGAATATATTGACACATTTTTCTCAAGGTTTTCAGTTTCAGATGACCGGAGCTACACCTGGCACTAACCTCTGGTAGCGTAGAAAGAGAAGAAGCCATTTTTACTCCCAGATTATTGACTACCAAAACTGGTGAAGCTAGAGGGCCAAGTGATGAGGGCCAGTATTCATTGGACCACATTGAGTGGGCAGATGGTGATCACCCGAGGACCATGATCTTGGTTTTTCTCAGCATTGAGCCAGAGTCAATTTCGCATTCATCCAACTGCCTATATCATCTAGGCGGTTTCTCAACCATGAAGCCAATAGATCTTGTTCATGGTTAATTCTCAGGATCAGCTGTGCATTAAAAAAAATAATAATGTATAACATGGCTAATAACGTACCTGAGTTCAGTTTCTAAGTGCGGAGGATCAGGGATTCAGACCTTTGTTACACTGAGTGGTCTTGCTTCCAAGCCCCGCGCGTTACCCCTGTGCTATCCTCCATTTGTATCATCCGCATAGGTATAAAAATGACACCCATCTTAATGTATGAGCTGAGCCAGCGGAAGGACATAGACATTAAAGAGCAAGGGTGAAAGGGCTGACCCCTGAGGAGTGCCGCAAACTAGAGGAGAAGGTGCAGAGAAAAACAGGGGGAGCACTTGCGTCCGTTGAGCAAGAAATGCTATAAGCCAGTAAAGAACAGACCATTCAATACCCATCTCTTCTAGGCTGCGGCACAAAATAAGATGGTCAATCATGTCGAATGCTGCCGAGAGATCAAGCAAAAACAGCAGGTCCACTCCACCCTGGTCCAAGATCAGCAGAACTATGAGCATCAGAACAGAGCAAGCAGGGACATGCAGTGTTAACATCTGCCTGTAAGTCACAATCTCATGAGATGTGAGATGGTGATTGGACCCTGGCTGATTGCACAAAGTGAATAGTGCAAGCAGCAAGCAGTAGAGCCAGCTCTTGTGAAGTGAATAACATAACTCTGCAAGGCATTCCTTAAGCAGGATGTTGAGGTGCTCCACGAGACTGTTGACTTGACGGTGGTAAATGGAACAAAGCTTGTGCTTGATGCCTGTTAGGGAGTTATATCCTTAAAGCACTTGCTCGGTAAATGTGGGCCATTATTGTACCTATTCCTTCACACACTCCCCACCAGGGGAAAACATTGCACACAAGCTGCTGATTTAGTGTCAGGGTGGATACATGGTCCAGCCTCAAGCCAACAGGAGAATGGGCAGGCCACAACTATTACATAGCGATAGCTAGCGCACCTCTGTTGCATATCAAGGTAATCAATATGCAGATGGCTGAAGGGCCCTCACAGGCGAGGTAAAGTAGCTTCAATCTTTTTGAGTGTGCCCTACTGTAAAATGCTGACAGATTACACAGTTGAAAATGAACTATGCCACGTGCTCATGCACATTTGGAATAAACCACTCTGTCTGTAAATCAGCTGCAAGGCTTTATTTCAATGTATGTGGTTGGTAATGTCGCTGTTCAAGAGCCACCTTAAGCAAATCTACAGGCATGACCAACTTCCCTGAGCTGTTCTGACACCAAATTAAATTGGTGGGGGGCAAAAAGCATCCCCTCTTCTACCATAATGTGTGCTCCTGCTGGGAGACCCTACCCTGTAATTCTGTTATCTGGGTCACTAGTATAGCATTATAGCAGTCTGCTAGCTGCACCTGCTGTTTTGACATGCTTGTGAACATGGGAGGCAAATTGGTAACATATGGCAGATAGGCTGCTTGTTTGGCCATCATGTCTGCTGCCTCGTTGCCACTTGATACAAAGTCTGAACCCCCTATGGGGGCGATACATTTGACCACTTCCAGAACTGATGGTAGGGTTAACACCTATCAATCCTGATAGTAACTGCACTTGCTGCACCGGTTCCCCATCAATTTTCCTGAAACCTCTACTTTTCCATCCAGACAACCTTGAACGTACTGTGGTGGTGACAAAGGCCGAAACTGAATGAACCTGGGGCAGAGAATCCCTTACACATCTCTATTGATGTTATCAATGCCACTAATTCAGCAGATTGTGCTGAGTAGTGTGATGGTAACTTCAGCTGCAATGATCTGAACCACCGGCATTGCTCTGGGAACATTTCCACATCACCATTTTTTAGCCTGTCTGCACCATTGCAAAAGGGGCCCAGCCATATGGAAATCAGTCAAGAACTGACACCAATGGGAGCAACCCTGCCTAAACTACTAGACCAGGTCCCCTCTGCACAGAAACACAAGCAACCCCAGACATGTTTTTGCTTTGTTGCGCCTCCTCAGTGAGGTGCAGCAACGTTCCCTAAGATGCAGCGAGCAAGGGACCCACTTCTGGACATACCCTTGCTCACATAGGGAGACAAACTGAATCCAAAAAACGGATGAGTGGACGGTTTTGAATTAATCTGAACCACTGGCATTGCTCTCAGCAACCTTCCACACCACCATTTTTTTAGCCCGTCTGTGACGTTGCAAATTAGGTCCTGCCATATGCAAATCAATGTTTCAGCCTTATTGGGCCTCCTCAGTGAAGTGCAGCTTGATTCCATATGGTGCCGCGAGCAAGGGACCCACGTCTGGGCATAAACTCTCTCACATAAGGAGACAAACTGAAACCAAAAAAGTGATGGGTGGATGGTTTTGAATTAATCTCAATGAATGGCATTGCTCACGGCAACCTTCCACACCACTGATTTCTACCCCGTCTGCGTCATTGCAAAAGTGGTCGAAACATATGCAAATCAGTCAGGTACTGCCTCCAATGGGAGCAGCCGTGGCCAAACTGCACGACCAGGTCCCCTTTGCATGGAAACACAACCAACTCCAGACATATTCTGGCCTTCATGTGCCTCATCAGGGACATGCAGCTTGGTGCCTTATGGCGCATGGAGCCAGGGACCCACGCTTTGGCATACCCTCTCTCACATAGGGAGACAAAATGAAACCAGAACAATGAATTAATCTGAAGCACTGGCATTCGTCTGGGCAACATTCCACAACACTGTTTTTTAGCCTGTCTGCGCCGTTGCAAACAGGGGTCCAGCCATATTCAAATCAGTCAGGTACTGCCACCAATGGGAGCAGCCCTGCCCAAACTGCTAAATCAGGTCTTCGCTGCACAGGAACACAAGCAACCCCAGACATGTTTAAGCCTTGTTGGGCCTACTCAGTGAGGTGGAGCTTGGTTCCCTAGGGTGCAGCGAGCAAGGGACCCATGTCTGGGCATAGCCTCTCTCAAATAGGGTCAATGGTTTTGAATACCCCACTTGTGATGCCACCTCAAAGTTGTCCCCCTCAAAGTACACTACCCCTGTGCCAGTATATCTATATCCGTTGTTCTGGTCAATCTACAAACCATCAACAAATAGCATCTCTCCCTCCTCTAATGCATCCTCTCTTACTGTATGTAAGCAAAAAATGGGATGATCCTGTTTCAGGGAGCAGCACCTTCGGGAATCAGGGTTAAGAGAAAAGAAGCACAATGAAGGTGGTGACTCTGTCCCTTGGTTCTGCAATCTGATGTTCGGTGTACCTATTATCGGGAGAGGTCATTTATTTTCAAAATACAATTTTAATTTATACCAGTGTTCATGGGGCTACAAGTTGGCCTAATGCATTACTGAATGGTATAGGTAATGAGACCAACCAAGTATTAACAAAAATATATACACTTTATTATCAATAAAACATGTGTGAGAAATAGCCTAAAAAAAGATCTTAAACTGAATAATAGCAAATAAACAAACTGAAAATGTAATACAAAGCATTAAAAATATGGTGGGGTTAGTATGTGCATTTGTGTCTTATTTTATATGACTGTTCAAAACAGACACAAGGGTAGAGCACTCTTATTGATGGTATACAGCTCTATCGTGAAAAGAGCTTATTAGAAACCTTAGGTTTTTTGTGATGGTCGACATATGTTTTATTGATAATAAAATGTATATATTTTTGTTAAGACTTGGTTGGTGTCATAACTTATACCGTTCAGTAATGCATTAGGCCAACCATGCAAATGACATGGTATACATATCTCAAACACCATATCTCCTATTCCCTTATCATCGTCAAAAAGTTGGTCATCAGTCAAGTCAGTCAAGCCCTGGGTGAGGTCATTTCACAAGACAGTGTTCCATTCAATGCCATTCTCATCCACCTTCTGCAGGATCACCTTGTCCTTTTGTGTTATTACCACATCTATCTGCATAATTTCTTATCCTAGGCAAATATCCAATCTGCACATGTGCCCCATAATAATAACTGGTGTATATTGGGACCCCTCGCAGTGTGCTGTGGGCGCAAAATATTTGTAGCACAGTACACCCCAGGAGTGGAAAATACTATGCCTTTGTGGAAAATACTATGCACAAAATTATCATGGTGGCACAACTACTTCCAGTGTTCCAATGGAAGGGGTAGGTCTATGGTGAAAGGATCCATTACAACAGCTCCATAGAATGCCTGCATGTCCCCTATTCTATCTGACAATAGGAATCTTCCTTCTCTAATGCAAGATTTAGTAGCCCCTGTGTCAGGCAAAAATGAGAATGTCTTTCCGCCCATGCTCACTGCCACCTGTGGTTCCTCTTCCAGGTCTGCAGTTACTGATAGGATTGGGCATGAAAGAACCCTCTGTGGGCTGTCAAATTGGGTGTTTATGTCTGTGCCTAATGGTACGAAAGGGTAACCCCCAACACTGTTGCTCCCGTAAAGTATTATACTGTGCTCTGAGATAACAAGTTGGCACTACTGTCCCATTGCTGATTCTCTGTCTGCGCTTGTGTCTGTATGAGGATCTGTGCCTGTCTTGTGCTTGGAGAGGATGTAGTGGTGGGAATTGCTGTAATATGCTGCCAGGGGTTAGGGCAAATGTGACTCTAGCTATGGAGCCACTGGTATGGTTCAAACTGGTATGGACTGCTGCTGGGGCATCGTTGGTGCATTCGGAGCATTCAGGAGAAATGGAGGCTGCTGCTGCGGCCTACTCTGAATGTTCTGGGGAAATGTGTATTGCATCGGCGGTGCTAGCTGCTGTGTCTATGGATAGTAAGGTATGTTGTGGTAGTGCGGGGTGCCATCATGGCCTTAGTGAATTTTCTTTATGTTCCTACATTCTCTCACAAAGTGGCCTATTCCTCCACAAGCCCAACATTCTTCCCCATATTGCTCCCTTGCTCCCCCATAAGCAAACCCACTCCCTCTCTGAAATCCTCCCCATGATCTCGGAAAATATCCCCATTTGGGACAGAGCCCCCTTGTGGGCGAAGACCCTCCCAGTGGAGAAACCCCACCTTGTGTTGTATATCCTCCTAGTAGTGCAAACCCTCTTTGTGGTGCAAAACCTCCCTGTGGTATGACACCCCCGTGTTGTGCAAAGCCTCCCTGCTGAACTACTCCCCCTTGTGATAGCCCTCCTCCCTGTGGGAGGAACCCTACTTATTGCAGGAAATCCTGTGGTACTAATCCCCCTCGTGTCATGGGTTACCACTCCGTAAGGGCAGTTTGGAAGGCCCCTTACAATTATTTTCTCCAACTTATTCTGCACCAATTTCGCCTCTGTCTTTTGAGAGTCCTCTATCTTCCTTCTCTCCTTGTGCTATTTAGATCTGCAGTGATGTACTATGCATGCCTGTATCTCTGACCACCTCTTATTCTCTAACCCCTTGACCTTCCCCATTTTCCATAAGTCGTTAGGCTGTTCTCCAGTAGGAATGGAAAAAAAAACTCTTCATGTCGCCCATGGCCAAAGTTATCCCTGGTGTCTCTTTTTCTAGAGCATAAACCATTTTCCCGCACCTGCTGTGAGGGATGTATGAGGAGCCAGGAATGAGACTCGGACACAAGGGATTCATGCCTCTGTTGCTGCACTAGAGATGTGTCAATAACTTTATTTCAGCATTGAGCCATAAAAGTATTACAAAACAAACATAAAACAATACAATTATCAAAAAAGCAAAATGAAAAAGGGAACATTCAGTCAATTTTGAACAAATTATGCAGCTGACCCAAACCCAGTCTTTAAACATTGAGAAGTTAGATTCTGGCAAGACAATCAGGGAATTTGGGTTACAGCACAAGGAGACCGTGGATAAGGACACAGTAGCATTACTTGGACATTTTCTATGAAGGTCTCGGGTAAAAATGATCAACTGTGAGCCTTTTTTCAAGTGGAATGTTAATCGGTCCTGAAAGCACTGGCCACTGTAATGTGTTTTACAGATCATAGCGACTGGGTATAATTAAACTGTACTCCTGGGAATGGCATCTTGCAAGGAAAACCAATATGTGCATAGCAGTACTTGAACTCTTAAAAACTATTTTGACAGAATCAGGAATGTTGCTGCTCTTCTTGTGTGCTCTTGTACAACTCAAAATCGGTTCCTGTTTTGCAAATAGGCACCCTCTTTCAACTCGAAGCCAATGTGTGCATTTATTGACAAGTGCCTGCTTAAAATCCAAACTAAGGCTCTGTTAATGTCAGAATGTCCATAAGAAAACTGTCCCATGTCCAAAGTGCTATTTTTGCCTTTACACTCTAATAAATAAACTCAAAGGTGAAAAGGGTAATGTCTTTGGCCTTGAGTTTTGGGTAAAGTTCAAAAGCAAAAATGAATAACTCCAACATAAAAGTTCCAGAAGAATAGAGATCCTTGTTCCAGAGGATTATTCACTTCCCCTGGATTTCTCTTCCCTCGGTTGTATATTCAAAGATATCAGTGCTTTGAGTTTATCTTTCTTCACAACACAATGGATACACAAAACAACTTGTTTTTTAAAATCTTTATCTTGTCGGGATACCTGGTGTACTCCCCAGCCAGGCTTTCACTCCTCTTCTCTCCGGTTTTACACAGCCTTTGGTTAGTCCTGATATATCCTTCCTAGGACCTCTTTTGTGATGATGTATTCCTCAAACACTGTTCAATTTGTCCTTGCCCGGTGTATTTCCCTACCAGGATTTTCATATACACACTTGTAACTGCCTGGTATTCTTCTTCTGCGAGGGCTTTCTTAAACACGCTTGTGATTGTCTGGTATACTCTCCTGCCAGGACTTTCTTAAATGCACTTGTAATTGCCTGCTATACTCTCCTGCCAGGGCTTTCTAAAACACATTTTTAATTACCTGGTATCCTTTCCTTCCAGGTATTTCTTAAACACACTTTTAATTGCCTGGTATACTTTCTTGACAGGGTTTTTCTTCGTGTGGTTTCTGCACCCACCTTCCAATGTAATATTTTCTTGGGTCTGCTTTATATAACTCTGTAACTGCCTGGTAAATTATCCTGCCAGTAAAATGTTCACAAGTTCCTTCTCTTTCTATTGCCTTATTTGCTTTCTTTACAATTATCTTCCTTGGCATATCTGCCCTTACCATATGCCCTGGTGCCCCTGCTTCCCTTCTGGGGACTCACAGATTCTTGTTGGCGTTTTTTATTCCCTTTTCAGTAAGCCATTGACGGTTGCTCTGCATCTCTCCTTGCCTCATCCGCCTTTGTTCCTCGGCTACTCTTTATCCCGGGGTTCCTACCGGGCCCATCTGCTAAGTGTCAGGCTCCAGGTAGGCAAAGGCTGCTGCTGCATGCCTGCGGATGCCCAGGAACCCTGTGCTGGCTTCTGGCGCTCTTGCAGTGTACTATCTCTTGCAGACACATTTCCTCTTCTCCCTATCTAAGCTGGACAGCTCCACGGCACTCCCAGTCCTCACTGACAAAAGCAGTTCCCACTCTCGAGCAGCTCTCCGCAGTCAACTGCTGCTGCGGTTTAAATCTCCCAGCTATTGGGTCACACTCTCAACTACTAGAGAGCATCTTGTGTTCTTGGGATTTTCCGCTCTGCATCACTCGGCTCATCTTTCTTGTCCCAAAATTCTTGCAGTTATGGGAATTAAAATGCATTCTTGATGTTTTACATGCACAGTCTGGTTGAGTGTTTTCAGAAGTCTTCAAGAGCAAGTTAGTTTTGAATAACTTGTATGCAAGGTCACGGGGGACATTGTCATGGGATGTGGAGGGTAAGTCAGATCTTGTTAGAAGGTCTTCAGTATTTTTCCTAGTGAAATGAGGGGAGGTGTAACAACATGCCATTAAGGCAATGTGCATGGATGGGGTATCCTCAAGAGAGGAAGAGAAACACCATGCCTTCTGTGATGATGCCTTGCTACACCCTCAGAGGTTGTCTCCCCCATGTGATCCTCCCTCGTATAGCCACCCCAAGAATCAGGATCAGGTACCAGCTGCTGTTCCTTGGCCAAATGGGGCGCGGTCACCGCCGGAAAGGGAGTGATGGCACCACCGGATTCATCACAGATGTCAAACTATTCATTAAATTCTCTTTCTCCGTATCCAGCCAAGGTACATACTGAGCTCCCCCTCAACCTTTCTGTAATATGGGTAGCTGCATCCCCAGCTGCTTATTTTCTCCCTTCTCTCCGTCCTCTAGTCATTACTACAACTATGCAGGTGGGTCGGCTCCTAAATCTTTCAGCCCATTTTCTGTTGTCCCTCTCTTCCCTCTCTTCATGCTCCCATAATTCTCCCATTTCTTCATCCTCCCCGGCCCCCCGCAAACTGAGTCACTGTCGGACTGCCCATGGGATGAAAAATGTGTATCGACAACAGGTTTGCTGTCTACTTTGAACATTATCTCTCCTGATTTCCATTGTGTTACCGAAAGACAGGTAAGGTTCCCAACTTTTTTATCGGGGGACCAAGACTGAAAGGGAACTAGCTCTAAGACGAGCACAATATGAAACATGAAAGTGAGTCTGGTACCCCTCTTTCCATTCCCCAGTGTTCTAAAGAGAAGCCACAATTACACCAAACACAGATGCCTCACGCATAAGCTACTGTCTAAAATCATGAACCCAATGTATATACAATGATTACAAAAATCTTTTTTTGAAATTTATTATTTTCACATGTTGTATAACATTAAAAAGGCACTAAGTGCCAAACACATGATAATACACATTTTAGGCACTTTGCCATTGGATTAAAAAACTGTAAATCTCAAAAACCAAGATACGTTGCGCAACAATCAAACGTCAAAGAAAAGGGATACACAAAAAATTATATAACAAGGTTTCATATTATTCTGACCACTTTGTTCATATAAAACACAATCCCACAGTGAATTAGCATTGGTATTCTAGATCGCTGTCGACATGTTTCGGCCTTTAATTTATTCCAGACACTATCCCTAGTGTCTTTAAACTTTCTTTTTTATGGCCATTTTCAGGACAGAATTTCTTCAAAATAAGTCAAGATAGACTTTATACCCCAACAGTAGATTTGAACAACTGAATCTATAAAAAATGTATACAAAACCAACATATCAATCTCAAATACATTAATTTCATGGGTTCAATTATTTACAAGGTCTCGCCACATAACAGTTGCTGTTAAATATATTACTTTGGCACATTACTACTCCTTATTTGAATAGACCTGTTTAAGACTAAAACAACACTAAACATGCTTCACTTTAAAAAAAGAAAACTTTGGGGCACACCAAGGCAATGTAAGCGAGCTGTTCAAAAATATGGCTCCTTTACTCAATTTACAACTTATAAATGATGTTGACTCTTGCAATCTTTCTCCAAATTCAATTAGAGCTAGTCATTAATAAGCTTTTCATCTCTTATATAATCTTTCTTAGAATGCCAGGTATCACATCTAATTACTCCACCAGGATGGGCCCAGTAATCTACTTATTTATTTAACTATCTGCTCATAATTGTTGGCATTGGTCTTTTAACCTACAGGTCAAGGACATACCACCAGCACCCATCATGGTCCCTAAAAGGAACGGAGTATTATATGAACCGTGCATATTTTAATCAGCCTGGTTCTATTTAAAAATCATTCAAAAATGGTGTAATGATTCCACTTACTGTTGTCATCTGAAAATACGAATTTTGCCTTTCCCAGATATGGCCAGTAGTTTGTTATATATACAGGCCTCTCAGAGAAACTATACCGCGGCACTGCTACACAGCTTCTTATGCTGCCAAAATCATCCGGGTGAAGCGAATGCCAAATTACAGAGGTCATTTACACTGTCCTGAAAAAACAAGGGGCAAAGGAAACTTTGTCACCACTGCTTTTCCAAGAGAAGGTTACTATTGTCATGGTGATGCTGGCAATCATTCCGGTATTTCCACAAAACTCTCCACATCAGGCTATTTAAAAACCACTTCACTAATGATGTGCTTACCCTAATGCAGCAGAGACCACATTGTTTACATTGCCGTCCATTCTCCTGCTCCTTTGCTGCATGCATGAGCTCCTCCTGCGCTTCCTTCAACATCTCATCAATCTCTCTCTGCACACTCTTTCCTATCTCTGCAACCAACGTACTACTAGCAGTATCTGTTGACATACTTCTGCTACGTGTTGTAGTCCTTTTTACTTCATCTCTTTGCCTGTCAGCGACATATCAGGGATTGGTATAACCTACGGAAGCTTTAGAGGAAAGGACCCTGTCAGTGGCAGGACTGACAGTACTGTTGCAGCTGATGTGCATGCTGCGGTGGCGGTGTCAACCTGTGCAGGGGTGCTAATGTTCTCCTTCACATTTCCCCCCTTAACACTGGGTTCTCCCTCCTCCTGCTTGTACCGTTTACACAACTCCAACATGCTTTGCCTGTTCTCCAACTTTTGCTCCTTATGTTTCGTTGCGAGGTATGTGTACATATGACCTAGGATGTCCCATGCATGTGTACCCTACCCGGGGCATGATGTGAAAAGCTGCCCTTCTGTGTCTTGTAGCCACTCAAAATGATATTTCAGTATCTTGTCCCGGTGCTGTGGGTGTGCCTCACATATCTGCTACAATGGACTCGCCATAGGGCGATGTATGTCCACCCCCATCCCTTTCAAACGTTGTGCCACCAGTGCCTGATGCCTCTTCCCTCTGCATGTCCCCCTTCTCAATGTCAATAAATTCAAATATACATTTTGAACCCTACACGCTAATTTGAAATCCCAATTTTACAATGCCAATCATCAACCAGTTGTTTTTCTTGATGCCTTCCAAGCTTCAACACACACAACACCCTTCACTTCTCTCTTCTTTAACTCCACACAGCACTTACATTTACACACTCCTCACAGACACACACACACATCCCATCATAATACAATCACCCATACTTTGCAAAAAAATACACACTAGAATTTACCTAAAACCAAATACGTAAGCCAATATAAACTTCAAAACTCAATCAAAATACCTCTTGTCTAATCACTATAAAGTCTGATTCACACCCCTATCCACAACAATATACGTCCAAATTATACACTTCTAAATATCACAATTAATTCTTCTCATCTTTCATAAATCAAAGCAAAACAAACAAATACAACATCCCTTCTTGTGTAGCGTGGTAACAATTATCACAAAAATTACTCCACATCAATATGACACAGCTATTCTACCTATGATGTCATCTTTCCTCCTCCCGAAAAGATCCCCTTCCATAATCTGCATGTAATACTATGCCACAATACTATGCTACTAATGATATCATCTTTTCTCCCAAGTGAGAAGATCCTGTCACCAAATCCTCATACAACACTGCACCGTGCAGTCTTTCTCCACCTTTGAAGAGATGCCTTTTCCAATCTGCATGCACTACTACATGACGCAGCCTTTCCCCTACTACGGGGACATCCCTGCACTAATTGCAAAACTCACTAATAAAATAAAAAAGGAAAAGATCAGCAATACCAAATACCACGTTGTGCCTTGTGCTTACATGCGAGGTCACACTCATGTGTTAGCTGGTCCTCCAACTCCCTAGAAGATGGACCTCTCCCAAATGTCTGCGCCACCCAGGACAGGTAACCACGCCCAAGGGATCAGGCAGACCTGTTGGGAACTTAGCATATGCCATACCTTCCCATTTGTGCACACCAGAACTGGTTTCTACAGTCTGGCTCCAACTACTCCTGGCCATCGTCCCTTGTGAAACGTTTCCCTTGCAATAATATGTTGGCAACTATATAATACACTTCCACACTCGCCCTTGAGTGCTCAGCCTGCTTGTATAAAAGGATGAAATTCATTCAAATTCTCCCAACTAACAACTATGTTCTAATACACTACAATGGCAGCTCTTCCCCTCTGGCTGAGGCCTACTCAAAAATGGTGAAACTCTTGTTCAATATAACTAATATCCCTACAGGCACAATGGACACTAATGCAGTGCTGTGTTACACCCTATGTACTCTTAAAACTGCAGAGGGTAAAAAGTGCACTTCCAGAAAAACTGTTCAACTATATAGGATATTCTTGTTCTTGAATCACTAACACAATCCATATATAATGAATATGTCTGAAATCATGAAAAAAAAATAACATTTATTCAAGAGGCAGAATACGGTCTAAATAGTCATTTGTCCAATGCATTTTGGACTATATAAGTGCTTCATCAGGGTCTGAACCTGCAAATCATCAATCTTCAATGGATACATAACGTGAAATACAAAAGCATAAATGGACATAAAAACAGGGCACATATAACAATTACAAGAGAAAAAAGAAGACAAAAGAGAAAACAAAATCATTAAACAATCAAGATCAATGACACCGAATGAAATGTACAATATCGAGTTCCTAATTGCGGAAATAAAATACCTCTATCAAAAGTGGCCCCTTTTATGGAGCGTACTGGTAAATGCTGTTCTGTAATCTACAACAAAGCCATTATCTTACTCTAAACGTCACTTAAACAGAATCAATATATGCACACATTTCCAAAGTGGCCGTGTATACTGAACCATCTTGGTGTGCTGCATGCAAATGCCAGGTAAAACACTAGGACATGAAAGGTAGACCGTATGTGCTGCATGCACATGCAACTGAAAGGAAAAAGCATCACAGCAAGAGAAGCCACGTTCTAAAATGACCGTCACCCAGTGCTGTGTAAACGTGGTATGAGTCCCCAAAGGCAACCACAACCCCACACCAATAGTGGTAAACCTACCCAACTGTATGAACACAAAAAGTACCTTCAATGAAATGGTCCAGACTAAAAACTAAATCCACAAGCCAAAAAACAATGTATCTGAACCCATAAATAACGTAATAAATTATCCCCTGTGTCTAACCACCTTGTGTGCCCTCCCCTCCCTGCTTGGGCTCCCCCCTCCTTCCTTCCTGCACCCCCTATGGTGCTCTCAGTCTCACCTATATTTTCTAACTGCTTTTCTATGAACTGTCCTATCCCTCTCACTAAGTGTGGCAGGAAGAAGCACAAAAGGGACATCCTGGTCTCCAACCCAGGGCTCTCTGACTGATACCTACACCAGTGCTCCCTCTAGACAGATCCTTACCGACGTACTCTTTGTCATTCCCTCTGCAGGCCTATGGACCCCCATATGGTCTCTGTTCTCTTTCCTCGTATCCCAATAATAGTGACAACCTTTGGGAGGTTCTCCTGGCCCCCTTCTACTCCTCTAAGACCATCATTAAAGCCTACCTAATGGCACCATCTTGGTCCAGGGCCCTCAGGCCAATCTCCTCCTTTTTGATAGACGCTTCCCGCCCCATATCAACTTCCTTTCCTCTCCTGCTATCCCTTCTTACCCCTCTCAGGCTCCTCTGCCGCTTCCTTCCTCAGCCACCTCTCTGGCACCTCCTGCTGCTTCTCTGGCCACCCTGTTGCCTTCATCCTCTGTCACTCCTCTGGCACCTTCTTAATCCTCTCTGACTACCATGCCTTCTCTTTCTTCCTCCTTCCAACATTTCTGCAGGGCGTACCTCTGGCCTGTACCCCTCCATGGAAGTTCTTTAAATGTAGCAACCTGCTCCACATTGCTACTCTCAACTCTCGTTCAGTGGTCAAACATTCCTCTCACATCTGTCGGCTCATGGAAGAGCTTGATTTGGGTGTACTCGGTCTCACCGAGACATGGTACATGGCCAGCTCTGTCACGAGTTTTGACACTCTCCTTCCCAATGGCTACAAGATCCTCTCTGAATACAGAGCCAACCATCCTGGTGGGGGTGTAATCTTGATTTTCCTGGAGTGGATCCCTGCTTCTATCATTCCAATGCAGGATTACTCCTCCTTTGAATTCCTGGTCTGCAGGCTCTCTATGTCTCCTAGCCTCTCTCTCACTAATGCCACTATCTGCAGGCCGCCTGGCCAGGTTTCCCTCTTCCTCTTTGAGTGGGATGACCTCTCCTCCTCCATCCTTGCCTCTTGTTCTCAACTTCTCCTCCTCAGAGACCTGAACATCCACCTGGATGCCACCAGCCCTTCTTTGGGACTCTTTCGCAACCTCTGAGACTCTCTCTCTCTCGCTATTGTTCCCTCTGGCCGGACTAACTCTGCAGGGTACTCCTTGGATGTTCTGATCTCCTCAGACCTTCCCCCTTCTAACCCTCTCAACACTCCTCTCTTTTGTAGTGATCACTTTCTCCTTTCCTCCCACCTCTCTCTCTCTGCCCCTCAGGTCAAGCCGACTCCAGAATGCCATCTACCTTACTGGTCATTCGACCCATGAAGCGTGTGGCAGTTAAAGCCTTTGCTGCTACTTCCTCTCTACCTCCTGCACCTTTGGCTGATTCACACACTGGCACAGCCCTCTATAACTTTCATCTCTCCGTCTGTAACACTCTGGATGTCCTTTCCCCAGTCATGAGGATCCACTTGAAGTCCAAATCCAAGTGCAACTCTTGGTACGATTCTGACCTCGCCACACTTAAAAACAAGTGTAGGGTAGTGGAGAGGAAGTGAAGGGCATCAGGCGCACCCCTTGAAAACTGCCCTGCTACCTGCTACAAAGGCAGTACAGACTCTCTTCCCTCTCTAAGAAGAGAGCCTACATCCAATCCCACGTCTCTGTGGCATCTAACAATTCAGACAAGCTTTTCAAAATCTGCAATGAGCTGACTAATCCTGCTGCAGTCTTTACCTCTCCTGTTCCCTCTCAGGCCCTCCGCATGGCCTTGACTTCTCATTTCATCACTAAAACTCAGGACATCCTGTCCACCCTCTCTTCCTCTATTTCTTCTACCTCCTCCTTTACCACTCCTGGCCCGTCTGAGGCTGTTTCTCCTCCTCCTTTCTCCTCCTTTCCCCTGTTCACTCCTGACGATGTTTCTAGACAAATCAGATCTATGAAAGTCTCATCAAAGCAGGTTCTCCCCTGCTCATCCAGAACCATCAAAGACCACTTTGACAGCCTTGCTCCAACCTTGGCTGATTTCTGAAATCACTCCTTTGCCACTGGAACTTAAGCACTCCCTTGTGCACCCCCTTCTTAAAAGGTCCTCAGTCGTTCCTTCCTCTCAGGGTAACTATCGCCCTATCTCCATCACTCCTTTCCTGGGCAAACTCTTGGAAAAGCTGGCCATCTCCCAGCTTAATCTGCATACTGAATCTGCGGGTTGCCTCCACGACCACCAGTCTGGCCGTAGAGTTGCCAGAAGCACGGAAACTGGTCTCCTGAACACCTGTGAAGCCCTGCTCTCCAATCTTAACTCTAATCTCCCTTATGTCCTCATTCTCCTCAATCTATCCTCTGCTTTTGACACGGTCACCCATACCATCCTGCTCAAATGCCTCCGTGACAACCTGGGTATCACTAATTAGGCCCTGGCATGGTTGACCTTCTTTCTCCCTGACCGACCCTCTCAGGTATAATTAGGGGTCTTTCCTCTTCTATTTCTCTACTTGTGGTGTTCCGCAAGGGGTCTAACCTCTCTCCCTGTCTGTTCAACCAAAACCTGGCATCTTCTGCCCACTGCATCGCTACTTTCTGTTCCAATTTTCAGTGTTCTGCAGATGACACCCAACTCTCTTTCAGGCTCCCCTCAGCCACGTCTGCTCCTTCTCTCATACAAGACTGTCTGACTGACTGTCCGGAATGGTGCGCTGCCAACGATATCTACCTTAATGTAAGTAAGAATGAGATACTCCTCAAAGGGACACCTTATCCCTCCTTTCCTCTCTCTCTGGCTACCCACTCAGGGCCCTCTTGCTGTTCCTTTCTTTGCAGCTAAGAACCTTGGTTTTATCTTCAACTCCACACTCTCCTTCTCTCCTCACATTTCTGACATCTCTAAAAAATCAAACTATTAGCTGCACCTCCCCAGAGGTATTCTTCCTTTTCTTGCTTTCCTCCAAAAGCTCAGTGTCTCAGAACTTTGGTCTTTTCTAGGATTGAGTACTGCAATAGCCTCTTTCTAAATCTTCCTGCCTCTACTCTTGGATGTTTACAATTTATCCAGAACAGTACTGCAAGACTTGTCCTTGGCCTCAAGCCCAGGGATCGTATCTCTGCAGCACTGAAATCTCTTCACTGGCTCACCGTGGCTGCAAGGATCAAGTTCAAGACCCTCTGCATCCTCCACAAGGCTTTTTGGGGCCTGGGTCCGCTCTACCTCCAACTTTCTCTTACAAAACATCTTCCTTTTCAAGATATCCGCTCATCCACCTTCAACTCTCTGAGGGTCAGAGGCTTCTCCAAGCAGAGAGTTGGGCAAATCTCTTTCCTTGGCTGGGGTCTCCCTCTGGAACAGCCTCCCTGCCTCTCTCAAACTTGAGCAGAACCACTTCTGGTTCTGGAAGCAACTCAAGACCTTGCTTTTCGCTTTCGCTTTCTCTCTGGCTCTCCCCTAATGATGTACCTGACTGCTCCGCACACTGGCACCTGGATACCATCTGAATTCGGACCTGTTTGTCCAGTTGCACTTGCACTGCCTCTGGGCTCTCCCAGCACTTAAGGGTCTGTTCCTGCAACCCTGTAGCCCCTACACACTGCACTTATGAGGCACCTGCTGGCTGCACTTATTGATTTACCTGCACTTCTCCCCCCCGGCACTTCTCCCCTGCCCTCTTCCCTGCACTTGCGTGATCTGAATAACACAAGGGCTAGTAAGATCATTGTGTTGTCCTCCCTTTGTTTCCCCCCTCCTTGTCGTGCCTAGAAATACTTGTGTACAGGCACATTATAAATGCCATATCATATCAGATCATATCCCTGTATCTATACTCATGGCACGTGCAAGTTAGTTGAAATATTTGTGGAAAATTGTAGGACTTATCCTAATGATGGCGAAGATAATATTTCAACGTGTATGGTTTTCATACGATGTTGCTCACACTCTGATCACTTTCCAATCATACTCAGGACACATATAAGACCACAAGAAAGAGAGACTCTTCCACCTCTGAGAGCTGTCGTTTGTAACTCAAAGGATAAATATTGAAGTTTCTAATAATGTCAATCCTTTAAAATGACAGAGGAGTGATTGCACAGTAAGACTTTGGGATTCCGCCAGACATCACACAAACTGCCTACCTTGTTGGTTTTTCACCCTTGCCGCAACTCCAGTCTGCACCAAAGCAGGATCTAAGTGACATTGAGAAAGACCGAGAATTCACCAAAACCAGTGCAGTAACTGGTGTACAGCCATCACCAGAAACTGCACAGTAACTGGGAAAAGGAAACAAGACATTCTACAAGGGGGACGAAGCCTGAAGCATTTGGACTCTTCAGCTAAGGGAAGTGCCACAAAGTAACTTGGTTTTCTTAATGCACCGAGCTAGAAAAAGTTGCCACCTACAAGAAGTGCAACAAAGAGAGTCAACTGCCAGGTCATGATCTGGAACCCAGATAACCAATCTTGGGCAAAAATGCCATCTCCCATTGGTTATGGATGAAAAATTGAGGATGGTGAAATAGCTCCCGCTCTATGAAACGCTATATGCTCCAGACTCCATTCTGCAGTTGATAGGATGTTTGTGTGTGAAGAAAAGATGAATTCCACAGTATAAATGCTTAATAGACAACCTACCTTGTCATGTGTGGGTGTGGGGGAAATGATGATCTATGTGATGATGATTCTCACAGTGTTCCAGATTTAGCAGACTCTGAAAGTGAAGGTGATTTCAGCAAAGATGATGTTGATCATAATTAGTGACCTAGTAAAGAACATTATATATTTATATTATTTCAATGTTAGTCATAAGTTAAAATATAGTACCAATTGGTCATATTTCATTTTTGAGGTTGTTTTTCCAGTGAAACATCCGATGTAAAGTGCAAACAAGGTTTCAGAATATGAATTTTGACATTTTTGAAACACCACTAACTTCAGTGTATATGTTTCTGCCTGAAAATGCCTTTCCAGTGAGATATGTGTAATTAAAATCCATCCATTCATAGTTGAGATATTGAAGATGATTTTATGAACTTCGTTGGCGGTTATAACTTATCTTGATGACATCATAAATCCCACCCGACACCATGGAAGTTAATAATCTATTTGTACTCTCTAATTACTCAAGGTCCGCGCCTCCATTTCCTCACTAAAACGGCCACAAACCTACATGTGATCCCTTAGTAATAGCTAATGGCCAACCATTGATAGGTGAGGTGGGCCATCCCCATGGTAGGAATAACTCTTACTTGGTAAAGATTGTGGTAAGGGGGGCGTGGCCAGGCGCCGAACAAGATGGCAGCTTAGCCATAATGCTCCAGCTCTGTATTTATTTACAGTTTGTTTTGTGGTATTTGGCATACTTAACGGCCACTTTAATTACCTTAAAAAGCTTGCTAAATCTTCCTAGTGGTCCATGGGGCACTGCATGTCGTGTGCTACAACTCGGTAAGGACACGTGTCAGAGGTGAGGACATGCCGACAAGCCAGGAAGACCTGTGACACGCTGGCCGCATTTCCTGTCAACTGGCCTGGATACGTGTGCATGTGAGGGCTCACTGACATCACAAAGACGTTTCTTTTAAATACTCTTAAAGGTACATACAATTATTATTATAGAATAATGATAATTGGTGAAACTTTCATTTGAATCAGCTCAAGAATATTTCATACATAAATATAAAGACATTTTAAAGACATTTGTTTTCTTCTTTTTCTCTTCTTTTTTTTATTTACCCTGCATGAATATATGGGTAGCCTTAATAATTGATATTTCTGTACAATATCTTTTATAATTTTTTCTTTGTCTATGAAGGCTGCAAAGCCATAAAGCCCATTACAAATAAAGCTGCTATATGCTTTTAAAGACTACAGAGGTCAAATATTAGATAGTCTGCTGCTTTCCTGTATGTTAAAACATGGTAAAACGATAGCTAATATCTAAATATATCATGCTTGCCTGCTTTTGAGAGTCAGAAGTCCAGTACCTCAAATTTGACTACTATTCGCTGACTTGGTAGCTGAATCTCCAAGTGCTACACCCGAAGTGTCTTTTACTCTGCCTCAAGGTATACTAAAATTGCTTGTGGCTTAAATTGGTGAAGAAAAGATTACCAAAGTATGTGTGCTGTCAAAAGACACATAAGGGAAAGCTCTCACGCAAAGTGTAATGCCAATATACCATAATTTCCCTCAATATGACTTCCAAAAAGAGTCAAGTCAAAGAAATACCCATCTCTACTTCGAACAAAAGACCAAAAAGTGAGTCGCTGACTCCTAAAGATGATGCACCAGATGGTACGATGCAGGCTTGTTCATGGAAGTGAAGGCTTTGAAACCTTTCACGGAGGCAACAAATGTTAAACTTCAACAAATTGACAACAAATGGTCTACCTTTGAGGCAAGAATCTCTGAAGAAGAGCAAAGTGTCAGCACTGGCGGAGTTCAAGTACTCGAGAATACCATCAAAACTTAACAGAAACACACAAATTTAGAAAATTGCAACAGAAGAAATAATTTGCGAATTGTTGGTCTATTGGATGGAGTTGAAGGAAATGATCCAATCTTGTTCACTAACACTCTCACAATGAAACTTCTTGACCTTCCGTCATCAAGCAAGCTGAATATCCAAACAGTACATCGCATTGGATCATATACACTGGTGCAACCCTCTAGCAGTGCTAACAGCAATTCTTCAAGAACAATGATTTTTGCCCTATTAGAGTTAACCAATGTGCTGATGATCCTGGAGAAAGGTAAATCGATTATACATCTAACCTGGAATGGCAGAAAACGTTACATCACCCAAGACGCATCTAATGCGATTGCAGCCAGAAGTAAAGAGTTTCTTGCCCTTAGACCCGCTCTTAAGCAGTTTAATGCTAAATACGGTATTATACATTCAGTCATTCTTAAAGTGACCCTCAATGGTGCTACATCTTCCTTTCAAGATCCGATTGCCTTAAGACATTTTATTCAAAATCAGATGAAGGATGATATGGATACATCGAAATCACATACCTGAAACACATATATCAAGTTTCCATATTCTATAATTACCTTTGCCATGTTTCTTTTTTCTTTGCGGAGCGGGATGTGAGGAGAACCATTTCATTTAAAGGCACCTCCTCCCCCTATTTCAGAACTTTTTCTTACTCAGCATGGATGGAATTGGCAGTTTCCTGTTAGTCACTACCACCATTAAAGTTCTTATTCCTTCTAGTTTGTTATTCTCCATGCTGGTTTTGTTAGTCTTCCCATCCCCATTGTGTCTCTCCCCCAATGTTTCTATGTTGAGTACATACATTAAAATAATGACCTTTCGGAATACTAAACATAATGTTTAGCGTAATCTACTTGTTGAAACATTGTGTATTCATCTTACATTATGCTTACCTCTAGGCTCTGTTACAAGTTCCAGTGTACTGCCATAATCCTTTAAATTCAATGTAACAACATGGAATGTAGTAATCCTATATGGGTGATGTCCCTTTTTTTTGTTACCGGGGGATGGATCGGCTGTAGGGATGATATAACGTATACTTAAGGTGCACAGAACAACTACCCCTTTCTCAACCCGCTTAATTCGAGCTAGCAGGTATGGTATTTAATCTATTTCATATGCATCACAGAAATATAAAAAGTCGACATGGTTATATTAATACTTGTTAGTACAAATTGTATTCATTAACACATTTTTTAAAACTTTAAGAACACCAAGAAAACCCTCATCTATTCGGCATTTCAATACAATTTTCTACGAGCCGCTAATGTACTCTATGAGGTTAGTATGTGACAACAACTGTTATTTATCAACAGATATTTTACTAGTTTATACAATTGCTCAAATATAAACTTTCCAGATGTGTCTACATATGTTCATACGTTTCGGCCTTGTTTAAAAATATATTATATGCCATCTCTGGCATCATTATCTGATGTTTTGGCCATCTTCAGGACAGATATTGATTTGATTTTCAGGCTGTCATCTCACAAGAACTATAAATAAAAAAGCAAAAATGCTACATTAAAACGTTGACTATGTAATGACCATTTCTAATGAATTAAAACAACTGTGTGGTATCTACTCACCTGTAGTCTCGAACAACGTAGTCGGATTGGAAAATTTAAAGTTCCAGTCCGACTGAGATGACAGCCCAAAAATCAAATCAATATCTGTTCTGAAGATGAACAAAACCTCAGATAATGATGCCAGAGATGGCATCTAATATATTTTTGGACAAGGCCAAACCATATGCACATATGTAGACACATCTGGAAAGTTTATTTTTGAGGAATTGTATAAACTAGTAAAATATCTGTTGATAAATAACAGTTGTTGTTTTCACGTACTAACCTCACATAGTACATAAGGGGCTCAAAGAAAATTGTATTGAAATGCCGAATAGATTAAGGTTTTTCTTGGTGTTCTTATAGATTTTAAAAATGTGTTAATTAATAGAATTTGTACTGACAAGTATTAATATAACCATGTTGACTATTTATATTTCTGTGATGTATATGAAATAGATTAAGTACCATACCGCATAGCTCGAATTAAGCGGATTGAGAAAGGGGTAGTTGATCTGTGCACCTTAAGTATACAACATGGAATGTTAAAGGTTTACATAACCCTATTAAAAGGCAGAACATTTTCTTTCACCTCAACAGAATTAAACCCTCCATTGCATGCATTCAAGAGTCCCATCTTTCTAATGTAGAAGCGGCCAAACACAAGCGCCATTGGGTCGGTCAAGTCTTCTCAAGCGCGGCAAATGGGAAGAAATATTGTGTCATTACCTTAATTAGTAAGGCATTTAATTGTCAAATATTAGCAAACAAATCTGATGGGTGATGGTGAAGCTTTTGCAAGGATACATTAATTCTTTTGTACCCAGTAGAAAGAAAGCACTCAAGTTAGAGTCAGAAAATATACTGAGAGAACTTAAAGTTTTCAAATCTCATTATGCTTGCAATAGCTCCGAAACACTCCTAAACCCCATCATCAAACTCAGAGTTCAGTACAATAAAATAGTCACCCAATATTCCTGTGATAATCTCCTGAAATATAAAGCTAAAATCTACCAACTATCTAATAGATCAAGTAAGTCTTTAGCATCTTACTTAAAAATTAAAAAAGGGAAAGCCAATATTGCAGTTATCAAAGATAGCATTGGTGTTAGAAAGTTTTCAGATAAGGAAATTGTTAAAAGTCTTTACTGATTTCTATAAAAATCTATATACTTAAGAAATATCCCCTAATAATCAGTCTACAAACAATTCCTGGAGGCTACCCTTCGTTCTACATACCCACTGGTCAATCATCAATCTTTCAATGCCTCTATATCTTCTAGTGAAATTCAGAAAGCCATTAAAGACCTTAAAAAAGGTAAAGCCCCTGGACCAGATGGATACTCTAGTGATTTCTATGCATTTTTAAAAGATATTCTTGTACCCAAACTCAAAGAACTGTTCTCTCAATTCACTCAAGAAGGAAATGCAAGAGGATCTTTTTTAGAAGCTATGCTTATAGTATTCCCCAAACCTGGTAAAGATCCCGAGCCCCCCAAAGCTATAGACCCATCTCCCTTATTAATCCGGATTGCAAAATCTTTGAGAAGATTCTAGCCAACAGACTTTTACCGGTGTTGCTCAAACTTTTTAAACAAGATCAGGTATGCTATGTTAAAGGTAGACTCTCCTCCTCTAATATAATATTGATTTTAAATTCCATAGATAATATTAGAAACTCTAATGACTCTTTTGAGGCGGTTGCCCTTGATGCTGAGAAAGCATTCAATAGAGTCAAATGGAATTTTATGTTTGAAGCCCTTAAATGGCATGGCCTTGAAACTCAATTTTTGACAATGGTGAAAGTGCTCTTTTCCAATCCAGTGACATCTATATTTATTAATGATAACATATCCTCATATTTTCCCTTATTTAGAGGCACTCACGAAGGCTGTCCTCTTTCTCCACTTCTGTTTATTTTAGCCCTAGAACCATTTCTAGAAAAAATAAAACAAAACACAAATATTGAAGGTATTACTTGTGGTAAGATACACATTAAACGAGTGTCTTATGATGATGGCATCCTATTATTACTTAAAGATCCTAACTCCTCTCTACCACACATCTTAGTTTTGATTTCACAGTTCTCAGCTGTCTCAGGGTACGAACTAAACACTGATAAATCTGAAATTCTGCCCCTCGATGTTCATTGCACCAAACATCACATATTGACCACAGGTATGTAATGGTGTGCAAATGGTTTTACATATCTTGGCATTCATATTTCATCCTCTATTAAAGATATTGTTAAACTAAATACTGCCTCTCTTCTATAAAAAATTGAGGAAATTACCAGTTCCTGGTCCCCCTTATACCTTTCATGGTGGGGTGGATTTGAATCCATTAAGATGATGATTACACCTATTATTTTATATCAATTTCAGATTTTACCCATTCCTCTTCCTTCATTTTTTCAAAGTCTTTTGACTCTAAGCTAGCCAAGTTTCTCTGGGGCGAAAAAGAAACATAGATTGTCTCTTAACAAACTCAAATTATCACGGAAAGCTGTAGGTGTTGGGTTCTCAGACTATAGGAATGATCATGTTGCCTTTGTTTTAAAGCAAGTTCAACTGTGGTTTATCCTTGAATATTCGGAGGATATACCTCAATGGATGTGTCTAGAGAGAGCAATGGTATCCCCCTTAAGTCTAGCTGAATGCTTCCTTATTAAAGCTAGAACAAAATGTATAAAGTGTGCAACCACCATTTCATCTTTGCAGTACTAAGACGATATTTATTCCCTTCTAATACTGAGACATTTCAATATATTTCTTCATTTATATGGTTTAATCCTCTAATCAAAATTAAAAAGAAGTCTCTTTTTTGGAGGCCACAGCTCTTTCTGGGCATTAAATACCTTGATCAGCTAATTGTTCTTGGTACACCAATTGATTTTGCTACGTTTATGGACAAATTTAATGTACCCTTCTCTTTTTTACAGCAATTTCTATCTTTTATTAATGCTATTGTGAAAAACTACGATTCTCTGATTAACAAAATTACTCCACCAAATGTTGAAAGATGGCAATCTCTTTATAAACCAACAATGTCACCAGAATTTTGGACAACTGCTTCTAAGCATGGCAACACAACCTTTTATTGTCGGATAATCAATTGGTATGGCCTAAAATCTGGAGTCATATATCAAAAATAACACAGGCAGAAAATATACTACAAACAATATTTTTTTTTCACCACTGAATTTTTATTACACCTTTATGTCTTTTCAGATGTGCTCTGCTATTAAATGACAATTGCTGGAGCTGTCTTCTATCCTCAAGATCCTTCAAACATATGATTCTTGACTGTACATTTGTTTCCTTCTTCTGGATTGATATTTGGAAAACCATTATGATCATTTTTAATATCTCAATTGATTTCTGTCCTCACATTCTTTTTAAAGGAAGTGCTTTAATTCAAAATATTACATGTACACATGAACATTTTTTGTTTGATTGATTTATTATGCTAGCCATTAAAACAATTACATCCAATTGGAAAAACCTAGGTAAACATCACTGCGAACTTTGGTGGAACGTTATATGTAACACACATTGACTTGAAAGTTGCAACGCTTCTACCTAATCATTATATTGTAAGCATGAACTTAAATGGAAGCCTTTTGTAGAATTTTTAGCACAATCTTCAGAGATATAAAAAATTAGTCATCAAGTTTCAGTTCTGTACTCTCCCCCCTCCCTTGAACTCATCATCCCTCATGTGTATGTCCGGTACATATTTTTGTCATATCTTTGTTCGTCACTGTATGTGTTTATCCCCCCTTCCACCAAAAAATTACCACACTGTTTTATCAATGAATTTATATTCTTGCTAGGTTTCATTGCTTATCTATAGGTTAAATGTTATACTATTACCTTATTATATATGATGCAAACATGATATTTTATATGGTTTTGCAATGCCTTGTAAGATGTGACCTGAATAAAAACTTTCTAACAAAAAAAAGGATTGTGGTAAGATTTCACACCATTAGTAAGTGTTTTTGTGAAATCTGTTAGTCTTGTAATGTGTATTAACATGGATTGCTATGCTATTCGTACTATGGCCTTCCCTGTGCAAAGCACAGTGCGTGCATGCCTTCACAGTGGAGAGCTGAATCCTTGGTTTCCCTTCACATTGCTACATTGTTTGTATGTATTGCCTGTTCCTTAAATCAAGGTCAACAAACATGCACAACCTGAAATAACTCAACTAGTAACTTGCAAAATTCTCCAGCTGAAATATCAACTTCCTGTTTGGGCGCCTTCTCCTTTATATGATATGATATGATAGGTTATTTATAATGCGCTTAATACCCAGAGGTTTCTAAGCGTTGATAGGGGGGTCGAACTTGTGTTGCTCTGTGTCGTCTTTCTTCCAAGGCGAGCACATTACCACTGAGCTATTCTCCCGGGGAATATATGCAGACACTCTCTGAGCCTGCCGCAAGTATTACAATTACCCTCTCTCACATCCAGTGCAAACATGAGAAACATAGAACATGTACAATGGAAACATCTACTTTAGCCCTATGATGCAATATTGTTCCTTCTCCCAAGTACCTTATCTTCCTATTCCCTAGACGAAAACATACATGTTTTTCTGTACTGCCCATATCATCTTTGGAGAGATCTGTTGGCAAGGTTTCAGGGGTTGTAGACCACAATGTTAAATCAGCCCGTTGGAACATATAAGGGTAATCATTTGTAGGGCTGCATCCAATGGCATACTTGTGTTGGTAATATGTCCTTACATTGGGAAGCATATTGTCCCATGGTGAAAACGTTACAAATCGTGATATGGATGTCCCCACTTGACAGTTAAAGATATACTTTGCCTGGAACCATAATGGACCACAGACCGCAATGCTGGGGTTGAACTGAACCGCAGCATCTCATTGCTCGAGTGTGCGTGTGACTGAAACAAAGCAATTTGATGTTCAGGCCCAGGTAAAATAGTTTTGTGCGGGCCAAAGACTAAGCCTCGTTCATACAAGGCTACCCCTGCAAACCAGACAAGCCTTCCATTCACGGGGCGGGGAATGTTGAAAGGGAGAGGGGAAAGATGACACAAAGCTGACAGGCAAGGCACACGTCTCCTCTCTTAGCTCGGAAAGCTGACAAGTAGATTGCCCAGGACAGGCACTTACAGGTTCCTCTGTCAGCTGCTTCAATGTCTTGTCTTTTATCTGCCACCTTCTTAGAGAGGAGGAACAGGGGAGGCATGTGCCCATCTGATGAGCTTGGTCCCGGCGATGAGTCATCGGATTTTGCAGAACACGGGCCAGTGAGCGTGCTCGAGGCCCGAGCTGCAGGAGAATGCTGGCCGCAGAGTTACCGTGACACTAATCCTTTTTAGGTTGCGTCAAAACTTTCACCGAACTCCCAAGACCGGCGTCTGAGCTTCACTGTGGCCTTTCTTTGGGTCAATATGTTAACAGTACCCACAAAGGAAACTTTAGTGTAATTCATATTTACATGATTTATTATCATGTAAAATCTGATCGCATAAGAAGATAAAAGTCAACAACGTTTGAAACAATGTTTCATACCATGTACAATTTCAAAGTACCTGAGAGTTTCCTGTCACGAGTATCCTGGTGCATTCTTCTGTCACAATTAGTTTCCTCAAACATGGTGTTTGAACTTATATACCCGTTGCACGCAGATCAATGTCCAGTGTTCTGTTAAAAAATAGGCTAGAAGGGTGCAGATTGCCATCCAGTGCTGATGTCTCCCAATGGACTTCTTTGTCTGAAAAATACATCTGTCCAATCCTTAACCTCAACTTTCCTACACAGTAGACCAAGCTCACACAGTGTGGCTTAGGCCTCTATGACAAAGCAGATTAGAGACTGAACGGGCAGAGGGCACGACCTTCAACAATATGTAACCTTTTAGCCAAATTCAGTGGATGTGATCTAATATAGTTGAATGGATCGCAAGGGAATTATTTAATGATTTGCCTCTGCTGTTGCAAAGAATGTAATCCTCACCAGCTCCTCATGGTGGGGTGTGAGTGTTTGGATTGTGGCAGGTGGTGGGCCTTCAACCTTAAATTCTAGTCTTAAATCTGAATCCACACCATTCACAGCTGATGTGCTTTTATCATTCTCATGTTCTGCAGGTATGTCCACATTCATAGGGCTGAGAGTAAAGATATATTTAAAAAATGGCCTTGCTGAGGCTGGATTTGCCTGCCACGTAAGCAAGCACTGCTATGAGACTGTTCGTTTGTTAATGTTGATTTTTTATATTTATTTTTATGTTGATCTTTAAATTTGTTTTTATATTTAAATTCATTTTTATTTTTTGTATTCAAAGTGTACTAATTATTGTATACAAGACAAAACATTGTCATAAATACATCATTTCAACTAGTTTTCACATTAGTATTCCAATCATATCTAAAATTATATTTTGACACCCATCATAAGCATGTATTGCCAATGACGAAACATACAATATTCATTGCATCATTTGTTTTAAATATTCACTTCATTTATTTCTTGAACAATGCCCAGTGAACAGGTCAATCCAGTGTTTTCCCATCCAATAATTGGCAGGAATTATTCAGGACATCCTTTTTAAATGAATTCAACCTTTATCTCTTCATCATTAGAAAGAAACCCTGATTGGTTTTGGCTATAGGATGAAGAATATCCTTTTTACTGGTTCAGTCTTCATCTTGCAGGAATCCTTTTGCTATGTGGTCTGGTTCATTGATGTATCATGACAGTATGTTTCACTGGTCAGTTAGTCGTGTAAGTTATCCAACTTCACAGGGTCATTAGACGGTTCTCTCATACAGGCCAATTACTTCACTTGCGTTCCGCCCTTTTTCTATGGGTTCCTTCATCCTCAATAGGGAAATAAAAAGCAGATTTGTCATCTCAACCCTTTCTAATACGTTTAGATTTGTTACCATTCTCCTTATTTTATTATGATTAAATCTGATTATTCATTTAGGCATCTGTGCAAGATCATAAATGAGCTGCCGCAACAAGATCGTGATACGAAAATGTGCCAGGTAAGCACAATCCTGTTGCATGATCACTGGATCCATGTCAGCATAGGTGTCATCTGCCATGCTCACCAGGCACTGTGCTGGAAATGGAAGACTACCAGGTTAGTTACTGTAGCACACTCACTCACTCTTCCTCATCCCACTCTTCTTTACATCACTCTACCTCACTCCACATATCCAGTATTCCACATCCCACACTTCCGCATTCAATGCTACCGCACCCTACACTACCTCACCCCACTCACCCACTCTACACACCCCACTTTTTCTCTGCCATCTCATCCAACTCACCTACTCTTCCTCATTCCTCATTCATCCACCCACTGTCTGTTACCACACCCTTTCTCATTCCACTGTACCTCTACCCACACTAGCTCACCACACACTATCTTAGACCACATATCCACTATTCCACACCCCACACTTCTGCATTCAATCCTACCTCACCCGCTCAGCCACTCTACAATTCCCAGTTTTTCTCCCCATCTCACCAACTATTCCCCACCCCATGCTACCCTTGACCTTACCTCACCTCACTCACATATTCACGTGATCTCACTCTTCCTTACAGCACACACCCGCTCTTCCTCATCCCACTCTTCCCCAGCCTACTGTACCTCACCACACTCACTAAACCTGTCCTCACTCCACTCTTCCTCACCACACTCTGTCATGCCCCACTGTTACTCCCTAATCACTCACTCTAACTCACCCCACTTACTCTTCTGTACCTCACTCACCCACTCTACCTTACCCCACTCTATCATCCCCACCTTATCCACTCTACCTCATCAAACTTCACACAATTTTACCTTACCACATCCACCAATTATTCCCCACTCAACTCAATCTCGCCCTACTCTACTTTAACCTGCTCTTCCTCAGCACACTGTTAAGGGTTCCAATCGGGCACCACAGACTGGACCAGGACACTTGGTCTTAGAGTGGGATGTGGTGCTCAATAGGAATGCTAAAAGGTTGCAAACAGAATTAAAATCTGACCTTCCCTCACAAAATAAGAGGCAAAAGGCCTAAAATGACACTCAGATTTTGAAAAATAATTAATTATATGTGTGTTAAATAATGATATACATATGTTTTATCACAGTATTAGCGATGTTATCTCACTATCAACCATAAGGTAAGGTATCACAAAAGCATACCGTTCATCAAAACAGATTGAAATTGAAAACCCAGTGCAGCCAAATTCACACATGGAAAAGTAGCATTTTTACTGGTTTGCAGTTTTAAATGCAAAAAAGATTTTTTCAAAAAACGGGTGAAAAACACTGAATCAGAATCCGTTTTCTGGCAGGGAAAGAGATGCACAGCACAGGGACAATATGGAAGTGAAAGGAGGGCTGTAGCTAGTGAATTGAGAGAGATGTGGAAGGTAGATCCAAATTTGACTAAGGAGTTATCAGAGGAGATGAATAAAAGAATTGTGCTAACACTAGAAACAAGAACAGGGTGCACAGAGAATTAGAACTGTCTTTACAAGTTATCAAGGTATGGATAGGGTTGCTTAGAGAGTGGTACAAAGACAAAAATCAAGATGGGGCAGACTATGTGTTATGGGATGGGGGATACTCACATTCCTCTCTTAAATTTGGGATTAGGCACAGTCAACCGGGTTCTGGACTCCAGGGCTTGGGTCACCAGGTAGCAGTGGACTTTCCTAGCAGAACAACAGCTGGGCCTGTCTGGTCACCCGATAATCAGGACAACTGGATGGCAGGGTTGCAGCGGGCATGCAGTAAGTGGGCAAAAGGCCAGGCTGGTCTCAGGATGCTTCCCACAAGCATACTACAGCTTTTCCCTTTGGTTAATGCGATTTTTAGTGGGAATTCAGGATTGAGGCCTTGCTGGGATGGTCAGCAATACTTTGGCCTTGCTGTGGAGTCTGGAATCAGCTATGCTGTGGCTTTGCAGTGGGATCTGGAATCTGTCAAGATGAGTGTAGAAGATCTGGAACGCAGGTGCAAGAAATTCCGGAAAGAGTGTGTCTAGAGTGCTGTCAACCCCCGTTTTTATAGAACATGGTGACATCATCGAATTATACGGTAGGGCAGGCTTAGCTAAGCATGCCTCTAAACAGCCGGATTGGTCAGGGGTGATAGTTACCGCCTTCCTCTCAGCTGGTTGGGTTTCAAGGGCATGACGTCAGATTTATGATGTGAGTTTTACAATGTCCAGAACCTCCCACAGTTACTTTAGCTAAAATACAGTTTTGCCATAAATGGCAAATTTTGTACAGTTGGGGCATCTTAACAAATTACATAAATAGGTTACATATTTTCTGCAGAACGTGTCAGTCCAACTCTACAATTTGTAAGACATTGTTTTGTCCTTCTAATACATTTTTGTCATTTTGAGTATGAAATATTTGCCCTAAAATTCTATAACTTTTCACATGTGTATGGATTATCATCATGCATGTCGGTATTGAATTTTACATTGGCATCATGTACACTTTCCGTGGAATACCCAATTATCTGCCATTTCTGTTCCCAAGGTGGCAGTGAACGCTACAATGCCTTAAATTAAAACCCCCAAAATTACATTAAAACTGTTAACATTTTACATTCCTGCGAATTTCTGTTGCAAAAATAACCGTCTTTAAAAGTTTCTGAATAAAATGTCGTTTGAAACAAATGGGCATCCTTTGTCCTTCACAGGAACCATTTTTTTCTCTTCAGCTATCACCAACTGTCACTTCAGCCCAGTGTGGGGAGGGGTTTTCCCAGTTTGATTGAAGGTTTGAGGCCGCTTCCACTTTACAGGTTGGTGTCCCGGAACATCCATTGTAAGAGGCCTCAGCCCAGACGAAAGTCTGCCAAGGTAGTAATTATCACTGGTGTGTTCTAGCATCTACTGTGAGGGGCCTTCTGTTGCAGGCAACCCCCAAGCAGAAACCAGTTTGGGGCTGATTTCCCCCATGTAGCAAATGCAATTTAATTCCTTATTTTATTTATTTTTGTTATAAATCAGAATAAAGCCTTGTTGAATAAGATCTCCCATATATGTTTCGCAGCACAAAACCCCTTCACATTGCTAGATAAGGGCAGGGCCTTATCCAACATACACTTTTAAACAAGTGTTTTTCTTAGTTTGCAAAAGTACATCTTAAGCATGTGGTGACTGCCAACATTTTCCTTGCAAATCCGGAATTTCTCGTCCCTCTGAATTCCCACATTGTTTTGTAGCCAGAGTTAGCTTCTTGTATGCAGCAATGGGTTAAAACACAGATGCACTGAAATTGACCTAGGCCCAGAGAGCCAGGACCTTTTTGACGCATTGATCCTTGACATTTTGAAGCCAAACTAGTAAAGCGTTTCCCGGGTAGCGGAAGTAAAGCTTCTTTTGATTTCTTCAGATCTGAACAACAGCCTGTCATTCAGGAATACTGCCTTTGCCTGCTTAGAGCACAATGTGAATGTGGAGGGGCATGGCAAGGACTCAATAATAAAAGTATTGTGATGAGTAACAGAGGAAAAAGAGCATCAGAGTGGCATCATTTTTAAATGTACATATTTCCCTTTTTCAATGGGAACTTTGGGCTTGCAGCAAAGCAGCGCTGCTTTTTCACTCCCCTTCTTTTGTGCATGTAAGAACACACTGGCAGGCTTCCTCAGTGTGCCCCCTTGTTCTATCCTGCCCAATATGTGCTTGGCTAGATGGTGCAGCCATCTTTTTGTAGCTGAAAAACGCAGTTTTGGTGTGAGGCAATGGTGCACACAGGAGCCAGCGCAGCCATTTTGCTGCTTCTGCTGAAGTGCAGCTTGGTTATGGAAGGGAGTACATCTGAGTGGGAAAATATAACCCACAACACTCACCCACATTTACTCACCTAATTCTACCAACATCCACATGTTTCTCTCCCTGACCCCAATCATCCTTACAACATGCTATCTCACCCTACCCATGCCTTCACAAACCACTATATCCCACCCCACTGTACCTCACCCTACTAGACCTCACTGAACTCTGCCTTATCCCACTGTTCCTTATTCCACTCACCCATGCTTCCTCACAGTACCATTCCTCATCCCACTGTACCTCGCCCCTTTCTGCTTTCACACCCCACCCCTATCACCTCACTCTACCTCACCTTACTCACACACTCACTCTCAACACACTCTACCTCACCCCACTCACCCACTCTATGCCACCCCTATCTGCCTTATCCAAATCACCCACTGTGCCTCGACTCATCTTGCCATATGCCACTCACCCACTGAACCTCACCCAATTTGACCTGAAACCACATACCACTCATGTGCAACACTCAACATCACCCTACTGACCCACTCTGCCTCACTGCATAATAATGACATACTCACCTACTCTTCCTCATCCTAATCTTCCTCACCCCAGTGTAACTCACCCCACTCTACTGCACCTTAATCAGTTACTCTACCTCACCCCACTCTTCATCAGTCTACTCATCCACTCTTCCACACTCTTCCTCACCCAATTCTACCTCATCCCACTTTACCTAGCCTGCATGTTATGTGTCTGCAGCACTGGAGCAGGGCAACATTCCCATGTATATGTACAAGTTTTAAGACAGCATTGCTTGTTCTTTCCAAGCTATTGGGCAAGCTAACTACCATGACTTGCAAATCTTGTACCTAGATAATCAAACCTATTGACTTGCTCGATTAACTGGCCCTCAATGATGATGTATAATCTTGGTTGTTTTTTATAAGATCGGTGCAATAACGTCACTTTTGTTTTGTCGATGTTGATCGTTAGGCCACTCTCATTGCACCCTTTATAGAATGCTGCCACTTTCTATGCAGGGTCCAGAGGGGCCTTGGAAAATAGAATCGTTGCATCTGCAAAAAGCAGAAGGGGGATATTGTCCCATCCTATCCTTGGTGTGTCAGACTGCATGGTCTCAAGTCTGATTATTAGCTTGTTGATATAGATGGAAAAAAGAATATGGGCCAGTACACAGCCTTGTCTCACTCCAAGGTCGATGTTAATAGGAGCATTTGTATCCACAGTTCAATCAGACTCTAGTGTTGTTGGTAGAGTAAAGGCTAATGATTGCTTGTAACATTACGCTAGGTATCCTCAACTCGGCAAGTGATTTCCACAGTTTGTTTCTCGGGAACCTGTTGAATGCTGCCCTTAAATCGATAAAGGCAAAATAGAGATTAATTTTCCTTAAAGGGATGTATTTCTGATGCAATAAAAACAACCTGAATGGCCAAACTATTTTGCTAAGGCAAGGCTGAAAGCCGGCCTCAAGGTGACTGACCACTGAAATCTCCCTGACCCATTCTGACAAGAAGAACAGTAGGACACATTAATGGATTTTGCTGACCACGGCCAAAAAGGATATTGGCCTATAGTTGGCTGGATTATGTCGTCCTCCTTTTGTATATAGTGGTATTATAGTTGCTCGTGTCAAAGAGCTGGGGACTCTTCCCTGTTTAGCTACTGCATTGAACAGGATGTGAAAGACCTGGGCCTATAAGTCAAATTCTTTCTTAAAGGTATCTACTAGTGCCATATCAGGGCCTGGTGCCTTCCCCCATTTCCAGAGCTTTACTTATTTCAGAGTATGTTTTTATCGCTAATCCACCCCTATCTGTTGGTTCTCCCAGAGAGTTTGGCAGCACTATCAGTCTTATTTGTGGCTACTAAGTGTTCCTGCCATTTTTCCCCACAACATCTTTAGTTTTAGTCTACCTCACTGGACTCAACTACTCTACCCCAACCCATTCCTCCTCACCTTATGCTTTCTCGCCAAGCTGTCCCTCACCACATTCTACAGCACACCACATATTCATATTTACACTTCTCCACCCACTCTTCTTTACAACACTTTACCAAACACTATTGTACTTCACCCCTCGCACCCACTCTTCCCCATCTCACCTCACTCTTCCTCAACCTTGTATACCTCACCCCATTCTTCTTCATCAAACTCATCCAGCATTCCTCACCACACTCCTCTTCATCAAAGTCTATCTCACCCCACCCTAATTCACATTACTTACCCCAGTCTTACTCACCCACCCATCCTTAACCCACTCTTTCTCATCTCCCATTCTTCATCATTCCACTGTACCTCATCCCACTGTACCTTACCCCACTCTTCCTCACTCCACTCAACCACTCTTCCTCACCCTACTCTTCCTCACCACACTGTACTTTACCCCACTCCCCCACCCTTCCTCACACTATACACCCACTCTACCATGCCACCCTACCTAATCCCACTCACTAATGCTACCTCACCCAGGTTGTCCTTATCCAACGTTTCCACTGTTCCTCTCCACACACTGCCTCACCCCATTCCTCCTCATCCAACTATACCTCCCTTTCACTTTACCTCACCGACAACCCCTCCCTTCCTCAACACACTATACCATGTCCAACTCTTCTGCTCCTCAATAATGCACTCTACCTCACCCGACTAAGCAACTTTTACACCAGCACACACCAACACTACCCCATTCCATTCATCAACTCTACCTGACACAATGCTACTTTACCATATGCCCCACTCACTCTACTTCACCCCACTCTACCTTACCACCCTCTAACCCACTGGACTCATCTATTCTACCCAACCCAGTCTTCCTTAGCCCACTCACCAATGCTGCCTCACCCCACTATTCTCCAACCCACATTACCTCACACCATTCTGGCGCAAGCCATTCACCCATTCTTCTCCCAACTATTCCCCGCCCACTCTTCCTCTCCCATCTCTACCTCATAATATATTGCCTCACAAATATACCTACTCTACCTCTCCCACACACATACTCCACCTCACACAACTAAACCACACTTCCCTAACATGTTCACCCAATCTACCTTGCATAACCTTTGCGGCACCCTGCTGCCTCTGGGCCTGGTGCGCTTTATAAATTCAATAAACAAACAAACAAACAAACAAACAAACAAACAAACAAATAAACCACCCCCATCCACCTTAACTCATGCACTCACTTTACCTCACACTACTCTATTTTAACCCACTCACACATTTATCCTCCCCACATGCTACATCATCCCACTGTTCCTCTTTGGATCTACCCCTCTACCTCATCCACACTTTCTTAATCTGCTCTTCCTCACCCCACTCTATCACACCACTCTCTTTAGTCACGTCACTTATCTCTACCTAACTCATCCTTAACCCACTCTTCCGTACCCTACATTTCCTCATCCCACTCATCCTCACCCTATTCTTCATCATTCCATTGGCCATATGCAACAACGCATCGATACGAGGCATTACGAGGCAATATTGTGCACCTACCCATCCACAATATTGAAGGCGTCGGAGGCGGCCGTACTAGGCGGTGCGGGCTGACACTGTCCTTCCTAGTTCCTGGTAGGGTTCTTTCCTCAGATCCTGTCTCGGTCGAGCGGAGAGAAGCAGCTGAGCAGCGGAGACGCGAGAAGCCAGGTGGCGTGGAGCACGGAGACCGCTTCCCATACGCTTCTATGCTTGCGTTTTGGCAGCCGCTCACATTTTATGCTCGCTACTCCTGCTGGACTCCCGCACGCTGCTGTGATCTATTGTGGAAGGTAATTTCACCGGCGTTCTGCTGGATTCTAATAAGAGGCTGTCATAGTGCCTAATAATTTGTTTTTGGGTCCTAAAATCAAGTTTGTGCAGCACAGCCAGGAAATACCTTTTGGCTGGTTGCAGGATACAACTTCTGGTTTTCTTTTCCTCTCAGCTAGTATTTACTTTTCTGGGTGAGGCACGCAATACACACTGTCCTCATTGAAAGCTATGGGGGGGCGTGGCCAGCGCACATGGAGTGAGGACGTGCTCTCCTCGCGCTCCTGCCGGAGATCCTACAACGGATCGAATCGTTCGGCCTGCTTAAGCTGAACAAGCACGCCTGAAGTAGCTACGGGAAGAAGAACCGTTTCCCTACCATCGACAAAGTTTCTGCATGAAAATCGGACCGGGATAACAGTTATTCGAAGCGAACAGAGAGGAGGCCCCTGCCCAACAAAATGGCGGCGCCCGCAGGTCCTATCTGAGACACACCGCTGGAGGGCGGATAGCCTCCTGAGGCGAGAGAGAAGGGCCCACATCGTCCAACCCAGTGATCCGGTGACACCCCAGGGGGACGGACCCCCGCTGCCAGCTGCGGCCTGGGTCTCTGTCTCTGAGACCAAGTGCCGGGAGGAGGAGACAAAGGGGGGGTCCTCTGTGCGAGACCGCACGCAGGAGAGGTGCCGGCTGGTGGGAGTCCGCGAGAGGCACGGAGAGACACGAAGAAGAGAGAAGGTGATGGGCAGTTCCCTCCGGAACATCCGCGAGCTGACGACTCCCCATCTGCAGCGACAGCCCTCGCAATCGACCCTACATACACGTCCCTGCTGAACGTGAAAAGGCCGCGGAGCACACCCAAAGACAGGCAATGCCGCCCCCCAAAAGCAAACTAAAAACCGCAACCATGGACTCCTTCACCACGGTCAGGGCGAAACAACAACAGGAGACAGAGGCAGCAGACGACCCGACGGCTAAGGAGGACGATCCAACAAATACACAAGTGCTACAAGCCATAGCGGCGCTACAAACGTCCATCAAAACCAGGATCGATGAAATCAAGTCGGACATGCAACTGATGAGACAGGACGCCCGTAACCTTACAGAAAGGGTGACCACAACGGAGGCAACGCTCCAAGACAATGTTAACGACACCACAGAACTTAAATCTAAGGTCCAAGACCTTGAGTTGCAAGTAGAGCGGCTAGAGGCGCAATCAAAAGACGCTGAAGGATGTGCCCGCCGCAGCAACATCCGAATCCTGGGGGTACCGGAAGACACAGAGGGCCCAGACCCGACCGAATTCGTAGAAACGATGCTATTGCAAGAAATTGGGGCCGGCAAACTGACCCAGGGCTTCTCGATAGAACGGGCCCATAGGTCACTTCAGAAGAGGCCCTCTCCGGGCTCCCGACCGCGCCCTATTATTGCAAAAGTCTTGAACTTTCACGACAGAGAGACTATACTGAGATTCTCAAGAGAAGGAGGGGAGATCGAGAAACATGGCGCCAAAATAGTCACCTACCCAGACTATACCCCAGGGTGCAATGAGCACGGAACTCATTTGTACTGGTGAAAGCTAGGTTACGCAAGCTAAACCTCAAGTACATGCTAATGTACCCGTCCCGCCTTAAGGTACTATACAAGGGAATTAAGGTCTTGAGACTCCGGCAGCGGAAAATATGTGGCTTGAGGACAACAACCTTGCTGATGAAAAGGAAAGCACTGTGCATGAAGTCACAGGCCATTGAAAGCACCAAGCAACAGGAAAAATAAAGGTTCGCACAACTGCCGAATGAATACCGGACCGCTTGAGATCTACAACTCCACAAACGCTACGACGGGCAAGAGCGCACCGACCCATGCGAATAACAACGAAGCCGACGCACCCCCCTGCAACACGTGGAGGCTGACTGCCGACACACCACCCGCACTGGACAGCTGGGAAAGGCCTGGAAGGATCAGGTGCCCCCGAGCGCTGCAAGTTTGAGGCAACTGCTGGGGGCAGTTTTGAGTTGAAAGGTTTGTTGCCCTTATTCACTAGAATGAGGATTGTTAATGTTAATAAGTCTCCAATTGACACTGAGAGGGAGGGAGGAAGGGAAGGAGGAAACGAGGTGGCTCACGCCACAACCCCAACACAGACCGACCCCTGGATAACAGGTCCAGGCCTGGGGGTGGCAGAGGCGGGGAACGGGGGGGACAACAGATCCCTTACTAAACCCCTATAGCTGCGACCACCATAAAAATAATGACATGGAATGTAAGGGGCCTAAGGACTTATCTCCGAAGGAACAGGATTAAAACCTACCTGTAGAGAAAAGGGGTAATGATAGCATTACTACAGGAGACCCATTGCACGGCGCACTCGGTGACCAAGCTACAAACACATTGGGGTGGACAGGGGTTTGGTACCACTTATTCTAAATATGCAAGAGGGGTCTACACCTGGATTCACCCACAGCTCCCATTCCGGGTGGACAAAACAGAGATAGACCCAGAAGGTAGGTTCGTCGTAATTTGGGGATTCATTGAACAAGAAGCAGTATGCATCATGAACTCCTATCTCCCTAACAATAACATACCGTCCTACCTGAACTCACAGTACCCTAGAGTTGCACAGTATAGGAACAATCTCTTTATTTGGGGGGGAATTTTCATTGTGTACATGACCCACGGCTGGACAGGTCCACACCACAGCTGGGAGGCCCATCGACCGCTACGGCAGCACTATCCGCCATGTTGGGGAGGCTGGAAATGATGGATGTGTGGCGGGAAAAACATCCTGAAGCACACGAATACTCATTCTACTCATCTCCACATAAGTTACACACAAGACTAGATTATATACTCATAGACAGGGAACACTTACTCCGGGTGGAGGGAGCAGAATATCTGGGGAGGGCTATCTCTGATCACTCCCCGCTCCTGATAACATGGAACCAAAAAGGGCCCAGACCCCCCATTCCCATGTGGAAATTGCCCACGGACGCCATGAGGCACCCAGCCTTCCGAGAAGAATTACGCGATTCTATTGATGCCTACCTAGAGGTTAACACCGGTAGCGTAGCTTAAAATAGCACAGTGTGGGAGGCTCTAAAGGTGGTAACCAGGGGAGAAGTAATCGCAAAGGCGGGAGGTATCAAGAAGCTGCTCAGGAAAGAACTAGACCTAGTGGAATGGCAGATTGAGCGACTTGAGGATACCCCCGTAGACACCCAACAGAGGGAAGAGGAGCTTGTGAAACTTAGAGAGAGGAACATAACTGCGTGGAACAGGCTGGAAAAGTTCGACTATACTGCCAGAACAAATAGAGCACATGTTGAGGCCGACAGACCGGGCAGACTACTCGCCTGGCTCTGCCGAAAAGAGCACCCCAAAAACCCCACCACCTCACTACAAGATGAGGATGGAAACACACACTGTACGCAGCAGGGCATAAATGACACTTTCACTCGCTTTTACACCCACCTGTATTCACATGAGGAGCTGGTCCCCCATGAACGGTTGATAGAAACACTGGAGGAGATAGGGCTCCCCAGGCTGTCCCCAGAGCAAGCCGACTCCCATGAAACAGAAATCACGCCCAAAGACATTACCGATGCAATTAGATCCCTCGCCACAGGCAAAGCACCAGGAACAGCAGGTTGCCCACAGAGTTTTTTAAAACGTATGAGTCCTCCCTGACCCCCCTATTACACGCAGTATACCAGGAGGCATACGAAGGAGGGATACTACCCGAAAGCATGAGGGAGACGCTTGTGATTCCGATCCTCAAGCCCAATAAACCGGCAGTCCAATGTGACTCATATCGCCCGATTGCAATGTTAAATTATGACGTTAAAATCCTGACTACGATCTTAGCAAAGCGGCTGTCAAGAATAATAGGAGACATAGTTCACCCAGATCAGTGAGGCTTCGTGCCGGGCCGAAATACGTCCATGAACCTACGCAGGCTGCAGCATATTATAGCGCAAACCGATAAAGACAAGGACTCATACGCGCTGCTGTCCCTAAACGCAGTCAAAGCGTTTGACTCCATCTACTGGGAATTGCTTGTAGCAGTGCTTAGGGAGTTTGGCTTTGGTCCCGGGTTTATCAGGTGGATTAACATCTTGTATGCTAAACCTAAGGCAAGGGTGAAATCTGGGAAGTATGTGTCAGAGGCCTGGGGTATATGCAGGGGGACTAGACAGGGCTGTCCACTATCCCTAATGCTTTATATACTGGGACTAGAACCCATAGCTGTCTACTTTAGAAAGCAGTTCTTCCATGCAGGCATAAGACTGGGAGACTTGGATCACATCATCTCGCTCTACGCGGATGACGTTCTCATATACGTCAGGGACCCACACCTCAACGTACCAACCATGCTAGAAGTGCTGGACAATTATTCCAAGGTCTCTGGGATAAGATTTAGCAGGTCGAAGTCTTGTATGTTCCCCCTAGCGGCCCTGAAAACAGAGAGTTTAAAAGCACTCCCTGAGGTGAGAATCCAGTGGCAGAATACGTCATTCCGCTACCTTGGAGTGCACATTATGCATACCCCCGAGCTAATGCACGAACGAAACACAAAGGCAGCACTCCCCGCTCTACGTAAATCAATGGCGTTCTGGGCGAAACTCCCCCTTTCGATGATGGTCAGGGCTTCGATAACTAAAATGATCGTTCTCCCACGTTTCCTTTATGGATTTCAAAATGTACACTACTATATACACAAGCCCTTCTTCCGACTTCTTGAGACCATACTGCGAGAGTTCCTATGGGGGAAAGACAGGCATAAAATAGCGTTGCAATTGCTAACCCTACCATATAGCCAAGGCGGTATTCAACTTCCAAACCTAGAAAAATATTACATAGCAGCACAGCTTTGTTTTGTGACCAAATGGCTAGATGATGAACCCACATCTGAAACACCATTGCTACAGGCCATGCTGCCCCAATTCCATCTGAAAGAACTGTTCTGGGCACCGTCCAAACTGCTGGGAACTCTACCCTTGTTGGCTGATCTCGGAAGGAAAATTTGGCACAGGGTGAAAATGCTCACTAACTCACGGAATTCCTATACCCCGGAAGTTCCCTTGATCGCAGACTTATGCACAACACTTTCGGATTTGAAACATATCAAGCTCTGGGAGAGGGAAGGGGTCTACACCTGGGGAGATCTGTATGATGAAGGCACTTTCAGGGAGTTCACCTCACTACAGGAGATGGAAGGCATACATACCGGCCTGTTTCTATGGTACCAAAGAACTCGTGCTGTGGCCCGACTCAAATGGGACTCGTGGCCGGAAGAACCAGCTACAGACCCACTCCTCACTTTGATGTACAACTTGGGAGAGGGCGGTAAACCCATTTCGCAAATATATGGCCACCTGATCGACATGCCAAATCCTCGGAGCATGGAAATGAAAAGCAAATGGGAGGAGGATATAGGCTGGGAAATGTCTGAAGGGGAGTGGAACAGAGCTCTTACATTCCCCAAAACAGTGTCCAGAAACCATAGATTTAGGCAGATTCAGTTGAACATACTGCACAGAACTTACCTGACCCTGTGCCGTATAGCCACCTTCAATCCCCAGGCACAACCGACCTGCAACTGGTGCAAGGGGGAAAAAGCGGATCTGATCCACATGTTATGGGAATGCCCCAGGACAAGGGCTCTGTGGGAGAGGGTCCAACAAACCTGCGAAAAAGCAGGCCTGAGTAAATATAACTGGACACCCGGTGAGTGCCTCTTAGGAACCTACCCCAGAGCAGCCAAACTCAAGCATGCAACAAGGCTCATGGACATATCATGCATACTGGCCAAAAGAACTATAGCAATGGCCTGGAAGAAACCCATGGGCCCTCGGTTCAAACTATGGCACAGAGAGACTGAACGGTGGGTGCTAGCTGAGACCGTGGCATGGGAGGACTGTGTGGCTAGATCCACGGATGACTCTAGTATGTCACTCGAGGCATGGAAGGAACTCACCAGACACATGTTCCACCCCTCGGATGATAAACCCCCCTGAATTTGAACTCAATCCAGGCCCATGTGGGACCTGTCATAAAGCCAGCAGCAGCAGAAGTACTGCAGAGGATAGAGACCTTGCGGAACCCCTCCCCCTATTGAAGTTGGCAGATGGTTCCCCTTCGCGACCACCCCCTCCCCGAAACAGTTAACGATATATGAAACTGACAACATATGGAGACAGTTATGGTTGTTTTGTTTTGTATTTGTAATTTGTTGACGTTAAGTTAAACATATGTTTATAACTATTTGAGAATGGCTCTATTGCACACAGCTTGTTTGATATTATTGAAAAATGGCAATAAACAAATTTGAAAATAAAAAACTCATTGAAAGCTCTGGACAAAGCACTCCCTGCTACCCCTAGGTGGGGTCGGCATAACACTCCTCCCGAGGCTACAACGCGGGACGAGCTCCCGACATGCACTTTCACTATGACTCCCCGTAGAAGGAATAATGCACTATAAGAAGTGCTCACACAAAGTGCAAAAGGGAGGTTGAAAATTCAACTAGAGCATCTTGCCATTTCTGAAATATTGGACACCAAAAAAAACATTATAGGTGACATTGGGAAGGACGCACATGGCGTCTGTGTTTCCCCCTGCATGCCTACACCTAAAGCATTTAATCTTACTGAATTGGATGCTACCAACATGGAGGGCCATAACATTGAGTGTCCTTTAGCTTCTCAGAAGCACACAGGAGTTTTTGATCCGGGGAGCCTGTTGCTCTGGTGCCAATTCAAGGAACAGATGTTGCTAGACATCACAGCCTGCATGAACCTTGGAGACTTCCACAGATGGCTGTTACGCACTTGCTCCAAGGAGCACACCCTAGCAGGGCTTTTCCAGCAAAAACAGGTGGCATCTGACTGTGCTGAGAAAATGACTCAAACCTCCCCCTTTACACATGGGGCACAGAAATGCTGTCTAACAGACAGTGGCTTGCTCTCTACAACTGGCTCTTCCCGGCAGGAAGAGTTAGCTTCGCCTGTTCTGATTCCGGCTGTAGCACCTCCATGGATTGCTACTAAATCACCACTTTCCACCTTAGGCACAACTCCCTTAAAAAGAAAACTGTGTCTTAGTTGGATGCGGGTTTACCAATCTTCCGATATATCTCAGGCGTTGCAAGTGCATTCCCATGGGTGGGTCAAACTGCAAATTAATATTTTAATACCCCTCCCGGATCTTGTCAGTCCCCATAGAGTTTGGTTATAAGCTCGTAATGGAGGTAGTCATATTGAAGTAAGGGATAAACTGTCACAGTCTTGCTTGTTTTTGCAGCTTACCATAATCTCTCAGAGGCATTGTTTCTTAGACTGTGCTGCTTAGCTAGACTAGTGCCATTAGGTCACTGTTAAATGAGATGTTTGTATGCATCAGTATTGTGACTATTACGTCTGTTCTTGTGTTTTTTATGTTTTATGTAATGCGCCTTGATACCCACGGGCTTTGGCGCTATATAAATGTATATATAAAATAAATAAATACATTCCATTGTATCTCATTCCACTCTTCCTCACTACACTCACCAACTCTTCCTTACCCTACTTTACCTCACCACTCTGTACTTTACCCCACTCACCACTGTTCCTCACACTATTCACCGACTCTACCTTCCCACCCTACCTAATCCCACTCACTCATGCTGCCTCACCTCAGTCGTCCTTACCCAACTTATCCCTTGTTCCTCTCCACACACCACCTCGCCCACTCCTCCTCATCCCACTATACCTCCCTTTCACTTTACCTCACACTATGACCCCTCCATTCCTAAACACACTATACCATGTCCAATTCTTCTGCTCCTCAATAATACACTCTACCTCACCCCACTAAGCAACTCTTACACCAGCACTCACAGACACTACCCCATCCTACACTATGTTATTCCATTCATCCACTCTACCTGACCCAATGCTACCTTACCATATGCCCCACTCACTCTAACTCACCCCACTCTAACCCACTGGACTCATCTACTCTACCCAACCCAGGCTTTCTTAGCCCACTCACCAATGCTGCCTCACCCCACTTTTCTCCAACCCACTTACCTCACACCATTCTAGCTCAAGCCACTCACCCATTATTCTCCCAACACTTACCCACCCAATATTCCTCTCCCATCTCTACCTCATACGATATTGCCTCACCAATATACCTATTCCACCTCACCCATGCACCCACTCTACATCACACAACTAAATACACACTTCCTTAACATGTTCAGCCAATCTACTACCCCAATCTAACTTAACTCATACAATCACTTTACCTCACGCTACTCTATTGTAACCCACTCACACTTTCTTCCTCTCCTCATGCTACATCATCCCACTGTTCTTCTTTAGACGTACCCACTCTACCTCATCTACTCTTTCTTAATCTGCTCTTCCTCACCCCACTCTATCACACCCCTCTCTTTACTCACTTCACTCACACCCTCTAGCTCACTCATCCTTAACCCACTCTCTCATCCTTAACCCACTCTTCCGTACCCAACCTTTCCTCATCCCACTCATCCTCACCACATTCTTCCTCAATGCACTGTACCTCATCCCACTCTTCCTCACTCAACTCACACACTCCTTACCCTATTTTACCTCACCACACTGTACTTTACCGCACTCACCCACACTTCCTCATACTTTTCACCCAGTGTACCTCACCACCCTACCTAATTCCACTCACTCATGCTACCTCATCTCACTTTTCCTCACCCCACTCACCCACAGTTCCTCTCAACAAACTTTCTTACCATGTTCCCCCTCATGCCACTCTATATCATTGCACTTTACCTCACCCCACTACCCCTCTCTTTCTCAGCCCACTCTACTTCACCCCACTCTCCCACTTCTCATGAATCCTTGCCCCACTAAACGACTCTTACATCAACACTCACCCACACGTCCTCACCCTACTCTGTTATTCCATTCATCCACTCTACCTAACCCCATGCTACCATACCATACTCCCCACTTAGTAGGAGGGTACAATACCTTGTGTGTGGGGCTTTACCCTGTGGAATTATTTGCTCTAAGAGGCAACGTTTGTCTCGTAATAGGGTTTTTCTCACTGGTCTGAAATTAACTATGCATGTATTTCCCCAACAGGTCTTTTGTACAGGATTAACCTTGTGTATTAACTTTGTGTAAGCGAGTATATTTGGTTTTGATCCTTACTCCTCATGATCAATCAGATCCTGATCTATTAGTTATACCATAAGATGGCTTCCATTGCAGATAAAAGTCTGGGATATACAGAAGATTATATTTTGAAACTGCTGAATTCTATCCCTGATTTTGGTCTAGATAGTGAACTCTGTGAAATGAGTAAAGATGATCAATGGGATGAACTCACACAGGTACAGAAACGTTTAGTTCAAACAGAATTACACACTATAATTATGTTATAATATCTGAAAAATCAAGCCCTACCTCAGGGTTTAATAGTGCCTAATGAACCCAGGCTGTTTTTGGATAATGCACAATTTAAAGTTAAGTGGAGCTACATAGCTAACAAATGTGGGAGAGATTGATTAGTTTTAATCATTGAAACTGCTCAGGAAACAAGTAAGAAGATAATAATTGAGTTGACAACATTAGAGGAAGAAATAAAAAAGAAATTTGATATTGATGTGTTCAAAATCAAGTTAGAAACACACCTGAAAGAAATGCAAACGTTCAAAATGGATACGAGTTCAGAAAGAATTAAGAGACCCAAAAAAGGTCTTATGAGTTACTCACATATAAAACGTTTCCATATACCACTAAAGATTATGTGTTTCGGGATCAGAGTGGAGTACAAAAAACTAATCGTAGGGTGAGATTTAGGAACACTTCATACAGCTCGAGTGAAGAAGGAACTGTAGGGGGTAATGATGAAGACACTACTAATTCAGGCTCTAGAGGAAGGGGTGGCCGAAGGGGCAGTCCCCCCGGTAATAACCAAGGATCCCATAATGGATCTAGACGCCAACCTTTTTTAGACAGAGGCACCAGTCGGCAGGAATGGAACACAGATCGGATGCAGACACACAGTTACCAGGGCTGGTAATCAATCTATCCACCTACGTTTCGACAGTGGAAGAAGAAAGAACTTTGAATAAGGGTTTAAACTTTGTAGTTTCTAAGTTTCACAATCCCTTTGAATTCAGGCTGGAATTGAATGCATTTATGTGAAAGGTTCATCTCAAAGAGTTTTTTGGAGATCAACCCTCTAGCATACATACTAACTACAGTGGATTGAGAAATCTGTCCAAATTATGTCCTCCTACACATACCCATTCTCCTGAGTCATTGGTATTTGAGAAGAGAGTTTTACAGGAAGTTGAGAAATTGGAAAAGAAGGGCATCCCCAGAAATTCTTATCTTAGTCAAAAGGAAATCCTGTTGCTACGCAACTTGGGTAAAAACAGCAGCATTGTCATCCGTCAGGCGGATAAAGGCGGTGCAATAGTTATCTTAAACAAACAGGACTATATTGGTGAATGTGAGAGACTTCTCTCTGATAATATCGGCTATTGTAAAGTTGACCAAGATCCTACTCCAAGACTACAGAAACTTATTAAAGAAAAGGTAGAAAAAGCTGTAGAGTTACAACTTAACAACAAACAGGAAGGTGAATATCTGGCAAGAGAAACTGCTAGAATCCCCATTTTCTACATTCTACCAAAAATTCACAAAAAACTTAGAGAAACCCCCAGGTAGACCGATTGTCTCTGGGGTCAACTCTATTCTGGAACCCCTGTCCAAATGTATTGATTTTTATTTAAGACCTTTCGTTATGAAGATGCAGAGTTATGTTCAGGACACTAGGGATGCCATCTCCAAAATAGAAGGTTTGGAATGTAATTCCAATACAGATGTTTTGATGTGTTTAGATATTCAATCTCTATACACAAACATTCCTTAAAGTGCCACCCTAGAAGTGGTAGAAGAAATATTATTGAAACAAGAGGATAACAATCCTGTCAGCAATGTTTTCACTTTGTGGTGTGCTGAAACAGCCTTAGTGAATAATTTATTTCAATTTTGTGGACAATTCTATATACAAGTTGAGGGTATGGCGATGGCTGCCGCCATGGCTCCTAATTTAGAAAATCTATACGTCGACATGGTGGAACAGACTGTAGTTCATTCCAACTTGAACCCCTTCAAAGATAAGATAACTAAATGGCTGAGGTACATTAACGATGTTTTCATGTTGTGGCATGGGTCTGTAGAAGAGGCTAAAAACTTCATGACATGGTTGAACGTACAGAACAGATATCTTAAATTCACAGTTATTTTTTGCGTGATAGAAGTGAACTATTTGGATCTTACCATCTACCATAACAACCAGAAATTGTGTGTGAAGATGTATGTGAAGGAAATTGACAAAAATGCTCTCCTCCATTATAAAAGTCATCACGCAAAACATGTCCGAGATAATTTACCATTTGGGCAATTTTTGCAGATTAACCGCAATAGCAGCACCAATGAGAACTATGAGGAAGGAGCTAATGTCTTGATTAAAAAATGGAACAATCGAAGATAACCTGTGAGGGTGGTGAAACAAGCCGCTAAGCGAGCTTTAACAATGATCGAGAGTCCTTGTTTGAGAAAAAGAGTACAGGTACACAAAATCCTCCTTTAGTTTTGGTAAATACGTTTAGCAATTTATCCTACAAAGTGAAGGGTATAATCTGTAAGAATTGGAGAAAGCTCATGCGTACGCCTCCACCGGTGGTGGCTTTTAAGAAGAGTACTAATATCAGGAATTTGGTGATGGAAAATTATGTTCAACGAACAGAAATTCAACCCTGTATACAGAGCACTCTGTGGGGCCTACCTCAGGTTGTGGGCCACCACCCGTGTGGTAATTGTGTAATGTGTCCTTTAACACAAAAAGTATCTGTGGTAAATTTAGATCTGAACGATGATTGGATCTTGCTAGAACACACGAATTGTAACACAACTAATGTGATTTATATGATTAAATGTCTGTGTGCCCTTATATATATTGGCAAAACCAGCAGGAAGTGCAAGACTGGTATGATCGAGCATAGGAGCTGTCTTAGGAACAACACTGAAAAAAAGCCCTTTTGGTAGCACATTTTAGAGACCTAGGTCATTTTGATAATGATTTTGAATGGTGCATTCTAAAAAAGGTGAAAGGAAAGTGCCAAGAACTGATTAATAGAAAACTGTTTAATCTGGAACAGAAATGTATCTTCTTGACAAAGAGTCACCTTACAGGACTCAAAAAGAGTATTGAATGGCATAATGTGAAATAATCCATAATCAATACGTTCTATGTGTGTAATAGCTAGAACATGTCCTGTTGGCATTGGAATATATGTATAATTGTTTCAAAATGATTTAAGCATTACCCTATTTTTGGTTATGTTAGGACCATGGAATGTCTGCACTTGATGTAAATAATTATGACCTTCAGTAATTTTGTTCCAATGATGGGGATCAGTCATATTGGGATTGAACCTCCCGCCATTTTGGAGTTTTGTTGTTGGTGCGGCAGTATTTACTCTTTTTCCTGTGTGTCTTTGGGTTGCATGCCGATATGTGGTTTTGTTCCGGGCGGCTCTAATGGGTCGATGTGATCTTTGATTTGGCTGCGGTTTTATGATCGGGTGACATGGGAGCCAGATGCATTTTGGACATTTCAATGGAGATCGAGTAGGCGGGAGAGGTCTCCTAGCAACCGAGGTTTGTTTGGATATCGTGAGTTCCGCTGATAACGTCTTGCGGTGTCCACGGCTAATGGCGTATTGGAACCTAGCTGTGGTCGGGTGTTCCACATGTACGTGAACGTTAGGCTAACTAAGGTAAGGAGCGTTCAGAATGTAGTGGAAACGTAGGCTGCTTGGGAAGGCCCTTATGTTTTGATTATCAATTCTAAGCAGCTGATAATATGTTTTGGTATCTAGGATACGGCAGCTATTGAAAACAACAAAACAGCGTGTCCTAATATATTGGGGTGAACAAACACGTTTTTTGGAGTTGCTGGGAAACTAATGAAAATTGGAAGTATTCATCCAGTCCAGCATTGACAAACAGAAAATAATGCAGATCTGTTAAGGTGAGAAACTCTATGGAGTGTTTTCTCTCTTTCTACAATTTGCGGATCTGGCATAGAGGTATTTTTACTTTTTACTTTTATCATGCATGGATCAATAACGTTCTGTCTCCACGATTTTTTTGTTTTTTTCTGTAAGCTTGACCTAATGGAATATGTGTGATATGATGACCAGTGTTCATTCAACTAAGAATTATAATCGTAATATGGCTTAAGAGATTTATACGCTTTGGCTATCCGATACAGGTAGAGATAAATTGTTTTTCGTACTTGGTTTACCCTTTTTGGTATTGAGGGTTAGGGCGAGGTGAAGTTTATCAAACCTTTGACGCCAACATAGTGATATGTATGTATATATTTGTGTACCTACAGATATTGGAGTACCGCTTTGAAATCAGAACTAAGAATTAAAATCAGAAGTGGAAAGGAAACGCCACATTTAAGCACGAATACATGACTGCCCCTGAGGAATGTCCAGTTATCTTATAACATCTAAAACAGAAACGTATATAAGTCGGGCTATGATGGGAACAGCGTTGAACAACAACAATTTATTTGGCTCTGTGTCCCCCCTGTTCTAATAATTGTTTTCTGTTTTTTTTTAGCAAAAATATTTTTTATGCGCTTTGTATATTGCATTGTAACATGTGCATATGCTTTCTATGTTTTTTATATGTGTCATGATATTGTTGCTTTGAATATGTAATAATAAAATGTGATATGTGAGATAGTTTTGGACATACACCTTGTACTTTTTCTCTAAGGTGATATTGTCTAGGTACTTACCTTTTCTGATGGTATATATGAGAATTGTGTTACTATATGTATACTCTTCCTTTTTTTGAGATTTAAGAAACTTACCATACTCCCCACCTTACCTCACCCCACTATTCCTCACCCACTCTACCTCACCAAGCCCATCTACTCTAACTCAACACACTCTTCCAAAGCCCATTTACCAATGCTTACCCAAGCCACTCATCTCCAGCCCACTTTACCTCACCCCATTCTACCTCAACCCGCACATCCATTCTTTCCCCACTCTTTCTTGCCCACTCTTCCTCTCCCATTTCTACCTCATAAAAAATGATCTCACCCATATACCCACTCTACCTAACCCATGTGTCTACTCTACCTCATCCCTCTAAATTACACTTCCGCAACATGGTCAACCATTCTACCATACCTCATTCACATGCTTTACCCCATGCCACTCTAATTTACCCCACTCACACACTCTTTCTGCCCCATGTTACATCATCCCACTCTACATTTATGGACTCACCCACTCTACCTCACCCACCATTGCTCACACTGCTCTTCTTCACCCCACTCTAATTTACTCTCCTCATCCACCCTTTCTCGCTCAGCTCTTCCTCACCCCACTCTATCACACCCCTCTCTTTACTTACTTCACTCACACACTCTACCTCAACCCAACAAACCACTGGTCCATACCCCTTTTCCCCACTTTACCTCACCCCACTCTTCCATAGCCCAATCACCCACTCATCCACATCCCACTATTCTTCAAAGCACTCAACCACACTTCCTCATCCCACTGTTCCTCACCCAGCTCTATTTTACACCATTATACCTAACCCCACATAGCACTCTTCCATACAACATATTTTGTCACCCCACTCTACCTCACCCTACCGACCCACTCTGAATAGTTCCAATACCCCACACCCCACTTAACTACCCCATGCACTCTAACGCACCCAGATGAACCACTCTAACTTGCCCCACTCTTCTTCACACACAAATCCACTCTTCAACACCCCACTATTTCTAACACAACTTTACCTCACCAATTCTTTCTCAACCACTCTTTCTCACACCACTCTTCCTCACCCAGCTATACCTCACCTACTCTACCTTACCCCACTCAACCTGTTTTTCACTCTAATCTTCCACATCATACCCACCCACACTTTCTCACTACAAACTCCCTCAGTCCACTCTTACTCCCTCATGCACCTACTTTCCTCACACCATTAAAACATATTCCCAAGCACCTCACCCACTCTATCCCACCCCACTCATCGTCATCCCATTTAACCATGCTCTGTCACCTGTCTCTTCCTCACCACACTCAACCTCACCCCATTCTACCTCATGCCACATACTCACTATCATCTAACCTCTCTTCCTTGCCTCAGTTTACTTGACCCATTCTACCTCACACATCATATGCTTCTCCACCCCACTATTCCTCAATCTACTCCACCTCACTCCACTTACCCCCTCTAAATCACCCCACTCTTCCTCACTGAACTCACTCACTCTTTCACAACCCAGTCACCAATATTTTCTTACCCCACTCTACCTCTCCCCACTCACCCAGACTACCTCACCATTCTTATCCATAACCCACTCTTCCTCACCTGATCTTTCCTCACCCCACCCTTCCTCACCACACACTAGCTCACCCCAATGTGCCTCACCAATCTCACCCACTTTTCCTCACCCCATTCAACCACTCTACAACACCCATTCTAATTCACCCTACTCAACCAAGCTACCTCATCTTATTCTTCCCTTTACCTCACTCACCCACTCTTCCTCGCCTCACTGTTCCTCTTCCCATGCTACCTTCCCCTCTGTACCTTACCCCAATCCTCCTCAAACATCTTATCTTCACCACCCTCCTTCTTACCCATTCTTTTCCCCACTACACTTTACCTCACTCTTCTCATACACACTTTCTCAACCCACTTTCCATCACCCCACTTTATCTCACCCCAATAAACTTTTCTCACACTAACACGTTCCCACTGTACCTCATCCCACTAACCCTTATCTCACTCACACAATGTACTTCACCCACCCTAACTCATGCCACTCTAGCTCACTGGACTCACCTACTCTACCATACCCCAGTCTTCCTTGCCCCAGGTAACCACTCTTCCACACCTATCTCTTCTCACCTCACTTTAGCTCACCCTACTCACTCACTCTTTCTTCCTTCTTCTCCCACTCTACCTCACCCCAATTCACTCACTCTAGCTTAACCGACTCCTACACTCTTCCATACCCCACTCGTTCTCACCTAACTTTACCTCATCTGACTCCACATCCCCCCACTCACTCATTTACTGCAGCCCACATTTCTCTTCTCCACTCACCCACTGTTCCTCATCCCATACTGTCTCAACTCACTCTTCCCCATCTAACTCACACACTTTACCCTCCCCACTCTTCCTTACCAAGTCACCCCACTTGTCCTGGCACCACTTTTCTTTACCCTAAGGCACATCACCCCACACACCCACACTTCCTCATGCTATCTTCATCACTCCACATACCACTCCTACAGATCACACTCTTTCTTTCCCCACTCTACTTCAACCTAGACATCCACTGTACCTATTCCCACTGTTCTTCACGTCACTCACCTACTCTTACTTACCCACTGTAACTTACTCCCTTCTACTGCAACCATACTTTCCCAGCCCAGTCTAACTCACCCCACTCTGCAGTACCTCACACAAGCGCTCTACCACATCCCACTCTTCCACATCCCACTATACATCACCCTACTCTTCCATACCCCAATCATTCCATTATTCTTCAACCCCACACATCTTCACTCTAATATTCCTCATCATACCCACCTACTCCACCTTTTTTTTTTTTGCATTTGGTTCAAAATACATAAAACATTTCATGTAGAACCTTTACAAAATTTAAAATCTTTAAAATCTTACAGATAATCATTAAATCAATCATTGCAACTACAAAAATAGTTCTAATTCATTCTCAATATGCTTGCAAAAACTTGCCAACTCATATATTAAGGGTTTATGTAATCCCTGCATCATTCTGGACCATAAAACTTCAAGGCAGTCCTCAAATTCAATCTTCACGAATTTCATCAATTTAAGTGTCCTTATGTTCTTAAAATGCGGACAATACAATATAAGGTGTTTCAACGTTTCATAGGATTCATTACATTCAACAAATCGGCATCCCACACAATTATTTGATTTATTGATTTCCCAGTACTTCGTTCTTTCTCTTGTATGGTACAGTTTCAGTCTAAAGCGAATATATACCTTTCGGATATTTTCACAAGGAAATAGCAAGACATGATCGTATCGTGGAATGCGCTGTTTAACATATAGACCATATTCTTTATATAGCCCATAGGTCTTAATTAAATCAATTGTTATACACCAATCCATTTCAAAGAGTTTTTTCTTAGCAAAACCAGGACGATATTGTATATCCTCAACAGTTATATTTACATTGTCTAAGATTTGTTGCATTTTCAATTGATAGTTAAAAAAAGATTTAGAAGTTTGAGAACCCAACATTTTGTTCAAGTCCATATACAGTGAATTTGTTGGAGGATAATGAATCTTAACGTAATTGGACAACTGTCTCCATTTCCAGCGAGTTGAGAGTGAAACCAGCCCCAATTCATGTTGAATACTGGCATTTGGAAGAAACATTGCAGATTTGTAAACTATCAAGCGTGATTGTCATATCACATAGACAGATATCTAATGTATACAATATGACACTTTCAATTTTCAATGTCATAAAATCTATTAGCGGGGTTAAAGCGAATTTGCAATATTTGATAAAGATCCTTTTCATTTGAGATAATAGTGGGCGAGTTTTATTTTTAATGATAGTAGACCAAGAGTTAATGGAGTTGAGGGCTGATAGATAATACCCTAGATAGATAGCATTATTCACACAATGAATTTGTGTATGCAATATTTGCCATCTAAGATTGCCTCTTTTTGATTTAACTCCAAAGGTCATAATGGCAGTTTTCGCTGGGTTAGGTGTCAAGTTATGTGCTTTTGAAAAAGTCTCAAATAATGAGAGTTTAGTTTGAAGCCCTACTGGGGTAGGGTCAAACAAAATAATATCGTCAGCAAATGCAATCCATTTCAACTGAATACTCCCCAGTTTGACAGAAAACAAATTCCCATTTTCCCAGTTCTCACCCAGGTCAGATAGGTATAAGTTAAACAGGGTGGCCGCGAGGTTACAACCCTGTTTCAAACCAATTGTTGTGCATATAGGAGAAGTAGTGCCACCTTCTGGTGAAATTCTTATTCTGTACGATGTATTCCTGTGCAACTTAATGATCCAATACATCAGCACAGTTGGAATCCCTATCTTCGTCATTTTCTTCCACAATAAATTGCGGATAACCGTGTCGAAAGCTGAGCTCATATCGATCATTGCTATATAGACAGGATTAGAATTCTTTTCTTTTGCTCCAGCAATAACATGCGACATAATGAAAGCATTTAGGGTTGTGCTCATAGTGAGGTGAAGCACTACTCCACCTTACCCCACTCACCCTGTTTTTTCTCACCCACACTTTCTCACTACAAAATCCCTCAGCCCACTCTTACTCACCCATGCATTATGTTTTAATAGGGTGTGGAAAGTTCCTCACCCTATTAAAACATAATCCCAACAATCTCACTCACTCTATCCCACCACACTCATCATAATCTCATTTAACCATGCTCTCTCACCTGCCTCTTCCTCACAACACTCAACCTCACCCAATTCTACCTCATGCCACATACTCACTATTATCTAGCCTCTCTTCCTTGCCCCAGTTTACTTCACTCATTCTACCTCACACATCAGATGCTTCTCCACCCCATGATTCCTCAATCTACTCTACCTCACTCCACTTACCATATCTACCTCAACCCACTCTTCCTCACTGCACTCACTCACTCTTTCGCAACCTAGTCACCCATAATTTCTCACCCCACTCTACCTCACCCCACTCACCCAGACTTCCTCACCCAACCTATCCACAACCCACTCTTCCTCACCCCACTCTTCCTCACCACACACTAGCTCACCCCAATGTGCCTCACCAAGCTCACCCACCTTTCCTCACCCCATTCAACCCCCTCTACAGCACCCACTGTAATTCATCCTACTCAACCAAGCTACCTCATCTCATTCTTCCCTTTACCTCACTCACCCACTCGTCCTCACCTCACTGTTCCTCATCCCATGCTACCTTCCCCACTTTACCTTACCCCAATATTCCTCAAACATCTTATCATCACCACACTCCTCCTTACCCATTCTTCTTTCCCACTACACTTTACCTCACTCTACTCATACACACTTTCTCAACCCACTCTGCATCCCCCCACTCTACATCATACCACTCCTCCACTTTATCTCACCCCACTAAACTATTCTCACACCCACTTTCCCACTATCCCATATCTCACTAACACACTGTACCTCACACACCCTACCTCATGCCACTTTACCTCACTGGACTCACCTACTCTACCATACCCCAGTCTTCCTTCCCCCAGGTAACCACTCTTCCACACCTATCTCTTCTCACCTCACTTTAGCTCACCCTACTCACTTGCTCTTTCTACCTTCTTCTCCCACTCTACCTCACCCCAATTCACTCACTTTACCTTAACCGACTCCTACACTCTGCCATACCCCACTCTTTCTCACCTAACTTTACCTCATCTGACTCCAAGTCCATCCACTCACTAATTTACCACAGCCCACACCTCTCTTCTCCACTCACCCACTCTTCCTCATCCCATACTGTCTCAACTCACTCCTCCTCATCTCACTCACACACTTTACCCTCACTCTTCCTTACCAAGTCACCCCACATGTCTCGGCACCACTCTTCTTTACCCTACTGCACATCACCCCACCCACCCACACTTCACCACCCCATCTTCATCACCCCACATACCACTCCTACAGATTACACTCTTTCTTACCCCACTCTACTTCACCCTAGTCACCCACTGTACCTATTCCCACTGTTCTTCACCTCACTCACCTACTCTTACTTACCCACTGTAACTTACTCCCCTCTTCTGCAACCAGCCCAGTCTACCTCACCCCACTCTGCAGTACCTCACACAAGCACTCTACCACATCCCACTCTTCCTCACCCACACTATACATCACCCTACTCTACCATACCCCAATCGTTCCATTATTAATCAACCCCACACATCTTCACTCTAATCTACCACATCACACCCACCCACTCTATCTCACCCCACTCTTCCCCACTGCAAACCCACTCTTCCCCATGCTGCCTCACCCCACTGTACCTCACTATGTTTACCCCTTGCCTCACCCCATTCTTACTCATCCACTCTTTCTCGCGTCAATATTTTTTACCCCACTCTACATCACTTAACTAATTCCAGTCTTCTTCACTCCACTTTTCCACACCCCACCCTTATTCACCTCAATCACGTATACTCCCTACACTTCACCTCCTCACCCTACAGTACTTTGCCCTAATCTACCTCATCCACACTCACCCACTCTTCATCAGACCATTCAATGATTCTACCTTCTTTACCCACTTTACCTCATCCATTATACCTCAACCCTCTCATCCATGCTACCTCACCCCACCGACCCCATTGTTGCCCACTCCACTCCACTTGACCACAAATACCCATTCTACCTCACTCAGTCTACCTAATCCCACTCACTCTATTTCACACCACTCTTCCTTATCCTTCTCACCTACACTATCGCATCCCATTCACATACTCTCCCTCACTCAACTTATTCACGATTCTTCACGCCACTACTCATACCGCTTCACCTCACCCCCACTCGACATTACTCCACAAACCAAACTCGCCCTTACCAAGATTACCTTAATGCACTCATTGCCTCTTCCTCCTCCCACCTTTCCTCACCCCACTAACCCCACTCTTCTTCATTTCATGTTTCCTCATCCCATTTCATCTCCTCTTAATACAGTGCTGTTTCTTTATTATAACAATATCTTGTGCATGCACCAGAGGTTCTGCCCTGTTATCCTTGACTTCAATAAGGAAAACTGGTGGCTCAAATCAAGGTCTGGGTGAGATAATGGTAGACTGTGATGATGTCCTAGTCACAGACTAGACTACACGTTCACTGGAAAGATTGAATAGGATGGCATTCAAGAGGAGATAACACTTTTCAAGGAACACTTGCCCTGAAGCAACAAATAAAAGTACATGTCTGTGGCAGCATCTCAAAGATGGACCCAGGACTCCTGATTTATTATGAGCTCAGAGTAGATGAAGCCTTCTTTAAATAAATCATAATTATGAAAGGGATCGTGTCATATGTAAGGGATAAGTAAACAGAGGACACCAAAAAATTGCAAATTGTTCAGGACAATGACCCAAAGCACTCTTCCGCAGCTGCCTTGATCACAGAACAAGAGTTCACTTGGGTTTGAACTCCCACGGCATATCTTGACCTAAATTCGATTGAGCTGATAGGGTGCAACATAAGGGATACCCTTAAACATGTCCACATGCCCTCCGACACGCGAGAATGCTTGGAGGGCATCTCAAAGGTTTTGTGCAAGGTCCTCTCCTTAGATACCTGTGCAAGGATGATAAACCACATTAGGAAGGTTCACTCCACGGTTGTGAAGCACAATGAGGCAGCAATCAATATGTACATGCACTGTAATATGCCCCACTGTAAATGTTAATTCCATTTTGCTATGTTACTCAGCTACTCAGCTTATATACTCCTCCAGGGACCCAGTAAATATAGCACAACAAAGAAGTACAAACAGTTCTACATTGGTTCTCAAAACCTTAATTGTGATCAAGAACACAAGTGTAAGACAGAATGGTTAAGTGTCTGTTAAAAGCAAGGATGTATCTACTCGGTATAACTGAAGGAGGGGAAGGTGAAGGAACAGTGAGAATGAGCATGGGTGATGTTTTGTGGCTGCCACTATTGTTTTCACAGAGAAGTTTGATGGCTTCCACTAATGTGGGGGGAAAACGACAGGAGTGGTAAGTGGGGTGCAGGTGGGGAGGTTGATGTGGAGCAGTGGGAGTGGTGGGTAGGAATAGGGAGAGCACAGAGGGGCATGAGTCATGGCTTTTTTCATCCAGAGAATTTCATTATTTGTATTTTCACAAAATTAGGTATAGTCACAGTTGAACCGTGAGTGCAGGATAGCAGTCAGTAGCACATGGATCTCAACCTTGTTACTCAATCAACGTTCACTCTCTTGCACCACTTCTCATACTACTCAAATGTGACCAAATGTTTCATCAGCATATCTACCATATTGCCTAGGGGGCACCTTCAGTGTTTAATAATCCTTTGTTCATCCTGATGATTGGGCAACAGGTGACCAACACTATCCTTCCTTGAAGCAACAAACTGGAATTGATGGGCATGTGGCATGCAGGGTACGAAACGGGGGAGGGAGGGTAAAAGTCACTGATGCCAAAAGGAGCACTGGGACCTGCATAGATGTGGGCGAGAAGTCAGGGAGTGCAAGGGTGGGGGGTGACAAGAGGGCTTTGACTGTGAGGGTGTGTGCGTGGGTGAGGAGAAGGCAAAGACTGTGTAGGTGGTACAGCTGAGAAGGAATGGGTACCGGGGTGAAGCTCAAAACTACACCTCCTGACTCTACTCTGCATTCTCTATTTCAAAGGTGGAAGTGGCACCCACAGCTTGCTCTCCACCAACATCTCCAAATCGTCACTGATGTGACACACTCCACAGAAGATATTGCAAAAGCCTCCTGTCACCCTCAAGTTCGAGAACATCCGCTGTACATGGGATGCTGTGTGATGGGAGTGCGGGCAGGAAAGTCACAGTTTTGACAACTGAGTATTTTGGGTGGGTGACCCTCCCACCCCAGGGACCGAAGGTCAGAGAGAGACAGACATTGGCGGTAATTAGCATTGTTAGTGGTATGCAGTGTACACCTTACACTAGCATATATTTATTTATTTATAGAGTGCCAAAGCCCTCAGGCATCAGGGCGCTACATATACACATCAGACCAAAAGACGGGACGACATATAGTTCTACAGATGACTGAGATAGAACTGGAGGGGGAAAGGATTAGTCAAACAGGAGGCTCTTAAGCTGTTTCCTAAAAGGTTGCCGCTTGCTTTCTTATCCCAGCATTATTGGCAGAGAGTTCCATACTTGGGCTGATAGTATGTCAAAGGATCTTCCCATGCCTCTACTTTCTTTTTACTTCTGGGTACATTCATCATGCCTGTGTTGCTAGAGCAGAGTTGTCTGGATGTTATATAAGTTTTTATTTTAGCCTTGATGTATGTCGGGGATCTTCATGGATACATCTGTGCATCAGGATATGAACTTTGAACCATATTCTAGCTGATGCCGATAACCAATGTAGGTTTCTTCTGGCACTGGTATTGTGTTCTCTCCTGGGTATGTCATACATGATGGGTACAGCTTTATTTTGTATTGTCTGTAGTTTATTAATGCAGCAGGTATTTTCCTCAACCAGAAGAGTGTTACAATACTCCAGGCGGGGCAACATTATTTCTCTGGTCAAAAGTATCCTGTTCTTTTGAGACAGGAGAGGTTTAGCCTCCCTCAATACTTTCAGGTGATATTGTTCACTGCTAATTACTCCATCCACATGTGCCTCTGGGCTCACTGTGGCATTCATGTGTACACCCAATGTTTTAACTTTGTCTTGGATTTTTATCCAATTTTTAACGATATTCATTTGGGAGTATTCTGGCTGAGTTTAGATCTAGCAAATGTCGTGCCAAAGATCATCAGTTAAGTTTTCGAGGGATTCAGGCACATTGCATTTTGTGTCATCCATGTGTTAAGCAAGTTTTATATGTGAGTTAACTGTGCCACTTCCTGCTCATAGTTTCTGTTTAATTTCATGAGGAGCTGCGTGCCGTACGCATAGTTTGGGAAATATAGAGTGAGGGCAGTTAAGAGATCGCAGATGGTCTTGATGTAGACATTAAACAATTCTGGGGATAGTGTGAGAAACCTGAAGTTGTCTCACACGTTAGTCCCTGGGGATCTGTTGTTCAGGTGGCCAGCCAGGATATGGCCACTGCTATTGGATCCAGTACCTGGGGGTAGACCAGTGCGGGAGGATCACCTGGCTGAGGGGTTCTCAGGGAGTGGAAGTGGGACACTGAAGGGTGAGATGTGGTACCACCTTCCCTATAACACCTTTTCCCCATTGTACCAAGTAGGATATTTAAGAACTCAAACCCCCCACCACGACATGGACACTTTCTCACGGACAACTCACCATGAGCGACAACAAAACTATCCCCCCTTTTTCAACAGTATTTTTCTGGATTTCCCTAAACTTACTAGTGAAAAGTACAATCCCCATAATTCCTCTCCTCTGTTCTTTTCTAAAGTCACTGAGACGAGGAGGAGAGAGATGGGGAGGATGAAGATTGCTACCAGGGAACCACAGACACATAAAACAGACTCTGTCTCTGAAGGATAGCTCAGGGGTACAGAACGTGCTCGCCTTGTAAGCAAGACAACGTTGAGCAACACAGGTTCGATCCCCGGGCCCGCGCTTGGAAACCTCTAGGTATTACCCACGTTAAAAACAACCCATTACAATTTACAATTTTCAATTTACTCTCCACTTTTTAAAGCAGACTATCCCATTAATGAGGCCAGGCAAAGTCATGCCTCCCTCTTTAATTACTCCCACCTGACTCCACTTGTCTCTGCAAGGCAGCATAAAATGCGGAGCAGGAAGCACACTTGAAGTGAATCGGGATGCTGGAAGGTACCAAAGAAAAAGGAGAAAGTTCTAGTGAGCTTCAGAAGCCCTGGAAGACCAGGAAATGACAAAAACTGACCAAACACTGGCCCCACTATTTGAGAGGAGCCTACAGTGTGGAGGAGGGAACTGTAGCTCCAGAAGGCAAGAGCAAGGGCAGCTGGCGTTGCCTGGCGGTACCTATAGGAGAAGACAAACCCAGGTACATGAGGGGCAGGAGGTAACACCCTGACCTCAATGAAACACCCCCCTTGTGGCTCCTACAGCTCCCAAAATATGAAATTCTGTTTTGGGGAGCCGTGAAGCAGGAGTAACATTAACGCAAATGTATTCTGAGACTGGGAGTTCAAAAACATACTTTTGAAGATTGTGAACTTTGTGAGAGGGGTCTGAGGGTCTGAGCCAGGGCAGAGGGAGACCCTTGTGAACTTTGTGAGAAGGGTCTGGGCCCGGCAGAGGGAGACCCCTGTGAACTTTTATTAGAGAAAATGGCATCAGAGATAAGAGTGGTCCGGCACCATGTAGGCACTAATTCGAAGGTCTCTGGCTCCCGAACTAGGAGAAACAAGTACCAAGAGGTCTTAGGGGAGGATAGCGTGAGATGTCTAGGTGGTCATAAAAGGGTTAAACCAAACCCCTTGTACAGTCAAAAGTCTTTGACACGTTGTGGAGGCAAACATGAATCCGACTGAGGAATGCCTGTGAATTGGGGTGAATCCTAACACACCGTAGAACATTGTGATGAATGAGCTATGGCAAGCCTGCCTCGGGGCTTAATGGAAAACCTGACTGGGCAGTGATACCCAGACTTAGGTAAAGGGAAGAACCTAAGGGGTCTAGAATGACTTTTTGTTGAAATGTGAACTGTGGAAAATGTGATCCCGGCGGCGGGATTTCCTAGAGAAAGCTAGGGGAAGGGAACCCCCACTTTCTGATTTAGAAAGTGTGAAACGAATTGAGGCAATTGTGAAACTAGCGTTTGCGCCCGGCTGAGGGGAACGCTGTGCGAACTGTGATATTGTGAAGCACGCACTTGCCATAGAATAACAGAGTGACCCAGCAAGACGTGATTGCCCTTTCGGAAGCCTCTGTTTAAATTGGCAAGTGCTTTGAGAGGCTAACGCTGAAAGGATTGTAGCTTGGCTGAGGGGGATCCTAGGGTGAAAAGTAATCAACCGACTTGAAGGTTACCAGAAGGAACTGTTTGCTGTGTTGTTTTTGGCATTTCAGGCCTTGTGAAGCAAGAGACTTTGCATGAGAAGAGTCTTGGGCACAGAAGGCCCTGATATAGAGAAAAGGAACTGAAAGCCTGTGTCGGAGAAGCCCAGAAGTGTGCTGTGCTCAAGAGTCCTGCTGTGTCCTGTGCTAAAAAACATGGGGAAGGGAGAGCCCAGCCATAACATCCTGACTAATCATTGAAAATTATCCCACACTTCTTTCGACCTTCAGCAATCCTGCTTGTAAACAGGTATAGGAACTGAGTTCTTCTAATGTTCACAAAAACACTACATATGATTAAGCGAGACCTGTTTGTGCACACTGGTTGGTCATAGGACATGTACTTTAGCTTGGTTTACAGTAGGACATGCTGCTGCACTCTTTCCTATTATCAATATCGAAAGGTTATGTTCAGAACTTTTTATTTTTTACATCTTTGCCAACGAATACCAAAATAGATCCTTCAGCACTGATACTAGGGATGCAAGGCCTGAACCTAATGTGTGGACTGTACAGTAAGCAATACAAATGAACATCTGTAACCTGTACCTCTCTGGATGGTTTGTACTACAACTACCATAAACCCTCATCATTTAACATTCTGTTTTGCTGTTTTGGGCTGATGAGAGCTGTAGTCAAAACATCTGGAGGGTTGAATATTGTAGATCCATGATTAGTGCAGTGGCAAGGAAGCCCCTCCCTAGGGTTTGGTTTTTTATGATTTCAGGTTTTATTTACTGGGTATTTATAATGTGCCTATGCAGCAAAAAGGTGTTTCAAGGTGTAACAAGACAAAAAAGCAAGGGGCAGGGGAACAGGATGAAGAAAAATAAAAATGGCCCTACTAGGCCTTGTGTCATTCGGATCGTGCAAGTGTCTTGACAAGAAGAGCAGGGTAGTGGGGGGATTGGGTAAAAGTGCCGATCAGAGCGGAATGCATCAACCTAAAATGGGAAGGAAGAGTGGAGAGCACGCAAGTGATAGGGGGCAGCAAAAGAGGGGGAGAAGAGGGCCTGTGAGCTAGGTGAGTGCTAAGGGGAAGCCAGGTGGACTAGTGCCAGGGGAAAGCAGGGAGTGCAGGGAAAGGGAGTATGAGGTTGCCTGGTATCCAAGCTGAGTCCCGCTGAGCCCACTGGCCACGTAGGCAGGAGCGCAGTCTAGATGTGGCTAGGAGCCCAAGAGTAGGTGGTTCTATTGGCCTGACCAAACCAATGTGTATGGAATAAGCTTCAGAATGGACTGGAGTTAATATCCCCTTAGTTGCTTGTTGTGATTCTGCCTCTATAACTGATTGATCCCTGGTCAGTGGCTCCGTTAGAGATGCCTTGACAGGATGTAGGAAGTCCCAATGGAGGAGATGGACTTCTACTTCCCTTATCCTGACTTCAACCTTCCGGGCACTGAGATGGTACACCTTACAATGTTGCGTAATCAGGGTCTCAGCCCCTGAGGCACCTCCTTATAATCAGAAAAGTTAAGGCACAACTAGCCATTACGCTGTGCCTCTCCCAGTGTGCCCTTCCCAAGCAACAGCAAGCCCTGCTGCTCGATCTATCAGCTGGATCTCTGGGATCACACAGCTCTCCGTTCACTGCATACTTCTGGCAGTTGTGGCCGACAGCTGGAAGGGTATTTTCTCTAATTTTCAGATATCTTTAGGGGCGATTGGTCTGGCTCCGTTGCAGCCTCTCCTGTGCTCCAGGTAAAGGGCCAGCTCTTACAAAACTCCAACCCTGAGCCTGGAACGGGATGTGTAGTATGTGACCAGCCCAACCCAATGCAGGAGCCACCACCGATGCCACCCTGCTGTTTCAGAACTCACCCTCCTCCGTATTTTATGGACTCCTCCTGTTTATCTCCGGCACTTTTTTCCTGAGTCAGGCCATCCAACTTCACTCAATAGATGTCCTACTGGGGGAGGAGGGAATGAGAGAGAGGAGAAGAGCACCCAATATTCTGGGGATCTTCGACATCCTAATCGCTGGCAGTCACCAGGGGCCCTCTTTTTCTCTTTTGTCTCACTGTGTTACTTCTTGAAGTGGCGGACATCTGCCATTTTGGGAGTGGCAGTGCTCTCGCATATCGCGCTGAGCTGCCATCAAAGAATCAGGTGTCACCGAGAGCACTTTGATCGCCAGGCATCTTCATTAGTCCAGAAACCCTCATACACTGGGTGCCGCTGTCCGCGATCCGAAAAAGGGGCTTAGTTTGGTGCAATCTTGCTTGATTTTGTGCTCAGAGTATCACGTCTCTATGTCTCCCATCTCTGGGGGATAAGTATGCTCTTCCAATCTGTAAATGCTGCGTTGCCTCGACCTCGATTAGTGACATATTTTGCTGTGCAGTGACCATAACCATGACTCTGGGATTGACCATGCAAATCTGTTCCTTTGATGGAACAGAAGCTGTGCGTCCGAGAATTCAGTTTACCATCATCACAGACTCTGTGGATTACACATTTTAGTGCTGCATTGTTCATGGTAACAAGTAACGGTAATAAAGACCTGTTCAGAAAAACAATGCTGCAGTATATAATTGTTACTTTTTTAAATTTGTATTGAAGGTATATGGACATTGCTGACCAGTTGCCCACCTCCTAACTGCTTTTGCGTCAGCGAATTATGGCTGACAGCTGCCATCAGACGTGCATCAAGGAGTTCATTGTCAATCGGAATTGGGGGCGGCGATGGTTGCAATATGAACAATGGCTTTCATTAGACACTTAGGGCCCGATTCACAGAACGTTTTCCTATGGGTTTGCGTCATTATAAAGCACTTCTGTGAATCAGGCCCTTAAGTGATTGCGCCAGAGGGAAGGGCAATAGTTTTGGTGCCCGGCATACAATGGCCCATTAGCTAGGGTGCCATTAAGGACCATTACTAAAGTTGATGGCAGCGGATTGTATGAGCACTCTGAGGTTGAAAGGTGAGAGACTTCAATTGTGGGGCCGAAGGGAATGGCAAGAGCCAACTGACAACAGGTGTGTGCCCCTTCCTCTGCTTTAATTAAGCATAACATCCAATAATGGCGCTATATATGTTGCCGGTGGGGCAAGGGGGCATGGGGAGTTTACACTATACTGTATCATAACATGAAGTGCAGGAAAGTGATGGCTACTTTGTAGCTGATTACATTGTCAATGTTCAGCGGAGTACTTTGTAACATATGGCCATGTGCTGAAGCTCACTTTGGCTCCTCCTGGTTTAAATTCCACATTGCTAGCTTGTGTAATGGCAAGAGTCTTTGCCTCTAGTGGCAAGGAGCTGGGTTCCATTACCACCTCTGCCAAAACATTTTTGAATGGGCCTATTTAGAAATGTATTTACATTTTTTTGTTTTGAAGTCAAGAGCAATTACAACACAAAAACAATAAGAAAACAATATTCTCTATAATAAAAGCACACAAGAAAGGCGGGGCAAAACAATACCGACAAGTATATACGTAATACATACTAATAAATGCAGCAGTAGTAAAACGTATGAATTAATGAATGTATTAAAAGTATCAAAGATGGGAAGATATAATCCTAGGATACAGCTGATTGAGGAGTAACCCAATTAATCAGGCTTTCACATCAATTGATGAGGCTCACAACAGGTTTGGATCCCGGTGCCCATTATTCTACAGTACACCAAATAGGCTACAAACCCCAGGATTGTCAGACTCTTCTCCATCTCATACTGTGCCTGTGACCAGAGAGGGCGCACAAAGGAGCACTTGCTCTAACCCCCATTGAATGGTAAGGAGGCATCTAGCGTAGAAACGATAAACAGCTTCTTAAAAGCCTGCGTGCAATCAATTTCATAAATAGATTAGGTCCAAAACAGTGAGATCTGTGGCCGCAGTAACCATGGTCAATGTATTTTACACAGGGTTCAACTTTGGGAGCGGACTAACAAATGCTCTATCTTGCATCTGTGTGGTGTCTTGCAGTCACTGGAATGTTGGTTGGTTCACCACATTACTGTAGACATGTCTTTCACTACAGTATCGTCTACTTCGTCATGGACCTCTAGAGGTGGGTTGTCCCCATACACATCAGCCTTAGGGGTGTTGTGTAGATCATCATCTGCATGAGAGAAGGAAGGAATATTGTTATGTATCGGTTCATGTCTATATATCTCTTATTCAATTAATATTAGGGGGCGTGGCCTGAGCTCATGGCATGAGGAAGTTGCAGAGCAGAGCTCCTGCCATGATCCTTTTGTCGACCCTGACGCTGAGGACACAAGAAAGCTGTCGTAATTTATAATTACTTCCATGGAGAGGCGAAGCGTTTGCCGAGATATCTAGAGAAAGCCAGTCCAAAATCGGTGCCGGGACACTGCATTTCAGTGTCTCGGAAAGCGAGCCCCCTGAGCGAACAAGATGGCTGCTGCGGCTGGAGCCCCGTGGCCGTGAGGGGGAGGGGCAAGACCAACCGCAAGGCTCTTCGCAGAGCTAGGACTTTGATCCCCCTCTACTGCGAGCCACCATGACTGCCGCTAATACAGCCAGTGAAGCAAGCCACCTGAAGCCGGGATACGGGAGACGGAGCAGCGAAGCAGCGGAGCGCTTCGCTCTCGACCGCAACGGCCTGCAACGCACATCCCGAAGGAGGTAGGCACTGAGACACCTAAGCGGGGGCACTGTGCAGCCTCCTGCACACACGAGGATCAGGAGATGGGGGACACCTAAGAGGAAGAGGACACTAACCACACTGCATGCAGGTGCTGATCCGGCAGTTGGGGGTGCACAAGGACAGCTGCGCCGTCCCTATGCGGGGTGCTGGCAGGCTGTGCGCGTCCTATCAACCAATAAGGGCAACGCATATAGCAGAACAGTGCCCTCCTGAAGGTCAGCACTGTGGGGTAAGACACGCTTCAGCACGGCACTACTAACGGGCAAGGAGTTCCATAGACCCTGTCCAGAACTGAGGGCAGTCCACACCCGCTGGCCCTGTTCCATGCAATAAGTGATCCGCAATATCCGTAGCGAAGGAGAATGGTCCACAAGGCAAGGACCTGGTGGTAGCATGCAACAGGGCGACCCAAACCATAGCCTGAGCGGACATTGATATAAATCAGCTAAGGTGCCCGCACTATCCCATACACCCGTAAAGAGACACCTTTACCTAACATAGACCCCCGACTGTGAGGCCGCCGCAATCTGCTAACTAGGTCCACATCTGGCCCATGGGGTGCTGGCTCTTACATCATGCTACACAGTCCTAGGGTCCTGGAAGAGCCCAGGAGGGCAGGGCAGCTGACAACGGCTGCAGGGCTTTCAACGACAAATCAGTGCCCACTGAACTGGATAGGTCAAGCAGTTGAGGGATAGGAGGCACAGGAACCTAGGGATAATGCTTGAGGGACAACAACACTAACACATGCACAGGCTCAGATGCTGAACTCGACCCAAAAGCCAAGGATAGGTCGCTGGGAAGGGGTGGACCTGCCTGCACTCGCCAGGATATCCAGTATGGTCTCGGAAACCGGACTTGTGCCCCCTGAAAGGAAGCTAATCAACACAAGTAACCACAGCGTTGTCCCCTGGGCAGCTCAGGCTGAAGCACACTTCCATCAACCTGCAGGGTGACACTGAGTCAAGCTCAGGTGGACAAAGTACAAGGCTGACGACCAGCTCCCGCATTAATCAAGCGACCATGCCCACTACTCAAGGGAAAGCAAAATCCACGATCATGGATTCCTTCGCTGCGGCCAAGCCGCGGGCCCCAGTGCAGGATGATATGGCTGCACACAGTGAACAACAAGCCCCAGAAGAAGACACCACGAACGAGCAGGTGCTGCAGTCCATAGCTACACTTAAGTCCTTCATAGACACAAAAACTGAAGAGGTCAAGTCGGACATGCAATTGATGTGGCAGGACGCACGTAACCTCGCAGAGAGGGAAACCACTGCAGAGGCTGGGCTCCAGGAAACAGCAGAGACCACGACAGACCTGAAAGCAAGAGTGCAGCAGCTCGAAAAAAGGGTGACAAAGATCGAGGCAAGGTCGAAAGACGCAGAAGGGCGAGCCCGCCGTAACAATATTCCTTTGCTGGGAATTCTAGAGGGAATGGAAGGCCTGAACCAGACTGGATTTGTGGAAACTTGCTACAACATGAAATTGGCACTGGACGGGTTTCACATGGTTTTGTGGTGGAAAGGGCCCACAGATCCTTACAAAAGAAGCCACCACCGGGATCACACCCCTGACCGATAATCGCGAAGATCCTGAATTTCCAAGATAGAGAGATCATACTCAAATATTCAAGGGAAGGAAGGGAGATAAAGAGAGATAACTCTAAGATTGCCATTTACCCTGACTACACACCCACAGTACAACGAGCAAGGAACTCTTTTGTCCCGATTAATGCCAGACTCAGACAACTGAACTTAAACTACATGCTGATGTATCCGTCCCGACTGAAAGTGCTCTACAAGGGGCGGGCCGTATTCTTGAAAACTCCAGCAGCGGCCAACATGTGACTGAAACACAACAATCTGGCTGAAGGGGAGGAGCCTGTTACATGAACTACACCAGAATGGGGCGAGCACTGGGGATAAAAGACGCTAACTAAGGACTGTGGAAAGTCAACTGATCGAGACCTTGTGTCCATAACAGCATTATTACACACTTGAAACTGGGCAGGGGGACTGCATGGCCGCTCGACCTGGGCTCACAGGTCCGACCAATGGAACGATTAGTGCAAGCCTGCTGCTAGCACAACACTCACAACCAATGGCCTAGATGGGTCTGGAAGGTGTGGGGGCGCCTGAGTGCTGCTGGACCATGGCAGCAGCTCGGGGCAGTTACTTGGTTTTGCTTGTTGACTTGTTAGTTACGGTTGCTGTATTGTTGGTTATAAGGTCTCCAAAAGCAAAGGGGGTAGTGTGGAAGAGGTTATGCGAAATGATGGGATGTGCAGCGGAGCTGGGTGTACTGAAGTAAAAAAGCCCCTGGGTTGCGGTCATCCAAGGGGAGCAGCAAGAAGATAAGGGGGGTACTGGGGGAATCCGCACTAAATGGCCATGACTGCACAAATCAAGGTGTTGACATGGAATATAAGGGGAATGGGCACTTACCTATGCAGGAACCGGGTTAAATCCTACCTGAATAGGAAGAAGGTCTCCATAGCCCTGCTACAGGAAACTCCTCTAATGGAAGACACTATGTCTAAGCTGAAGGAGTGCTGGGGTACGGAGCAGGGTATTCTAAGTATGCAAGGGGTGTGTTTACATGGATAAACCCCCAGGTACCCTTAAGATTGCTGGGGGCGGAGATGGATGTGTGAGGAAGATACTTGATACTATGGGGCTCTATTTAACAGACAGAAGTATGCATAATTAACTCCTACTTCCCCAACCATAATATCCTGTGCACCTCAATGCACTGTGCGCCAGGATTACTCAACATAGAGGGAGCTTCTTCATTTGGGGTGGGGATTTTAATTGCGTGAGAGATCTGGATTTAGATAGGTCAATCCCACGACTGAATCGAACGGCAACAGCCCCCATAGCACTGACTACAGCACTAGCCCACCTAGACCAGGTTGAATTTTGGCGAGAGCTATGCCCCACAGACAGAGGATACTCTTATTTTTCTACGCTGCATGGTCTGTACACCAGAAAAGACTACATATTCATAGGCAGAAGCTAGCTCACACAAGTAGAGTCTGCGCAGTACTAGGGCAGATCGATTTCGGAACACTCGCCTCTGATGGTGAATTGGACGATGTTGGGCCCCAGACACCCCATTCCACTATGGCGCATGCCCACTGAAGCGCTGACAGATCAGGCCTTTAGAGAGGACCTCGGAAATAAACTAGAGAGATACATAGGGGAAAATGTGGGCAGCGTGGAACATTGAAGCACAGTATGGGAAGCGCTGAAGGTAGTGGTGCGGGGTGAGGTTATAGCTGGTGCAGGGGGCGTCAGGAAGGCCTTACGGTGGAATTGGAACAACGGGAGGAGGAAATCAAACAGATGGAGGCCACACCCAGGGAACTAGGGATGAGTAAGAGAAACTGGGTTTAAGCAAGACACAAATGCCAGGAAGCATGGGGGAGGCTTTCCAAGTTTGATTACATAACAAGAACCATAAGGGCTCACAGGGAAGGGGACAAACAGAGTAGGCAGTTAGCATGGCTCTGTAAGAGGGAACACCCGAGATACCTAACAACAGCACTTAAGGATGATGAGGGCACGATTCACCGGATGCAACAGTCAATTAATGACACTTTCACGTCATTCTACACCCACTTATATGCTCATGACACTCCAGTGCCCCAGGAGGACATCCAGAATACGCAAGTTAGGCACAACACAACGCAAAGCACTGAATGGGGACATCTCTGCTGATGACATCAGCGAGGCAATTAGATCTCTAGCCACTAGTAAAACCCCTGAAAGCAATGAGCTACCCCCAGAGTTTTACAAAGTATATGAACCGTCCCTTGTGCCGCTGCTCCACGAGGTGTTCAAAGAAGCGTATGAAATGGGGGTATTACCTAGGAGTATGAGGGAGATATTAGTGGTCCCAATACCGAAACTAAGAAAGCCTATGGATGAGTGCGATTCGTACCGCCCATTGGCGATGCTTAACTATGACGTTAAAATATTGACTACTATACTGGCCAAACGGCTGTCTAGGGTGGTGGGTGGGCTGGTGCATAGTGACCAGAATGGCTTTGTGCCGGGTAGTAACACAACGGCAAACCTCTGCAGACTCCAGCATATTATGGCCCAAACAGCAGACGAGAAAGGGCCCTTTGCGTTGTTGTCACTGGACGCTATTAAAGCATTTGATTCCATATAGTGGGAGTGGCTACTGGCAGTTCTAAGAGAGTTTGGGTTTGGGGAAAGGTTTATCAGATGGATAAAGCTACTGTATACTACACCAACAGCAAGGGTGAAATGTGTAGAGGTACCAGGCAGGGGTGCCCACTATCTCCCATGCTGTACATACTAGGACTCGAACCAATTGCAATCTACTTGAGGGAAACCATTTTTTGACACAGGGATCCGGGTGGGTGGAACAAACCACATAATCTCACTGTATGCGGATGATGTCCTCCTGTATGTGAGGGACCCACACCTAAACGTGCCAACAATGTTAGAAGTGCTAGACAACTATGCAAAAGTCTCTGGGATATGCTTCAGCAGAAAGAAGTCCTGCTTATTCCCTCTGGTGGGTATGAAGGGTAGGAGCATTGAGGATTTACCGGATGTGGGAATTCAATGGCAACTGAACTCGTTTAGGTACTTAGGGGTCAACATACAACACACACTGGAACTGATGCATGAAATTATCACCGGAGCAGTGGTGAAGGGGCTACGGACACCCACATGGTTCTGGTCAAAACTAGCACTATCAATGATGGGCAGGGCATCAATTGTTAAAATGATTATCCTCCCGAGATTTTTATACTACTTCCAAAATGTATATTACTACATCAAGGCCTCTTTCTTCCGTTTTCCAGATGCATTGATCCGGGAATTCTCATGGGCCTCCGTGAGGCACAAATTATCTTTGACCACCCTAACCCTAGCCTACAGGGAAAGAGGCATACAACTCCCGAAACTAGAAAAGTACTACTTGATTGTGCAATTTAGCTTTGTCGCCCGATGGCTTTCGGATGAGGCCACAACCGAAACGGAACTACTACGGCACCTAGTGGCTCCAATATACTTAAAATAACTGTTGTGGGTCCCTTCGAGCTGCTTAGCGACTGCCCCTATGATAGTGACACTGGGAAGATGAATATGGAGCAGAACTAAAGCATTACTACACCTAGAACACCCTTACTCACCAGAAATTCTGATTGCTGCAGATGTATGCAAAGTAAGAAATGATTTAGCAGCGGTGAGGCACTGGGAGAGATGGAGCATATAGATATGGGGGGACCTACATGAGGAGGGAGTCTTCAGGGAATTTGACTCACTGCACCCTAAGGAGGGGCTACCTAGGGGGCAGTTCTTGTGGTATCAAAGGGCCATACACATGGCTAGAGGAAAGTGGGAAAAATGGCCAGATGAGCCGACAGCAACTCCACCAGTGACACTAATGCATAACTTGAGCGATAGCTGGAAACCAGTGTCCAAACTATACGGCCAGCTGGTGGACAAACCCAACTCCCAGGGTGCTGCATTGAGGGTGAGATGGGAGGCTGACCTGGGAATAGATATTGCTGAAAAAGAGTCGGAAAGAGCACTAGCTTTCCCCCGGGAAGTATCCAGGAACGCCAGATTCCGACTAGTACAATTGAATTTCTTGTATCGCTCCTACATGACCCAGGGCACGGCGGCCGGATTCAATAAACAAGCACAACCCCGGTGCCCTTTGTGTGGCTCGGAGGGGGCGGGAATGATGCACATGTTCTGGAAATGAGCAAATGTACAATGCTTCTGGGCCAATATAGAGCAAGCCTGGTATAAAATGGCATGACTGGTCCCCAAAGAATGCCATATCCCAGAATAGCTAAGGTAAAACACATAGTGAAGTTCATGGACATGGTATGTATACTAACTAAAAGAGCCATAGCAATGGCATGGAAACAGACTGGAGGCCCACAATACACAATATGGTATAAGGCATTCTAATGTTGGACAGAGGCAGAGACCAGGACATGGGGTGCGGGAGTCTCCAGGTCAGATGAGGATGTAAGTGTAACGTTTGAGGCATTGAAGATATTGGTCTGGGCATGTTTAATCACTTGGATGACAAACCCCCTTTAAAATCTCACCTAAATTATAATGGTATTGTCAGCGAGAAGGAAGATTGGACGCCTAGCTATCCTGCTAAGTTAAATTGCTCGTTTCAACCGCTCCCTCACCACACTGATTAATTGAGTTAATGAAAATATGTATGGAGACAGTTAATGTTGGTTATTGTTTGGTTTGTTATTTAACTGTTAAAACTTGAGTTATGTACCATAACGATAGCAAAAATGTAAGCTAATGATCTAATGCTATTCTGAGAAATGCCAATAAAAACTTTTTAAAATTACATTCAATTAATATGAGTGCATTGTGCACACTCCATGGTTCCTGTGTAGGGAATTTGGTCTATTTCTCTCCACCTGACATGTATCCACATTGTTACTGCACCTTCTATACTGGGACATATGACCATCCACCGCAATACCTATTGAAACCAATACCTATCATCATGGCCATGAATCTACAGATATCCCTTTGCTTTTGGATGAATGGAAACAAAAATCTTGAAACATGGGCAGATGGCCATCCACACGGCTTTGGGGCATTGAAATGCTGTTGCCATGGACTCAGAGGAATGAAAACATATCTTGTAGCCATGATCTGCTATGTTGCGCACATCATCACAACAGCACTGCATTCTGGGATGTAAACAATGTGTACACTACTGGGACCAAATATGCTACTTGCAGTCACACAGCACTGGTTGGTCCTGCCATTTGTAGGCCTACATATGCATTTGTGGTAGATCTGTAGCCAACACCATCTGTCTGTCAACCTTACAGTACTGTCTCCATCACACATCACATGTTGGTGACCTAGATAGAAGGTAGTAAGGCGATTTGGACATACTCACCCTGAGCTGGCTTTGCTGTGCTGTTTCCACCAACGACTGATAGAGAAGGAAGAATCCTTGTCACTGCCTGCTCTGTAAATGTGGGGGCTGTTTGGTAGGCTGGTCCATTGCCTGTGGTACTTGCATATGATATTCACTCAGCAACCTTCTCCTTTATGTGTCTTTAAATCTTTGGGAATGGTCTTGTTAACACCAAGTCTTGGATACTCTTGCTGAGTTCCATCCACATGAAGATTCACAGTTGTGATTTTGATGTGGTTCGAGGGTAAATGCACGTGTGCCTGGCACCATTGCCAGATCTGCACTATTCTGATTCCATCTGATGTGCATGACATTGTTTGCATGTTAACTGTACACACCAGGTAGATGCGCCAGAAACATGAGCTTCACTTTGGATGCACCAATGCTTTGCATCTGTTTTGCACAACAAATTGTGATGTGTTGTGCCCAGAACATTTGTTGATGGTTTCTTTGAGAATCCATGTGTAGCAACGAGATGCAAAACCACACCACCTCATTGTTACACAATCATGCATCTCATTGGCTTCCACATGTTTTGAGAAAGTGCCACCTTTTATTTATACAAAACACTGGAAAGTGGGCACCACCTTTGTTTACAATGTTATTTATTTATTTGTAATTTAGAGTAGCATATGTGGTCCTGTTGCCAAAAGTGGTCCCTCTTGCACAAAGGGCCATACATATACAGTGTATTACTGTGGATTAATTAATTTCCAGCATTACTATCGATTGAGTCTGATAGTCTAGTAGGCATTTTTTACATGGATTTTCTGCACTCATATTTTTGTAATACACTGTATATACACATATTGGTCATAATGTTATTTTTTTTTTTTTCATTTTTTACTTTTTTGTAGTTGTGGTACCTGAAGAAGGACTGACATCTAAAATGCATTGGGCCTCTACACTTGCCTTTGTCTCTAAATAAACTAGTCTTTACAAGACATGAGTGGACTGTGTGAGATTTCTACTTGTGACTTGAATCTACCATTGCAGGAACTTTTCTATAGAACCACAGACTTTATGTAAAACTTTGTTGTGCGTTTGCACGGGCAGTCCTTCCAATCTCCTTGATCACCAAATAAAGGAACCTGCAAACCTTTCATTTATACACAGTAAGGTACAGCAAAACAATATATGTGGCCCAGATATGTGATGTCATCATTGATGCCATCAATGATGCCATGCGTGATGTGATCTTTGATGTCTTGCGTGTTAGTCTTAGCAGTGCATGGTGGTGGCATGAGTTATGGTTGCATAGCTTAGCTTAACTGGCAAATTTCTTGGGTTTTTCAATTTTACTTGTAACCGTAACATTCCTTTAGCAAAGTTTTTCACTGAATTTCATAGGTTTGTATTAGTGCAACTTAACCATAACATCCCATTAACAAAGTTTTTCCATTGTATTTCATAGGTTTTTACAAGTCCACCCTAATTTTCTAATGATTACACCTAAAAATCACACTCACCTCCAATGTAGCAGCTCTAGAGTCCGCAGACAGTATAAAAATCAAACGGACAGCACGTAGCATCAACAAAACCCAGAAGCACAGGGGACAATAGATTTTTTTTACCCTTCTATTAACAAAAACATTTACATAAATCAACATTGCTAATATTTACTACACCCAAATACACATCTTTATACAATTCAACAATTATAATTGTAAAAATAGATTTTCATTTAGCACACAATATTATGGAATCTACTAAACACAGAGCATAACTGTATACCTTATATCATCAGTTTAGTACAACTCTTCATACGCACTGAGATACAGCAACAGTCCACCGGAAAATAATCTGTTACCAAACAGAAAGTACACTTTATGTATTATTACCATTCATTATATAAACATTTCTCATAAAGAAATATCACCATTCTTTATTTTGACAGTAATCACAAAAACAGTTGAGTGGCTAGAAAGTACTTTCCTCAAGAAGAAATGAGTGATGACAAAATCTCTAATGGTAAACAATATATCTTTAAATGCAAACACATAACGTACTTTTGCAGAACGTATTGAAATATGTATTACTTATTTTCTTACAGTAAAAAAAACCACACAGCAGAGTAATCAACAACCACAAAGACAATCCCAATCCCCAACTGTGCAGAATGAAATCATGAACTTGTCTTTAAAATTAGATGAACTTAGCAATGACTTTAAAGAACTTGTAATTTATGTTAAAAATCATGCTATTAGAAATCTTGATTTTCACTGCGCTACTTGTGCCTGTCCTGTTTCCTGCAAAAATCACTCAATCAAATCCAGAAAACATAAATGACAGACTGTCTGATGAAACGTCTCTCCCTCCCTCTCCTGATGATGACTTTATACAACCTCTGCATTCCCCTATTTATGTTCCCTACTCAGATTCCCCATTCCTTTCTTGAAATAAATAATTATAAATGTCATCTGCATATATTACTGCCACAAATTATTTTCTTTGTAAATATATAATGTAAATAAAAAGATTTAATTTTCCCATGTTTTTAAAATGGCATTTACGTATCTGCAAACTTTTATAATGGCCCTCATTCCAACCCAGTTGGTAAGTTCCCTACTTTACCACCATGGTGTAAACTCCGTTTACACCATGGTGGATGGAAGATTTACTGCCCCATTCCAAGGTGAGTGGAGCGGTAAATCCCCAATCCCCATTTACCCTTCCCCATTCCCATTTTTGCCATATAGGGCATAATGGGAGTGGGGAAGGCGCTAATTACGGCACCGTAAATTACGGTGCCGTAATTAGCGCCAAGGACGCTTAGCGCCTTGGTACTTAACGCCTGCTAAAAGCAGGCGTTAAGGTGGAAATCAGGCGTTAAGGGTTAACGGCGCCGATGGCGCCGTTAAAAACTTAACGCCTGGGTTGGACTGAGGGCCAATGTCCGTGTTCACATATTTACATACCAGTGACGGAGTATGGATGTTTCATTGTCTGCGAACGTACCACCTAGTCCAAGGAGTGAACTACGCACTTTTAATTTGACCGTCATTTGTTTGGATGTGGACACCACACAGTGTACATGCAATGTCATAGGTCACATGGAAGTTTGCGGACATTGTGTGGTGCCCGCGGATGTCCCCGGATGTCATCATGTGACCAGATCCGTGTGGAGGAATAACGTGTCTGCGATCAATATTTGGGCTTTGTTGACATCTTTGATTTAAATTTCTGGCCAAAATAGGCACTTTAAAATTCAAACTTTGCCCTGGCACACCTCCTAGCCCCATTGCCAGTGCTTCTATAAACCTTTATGCACTTGTTCCTCTATCCGTAAGTCTGTGGTTTCGTAACGTCATCATGGACATCCTAGGACATTGTAACATGACTAGACCTATGCAGCGTGATGACTTTCCTGTGGTCAGTGTTTGGGCTTTGCGGATATCTTTAAATTCGATTTTGACACTTTAGGGACTTTCAAGTGAAAACTCTGACCTTCCATAGCTCATAGTATCGTTCCCACTTCATTCCTAAACCTTTTACAACTTTTCAAGGACTTATTTGGGTGCCGAATCTCATGGACAGGACGGTAGTCCACTGATATTTCCTCCAAAGGGACCAACACATTTCTGTTAGTCATTCTTAATCTGGCACACCAGCAGAGAGGATGTGTTTGGCAAGAGAGCAGCACAGCAGACTTTACTTCAAGAATGGTATCTTCAATGGCTATCCCAACACTTCTATACAGGCGCGTTATAAATGACTTATCATATGATATCATACCACAACCACCTGGACGACCTGGAGAGGGGAGCAGGGGCCCTGCAGCACATAACATGCAGGAGGAAGAAGAAGTTGAAGATGTAGGGGAGGAGGGGCCTACTACATCGGTGGGCAGAAAGAGTCATGGTGTGGAGGTTTTTCAACACCGTTGGAGGAGTGCCAGAGACTGAGGCTGCCCACATGCGCTCCACTGAATGCAAAATTGTACACAATTGTGGCCAAAAGGGGCAGTACTCCTTTAGTACCATCCCCAAGCACCGCCACTCACGCACCTTACACCTGGCTGCCATGAGAAAGGCAATCCCCTTCTCGTCGACCACTCCTGTCACCACTGGGGAGACCTCATTGGGGCAGAGGATTCCTCCTGCCATCTCACAGGCTATACAGCAGGCTGTTCACCTGTATTTTACGCGGTCAACAGTCATGTGTATGTACTGTGACACAATTATCTGAAGGCGGGAGAGCATCCAAAATGCCTTTGAGGCAGCTATGAAGGTGCATGCAAAGGATTGCCCCATACCTTATTTGTTCTCAGCCCTACATCTGCCTTTGTCCAGCTGTCCCTCCCTTATGGTGGTTAGGCCCCTTCCCTCCCTGCCACCCTCCTTCACTCTCAGAGGCGTTGCTAGAGGGGGCTAAGGGGGCTGTAGCCCTTGATCTTTTGGTTGTAGCCCCGGGTAGAATCTCAGGAGCTACAGCCAAAAGACTAGCTAGCCCCCAGTCCCAACAGTTCCGACATCACCTTAGCCCCAGGTCTTTTCCAGACCTAGCAACTCCCCTGCGCTTTGTTCTCTCTTTTCCTCTGCAAAAAAAGAAGAAAAAAAACAAAAAAATAAGGTTCCTCCTTTCAAAGTTTTAAAAATAGAATCAGAAAAAATAGTCTTATGGACTTCATCTAATTTATATGTATACTTAAAATAGTAAGACTCTATAAGAACATTGAATATTTTCATTAGCATTTACATTATATTGTAAACAATTTGCATAGCAAAGAAAAGGTGACATTAATACATTTCTGTGCAAACCTCTTTTCTCTATCATACAAAATGTTAACATGAAGTGTAATATGCGTAGGAAGTGTTTAGCCATGATTTATGTCTTTCACACTATGCATCTTGTTTACTATAGCTAATAATGTACAGTACAACCATAGCATCTAGACACTATGTTAACACTGCTCATTTGCGCATTCCAACCTTAGTGACCAAATCGCTGCCACTTGCATTCTGTTGCGCTATAACTGTATTGTATGCTCTACACCATTCAGGCCTCATTGCTAGCACTGCTTACTAGGTGACCAACTCGCTGCCTTTTGCAACTCGTAGTCCACGCCATAGAGGCCCATCAGCGCACTCCTGCTTTAGTGACCAAATCACCGCCATTTGCTTTCTGTTGTGCTATAACTGCATTGTATGCTCTATGCCATATAATTAACTGATTGACTGTATTGTATGCTCTACGCCATTTAGGCCACATCGCCAGCACTGCTTACTATGTGACCAACTCGCTGCCTTTTGCATCTTGCTGTCCGCGCCATAGAGGCCGCTTTGTTAACATTGTTCATTAGCGTGTTCCAGCTTCAGTGACCAAATCAATGCCATTTGCATTTTGATGTGCTATAACTGCACTGTATGATTTTCGCAATATAAGCCATCTCAATAGTTCTGATCCTCAGATCATATTAGATTTGGTGACCAATGCGATACCTATTGCTGTACAGCCTACTCTATTCTGAACTCAGCCATTCCCATAATCAGAGTACCCCAGCATTGCCCAAGCCCAGGATACCTAAAGCATCTAGCTCCTAGGATATGATCAGATCCTATAGCCACCATATCGACTATATCTTAGCAAGCCTTACCATTAGTAACCTCATCTCTCTAAGGACCCTAGCTAAGGACCCTAGCACAATTCATTAGATCTTCAGTCATGCATATGCTACCTCCTATTATAGCCTACACCCTTATCTTCCTTATGTCTACATATATGTCCACTGCGGCCACCATCAGAAGCAGGCACCCTTTGCCATCTACCATGAACCTTAACTCTACTCCCGGAACACCAAATATCCCCATATCCATGGCCTCAAGCCTACCTCTATCGACCCACATACCACCTACATGCTTCTTACCTCCCTGTCTGCAATCAACACCTAAAGGGACATCTATCACATTTCCTAATCTGCCCTCCTCTGACCAAACACCTTCATTAGGCCTCCCACAGCACCAGCCTCTGGTGACCCTTAATCTCTCACCTCTTGCACAAACACGCACAGGCAACCTTACTTGCATCACACCATTCCCAAGACACTGTCAAGCTACCTTAACACATATAACCTACTGTCCATGCCAAACTAACCACAGGAACTCATGCAGAGGCTCCAGATTCACTCCTCTGCATACTTCGCCCCCCATATTCAAACACACCACTAATGCAGCCAACCTATCAAGGAACTCAATATCCAATGCATTTGCACCTAAACGCAGCACATTACAAGTTAAATGCAAACTGGATAACTCCCCCTCTTCGATCAAAGGTGCTCTTATCAATGCTAGATCATTGCCTACCCATGAATTAGACACTGCCGATTACATAATTTCACAGGACCTCAACATTCTAGCAATTACAGAGACCTGGTTACATGCTGCATCTGGACCCTCCATCTCTCTTGCAATCCCTGATACATTACTCCATCATCCATCATGACCGAGACTCTAACCAAACCAAAGACGGGGGTATCACCTTTATTTCTAAAACATCACTAGGCTTAAGGATCATTGCCAACTAAACCTTGCCTTCAGCAGAATTATTATCCGTCAAGCTACCCATCATACCATCCCACACAATCACTATCCACTTTATATATAGACCTCCTGGCTACCCCCACATTCGAAGACGATATCTCGCTCCTCCTATCAACCAACACTAGGACAAAATCCCAAATTATCCTCATGGGAGATCTGAACCTAGGCTTTGAAGACCTGAAAGATTTAAAGGCACATGCCCTTGCTAATACTATGACAGAACTTGGATTCCTGCACCATATTAATGAACCAACACATGACAAAGGAATAACCCTAGATTGGTTAGTTGGCCTCAATTGCGATATAAATATCCTGTCTAATACACCATGTGCATGGTCAGACCATCATCTCATCTCTTTTATCATAAAAGACAGTATTCAGCCCAATGTACAGACATCGCTCCACCCATGAAGACTAGAAACAAACATAACATAACATAACAGCGGAGAATCTATTGCCTCTATTAGAACCTATTATATATTCCAAAGTCACTCATGGATCCCACTGCCTTAGTCGACCTCTATAATTGCACTCTTCTTAGTGCTATTAACACAATAGCGCCATTAAAGTTGCACAAATCTAAACCAAGGGCGCATTTAAAGTTATGGTGCACCCCGTACCTCCGATCCCTATGGAAACTTAAAAGAAACTCCGAAGTTCTCTGGAAAAATCTCCCCTCAACAACTAACAAGGATATTTTCTTACCAGCATCCCTAAACTATAAAGAAGCTATTGTCCAAGCCAAAAAAGACAAATAGAATGATCACTTCTCGAAAGCCAAATCTAGCACCAAGGAACTCTATAACATCCTCAAAGAATTAGAATCTCCTGCCCCACCACCTGATACATGCACGAAAGTCATCTCCTGGTGTACTAATATTCAGAAAGCACTACAAGATAAAGTCTCATTGCTTGAAAGCACGATAGAATGTAAACAACTCTCTATCACCAACGTATCCTCCACACTCAAGCCCACTACTCCAGACCTTAACACCCATAACCAATTAAACTTCTCCACCCTCTCCACTAAAGCATTTGAGGACATTATCATGAAAATAAAACCATCAAAGTGCCAGCAAGATATTTGCCCTGCTCCTATCATTAAAGTGGCAGCTAAGGAACTTGCCCCTTTTGTCACAGCATTCATCAATGCATCCTTCAAATCCAGCATTGTACCTAACAACCTAAAAGATGACTGGGTGATTCTGCTCTTAAAAAAGCCAACACTAGATCCAAATAACCCCTCCAACTATAGACCTATTAACTCAGTACCTTTTTGTTTGAAAATACTGGATCGCGCAGCCTATCTGCAGATTCAACAATATCTTGAATCTCATAATCTCCTTGGTCTTAGACAATCCGGGATTAGACCCACACATGGGACAGAAACAGGGTTAATTGACATTAAGACCCAAATTCAAGCCCTCAAACATAAAGGTAAAATAGCCCTTCTCCTCCTATTAGACCTGTCGGCAGCATTTGGCCTTGTGGACCATAAAGTCATCTGAAATCACCTCATGTCTGCTGCACATTTCTCGGACAAAGCTAATGCCTGGATCCAGTCCTTCCTCAATCATAAATCTATGAGGGTCTCTGCACCTTCATCTTCTGCAGAACCAACACCTGTCACCTGCGGTGTCCCCCAAGGATCCTGCGTGTCCCCTGCACTATATAATGTGTTCACAAAGCCACTGTTTGATGACTTGGATTATCTGGGTGTCACCTATACCAATTACGCTGATGACACCTAGATACTCATCCCTATTACGAGCGACTATGCGACGGACAGTAAAACTCTCAATAACATTTTCCTCATCATACAAGCATGGATGGCTAAGCATGGACACTGTCTTAATGATGATAAAACAGAGCTGCTCTTGCTGGGGTCCCCAGCTAAATTGACAAACTGGATGATCAATTTTCAGCTTCAACATTGACGGAAACTTAATCAAAATCTCGAAGGATGAAAAACTCTAAGCATTTACATAGATTCTGCTCTATCATTAACAACCAACGCGGTTGCCTCCTCCTCGGCCTATACGTGCAAATTAATCACTAACTGCAGACCATTCATAACTATGGCAAACTGTGTCACATTAGCTAGCACCTTAGTCCTGTCCAAACTTGACTATTGTAATGCACTTTGGTTAGGTGCCTCTCAACAGAACCTAAACAAAATGCAAGTCATTCAAAACAACGCCATCAGATCAGCCGTGAACATCCCGAGATCTCATCATATCTTGGGAACTAGACGCAAACTGAACTGGCTCTCCATCAAGCAAAGAATTGCACTCAAAACCTTGAAACTGACTCATAGGTGCCTTACTGACCTGGCACCTAAATACCTGTCCAATTGCCTTGTACACAACATACCAGCCCGTCCCAGTAGATCCACTCAGACACACTGCCAAAAGATTCCCAGGTTCAATCTTCTAAGAGCTGGAGGGAGTAGCTTCCCCGGTCTTGCTGCAAAAATTGGAACACTCTCCCCATAACACTAAGAGCAGAAGCAGCCTACCATCTGTTCAGAAAAAATGTAAAACTATGGCTAAACGAGCAAGAATGTAACAACTCTTCCTGACATTGCCTACCCTGAACTCTCATGTTCTTTTTTTGTATATTTGTACTGATCTGTATTTACTTTTCCATCATAAATATCCAGACGAGCGAACTTTATGGTACAACCCAGAGTCGGTGAATAGAAAACTATTAGACTTGTATTGGATAGAAATTAGTGAGAAAAGATCAACTGAAAAATGCATGCAAAATACACTGTCAGAAGCCAAAAGACGCAATGGACGCAAAAGATGCAATACGCTCCCGAATTATTTGATCCTATCACCGTGAAAATATTTAAGAAGATTGTACCTAAAATTTCGTCTGAACATCCATGAAACAAAAGAAAGCTTAAAACATCGAAGGATGATTTCAACAGGAAACTCCAAATGTAGGATGTGTGCAAAAGAAGAAGAAAATGTAGAACATCTTTTCCTGTTCTGCGCCGAATTAAAAGATCAACGAGAAAAATGTTTAGGGAAGGAGATGAATCGATTTCAGACTTACAATTCGGAGCAATGGTGGAAGCATCTTCATATGGGTGAAAGCAAAACACTGATGCTTGCAGTGATGAGATTCCTGGAACAATTACAAATTCGACTAGAGTCAACACCAATATATTCTGAGAGTGAGGACTCTCTGCAAGCTGGAAATGAGGGTTGATGATGATACAAAGGACACACATGACATCTATCATGATCGTACAGAGCAGAAATGTGTGATGTTTCTAGAGTTATTTAATCAAAAAGGAATTTGACAAAATGTAGTGCTTGTATGCAGATGTTGAAGAAAAGTGATGAGTTTATTTTTATTTTTCAAAAAGTTTGTAAAAACTAAATGAAATAAAATTAAATAAAAAATAAAAAAAAATATTAATTGTGTTGTTCTCCTGCCATGCTTTGGTCTAATGGAATGTAAACCTATAATATTGCAAACTGTATGAGTGGCTGCAACATGTAAGATAAGATAAGCGCCCAGATACCTCTGGGCTGGGTGCGCTCTACAAATAAATAAATGAAACACTTCCCACTCATATTATACTATCAGCAAAGAATGACTCACCCCCTTTTCCGCAGCCATGTAGACAGTTTTACAGTCCTTGGATTTCTTGGGGTGGCTGGGGGAGAGGGATTTAAACTCAACTTACTTATTTTCTTTCAACAATGGTGGCTCTTAATAGAAACTCTTTTTTACTTATTTTGGTTTTATGTACCATGCTAACACATGTTGTACTGTACTTATTTGCTTTCTATAACTTTTGCAAAAACTGCTTCAATCTTTGTGTTTTTTTTGTGCTATGCCTACTAACAGATGCTTTACTATATATTTCACATGTTGTTCCCTTTTTATTTTATTCACAAAAACTGTTTCAAGGTTTCTGAACATTGGAAAGAAAAATCTTTATTTATGCCATCAAACTTTATGTTCTCATTGTGGAAAAATGCCATCCCTACATCTCAGAAAAATGCACATGCAGCTTTATGAACATTCCACCTGGCTTTCTCAATTTGTGGAAAAAACAAGCTTGAACCATTCCACATTAGCCTTTGAGTAATCAGTGAAAGAAGTTATCTTTGAACCTGAAAACAGTTCCATTAGTCTTTTAAACGTGTCCATCATAGCAAACTGCAACGATACTACAGCCACATACCCCGAACTATTCCCTCCACAATGAATTATAATAATGTCAGGATCTTCAAAGCAAACCATATTCTCGTACAATGGTAATAATGCCGGCCAGTTTAATCCTCAAACTCCATACAAGGAAACTTCCACTTATTCCAACCTAAGATTAGCAGAGATGCCACTGTGCTCAATGTAAACCTTTAGCCAGTTTACCCTTGAATCTCCCAGAATACACACACTCTGCTTCTTCAAAGTCATAGCCATCTTTCCACCACTTAACAAAAGACATTACACACTTGCTACCCTGTGCTTCTCTACACTTCAACTCTTCCTCCACAGCCATACACCTGATTGGCTAATCCCCCAATGTCTGTGGATGTTCGCGACAGATGTTCAACAAAATGCTCCTAAAAATTTAAAACAACAGCATTTTTCCTTACGTATAAATAATATATTTTCCAACCTTTGCCATCACATCCTTTACAGTGCCACCATTCACCACCTGTTCACATATGTGTATAGTGCCAATGTATGTACACAATGTTCGCCTTTCAACATAAACTGATGCAACTGAAAAGTTCCACAGTATTAACACTAGGCCACAGTTTGCCCTACATTTTAAAAACATTGCAATACATTACAAATCCTTTGCAACATGACAATTGCACTTTCCATATTAAAAGCACCAGGACAGAAATAGCCATACTGCAAAAAATACTTTTTTCATGCATTCTTGCATCCAGGCAAACTTTACAGTACAGTTAATACCATTCCATATTAGCCGCAGTGCAACGTGTCCAGTGCTGCAGAAATGAATTAAATATGCATTCATTTTACACTATGCCAATGTTTAACCTGTTGCTTATAATATGCCAAACTGTACTTATCTAGTGCAATCATTGTAACAACATAGTTAACATACTTTAGAACTCCACACATAACACAACTGTATTCACTCCTTTTTACAGAACTACATCACCATTAACACATATACCAACTAACTTTCTTGTAGAATTGCAGGAAAAAAAGAAGATTAACAAAGACAACTATGAAAAAAATAAAACTCTTCAGTTCCTACAAAGTATAATAATATAGCATGCATATCTATCTACTTTTAACAATGTACTTTCACTATATATTAGCCCAAAGTATTGTTTTCCACTCAACAATATTGTATTTCCCTCTTACTCATTCTATTGCAGCATTCATACTCTTTCTAATCCTATCGCAACATTGGTCTTTAGTCAATACACTACCAATTCCTTACTATCTAACACCACAACCATCTGTCATCAACTTGTATAGCACAATTTAATTTCTTTATTCTTACATACCCCATCCACCTCAAGTCCTCAATTCCAACCCAACAACGTTCACACTCATTGCAGTCCAAATTACTAACACACATTAGCACGCATACACACTCTTCCTCACCCCTTTTCAATTACACCCACATAACCCTCATACCCATCAGCTAAATCACACGATTACAGCAACCACTGTTTTATTCAACACGTCATAATATTCCTAGGTATTAAATGAAACCACCACTCCCTTACTCACTAACAGCAGTACAACTCAACACATTATATTACAAATACTTAATTCAACATTCCCCTTTACATGAATATACTTATTTTATACAACACCACCCAATTTCAATGCCATATTTACACAAGCCCATAACACCTACAAAGCTTCTTACTCTTACAACCTTCCAAGCCACACCTATCATACCACTACACAATCACATAAAACTCTATTAATCTCCACAATAACATCCACACACCCATGCATAATACATGCATAAACATTCCACAACTTTGAAACACAAATATTATTTTTTTCCCAACAGACAGAAGAGAATGCCTTATAAAAAGGAACTCCCTAGAAAACAAACTATAAAGCAGATAAAAATAAGAACAAACCATATATTCCTCTGCCTCTAAAAGAATTTATAGAAAAAATTAAAACAAAACCACTAATAACGTCACACAACAAAAGTAAACTAGACAGCACTTAAAAAGTCAGCCCCTTTCAAACATATGCAGGCCGATTCATGGAATTAATGTGCACTGAAAATTCCCGCGCAAGCATGCGAAAGCGTGCGACTCGCAGCGCAAGTGCGAAAATCGCAGTGAAACCCGCGCACAGCGATTCATGGAAGTCCGTGCGCGTGTAAATCCATGGATGTGTGCTAAAATCTTGCGTGGCGCACGCTGGCGCACACATCTTCAAACAGCGTGCGCTACGCGCACAGCGAAAGTGCACATAGCGAAGCGCACACAACACAAGTAGGTGTAACACAGGGCGTAACACGCGGAATGGGGAACAACGCGTGAAAATGTGGGCATCACGGGGGAAGTACAGAAGGCAAATGCGCGGAACGCCCACACGTGCGCCTACAACACGTATTCATGGAATCGAACAGGGCTAACGCGTGCACCAAAAAAGACGCACTAATCCGGAAACATGTACGCCAGCAGGAAGCAGGCGTACGTGGACCCGTGCAGCATAAAAGTGCGCGCAAACAACAAACAAGCTCAGACGCCAAGATGAATATACCGTTCCTCGCAGCAGTGGTCGTGGGATACCACAGGAGGAGGAGGATAGTCAGGCCCAGAATTTTTACACCCAGAACCAGCCTTTTTGGGATGCCTGATGACCAGGTGTATGGGAGGTACAGGTTTCCACCTCACATAATACTCGACCTGGTGAATGAGTGGGAGGATGACCTCACATCACCCACCCTGTGCTCCCAAGCACTGAGCCCCTTGGAAAAGGTGCTCAATGTACTGCACTTCTTGGCCACTGCTTCATTTCAGTGGACTACTGCCATAGTGGGGGGGGGGTATCACAGGCCACACACTCATGCTGCCTGCACCAGGTGTTGGCCATCATAATTGCACGCCCATCAGTCCGCAGGCACATATACCTGCCCAGAACACCTGGAGAAAGGCAGTCTGTCGTCCAGGATTTTTATGGGGTGGCACACTTCCCCAAAGTGCTAGGTGCCATTGACTGCACCCATGTGGCTCTACGTCATCCCAGGGCAACTGAGCACATCTACAGAAACCGCAAGCACTGGCATTCCATCAATGTGCAGGTAGTATGTGATGCCAAGGGAATCATCACCTCAGTATATGACAACTATCCAGGGTCCACCCATGACAGTTTTATTTACAGAATGTCAACCCTAAACCGGGACTAAGGAGCTAGGCGGCATGGAGATACATGGCTGCTTGGTGAGTATAAATGCCCCTTCACATGCATGCATGTCAGATACTGAGTAATGTCACAACCCCACTAATGATACCCATCATCACCTCCCCAGGGGACAGTGCCTATCCACTGAGCACCCACATGATGACGCCAATTCAGAACCCCACTACACCACCCGAGGTAAGATACAACACAGCCCATATTGCAACCCGGGGCATAGTGGAGCGCACATTCGGAGTGCTCAAGTCATGCTTTCGCTCCCTTGACCGCTCTGGTGGGCAGCTGCTATACGCGCCCCCAGTAGTGTGCAGGATCATAGGGGCAGCATGTGTCCTGCACAACGTTGCAACATGCTGGGGCCTGCCCATGGACATGGTGGTCCCCCCACATCGCCAACCACAAGCACGGCCGCTGCGCATGGGAGAGGAAAGGGCATGTGGTGAGGCAGCCCGTACGCAGCTGGTGGCTAATTACTTCACCTAAAATCACACCCCTGTGGAGTGCACACAGCCCTGGCACATACCAGCTGACAATCAATGATGATGACATAAGGGACAGTCAACTGTCACAACCATACCAGCCTGAGATTGGTCACCTGGAATTGTTACATTGTGTGCATCCCTACCTGCCGAAAGATAACTAATGCTGTGTCACAAAAAAACACACACATGTATGCTGCATGAATGACTACCTCCTTGCAAAATACAACATGAAAATAGCACCATGTCACCCAACCCCTCCCCAGCTCCACCACCCAACACAACATGGCATGGCATGCAATGTGAAAGCAAACAAAGCAATGCACAAGACCTGACACAAGTGTCGCAAAGTGCACTGTCCCAAATGGAAACTGCCCACAGACAATATGCTCCCAGTAATCAATAACAAACAGCACACATGAACAAATACTTACCACCAACACAATACAGCAACACACCATGAAGCATTGCAAAAACATGACAGTACTAAGTCAAAGTAGTGGTAGTCTTACAACCTGAATAAGCCAGCACATCAACCCCTTCCAACTGTAGAGTGTTGCTGCCACGCAAATGTGTCAGTGTACTACATACAACATGAACTCCATCTGCAAAGGAGACGGCCTTGTGAAGACATGAGGAAGGAACCTGCAAATTCGGAGGAAGACATGGATGCGCAAGCACATATCAATACACCATGCAGTGCACAATACAACAACAATACCCACTAGGGATGTACACACAGTATTGACTACAGACTGCCCACACAGCTCATGGGAGCCCAATGGCATTGTGTAAGTCACTGTCACTTGGTCACACCCTTTGCAAGCCCATGGAAATGGGAAGCAGGAGGGGGGTGTGTGTCACGAACCTAAACATCTAACCCAAACTCAGGACAAGCCTGCATGTGCCCAGCCGAATACAGTGGATGCCCACGGGAGCCACACAAGGCAACACATTGTATAAACAAATTTAAAAAATCAAAAATGGCCATGTGGGGGCCGAGGGGGGGAGGCCACCCAGGAGGTTCGAGGACAGGGTACACACCAACACCCACCTGCGTGGATGTTGCAGAAAAATACCTCAATGGGGTCATGGCCTGCACGGCTATGCCATTGTGGGAGAACTGCTGTCGCTCTCTTCACCCTCTGCTACTGCATCAGGAGGTGGTGGCACTATGGGAGGCAGCCCACGCAAAGCCATGGTATGGTTCTCCATGGCAGCAAGCATGCAGGTCTGGAAGATCTGATTCTGTTGGATTAAAGTGTGGAGATCCCCATGCAGCACGTCACGGGTTGCCTGTACTTCTGCACGCATGGCCTCGTGGGATGCCCGGATCTCCTCACGTGTTGCCTGCAGCTCAGCTAACATTTCGGGAAGCCTCAATTTCAAGCAGACTCTGCCTGAGATTATGGAGTGCCACCCTCAGGGCTTCCATGTGGCCCTTTGACTCTATTTATATGGATTCAAGCAGAGTCTCCAGTGCCGCCCATCGGTCCCTGTTGGACGGCAACATGTCTTCCCTGTGTGATTGGCAAATGGAGTCTGTTGCCTGCTGTTGTTGCTCCATCTGCCTTTCAGGGGGGATAATGGAAGTGGCCATCGTCTCCATTGCCTGAGCCATCATTTCTACTGATGCTGCCTGTTGGGTTGCCATACCGTACATGGAGTTTTCCCATACAGTATTGCCTGGTGGCGCACGGCCACCGCGTCGGCGGGCACCACACCTGTTTGGGGCAAGGCAATCTGCACCTTGCTGTGCTGGCACTGCCTGAAGCTACAGGACTGCATTCCCCCTCCGATCTGCTGGCCCAGGAACAGGATCAGATGCTGTGGAGTGTGACCCTGCATCCGTAACCGCCAAAGGCGGACCTACCAACACTGACATCCCCATAGAGGGTTCTACCCCTGGTCCAGGTGGGTTGGACGGAACAGAATCCCTGCCAGAAGCACTGACCTGCGACAGCACATAAGTCTCATCATCCGACTCAGCACCTGAATAGAGGTCTGGGGAGCTGCACCCAGAGGCACCACTCAACAGTATGGTCTGCAGTACCAAATTGTTTTCATCCACCACCAAACCACGTCCCCCACTGGTGCCTGGTCGTGGCTGAGAATCCTCCTGGGTCTGCATCATCTCCTGAACCTCGCCAGCATCAAGTGCGTCGTCACCTGCAAAAACATGAAACACAAGAAATGGAAACAGGCATGAGCACCATAGCACACACATAGGCCTGACAAGACAGAGATCCTGTACATGGTTAGCACATGTCCCACATGACCATAACCCTGGCATGCATGCACTGTCAATGATTCTGAAGGGGAGTCAAAAAGGCAGACAATGAGGACACCAAGATGGAAAAGCAACACATTTGCAGCATGTCGTGTAGCACTGGCATCACTAATCAGCCTGTGAGTGGCATGTCCAATACACATACATGACAAATGCCAGCACACAGATGTCATGTAGCATAGCCATGGTAAATTAGACAACTGCAGCGATATGTCAGTGAATGAGTACTGTCACACATCCATGTCACATGGACATGATGAGAAGATTAATGCAGAATAGTGTTGCAAAATATGCATGTGCTGCACACTGCAACACATCCAGTGTACAATTAGACAGTGATTGTAGGCAGATGTACACATCAATGGTTGCTCACTTCAACATGACAGGAAACAACTATCATGTTCCACATGCAAACAGGCCCTAAAAATAAATTTCAGGAGGCCAATACTCCCTCGCCCTGAATGATTTAAACATTCACAAAACCAGGTAACTAAAGTGGCACAATGTGGGGTGTAAACAATGACAGAAGCATGTCACATATGTGGCAATAGGGATGAAAGAGCATATAGAAAATGGGATAATCTAAACAATCAGCCTGAATGAACACAGAAAAAATCAGAATAATGTTGTTGCAAGATGATAGTTCAAGTGCAACAGCAGTAATGTGGGGCTAATTGGCTACTGTGAGCAGAAGGGATACTGTCATACCCAAATCAAAGGCACATGAATGTATTGGAGGAAGCACATGGGTGACCCATAACACTCAGGAGTACACACCCTCACCTGGCACTCAATCAGAACCCATCACCCAAACAACATACACATGGATTACACACACATGGGCACTCACCTGACAATGCCTCGTAATCAGGTAGCTCTCCCACGCCTTCGATCTGTTCCTCTGTGACGAAGGTCCCAGCAACAGACTCATGTTCAGTGAGTTTGTTGTCCTCTGGTGGAGACCCACCGCCAGTCACCAGAGTAGCGGCATGATTTGAGGCCAGCTTGTTCTTTGCTCTGCGTTTTAGGTCATTCCAAAGCTTGTAGCAATTATCAGCTGTGCGCCTCACAAATCCAAGGGAACTTATGCGGTCTGCGATGGTCTGCCAGTGTGCCCTACGTTGACCAGGTGTGGTCTTGCACCCGGCAGTCACCACCATTTCGCGGCTATGTGCCGGCACATAGGTCACAAGTGCATCAAGTTCGGGATCATTAAAGCTAGGCTTCCTTGACGTGCCGGACTGTGTAGCCGTGTCTGGGGTCTCAGCATGTATTGCCAGAGCACCCTTCTTCCTCTTTTTCAAAGGTGGAGCAGAGCCTGAGTGGTTTGCACCACTCTGGTCAGTAGGGGCAGAAGCGAAGGTGGACTGGGTACTGGGAGTGTGCGAATGGACAATGACCATAGGTCTTGGTGCAGGCATTGGCTGAAGTGTGATGTTGGCAGGGGCAACGTCAGTTTGATGGACCAGGACCGACACTGTCCCGGCTGGGAGACTCAGAGCTGGGATGGATAGAGCTGCAGCTGCCCCTGCAGCCTCCCCACCCTGCCTACTTGGGGCAGCAGATGACATTGCTGCCCCAGATCCACATGGCCTGGTGACACCAACTTGCACCGGCACACGTGGCATAGACTTGCTGACCTGGAAGTCAGCCTGGGAGTCATCCTGTGCCAGGTCAGGTGCCACAATGGGCTGTTCCAACAAGGGCTGAGCTGGGATGGTGTCAGCCACGTTTCCCTCAATCATGGGGGGGGGCATGGGTGTCACTGATTGGTCGTCCACACATGGGGGTTTAGGGGCTCCCTGCAAATCCTGGCCACGTCCCCTACCGCGCCCACCACAGCCACCTTTGGGAGGTCGGCCACCTTTGCCTCCCTTACCGGTTGGTCGCCTCCCAACCATGGCACTGATGTTGTTGTGCGTATGGGAGTTGCAGTCAACAATTGTCCTGGGCAATTGGGGATGAAAGGGGTAGGGTACTAGATGGAATTCGTGCCCTAGTGCTCTAGCAAGGCTGTCTGTGACCCCTGGGGGAAGATGACGGGTCACGCAACGCACAGGCACCCCGAAAACAAAAAGTAATGTGTACGCAACCCCTCGTAGACCACGTGCATGGAAAAATCAAACCCGCACCATGCTGTGGCACCCAGAAACATAAAAATAAACGTATGCATGTCACACGCAGCCGAAAATGACCTCTGAAGGGGTACGCGACACACGGGGCAAGCACAGTTAGTAAATGTGTGCGCGACTCACGGTCTGCCTGGAAAAAGAATGTGAAAAAAAAGCACGTGTGTGCGTTGGCAACACCCCCGCCAAAAGAAGATTTGTACGCTGTCTGAGGGGACAGGACAAAAGAAGTGAACGCTGTTTGAGAAAACAGGCCCAAAAAAAATTAACGCTGTCAGAGGTAACAGGGAGTATGAACTTGAAATGCTGTGAAGTAATCGCGTGTGAACTGACAAGAAGTACAGAATTCACCCACTCGCTCTCCACGAAAAGCACGTACAAGGAAAGAGTCCCACACGTACAGCATCACTTACGCGTGTATGCGCTAAGGCCTTTTCCTCCAATTACACGAGCTGACTACACTCGGACGTGCAGTTTTTGGATGTGTACGATGAACATGCACCCGTGTTGATGGAAAGGCCTGCGCGTATCACGTCACTTACGCACGTAGGCCCTTTCCTCGGATTACACACATTCACATGCGGACGTTCAGTTTTTCACGCGCGCGGAACCACTATGCCCACGTCACGCGGGAAACGCCCGTGTGAGTCACGTCACAGAAGCGCTTACGCGCTAAGGGCCTTTGGTCCAATGAAACTGCGTACGTGTGCTGACGCGCTTACGCACGAAGGGCATTTCCTCGAATTACACGCAGACGTGCAAGATTGCCAAATCACTCCCTATGAAGCTGGCCACGCAACAACACACGGAAGACCACACTCCTGCCCAGAAGGCCGAATTACTGCCCCCCAGAGCCCTGAGCATGCTCCCACCTGCCATCTGCTGCTGCCTGCCTGCCTGCTGCCCACGTGCCCTGCTATTTGCTCTCTGCACATCATCCATCTGCAGGGGTGCAGTTGTTGTGACCACCCCTGCTGGAACTGAAGACTCCCGACTGGGATACCATCGCTCCAAAGCCCAGCCCCAGGACACAGTTGCCCACCCACACCTGCCTCTGGGATTGCCATGTCGGGCACACCACCATCTGGCACCTCTGGCAACCCCCAGCCAGAGAGGCAGAGGGCCACCAGCTTCAGTGCCAGGGAAGTTGGTGTCCTGGTGGAGCAAGTCCTGGGGCAGTATGATGCCCTTTTTGGAAGTTCTCGCGCCGACTATGAAGGATGGACCAGTATCTGGATGGACATTATGACTGCCATCAACAAGGAGGGGGTGGCAGTCCGCGACTTCAAACATGTCAAGAAGCACTGGGAGGACTTCAGGTCCAGGACCCTCGACAAGGCCCGGCGCCTCTTGAAGGCAGCGGATGCCAAGGGGCGCCGGGCAACCTGTCTGACGACCAAATGAGGGTCCTGGAACGCATATGCCCAGCGCTCCACGTCCAGGTCCTTGAGAGGCAGACCCGTCTGGAGTCGAGCGGTAAGTGTACCTGCATACTGATTGGATGCTGTACGTCTCATGATGTGCCAGTAGTGTGCAGGTTGCACATGTGTTTTTGTAGGGCCATGTATGGATATGTATGTACAGGGGCATGAGGCTGACATGTGTGAGTCCTGTCATGTGTGAGACACATGGATGGTGTATGTGTGGCTAAGCATGCAGCCCAAATACAGATGTGGGAGCACACATGTTTGAATTACTGTGTATTTACGTTGGCATGGTTGTGGTGTCGCACATGGATGTTTGTTTCAGTTGCATGTATCTGCACTGTGTACATGTGCATGTGTGTATATTTGACAAATGTGCAACTGTGATGCAACATGGATGCATGTGGCACTGACATGTAGAAGGCTGAATGCCAGATGTGACATGGATGGCGATCTCATCACTGTGACAGTTGGTGGACATGCACACATGCTCTTTAAGTGTGTTGGTGTGTGTGCATGTGATGTGTACTCCCTGTGTTTCATGTGACGTCAGGCTCACCTATGGATGCTGATGCTGTTGTATGTGTATGGATGGTGCTGCCTGGTGCAATATTGCTGTGGAATAGCTCATGTGTGTGAGTAGAAATGACATGTGTGTCAGGGAGTGTGATGCCATGTCTGAAGTTTGACACTGCCACTGATGTGCAACTGTCATGTGTGTATCAGTCCATTGTACAGTGCCCTGCTGCCTGTGTTCTATCTCTCCCTGTCTGCAGTATCAACTGATGAAGAGGGCGGAGATGGTGCTGTGGAGCAAAGCGGCAGGGATCGCACCACCAGCCGGAGACGCAAGGCCCGGCTCCCCTCCCAGATTGTCATCTCTTCTGGGAGTGAGGAGTCTGCTACCGCGTCCCAGGCCGCAGCTGCCGAGGGTAGGTCCAAAAGGCAGAGGTTGGAGATGGACTCCTCGGCAGCAGAAGGGGCAGCCAAGACCCCACAGGGTCCAATGGAGGAAGATGGCATGGAGTCATCCAGGTTGGTGGGGGGTTTGGAGGAGAAGGAGGCCGTTGAAGGGACACACACGGGGTCTGGAGGTGGAGATTCCACTGGTGCCAGTGGTGCAGTGCAGGGGCAGGGACAGGAGGCAGCACAGGCCGCCGCGGAAGTGTCTGTGTGTAATCATGTCCCTGATCCTGTGACTGCATCATCTGGCACCAGCAGGGATGCCTACGTCCAGACCCGTTTTTAGAGAGGGGATGGGCGCACAACAACTGGCCTTCCTGTCTGGGATATCGTTGCGTCAACGGGGCATGCGAGTTGACCTGCAGTGTTTTCATGAAGACACTGCACTTCATCTCAGATGCCTTGTTGACCGTGTTGACCTACTGGGACGGGTCACCAGTGCTGGATTCCTCCGTGTGCTGGACCTTCTTGCGACCCCCTCCTCTCCTGAACCCCCTAGGCGCCAGTCATCCTCCATGCCATCTTCCCACCCATGTATCACCTGGGTACCCTGTGGAGCTGCCTCTGACCCAGCGGCCAGGCTGGTGGAGGACACAACCCTGCCACAGTCGGGAGTCGGACGTCCAGCAGGGGTGGCCACCACGACAACTGCATCCCAGCCAGAGGAGGATGTGCAGGCAGCAAGAGCCAGGGCGCAGGCACAGCAGCAGCAGCAACATGGTGGGAGCAATGATGGCTCAGGGCCTTCAACATTGGAGGGGCAGGCATCGGCCAGAGGGCAGGAGGACTCAGGATTGGAAGTGTCTTCCGTGTGGCAGCGGTTGGGCCACGCCATAGATGCGGAGCGGCAGTGGGCGGAAGAGGCACGGCTCACAATGGTCAGGGCGGAGAACTCCATGCGGAGGGCACTGAGGCGGGCCGAGTGCCTCGAGGCAATTCGCAGGGAGTTGGAGGTCAACATGTCATCGTCCCTGCGAACCCGCGAAGCCATGGAAGAGGACTGCCTCCAGGACATTGAGCGGGAGTTCGATGATGCCCTGGCCCGGGATATCCAAAAGTGAGCCGTCGGACTAGCCCACTGCCATTGTAAATAGTTAGTTAGTTAGTGTTAGGTTTCACTTTGGTTTTCATTTATTTTTTGGGGTGCTTGGACAATACCCCACATTTTTGTATATAGTTCTTCATTAGTTAGTGTATTTTTGTAGGTTTCATTTGGACAGTTGGGCTCATGGACCCAGGATGTCATCCTTGTAAATAGTTGGAGTGCGGATTTGTCGGCATTTTCTTTTTTGATTTTTCCATGGAGCAATGGATTTTACTTTTTCATTTCTGTTTGGATTTGCTTTGTTGGAAGGAGACTTTGGAGACATTTTTGATTTAATGTATTTTGGATTATGATTTCCTTTTTTTCATCATTATGTGACATTCTGCATTGTTTTCCTTATGTCCATTGTTTGGTATTTGAATTTCTTTCACCACATTTTTTGTTCAATAGATTTGTTCCCGTACTTCAATGTGTGGTATTCTCTCATTGGTTTCATGCATATCACGATGTGGGTTTTCACATTCACTGGCACCCATTGTGTGTGTGTGTGATGGACATGTGTTGATGTACATACATGCCATTTGGGTTGTTTCATGTAATGGGCATTTCAATGTGGGGTGTATGTTATGCTTGGTTGGTTATTTGGGCAGAGGTGGCGTTCTGTGGGATTTTGGTGGCCATGAGGGCCATGATTGTGGGTCATGTTGACATGTTGGGTGAAATGAGTGGGGGCCTGCTGGCAGGTGCCCCTCACTGATGGGGGGTGGGGGTGCTGGGGGACATGAGTGGGGGCCTGCTGGCAGGTTCCCCTCACTGATGGGGGTGGGGGTGCTGGGGGACATGAGTGGAACATGAGTGGGGGCCTGCTGGCAGGTGCCCTCACTGCTGGGGGTGCTGGGGGACATGTGTGGGGGCCTGCTGGCAGGTGCCCTCACTGCTGGGGGTGCTGGAGGACATGAGGGGGGCTGCTGGCAGGTGCCCCTCACTGCTGAGGGGTGGGGGTGCTGGGGGACATGAGTGGGACATGAGTGGGGGCCTGCTGGCAGGTGCCCCTCACTGCTGGGGGTGGGGGTGCTGGGGGACATGAGTGGGGGCCTGCTGGCAGGTGCCCCTCACTGATGGGGGAGTGGGGGTGCTGGGGGACATGAGTGGGACATGAGTGGGGGCCTGCTGGCAGGTGCCCCTCACTGCTGGTGGGTGGGGGTGCTGAGGGACATGAGTGGGGGCCTGCTGGCAGGTGCCCTTCACTGATGGGGGGTGGGGGTGCTGGGGGACATGAGTTGTTGATCACTAGTGCAACGTGACATGTGACCTGGCTGGGGGGCATGGCCATGGTGGACGGGCTGCCTGCGGGACATGTCCAGGGGTGCAGGGTAGTCCCCTGGGGTGTGGGCTGCCTGCAGGTGCCATGGAGGGGGTAGAGGGGACACCTGGGAGGACCCACACTGCAAATTCACGTGTAGGACTCCCCGCACACCACACTGGATACACGTAACCCGATCTGACAGCAAATTCGCGTGTGAAAGTTCCCGCGCACCCCAGTAATATACGTACCCGCTCGCACAGGGCCAATCGCGTGTGAAAGTTCCCACGCACCCCAGTAATACACGTACCTCGCTCACACAGGGCCAATCACGTGTGAAAGTTCCCGCGCACCCCAATAATTCACGTACCCCGCTCGCACAGGGCCAATCGCGTGTGAAAGTACCCGCGCACCACAGTAATACACATACCCCGCTCGCACAGGGCCAATCGCGTGTGAAAGTTCCTGCGTACACCAGTAACACATGTACCCCGCTCGCACAGGGCCAATCACGTGGGAAACTCCCTGCGCCGGGGTGTACATGTATTCGGAGGGGTGCGCCGGGAGATTTACTGGCGTTTTCGTGGTTCGGGGCCTGTGCGCCATGTATGCGATTTGTGCGCTGTGCATGGCGCACGGGGAGAGTTTGTGGACGTAACTGGCGTGCTGCTGGGCCGGTGAACCACTCTGCGCCACGGCTGGTTTTGGAGGCTAAAATCCATGAATACGCTGTGCGCGGAAATGGATTTTAGCGCACACGGCTGGCGCAGAAAGTCGCACGTGCACACTGTGTGCCAGCCGTGTGCACCACTTGTGCGCTGAACTCTATGAATTACACTGTAAAAGTAAAAGATGTACAAATAAAAGCAGACAAAAAATTAACCTAACGCTATATCTACCAATGTTAATGTAGCCATAGTAAAACATTCCATAAAATCAATTTTAGAAAAACATTTCCAGTGTACATTTATTACCAATCTCATGAAAAACCTACAAAGTCACGCTCTACCCTGAAAAACAACTACAGAAAACACATCCTCAAAGCTCTAATTGACAGCTCATTGCTACTAAAGAAAAAGTTGTTCATATTCATTTTAAACAGAATAAAAACACTAAATTAATCAATGCATTACAAAAAGTACTTCTAAACATGTTCAATGCCAATATAGATACCTTTTTCTAATCTCTGTGAAGGTGAATGGTTTCACCCAAGCAGCACAGAACCATAGTTCAATGCAGGCTTATAAAAAAGAACAAATAAACCCATTTGCCATAGACAATAATGGCGAGGCTATGAAGTGGTAGGAGACATCATTATAGCAAAAGAAACCCTTATGGAAAAAAAAACCCCAACAAACCTTCAACCAATTGTTCCTTTTGCCAAACAAACCATCCAGTGTACACATTCACGTGCAGCTCAATATGTAAGGCACGCTAACAATGCTTCAACTCTTTCCGACAATTCCTCAATGACTATGTGAGACTATAAGACAAAAGTTGAATCAAAACTTTACAAACCATTGACTCCTCCCCAGTAGGCATCCACACTGGACTGCAAGAACATTCATTAGCCTGCATTTCAGGAACTGCATGCAAAAGCACTTTCCATCACATCAAAAAGTTAGCAAAACACCATTCCGCTACACAAAACCTTATACATAGATTGTACTATGCAAAAAGTCCTGCTCTAGAACTGCAAACATTAAATAAAATTCTCCTACATGTGGACTCCTTCGAGAAATAGAACACATCCAAAGTCAATTGGGGTCATTACGAGTATGGAGGGCACCATGGTGCTATTAGCGCCATGGCTACCCCCATACCGCATACCGGGTCCGGGTTACTTGAATGAGGAATTACCGGGCCATTCTAACCTTGGAGGACCCGGTAATTCCTCATTCAAAATACCCATCCCCATTCCCATTCGAGCCCCCATAGGGCTCAATGGGAATGGGGAGGGAGCTAATAACGGGCCCGTTATTAGCTTGCTGGTCCTTTAGTGGCTCCCACTAAGGGCGCCTGGTAAAACCAGCCGCCCTTGGCGGGACCCGATAAAGGACATTGTAATGCGGCCGTAAGGGGTTAACGGCACCGGCACCTTTACCGCCGCCATTAACCCCTTACTTCCAGGGTCGGAATGAGGCCCAATATATTGGAACTGAAGTTGACTTTGAAAATTTAGTAACTTAAGAAAACATTAACGAAAACCTCACAAACACCAACCTCCTTATATACACAAAAAAGAAATAGCACACTTTCAAAACACGTCTGCTGAAATACCAGACAAAGTATATGTCTGTTGTCACAGAATTTTTTATAAAAAGAGCACAAAAATCGTAGATATAGCCTACAAAATAGAGGACAATGAGGAATCCTAATGGTTCCAATTAGCTGTATATCTAACAGCAGAAAATAAATACAAAATACTGACCCCTCAATAGTTTGCATATAGTGCAATACAAAGCTTGACAATAACCAAATGCCATCATGGGCTATCGCTAATATCCTAGAAATCTTCCCACTTTCAAAAGCTCTCCAACAACTTAACTAGTATGAGAGCATTATAATCCAAACTGTACACCCATTTCATGCTACAACATGCCTTCAACCCAAAACTTCAAAATGTTCTCAATTGAGTTACTAAAAGGCATTTGTGGCAAATTGGTATATTTGCCATTAGATCTTAAAGAAAATGTAGAAACTCTAGGAGTACAATGGACAATAAAACAATCTTTGATTGTACTAGTTAATGGTGTACCAACAAAAAACAACAGCAACAGCTCTTATCTTGTAATCTGAAGCCATATAGCATTTAATGCAGCTTGAAGTCCTGGTATGAATATAGATGGCATTACCATGGCAGTTTTGCTGAATTATTTGTGCTCAGCAAAAATGTCTTCTTAAGCCCTTATTGATATTGATGAGAAATAGTTCTCTGTTTAGTCGGAGAATATGGAATGATCTCTTCTTTCTGTTGTATTCATTCATCTTTGCGAACTGTTCGACATGAAGATCACTCTGTGGAATCACTAGTGCTGGAACATGTACATTTACAATGGAGCACACTCCTCCCCAATCCTTAGGCAACTGCATATAGGCTCTGGATCCGCAGGCCCAATATATCGATCAATCAGAACTGCAGTTCCTCCATTCATATCTGGTAATTCAATTGTTTCTCCACATCCTTTGTTCCTTCGAACATAGACCTTGCCATCATTCTTGAAACAAGTTGTTGCATTCTTCAATTGTAGTATATTTACCGGTCTTGCTTTATTGTCAACCCAAGTGAGTAATTTAGCATGATTAGCCCATGATTCCAAGCATTCATCATTCACCTTTTGTACTTGGTGAACAAAGTCTTTTTTTAATAAGTGTGCAGGGCATTATATTAGTCCATCTTCCCATCCATGTATGTTTGTTACACGCGCATACACCGACAGCTATACTCTTTCCCAGCATCCTGGCTCTTTTGGTTTTTCAGTCATGTCTGAGCAATTAATTCTCCTCATGTTGACAGCTTGTACCTTTTCTCCAAATTGGGATGGATATATACGTTTATGATTTGTCAAGACTAATCCGCTCTTCATTTGTTTTGTCTTCGCATATGTATCTTCATATTGAAAAGTCTGTCTTGCTCGCCATCTTAAAGTTGCCCACTTCCCTTCAAATTGGCCTCTCGTAGTGCAGGCTGCTAGATGACTGAGTCATTTTGCATCATGTGGGGAGAGTTCTCTTTCAATGAATCTTCTTGCCACATTCATTGCATATGGTATTAGGGGACAGACTTTCTTCTGACGTTCTCTCTCCCACCTATGTCATGTGCGGATACCATAAATTATTGACCAAGTGAGCAGATTTTTCTAAATATGTGTTAATACTTTCCTTATCCTCCTCAGCATTCCTCCCTACTCGGGACAAGGCTTTTTTTTAAATATCAGAACGTAATGGGGTTTTTAGTTTCTTAAAAGGGACAATGGGATATACTGGGACTTGTGGGGGTTGCCTTATTTTCTGGCTCCTCACTTTTTATAACATGTGTAAATGCTAACGTTAGAAGGAGAATAGTCAAAATCAGAATGCCACAAAAAACTCTGAGAATTATTGTACGTTTGGTACATCTTTTTCATGGAGCTACCGTGGTTATCTCTTGGAACATTTCCATTGTCTCCACTTTCTTTTTAATATTCTGGTTCTTATCGTTTTAACTTTAAGTTTTACATTTATAACACAAAATGCAAAATGATTGCCAAAACAATTCTAAAATTGATGAAGCCATTGTTTGGATCTCTAAAAAAATTCACAATATTTGTAGTTCTTTGTACTAAAGCTGAATAAGATTGAAGTATATACGATAAAACTGCAAGTAAGAATGTGTGGACGATCAGCAACATAAAACCTTGAATATTATTTTCCTTCTTTGACTATTTCACAGTCTTCTCTATCTCAGTCTAGGGAAGATGTTTCAAGATTATTGCAGATCAATGAATCCATAAATCAATCCTAATCTTAAAGTGTTTTACTTTCTTCATCCAAGTTCTTGACCATCAATCATGTGTTCATTCTTTTGCTGTTCTTCTCTTGCTTCACTGTTGGGACTTCCTTCACTGGGAATACTTGTTTCTCTGGAGATACTTTCTTCACTGGGGATGGGCGCAGGAGAGGTCAATGTTACTTCACTTTTGTAAGGTTTGACATCATGAAGGTGGATCCAGGCCCTTCTTCCTTTTAACTTCGCTGCAGTAGGGTTTATGTCCTTCACCTCATGTGGGCCTTCAAATCAAGGGGTACTCCAGTTGCGTACAAATTTGTGCACTAACACTTGGTCCCCTATATATACTAGCAGTGCCTTTGATACATTTTCTAAATTGATAGGCAAATTGTCCTCTTTGTTAACATTTGACCCCTCCTTTTGACGCTTGATCTGTTGAGAAATTAAAGAGATACTTTGATTAATCGTTTTAAAATATTTGTGCATTTCATCAACTAGTGCCATGCTACACTATGGGCATCTATATTTACCCTTGTCGGGGGTGAGGGGAGTTCTCATTCTGTGTCCAATCACCAGCTCATGGGGCTTTAAATGGTAATCTGAACCAGGTTGGTTCCTCCGTGCATATAATGCAAGAGGTAGGCAATGAAGTCATCCTTTCTTTAATGTTAATTTGAGCTTTGCTATACTTTTGTCCAGAAGTCCATTTAATCTCTCACATATCTTGTTGGCTTGCGAGTGATAAGCCAAAGCAAACATATGCTTAATGCCTAAAAGTGAGACTACATTTTCAAAGAGTTAAGTCACAAAATGCAGTTCATTATCGGATTGCAAAACTTCACACACCCCCATCTTGGAAAGACCTTGTGGACCAAAAACTTTGTAGCGCATACAGCATCAGGATGCGTGCACGGACCTGCCTCAATCCATCTGGAAAAGGGACAAACTACAACTATCATGTATTGATAGCCATTACATGTTTGCAACATATCCACATAATCTATGTGCATATATTGAAAGAGGCCATTAGGTTTTGGGATTACTCCTCTGACCATTTGCAGGGTGTACCCGGCTGTGAATTTTAGCACACAATACAGTTTACAATGAACTGTGCACATGCTCACTGAGGTTCGGTATGAACCAGTCTTCTACTAGATTCTCTCGAGTCACATGTGCAAGATAGTGCAGCTGCTCTAATCCTACTCTCAATAATGCTAGAGGCAAAACTGGCTTTCCTGTACTATTCTGCCTCCAAACTGCCTCAGTGGGGGATACAGAACACCCCCGCTTTTTGCAAAGCTCATTTTCCTCTTGTGATGCTCATCCTTGTATCTCAATTAACTGTACAATGGACATCATATTATATTCTTCCTTAACCAACATGCATCACCCTTTCGCTTTCTTCAATTCTTTTAACTAATCTTCATACATAGTTGAATAATATTCCGCACGTTTGGCATCTATGTCTGTGGCTTCGTTCCCGCAAAAGATTAAGGGCCTCATTACACGGTAGGCAGGAACCATGGCGCTATTAGCGCCATGGTTGCTGCTGGTATTTTACCGTGTCCGCCTTGGTGGATGGCGGAATTACCACCCTACTCCAAGGTGAGCGGGGCGGTAATTCCCCATTCACCAATGCACTTCCCCATTCCCATTTTTGCCCCATAGGGCTCAATAGGAATGGGGAAGGTGCTAATTACGGTACCGCAAATTGCAGTACCGTAATTAGCACCAAGGTCCCTTTGCGGCACCCTACTTTAACGGCTGGTAAAACCAGCCGTTAAGGTCGGGTCCTGCAAAGGGAACTCCTAGTAAGGCGTTAAGTGTTTACCGGTACCGGTGCCCTTACCGGTACCGGTAAACCCTTACCGCCTAACGTGTAATGAGGCCAATAGTCTGTTTTTATGAATGCGCTGAGCATTTCATGATGGCTATGGTTGCTGGAAAGCTTAAGGCTTCAATGAGTTTGTCTAATAGCCCTGCATGTTGCACTGGAGTGCCGTCTGCATGGAGGAAGCCACACAGGTGTTGATGTCACACAGGTGGAGTCAGAGTATACTGTCACTTCCTCATTATCAAAGCTTCGTAATGCATCAATAAGCGCAGCTAATTCTGCAGCCTCAGCTGAATAGGTTGACTGTAGTCCTCTGCTCATTAGCACTACAAAGGTGCCCTCTTGGGCCATCCTTACTACTGCTGATACCGAATGTTTCACCCTAGTCTGCTGATCTATTTTGGATGAACCATCAATGAAAAGCACTTCCCCTCTTCCTGGAGCCTTTTCTCTAACAGGTGGACTATCATTATAACATTCAGTGTAGGTAACACAATCATGAACATCATCATCTTCTCCCACTGGTTTGGCTATGGACATTGCTGGATTCACCATACTATACCTTACAATTTTAATCGCACGGTTTGAAATAATTACCTCATACCCCAATGCTCTTTGAGTGGTCAGCATACTTTTGGGTTTCTCTAAGACTGCAAATAATGCATTCTCTACAAATAGAGTTACGGGACACCCCATAGATATACTTGAAGCCTTTTCTATGGCGAATGCAGAAGCTGCCAAAGATTATTCGCAATGATAGTGTCCTTTCATCACTGAGTGTAGAATCCCACTGTAATAAGCCAATGGTTAATGACCATGTCCTAATGTTGTCTTCTGTGGGAGGACTGCTGTCATAACTTCTCCATTTGAATGGCAAAATAAGTACATTTCTTCACTGTAATTTGGAATCCATAATACAGGAGCTGCGCTAATTGTATTTTTTTATTCATTAAATCTTTCAGTCAGGTCTTCTGTCCACACTAATTTAATTTTATCCACCTGTGCCTATTTAATCGCTTTTAAAAGTGGTTGAATATATAAGCCCTGCAGTCATTGGAATAACCTACAAATTGCTGTATTTGTCTCACCATGTTTGAATGCACGGTTCTGATGAGAGCTTCTGCTTTTTCAGGTGTCACTCTTTTCCCTTTCTGTGAGATTAACTGTCTTATGTATAACACTTCTTGTAAATACTGTAGCTTTTCTTTGTCTACCTTGTACCCTTTCTCTGTGGGTATCGTCATAAGTTTGAAAGACTCTTCTCTACATTTTTCATCTATCTCATTGCACACTAAAATATCATCCACATATTGAATTATGACGCTTTCAAGCTCAATATTTCCCAAGTCCATCTGAAGAACTCTATTAAAGATAGAAGGTGACTCACAGTACCCCTGAGGCAAACAAATATGTTTCAGATGCATCATTCTATATGAAAAGTAAGTCCATTCCTGTGAGCTTTGCATTTTTTTTTTCTTAATAGGGTACACAGCCATGCTGCATAGTGAATCTAATGGTACCAGAATACCTAGTTTCATTAGTGCAGATATAGTTTCAAATATCCCCTCATCTGCTTCTCTTGACATATGGTATTGTTCTGCACGTAGCAAAATAGTTCCTGGTTCAAGTTTAGTTTTCACTGCTTCTACTCCTCTCAATAGACCTACGTCATATGGATTTACGGTGCATAAAATACTTGGCACATTTTCCATGTCTTCCTGAAAAAATTATGGCTTTGTTTTTAACGACACCATTGATTCAATAAGTGAGACTTATAAAGAATACTAATTCGCCATCTGACTAATCATCCTTAAATAGTTCCTCATCTATCAGGTCTGTCAGTCCATATCCTTCATTGAGGGCTATTACTGTTCTCAATCCCCTTTCCTGATCATCTGTCCGATGAAGTATCATCCTTTCTTCTCTTACCACTGCTGCTTCTAACTCCAGGGGAATAACTTCATCATTGTAAGTGACTCCAATCAAGCAATCCCACTAAGTCGGTGCCTTGTCTGGGATGCCCAAGGGAAGCCCTTATTTATATATTTTTATGGCAAGTTATAATCTGGATGATGAACCCTTGTATAACACCCCTCTCTTAGAATCCCCCTTGACCCCACTGAGCCAAGAAGTAGATTTGTTTTGCAAATTTAAAAGGTTTATTTGAAAAATTAAACAATGTATATATATATCACACTTCTATAAATACATTGATAATGGATAGCACACATGTGAATATGAGCAGTAATCAGCAATAGGTAATCCTACAGTAGCACAGTTCTTGGTTACTTACGAATGGGAAAAGAAAAATAAGGTGGTAGAGAATGCCTTTATGGCTTCAAGGACAATGCAATGCTGAATGAAATGCAGTACAGAAAATAACTGGATATGACTTCAACAAAAGACAATGTAATCACTTTTCCTTGACAATTCACTCCCCCCCTTTATGCAATATAAGGAGATGGAAAGAAGACACACAGTTCTCAGGAATGCAATCAAATATAATTCAGTTCCCCCCTAGCAAGCTTAGAGGAAAACAGGTATGAGTTTTAACACAGGCAAGATACTTTGATGTGGTTGCAATTAAGTGAAAAATATGCTAAAAAGGCTTTTAATTCCCTATAGGGGGTTCAAGGTGGGTGATATCTAGTTTATATTAGTTCAGGCTCACTTTAGCAATGCTCTATGAGTAACTAGCAGGTTAAAACGAATTTTAGCAAAGGAAAGCAAGGAGCTGCTGATTTTTACACGTGGCTGAAATTGTGCAAAATGTCAAATCGCGGCAAATTTAATTGCGTGCGTCGAGGCCCTACAAGTCGGTTCTAGGTTTGTTGGAAAGCCTAGAATCTTAGCTTTAAGATGACAGTTAAAACTCGCTCCTAGGACAAACGGTTCCCGAGATACGGCTGATTTAGTCAAGGTAGTTTTTCGGATTTGAAATTTTAAAGCTCAGAATGACAGATGACAGTTTTCAGTTTTAAAGATGACAGAATGACACGATTCTAGGAGCCAGTTCTAATAGGCTAAAATAGTTTGGATTAGATTATTTTAAACTAAGAGATTGGTTTTGGCACAGTGAGTACTCACACTATATTTTTGAAATAAGACGTCAAGATCTGGTCAGGTTGGACGGGACTTCCGGCGGGTGGTTCTGAAGTCCCAGCTATCTGGGTCAGCTCTGCTCTCTGGGTCTGTCAAGCATGGGTTCTGCTCACAACAGTCTAGTTTGTGGTTCTCTCTGGTTCCGGATACAGCACTGCTTTCTGGATACTGCTACAGGTTCTTGCAAAAGTTCTTGGCAAAAAATTCAAACAGCTCACCCGGCTGTTGAATAGTTTGGTTGGTTTTGAGGCCTGCTGAAGAGGATTCAGTTTATGGATTCAGGCCTCTCTGCTACAAATTCTGGAGTTCATTTCTGCTACAGGTTCTGGAGATTGATGGATTTGAAGTCTGGATCTCTGGATGTGAAGTCTGAAGTCTCCCGGCGAAGCGTCCCACAAGAAAGTGGAAAGTGAATGTCCCTACCTGGGTTCCAGTGGCGCTTTTTATGTGTTTAGAAAATGGGTGTGTGCCTGTGCCTAGCTAAGCCTGCCCCTCTCACTTATCATTGGCCAAGCTTTCCTTTCTCCCTTGATTGGGGGAACTGGGTTGTGAGTCAGAGTGATGAGGTAGGTTTATGGTCAGATGATCCTCCCCTTGTCAAATTGCACACAAATCTATTTCTGACCCAAATACATATTTCCCAGATACACAAGTGGTTGACATTACATGTACATATTACAGATGAATTAAGACAGGTCTCTGTTCAAGCCCCATGTTCCTGCGAGCTGGGATTCAGAATAGACAACATTTTGTGCTTTTTGGTCGGTTTACCAATATCGAACATTTACCAAAAATTACACAAATGTGCGCAATGAGTATGGACATTAATTGATGAAGTGTCAGATTTTTAACATGCAGACATTTGGAGCAAGACCCGATTTTCCACTAGCAACACCCCAGAATACACCATAGGGTCCTAACACCTCTTAAAACGTGCACAGAAAAATCACAAGAATAATGATATTACTTATATAATTCTGACAAGTCCGTACTATGAATTATCCATCTTTTTTTAAAATTATGCTCTGGCCCAAAGGGGTGTGGTTTCCCCCAAGCACATGGTGGAGTTTCTGGTTTGTCCACTTCCCCCAAGCTAAGTTTGCTCTCACAGGCACTGCCCCTCCCAGTTTCTCCCAAGAAGAAGCCATTTACGACCCCCCCAATATAACATTTGCCTGAGTCCAGGACAGGGCTTTGTTCAATTTCCTGCAGTCTGCAGGTACCCCTCCCTTAATTCAATCAGAGAGGTGTGATCTCCTTTTGGTGGGGGCAGCAGGATGCAGCCAGGCCTGGGAAGAGTTGTTGAGTCAGTTCAACTCCTGTCGGGGTAGTTGTCAGGCAGAATTAAATTTCTTTAAGCCAAGCTACAGCTAAATGTCCTGTTTGTTCCCAGTTTAAATCAAACTTACAATTTTTACACATGCAGCTAGAATGCTGATTCTAAGTTCAAAACCAAGACATTTAACAGTTGCAAACTATGTGTCACTCAAAAGTAGATCACTGATTTAATTTAAACATTCCGATTTTAGTGGTTTTAAATCCAATTTCAATTAAGCTGCTGACATCATCAGCTCAGCCAGTTTTGTTATAAACATTGTTTTGGGCTCTTCATCTTTCCAGATTTAGTATGCACGCAAGAATTCATTCTGCCACATGTCTGCTGGTGCTCAGTGAGATTTTTGGATATCTCGCAATGTTTGAAATGGGCATTTTGAGCTTGCATTCAGAGAAACAAAGGGTGATTTTTAAAGTGATTTTTAGCTAACAGGCACTGCTGTTTTTCACTTTGGCACCCCATTTCACCCATGGCTGTTCTGACCCAGCACGCTCGCACTGGTGGGTGTCAGGTCAGCCGATTATTTTGGTGTGCGCACAACTGCGCAGTTCTCCTGGACTCTGGGATGGAATGATGGGCGGCGACAGCTCATCCCCACATCAACCCAGTCTATTGGTTCAACATGGGTCAAAACCCTTGACATCATCCATGGGAATGTCTGGTCTAAACAAAAATGTATCCGGCATTCTTAATTATTTTACCTGCCAATTTAGGTAACCATGATAATAAAATGTGCACTCCATAAAAGAACACTTATTCAAAGACTAGTATAAATTCCATCACGTTCATCTAATGTATCCCTGGAGTTCAACACACTATGCCTTCATCAGTAAAAGATACTGTCATGTTGAGTTTTGTCATTAAATCACATCCTAATATATTCACTGGTATCTGTTTAGAATATAGCAATGACATAGACCTGGTGTGTTCCCCTATACAAATAGGTAATTTGTCTGTAAATGGAACTAAAGTTGTCGCCCCAGTAAATGCCTGAACATTCATGGCAATGCCTGACATTGAATGCTTTCCCTCATGGACACATGAAGGAGTCATTCCAGTGTTCACAAGAAATGAGTATGTCTTGCCTCCTATCGACACCTTAACCCTTGGTTCCTCTTGGGGGTCTGGTGTTACAGATAGTACTTAACACCTAAGGTCATCCTGTGGGCTGTCCTATTGCAGATGTACATTCATCCCTGTGCCTGTGAAAGAATTCCCTCCTACCACTGTCACACTCCCTAGTTTGGGTTTGACTACTTGTGTAGCTCCTGTGTCCATCTGCCACTGTGATGCGCCCGTCTGTTGTGTTGGAGTATATTGGGGGTCATTACGACTTGGGCGGTAACAGATACCAGGCACTGGTAAGGAGACTGGTGCCGGTAATTCCTTAGCACCCAATTCCGGGGTCCCTTAGCGGGAACCGTAAAGGACATGTGGTCTGACCACACGTCCTTCATGGGTCCCGCTAAGGGACCAGGGCGCTAATAACGGGCCTGCTGTTCGCAGGCCCGTTATTAGCGCCTTCCCCATTCCCATTGAGCCCTATGGGAGCTGAAATGGGAATGGGGAATGGTTTGGTGAATGGGAACTTACCGGGTCCTTCAGGATCGGAATGACCCGGTAAGTCCCCATTGCACCAGACTGGACCTAGACCCGGTTTGGGAGGCAGCCATGGCACTAATAGCGCCATGGCTACCGCCCAACTCGGAATGAGGGCCATTGTATTGGTTGAGTGGGTGCCTGTTGTATTTGCATAGGTGCTTGCTGTTGCTGTCCCTGTAATGATTGTGTTTGCATTGGTACTTGTTGAAATTGCTGCGGTTGTGGCACTTGCGTCCGTATTGGCGCTTGCTTAAATTGCTGTGGTTGTGGGGCATATCCTTGATTCTGTGTGTGATCTTGGGCATAATATCCTTGTGAATCTGTGTTATATTGAAGCATATCCCATTCCACCACTTGAAGATTGCCACTTCTGCAGTGGTGTGGCTACTTTACTTCTACATACTCTGGCCATGTGCCCTAATTTTTGACAATTTTAACATATTAATGACTGTCCACCATTAAACGCTCTCCTTAAGGGTTTTGAAATCCTCCTTGTCCTCCTCCTTTGGCCTATTCCCTCTGCCAGGATCTTCTTTCCCATTCTGGTAAATTTTCCAAAGCTCTAATAATGCCAATTTCTTCTATAGCTTCTTTCCCTTTTACGTAACATGCAAATATGTCATCAGATTTCATAATACTATATTTGACAATGAACCTCCTAGAAGCCAGGGCATAAATGTTTTATTGATCATGCCCTTAATCAATTCAGAATGGTACTGCATAATCTTAGGTATATATCTTGGCAGTATTCTACATCGCTGTGTGAGAGGTGTCTCCTCCATTAAGACAAGACAATTCAGACTGTCATGAGTCTAGAGTTTTTATCTTACTTCCAAATTAATTAAATATATCTTACGTTTTTGAGTAGGCCCCTTCAATCGCCACTCGTGTTCCAAAAGATCAGGATATTTCTCCAAACTTTGTTTATTATTTTTTTAAAACAAAATGTATTTGACACTATTTTTCGGACTCCTTCCTTTACACTTCATATTCTTTATTTATTTTGGTATCCTTAGACTGTCTTCTTTGCTTCTATTTTAGTTTCATCTAATTCTATCCTTTTGATCGACATTGATCGTTAGTAAAAAAAAGTGTAAGAAAAAAACGTTAGTTATTCATTTATCTTGCGCTATTCTTTCTTTGTTTTTCCTGTTCATTTTAAACATATTGTGCCTCATTATGAGTTGAGCGGTATCCCGGCTGTAAACCTGCTGAAATACTGCAGAAATTAATTAACATAACCCCCACTTGGTCCGGCGGATTGCAATGGTTGGTGGCAGTATAATTCCCTATTTAATTTGAGTCCATTGGACTCAATGGTGCTTTTTTGGCCGAATTACCACAGCGGAATTTCCACCACAGTAATTCGGCCGAATCGAATCTGACGATTTTTCGGCAGTGAGTTGGAGGATTTACTTTCAGGATTTTCCTGGAGGCAAATCCTCCCCTCCGTGCCCAAACCTGTAATTTCCTGTAGTGGTACATTTTGTGGCAAGGTTTTTGTCAGATGAAATGTCATCCCAAAGGTCTTTTAGCTCTGTCTTTTCAGCTTTGGTGAGATAGGCTGTGACATATTTTTCAACTTTAGTGAAATTTTCTGCAATATATTGTATGTCCAAATTTGCATTCCACAAGAGGGCAATGATTGCATTGTAATCATGTATGTACTTGGATAGCTCGTCTCTTTTAAGCTATGTGTTCTTCGGGAATTTCCCTTTTACACTGTGTATCACAGAAGACATCAAGCTATTTACTTGTCCTTTGGTGGAAACTGGTCTAGGGAAGCCAAAGCAACCCTTTATATAGTATGTGCCTTTGTTTTTATATCGACACCAGCAGTATTTGCCACACTTACGTTTTTGTAAGCATAACAGTTGTCTATGTAGGTCAATTTGTGTGGTTTCTGAAGGGATGTCACAAGTGATGTACTTCTGAATAAATTGTGAAACAGTGGCATCACTTGCATGGCCAAATGTGGGAGCATCTATTATCCACAAAAGCATGTTGTTGTGTGTTGCTTCTTTGGATTGATATTCTTTTCTCCAAAATAAGTGTTCTACTTCTCTGAGAGGAGGTGTAGTTTTATTGCATATGAAGCGCAGCATGGCAATGAAGCAATGGTGGAAGTATCTTGAAACATTGACAGGTTCAAGGGAACAGAGTACTCCTGGTGTTTTTATATCTCTTCCAGCTTTATTTTGGTTTGAGTTTCATAAAAATGTGAAGGATTGTTGGCGTACGTTACTTATTGATCTGCATGTCCATTTGTACACTGGATGGTTTATTTGGACAAAAGGAACATTTGGTTGAAAGTTTGTTGGGGAAGTATTTTCTTTAGGGGTTTCTTTTGCCATGATGGAGCCTTCTACCACTTCCTAGCCTTGTCCATCATTGTCCATGGCAATTGGGTTTATTTGTTCTTGTTTATAAGTGTCTTCATTGAAATTTGTTTCTGTGCTGCTTGTGCGAAACCATTCACCTTCGCAGACATTTGAAAAGGTATGTATATTGATATTGGGCATGTTTAGAAATATTTTTTGTAATTTATTGATTAATTTAGTTAGTGGTTTTATTCTGTTTAAAATTAATATAAACACATTTTTCTTCAGTAGAAATGTGCTGTCAATTAGAGGTTTGAGGATTATTTTTCTGCAGTAGTTTTTAAGCATAGAACGTGACTTTTTATAATTATTTAGGAGATTGTTAAGACGTCTACGTGGACTTTTTAGTAAAATTGATTTTCTGGAATGTAACATTGGTCGATATAGTGCTAGTATATTAGTAGGTCTGCTTTTATTTGTACATCTTTTTTTACTTTTAATTTTTGGAATCGGACTGACTCTTTTAGTATTGGCTGGTATAGTTTCGTTGAGCGAGGTTACTAGCTATTCTGTTTTAATGTTTTCTATAAATTGTTTTAGAGGCAGATAACTATATGGCTTGTTCTTATTTTATCTGCTCTATATTTTCTTTGTTTCTACGTAGTTGGTTTTTAGTAGGCATTATGTTCTGTCTGTTGGGGAAAAACAACATTTTGTGTTTCAAAGTTGTGAATGTTTATGCATGTATAATGTATGGGTGTGCGGGTGTTATTGTAGAGATGAATAGAGTGCTGTGGGATTTATTTTTATTTTATTTTTATTTGTAAATGGCACAAATAGCCCATGGGCATCGCAGCACTCTTACACAGGTAAGTAAGTTACTAAGTTAAAGAGGTGAGACATATAACAGTGTACGAAGTTCGTGGGGTTACAGAAGAACCTGGTACATCTCGAGCAAAACATAGAACAACAAGGTAAATTAAGGTCTTCAGGTTGCAGGCGGGTGTTTGGGTTAGTTGAACCACCTGGTTTTGTGGGCTTAGCGGAATGCAGAGGGTGGGTGGCAGAGCGTTCCATTGTCTAGCAGAAATGAAAGAGAAGCTGGCACTGCCAGCTTTGGGATGATTAACAATGGGGATGATGAGTTGGTGGGTGTAGGGTGTTCTGGTGGACCTGGATGAGCCAGCTCTAGCTATTTTTACTGAAAGGTATGGGGGGGATGTGAGTGAGGCACTTATGAGTGATGGCAAGGGTTTCAAATAGTTTTCGTTCTTTGATGGGGAGCCAATGAGCTGAGTTTCTGGCTGCAGAGATGTGCACTCTTTTGGGTATGTTGAGTACAGCACAGAGGGGTTTCTTTTGAATTATTTGGAGTTTATTTAAGTTTTTTGCTGAGGTGCCAGCAAAGAGGACGTTGCAGTAGTTCGGTTTTGCATCTATTGTAGCCCTGGCAATGGAAAGACAGTTCTCAGTAGATAGGAACACTGCATTGATCTATTTAGTGCAGGGTGATTATTGGATAACGTTGACTTGGCGTGATATTGAGAGCATGGCATGAGGTGGACCCCAAGAGTCTTAATGAAGGATGAGACACAAATCTGTGTGTTGTCAATTGTGAATGAGGTGTTTTGTCTATTGAGTTTTTTTAGGGTTTCCCTGGGACCGACTAGGAGGATTTCATTTTTCCCCCATTCAGACAGAGCCTGTTGGCCGCTATCCAGGCCTGAACTGTAGAGTAGACTGCATCAGTTTCATAGGTACCAGAAAGAGGGAGGAAGACTTGGGTGTCTTTGGCATAGTTGGTGTAGGCTATGCCGATGGAATCCAGTATATCAAAAAGAGGCTTTGTAAAGATGTTGTAGAGTGTGGGAGAAATACATGAACCTTGCCGGACTCCGCAGTGGATGGTGGCTGACACTGCGCAGGACTGGTCTGAGAATACTCCCATGGCTCTTCCTTTCAGGAAGGAGGTGATCCAGGTTGTGACATTGTGGAAGAACTGAGCTGAGGAGGTGAGGTGCTGGCATAAAGTGTTGTAGTCCACTAGGTCAAACACAGCAGACACGTCAAGGAGGAGGAGTGCTGGCTTACATGCATGCATGACCTCGCCTAATTGATTTTTTAGGCCAAGTAGCGCTGATTCAGTGCCGTGTCCAGGGCGGAAGCCAGATTGATGCAGACCAAGAATGTGGTTGGTTTCTAGGAAGTGTTGGACCTGTGTGTATGCTGCTTTGCCGGAGATTTGTAGCAAGAAGGGGAATGTTGTTATGGGCCCTTAGTTGTTGGGGAGGCAGGGTCAAGAGAGGTTTTTTTTAGAAGTGCCGTAGCTAGGCTTCTTTAAGGAAAGGGAGTATCAGTCTTGAGGTGAAGGAGGCATTTATGAATGTGGTGAGGAATGGAGCTATGGTAGCTGCTCAATCTTGATAGGGGCTAGGCAAATCGCACCTTTACAGTTGGAGGGTTTGAGCTGTTTGAGGAGGGTTGAGAACTTAGAGTTCTGTGATATATTTGAATGAAAAGAGTGGGATGTCCTGGGTGGGTAAGTAAGTGGTTGGAGCGATAAGGTGGTGTGGTATAGTCAGGGTGTTCTGGTTGGTTCAGATTTTGCTCTGTAGTAGGTTTAGTTTGTTAAGCATGGACTTTGGAATGCTTGAGCACAAGGTTTTGTTTTTGGAAATGACCCGTGTAGTGGAAGCCATTGTCTCTAGTTCCCTAAAGAAGGTGAAAAACTCTTTGGATTTCGATTTCGCATTTACAATCCTGGTGTTAAAGGAGGCTGATTGGGCTAGGATAATGACTTTTGTTAATATTGAGTAGCTATCTTGTTGAAATCATTTTTGTTAGATTCTAGGGGATTTGCATACCACTTGGTAAGCACAGTGCCTTTCAAGGATAGGAGTTCCAGTAGTTCCTGGGTTGGCGTATGTTACATATTTTGCTTTTATTAATGATGGTGGACTATGGACTCAACAGCTTTTTTTGTGATGACAAGTAACCATCTACTTTTGAACCCTGATAAAACTGAAATCATGGTGTACAGCAATACTGCCCCTCTCCCGCTACTGCTCCCATGGCTCCCTTCACTTTCCCCCCCTCCTTTCAATATACTCAAAAACCTTGGCTGCACTATGGCCTAACCCTCTCCCATCAGATCAATAATGTATCAAAATCCTGTCACTACCACCTCAAACTCCTTAGACAAATTTTTCCTTACCTCACCTACCCCAACAGACTCACCACTGTTATGGCTATTGTTATGTTGAGACTGGACTATGCCAACTCCTTATACCTGGGAGCACCAGCATACCAACTTAACAAACTCCAAAGAGCCCAAAACACTGCCGCCAAACTCCTCCTCGCCCTGGGACACAGTGAGCACATGTCCCCTGCTCTCCACACTCTCCACTGGCTCCCTGTCAGATGAAGGGCCACCTTCAAAACCCTATGCATTGAGACAGGGCAAGCATGAAAACAAAACGGACCTGAGTCCTCGGGGGCTCCTGTGGCCACCCACAATATCCTGGGGAGATATCCTGTTTTGGCAAGGTGAAACCTCTTGAAAATACATCTACGGAGAGGCGAAGGGGCGCTGCACAAACGCTGTGACTTGTGGCCATGCAGGTGAACCCCTGCTGGAGCTGCTTCGTCTTGACCGCCACACTCGACTGGCATGAAAATGCCTGACAAAATGGCTGACAGGGGCAGCCTCTACTGAACAGAGGAGTTGCGGTCACCAAAATTCAGAACCGATACCCAGCACCAGGTAACTGGTGCGGAGAAGACAGGTGCTGAACATTCATCTAAAAGCCCTGATCCGGCCACTGGCAGAAGACCCCTGGACCCGGATCGGCACTGCTGGCCGGGGCGGCACTGATAGGTGCGGCGGATCGACAGGCACCGGCGGAAGCTGTATCGTGGCTCCTGACAGAGGCAACTGCTGATCTGTCGATCCGATTTGGGGGAACAGTATCCAACAATGGACCCCACAGCTGCTACGAACTGAGGGGAAGGTCGGACCACTCACCCACGGCCAGCAGAGGCGAGAACCAGACCCCTGGCACCTCCCGTGGAAACATCCTGTGGTGCAACTCTGTGTTCCCTCTGCAGTGTCCCTCACGTGGAGACGGACTGGAGACCAATGGGGCCGCACACTCGGCGGCACCACAGCCCGCAAAAAGAGGATACCCCAAAACCACAAGCAACTGATGAGGTGAGCGGTCCCCCACCCCCCATGCCTTGCGAAAGATAAGTGGCGGGGGTGTGGAGCGCTGGCACGAACGTAGAGGATCGGTGTAGGCCATGCAGCATTGAGGCGACTTACATCTATATCCCCAGTACATCTGTCTCCTGCCCCTGCTGGGAATAAATCTGTTTTCCCTGGCCGCACCGGGAACCAGCACTGTACCATCACTCTGTAGAGCCCTCAGACTCAAAAATACGTTGCATCGCCCCATCTAAAGAGTTGGCCGCCCAACCTGCACCACCCTCACCAGGCTAGATATAAATATACGTACAGCCCCGTTATAGCTACAGACACGGGTCACTCCACCCCTGGGCCAACAGACTCTCTCACAATACCAACAACGCACACATCATAGCTGCGACAAGGCCCTTCCCGGCCTGGAACTCCTGAATAAATAAGGGGAACCGTGGTCGGGGGGCTGGGCAACTAGTCTGGACACAATCAATTATGGAGGAAGCTCCGGAATATATTTAATCACCTACAATCATCCATGAGGGATAGTCCTAGCTCCCCATCCCGCTTCAAGGACTGTGAATATTAACCCCTAGAGCTGATAAAGAAATCGCAGATGAATGCGATCTGCATGTAACCGACCCACTGGGAGAGTTTGAACCCTGGCAGACACCTGTATCTGCTATGTGCCAACCTCCGACAGAGGAAGCAGACCCCGATGTGCAGAGAAAGGTGAGATAGCATCGGGGTACCACCAAAGACTTATTCACATTACAGCAGTGGAATCGCCCTTGCAAAGATAGTTTCCTCCTCTGCCCAATTTATGTGAAAATTAGGAGAAATCAGCATGAGCCCAAGGTTCGGCAGAAGCATCGTATACGATCTTCAAACAATAGGAGCGGTCCTGGACACCCTGGATCACCTGCTGTTACTCACTGAAGGCGAAAGGAGCCCTGTGCCTCCCACGGTCAATCTGACCTATTGGACCTGGTAAGAGGACATGGGGGCCTTATAAAAGCACTGAAGGCTCAAAGGAGATCTACGCCGGTCCTGAAAGACATGGACGATCTCCGACCGATACCTATACTCGCACCTCAGTGCACCTTCGACCCTGTAATGTGGGAACTATCCAGAGGAATAAGGAAGATGCGGACTGTCCGAGAGGCCACTTACCAACTCTGAACAATACATACACCCACAATTGCGACAGCAGCTGGAAGGATCAGGGGTGACCAGCTACCACTCACAGGAATTGCACAAGATGATAACTGTACTATATCCTAGACTTGCTTTTGACTCTCCCCCCTGACTCGCCAGGAGTTGGTTGCATCTCCTCCCGCTCCAACACACCGAGGCACCCGTATCAGCGTTGCAACAGATAACTTGGGCCACAGTCGAGATCAGTAGTCCTTCTGCTCCTACAAACTCCCGTAGTGAAGCATGGGCAAGGATAAACCTAAGAAAGTGTCCACACAAAGCACCATGGACCAGTATGCAACTAACCCCTTCACAACAACAACAACAATGGACAATGAATCACTGGCGACTTCCACCACTGAAGCCCTAACATTGAAAGACTGATGGCCCCCATTGCCAATTCCCAGTCCTCCATGGAGAAAAAGATGGACGGCATCTCAGCAGAAGTGTCCTTTCTCTGCCACGATCTTCAGAAGCTCTCCTCCTGCACCGGAGAAGTGGAACACTGCATCTCAGGAGTGGAAAACGACCTTAACGGGGTACATCAACAACTCGCATCGACAATGACACATCTAAAGACCCTGGAAGCATGATTTGAAGAAGGCGAAGGAAGATCACGCCGTAACAATATTCGTATTCTGGGCCTCCCAGAAAAGGCAGAGGGACTTAGCATGGAACTCTTTCTGGAATAATGGTTGATAGATCTCTTTGCACCAAAGTCCTTCTCCAACTTTCTCTCAATAGAAAGAGCTCATCAAATGCTGGTGGAAAGACCAATCCCAGGTGCTCCCCTGCGAACAGTTATTGCCAAGCTTTTAAACTATCGGGACAGGGATGTTATACTGCAGATGGTTCGCACAAAAGGGTCGATTACACACACCGGTTCCAGAATCACCTTCTTCCCTGACTACACCTGAGAAGTGCAAAAAGCCAGACAATCCTTTGAACATTTGAAAAGGAAGCTCCACTCCATGAACGTCAAGTACGGATTGCTCTTCCCATCCCAATTAAAGATCCAGCACAATGGCACTACAGTGCATTTCACTGACCAATGGGAGGCCTGGAAATGGGCAGAAACCCATATCAACGGAAACTGGAACCCAAATAACCCAGACCCCTGGGCAGACCCAGACCCCCGAGGAATCGAGACCGCCCAGCGCTCCGTTCCCCACCACTGCAAAAGAATAACCCGATCCAAGAAATAGATCCAAGAAATTAGCGGCTCAAATGAGACAGACAGAGAAATACAAAGGACACAGAGACGAGCTAAGATGAAGCACCCAACTGAAAGTCATGGGAATTCACTTGTAAGCAACTTTTGCCAAATGACACTGTAACAACGGCAGCCACCGGGACCTCTAGCCGGGATTCTACACCTCCAGCTGAGGCAGCAAGCCTTCAGTTAAGTTAAGGTTGAGGCAATTTGGGTTGCTAAGTTAACGCTGACACAGAGGTTTCCAGGCATCAGAAATGTCCGGGCGACAGATACTTCATGATGGGGCGGAGTATGGGGAGGGGGAGGGAAAAGTTGTGAAATGTTTAATGTTGTCTACGCACTCTCATGTCTCCACATGGCTAGAACATTTTGTTCATCTGTCACACATCACTAAGAATCATCACGGTTCCACACGGCATGCTCACCGCAACCGTGCACCGGGCACTGGCCACACATTTTTATTATCACACAACATGTATGGCATTAGCACTAACCCGACCAACACCCACCGACCGCCCTAGGTCCCTCAAATGGCTTACCTGGAATGTGAATGGAATGGGCTCAGGAATAAAGAGGCGTCTTATTACCCAATTCTTAAACAGGCATTCCCCCGACATAGTCCTCATCACCGAAACACATTTAGCTGGATTGACCTGCACCCTATTCCGAAGAACGAACTACCATTCTGCATTCCATGCAGGATATACTATGGGATCCCGGGGTACCTTGATCTTACTCCATAAACGCATCCCATTTACCCCACTCACAGTGGAACAAGACCCTAGTGGCCGATATACGGTCTTGCTTGGCACACTCTGGCATTGAGAGACTCTGGCATTGTTGCAATATACTCCCCACCAGGGGTTGGAGATGAACTCCTTGATGACATCACCGCCCTCATAACGAAACATCAACCAGACATCTGTATTCTAGGGGGGGGACTTTAATGATGTAATGTGCAACACTCTAGACCGCACTCATATTCGAGGTCGCAATCCAAACACCCCCACTAAATTGGCAACATTCACTTCCGCACTGGGCCTCCGTGACGTGTAGAGAGAACTCCACCCTAGGACCAAGGGCTATTCATTCCACTCAGGGGCTCATGGCTCCCTCTCCAGGTTAGATTATTTTTTCCTCCCTGCTACGGACACATATAGGGTACTCAACGCGGGACTACTCCCCTGTGGCATTTCGGATCACTCACCACTAACGATTGAGATACGTGGGAATGGGTTAACGCCCTCCCCCATCATGGCAGTTAAATAATTACTACCTAGGCCTCCCTGATTTCATTGACCATCTTACCGAAAAATCTAGCGAATACTTTGAAACCAACACAATGACAATCGATAGTCCTGTAGTGGTATGGGAAGCTCATAAAGTGGTGCTTAGATACGTGGCGATCTCTTGGATATCCAATAAAAGGAAAGAGCATTTATGTAACCTGACAGAGGCTGAACAAGAGGTGGAAGAAAGGGAGACCAAATACATTCTTGATACGACCCCTGAGATTCACTGCTCCCTTGTTAAAGCTAAGGAATACCTTTGTAATATAACGCTAGGTAGCGCCAAACATGCACATAGAGAATCATGGGCCCAGATCTATGAATATGGGGACAAAGCTAGTAAGATGCTGGCCTGGCTAAAGAAGAGAGATGAGACTCAAAGACATGTAAGTGAGATTGTAGATGAACACAATGAACTGATCCACTCCGACCAGGGAATAGCAGAAGCCTTCGCTCGCTTCTACGCCACCCTTTACAGAGGTACGATCTCCTAGTCGAATCTCTCCTTCTTGGATGGCATCACTCTACCATGTCTGTCCGAGCAGCAGAAGATGGATTTGGACGGCAACATCACTGAAAATGAAATCGCTGAGACCATTGCACAGCTTCAATCTGGGAAGACACTGGACCTAACGGATTCCTGATCGAAACCTGGAAAAAATTAGGCAGCGAGAAAATTGCAACTCCCCTTCATAAGATGTTCCTCCGGGCTAGGGAGCAAGGTACCCTCCCGCCGGACCTGTGTAGTGCTACAATCATAGTTTCCCTAAACCAGGCAAACCTCCCGAGCAATGCGCCTCATATAGATCCATATAATTGATTAATGGAGAGGCCAAGATTCTCACTAAACTCGTTGTCAATATGCTGCAATGGGTCATCTCCTCACTGGTCCACCCCGACCAATGCAGCTTTATGCCACATAAATCAACGCAAATGAATATACGACGACTTCACCTGCTGCTAGAATATGCCCCTATCATAGATAAGCCACTTGCGCTGCTAGCAATCGACTTTGAAAAGGCGTTTGGTTCAGTGATATGGGATAGCCTCTGGGAAACTATGAGGCACATGGGATTCGGCAAAGCCTTCCTAGGCTGGGTACAATTGCTATACACAGGTCGGCGGGCAAAAGTCAGGGTGAACGGATGGCCCTCTGGTTCCTTCCCCCTTGGGAGGGGTACACGGCAGGGATGTCACTTATCGCCTCTCCTATTTGCACTGGCGATTGAGTTGCTGGCCCTATGGTTTCGTCAAAGCAACAATTGGTCAGGATTCAAATGTCCGGAACGCAGTGAAGACAGAGTGGGCCTCATTACAAGTATTGCGGAATGGATTAACGGGCACAGCTAATGGTGGCGGGCCCGTTAACACCATTCCGCAATATTACGAGGTTCCCTCGCGGGACCCGGTGTGGACGTCTGGTTTTACCAGACGTCCTTTCCGGGTCCCGCGAGGGGACCATGGAGCTAACAACAGGCCGATCATAATCGGCCCATTGTTAGCTCCCGCACCTATTCCCATTGAGCCCTTTGGGGGCTCAAATGGGAATGGGGAAGGTCCGGGCCCGGGTTCCCTGTAGGAGGAATTACCGGGCCCTCCAAACTCAGAATGGCCCGGTAATTTCCCATTCAGGGAACCCGGACCTGATTTTGGAGGCAGCCATGCCCTTATTAAAGGCTTGGCTACCTCCAAAGTCGTAATCAGGCCCTGTATCTCTGTATGCTGATGACCTTTTAATATACTTGAGTGACCCGATCCGTACCTGCCAATAGTCACAAAGATGCTGACACGCTTCACTGAATTTAGTGGACTAAGAGTCAACTGGGGGAAGTCGGTCTTCTTCCCGGTGAAGGGTGGGACGCATGCTGTCCCCCGAAAACTGCCCGTACAGAATAGAGAAGAACGGCTTCCATTACTTGGGGATCTGGATCTCCGGGGATCTCTCAAAATATGTGACCCGCAATCTACACCCGATCACAGACCGCTTTGCTACTGATGTCCAACACTGGAAGATCCTCCCCCAAACGCTGATGGGGAGGGCCGCACTCTTCAAAATGATGGCCTTACCGCGTTACTTGTGTGTGTTGCAGAACGCCCCACTTAGAATCCCCGATTTGGAATTTGACCGTGTTGAAAGCCTCCTTAGAGAACTTATTTGGGGGGAGGGCAATCAAGAATCACACTTGCTACATTGCAAAGATCGGTTTGGAAGGGGGGCATCAGGGTACTGCACCTCCAAACCTATTACTGGGCAGGCCAACTGGTGGTGGTCAATGACCTACTTCACTGAGACCGAGAATTACCACACATCAGAGCAGAACTGACCAATCTTCACGATACACAACCAATCCACCTACTCTACCAACCTCTTAGTAGGACTCCGCCAGAAACGATGGCCGCACACACTACCATAGTTTGGAAACAAGCACATATCTTCATTGGATGGGGGCACAAGGTGACTACAGTATAACCCATATGGCACACCAGTAACCTTGCTGAGCAGGGCAAGCTTAGAGCATGGCCCAAATGGACAGAGCCGGGGATCACTAAAATTGTTGATATTCTCACCGAAGGTGGCATTGCCCCGTTTGAAACCCTGCAACAGAGATTCCAAATCCCAAACACTGAGCATTATCACTATACGCAGCTTACTCACACCCTGAAGAAACACATTCCAACTAACACTACTGTGCCAGAATGCACACACATGGAGCGCAATATACTCATGGCATGTATCCCCACTAAGCTATTTCTATCCTGTATTATGCTATGACAGCCTTTGCTACCCCGGAGCTGTCCAATCCCAAAAGAAAATCGGAAACTGACGTAGGAACTATAGAGCCAGAGGATTGGATACAGATGCTAATGCACCCGCGTGAAGTTGCAATTTCCTCCAGACTCCGCCTGATTCAACTCAAAATACTACACTGTGTCTACTATCCCAGAACGGCATTATATGGCTGGGGAAGTGCCTGAAATCCGAACTGTTTACAATGCCAAGAAAAGGAAGGCACCTTTATACACATCTTGTGGGAATGCCCCCCTAATTAAAACCTTCTCGAGCAAATGCTGCAATAGATTAACTGAAGCCCTTGCCCACACCATATCACTGGATCCCAAAACACTGCTACAGGGCATACTCGATGAGGGTGCCGCAAATAAGGGGGAGGGACTGTTCTTATCCACGGCCATGGGCCTGATAAAACGCAACATTGTCCAAAAATGGGGCGCCCCAGAATTCCCAACCCTAGACCAATGGACTGCCGATATGGACATATGTGCAGCAGTAGAGCATAGAGTCTACACAGCAAGAGGCTGCCCAGAAAAAGCTGAGAACATATGGGGAAATTGGGAAGTAGTGGGGATCTGAATGCCTAAATATGTGATGATTTGCATTGTCTACACGCCTTGCTACCAAGATCTTATACAGGATGGTAACCTATAGAAACATGACTATGATATGTGGATGTCCGTAGGTAAGTGTAGGCGTCTTTTGTTTTTTTTGTTTGGTTATCAAAATCAATAAAATGTTTTAGAAAAAAAAAAACTATGCATTACCCACCGAGCAGTGCACAAGACCAACCGGCCCAACGTACCTACAAGAGAAGATACAACCCTACCTCCCATCACGCACCCTAAGATCAAGCACTGCCCTCTTTCTAGTGATTGAACCTCCAATTCTGCTAGGATCGGAGTATCTGCCTTCTCAACCTTGGCCCCTACTCTGTGAAACTCACTCCCCACACATTCAACACACCCAAGACTACATGGTCTCCACAAAACTCTAAAAACCTGGCTCTTTCCATAATGCCGATTAAGACCATCTAAGGCCGCTGAGACCTTGTAACCTGCAGACAAATGTTCAAAGATATTCTGAGCAATGACGCCACTGAAAGCGATTATTAAGTCGCTAATAAGGTCACTCTGAATGCAGAAATCGCAAAATGTGTCATTGAAATCTGGAATAGTGGGCTCAAGAATACAACCTCCCCTCCAGACACTCACCTCTTCTATCACTATGCTCACTCTCTACACTAACATACAATAGAGCGCAGCTACACCCCTCGATCAGTTACAGCCTAGCTGGTCACATACAAACAATACTCCATGAACACCTCAACAGTCTTCTAGAACACAGCTACGCCCGACGAAAAACCAGCCTAGCTGCACACATAAGTGTCCTACACAGGCCTAACACAGCCAGAACCCAGTCTCGGAGACCAATCTCCAGACTGCACACATTCAACTGATCTCAATACCACCACACCTATAGGATGCAGCTACCATCAGGAAATCGCATCAGCTGCGCACATTATCGGTTCACCCAAGCACCCTATGATACCCTACTCTCTCGACTGACCTAGACTACAGTCCCCTGGGAGTTTAACCCACAATTGCTTTGTGGTCATACCAATGATATATAGAGCACTATATAAATGCCGAGTAACATACCATAATATAACAGTGTGGAGTTGTAGATCTCAGCTAGGGCTGTAGGGCCATTGGAGAAGGGGGGTCTGAAGACAGGAGAATCTAGGTATGGTAAAAGGTTGTCTTTAGTTAACTTGTGTGAGCTCCACGCTAGGGCAGACGATAGGGGAGTGGTGAGCGGTTTTTGTTTTGTAGGTTTGGGGATGGAGAAGAGGATAACATGGTAGTCTGTCCATGGGCATGGGGAATTGGAGCTGACTGTAGCCAAGCATTTGTGGTCCAATATCCAATCCAGGATACAGTGTTTGGTGTGTGTGGGATTTGTAACCAGTTGTGTGAAACCCAGAGTATATAATGCTTTTGCAAGTGATTTGGCCTGAGGCTCTTTTGTATCATTAAATCCCACGTTGAGGTCTCCAAGTAGGATGGATTTGGTGGAGGTTCTTAAGTTGTCTCCTAGGAGGTGAAGGAGGTTCTAGTGGAAGTGGGCTGAGGGGCAAGGGGGTTGGTAAACAATGTGAATTGTGATGGTGCAGTTGGGGGATGCAGTGAGTTTGAGGGAGAGAATATCGGTGTTGCTTTCTAGGGATTTGTTGATCTGTCTGACCAAAAGGGATTCTTTGGCTATCAGGGCTACTCCTCCTCCTTTTATATGCTGGCGGTCCTGATGGTAGATGGTGTAACCTTGGGGAAGAGCTAAGGAAATGGCTGGGCCAGATACCTAATTAAGCCAAGTTTTTGTGATAGCTATGAGGTCTAGGCTGTGGAAGGTGAGTAGGTTGCAGATTTCTAGGGGTGTGTGCTGGGAGGGAACATGCATTGATGAAGGCACTTTGGAGGGGCACTGTAGGTTTGATGGTGTTGGTGGAGGTTTGCTGTAGGGTGGTGTAACTTGGGTGAAGTTGGAGTCAACTGGGGTGGTTGTGACAATAAGGCTGGGAGAGTTGGTAATGGGTGCCTTTGAGGCAACACAGTTGCTTTTGACAATGACCTGGGTTGGCTGAATGATTTGAGAGGAAGTTGCAGCTTTGGGTATTATTGTGTTAGAAGGTCTGGCGTTCATGAGGGGTGGGGCAACTTTTGAGTGTGGAGTGCTGATGTCTGGGTTAGCATGATATGATATGCAATGATAGGGCATTTATAACGCGCCTATACACAAGTGCTTCAAGGCACGACAAGGCAAGGGAAGGGAGACAGAGGGAAGACAAAAAACAATATGTGCCAGGAGAGGGGGTGGGAGGATGGACAGTGCAGGATAAGGAATCAACACAACAAGTAGTGCAGCCAACATGTGGCAAGTGCGGGTGTTAGAAGTGCAGACAAAAGGTGTCTAAACAGTGCAGGAAACAGGAATGTAGGGTTACAGATACAGACCACATGTGCAGGGTGTGCCAGGAGGCAGTGCCAGTATGCAGCTGGACAGGCAAGGGACCTGGGTCCGAATTCAGAGGGTAGCCAGGTGACCAGTGCATGTATCAGACAGGAGATCAGCAGGGGAGAGGAAGAGAGAAGGCAGAAGCAAAGAAGAAGGTCTTGAGACGCTTTGGGAACCAGAGCTGGTTCTGCTCAAGTTTCAGAGAGGCCGGGAGGCTGTTCCAGAGGGAGGCGCCAGCCGAAGGAAGACATCTGCCCCCAACTCGTTGCTTGGACAAGCGACTGCCCCTCAGGGAGTTGGAGGAGGAGGAGCGAAGAGCTTCCGTAGGAAAATATTTCAGTAGAGAAAGTTGGAGGTATTGCCGTACCTGGCCTTAGAAAGCCTTGTGGACAATGCGGAGGGTCTTGAACTTGATCCTTGCTGCTACTGGGCATGACTGGCTAAAGCAATTCAGCGTGGCTGGCAGTTGGAGATGCATGTACAGCAGTGCTCTGCACTGGGGAGTGTGAGTCAGGGGTAGAGGAAGAGGAGGTGCCGGCTGATGGTGAGAAGGGTGCTGGGGAGATATTCAAAGAATCAAGGGCATAGGCTAGGATAGGGTCAGTAGTGGGAGGATCGCTGGAGGTGCCAACTAAGGAGAAAGTGGGAGTGCCAGGGTGCAGATGAAATGCAGTTTTGTATCCTTTTGGTAGTTTAGGAAGGGAGACGACTTTCCTAGGGTGAGTGTGTTCAGGGGTGGATATGGTAGAGCTGTGGCATGTGCAGGAGAGCATGGAGCGCTGCCTTTTGGATGCTGTTGTCAGAGAGGAGGGATGTGGCGTATACTGTTGAAGTGCAGTCGAGTGATTATTTTGTTTGGAACGGAGGGTGTGACATGCCTCTGTGCTTAGCATGTGGATTTGGTTACTAACGGGGAGCATGATGCTGAAGTCTGAGGCAGGGCAAGGGGAGGCGACCATAAGATTCTTGGATGTGGGGAGCTTGGTAAGGTTCACACTGGTATTATTTGGGGATGACACATGGTACGAGCGCAGGCCGAGAAGGTGGTTTATCGAGGAGCTTGGCCTCGGGTGCGATGGGAAGAGCAAGGGTTCTGTGTGGTATTGCAGCATTATGAGTCTGCGTGTCAGGATTTCCTGCGTGGGCAAGAGACCAGGGCAGAGATCTGCTGGGTGTGTAGTAGTAGGGGTGTTGGAAGTATCGGGGTGAGGGGTGGTGAATCCAGCAAGGTGCAGAGGCAGGATGCATTGCAGGTGCAGATAGGGGACGATGTGTATGTGTTCGCCTTGTTCGGCGGAGCACCAGGTTGTAGTTGTAGTGACAGGGAGAGGATTGATTCTCGATGGTAGGGGGGAGATGGTATATGGGATAGGATTGGTGTTGCGGGAGCATGGCTACACTTGTGCAAGCAGGCGACTGGGCCTTTGGCAGGGACATGGTCGCTGCGGGTGTAGCAGGGTTAGCATTATAGTACAATCTGATATACATTTTGCTTGCATACATTGAGAAGCCTGGACCAGTCTTAATAGCAGGTGGCTTACCTTACAAGTAAGGCATCATAGAGCTGGATAGGGCTATTGTAGAATGCTCATCTATTATAGAATCTGATTGTGTAGTGGGATGAGAGGTGTGGTTGGGAAGTTTGTACGAGTAAGAAGCTGTATAGGTGTGATGTATAGGTCTAGCACATAACAACCAAAAAAACAAAAAGGTTTGAAGCAGTTTTAGCATTTGTTAGTATAGTACATAAAACCAAAACATGCAAAAAAGGGGCCTTTAAAAAAGGCTCTTTTAAGAACCACCATTGTAGAATAAAAAAAAGTACATTGAGTTTAAACCCCGCCAGCCCCCTTTAGATTGCTCAAGAAAAACTGACCATAAACTATATGGCTGTGTAAGAGAGGGTGAGTCATTTTTTGGTGGTAGTGTCATATGAATTAGACGTGTAAAAGCCATAAATAATGGATAAACACTTCCTACGCATATTACAGTTTATGTTATGTTAACATTATGTATGGCAGAGAAAAGGGGTACTGTCACATTTTGTTTGCTCTGCAAATTGTCTACAATGTTCTTTAGCCTAAAATGTAAGGCTAATGAAAATGTTAGGTGTTCTTATAGAGTCTTACTACTTTATATATAAATATAAAGTAGATGGAGTCTATAAGATAATTTTTTTTCTGATTCCAATTTTAAACTTTGCAAGTGGGAAAGAGAGAGCAAAGCAGAGCGGGAGGAAGGAAGGTAGGGGGGGAAGGGGCACCACCACCATAATGGAGGGACAGTTGAACAAAGGAAGATGTAGCGCTGCAAAAAAAGAAAAGTAGCGGGCATTCCTTTTCATGTACCTTCATAGCCACCTCGAAGGCGCTTCGGATGCCCTCTCCCCTGCAGATAATTGTGTCACAGTACACACATCTGACTGTTGACCATGCAAGGTACGGATCAACAGCCTCCTGTATAGCCTGTGAGATGGCAGGAGGAAGAATCCTCTTTCCCACTGTGGTGTCCCGAGTGGTGACAGGAGTGGTCAACGAGGGTCTAGTGGCCAAAGTAAGCCTACCCCCTGAGTAGGGGATCGCCTTTCTCAGTTCTGCCATTGGGAAGGTGCGGGTGTGTCGGTGCATGGAGGTAGTACCAAAGGAGAACTGCTACTTTTGTCCACGACTGAATACAATTTTGCACACAGTGCAACGTACGTGGACAGCCTGAGCCTTTGGTACTCCCCCAATTCTGTTAAAAAACCTCCACACCCACGACTCCTTCTGCCCACCCGACTTAGTAGGCACTCCATCCAATACATTGTCGTCTTCCTCTTCCTCCTGCATGTTATCTTATGCAGCTCCTCTGTTCCCCTGTCCAGGTCCATCAGGTGGTGGTGGTTTTGGCCCCTGGGGAGCAGGAGGAGGAATGCCCATTGCAGACGCTGTTGTAAAAAATAGTCTGCTCTGGTCTCTGAAAAGATAGGTCCTCTCTGTGGGTGTGCCAGATTGAGAATGATTAACAGAAATGGGTGGAGGAAATGCCCACAAACTACCGTCCTGCCCGTGGACTTTGGCACCCAAATAAGGTCTTGAAAAGTTGTAACATGTTTAGGAATGAGGTGGGGGTGGTACGGGGAGCTGTGGATGCGCAGAGTTTTAACTTGAAAGTGCCTAGAGTGGCTGGAAACTGAAGCATGAACTCTGACCGTGACCACGTCATAACGCCACACGGGCACGGTCATGTGTCGATGTCCAGGGACGTCCACGATGACTTTAATAGACTGCAGACGTCCGGTACACGACAAAGTGCATAAAAAGTTGTAAAAAGTTTATAGAAGCACTGGCAATGGTTCTAGGACGTGTGCAAGGGCAATGTTTGAAGTTTAAAGTCTCTGTTTTGGCCGAAAATTGAATGTAACCCATTAAGGGCTAAGGAAATTATGTTCCTCCTTTTTGCATAGACTTGAATAAAGCTCAGCAGTTAATCAGTGAAAAGATGTCCAAGAAGCGCAGACATCGATCGTGGACACATCTTTGCAATGTACGCGCAAAGCCTCATGATGACATCCAGGACATCCGCGTGGATGCTCAATGTCTGCGAATTACCACAGGACCTATGACATAGCATGTGCACAGTGTGTCATCCGCACCCAGACAATGACGTTTGCAGACAAATTAAAAGTGCATAGTTCGCTTTGCGGACTAGGTGGTACATTCGTGGACACTGAAACATCCATACTGCGTCACTGGTATATAAATATGCGCACACAGACATTATTATAGTCCACGGACATCAAATTGTTGTGTAAATAAAACTTTTTACAAACTTTTGTTTTGTTTAGTTTAGTTTATTATTTATAAAACGCACCTAACCCTGAGGTATCTGGGTGCTTGAATACATATAAAATAGTTACAGTTACAGATAAAAAGTAATGACAGTTTACAAGTACAGTTATAGTAAGCAGGTAATAATAATGACAGTTACAGATATATTATACCTTGTGTTGAGCAGTACTTGGGACTAGGTTACATGTGGTGAGGGTGATAACAGCAATAATCAGGAGGCATGGGAATATAAATACATGAGACGATTCTGAATACACAATGTCGAGGTAGTTAAGGCAGGAGCCAAGCTTTTATTTAGGATCTGAATGCCCAAAAAGAGGGTTCAGCTCTGATAGCTGTAGGTAGGGGGCTTTACAGTATTTGGCTGCAAGCACTGGGAAGCTCGAGCCCCCTACTGTTTGACAGATATTGGGGAGCTGTGTTGGCCAAGCATTTGTGTATAATGAGGAGAGTGCGGAGTTTGATTCTGTCATGTATTGGTAGCCAGTTAGAATCACGTCTGGTGGCAGAGATGTGGCTTGTGTGAGGTATGTTCAGGGCGCATCACAGATCGTTGTTCTGAACAACTTAATATTTTCAAATTGGACTCAGAGGAACCTAAGAAAAAGGTGTTGCAGTAGTCCAATTTGGACAAGATCAGAGCCCTGAAAAGTATGAGGCAGCTGTTTGCTGACAGAAAAGTTTTGCAGGGGTTGATAAGTTTATTTGTGTAAGCATTGGTGAAAGCTGTGACATTTACCTGTTTTTTAAGTGATGTGGTGGCGTCTTAATACACACCAAGGGTTTTAACTTCTTTGTCAACTTTGATGATGTTGCCATCAATGTTGAAGGAGTTGTACCTGTGGTCGAGTTTACTGAGGCAGGCTTGGGTGCTGACAGTCAAGAGCTCCGTCTTGTCGTCATTTAAGCAGAGGCTGTGTGTGGCCATCCAGGCTTGAATTTCACGATAGATTTTGTTCAGTTTTTCTGCGTCTCTCTCATAGCAACCAGTGAGGGTGATGAGGACCTGAGTGTCATCTGCATAGTTTGTGTAGGTGACACCCAGGTTGTCAAGACGGTCAAAGAGGAGCTTGGTGAATATGTTATAGAGTGTGGGAGAGACACAGGAGCTTTGGGGGACTCCACAGTGGATTGCTGCAGGCTTGCCGGCGGCGGTAGGGGCAAAAACTCTGGTTGTTCTATTTGTGAGGATGGAGTAGATCCAGCTGGCAGCGTTCAGTGTGAATGCTGCCGCTGAGGATCGATGGTCGGTCAAGATCTGGTGGTCCAAAAGGTCAAACGCTGCTGATAAGTCCAATAAGAGCAGGATAGCCAGTTTGCCATTGTCTTTGGATTATTCCATTTGGATCTTCAGATCTAGAAGGGCTGTTTCTGTTCCGTGCCTGGGTCTAAAGCTCGACTGGCGCAGGCCAAGAAGGTTGTTATCTTCCAAATGTTTTTGTATTTGGAGATATGCCACTCTATCTATGATCTTTAGCAGGAATGGGACCGTTGTTATGGGTCTGTAGTTTGTGGGTATATTTGGATCTAGGTTGTTTTTTTTTAGGAGAGGCATGACCCACGCCTCTTTGCGGTTTTTGGGAACTACGCAGCTTTTAAAGGACGAGTTGATCAGAGCCGTGACAAAGGAAGCAAATTCATTAGCACCTTCCTTGATAACTGAGGCAGGGCAGGTGTCAACCTGGCAGTTGGTCGGTTTGAGTCCTGAGATTATCTTTGCCACTTCTTCGCTAGATACTGGGGAGAAGTGAAAAGGCGAACATGAGGGCTGTTGTGGAGTAGGTGAGTGAGGCGATTGGTTGAGGCTCTTTTTCTAGGACTCAATTTTGCTTTGTAGTCATACCAGATAGAGCTTTCTGGATGTTCTCACACCAGGCTTTGTCTTTAGTGCAGTCTTGAGTAGGGGGTGCTGGGGACCCTAGTTCCCTGAAGATCGAGAAGAGCTCTTTGGTGCCAGATTTAGCGTTCTGTATTCTCGTATTGTAAATCTCTCTTATAGTGTTGATTAAGGCAGATTTGTAGGTGGCTGCTACAGAAGCAAAGCTTTCCTTACTAGGGGTAGAAGGAGATTTTCCCCAATTGGCTTTGGATATTCTTTTGATGTTGCACAATGCTTTTAGTTTGACAGTAAACCATTTGATTAAGTGGGCTGTCGGTTTTGCCTTTCTCAATTTCAGGGGTGCGATTTGATTTAGATCGTGTTTGATGGTGTTGTTGTACAAGTCAACGAAGGAGGAGGGGTCCAGGTTTGAGTATTGAGGCAGGTCGGTGATGGGTTAAACCAATTGTAAAAGGGTGTCTGATGTTATGTTACGTGTCTTCCTTGAGAGGGATTGTGGGGCGATGGTGGTTAGGGTGTTAGTGTGAGTGTCTCTCAGGATGGAGAACGTGATACAATGATGGTCAGACCAAGCACTCAGGGCATTGTTGAGAATAGTTTATGGAGGAGTTAAGGTCAGCTAACCAATCTAATGTTCTACCCTTGGAGTGAGTTGGTTCATTGATGCGCTGTTGTAATCCCAGTTGGGTGATGACATTGTCTAGCGTGGAGGCATTGGAATCATTGCCATCATAAAGGCCTAAATTAAAATCTCCAAGGAGAATGATTTGTGAGCCCAATTTGGTGTTTTGGGTGAGGAGCATTATATCTGGAACATTATATATGGAACATTATATTTTTTATATAGAACATTATATTTTCTATTTACATTATTATATATTTACAAAGAAAATAATTTGTGGGACTAATATGTACAAATGACATTTACAATTATTTATTTCAAGAAAGGGATGGGGAATCTGAATAGGAAGCATAAATAGGGAAATTTGGAGGTTGAATAATTTCATGAATGGGGGAATTGGGAATAGAAATGTAATCAAAACGTTTATTAGGAGAATCTTCTGGTAATGATTGGGGTGGTTGCTGGGGCAAGTGAGACAGGTACACGCAGGGCAGTGATAATCATCAAGATTTCTAAAGATATGATTTTTGACATAAACTGCAAGTTCTGTAAAGTCATTGGGGAGTAAATCTTATTTTGAAGACATTTTCATAATTTTATTCTGTACAGTTGTGGATTGTGATTGTGCCTCTGGTTGTTGAGATTTTTCATGATTACTCTATGGTGTGGTTTCTTCATCTATATTATGTACTATAAGAAAATAAGAAATTGTTATTTCAGTGCTCTGTATAGCTTACATTATTTGTTTGCATTGAAGATATATTACTTACCATTAGAGATTTCATCATCACTCATTTCTTCTTTGGGAAGTACCCTTCTAGCCACTCAAGTGTGTTTAACATTTCTATCAAAATAAAGAATGGTGATATTTTCTCATGAGAAATGTTTATATAATGAATGGTAATAATAGAGAAATCAATAAAGTGTGCTTATTATTTGGTAATAGATGATTTTGATTTTCAAATGTGATTCTACTGTATGTCAGTGTGTATGAAGAGGGGTACACAATTGATAATATGGGGTGTACAGTTATGCTTTGTGTTTGGTACATTCCATAATATTGTGTGCTAAATGAAAATGTATTGTTTCCATTTGTAATTGTTGAATTATACAAAGATGTATATTTGAGTGGAGTAAATATTACTAATGTTGGTTTATGTATATGTTTTGTTATTAGAGGGGTAGAGCATGTTCTTTTGTCCCCTGTGCTTCTGGGTTTTGTTGATGCTACCTGTTGCCTGGGACTATTAAAATGTCTGCGAGCATTAGAGCTGCTACATTGGGAGTGAGTGTGATTTTTAGGTGTAATCATTAAAAATAAGTATGAGGAAGTTCTAGGAAATTATGGTACCACCTGTGAAATTCAGTGAAAAACATTGCTGAAGGGACGTTATGGTTAAGTTGCACTAATAAAAACCTATCAACTTTGGTGAAAAAACATTGTTAAAGGGACTTCATGGTTACAAGTAAAATTGAAAAACCCAAGGAATTCACCAGATATGGTAAGCTATGCAACCACATCGTGTGCCACCACTGTGCACTGCTAAGACTAGCACCAACGATTGTATCACAAGTGGCATCACTGATAACATCACTGATGACATCAGATATCATATGAATTGTAACCAAAATTCCTACAAGGGATTCTGTTTAGAGAGTTGCAGCTAAAATAAAAAAGGATGATGAGGAGACCTGACATAAACTACAGCTTGTATCAAAACATGTACTCATTGAAACCAAAATGTTATTTTAAAGTGTTGTTAATACAGCAGTTTATTTTCTACATACACACAGGCAATGGATGCAGTATGGCCCATTAAAGTACAGTATTTTTGATCTTTTAATATTGGTCAGAAGAATCATAAATACAAGCATATCACAATCTTGACTAATGTTGAACACCCATTAAGAGTTAACAATACAAGAATTACTACAGACATGTGTTAGTACAAATAATACATATGAAGAGCATCAATACATACACACATGAGGCACATACAGGGAATCTCTAGTAAAGAGAAAAGAAACCTCATGACCAGAAAATGACAATAAGATTACAGTTCATGATCATTTATAAAAACAAAGTGTCTGTTTGAGGCCTGCTTATTGTCCCATGTGTGTGTACTATGAGCTCAGGTCATACTTTAGGAAAGTACGTTAAAAACATATGACAAGGTTAACATATACAGCACCTTTAGAAATTTGAAGTCACTGAACAGAAATTGGCCTGCGTATGTGATGTCATCAGTGATGTCATCAATAATGCCATTTGTGATAACCTGGGTGTTAGTTATGGTTGCATAGTTTGCCATAACTGGCACATTTCCTGGGTTTCTCAATTTTACTTGTAACCATAACATCCCTTGAACAGTGTTTTTTCAAACAATTTGATAGGTTTTTATTAGTGCAACTTAAACATAACCTCCCTTTAAGCAAAGTTTTTTCACTCAATATATCCATATATATATATTCAAGGATACATTACACGTCCTGCGTTAGCGGCCGTGTAGTTATGGTTAAGTTGCTCAACTCATAGGAAGAGCACTTTTGGGGCGGCTTATAACTTCACTCCCCCTGGATGTATCCTCACTTTGCAGAAAAAGTATATGGCCTACTTTGAATTTTTTGGCAAGTTTGGTGAGGTTTGTGTTGTGATGTTACTTGTTGAGGAAGCATGAGATGGCTTGGAACACTGTGAGTTCATGGAATGTTTGACTATGAGCTTCGCTCCAGAGTTCCAATGCTAGCAGTTGAGCCTGGGTGATGGGACCCGGTGGTCCTTCTCTTGTAACAGCTTAAGTAACTCATAATAAAGAACTATCAAGTAACCATTAAGAAGAGTATGAAGTTACTTTACAACAATGGCGACGAGGATTACCAAGAACCAAGAGAGGAAGTAAGCTGAGCTGTGGTGGGGGAGCAGCAGAAGAAGCAGAGAGACCACTGCCCCCAGTCATCCAAGTAAGTCCCATCACCCAGGGGGGGGCTATTAGCGCAAGGGGTTAAGGACAGTAAGAATTAGGGGAGCGGAAGAAGGGAAACAGTAGAAGCTCCCTAAAATAATTACAACCCCTAATAGTGATGCGCTAGCCCCATAAGCAAGAAGTAGAGCACAAGAGATCTGGAAGTAAACAAACTCCATTTGGGCGTTTGGGCTGATAAATAGAAATGTGGAGCCCCAGCGTCAAGCAAGGAAGAGTGTCTTTCGTACTAAGGCAGTAAAGAAAACCCTAACTCCCCTGGTAACAGAAGTCCCCTTGAGGATTAAGTGTAAAGTTGGAAGTTATTTCGATTGGCACACGTAGCCTACCCTGAATTCAGTGACAGAATAATAGAAACTGTCAAAGAGGGGTGTAAAATGAAGTTCGGCGGTGTTTTCTATGTTAAACAAGTGCTGACTAAAGACTGTGAGCACGGGGCTCTGTTATAAATGGATGACGGTTGAGCACCTGGAGTTTAAAACGGATTACCTCCGTGTGTATAAATGATGACGTCAGGGTGCGTCCTGGAGAGTAGGCTATCCGATGGAACACTGGATTGTGTTCGTTCGCAGAATCGTGCCCCGCAGGTGGGGACGTAGCAAGATGTAACCGCCAATAGATGCGCCACGGGTGTACCCGTATGATCGGCCCGTCTGAACAGGCAATGTAAAGCGAGGTGGCTGAGGACGGATGTAGAGAAGAGAAAAGGACCCTCAGTTGCGTCACGCCGGATGCGCAATGCGGAAGAAGGGTTGGAAGCATTACGGCGTATGCATTTGACTGTACGCATCATTACGGAAAAAAAAAAAAAAGGAGGCAGGACAACAGCATTTGAAGTACTGATCTCGTTCGTGTGAAGGAAGGATGCAAACTACACTGTAGTAAGGGCACGACGAGTGGAAGCGGTGCATCGGGGTGACGCAACGACAAAGGAAGCAGGAGCACAGCATGAGATCTATGATGGCAGAGTTATCTAAACCAGATGTCATGAACTTTGGACTCATAAAGGAAGTAGAAGTTCGAGCGACCAGCATGTATCCTTTCAAAATTTTGTTGTATTTGCAGTCGCATGCATGCATAGATCAGTTTAAGGATTAAATATCAGTGTGTGTGTGGGAACTGCACGTGAGGTTGAGAAAGTGTTATCTGAAGAAGTTTGCGAGTATAGGAGGTTGAGAAGTTAAAATGTAATAGATGTAACACATTTTGAGGCATTTCAGGATAAAATGGACTCATGTGGACTTTCATAGATATGCACATGAGGCATTTCAGGATAAAATGGACTCATGTGGACTTTCATAGATATGCACAATTTATGTAAGTATGTGAGTAACGGGTGTGGTGTCGAGCCGCTAGATTTAACACTTTGAGGCATTTCAGGTTTGGTAGCAAATAGCAACATGGACACATAGAAATGGAAAATGCTACTTTATGGGAATGTTTAAAAGGTTGCATTGTCTCTTAGTGAAAAAGAGTTACATAATGCAATGCATGGAAGTGTGTAGAGTTAAGGTTTTACGAGGGAAGTTATAGACATCGTGTTTGAAGTATAAATGTTTTGAGTTGAAGAAAGGGATAGCGTCCCAAAGTGAAGGGATAGCGTCCCAAGGTGAAGGGATAGCGTCCCTCTGCTAATAGGGATAGCGTCCCAAAGTGAAGGGATAGCGTCCCAAAGCGAAGGGATAGCGACCCTCTGCGAATAGGGATAGCGTCCCAGAGTGAAGGGATGTCCCATAGTGAAGGGATAACGTCCCACTGTGAAGGGGACCGCGTCCCATAGTGAAGGGATAGCGTCCCACTGTGAAGGGGATCGCGTCCCATGGTGAATAGGGATAGCGTCCCACTGAGAAGAGATAGCGTCCCATAGTGAAGGGATAGCGTCCCACTGTGAAGGGATCGCGTCCCATTGTGAAGGGATAGCGTCCAAATGAAGAGAGATAGCGCCCCACTGAAGGAAGGGATAGCGTCCCACCATTATGAGGGATAGCGTCTCACTGAAGGAAGGGATAGCGTCCCACTGTGAAGGGGATCGCGTTCCAAATGTTAAGGGATAGCGTCCCACTGTGAATAGGGATAGCGCCCCAGTGTCAATAGGGATAGCGTCCCACTGTGTGAGGAGTTAATGTTTTTTTTGAGTAGGTCAAAGTGTAAGGAGGTGGTTACTCCCAGTATTTTGGTTAGTATCACGTTTGGTAGGGAGGATCCTTCCATATGTGCGTGGGTGACCGATACCATGGGGTCATTTGGTGTCGCCCAGATGTTTTGAGTTGCATCATCTCTAAAAGATGAAATTTCATCAGCATAGTTCTCCTTAGTGAAAGGTCCATTGAAGTTTACCTTGGGATGGGTCCTTTCTGGTAGTGTCATGTGAGGAGAGGTATGCATACAGTGAAATGTTTAGTTAGGTCCTCCAGCACAGCGTTTTCCTTTTTAAGGTTGTCTGTGTCTAGGAGGGGTGTGAACAAGTTAAACATCTCTCTGACAGGTTGTCATCGGAAAGGGAAGAGATATGTTATGATATTGACTGCGTTGGACATCTTTTTGCATTGTCAATAGAAAGGGAGATGTGTTGTGATGTTACTTGTTGAGGAAGCATGAGATGGCTTGGAACACTGTGAGTTCATGGAATGTTTGACTATGAGCTTCGCTCCAGAGTTCCAATGCTAGCAGTTGAGCCTGGGTGATGGGACCCGGTGGTCCTTCTCTTGTAACAGCTTAAGTAACTCATAATAAAGAACTATCAAGTAACCATTAAGAAGAGTATGAAGTTACTTTACAACAGTTTCATCAAGGGGTGCAGAGATAGAGTCGGGTCCACCTTTTTTTCCCTCATAGATGCAATGGAAAAGTAATTTGGCTCATGCCTACAGCCCAAACCGCAGGACGAAATTCACCAAATTTGCAGCAGGAGCGGCGGCTTGGTCCTGAAAGCGTGCTTTTGTACATTTTGTGTAAATCCGTTCAGCAGTCTTCTTTCAAATGGCCCAAAAGTAGGTAAAAACCATTAGTAACATCTGGGTTTGGTGTGCAGGCTCACTTCCCTGTCTGGTCCGCAGAAGGGCATCCTACTGGCCGAGAGGGTGACATGATGTCGGTGGACATCGGACGTACCCACTGATTGGATGGTTTAAAAGTGTGAAGCGTGTCAGATTCTTGGAAACACCAACAATGTTGGATTTGCGGACAGCGGACACTGTTCACAGACATTGCAGTAAAAACATATAAAAAACACAACATTGCACATATCAAACTTATCAAACAATCTCTGGGTAGGTGAGGTGTGAAGAGGATGGGATGGGATATGGCCGTAAGAAGCCAAAAAACGGGTTTTGTTCATCCCTGAAGTCCGCGAACAGTCTGGATGTTCGGGGGCAGTCCTGTGATGTTCTTGAACACTTCAGATGTTCAGAGACATCTATGCCTATTTCTGCATTACAGGGTTGGTGAAAAGCAGTAATTGGATGGCTTATGACTTTGGTGCCACTGCATGCAATTTTGTAATTGTATTCTAGACCTGATTCTGAATGGTTTGGCAATGTTTGGTGGGATTCTGTCAAGAGGGGGCAAAATTAGTGGGGGCGTACCAAAATATTGTAAAGAGTTATACATGTTGTGTCATTTGACAAATCTACACAAAACTTTGCAAAACATTTTAGATATAGATATTAATGTTTTTGTAAAGTGTGGTGGGTTTTTGTCAAGAAGGGACTAAATTAGAGGGGGGTCTCAACATTTTTAAATGGCTTATAACTTTGTTGCCGTTTGACGAATTTGGACAAAATTTCAAGAAAGATTATAGACCCAACCTTGAATGTTTGTGTAAAGTCTGAATTGATTTTGTCAAGTGGGGGCTAAATTATATGACTATTTTACGTACATACATTTTGAGACTTTTGCAAATATAAAACATGGGTGGATTTCCAGCAAACTCATGTAAGGAGCATTGGCAAGGACCTGAAAGCATGGTTTTGCAAATGTGCCCGTGTTTTATTTTTTGACAAGTGTCATAATGTAGGTACAAAAAATAGTGATATACATTTGGTGACTGAGTTATAGCCTGTGGCCATGGGCAATGGCCAGATTGTCCGGGTCATGTCATAAGGTCATGGCCATGACCACGAGGGATGACAAATGGGGTTAAAGTGCCCCTATCCACCGGGGACCGGCTATATGCTAAAGTTCAATAGTGGGATAGGTTTGAAAGGGAAAAGAAATTGTGCTTGTGGTAATATGGTCATAGGGTTCTCTCTTTGCCTTCTGCAGGCTGCCATGGAAATGGAACAGGGGCTCTGTACAGAGCCATGCCTTCCCTTTCCATGGAGGCCATCTTGGAAAAGGATTTTCCTTCCTACAGCAGGATACCGCAGGCGTCCCAGTGTTCGAAGAAAAATCCTTATTTTTTTCGCTCGCAGGGTTACCGCTTTGGGAACCACGGGGTGCTAATGGCCTTCACCCCCCATTGCAGGGGCTGGGACAGGGGATAATGCTAATGGGAATGTTGGAAAATCTCAGAGTTTATGTACTTTACTGAGAAATGTAAAGTAGATGAAGTCTATAAGATTTTAGATTTTGTTTTTGTTCTATTTTTTAACTGTGAAAGGTGGTTCCTAGCGGACTGCCCCTGGGCAGGACAAAGACTGATACGTGAGGAAATGTCTTCTCTGTGAAAAGAACAGCGAGCTAAAGACTTGCTTGAGACTCTCCCAGGGGCCCTCCACCCAAGAACAAGTCAATGGCCTGTGTTTGTGCTAGTAGAGAGTTTCCCAGACCCCCCCTGTTTTGCATTCCTTTTGTTGTTGTTTGATGTATTTTTTTTGCAGGAGAGGTTATGACGTAAGGTGGGGAGGGAAATTTGGGAAAAGGCACCAAGCACTAATATGGAGGGGCAGATGGACAGGGGAAGATGTTGTGCAGGTTCTATGTTAGGGGCAGTGTTTCTCATGCTCCTTGATTACAGCTTCCTAGGCACTTCGAAATGGCTTCACCTTGCAGAGTGGTGTGTTGCAGTATATCCAGAGGACTGTGGTCTTTGAAAGATATGGATCAACAGCCTCTTTAATTGCTTGCAGGTAGCTGGTGGGATTTTGTGTCCCACAGAAGTAGGCTGTGTGGTTGCAGTATTGGTTGAGGAAGATGAGGTGGAGGAAGACAGCCTACTACTTGCTAAGAAAGGAACAGTCTTTCTGAGAGCATTGCAGTGGGTGGATTGGGTGTGATTGGGTGTGGCAGCGCATGGTGGTGGTCCCGTTGTAGTACTGTTTATGTAATCAATGACTGAGACAGTGAATTTCCCTTGAGTAGCTTTAGCCTTTGGTACATTCCCAACAGTGGTAAATAACTGCCACACCCATGATTGTCTCTGGGTGCTAGAGGTAGGCACTTCATCTACCTCATGTTCTTGGTCGTCTTCATTGTTTTTGGAAGGACTGCGCTTTTTGTTGTTCTGTAGGTGCTCCAGCTGGTGGTGGCTCCTGGGGAGGAGGGATGGCAATAGCTGATGCCATTTTTAAGATAAATAGCAGTTCTGCTAATATTCTTCCAAGTATGTGCTTTGTACCAGATTGTTAATGGATAATGAGGAGGTTTAGGTGTAGGAGCTGTGAAAGGGTGCATTTTGAGCTTGAAAGTTCCTAGATCAGTAGAAAATGCAGTTCCAAACTGTCCTCGAAGCTGGGACCCGATCGCGAAGTGCGGATGCGTTCACGGACACGTCATCATGCCATGCGCGAGTGCATGGTCATGTGGCACTGTCTGAAAGGTCTGTGATGATGCAGACATTCGTGGACATCGATGGACGCAAAAATAATGGAAAAAGTTGCAATACGTGTATAGAAATGTTAAAAATGATGCTAGAAAGCAGAGTTTTAAGGTGAAACTTGGACAAAAATGTTGCTATTTTGGGGTAAGTATGATAGTAGTAAGTTGTAGTAAAATAGCATGCACTGGTAAAAACCCATGAAATTCACTGAAAAGCTTTGTTAAAAGGACGTTATGGTTAAGTTGCATGATTAAAACCTATGAAATTCAATGAAAAAACATTGTTAAAGGGACGTTATGGTTACAAGTGCTAAGACTAACACCCAGGACATCAAAGATGACGTGTACAGAGGGAGGCACCTGCAGAGGATAAAGATCTACCCCCAAATCTCTGCTTGGAAAAATGTCTCACACGCACAGAGCAGGAGATTTGGAGGAGGCCAAACGGAGGGCTCTAGAAGGAGAATATTTAGGAAGAGAGCATTGTAGATAGTGGGGGCCCAGCCCCTCAAAGCCTTTTGGACTATGCAGAGGGTCTTGAATTTGATTTTAGCAGCCACAGGGAGTCATTGAAGGAATTTCAGTGCTGGAGAGAGAGAAAGTAGGCAAGCTACGCCAGGGCCAGATCCGCAATGCCCAGGGCGTCATGGAGACAGGAGATCAGGATGTTGTGGTTTACAGTGTCGAAGGCAGAAGAGATAACGAGAAGAATGAGAACAGAAGGAGAGTTAGAGTCAAGATTTGAGAGCAGGTTTTCACGGGTGTTCAGAAGAGAAATTTCTGTGCCTCTGGATGCTCTAAGCCAGACTGATGGTCAGGGAGGCAACCAACAGATTCAGTATTTAGGGTAAGCTGAGAGATAGCTAATTTCTCCAGGAGTTTGCCCAGGAAAGGAGTAATAGAGATCAGGTGATAGAAGGGTCAGCAGAGGGTTTTTTGTTTTTGAGCAGAGGGTGCACAAGAGAGTGCTTGAGAGAAGTGGGGAAAACTCCAGTGGTGAAGGAGAGTTTGAAGAGGTCCTCCAAGGCTGGAGCAAAAAAATCAATGTTGTCCTTGATGGTTTTAGGAGGGCATGGGGCAACCTGTTTTGAGGAGACTTACATAGACTGGACTTGTCTAGAGACCTCCTTAGGTGTGACAGGGAGAGAGAGGAGACAAGAGGGAGGGGGGCCTAGGGTGGCCCAAGAGAAGTGGGTGCAGGCAATGGTGGTGAGGGGGAGAGAGTGGACAGGATGTTCTGTGTTTTAGCAGTGAATGTGCAGCCAGGGACGAGCAAAGGGCCTGAGAGCCTGCAGTAGGATTGTCCAGTTCCTTGCAGACTTTGAAGAGTTCAGCCGTGTTGTTAGATGCCACTGAGATGCAGGCTTAAATATAAGCTCTTTTCTTGGAGCCGATGCACTGGTTACATGGCCTTTGAAGAAGGTGGCAGGCCAGTTTGTCAGATGGTGCAACTGATGACCCCCATTTTTGTTCTGCTCCTCTGCACTTTCGTTTAAGGGCAGCCAGCTCACAGTCATACCAAAAGTAGCACCTTTTGGAAGGCTACAAATGGATCCTCGTGACAGCGGCAAGAATGTCAAGAGTGTTGGAGATGGAGAGGTGAATGGTTGAGAGGGCTGTGTCAGGGTGGGAGTCAGCCGCAGGAATGGAAGGGTGAGAGTAGGTGGAGGCAAAGGCCACCACTGTCGCTCTTTTCATTGGTCGGATGACCTTGAAGGCAGGAGGTAGTGACAGGAGTGTGGGTGCTAGTGGAGAAGGGAACTTCATGTGGGAAGAGAGAAGAGAATGATCAGTCCAGAAGGGTGAGTTATTGCGAGGGATAGAGAGAGGGATAAAAACATCTAGAGTGTGGCCGGCGGTGTGTGTCGGGCCAGAAGGTAGAATGGAGAGTGAAAGAGAGTCACATAGGTTGTGGAAGGGACCTGAGGAGTCAGAAGAATCAACTTGGATGTTGAGATCCCCCAGAAGGAGGAGTTGGGAGGAGGAGGAAAGGAGAGAAGAGGCTAGGTCAGTCCATTCAGAGAGAACGGGGGTGGGCTGGCTTGGCGCCCGATAGAAGGCGGACAGAGTGAGAGAGGAGACAGGGGAGAGATAGAGCCTGCAGACCAGACATTCAAAAGAAGAGTAGACCTGAGTAGGAATGATGGAAACAGGGATCCACTCAGGAAAGATCAGGGCTACTCTCCCTCCTGGTCTTTTAGGTCTGGGCAAAGAGAGGAACTTGTAGCCTTCAGGGAGAAGTGTCAATACTCATGACACAGCTGTCCTTGAACCATGTCTCAGTCAGGGCTAGGACATTATGATCCAGGAATTCAAGGAGGTGGCAGATATCAGAGGAATGCTTGACAGCAGAATGAGAGTTAAGCTTGGAAATGTGGAGTAGATTGCTGTTTTTGAAGGACTTAAGAGGGGGTGTACAGGGGATAGTGGTCCCCCGAGTGAGCCCCTGAGAGACAGAGGTAGGAAGTGGCAGGGGAGCCACGGCTGACAAGGATGTCGGTGAGGGGAGTGTAGGCAAGGGAGCCAGGACAGTACTAGAAGGCAAGTGAGTCAGTGTAGGAGGGGCCACAGGGGGCATGGGAGGCCCAGATGCAGTGGCAGTGGGTGGCAAGAGCACCAGAGAGGAGAAGGCTGATGAGGTTGTCAGAGCCTTGCGAGAAGGCAAGAGTTGTGAGAGAGGCAGTGAGGTTAGTAGGAGGCAAGGTAGCCAAGGTGGGCATAGCTGGGAAGGGAGTTCAGGCATCCGTAGAAACAGGTGGCAAGGAAGCCTGTGTGTATGTAATGAACTACTCATGCCCGCAGTTATCTCCCGATATCCCTGCGGTTATCTGAAAACGCTCAAAAAATCCTAAAGCTTTTCCCGCACAGGCACTTGCCAAGTACCCCCTCCTCTTGTCATGCTCCCACCACTACCATCAGGTGTTTTTCCCTCCCTAGCCTCCCTAGCCTTCTCCGATAACCCCCGGACACTCTTAGTTCCATGTGAAGCACTTTCATTTTAGATTGCGTCTGCTTTTGTATCCCCTGTAATACTGCAGGGTGCCCACGCTTCTACCATGATAATTCAAACATGTTTAATATCTAACTCAGTCCCCGGACTCCCCCAACTTTCCAATTTCACATGGTCTCATCTTTGCCCATCCACATCTCTTGCCTAATGCCATTTCATCCTTTTTCCTCCTCCAAATTTATGAGCTTCCACCTTATGCGCTGATGAGCTGGCTTATTTCCTTGGCAAGTTCACTTTCATCTACTTCAAATTCCTTCTCGATTGTGGTCTCTTCAGACGCTCTCTGTGATTCCTTCTCATCTTTTTTTGTAACAAAAAATAATTGACATCCGGGCAAGCCTATCTGCCACTGTGCACATATAGGATATTCCTAATTCAGAAACCTCTGTTCACTCTTGGTCTTCTTTTCCTGTGTTTTAAGAAGAAGACATTCTACAGGCCACTTTTAAACTTAAATCGGCATCACCTGGGGACTCAGCGCCCCTGGATATCTGGAAAAAAATCATGCTTAAGATCGCTCCTGGCGTCACTCGATCAGTGAATGGTTCTTGTGCCACCAGTATGATTCCTACAGAGTTGAAACAGGCATTATTCCTCTCCTCAAAAACCCTCTTTGGACACTATTCCTGCAAAATTCTGTCCAATTTTTCTTCTTTCTTTCCCTATGAAACTTTCTTGTGTCTCTTACGTCTTTCTTAGTTCCTTTCAGTCTGTTTTTTGACTGCCCCGTCGGACTGAGGGTGTTTTTGTCTCAGCTATAGATGATCCGGTGTGGCTGTCTGACCAGGGTTATGTGGGGGCACTGATTTTATTAGATCTTTTATCTCTGTTTCATATAGTTGACCACTCCATACTGCTGGATTCCCTTCCCCTAGCTGGTATCTCCGGCCCGGTACTGGCATGGTTTTCTTCCTTCGTGTCACACAGGGCATGAACACTGTCTCTTTTTTCTTTTTGTTCGGCCCCCATTCCTCTGTCTTGTGGTGTCCGCCAGGGCTATGCTTTGTCCCCTATTCTTTTAATGTATATATGCAACCACTGGTGTTCTCATTCACTCCCACGGCTTCCGTTGGTACTCAAATGCAGATGAAAAATGGATTCTAGTCCAGCTGAATCTTCTGAATGCTGATACGTCATCTCAGTTTAGGAGTTACTAGAGACTGTGGGGTGGTGTATGGTTTCCAACTGCCTTAGACTGAATGGGGACAAGGCAGAAGTCCTTGTGGCTGGCCCTCTGTCTGCTGCTGCCCTATGGACCCATTCCTTCTGGCCTCTTTTGCTGGTACCCTTTTCTTCATCAGAGTCGGTTGTTAGGGATTTGGGAGTGATTCTGCCTTCCTCACTCTCTATGGAAGCCCAAATTCTTCAGAAAGATCTTCCTTTCCTTCCTAGACACTTTCATGCCCCAATGGCAGCCTCACTGGTAATGAGCCACGTTGCTAGCTTTAATTTGCTCTATTTTGCACAGCCTCTGAATCTCATCAAGCACCTTTAACGACTTCAGGATTTGGGTGCTTGAGTGGCACTGGCTCCCCTTATGGCACACATATCACACCTATTCTATGGAATCTCCATTGGCTTCCTGTTATAAAGTGCACCTAGTTTAAATCACTCTGCCGGACATCGTGCCGTACATGGATTGGGTGCAGAATACCTTTGGGCTACATTCCAGCTTTATGTTCCTACACAGGTTCTTCGTTCTTAGGATGGCAATCTTCTTATGATTCCACGCTACAAGTTGGTTAGAACTGGCGGCCGTGCCTTCTCGGTAGCAGCTGCTAAGCTGTGGAATGCAGTTCCATGGGATGTCAGAATCATAGGGAATCACCACATGTTTACACATGCCCTAAAAACTCTCTAATTTTAGCTGTCTGATGGCACTGCCTACTCTAGTTGGATCATTAGCACCAAGATGCCTTTGGCGAATATGAACTCTATACATTTGATAACATAACATAAGTCATTGCTTCGTGCCCAAGTTGCTCCTTGTTTTGGTCCATTTCTGTCCAGTAGTTGTTATGGTTCAGCGTGAAAACATTTGACTTTTTCTCTATATGAAAATTAATGGGAGTAGACAGAAAACAGTGTTGTGAGGAGACATGAAGACATGAAGTGCGTGAATGCACTGCAATATTGGAACACCTGTAGCAATTTAATTAGGATCTGGGACTGCACAAACCACGTTCAAAGCAAATGTAAGTATACACTATCTTGTGCTTAAAATAATAATTTTTGAAATCGTGATTGAAAAGCTGGAAATAGTGAATGATGGGTAACTGATAGCCGTTTTCTTTGGTTCTCTCTGGTTTCTGTAGGCCAACATTTGGGACTATACCAAAACAGGAGAGCCTAGAACAGATTTATTCCATGACCTCTACACACCCCCAAGAATAGTACTAGGAGGTGAGTGGGATGTACATAACTACTAGATGAGTTATTGACACACAATTAATAGTGAATTTAAATGATGTGGATGACAAGAAGATGACAAGAGTATGTATTGTTTTGTAGATGGTGTGACTCACCCCAAGATATTGGAAGCAAGAGATAATGAGTTTCTTGCTTTGCGACCTGATGAAGGTTGAAGCAACAAAGGGGCATAACTACTAGTGCCCAATATAGATAATCAAAACACGTGTCGACCAAAATCACTGTCTGTAATATGAATGGACAGAGTCTGACATCTGTATTAAAGAAAGGAGGGTCGAAATACTGCAAAGAAGTGTTTGTAATTCCTTAGGTGGTGATATATGAAAGGTCACCTTGTGAAATTTGAAAATTATGTGGTATATGTGAGTTTGAGTATGAATGTGGAATGGGAAAATGTATGTGAGTCTGAGAATAGTTTTAGTAATTGTTGTGTAGATTTAGAGTAAAATATAAACTGTACACTGTTTATTTTTGTACTTTTGAAATAAATATGTTTTGATAAACAAGGAAGTGAGTAAGGAATATTGTTGTCACCCCCAATCTACTGATCCATATTGTATTCGATGTTTGTACTTTTACCTGAGGGACCAGGGATTCATTTCAGGTAACCCCTATATTTATTTAATCTGGTTGTGACCAGTGGCCAGTTTCTGGATACTGGTCACAAGCACTATACTAATGTGTGTATAGTAATTGTAGCTACTGTAGGGGGGTATGCTATAGTAGTAATATGGTGGGATGACACAATTGAAGTTTATATGGTATTAATGAAGGCAGTAGACTTGAGGATAGTGGTGAAGAAATCTGTAGGTGAAGAAAAAAACAAAATGTAACAATGGGTATGGATACTTAGTTGCACATGGAAATAAAAAGCTGAATCTCTGGTTAATTTTCTGTGAAAAAAACAGTACAATTGTTTAAACAAAGTGGTTTTAAACATATATGTGCATTCTATTATACTTATACATTTACTTTTTAGACCCTCATAAACAGTACATTGTAAGTACTATGTTTGGTACAGCATTTGTGTGTGTTACACTGTTTTTGTATTGACTTGAAATAATCATTTGGGCATTGAGAAAACAAACCTACTACATTTTAAAGAATATACATATTACAGAATACATGTGTGTGGTAGTATTGATATATGTTGTGAGAACAGGTCGGGTAGGATGTTTGTTTGAAGTGTGTTGTAAGTACAGATATGTTTAAAGTAGTTAGATACCCGTTGACGTATTCTAACTGTATTGGATTTTTGATTAAGTATTGTAGTAACAGTAAGTGTTATGGTATATTTGAAGTGCATTGGAATGAAAGGGATTTTTAAAGTAGTTAAATACCTGTTGGCATATTCTAACTGTTTACTGTACTATACTTAAGTGAGCAAATTTGGGTTGAAGGAATATTAAGTAGAAATTTTTTAGATTTGCTGGTAACCTATGTTTTGGAGTAATGGGTTTGTTGTTACATTCAAACCAACACCTGTTTTTTATCATATGCAGTATAGTGGCCTGAAGTGGTTGTGGCACCAGTGTGGTAGGTTATGCCTACTGTTGTGATGGTTTTCTTGCCAACAGATACTTGACCGTGTGTGGAGCTAGTCAGCTAACAGTTATTTTTGGTACTATCTGCATTGTACCTTAGAAGCATTAGTATTACATATTGGCCTTGGATGTTTATTTGTATGCTGGAACAATTGTCTGAATTGCAAAAAGGACATAATATGTTATGATTTGCATTTTGGAGAGGCTGCTTTAATGCAATAGATTCCCAATTTGGTGTGGATACCAACACAACTCGTTCATTAGGGGTGTGCTCTTGTGAAATATGGTTGTAGAGAGTGCATGTAGGTTTCCACTTGTATAAAATCTGGAAGAATTCATTTATTGGGATGTTTTTGGTTTCTAGTACTTGTAATAATTACATTAGGAATTCGTGTGGATCTTCCTTTGTGTTTAAGGTGAATTTTACTATTCCTGCAAAGTAGTCTTATTTTTGCATTTGAAAACACAATTGGTCAGAGCCGTTTAAGCAGATGGAGTGCACAAATGATGGCAATTGGAAGAGAAAATTGATTGCAACATTTGCACAGGAAGTTACTCCACTCGTGTTTCCGAATTTAAATGGACCAGAAAGTTCTGCTTTTGTATATTTTGATGGGACTGCAGTTTTTATTTGAGAAGATACATTTGTCTCTTTCTCTTCTGATGAATGTACGGTTGTTTTTGGACTAGAGAGTTTTGCGGTTATATTATTTGCTATACTAACAGTTTTTTGTATTCCCAGTGCTATTGTTGAGAGCTTGTATAGATTCTGTTTGTATTACTTTTCTTTTTAAAGGTTTTCTTTTTTTCAGGTACAGGTTACATAGAAAGGTGGGGGTGTAGAGTGCACATAAACCTTTGTATTCTATTCTAGAATGCAAGGAATGTCAGTGTTGACTTTGATTACATCAAAGTTAACTGGGAATAGACCATTGAGTGTAAGGAGACGTGAAATTGCTACGTAACTCATACCTTCTTTGAAGACCGTGCCTCCAATGTCAACCAATGTGTGATCTAGGTTTAGACCTTGCGATTTGTGAATAGTGACAGCATATGCAAGGGATAGAGAGAATTGATCTCTGCATACGTACATGTCTTTGAAAAGAAGGAAACATGCTATTGTGTCGCCCATTTTCTTAAATTCTGCACGTTTTTCAAAGTGGATGTTGACAAACTGAATGCTGTTCTCATTTGGATATGTTTGGTAGACAACGGAGGTCATTACGACCCAGGCGGCAAGTACACCAACTTTACCACCATGGTGGAAACTATGTTTACACCATGGTGGATGGCGGATTTACCACCCCATTCCAAGGTTAGTGGGGCAGTAAATCCCCATTTCCCATTTACCCTTCCCCATTCCCATTTTTGCCCCATAGGGCATAATGGGAGTGAGGAAGGCGCTAATTACGGCACCGTAAATTACGGTGCCGTAACTAGCACCAAGGCGGTTTAGCGCCATGGATTTTAACACCTGCTAAAAGCAGCCGTTAAAATTGGAATCAGGTGTTAAGGGTTAACGACGGCGTTAACCCTTACCGCCTGGGTCGTAATGACCTCCAACAACTGTACCAATTGCTCCATTGACTAAACCTTGTTCTACATCAAGATGATCTTTTAGGATTACTCTGCAGTTTAATACTTTTTCTAATCGAGCTGTGTTGGAGGTACATTTTTCTAAGCTATTTAGTCATGCTGTTGCTTGATGACACACAGGGAGTGTCATACTGTGCACTTGCAGGAGCTTATATGCACTATTGGTTACATTTCTTTTTTCAACATTGTATCGTTTAATTGAATACAGCTTGCAAGGGTTGGCATTAAGGACATGCATTTTATCTTTTGTTGAGTTAATTATTCCATGACATCAGAGGCAGTTGTGTTTTGCCCATATAGTTGATGGATTAGTCTAGTTTTTAAGATTGATGTTGCATCTTTAGTAAGAAAACCAGTTGTAATGGTTTTTAAAATTCTAACATAGATGAGATCTGCAGACGGACGCAAAGGTAGTCCCTAGCTATCAGTGCAGCGTTGCCTCCCCTGGAGGTGGGCCTGTCATTCCAGAAGTTTGTGTATCCAGTGGACATGGCTAGGGATAGGGCAGGGCCGGAGGCCTCATGAAGCCATGACTCAGAGATGGCTAGTACGTCAAGGTTGTGTTTAGTGATGAGATCATTGAGGGTGCATTAATGAGGGTGCAGGTCAGGAGGGGCTGAATAGTGGTCAACACGGATGAGTCTATGGGTGTGACATTTTTAGGAGGGGGTTGGTGAATTTGGATGGGAGGTGGCTGGTATCTAGGTGAGGGGTGGGTGGGATGACTACTGTGTGGTGTGGACTTTGCCTTTCTCTTATCGGAGTAACCATTGGAACCTGCAAGTGCATGGGGCTTATTTGGTGGGGAGGTGATTTGAAATATTTGCATCCTATGTGTGGGTTTAGGGTTGACTTTCTGGTTTCCTTTGGTAGTGAGTGGGTGGAGGGGTGTACTGTAGATGGGCTTGGTCAGGTGGATAGGGTCATGGCTGTCAACTGAGCATGACGTAGTTGAGGTAATTCCAGCCGTACCATTATGGGAGCAATTGTGAAAGGTAATGGATGACAACGAGACACTTGCCTTTGGATCCATTGAGGGAGAGGGTGGGATGGAGATTGCTGCATTAAATCTGCATAAGGGCACAACATTAGTGCGTAGCCTAAGGCAAAGGTTCCTCCTTTATGTTGATTGAGACAGTGATACCATTGGGTTAAGGCAGAAGCAGAAGCTCAGATGGTTTATCCTATGATTTTGCACGCTGCCTGTTTGGTATCCTGAGCGCATGTTGGCGAGACATGTGGGAGAGAGGTGGGGGTGGGGCGAGCCGTGGGTGTATTCAATGGCAACGAGCTGCTTGCTCATTTCCCTCTGTAACCATATCCATGTTCCCTGAAGTGGGATGAGGGTAATTGCACTTTTAGAGCGTAGGGCAGAGGGCGATGTAGCAGTTGCTATGAGCAACGGCTTGACAATAATCATCCCTCTTGCAGAGTCAATCAGCGCTCTGGTCATTTTGACCATCGCGTAGTGCTTTTACTCTGTACTAATGTCTTGGTGGCATCACCTATTTGCATGCCGAGTGGGTTCTGGTTCTATCACCTGCTAAAAGCATGTGTTTTTCATAGTAACCCCTTGAAAATGCTGTTTGCATAACAGGGGGCATTTACATATTTTTAATAACAGATTGTAAAAGTAAACAGGTTAGGCAATTTCGCATGTTTTTACTCTTTACTTTAGCATATTGGTTCGTAAAAGTTTAAAATGGCATGCAGACGGCCCAAAAGCATGCAAGTGCTGGCCCTCTACCTGGATCTAACACTTAGTGCAAAATAATCCTGATTGTTGACTGTTCTGAGTTTTGGTTTAATACGTGTGTTTCTGTGTGTTCTGAACAGTGCCTGATCCAATGATTTCCTCTGTGCCCCTTTAAAAATAAAATGACTGTAGGCTAAATGTGCTGATTGTTCAAATTCAGAGTCGGTCAATTGTACAAAATGTGTAACATTTCACATGTGGAAATGTGTGTTTTTTTTTCTTGAGAGACGGATTGTGATGTAAAGCACAGCAATTGACATCTGCTCAAAGGCTCATTGTGGGAAATATGCAATTAGTCAAATAAGGGGAAACAGTAGCTTTATTCCATAAAATGTATTTAACTGTAATGATGCTGTTTGCATGTTTCGCTTGCACACACAATGTATTTGCATTGAAGAACTTGTTAATTGATTTGTAACATATCTGAGTCCCAAAATATCCAAACCTGAAAAAATATGAGTGTTTCATAATGTTCAAGTGAACACAGACAGATTATTTGAGTGTAATGTAACATGTGAACAGCAACACGAACATTACTTCTGATTATGTTTCTAATTACGTGAAAGCAGTCTTGCTTCAAAAGCATCTTCAGCAACCAGCTGTCATCAAAACATGTGGGTTCAAAAATATTTATATTTATTGGATATATATTTAACTTATATTTCAATTTATATATGCCATCCCAGCAAAGCAATACGGTGATAATTAAAGCAGAAGGGCTGTGAACCTTAACTGTCCATGCTAGAGTGCACGCATAACATTCAAGTACAGTATGTACAGTGCATTTTAATACAATATGAGTCATTGCAAATTATACAGCTGCAGGCGGCATCAGTCCCTTTCCTATTCACCCCACCTGCACTGACCTGCCGTGTGCATCAAGAGAAAAAAGGTTTCCGTTTTTCAGAATAGAATTGGAGGGGAAGATCAGGTTGGGCAAAAGGGGTGGAGGTGTGTCTGGATTAGGTATGTGGAAAGATGTACGTTTTGAGGCGTTTTCACAATGTGGTGATGGAAGGGGCAGTGTGGATGCTGTGTGGGAGGGCTTTCCAGGCTTTGGTGCCCAGGGAATTAAGGTCTGGTTTTGTGTTCAGGTTAGTTTGCAGTGTGGAATGTGTAGGATGAGCTTTTGGCAGGAGAATGTATAGGAGATTTTGGTTGGCCTGTGGGTTGGGGGTATTTAGTTGGATGGCCTTGTGTACAATGCAAAATTCATTGAAAGCAGCCCCCTGTTGTATGTGAATCAAGTGGATCCGGGAGAGGGCTGGTATGCTGTGTGATTGTTTGAGAAAGTGCACAATGGGCCTTGGTGTTGCATTCTGTAGGACTTTCAGAGAGCAAGAGTATTGCTTGGGAGTACAGTAGGGTTGCATTACCGCTGCTCAGCTTGGCGAGGATGACTGCCTGGACTGTAGTGTGGAAGTTGTCAATGGGAAGAACATGCCTTATCTTTTGTAGGAGGTTTAGCTGTATGTTGCATGCTATGGCAATGGCAGCTATGTGGTCTGTGAGGGATCAATGACCTAGGGACTTTACTGGTGCAAGAAGGTTACCTGTTGATTGCTTGTGGTGAGTTCACACATTGTACCAGAGGTGAGGTTGGGGTTGTGTCTGGTGGGGCAGATGCAGAGATATTCAGTTTTAGATAGGTTCAGCTTTAGGAAGTGGGTGGCCATTCACGGGGTGGAGAGACATTTTTAGAGGGTGTGAAGTTCTAAGGGGGAGAATATCTTGAATTATATTTGCCTGTCCTCTCCATCTTTGTGAACCTGGATGTTGTGGCTCTGAGGTATTCAAGGTATAGAGTAAAAGCATTGTCTTGCCTGTAGTTGACTGGCTGGGATTTGATTAATAGGGGTTCATGGAGACAATGTGTGTTCTTTCAGTGAGGAATATTTGTGAACCTGGATGCTGTGGCCATATGAGGTATTCAAGGTATAGAGTAAAAGCCTTGTTCTGCCTCTATTTGACTGGCTGGGATTTGATTAATAGGGGTGCATGGAGACAATTTGTGTCCTGTCAGTGAGGAAGGAGGTCAACCAGTTGACAACCAATGCCTGAGTGTTTTATTCTGTGGCATAGGATGTTTAGAAGGATAGTGAGTGGTCTGAGATCTATGTGTGTGATGTGTTCGATTGCCCTGGCTGGGGGAGAGAGATTTGTGACAGGTGTCTGGATGCTGTGTGGACAGTAAGTACAAAGGAGATGGGAAAGTGGTCTGCCCACAACATCCTGAAACAATCTTGCTCAGAAACCAAGTTTGTGGAGGAAATCAGGAGGTTGAGAGTGTTGCCAGCTCTGTGTGTGTGGTGAGTGATATTTGGGGTGAGGTAGAAGGGGACGAGTAATGTGGGAATTCTGTTAAGCATGGGGTTGTTGCCTGGGTGCAAACTACCTGGGTTGAAGTTTTAAGGTAGAATATGGTGCAAGATGAGCTGTGGTTGTTTGTAGTGAAATCACACAGAGTTGAATTTGGGATTGTTTGTTGGGGCTATCAATGAGGTGGAGAACAATAGTTTGTGAGTGTGATGAATTGGAGCATCTGAGGGGGAGTGCTTTGAAGAGTATGTGCCATGGGGGAGTGGAATTGCTGAGTCTGAGTGAGTCTTTGTACATGATGTTGATGCCACTGTCTGTTTTGTGTATGTGGATTTTGTGATAGATAAGGTAGCGTGGTGGCATGTCAGGATTGATATTTATGTGGTGGTGTTTCAGCCAGGCCTCTTTGAGAAAGACCATGTCCGGTGTGTACATGAGGATGAGGTTGAGGATATTGTGGGTGTGTGCTGGTGCAGAGCCAGTTGAGGAGAATGCATGCGCATGTTAACAGTTGTCTCAATGGAGCTGTGTGCTGAAGTGGGATCTGTACTTGGAAGGGTGTTTGTGTAGTGGGCATTTAATGTGTGCGGCACTCAGTGGCAAACAGTGGTTAACAGGGAGTACAGAAAGATATGTACTCCCAAACCTAGCTCTCTCCACCTTTTTCCTAGGATGCCTGGGGGTTTCAACACCCTAAGGGTATTAGTTTATGTTAACAAGTTATCCCAGAAAAATGAGGAACAACAAGCCAGTCATGTTTTCTGTCTTTCGGGGGCACCTGGTGATTGTAAGAAGCTGCAGTGAAGGTCCCATTTTAGGTGGAAGAACATTTATGGAAGCAAGATAGTGGCTATGAGGAGTGTGGTCAAGAAGTAATCCTACCTTTGGGGTTAAGAGGATGTTGCAAGTCTTTAAAGGTGCATGCCCCTCCTCTCTACCTCCCCCTTACCTCATTTTCTGCTTGTGGTCATACGATGTAACTTCATTTGTGGTTAGCACCATATAAAACGACAACAAAGACAATAAATACATACATGCTTGTTAATCGACTGCTGACATTGAACAGGGGTGAGCAACCCAGGTACAACAACTGGACAATATGTTTGAATATGTCTACAGGATTTCTTTGATTATACATTAGAACGTGGCAAGTTGCTAAATGGTCGTTTTATTGTGTTTTTTGTCTTTGGATTGAGGGGTCCTCATGCACCTCTTACCATCACCCCAACTGCCCCCTGCCCTGCCCCTGAAACCTCCCACACCAACTTATCTAATTTATGCAACAGCCCGACTTCAAATGTGATTCCATATTTGTTGTACTACAAAGGAATGTGCCACATTTACATTTCTTACATATATGCTACCATATGTCAAGGGGAGAGAAGTAGCGAGAGTCCTCAAATAAATGGCTGAACACTGATTAGATTGGGATAATAAGAACACTATCCTGGCATGCATAGGGGTGTTCAGTGCCACAGCAGGAAGCTGTTGTCAGATATTTTAATGCTTTCCTCCTGTGTTACTGTAATGACTGGGTGATAGTAATTTAGAATAGGTTATACAGACATCTCGTTTTAGAAGGCAAGCATAGTATGCAATTCAAACAATATTTATTTCGATAAAGATATAAAACATCAACAAAGTATAAGATTAAAATGTTGCACTTGGGAAGCACATTTGGACATATCACTATTTTCTTGCCTCAAACAGCCATTTCGGTGACCCATATAGCCACTATTTTGTGCCAGCTCCTCCCGAAATGCAGCTGATTAAGCTGCATGAGGCACTGCCTATAGTTTCCGCTCTAGGTCTCTCCTTGTCAATCAGCAAGGTGTATGAGATGATTGGCTAAGTTGTTCAACTGCATTCTGGGACCTGTTGTCTTGAATCTGTGAAAGGGAAATCAGGAGAACTACAATAGACGTTGGTACACAAGCAACTATAGAATGCAATGAGGTACGCCTGGGACTGCTAGTTGCAAGGTGAAGGCTATTTTAAGTCCACGTGACAATAACTCTTCCAATCCCTTGATTTTATTTCTGTCTTTGCTCCTCCCAACTATTCTTGAGTGGCGACCTGCAGCAGGTTGTACAGATGCTGCTCTTAGGAGCCTACCCCTTATGTAACTATCAAAGGTAATGTGTGATTGCAACAGGAATCACTGCCTTTGAATGTGTTAATCGAAGGATTCACAGTGAACCCCCACAAAATGTGCCATTGGATGGGATCGTTGCAAAAGAAAATAATGTTCATGATAACACGTTTGTTTCTACAGTAGTTCAGATGTAAGGCAAACATTCAAATGACGTTTCCAATAAAAGAAGCACTGTGTGTTAAATGCTTTATCGTGATATGGGCTTCATTTGTACGTTTACGCAGTTTGACCACCAGTATGCAACCAATGTTCATAGTGGGAGTGGCCCCGGTGTTTAGGGATACTGCTTCCACTGGACAAAATTACCAAGCGCGAACAGTCTAGAATCTAGATCAATGTTCGGTTGCTTTTATTTTACAACCACATTGGCTAGACCTGGGCAACCTTTCCCAAAAGTGATCTGTGGGTCGCCCGAAATCTAGTTACATTCGGGTAGGTTCGCAGGCTCGGCAGATTTTTCTTCCAGCCTGAATTTTCTTTAATAGCCACACATCTGCAGGGCAGTGCAGTAAAAGTTTAGGCAAGTTCGGCTTTCAGCTTTTTAAACCAGCAAAAGCAGACACATTCCATAGGAATCCGTTGTAAATGCTGCCTGCCGTGTGCAGGCAGCGTTCCCTCTATTTGCTTTGTGTAGTCAAAAACAAAGATGTGCAGGCAAATCCCCCCTGCATTTACACATTTGGGGGTCGATTCATGGAATTAATGTGCGCCGAAAATTCCCGCGCAGAGGTGCCAAAACGTGCGAATCGCAGTAAAAGTGCGAAAATCGCATTGCAAGTGCGAAAATCGCAGGGAAACCAGCGCACATCGATTCATGGAAGTCCGTGCGCGACAAAAACATTGGATGTGTGCTGAAAATGTGCGCCGCGCATGCCGGCGCACAGGTCATCCAACAGCGTGCGCCACGGCCACTGCGAAATCGCACATAGCGTGGCGCACATCACAAAAGTAGGCGGAACACGGGGCGTAACACTCGGAATGGGGAACAACGCGTGAAAATATGGGCGTCACGGGGGAAATACAAGAGGCAAGTGCGCGGCCTACAACATGTATTCATGGAATCGAATAGGGCAAACCAGCGCAGGGTCAAAGACGCACACAGGGCCAAAGAAGTACGCCACAAGAAAGCAGGCGGTAGCGTCCCTGCGCATGAAAAAAATGTGCGTCAAAATGTGTGATAACAAAAAGCACCCATATACAGCCATGATGAATGGTCCATACAGTGGCCCTCTAGGACAAATGAGGTGCAAAGGGGTACCGACAAACACGGACACCCGCTGTGTGAAAAATAGTGTGTGCGTGTGTCCCTGGGTGCGCGGGAAGTTCCACACGTGACTGGCCTGGGTACGTGTACTACGGGGTGCGTGGGAAGTTCCACACGCGATTAGCCTGGGTACGTGTGTTTCGGGGTGCGCGGTAAGTTCCACACGCGATTGGCCTGGGTACGTGTGTTTCGGGGTGCGCGGGCAGTTCCGCACGCGATTGGTCTGGGTACGTGTACTTCGGGATGCACGGGAAGTACCACACGTGATTGGCCTGGGTACGTGTACTTCGGGATGCGCGGGAAGTACCACACGCGATTGGCCTGGGTACGTGTACTTCGGGTGCGATGGAAGTACCACACGCGATTGGCCTGGGTACGTGTACTTCGGGGGCGCGGGAAGTTCCACACGCGATTGGCCTGGGTACGTGTATTCCGAGGTGCACGGGAAGATTCACACACGATTTCAGCAGGGTACGGGTATTTCGGTGGTGCCGGGGAATGCTACACGTGATTTGGCTGTGTGAGTCCTCACAGGTGTTCCCACTACACCCTCCACGGCCCCTGCAGGCAGCCCACATCACAGGGGACTACTCTGCACCACTGCTCATGTCCCACAGGCAACCCATCCACCATGGCCATGACCCCCAGCCAACCCACATGTCACCTTGCACTACTGATCACAAACACATGTCTCCCAGCACCCTCACCCCCCAACCACCAGGGGCACCCTCTACCAGGCCCCCACTCATGTCTCCCACCACCCCCACCCCCCAGCAGTGCAGGGGCAGCCTCCACCAGGCACCCACCCTTGTCTCCCACCACCCCCACCCCCCAGCAGTGCAGGGGCAGCCTCCACCAGGCCCCCACCCATGTCTCCCACCACCCCCACCCCCCAGCAGTGCAGGGGCAGCCTCCACCAGGCCCCCACTCATGTCTCCCACCAACCCCACCCCCCAGCCACCAGGGGCAGCCTCCACCAGGCTCCCACTCATGTCTCCCACCACCCCCACCCCCCAGCCACCAGGGGCAGCCTCCACCAGGCCCCCACCCATGTCTCCCACCACCCCCACCCCTCAGCCACCAGGGGCAGCCTCCACCAGGCCCCCACTCATGTCTCCCACCACCCCCACCCCCCAGCAGTGCAGGGGCACCCTCCACCAGGCCCACACTCATGTCTCCCACCACCCCCACCCCCCAGCCACCAGGGGCAGCCACCACCAGGCCCCCACTCATGTCTCCCACCACCCCCACCCCCCAGCAGTGCAGGGGCAGCCTCCACCAGGCACCCACTCATGTCCCCCTGCATCCCCACCCCCCAGGGGCAGTCTCCACCAGGCCCCCACTCATGTCTCCCACCACCCCCATCCCCCAGCCACCAGGGGCAGCCTCCACCAGGCCCCCACGCATGTCTCCCACCACCCCCACCCCCCAGCAGTGCAGGGGCAGCCTCCACCAGGCCCCCACTCATGTCCCCTATCACCCCCACCCCCCAGCCACCAGGGGCATCCTCCACCGGGCCCCCACTCATGTCTCCCACCACCCCCACCCCCCAGCAGTGTAGGGGCAGCCTCCACCAGGCCCCCACTCATGTCCCCCTGCACCCCACCCCCCAGCCACCAGGGGCAGCCTCCACCAGGCACCCACTCATGTCTCCCTGCACCCCCACCCCCCAGCCACCAGGGGCAGCCTCCACCAGGCCCCCACTCATGTCCCCCTGAACCCCCACCCCCCAGCCACCAGGGGCAGCCTCCACCAGGCCCCCACTCATGTCTCCCACCACTCCCACCCTCCAGCCGTGCCTGGGCAGCCTCCACCAGGCCCCCACTCATGTGCCCCTGCACCCCCACCCCCCAGCCACCAGGGGCAGCCTCCACCAGGCCCCCACTCATGTCTCCCACCACCCCACCCCCCAGCAGTGCAGGGGCAGCCTCCACCAGGCCCCCACTCATGTCCCCTATCACCCCCACCCCCCAGCCACCAGGGGCAGCCTCCACCGGGCCCCCACTCATGTCTCCCACCACCCCCATCCCCCAGCAGTGCAGGGGCAGCCTCCACCAGGCCCCCACTCATGTCTCCCACCACCACCACCCCCAGCAGTGTAGGGGCAGCCTCCACCAGGCCCCCACTCATGTCCCCCTGCACCCCCACCCCCCAGCCACCAGGGGCAGCCTCCACCAGGCACCCACTCATGTCTCCCTGCACCCCCACCCCCCAGCCACCAGGAGCAGCCTCCACCAGGCCCCCACTCATGTCCCCCTGCACCCCCACCCCCCAGCCACCAGGGGCAGCCTGCACCAGGCCCCCACTCATGTCTCCCACCACCCCACCCCCCCAGCAGTGCAGGGGCAGCCTCCACCAGGCACCCACTCATGTCCCCCTGCACCCCCAACCCCCAGGGGCAGCCTCCACCAGGCCCCCACTCATGTCTCCCACCACCCCCAACCCCCAGCCACCAGAGGCAGCCTCCACCAGGCCCCCACTCATGTCTCCCACCAACCCCACCCCCCAGCAGTGCAGGGGCAGCCTCCACCAGGCCCCCACCCATGTCTCCCACCACCCCCACCCCCGAGCAGTGCAGGGGCAGCCTCCACCAGGCACCCACTCATGTCCCCCTGCAACCCCACCATCCAGGGGCAGCCTCCACCAGGCCCCCACTCATGTCTCCCACCACCACCACCACCCCCCAGCCACCAGGGACAGCCTCCACCAGGCCCCCACTCAAGTCCCCTATCACCCCCACCCCCCAGCAGTGCAGGGCAGCCTCCATCAGGCCTCCACTCATGTCTCCCACCACCCCCAACCCCCAGCAGTGCAGGTGCAGCCTCCACCAGGCCCCCACTCATGTCTCCCACCACCCCCACCCCCCAGCCACCAGGGGCAGCCTCCACCAGGCCCCCACTCATGTCTCCCACCACACCCACCCCCAGCAGTGCAGGGGCAGCCTCCACCAGGCACCCACTCATGTCCCCCTGCACCCCCACACCCCAGGGGTAGCCTCCACCAGGCCCCCACTCATGTCTCCCACCACCCCCACCCCCCCAGCCACCAGGGGCAGCCTCCACCAGGCCCCCACTCATGTCTCCCACCACCCCCACCTCCCAGCCACCAGGGGCAGCCTCCACCAGGCCCCCACTCATGTCTCCCACCACCCCCACCCCCCAGCAAACAGGGGCAGCCTCCACCAGGCCCCCACTCATGTCTCCCACCACCCACACCCCCCAGCAGTGCAGGGGCAGCCTCCACCAGGCCCCCACTCTTGTCTCCCACCACCCCCATCCCCCAGCAGAGCCCGGGCAGCCTCCACTAGGCCCCCACTCATGTCTCCCACCACCCCACCCCCCAGCAGTGTAGGGGCAGCTTCCACCAGGCCCCCACTCATGTCTCCCACCACCCCCACCCCCCAGCAGTGCAGGGGCAACCTCCACCAGGCACCCACTCATGTCCCCCTGCACCCCCACCCCCCAGGGGCAGCCTCCACCAGGCCCCCACTCATGTCTCCCACCACCCCCACCCCCCATCCACCAGGGGCAGCCTCCACCAGGCCCCCACTCATGTCTCCCACCACCCCCACCCCCCAGCAGTGCAGGGGCAGCCTCCACCAGGCACCCACTCATGTCCCCCTGCACCCCCACCCCCCAGGGGCAGCCTCCACCAGGCCCCCACTCATGTCTCCCACCACCCCCCAACCAGCAGGGGCAGCCTCCACCAGGCCCCCACTCATGTCTCCCACCACCCCCACCCCCCAGCCACCAGGGGCAGCCTCCACCAGGCCCCCACTCATGTCTCCCACCACCCCCACCCCCCAGCAGTTCGATTTGCCTGGGTACGTGTGTTTTGGGGTGCGCGGGAAGTTCCACACGCAATTGGCCTGGGTACGTGTACTCCGGGTTGCGCGGGAAGTTCCACACGCGATTGGCCTGGGTACGTGTACTCCGGGGTGCGTGGGAAGTTCCACACGCGATTGCCCTGGGTACGTGTATTTCGGTGTGCGCGTGAACTTCCACACGCGACTGGGCCTGTGAGAGTGGGGTACGTGTATTACAGGGGTGGGCGGGAATATTCACTCACGAATGGGCCTGGGAGAGCATGTTACGTGTATTCCTGGGGTGGGTGGGAAGATTCACACGTTCTCCTACGACGTGCCGAAAAATAAATGGTCCAATCCTGAAACACGTACGCCTGCTGGCGTACGTCGACCCGCGCAGCATAAAAGTGCGCCCAAACAACAAACAAGCTCAGACGCCAGGATGAATATACCGTTCCTAGCAGCAGTGGCCGTGGGTTACCAAAGGAGGATGAGGAGGATAGCGAGGGCTCAAATTTTCACTCCCAGAAACAGCCTTTTTGGGATGCCTGATGACCATGTGTATAGGAGGTACAGGTTTCCACCACACATAATACTGGACCTGGTCAGTGAGTGGGAGGATGACCTCACATCACCCACCCTGTGCTCCCAAGCACTCAGCCCCCTGGCCACAGGATCATTTCAGCGGACAAGTGCCATAGTAGTTGGGGTGTCACAGGCCACGCTGTCACGCTGCCTATACCAGGTCTTGAACATCATCACTGCACGCCCATCAGTCCGTAGGCACATATACCTGCCCAGGACACCTGCAGAAAGGCAGGCTGCCACCCTCGATTTCTACGGTGTGGCACAATTCCCCAAAGTGCTAGGTGCCATTGACTGCGCCCATGTGGCACTACGTCCCCCCAGGGCATCTGAGCACATCTATAGGAACCGCAAGCACTGGCATCATTCCATCAACGTGCAGGTAGTATGTAATGCCAAGGGAATCATCACCTCAGTATATGCCAATTATCCAGGGTCCACCCACGACAGCTTCATTTACCGAATGTCTACCCTAAACCGGGACCTAGATGCTGGGCAGCATGGCGATACATGGCTGCTTGGTGAGTATGAATGCCACTGCACATGCATGCATGTCAGATGCAGAGTTATGTCACTACCCCACTAATGATACCCATCACCTCCTCACCAGGGGACAGTGCCTACCCTCTGAGCACCCACATGATGACGCCAATTCGGAACCCCATCACGCCTCCAGAGGTAAGATACAACACAACCCATATTGCAACCCGGGGCTTTGTGGAGCGCACATTCGGAGTGCTCAAATCACGCTTTCGCTCCCTTGACCGTTCTGGCGGGCAGCTGTTATATGCGCCCCCAGTAGTGTGCAGGATCATAGTGGCAGCATGTGTCCTGCACAATGTTGCAACACGCCGGGGCCTGGCTGTGGACATGGTGGTGCCCCCACATCCCCAACCACATGCACGCCCGCTGCGCATGGGAGGGGAGAGGCCACGGGGTGAGGCAGCCCGCACGCAGCTGGTGGCTAATTACTTCACATAGAAATCACACCCCTGTGGAGTGCACACAGCCCTGGCACATACCATCTGATAAGCAATGATGACTCGACCTGACAATTATGTCCAACAAAGGGACAGTCAACTGTCAGAACCATAGCAGCCTGAGATTGTTCATGTGGAAATGTCACAATGTGTGCATCCCTACCTACACAAACACCACCAATGCAGTGTCATCAAAAGACACACTTCCATGCTGCAGAAATGAATACCCACTTCCAAAATACTACATGAAAACAGTGCCATGTCACCCAACCCCTCCCCGGCACGGCCACACAACACACCATGGCATGTCATGCAATGTGAGAGCAAACAAATTAATCCACACAACATGCCCTAAGTGTCACCAGCTACAGTGTGCCTAATGGAAACATGGCCACACATGAAATGCTCACAGCAATGCAGGACCTACAACACACATTACCAAATACTTACCAAGAATACCAATCACCTACACAACCTCCAACCTACCTTAAACATGACATAACAGACTTAAAAATATGCTAGCCCCACTACCCGATGATGCCAGCACTTCAAACACTTCCAAGTATACAGTGTTAGCGCCACGCAAGAGTGTCGGTGCACTGCTTACAACAGGGACTCCAGTTCCAAGGTGGATCGCCTTGTGAAGACATGAGAAATGGACCTGCAAATTTGGAGGATGAGATGGATGCAGAGGCACATATCAATACACCATGCAGTGTACAATACAACAACAATATGCACTATGAATGTATACACAGTATTGACTACAGACTGCCCACACATCGAATGGGAGTCCAATGTCACCATGTAGGTCAATTTCACTTGGGCACACCCTTTGCAAGCCCATGGAAACGGGAAGCAGGAGGGGTGTGTGTCACAAAAACCCAAGCATCTGAACCAAAATCATGACAAGCCTGCATGTGCCCAGCGACAATGCAGCGTATGGCCACGGGAGCCACACAAGGCAACACACTGTCCCAAAAAAAGAAAAAAAAAGAAAAGAAAAAAGAAAAAAAATCAAAAATGGCCATTAATGGGCCCGGGGGGGTGGGGGAGGCCACCTAGGAGGTCCGAGGACAGGGTGCACACCAAAACCCACCTGTGTGCATCTTGCGAAAAAAAAAAACCTCCATGGGCTCATGGCCTACACGGCTACCCTATTGTGGGAGAATCACTGCTGTCGCTCTCCTCACCCTCTGCAGCTGCATCAGGAGGTGGTGGCACTATGGGAGGCAGCCCACGCAAAGCCTTAGTCTGTTCCTCCATGGCTGCAAGCATGCGGGTGTGGTAGGTCTCGTTCTGGAGGATAATTGTGCGGAGGTCCCCATGCAACAACTCACGGGATGCCCGGACATCCGCCCTAGTTTCCTGCATCTTAGCTGAGAGTGTACGTGTGAGACGCTCCAGCTGCTGTTCTGTCCTTCTGTTTGTTGAAGCCTCAAGCTCAACAAGAGTCGTCCTGAGGTGAAGGAGTTCCACCCTCAGGGCTTCCCTGTGGCCCTGGGACTCTATGGAAATGGCTTCCTGCAGAGTCGCCAGTGCCGCCCGCCTGTCCCTGTCGGACGCCAACATGTCCTCCCTGTGTGACTGGCAGATGGAGTCTGTTGCCTGCTGTAGTCGCTCCATCAGCCTTTCGGGGGGGACAATGTAAGTGGCCACCCTATCCATGGCCTGAGCCATCATCTCTGATGATGCTGCCTGTTGGGTTGCCATACCGTATATGGATTGCTCCCATGCGGTATTGCCAGGTGGCTGACGGCCACCACGTCAGCGGGCACCACACCTGTCTGGGGCAAGGCGAACTGCACCTTGCTGTGCCGGCACTGCCTGAGGCTGCAGGACTGCATTCCCCCTCTTATCTGCTTGCCCAGGAACAGGAACAGATGTCGCGGAGTGTGACCCTGCATCCGTAACCACCAAAGGCGTACCTGCCAACACTGACATCCCCATTGAGGGTTCTAACCCTGGTGTCGGTGGGTCGGACAGAACAGAATCCCTCCGAGGAACACTCACCTGCGACGGCACATAGGTCTCATCATCCGAATCGACACCTGAATACAGCTCGGGGGAGGTGCAGCCAGAGACACCCCTTGAGAGCACGACCTGCAGCAGTTGTTGGTTCTCACCCACCACCACACCACGTCCCTCACTGGTGGTCGGTCGGCCCTCAGACCCCTCCTGGGTCTGCACCATCTCCACAACCCCAGCAGTATCAAGTGCGTCATCCCCTGCAAAGACATAAAAGAAAACAAATGGAAACAGGCATTAGCACTATGGCACACAATTAGGGCTGAGAGGCTACAGAAACAGTATTTGATTGACACATGTACCACATGACTAAAACCCTCCCATGCATGCACCGTCACTGCGTGTGAAGGGTAGGCAGATGGCACACATTGATGACACCAAGATGGAAGATGAACACATTTGCTGCATGCTGCCTAGCAGTGGCATCACACATTGGACAGTGATTGGCCGGTCAAATACACATGCCATCACACAGATGGCACGTACCCTAGCCATGAAGTGAAGAGGGAGAGGAGGTCACCAATTGTTCATTCAGTCCAGTTTGCTATTGAAATTGATTATTCCATTTAAATGGTTCAAATGTTTAACCTGGAGCTGCCAGTCCAAAATGGCCCTATAGCAGAGGGACATTTCTAAACAAATCATGTGCAGGAAACAAAGCCAGTCCACTGTACCATAGCCATGTCAGACATGTGACAATAGGACTGAGAAATCCAGAGTAAAAGTGGTGGTATGCAAACAATCTGCCTGAATAAACAGAGGTAAATAAGCAACAATGTTGTGGCAAGATGACACTCCAAGGGCAACTGGCGTGGTGTTGGGCTGGATGTCTAATGTTGGCAGAAGGGATTCTGCTATGCCCAAATGCTGGTGTGCAGAATGTATAGGAAGAGGCATATGGGTGACCCAAACCACTCAGGCACACACACCCTCCCCTGGCACCCAAACAGAAGCCCTCCCACACACACCATGCATATGGTTGACACACACAAGCATGTGCACTCACCGGACAATGCCACATAATCTCCCAGTTCTCCCACGCCTTGGATCTGTTCCTCCGTGACGTAGGTCCCAGCAACCTGCTCATGTGGAGTGAGTTCCATGTCGTCTGCTGGAGACCCACCTCCAGTCACTAGAGTTGCGGCATGACTTGAGGCCAGCTTATTCTTTGCTGTGCGCTTCAGGTCATTCCAGCGCTTGTAGCATTCAGTAGCTGTGCGCCTCACGATTCCAAGGGCACTTATGATGTCCGCAATGGTCTGCCAGTGTGCCTGACGTTGTGCAGGTGTGGTCTTGGATCCTGCAACAATCACCATTTCGCGGTCATGTGCGGACCCGTACTCTACAAGTGCATTCAGTTCGGCCTCATTGAAGCTGGGCTTCCTTGACGGGCCGGACTGTGTAGCCGTGTCTGGGGCATCAGCCTCTACTGGACGAGCATTCTTCCTCTTCCGCTTGGAAGGTGGTGGGGATCCTGAGTGTCCTACGCCGCTCTGGACACTAGGGGCAGGAGCCCCGGTGGACTCAGTACTAGGAGTGTGGGATTGCACACTCAGCATGGTGCAGGCATTAGCTCAAGTGTGATGGTGTCAGGGGGAATGTCAGCATGATGGACTTGGACTGACACTGTCCTGGCTGGGTGTGTGAGAGGTGGGGTGGATGGAGCCGCAGCTGCCTCTGCAGCCTCCCCAGCCTGCCTACGCGGGGCAGCAGATGACCTAGCTGCCCCTGATCCACGTGGCCTGATGACACCAACGTTCACCGGCCCACGTGGCCTAGACCTGCTGACCTGGAAGTCAGCCATGGAGTCGCCCTGTGCCAGGTCTGGTTCCACAGTGGGCTGGTCCAACAAGGGCTGAGCATGGATGGTGTCAGCCACATTAACCTCAACGAGGGGGGGGGCATGGGTGTCCTTGACTGCTCCTCCACACATGGGGGCCTAGGGGCACCCTGCAAGTCACGGCCACGTCCCCTACCAGATCCACCATGGCCACCACTTGGGGCTCGGCCACCTTTGCCACCCTTACGGCTTGTTCGCCTCCCAGCCATGGCACTGATGTTATTGTGCGTATGGGAGTTGATGTGAACTATTGTCCTGGGCAATTGGGGGTCAAAGAGGTTGGGTACCAGATGGTAATCGTACCCTACTGCTCTAGCAAGGCTGTATGTCACCCCTGGGGAAAGATGACGGGTCACGCAACGCACAGGCACCCCAAAAAAGGGAAGTAAGGTGCACGCAACCCCTCCTAGACCACATGCGTGGAAAAATAAACCTGCACTATGCTGTGGCACCCAGAAACACAAGAATGAACATATGCGTGTCACACGCAGCCTAGAATGACCTCTGAAGGGGTACGCGACACACGGGGCAAGCACAGATGTTAAATACGTGCGCGACTCACCGTCTGCCAGGAACAAAAGCGTGAAAAAAAAGCGTGTGTGCGCGTTGGCAACACCCCTGCCAAAAGAAGAATTGTACGCTGTCTGAGGAGACAGGACAACAGTAGAAGGAAAGCTGTTTGAGGAAACAGGTCCAGGAAAAAGAGGAAAAGAGAAAAAGCTGTCAGAGGTAACAGGGAGTACGAACTGGAAACACCGTGAAGTAAATCGCGTGTGAACCGACAAGAAGTACAGATTTCACCCACTCGCTCTCCACGAAAAGCACGTACAAGGAAATAGCGTTCTACACGTACCTTTTATACACACGTCACAGACGTGCATACACGATGAGGCCATTTCCACCAATTACGCGCTTTGACACTCGGACGTGTATCTCTTTTTTTTTACACGCGCCATTCTCTACGGCCATGCGCGTGACGTCACAGCTGCGCATGGTGGCCTTTGGGCCAATGAAATCGCATATGCGAGCACACGTGGTAAAAGTGCACGTCCGAGTGTCATCGCGTGTAATCGGAGGGAAGTGAGCGTACACGCGATTGGCCTGGGTACGTGTATTTCTGGGGTGCGCAGGAAGTTTCACACGCGTTTGGTGGAAATCCACGTGTGCTCTGTCATCACGTGTAATGAGGGAAACACCCACGCGCGTCACGTCACAGATGCGCTTACGCGCTAAGGGCCTTTGGTCCAATGAAATCGCATATGCGTGCTGACGTGCATACGCGCTAAGGGCCTTTCCTCGATTTACACGCAGACGTGCAGGATGTTCACGTGCCAAATCACTCCGTATCAAGCTGGCCACGCGTAAGCACATGGAAGACCACGCTCCTGCCCAGAAAGCCGATTTACTGCCCCCCAGAGCCCCGAGCACGCTCCCACCTGCCATCTGCTGCTGCCTGACTGCCTGCTGCCCACGTGCCCTGCCATTTGCTGCCTGCACATCAGCCAGGGGTGCTGTTGCTGTGACCACCTCTGCTGGAACCGAAGACTCCCGACTGGGATTCCATCGCTCCACAGCCCAGCCCCAGGACCCAGTTGCCCACCCACTCCTGCCTCTGGGGTTGTCATGTCGGGCACTGCAACATCTGGCACCACTGACAACCCCTGGCCAGAGAGGCAGAGGGGCACCAGCTTCAGTGCCAGGGAAGTTGGTGTCATGGTGGAGCAAGTCCTGGGGCAGTATGATGCCCTCTTCGGAAGTTCCCGCGCCGACAAGGAAGGACGGACTCGGATCTGGACGGACATTGTGACTGCCATCAACGCGGAGGGGGTGGCAGTCGGCGACTTCCAACATGTCAAGAAGCGCTGGGAGGACTTCAGCTCCAGGACCCTGAACAAGGCCTGGCACCTCTTGAAGGCAGCGGATGCTAAGGGGCGCTGGGGCCACTTGTCGGAAGATCAGATGAGGGTCCTGGAACGCATATCCCCAGTGCTCCACGTCCAGGTCCTTGAGAAGCAGACCCGTCTGGAGTCGAGCGGTAAGTGTACATGCATCCTGATTGTAAGCTGTGCGTGTGGTGATGTTTCAGTAGTGTGCAGGTTGCACATCTGTTTGTATGGGGTCGAGCATGGGTGGGGGTGTACAGGGCCGTGAGGCTAACACATGCGAGGGCTGTCATGTGTGAGACATGGATGGTGCTTGTGTGTGTAGGCTTGCATGCCAAATGCAGTTGTGTGGGCACACATGTTTGGACGAATGTGTATGTAAGTAGGCATGTTCGTGATGTCACGCATGTATGTTGTCTTCAGCTGCATGTATCAGCACTGTGTACATGTGCATGTGTGTGTATTTGACAAGGGTGCAACAGTGATGCAACATGGATGCATGTAACAGCGGGATGTGGAAGCCTGATTGGCAGATGTGACATGGATGCCCATCTGAACACTGCGACACTTGGCAGAGGTGTACACATGCATGCAAGTGTGGTGATGTGTGTACATGTGTAGTGCACTCCCTGTGTTGCATGTGATGTCTGGCTCACCATTGCCTGCTCATGCTGTTGTATGTGTATGGATGGTGCTGCCAGTTGCGATATGGCTGTGGTATGGCTCATGTGTGCAAGTTGAAATGACATGTGTGTTGGGGATTGTGATGGCATGTCTGAGGTTTGCCAATGCCATTCATGTACAACTGTCATGTGTGTATGTGTCCATTGTACAGTGCCCTGATGCCTGTGTTTTATTTCTCCCTGTCTGCAGTGTCAACTGATGAAGAGGGCGGAGAAGGTGCTGTGGAGCACAGCGGCGGGGATCCCACCGCCAGCCGGAGACGCAAGGCTCGGCTCCCCTCACAGGTTGTGAGCTCGTCGGGGAGTGAGGAGTCTGGTGCCGCGTCCCGGGCCGCAGCTGCCGGGGGGAGGTCCAAGAGGCGGAGGTCGGAGTTGGACTCCTCGGTAGCAGAAGGGGCAGCTGGGACCCCACAGGGCCCAATAGGGGAAGATGGCACTGAGTCATCCAGGTTGGTGGGGGGTTTGGTGGAGTAGGAGGCCGTGCAAGCAACAGCGATGGGGTCTGGAGGTGGGGATTCCACTGGTGTTAGTGGTGCAGTGCAGGACCAGGGACAGGAGGCATCACAGGCCGCCACGGAGGTGCCTGTGTGCAATCCTGTCCCTGATCCTGTCCCTGCATCATCTTGCACCAGCAGGGATGCCTACGTCCAGACCCGTTTTCAGGCAGGGGATGAGCTCACGACAACTGGCCTTCCTCTGCCTGTGGACGTGGCTATCCGGGTCCGGGTTGAGCCTGTCCTGACTGCGTCAACGGGCCATGCGAGGTGACCTGCAGTCTTTTCATGAGGAGACTGCACGTGATCTCGAATGGCTCGTTGACCGCGTCAGCCTACTGGGACAGGTCACCCAGGCCGGATTCCTCCGTTTGATGGGGCTTGCTGCGACCCCCTCCTCAACTGAACCCCCTATGCGCCAGTCGTCCTCCGTGCCATCTTCCCACCCATCAGTCACCTGGGTGCCCTGTGGAGCTGCCTCTGACGGTGCGGCCTGGCTAGTGGAGGAGGCATCCCTGCCACAGTCGGGAGTCGGACGTCCAGCAGAGGTGGCCACATCAACGACTGCACCCCAGCCAGCGGAGGATGTGCAGGCAGCAGGAGGCAGTGCACGGGCAGAGGCACAGCAGCAGCAGCAACGTGGTGGGAGCCATGATGGCTCGGGGCCTTCGACATTGGAGGGGCAGGCATCGGCCGGAGGGCAGGAGGACCCAGGACAGAAAGTGTCTTCCATGTAGCAGCGGTTGGGCCACGCCATAGATGCGGAGCGGCAGCGGGCGGAAGAGGCACGGCTCATGATGGTCAGGGCGGAGAACTCCATGCGGAGGGCCCTGAGGTGGGCTGAGTGCCTCGAGGCAATCTGCAGGAGGTTGGAGGTGGACACGTCGACGGCCCTGCAGACCCTTGGGGCCATGGAGGAGGACCGCCTCTGGGACATTGAGCAGGAGTTCGATGATGCCCTGGCCAGGGACATCCAAAAGTGAGCCGTCGGACTAGCCCGCTGCCCTTGTAAATAGTTCTGTAGTTAGTGTTAGGTTTCCTTTGGTTTGCATTTTTTTGGACCTTTTGGACAATGGGCCACATTTTTGTATATAATTTTTTTTATTAGGTAGTGTTATTAGATAGGTTTCATTTCTTCTGTTGGGATCATGGACCCTGGCTTGTTTATCTGTATATAGTTGACTGTTGGATTGTCACTTTTTTTTTACAATTTACCCAAGGAGCAATGGCTTTCAATTATAATTTTACATTGGATTTTCTTTTGTGGACTGTGACTTTGGACACAATTCTTTTGGATTATGATTTTTGGTTTTGCATTATTTCACGGACATGCTGCTTTTTATTTTTTTGAATTCCCATTTCTGTTTGTTTATTTTTGATTCAATTTATGTTTCTTTTAATACATATTTGTTTTTCAAACTTCAATGTGTAGTATCATCTCATTGGTTTCATGCATTTCATGATATGGGTTTTGAGATTCACTGACACCCATTGGGTGTATGTGAGGGACATGTGTTCATTTCCAAATTTGCAATTGGGGTTCTATCATGTTATTGCCATTTCTAAGTGGGTGGATACAATACTCAGGTGGGTGTTTGGCATTTGGAGGCTGACCATAGGGGCCAGGGATCTAGATTGTGATGACATGTTGGCTGGGGGACATGAGTGGGGGCCTGGTGGAGGCTGCCCCTACACTGCTGGGGGGTGGGGGTGGGGGGAGACATGGGTGGGGGCCTGGTGGAGGCTGCCCCTGCACTGCTGGGGAGTGGGGGTGATAGGGGACTTGAGTGAGGGCCTGGTGGAGGCTGCCCCTGCACTGCTGGGGGGTGGGGTGATAGGGGACTTGAGTGGGGGCCTGGTGGAGGCTGCCCCTGGTGGCTGGGGGGTGGGGGTGGTGGGAGACATGAGTGGGGGCCTGGTGGAGGCTGCCCCTGGTGGCTGGGGGGTGGGGGTGGTGGGAGACATGAGTGGGGGGCTGGTGGAGGCTGCCCCTGCACTGCTGGGGGGTGGGGGTGGTGGGAGACATGGGTGGGGGCCTGGTGGAGGCTGCCCCTGGATGCTGGGGGGTGGGGGTGGTGGGAGACATGGGTGGGGGCCTTGTGGAGGCTGCCCCTGAACTGCTGGGGGGCGGGGGTGATAGGGGACTAGAGTGGGGACCTGGTGGAGGCTGCCCCTGGTGGCTGGGGGTGGGGGTGGTGGAAGACATGAGTGGGGGCCTGGTGGAGGCTGCCCCTGCACTGCTGGGAGGTGGGGGTGATAGGGGACTTGAGTGGGGGCCTGGTGGAGGCTGCCCCTGGCGGCTGGGGGGTGGGGGTGGTGAGAGACATGAGTGGGGGCCTGGTGGAGGCTGCCCCTGTACTGCTGGGGGTGGGGGTGGTGGGAGACATGAGTGGGGGCCTGGTGGAGGCTGCCCCTACACTGCTGGGGGGTGGGGGTGGTGGGAGACATGAGTGGGGGCCTGGTGGAGGCTGCCCCTGCACTGCTGGGGTGTGGGGGTGGTGGGAGACATGAGTGGGGGCCTGGTGGAGGCTGTCCCTGCACTGCTGGGGGGTGGGGGTGGTGGGAGACATGAGTGGGGGCCTGGTGGAGGCTGCCCCTGCACTGCTGGGGTGTGGGGGTGATAGGGGACTTGAGTGGGGGCCTGGTGGAGGCTGCCCCTGGTGGCTGGGGGTGGTGGGAGACATGAGTGGGGGCCTGGTGGAGGCTGCCCCTGCACTCTGGGGGGTGGGGGTGGTGGGAGACATGAGTGGGTGCCTGGTGGGGGCTGCCCCTGCACTGCTGGGGGGTGGGGGTGATAGGGGACTTGAGTGGGGGCCTGGTGGAGTCTTCCCCTGGATGCTGGGGGGTGGGGGTGGTGGGAGACATGTGTGGGGGCCTGGTGGAGGCTGCCCCTGGTGGCTGGGGGTGTAGGGGGACATGCGTTGGTAGGCAGTAGTGCAAAGTGGCATGTGGGTTGGCTGGGGGGCATGGCCATGGTGGATGGGGTGCCTGCGGGGCATGTGCAGGGTAGGCCCCTGTGGTGTGGGCCACCTGCATGGGCCGTGGAGGGTGTAGAGGGAACACGTGGGAGGACCCGCACGTGCAATTCACATGTGGTGCTCCCCGCGCACCCCTGGAATACACGTACCCTGATGGAATTGCGCGTGATACTTCCTGTGCACCCCTGAAATACACGTACCATGCTGCTTCTGCGTGTGATACTTCCCACGCACCCCTGAAATACACATACCCTGCTGCTTTTGCGTGTGATACTTCCCGCACACCCCTGGAATACACGTGCCCTGATGGAATAGCGTGTGTTACTTCCCACGCACCCCTGATGTACACGTACCCATGACAATCGCGTGTGGGACTTCCCGCGAACCACTGAAATACACGTTCCCCGCTTGGCGTTTGCTGTTTGGCAGCCCTGTCAACTGGTCCAGGGTTAGCACAGCCCTTTGTGATGATTTGGGGATTGTGAAGGCTTTTCCTTGCGCGAGGGCGTTCTTGGGGGAGTAACTGGCGCTGCTGGACGGTCGCTGCGCCACTCTGCGCCACAACTGGTTTCGGAGGCTAAAATCCATGAATACGCTGTGCGATGAAAAGGATTTTTTCGCACGTGGCTGGCGCAGTGTATCGCACGGGACACTGTGCGCCAGCCGCGTGCGCCATTTTTGTGCGAATTTCTATGAATTACCCTCTTGATTTCCACTTCACAGTGCAACTGACTAAGATTGCTCAAACGGGGGCCTGTCTGCACCTAAGTGCAAATGAAACACTTCCTCTCTGGGAAATTCATTCGTGGGAGGAAAAAGACCAACACTATGGATTTCATTTATTTAGAAATTCTTGTTGCATTCAAGGAACCACCAATGGTGCTGTTCGATTGACTGCATGCACTTTTAAAGTTTTGCAAACTAGAGTGCAAAAGCAAAGAATAAAACTCTTGTTAACGCCCCGCCTTGTCTGATCACGAAACTGGAAGGGAGTCATACATGGAGGTGTAAAAGCGATACGCCTTGCTTTAATGCCACCATTTAATGTACTGCCTCTTTGCAAATGCGCACCAATCTATCAAGTAGGGGGGCAAAGGTTTTATAATGGGCTTCCTGCATTGCACAACCCCGTGGAGTATATTCTCACTGATTCATACTGCTCCAAGTACCCCCCCGCCTCCCCCGCCAGGATCTGATTAGGACCTCATGTATTTTTAAAGAGTAACAGTCAGACCGTGATTTGCTCTTATTACCCTTCAAAACCCCCCATACCCTAACTCCCCCTCCCCCCTCCGCCCAGACCCTGTTTAGTTTGTGAGACCTGATAGTGTCAGAACCCAACGTGGCTTCCATATTCGAATAATTACACTTATTGATTCCATTCCATTTGTATCAACTTACTTAATGTCATCCTGTGTCATTTGCATTTATATTGCTTTCATATATGTTGTTTTGGAATGATGTATTTCTTTTGAAAATTTTAAATAAGGTTGTCAACAAAAAAAAACCCAACTCAACGTGGCATGGATTGCTGAGAATCAGGTCCCCTGAATTCCTGTCAAGGTCACCTTGACACTAGGTTCTCTGTCTACAGCTAGAGGTCATATACAGCAGTGCTGAAGGGGCAAGTGAGGCTTGTCAAATCTAGACTGTGAAGATCTGTGGTGCAAACGCCATTGTGCAACATGTTCCACCACAATTCAACTTCTAGACGCGTGCCAGATTTTGTAATCTGTTGCAACAATCCATCATGTCTTTGTTGTTCACGTCCTCGATGGTCTCATCATTCTCCCCACGGTATAGTGTATTCCGTAAAGCACGCTAGGCAACATGGCCTCATTTAAATGGTTTGATTTTTTAAAAATAATATTAAACCCCTTCTTTCCTGAACGCAGTGGTGTTATCAAGATTATTTACTGAGCTATTGAAGTTTAAGCTAAAGAATACGTTTTAGTAATGTCATCTTGGTAACCGGCCTTCCCTGGCCCAACACGAAGCAATGTTTAAAAGTCAGCAATGTCCGCTGCTTTCAATAAACACATGAAGCAGGGGACACGCACTTTGCCGCTTCAGCTTTGTTTTCCTTCCTGGGAAATCCAAGTGTTTGTTTCTGAGCATCTGGGATGGTGGCGCAATCAAAAGTTACACCATGAAGGTCATTGTGACATTTTCTCTATATTAAAGAGATGAATCGCAGTTTTGCTTAGGGAATAGGCAGAGTGAGATGATTTGAGTGACTTGCCTCCTATTTTTATTTTGCAAATAACTCCTGCTGCATAATGATATCACGCTCCGATATAGTGCATTTGTTCTAAGCTTCTTAGAGCCGCTACAAATATGTATTACTATTATTGAACGTTTTATGGTATTCAGTTTGGTACCATTTATCAAACTCACTGTAGTCAATGTATTGGCCACAGATTGAAAGGTTGAGCCTGCCCTGCCAGGATATGAGCTCATAGCCCGGTGTCATGGCCATCATACCAGTAGTATTAGAGTGGCATCTAATTCTGCTTTCTTCTTTGCTTTCTGGTACTTGTAGCTTTATATTCTTCACTATTTATTGGACAGCAATGCAATAAATCCCTTGAAAGACAGTGAAGAAACGTCAGTTGAAGGGATGTTTTAATGCAACAAAACGCAGTAAGTGTTGGAACTGTTGGAAGCTATGCCACCTTAACTCTGAGCCTCCTTTTGCACAGCCCAAAAGCACACTAATGACATCACAAATAACAACACAGATTACATCACATATGGAATCCTCAAAGACATCACTGGATACCAGACACAGTGGTAATATCACAGATGAGAGTACCTTCATAACACAATAAACAACTCGGAGTAAAAAATAATTGTGGCCTATGTCAGAAAATATGTCAAACATATTGTACAGGCATATGTGTAGTGCATACTAATAAGAATGAAATAAACCCAAGGACCGGGTATAGAAGTGGTCAGCCATGACCACTGACTACATTGGCCTGATCTGTGATGTAAACTGTGATGTATATGTTGTTTTATGTTTGTTTCAAGTTTCATGTCTGTGTGTTTTAGATGTTTTATATGTTTTAAGCATTCTATGTATTTTTTATCTCTAATTCTTTTAAATTCCATTGTTGTTATGCATTCAATTTTTGAGGTTGTATATACAAGGCTTAACAGCCATATGTATATTATTCAAATAAATAAAGAAATACATATATGGTTTAATTATATTATGGTGGTAGTGGCCATTGTCTGAATCTGGCCCCTGGCCACACATACTGTTTTGATATGTGTATAGTAATTATAGGTACTGTAGGGGGACTATACAGTATTTGTAAAATGGTTGAATGATAAAATTGAAGTGTGTATGGTATTTATGTTTGAAGTACAATTGAGAATAGGGCTAATGGAATATATATTTGTTTCTTTTGGAGATAGCAAATAGGAAAATACTTTGTATGCTTACTTAGTTGCATACGGTAATAAAGCAGGAATCTTTGGTTCTTTTCTGTGAAAAAAAACCCATTATAATTTGTTAATTAGATTTACTTTTTTGACCTTCATAAATAGTAAATTCTATGTACTATGTTTGGTACAACATTCGTGTGTGCTACACTGTTGTTGTTTGACATGAAAAAATCATTGGGTCATTCGGGAAACAAATTCATAGAGGATTAAAAAAGACCCTACTGTAATTATCTGAATGCAAGTGCGGTAGTATGTTTGTTTGAAGTGTGTTGTAATTAAGGGAATGTTTAAAGTAGTTAAATACCTGTTGGTATATTCTAACTATATTGGACTTTACAAAAGGTTTTGGAGTAAGAATAACTGTGATGGCATATTTGAAGTGTATTACAATGACGGGTGTTTTTAATGTAGTTAGATACCCATTGGCGTAGTCTAACTGTTTATTGTACTATAGTTTAGTGAGTCGATTTAGAGTGAAGGGATATTAACTAGGCATTTGTTAGACTTGGTGGTAACCTTGGCAATTGTAATTATATTGGATTTTACACGACGTATTGCAGTATCAAGAACTGTGATGGCATATTTGAAGTGTATTGCAAAGAAGGGCATTTTTGAAGTAGTTAGATACCTGTTGATGTATTCTAACTGCCTTGGGTTTTAAAAGTACTACTGTAGTATTGTAGATGTAGTTAGATACCCGTTGGCATATTCTAACTGTTTATTGTGTTATACTTTAGTGACTGAATTTGGGTTGAAGGATTATTAAGTATGCATTTGTTAGATTTGCTGGTAACCTATGTTTTGGAGTAACAGAAGTGTCGCTACATTGCACCCAACTGTTCTTTTTTTGACATATGCAGTATAGTGGCATGAAGTGGTGGTAGGGCCAGTGTGGTGGTTTATGCTCATTGTTGTGAAAATGATTTTGCTAAGAGATACTTGGCAATGTGTGTGAAGCTAGTGATCTTACTGTTGTTTTTGGTACCATCTGCAATGTACCTTAGAAGCATTAGTATCAAATATTGGCCATGTGAGTTTATTTGTATGTTGGAACGATTATCTGAATTACAAAAAAGGCATAATATGGTATCATTTACATTCTAAATAAGCTGGTAAAATCGAATACGTTCACAATTTTGTATGGATACATAAACAAATAGTTCATTAGGGATGTGATCTTATGAAACATGGTCCCAGGAAGTGCATGTATGATTCCACGTGTATGAAATCTGGAAGATTTCATTCATAGGGATGTTTTTGGTTTCCATTACTTGTTGTAATTACATTATGAATTCTTGTGGATCTTCCTGCATATTTATGGTGCATTTTACCATTCCTGTATAGAAGTCCAATTCCTGTCTTATACCTGACACACTGTAAGTGTTGCCAAGACGATTTTTGGCATTTCAATGAAGGATGAGCATTTGAAAACACAACTGGTCTGAGCCCTTTAAGTGAGCGCTGTGAACAATTGGTGGCAATTGGAAGAGAAGACTTATTGTCAGATTTGCATAGCAATTTACGCCAGTTCTGTTGCTGTATTGAAATGGACCATAGCGTTGTGCCTCTGTATCCTTTCATGGGTCTCCAATTTTCTTTTGAGAAGCGACATTTGTCTCTTTGTCTTCTGATGGACGTGAAGTTGATTTTGGACTAGACAGTTTTGTGGTTGTAGTATTTGATGGATCAGCAGTTGCCATTTGTTTCTTTAGCCGTATTGTTGAGAGATCTGCTATAGGTTCTGTTTGTATTTGTTTTCTTTTTAAATTTTTTATTTTGGGAGTTACATGATACATAACTAGATGGGGTGTACAGTGAACGTAGCCTGTTGTATTCTAGGATTCAAGGAATGTCAGCATTGACTTTGTTTGCATCAAAGTTAACTAGGAATTGACCATCGAGTTTATACAGACGCGAAAGTGCTATGTAACTCATACCTTCTTTAAAGACTGTGCTGCCAATGTCAAACAATTTGTGATCTAAATTGAGACCTTGTGATTTGTGAATAGTGGCAGCATATGCAAGAGATAGAGAGAATTGTTCTCTGTGTACGCACATGTCTTTGAAAAGACGGAAACATGCTATTGTATGGCCTATTTTTCTAACTTTGGCTAGTTTGTCAAAGTGGATGTTGACAAACTGAATGTTGTTGTCATGTGGATATGTTTGGAAGCCAACAACTGTTCCAATTACTCCATTGACTAAATACTGTTCTACGTCAATGTTACATTTTAGAAATACTCTGCAGTTTAGAGACAGAGTTAATACTTTTTCTAATCCAGCTGTGTTGGAGATACATTCTTCTAAGCTATTTAGTCATGCTGTTGCTTGTTGACACATAGGGAGAGTCATGCCATGCACTTCTAGTTTGTCTCTGTAGCTGATATGCAGTATGGGTTGCATTTCTGTTTTGAACATTGTATTGTTGAATTGACTACAGCTTGCAAGGGTTGGCATTAGGACATGCATTTTATATTTTGTTGAGTTAATTGTTCCATGACATCCGGAGCAGGTGTGTTTTGCCTATATAGCTCATAGAATATTATATTATTTAAGATGGATTTAGTATTCTAGGTAAGCAGACCAGTTCTAATTATTTTTAAAATGTTAGCATCTGTGAGATCTGCAGACTGACACATGTTTTGAGATAGTTTTCTATAGCAAAAATGTTGCCAGAGATTTACATTTCCAATGATGCCTAAACAGTTCTTTGTAGTCAGTTCCTAGGACGTCTTGTATTCTGAGATGAATTAAAGCCAACCTGAGGTTGGAAATCATTCTTACTTCATCTATCAGGAGCACTTTCCTTTGTTTCAGAATTCTGGTACCAAGTTGAGACTGAATATTTGCCAGGCGTCTCATCTGGTGTGACATTCTTTTTCTAGGAGTAGCTTTGGGATATGTCGTAAAGGCAAATGTTTTCCAAAGCAGTACTTCTGTTTGGATAGTATGCATCAATTAAATAGTTTTATAAAATGTCCTAGCTGTTGGCATCATTTGTGGCTATTGTTTCTATTTCTTGGTAGGATTTTAGTACTCTTTTTAGGGATGAAGCTGGACCAAGGTTTATCTAGACAATGTGTTCAGATGTGCCTTATAAGACTGTATCTGTTAAATGGTCTGCAGCTTCGTAGCATCCACATTCTCTGTGGAAGAGCACTTAAATACTTCATATGTACAATTTTTGTGACAGTGCTTTGTCAGATGATATGTTGACCCAGAGGTATTTTAGCTCTGTTTTCACAGCTTTGGTGAGATAGGCTGTGACATATCTTGCAACTGCAGTAGAATTGTCTGCAATGTATTGTATGTCTATATTTGCATTCCACACAAGGGCAATGCACATGTCCTTTTGCGCAAACTGGTCTAGGGAATCCAAAGCAACATTTGGTATAGTATTTATCTTTGTTTTTATACCTACATCAGCAGTATTTGCCAAGTGTATGTTTTTGGAAGCCTGCAATATGTGTACGTAGGTCACTATGTGTAGTTTCTGAAGGGATTTCGCAGGTAATGTATACCGGAGAGGCACACCGACATTTGAAGATTCGCATGAAGATTTGGATAGAGTAAACGCAGCCCAGATGGCGGAAAAGATGCCAAATGACCGAGATGAGAAGAGATCAGCGGGAGAACAGGAAGAGGAACCCGAAATAGTGGGTCTATTAAGCAGGAAACAAAAAAGAACAGCGAATAAAAGGGCAGAGAAAATAACTAACCCCCCCCCTCCCCGGAACTCCACTCCTTGCCCCCCTCCGGGCAAAAATATCTCCAAAAAAAATATCTCCAAGAAGCAGCGCAAACGTGCGGCACGTAAGAAAAGAAGATCTGCCCAAACAGTGGGCACGTTGACGAGCTGGCTTATGGAAGAACAACCGGCGCACGAAAATCAGAACTTGGCAGCTCAGTCGGTCTCCTCTACTACATCTGACCCGGACTTATCCCTCAGGAGGCCAGAACCAGTACCCGAGCTGGAACCCATACCGGGCCCACTACAAGAAGGAGAAATCATGGAGGAATGTGGGAGTGTTGAGCCACCTAAGGTGGACATTAAAAACGTGATTATATCCCCGGTTGAGAATGGCAAAATTGGCATACAGCTGAATCGATCTACACTCTTTGCCTTATTTGCCAAAATACCGTCACTAAGAATCTTAAATTCTGATGACGTAGATTTTGTTGAACCCTCACACAGTAAAGAAGGGAAACATACAACCATCCATTGCTACCTCCCGGAAACTGCTGCTATAATAAGGGCTAATCATTCATCTATTAAATATCTAGGATACGAGTTGGATGTACCTATTATTGAAGAGATGATTGATGAAAACTGCCAAAAATGCAAGTGTGCATGTTCTATTAGCCCTTTAACATCAAATATAACAAAAGCCACCCAAAAGCTTAGTGATGAGCAAGGTTGGGAATGGCTCCAAGAAAGGCTTGCGCAGAAAAAAAGTGGGTGAATTTCAATAATATCTAGCTGGAATACAAGGGGATTTAGTCACTGGACGAGTGAGGGCCCTGCCCGGGAACTACTTTTGGCCAATGACTTATTCTTACTCCAAGAAACGTGGGTAACCTTTGATCTGGAATTTGATGGATACGTAACTTATCAAAATATGGCCATCAGGGGAGAACGGGGAAGACCGAAAGGGGGATTATTGACTAGTGCTAAAACAGCATATAACCCTAAATTGATCCATCAGGATGGCCCTGGAGGTAATATCCTAGCAATTCAAATAAGTCCACCAGGTGGTTGGGCGGGAAGAAAGAAGGTCCTCATAATAAACATCTATGATCCACCTGGGGACGCGATCACTGAAGCATTGGGAGATAAGTTGGACTCACTGTTAACCACCTGGAGTTTGGGGGAAGAAGGAGCCGCTATACTTCTGGGAGGTGATATAAATGCGAGATGTCGTGACACAGAAGGGTGTGGGAACTACCCCTTTGTACAGAATATCTGCGAGATATCTACACCGCAGAGTAATAACAAAAGCAAACTATGGCTAGAAATTCTTAAGGAATGGAATCTTACCATACTAAATGGACGGACAAGGGGGGATATACCGGGTAAAGACACCTGGTTGGTAGGAAAAAAGCATTCTGTTCTGGATTATATAGCCACCTCTGAGGGCCTGCTGAATCACGCTCTGCAGTTAAAGGTTACCCTGAATAACTTCAGTGATCATGGCATGTTAACTCTAAGTATGGAGGGTGGTGGAGATTTGGCAGAGGATGGCATATGGAGTGAAATTAGACCTAACGAGGCGGGAAACAAGATCAGATGGTCTCAACGAAATATCAAAAAGATGACATGTATCACCTTCCCAAATGGCATTAACATTAAACAGCTATTGAAGGGAAAGAGTCCGGAAGACATTGAGTGTTGGATCACACATCTGACTCACTCACTGTTTAGGGGTACTCAGGGCCCAGGTTTGAGTTGGAATAGAAGGGGAAAACCAAACTTTGATATTAACATAAGAGACCAAAAACGTATTTTGCGCCGAGCCATTAGAAGCATCAGAACGCATAAGACTACCCAATGTAATGAAGAGGAGTACAAGGCTGAGATGGCTGCAATAAAAAGAAAATACCGGAGATGGCTTAGAATGTACCGACAAACTCAAAAAAGAAAACAATGGCAGAATTTTGTAGTAGCCTTATGTAGCAGGAATAGCCGTAGTGTTTGGCAGATACTGGCCCAGGCGGGGGGTGAACAGAAAATGAGAGTCCTTAATCCCATTGCAAGGGATACGTGGGTTGAATACATCTCTAACAAATTTTATAAAGAGACCATGAACATCACTAATAGCTTGGGTTGTGTAAAAATATGGCCCCTCCCCCTTAGCTATAAGATTATAAAACAATGTATTCTGAATCTAAAAACATCAAATGCCCCCGGCCCAAATGGCTTAGCTAATGCAGTCTTGAAGAAAGACCCACATAACTGGGCACAACTTTTACTCACCTTGTACTCAAGAATCTGTAGAATTTGTCAGATACCGACTTCCTGGAAAAAATCTATATTAATCCCGATATATAAAAAGGGGGAGCGGACTAAACCTATTAACTACCGGCAACTCTCTATGCTGGACGTCACCAGTAAAATCTTTAATACTCTGGTCCTTAAAGAAATAGAAAGGTGGGTTACTGAAAACTGCATTTTAAATTATGCACAAACGGGCTTTAGGCCGGGATCTAGCACTACACATAACATCAGGATACTGGACCAATTAATCAACAACACCACGAGCAACAAAGACTCCACGCTATACATCGCTTTTGTAGACTTTAGTAGCGCCTTCGATTTGGTGATACGGAACATATTATGGTCTAAATTAAAGGCGTTGGAATGTCCGATGTGGATTCTAAACATACTAATTGCCTTATATAGCAATACATCTACCAGGGTGCGCCTTAACGATCAAGGTGATATTACGGATAATATCAATATTAACATGGGAGTCAAGCAAGGTTGTATAACCGCACCCATGCTATTTAATATATATATAGCTGACCTGCTAGATTATATGGCTACAAAATCAAATTGCCCCCCAAAACTAGGTAACACTCCTGTAATAGGAATGCTATATGCGGACGATTTGATTCTTTTAGATCGTACGATGTCCGGTATACAGAATATGATGAATGAGTTAGGGGAGTATGCCACCCAGATAGGACTTGTAATTAATGTGGAAAAGACAAAAATAATGACAATAGCACAAAAGGGACCTCATCGCACGGGTATAGATACCAAGGTGGGTAAAATTGAGGTTGTAGAACAATATCCCTACCTGGGCTTGGACTTTAAAGCACCCACAAACTATGATGCCATAATAAGACACAAGACACGGAGAGCGAAATTAATTACACTCCAGGTGTGTAAATTCGCAAAGGGTACGGCTGGCTTCAGTATGGCTGGTATATTGAAACTCTACCTTCAATGTTTTGTGCCGGCAGTTCTCTATGGTTTGGAGGCATTGGCCATGCAAGACTTAACCTGGCTTAACACTTTGGAAGGCCACTTCTGGCGTATGGTGCTGGGACTGGGTCCTTCTTGCTCGATACAATATCTCCGCCTAGAACTGGGCCTCATCTCCCTGAGAGGTAGAGCTCTTCGGGCCCGAGGTGCTTTCTACCTAAAATCGCGTGCAGAGCCCCATTGTAAACTGCTGGGCCTGGCAGGAAAAAATTACGACACAGAAAGGCACCTACGTGGTACTAATTACAAAGACCTGAATGAAACATTATTTAGGGAAATTGATTGGTCCTATATAAACTTGAGCAAATTACCTTATATCCATCAAAAAAAGGCATTTGAGGACAAGCTGAATAAATGGGACTGGTGCGCAAACCTAGACCACTTGTCCAAATTGAAGGGATATGAGGCGGTTAGATATGTCTCATATAGATATTTAAAAGTGCAGCCATATCTGTTACTATGCCCGGCCCCTGAGGTGAGAAATTTCTTGTTAAGATTAAGAATCAACCAGTTGCCTGTATTGACCATCATAGGACCACGACTGAAAATACCTGGGGAGGCCAGGATATGTCGTATCTGCCAGGGGGCAGGAAAATTGGAAACCACTAGACATGTGTTAACCCTGTGCCCTAAATTGGGCCCCATATATATGAATGCATATGATAAATGGGTCCATAATTATGAGGCAATTATTGAGGATGACTTCTGGTATATGTGTTTAAATACTGAATCTCTCAGTTTACAGTTATCCCTTTTTAGAGTATGGACACAAATTATGCCCTTACTATCACCAACACAGGAATAGCAGTAACAAGGACACCAATTACCATTAAATAATTATAACAATAACATCAGTAGAATGAGAAGGCACCTTTCGTACTATACTTATGATCATAAATGTGATTCCAATGGTAGTGTAGTATACTGTTGGGACACTACGCTGTCCTGGGCTCTTATATTTTAACTTTTGTATTTGATATATATTTGATACATTTTATATTGCATATTTGTTTTTATTATACTTACTTCATTATATAACCTATATTAGAAAAATGTTATATATGGATAAGTGATGTATCAATGAATGTGTTTAAAATGTGTTGTGTAAAACCATTTCTTGGATTATACCACAATAAAGTATTATTATTATTTTGTAATAAACTGTAAAACAGTGGCATCACTTTCATGGCCAGATTTGGGAGCATCTGTTTTCCACAAAAGAATGTGGATGTGTGGTGCTCCTCTGAATTGATATTATTTTCACAAAAAGAAGTGTTCCACTACTCCTCGTGGAGGGGTAGCTTTATTGCAGATGAAGTGCAGCATGGCAATGAAGCGGTGGTGAAAGCACCTTGATACAGAAACAGGGTCAAGAGAAGAGAGTTCTCCTGGTGTTTTTATATCTATTCCCTCTTTATTTTGGCTTGCAGTGCATAGGAAGTCGTCCAAGTCATCCCATGTGTACTCTGCACAACTTAAAGTAACAAACCATGTAGTTGGGTCTAGGTTTCTTAGCATACAACGTACATCAGCATGACATGGCAACCAGTATTCTTTTATACCACACATGTTTGCCAAGAGATTTGTGATACTTGACTGCAGAACCTCATCTTTATCTTTTATCTTTTTAATCAGTTTTGTAGCAGACATGTTAAAAAAGTAAGAGCCTGTATTTAATGTGTATGCAACTCCATAACATAGAGTTGCGAGTTCACTTTCGAACAGGAGGTCGAAAATGTATTCTATATTTTGTCTGAATCTGGGGTCTTCAGAATACATTCGTAAAGAGCGATATTCTGATGCCATAATTTGTGTGCATCTTTAATCATCTCTTCCTCCTTTTTCTGTAGGAAAAAATAGAGGAAACAAATGTATTTCTGCACTTTTCCCTCATGTGCTCATTGGGGATTATTTGGCTTGCCACATTTAATATATTTCTAATGCATCTTCTATGGTGTCTTTGGAGTGTAGTCGATGAATTGTATAGTGGTGTAAATTATTGGCTGAAGCAAGAGGATCTACACGTTGAAATTGGCCAGTTGGTGATGAATGTTGAATTAGTTGGGTGGTTTCTCTTATGTTTTCCTTTATGTTTTTATATTTGCAGTATTCATTATTTTCTTTGAGATATTCTAGGGCTTGTCTAACTTTCGTTAAGTCGACTAGTTGTTGTCAAATGTATTTGTCTTTTGTTGGTACACCATTAACTATTACAATCAAAGATTGATCTATTGGCCATTGTACTCCTAGAGTTTCTACATTTGTTTTAAGATCTAATGGAAAATACACTACTTTGCAATGAATTCCTTCTAGTAACTCAGATGAAGGCAATTTGACTGTTTTCGGTTGAAGGTGTATTATAGCTTGATATGGGTGCACTGTTTGGATTATAATGCTCTCATATAAGTTAAGTTGTTGGAGAACCTTTGGAAGTGGGAGTAAAGATATTAGTGATAGCATGTGATGGCATTTGGTTATTGTTAGCTAGAGACAGCCACTCCTGCCCCCCAGAATTTCACCAAAGACAAAGCCTGGTGTGATGAAATACAAACGGCCATGCAAACCAAATTGAGTATTCTCCAAAACAAAATACTAGCTACTAAACAAGCCCTGCCTTATACACACATCTCTGCCCCTCCACCAGCCTCGGACCCCCACCAACCTTTTTCCTTCAAACCCATACAGGAAAAAGACATCATCAACTTAATGAGGAATATCATACCCTCTAACTGCAAAGGTGATGCATGCCCAGCCACCATCATCAAGGACTGTACTGAAGCGCTAGCTCCCTGCCTGACAGCCTTTGTCAATGCCTCCTTTGCCACAGTGAAAGTCCCCACCTCCCTCAAGGAAGCCTGGGTCCGCCCCCTCTTAAAAAAAACAACTCTCGACCTGACATCCCCCAACAACTATAGACCCATCACAACTGTCCCATTCCTCCTCAAAATATTGGACAAAGCTGCCTACCTGCATGTTCAGCACTTCATTGAAGAGAAAAATCTCCTGGGACTCCGCCAATCTGGTTTCCACCCTAGACACAGGACTGAAACCGCCCTTCTTGACCTGAAAAATTAGATGGACGATGCCAGAGACTTGGGCAAACCAACACTTCTCCTACTTCTTGACCTATCCGCGGCTTTCGATCTTGTAGATCACAACGTCCTATGCCACCACTTCTCCTCCACAGCCAAGTTCTCCACTGACGCCACTGCATGGATCACCTCCTTCCTACAAGACAGAACCATGCAAGTATTCTGTGACCTAGCCTCCGCCTCACCCACCTTCATACTCTGTGGTGTGCCCCAAGGCTCTTGCCTCTCCCCCACCCTGTACAACATCTTCACACGGCCCCTCTTCCTCATCCTCGACGCTATGAGTATTTCCTACACTAACTATGCTGACGATACCCAAATCCTCCTTACCCTCACTGGCAACTACAACACTGACTCCTTGACCCTTAACAACCTCTACAACACTATCCAAGCCTGGATGGCAGACAACGGACTATCCCTCACCTCTGATAAGACCGAACTCCTCCTGATAGGTTCCCCCAAAACAGTAAAAAATCTAGGCTCCCAATTCAGTCACTTCACCATCGACACCATCAAAATACCTGTCTCAGTCAAAACTCTTGGAGTCTATTTGGATTCCAACCTATCCATGGACAGACAAGTCAATGCAATAGCCTCCTCAGCAGCATATCACGCTAAACTAATCAATGCAGTCAGGCCCTTTCTCTCCAAAGAGAACTGCACAAACATTGCCAGAGCCATCACTGGCTCAAGGCTAGACTACTGCAACGTACTCTTTCTAGGAAACTCCAATAAAAACTTGGAGAGGCTAAAAGTCATACAGAATAGTTATCTCCGCGCAGCCCAAGGGATTGCTAAAACAGAACACATTTCGGAGGCTAGAAAACTAGCCCACTGGCTCCCAATAAAGGAAAGAATCCTCTTCAAAGCTCTAACGCTGACCCATAAGTGCATTTACCTCACTGCTCCTGTTTACCTCTCGGAAAGGATCCACCCCGTCTCCTCTACAAGGCCAACCAGATCTTTCTATACCAACATGCTCTATGTGCCACTAGTAAAAAGAGCCAGAGCAGGTGGTTCTAGCTTCCCATATCTTGCACCCACACACTGGATTGCCCAACCTCCCACAATCCGAGGTGAGGCCTCCCTCATCGCTTTCCGTAAAGCAATGAAAACCATCCTCTTCACATAAGGTCCCTCGCATCAGCATGAATACTATACATATGACCCACTGCATAAACTGTAATGTAATGACCGATTGCATAAGCTGTACATATTGAACTTTGTCTGTAGTATTTCTAATGTACCAACGTCTGCTACCACTCCTGTATTTCTGTAACTAAGCTCTAACAAGTAACAGCGCCTCAATGCCCTTGGGCTGTTTGTGCGCTATATAAATTTAAATAAATAAATAAATAAATTGTCAAGCTTTGTATTGGAGTATGTGCAAACTATTGCGGTGTCAGTTATTTTGTATTTATTTTTTACTGTTAGATATAAAGCTAATTGGAAACCTTGGGATTTCTTATTGTCCTCTATTTTGTAGGCAATATCTACAATTTTTGGGTTCTTTTTTTAAAAATGTTCTGCGACAACAGACACATACTTGGTCTGGTATTTCAGCAGATGAGTTCTGAAACATAGCTATTTCTTTTTTGTATGCATTTGTTAGGAGGTTGGTGTTTGTGTGGCTTTTGCTAATGTTTTGTGAAGTTACTGAATTTTGTAAGTCAACTTCAGTTCGAAAATATTTACTTTGGATAGGCGTTATTTCTCCAAGGAGTTATTTGGCTGTTCCATGTACGAGAATGTTATTAACATTTTGGAGTTCTAGAGCAGGACTCTTTGCATATTAGTCTATGCACAAGATTTTGTATAGCGGAATGGTGTATTGCTAACATTTTGATGTGGTGGAAGGTGTTTTTGGAAGCAGTTCCTGAAATGCAAGCTATAGAGTGTCTCGCAGTTCAGTGTGGCTGCCCACTGGGCAGGAGTCTACGGCTTGTACATTTTTCATTCTACTTTTATCTTATAGTTTTACATAGTGATTGGGGAATTGTTGTAAAGATTTGAATGATTGTTGGAGTACATTACATATTGAGCTGCATGTCCATTTGTACACTGCACGGTTTGTTTGGACGAAAGGAACATTCATTTGAAAGTTTGTTGGGGATGTTTTTTCTATAAGTGTTTCTTTTGCCATAATGGTGTTTCCTACCATTTCATATCCTCTGCCATTTACTGTCTATGGCTATTGCTTTTTTGTTCTTGTTTATAAGCCTCTTCATTGAAATATGGTTCTGTGCTGCTTGTGTGAATCCATTCATATAAGTTTGAAAATGAATCTATATTGACATTGCACATGTTTAGAAGTACTTTTTGTAAGGCATTGTTTCATTTAGTTAGTGATTTCCTTCTGCTTAAAATCAATATAAACAACGTTCTCTTTATTATAAATGTGCTGCAATTAGAGCTTCGAGGATTAGTGATCTGCAGTCGTTTTTTAGGGTAGATCGTGTCTTCATAATATTGTGAAGAAATTGTAAAATGTATATTTTGGAATACTTTACTGTGGCTACGTTAACATTGCTAGATATAGTGTTAGGTAAATGAGTTGGTCTGCTTTTGTTTGTACATCTTTTTCTATTTTTAGTTTTTGCAAGAGGGGCCTTACTTGTTTTTAGTGGTGGCTGATTTAGTTTTGTTGAGTGAGGTTACTAGCCATTTTGTTTTAATGTTTTCTATCAATAATTTTAGAGGTGAATGACTATATGGCTTGCTTTTATTCTTATCTGCTCTATTTTGTCTTGGTTTTCTACAGAGTTAGTTCATAGTAGGCATTCTGCTTTGTCTGTTGGGAAAAAATAAAGTTTGTGGTTGAAAGTTTGTGAAATGTATATGTGTGTATTGTGCATGGGTGTATGGGTGTGATTGTAGAGATGAATAGAGTGCTGCGTGATTGTGTAGTGGGATGATAGGTGTAGTTGGGACGGTTGTTAGAGTAAGGGTCTCTACAGGTGTGATGGACTTAGGTAAGCGAGTAAGAGAGTGGAGGTGTGATTGAATAGGTAGGGGCATTATGATGTTTTGAGGAAAACAGTAGTTCTTATAATGATGTGATTTAGTGCAGAGGTATGTGTGGGTGTAATGGAAAATGGGTGAGGAAGTGTGTATGAGTGGTAATGTGTTATAGTGATTTTGAATGCAATGAGTGTACAATTATTTGGGTTAGAATTAGGACCTCATGTGTATAGTGAGGGGGCTGGTCCCTTCCTCGCTCTGAAACTAAGTAGGGTCAGTCCTGGTTACTGCATGGATGGAAAACTTGCTGTATCTGTACAAATATCTATTTTCTTGAAGTATGTATAAAAGATTGCAGGCTTTGAGAACTCACAATGTGTTTAGACAATTGGAAGTGAGATTTAATGATTTGCTGAGGATCCCACACTTCGGTTAAGCAGCGTGCTCCAATCCCCTTGCTTTATGGCTGGTCTCTTGGTGACTGTTGTGATACATTACACAACAACAACTTACCACATTTAAGCAGCACGGAAAAGGGAAAAAATGACTGGCTTCAAGAATAGCATATGCCCAGGTACTTTTGCCCCCATAGCGAAAATCAAAAGCTGGCCCCCAAGAAAATGCGCAGAGTAAGTGAACATATGTCTTAAATTAAATATAAACATGTTGTTCATTAGACTTTCTTCTTAGAAAAAAGTGTGCAAGATAAAATAGCATTGGACTGTAAAAAAAAGTAAAATAACCAGAGAGAGGAAATGTTCCAATGACCATGCTGGCAAAATACAAAAGGTGCTCGCCTTTTAAACCAAGCAATCCGTTGTAAAATATTCCTTGGAAAACAAAATCTAAAATGAAATCAGTGCTTGTGGTCTTGTGAGTTAGCATCTGCACTGGGAACATGACAACCTGATCAAACTCCTGGTAGCCAAAAACTTAAGCAAGCTTGCTGACCTAAAAAAAAAAAACTCAAGGAGTTGCATCTGCCCTCTGAAAAAAAGTTATGCTGTCCACCCACATGTGTCCTTTGCTTGTGCTCTGAAAAGCAGCCACAATCAGGGCAAAATAACCGCACCAGTGTCCAGGATTGTAAACTCTCTTTTTACATTGTGGGCAAATACTCATGACTTACATGACCTTTTGTCATTTTGCCTCCTCACTCCCATGTCTGGCTTTCAGCAATACTCTACTTTATAAAGATAACTTAAAAAGTACACATACCATAGTGTCACTCAAATATATAAATCCTTATAGAACCATGTTAGGCAAAATGTGTACAATTGTGGCATTATTCCCCCCATCTTGACTGGGAGACTATAGATACCACAGTGCAATTCAGCAAAAGGCACTTTCAAGGACTGACAGTAGCATGGTTTGAAATATAATAATGTGGATGATCATCTATGCAGTAACCGGGACTGACCCTGCTTACCTTCAAAGCAAAGAAAGGACCAGCCCCCTCAAGACATGTGGTCTTGTAAATTGTACTCATTTACTAGGCAACATCGCCTGAGGAGGCGGGCACCTTCCTCACTTTGGAGCTAAGCAGGGTCTCTTCTGCTTACTGCATGGATTGGAGACCTGGATGGCTTTCAAGTCACTGGCTATTTGTGATGGCCAGTGATTTTTCACCCCTGACATTCCTATAGCTGTGCAAATATCTTTCAAAAAAGAAGAAACTAATCTATATCTATACCTGCGTGTACGTAACTAAGATATATATTTTTTTAAAACCTATAATCACGGGTAAAGAACTACAAATACCCACGGCTACCTTTAGTGCTTCATAGGGAAAATGGCCCCAAGAAATGCTTTCTGGACCCTCACCAAGTGCGCCCTCCTATGTGCCAGCTCCACCCACTCCCCAGATGGTCTCCTGACCTCCCCTGCCCTCTCCATTTCCCCCCACAACACACAATGATTCTGTGATGCAGTTTGCTTTGAGATGGTGGCTGTAGCAAAGGCTACAGAATGTTTTGTGTTGCAAACTCAGTCCCTAGATCCCCTCTGCATCCTAAATTTCACTTGGTGCTCTGTAACCACCCTTTCCCCACCTCTAGCCTGATGGCATTTGCATCTTTTTTGACCAGAAAATGGCTTTTTTCCTACATTTATTTTCCTATAACCGCAGGAAATACCTCGGCTTTCTTTCACATCGAGAAAAAAACAAGCTCTTTCTTAAATCACTCCTGATTTTTACAACTTACACATTTTATCCCGGATCTGTGGGCATCACTTTTGAAGATATTGAAACACTTGAGCTGCCCACGATTCAAAGCAATACAAACTGCGCATTGATGTCCTCTGTATCCTTTGCAGTGGCAGAGCGAATTTGCAGTCACGGCAAATCTTTGTTTGAGTTGGGCTTTGAAGTCTCAGGTTTTTCATCCTTTCATCCTTTTAACTAAAGATGTAAAGCTTGGCTAAAGGCCAGAGGGACAGTAAACATTTTCATCATCTTTCGCCCAAGCAATTAACCACTGTATGCCTGAAGTGGATAATCAGGGTTACAATCTGACGCAACCAAGGATGCCGGGTTCCTGGCAAGGGGCTTTTGATCAGTCAGGTTGACCATTTGTTTCCAAAATGGCTTCTTTCGAGGTGCTATCCTGGTACTTTCCAGGCCATCATTCTTTCCTCTCTAACCCCTTGGGCTGTGATGAGCTAATGAAGTATAACCTTTTTTTACTTCAGGAAATGTGATTAACCTCATCTTTTGTATTGGATGGTTATTCTGTGATTGCTCGCCTACCTCTGCTCCTGTCATGGCCACGGGCCCCAGAACACAAAAACCACACCTTCTAGTGACGGGGGCAATGGGTCACTTGACTCACTTATGTCCCTTTGGGATTCATAAACACAGGTGCCCTGGCTGGACTCAGTACTGGCGCTTTTGGCGCCAGGCTCATATAGAGATGTGAGCAGGAACACTTTATTTCAGTACATGAGTGCTTTTATTTTACTTTAGTGCACACTTTATTTCAGTGCAGGAGTGCTTTTATTTTATTTCAGTGCTGGAGTGCTTTCATTTTACAAGAACTTTCCAGGTGCTGAAAGCCTTTATTCCAGAGAACATCCCCATGTGCTGACTTATCGGGCATGGCTCCCTAGGCCTGGTCTTCAGGTGCTGACTCATTTGGTGTGGCAGGGCGTGGCAGCAGGCAGGCCAGAGCTACTGGGAACAAGACTATATAAACCCACCGACCCGTCAAGCAAACGCTTTGCGTTACTTTGCACTTCCATGCAACGTGACGCTCACCACCGCCTGGACCAGCTACTTACCTAGTGATCATGCAACAACAGCCAGCATCCTTACCGGGATCCTGGCTCGCATCTCACGGCAGCGCTTCATCTTCTTGGCAGATCCCGAATCGACGCCGCAGCACCTGCACTCTCTGTCCCACGAAGCTGAAAACCCAAAATGAGAAAAGAAGACAAGACAAGGTTAGAACTCCCGAAAACATCCAACCCAGGGTCGCGCCGCATTTAAAACCCAACACCCACCCTAAGGCACCATTAAAGGCTACTTACCAGCTGTCGGACCATCTCAGACCCCGCTCCTCTGTACCGCCGGCTCAGCTTCTTCTACCGCAGCTACGGCCGGCACCGTTACACCACCTACAAGGGGAGAGAGCAGAGAAAAAAGACATTACCCCAACGCCTCCGCAGAGACAAAGTGAGCGTAACAGAACGCAAACCTTCCTACAAATCTCTGCCTGGGTGTTATGGAAACCAGTTGGCCCAGTTACTGGGAGAGTTATGGGCTGAAGTTCATGCCTCAAGACAGGAAACCAGTGCCTAAAAGAGGGACCTCATTGTGAATCGAGAACACACAGGTGATTTAGCAAGGCAGATGTTCCAAGCACAGGCTGGCCAAGCCCCTTTAACGGGGCTGGCCCACCCTATTCCACCACCACAGTCAACGCCAATGCCCATACAGGTGGTTGTTCCAGGTGCGGTTTCCTTAGCTCCGCCCGAATGCTTCACTGGTGATCCAAATAAGTACGCTGTATTCATGAATCAATGCCGCCTTAATTTCCTGTGCAGACCTGGGGCCTTCCCCAATAATCAATCTAGGGTGGCATTTGTACTTTCATATTTGGGAGGAAGTGTGGTGGACTGGTCCATACCCTTGGTAACACAAGATGACCCCTTGCTTCTGGACTTTGGGGGTTTTCGGCGTGAAATGGAGAAACTATGTGCATGGCATGCCCAAGGTCAGGCTCTGGACAACGAATTATTGTCACTCTGGCAGGGTAACCAAGATTTCTTAACCTACATCGCCTCCTTCAATAGTCTTATAATGCAAACAAATTGGCCAGAGGGAAAAAGAACTACGCTCTTTCACTGTGTATTATGAGGGGAGCTTAAGGACGTTCTAGCCCAAGTAGTAAATCCCCCAGAGGGATCTGCTGAATATATTGACCTAACAGTGATACTCGATCATAGATTGCAGAATCTGAAAAAGGATAGAGCAAGAGCTGAAGGGCGGTTGATTTATGTGTGACCCCGTGAGAATCAGGTCAAGCGCGTGAACGGTTGGAACCAATGCATATTGTGGGTTTACGGAGCTCTCTCACCAAGGCAGAAAGAGAAAAAAGAAGACAGCAACAGCTCTGCTTTTATTGTGGCAAAGCAGGACACTTTCTCCAAGAATGTCTGGTGAACCCACCCAGGAGAACAGTCAGAGCACCTGACAAGAGTGAAGAAGAAGAACTGGATTCAGGAAACTCCAACGCCCTGCAAGTGTGGGGTCCACTTGTCGAGCAGTGAAAAGGAACCAATACAGACCTCACACCTAGTCATCCCAGTGTTCTTGGAAGACCACAAACATCCTTCGAAAATGCATGCTTTAGAAGCATATATTGACAGTGGAGCTGTGGGGAATTACATTGACCAAGATTTGGCTATCCAGATAGGTCTTCCTCTCTGACAGAAGCAGAGATCGGAAAATGTTACAGCGGTTAATGGATCTCAGTTATCATCTGGCCCAGTGACGCATTATACCGAAAAAGTTACGTTACTGTGTCAGGGAGGTCACCAAGAGGACATCACCTTCGATCTCATTGGCGCTCCTCAGTTCCAAACGATATTAGGGATCCCTTGGCTGGAAACCCATAATCCCAAGATCGGCTGGTGTAAAAGAGTTCTGACTTTTCCCCCAGACTGTGCTAAGACCTGTTTCAACAAAGAATGCTTAGTGAAAGTTCCCACTAAACCAAGTTCAAACAAAGAAATCGTATTAGGTCTCACCAGTTCTTTACCTTCTGAATACTTGGATTACCAAGATGTATTTCAAAAGGAGCAAGCAAATACCTTAGCCCCGCACAGAACGTATGACTGCCAAATTGATCTTGTACCCGGAGACCAGATTCCTTGCAGTCAGATTTATGCGCTTACGGAGCAAGAAAACCAACATTTAAAAACATACTTAGATCAGTATTTAGCCAACGGCTTCATTCGCCTGTGAAAATCCCATGCTTCCTCTGCCTTATTTTTCGTGCCTAAGAAGGAGGGAGACCTGAGAACTTGCATTGACTACAGAGCCTTCAATCAGATCACGGTAAAAAAACAGTACCCGTTGCCATTCATTCCAGAACTTCTGGATCAAGTAAAAAACACGCACATTTATACCAAATTGGATTTACGAGGAGCCTACCATCTGATAAGAGTCAAAAAGGGGGATGAGTGGAAGACAGCCTTTCACACAACATATGGCATTTACAAATATCAGGTTATGCCCTTTGGGCTATGTAATGCCCCGTAGCATTCCAATATTTTATGAATGACGTGCTCCGTGAACTATTGGACGTGTGCGCACATGTCTATATCGACGACATCCTCATTTACTCAACCACCAAGGAGGATCATGTTAGACATGTGCCGGCTGTTTTAGAAAGACTTTGACAACATCGGCTGTACGCCAAGCTGGAGAAATGTTTCTTTCACGTGTCCTAGGTTGAATTCCTCAGGTTTATATTCACACCGCGAGGGGTATACATGGACACGCACAAAGTAGATACCATCCTCCAATGGCCCTCACCAATTTCCATGAAAGGTGTACAAAGTGTGCTCGGGTTCGCCAATATTTATCGTCTGTTCATCCTAGGATTCTCCCAGATTGTTCACCCCATCACATCCCTGCTGCGAAAGAACAAACCATTTCAGTGGACCGCAAAAGCAGAAGAAGCCTTCCAGACCGTAAAAACGAGCATTCACATCAGCACCCATTTTACGGCATCCCTGACCCGAATTGCCATACGTGCCTGCGTCCTATACGACCAGCACAGAAACCAAAGAGAAAACGCCTTTCTCATTCAGGGAAGTAACTGAGACAGAAGTACTTGACATCATTCGGAAAATCAAATCCTCCAAGTGCAAAGGCGATGTTTGCCCAGCCAATCTCGTAAAGGAATGTGCGAACACACAAACCCTGTTCTTCACAGCCTTCATTAATGCATCATTCAATGCCAACACCGTCCATGCATGCCTTAAAAAGGCGTGGGTCTGCCCACTACTAAAAACACCTTCCCTAGGCCCAGAGACACCCAATAACTACAGACCCATCACCACGGTTCCATTCCTTCTCAAAATTCAGAACAAAGTTGCCTATAAGCAAATCCAGCAGTATCTGGAAGCAAATAGCATACTGGGCAAGAGGCAATCTGGTTTCCGCCCGGGCCATTGGACAGAGTGTGCCCTACTTGATCTCAAGAATCAACTCGGTGACATCATGGGAAAAGGCAAGCCGGCACTTCTCCTCCTCCTAGATCTGTCAGCTATGTTTGATCTCGTCGACCATGATACCCTATGTCAACAACTCAAAAATGCTGCCCACTTCTCCCCCGAAGCTACACCTTGGATCTCCTCCTTCCTGAAGGGAAGACTTATGAGAGTCTTTTCGGACCATGCAAGCGCAGCACCCACCACTATCCACTGTGGGGTGCTGCAAGGGTCTTTTATCGCACCAACTCTATACAATATATTTACCCTACCTCTCTTCAATGACTTGGATGATCGTGGCATAGCGTATACAAACTATGCCAAAAATGACACTCAAGTTCTACTCCCTCTCACGGGCTCTTATGAACAGGACTCAGCTGCTATAGCCAAGATATACGCAGCCATACAGGCTTGGATGGCAGCAAATGGTCTATGTCTCAATGGAGATAAAACAGAGATACTCCTGGTAGGTACCAAAGACATGTTCAACAAACTTGACCCTAAATACTGGACTTTTAACATTGAAAATACTCCTATCAATGGGGGTCATTACGACCCAGGCGCTAATTGCGCCAACTTTACCACCATGGTGTAAACTATGTTTACACCATGGTGGATGGCGGATTTACCGCCCCATTCCAAGGTGAGTGGGGCGGTAAATCCCCATTTCCCATTTTCCCTTCCCCATTCCCATTTTTGCCCCATAGGGCATAATGGGAGTGGGGAAGGCGCTAATTACGCCACCGTAAATTACGGTGGCGTAATTAGCATCATGGCAGGTTAGCGCCATGGATTTTAACGGCTGCTAAGAGCAGCCGTTAAAATCAGAATAGGCGTTAAGGGTTAACGACGGTGTTAACCCTTAACGCCTGGGTCGTAATGAGGCCCACTGTGTCACCAGCAATCAAAACCCTAGGGGTTTTCATTGACTCCTCGCTGTCCATGACGCGCCAAGTCAGTGACATTCCGTCCTCCTCACCACTCACCACCAAAATCATCAATGCAGTCAATCCCTACTTGTTAACCAAAAACTGCCTTGCAATAGCCAGGGCAACCATTGGGGCCAAACTGGACTATTGTAATGCCCTTTTCCTGGGAACATCCACTAAAAACCTCAACAGGTTACAAGTCACTCAAAACAATGCCCTCAGAGCTGCGCTGAGCATCCCTAAAAGGTAACATCTCTCACAGGCTAGGAGAGATGTACACTGGCTGCCAGTCAGAGTGCATCCTATTTAAAACCAGCACCATCACACACAAATGCCTATCCCACACTGTCCCCCTTACTTATCTGAAAAAATAATACTGGTCACCTCCTCCAGACGCATTCAAGCTCACCACTCAAACCAGATCTACGTCCCCACTTTCAAAAGAGCTATAGCGGGATGCTCCAGCTTACAACATCTAGCACCAAAAAACTGGAATGCCTTGCCCATTTCTCTCAGAAATGAGGCCTCATACACCATCTTCCGTAAAGCTCTTAAGACCAAACTCTTCATCTAATACAGTTGTGCCAGACCCCCTTGAACCCCATATGAATGTTAGTTAGTATATTTGTAAGAATTGCCTGTGCGTCCTATTTGCGTCCCCTGTGACCACGCACACATCATGCCATGCACAATAATATTGTCACTGTAAGTCTAATGTCTTTCTTCAGCCTTTTTTTCAAGTCATCCCCACTGCATAAGCCACCATGTTGTTGTTTAACTGTAACCAAGGAACACCTGGTTAATCCCACCATGTAATTTGTAACTTGCCCTGTTGCTTTTAACCATGATTGTTTGTCTTCAGTGTCATTATTCTGTACTCCCCACGCAACTAAGTAAGCCTACTGTGACAGCGCCATGATGCCTAAGGGCCGCTTTGTGTGCTTTATTAATGTAAATAAATAAATAAATAAATAAAAATTGAGCTCACCCCCTGCAGCTGTTAACGTTGGAGGTCATTGGTTTGCTAGATCTATTCAGCAAGTGCTGAGACACCACCACACATCTCGCACATCCTTTGGCCGAACCCCGTCAGTGATGCTGTGCATGCAGTTACAACCTTCCATGTCCAGGCATTATCATGCGCCTTCCTCCGTGTTGCACCATGGATGGCATTCCGGATTGCCTGCATGTGGACGCAGTGGACATTGGCGATGGACTCAATCTGCCTTTGCCTTGCATCCGTGTCATCCAGTCTCTGCATGACCATGCCCAATGTGGCCGTAGGCAGCGATGGCGAGGGAGTACGTTACCTGGATGGGCAGACACCAGGGGAGCCGGAGAAGGGGGTGCCCGTGTCAAGCTCGGGAGTGTGGCAGCACCTGCAGCATAGTGGGCTGTGGGGACTCTGGCTGCGCTGTCGATGGCGTGGTAGGCTTTTGGGTGTGGAGCTGGGTCACCTGCGAAGACTGCAGCCTGGGGTTGCGGGCACTGCTGCATGGTCACTGTCACTGGTGCTGTCTCCTTGTTTCTCCTTTGTCATGGTTGGCAATGTTTAATCCTCTCTGCTGGTGTCAGCAGCAGCAGAGGTGTTGTGTGTTCCTACAGGTGTGCTCCTGGTGGGATGGCCTGGTTGTGTGGGCATGCTACTGCTGCAGTGGGGTGTGGAGGGATGGGTCTTGTGCCTCTGGGTCACATGTCTGCCTCTTTGCGGTGTTGTGGTGGTGATGTCGCTGGATGGCGAACTTGCAGATGGCCCAGCTGCTTCAATGTCTTCCGATGCCTCTGGCGAAGCTTGTGTGCCCATAGGGGAAATAGTGGATGGCATTTGGCAAGTGTGTGGAACCGGGCTGTTGGACTGATGCATGGGCCTGGTTTTGGGCTTTTGCAAGTGGATTGTATACGATGGGAACAGGTGCAGGAAGGGGGGACACATAGGGGTTTTGCATTTGGCAGTGAGGAGATGGCAGGGGTACCTTGGTGGGGTAGCTGTTGCTTGTCTTACATGCATATGATCCACATGCCCCAACAGTGGCACTCCTGAACATCCGTGAAGACCTGCTTTCAAACCTCTATTCCAATACCCCCTATGTCCTCATCTTACTTGATCTCTCTTCTGCCTTTGACATGATCAACCATGCCATCCTGCTCAATCATCTCTGTGATAACCTGGGTATCACTGATCAGGCCCTAGCCTGGCTGACCTCTTTCCTCACTGATAGACCCTCCCAGGTCAAACTTGAGTCCTTCCTCTTCTCTATCTCTCTCTTTCCATGAGGTGATCCCTAGGGGTCTATCCTCTCTCCTTGGCTGTTCAACCAATATCTGGCACTTCTCGCCCACTGCATGCCGCTCTCTGCCCCAACTTTCAGTGCTATGCAGAAGAAACTCATCTCATTTCAGGCTCCCTTCTGCCACCTCTTCTCCTCCCCCATTTCTGACTGTCTGTCTGCTGTCCAGGAGTGGTGTGCCGCCAATGATCTCTGCCTTAATGCCAGTAAGACTGAGATTCTCCTCGTCTGCACACCTGCTCCCTCCTTTCCTGTCACTCTCAGACCAGCCTCTCTTGGCCCTCTTCCTGCTCCCACCTGTAAGGCTAAAAACCTCGGGGTCATCTTCGACTCCACACTCTCCTTCTCTCCTCACATCTCTGACATCTCTAAGAAGTCACACTACCAGCTGCACCTCCTCAGAGGTATTCTTCCTTTCCTCTCCTTCCCCCAGATGCTCACTGTCTCCAGAGCTCTGGTTCTCTCTAGACTGCACTACTGTAAAAGCCTCTTTCTAAATCTGCCTGCCTCTTCTCTCCGACCTTTGCAACTCATCTAAAACAGGACTGCGAGACGTGTCCTTGGCCTCACACCCAGGGATCGTATCTCTCCAGGACTGAAATCCCTCTACTGGCTCCCAGTGGCTGCAAGGATTAAGTTCAAAACCGTCTGCATTGTCCACAAGGCCTTCTGGGGCCTGGGGCCTCTATACCTTCTACTCTCTCTTCGTAAATATCTTCCTTCTCGATCTCTTTGTTCATCTGCCTCCAACTCTCTCAGGGTCAGTCACGTTTCAAAGCAGTGAGTTGGTGGTAGATTTCTTTCTTCAGCTGCGGCCTCCCTCTGGAACAGCCTCCCTGCCTCTCTGAAACTTGAGGAGAACCATCTCTGGTTCCCGAAGTACCTCAAAACCTTCTTCTTTGCTTCTGCTTTCTCTCTTCCTCTCCCCTGCTGAACTCCTGGCTGAAACCGAAACTGCACTGGTCACCTGGCTACCCTCGGATCCCAGGCCCAGGTCCCCTCCCCGCCAGTTGTACCCCTGCTTTGTCCCCCTGGCAACCCTTGCACTCGCGGGCTGTTTTCTGTATCCCTATCGTCCCCTACCAGCACTTGACACTTGACGTCTGCACGTACCCTTGCACTTGCCACCAGCTGGCTGTACTTCTATTTATTGGTTTTTATTTATATTACTGTTGATCCCATGTACTGCACTGCCCCCTCCACCTTCCCCTCGCACTTTTTCCACTCCCCTATCTCCACTGCACTTGCGCAATCTCAATGTTACCTGGCCTAGTATGATCGTTGTCTCTGTCTTACCTCTGTTCCCCCTCCCTTGCCTTGTCGTACCTTGAAAAACTTGTGTATAAGCGTGTTATAATTGCCATATCATATCATATCATATCAGATGGGGTCTGTAAGCTTATTCTTTTACTTCTATTTCTTAACCGTGAAAGTTGGTTCCTAAAGGAATCTATTATTTATTTTTTTTGGTGCTGGAGAGAACAGGAACTAAGGTAGGGAGGTAAATGAGGGAAAGGGCACCAATCACAAATATGGAGGGGCAGGCGGATAGGGGAAAATGTTGGAAATGCATTAAATTTAAGGTAGGGGCAGTGTTACTCATGCTCCTTGATTACAGCCTCGAAAGCACTTTCAAACGGCTCCCCCCCTGCAGAGTGGTGTGTTGCAGTATATACAGAGTACTGTTGTCTTGGAAAGAAATGAATCAACATCCTCTTTTATGGTTGCAAGGTAGCTGGTGTGATTTTGTGCCCCACAGGAGTAGTCTGTGTGGTGGCAGTATTGGTTGAGGAAGATGAAGTAGAGGAAGACAGCCTACTTCTTCCTGCGAAGTGAACTGCCTTTCTCAGAGCATCCCGGTGGTTAGATTTAGTGTGACAGTGCATGGAGGTGGTCCCGTAGGAGTACTGCCCAGATTGTCCGCGGCTCAGTGCAATGTTGCACTCGTTGTATTTCACCTTGGTAACCTTAGCTTTCGGTACACCCCCAACAGAGGTAAAGAACCGCCACACCCATGATTCTCTCTGGGTGCTGGAGGTAGACATTTCCTCTATCTCATCTCCCTTGTCCTCTTGATTCTTTTCTGCATCATTGCGCTTTTTCTGTTGTCCCGGCCCTCCTGCTAGTGGTGGTGGCTCCTGAGGAGGAGGAATGCCCATGGCTGATGCCATTTTTGAAGTTAAATAGCACTTGTGCTAGTATTCTTCCAAGCATGTATTCTCACCTGGATTGCAGATGGAAAATCGGTAAGAATATGTCTGGGAGCTGTGCTTGGGTCCATTTTCAGCTTGAAACTTCCTAGATCAGCCGAAAATGCAGTTTTTGTACTGTTCGCAAAGCACAGACCTGTTTGCAAGGTGCAAACACGTCATCACGTCGCACGCGTGGTTACGTGACACTGTCCGGAAAGTATGTCGTCAAACTCAAAAAGGTGCAATAAGTTGCAGAAAGTTCAAAGAAGTGTTAAAAATGTTGCTAGAAGGTGGGGAATGGTACAGTCTTACTGTGAAAATAGCTAGATCTGCCGAAAATTCTGCTAAATTGGGGGTAAATATAATATCAGGCAGTTGTTGCACTAATAATAAAACTATGAAAATCAGTGAAAAAAAGTTGTTAAAGGTACTTTATGGCTACAAGTAAAACCGGAAACCCCCAGAAATTTGACTTGATGACTGTCCCCTTAAGTGCACTGTAAAAGAACAACTCTAAATCACAAAATACTGGCATTCATTTTTCTATGTTTTACTAGGGTGGGGATGTTTAGCAAAATAATGAATACAACATTCTCTTTTCTAATGCCTAGAATAGCAAGTTGGACTGTAAAGCAGCAATGTATTGCTACAAGCACATCTGTGTAAGCCTGGGAAAAAAAGTTCAGCCGAACCTCAAATTACCAGAATTTTCACTAGATTTGGGAGTTTCGGATTCTGAGAAACTTTTAAGGGATTGAAGTGACAGATTCAGGTTCAGTTTATGACAATTCATTCCGGTGAAATTTTGCTGTAAACACTGAGTGAAAGAAGTCATACTTTGTCCTGCCAGCACATGGTCAAAGCAAACAAAGTATAACGTTAATGAAAACGTCAGAAGTTCAGAACCTTTCCTGTCAGGACTGCACAGAGGAAGCAACGTCTCTAAATGATCAATGTCTTTCACCAACACTTTCTTTAATACAGAAACAAAAATGAACTCTTTGTTTGCAGCTGACAAAACATTGTCATCTTTTAAAAAAAAGAAACACAATACAAAATTCGCAAAAAGGAATGCAAAAAACCTGCTCAGAGGATTCATTTCTCTTGTTACATGACTTTGAGATAGAGGGCTGTGCTGCAGCACAAATGATGCACTGGCCAGCCTCCTTCCTTGAATACATGATGGTCAGGACCAGATGTAGCACTCGCTGAACCCATCGACGCATGAACCCAACTGTTGTTTTTCCCAAGTACAGAGCTCAAAACATTGCAGTCCTACCTGACTAAATTGAATTCCTTTAAGGAAAGTCAGAGTCTAGATCATGAATGTTTGACATGTGAGTGACTCTGCCCCAGTTCTACTGGCCTCTCTGAGGTCATATGTGTGTATTGACCGACTCTACCTATTATTAAATAAATAACCTCAGTAGTCCTCGTGGAAACAAACTCAGCAGAATAAAACATCATGCACCTCTAATACATGACTGACTCTTCTCCTCCTCTATCCACTTTTCAGAGGTTCATATCTGTTATGAACTCCCTGTATTGTAATGTTATCAACCTAAATAATGCATAATGTGTTGACCTCTGAATGATGAAAAGAAGACCCAAGAATGTCTAACATGTGACAGACTCTTCTGATCTGACAACCAAGCTTACAAGTCCCCACTTCAACTTTACTGACTTGATCAACTTCAGAAAGATGAAAGTCTGAGTTCTTTTTACCTAGATTCAAACCTGGAAGCTGCAGATTACACATCAAGCTCAGCAGTGAGTGCATTAATTAACTGAGATAACTTACTGCAGAGTTGAATGTGCTGTCCTTCTTGAGTAACATTCACAGATACATAGGACTCCACTTCCTCATACTAACCCTCACGCCCACCACACCTGACACTTCCCTTTCAGCTAACCCTACTTTCCTTTACTGAAGCCTTTTAAGTTATTTTGTGCATACTTTTTCAATAGAATCAGCCCAAATCTACACAAACATCTGTCGAACTTCCCAGAAGATGTATGGCTCTAAACAGAGATTAAGACAGATTAGGGCTGGAAGAAAAATCTGCAGGAAGCTGCAAACCTAACTCACTAGGAGATTTCCCGGAGCCCACGGATCCCTTTTGAGTACAAAGTATACTCAGGCTTACTAGTGCAGTGTAGAAATATATGTGGGTATTCACCCCTTTGACTTCTCTCAGCTGGCATGGATGCCCACAGAAGTAAAACATGTGTAATAGCCTAGCAATCAGTGTCTCTTTTTTCCAGTTTACTTGAAAAGACAAAATATACAATATGAAAAAACAATAGGCCTGATACGGGTCCGGTGGTAACCCTGCCGGTGCTACCGGCGGTTTGCCGCCAGACCTGTAAAGAATTACCTGCGCCTGACTTCCCGGTGCCACTGGGCTATTACAAGTGCAGTGATCGTGAAGTCAGGCGCCGATAATTTTGTTAATCCCCATTCCCATAGAGAACTATGGGACTCTATATGAGCGGGGACACGGGAGCACCGGCACCGTTAACAATGGTGATGGTGCTCCCATGACAAGACTGCCTACCGTGCCCGCTGCACCCGGCAGGGACAGATCTGTCGGGCACAGCGGCTCTGGCAGGCAGACGTGTAGTTTGCCGGTCCGGAAACAAGCGTGCCAGTGAGCTTACCAGCACCCTTGATTCCGGACCAGCAAACTTAAAATGAGGCACAATATCTCTTTTGATCCAATCAATGTTCGTATATCAAAAATGTTAGAGGATAACAATTTCATAACTACAAATCATCAAGAAGATCCAAGCAGCATGGCATCAACTTGTGCTCCTCCACAGAGTCAAGCCGTCCATACCTGACCCGAGTTTAAGAACAGTTGTCTAAGCCATGGTCCTCTCACATCTGGAAGGTGGCAATGCCATACTCACAGAAGTCCCAGATAATTCCCTGGTTCCTCTGAAAGCTGTACAGAACACTGCAGTACTCTGCATCATAGGTACATTGGTAACCTCCGAGACTTTTTCAGATTTAAGATGCATTACACTTTGGCCATCATACACCCGAGGTGACAGTTAAATAGGCACTCCAGAGATGTGACGGACAACTCTTTCAGAGCTCTCTATTATCTGGGATTGGTAATAAATCAATTTCATGTTTTTCAAATGGTTCTAGTTTCTTTCTGTGCATTTTGCCGTCCACAGATGACTGAATATTAGCATGGAAAACAAGGTATTAGATTTGGAGAGCACTGTTATGAGCATAGTAGCTGTAAGTCCCTGTGCTCAATCACATATAGAAGGGAGGACATTGTGGACAGTTCTCGAACATGAGACCTATGTAAAGGCAGACCTCCTGATCTTGTCTTAAAGATACATTTGTAGAGGTGGTAACATCTTTATCACACTGGTGATACAGTCAGAGTTCATAGTGGGAAAGCTATTCCCACACATTTTGGTTGTCTACAGAGAGCTTCCAATGCAAAGTTTAGTTGACCAAATGTTATGCACCTCAGTGACCACATTAATATTAGCCAGAGAAGTTCCATACTTATTAGTAATTAGATGTTAATAAAGGTATGGTGAGCATTCAAACTTGAAACAATCAAAAGATGAAGTGATTTTATTGCTACTTTTAACTAGGTCATTCTAACAGTACAGATAAGCTATCGCAACCTGGAAGGTCATCAAATTCAGGCCACTCTCAATAAATTATTTAGTCTCCGGTGTCCCTACCTGGAACTAGCAGTTATTCAATATTAAATCACATGTTATTAATATTTCTGAGGGTGGTGCTGAAAGAACACTTCCTTGGTATGATTTTCCATTGTTCCACTCTTCTTACCATGCCATATGTCCTATCATGGTATGAGTTATCCTTCCTTGTTTCAATTGTGGAGAATGAAACCAGCATTGGCTCAAAGCAAAGCAAAGCAGCGTTGGGGCAAAGCAAGAACCCCTGAAGCTTTATTTTAGGTTGAAGTCCTCATATAGCTTGACTGTTATACTTTTGCCATATTATCATCATCCTTTTCCTTGTAAAGTTCTCTATTAAGTGGGGTGTTATTTGAAAGGACTCTGAATTCTGTATCGTCAATGATGATGTATAAACAGACTTCAGTGTTACCTTTATAAATAAGGGATGTATAGAAGAGGATTTATAGGGGAGGAGGAAGAGGCAGGGCCTGCAGTGGAGAGGTGCATTGGAGGCATGCTGGAGATGCCGCTGCTGGAGATGGTGTGAATAGCATGTCAGTGTTCAGCTACCATGTTGTTGGATGCAGGGGTCACTCAGCACATGGTGGAAGTTTCTAGAACCAGTAAACAGGAGTCATTGGGGGGCCACCTCACCCTTTGTGGGTTACCTCAATTGCTGGGAAGCCTAGACGTGCACATTGCTGTTCCGGAGCATAGCCAGTGGGACGCTTGTGGAATTGTTTTGCTGAAAGACCAGCCACAACTAGCTGATGAACTCTGACACTGGAACGTGACCAGAAACTGTGAATTCTGATCTTTGGAGATATTTTGCTGAAAGTATTGCTACCCCGGGATGTGGGATGGTTGAAGTGGTGGTTGAAGTGGAGGCAGGTGGACCATTGCAATATGGTCAGCTCGAGAGCATGTAAACTGGGTGGCTTGGCAGCATTGATAGTACTTTTTTCTTTCTTTGCCACCTCACACCCCCATCTCCTCATATCTCCATGCTATAGAAACTGATTGGAAGAGTTATAGAAAAAAAAAGCTGAACATTTACAGGACTGTTGATGGTTTCCCCCTCTGAATTACCCTTTCTTGATCGTTCTGTTATGTTTTTTCTCTCCCTCTGTTGCCATGAACCTTGGTTTCTATTACTGTTTCTCTTGTCTATCTTAGTCTTGTTGATTAACTTATACCATATTACATACTTTTGTACAACTTCTGTCTAGCTCCAAGGTGCCTTTTCAGAAGTGAACAAGTGCCCTGTATGAAAATTAAAACAAATCAATTCATGTAGCTGGAATGGTGGTAAGCAGACCCAGGTCTAAGAGCCAGGATTCAGATGTGGATGAATGGGTGTCATATAAATAGGGTCACCTGGGTTTGCCTTAAACTGGCTTAAGAGGAGACAAGACGTATCCCTTGCCTATGCACAGTTTAAAAGAAAGAGGCCTTATGTTTGGGTGCTTATGCAGCTTGGGAGTTCATCTCGCTTTTCCCACCGCAGTGCGGCTGCTGTTTTCCCGGGTGTGCAGATGCAACCCCCGGAGTAGAGTTGAGATGGATTGCTTAGGAGATAGCTTGAGCAGAAAATATTAGCAAGGCCAAGCAGAGACTGATAAGCATTCTTTAGAACCAATCGTCTGGCAAAAACAGCAGTGCCTCAACTGACATACTGGTGTGGATATATGTTATGAAAGATTTCATTTATGTACAATTTACCCTCAATTTTTGGACCCCCCCAAAATGTTTACTTTTGTTTGGCTTTCCTAACCTGACTTCATTAGGGGGAGCCCAGCCTTCAGGTGAACTCCCCTGGGATTTTGTTTCAGACTGTCAGTGCTGGGAAACTATGTTTCCCTTAGTCTTTCACTATGTTGCCATTTCTTGGTAACTTTTTAACAGTGCACCATGTACCTTGCAGTACCGTGCACTGGGGTCCCTTTTTCTTTAATGGCCATAGACACCCTCGAAGGATTTTTTGGTGATTGTATAAGTGTGCCTTGGACGAACTGGTGGCAGCAGTTACTTTTCATGATGCTTGACTTCTTTTTACTGGTTCAAACTGCGTTTACCTAGTTTGGCTCAAGACTGGGACCAGGTCGAAAAATGGCTGAGCCACAAAGTCTTTTGTTCTGTCCCATGGCCATTTTGTCCCTTGCCTTCACCCAGGTCGAGTAATCCAGGTTTCCCTTATTTGGGCATGCAGCCTTGCGGAAAAAAACATTCTCTTTTGCAGGCTTCTGCCTGTCACGTGTGTGTGCCCAGGAAGCTGGCTGGGACTGTATGGTCCCAATCAACACTACTGGTGCCAGGATATCTAGAGTGTCTGAATGACCGAGACCACTGTGGACTGTAATTGGTCCACATCTGGGATGCCTGTATGAGAGCAGATCTTCGATTGCAAGTCATTGATTTTGGCACAAAGCTAATCTTGGATAAGAGAATGGGCTCTGCATCCATTCCAGGTCGATCCCCTGTGTTCTCACCAAATTACAGAAGGAGCCAAGCCTCTTATAGGAAGAAACAGACTTGTGAAACTGCCGGAAATGCTTTGGAAGCATTGGACACCCTTCGCCCTCTGCTGTCCCGTCTGATGCCTTTTTTGTTCTTCGATCAACAAAGCCTGCAAAGGCGCTTCACGCCTCTGGAGTAGTGGGAACAACTACACCCGATGCCCTCTGCTTACCTCAGCAAACAAGCCCCTTCCGAAGTGTTCCTGGGCCATCCAGTGAACGGTCCAGCTCCACCTCAGGATAACCCACAGCACTGCTGCCGTCTTGAGTGCAGACCCGAGACTTGGGATATCGCTTGTTTGTGGTCCCATGTATTATCTCGCCAAATTTCACAGGCCTAGCTCCTCTGGACACTGAATTAGGAGAATGCATAATGCTGGCTGCATCCACAAATCCTGCGTCACTACCTGATGGTGACGGTCGCTATAGTCCCTTGCTGTTCTGCTCTCCGGTGCCTCCCTCGGAAGCTGAGAAAAGGCAATTGTCTCATCACAGATGATCGTTCTCACCCGCAGCCGCTGAGAGCCAGAGCGCTGCAAAACTGCAGGACTCGAACCAAACTGGCAAAATTTGGTCCGGACTGTGCCGAAGGTCAGTGAGTACTTGCATCACTTACCGGTGGCACGCAGACACAACAAATTTCTTTTACGCACGAGTATCCCTTAAAAGGTATTAGAACTTGGCTGGGTTAGCCTGCACTCCCTAGCTATTCTCGCCACTTGAACAGTGCAATGCCGCCAAGGGTAGGGACTTCTCAGATAATGGGAACCAATTCTTCATCTCCTCAAGCCGCTTCCTGACCTGCTACAGCCCTCCCAAGAAGACCCACTTTCTGCTTCTCCTCGCGACTGTGCATTTTTACGCACAACTGTACTGTTGAGCACAAGGCTCCACACTTCTTAGGGTTGAACTCGAAAGTTAGGGAATGACTCCAAAGAATTGCCTAATGCCATTTATGTGTTAACTCAACCCTCTCTTTACAGGTTGTGGCTCTGTTTGTCCACTGTATAGCATTAGGAAACGTAATGTATACATATTGTATAGTTTAAGGATTTGTGTGATCATTGTTTTCTCATTACTAAAGTTACTTGTTTCTATTTGGTCCGGCCGACAATAAATGTATAGATATTTTTCATATACACTTGTCTAAGAGTAATTTCTGGTTCGTTGCTGAGTGTGCTCATTGTGGGCTTCAGATCACTCTCACTCCTCCTGAGACTTAGGGCCTCATTACACGGTAGGAGGTAACCATGCTACCCCCTACCACCTTCTGGGTCCGGGTAGGCGGTATGGGGACTTACCGGGTCATTCCGACCCTGGAGGTCCCGGTAAATCCCCATGCCAATTACCATTCCCCATTCCCATTCGAGCCCCCATAGGGCTCAATGGGAATGGGGAAGGAGCAAATAACGGTACTGCTATTAGCAGTACCATTATTAGCTCTGAAGTCCCTCAGCAGGTCCCGTCCTTAACCTGTGGTCTGACCATGAATTAAGGACGGGACCCGCTGAGGGACCTCGTAGTAGGGCGGTAAGGGATTACTGCACCGGTGCCCTTCCTGGTGCTGGTAATCCCTTACCGCCTACCGTGTAATGAGGCCCAGAAGGTTCACTTGTTTAACTAAACCTAAGGTGGCCTTCTAAATTTCTGCCCACCAGATCAGAGTTTAGAACTCCATCTTAACAATATATCTGCCGGCTCACGCTTTGTTGCCTACCAACGTGATGCAGTTTTTAACAAGAAATAGAGGGAACCATGTACAAACAGCTAGAATGTTATCATGGAACCAGTTCCCTATAAACTGTGACCAGTCTAATAACTGAATATGAAACAAACAAGCCAAGAGCAAACAGAAACTAAGAAAGGAAACGCTGTTGGGTTTTGTTGATTATGTAAATTCCTATGGCAAAGATAAAACACAATGGGCCTGATTCATGGACGTGTTTTATAATGGCGCAATCCCATAGGAAAACGTTCCATGAATCAGTGCCCAATGTGTCATCCATCTGCGTTTTGGCTTGAAGGACAGATACAAAAACAAACATAGATTTTCGAAATTATATTAAAAATCACACAATAACAAAAGGTGTGACATAGTATAGTGTTGTCCGGCTTCACAATTGTTCTGTTCTCTCTCTGTTCTCTGCCTTTGAAAAGCTTACAAAGCTTACAAGCTCCGAGTCACAGTTCAGATCTCCTCTTGAGTTAGTGTGTTTATAATCAGGCAATCGAATCCTTTAAATTAGGTACACATGGCCACTCCAGTAAATTGGAGGATTTGCTTTCAATTAGTAAATGTTTAGTTTGTTAGTTCAAACAAAGTAGCATTTAGTCCACTTCTTAATTTCATAAAACTCAAGGAAGTTATTCCAAGAATTCGGGTTTAGAAGCACGCAAAGGCGTTTTCTTTTATTTGAAATTTGAACGCAACCCCCGGTTGGGTTAATCAAAACTACTTTCTCCAACCCCCCCAGCCCCTATCCCCAACATCTCAACACCCAGGAGAGCCTGACTACAATACTTCCCATATCACGGGAAAGCCAGAGCACACCACGGACAAGCTGTGGATTCACGAAAAGGCTTGGTTTAACAGGCTTCTGTCCACTTTCCATTTTAGCAGCTGCCAAATGAACTGGGTAAGTCTGTCTTTAGTTTTAATCACAACCTATTTAAACTATTTTGCATCAGCGGCAAGAATATAACCACAAGGTGCTGATTACGACTTGTGATTGCACCACACTTAATTGCTTAGAATGGATGACATTCAAAGTGTTCCACTTTAAGATTTTATGGATATTTTAGACACGGTAAGCATTATGCAGGTCATTACAGTATTGGCGGTATTCTGTGCAGGAATACTGCTGGAGTAAAATATCACCACCGCTGGTAGGAAAATGGGCTATTACACTAAATTACAACACCATTAACATGAAGGCAGAAATGGTCATGTGAATACCAGGTTATTAATAAAACACAGTCACTGCTGGTGGGCTTCCTGAAATAGACCAGTAGAGCCAGCCGACTCAATAAAAAAAAACATTTCCACGACCACAATGACAATATCTGCTGGGGTGGCAATTTTGGACAATGGAATCCACCTGCAAAATCATCTCACTAGCGCGCATCTGAAGAAACAGCACCAAACAAGTGGCTCAGGAAGCTCTCTAGTTGAAGGTCACATGCTGACAGATTGAACCAAAAATGAGGACCCCTTTCTGCATGGAGCCCTCAGCGTCAAGGACAGTGTTATCAAAAAGAAAGGGATTGGCCAGCGCATAGCTGACAAGGTAAACACAGTGCATGCCCCAGCACCGGAGCAAGTGTCCGAACGTTCTGGAATAACATGTGGAGGCGAATAAAGACCGCAATCTCTCAGCACTGGAGGGAGACATTGGCAGCAGGAGGGTTCACCATGCCACTGATCGTCCTACGCCCCTGTGAGAGAATGTGGAAGAGGCACTGGACCTGGCCTATGTGGAGGGCATCGGGAGTCAGGAGGCTTGATGCTTCAGTGAGTACACACATGCCTCATGCATGTATATGCCCCTTAACGTATCAAAGATGGCCTTGCTGACCACGTGCATATGACCACATTCTGGGAGTTGTACACCAGCGTGTCACACAAATTCATAGCAACAGTGCAAACTGTAATGTGACAACCATGCCTGCCAAAACATGACGTGTGTAGACATTCAGCAGTCATGCCCAACACACACAGACCACAGACGTCTACACCACTCACAACACCCAACTGCCAGACACGTGTTCATAGTAGATATTGCCACTTGCAGGTCACACAGCACGTGATTGAAGTGTGAAATGAAGTATCGATGTGTGCAGCACTCAACTATAAAATGCGTGCATAAGCACTCCTCAGCCCTTCACCTCACTCCACAAGGTGCACCACCCTGCATCTAATAATGTATGGCAGAGGGCTGCTGAGTGGAGCAGAGGAAGAGGCACGTAGGGCCCCTGAAGACTTGCAGAGTGCATATGGGAAGTGCAACAGTCTCAAGTGCATGTATAGTTCCAAGTGTGCGCGTGCGCGCGCGCACACACACGCGACACATAAAAAAACACACACACCACACATAAACCCACACACACACACACACAGTACATATGGCTGGGTGGGCTGTCAGTCTAGTGGAAGGTAAAGAGTCAAGGCACTCAGCACAGCATGGGACGGGGGCAGTCGTTGAGTAGGGCAGGATCAATACTGTGTCTAGAGAGTTGCCAGTGCTTGTAAAACTTTGCTATGCAGATTGGTGGGTTGCAAGATTGTTGTAATTGTGAAGGCACTGAAAAAGAGGGGAGCGTAAAGTACTGGTGGCCCAAATGCGTAATGCCATGTGCTGAGAAGAAAAAAAAGCATGCACCGTGAAGAACACTAACGAGACGTGTAATGATTCTCCAGTGTCACCAAGTTGAACACATTTCATTGAAGTAGTTGGTGAAGAAATGTGACCATATCACCCCTTTCAGACACTATTTGCACTGGCTATGAGTCCAGGCCAGAATCTCTTTCAAGGATCTCTGTCTGGTTTTTAAATGCCTTCATGATTTAGCCTCAAAGTATTTGGGAAACAAGATTATCCGCTATAAGCCGGTCAGGTCCCTGCAGTACAAACAGCTCCCCTGTCTGGTGGTCTAGAGAACATGATCTAAAGATTGGGGCAACTGTAGATTCACAATCCTAGGACCATCACTGTGGAATGACTTCCCTGTAGCTATGGGCAAAATTGATCAGCTATAACACATCTTAAAGCCTTGAAATCGTATATGTTCTGCAAGGGCCTGTACTATTGAAATAATGTTGCACCGCACCTGATGCCATTCAGTCTGCCAGCTTTTGCGCACTTATAAATTACACAGTCAAATTCATATGCTAACAGTAGCTGTACCAACATCACAACACAAATTTCACCCCTTGCTCCACAAGAAAATGTACAACTCCCTTTTCAGCTCATACCCAAGAACCCCTGTGCAAGAAATCATGATATCAACAAGTCACCATGTGGAGACAGTACATGTACCTACATGGTCAGAAGGAACAGTATGTTAGGACACATGTTGCAGTGCATCATGGCATTGTCTATGGTCATACCTCGCATTACCTTCGCAAGGGTAGAGTTCACAAATGTGTTTGGGCCTACTCTCCCAGTGACTGGACATACAGGCGGACCTCATAAGTCAGGACTTGCATGCACACTTTTGTTTTGCTATGTCATGCAAGAAACTGTATGCCTCCTGCTTCTCCGATAGAAGACCCAGGACCAACTCCAAAGGTGAAGAGGCAGCTAGCACCATCACTAGAGGGCACATAGCTCATGTCAACATGTCTGCAGCCACAACCATAGCAAAACAGAAGGGTGATGGCTGTAAGGTTTAGAATAAATCTTAAACTCTGGCATTGCTCTGCACAACCCTCCAGACCATTGTTCTCCGCCTGCCAAGCCATTACAAAAAGGTGAAAGACCACATGCAAATCTGACTTGATCCCACCCAACCGTTGCCACATCTGCTCCAGCAATTTTTGCACCTTCTACATCTACACCTGTCAAATTGGCTACCACAACATCTGGCACAGCATAGCTGCAATTATCATAGCTGAAACCCCCATCAGAGCAGCTCACATTGGAGCTGTGCCTCCAGGGAACCCACTGGAAGCTCAGTGGAAAACCCAGAAGGGTCAAAATTACAGCAGCATGGCAGCACAAAGAATGGCTGCAAAGTGGGCACCTGCAGCATCAGCCCCCCACACCAAGGGGGTACAACACAACTCTGCTGCAAGTTTCAAGCACTATGTTTGATCTCCTAGAACCTAACAATGCTGTCCCTGTAGAACCTCAGGAGGAGATAGAAAAGGGTTGTATGTAATTTCTTTAATTTATTTTTTATCAACATATAAATTGAGCCCTTAATTAGGTAACACATCGCATGATGGATGGAATGCAGAATAACTCTTACACCAAATAATAAGACCGACTCAAGAAGGTGGCACAATGTTTTGTCAGACTGTTTTATTTTAAGTTGTCGAAAAGAAGGAGTTTACAACGGACATCGATGGACGTTGCACAGCATAGTCTCAACGCATTTCAAAGCATTCTTATATAGCAAAAATCTGTCATGTGATATCATACCACATGGCAAACAAGAAAAACATATGTGGGATTGTGGTTGGCTTAAGGGGAACATCTCATTATACTTTCTATATAAGGACAAGTTGTGATTGGGTCTCTTCAATCAGGTGGACAACTTATGCCCGCCCCTAGAGCAAGTCATCCTCAACAGTTATTAGATACACAGTACATCATTGGCTCTCAAACTATAAGGCATTCGCTATATGGCCTTCTACAATTGGTTTGCACGCTTGTACTCTTGTGGAACATTTGGCTCACTAGCAGCACATAAGCTGGTACGCCAGGTGTCAGTGGGAGCCCTATATCTCTCATTGCTCATGCCATTTACCATTCAAATTGTCTTTGAACTTGTCCTTGCAAACTATCACTGCTCCTGAGAATAAAAGGGAGTATGGGTACTTCTTATCGCAGTTCTAGTCTGTGCGCCCCAGCCCCTATTTCTATCCTTGGCTCACATGACAGGAGACTGTAATTGGACTTGTTTTAGAGCATTTAATTGACTTGAATTAATAAACTTGACACTCATGGTGTTCTCTCTTTGCAACTTAACAAGAGATGCCTCGGCATCTCACGTTCACTGTTCTTCAAGCACTGATAACCAGTTTTGGCTGCTTCAGCCTTTGACACCAGGCCAGACAGCCTTCCTTGGTTTTCCTTTGAACTTCAGCTTATTTCTTTGCTGCGACACACGCATAGCTATCAATCCTCCTTTCTCTGTGGGGTTAAGCTTACTAAAGTTGTGACATTGAACATCCAGATTCTATAAATGGCGGCACTGCTTCCAGTATTTTCACTGCATAATGCCAGCCTTATGATTACTTAGTCTACTTGCGTTACTGCATCTGTACAATTATAAAATAGCTTGCATTTCCTGCAATGCTCTTCACACATGCAATCTTCATTCCACATATGAAAGCTTACTTAATTCTTTACTTCGTCATCAGATTCCATAAGATCTTTGCATCTTCTTCTTTGAACATCCTTCTCAGTGTGTCACTCATTTCTTGTGACGTCACCTAGCTTCTATTTTCTCTTATTTTCATACTCCTTCGGGAACCTCTTCCAGAAGATTGTCGGTTCTCTGAGGATGCATCAGATAGGGCTTCCTTAATGGATACTTCATCTCGAAGACTCCCCGTGAAATAGTCACAGTTACTGGTATTAAACTTTGCACGACTTCTGGTTCCCAGCACACAGGTAACAGAGGGGTGGGACTTCCTGTAGAGGCATTCGGCTGCTCCTCTACAAAATCACAAATCTTTTTTTTTACTCTAGGTTTCCGCTGCAAATAGATGCAGAGGGAGACCCTCCACATCTGTCCCCTTTAATCCCTCTACATTAATTATACACTTAAATACACATCCCACATATATTTTTGGCAAAATCCGTTGTAAAAAAATCGATGATTTCTTCCTCTGGGAAATCTACTATGGCAACATCTCCCTATCCCATAGCAGAGCATATAATTGTTCCTGAGAGCATCGCCAATGTCAGAATCAGTATGAGATGTCACTTTCAGCTAATGATGATGAGGATAATCCTCAAGGGACTTCCCTAATCCAGACACCCTACTGCCCAGGCCCCCCCACACCTCCACTGCCCTTCTCAATAGGACATAGGCACATACCATTGGACCAAGAATTTGAGTTAGATCCTGTAGCTGCCCAACACCTTGCTGCAGCCTCCCAAAGAGAGATGGACATGGGTCATGATTCAGGGCAGCAGCTTGCAATTCGGTGGTTGCAAACACTCTGCTCCATTCAGCAAACGCAGTTTGGCTGCAATGTGTAATGTGTTCAGGCAGCACAGCCAACTCTGCCAGGTGCATATGGATAGCATGGTAGCCATCACTTTGCTGTCCCAGTGGACTTGGGAGTCCATTGAGTCCATGGACCATGGATTGGGAATACTATTGGGACAGCTGCTTGAAAAAGCTGGAGTGGCAGGGGCATTTGGGCAGCTCCAGGTGTGTGAGCCATCATCGGCCTCTGCACTCAACACATCGCTGGAGTCTTCTGTCAGTAAGGGCCTATCATGGAGGTCCACAAGGGTGGCAAAACAACCCTCTCCTTCACCTTGGGATCGTGCTAAAACAAGACAATGGTGCGCGTGGAAAGGCCTGAACCAGGGGAGGTTTTTTGAGAATAGACCGAGGAGAGAGAAGGAGCACACTGTGGTGTGCTAGAGAGAGTTGGGCTACGGTGGGGATGGAATGAGTCAATAGGGTAGAGGATTGTGCTGGTGGGAGCTATACTAGGGATGGCAACTGAGGGCAATGGCATGTGCATATAAAGGGGAATGCATTGCACATTCACTCATTTACTGAGGTCTGCTGTCAAATCTGTGTTTAACTTTAATTTACACATGCAACATATGGATCTGAATTAGTGAGTATGGCATGTGTAGAGTGATAGTGTTTTTTTCTCCTAGAAGACAGTACCCATCACTTCCTGGCAGATGATGTGCCCATTGGGCCCTTATGAAGGAGTAGTCTTTGTTGCAAATGTTTTGCAGATACAAACCCCCTTGCACTGGGGTTTGTATCTGTACCCATACAGCCCCTCCCCCTTTTTCCCCTCCTGCACTTATCAGACCCACCTTATCTGCTGCCTTAAACCTAGCACTTGCCACTTGGCTGCACTACCACTTTGTGCTGATTTTATTATTTATTTATTGTATTATTATTTATCCTGTTTCTCCTTTGCTCTGCACTTTCTACTTTCTCCCTCCCTTCCATGCACTTTTCCCCTCCCCCTCTGCCATGCACTTGCACGTTATCAATGTCACTGGACCTAGTAAGATTGTTGTTTTGTTCTCCCCTGTTCCCCTCCCTTGCCTTGACGCTCTCTCTTAAACACCTGTGTATGAGCGCGATATAAATAAAATATCACATCATCGCTCGCTGTCCAGCTCAGTATTAGGCAGCATGGCTTCTTATGCTGGCAGGCAACATGATGCCTAAGAATATGCAAGCAACAGATGAGGATTATTTTCCTCACTTTCTCAGGACTATAAGTTAGTGCACCCCTATTTGGAGAAGGGACCTGACCCATGCCTTCAAGAACCCAAAGGCTCTATCCACGCTTCCACGTTTTAAGATATGCATGCACTTCATTGCATTCACCAATTCGGTGAAGGCACCTGCCCATTGCCTCAGGGGGCCAGGGCCCACTCAATGTTTCAATGTTTCAAAATATGGGCCTCATAGACGCTTCTGGGGGTTCCCATTGGGTGCCATTAAGAAGGCAGCAGTGGATATCCTGATTTACCTGTATGCAATACAGTTGATATATGGTAAGGGTGAATATAACTACCTGCAGGTATACTTGTGAACATATCATGAGGTGCTTAGAGTGTGATCTGTGAACCGCAATGGATTCTAAGGACACTTCTTACATGCTCCCTATCTCATGATTCAAGGGGTGCAGGTTGTAGGGTTATGTCACCAGGGAAATTCTACTCCATGCAATTTTGCTTTTTACTTCAGATTTGCTGCAGTCAGTAAAGAGCATTGAGACAATGGGATTTTGTTTAGGCTTTGAAACACACTCAGGACTTTGTCCAGGTAGAGACATGTGTATGCTAATTATGTCACCAGACCATGGTTGGGAAAAGCGAGGTGTGAACCAGGTGGCAGGGGTAAAGCGCTGATTGCTTATGCATTATGTTTTTTTAGTTGGGGAGGGTGGATGAGTCGAAGAAAGGAATTACTGTGCTGTAACCATTATTTATATTTGTTTGGTGGTGAGAGAGAGAGGGGGACAGAGAAAGAGAGACAAAGGGCCTGATTTAGAACTAGTTTTGCATGGTGCAAATGGACTTTGTGTCAAAAAAGTGCACTCTCCGGTGCGCAAAACTATATCCAGCAATTCACAGATTGGACTGTGCGCTGGTCCTTCGCACAATGTGCAATGCTTGCGCACTTTGCGTGAGTCAATGGCCAGCGCAAAGAAGAAGAAGGGCCGGAATATGAAAACATCCTCATTAAAGTAAGGAAATGAGGGATAACATGGTAATGGAGAGGGAGGCACCTTGAAAATGTACAAACACGCACACATATTCAATCATGCATCCGTGCCAACTGTAAAGGACTCAAATTTTGCCACCACCCTTAACCAGCCACAAAGTAGGACTGCACCATGCGATCCCAAATATAAAAAGCATCATGCAATCTTAGAGAAACCTCACCACCATACCAGCTCCAGCCTTCTGGACTGCAATCTCGAAGTACCTCCTAGGGAAACCACTTGGGAAGCATCCTTAGGGGTGGTTGATGCTCATTGAGTACTTGTACATTGATTGTAATCCGTTTTTGGCCTGTTTCATATGCTCCTTTGGAGGGGTTTGAGTGTTTTTTTCAATCATTTTTTGACCAGTGTGTGCTATTCTGGTGGGTTTCCCTTGTGTTTCGGTGGCTTCTCACCCTGTTTTTCTGAGCTGGCGTGCATCTAGAGTGTGCAGTCCCTGGGGTGTAGTCCTTTGTTTGTCTCTGGCTTTCTACCAGTCGCCCCCTTGCAATTGGTTAGAATTGTCAGGTGTGTCTCTGCCTTGCTCCTGGGAGCCATTTCCACTTGCCTTCTGACCTTTTTCCATTTCTCTGACACACCTGTCTGACCTCCCCCTGCTCCTTGTCTGTGATTGGCTGTCTCCCTCCAGGAGGCAGACTCTTCACCACACACTGTAGGGCAGCTCACCACCCATGCAGCCCCTTCAGCTAAGGACCCCAACGCAAAGGGCACCTCTCAAGAGGCAGCTCCAGACCATGTTTGCCCATGCTAGCCTGTGGTGCCTCCAGCCGTCAACCAGCAGCGACCAACATGGTAGGGCAGAGACCAGCACTTGATGCTCCTCTGTAAATTGTCCAAACTCATCGTTAATCATTCTAACCCCACCTGTTGATTCCTATCAAAGTTATATTCGACCCCTAGCCAAATAGTGCCTTACACAGTTTGCCGACAATAGCAATATTCTGCATCTAGTTAGCCTGTACCTCTTAGCCATATATTGCTCTAAGATAGACTATCCAAACCAGGGACATATTGTTCTCAGATAGCCCTAAGCCAAACATTATTTTCCGTAGATTGTACCCCAGTCACATGTACCAGATAGCCGCCTCTCACATCTAGCCTGACTGTCCCAGACAGCCTCATTGAGACAGGCACACGTTTATCAGAATTGTACTGACTGTGGCAACTAGCACTATTCACAAATTTAAAACTGAGTCTTTCTGATTATTACTTGCCTTTGTGTTACTGTTAATAATGCTGTTGTATTTACTGCTGTCCCCCTTGTTAGGCCCTTTCCCCCTCTATCCAGATGTCCAAGATCTAGGTGTTTTAATTACTCCCTGCCATTCTGTGAGGACTAGACCTTTCTCCCTCTATCCAGGTGTCTCAAATCTAGGTGTATTAATTACGGCCTGCCATTCTCTGAAGACTAGGCCTTTCTCCTGTTGTCTGGGTGTCTCAAGTCTAGAGGCCTCATTATAAGGCTGGTGCTCCCATAATGAAGGGGGCCGGTACGGGACCGGTCCCCTTCATTCCGATAGCGCCGATTACGAGTTTCCCATTGCAGGACCCGGATCGCATGCCTGTAATCTGCCCGTTATTACCTCCCTCCCCATTCCCATTGAGCCCTATCGGGGCTCAAATGGGAATGGGGATGGGTTCCTGCAAGGAGGAATTACCGGGTCCTTCTATGTCGGAGTAACCCGGTAAGTCGCCATTGCAGGAACCCGGAAATGGAGCCCGGAACGGAGGCAGCCATGGAGCTAACAGCTCCATGGCTACCTCCATTCTCGTAATGAGGCCTAAGGTGTTTTAATTACTGCTTGCCAATCTGTGAGGACTAGACCTTTCTCCCTCTATCCAGGTGTCTCACATCTAGGTGTTTTAATTACTGCCAGCCATTCTGTGAGGACTAGGCCTTTCCCCCTCTATTCAGGTGTCTCAAATCTAGGTGTTTTAATTACTGCCTGCCATTCTGTGAAGACTAGGCCTTTCTCCCATTGTCTGTGTGTTTCAAGTGTAGGTGTTTTATTACTGCATGGCATTCTGTGAGGACTAGGCCTTTCTCTCTCTATCCAGGTGTCTCAAATCTAGGTGTTTTAATTACTGCCTGCCATTCTGTGAAGACTAGGCCTTTCTCCCATTGTCTGTGTGTTTCAAGTGTAGGTGTTTTAATTACGGCATTCCATTCTGTGAAGACTAGACCTTTCTCCAGTTGTCTGGGTGTCTCAAGTCTAGGTGTTTTAATTAAACCCTGCCATTATGTGAAGACTAGACCTTTCTCCCTCTATCCAGGTGTCTCAAATCTAAGTGTTTTAATTACTGCCTGCCATTCTGTGAAGACTCAGCCTTTCTCCTGAACCCATGTATCCAACACACTAGGCCCTTTAAGTCGAGGCAGCAATACTTTGAGATAGATTGGATGCAGAATATACTCAAACATCAATAATCAGACTGACTCAGGAAGTTGGCAAAGTAAGTCTGTTTTAATTGCTATTGTCTAAAACAGGGAGTACAACGAACATCAACGAATATGCGCTCAATCTTCTCACTCAGCGAGTTTCATAAAAAATACAACATTTATAATAAAAACTCGTCATCATTGACGTCAATCTACGTGGCAAACTACAAAAACCTACTTGGGAAAGTGAAAGGCTTTGAGGGAACATCTAGGTATACGTTCCATACTTGTCAGGGAAATGATTGGATCTCTAATATAAGGTGGCCAACTAAGACCTCATCTAGTGCAGGTCACTCCGAACGTCACGAAATACAAAACATCCTATTGTTTATACAAACTATAAGGCTTTCTATTACATGGCCCTCTATAATTGGTTGTCACTCTTGTACCCCTCTGTAATATTCCACACACACTAGCAGCACACAGGCTGGACCCAGGTGCTGGTGGGCTGGTCATAACCATAGCTTTCCACCTAATTAGCCTGGCATCTATCATCACTCCTTCCGTCTGCCAGTCAATTAGCCCTTTGAGCATTGGTCTTGGAAATGTTCTCTGTAGCTGAGAATAGAAGGGAGTATAAGCATACTTTGTCTCTTTGTTTCAATACAGCTCAACCCAGCAACTATTTTCATCTGACCATGTGACTGCAGATCATATTTCTGAGTCTTTCTGTATTTAAAATACTATTCAATGATGGACCTCTAACATCTTTAGTGTTCTTGCTCCTCACGTCAGACAAGAGTTTGTTCTTTTCACACGTTCTGTAGCTACTGCATGAACATCCAGACTCACAGTGGCCTTGACTTCCTGATGCTGGGCCAGTCAAGCCTTTCTCAAATTCGCCTACGCCATTAAGTCAGATTCCAACTGCACCACACTGAAAAAACCTTTCTATTCAATGGGCCCAAGCTCTGCTAAAGTGTGTTGTGGAATCATCCATATATATATATTGGTTTGGTAATATATATATATATATGTATACATATATATTTATATATATATTGGGGTGTTGCGGGGGGTTTCCCCCCGCATATATGTAACAATTGACCTTCACAATTCAGTCAATTGTGCAAAGGTCAATTGTAATTCGAACAATTGTAGTTCGAACAATTCGTATACATCCATATATTCACTAGGTAGCTAACGTCATGATTACTTTGTCTGCTTGCGTTTACTGCATCTGTACACGTGTAAAATGACTTTGTATTTTCTTCATTGTTTCTGTTACATGAGCATCTTCATCTCGAGCCCGAAATGTTGCTCATCTCTAATACCTCCTCCTTAGATCTTTATAGAATGTTTATGTTCTCTCGCCTCTGCATCTCCTCTGGGTGCATCAGCCCTGCTTCATATGACATCACCAGTCTTCTCTTTTGCTCATTTCTCACACTTCCTCTGGGAATTCATTAAAATGCCCATCATATTGCTGTGAATGCACATATGGCTTCCTTAATGGGTACCTTACTTCCATGATTCTTTGTGGTATAGGTATCTTCACTGGTACTGCTCTTGTCTCACACTCTGGCTTTCAACATATAGGCAAAAAGGAAGCAGTGTTTGAAATGGGTTACTTGGCTCCTTCTCTACACTCCCTCCTCTGGGCAATTCATGGACCACTCTCTCATCAGTCTTCACATCTAGACATCCTCGTCTGAAGAAATGCTTCTTTGGGACCCACATCTTTCTGACTCCCTTCAGGCATCTGGCTGATGTCAAATGCTCATCCTTGTTCCTGGACATAGGCATGCATTGTCCATTGGGACTGCAGTAGATCCACGTCCTCACATATTTCTTGTGGTTCTTCGGGTACAGGAAATTTGTTCCCTCAGGTGCATGGATGCTGGCCGTCACATAGTCTCTGATCTCTTCATCTATCACCTCTTAAGTTTTCCATCCTGTTTCGATATCAGTTATAATCTTCATCCCTACTGCCTTCTTTGTAGTCTTCTTGCATTGTGTGATTGCTATTCTGATCACACAAAATCCAAGCATGATCATCAACAACAGGGATCCCAAGAACTTGAAAATATTTGCCATCCACTATGGAACCCAAGAAAAGTTTGATCCAATCCAACAGTCATCAGCAACATCTTGTACTTCATCTTTCATCTTGGCATGCAACTTTATCAGCAATGTTATGGCCTCTGTCTAGGTGCCATTCTCATCATCATGAGATGGTATGAGCGTGCAACATGCTTCTCCGATTCTGGCACAAACCCCTCCATCCATAGCTGTTATCATGTCCAGGACATATCTATTCTGAAGAGTCATCAGTCGTATGGCTCTCAGCTCCTCCTTGATTGCATTGAATCCCTTTATGGTAGTGTTGATCATCTGCAAAAGCTCCCATATATTTATATGTAACCCTTTGGTATTTGCTGCCATCTGGATCCTAGGCATAAAGAATATCGTGAATATTGATGAAGACTGGCTGAACAATCTGTGTTCATATGGAATGGAATCAAAAGCTTCTTTTGACTTGGCTGAGAAATAGTTCTCCCTCTTCACTCGATTCACCAGTTTAGCAGATCTCTTCTTTCTTAGTTGAGCATCTGCTTTTGGAATTTCGCCAATGTGCAAGTCACTCTTATCACCAATGCTGGAACATGGACGTTCACTATAGAACACTTTCCTCCCCAATCTCTGGGCAGCTTCATATAAGCTCTGGATCCACAGGTCCAGTAGTGATCCATTATCACTGCTCTTCCAATGTTCATTCCTGGCATGTCAAAGACTCAACCACAATTTTGATTTTCTTCAACTTTTCTTGTACCATTGTTTCTGAAACATTGCTTCACACTGTCCAGAGGCATTATCTGTAAAGGCACTCCTGGGTCTTTGACCCATGTCAGTAATTTTGCAAGTCTTGGCCATAAAGGTTTGCAGCCATTTTCCACAATGTCGATAGTTGGTGTGCGACAACCAATCACTAACCACACTCTACAGATTATCACACCTTCCTCCCAGCCATCTGAAGAAAGTACTGAGCCCCAAATCTGCATCTGGCCTATTTCTTTGCATCTTCAAATTTCTTCTGCAGATATCCCTGGGCTTTCAAGTCATCTATTTACTTCCCATCTGATTCCAGCTCCTTTCACTCCATGCTGGTCGTATCTTATCACATGATTTCTGGTGAATGTCCCTGCCCTCGTCTTTGTATCTTGAACATAATCATCAAAAAACAAAACAGGAGGTCACATGGATTGATACAACAATTATTCAATAAGTAATTGACTGAGGTAGGTGTGGGGGTGATGAGAGGCTCAGTCAGGTAAACAGTTGAATCAACATAGTTAAGCACTTTTTGACAATACCTTCACATTGACTATCACATACTGCTCCAGATATACCGTGGGTTATGAATTATATTTAGCAGTGCCCTATAGGTAGTTTTTTGTTTTTTTCTAGAACCTTTTTGATAATTATATACATTTATATACAATTTAAGATGTTATTGTGTCGATGAAATCTTTTATTTTATTGTGATTTTTGTATACCTAATAAAATATGTTGATTCAACTGTTTACCTGACTTAGCCTCTCATCACCCCCACACCTACCTGAGTCAACTACTTACTGAATAATTGTTGTATCAATCTGTGTGACCTCCTGTTTTGTTTTTTGATATATATATATATATAGTTTCCCTGGTCCATGGTTTAGGAGACACCCATCCTTTTGCTCCTTGAACATAATCATCTTCGTCTGGAGCTGACCATTCTGTTGCCAATACCAAAGATGCTCTTTGGCCCATGAACTGACCTCTTGCTCAGCAGATTGCTACGTGAGATAGGCAATGTGCTGTCTGAACATCTATTTCAATAGCTATGCATATCTTAGATTTTCCCATAACATAAGGCAGGAGTATACACACATAGCATTCCTCCACTGAGCACTCCTTCTCACCTCTTTCATGTGCTGATACCACATGTTGTTCCCCAAATGTGCTGTACTATCCAGATAATCATTCAATTCATGATCATCCTCTCTTGTACTTCTCTTAGGTCTCTTTCTTGTCTCATGAGCTTTTAGGATCATCTCATGAAGTATATCAGCATAGTTCCTTCTTACTGGAGGAACCATAGGGGCACTTGTCAGTGAAATTGGTATCTTTAAATGTGCTGCTGCTGCTGCAGGGATAATTACATAAGGCCTTGGCTTTTGAAAGATTGCAATATCTGTGCCTTCCTGCTGCATAGGAACATGCACTGGAATTACTGCTCTCTTTGTACCAATGTAATAAACAGGGTGTATTGTGAGAAACAAAAGGATTATGATAAATATAATACATGTATTTATTATGTACCAGTACGTCCAACTCCAGCAACAGTGACTTGTTGCACGTCGCTGTGTTCTTTCGTTGTTTGATACATTATTATTGTTGCTCTCAGTGTTGCCCATTTGCCTGTGATTACTTTTAAAGAAGGAAAACCCAACTTTAATAAGGCAATCTCATGAAATATTCTGGCAGCTGTTGAATCTGTTCCACCAGTTGCACAAGCAGCTGGCTTACTGCAGGACGATTGATAGGATTCCTAATGAACACAAGGGAGTTATCTTCACGCCAAACTAAATGAGGATGAGCTTCAAGCAAATAGTAAAAGAACAAGGCCCATAAATCGTGAATGTCCTCATTCGATAGAACCATTAATGCATTCAAAGCGATGTGTCAGGTAGTAGAGAAATCTGCTTGATTATTCCGTGCAGGAGCCAATTGATTGCAGGTCGATTTCTGGGATCTCTTATAAATACATAAGTGCTGGTCTGTCGCCTGACAAGATAAAGATGTTCATGGAGCAGAAAATAAAAGTCCTTGCCAAGCAGTTTGTGGGCATCCTCATCAGATAGGACCATCTGTTTTCCCTTTAAAAAAAAAATTCAGGTAGCTAGATGATCTGCTCAATAATGACTGCGAGCAGTCTCCTCACGATTGGACCATTTTTAGGATCTTGCAAAAACAAGTGAATGTCACTAGTTCTCCCAACCAGCACATGATTAGCGCAAAGAATGCAAGCAAAAATTATCCATTGAATGTTGCCATTAGACACCAGCATGGGCGCCTCTAAAGAGAAACTCAGTAAGAAAGGAATCGGGAAACTACTCCCACTTCCAGTCATCAAAGATGAACTTGAGGTCTGGCATATCTTTTTCCTTCAAGATTTCAATACATCTCAGTTCAATGTTAGAAAACTCCTGTGGCTCAAGAACAATAGCATTTTCCCTCCTTGCTTAGCAGCTACAAAGAGTGTCTCGGAAGAACCAGAGTCCATGTGCACACTTTCCCACTGTCTACTGCACAGTCTCAGCATCCTTCTTCCTCGTCATTGTGTGCATATGCTGAACTTCTCCGTGGCTTGCTTCCGAATGGGGTGGGGGTGCGGTAGCTTCTCCGGCATAGACTTTTACATCTCCTTGGTGTAACCAATCATATCTCCCTAGCACCTTCACTGCTGATGGGGAAACATCCTGCGCTATGAAAGGACCGTTAAATCTCGGCTCGTGCCATTTGCGGGTAAAGTTCTTGATCAGAACTTGTTCTCCGGGAAACAGTTTTGGCAAAAGTAGTTCCTTAGATCCGGTTGCTGTATGGTCTTCATCTGTCTGCTGAGACCGACACCCTGTTTGCTTGACTTGATCTGAAATGACAGAGATATTTGTAGTCATACATGTTTAGTAAGCACGTAGCTCATCTCCTAATAATTCTGCTGTTGTCTGGGCATCACTTCTAGTCCTCGATGGAGGAATGAGAGACGTTCTCATTCACCTCCCTGTAACTAGTTCATGGGGTGTGAGGTGATGGTTAGAGACTGGTTGATTCCTCAATGCATATAATGCAAGGGGCAGGCAATGCAGCCATCCTTTTTTCAATATTAGCTTGAGCTTGGCTATCCTTTCCTTGAGCAGACTGTTGAGTCTCTCACATATTCCGTTAGCTTGCGGGTGATAATCAGAAGAAAACGTATGTTTATGCTGAGCAATAATCTGATCTCAACACCTCACATATTCCCCATCTAGGAAAAACTTCTCGGACTAAATGTTTCGCAGCGCAAGAGACGTCAGTGTGTGTGCACAGACCAGCCTCTATCCACCTAAAAAAAAGGGGCACACCACCACTATCATATACCTATATCCATTACATATCTGCAGCATATCAACATAATCAATATGTAAATTTTGAAAAGGACCATCAGGTCGAGGATTAACTCCTCTGACTGTTCGCAGCAGTAAACCTTTGAGATATGATGCAATTTACTACATAAAAAGAAACGTGTTCTAACGAATTCAGTACGAACCAGTCCCCTGCAATAGCTGCTGCGAGGCTTTCCCTAGTGACATGTGCAGGGTAGTGTAGCTGTTCCAATGCCACCCTTAATAAGGCTACAGGTATCACCAGTTTACCAGTGCTGTCCTGTTGCCATAGTGCCTCGAAAGGGGATAAAGAACAACCCCTCTGTGTCCACAGTTCTTTCTCATCCTGTGGTGCTCCACCTTGGACTTCCATCAATTGTGTTTTCGATAAATGGTTAAAGCTTTCATTCACAATCATCATCACCACCATTCTCTCTTTCCCATCAGGCGTAGCAAAGATCATTACATCAGGTGAATATGCAACTCTTTTTGCCTCTTCCTCTGCGGCTTGGTTTCCGCATGAAATAAAGTCTATTCTCTTAGTGTACACTGCGCACTTAACTAATGCGACGGCTACTGGGAGTTGTAGTGCTTCAATAAGTCTGTCAAAAAAGGCGGCATGCTGCACTGGAGTGCCGTCCACTCTGAGGTAGCCCCTCCTTTTCCAACATGTTAGCCCTGCGTGTACTGTTGATGTCACGTAGGCAGAGTCACTGTACACTGTTACTTCCTGGTCTGCGTGTCTCTCGAGCGCAACAATCAGCGCCACTAATTCTGCAGCCTCTGCTGAAAGGTGAGACAGTAGTCGTACACTTAACATGACTTCAAATTCACCATTAGCCGCCTGTTTTACCACAGCGGCCCCTGAGTATCTTTGCCAATCAGTTTGACCAATCTTTGAAGAACCATGAATAAAGAGACTCTTCCCCTGCTGCTAAAGCATTTTCTTTCACCCTTGGGATCTTACCATAAAATTCCTCATAATTCGAGCAATCAAGTGCCTGCTCGTCCTCTGCCAGTATTTCAGCTACAAACATGGCAGGGGTCACTATTTTATATCTAACTATTTTAATTGCTAGATTTGATATAACTAACTCATAGGCAAAAGCCCTTTGAGATGTCAACGTACCTTTAGGTTTCTCCAAAACAGCAAATAAAGCATGTTAGACAAATAATGTCATGGAACACCCCATTACTATGCTAGTAGACTTTCAATTGTGAACACAGCGGCTGCCAATGATTGTTCACAAGGGAAGTGACCCTCATTACTGGGTCCAAAATCCCACTGTGAGCACTGCTGTCATGACTGTTCCATTCGTTTGCGAAAATAAAAAGTATTCTTCAGAATAATTAGGAATCCCTAAAACATGAGCTGTTCAAATTGCCTTTTCTTAACTCATCAAACCCTTCCTCCATTCCCTCAGTCCATAAAATCTATTCCTGATCCACCTGTGCTTTTCCAGAGCCCGAAACAAGGGTCTCGTGTCTGAGCTATTATCAAATACCCAAGCTCTGACATAATTGCATAATCCCAGAAATTGTTGCATTTGCTTTATTATGTTCAGTTCAGATGTCTTCAAAATCACCTCAGCCCTTTCTGGTATAACTTTTTTTCCTTCATACGAGATTAACTGACCTATATACAATACTTCTTCCTTGAAATACTGGAATTTCTCTTTGTACACTTTATATCCTTTCTCTGCTAGAATATTCATTAGCTGAACTGAGTCACATCTGCACTCTTCTTCTGATGTGCTGCAGACTAAAATATCATCTACGTATTGCAGCACAACACTTGGCAAATCAATGTTGCTTAAATCCATCTGTAGGACTCTATTGAAAATTGATGGAGATTTACAATACCCTTGGGACAATCTTCTGCTTTTTAGCTTAGTCTGACGGAATGTAAATGATGTCAGTTCTTGAGAATCTTTATGCAATGGGATTGAGAAAAATGCATTTTTCAAGTCAATCACAGTGAAACATTGCATCAGGGATACTACATAGTATTGTCGCCATATTAGGAACTAGAGGAAACTTGGCCTCTATAATCTGATTGAATGGGCACATGTCTTGCACTAACTGCCACAACCCCCCCCCTTCGATTTTTTGACCGGATACACTGCGGTATTGCAAGGTGACTCTGACGTTACGAAGATGCCCTCATCCATCGTGGCGGATATCGTCTTAAAAATACCTTCATCTTGAGACATGGGATACTGCCTTGCTTAAGGTAAAATTGCTCCTGGCTTCAATTTAATCTTGACTTCTCCAACCCCCTTCAATAGGCCTGCGTCATAGGGGCCTCTATTCCATAAAGAAACTGCCACTTTCGCCACATCTTCATCAAAAAATGCGAGACGCTGTCGCACTATCATCATTTTCTATGGAACCTTGTGTCTTTCTCTCATGATCCAATATGTAAAACTCATTTCAAACACTACTTTGTCATCTAACGGGTGGTCTCTAAACAGATCCTCGTCAGTGATGTCAGTCAATCTATAACCCTCCACAATCTACGGCATATCAACTTACTAATTGAAAGACAGATAAGCTAGAATCATACCAAAAAATGATCATGCAGGGATAGGGATGAAAGGGTAAGGGTGATATGTCAATAACACCATGGCCTACAAAGTAAACACAGCAATGGATCACTGACTAGAAATAGATAGGAAGGGAGCAGGTGATTGTAAAAATACAGCACCAATACCAGAGTGGGGAACAATGCACCCCTCAACCTGGGACACAAAGGTTGGAAATTACACAGCTGGGAACTTGCCACGCCATCACTCCTAACAATTAGATGGACAGGAAAAAAAAGAGAAAGAATATGCCTACTCCATAGGACAACCGGATACATAGAACACAAATTATAAGGACTAAGAGACATATAACCCAAAAGCAAACATTTCTGCATAGTTAACTCACACAAAAATCCACACAACCACCCCCTTGCATGGCAAACCGCACACACTTCACCACACTGCAACAACAAACAAATAACACATAACTCGCACCACCAGCACACAAGGACTCACATTGATCCGATATTCACACCCAAGCTCAGCGCACAGTGAAAACCGAACTGGAGCTGCCAACAGGACATCACTTTTCTCACTTTCCTACTCCCTCTTCACAGAATTAACCCACTACGCCTGCTTGTTTGCAGATCCAGCTGAGCGCCTGGGAACCAATTCTGTTGCTGATGGTGCTTGCTACAAATTCCTTTAACATTAACATTGATCACATGTTGGTATATCTTCCTTCCACAATGAAAGCATTACATTTCGTAGCACCAACATGTTCCGCAGAGATGGTGCCATTCTTACTGATGCTGGCAATTACCTTTTTTTGCACAATATTCAAAATGCTTTGCAGCCATTCTTGCAAGTATAGCAAGCATTTGTGCAGTAGGTTTTGGCCACTTCAAAACCTTTCAGAGCCACCACTTTCTCCCGGAAAAGAAAGCAATTTTTTTGAAGGAGCCACCCCCTACTTTTTTAAAAGTCAGCGGTCTATCGCACTGTCGCAGACTTCGCGGACAGCATAGGGGCCTGCACCATTTCTTTGGCACTTCTATTTTTAAACTGTGAAAGGTGGCTCTGAAAAGACCCTTTTTGTGTTTTTTTGTTTTATATTTTTCTGGGTATTTTTTCAACGAGACACACAAGAAAGGGAAGGGAATGGAGGGTAGGGAATGTGCACCAACCACTGGGCTAAGAAGAGGCAGGTGGAGAGAGGAAGATGTTGGCTGGGCCTCATCAAGGTAGGGGGCGCTTTTCTTCGTGGCCCCAGACCACAGCCTCAAAACCACTCCGGAACTGCTCACCCCTGCGTCTGTACACACTCAATATAGTGACCTTTGAAAGGTAAGGATCTGCTTTGGTGCGTATGGCCTGCGAGGCTGAGTCAGGGATCCGCTGCCCCACAGGAGTGTCCCTTGTGGTGACAGGAGAAGATGTTGAGGATGCTGCAGTGGAACTCAACCTACTACCCTGTTCAAAGGGGGACGACCCTCCAAACTGCTGCCTTGTGGCTCGTTCTCAGGTGTCGCTGCATGGAAGTGCTGCCATAACTGTACAGCCCAGGATTGGCGTGACTGCATACCATGTGGCACTGATTGCAGTGAACCTCGGCTGCTTGAGCCTTGGCTACCCCTCTAATGGTGGTAAAAAGCCTCCACACCCAAGACTCACGTTGGCAGCTGGTAGTGGGGACTTCCACTACCTCATCCTCTTATTCTTCTTGTTCCCCTCTGCATCCTCACACTTGTTCCCCTATCCAGGCACTTGGGAAGGTGGTGGTGGTAGTGGTGGTGGTGCTGAGGCAGAGGCAGCAGTGCAATAGCTGTGGATGCCATTATTCAGGTAATCCAGCTAATGAAGCAACTCAGCAGCCCAGCAATGCACCAAACCAGCAGTGTGGAGCAGTAATGCAGCAATCCATCAATCTGGCAGAGTGCTCTGATCAGGAAATCCAAAAACAGAACGAGGAGCCTTTTATAGAAGTGCTGGGGAGCGTTCCGCGAACAGTCGCGCGTGCTCCATGGACACTCTGAGCCTCAAGTTCGGCTCAAAAAGTTACAAAACGTCTCTAGATTGATTAGGGTATGGTCTGAGGTCTCTGGGTGAGGTTTCAGCTTAAAACACCTTGGGTTGGACTTTTTAGGTATGCAGGGGTACAAACAGTGTCCGTGGATACAGACTGACGCTCAGCGTGGGTGCAGTCACATGGTGATGTCACAAATGTTCACAAATGGGACAGCTATCAGCAGGACACCTATTGCGTGGGATGCAATGTGCGCAAGTGCCCAGGTGGCCGTAGGACAGAGGCAGGACACCCGAACTAATTAAAAGTATGCCACAACTTTACAGACTTTTGCAGACAGGTGAGGTTTCGGAGGGCACAAGGGATCGGATGCGCATGCGCCCAGATGTCCGTAGGACAGGGGGGGACCCCCAAACTATTTAAAGTCTGTCACGCCTATACAGACATCTGTGGACAGGTGCGGTGTTCGGAGGGCACCGGGGAGGAGAGCCGCAAGTGCCCAGGTGTCTGTAGGACAGGGACTGAACCCCCAAAATCATTAAAAGTATGCCACAACTTTACGGACATCTGCAAACAGGTGCGTTGATCGGAGGGGACAGGGGATCGGATGCGCATGCACCCAGGTGTCCGCAGGACAGGGCTTGGGACCCGAATCATATAAAGGTGCGTCATGATTTTGCTGACACCTCCGGACAGGTGTGCTGTTCGGGGGTACCTTAATTTTGATTACGGACAGCCCGGACAGTCACGTTGTCCGCAGACTCCAAACGGGGCTTTTAAAAAAAGAAACACGCACACACAGCAACAGTAAACACATAGAAATGTATTACCACACACACCAAAAACATTCAAGTAGGAAAGAAAAGGGGTAGCGGAATGGGAAAAATATACAGGGGAATTGGGGTTTTGCACTGGCTGGTCATGAGGGGAGGAAGGGATTGAGGTCTCATCATAGCATCTTTGACTAAAGGGAATTCATGGGGATGGTTGGCTGGGACAGTGGTAAGGGGTACTGGTACAAGCGAAGCAGTGGTACTTAATATTGTCAATCATATGCCTTTCTACAAATGCCTTCAACTCTGCAAAATTGGTCTTCCGCTGATCAATTTTTGCACACAGGCTTATCAGTTAATTTCCCACATTTGCACTTTGGGTCAGTCTGTGCCCATCTTTCTGCACATTAGCTTGTGCTTCCGGCCCATTTTCTTCATTTGCGGTATGTACTGTTAAATAAGGAGCAGGTTTCAGGGACATGTGAAGCAATGTGCATCACTTTTCCTAGTTTAAAAATTGTACTGTGTACCATTAGAGTTGCTTTGGTCACTCATTTCATCATGGGGGAGCCACTCCCGGGTGCTTGTCATTTCTGTGTAAAATAAATAATGCTTTTTACTAGTCATGTACACACCACAAACTCCACTGTTACAGGAAGAACTATAAGGTACTTACTGTTTTTTGTATGGTTCTTCTCTTAGTACATTGGACTTCCTTGTGACAGTTGCTTCTCACTTTGTATGCAAAGCAGCACTGAGTTAATATTTTTAGATGCACTTGTTATTTTCCACTGGCTCCCGGTTGCTGCTAGGATCAAGTTCATGACCCTCTGCATCATCCACATGGCTTTATGGGGTCTGGGACCCCGCTACATCCAACTTGCTCTCCCTAAATACCTCCCTATAGAGCCCTTTGGTCTTCTAGCTCCAACTCTCTGCGGATCAGATGCTTCGCTAAGGAGAGAGTGGGGTAGATTTCCCTCCTCTGCAGGAGCCTCCCACTGGAAAGGTCTCCCTTGCCCTCTCAGGCTTGATCCGGATCTCCTGAAGTTCCCAGAAGCTCCTCAAGATCCTCCTTTTCTCTTCTTACTTCCCTCTCCTCCTCCCCTGCTAACACCCCCGTCTGCTGCAGTGACTGGCTGCCTGGTTTCCTCTGAGTTCTAAAGGGCACAAGCCCCGCTGCCCAGTCCACCCCTCCTCCTTGCATTTAGCATGTGGACCCTCACCCCCACCACCCCATGATATCCCTGGCACTTGCCCTCATGGCCTCCCCTTAGCACTCCCCTGCCCCCTGTGGCCCTCTTTCCCCCTCCTCAACCGTCCTCCAATTGCACTCTCTGCTCTTTACCCTGCACTTCCCTGGCCACCCTAGCACTCCGTGCAATTTTTGTTACTGCACTTGCACAATCCAAATATCACAAGGCCTAGTAGAACGGTTATTGTTATCTTCTCCCTTGCCCCCCCTGTTTTGTCTTGTGGCACCTTGAAACACCATTTGTTGCATAGGAGGCCTTACAAATATCCAATAAATAAATCAATAAATAAAGGGACATTTCAGCAAACACCCCAATGTGACAACACCTCAACTCAACACTCACCCTTCTGCTGCCCCTCCCCATGTGGGTGCACCCTCATGCTTTGGGATGCCATGTTGCCATTTTAGCTAACTCCTGGGCAACTGTGCCCTCCCCTGAGGCCTTACACCGCCACCTCCACCTCACCTGCCATGGATGCCAAAAAGTCACCCAAGAGGCGTCTACATGCCCTACTAATGAGGATAATGTCCAGGCACACACACTTACATTGGAATCCACTGCTTCCCACATCCCTGGACAAAACTGCCAAAGGCCTGCAGAGCTAAACCACTATCAGAAAAGCTCCCTTGAACAAGCACCAACTTGTTGTCCCAAGATGCATACCACCCTATGAGACTTGCACTTGTCTACCCTGAACCCTTAAGCACGCATCACCCATTGGCTCACTCCGCAAAACAAAGGGAAACACTTTCCTCAGAGCCTGTACCTTTGTATGGAGCAGTCACTCCCACAGTCTGAGACTCACCTTTGTCCCCCAGTACCACCCTGCTCAATGTGCACCACCACCTCCAGTATCCTTACTGCCATATCCACCATCCTTGGAACTTGTTGCACCTGACTGCCCCCTTACAGAGTGGAGTGTTTTGCCATGCTAACACAACTCACACTCAACCTACGTTACCTACCCATGTGCCCCTTGACCCCCAGCCTCCTGGGATCTTAGCCCCCAGACTAGCCTTATTGTGTGATGTGGAGACTCTTGGAACAATAAACCGCATGTGCTGTTTGCCTCCACCATGGCCCCTCCATCGCTGGTCCCTCTTGTTGTGGCGGGGCCTGTAATGTAGCAGGTTGCTGAGGCATCCCCTGGCAAACTTGTGCACTGCAGGTACATGGACCACTCCACATTGCATCACATCAAGCACCTGCATGTAACAGCACAACAGTTTAGGCTGCTCAGCCCCACTATACCCAAAACCCAAAACACCCAACTGACACATCAGAGAGGTCCACGTCTAAAACACATCTTCCACTCCCTGCCCCCAATGCAGTGTCAAAACATACCTGGTAGGGAAAGTGATGTGTGTGCCTATAGGAGCCACAATGTGCATCATGCACACACCAGCACACATATCATGACAATCACATTCATGCATGAACACATCACAAACAAAAACAACACACATGTACAACATGCAGTTCCAACACCTACATCACATATCTTCCAAGCAGATGGCTGTCTTGCGAAGACTTTTCAAAGAACAGACATATGAGTCACCCATGAAAGCACAGCCAGCATGCCCCAACATCCCACCTGGCGTTCAGCAATTATGACCTAATGGCTGATGCTAAATTGTCCTCCAGCAGTGCTTACCTGTGTGTATGAAACAGAATTTGGACATGGATCAGACATCCTTGCTTGGCAATGATCAACCCAAACACATAATTATACTGACAATATTGTCTATGTTGAAACCATCCCTTTCTATGCAAATGTCAAGCCAGAGGCAGTATGCACCATGACACCTGCATACACGTAAAGAAATGCCTTAAGGGACAGAAGAATTCGTGCGGAATCCACAACAAAGAAACCATGTGCATGATTATATGCTACATCACCCCCTTGGCCCTATACTTTGTCCTTGTACTGAACAACAGAGGTGGCCCAACCTCTGACATGGGTGTCACAGCATGTACGGTAGAAGCAGTGAGTACCCACTTAAATTATAGGTGTGTGTGTGTATGTGTGTGTTTTCCTCAGGCAATACAGGAACAGTAAGTAGGAGTTGCTTGCCTACTGTGGTACTGGATAAATCCCAGCTTCACTGCCATACGCTGTGTGAGACTTCACAGTTGCCTGTGACATTTTCCTCACATTCAATGCCTGGCAACAAGTCACCATTAATGGACCAACAAGCGGTGACAAGCTGCAGGTGATACTTAATTTTGCAAGGACCCCTGTCAGAAAGGTTGCAAAGTCCCATGTGTGGTCCCTCTGATGGCCACATCCTTCCTACTGATGTGCACTATTTTGCCTAATGTGACTAGTCACATGACAGTCCTACTGTCTGATCAGCCCTGCACGCAACACTGTCAGAAGCATGGTAATATTTTGAGTTAGAGTGGCCATGGGCAATGTGGAAATAACTGACATAGAGCACCAATCACAACCAGCTGTAATCACGCACTGGCCATTCTAGTCATCCAGGACTACCTCCCACCTGGGCATGTGCAAGTCTAATAAGAAGGCTTCAGTCAACTAACCTCCTCCCCAAAATGTGTCCCGTGCAAAAGCCATCAAAGGACTCTCCAAAAGAGGGTTTGTGAATATCACCCTCATGGCCCCTGCACTATAACCTATTGCTATTTTCAAATCCAGCCCCCTTCCTGCTCCCCCCTGTGAGGCTAAAAACCTCAGGGTCATTTTTTTGTTTTTTAAAGCAGTCACACAGCCCGGGGTCATCGAGGCGCTGTTACAGATTATTTTTTTTGTTTTTTCTCTTAGTTGCATATTCATAACGCGCTTAAAGGTTCAAAGCGCGGACCCGGGGATCGAACCTGTGTTGCTTTGTGCTGCCTTGCTTCCAAGACGAGCACGTTGCCACTGAACTATCCTCCCAGGATCTTAGACTCCACCCTTTCCTTCTCTCCTCATATCTCTGATGTCTCTAAGAAGTCACACTTCCAGCTGCACCTCCTAAGAGGTATTCTTCCTTTCCTCTCCTTCCCCCAGAAGCTCACTGTATCCAGAGCTCTGGTTCTCTCTAGGTTGGACTACTGCAACAGCCTCTTTCTAAATCTGCCTGCCTCTACTCTCTGCCCTCTGCAACTCATCCAAAAGAGGACTGCAAGACTTGTCTATGGCCTCAAGCCCAGGGATCGTATCTCTCCAGGACTGAAATCTCTGCACTGGCTCCCAGTGGCAGCGAGGATTAAGTTTGAAACACTCTGCATTGTCCACTAGGCCTTCCAGGGCCTGGGGCCTCTATGCCTTCATCTCTCTTCCTAAATATCTTCCTTCTCGAGCTCTGCGCTCATCCGCCTCCATCTCCCTCAGGGTTAGTCGCTTCTCCGAGCAGCGAGTTGGTGGTAGATCTCTTTCTTCTGCTGGGGCCTCCCTCTGGAACAGCCTCCCTGCCTCACTAAAACTTGAGCAGAACCATCTCTGGTTCCAGAAGCATCTCAAGAACTTCCTCTTTGCTTCTGCTTTCTCTCCTCCTCTCCCCTGCTGATCTCCTGGCTGAAACCAAAACTGCACTGGTTACCTGGCTACCCTCTTATCTCGGGCCCAGGTCCCCCCCCCTCCAGTTGCACACCTGCACTGCCCCCCTGGCAACCCTTGCACATGGGGATTGTTTCTGTATACCTCCAGCCCCTACTAGCATTTAACACCTGATGTCTGCTCTTGCCATCAGCTGGCTGCACTTTTATCTATTATTTATTGTCTTATTTTTTACTGCTATCCTATGTACTGCACTGCCCCCTCCCCTTTCCCCCCGCCCTTTTCCCCTTCCCCCCTCCCCTGTACTTGTGCAATCTCAATGTCACCAGGCCTAGTAGGATCGCTATCGCTGTCTTCCCTCTGTTCCCCTCACTTGCCTCGTCGCACCTTGAAACACTTGTGTATAGGCGTGTTATATATCATATCATATCATCTCCTACAAAGCAGTCAGCCTGCAGTCAGACAGATGGCTCCTCTACATACATTACATTTCAGTATGCCCATTACACACCTGAAGTTACAATATCAGTAGACCAGTACTATGCAGGAACATCAATGTAAAAGGCAGCAAAAGGCCTTGCCTGCCTATGTCTTCTTGTCTATGTCTGTCACACCCACAATAGCACACTGTACAGTCACGGTCACAGTTGGCGGTACAGCGTATGAGCCTGACCTGCAGGCCAGATGTAAAACATGACACCAGACTCCATACATTACCCACTCACCAACCTACCTGAGACAGTGTGAGCCGCTTCCCTCTGTAACCTCCCCTGGTTGGCAGTGTATACCTTGATGGGAATACACCGGCCACCCCTCCCCTGCAATCGCACACCTTATGTATGCCCCTGGTACTCTAAACATGTACATTTCCCTATGGTCATTATGTACACCATAGCTTCCAGTAAACAATGTAGACACACACTGAACATCCAAATACATCAACCTGATGCAAGCACTCACACCTATAGAAATGAACTAAGTGTTCACTAAAAGTGACACAGCAGTCACAACGCACATTGCAACAGAGACACACACTTTTTCCACTTAGATCGGCACTTCTACATCAAAGTACAGGATAACTCACTCATCATCAACATACAAACATGTGAAAAACACAAATACTGCTGAATGTTACAGAAAACATCCCCTTACGTGGAAGGTGAGAGTCAGGTGCGTTGGATTCTCATTGATGATGGAGTGGCTACTTGACACCAATCATGGCAGCACATTGCATGCAAGGCTCACAGGACATGAGTGCAAATGACATTGCACCAAACAAATAAGTAAGAACATGTCCCTGCACCAGAAACACGTGCACATATGCCCCTTTGGGCGACAGAGTACTATCAGTATGCGGCAGAGGTCAAACAAATGTCCACAATCAAGGATATGGCACACCTCCCATCTTCGTTGACTGTGACAATCACCCACATATCAGCAGATTGACACTTTCATGCACAAACCTACTCATGACACATTAGGACACCATTTGAATGCATAGGTCAACAGCCATGCTCATGCATGACAGTGTACTCCCTTACATTGTGGTACTGCTGTTGTGCTGTGTATTCCTGACCACCTCCACCTAACACTGTGCCTCCTCATTTGTGTTAGGAAGGTCAGCTTCCATCAGAAGGAACGTGGACTTGGATTGAAGGAGAGGGATTTGGGTGCATTCACAGAGTGGGTGGGAGCTGGCTGTGCAAAGTGACCTGAAATGACAGTAGAGACGTGTAAAGTACAGCGCAAGGACCCTGTCAGACAGACTACACATATAATGCACCTCATGGTCCAACATTACGTTTACCTGAATGTGGGATCCTTTTCCTTGCTAAATGGCCATGTTGGTTATCTTCACTGAACATGTCAGCTTGTACAGCCCACCAGATGCATCACTTGCAAAGTAACATGTGAAGTCAACCAACTGCACGTAGAGCATCATGGCAATGTCTCTAGAAACAAAAAAAAGGAGTCCACCGTGAACTGCGAAAAGAATAAATATGCCAAACTCCATCTCTGTGCTGTTAGTCAGCAAGGGGCATGAAGAAGCGGTTTTGGCAAGGGGAGTAGCCATATGTGATGGGTGTGCGCGGAAAAATGGGAAATGGCATTCCTTGAGCAATTAATTGCTAAGACCCACCCTGTGGAGGATCCTTTGCTCAAGGACCCAGTCCACGCAAGGTCAATGCCTGGTCCTCATTTGCCACAGCCACACATGACAGTGTAGCATGCAAAAGTGTGCCAATAGCAAGTAGGTCTGCATGATTCTCCGTGCGAGTGTCCTTCATATCAGCTTACATGGTAATCTTTGAGGCATCCATTTGTATGTTTAGAGTGTCCCTCAAGGAGGACATCTCCAGCCTGTGACGTTCCCTTGAGGACTCCATCTGCAGATTCAGGAGTACCCCCAAGTCTGACATCTACTGCCTGCATTGATCCCTTGAGGCCTTCATCTCTTCATGTAGGCATTGCCTCAAAGCAGAAATCTCCCCATGCAATAGCTGGACTTCTGAACTCACTGTGGCATTAGAAGAGATGACGATCCCTGCCATATGATGAATGTCCCTGCCCATCTCCTGCTGTAACTCGCCCTGTTGGGCAATTTCATGTATCATTTCCGCTTCCCACTCCAAGCGGGCAGCAGGTATAGATCCCCCACGTGTGCATGGCCTACCAAGCTGGGATGAGACAGTGCAGCCCTGTCTCAGTGAGCACACTGGTATGGGCTGCCGGTCTACATGCATCCCACTCCCATGGGTGAAGGCAACATTGCAGACACAGTGCTGAAAAATGATGCATGGCTTAACACTGGCAGGGGAACGGTCTCCTGTCTCTCCTCAGGCTCAGTATTCTCCAAAAACCCAAGGAGATACATAGGATAAGGACTGTTGAGTGCTGGTTCTTCCACCATCTGCCTGACCATGGCAACAACATCAGATTCACCATCCTCATCTGATGATGAGTCTGCAGGCCTGCTGAGGATGGTCTGTAATAGGAGGGGGCTTTCACCAGGCACAGCACCCCGGCCTGTGCTGGGGAATGGTCATGTCTCTTCTACTACCTCCTCCACTGCTTGCGCCTCCTGTGCTGTGTCATTACCTATACAAAGCCAGGCAACAATAGCCAGAGGCCTATCCAGATAAACATGCGCGCATCACATAAAATGCATGCTGAACAAATGCACCATCTACACATGGATCAGACTCCTAAACTAGCCACACAATCATGTTCGACATCCATGTCATCCTTACCAGAAGAACCATGGCACCCCTGCCACCCATATTTGACATAGATGATGGTTGCGTAATTCTGACGAGTAGGGCATGAAGTATCAGTAGAACTACGACATGTCTTAAAAATTATCAGGACATTCATGGAGCCCACTGACAGTGGTCTGCAGACATCAACGTAACATATTTTGGGGATGCAAGTGCAACATCTCATTCAGGCAAAAATCTTTAGGCTGCAAAAAATGTATTAGCATTCATCTCAGTGCGAGCAGAGTTCGATGTGCTTGGCACAATGCGCATGTATCACTTGCCGTCAGTTTTGACACATATCAGCCGCATCATATAGCTACACAGAAAGAGGAAAAGAATAATGATTTTTGGGGCTGCAGAGGTAAAACAGAGAGAAATATATTGTAGGTGTGCTATTAACCGGTAATGCCAATTTCATGTTCAAAGGAACATTCAAGTAGGTAACTAATGTAGGTCTGAGTAGAAAATGGAGTCAGAGCGGTGTTGTGGTAAATGCGAGGTCTGTGGGCTAAGGTGGCAAGATTCCAGCCATGTTGGATTGAAACCCTCTCACACGTTGAATTAAAAAAGCAAGTGTGTAGCTGCCGCTCTATTCAGTAAGTCCCCAGAAAAATCCCCCTGCGACCCTGTAGAGAAAAGCAATGCCAAGGTTACAGGCATCCACTCTGTGCAGATAACACTTCTTTGTGTTCAGCTGCAGGGACCAACAGAACTGTGAATGGAATGTAATGTCTGTGGAGGATCAGTAGGGATGCACCTTTGAAGGTCAAAATACATGAGAACATGTCATGGGGTTCTGTAATGCCTAGGGGCTTGGTGGGGAATCAGAGCACCACTGCCCTATACCAAAGAGAAGTCAGCCCTTTTGAACTGCAGGTGGCTGCACCCTCGAACAAATAAATAGATGTAATCAAAACGCCTGAGAGGTGCCCTGATCATGTCATTCACGAGCACCTGGGTTCCCAGCGAGATAAGGGAGCAGACGTGTCCTGTGATTTTGGATGGAAGGAGCAGAAGTGATGGCAGTAAAATCAATCACAAGGTCGAGGGAACAACCTGTGTGCACCATGGTGTCTATTATCATGAGATGGTACATTTTTTATCAATGAGCAGTGTTGGCATCACAGTTTGTACCTCATACAGGTCCTGTTGTAGTGGTGCACATCACATGATATTAAATATCAATTGAAACGACATACCCAGTAACAAAACAATGCCAAAGTTCTGATTGTGATGATGTAGCAGGTAACATGCATAGGAAACTGTGATCAGATAATGTGTGACCACTAGGGCAAGGAACAATAGGGGACAAATAACATTGTCAATAGGTGGTAGCCAGTGATGGTGGTGGGATTATGTGGCAACATTCGTAATGATAAGCATGTGGTTTGTCTCTTTTGCTTGGTTCTATGGGACTATCTGACACTTGTGCATGGACTATAACTTTGTTTCCCTTGAAAATCTGTGCATTGGTTATTAGGTCTTTTGGGGATTTTGTCCACATCATACCCGTTTTGGCTCATTGGCCCTACATATTTCCTATCAGTCCCTTTACCTCCTCTAAGGATGTGTGTGGTACAGTGAGCTTTAGACACTCACAACCCGAAACCACCTCATGATTGTGTACCAACAACACCAATAACTCATGCCGCACAATGTCTTCATACTGTTATTGGTATGTCATATCAATATGTGGGAGTTTGTCCACTGGACCGATGGAAAGGGCAGCAATGACTTGGTGCGCATCACAGGGCATAAGGTGCCCTACATAGAATGCGAACACTCTACACACAGGAAGGAGTGTATGTAACACAACTAGCACAATGCATTATTACACATTGTGGCTGTGTGTGTGTGTGTGTGTGTGTGTCTGTCCTGCACTTCTCAGGAAACACACACCAATGCCATCTGCAGCTGTGGCACACATTCCTAAGAGGCAATGCTGTGTTCCAACATCAAGGCTGTTATCGTAGGAATATGTGACCATGCATACACATTGGAGAAAGGAACATGTAAAATGTGACCTCAGGAGTACAGTACAATATTCCTGAGTCCTTCCAGTAATCCACTCTTGGATACTTAGCGATATCATGAGTTACACATATCATACTAGTGACATGCCATGCAGGCCTGACCTTTCGTTGACAATGTCCCTGACACACCATCCCCATATTGTTCCTGGGTATCGAGGAGTAAATGCACACATGTATCTCAATCATGTCTGGGCAAAGAACGACATGCTTGTCACCTGTATGCACTTGCATGGACCACAGAGTATTGACACTCTGAACGCACCTACAACATGACTATGATGTCTGTTGGCAGCATAAGTGCTGCAGTGGATGACAACTCCTTACATGTCACTGACATTGCACCCCTTTCATAATTCACTGTCTGAGTGGAGCAGTGAATGAATCACACATTGCTAAGTGTGATGTCATGTGAGTGCACCCAACCTTTAGAGTGCACTCTACACAGGCATGACATTGATATTGTGTTCAGTGACATGCGTCATGCAAAAATCCACATATTGGTATGTTGCCATTACTGTTCTCAAATAGACCAGTAAGGGGTGGTGAAATGTCAATGAGGCATCAAACAGCCAGACTGAACATCATGTGTACTGAGTTCACACATATTAATTTATTTATTTTTACATTTGCAAAGCACGCAAACTCTGAGTCATCAGGGCACTGTTGCAAACCAGTTACATGATACAAAAGCTTCCGCAGAAATGTGTCCTCCCACCTACGACATACAGACAGATTATTGCAGTATTGAGTCATTGTTCTCTGGCGGGTCTAGGAGGACTGCTAGGCAAATAGCCAAGCTTTCAGGGCTTTTTGGCGAAGAGCCAGTAGGAGTCCTCTGCTCTTAGTTCAGTGGGGAGTGTGTTCCAATGGTCCACGGCCACTGAGCAGAAGCTCACACCACCTCATTTGGCTCTTTTCTCTTTGGGCTGGAGTAGCCGATGTGCGTGGATAGACCTAACCGGCCTGCTGGACTTGGATTTTACAGTTTTCTTGGCAGGGTATTGCTGGGCATTGTTGCTCAGGCATCTGTGGGTAATAGACAATGTTTTGAAGATAATCCTTTTTCTAATAAGGAGCCAATGCGCCTTTTTTCTCGCAGCAGTGATGTGGTCTCTTTTGGGAATGTTTAAGGCTGCTCTGAGAGAGTTGTTTTGGATCATCTGTAACTTATTGTTGTTCCATTTTGAGGTCCCAGCAAAGAGGACATTGCAATAATAAAATCTTGCCCCAGTGATTGCTCTCGCAATAGTTAGGCAGCTCTTGGGGAGAGGAATTGTCTCGCTGAATTGATCAGTTTGGCGGTGTAAGCTGCCGAAGAGACCACCGTACTGTTTGTTGAGCGATAGGGAGGCATCCTGATAGATGCCCAGTGTTTTTACAGCCGTTGATATAGGGATCTGGATTCCATCTATCCTGAAGGCGGTGTACTGGGGGCTGAGCTTCTGCCGCATACAGGGGGAGCCTACCAGTAAGATCTCTGTCTTGTCGTTGTTCAGACATAAACGGTTCGTGGCCATCCAAGTCTGGATAGTTGCGTACACTTTGTTGAGCCTGAGGGATTCTTCGTCGTAGGAGCTTGAAGGAGTATTTGGGTTTTATGTGCATAGTTGGTGTAGTATATCCCAATGTCATTTGGTGAATATTTTGTACTGGGCGGGGGAGATGCAAGAGCCTTGAGGGACGCCACAAGGTATGGGGATAGACAAGACACTCGAATGTCAGAGAAGACTCTCAGGGATCTGCCCTCTAGGAAAGATGCTATCCAAGTGGTGACCGCATGGTCTACTAGGTCGAATGAGGCAGAGAAATCCAATAGAAGGAGGATGGCTGTTGTGCCCTCATCTCTTAAGGTGTCTAGTTGGATCTTCAGATCCAATAGAGCTGATTCGGTGCCGTAACCTGGGCAGAAGCCTAATAGCCAAATCTCTAGGATATGATTAGATTCTAAGTAAAGCTGTATCTGAATGTGGGCTGCTCTATCCAGGATCTTAAGGAGGAAGGGTACTGTAGTAATCAGGCGGTAGTTGTTGGGCATCGCCGGGTCCAGAGATGTTTTTTCAGTAAGGGGAGGACCCAGGATTCTTTAAAGCTGGACGGGGCCAGGTTGTATGAGAAAGAGACGTTGATGAATTTAGTGATGAAGGGGACTAGGGCTTCATAGCAATCTTTTTTTTATTTTTTTATTTTTGTCGGCAGAGGTTCACAAGGCACATGCGTCAAGGCAACAAACAATTAAATCAAGCATAGCATAAAACATCGTAATGGTTACAGAATACAGTTCCAACAGTGGATATAGAGCATCAACAATACAGAAGTACACAGCAAAAATCACAGTGCGTGGATAGAGACCGGAGATGAGCCAGAACTGGGCATGTTCTCACTTTGATTGTTGAGATATGTATTAAATTCGCTCCAGATGTTCCTGGGGTGAGGTTTGGCGGGCAGCATTGTCAGGTATTCCTCCTCACAGTTCCGCGACCATGTGAGCATACCCAGCGATTTCTGAGAGGCCGGTGGGGAGGAGCGCTTCCAGTTCTGAAGTATACATTTTGTGGCAATCATGCAGCTTATATTCAAAAACTTTTTCAAGCGCTTAGTTTCGTCAGACCCCCAGACCCCAAACAGAACCGCCAAAGGATCGGGGTCAATTACAGTTTCAGTTACCGCACTTAGTGTATGGAGGACACTGTCCCAGAAACCGGACAATTTGTTACAGGTCCAGAACATATGCAAGTGATCAGCATCCACCGCCCTACAGGGCGGGCAGAGGTGCACCTCAGAGCAAGCAAACCCCATGTCCTGCTTGATGTATAGTAAAGCCTATTGAGGAGTTTGTATTGCATGGCACGAGAAAAGAAATTGAGAGACACTTTTTGTATGTGGCAGCACATATCCTCCCACAATTCCTCAGAAATTTCTAGACCCAGTTCAGCCGACCATCCGTCGCGCGCCCCAAGAGTAGGAATGGGGATGACATCTAGTAGGATTTGATACAGTGAGGAGACAACGCCACGTGCACCGCCCGAGTTGGCGATGTAGGCTATCGCCGGGTTGTCTGGGGCCTCATCCGGAAAGGAGGGCCACATGGTGCGGAACGCAGCACAAAGCCTGTAGTATTGGAGAGTCTCTAGGGGGGATCTGGTGTGCCCTGGTCTCCAGGTTTGGGGGCCTATGAATTTGCCCTCGGGATAGAAGTCGGACAGGGCCCGATACCCCAGTGCACCCCAGTGTCGGGCCAAAGCGTTATCAAGCGTGGGCTCCAGGCCCGGAAAGGCCCACACGGGAAGCCATTTGTAATATGGGGAGGGCCCACTTGTCGAGTGTAGCAGACGTGACCAGGCATACAGAGTCGCAGCAATGGGGTCAACGGGGGAATCAGATGTGTAGCGTCGATGTAATATCAGGGACATTAAATTGATACCAGCGGAGGCAAGCCGTTCCAGTTTGACATGTGGGCGCACTGGGGAACCCGGGTACCAATGAGTAGCATGCTGGGCCTGGGCCGCGATCCAGTATAGTTCTAGGTCTGGAGCAGCAATACCACCCCGTTTGTATGAAAGTGCCATGTCAGTCCACTTCTTGCGCACCGCACCGGAGTGCCAGAGAAATTGCGCGCAGAGCGTATGCAATTTAGTGAAGTAAGCCCTCCCGGGCCATATAGGGATGTTGCAAAAGGTGTATAAGAGCTTGGGGAGCAAGATCATTTTAATAAGGGATAGACGACCAGCGACGGACAATGGGAGAGTGCGCCATCGTGAAATTTTGGTCTCAACTGTTCGTGCTACAGCTGAGTAGTTATCGGCAAGCAGGGTGGGCTTAGTGAGGGACATCTGCACCCCAAGGTATCTCACACCCTCAGGGGCCCAGTGCAGGGGATACTCAGTGGTGGGCTGCCGGGTAGCTTTAGTGAGCGGGAAAATCTCTGACTTGGAATAGTTAATCGTAAATCCGGAGTGGGTGCTGATCCGGGTGATGTCTCTCAGTATGGGATCCAGATGGGTTGTGGGATCTCTGACGTATAATAGGACATCGTCAGCATATAGGGATATTATTTCAGGATCGTCAACCAATCGTACTCCTTTACGCGCGTGCCGTGCTCGGATAAAGTCCGCCATCGGTTCTATCACCAATGCGAAAAGGATCGGGGAGAAGGGGCAGCCCTGTCTGGTGCCTCTGAATAGATGAACATCTCGGATGTTAGTGAGTTGACTCGTACCCGCACAACGGGGGAAGTGTACAATAGTTTAATGAACCCTATCATGTTAGGGCCGACGCCCATTGTTTCGAGGACCAGCCACATATATTTCCAAGAGACCATGTCGAAGGCCTTCTGAGCGTCCAGGGTAACCGCTACGGGCTGGACGTCTTGGTCTATACGGGACATGACATTGAATAGTCTCCTGATGTTATGGGAGGTGGACCTGCCGGGGACAAAGCCTGCTTGGTCCTCTTGTACCAGGTGCGTCATGATGGGTAGAAAGCGGTTAGCAATGATCTTAGCGAAGATCTTTGTCTCTAGGTTCATGAGGGTCAGAGGTCTATAGGACCCGCACTCGTCCTCAGGTTTACCTGGTTTGAGCAGTACCGTGATGGCCGCTTCCCGTATGGAAGGGGGAAGGATAGCCGCTCGGAGTGCCTCATTCCATACCTCCAACAGCCGGGGGGCCAAAATAGCCACATGCTCTCGATAGAAGTCCGCCGTGAGGCCGTCAGGTCCCGGCGCCTTGCCTATGGGCAAGTCTGAGATAGCCGAGACTATCTCGTCTAGCGTGAACGGGGTATCCAGCTGATCTCGGGTCTGTGAGGAAATTTCTGTGGTGGGGATCTGATCAAGGAGTTCTCGCATATGTTGTTCAGTGTGCTCTACGGGCTGGGAATAAAGGGATCTATAGAACTCAGTAAATATATCAAGTGTTCGATGGTCCGCCCATTGAGCGTCACCGTTCTGATCTTTTATGGAAGTGATCTGCGTGCGGCCCAGTTCCCCCCTCACGAGTGTCGCAAGTGTCTTGCCGGGTCTGTCCCCTCTACATATTTCCTTGTGGCCTGCGAGCAGCTGAAATAATGAACTTCGCTGGTCGCTAAAGTGTTAAACACCTGGAGCTCGTCAGAGATTTGGGCCAGAGTGGTGGGGTCAGACCCAGAGGAGCAACATTGCTCCAACCTTTTCAGCTTGGCCTTAGATTGCCCGAGGGCGGCTCTAATAGCTTTCAACACCCCTGCCTCTCGGGAAATAGACATGCCCCTAATGTAAGCCTTAAAAGCCTCCCATCTGACCGCGGCAGTCGTGTCTTGAAGAGAGTTAAGCTCAAAGAAGGACTCAATGTCCGCTAGAATCTCAGATTTAAACACAGTGTCTTTTAGAGCTTCGGACTTAAAGCGCCAGGTGCAGAGTGATGGTATGGGAATTCCCAGCCCCAAGGACAGTATGATTGGAGAATGATCCGAGAATGTGCGGGGCAAAATGCGTGTATCCTCCACCCTACCCATGACCTCTCTCGAGACCAAAAATAGATCTATCCTGGAAGAACTATCGTGTACAAAAGAGTAATAAGTGTAGTCCCACTGCCGGGGGTGAAGTGTTCTCCAGGCGTCACAAATGTTGAGCGACTGCATGTGGCCATGCAGCCTGCGTGCTGCGCCAGACAGGGCTCTGGGTGTAGTGGCAGTTCTGTCCAGGGCAGTGTCCAGTATAAGGTTCAGCCCCCCCCATATGATCTGCACCCCCACGAAGCCCAGCAATATGGTGGTTACAGTGTTACAGTGTCAAAGAATTCCGGAGAGTCTACATTGGGACAGTAAGTGTTAACCAGCAAGTGCTCTTTATTGACCAGTGTGCAGTATATTATAACATAACGACCCTCAGGATCAACATAGCTTTTATGCAGCACAAACTTAATTGATTTGTGGATCATTGTGAGAACGCCTCTAGATTGTGTGGAATAAGAAGTAAAGAACCTGGCAGAACCCCATGATGGGGCAACAGCCCTTGGAATGAGGCCATTGGAGTGTGTCTCTTGTAAAAGCAATATCTTGCAATTGTGTCTGTTAGCATATGCAACGATCCTGCGGGCCTTAGTGTGGTTGCTCAGCCTCCGAATGTTCCAGGACATTATGACTGTAGCCATTTCAGAGGTAGGTATCTACAGACACAGTACCCATAAATCAGTGAACATCCCAGCTCCCGTGATAGTATGAGCTCCCAGAATTGGAACAGCAAGTGGGCATGGGGCCCTTCAGCATGCGCGCCGCAAAACCTTGTGTGCCTTTTTGTAAAACAACCCCTTTCCCACCCCCCACCCTCACCACTAACCATGGATCAGCAAAGTAAAAATCACCCACCCCGAACATCGCACAGTTGGGCCGTCCCCAACCTGGCCCAATCTGCCCCGAGGCCCAACTGGGGCCAACACACACCAGAAAATTGAGAAAAAGCAGTGCAATCGCAATGGGGTGCGCCGTTGCCGTGCACCAGCATGCTTGGAGCCAAATGGCTCAGTTGCAAAACGAGCAGTGGTGGCGGACTTGCGGCGCAGGCCCCGCCCGCGAAGCGGGTAATCGGGGACCGCACACGAGCCCCTGCGGTTCCGAAATAGACCAAAACAGTTTCGACAGTCAAATATCGTGCATCCCCGCATCTCAAATGCGGGGAACAGGGTATATAACTGAGAGATTAATGACCTGAACAATAGGAGGACAGAAATTGAGGTAGGACAACAGAACAATGTGAGACCAGCTCTGTGGAGTGCGTAGTAAGGATGTGTGCACAAATGCTGCAGCACGCAAGGACTGCAGGGGCAGAGCGTCACAGCAAACAGAGCAGCCTTACCAGTACCACAGTGCAGATTGAGTAAACAAGTTCAATAAGTTTCCACAGTCCGTGTCATTCACAGTTGATTAGTGTCCACTCAGCCTTCTCCAGAGCCCTGAAGCGGTATTTGCATTTCGATGAATTTCACCGCCTCGTCTGGGACTGTGAAAAAGTACAATTTGCCATTATGAGTGAGCTTGAGACGAGCCGGGAATAAGATGGCATACGGTACATTGCGTTCCCTGAGCATTTTCTTGACGCCAAGAAATTGGCGTCTCTCCTGCTGCACCACCACAGAAAAGTCTGGGAAGATCCTGATGACATGAGACTCCAGTCGCAGCTCCCCTTTCTCCCGCGACAGGCGAAGAATGAGGTCCCTGTCACGATAATTAAGAATCTTGGCTATAATGGGTCTGGGGATGTCGCCAGGTCGGGGTCGCGGGGCAAGGGCCCGGTGAGCCCGCTCCACCGTGAAATAAGGGGAAAGGTCTGGGTCCCCCAGCAAGTCCTTGATTAGTTGTTCGACTGCATCTTCCATGCGCCCCTTCAGGGCAGTTTCAGGGACCCCAATGATGCGAAGATTGTTTCTGCGGGAGCGGGACTCCAAGTCATCGCATTTTGCTTTAACACTCTTCATGTCACGCGATAAGGTGGCCACTGTGTCCTGAAGTACGTGTATCGCATCTTCATTAGTGGAGATCCGGTTTTCGGCCTCAGTAATTCTCGATCCAGCCTGATCTACCCGGGTCTTGAGCGAGGCGACATTCGCATTGATATCGTCAAGCTTCTCATGAAAGGAGGCAAAGTTCTTAGCCATCGATTCCATCATGGCAGTGAGGTCCAGCGCGGCCACCCCCGGATTAGGGTTGTTGTCAAGTTCTTCCTGCGGAGGCAATGGGCCTCATTACGACCGTGGCGGAAATCGAAAAACGATGGCGGAAATGCAATACCGCCATCGAATAGCGCTCGGTGCGATCATGACCCGTCACCGCAAAGTACGATGCCATTAGCGACACCGTAGTGAACGCCAACGCTAACTGCACCAAGTACGCGCGCGCGCGCCATGCCAAACCGTAATTACCACCATGGCGCAACGGTACGCGAATTCTGACCCTAGCGGACATGCACCTAACGCCATCAAGCACGGCGGAAAGTACCATTCCGCCATGGTGAGAAGTACGGCATCGCGAGCCAACCGTAAACGGCCCTACTGAGTGCCTGTACACCGCTCCCTGGCCACATTGTACAACTCCCCGTAGGTGCAATGAAGTCACACAATGCAACCAGTGAAATGTACTAGTCATCCATGCCTGCCAACGAACAAATGAATCTCAAGAGGGGCCAATGGGAGCTGCAGGGCACAGATGGCACGAATACAGAAGCTATACAAATGGACATGACCTCAGTCTCCCACCAAGAAACGCACGCAAACACAGGCACCTGTGACCAGCCATATTCCGATAATCACATCATTCCACCAATCCAACTGGCTGACCGGCATCTGTCACACAAAAGCTAATCCCCCGCCCTTGAGCATGACATCATCAAAACAGTCATATTGGCAGCCCTTATCCCTGACCTCACTGGGCTTCGTAGGCAAACGCGCCCAGCACAGTACCACGCAACTATACTCCGAAGCTGGAACCCAATGCAGATCTCCTCACAATACATCGCTCCCCAAATCGGAATATGCCACATCACTTGCAAAGAAGAACGCTACACGGTTCATATCAGAATAGAAATTTAATGCACAACAAATTCACCAAGCCCATACAGCCATTAGGCCATGAACTCCAAAATACATTTCACCATTGTGGGCTGCATCCGCAATAAATGACCAGCTACTTCTTGTGTGACGCCCTGTTCCTTCTTGGTACACAGGGGCTACATTCTCGTACGAAAAGGCAACATGGAAGCGCCTAGAACCGCAGGGCCGTCCCAATAGGGAGGCACTAGTCCAGCTGAAAGGCCGAAATGTTGCTCCTAGCCACTAGTACTGCGTAAGGGCATGTGGCCCATTGGCGATCGTCCCATAAGATCGTAATGCTGCTCCACTGATTAACACGAAGCAGCAGGTGTCGGGAGTAAAATCCATCTGCAGGAGTGGCATACAGATGGCAGTGGCAAAAGGGGAGGAGATACCTGTCACCCAAATGAAATGAAAAAGAATAGTATGGCCATCAGAACTACATTTGAATTACTCACTTCAATGATCACACCAAATCCACAGCCATATGCATGCTAGCCCACTCCAAAGGATCATCACCACCCAAAAACCACTTGCGAATCATAACTATCTATATCGAGGTGAAAACACTATCACAAACGAGTGTACCTGTGCATGCGTCTGTTAAAACAGAATCCATCAGATGGGATTGGTAACGTGCATAGACACAAGTGTCTGAAGGCGCGTCGAGACAGGGAGGGCTCAACAAGGCCAGATAGACGATGGTCCCACTATGGCAGCCCTGCACCACATAGCGCAGGGGAGGCGGATAGATTCCAAGAAGCCCTGTACATGGCAAACTCTGTATCAAATCATCTGTCCATGCATCCATACATCATTCCCTCATCCCGTAATGAAAACGCCTGTTTCCATACTCACATAACATGTGAAATTTCCATTGAGTCTGTGCGTTATGCAGCCTGCAAAATCCACTGTGCCCCAGCCCGTAATTCCAGTGTTGTGAAGTAACATGTATTTGGGAACGTCCGGCCTTATCGCCCACTTCGCTATTGCGCATCCCAAACTATTCATATCAATCATTGCATCCTCGCCATGGCCCCTGTCCCAAGGACATTGAACAATAGAACGTTATATTTGCAGTCAGACCTGTGGGCATCTCCTCGCCGCTAGCTGAAAACCGAAAGCGCGGCCCTTCGAATTCCTCATTTGCAACATCACGTCGAAAAGGCATCTGTGGCCGCTTGAAATCACAAATTAATCCATCTAGTGCGGCTGTGTGTGAAAATGGCAACTGCCTTCACTCACAAATGGGACGCCCCGCCCGTCGGTGAACCTCGGTACAGTGTTGCATGAGGGTCCACCGTTACTCGAGTACTACGTTCCACTGACCCTTCACAAGTCTGTTCGCGACTGCAAAGATAGTATGTGAAACAATGGGACCATAGCCGAATGAACATATCAACCAATGTTACACTGCCATCGGGTACAAATACATGATTGTAATAGCAAGATGCCATCGTCGAATTGCAGCGTTGTGTGCGGGACGTGCTCGCCCAAAGGGGAGAGCAGCTTGCACAGGTGGAATGAATCACCACAGGTGGAGGCCATACAGCCTGAAAACACATAAATTGCACACCCAGTCTCCTCCCACAACCACACCCACTCCGAAATGCTACCGGCAGGACTAGCTATGTTGGCCCTGGGGGACCTGATAGCACTGCAAGTACTCCAACTTCAAGAAGAAGACGAACACCAACTACAACCGGCCGCACGGAGGAGACGCAGGAGGAGGAGGAGGGCAAGGCAGGGCCAGCAAGGGCCGCCAGCACAGCCACTACCACCACGCAGGCAGCCCGCAATCCCACGCCTCCGAGCACATCCGTTCAACCTCACTGATGAGCAGATCCACACCCTCTACCGTTTGGACCGGGACACCATAACCGCCATTGTGGACATGACACAGGCTGACCTTGTCAGCATGATAGATAGCCCAACCGCCATCCCACCCCTACTGAAGGTGGTGTCTGTACTCCACTTCCTGGCCACAGGCACCTACCAGCACACAGTCGGACAGTTGCATGGCATATCACAGCCACTGTTCTCACGGACACTATTGCAAGTGCTCGATGCCCTCCTGCAGCACGCAGACGACTACATCTCTCTACCACGCTCGGAGCAGGAAATTACCAACACAAAAGTGGGATTCCATGCACTTGCCGGCATACCGGGTTGCATTGGTGCCATCGACTGCACCCATGTGGAATTGGTCGTCCCACATGCCATGGAGGCCCAGTACCGCAACCGAAAACAATTTCATTCTCTCAATGTACAAATGGTGTGTGACTCCAACAGGATCATTACACATTGTTGTGCCCGATTCCCTGGATCAACCCATGATTCTATGGTCTTGAGGAACTCTACAATACCACGCTACATGGAGCGACACGCAGGGAACAGATCCTGGCTACTCGGTGAGTCTCATTTCATGCATGATGATGTGGGGTATGTGATGCGGCAATGACCTGGCAGGAAGGGGGGGGGTGCGTACGTAGCAATGGCATTCCTCAAAATTCCTTTATTGTCCACATGCAGGTGATGCCGGGTATCCACTGAAGAGATGGCTCCTCACACCAGTCCGGAACCCACGGGACCAGCATGAGGAGGACTACAACCATGCCCACTCACGTACCCGTGTAGTCATAGAACAGGCATTCAGCCTACTGAAGACTCGTTTCCGCTGCCTCAGCAGGTCTGGCGGGGCACTCCTGTACCGCCATGTGAAGGTTGCAAAGATGGTCATGGCATGTGTCATGCTCCACAACATGTGCGTACGTAGAAATGTGCCCATGCCCCCTGACGCAGAACTGCAAGCACCTGAAGATGGTCATGATGAGGGTGGGGATGTGGCAGCACCTCAAGGAGTCCGCGAGGCACAGGAGGGCCGTGACATTCGTCAGCATCTCATAGATGCATGCTTCTAGCACTCACGCCTGGTGGCTGATACATGGACACGGGACTCGTGGCACTGTGTGTGTCTGGAACATGCACAATATGGACTGTACGCCTATAATGGCCTCGTACACAAAGATCAATGTCCACACATCTCATTGGATGATCGTGCATTGTTTATGGCATATGTGATATCATGTTAAACACCCTATCGACCCGCCACCCAAGTGAGCCCAACACACCCCCTCCACCCTCCTACCTCCCCCCCGAACACCAGTGTCCAAAGATGCTCATTGTCAGTGGGCAGTCGCTATTGCAAGCCCCCTCTCCGGGTATCAGGGGCACCCCTGCCTGTGGAGCGCAGGTTCCTCCCAGATCTACGTTGGGGGCTGCCCTGGACGGAACTTGCAACGGATGATGTCTCTGCCTGCTCACGTCCATGCATGTCCCTAAGGGTTTGTGAGAGCTCAGTGAGCACACGGGGCACTGCGGCAAGTTCGGCACATACGTCTTTGGACGTCGCATGCAGTTCCCCCCTCAGGCTCTTGGTGCTTCTCTCCATTTGTACTCTCAGGCTCTCGGTGCTACTCTCCATTTGTACTCTCAGGCTCTCAGTGCTACTCTCCATTTGTGCCCTTAGTGTCTCTGTACTTCTCTCCATTTCTGCCCTAAGTGTCTCAGTTGATGTTTCTATGTCTGCCTTAGTGCCCCCACATTCATCGGCATGGTCCTTGAGGAGCGTGGCCAGTTGCTGCTGTTGCACGATTACCTGGTCGAGGGACTGTTGCCTCTGCTGGGCCATGGCCATTTGCGGTGGTGTCACAGAGTAGCTCATCACCTCATGTTGCCTTGCCACAGGGCTTGTGGGGGATGGCCAGTCGTCGTCTTGTGGGTGCCCCTGCGTGGTATCCTCATGGTGTACGGGATGGAACAGACAGGGGGATTGAGACAGGTCATGGATGGATCTAACTTCGACATCCCCGTTTTCTGTGTCGGAGCATGCTGCCATTAATGCAGTGTCACCTATGGTGCTGCTGCCACCAGAAGCAGTGCCTACTGTGGCATCCATTGGGGGGACCTGTGGTGGTGCTGTTGTGGGCATGCTGGCTGCTGGGGTGCCTGTTGGAGTTCCCTCCTCTGTGCTGCCACTTGATTTGTGCTGCTTCCGTGTCTTGATGCGTGCAGCTGAGGTGGAGGGTCTTTGGCCGTTGGTCTTGGCCCTCTTTGCAGGTGTGCTGGTAGGGGTGTCCTGGAGCTCGTCGTTTGGATCGGACCCTGTGGTGGAGTAAAGGAGGGCGAGCGTTATTAATGGGTCTGTGGGAATTGGAATGGCAATGTATCACATGCATTGGGGTGGTACCTGAGGGTGATTTGGGTCGGGGCCTTGGAGGTGGTTTCATTTGTGTGTGGAGTGAGGGTGCAGTTGTTTTGCAGCCTGCAGTTAGGGTGTGCCTGCTGCACGTGTAGAGGGTGTTTTTAGGATTTTTAATTATTTATGTATTTGATGTGAGTTTTAAAGTGTGCTATCAGGCCTATGTATGTGGACGTTCTCCTGGACATGTGTTACTGTTGCACTATGTGGACACGTGGTACTTCACATGATTGGACATTGTGGTTTTGGCATTGTTTTATTTGGGACACCAACCTGATTCTTCGGATGTCTGCACTCCTTTCTCCATCCCTCCGACTCCCTCTATGCTCTCCATTCCAATGGTGGAGGCACAGATTTCTTCCCAGGGGGTCAACTTGATGGGTGATTCCGATCCTCCCCCGGTAGCTGTGGCAATGTTGCGGTTGGCAGAAAGTATGCTACGGACGCGTATCCGCAGGTCGTCCCATCGCTTTCTGCATTGCTGTGGGTTGCGGGGTGCGGTCCCCACCGCACTTACCCGCTGCGCCACCAGGGCCCATATGGCCTTCTTGTTCGCAAGTGCCGTCCTGGTCATTTGCGTGGAGAAGACGGCGGCAGCATTCTCCTGGAGGGTCTCTGTGAGCACGGTGAGTTCCTCATGGGAGAAGTGGACCTGCCGCTTGCGGTCGCACGCTTTCTTCGCTACTTTTCCCATTTTTCTTGGTTTCACTAGGGTGGATGACGGGTTGGGATGTGTCTCAGGGTAGTATTTTTAATGGTTGTGTGGATTTTGTGGTTTTATAGGTGTACGGCGTGATGTTTCCCGTTCCGGGACCATGCTTTTACTTCCGTTTCCGTATATTTCCGGTCACCGTACTTTCCGGTTGGCGCTCACTGCGGTGTCCGCTAAGATGGGTGGCGGTATTGCACCTAGGGCGCCGTACGGCGGCGGTGTGGGCCGTTTTGGGGTCATTTCCGCCATCGCGGACTTTGCACTTCCGCCATGGCGTGGTGCTCGTGCCCGATGGGTCGGAATGAGCCGCACTTTGCTCCGTCGTGCAATGGCGGAAACGCTATTTACGCTATGGCGGTCCGGTCGGTTGATTTCCGCCAGGGTCGTAATGAGGGCCAATGTGTGGCCCACCTCCGGTCGAGGGACCGTCTTAGTGAATTTGTCCATGGCACCCCCTTTAGCGGATCCTTTGGAGCGACTCGACATGGCCGGAACCAGAGGGCACGACAAAGCTCGGTCGATGAAGCCAGTGAGTCAGGTATTGAAGAGATCCTGTGAGGGCGCGACAGCAGTCCCCGCCGGCTCGCGCCAGGCAGCCCAGTCCAGGCCCCCCGCGGTTGCAGATGGGGCACCGGCACGCCTCGGTCGTCAGCAGCCTAGGCCCCTAGCGGAAAGGACCGTCCGGCGGGACCGGGGCAGGAGTGAGCCGGCCCACGAGTGTAGTCTGTGCCCCAAGGTGCCAGGGGCAGGGCAGCCAGCAGCGAGTCCAACGGGAGGCACCCGGTCAGGTCACGATGAGAGCAGGGCCCAGTGTAGGCCCAATGGCAGCGAGGCACGGCGGGACAAGGATCTCCAGTTCCGAGAGTCCGATTTCTCCCAGAACTCGACGTGCGGATAGAGCTCGATGGCCACAGTGCAGGGATAGTAGCAGGTACACAGGATCCAAGGCAGAACCGCAGATGTCAACGGATAAGAGGCGGCTAGGCACGGAGCTCTTACGCTAGGCAGTCATCTTGCAGGCTGCTCAACAGCGCCCCCGGCTTCATAGCAATCTTTGATGATCAATGTTGGACAGATGTTTCCCTTACAATTGGATGGTGTGAGGTTTCTGAGGACACTGGCTGTTTCTCGTTCTGAGATATCTTCTAAAGTGGAATGTACAGCTGTATTGGATATGGCTTGAAGTGAATCACCCAGGACAACATCAATGCACTCATCCATTATCATGTACAGTGGTGTCGTGATGACCGGTATCAGTCACACATATCACTCACCTGATGTTGGACCATAGGTGTCAAATCCTCCAATGACAACCACCTGCGCACTTGTGATGAGGCCACAGGTGACTTCTTCGAAAGGAGTCAGCTCCTCAACATGTGGTAAACCACCACCAGTAGCCGGGGCAGAGGAAGCATTGGTACCAATCTTTTCCTTGGTATGCCTGGGGAAGTCCCCCATCCTCTTGTGGACTTCTGCTGCTGTGTCCCTCTCCACCTCACAGGCATTTATCAAATCAGTGACCACCTGCCCCTTGCCCTTTCGCTTGGCAACTGAAAGAGTGCTGCCAGCCCATGCTTATAGCTCTGATTGGTGCTCATCCACATAGTTGGTGAGTATTTGCAACTCTTCTTGGGAGAATCACTTCTTTCTGTTTGGTCCCTTCTCAGGAACCTGTGGCTGTCCCTGGGTCGTGGGTGTTCCTGTGCCCCCTTCACTTCCAGCGCTGCTGCCCCTCTGTAGAAGTGGTGACGCCACACCACGTGGTGGTAAAGTAGTTTTCCTACCACTTTTGGCTGGTGGTCCCTTCTTATTGCCTGGTCTCCCCTCCCTGTCAGATCCCCTCTGACTCATGATAAGGGTGATGTACAGGAATGTGCTCAATTGATGAAATTCTGTATTTGCATGTCACAAATGGAGGGTCGCCAATCTTGCTATGCGTGTCAGAATGGCAAAATGCTTTGCGTCACAAATGCACCCCATATTCATAGTAAGCCATGCAGCGTGACAGATGTAACTCATGCAATACCAGTCTTGCTTCAATATTACTGCCAATGATGCCCCATTCAGCTCATGCTGCAACCTGCGCCTCATTCTGCCTTCTTCTTGCCTTCTGGTCCAAATCCTACTCTGATTGCATTCTCACTCCAACAACTCCTGTTGTCTGCCATGCTGGGACTGTTGGCTGACAACTGCCACTTCCTCATCGGGAAAAGAACGCCTCATTGCTGCTCCTCAGTAAAGGTGCAATACGGACCCTGTTCCAACCCACCAGCCTCAGCAGCAACCTTCCTGCCACCTCTTCCAGCACTCCCTCAACCATCCGGAGAAGCAGCTTGGGGCCACTGGACGTCAGAGGATCAGGGAGGAGATAGTGGCTGCCGTCAATGTGGAGGGGGTGGCAGTGTGTCCCATTGACAACATTAAGAGCACTGGGATGACATGTGGATTCAGAGCCAGAAGAAAGCGAGAGCATCCATCAAGGCAGGACCACAGCGGAGGTGCACTCTGGCAGGCACCATAAGATATCAGCACATTACCTTCAGGTGCTAGAGAGGGTTAACCCAGTGCTTCACGCCCAGGTTCTAGAACTGCAGGTCCAGACACAAGATGCTGTTAAATCCGCAAAGTCAGCACGATGAAGCTGAATGGGAATGCCTTGGGATAGGGATGTATGTTGTGAGGCCGATGGACACGGCAATATAATGTAATATAATGTGCTAAGCCATTTTCTCTTAGTACCATCAAAGCGCTGTGTCCATGGTGCATGCAAGGTTCTACACTGTGTTGCAGGTAGAGGTGGGAGTACCTGAGGAGGATGGGCAAAGGCTGGATTGGTATACAATGGCAGTCTACACACAGATCATGATCACAGTGTTTTCCTGGGTTGAGGAGGAGGTGGTTAGCCGTCATCCAGTGGGTGATGTATGTGAAGCATGAGGTGTGGTAGGGTGTTGGTTTGTAGGTGTCCTTTGGCATCTTGGTGAATATTTGGGTGTCATCTGCCTAGTTGCAGCAGGTCAGGCTATTTGAACAGTTAATAGCAAGGAGGGGGCAAGGTAGAGGTTCAAGTACTGAGGTGAGAGAGAGGCACCCCATGGACTTCGTTGGTAACAGGGCATGGAGACAAGAAGGGATGCATGCGTGTAAACTGGACCTGTAGGAGAGGAAGGATGATATATGCTGCAATGCCACATCCCTGAGGCAGAGGAAGTGGGGTCTGGTCATGAGAGTGCGATGGTGAATGCTGTCAATCACCGCTGAGAGGTCATGAAGGATCAGTGAGTTACAACCTTCCAAGTCTGAGGTCCCTTTAACCACATCCCAGATGGAGACTTGGCATTCCCTCGTAGGGGTCCGAAGCTGGACTGTGAGTGTGCAGGCTGGAGGAGGAGGTCCGATTCAGTGACAAGGCATATGGGCGTAGGCTGTTTGGTCAATTTGTTTGCCAATTAGACAGTTGTTTGATGTACGTCTGTAGTTGGCTGGGAAAAGAGTTTAAAGGAAGCGATATTGGAGTTGGGGTTTGACGTGGAATCTCTTGTAAACTGCTGGAAAGGTGCCTGAAGTGCGGGATGTGTCAATGATAGATCTTACAATGCCACTGACACAGGGTTGAGGAAAGGATGATTTCAATAAGAGATGGAGGGCAACTCTGTCCAAGAGATCGGGAAGGATGGGATGGTAGATGGGTGAGGAGGAAGAGTAGAATTTGAAGGTGGTGAGTCGATGTGAGAGCACAGACATGGGTGCATGGGAGTGGGGTGGGAGGGTGCGCAATCACAGCTGCAGTGGCAGATTTAAGGTAAAGTGTCCCAGTGGGAAAAAATTACAGAGGGCCCCAGGTGGGCGGGTCATGTAGGTGAAACGTAGAGTGGGCAGGGTTGCACAATGAACTTTAGGTACAAATGGTACTTTTTTAAAGTTGTGTTTTATTTATTTTTTTACAGATTTCAGTATTGGAGCGGTTTGACTCTAGTTGAAGACAGCTCAGCCCCCTTGACAGCTTTTGCTGTCAATGGTGGTAATATCGAAAGATCAAGCCTGAAGCTAATGCTGGAAATTATAGGGTTCAAGGCAGTGGGCAATGAGAGGGGACATTACAGGATGTGGATATCACAGGATCATTCCTACAGCATGCAGAACCATTTTGTGCATGTCCCCGGTGTTCCTACCCTACACACTTGAAATGCCATTTAACATAAACTTGAAGGAGTTCACCTTTTAATCTCAAAACATACAATGGGTTACCTTTTTTGTGGGTGCTGCTTGTGGCACTTGAAATACCCCTTAACTCCAGCCCACCACCTCCATATCTCCTCCAGATCCACAGGGCTGTGCTGCAAGGCAGTGAATGGAAATGGAGAGGGAATAAGTGCAGGCTAGTGAGGGACAAAAGTCAAGGAGGGACAGGTAACATGATCACTGATGGGACAGCATAGTGGAGAATGATGGAGGGCAGAAGTATGAGGTGGAGACTGAGAGTGTGGAAAGGCAGGTGAGTATGCAAAAAGCAGCAAAATGGGGAACACAGCAGTATTTTTATAACAAAGAAATGGAGAAAGAAAAGATGAGTGGCAGATTAAGGGAATGATGCAAGAACAGAGGATGAGATAGTGTTCCAACAGAGCAGGAACGAGTGGGATAGTAGAGAGGAAATTGCTAGTAAGGAAAAAAGGAGGGCATAAAGAATGCTGTATGGGATAACATGGAAGCAGGAGGGAAAGGATTAAAAGGGGAGCATATTTGTGATGCAAGGTGGGCAGGTGCTTGCCCAAGCTGCCCACCTATATGCAGTCACAATTGCAATAGATAAATGAACTGGTAAACAATTTAAATGCAGCCACTTAGATGTATGCTCCACCAGCACCACAAGTTTCCGCTTTGTGTCAACCTCATTTCAATAAACCGATCAGAGGTTGATGATCCACACACAGGGGCGCATGGGTAAGGACTGTTGTACCTTAAAAGGTGTGATTGGTGGGTGATAATAAATGGGAGGGGAGGATAATGCTGCATGCTGCGTAAAATAATGGGTCAAGCAGATTGCCTTATATTGAATTCGCCTTCACTGTGAAAACCTTTTTTAAACCAAATTATATTGTTTTATGTCCACATTCCTTTGGAGGCTGCTTCCACAATTGTGCTTCATGGTGGTGAAAATAAAGCTATACATGTCTTTTTGCTTGACCTATTTCTATGACAATTTATGTAAAGTCGTGTTGGTTTCTTATATGATTTGTGTACTTTTCAAGGCATTGATAGAAAAGCAAATCATTTCCTTCTTGGAAACCCAAACCTTAAAAAATAGTAATGTGACCTATCACTGGGAAGATATGTAGTGAAGTGCTAAATCAAAGCATGTGTCAATATACTGATGACACCACTTTAACAAAATGTGTGATCCTGGGCAAATCATTTAATCTCACTGTGCCTGATCTGCTGACATTGGGTGTCGCTAGAAGTAATTTAGTTTGAAATTTTGCTCTGAGGAAAAACCTTCACGGTTTACTGAACTATTGAGTTGTATATTTATATCAGTGAATATTTGTATACCACACATGAAAACTTCTTTTAATGTCTCTATCAAAGGTATCCTAGAGTATTGACGATTGATGTCACTGCTTGTAATGTTATTTACTGTGATGTCGCTACTGATCATGTAAATTCATATTGTGCAAATTAGGGTTCTGCATATCTTTTGCTGGACAGGTCCGGAAGACATATTAGAATGGAATTGCCTCAAAATATCTAGAGAAAAAAAGCAGAATGCACATTTACTGCGCATTTGGAATTGACCAAAAAAACGAATGTTATAATGCTGAACATGGGGAGCTGGGGTTGCGGGGGTGTCACCGACTCCCCTTGTTTGGCGTTATGGGCTTTGAGAGTTCTGGGGTTTCTCCCGCTTCCCTGACATTGGAAGCAGGGGACAATAAAGGAAATAAAAAGGATCAAAATAGAAAAAAGCACCCTGCGTCGTCAGCTCCGACCCACGTTAGTGGGAGGGAACTGAAGCCACAGGGGTACCAGAGGGTCGGTGACACATTTTTGTGTGTGCCACCGAAAAAGGTAAGTGGGGGCGGGGGTAGGGGGATGTGGGATGGCAGAAAGTAATCTATGTGATCACTGCACAACGGGATTTTGCGATTCAATCTTTTCTGATTCACACTTTCCCGATGTGCATTGATCACATATATCCATTAGAACATATCAGTGCCTTGTATGCCCAACATTCCTACAGTGATTTGAATTTGTTGTGCTGTGTATGTGTTAAAGAGCCTCAAGGAGTGGGGGGCCACACAGCTGCCCCTATTTTCTTACTACACTGCAACATATTTCTTTCATGGCATTAATTGTGCACATTGCCTTGAGTGCATGACACAGACTGCCCTTTTCTTGATGCTGACAGCTTAATTCAGTGGTATTCAAACTTGTTCATATCGAGCCTCCTCCCCTCTACTTAAACATTTTCTCTTTGCCCCCCTACCTAGGTGTTGGATCTCCCTAGGGGTCCCAGAGGAAGTCCAGGGATGGGCACTGGCTCTTAAAAATATAAGCAGATTTTCTACGGATTATATTTTCTATTAAAAGCAGTCACCGGAATCCTTTCCAATATTAAAAACATTCATCTTCATCTCATTCTAAAGAGTCTGGGGCCATCCCTGGACATCCTTCGGGCCCCCTAGTTTGAAGACCACTGCCTTAACTGAATACTTTAAATGTGTGATTGGCAGCAGGTTACAGATTGCCATTGATATCATTCAAGAGTGTTTATACTTCGTTGCCATTTACTCTGGTTTTATCTGCGTTGGCACCTTCCTGACAGAGCAATAACTAACTTTGCAGTGTCACTTTAGTGTTTCAGCTTGCCTCTGGCTGCCTGCCCCATGAGATTAAAGGGCATTCCTTTGTATGATATGATATGACATGATATGAATTGGTATTTATAATGTGCCTAGGGGCCAAAAGACAAGGAGAGGTGACAGAGGTATGACACGGTACACAATCTTACTAGGCCTTGTGACATTCAGATCATGCAAGTGCAATGAGAAGTGCAGGGGAGAGGGTGTGGGCACAAGTGCAGGGAAGGGATGCAAGGGGGAGTGTGGTCAGGGCAGTAGGGCTCTGAGTAAGTGTGGGGACGGTAGATGACTACACGGGTGCAGTCCCAGACCGGAAGTGCTAGGTAGGCCAGAAGGCAGTGCAGGCTGACTGGTCAAGGCGGGTTGAGGTCCCTGTGTGACTCTGAGGGCAACCATGTTACCAGTCAGGGCGAGCAGACAGGTAGATTAGCAGGACAGGGGGGGCAGAGAAGAGGAAGGTCTTGAGCAGCTTTCAGAACTTCAGGTGATCCGACTCAAGTCTGAGAGTGGCAGGGAGGCCATTCCAAAGGGAGGCACCTGCAGGGGAGAGGGATCTACCCCCACTCTCTGGAGAAGCTTCTGACCCATAAGGAGTTTGAGGTAGTGAGTGGAGGGCTCTAGAAAGAAGGTATTTAGGAAGAGAGTGGTGGATATACAGAGGTCCACGGCCCCAGAGAGCCTTTTGGATGAAGCAGAGGGTCTTGAACTTGATCTTCGTGGGCACAGGGAGAAAGTGGAGAGATTTCAGAGTTGGAGAGATGCGGTCCCTGGGCTTGAGGTCAAGGATAAGTCTTGCAGTCCTGTCCTGGATTAGTTGAAGAGGGTGAAGAGTAGAGTTAGGAATATGAAAAAGAGGCTATTAAAGTAGTCCAGCCTGGAGAGAACTAGAGCTCTGGAGACAGTGAGCTTCTGAGGGAAGGTGAGAAAATGTAGGATACCTCTGAGGAGGTGCAGCTGGAAGAGGGCCTTCTTGGCAAGGTCTGTGATTTGTGAGGAGAAGGAGAGAGTGGAGTCGAAGATGACACTAGGGTTTTTTGCTTGACAGGAGGGTGAGGGGAGGTGGCCCAAGGAGGGCGGCCAGAGGGAAAGAGGAAAAGCTGGAGCATGTGTCCCAATGAGAAGGATCTCCATCTTACTGGCATTAAGGCAGAAGTCATTTGAGGTGCACCATCGCTGAATAGCTGATAGGAATGAGAGAGGAGGGAGAGAAGGCTGAGGGTAACCTGAAAGAGAACTGGGTGTCATCCGCAATAACACTGAAGTTAGAGAAGAAAGTAGACATCAGGTGGGCCAGGGGGGCCCAATAGACATTGAAGAGCCAGGGTGAGAGGATGGAGCCCTGGGAACACCACATGTGGAAAGCGAGGTGGTGGAGAGAAAGGATCCAAGTTGGGCCTGGGAAGGTTGGTCCAAGGGGAAAGAGGCCAGCCACACCAGAGCCTGTCCAGTGATGCCAAGCTTCCCACTGAGAGGGTTGATCAGGGTGGTGTGATTGACCATGTCAAAGGCAGAAGAGAGATCAAGGAGGATGAGGACAGAGTGAGAGCTGGAGTCAAGGTTGGAGAGAAGATCTTCACAGGAGTTCAGGAGAGCAGTTTCTGTGCCTCTGGCTGATCTGAAGCCAGACTGATGGTCATGGAGATAACCAGCAGAATCAGTGTGGAGGTTTAGCAGAGAGATGGCCAATTTCTCAAGGAGTTTTCCCAGGCAGGAGTGACAGAGATCGTGCAATAGTTGGCCGGGCAGGAAGGACAGGCAGAAGGCTTTTTCAGGAGGGTGTGCACAAGGGAGAGCTTGAGATGAGAGGAGAAAGATCCACTGGCAAACAAATGATTGCAGAAATGGGCCAAGGCTGGATCAAAGGAAACAATGTTGTCCTTAATGTTCCTGGAGGAGCAGGGGAGCACCTTTTTGGATTAAACCTTTATAGACTGGACTTGTCTAGAAACATCATCAGGCTTTACAGGAGAGAAGATGAGGCGAAGGAAGGGTGGCTGCAGGAGGCCTGAGAGAGGTAGAGGGAGAGAGATGAGGAGAGCAGGATAGCGTTGACAGGATGTCCAGAGTTTCAGTGGTGAAATCAGAGGCCACGGCCATACAGAGGACCTAGGAAGGAACAGGAGAGGTTGAGACTGCAGTCGGATTAGCCAGCTCCTTGCAGATTTTAACAAGTTTGGCTGTGCTGTTAGAGGCCGCATATACGCAGACTTGAATGTGGACCCTCTTCTTGGAGAAGAAAGAGAGTTTTTATTGCCTTTGGAGCATGTGGCAGGCCAGTTTGTCAGAGGATGCGCCCAAAGCCCTCCACTTCCGCTTGGCCGTTCTTCAGAGTGGCCAGGTCAGAGTCATACCAAGAATTGCACTTGAAGGCAGGCTTCAGATGGATCCTCGTGACAGGGGCAAGGATATCGAGAGCATCCATTCTTATTTAAGCAACCGAAGAGTGCCACACACTGTATCCACTCTTCCTAACTGTAGGCAGGGAGGGCCCAATCATATTGAAATGGGCCCCCACAAACCCTAACAAATGTTTAGCTGGGCCCTGTGAGTGAGTGCTAAAGCTGCTCATTGTTATCCAAATGTGCCTGACTTCCAGCAAGGATAAGGAGGGTGTGTGTGTTGTGGCTGGTGTGATGTGATGGGAGGGTGTTGGACCAAGAAATGGCAGGGCCGGTAAACTTTTATCTGTCATCCGAGTGCTTAATTCGCCTCTGCATAGCCGATGCTGTGTCTCCTTACTACAGCTATGTAATGCAGTGGTCAGAGTGAGCATCGCTGAGTGCCTGGGTGTAGGATGGGGGAAAGGATGGTCAGAGAGGGGTTTTGAATCCCACTATGACCTTGGGGAGTTCCATGCTGGTGTTAATGGATTTGGATCATCAGTTCCAATACAAGATTCCTTGGTCTTCTGGATCACTACCCAGTTGGCTTTTGACTGATGGACATATGCAGTCAAATTCAGAGGTGAGGGTCTAGCCCGCCATCTACGCTCCAGGATGTGGGTTCCATTTTGGGGGGATTCAAGGGCTGGGGTGGCCCATCTGGTGAAGGGGCCTTGCCTGTAGGTGGGTGATGTAATAGGATTGAAGGGGCTGAGAGCCTTGGAGAGCCATTGTTCAAAATGGTTGTTGGATAGCTGACTCACCTGGAGGATGTGTGAGTCTATGGGTGCAAGCAGGGAGTCAGCCAGGTCCAGTGTTTCTCTGACCATGTTCCATAATGGAAAGAGGGAGGAGTGTCCTTGGTCAGTCAAGCGTGAAGGATGGTCTGCTGTTCAGAGTTCAAAGATAATGACTGCTTATCTTTCAATGATTAGTGGCTGAGGAGGGAGTGTGAAGATCAGTTCAGGGAAATGTAGATTGCATCTGGGGTGTGGCTTGTGGAAAGTGTGTGGGGCCCTATACAAGTTGCATCAGGTGGAGGGCATCCACGCTCTTCAGGATTGGTCATGTAATGGGGTCATCTGAGATGTCAAACCATTGACTGAAACCACTAGCAAGGTGAGAGAGGGGTAAGTAGCCAGGATAACTGCTGATGAGTTGCAGGGGTTCTTATCAAAATATGTGGTGTGGTCCCAGGGTTTGTATGTGAGTAAGAAGCTGTGAGTAAGTGTGGGTGTGATGTGAAATTCCACTCGGAGGGATCAGCTATCTGAGTTGTAGGCTTGTTCATTGGAGTGTGAAACGGAGAGGCGGAAATTGTATTGGATGGCAATACTGTTTGTCCTTCTGGGCCTGTTGTGCAGGATAAGGGTGTAGGCCAGAGAGACGACCTAATGCGCAACTCTCTGGAATCACAGGGAGAACCAGGTTCATCGGATGCAAAGGATACCAGGGCCGTCGTACATTTCGTTGATCCTTTTATTGACAGATGCATTGATTCGGATGCATTTCAGTCATAAGCTAAAATAGGCATTTACTGTGGGGAGGGGAGTTCACTGGGTGTGACTAGGGAGACAGTGGTGTCGGCCCACAAGTATGGAGTGCAAAAGTGGTGTGGTTGAGAGGGCTAGAACGGGTTGGGCAGAGATCCCCTCATGGGCGCCCTGTAGGCAATGGCAGTGTGTGGGGGGAGAGAACATGAGGGGGCACAGTGGTGTCGAGTACGGCAGTGGTCGGGAGGTGAGCGGTCACTATGGGTGTGCCTAAAGTCCCTGTTCTGATTAATGGATAGGGATGCAGGGTGTGATGGTGTGTGAGAGAAGACACCAAATGTGTATAGACAATGTTGCAGTAGCCATTATGAATTACAATGGCACTGTCTATTCACATCAGGGGATGGGCTGCCACAAAAGACCACGCTGATTTAAACCTTTAATCATAGGTTGTGTTTTTTGACTTCACAGATACTTTGGCCTAAGGGGTGTAGTAATAGAATTGTACATTGTACCAGGGTATTTAGGAGATGTGCCACTAGGGCTGTCTCTCTCTGTTTCAACCCTAGCTAGCCCAACCGTCCTGCACGTGGTTGTTGGAATTTTGCCTGCAGTTACACATATCTGTATGATGTCCCATCTGTTTCCGTTGGCGGCTTGCTTTGACTGTTGGCAAAGGAGAACCCTGTGTGTCTTCTAGTCTATCCCTCACCAGGTACTCTTAGTATTCCTGGGAGTTAAGGATGGTGTCATCCTTCATCTGGTGTCACTCTCATGTTACTCACACACTAAATTTTCTCTTCAGTACACTGCCCTTTACATGTTCTCATCCCACCTGTCGAATGTCAACTTTACTCCTCAACACTTTGATCTTGCTTCTCCTCTACATGCTCCTGTCCTATACATTGGTCTCACCTCCAGATACCCTTCTACGTCGTTCCTCCTTGTTGACTCTTATTCCCTCCTTCCTCCTCAGATACCTCCTTGCTAGACATCCTCCTCCACTGCCACCATACCTTCTCACTACTACTGCCTCTCTTCTAGTGAGACTATTTCGCACCGACTCATCCTACTGCTAGTTCAACTCAGTGACACTTACCACCATCCGCTACTACCGACTACCACCATCTTCACTTCCCTCAACTTCTGTCACCACCACTGCCAAAATTGCCATTCCACTGCTCCCAAGCAGAGTAGAGATATCATGCAGTTTGCTAAATAACTTTAGAAATACACTGACAACAATATCTGAATGGTAAGAATTTTGGCCATAGGCTTTATTATGAACATAACATATCAGAAACAAAATTACCAAAATAGTCAACTCAATGTGTGTGTTTTTGGGCACCTCATGGTCACAATGAGTGATGCCCTTTTTTCTCACCAGTCTTTTCCATTTCTCTAGAGCTCACCATCAGTCTAACCAGTGTTCTTTTTCACTGTAAATGAGCTCTGTTTTCATCCCCCAACTCCACTTATGTGGTATGCATGGGGGACCAGTTCTTTGTAAGTCTTGTTCTTCACCTTCCTTTCTGGCTGGTGCCCTGAATTTTTCAAATGGGCATTCTCATTCCTGATTATTGCCGTCACACCTGAGCGGGCCTTCGGCCGATCAGGTACCCTTAAATACAGCCCCTATCAGTTAATGCCTTAAAAATGTAATTTGCGAATAACTCCATGCCCTTAGTTGATAGGTGTATGACGTCCTGGTGGAATAATTTGGGGTTGTTCGAGGTTAACCCCAGTATCTGGTGAATATTATGTCAATGCCCTTGCTAAATCTGTCTATTTCCTTGTTCAGTTTCCTCCTTGATGTTTCCACTGCTTTCCTAGAGATAACCCCCAGCAATGCATCCCGATACTATTATTAGTTGTTTCTTTCCTAATTTTACTAGATGACCCCCTCCCCCCCAATTCTCCCCTAATTGGATTATGAGATATTCTGGCAGGTCCACAAACCCACTTAAATCAGAAAGATTATCTTGGATGTCCTCCCATAACATGCCTTGGCCCCCCCACCAGGCGTTGATGGTCTTTTTAAAATGTAGCCCTTGATGCGTGTCTTCCAGCCACCTGCCTGATCGAGTCACAAAAAAATGACTGACAATCCATGCTAACCTCAAAGTGCCGTTACCTGCCGGAGAGAACATGCTAAGATGAAATCAGATCTTCCCTTATGTATTTTTTATAGCTCTCAGACCTCCAACCCCCAATGTCTTTAACTTTCCTGGCCCCCAAAACCCTGAGCCATGCAGACGTTGCTGCCTCTATTTGAAAGGAATGTGTCCTAAATTCTGTTGGGTTATAAACTTACTTATTAGCTTAGGTTAACCCGGCTACTCCTAAAGTCTCTGCCAGTCGCTATGTCAAGTGACTTCATCTCTTTCCACTCCTGAGACTATGGGGGTCATTCCGGCCCTGGAGGTAGCCATGCCGCTATTTATGTCATGGCTACACCCATTCCGGTACCGGGTCCAGGTTCCTGGAATGGGGAAATACCGGGCCATTCCGACCTATGAGGCCCTGGTATTTCCTTATTCCAGGAACCCAGACCCTGTACATCCCCATTCCCATTTGAGCCCCCATAGGGCTCAATGGGAATGAGGAGGATGCAAACAATGGGCCCGTTAATGACGGGCCCATTGTTTGCATCCTGGTCTGCTCGCGGGACCCGCTAAGGACGCCTGTTTGCAGGTCCCGCAAGTAATCCTCGTAATGCGGCGGTAGGGGGTTACAGGGCCGGCAGCTCTACCGTCCCCATTAACCCTTTACCACCAGGGTCGTAATGACCCCCTATATGTTTTCTCTGTCTGTTTTTTTTGTCTCTGTTGAGTGCCCTGAGACCTTTGGCTGAGTGTTGCGCTTCATAAAAACCTATTTAGTTAGTTAGTTAGTTAGCATGCCGCATAGATTGCTTTATTAAATACTGCCGTAAATTGAAAACATACTGAGGGCTTTTCCATCTTTGTGTATCAGTAGCTGCTTCCCCACCCGTGGACGTTGCTGTAGGAATATTTTAGTCCTACAAATGGGACAATGGTCCGGGTCATCTATGCAGTAGAGATTAATCATTCTTCCTTTCCCCTGTTGATCAGTTTTTTACTTCCTTAAAAAAATAGTCAGGCGCGCATTTGGCAATTGGTTGGTAAGTGGTGCTGTCTCGCTGTCCCAAACCGCTGCTGAATCTGATCCTGATTTTGCCTTTTGGATCAAGACTCAGATTATTTCAATTTCATTGGACCGGTATGAACATTTACCCATAGACAACCTGAGACTTACCTATATTCGCTAACTCGAGTAACTCGAGTAGTTGATTAACATTCCCTTTCGTTTGAATTGTTACAGTGTTGACTCCGCCTCCTTTCCCAGCAACCCATCTAAGGAGGAATTTGCGTGTGTTGCCAAGTGGTTACTAAGTGGTGTTGTCTTGCTGTCTAGCGGGAAAGCGGGTGGCGGGGGCGACGTTACTGACTCACAGGTATTGACCGGCACAGTACAAACATATAAAGTATATATAACTGTGACTTGAAAAGAATGTTAAAACGTATTTATCTTATTTTTCAAAATTGAAAACCAAAACAAGATGGTTCATTAAAACTTTGTCTACCCTTGCTAAAATAAAAGAAAACACAATGGCAGCGACTGGGTTGAGACAAAAGGAAACAAGTGTACATATCCCTAACAACTCAAAAATAATATCAATCGAGCATCTGGAGTATCAACCACTCAGTGATTTGATAGCCCTGACAACAGCTCCTAAGGAGAACAGTGTGGTCCCCGAAGACCAGCCTATTACACCACAGCTTATGCTGGGTCCATCATTGGCGATATCGAAATCTTTATTTCCAACCCATGAGCAAATGAAGGAGGAAATAAAAACCTCCATAGCTCAGTATATTGGGAATAATCAGGGTAAAAATTCCGATACAATCTTGGAACAGCAACCATCTAAAGACCAAAAAGCATTTCAAACAAGCCTCAGGAGGACAAGTACAAATCTACAAGCCTGGGCTATTATATCCCAGCCAAAGCCAGATGATTTACTGGTGATGCCAAAATCTTTATTTCCCACAATAGAACAAATGAGAGAGGAAATCAAAAGATCTATAACACAATATATCTCGCTCAATCAGGGAAAAAGTTTTGACAATAGAGAGCTGTATGTGGCCGCGATTCCTGAATCAACATACAGTCCGACTTTAAAATGGCCTTGTCTAGTAAAGGTGGCATGCCTCCTAGAACCAATACTCAACAGGACTACTAGTTTAGTTGAGTCCAAACATCATGATATCCAAAATAATTCATATAAACAAGTGGCTGAAAGAAATGCCAGATATGTAGTAGACAAAAATCAAAAATACGGAAACCACCATCGAATTCTTATAAAATGCAGAGCGCAAATAGGTATGAAATACAATCTAAATAGGACAAGTGTACTAAATATCTGTACTGAAATTCTGAGTTTGCGAGATCTCAGCTCAGCAGATATTGATATAGTAGAATTAATCAGAGAGAACGAGTTGACTAAAGCAAGATTATATATTCGGTCAAGTGTGATTGTGAATGCTGTGTGGGGGGGCAAGAGCAGCCTTTTTCGATCTAGGCTTCATTCTGAGTCAAGATTCTCAGTTGAATGACAAGAGAGAAGATGCTCCTCTAATATACAGATCCTTAAAGGCATATGGAAACTACCAATTGAATCATCAGAACATGTTGTCTAGTGCTAATCGATCCAATAAATCTCAGAGTCAAATGCAAGAATGGGGTGCATAACAATCTTTGAATTTAGAAACCATAAACCTAATTTCTTGGAATATGAGAGGGCACAGGCATTTTATTAATTCCAATTGTGAAAACCTAAGCAATTATGACATCATTGTATTCCACGAAAGGTGGCTGACGATTGATCCAATTTGGGATACACATAATATAATAACAACACCTGCTGTAACCAATGCTAGAGGGGGGCTTATTGACAGCAATAAAAAAGCAAAAGGAGAATGCTTTAATATCTTCTCACATCCCCGACACCCTTTATACAAGTAACTAAACTGAAGAAGGATGTCTATGCTGTCATCATCATAAATATATATTGGAGCAAATCACATTTATCTTCACACATCTTTTATGATCATACAATAACTATTCTTGATAATCTGATACTTGAACCAACAATTACCCATATACCAACAATGGGGGACTTGAACCTCCATTTATTGGCTACAAATGGCCTACAAAAAACGTAAGAGTAAATGGCATGGACCAAAATGATGACAGACAGTTGTCCTCTTGATTGAGGCTCTTCGGGGAGACATCCCGCCTCAAAACACTTGGCAGAGAGGTCCACATAAAGCCATCATAAAGCCAGAAGCCATCGTAGATTATGTGTATGCTGATAAAGAATTTCTGAATATTGCAGAAACGTGGAGAATTAAAGAAACCTCTCAAAGTGACCATAATCAATGATGTCTTACATGGGTATGGCCACTTTTGTACGGTGCGAAGATCATAAATAGATGTGGGCCCAATATCTTGGTAAACAATGCCAATGTCTGAGATGGACAGATAAACAATTAAAGCATTATGAACAGTCTTTAGTAAATGCTTACCAAGATCGTAATCACTGTGAACATAAATCTTATATAATGATTATTCAAAAATATGTACAGTTAAGGGCATTTGATAGACAGTATTGCCATAAACATCTCCACGCTTTTGACTCAGATCTGTCAGAAAAAAAGCACTATTGAGGCAAAATATACATAATCTCAAAAATCTATCTATGATAGAAAAGGTATATCAAATAAAACATTTGAAATCTAAATATAAGAATTGGCTGCGAGGACGAAAAAGTATCCAATATCAGAGAGATGGGGAACAGATGTAACCCAAATGGCAACAAAAACATCAGCAGGATGTGTACATTATTGAATAATGCGCAGCACACATCCCAAGATTCGGTGCAGATAAATGCAATTCCAGAGAAGGTGTGGAGAGATTATTACGCTACTGTATATCAGACACCCTTCCCTAATTGTGAGTTGAACTTTAATTTCAAACAACTCAAACATGTATTTCCTTCTGATCATGGTGACATATTGAATTCTATTATGAAGATCAGCCATTCAAGGGCACCAGGGCCAGATAGCCTATACAATGGCACGATGAAAAAAAATCCCGACCTATGGGCCTCAATTCTCCATTCAATATACAATCATATAATGAGTATTGGCAAAATTCCGAAATCGTGGAAAAAATCTTTTATTCTCCCAATTTTTAAAAAGGGAGATAGAGCCAGCCCAAAATCATATAGACCAATAGCGCTACTAGATTGCCCAGGCAAGATTTTTGCTCGCTTGGTCTTAAGTCAATTCAATCATTGGTTAACAACAACAAACCTGAGAGACCCATTTCAAAGGTTTCTTATAGCAGGATTAGGCACAGCAATACATCTATTCACAATGGACATGGTCATAGTGCATGAAAAGCAAAAAAAATCAACCAATCTATGTAGCATACATAGATTTTCGTACCGCGTTTGACTCAATATCAAGAGAAATATTGTTTAGAAAATTACTAGCTCAGAACTGTCCAAGGCACATTCTGAAGTGGTTATTGGAATTCCATATTGGTACCAGCATACAAATTTGTTTAAGTCAGGATGGTTTACTATCGGAACCTATCCAGACGACACGAGGGCTGAAGCAAGGAGGCTTACTTGCTTCAGCTCTCTTCAACTTCTTTATATCAGACATGAACATTTGCTTTGCTGGACTGACAACTGATTCTCCTAAATTAAATGGAAGAGTTGTAAAATGGCTACTATATGCAGATTACATGATTTTAATACCCAAAACTCAGAGAGGATTAAGAACAATGCGAAAAGCTCTAGATATCTACGCAAAGATTAATTATATTTCCATAAATACAGATAAAACTCAAATAATGCAATTTGGAAATCTGTATCAATGAAAAAAACAAAGTTTGTGGTGCCTGCAAGATGTAAAGTTGCAAGTAGTAAAAATTTATGTATATTTAGGTGTACTTGCGAACAATCATCCGCCGAATAAGCCTTAATATGATAACATACGAAATAAATTACGCACAGCAATTTCTCAAACGAGAATTATTAATGCCAAATAGTGCAAACTCTCAATTGAACATATTATAATATACTATAAACAAAACGTTATACCAGTGATATTGTATGGAGCAGAAACAAAAACGTCTATTGGAAAAAAGTGTTACATCTACCCATGACAGAATCCATCGCTGTAATAAGACATGAGTTGGGTTTAATATCACTTTATGCAATCTATAAATGGCAACTATGTTCACTATAGCGAAAATGTACAGTGGCAGCAGATAGTAAAAATTGACTATTGATGTTGTTATCTGATATTTTGCAAACATCAAATGACATATTTGTAAAAACATGGAAATCTAAAGTGCAGAGGGTTCTGCATAATGTGGACATTTCAATTGAGGTATTAATATCCATCCCTGATAAAGCAACAACAAAAAAAAACTGTGGGAGCATGACTGGATAAAGACCAGAAAGCAATGTCAGCTACATAAAAACCTTCAGGAGAATCCCTTTCTAAGGACATTTTTTTGAATAACAGCATCGTATTTAATGAAAACACCCAGTCCCCAGCACTGTGCAGACTTTATGCACTTTAGATGAAATGTATGGTCAACAAGAGAAGTCTTGTGTAAATGGTATAAAAAACTTGATCAGAATGTAAGATGTTGCTTTTGTAATCTAGAAAGAGAAACCCTGAAACATCTAATGGTAAATTGTACACATTTACTAACAAAGAGGATCAAATACTTTAAACAATTCTTTCTAGAATACAGATTGTTGACGCAACAAACCTTATGGGAAGTTCTGTTCCACCCTGACCTGAAAGCGTTAAGATATACCATAGTAAATTACCTTCGAGAATTGAATTTATCCGACGATAAATCTGAAGGTAATTATAACTCATTGGTGTCAAAAAGTTTTCTGTCTACTATTCAATCATAGAATGATAATCAAATATAATTTTATTATTCCTTTTAACAGTTTAGTTTCTATTTTGTTCTTTTAAACTTTTATTTTGTGTCAGATTTCATAAATTAGGGAATGATTTATTGTTTGTAAATTGTGTATTTTATGAACCTGAAATGATTCTTATTCAAAACGTATGCATACATTGTTGAAAGGTTGAGGTATCTATCACCCAGTCAAAACAAATAAATAAAAAAATAAAAAAATAAAATAGTCATGCTTTCTTTCCCTATGCTCACATCCTTCTTAGCTAACCCATTCTCTACCATTGTGCTCCTGACAATCAATTCACTGACTCTAAATGCCCCAAAGTCGGGCAAGGCAAATGCTGCCCAAAATTCATGGAACTACCACTGCATGTTTTGTGTAGCCCATCCAGTATGTATAAGAGCATATCAAAATTCAACTGATGTCTTGTGTCAGGTTTTCTCCCCTCCAATCTGGCTCAACCTTTCAATGAATACTTCACTATTGGGCTGTAAGTTGGATCAGTCCCTCCAGCTAATTTGACAAAGTAAGAGTTGGTTGTTCAATGTGCTAAGGCCCATGACTACCTTCTGTCAGCATAAACGCGCCCCCGAGCAAAAATGCATTCGCATCATTCGGTTTATTATCTGAAATGTTATAATTGTTTGTTACTTCCTTACATTTTTGTAGGCACTTATTGTAGAGTTTAGCTGTGTTCGTGGCCGACACGTTCCTTGCAAGGCCCATCAAGATAGCTCAGGTCTCTTCAAATCCTTCCTTATCCCAGCCACTAGTTAGCATGCCTGTTGCTGGGCTGTGTTCTCTCAAAGTCGCGTAAACTCTTTTGCACCCTGTTCTATCCAGTACGTGTTTTCTTATTTCATCATGTGGTCTTCCAATATTTTCCAAATCCCTTCTGGCACCAGTCCCAGCTCTTGTTCCCCATCTGGTTTCAGCAATCCGAAGGTGTCCAACTGCGTCAGCAACATCATTCTCTTTGCTGCCAATGAGCCTGTCTTTTAACTCCAAATTGGTTTTCATTGACACTTTTGTAATCCCCTTCAAAATGTTTAAGAGCAATGGGCATGCTGTAGACGCCCTATTGATAACTTGAACCACAGCCATGTTGTGTGACCCACACATAAATTGCAATCCATATTTTAACAATGTCCAGTATTATGATGTTTCTAGCTCATAATTGTGTGTGCCAAGGCGTAGGCCATAGCTCAGCACATACTTTGTTGTCCAACACAGCCCTAAATCCTCTGCTTCCTGCTACATCAGTAAACAATATTATTTTGTTTTCTTGGTTAACAGGCGTGTACCAAATAACTGACCCACTGAAGTCCTGTAAAAATTCTTTGCACATAACTAGGTCTTTCTTAACATTCTTCCATAGCCTCATGTGGTGATGCTTCTTATTTGCCCCTCTTGTTTTCAGTTCAATGCTTCTCTGAAAAAGGCGCCATTGTGGCACTATCCCGGTTGCAAAGTTGCGTTTTCCTTACTGTTGCCTTCTCTCCTTTTTTAATTGTGCCAATTGTTCGCATCAGGGCATTTACTTTTTCTCTGGGTATGCAACATTACCGTTTTTGCAAGTACATTTTTGTATCTGGGAACTGTGTTATGTGAGAAGGCTCTACTATTTTGGACTGTGCTAGCGGGATGCCCCATTCTCCTGCTAGGTCCTCAAAAGCCTTTAAAGTCTGTCTACACAGGTTACATCCCTACAGCCCTACAAATAAAAAAAAAACATCCAAATAGTGTATAATCAAGGCTTCATGCACAATCTTTTCTAATGACCATTTTAAAAGAGAACTCAAGTTTTCAAATAATGCGCATGAAATTGCACACTCCATAAGCATTTGTCATAATAAAATATGTCCTCAAACTGGAAGCACAGCCATGGGTGGGAACTTCTGTGTACTGGCAGTAGCCTGAAAGCTGATTGTATGTCAGCTTTGGCTTGCAATGCTCCTCTGCCTGCCTTCCTCACTAATTCAATGACTTCCTGAAACTCAGTGTAAGCAAATGCGGCCTCCAAGCTGGAAATACCATCATTGACTGATTTGCCCAGGGGGTAGGAGAAGTGATGTATGAGCCTAAATTCAGTTTCCACTTTTTCCGGTACCAAGCCAAGTGGGGAACAGTTGTACTTGCTGAAAGGAATTCTGGCAAATGGTCTCCCAACATTACCCAGGTTGACTTCCTACTGTATGTATTAATTTACTGTGCATTTCTAAGACTTCCTACAGTGGCCCTCATTCTGAGTAGGGTGGTAAGGGATATCGGGCACCGGTAAGGAGACCAGTGCCGGTAATCCCTTGCTGCCCTACTACGAGGTCCCTTAGCGGGTCCCTTCCTTAACGCCTGGTCTGACCAGGTGTTAAGGACGGGACCCGTTAAGGGACCTGGGCGCAAATAACTGGCTTGGCATACGCCGCCCGTTATTTGCACCCTCCCCATTCCCATTGAACCCTATAGGGGCTCGAATGGGAATGGGGAATCGTTTGGTAAATGAGGACTTACTGGTCCCTCCAAGGTCAGAATGGACCGGTAAGTCCCCATTGAACCAAACTGGAGTCGGTATCGGTATGGGAGGCAGTCATGGCGCAAATAGCGCCATGACTACCACCATACTCGGAATGAGGGCCAGTATCTTTTTCTTCTCTATCTCTGTGTTTGCCTTGACCGATTTGAGGTTGTTGGGGATAGGCTGGTTGCTCTGCTCTTGAAATGCAATATTTAAACCACGACTGAAACCATTATGGATAAAGTTGCAAGTCTCTTTATCTCGAAAAACGTTTAGCCATTTTAGCACTACCTGCCATTTTATTGGTGACTTTCCTATTGTGTATTTTTAAGATCCACTGACCAGGGATTCCAGGTTGGGGGACTCTTTGTGAATTTTGTACTGCTGTGTTCGGAGCCACGCTTACTGTGCACTTATGTTTGAATCTACATTCGTTTCCCCAGTAACAAAAACCTTTTTTTAATTTCGAACAAATTGTGTTGGTCCCAATGTGATGTGGGTGTAAAATTATGGGCGTTGTATTGCCAATTCCTCTGTCCCCAGAATGTTTTCCTCTGAAAGTGCTGCAGCCAACAATGATTTAACTGTTTTTTCAAGCTTTCTCAGTTCCGTACCTGTAACATCCTTGCCTTTTTTTGTTGGTAATTCCCACTGTTGCTTTGCCGACACCACGCCTTCATGACGCGCCTTCTTCACAGGCGGGGCTTCCATTAGGTCGGAATCATCCAAATCGTCCCTGCTGTCTTTGCTGAAAAGCTCAGACGAACGACTTCCGATTGGCTCTATACCGCGTTGCATCCTTTTCCTGACCCACTCATTGCTGAACTCCCATTCAGCATCCTGCGCCCAGGTGAGTAGGTGGCTCTCCTTGCATCCTGCTTCCAACATTTCTTTATCCAGAAAAGTGAGAGGCTGTAGCCTTTTAGAATGATAAGGCGTGCCGATCTGTGCCGCCATTGTTGCTGGCACCGTGACAAGCTTATTTGGTGCCCAGCAGGGTTAAAGCATTGCTCTGTGTTTTTTTGGGAAATATCACTTTGCTGTGTGCTGGTTCTGCTTCATGGCACATCAAATGCCTTGCCAGTGGTAGCCCAGTCTGAGCGTTTGCTCCTGCCGCGTCCTGTCAATAGGCCTCGATTGTACTCCGGACAAGCATTTGCTCTGCCGCATCCTGGCAACTAAGCAGGGGATTCACATTGTTCTGTTTTTTGTACTGCGGCTTCTGCCGGTTACCAGTCCACCTAATACAGAGTGAAATTGCATTTCTTTTCCCACTGAAAAACCTCCAATATTTATACCCTGAATGTTTACTGAGGCAAAAGCCTCCTGGGAGCTAGGCTTGTTTCCTGGCCCAGGCTCCCCAACCTGCACACTTGTTGCCTATTCTTTGATGTGCCCTTTGTCCGGCATCCTTCCTTTTGTGGCTGTGTGACTGAGATGTCATTGCCGTCGCTATTCTCAGCCCTGGTGCCAACCTGGCTCTCTATGGTTTCCCTTTTACACCTTCTTCGGCCCCACTTTGAAAGTTGGCCTACCTGCCTACCTCAGTGTGACACGTGCAATGTGTAAAGTGAGACGGGAGGAGAGGGTGCCCGCCTGGCAACCACTGCAATCGCCACCCCTGCCTTTCTCCCACTGCTTAATGCCTGCACCCTCTAAGTTCCTGACCTGCGCCTATTCAGGGCCACAGGACCTACTCTGTCTCTGCTCCTTGGGCTCACACCTCTCACACACACACACTTCACAGACCACATTCTTCCCATTTCCTCTGCACTCCTTTTGCTGTTGCCTCCTTTCAGATGTCCCACTCAAACTGTGCTGCTGTAACGCTCACCTGATTCTCGCAGAGGCGCCGGTCTTGACTGGGCGACTACCGTATCTTCAAAGGTGATGTGTAGCACCCGGTTGGCTCTTTGGGCTGGACCTCTGTGCACTGTATGCCTGACGTGTAGAGTAAGATGTCTGCAGATAGAAAATATGGGGTTAATGAACTGGGGTTATTGGGGTGTCCCTATCTCTTTCCTCTTCTCCTCTCCTGTAGACCCCCAAAGGTTAACGCTCTCACCTTAGGTAAGTGAATGCCGAGCTCTCCATCTGCCTCAGGGCAGGGTGCTGTAACCAGTTTCTTCACTGGATAGGTAGCGCAGGCCTCTTGACTTCAGAGGACTGCTGTCCGTCGTTTACTGCACGAACGGTAAGTTTTGAGTCATTCAAATGTCTTTAAAGTCTTTAGTAATGATGTCTCTTGTTTTGCAGGGTTCCGGCGATGGCGGATGACGGGCTGAAGTGAGTTGAAGATGGAGCCCGTGTGATGAATAGAAGCGCCTGGAAGCACGTAAGTAAGCGCTTGTTGCCTGCTTCACTATGCGCTCTAACTGTCTTTTTATTTTGCAGGTACGAGTTCGGAGCGGCTGCAGGGTGCCAGAATACCCACTGGATTAGATGTGGAAAGGAGTAATGGCACGTGAGTATTAAAGTTCCCCAATGTCTTTAAACGCACCTTGTTTTGTCTTTCAGATGCGGGATGCAGCGCCGAAGACCTCCGGAGCGCACAAAGAGTAGGTAAGCCTTTGCCTTTCAGATGCCGGAATGCTAACCTGTTATTTCTTGTCTTTATAGGTGTTGCTGAAGACTGGATTCAGGATGGTAAGCCTTTGCCTTTCAGATGCCGGAATGCTAACCTGTTCTTTCTTGTCTTTATAGGTGTTGCTGAAGACTGGATTCAGGATGGTAAGCCTTTTTCCTTAGGCCCAGGACCGGATGCAGAAGACACGATGAGCGTTCTGCTGCAGAGGTTGCAGAATAACGCAAAGCAAGATTCATCCACCGGGTGTGGTTTAAATAGCCTCCTGTAGTGCTTAGGTGTCTCCTTCCACAGCCACGCCCAAGTAAGAAAAGAGTTCCTGGTAAGAAAAGAGTTCCTGCCTTCCAGAAGAGTTCCAGTGTTCTGAATCTAGGGAGTGGCTCCAGCCCCACCCAACAGGAAAAGTAGTTCCAAACAGAAGAGGATCAGAGGCTCAACTGGCAGGCAAGTAAGCAGCATGGTCTGCTGAAGGTAAGTCCACCCAAGCATTATGAGCCCGGCGCTTCCAGCGCTGGGACTGGGCATATTTATGAGCCTGGTGCCACTGGCGCCAGGACTGGGTCCAAAAGGTCCCAATTGGGACTGGTTGGCACTCGGAACCTGGGTTATGGATCTGCTTCCAAGGGAGTTGGGAAAACCCTGACCTTTTGGAAGCAGAGATCATGACAGTACCCCCCCTCAAGGCCCCTCCCAAACCGGGCTTCTCCGGGGGTTTTGGCTTGTCAGGAAATGTTCGGTGAAATCTTTTGATTAGGCGAGGAGCATGGACATATTCAGCAGGTTCCCAGGATCTCTCTTGGGGGCCGTAGCCTTTCCAGTCAATTAGGTAGAATAGTTTAGATTTGGAGATCTTGGAGTCCAGAATGCTTTTGACTTCAAACTCGAGTTCTCCATCCACTAGGATAGGTTTTGGAGATTTGGTTAGTCGGGTTTGAGGTTGCACGGGTTTTAATAGAGAGACGTGGAAGACCGGATGTATCTTCATGTGCGGGGGCAAGTCCAACTTGACCGCTACTGGGTTTACTATGGTAGTGATGGAATAGGGACCAAGGTATCTTGGGTTGAATGTGCGTGGCCCTTTTAGAGATAGATATTTGGTGGATAACCAGACTTGATCCCCTACTTGATAGTGAGGGGCTTCCTTCCGATGTTGATCTGCTCCTTTCTTGTATTGTTCTTTAGCCCTTTGAAGGTGAGAAACAGCTTCCTTAAAGGCTTGGGTGATTGTAGAATGCAGGTAGTCTACTGCTGGTGTTTCAAGATCTTGGAGGGGATCCAACTCCGAGGTTCGAGGGTGACTGCCGTACAAAAGAAAAAACGGGGTTTTCCCAGTTCCCGAATGGACAGAGTTATTGTAGGCATACTCGGCTATCCAAAGGATGTCTTTCCAAGTTTTTTCAGTTTGTTGCAGCATGCAGCGTAAATACTGTTCCAGAGTTTGATTGGTCCTCTCGGTTTGTCCGTCGGTCTGAGGGTGGTGACTGGTCGATAGTCTCACATCAATTTGAGCCGACCGACAGCAACTTCGCCAAAAATGAGAAATAAATTGACTACCTCGATCCGAAATTAGAACCGAAGGAAAACCGTGCAGTCGGACGATGTTTTCGAGAAATTCTCGGGCCAGAGTTGCTGCTGTTGGCAAGCCTTTGAGCGGAATGAAATGCGCCATCTTGGAGAATAAGTCCACGATTACTAGAATCGTATTGTATCCGGAGCATGGAGGTAGATCGGTGATGAAGTCCATAGAAAGCGTATGCCAAGGGCGAGGTGGGATGTCAATAGGGCGTAAGAGGCCTGCTGGTCTTTCCTTTTGACTCTTGTTTTGGGCGCATACTCCACAGGACATTATAAAGTCTCTGATATCTTTTTTCCAAGATGGCCACCAGAAGTAGCGCTTGATCTTTTCTGAGGTCTTGGCTATACCGGGATGACCTTCCATTAAAGAGTCGTGATAACAAGAGATTACTTTTTTCTGTAAATCTGTGCTGGGTAGGTATAATCGTTCTTGGAAATACAATAAGTTGTCCTTTACTGCAAAGTCCTTTCCCTGCAGATGCCAATTCTGTATGTCTGCTGGAGTTACAAGTTGCCTGGCTTTATCCTTAACTTCCTCTATGGATTCTGTGGCAATTACACCCAGAATTCTTTGTTCGGGAATGATTGGTACAGGTTTAGGGTTGACCAAGTGTTCTTCCACTCCCATCCGAGAAAGGGCATCGGCTTTACCGTTCTTTGTACCAGGTCGATAGGTAATTATGAAGTCAAACTCGGCAAAGAATAATGCCCAACGGAGTTGTCTAGAGGATTGGGCTTTTGCGGTCTTCAAATATTGCAGGTTTCGGTGATCCGTAATCACAGTAACGGTGTGTCGGGCCCCCAGCAGATAATGCCGCCAAGCCTTAAAGGCAGACTTGATAGCCAGAAGTTCCTTGTCAGTAATCGTGTAATTGATTTCAGGAGGCGAGAATTTGCGGGACCAAAATGCCACGGGATGCAACTGATTGGTTACCGGGTCCTTTTGTGATAGAACTGCCCCCATGGCAAGGCTTGAAGCATCAGTTTCCACGATGTAGGGGAGTTCGGGGCGAGGGTGTTTTAAGATTGGTGCAGAGATAAATTTAGTCTTCAAATCCTGGAAAGCTTGTTCCGCCTCGGTAGACCATTCAAAACGTTTGTTTTTCTTTAACAAGGCAGTGATGGGCTGGACTATTTGAGAGAATTCGGGGATAAACCTGCGGTAAAAGTTAGCGAAGCCTAACATGCTTTGCACACCTTTTACGGAGGATGGTTATGGCCATTTGAGAACTGCATCGACCTTCTTTGAATCCATACGCACTCCGCCAGGTGATAATATGAATCCCAAGAATTCAACTTCAGTCACGTTGAAAACACATTTTTCCAACTTAGCGAAAAGTTTGTGTTGACGCAATCTTTCGAGGACCATTTTCACGTGTTTCCGATGTTCAGATTCCGATGAAGAATAAACGAGGATGTCGTCAATGTAAACAACAACACATACATCTATGAGCTCTCTGAGGACATCGTTCATAAAATATTGAAAGGCGGCCGGGGCATTGCAAAGTCCGAAGGGCATGACCTGATATTCAAATAGCCCATACTTGGTGCGGAAGGCCGTCTTCCATTCATCGCCCTCTTTTACTCGTACCAAGTGGTAAGCTCCTCTAAGATCCAGCTTTGTATATATGCATGCTTTTCTGACTTGGTCCAGGAGTTCAGGGATCAAAGGTAATGGATATCTATTCTTAACGGTGATCTGGTTCAGGGAGCGATAATCGATACAAGTTCTAAGGTCTCCTTCCTTTTTTGGAACGAAGAACAAAGCTGAAGAAGCAGGGGACTTGGAAGGACGAATAAACCCATTTGCCAGGTATTGATCCAGGTATTGTCGAAGGTGAAGGTTCTCAGGCTCGGTGAGGGCATAAATTCTACTACAAGGAGGAGTAGATCCAGGTATCAGGTCTATCTGGCAGTCATAAGACCTATGAGGAGGTAGAGAGTTAGCCTGATCCTTCCGGAAAACATCTTGGTATTCTAGGTATTCGGGAGGTAACTGGGGAGTCTCTGAAGAAATTGCGGCCAGTGCAACACCAGGTGGAGGGTGACAAGTAGAGACACATTCTGGAAACTGGACCGTTCTTGCTCGCCAATCGATCAGAGGATTGTGTTTCTCTAACCAAGGTATTCCTAGAATAATCTGAAACTGAGGGGCCTTGATCACATCGAACACGATCTTCTCATGGTGTCCATCTTGACTTACTAGCGTCACCTCTTGAGTGGTATGCGTTACTGGCCCGGAGGCTATCTCCGTACCATCCACCGTAGTAATGACGTCCTTTACAGCCTTGGGACAAAGAGTTAGATTCATCCTCAAAACCATTTCATGATCCACATAATTGCCGATGGCACCGCTGTCGACGTAAGCTTCAATTGCATGTAATCGATCCGGATTATCAGGGCTAATGAGGACCATAGGTATCACGAAATGCGAGGTCACGGAACTGGTTTTCACGCTCGGCAAGAGGACCTCTATTCTTGTCGGGCGAGGTCGGTTCCCTGCTCAGAGTTTGTAACTTTGGTAACTGCAGCTCCTACTGCCTTCTTGGCAGGTTTCACCGGACAGTCTCGAAGAAAGTGCCCTGAGTTTCCGCAATATAGGCATAATTGTAACTGTTTCCTCCTTTCCCGCTCCCTTTGTGTTAGAGGACCTTTCAGACCCCCTATTTGCATGGGTTCCCCGGAGTCTACTCCTTTGGAAGGAGTTGGCGGTTTGGAAAATACTCGAGCATCAAACTTGGAACGATCGGCCTTCCTGTTCTGCAGCCTGTGATCTATTTGAACGACCAAGTCTATATAATCCGAACAGTCTTGTGGGGGATTCACTACTTGGGCTAAAACGTCTTTGAGCTCTCCACGTAGACCTCTATAAAACAGCGTAATCCTTTTGTCCTCAGGCCATTGAGTTTCCACTATTAGTCTATTGAAAGATGCAATATAAGCCAAAAGGTCTTGATTACCCTGTCGCAACGAAAGAAGCTCATTGTCCAAGGCCTGCCCCTGTGAATGTCTTGCGAACAGTTTTTTCATACTAAGCTGAAAGGCTTGAAAATCATGGAGAACCGGATCATCTTGATTAACTAGAGGGATCGACCAGTCTGCCGCATTGCCACTAAGGTACGAAAGTACAAAAGCTACTTTTGCTTGATCAGTTGGAAAGGCTGCTGGCCGGCATAAGAAGTGCAACCGGCACTGATTGATAAATACTGCAAACCTCTTTGGGTCACCAGAAAATCGTTCGGGCGGAGCCAGAGGTACATTCCCAGGTAGGTTGATCTGCACTGGATTCATAGAGGATGTTGAAGGAAGATTTGCCCCTGATGCGGGTAACGGGGTCTGTCCGGCTTGTGACTGTAGCACTTGTCTAGCAAGATTGTCTGTTCTCTCCTTGGAAATAATTAGTTCCCTTCTTAGAGCATTCGTTTCCTGACGAGCTGCATGCACTTCTGCCCTTAGTTCCCCAAGTAACCGGGCTAGGGGGTCAGTATCCGAGGTTTCCATAGCGCCTGGGCGAGAGTTTTGCGGTAGGCTTTGCGTTCTGTAACGCTCACCTGATTCTCGCAGAGGCGCCGGTCTTGACTGGGCGACTACCGTATCTTCAAAGGTGATGTGTAGCACCCGGTTGGCTCTTTGGGCTGGACCTCTGTGCACTGTATGCCTGACGTGTAGAGTAAGATGTCTGCAGATAGAAAATATGGGGTTAATGAACTGGGGTTATTGGGGTGTCCCTATCTCTTTCCTCTTCTCCTCTCCTGTAGACCCCCAAAGGTTAACGCTCTCACCTTAGGTAAGTGAATGCCGAGCTCTCCATCTGCCTCAGGGCAGGGTGCTGTAACCAGTTTCTTCACTGGATAGGTAGCGCAGGCCTCTTGACTTCAGAGGACTGCTGTCCGTCGTTTACTGCACGAACGGTAAGTTTTGAGTCATTCAAATGTCTTTAAAGTCTTTAGTAATGATGTCTCTTGTTTTGCAGGGTTCCGGCGATGGCGGATGACGGGCTGAAGTGAGTTGAAGATGGAGCCCGTGTGATGAATAGAAGCGCCTGGAAGCACGTAAGTAAGCGCTTGTTGCCTGCTTCACTATGCGCTCTAACTGTCTTTTTATTTTGCAGGTACGAGTTTGGAGCGGCTGCAGGATGCCAGAATACCCACTGGATTAGATGTGGAAAGGAGTAATGGCACGTGAGTATTAAAGTTCCCCAATGTCTTTAAACGCACCTTGTTTTGTCTTTCAGATGCGGGATGCAGCGCCGAAGACCTCCGGAGCGCACGAAGAGTAGGTAAGCCTTTGCCTTTCAGATGCCGGAATGCTAACCTGTTCTTTCTTGTCTTTATAGGTGTTGCTGAAGACTGGATTCAGGATGGTAAGCCTTTGCCTTTCAGATGCCGGAATGCTAACCTGTTCTTTCTTGTCTTTATAGGTGTTGCTGAAGACTGGATTCAGGATGGTAAGCCTTTTTCCTTAGGCCCAGGACCGGATGCAGAAGACACGATGAGCGTTCTGCTGCAGAGGTTGCAGAATAACGCAAAGCAAGATTCATCCACCGGATGTGGTTTAAATAGCCTCCTGTAGTGCTTAGGTGTCTCCTTCCACAGCCACGCCCAAGTAAGAAAAGAGTTCCTGGTAAGAAAAGAGTTCCTGCCTTCCAGAAGAGTTCCAGTGTTCTGAATCTAGGGAGTGGCTCCAGCCCCACCCAACAGGAAAAGTAGTTCCAAACAGAAGAGGATCAGAGGCTCAACTGGCAGGCAAGTAAGCAGCATGGTCTGCTGAAGGTAAGTCCACCCAAGCATTATGAGCCCGGCGCTTCCAGCGCTGGGACTGGGCATATTTATGAGCCTGGTGCCACTGGCGCCAGGACTGGGTCCAAAAGGTCCCAATTGGGACTGGTTGGCACTCGGAACCTGGGTTATGGATCTGCTTCCAAGGGAGTTGGGAAAACCCTGACCTTTTGGAAGCAGAGATCATGACAGCTGCTCACACGAATGGACCACTCAAACACAGTCAATGGAATGTCCCACAATCTCACAACATTGGCCACTTACCTTGTCCTTACCTTGTCTCGGGAGGATAGCTCAGGGGCAACATGCTCGCCTTGGAAGCAAAACGACACAGAGCACCACAAGTTCGATCCCCAGGTTTGCGCTTAGAAACCTCTGGGTATTAAGCACTTTATAAATAATCTATCATATCATAGCTGCATGTCATTGATGTCTTGTGACGGCTGTGGTCAATGCTTGCAAAATGAGTGGGTAATGGGAGGGAGGATTTGAAGGAGTAAGGGTTTCTCAGCTGCAGACAGTGAGTCTAGGATAAATTACATTGTGAATGGAGGGTGTGCTAATGGCAGGGCGAGGAATAGTATGTGCCTGTCAATTAGGGAAGTGTACTCATTACACTGTTTTGGTGTTGGAAGTGGGTATGTACCCATTGTTGGATGCCCAGAGGCTTGTATCATTGAGTAGGTGGATGACGCAACTGATCCTCTGTTGACATTCACACATGTGTGAGATAATTGTTCATTGGGGGACTGTAAGGAAGGCATGGTATCTACAGTAAGACAGACACAAGTGACCAAAGTTCAAGGGTGTTTTGTGAACTTCAAAAAAAGTTTCTAATCCTAAATCTAAAGATGGGCGCAAGCTACGACCATCAAATAATAATAACGCAGTCCTAGCGATGTCTTGTAAAAATAAAAGGGCCTATACTAATAAACTTATTGCCAATCCTTACCTCTAAATACAAATAGTGTGGGAAATAATGTTGTGTAAAAGAAAGAAGCGTTCAAGAAATGATATGTCAGGATAGTCAGGCCGTTGGCCTCCCTTCCCCACGTTTTCAGCACGGGACAAGGCAGCACACTCAAGCTTAGCACAATCTCTGGCTTCTCTAGCACAAGGGTGCAGTTCAAAACATTATAATCAGGGTCTTCTGTGCCGAAGTCTCTTTGCCTTTCAATGTCTCTTCTTTCAGAGGGACTGACGCGACAAACAAACAATACATTCCTTTCCTCGTAGGATTTCACACATACCCAATTTCTCGGGTGATTCACCATTCACCACTGATCCCCCTCAGCCGGGATCAGATCCCTTTTAACACAATGCTTGAAGGATTTCCATGCATCCAATTTCTCAGGTGATTCACAGTTCACCCCAGATCCCTCTCAGTCAGGCTCAGATCAGTTTTGACACAATGTTCAATCAGTCTACCTACGCTGGATTTGGGCCAATTTAATTCACTTTAACACAAACTTGCTTTAACCCAAACTTTCAATTGCTCTCCCTCATTCGGGTTCAGACCAACTTTATCTACTTTATCATCAACCTTCTTGGCAGTATCAACATTGAAGACTTTCGATTGTGCACAGGATTTTGCTTGACCCGCCGCAGGACCACTTCGATGCACAGTTCTTTGCCACTCTTTCACCTTTGTCAACTCTCAGTTGAACACCTTACAGAGACCCTTGAATGAGCATGCGTGCAGTGCCGGACCACTCTGTCAAAGGTATTGTATAGTTTTAAAGTTCAATCACTCATCTGTTGTTCAATTTTAATTGGTTAGTTATCACATGTGTTTTATACACTGTTCGCTTCAGCGCTCACCATACAATGTTGCAACCTTGGCTTCGACATAGATCAGTCTGGTATTGGTCTCCCCAACACACCTGCTGTGTTGATTTCACTGGTGCTGCTTTGTTGCTGGAGCCAAGGACAGTACCATGTCAGCAGGCGATTGTACTTGCCTTGATTATCAATGCAGGAGGGCTCCGGGTACCTCCGACACACAATGCAGGAATCTTCAGCATGGATTCCTGGTCTTACGCTTTCTATTTTCGAGGCTTCGTGAAAGTAATGGTTCCTTGTCCAAAAGGTCAATGGCACGTCCCTCCTTGTGATTTCTTTCTGTTTCCCCATCTTTCTCCTCATGTTAAGCTGCCATCTTTGAACTGCTGTTTCCTTGTGTGGTTTGCCTCGCTCAGAGTGTGCTCTCATGCTCTGCCTTGTATCCATGTGGGGAACTGTAATTGAAGTCAGGTGTGCATGATAGTCAATAATTGCCTACCCTGCTGAGCATTGTATTGGGACATGTCAGGTATACGGCTTGGGTGTTAGTCTGTTTTTTTCTCATAGCAGGCTATCTGTCAGAAGGTGTTCGTGTTGGGGACGGTTGAGTTCCTAAATATCCTACCTGGTAGAATGGGTTGAAGGTGTTACAAAGAAGGGGATACCGCGTCTCACAATCCGGTGTCCCACTCCCAGAAGACTCCTCTCCGAGGCGATTCCCCTAGCACCGGTCCACCCCCAGGAACTGGATCCAAATGCGATGGATGTGTCCTGGCCAACTGGATGACAGATCCCCAGAGATGAGTGGGTGAGACACCTTCAGGTTTCTCACTGAGACATAGCTGCAGGCTCATACACACATTTGTTTGACACATACACCATTGGTTGGGGGATGCCTGTGCCATGTCATCATGCAAGGTGCAGTACCCACATACACCCTTTATGTCCATACACTACCACAGCACTAGGATGTTGTGTTTCTGCACATGTCTACAGGACATCCAACATGCTAGAGTACTCAGGTATGCCCCTTCCATGCGCACAGTGGGCCCTGGAAACAATTGTGGCAATGAAGTGGTGTCTGCTCATTCTATGCCAAACCAAGCAGAGAATTGATGGTGATGTCATCATCTATTACAGGCTTTCATGTCTGTGTTTTAGGGACGATTCATAGCAGGGGAGGAAAACGGGGGGGAAGGGCACATGGGCTACGCGACTGCTAAGAGGAGGCCAGGTGGACAAGTGCCAGGGGACTGCAGACAGTGCAGGGGAAAGAAGGTCCACAGGCTAAGTGTGAGAAACAGGGCTGGATGGGATCAAGGGGTGCATGCCAAGCCTGGTAGTGAAGGGGGAGGGAGCATGATGGGGCAATTGCAAGTAAGGGGGTAGATCAGGGGGACAAAGTGCAGGGTTAGACTGGTCGTAGATGGCCTGGTGCCCTGTATGATTCTGAAGAAACCAGGCAGCACAGTCAAAAAGAGGCAGAGGGGCCATTAGCAGGGGAGGGGAAAGAGAAGGAGAAAGAGAAAAGGAGAGTCTTGAGAAGCTTTTGGAACTTAAGGAGGTCCGGATCAAGTCTGAGGGGGGCACGGAGGCCATTCCGGAGAGAGGCACCTGTGGAAGAGAGAGATCTACCCCCACTCTCTGCTTGTAAAAGCATCTGATCTGCAGAGAGTTGGAGCTAGAAGACCAAAGGGTTCTAGCAGGGATGTATTTAGCGAGAGAGAGTTAGATTTAGCATCGTCCCAGGCCCCAGAAACACAGGGGAGGAGGGTAGACAAACAGAAAGAACATGGATCGTTTTTAGATTCTACCACACGCGTTTTGCTACGCGGTATCAACCGCCACCAGAAAGACATTCAAGTTAGTGTCTTCTCCCAACTCTCGAGCAGACTAATTCATTGCTCTCACCAACACGTGATGTTCAACTGCCGTCATATTAACACAGTACGGTGTGGCTAAATAGTACTTTATGCATATAAGGCACAACATATAATAGAAACACAAGGTATCACAATTGAACGTCACAATGGTTAAAAGTAAGGCATGGAACACCGATCAGATAATGGTTAAAAGAAAGGCATGAACAATAGCATGTAAACACTAAGCATGATCATCCAATGCTACTGCATGAAGTAAATGAATATGGAATGTATTGCAATGTTATGAGTTGAATTTACGCTATCATCATTTGTTTTTCTTATCTCTCTCATTTGTTTTTCTTATCTCTCTCGTTTATCTTTCTTATCTCTCTTTATCAACATTTCTTATGTGTTTGTTTGTGCTATGTTGTAGGTACCCTGGTTACTCTGCCTTGTATCCATGTGGGGAACTGTAATTGAAGTCAGGTGTGCATGATAGTCAATAATTGCCTACCCTGCTGAGCATTGTATTGGGACATGTCAGGTATACGGCTTGGGTTTTAGTCTGTTTTTTTCTCATAGCAGGCTATCTGTCAGAAGGTGTTCTTGTTGGGGATGGTTAAGTTCCTAAATATCCTACCTGGTAGAATGGGTTGAAGGTGTTACAGGGAGGGGGATACCGCGTCTCACAATCCGGTGTCCCACTCCCAGAAGACTCCTCTCCGAGGCGATTCTCCTAGCAGCGGTCCACCCCCAGGAACTGGATCCAAATGCGATGGCTGTGTCCTGGCCAACTGGATGACAGATCCCCAGAGATGAGTGGGTGAGACACCTTCAGGTTTCTCACAGAGACATAGCTGCAGGCTCATACACACATTTGTTTGACACATACACCATTGGTTGGGGGGTGCCTGTGCCATGTCATCATGCAAGGTGCAGTACCCACATACACCCTTTATGCCCATACACTGCCACAGCACTAGGATGTTGTGTTTCTGCACATGTCTACAGGACATCCAACATGCTAGAGTACTCAGGTATGCCCCTTCCATGAGCACAGTGGGCCCTGGAATCAATTGTGGCAATGAAGAGGTGTCTGCTCATTCTATGCCAAACCAAGCAGAGAATCGATGGTGATGTCATCATCTATTACAGGCTTTCATGTCTGTGTTTTAGGGACGATTCAGAGCAGGGAGGAAAACAGGGGGGAAGGGCACATGGGTTACGCGAGTGCTAAGAGGAGGCCAGGTGGACAAGTGCCAGGGGAAAGAAGGTCCACAGGCTAAGTGTGAGAAACAGGGCTGGATGGGATCAAGGGGTGCATGCCAAGCCTTTTAGTGAAGGGGGAGGGAGCATGATGGGGTAATTGCAAGTAAGGGGGTAGATCAGGGGGGACAAAGTGCAGGGTTAGACTGGTCGTAGATGGCCTGGTGCCCTGTATGATTCTGAAGAAACGAGGCAGCACAGTCAAAAAGAGGCAGAGGGGCCATTAGCAGGGGAGGGGAAAGAGAAGGAGAAAGAGAAAAGGAGAGTCTTGAGAAGCTTTTGGAACTTAAGGAGGTCCGGATCAAGTCTGAGGGGGGCACGGAGGCCATTCCAGAGAGAGGCACCTGTGGAAGAGAGAGATCTACCCCCACTCTCTGCTTGTAAAAGCATCTGATCTGCAGAGAGTTGGAGCTAGAAGACCGAAGGGTTCTAGCAGGGATGTATTTAGCGAGAGAGAGTTAGATGTAGCATCGTGCCAGGCCCCAGAAACACAGGGGAGGAGGGTAGACAAACAGAAAGAACATGGATCGTTTTTAGATTCTACCACACGCGTTTTGCTACGCGGTATCAGCCGCCACCAGAAAGACATTCAAGTTAGTGTCTTCTCCCAACTCTCGAGCAGACTAATTCATTGCTCTCACCAACACGTGATGTTCAACTGCCGTCATATTAACACAGTACGGTGTGGCTAAATAGTACTTTATGCATATAAGGCACAACATATAATAGAAACACAAGGTATCACAATTGAACGTCACAATGGTTAAAAGTAAGGCATGGAACACCGATCAGATAATGGTTAAAAGAAAGGCATGAACAATAGCATGTAAGCACTAAGCATGATCATCCAATGCTACTGCATGAAGTAAATGAATATGGAATGTATTGCAATGTTATGAGTTGAATTTACGCTATCACCATTTGTTTTTCTTATCTCTCTCGTTTATCTTTCTTATCTCTCTTTATCAACATTTCTTATGTGTTTGTTTGTGCTATGTTGTGGATACCCTGGTTGCTAATGTTGTACAGTGGAAATATGATTGGTTAAGGCCCTGATGAAGGATGTAATATCCGAAATGCATTGGCCACAGTATTTGTTTGCTTTGTAACACGTTTGCCTTGAAACAAATTGGAAGCAACTCACATCACAGTGAGATATAAACAGAATTTATTTTATAACCAACAACGTCTCAAGTGATCAATAAGCAATAAGAAGGAATTGAATGTATTCAAAATAACTGAATTACCCCTCAGTGGGCAATACGGGTGTGCGGCCCACACCGAAGGCTAATAGCCTAGGTCTCCTTTTTCTCTCTTGTAATTGTTTGGGCCCAGCACGGTGGCACTCCACGGTGGGCTACACACCACATAAACCTTTTATATTAAAATTCTTTTTTATATTTACACATATTAGTTTGCAAAAATATCAACAAACACACAAAAAATAAGCAGTGCCCACTCATCCTCTCATCTGTTCTAGAACATGGAGTTTTGCCATTTACATAATACCAAACCTGTGTGTGAGTGAGTAGTGGCTAACTGGATACAGCCACTCCAAACCATGTTCTTTGACAGTCAAAAATAGGTAGGGGGTGGAGAGCTAGATATAGATGGGCTACTCTATATCCCTGTGTTGGCATGACTATTTCTTGTAAAACACAAACATTCCGTGTAAGAGTTCTAATTCATATATGCGGTTTGCTTGCGTCCATCTCTTCTCTTCTGTGACTTTGAATAAAACTACGCAAGTCTTTTGGGTCTTGAAAAGTATACATATGACCATTTAGGGTGACTTTTAGGGATGCTGGATGTATAATCCCATTTATAGCATTAAGCTGTCTCAATGCCGTTCTAAATGGCAAAAGTTCTTTCCTTTCTTTTACTGTGGCATTGAAAGCATCCTAGGTTATGAAGATTTTGGTACCTTCCCAAGAGTTTTCTTCAGTTTAGCTTTATCCAAAATGAGCATAATGTGAATATAATCCAGTAGAGCGAAGATCATAGGCCTTGGAGCATTACGGTAGGGATTTCTAGGACCTATCCGATGTTTGTTTTGTTTTATTCGTATTTATATAGCGCATAACAGCCCGAGGACATCGTGGCACTTGTTACAGTACAAATCTTAGTTACTTAGTTACATGGATGGGCTCTTTCAATATTAAACAGTGGAGGGGTAGTAAGATCCAATAGAGTGTGATAAAGAAAATGAGTAGGATTGTCGTTTTCAATGTTTTCGGGAAGACCAACAACACGTATGTTGTTCCTCCTATTCCTGTTTTCTACGCTTTCTGTCTGCTTCTGCAGAGATACGTCTGTATTTTCCAAAGATTGTACTCTCCCTGCAACATCCTCAGCGTCACTCACCCTTCTTTCCACTTCTGTTATCCTTGATTCGAATGTGGACCATTTACCATAAAGCATCTGTAATTTGCAGTTGTGGCTTCCATGAATGGTTTAAGGGATTTAATCTCCATTAGGATAGCATGCATGACTTAATCTTGTGTATCTTCTTTGGGCGTAGGAGATTCGCTTTTATGTCTTTTGGGGGCGTCACTGATGGGTGTAGCTGATATTTCTTTGGGTTGCCCCTTTTTAAAGTCATGTTGAGGCAGGATTAATACTGCTGGATGAGAGATTGTTTCTCAATAAATGGAGATATTAAAGCCAGAAGTTGTGCACACTTATTTCCCAATGTGTAGCTCCTCTGCGCACAGTTTTAATTCGATGAACACGAATTGAAGTTAATTTAGATTTTCGTGTTATTAGTAAAGAGTGTTTCTCAGCTCCACAGCAGCCAGTTTAAATTTCTAACAACATTGGCAAAAGCAAAGCAGAATGAAACATTATTTTCTGTGACTTAACGATAACCCAGAGATATTCGGTTTTGTATGTCTCCTTACAGACAATATGCGCTCTAGGGCTTGATTATTTACAAAGCCAATGCACAACTTAATTACCAATGAAGGATCAACAGTTGCATTTCTAGATATATACCATATGAGTCAAAATCCCTCAGTAATAACCTTCTTTGTTAGTTTTCCAGGTATACTTTATCTTGAAAAAAAGTTAATTATAGTCATGGGTATGCTTGTTTAGCATAAGTTGATAGAGAGAAAAAAGAATCGTTTAAGGAACATTATCTCCTTTCAGAGCCTCAATATATATCAGTATTTGTCTGTAAAGACATTTATTTGAGTAATATTATATGCATTGTGTTGAAAAACCATGCTATTGTGCTTGCATGGTACTTGCGTGAGTGTCGTGAAGCGAACATACGTCTCAACGACGACGGGACCTTTCGGCTACGCTCACCGATCAGCTGACAGGATGTGACAGCTTCACATCAGTGCGACCTCCATTGATCAGCAGGCTGCGCCTCCTCACAAACGCAGCTCGCTGAAACTTTCGCCCATAGCAAGCGCCACCTTCAGTAAGTAATTTTTATAATCTATCATCTAATTTCCGCACTGAAAGAAGTTTGATATTTGTGCCGCTAGTTGGCCTCAACACGCTTGTGGGAGGAAAGCCCTCGGTGGAATGAAGTCCAAGGTATGAGAAAGTTGTCAGAAAGGTTTAGAATGAGTGCGTGCATTTTGCCAAATAGGGAGTTGGGTTGGATCGCCAAGCCCCAGTAAGCTTCCCATGAAGGTTAGGCAAAATATTCATTACTTTTAATAAACATAAAATTAAAAAAAAAAACATTAGAAACACAGGTATGATGGGGAGGTGTGGGTAATTTTGGTTAGTGAGAAGAGAGGAAAGGCAAGATGTTAATGCTGTTGAGGTTTAAGTTCAGAAGTACCCTGAGCACTACGGGCTTGTAAACATTGAAGGCTTTGTGTTCAGAAAGATGGCCTCATGCCTGTGGTGTGGCATGTATTGGCCAGTATATCAGTTGTAGTTAGAGTGTAAGATTGTGATGTTTGCAGTATGGGATGAGGGTCTCTTTTTTATTTTAAAACTGTGTGCAATTGACTGGTTTGCATTGTGTACATCAGCATACATTATCACATTTTGGTACATTATCGCACGCATTTGTACACATTCAATTTAAATACGTCCTCACCTACATACCCGAGGTGACAAACAATTAAAGGACAAACTATGGAATCTCTGCACTTTGGAGAGAGAGTAACTTTTCCACGTCTAACTATATATGCAAAGCTGCAGTAGTGACCACCAAAGAATTGAACACCTGATCCAGAAATTGGCAATGGAGCAAACAGGTGTTGTCCCATCCATATTAATGAAACGTGTTTTTGTTTACTATGTTTGGTGTATAACATAAAGAGAATGCAGTGAACACATTTCCTGTTATATTAAGCTGCAATGTAGTACACAATGCAGTATGATTCATTTTTAAGTAAGGGATCGAAACATGTCTGCTCCATTTTGGATTACTATACTGGTGCTAAGTGAATTCGCGCAACATTTAGCATTGGCTAAAATGTTGGATAGCCTGGCCCCAGCAGGGTTGATTTGAGTGTCAAACTCTGCCACTTCCTTGAAGAATAGACCCGGCATTTCTCTGCACCTGCGTCTGCTCTTGGCATCTCAGCTTCCACCCACCTTGTCAACTCTTTGGTTTCCGTAACATCTGCACAATCATTTCCCATGCCACCAACAACTTCTAAAGACAATTGTGATCAGCCTGACACAGACGGTAACAAAACCCTACCCGTCAGGGGCTTGCAATGAAACAAGACAAGCCCTCCAATTCTCAGACTTCCTCCCTTAAATCACAGTGTCATGCTTCAAAAGGACTTCAGAGAGTGTGCATTTCACTGCCTTTAAACAGAACGGCTGTCAAGCAGAGGTTGTCGGTGATTTATGTATTTCCCGTTTTAAAAAACGTAAAATACATGTTCGCACCCTTTGGGATTTGTCAGACATCAGAAATGCAAGGAACGCCAAAAGATACTATAAACATGGCCTCGCGTGGCACGCATATATATGTGCTGAGCCAGTGCTAAAGAATGTCAGCTATGATGCTGAGGTCCAGAATGTCTACATGTGTTTGCAGATGTTTGTTGTGAGTGATTAGGCATTTGCACTCAGTTGGTTTCACATGGCAATATCTCAGCCGACTTCTTCAAAGGGAGTGCTCCCAAAAAATGTGAAACCGCGAAATTCGTAAAACAAATCTATAATTCTTTCTGCAGAATGACGAATTATGTTTATATATAGAAAGTATGAATAAAAAGGCATGGTGACCACATGACAAACAGGGCACTCTCCTATTGAATGGTACCTCACAACCTTTAAAAATCATTATTTCATCTGATTTTAACTATCTTGGCCTTGATGAAGCACAAATGTGAAAAAAACATGTTCTGGCCAGTTTTTAATACTTTTCATGAAATTATGGCTATTGCATTGAATCACAATTAACATAACGAGGTAAGCAAACAGCCTCACAACCAAACCACACCATAGATGTTTTCAAAAGCATTACCTAAATACACCCTTCTGGAGGAAGACGTAATACAATTTCGAGCAGCAAGGCCTCTTCATATGAAAATATGAAGTATCCCAGTGTATTAGATCCACCATTTAACCACACAAAACGTCACGATGTGTGGCACAAATGAAAAAAAGCATACCGATGCATATGCACGACCTTTCCATCCTTAAATACTTCAAGCAACAATGCTACCGTGTAGAAGACACAAAGTTATAATTCAGGGACCTAGGCCCGGTTAGGAAATCATACATCTTAATAGGATGACTATGAAATAGTACAAACAGCAAATAGCATTTGGCCATGTTCCTGGGCTGAGTGACCCTCTTGCAGTGACTGAACTGTGAGTGCTCCTCCCTTCAGTGCACATCGGCCATAATATGTGGCCATGTCTTCTGGGCACTTCACTGGGGACATAGATGTAGACAATGCCCCAGTTACAGTGAGACTCATTTCACCAACATGCAGACGATACTCAGTAATAGTTCAAGTCAATGGTACTTAGGACACCTCACATAATAGATGTTGCCTTGCGTCTGCACAAGCCTGAATATACCTGCACCCCACAAAGACGGGGTTCATCCTCCTCCATCATCCATCTAAGCAGGATATCTTTCAATGACATGGACCCCGATGGTGTCCCATCTTACCTGCCACCCCCCTGCAGACACCCCCTCCCTCCCTCCGAATGCCAAAACTCAAATTCACTATAGGCAGCACTCTCTTCCAACAACAGATCAACAATAATACCAACACTGTTTGTAAGGTTGACTAAACATTGTATGAAACTCAGACCGGCTTCAAAATAGTAAGGCAAACCCATACCAAGGAACTCACACAGGGTCAGTTATCTCCAACAAGGAGCTCTAACATGTGTTAATAAATGAGAGCCAACATGAGCACACTCTTGAGTGGCTATAGCTACAATTGACCATATTTTGATTTCTATTTGTTAAACATTTCTTTCTTTCCTTTATATTTTTACATTAGACAAAATCCCTAATTACAGTAAACCCTCCTGATGACCCTCTGAAAGTTAAAGTGGTGAAACACGTGTAGAGGTTATGAATACAATTGATTGCAATTTGTAATAAGAGGTTATGGACATTCCTGAGTGCAATTTGAAACAAGGACACATACATATCAATTTGAGTAATCTTGAATACCTCTGAATTGAAGCCACCATAAAATTGTAAGTGTGCTCTCATCAAACAACACAGCAGACTGGCGCATACTGGATGATCCACCTAAGATATACTATTTGATTTCAATATTGGGCAGCCACAATATAGGGCCATCCGCTTTGCTGAACAACTACAAATATTCACACTATCCAATTTGGACTTGCCAACAGGTTGATCATTGTCTGCAAACTTCCTTACATCACATGTTATAATTTGCCGTTGTTATACAGCATTGTGGGCTAGCGTATTATTTTGAGGCAGGTCACCGGATATATTTCCACCACAGCAACAGTATTTCTACACTTTAGGCAAAATAAGACAGGGATGGTGTGAGAAATTACAATGTGGCAAGGATGTAGAAGCACTATCTTTTTATTGGTTATTAATTAATTAAATGATGCATGTAATTCCATCTCTGAAAGGGAAATCTGCTGATCAAATTCCGCTTTGATAAGCTCCATGGCAAAAGCATAGGTGTACTTGTGCCCTGCTGCAGCAATGTCCCAATTTAAAGCACCTGCTCTACCAGTGGCACAGAGCAGGTTCAAAGGTCACTGGGGCTCTCTTGACAGGTACAGTGGCAGCCAAAGGTTGCATTTAAGATATGCACCCCTATTCCAAAAACTGCATATCTCTCAGCATCCGGTCCTGGTGGCACAGTAAACTATAAATATAAGCCATACCTGAGTTAGGGTAATGGTGGTCAGCATCTCTCATAGTTATCCCAGCCACATTAAATTGATATCACACACTTGTCAGCCCCGTGGGCCCATTTCAGCTGTCGAAGGGCTACATAGCATTGGCTCTCTGTGTTCCTTTGGAAGGGCAGGTAACACCCTTTCCCCAGGCAAGCCACTGCACAGGCAACTGGCCTGGGAACAGGAATAAAAGGGCACAACCATTCACAAAGGGCTAGGTCCAGGGTGCTGCATCTCCAAAGGCCTTTGATTCTATCTAGAAGGTAAGGGGTGGGGTTAGTCTAGCCAGGGAGACATCTGTGCAGTTTGGGGAAGATTCTGCCAAGTTGTTTCTCTCTGTCTCTCTCTATTTACTGTCCCATCCACTTCCGGTGTGATGTCAGATGGGGCAAATCCCACTAATTTAAAGAGAAGGGATTGGACCCCTAAATCAAGCTAGCTTTAGTCCACTCAACTATCGGCTTTTGCCTTTAAAATAAGATGTCTCACATCACTTCTTTGAATCATCTCTTGAATCCAACCCTGAAAGAAGATTTTACTGGACCCTGCTGAGCGAGCAGTCCTTTCAAAAAGTACTCCGGTTGTGAGGTGAAGGCGGGTGTTCCAATGCAGAGGCAATCTCTGTCCTCTAACCATCCCCAGGGACCATTGAGAGTGAACCAAAACCTGAAAATCTGCCAGCCACCCTGTTGACTAGGATCTCACCGTGTTGCAGGATCCTTGAAGGTGTGTGCTACACTCCCCAGTGCTTGCAACCCCAGGACAAGGACTGACCTTGTCCTCTGAGACCCTGTAGTGGGACTCACAACTCATGAAAGCCAGAACCGCAAAGATCCCTGTGTTTTCGATGTCGACACACTGAGGACTGTTCGCACTGAGGGAACTACCAAGACCCTTCAACACTGCCCGTTATTCCTCGAACCACCATTTGCCTGTTCAACTCCATTTGCAGCCTCACCACGCCATCTGAAGCGCATTGTTGCCTCAGCATGAGCAAAAGAAGCATAGCTGCCTTGCATTGCTCAGAGCCCTGTTCGGACCGCCGGGTCCTTCATTGCCACTCCTGTAAGTCTATCAGCACAACCCTGGTGTCCCCCCAAACAATGACTGTCAGGCTGCCACATCAAATCGACTCGCCTGCACATCCTGGTACCAGCTCCACGCTGTTGAACCTCGACCACCGACTGAACCTGGTGATCGCCTGATCCGCACAGTTCGAGTAGACGCTTCGAGACCACCGCAACCTTATTTTTGACCCTGAATCGACTCCAGCTTGCTGCTGTACCATCGCAACTACTGCATCCTCCTACAGAAGAAAATCTGCCAAAAACGCTGAGAAGCTTGGTTCAACGCTGTTGAACCGCCAACAAACTTTTGCAAAGGTATTACAGACTGATGTCTGCCCCTCTCGTCCATTTGTGGGCCCTAAAGACTGGATAAGTCATTCCTTTTTGTAACCTCAAGAACATATCCTTTGAGGATTATGGTCTTTTATTGCCTTTTCTCCCCCCTGTCTCATCACCCAGAGTGCTGCTTCTATTTTATCTTTGCATATCCTGTTTTCCTTCTACAGTACTTGGTTTTAACTGTTTTTTTCTAGTTATTATTGTAAATGGTGTGTTTGATTAAAGTATATATTTTTATATAACCGTGATTGGACATTCCTTTATTTTGGACTGTCATACTTTGCTGCTTGGGTTGATACTGAATCGCATTCATGCCCCTCTTAAGAGCATAGCCTTTCCTCGACCTATGTTACCACAACAGGCAATGAGATATGTACCTTAACTGGGGCGGTCTTACCTTCACGATTGTGTTGGCTCTTGGTTTGTAAAAGTGTGAGGGCAGACAGGGTGCGTTAGCCTCTACTCACGTGTGTACTCTTGCAGGGCAGAAGTCAATTCAACACAGTTATCTTATATACTTGTTATCAATATTTACTTGTGGAATTAGTACAGCATAATGTTCACCAACAGGGGGTGGGGCGGTAGTTGTGTGTGGTGTAGAATCTGTATTTGTCTTACAGATTTTTGGTTTGGGGCTGTTTCCGTGAAGTTCTCCTTTGCCAAAGGAACTTGCACATATAAGCAGATCCTTTGCCACTAGAACTTTCCCCTTCCCCTTAAGCACTCTCTTGTGCACCCCCTTATAAAGAAGCTCTCCGCTGATCCTTGCTCTCAGGCTAACTATCACCCAATCTCCATCACTCCTTTCCTGGGCAAACTCTTGGAAAAGCTGGCCATCTACCAGCTTAATCTATATACTGAATCTGCTGGCTGGCTTTAGAGCTGCCAGAAGCATGAAAACTGCTCTCCTGAACACCCATGAAGGCTTGCTCTCCAATCATGACTCTAATCTCCCTTCTGTCCTCATTCACCTAGATCTATCCTCTGCTTTTAACACGGCCAACCATGCCATCCTGCTCAATCGTCTCTGCGACAACCTTGGTATTACTGATCAGGCCCTGACCTGGTTGACCTCCTTTTGCATCGACCGACCCTCTGAGGTAAAACTGGGGTATTTCCTCTATTCTATACCTCTTTCTACTTGTGGTACTCCCCATGGGTCTAACCCCTGTCCCTGGCTCTTCAACCACTACATGGCGCCTCTTGCACACCGCATTGCTACTTTCTGCTCCAATTTTCAGTGTTATGTGGTTGACACTAAGCCCCCTTTTCCGGCTCTCCACAGCCACCTCTGCTTCTTCTCTCATAACAGATTGTCTGGCCGCAATTCAGGAATGGTGTGCCACCAATGAACTTTGCCTTAATGCTAGTAAGATTGAGATCCTGATCATTGGGACACCTACTCCCTCCTTTCCTCTCTCTCTCTCTGGCAGTCCACTCTAGGCCCTCTTCCTGCTCCTTCCTGTGAAGCTAAGAACCTTGGTGTCATCTTCGACTCCACCCTCTCCTTGTCTCCTCACATCTCTGATGTCTCTAAGAAGTCAAACTTTCAGCTGTACCTCTTCATAGGTATTCTTCCTTTTCTCACTTTCCCCCAGAAGCTCACTGTCTCCAGAGCTCTGGTCCTCTCTAGGCTGGACTATTGCAACAGCCATTTTCAAAATATTCCTGCCTCTACTCTTTGGCTTTTACAACTTATCCAGAACAGAACTGCAAGACTTGTCCTTGGCCTCAAGCCCAGGGATCGTATCTCTCCAGCTCTGAAATCTTTTCATGTGGCTGGAAGGATCAACTTCAATACCCTCTGCATTCTCCACAAGGCCTTTTGTGGCCTGGGACTGCTCTACCTCCAACTTTCTCTTCCAAAACATCTTCCTTCCAGAGCTCTCCGCTCATCCACCTCCAACTCTATGAGGGTCAGATACTTCTCGAAGCAGAGAGTTGGGGGCAGATCTATTTCCTCGGCTGGGGCCTCCCTCTGGAACATCCTCCCTGCCTCTCTCAAACTTGAGCAGAACCACCTGCGGTTCCAAAAGCAACTGAAGACCTTCCTTTTCGCTTCAGGTTTCTCTCTGCCTCTCCCCTGCTGATGTACCTAACTGCTCCACACACTGGTCACCTGGTCACCTTCTGAACTCGGCCCAGGCTCCTGCATGTCCATTCGACCTCGCACTGCCTCTGGGCTGCCCAGCACTTAAGGGTCTTTATCTGCAACCCTACAGTCTCTTCTCTCTGCACTTATGAGCCACCTGCTGGCTGCAGTTGTGATTTAACTGCATTTCCCCCTTCCCTTCTCCCCTGGCACTTGTCCCTTTCCATCTTCCCCGCACTTGCGTGATCTGAATGACACAAGGCATAGTAAGATCTTTATTTTGTCCACCCTTTGTATCCTCCTCCTTGTCTTGTTGCACCTAGAAACACTTCTGTACAGATGCATATCACATCATAACAAGTACACCTGAAATACATAGTGTGGCTGGATTTCTACTACTTGATTACTGTACAGGTTATTTTGTGTTTTACAATAATAAACTGGACTCAACAAATAGAAAATGCACTGAGGATGAAAAGAGGTTGACTCCTGCCAAGCTCCTGCATTTGCTGATACCACTCTGAGGCACACATAAATATGGATCCGGAATGAGATGTTTACATGATGTTTATTGACTGTGTTGAATTGTTAATATTTTGTTTACAGAGCAGTAAGTACTAATACTTTTTTTTTTATTTTCCTAGCTTTCATTTGACTAAAGTGGTTTATTTCCTGAGCTATGACTTATCTTCAGTATTCCAACTATTTATGTAGTTCAGTTTTTTAGCTGTACTTGTGACATTGCCGTTTTGGTCTTCTCTGGGTGATCTCTCAGGAACAGTACGCTTGGTGGGTTTTTGGTCTTTCTGGATGGCTCCTCCTGGGCAGTGGTTTGGCTATGATGCACACATGAAGCGGGCTATGTAAAAAGATGTATATATTTCAGTAATGGTTGTTGTTGTGGAGGTAATTTCTATTGGGATTAGTCCTGATAATGTTGCCCGCTAAAATATATACGTGTTGTTAGTAACAAAAGTAAGCATTCCAAGAAAGAAAATCATGTTTTTTCACAAGCACAGTTATCCTAAAACAGTTACCATTTTCTTTTCACACCTTAGTTATTCATGTTTGAATGGCAGTATGGTATTGTGATTTATACACTTGTAAGGTGTACTTACCTGCTGTATGTATTGCTGTTTGTGCTGGTATTTTTGGGTCCTTTCCCATGAGCAGTAATTTGCTGTGTTGTTGGTCTTCTCTCGGTGGCTTCCCCTCAGCAGTAGATTTAATAGTTTGTTTCACAGTGGTATATGGTTGGTCATGAAGCTGACTAGTAAATAGTACAAATGAAGTTAATGGTTGTTGTTGTGGAGGAACGTTTTTGTTTGTGTTATGCAATTTGAGTCATGTTAATGATGTGACCTACTAACAAAGGCAGGGGCTGTTAATATTCTAAGTAAGCATTCCTAGCAAGAACATAACACGTTTCAGACAGTTATACTTCTCTCCTAAAGTAACAATTTATTTTCACTCTGTAGATGTACACTGTTTAGTGGTAGTAATGTTTCAATAGTTATGATTTCTTAGGTTTTAAAGTGTGCACTCCTAATAACACTGTAAAGGGTGTCTTAAAAATACAGTAAATGGTGATTGCTAACACATCATTTGCATGTTTTAGTCACGTCAAACCGGGAACCTGGCATCAAGATGGATACCAGAGCTGAATATTGTCAGTACAGTGTGACAAAGTCCCTTCCCTTGCTCTGTGCACTGCGTGGAGAGGTGATTAGGGAGCCTGACACCACTATCAGTCAGTGTATGATGGGTTCAGGGGTTAAATGGTGAGATTCCCTGGGTGTCCCTCATACAGTCACCATCATTTAAGATGAGCCAATCACAATGCCTTCCTAAGTACATTAGTCAACTTGGGTAGTTTAACACTGAAAGGCCCACCTATGCCAACAGATCTGGTTAAACCCTACAGGGTTTTATCAGACACACCTTCCAGCCAAATAAGAGAACCTGCTGCCTTATCTAACAAACTCCGGGTTCAGTGAATTTAAAAGTGCCTATCCCCTTAAGGGGGAACATTTCTCTTCACCAGACACTGAAACATATTCTTTAACATTGTTGAACCCTTTTCTGAAAGATCAGGGAGTAATGTTACTACTTAAAACCTAAATCATGATGAATCAGAGTGTCCCGCCAATACAATATGCAGATTTGCAAGCCAGTAGTCTGCTGATAGAGCACTGTACTAAAGTGAACCCAAGTTGAAGAAGCGTTGTCTCTTGCCTGAGAGTTTCTCTGCTGGAAATTCTCTCTATCAGGTTTCCTGAGCATACGGACCATTGGGAAAAGAGAAGAAAAAAAAGAAATCTGATTCCAATGTTGAATGCACATGCTGCAAAAACAGAGGTTCTTAACTGAGAACAAACAAAACAGTAAATTAACACAAAGGGAGTACTGGGCCACAAGGTAGTGGCAAGGCCAGTTATAGATTTGGTCCCACTCCCTAAACCCAAACCAGACCTAGGTGCACTCAGGAAAGTTATCCAATCCCAGTCCTCACCTAATTGCAACTCATATGTGCAGATGCTCAGTGAACGGCACAGTAGAGGGAGGTAGTATGCATACAACCAATCTCAGTTACTGAGTGCACAGGAGGAGGAAGAAGCAAGTGTTTGCCAAAGGGTGGAGATTGGAGAATTTTAGAGAGGAGAGAGGATGTAGAGACAGTGATGAATAGAGAGGGGGCAGCATCAGAGAAAGGGGTGGATGGAGAAGCATAGGTAGTTGAAGAGGTTGAAGAGGAGTTGATATGTACAAAAAAGAAGGAGGTGGTGAGATTAGAAGGGAGCGAGGTGGTGAGATTAGGAGGCAAGAAGGTCATTAGATCAGAAGGGAAGAGATTGATATTAATAACAGGAGAGGTGACATGGTAGCATATAAGTAGAAGGCAGTCAAGGAGGTGGTGAGGCCAGAGCGATAGGAGGTGGTAAGATTAGAAGGGAATGTGGTGGTAGTGAAACAAGGGGCAGTTGTAAAGGAATTGGGGGAGATGATGCATATAAGAGCTCCATGTGGTTAAGTAGAGGTGGTAGTGATAAGACCAGACCAGCAGAAAGTGGCAGAGAGGAGGTGGTAGAAACAATGACGGCCCTCGCTGGTAGAAATCAGGAATTGGAGCTCATAAATTAAACGCTCAATGTCGATATCTAACAAACTGTCCATCACGACATCATCGTGAGCAATTTTTGAGGCTACGTCTAAATGCATTAATGACTAAGGAGATGCAATTCCTTTGTCATATCAACGAATCGAATGACAATCTCTGTCGATTCTGTAACCATGAAATCGAAACAACTGAACATCTACTCACTGGTTGCCCTGCGATAGCTGCATGTCGTATGCGCCACCTAGGGGGATTCCTACCTGTTGATACGAATAACCAAAATTGGTGTTCATATGCCTCCGCGGGACAAAATGTTAAACTGAGTTGTGCTGTCGTGGACTTTATGGGCTTATTACAGTTAAACGAGAATTCTGTTTCAAATTGAATCTTTTTTCTTTCAGTTTTTTTTTAAGGAAAATTGTTGCAACTGTTACAAGGAGGCCTCTGCACTTCCCTAGGTTCTTATTGCTTGAATTGGAAACTTGGAATATTATGACTTGATTCGTTGTAACAAAAGACCGATGTCCTGACTGCTCGCATTCAGGGCACGTTGAGCTGAAGTTTCAATAAAAAAAAAAAATAAATAAGGCAAGGATATGCTTCTTCCAATCAAGTTTTAAAAGTTCACTCCTCTACATATGCAGAAATTGTACAGTCCTAAGAAATTGTGACACAATTACGACCCAGGTAGTAAGTACATCAACTTTACAACCATGGTGTAAACTAGGTTTACACCATGGTGGATGGCGGATTTACCGCCCCATTCCAAGGTGAGTGGGGCGGTAAATCCCCATTTCCCATTTACCCTTCCCCATTCCCATTTTTGCCCCATAGGGCATAATGGGAGTGGGGAAGGCGCTAATTACGGCACCGTAAATTACGGTGCCGTAATTAGCACCAAGGCGGTTTAGCGCCATGGATTTTAACGCCTGCTAAAAGCAGCCGTTAAAATTGGAATCAGGCGTTAAGGGTTAACGACGGCGTTAACCTTAACGCCTGGGTCGTAATGACCACCCCTGACTCTTTTCCATTCCTGTCTACCACTAAACCCAAAACCCGGGTAAAAATAACATATTTTACCAAGAGTATGGACGTTTTAAACACTTCCCCTACTGGCAATGAGCTACTTCTGGCCACAGACTCGAATACGACTTCTCGCCATGACTAGGTACACATGGACACTGCTAATGATAACATTCACACTTCTAAACAAAGCAATGAGATGGCCACATAACCTATGGACTGTCTTTGTTTTGTAGAGACGACTCCAAGTCTATGGATCTGTCCTCATTTGCTTACTATCCCTCGCCAGTGCCCCTTGCTTCTCTGAAATTAATAGAAGATTCTAATACAGCCAATCTACGACACAACCCATTATACATGCTCTTAATTTTGTTCTAAACTCTCTAGCCAAGCTCTATGAAAATATGCATAACGAATTTAGAGACCAGAAGGCAACTATCAATGTGAGGAACATTAAAAATGACCTTTCCTGGGGAATATATACTTGACGAAACAGGCATACCATTGACAAACATTTTGTGGAGTCTTCCTTTTGTGCGGGAAAAGTCAGTAAAGATTGCGATAATATACTGGGAGCGGCGGGGCAGATCAATCATACGGCTTTGGATGTTTTGACATCTCTGAGAATATTGGCATCCCAAACATTTTTAAAAAAAGAAGGGGAAAACCAAGGGACAAAATGCAGAGTGGAAAATAAGAGAAACACAAGCTCCAGAAAATGCATTTTAAGACATCCTCCTCAACCCTTTTAAATCATCAGAACATGCTTATTATGTTACAGGAAATCCCATATTTGTGGACTATCAAACCTACTGATATCGAACTGGTGATTTTTCCTGAAGATGAGAGAACTGATTTGGCACATATAATCCTCTCATTGTGTCTTAATATGGGTATACCTTTGGAACAAGCTCCAGTGTTTGCCCCTTTAGGCTACGATACTTAGGGGGTAATTCATGGATTATTTGCGCCGAATAAAACGTGATTTGTGTGCCATTCTGCCCACAAATCCCTGTTTAACAAATGGGGATTTGCAGGCAGAATGGTGCACAAATCCTGTTTTTTTCGGTGCAAATAATCCATTAATTACCCCCGCACAGTCTTGCAAATGTGCATATTTGAAATAAGCAGGGCATAGCTGCAACTAAGACAATTAAATCTATAAGCAACAATGCTGGATGCTTAAAGATTTTACACCCTAATGACAGCAACAATCAATGCAACATCGTTCTAACACAGCAAACTGATCCAACTTTGTACAGGGATGGTACCAAAGTAGTCATACATTGAGGTGTTTACAGTTTGGCTCTAAACATTTTATCATGGATCTCCTGGGGTCACTCCCACCTCTTTAATGGTTCGTACAAGACTTCTAGACTGAGGAAATTTCACATAATTTGCCTCCAGGAAACCTGGCTTCGGAATAGACATGTTATGGATGGCTTTGAACTTCATCATACTCATCTCTTAAAGGAACTAAGGGATTATGGTGGCCTTATTACAGCCATTCATCCACATTTAAATATGAAATGTCAAAAATGTCCTTTGCCATGGCACGATATATTAGCTTCAAGAGTAACTTGGTATTATAAAGCGCAGGAATGGATTATGATTGGCTAATACTGAACGTATATTGGAACCCAAATAGACCTCAAATTGAACCTCTTCTTAGAAGATTAGAAGATATTATAGCCAAATGGCATGAACATTATCACCCATCGGTTTTAGTTGCAGGAGATCTAAATTGTAATTTTCTAGTAAATTCTATAGTTCCATTTTCTGGAGGAGGATATCACTAATCCTACTATCACTGGTATGAGCTGGAACCACCTAGTGAATTCGTGGAACCTGTTTACCTTCAATGGTAATATTGCACCCTTTACCCTTCTAGGGCCACATGGAGAAGAGGTACACTAAACTCTACTATAATCATGTCTTTGAACCTCAATTCTTCTTTAATAGGTGTATGTCCTGTGTTGTTGTTGAAACCACAGCCAGTGATCATTCATATATAGAAATAACTCTACACCTAGAAATCAGACTGAGGCCACCAATGTCCACCCTTGATCACTTGTGAATTAAATCTTCAAACAGTAGAGTAACATAGAATGCGAGGGGTGTAGGTTGCTTCAATAAAAGGATACATATCCTACAAACAAGTAAGCCCTGTGAGAAGGTTACCTTTTCTTTTAGAATTGCTTGAATTAGCCAGACAGGGTAGTTGTCCAATATTGAATAAATGTACTACCCTGTGTTTGGAGCTGCTGAGAAAAATGTATGCTAACCAAGCAAAAGGGAAACTATACAATAGTTACAAAGACTAAGAAATTAAATCATGTCAAGACATACCAATTTGTAATGACGACAATATTTAATTGTTATTAAAGTGCAAAAGGCTTTGCTTTCTGTAAAAGATTTGAATATTCGAATAAAGTGCAGATGCGTATTTGCAGTTAATAACACATGAATACAAGAATAGGGGGTAACTAAACCAGAAAAGCAACCCATCCACCGATCCACTCACTCAAACCAACTCATTCATCCATTCAAACACGCTCATATGACAAAGAAGGAAAACTGAAAAAGTTACAAAATGCATAAACACCCAAATTCACAAGCTAAAAACTTGTTTGTACTCGATCCTAGTGGGCACCAGGAATCTCATAATCACCATGTGTCACTTCTCCGTACTACGTGGCTGTGAGATGAATTCACACCTAAGATTAAACTCTGTATATCTGAAGATACACTTCAAAATCAATTTTTAAAAGTAATGCAACAAAAAGAGGATTTAACATTTCAACCCCAATACTTACACAAAATCATTGGTTATTAGATTGGCCACAAACGCTTGGGAAAAAAGTAAGTATAAAATATATGCCCAACTATACTATGATCATAAAAATCAGAAATGCTACCTAAAGCTGTTTCCATGTAGATTAAACAGAGAGCTTTTCATGAGACTAAGGTTTAATATATTTCCAAGCAACAAGGTTCTGTGAGAAAGAAATAAGTGGGAGATCAACTCTAGAAGGTGTCATTTTTCCTTAGGTGAGGGAAACATTGAGACCCTCAAACACCCATTTATAGAATGTCCAATCTTGCTAAACATTAGGGGGAATATTTTCCTAAATATGCTCAAAGCTCAGACTTCACGCACATTGTGCACTTTTGGCATAGGATCCTAAATGCCACACATACTTCCCCTCACTGTAGCTGCTATTTTGCATATACTGGAAGTGTACACGGATAAGGATGGGAAATCTTCTGTAGAGTAAGGATTGATGTTTTATGGTTTCATGTTGGTAAGCAAATTGGGAAATGTCCATACAAAAGAGTCAGATCTAGGGGGACAAAATGGACTATGCAAAACCGATATAGGGAGGTTATTTAAGCATGTGGATTTTAGCTATTTGAATTGAAATGTGTCCAGAATGTTTAGAATATGATAGCAAGACCTCATTATATTTTTTCACATACCTTTTTACAACAAACAGTGCATGTGAATATATTTGACAATTGATTCAATTTTAATCTATGTTTTGTAATGGACTAATTTTGCAAAGGTTTGTAAAAAAACATAACCAACAACAACAAGTATAAGTATGTTGTCCTCCCAATGTTGCCTTTTAAATGTTTCAATGTCACTCTCAGTTTCAAAGGAGGTTTATAAAATGTGTATAGCCTCTCACTGTTTGGTCCACTGCCAGTCCACAACTGCGGCCACATTTAGAGATTCTTTTAAAAGAACAAATTCACCAATAATAGGCATGCCACTGGGATTTCTGGGTTGAGGATATGACCCAGGGAGATGCCATATGCTTATTTCATATGTTTGTTTTCTTAGCACAGGATGTGACTACAATACGGGGACCAGGCACACATTTTTCATTATTTACATTTCTTGATTATCATTAAATGGTTCTGCCCAGATATCGCTAATTGGATTTTGGCCACATTTTGGGCAGATTTAAAAGAAAGTGTTGAACGGATTTGTGAAAGCACACTTCTGGGATCAGATAACTGCTCCTCTCAAACATTTGGCACAAATATGTCCAGTGGTATAATCTGTAAATGAGAGCAAACCTTTGCTTATGGGAAATAAAAAGGAAAGCATATGTTTTTGAATTCCTCTATACCTTTGCCCGCCCTTGAGAAAGACTCATGAAATGGTTCAAAATAATTCGATTGGGTCTATATGATTTTAATGGATGTTTTGCAAAAGATCATTGAACAGCACCAAAGTTGTACATCCATTGTATGTCCATTCAATGGGTTACATAAGATGCAATTTCAATTTAGCAATTTAATCATGGGCAGATCACTTCACGGTCGTTCAGTAATTGTCATTGACATTTTTAATGTTGTCTGGCACATAATGTGCCCTTTGATATCAATCTCTACATCCTGGCAAGAAGTGCCCTACACATCAATCTGTTTTTCTACATGCTTAAATGCCCAAAATGAAAGCAATGGCACCTTTCAACTCTCTCCGTGGTGTGACTCTTTTATTGCTATTTCTTTAATTGACTTTCCACAAATTTGCAAAATGAGTCATCACATAATGAAAATGTTTCCAACCCACATCACAGTCAATTCATTATTTAACTTCATTTCTATTAGAAATGATTTACCACAGTAGTGATACTAACTTAATATTCACATGCTAAAAAAAGAGGGAATGTACTCAATCTTACATTTTCATAAAATAGAATTACAATATTTGCAGAGGGCCAACACAAACACTACTTTTCCTCTTTTCAGCAATGTCCCCAATAGTCACCTAAATGCAAACATTCAAAATTATGCATAAAACTTCTCAAATATGCAATACTTTTTTCTACCAGAACCATGCATTCTAACACATCATATTTAGTAGTTTCAATGGTTTCTGCTTTATTGCACAGTATACATTCATACTATTTTAATCCATTCTTTCCCCTAGGATGTGTTACCTCTCATGAATGCAGTAGGTTAAACCTAAAGTGAATGTAAGTCCTTGGAAGAGTTTTATTGGGAAATGTCTTTATGTACGACATTACAGTCGACTTGCAAAAGAAGCATAACAAATTCTGTAGTTAAACTGGCTTTGGTCAAATATTCATTGTTTTTATTTCAGTCCCACATGATCCTTCTTTTTCGGATCTTAACCAGCAATGAAGACAAGTCTTCCTGCCGAGTTTCACTAGCCTCTTTACTTATCCCAATTTCTTCCAAAAGGTTTATATACATCTGCCACAATGTATTATGCCTCCTCATTGCTTCACTGAGGTAAAACCAGGGGTCCTCATTTTTTGCAAACTTTATTTTCAAGCACAATCTGATACTTCTCTGCTTAACAATAGTTCTTAAGGAAGTCATTCTAAGTTCTGATCTCTTTTTAGTTAGAGAGCACGATCTGGGAAAGTTCAAAACTAACTTCCAATACATCAATTTAATGGTTTCAATCCACCCAGGTAGTTTTGTCTCAGTTGCTAAATTAAGGCTCACAAATGTTGCAATTTGCTGTTTGTAAAATGTTATTAAGGATATCTGGGAAAGTTCCATGTTTTACATTAAAACCCCTACTCACTGCTATTGTTGGCTTGATGCTATTGGGTTTCCTGCCCTTTATTTCTCACTGTTGCATGTTGTTATAAAAGTTAGCCTCTAAATACTTAAATTAATTAACAAATTCAATGGCAATGCCTTTTTTTCACCTAAATGATGGATAGATGTGTTGCTAAGAAATGGCATTATTTCAGTCTTTTATGTATTGATTTCCAATGTAGTCTCTACACTAACAGATTCCAATATATTCAACATATTCTGCAGGCCAGTGGTGCTATGATCTATTAATACTAAATCATCTACATTGCCCAACCAGTGAATAGGTTGGCTACCTAGTTTAAGTAGAAAATAATGTTCTCATTCCAGACATTGGTCAAGAACTGAAAGATAGATGTAAAAAACACAAGTGCTAGCACACACCCGAGTTCTCAAATTGGCCCGTACAGGTTCCTGCTATGTCTAAACAAACCCTGACTTTTATGTCAGGGTATAATGGTTGTATTAGGGATAAAAGGCAGTTATCTATTCCTTTCCCACAGTTGTTCTCTACCCATCATGTCAAATAAAACTCGATAAAAGCTACAAACCTTATACCTGCATACACATGATTCAAAACCAGACAATTTTTCATTTACAGAATCATCAGGCATTCTACATTGAAAAAGGGATTTGCCTGTTATGACCAATAGGGGCCTACAATTAAAATACACTTTTGGATTGAAATGTGCCGTTTTAAGGAACAGATTGACTCAATTGAACAAAATAAAGGAAAACAACATGTGTGGCCTTTGTGTGAAGTTCACTGCCATTCTTTATTCCAGCTTGTATATGATTGTACATGCTCCACAACCAGAGAATTAGTAGTGTGGCGGATCAGACAGTTAACTTCAAGAAGGGGGGGAGGGGATCTTTCAAGCTGTACTCTACCTTTTTAAATGTTTTATTGTCATGGTTGTGTGGGCAATATAACAATGAAAAACTCTAAATGTGTTTTATGGTTAGAATATGGAACCAGGAGTCACAGAGATTCTAAAGCTGGGTTAAAACCTCTGTGCCACTGCTCAAATGCATTTTTTTAAGTCTGAGTTCCATATCCTGTGCATTCAGTTTGTATGATTTTTTTTCTCACTGGTGTGCAGCCTCTGGGTGATGATTTGCTCACAAGCCATAGTAGTACATGTGTGCCATGCTGATAAATGATGACACCGCTTCTTGCAAAGTACACAGTACTTCGTTGAGGTTGCTTTGAAATTGTATGTGCTTGCATTTTTTTCCTGTATACTTCCTTTTTAGTAAGATTTCCCTTGGTAAACCACACAGTTATTGTGTCACAAAATGTAATAAAAAACATACAAGTACATAAATTGAAGACTGCAATAAGGAATTTCCACAACTAAATAGAAAACCAGGTTACTGAAAGTGGGATTTAAAATCAGATCTTGGAAATATATTCAAGAAGAATTAATCTCAATAAGACTGGAAATTGAGTCTGTACCTATTGTAATCTACTCACAGATCTAGCCCTGAAGAAGCTCACTTTGGGATAGTAACTTTGAATTCACACATTGTGAAACATGTGTTGGCAGGGTTAGGCAATATTAGGGCATATTCAGGTGCAATCAATCTGCAAAAGGATTGAAAGGCATGAATAGATAATATTTGTGTCAAACCTGTGACGTTATTGAATTATGTTTCCTGAAAGGCGAAGAAAAATCTTGATGCAAGGGTTGTATCCAAAGGAACTTTTTTTCCTTTTGGAAAGAAACAGACATGTGTTTTTGTAAATATTTTACTTTGATTTTGAATTAAGTAAATACATTTAACTGTAAGAGTAATTTCAGAGTGCATAACATTGTGGTGGCATCTTTTTTCTTTAACTTGTGGTGAATTCATATTAGTTGAATAGTATTTTTGTAGATTATTTCAGAAGATGTAAACTTCTTTTGAACATGAATGTTTGAAATGGATGTTGTACACGTATATTTCCATTCTACCTTTTCCTCTTTCCTTTAGTTATATCACAGTTCCTTAGTTATCCTTTATACTTGATTCATATAGGTTTTTCTTATAAGCAACACATATACTTAGGGCATTTGCCCTTTTGCTCTTAGCTTTTGGTGGCCTATATACCTAGGCCTTGTAAAAAGACATATTTCATATATGTTCTAAGGACTATAACTTGTTTTTCTTACAAATAGTTAATTGGTGGCTGATATAACTATTTTATGATTAGATAATATATATTAGGATGGTTAAACAAAGATATATACAGGTATTAATGAATTGAATTGTAATTACCATAATCTGAGTAAAATCAAATAAACAAAAAACTAAACACATGGCACATCCATTGGGATGACTGGGGTCAACCCTGCCCACAACATACTTACTCCTGAGCCCATCACGCACCAATACTTTACATATATATTTACAATACTGCAATCTCCACCTATCTGTTACCCACTCACTCAACCTCTCATGCTCCTCACCAAATTTTATTTAAACATATCTCTCTCTTCTCATATCACACCTTTTTCTGGGTTAATGTCTTTAAAGAAGACTAAGCCTCTGCTGTCCCTGGGTGGTACTCAATGCACCTTAACTCGTACAAGGTTTATGTGCTTTGAGGCTGCTATGGTGGTGAGTTGGTGCACTATAAAAAACATAATAATTACAATAATAATGATAATATGTACCTTGGATTTGAGACTTAGCTCAGTTTAAGATGATAATCTTTAGCTAAACGACAATGAATGCAACTCTCTTCTAGTACAATGGAATATGGTTAGTAACTCTAACATACTCTTTTCTTGCAGAACTCAGTTTCCAATTATCACATTCAGATTAACAAATATGAATTCTATAGTTTGAGGTTTGAAATTATGTATAGAGTATATGTACAATTTTCAATAAATACAATTTGTTATGCTATATTTCAGATTGCCATGAGCACAAAACACATGACAGATGTTTGAGAAAATCTTTATTTGGAACTGATTGTGCAATTTGGTTATTTGAGAAAAGCTTTGTTTGGGATCAATCGTGTAATGAACAAATTGGTTTTGAATCAAAAGACATCTTTGATGTGAATGTTTTCACAAATACCCAGTTGTTTTAGGATTCGGCTGGTACACTGGCACTGGTTAAGAAGTCAAATAATGTGTGCTGATCTTTTTAGGCTAATGTTCTGAAGCCCAACTTTTACATCTGCCTCATACTTGTGAAACTAGATGTGCTATATGCAACTTCTTTCAGTCAACTCTTTTTGCTTTAGTGATTATTATTTATATAGTTTCAGTAAACAGATCTTTCACGAAAGATATTGAAAATGAATTGAAATACCTATTCAGCATACTGTTCTGCTGCTTTTTTGTGCAAAAAGATAGGGATATATTTAAGAATTCATGTTAACTCAGGGAATGGTTAGTGTACTACGGTTTATAGTCATAATGTCGACAACAAAAATGTCGACAGTCAAAAAGTCGAAAAAAAAATGTCGAAAAAAAAGTCGACTTTTTTTTTCAATGCATTTTTTTTTCGAAATGGGGGGGTTCCCCCCCCAGCCCCCCCTTTTTTTATTTTTTTTTTATTTTTCCCTTTTTTTTACTCCCGAACCCCTAAAATAAATATATAATTAAAAAAAACGAAAGTCGACATTTTTTTTTCGACATTATTTTGTCGACATTTTTGTCTGTCGACATTTTTTTTTCGACATTATGACTCCCCACCGTGTACTACAGCTTGGTTAAATGTACATATTAGTTCCTGCTTATAAAATACAAGTCTCATTTGCTCTGCGAAGAGTCTGTGGCCCACTGAGTTCAGCACTTGTTTCTGAGGTCTGTGTCTAGACCTCCGGGTCAGGGTTTTGCCTTCCAGCACTGCCTTCCTAGAGGATAAATTGAGCACAATTAAATTAGTATATCATTAACATTTGTTCAAGTGTTGCATTGTCACACACTGTTTTAGACTATCCTTGCATGCATTTTCGATGTTAACGAAGAATAAGATGTATGTGTCAGATTCCGAACTTTGGGCCTCTTTACGACCCTGGCGGTCCCGTAATGAATGGTGCCGATACGGGACCGGCACCGTTCATTGCGGGATGCCTGATTATGAGGTCCCCTAGCAGAACCCGGAACAGACGTTTGGTAAAACCAGACGTCCTTTCCAGGTCCCGCGAGGTGACCAAGGAGCTAATAACTCCAGCCCCATTCCCATTCAGCCCTTTGGGGGCTCAAATGGGAATGGGGAATGGTTCTGTGCATGAGGAATTACTGGTTCCTCCAAGGTCGGAATGACCCGGTAATTCCTCATTCACAGTACCCGGTATTGGAACCCAGTATAGAGGCAGCCATGCCCTTATTAAGGGCATGGCTGCCTCCATACTCGTAATGAGGCCCTTGTTTGTCCTTAACTCCCCAACTTCCCTTCTCCTCCTCACCTGATAGGCTGTAGTCCGGATCCACAGGACTCAGTGATCTTCTTGCTCTAAAATCCTTCTACTTTTTAACCTGAGGTTTAGATCTCACTCGAGGGGAAGCCACAGTGAAGGCTTAGCAAAGAGCCCACACAGTGACCCCTTCCCGAGGAGGACAAAATGGTGAAAAAGCCAGGAGTGGCTGAAAAAAAACCAAGGATGCGTCTTTATGGAAGGCTTCCGGTTGGTAGGTGGGATCCGTTGATGTTGTGACGAAGAAATGACAGTAAAGCAAACTGCAATCCGGAAGCAAGAAAGCAGCTAGCAGCAGCGTCCTGAAGGATCGAAGAAGTAAAGGTAAGAAAAAAGAAAAGGGAGAAGACTGGAGAGGGAGAGGAAAGATGAGCAAGGGAAAGCTCAGAATGAATAGGGGAGGAGCAGGAGACTCGTGCGGAGGAGTCCGCTCAGTAAGAAGAGCCGTGCGGAGGAGTCTGCTCGGTACCGGGAAGCAGAGGAGATTGTCACACAGAGAGTGGAAAAAAATACAAGAGAAAAAGCCGAGCCAGGAGGCGCGGGTAAAGAAATGCAAGCGTATAGCAACACAGGAGAGCACAAGCGAGTAGCTGACCAAGCGGGTTGCAACGCAACACGAATGAGAGTGGGCATGGCTTAAAAACACTATGCTCGTGAGCTGCATAAGAACTAGACCGCTAAGAATGAAAAAGAACGTGGTGGATTCTTAGCATCCCACGAAGCGGAACTAGGGCCATATGCGCCAGGTCCTAGAACGGCGCATGACAGTATGTGTGTAACATGTATTGATTGTGGTGTATTGAGAGGTGGTCATGTCACCATTCATAAGTCCAGTACACCTGGGATCGGGCCGAGCTCCTTTGCAGGGCATGCTTACTATGAGCCTCAACATGTTGCACTTTTTGCTGTATGACAATTTCTTCAAATGTTATAAAGCATTTAAAGACCTTGATGGCAGAATAATTAAGTATGCTATTTAAATATAGCTTAAACTTTACAAACAAAGCAAGCTTTTGTTTTGGGTTTGGAATTGTAGTCCTTAAATCATAATTATGTGCACAATTTTCTCCAAACATTTTAAATATGTATTGACATATAAATCACCAATGTACAAGTCTGGCACATTGCACCTGGTTGTGTTCTGATTAATGCCATTGAGGTTTGTATAGTCTATCTGCTATTGCAATGTTTACGTAACTGAAACCATACAAAAGGTAACAGTTATTAATGATTCTCTAAAATGTGTCATTTAATTGAATGATGCTGTCTTCCTACATTACTCAAACATTGTTTGGGAATTGTAGCAACAATCTAAATCAAAGAGAGGTTGCTATCCTTTATGCCTCGTTAGAACCATGGCAATGTTCCTGAGCTACAACTGATGCTAGCCCACTGATGATAGATAAGCCACAGCCCCGTACATTTCATCTTTAAGAGGGAACGGTGTGCCATTGGCAGTTGTGTGTGGCGTTCTGTTACTCACAATTATAAATAATAATGTTGGCATTACTTTAGGTTTCTGAACATTCCTATCAATTGTACTCACCTGCGTTTGAGATCTTTTGATTGCGATTATCTATTTGCCAAATGTTGTTAAATATTGAATACCAATTTTTGTGATTGGTAGTAGTCTTAGCAATCCATGATCTCAGAACATGGGCACATGGGGTTGGTGAGTTCTATGCTTCATGCAGTTTATCTTCCGTAGGGTTAGCCTAGAGCCCTGTGTTGTTTGTGCCCTTAGTAAATGCTAAGAATTAGTCGCATATTTATGTCAGAGGACAGGTTATATACAGTGCCATACAACGTATGATTTCCTGTGCATATTACAAGCAGCATCATTAAGGAATGTCACCGCAGCTACTGCAACTCCATCAGTTTTTCATACATGATTGGAGTTGTGATAGATTAAAAGGCCATTGTCTCTGCATTAGTGATATATTTTAAGAAAACCTACATGGTATTTGAAGGCACTCATGCCATAGCAATGTTTACAAGTGCTTGTTTTGATCATATCTTTGGTATAGTGAGGATACAGGTTGCCCTTGGCATATCCTCATAGGGATTATGACAAGGAATTCAGATGGAGAGGTAATAGTCTGATTCTTTATCGGAAATCTTCATTACTGCAAGTTCAAGCCTTTCTGATCATTTGCTCATGTGCGCCTCCCAGCAGATTAAGGTCTGGTTATGGGTGGGTTCACAATCCGGCACGGACAAGGTTTATGCACTTTTAAGCTACTACAGGCGCGATTCAGCTCCTGTTAAAGCATAGTAAAATAGCACAACAACAGGCTTGCCTTCACTTCCTCCAAACGTGATTTGGGGTTTTGCACCAGGTGGATTGCTGCTTGCCAGCTAACTAGGAATCCTGCTAATGCCACAGAGGTGTTATTCACTGTATTGGGAGTGACCCTAGGTAAATAAAATGTAATTAAGAAAAAAGGGTAAAGTGAGTTGCCTATCTCCCAGATCTCCCAGATGAGGAGTTATAGAATAAGGACTATGAAAAGGAAGTCTTAAATGCCTCATTACAAGTTAGTGGGTCTGGTAATAAAGTGCCAGTAGCACTGTGTGCCAGCACTATTACCGGCCATACAATTACGAGACAGATTGCCGGTAACACCAGCATTGATAGGACCAATTCCTATGCCACCGGTGCCGGAGGCATAGACAACGGAATTACCGGCACCCCAAAGATACATACCGGAATCACCTGGAGCATTGAGCCATCAGCTAATTACGCCCACGGTATCACTGGTACCACTGGCATCACTGGCATAAAAATGCTGGTACCACCAGAAAAACCATGCCAGAAACACCAGCATCGTGGACCAGGCCGTAAATGGCACCAGGTGTTCCCAAATAGGCCACATGTGCACCAATTCCCCCCAGGTGCACTCACTACAACAAGGAACACTAGAAAAGGACCACATCCACACCCAGAACACTCCACCAACACAACCATGCTGCCTCTCTGTGGTAGCAATCAACATGGAGGCGCTGCAGGCTGCCGTGCAGCTGAATGAGTGGCAGCAGCACCAATGGTGGCAAGAGCCCAGGGAGAGGAGGAGGAGGAGGATGAGGATGATAGCTGGGATGCAAGTGGTGAGGCAGAGGCAAGGAGTTATACCGCGACCAAGGGCCACACTCTGGGCCCTGACAAATGGACAGTGACACACCCTGTGCAGGCTAAACAGGGAGACAATACAAGAACTACTGACCCTAATCCAAAGCGACATAGGAAGCAGGATCGGCATCCGGACAACCATACCACTGCTGCTGAAGCTGGTGTTGGTCCTGCACTTCCTAGACACTGGCACGTCCCAGCACTCTCTGGGACAGCTGCATGGCATATCACAGCCTGCCTTCACCAGAGTGCTGGTGCAGGTACTGGAGGTCCTTCTGCACCATGTGGGCCAGCACATCACACTCCCAACCACACTGGCACAGGTGAATGCCATCAAGGGCCACCTTTACGCGCTTGCAGGTATGACAAATGTGTTCGGAGCATTGGACTGCACACATGTGGAGCTGGTGCCCTCACATGCAACAGAGGAGGGGTACAGGAAGCGCAAGCAGTACCATTCCCTCAATGTACAGACCTGTGATGCTGACCTCAGCATCACGCACTGCTGCGTACGGTTCCCAGGGTCAACCTATGACTTCATGGTTCTGCGAAACAGCACCCTGCCAGCATACATGGCATGGTACAGCGGGCAAAGGACCTGGATGTTTGGTGAGTACATGGACAAGTACACACATAATGCTTCATAGTGCACAGGCCAAAGAGGCGGCATGCCACCAATGCATGAACCACAGCTATCAAGCATCAGAGGGTATGGCTAGTGCATGTCCAAAAACCAATCCAAAAATCATGGGTGTAAAACCAGAATGTCGCTGAGTCAGTCAGTGGCAAGTACAGACATCAACCCTGAGGAATCAAACCGGCAAAACACTAGAGGTGCCAGAATGCAACACTACCTCTCCCAAAAATCCCCACCCGCAGTGCACCATCCCACCAAGGTCAATGAAGGCATGACCTAGCAAGGTGTATGCATGCACAGATCCCAGCGTGGGTGTCCTGTGGTGTGTGCAGACACTGTATGGGTGGTGGCATGGCGATTAGCATGTCACATCATGAGGATATGCATGCTGGGACTGTTGGTGGCTATTGCATTCCCACCCGCATCATTCCACCCCACAGTGCCTCTCAGTGCATGACTCACATACTTACCATGGTGCTGGATGCATGGGGTATCAGGTTATCTAACAATGTGCCGTTACAATGTCAGTACAGCCACATGCATGCCATGGCTCACCTTGTGTGCACCTCCCTTGCAGGTGATTCTAGATATCCACTATTGCCCTGGCTCATGACCCCGCTGAGGGATCCACAGTCGCCAGAGGACGTGGCATATAGCTGTGCCCATATGCAAACAAGAGCAACTATCGAGCAGACATTTGGACTCCTAAAGACACATTTCAAGTGCTTACACTGGTTGGGGGGCACTTATATACAGTCCAGAGAATGTGGGGCAGATAGTCCTGGCCTGTGCAATGTTGCACAATATCTGCATAAGGAGAAACATACCCCTGCCCCAGACCTCAACATGCCACTACCTGAGGGTGGAGACAAATATGACAGTGATGGTGCTGGTGAGGCAGCACCAGCCAGGCATAGGCACATGCACATGGATGCTGGTGACGGTCATACTGTATGACAAGAAATCATAGACAACTGCTTCTGAGGCCATCTCACTGTGCACCACCCACGATATGTCACTGTAAATGATGTGATCACTCAATCCAATTCATACACATGAATGATGGCTGTCCACTCATTGTTGAAAGCGAAAAATGTAATGTAGTGACCATTACTACATACTAAAATTCAAACAACCTGCCTGCCACCCTCTCCCAACACACCCACACCCCTCCATACACATCCCCCTACTGAGACACCGACCACCCCCTCCCCACACTACATTACTACAAACTGTCCATTCAACCAGTCCAGTGTCGCACTCCCTGTGCCTCTTGGCATCAGGACCCTTGCCATGGGCAGGCACACCCAAATGCCTCTGGGACCGGCGCCTAAGACTGCCCTACACTGAGCTGGCAGGGGTGGCCATTCTGGAGGTGCAGTCTGACCCTAGTGTGCCCATGTCCTCCGAGTTGGCCTGCACAGACATTGCCACAGGCTTTGCCAGTGCAGACACTCCCTCATTGCCCTCATGGAGCCTCTAGGCTAGTTGAACGAGTGCTGCAGTGGTACATCCCAGGGCATGGGCACAGTGGTGGCCTGTGTTCTGTATAGCCTCCCATATGAGCTGGGCCTCCTCTAGCTGCTGGAATTGTATGTCAAGCATCTCCTTGTGACAGGCCTCCATCTGCCGTATGCGCTCCTCCATCTCCCTGCTGGACAGCATTGGTGGACTTGGTGGGCTGTGGAGGTGGGATGGACTAAAAGGTGGAGGCATATGTGGAGAACTGGGGTGTCACGTCTGTGTCCTGCCCACCATCTGCCACCTCAGCCTCATTAGAGGTGGTACCATGTGATGCAGGGGCATGATGCATGATGGCTGCCCTGGATGGCTGCCATGGGTGTGCAACTGCCTGGGCCTGTGGGGTAGGCTGCTGTTCTGGGGCAGCTGACGGGCCTGTAGTGATGACTGGGCCTGTTGGGCTGCTGGCTGGGCCTCCTGGGTTGCTGGCTGGGCCTCCTTGGCTGCTGGACGGGCCTCCTTGGCTTCTGGCTGTGCCTGTGTGCCTGTTGTGACAGTTGTTGGACGGGTGGGCAGTTGGGTAGCTTGGCTGGGCCTTGCATAGCCTGTGGATGGACCTGCACTGTCGCCATCACTGTCAGTGAATGTGCCTGTTAAGGTGAGAAAACATAGCAGTTAGAAGCCTGTGTGTGACTTTGATTCACTTGCATTACGCTGCTTGGACATTGCATGTTCCCTGGCCAGGTCAAGATGTGTGAGGGGTGGATTGTGCAATGCTGCATGCATGCATGCATGTATAGGGTCTGTCCATTTTGGTTGGACTCATGGCACGTTGGTTTGTCTTTTGTGTGTAAATTGGGGTAGCACTAACTGTCCAGTCATGCCACGATGCACAGACATGTGCACATGGGCACGGTCGCTTGTTGTGTACGATGGCATTGCATGTGTTAGATTGGGCCCGACCCCTGTCTTCTATGCGTGCACAGGGACTTTAGACATTGATGTCTTTGCTACTGTGCAGCTTTTGTGTGGTGCAGGGCATTCTGGTGTGGCTCGTTGTACTCTCTGCCATCCCAGCTCTGGTCTCTGCTCCTCTGATGCCCTCTATGCCCTCCAGATGCATGAATGAGCTGCATCGCTCCTCTCAGGGAATCAGTCGGATGGGTGACACTGTCCCGCTTCCTGTGGCCATTGATTCACAGCAGTGAGATGCCAGCAGGTCCCGTACCCTCAGCCGCGGGTCATCCCACCTTTTGCAGCAGTCCTTGGATGTTCAGGGGAAGGATCCCACCGCAGTGACTCGACTGTCAACCTCCAGCCACATTTCTGACTTGCGCCGCTAGCTGGGTTTCTGCATTGCCCTCTATATGGTCTTTATATGCTGTTAAGTCTGCCTCCGAGAAATGTGGCTTCCTGAGCCGGACTTCTGGGAGACTGCTCTTGCTGCTTTCAAACCGTCCATGAGAGGACAGTTGCTTGGCAGGAGAGTAAACCAAGCCATTCAGAAAATTGCAAGTCTGGGACCCACACCCACATGAGAGGTTGGGAATAAGAGGGTCAAGAACACTGGAATTTAAAAGGATATAATCCCATGCTTGCTGGGGAAGTGTGCCCAGTTGCACGGATAAAAAACAGTGATTCTGAAAAATATATCCCTGTGAATTGCCCAGTGATATTTACCTAAAAGGATATGGGGCTCAGAAGCCCAAAAGGGAGGAAAGTAGAAGAAGACTAGGGGAAAGGAGCACAACCCTAGTCTTGGAATACTATACTTATGAACACCAGTTGTGATTACTCGAGAGACTGGGAACTTTTTCTGTTTGTTGGAACTGCCATAAACACTTTACTTTTGGGAAGAGATCATCCTTGCATAATTGCTTTAAGTTGTTATTGTTAGGGACAAAGATAGGTTTTCAAGACACGACAGTAACGGACATTCTGGTTTATGACTCGTGACAATTTCACTAGTTTTCTTTGAGGCAAGGAAACCCCTCCTAACCTTGGGGATAGAGAGGCCTTTTTTCCAAATATTTATTGCTAAATAAAAGTATGTATTCACACATATGCTAGCATTGTGTCTGAGCATTACTTCTGCACCCTTAAATTGCTTGCATCCAGCTATCATTAAGTGGCTATATTCAATACCCCACTTAACGGTAAAGGCAGTATTCTGCCAACACCTATATTCCATGTAGTGGAACACATTCTACAATCACCTATAATTCATAACTTTGTCGCTCTCGTGGACTCGAATAAGTGCAGCACTCTGGTCAACTGCACAACCCTTCCAAGTGGCATACAAAGGCTATCACAAGAGATCTTCTGGTGCAAGGCTACAATCTGTGCAATACAATGTCTACCCTCACAAAAACCTCTCAGAGCAAAACCCAGGTCACCCTCCTGAACTCTTCCAAGTGCAGCACATTGGCCAACCACACAAGTCTTCTGAGTGTAGCATGTTGGCTACCCTAATGGATATTCACAGAGCAAAAGCCTTGACTACACTTACAAATCATCGAAAAGCAGAAGGAATGGCCACCTTTCTAATGATGTGGGCCAACGCATTGGACACCCTCATAAAACCCTCCAGTGTGAGGCATTGCCAAACCCCCACAATTCATCTAAGTGCAATACATATCGCACGTCAAAAGTCCATGTAAGTGCAATACATTGCCTACCCCCAAACTATATTTTAGCAACCCCAATGATGCTAGAACCAGAGATTAGACTCAGTGCCATTCTAAAATGTGCAAACGGATCTATAATTCCATATCCATACATGCTTAAAGTGTCATATTTGAGCCATGGGCCCAACACTTGAGGCATATGCAGATTCCTATGTAGTAAACAGGAGAAATTCACATTACATTCATGCAAGGCTAAGCAAAAGTGTTCATAATTATACATTGAACACAAACATAGAGTTTTCTTTTGAGAGTCTGCGAAGGGCACCAAGTGGCTTTGAAATTAGAACACTGTGCTGTGCTTTGTGTAAACAGCCAGTTGACTGCTCTCCAGGATTTCTGGGATGAGCGCCAAGTGTTCTGATAAATAGTAAACAATGACTGAGCTAGCAATATGAAAGAATTACAAAATTACGAAATGACTACAGAACTTCCTGTGGAGCCTTTTGCTTTTGGGCAGCTTTTTAAAGTGAGTCAAACGTGCATTGGCTTTGTTCTTAGCACAAACAATATTTTGGCTTCTCGCAGGAACGATGATGGTCAATGATAATGAGCTTGTTTAGCCAACTTCAAGCTGCTTCCCAACTTCAAGCTGCTGAGAGGGAGATGTGCTAATAGAGCTAATAGGAGGCATTAACAGTTAGAGCCTAGATAATATAAAAAGGGCAGCATTTGAGTCCTGCAGAGTGAGATATTTCTGTGCGCAGACCGGGAGCTGGCAAGAAGACAAAGAGGCAGACAAAAAGCTGTAGAGGGAGTATCACTGGAGCAGAAGGAGGGGCCAAGTCCCCCTTTTTCCCTGGCTGGATTTTAAAGCCACTAAATAGAATTGTGGGCTTTTCTGAGACATTTTAAGTCCCCAGGAGAGTCTGTGTACTGACTTTTGAGCAAAATGTTTGATTTTGATTGAGCTGTATGGGGAATATATTTTACTTTTCCACCCAAGGCAAGACAGCTCACAATCTCAATTCTAAATGGCTGAATGCTGACATCATGGTCAATCCCAATTGACATTAACTCTCTTTGGAACATTGTTTCCTCAATTTGTATGTGTTTTGATGTAAAGACCATGGTGATCTTTACTGGTGGATTTTGATATGTTTGGAATTTTCCTGCATTTTTCTTGCACTGTGTAAATCACTTCAGGCTCCAGGCTACTCCAGCTCTCATCCACCTGCCTATCACAGATAGTGAGTATGGGAGGTTATTTACCCTTCATTGATATCACATTGAGAATTATATAGAGGTATTGAGGTAATGAAAGGGGAGGTGCTTTTAGATGCTTCTATGAAGATTGCCTAGCAAGATTTGGTGAGATTGCCTAGCAAGAAATGGTGAAACAGGTAGTTGTTTTTTGAGGCGACTATGATATATTGTAGAAGGATGATCAGTTTTAGTCTTGAGTAGATGTAGACACAATGAAAATTATTGCTGCTTATTCATTAATGATTTTTTGCATTTTAAGTGTGGTGTGCGTAGTGACTATTATGGTAAAGATGTTTCTTTATTACTTATTTCTCATTATTAAAATATTTACTTTGTACATGAGAGTGTAAGACACATTCATTGAGTGTTCATTACTGAGTGTTTTATTAGAAAGCATTGTAACATGAACTTTAAGAGTGGGGCATCCAATTAAATGTATTGTGTATTGATGTGTTATATATGGTACATGTTTTTAATACACACATGAAGGGTTTCTAGGTATGAGCAATGGACTATCAATACAAAATAATGTGAAATGAGTAAACCTCTCCTGTGCAGACGAATGAGTAGCAGACATGCACTGCAGGGGGTTGATTGTCTGCTCTCTTTCCTGATGCACAGTGACAGGTATATGCTCTTCCCTATCTCTATTTCTACCATAGCCCCTGCTGGGTGGGGTCTTGGACACTCCCCTGGGGGTGAAGGAGGGGCTCTGGATATAGGGGTGATAAGAATCACGTTAGCACCTTTCACTTGCAGAGAGGGCCCTCTGTCAGGTGCCCTTCCTGATCACTGAGAAGAACAGGCTTCAGCTGTTTGCAAAAATGAAAATAGTCCATCACCCATATGGAAATGGATAGCCATTTCACATTATTTCGGTATTTCCACTGAATGATTGGGACAACGTTTTATTATTCATCAATCTGAGGATTTTGAGCAGAAATCTTTCCATAATATATGGTAAAATCTCCTGGACCAGAAATGTATCTGATAGTAAAGTAAAGCAGCTGTAGGGGAGTATAACAATATGGGCACCTTTATTCAGTGTTCCAAACCTGCATGAAAATATAAGCTGTGAAAATCCCTATGAAGCAACACATGGCAAAGAAGCTTTAGTTAGAAAATCCAATAGAAAGTGTTGTTATATTGACAACATACATGATCACCAATATTTTACATTAGCTGAATGCACTGCACATAGGATTAGAGTTTAGAAAACCATTCTCGCAGCACGAAATTCTCGCCCCATCAGCGCACAGTAGAATGCAGTATTCAGGCTGTCACTGAAAGGCACACATTCCTAAAGTTGCAACATTCATGGCCACAGGCCAGATGCCATGCAGGAACTAACAGAGTGGAAAGGAAACCGAACAGCTTTCCCAGAGTTTAGATTGCATAGTGAAAGCATGAAAGAGCAACATACAATGTTACTAGACTCCCAAAGGTTTAAAGACATGACACTGTTGTCAACGGTGGTTGGAGTTCTGTCAATGGTGGTAGTAGTTTCCTTACCTGAATTCTCCTCACTCGATAGGCTGGGTGAATCTCAGGTGTTGAGGCATTTGCCTTCTTTCTAGTCGATTGCCGGTCCTTGATGAGATAAGGCTGACCTTGGGATGAAGCCTCTATTCCAGCTGAGTCCAACAGCAAAGGCAATAGGGATTCCACACTTAAAAGAGCCAAACGAAGGGAAAAAGGCAAGAGGCAGAATAAACCCTTCTAACAAGTCAGAGTACCATGGTCTGGTGGTACACTCAAATCTAGCACGAGGCTGTGGTGTGGCAATGAAGAGGAGAGGAATCCCTCAAGATGTATCTGGAGCAGAATCAGCTGGTAAGGAGGAGAGCAGATCCGATTGCTCAGCGTAGCTTTCAGAGTCAAGAGAACAGAAGACTGGCACCAGCCCAGAATCAAGAAAGTAACAAGAGACTTGAAGAAGATGCCATGAGAAGGGTTGAGAAAGAGAGTCTGGTCTGAGTTACCATTCTGTAATGAAGATGAACCAAAGGAATGAGGCACCAGGCCCTGCTGACGGAGAGTGAGGGGTAGTGCAGCAGAACTGATGTGAGGGAGAGCCGCGCAGGCTGCAGAGACAGAAGAGAGGGTACCTTAGCGAAGCGCAGGCAGCGGGAAGAAAAAAGGAGAGGAAAGGGAAAGATCTTTAGGATAAAGTCCATAGAACAGGATGGCGCTAGAACTAGGGTCTTACCTGTAAACAATGATGAAGTGGATTGCAACATGTCGGCAGTGCTCTGGATGCCAGTATAAGAATGGAAGGGGGACTAGTTGGAAAAGACTATACCTGCAGTTATGTTAGTGGACAAATATTGAGGAACTCTAATGGTGCCATAAGCACCACCGTTTCCATAGCCCCCAATAGGATCAAATGGTGACAACTGTATTCCAATTGATCAGACCAGGTAAGATTTGCTGAGTTTTCACAGCCATGTTTCAGATGAAATGTAACAACTTGTGTTCCTAGGCTAAGCACCCGAATGCAATTTAATGAAGGTTGCACGTAGGAATTGAAAAGCCAGACATGAAGAAAGCATGTTTATAGAGATTAAATGAATGGAGCACAACACTGTTTGTACACAAAAGGAGAAAAGGTACACAACCTTTAGTCTATTAAATTGCTCATCTGTCTAAGCAAAGATGGTTAGTAATGACCCATACCTATTAGTCCTGACAAAATGGACTTGGTGTGTAACACAAATGTATAGATTAAATCATTTTAATTTTCATATTCAAATTCAATAAAACATTGTTAAAACAGCTTGTTTTAAAACACACTGTATACCCCAAGATTATGACCCACATGGTGGGTATAACACCAATCTAATGGGATGAAATATACCACAAAGTTTACAACATAAGATAATTCACAGACACATGACGATTAACATCCACTAAACATTATACAAAGTGTCGATTAACAACATATCCTGACATGTTTCAATTCTTTGTGCTTCCAAATGCTAGAACTTTCTTCAGGGGAGAGAACCTTTTTACATCAGTTTTCACCACCATGCAATCCTAAATCCAGGGTAAGGTAATCAAAAAATGGGGTCACCTAAAAAGGATAACAACCAACACCAACATATCAGATAGTGAGCCATATGATTATCATAACCCAAACGCCTCTAGACACCATCATATTGATGTCCAAAGGACACAGGAACAGGTCTCATTTAGACCTACCCCATAAGGAACAAAACTACTATACCTCTATGAATGAAAGTAAGTAGCGCTAAGGACAATGTCCAATCGAATAGCATAAAACTTCTAAAGTCAAGTTTGTTTCAGTAGCTGGGTACTCCAAATCACCCTCCTGGTTCCAAAGCCGTGGAGACTGGGGCAATCAAATACAGACACGCAGCAGAGCCAGGAATCAGTGGTAGTGAACCTTTCTAACTATGCCCTTAGTCATAATGAAGAAAAAGTGGTAAATATGGGTCTTAATTTTGTTACAACCAAGTTTCATGACCCTTTTGAATTTAGGTCTGAATTTCAGGCCTTTATGCGCAAATTACATCTGAATGAATTTTTTGAGTCAGGGAATGACTACACCAATCTCAACCGTACGGGTTTGAGGAACAAATCTACCTTTAATGCTCCTTCCCACAGTTTCACAGCTGAATCCCTTGTCTTTGAGAAACAAGTATTGTCAGAATTGTATAAGTTGGAACAACAGGGCATCCCTAACCATTCCAATTTCAGTACCACACAACGTACAGTGATATCTAAGTTAGCTAAAGATCATGATATTATTGTGAGACAGGCCGACAAAAGGGGAGCTATAGTGCTCCTTAATCGCTCTGATTATGTGAAAGAATGCTTGAGACTCTTGAGCGATAAAAGAAGTTATTGTCGTATCCCTAACGATCCTTCTAAGGACCTTGTGGAAATTATAAAATCCAAGGTGTCGAGGGCTTTCGAAATGGAAATGATTAGTAAACAAGAACATGATTATCTAATCCGTGATCAAGGCAGAGTGCTGGTGTTTTACATTTTTCCAAAAATTCACAAAAGTCTTGTTAACACCCCCGGAAGACTGATAGTGTCTGGAGTGAGTTCCATCCTTGAACCACTATCTAAATTTGTGGATTTTTACCTAAGACAATTTGTTCTGAAGATGGACGGCTATTTCAGTGATACCACAGATGCGATCAAAAAAATAGATTAATCGTCATGTGTTTGTGAATGTTTTATGTTGTAAACTTTGTAGTATATTTTATCCCATTAGATTGGTGTTATACCCACCATGTGGGTCATAATCTTGGGGTATACAGTGTGTTTTAAAACAAGCTGTTTTAACAATGTTTTATTGAATTTGAATATTAAAATTAAAATGGCTTAATCTATAAATTTGCATTACACACCAAGTCCATTTTGTCAGGACTAATAGGTATGGGTCATTACTAACCATCTTCGCTTAGACAGATGAGCAATCTAATAGACTAAAGGTTGTGTACCTTTTCTCCTTTTGTGTACAAACATTTATGGTTAGCCTCGGACCGTGGAGTTAGGTTTCCAGCGGGGTATCAGTGATCTTATGTATAATGAATGCCATCTGTAGGGCAAACAGGTATGCAGAAACCATTATTCACAGCTTAAACCCTAATTAAGAAATAAATAACAACACAGACATTTACACATAGGCCATTACATTAAAGCAGCAATAGTGCAGACAACTCATCTTGCATAAGCACTTTTGCTTATATAATAGAATTACATAGGAACTAATGAATTAGTATAGTTGCATACACTCATGTAACACTGCCTGAAATGTATTAGCAAAATAAAGACATTTTTATGGCAGTCTGCACTGCACGCGCAAATCCACATTCATGCCATTTTGTATGAGTATGTTTTTCAAGCAGCGAGGGCCCAACACACAAATTTAGTTTTCAAACAAAGATAAACTCATGCAGGAAGGAGATGTCAGTAACCCTCCCATTGAGCAAAGTTACAAAAGGAACCAATAAATACAGTTCATAATGATGAGAACAGTATTCTGGTTTCGAAACACTGAGATCATTCAGGATGGAACTTGAATGCTATAATCCCGTGTCACACTGTCACCAACTCACATTCTAATTGGTTGAGAACTCCCTGCCTGCTCACTCCACATCTACACCTACTGGAACAGCCAGTAAAGAACCAAAACAGTCTGTTACATTTTTCAAACTCTGACCAACTTGGGAGGATAGCTCAGTACCAACATGCTCGCTGTGGAAGCAAGACGAAGTGGAGCAACCCAGGTTTGATCCCCGGGCCTGTGCTTAGAAACCTCTGGGTATTAAGCGTGTTATAAATAACCAATTACAATTACCATCCAATCACTGTTCATGAAAACAAAGGTGACTTCATTACAAATGAGCTTACCTGCATAGATGTCATTATTACCACATGTTTTGACCAGGCCAATGAAAATGTGAAATGTATATAATCATGTATACTGCAATGCTTGCCAGCCAATCACTGATGTAGAAGTTTGAAACTAAGTGTTGCTTTTTGCTTTCTGTACCCACAATATAAGTGTGTACTCACTCTACAACAAATTGAATGTCTGATGGATATTTCTCTGCCTGGCAGCTATAGCCATATATTTGTGTTTCCTGTATCTTGTGCATTCCATTGTTTGGCTCTTTTGATTTTTTGTACTGGAATCAGAAGGGTCTTGCATGCACAGCGATTCAGAGGTGTGAAGGTGTACTTATCTAGACTGGCCAACTCAGAGTTTCTAAATTAAAACACAGACAGCACCAGGGCTTGCATCACCGAATGAAAATTGGTTTAATGAATATTTTGACTGGTGGAGTATAAAGACTATTGGTTTTAAAGGCTTATAAAGCAAGTATCCCAGTTCAGGGAAAATATTAACTTCTAATAGCATGAATTTTAGGCTTACTCGAGATATCACTAAATAAATAATGTGTTATAACAATTTTTAAAGAGGAACTACACCAATATCTCGATATCTAGACGTGTGTCCCACAGAAGGTAACACAAGTGAGCATGGCCCTTTTTGCCTCTTTTGCTCTCTGAATTTCCTTATAGCAGCCTCCCGAGCAGACAGCATCTAAGAATTAATATGTATTTGTCCTACGTGTTTCTTTTTACTTCTTAGTCACAGGGACAATTTCATTAATGTTTGCTTCTCAACTTTTACTGATCTAAACCTTTTTGTGAATATAATGTGCACATCTTTTTTTACTTCAAAAAGGCTAATATTTTTTTTTAACAGGGCTCTAGGGCTGACATTACACATAGAAAGGTTAGAATAATTTGTCCTGTGGAGGCTTTACTATAGCAATAACTGCCAAGCTGAGCGTGTACATGGCTGGTAACGGCCCACCAACCCCTTTTCTCCGGCCTTGGGGTGGGCTGCAGGCCATTACCAGGCATGCACGTACCCCCGACGAAGGGGTGATAGCTATTCACACACCTGGGTTTGCTCAGGGTGCAAATATTTTACTTTCCCCCAGAGATTCGCTGCACATGTATTGGATATCACAGGGAGAGTCTCTCTGTTGCCTCCCCACAATCAAGATGGTGCCCCTGGTGAAGGGCATCTGGTGGCTGGAAAGAGTGGACTTTATAGGATGTATTCTCGCCCACTCTTCGAGTCATCTCATTGGCTGAGCACCCTACCGAGGTGCGAAAAAACATTCTTTCCCTATTCAATCACAAACACTGACCTTTCAGCAATGTCGGTGCTTGTTTTGTGTGTTGGGATTTGCAGACAGAGTGTGACCAATCAAGTAAAGATGAATCCCTCAAGTATAACTCACCACTAGATATTGTTTGGCTATTAAGGTAACACTTGAAAGCAATTTGTTTCATTTTTTCTATGTGGGAGTTTCCATGTATGTTGACACATTCACGGGTCCCTTGTCACAGAGTATATAGAACTGTAGATGGGTTTGAATCAAAAACATGCTGGTTTTCCACCAAGAGGTTCTCACTGAGATCACTTATAATGTGAATATTATCTACCCAGTTGTTGGTAACTATCCTACTGCAATGTTATGTTTTCGACTGACACCCATACATCCCTCCCTTCCTTTTGAATCATCCACACCCATAGGCTGGGAGTTCAGTCGGTGGAGAGTCATTGGGTAATCCTTGACAATATTCCTTACCTCTGCACATCAAATAAACAGAAAACACATGCTCACATACCAACCAATACCATCTCGCTCAAATGCCAATTTCGCCACCAAAAATGCAAAAGAACCTTGTATTTCCCAACACAGTCTCTCCCAGCTGCTCCAACTAAACCCACTCAGTGCAGTGTTGCTCCCTGACAGAATAGGCTGAGTAGAACTGTCACTGTGACAGGCCTCTCCTGATCATAGCTCTGATTCTGTTCTGCCAGAAAGCAGTGCTTAACTTGGCAGTAGGTCTAGCACAGTGACTGGCCTGCTGCTTATGCCCTGTCAGGCATCAGTGCCTCTGTTGAAACCATGCCAGTCACAGACCTCTCAAACCTTTGAGTCACCGCGGCGGGTGAAGCTATAGGATTTTGTTTTTGGTGGGTGAGAGCCTATTTGCTTATGGAGGTGGACTGGGCTTGGAAGGTGAGTGACCGAGCACAATGTTGTGTGAGTTGTGAAATATGCAGTCATAGTGACGGGCATGCTGTGGAGGTCAGCCCTGTTCCTGCTGCTCTTGCCAGCAGGCTTGTCGTAGTGAAATGGCTGCTGAAGAAGCAGAACACCTAACATTTGGCCACTTCTCACATGTCTGAAGAACGCCGGGGAAAGCAGGGCGAATGAATCCTCTTTACTGTGATCTGAAACAAAGAATATTTATTTTGGTTATCCACTACTGTGAATATACAGCAGATAATAACGAGGTATGTAATGCACAGTTGTACCCTTTGGATTGCAATGGATGCCATATACAACATCATGAGGTATGTACTAGTCCCAACCTACACCCAGTATCCCTGGACCCAGGGATCGTCAAGGCTTATCCTTTCAGAAACAAAAAGATGCTACAAAGAAGAACTGTTTAATTGACTATAACTTTGATTTTATCGACATAATAGAGAGTTACTCTAGTTCATGGCACTTAGGGACTCACAATTCAATTACTGTTACTGCCACTTGGTCCGATGGTATTAGCGCCCGATCACAAGGAGCAGTGAGGGTGTAAGTTCCCAATATTCTGAGTCAGTAGGACACAATAGGGAATTTTTGGTGCAATTACTGCGGCAGTAGTTGCACTACGGTAATTGTGCTGAAAATGGGTGGAAATTCGGTTCATTTACCTCTAGCTCAGAGCTGGAGGTGAATACTCTGACTTTCCCCCAAACTCGGGATTGGCTGGTGTGGTAATGTGGCGGTGACGCTATTACCACCACATTTTTACTGCATCGCTCAACCTATAGTGAGGCCCTTAATCACTGGATGGTGACTGTTCATTTTAATAGCATTGTCAACCATATACTAATATAATATGAATGAGTAATTCCATGTGTTTAGATTGATTGCCGAGGTTAAATCAATGATAATGTGTAAGGCTTTGGTAATGTTTCATCTTTCTTTGCAAAATATGCTATTTTGTATGTAAGGAAAGGAAGCCAACTCACAAAGAATCTGCAACTCAAATGTGCATAGGATGCATGAGCCTGAGTAATGCAATCACTGTATTCACAAAGGTGGCCGTTGCATTTCTCACGGATATTTGCCATCCCAAATGCAAATGATAAATTAGCCAAGACATCTTACATATAGTAGTGTTGTGCATGCACATCCCTTTAGTTATAGTAGTGTTGTGCATGCACATTCCTTTAGTTATGCCCAAAACATTTAGTGAATTGGCCCCTATACCTTCTTTTTTGATGTCGCTAAAATTGTGAATTTCTAATGGATCGTGTCGTCACACAGAGTCCTCATCTTTGATATATTCGTAAGTCTGCTTATAGCCTCAGAAAACTTTGTCATAGTAGAGGACGCTGTGCATCATTGACTCGTAGCCCTTGCCAGCTTCCATCGTGCTCTCAGCCATAACTTCAACACTGGTACACATAGCTTGTGTGGCGCACATTGCCTCACTTTTGTTTTTCAGGATGCTCCGCACGCTTAGGACGGTTCATCGCCTTAGCAATTTCTCTAAATATTTTTCAAAAATGTCTACTCCGGAAACCAGGGTTTGGTAACAAAGTCGATGACTGTGGATCATGCCAATCAATGATGGTGAAGGCCTTGAACTAGAGAAAGGGATAGCTTGCCATAGGTAGGCCCATATACAAGACTCTTTCAACTACCCCTTCAAAAAGAAGATCATTGAATGTGTCCAGGAATATTTTCCTTGTAAAAGTTGGTAAATGCTCCAAACAGTTGAAGTGCTCGAGATCACCGTCCCGAAACTCATCCCCATTATTGTCTCACAAAAATCCCAAGAAACGACACCATTGTTCCCGTTCGTCTTAATCTGACTCCTCGCCCGACAAAAATCGGCTATGTTTTCCCAGCAAATCAGTGCCTAGTGCTGAATGGGAGGAATTCTGCCTCCATATAAAGGGTGTGTTTAAGAAGGTGGCTCCAACCGCCCCTTTGAAAGAACCAAAGAAGGCTTTATTTATTTATTTCTTACCAATTTTTGTATACCGTGCCACATGCCCGGAGACCTCAAGGCGCGCACACACAACAAAACAAACAAACAGAGCATTACAAAAAACGGTGAACCAGAGAGCCAGTAAATAGAAGAGAGGAGATGGGGAGATTAATCAGGTGGTAGGTTAAAAAGAATCGTTTTCAGCTTTTTTTTAACTCTTCCATTCGGAATGGGCCTGAGGCACAGTGGGAGCAGATTGCAAGCAGTTGGACTTTGAACATTGAAGCTGCGCACACTGGCCTTCACCAGTTTAAATCTGGCCTGTACCAGTTTAAGTAACTTCTGTGACCTGAGAGCACAGACAGGAGAATATGGCTCAAGACGTGTCACCAAGTATTTGAGAGCCTTCTTGAGGAGGCACTTATGGGTCAGGGTAAGTATTATGTGTTTAATTCTGAGCTTCACTGGCAGCCAATGCAGGTCCCGAATAGATGCAGTAATATGGATTTGTTAGGACAAGCTGAGAACGGCCTGGACGGCTCCGTTCTGTGCCACCTGTAGGGAGGATATGTTATACTGCACACAGCCACTAAGGAGACTGTTGCAATAATCCAGTCGAGAATTAATGAGGACTGTGGTGAGTATCACTATATTTTCATGGGATAAAAATGGTTGAATGTTTCAAAGAAGTTTGTTAATCAAACCACAGGAAGATCTGGTCTGGGCAACATGTTGACTCATAGTAAACTCGGCATCTAACACAACACTGAGGGGCCGATTCATAGAATTCGGCGCACAAGTGGCGCACGCGGCTGGCGCACAGTGTGCGCGTGCGGTAGTCTGCGCCAGCCGCGTGCGCCGAAACACATTTCCGCGCACAGCGTATTCATGGATTCCAGCCACCAAAACCAGCCGTGGCGCACAGTGGCGCAGCGACCTTGCAGCAGCGCCAGTTACGCCCCCAAGAACGCCTTCCGCGCAGGGAAAAGCCATTAAAATCCCTAATCCAGCGCAAAGGGCTGCGCTAACCCTGTACCAGCACGGCAAGCGGGCTACGTGTATTACAGGGGTTCACGTGAAGTTTCACACGCGATTCCAGCAGGGTACGTGTATTTCAGGGGTGCGCGGGAAGTTCCACACGCGAATAGCCTGGGCGCGTGTATTTCAGGGGTGCGCGGGAAGTTCCACACGCGAATAGCCTGCGCGCGTGTATTTCAGGGGTGCGCGGCAAGTTCCACACGCGAATAGCCTGGGCGCGTGTATTTCAGGGGTTCGCGGGAAGTTTCACACGCGATTTCAGCAGGGTACGTGTATTTCAGGGGTGCGCGGGAAGTTCCACACGCGAATAGCCTGGGCGCATGTATTTCAGGGGTGCGCGGGAAGTTCCACACGCGAATAGCCTGGGCGCGTGTATTTCAGGGGTGCGCGGGAAGTTCCACACGCGACTAGCCTGGGCACGTGTATTTCAGGGGTGCGCGGGAAGTTCCACACGCGAATAGCCTGGGCGCGTGTATTTCAGGGGTGCGCGGCAAGTTCCACACGCGAATAGCCTGGGCGCGTGTATTTCAGGGGTGCGCGGCAAGTTCCACACGCGAATAGCCTGCGCGCGTGTATTTCAGGGGTGCGCGGCAAGTTCCACACGCGAATAGCCTGGGCGCGTGTATTTCAGGGGTTCGCGGGAAGTTTCACACGCGATTTCAGCAGGGTACGTGTATTTCAGGGGTGCGCGGGAAGTTCCACACGCGAATAGCCTGCGTGCGTGTATTTCAGGGGTGCGCGGCAAGTTCCACACGCGAATAGCCTGGGCGCGTGTATTTCAGGGGTTCGCGGGAAGTTTCACACGCGATTTCAGCAGGGTACGTGTATTTCAGGGGTGCGCGGGAAGTTCCACACGCGAATAGCCTGGGCGCGTGTATTTCAGGGGTGCGCGGGAAGTTCCACACGCGAATAGCCTGGGTGCGTGTATTTCAGGGGTGCGCGGGAAGTTCCACACGCGAATAGCCTGGGCGCGTGTATTTCAGGGGTGCGCGGCAAGTTCCACACGCGAATAGCCTGGGCGCGTGTATTTCAGGGGTGCGCGGCAAGTTCCACACGCGAATAGCCTGCGCGCGTGTATTTCAGGGGTGTGCGGCAAGTTCCACACGCGAATAGCCTGGGCGCGTGTATTTCAGGGGTTCGCGGGAAGTTTCACACGCGATTTCAGCAGGGTACGTGTATTTCAGGGGTGCGCGGGAAGTTCCACACGCGAATAGCCTGCGCGCGTGTATTTCAGGGGTGCGCGGCAAGTTCCACACGCGAATAGCCTGGGCGCGTGTATTTCAGGGGTTCGCGGGAAGTTTCACACGCGATTTCAGCAGGGTACGTGTATTTCAGGGGTGCGCGGGAAGTTCCACACGCGAATAGCCTGGGCGCGTGTATTTCAGGGGTTCGCGGGAAGTTTCACACGCGATTTCAGCAGGGTACGTGTATTTCAGGGGTGCGCGGGAAGTTCCACACGCGAATAGCCTGGGTACGTGGATTTCAGGGGTGCGCGAGAAAGTCTACACGCGATTGGCCTGGGTACGTGGATTTCAGGGGTGCGAGAGAAAGTCTACACGCGATTGGCCTGGGTACGTGTGTTTCGGGGTGCGCGGGTAGTTCCACACGCGATTGGCCTGGGTACGTGTGTTTCGGGGTGCGCGGGTAGTTCCACACGCGATTGGCCTGGGTACGTGTGTTTTGGGGTGCGCGGGTAGTTCCACACGCGATTGGCCGGGGTACGTGTGTTCCGGGGTCCCGTGAACTTTCACACGCGATTGGTTGGGATCCACGTGTGTACTGTCATCACGTGCAATGAGGGATACTCCCTCGCACATCACGTCACAGACGCGCTCACGCGCTGAGGGCCTTTGGTCCAATGAAAATGCGTATGCGTGCAGACGCGCTTACGCGCTAAGGGCCTTTCCTCGAATTACACGCTGACGTGCAGAATTTTCACGTGCCAAATCACTCCGTATCAAGCTGGCCACGCGTAAGCACACGGAAGACCACGCTCCTGCCCAGAAGGCCGAACTACTGCCCCCCAGAGCCCCGAGCACGCTCCCACCTGCCATCTGCTGCTGCCTGACTGCCTGCTGCCCACGTGCCCTGCCATTTGCTGCCTGCACATCAGCCAGGGGTGCTGTTGGTGTGACCACCCCTGCTGGAACCAAAGACTCCCGACTGGGATTCCATCGCTCCACAGCCCAGCCCCAGGACCCAGTTGCCCACCCACTCCTGCCTCTGGGGTTGTCATGTCGGGGCAAACTCCATCTGTGACCACTGACAACCCCCGGCCAGAGAGGCAGAGGGGCACCAGCTTCAGTGCCACCGAAGTTGGTGTCCTGGTGGAGCAAGTCCTGGGGCAGTATGATGCCCTCTTCGGAAGTTGCCGCGCCGACAAGGAAGGACGGACTCGGATCTGGACTGACATCGTGACTGCCATCAACGCGGAGGGGGTGGCAGTCCGCGACTTCCAACATGTCAAGAAGCGCTGGGAGGACTTCAGGTCCAGGACCCTGACCAAGGCCCGGCGCCTCTTGAAGGCAGCGGATGCCAAGGGGCGCCGGGGCCACTTGTCGGAAGAACAGATGAGGGTCCTGGAACACATATCCCCAGCGCTCCACGTCCAGGTCCTTGAGAGGCAGACCCGTCTGGAGTCGAGCGGTGAGTGTACATGCATCCTGATTGTGAGCAGTGCGTGTGGTGATTGTTCAGTAGTGTGCAGGTTGCACATCTGTTTGTATGGGGTCGAGTATGGGTGCGGGTGTACAGGGCCGTGGGGCTGACACATGCGAGGGCTGTAATGTGTGAGACATGGATGGTGCCTGTGTGTGTGGGCTTGCATGCCAAATGCAGTTGTGTGGGCACACAAGTTTGTATGAATGTGTATGTGAGTAGACATGTCCGTGATGTCACGCATGTATGTTGTTTTCAGCTGATTGTATCAGCGCTGTGTACATGTGCATGTGTGTGTATTTGACAAGGGTGCAACAGTGATGCAACATGGATGCATGTGACAGCGGTATGTGGAAGCCTGATTGGCAGATGTGACATGGATGCCCGTCTGATCACTGAGACACTTAGCAGAGGTGTACACATGCATGCAAGTGTGGTGGTTGGTGTGTACATGTGTGGTGCACTTCCTGTGTTGCATGTGATGTCTGGCTCACCTTTGGCTGCTGATGCTGTTGTATGTGTATGGATGGTGTTGGCAGTTGCAACATGGCTGTGGTATGGCTCGTGTGTGCAAGTTGTAATGACATGTGTGTTGGGGATTGTGATGACATGTCTGAGGTTTGCCAATGCCACTCATGTACAACTGTCATGTGTGTATGTGTCCATTGTACAGTGCCCTGATGCCTGTGTTTTTTTTCTCCCTGTCTGCAACGTCAACTGATGAAGAGGGCGGAGAAGGTGCTGTGGAGCACAGCGGCGGGGATCCCACCGCCAGCCGGAGACGCAAGGCCCGGCTCCCCTCCCAGGTTGTCATCTCGTCGGGGAGTGAGGAGTCCGGTGCCGCGTCCCAGGCCGCAGCTGCCGGGGGGAGGTCCAAGAGGCGGAGGTTGCAGTTGGACTCCTCGGCAGCAGAAGGGGCAGCTGGGACCCCACAGGGCCCAACGGGGGAAGATGGCACAGAGTCATCCAGGTTGGTGGGGGGTTTGGTGGAGGAGGAGGCCGTGCAAGCACCGGAGACGGGGTCTGGGGGTGGGGATCCCACTGGTGCTAGTGGTGCAGTGCAGGACCAGGGACAGGAGGCAGCACAGGCCGCCGCGGAGGTGCCTGTGTGCAATCCTGTCCCTGATCCTGTCCCTGCATCATCTTGCACCAGCAGGGATGCCCATGTCCAGACCAGTTTTCAGGCAGGGGATGAGCTGACGTCAACTGGCCTTCCTCTGCCTGCGGACGTGGCTATCCAGGCCCGGGTTGAGCCTGTCCTGGCTGGAGTGGCGTTGCGTCAACGGGCCATGCGAGGTGACCTGCAGTCTTTTCATGAAGAGACTGCACATCATCTCGAATGGCTCGTTGACCACGTCAGCCTGCTGGGACAGGTCACCCAGGCCGGATTCCTCCGTCTGATGGGGCTTGCCACGACCCCCTCCTCAGCTGGACCCCCTACGCGCCAGTCGTCCTCTGTGCCATCTTCCCACCCATCAGTCACCTGGGTGCCCTGTGGAGCTGCCTCTGACGGTGCGGCCAGGCTGGTGGAGGAGGCATCCCTGCCGCAGTCGGGAGTCGGACGTCCAGCAGGGGTGGCCACGTCAACGACTGCACCCCAGCCAGCGGAGGATGTGCAGGCAGCAGGAGGCAGTGCAGGGGCAGAGGCACAGCAGCAGCAGCACCATGGTGGGAGCCATGAAGGCTCGGGGCCTTCGACATCGGAGGGGCAGGCATCGGCCGGAGGGCAGGAGGACCCAGGACAAAAAGTGTCTTCCGTGTGGCAGCGGTTGGGCCACGCCATAGATGCGGAGCGGCAGCGGGCGGAAGAGGCACGGCTCTCAATGGTCAGGGCGGAGAACTCCATGCAGAGGGCCCTGAGGCGGGTCGAGTGCCTCGAGGCAATCCGCAGGGCTTTGGAGGTGGACACGTCGACGGCCCTGCGGACCCTCGGGGCCATGGAGGAGGACCGCCTCCGGGACATTGAGGAGGAGTTCGATGATGCCCTGGCCCGGCACATCCAGAAGTGAGCCGTGGAACTAGCCCGCTGCCCTTGTACATAGTTATGTAGGTAGTGTTAAGTTTCATTTTTGTTTTTATTTCATTTGGACCTTTTGGACATTGGCCACATTTTTGTATATAGTTTTTTTTATTAGTTAGTGTAGTTAGTTAGGTTTCCTTTATTTTGTTGGGATGATGGACCCTGGCTTCTTGCATTGTACATAGTTGTGGACTTGTACATACTTTCTTTTTTGACATTATCCATGGATCAATGGCTTATAATTTTTTTTTCACATTGGATTTTGTTTGGTGGACATTGACTTTGTACTACATTACTTTGGATTTCTATATTCTTTAATTTTTTTTTTATTTTGAACGGACATGCTTCTTTTCATTTTTTTCCATTCACATTTCTGTTTCTTCATTTTTGTTTCTATTCATCTTTCCTTTAATACATTATTTATTTGTTGCACTTCAATGTGTGGTGTCTCATTGTTTTCATGCATTTCATGTTATGTGTTTAGAGAATCACTGACACCCATTGGGTGTATGTGAGGGACATGTGTTTGTTTTGGAACTTGCAATTGGTGTTCTGTGATGTAATTGCAGAATATGAGTGGATGGATGCAATACTCGGGTGGGTGTTTTGCATTTGGGGGCTGACCATAGAGACCAGGGATCTGGACTGTGATGACATGTTGGGTGGGGAACATGAGTTGGACATGGGTGGGGGCCTGCTGGAGGCTGCCCCTGGTGGCTGGGGGTTGGGGGTGGTGGGAGACATGGGTGGGGGCCTGGTGGAGGGTTCCCCTGGATGCTGGGGGGTGGGGGTGCAGGGGGACATGTGTGGGGGCCTGGTGGAGGGTGCCCCTGCACTGCTGGGGGGTGGGGGTGGTGGGAGACATGTGTGGGGGCCTGGTGGAGGGTGCCCTGCACTGCTGGTGGGTGGGGGTGATGGGTGACATGAGTGGGGGTCTGGTGGAGGGTGCCCCTGGATGCTGGGGGGTGAGGGTGCAGGGGGACATGTGTGGGGGCCTGGTGGAGGGTGCCCCTGCACTGCTGGGGGGTGGGGGTGGTGGGAGACATGTGTGGGTGCCAGGTGGAGGGTGCCCCTGCACTGCTGGGGGGTGGGGGTGGTGGGAGACATGTGTGGGGGCCTGGTGGAGGGTGCCCTGCACTGCTGGTGGGTGGGGGTGATGGGTGACATGAGTGGGGGTCTGGTGGAGGGTGCCCCTGGATGCTGGGGGGTGAGGGTGCAGGGGGACATGTGTGGGGGCCTGGTGGAGGGTGCCCCTGCACTGCTGGGGGGTGGGGGTGGTGGGAGACATGTGTGGGTGCCAGGTGGAGGGTGCCCCTGCACTGCTGGGGGGTGGGGGTGGTGGGAGACATGTGTGGGGGCCTGGTGGAGGGTGCCCTGCACTGCTGGTGGGTGGGGGTGATGGGTGACATGAGTGGGGGTCTGGTGGAGGGTGCCCCTGGATGCTGGGGGGTGAGGGTGCAGGGGGACATGTGTGGGGGCCTGGTGGAGGGTGCCCCTGCACTGCTGGGGGGTGGGGGTGGTGGGAGACATGTGTGGGTGCCAGGTGGAGGGTGCCCCTGCACTGCTGGGGGGTGGGGGTGGTGGGAGACATGTGTGGGGGCCTGGTGGAGGGTTCCCTGCACTGCTGGTGGGTGGGGGTGATGGGTGACATGAGTGGGGGTCTGGTGGAGGGTGCCCCTGGATGCTGGGGGGTCAGGGTGCAGGGGGACATGTGTGGGGGCCTGGTGGAGGGTGCCCCTGCACTGCTGGGGGGTGGGGGTGGTGGGAGACATGTGTGGGTGCCAGGTGGAGGGTGCCCCTGCACTGCTGGGGGGTGGGGGTGGTGGGAGACATGTGTGGGGGCCTGGTGGAGGGTGCCCTGCACTGCTGGTGGGTGGGGGTGATGGGTGACATGAGTGGGGGTCTGGTGGAGGGTGCCCCTGGATGCTGGGGGGTGAGGGTGCAGGGGGACATGTGTGGGGGCCTGGTGGAGGGTGCCCCTGCACTGCTGGGGGGTGGGGGTGGTGGGAGACATGTGTGGGTGCCAGGTGGAGGGTGCCCCTGCACTGCTGGGGGGTGGGGGTGGTGGGAGACATGTGTGGGGGCCTGGTGGAGGGTGCCCTGCACTGCTGGTGGGTGGGGGTGATGGGTGACATGAGTGGGGGTCTGGTGGAGGGTGCCCCTGGATGCTGGGGGGTGAGGGTGCAGGGGGACATGTGTGGGGGCCTGGTGGAGGGTGCCCCTGCACTGCTGGGGGGTGGGGGTGGTGGGAGACATGTGTGGGTGCCAGGTGGAGGGTGCCCCTGCACTGCTGGGGGGTGGGGGTGGTGGGAGACATGTGTGGGGGCCTGGTGGAGGGTGCCCTGCACTGCTGGTGGGTGGGGGTGATGGGTGACATGAGTGGGGGTCTGGTGGAGGGTGCCCCTGGATGCTGGGGGGTGAGGGTGCAGGGGGACATGTGTGGGGGCCTGGTGGAGGGTGCCCCTGCACTGCTGGGGGGTGGGGGTGGTGGGAGACATGTGTGGGTGCCAGGTGGAGGGTGCCCCTGGATGCTAGGGGGTGGGGGTGCAGGGGGACATGAGTGGGGGCCTGGTGGAGGGTGCCCCTGGATGCTGGGGGGTGGGGGTGGTGGGAGACATGAGTGGGGGCCAGGTGGAGGGTGCCCCTGGATGCTAGGGGGTGGGGGTGCAGGGGGACATGAGTGGGGGCCTGGTGGAGGGTGCCCCTGGATGCTGGGGGGTGGGGGTGGTGGGAGACATGAGTGGGGGCCTGGTGGAGGGTGCCCCTGGATGCTAGGGGGTGGGGGTGCAGGGGGACATGAGTGGGGGCCTGTTTGAGGCTGCCCCTGCACTGGTGGGGGGTGGGGGGAGACATGGGTGGGGGCCTGCTGGAGGCTGCCCCTGGTGGCTGGGGGTGCAGGGGGACATGCGTTGGTGGGCAGTAGTGCTAGTTGATATGTGGGTTGGCTGGTGGGCATGGCCATGGTGGATGGGGTGCCTGCAGGACATGTGCTGGGTAGGCCCCTGTGGTGTGAGCCACCTGCAGGGGCCGTGGAGGGTGTAGAGGGTACACCTGGGAGGACCCACACATGCAATTCACGTGTGCTGCTCCCCGCGCACCCCCGGAATACACGTACCCCGCTCAATCGCGTGTGGAACTTCCCGCGCACCCCTGAAATCCACGTACCCGGCCAACTCGCGTGTGGAACTTCCCGCGCACCCCTGAAATCCACGTACCCGGCCAAATCGCGTGTGGAACTTCCCGCGCACCCCTGGGATCCACGTACCCGGCCAAATCGCGTGTGGAACTTCCCGCGCACCCCCGAAATACACGTACCCCGCTCAATCGCGTGTGGAACTTCCCGCGCACCCCTGAAATCCACGTACCCGGCCAACTCGCGTGTGGAACTTCCCGCGCACCCCTGAAATCCACGTACCCGGCCAAATCGCGTGTGGAACTTCCCGCGCACCCCTGGAATCCACGTACCCGGCCAAATCGCGTGTGTCACTTCCCGCGCACCCCCGAAATACACGTACCCCGCTCAATCGCGTGTGGAACTTCCCGCGCACCCCTGAAATCCACGTACCCGGCCAACTCGCGTGTGGAACTTCCCGCGCACCCCTGAAATCCACGTACCCGGCCAAATCGCGTGTGGAACTTCCCGCGCACCCCTGGAATCCACGTACCCGGCCAAATCGCGTGTGGAACTTCCCGCGCACTCCTGAAATCCACGTACCCGGCCAAATCGCGTGTGGAACTTCCCGCGCACCCCTGGAATCCACGTACCCAGCCAAATCGCGTGTGGAACTTCCCGCGCACTCCTGAAATCCACGTACCCGGCCAAATCGCGTGTGGAACTTCCCGCGCACCCCTGGAATCCACGTACCCGGCCAAATCGCGTGTGTCACTTCCCGCGCACCCCCGAAATACACGTACCCCGCTCAATCGCGTGTGGAACTTCCCGCGCACCCCTGAAATCCACGTACCCGGCCAACTCGCGTGTGGAACTTCCCGCGCACCCCTGAAATCCACGTATCCGGCCAAATCGCGTGTGGAACTTCCCGCGCACCCCTGGAATCCACGTACCCGGCCAAATCGCGTGTGGAACTTCCCGCGCACCCCCGAAATACACGTACCCGGCCAAATCGCGTGTGGAACTTCCCGCGCACCCCTGGAATCCACGTACCCGGCCAAATCGCGTGTGGAACTTCCCGCGCACCCCTGGAATCCACGTACCCGGCCAAATCGCGTGTGGAACTTCCCGCGCACCCCCGAAATACACGTACCGGCCAAATCGCGTGTGGAACTTCCCGCGCACCCCTGGAATCCACGTACCCGGCCAAATCGCGTGTGTCACTTCCCGCGCACCCCTGGAATCCACGTACCCGGCCAAATCGCGTGTGGAACTTCCCGCGCACCCCCGTAATACACGTACCCCGCTCATTCGCGTGTGTAACTTCCCGCGCACCCCCGGAATACACGTACCCCGCTCAATCGCGTGTGTCACTTCCCGCACACACCCGGAATACACGTACCCCGCTCAATCGCGTATTTTACTTCCCGCGGCGCCACTTTTTTGATGCGCTGGGACTCTACCGCCTGCCTTCGTGTGGCGGACGTGTTTCAGCTTGTGCGCGGCTTTGGCTGTGCGTGGGTTTGCCCTATTCCATTCCATGAATACGTGTGGTTCGTGTGCGTGTGGGCGTTACCTCTGCTTCCGTGCAGTGCATCCCCAGTTACGCCCTTATTTTCGCGTGTTGTTCCCCATTCCGCGCGTTACGCCCCATGTCCCGCCCACTTTCTGCTGTGTGCGCTGAGGTTGTGCGCTTTCACTGTGCGCGTCGCGCACCGTCGCGCACGCCTTTCGCGATGTTGCAGTGACTTGTGCGCCATGCACGGGTTTGGCGCACATCCCGCGGTGAACACGTGCAGGGACTTCCATGAATCGCACGCGTGCGCGTGCGCCTGTTTTTTTCCGCTTGCGCATGCTTGCGCATGCTTGCGCCTAGATTTTCGGCGCACGTTGGTTCCATGAATCGGCCCCCGAGAGTCTTAACCTTCTTCGCCAGAGGTATCGTCGAACCGAGAATAAGAAAGCTCTTGCAGTCAGGTGAAAGAGATTTCACTTTTGAACTGGAATCAACAATCAAAAGCTCTATTTTCTTAGCATAAGTGCAATAGAATTGGTGGCCATCCAGGTATGAATTGAAGCATAAACAGAATTAAGATTGGCCAAGTCCTCGCTGGAAAAGCTAGAGAGTTTTATGACAACCTGGGTGTCGTCTGCATAATTTGCATACTGAACACCCAGGTTGTCAAGAATTCTTAGAAAAGGGATGATATAGATGTCAAACAGAGCAGGGGAGAGACATGGCCCATAATGGGGGTTGGCTTGGAAAAGATCTCACCCACACTCGCTCTGTTATTCCTAGGGCCCAAAAAAGAGGAAATCCAATGGGTCGCCTTCGGCAAACATCCAACTACCGAACAGAGTCTATCCTTTAGCAAGACATGATCAACAAGATCAAAAGCAGGGGATAGATACAATAGCATCAGCATTGCTGGTTGCCCACAGTTGATACAATGCAGCAAGTGAGCCTTAAGGTCTAACATAGCCATTTCTGTGCTGAGTCCCTTTCTGAATCCAGACTGGCGTGCCAAGAGAATATAATTCCCCTTCAAAAAGTCCTGAAATTGGATAGACCACATTGCACCTGGTAGTGCCGACAGGGCATTTTTAGAGATCATTACTCATCTAATAGCCTGGTTCGCAAGGTTCCTCAATGTTCGTCAAAGTAGGCTTCGTCTCATATTAAACCAAAGTTGAATCCCCCTTCCTTAACTCCTTCGAGGGAGGCTTTCCATTGGAGCCAAAGCTAACAAAGTCAAAGTTGTCAATGCCAACGCCTTTGATGCCTTCAAAGGAAGGCTGGTAGGCTTATAAGTCCTTACACAGGACATACTTCTTTAAGCCTATGGGATCCGATTATGAGGAGCATGAGGAGGAGGAAGACAATGTCCCTTTTGGCCTAGAGTTTGGCATTCCCAACATGCCCGAAAATATTGATATCAGAGGAATCTAGGATGCAAAATCGAGTAGGTTCTCTGAGGGATGCTAGTGGCTTGGATACCTCACCAGAAACTCACTTTTCCAGGCCAGAATCTGCTGGACATGCTGACCCATCATTTAGATCACTCATGGGAAAAGTCACAGAAAATATGGGTTGGGGGCGACCAATGGTGGTCTTTGAAAAGGATGATCTCACTGACATCCTGGATAAAGGTCCACCAAAAGATCCTGTAATGCCATTTCACATGGCCTTGAGAACCAGAATCCCAGAGAATGGGTTGAAGCCGGATACAACACCGGCAATTAATAAGGATCTCGCAAAGGAATACAGGCCAGCTTCCATGGATCCAGAGTTTCTATCAAAACATCCCACTCCTGAGAGCTTGGTGATTCAGGCAGCTACATCAACTTCAAAGGTGACTGCCTAGCCAACTATCCCTCCAAATAGGGATGATAAAAGATTTGTCACCTTACAGAAGAAGGTGTTCTCTGCAGGCAGCATGGCCTTAAGGGCTATCAACGCAACTTGTACTCTGGCCAACTATACACACACCTTATGGGATGTGTTGCTGCGTGGGCAGCATAGCACATTCTGGAGAGAGAGGAGAGGGAAGGCTACTTAAGTCTTGTACAAGACAGAAATTATGTCATGTGTCAGTCTCTCCAGTCTGGCTTGGATTCATCTGATTGTGTAAGTCGAGCAATGGTGCCATGTACTGTCACTAGGAGGTTTGCGTGGTTATGCATGTCATGGTTTGCTCCTGGTGTACAGGCAAGGTTATTACATATGCCATTTTCAGCTCTAAAGCTAATGAAGGCATAGAGACGCTATCGGCATCTGAGGTGGCAGCAAAGTCACTAGGGACAGCAATACACTAGCCTCAGCAGTCACAAGCAACCTCTCAGGGTTGGATAGGCCAGCCTTTGCATTACTAGTCCTCAGTGGGAATGGCAAGGGGACATTTTGCGCAAAGGGGTCAAAGAAGAGCACCTTGTGGTTCATGAGGATGAGGTGCTAAGAGCACACTCGCAGCTGCTGCTTCTTTGCCCACTGCAGTATTTGTAGCTCCATAACTCCTTTGAGGCCTTGGTCCACAAAGCTGTGGTGGGAGGCAGGCTGACTCTGCATTGGGAAGATTGGCGGAGCATAACTTCTGATTCGTGTGCACTGTAAACAGTGGCTCATGGCTACTGCCTCTTGTTTCTAAAATGGCCCCTGGATTGTCCTCCAGGAAACCAATCCTTGAAAGATATGGATCTGCTCCTCCTTCGAGAGGTTATTACCCAGTGGAGAATGGTTCGATAGAGTTAGTACCTGTAGTGGAAAGGAATCAAGGTTGGTATTCCCCTTTTTTCCTCATTCCAAAGAAAAATAGTGGACTGAGACCCATCTTGAACTTGAGACCCTTGAACAAGTTCCTCAGGAAGGATCAGTTTAAGAGAGGAACTCTTCACTGATCCTTCAGGCTCTAGGACTGAATGGTATCACTCGACCTTCAGAATGCTTACTTCAATGTGCCCATCCATCCCAGTCACAGGAAGTACCTAAGGATCGCCATTGGCAGTTCTCAGTTTCAATTTTGGCCTCTGCCATTCTGGCTCACCTCCAGCTGAGTGTCTTCACAAAGTTGATGGTAGTAGTGGCAGAGAATCAAAGGGAAGGGAGTATTCACATACACCCCTACCTGGACGATTGATCCGAGCTCCCTCTCACGAACAAGTTCTGGAACACCTCAGCATACCTACCACTCACTGCACAAACGGGGCTTCTGCCTCATTTTTAAGAAGTGCCACTTGATACCTTCCCAAAAGCTTCCGTTTATTGGAGCTGTCCAGGATGCTTCCTCTGGAAAAGCTTCGCCACCCGAGGTGAGGACTAAGCAGCAGATGTTCATGAAGTTTCAGAATGCCCAACATCAACTGGCCTGCATTTTCCTGGTGCCAGAGGCTTGTCTGAGGATGTGATCACTTGAGTGGGTCCTCAGATCCGATTGGTCACAGTTCTCTAGCAGGATGACAGACCTTCTTCAGGTCCGAGCGAGGGTTCACAAGATCTTGAGTAGTGGGCCTGCAAGGAGAATGTGCTGAAGGGAAAACCCTCTTGGCAGTCATGGCTAGATAGAACAGTAGTTACAAATGCTTCCATCTCAGGCTGGGTAGCTCATGCAAATGATCCGTCGATCAGCGGTCGTTGGTCTCCATTGGAGTCCAAAGTACACATCAACCTTTTAGAGCTGAGTTCAATCAGACTGGCATTGATGGCCTTTCTGCCCTGTGTGTGAGGAAGGAATGTCCTGATAATGACAGACAACACAGTGGCCATGCATTACCTCAACAAGAGAGGAGGTGTAGGGTCACTAACTCTGTGCAGAGAGGCAATGCAGCTTTCGTGTTGGGCTCTTAAAGAAAGAATCTCTATGTCGGCCGTTCAACTAGCTGAAGAGGAGAACACAGTGATTGACACTCTGAGTAGGTAGAGCACAATATCATGAGTGGGAGTTGTCCCAGGAAGTCCTTCTAGAGGTCTGCAAACTTTAGGGAACCCCTCAAGTGCATCTGTTTTCATCCAGTGTCAACAGGAAATGTGATTTGTTCTGCTCCATGGAATTTCTTCAGAGAGGAGCTCCGAGGAATGTGTTCGAGTGGACTGAGAGTTTCCTTTCCTATATGCATTCCCTCCAGTCCCTGTCATTCCCCATGTCTTCAGGAGATTAAGGAAGTTTGGGAAACCTATGATCCTGATTGCTATGGATTGGGGCAGGAGGACGTGGTACCTGGCCCTTCTCGATATGTCCATTTGCCCTCCAATTACTCATCTCAAAAGGACTTGGCCTTGCAGGCGGAAGGTTGTTTTCTTCACTCAGAAATCAGAACTCTTCACGTCTGGTTTCAGAAAGGGTAGGATAAAAAGATCGGGGCCTTCCAGAAGATGGAATGGGGTGTTGCTTTTGGCCAGAAGGCTAGCAAAGGAAGCTCTATACCTCTGACGTTGGAACACATTTTGCAGTTGTTGCAAAACTAAGAACATTGACCCTGTTACTTGTGACAATCCATCAGTGTTGTCCTTCTTCCTGGATCTGACCCATCAGGGGTTGCAGGTTCCCACTGCAAAGGGATACACAGTGGCATTTTCTATTTTTAAGTGCTCACCTGAACAGGGTTCCTTTTTCAAAATCCCTATTGTGGTTCAGTTCCTGAAAGGTCTGACAAACATTTTTCTTCTGGTGCCATTTATAGTTCCTGTTTGAACTTGGTGTTGAAGTTCCTGATGGGAGCTCCATTTGAACTGCTGCGTTCATGTCCATTGAGAATGCTGACCTATCTTTCTAAAGGCAATCACATTGGCTCGCAGAATGAGTGCGCTTCAGGCTCTTCATCTAAACCACCATGTAAAACCTTTTTTAAAGATAAGGTGATATTGAGGGTTCGTCCCTCTTTTTAGTAGTATTGGAATTCCAATTTGGATAACAAATTGTATTGTATTCCCTGCTTTTTATCCTCCACCTTATGCTTCTAAATAGGATGAGAGGTTGCTCAGTTTATACTCTAAGATGACTTTAAACTTCTAGATTAGCATGATGTCTAAAATATGACAAGATAACCAGCACTTTGTAGGCTATTTGGATCATAAACTCGAACAGGCTGGTCCCATTTCCGGATGGATTATTTAATGCATTTCTGAATGCTATGGTTTGGTGGGCAAAGAAAGGAAGCTGTCATTGGAATTTAGTTTGAATCTCACCTACTCCAATGTTTTTTATTGAATTGGCCTTATTCTGTATTTTATATTACACTTGCTGATATACCCAGCGTTGCCTTGGCTTTCATTTCCTCATAGGTACAGGTAACTGTGCAACATTTGGTGCAGATTGGTGAAAAGGTGTCGAATTGTATAAGGAACAACGCTTTGCCAATCCACAAACCCACAGACACATTTTTACTTTTGTTGAAATCTGGAGAAAAGGGTGGGTTGTCCACATTTCAAGTGACCAGTAATGTCTGGAATGTCCTAACAGGTCACTCTGTAAATTGTGGTGCAGTTTGGTGACACAGTGTGCAATTGTATAGAGAACATATGCAAAGCCACAAACCCACCCATAAATATTCACTTTTGCTAAAATCCAGTGAAAAGCGTGATTTGTCTGAATGGAATGTAACCAGTAATGTCCGCAGGGTCCCAACAGGTGACTGTCTAATTTTGGTGCAGATTGGTGAAACAGTGTGAGACTTTCGCTGAAATCCAGGGAAAGGTGTGGGATATCCAAATGGCATGTAATCAGTGATGTCTGGAGGGTCGTAACTGGTGACTGTGCAAGATTTGGTGCAGATTGGTGAAACAGTGTGGAATTGTATAAGGGACATATGCAAAGCCACAAATCCACAAACCCATACAAACCCACACCCAAATGTGCACTTATGCGGAAATCTGGGGAAAGAGGTGGGGTGTCCAGATGTCATGTAGCCAGTAATGTCCGGAGGGTCCTAACAGGTGACTGTGCACAATTTGGTAAAGATTGGTGAAATGGTGTGGAATTGTATAGGGAACATACGCAAAGCCACAAACCCACACATGTTCACTCATAAATATAGATTGTTGCTTTTGTTTTCCTGTCTGCAAACACCAATAAATCATGAAAAACAATGAACTGATGGGTTTGCGGCATATATAAAATTGGGACAGGAATTAGCCTCATGGATAAGTAGCCAAGGGGATCTGCTTGTTCGTACAGGAGCTGTACTGGTGTTCCATGCAGTATAACAGTTCAAACCGAAGCCCCTTCTAACGACCAATCCAATTTCCTTTCCTTGCTGCAAACAGTGTTGCACGTCTTACTTACTACAAGACTTTAAAAACTGTTCTGCTTCATTGAAATGTGTGCTAATGTTTGAGCCAACATTTTAAATGTATTTATTGGATTTATAAAAACGCATTGGCCAAAGCACCGAACAACTGAATGAAATTAATTGTAACCAAATCATGCTAACATGGGGCAATCAACATGGAGCTGGTTGTTTGTTTTGAGATGAAGATAAACGATAGGCATTCAAAGAGAAGCCAAAGGGTGCAAGGCGGGTGCGGAATGTGCTGACAGAATGTTATTCTTTTTGCAACTTTTCACCATTAACTTCAAGTGGGTCCCCTTGCATATCTGCTTTCTGTCTTGGCTATGAGACATTATGGGATGAGTGACGCCTTTTTGCTTCGCACATTTTGTTTGGGGTGCACAGGTCAGTCCCTATGGCTAACTGTGGTGGGAAGTTGTTTCCCTTTGTTTAGCACCTTTATTTTTCTAGGGTACCACAAGCCATCTTCGTTGGATAGTTACAGGACAATGGCTCATTCATTAGCCCTTGTAATGCAAAAGTAAGGCGCAAAAGCCAGGCGTTAGCTGTTTATACCTTAATTGTATATTCCAGGGCATTTTAAAACTACTGGGAGTCAGAGAAGGAGCGCGGGAAATGAACATGTCAGCCGGGGGTGCCTGCTCCTATTTCAAAGCGCATATGATTTCCGTTTGCAGGCAAATGCCAGCGGAATCCATTGTAAATGCTGTCTGAAATGCGGATGTGGTATTTACATGTGTTATATACAATGTAGAATAAAAGCAGAGAGAAAATGTGATTTTGCCTTTTTTTACTGTGTACTTGTATATGCATGCGACCCAACAGCAGGTAAGTGATAACGTCGATAGTCCCCTGAATCCAATTAACACGTTTTACAAAATGTCTCACTTTGTGTTTCTTTAATTTTTTTAAGGATCATCCCAGTTACGGTTGTGAAATGTACTAATACTAAACAGGTTTGTGGCAGTGAACTGCGTTTTTAAAATGTTACTGCTGAACAGTCGCCCCATTGTTTTCTACCACAATAATGCCATTTTGAGCATCAGATACTCAAAATGGTTGTTCCTCATGATACAGGCCCATTCTTTGAGCCATCTTCTTTGTTGTCTGTCTTCCTTATATTTCCGGTCAGACATGTTCACTTAAAAGCCTGCACTTTAGATGTAGCCCATTACTGGACTCTCAGTGCTTTGTTTGTGTGTGAGCTGGCTGAAACGGGGGTTTTGGAGTGTCTACTCCCCATTCACACTTGAACCAGGATATGCCATGCTTCTGGGAAAAATGTGAGGTGGCAGGCTGTCCCTGAATGGAATGCCTTTGCTTGCTTGAATGAGACAGGTCTCTTCAATATTTGGGTTGGGACAGCGCCTAGCCTGAATTCTGAAGAACTTGGATTCATTTGAGATCAGGAAACACAACATCCAAGCACCTGAAGCCAATGGAGCACAAGACTCTTGTTAGAGGACTGATCCTGTGATAAGCATAGTTCAAGCCAACCACCAATTTCAGGTCTTCATTCAAACTGACTAGGAAGACCTGAACCGGATGCCTTTCTCACTTTAGACCATTGCGATAACCAATCTGAATCCCTGCTTTGCATCCATTGTTGTTTTAAGTTTGAAGTGTACCCTAAATCGCACCAACATTCACTTCCAACTGCTGCTCCTGATGGGTCCTACTTTGCGTCTGGGATCACATTCAAGCCATCTTTAACTTATACTCGGTTCGATTGGGTAATAATAATAATGTAGGTGCATATGTGCTCTGTAAAGCACATCAAAGCACTATATAAATATGGAATTATTATTATTATTAGTATTATCATTAGCATTCTCTGCCTAAGCTAACCATTGCTGGAATCCTGGAACCTGCAGCCTGTGAAAACTCCCACAGAGAAATCTAATGTGAACCTCATTTTCCCCACTAATCCCATGTCCAATTATGTCTGCAGTGTTGCAGTAGGGGTCAATATGCCTAGAATAGAATAGACAGACATAAGGGACGAGAGAGAGAAGGATGGCAGAAGTCCATGATCAGATCAATAACAATACCTAAAAGGCGGAAATGCAGGTTGGCAGGAAAGTAGAACTGGTAAGAAGTAGCAAGAGAACTAAAGATGTGAGGGTGGCAATGAAGATGAATAGCAAAGTCAAAGACAGATCTAAGAGGAGATAGAGCATATGCAGGAAGAGGCAAGAGAGGGTAGAGAAATAGTCTAGATGATAGAAAACTACTGAAAGTATAAACAATTTAGTAGCCGATACATTGAGAAGAGCTAGGATTTTTCACATATTGAACCACGTCTATGAAGGGAAGGTAAAAAAGAAAAGAGAATGGAATGATCCACCACATAAAAGGTCACAGGCAGATCCAGTAGAAAAGAACACAAACTATGTTCAGAAAGCAGGAAGAAGGAAGGACATTTGTGAATGTTGAAGAAAGTAAGTGATGGGTGCTGTGGGCTTAGGCTGGAGAGAACATTGTGTTTTTATGTTCACCCGTTGGAATGTTGGTTCACGCAGGCAGCAATCATTGGTAAAAGGGCTTCTACCAGACATATATCAGATGTCAAGTGTCATCCCTCAATGGAATGTATCCCTATAGTAGATAGCTATCCATCTACTGTGTAATTATAAAGTAAGTTGAGCTGAAGTTTGTTTATTCGACTTGGCAAAACAAAGCAGCCTTCAGATTGATGTCCCTCATGACCGAAAACAATTGACCTAATAACCAATTTGGTCGAATTTGACATGGGTTATTTGGCCTTCGGGCCAATTTGGCCGTATATATTGTAAAATACCAACTCTGGAGAGCAGAGTTGGTATTTTTCAATTTTGGGGGTGCAGAGGTGTCCTTCGCTTACTTAAAATTGGAGGTGGGGAACAAAAAAAACAAAATTACATGCGTTTAAATTGAGCACCGACCAAATTGATTTATGGTCAGTTTGCCACAACCAAATAGAATTTGGTCAAACATACCCAAACCGTCCCTCGCTGATATGAAGATGTTAACACCCTGCAGATCATCCGATACCACCTATAATATCTTGCAAAGTGTGCAAACCTTTTCATATTTGCAATTTCTATTTACGTGGGATGGAAAAGGTCCATATTGCTGATTAATTCACCAAGCATTAATGGCTACACCCAAACGGTACCTTTCCTGCTTCCCCAGTCCATTTAAAGGACCCCATTTTGATAGGCATTTACTTTCTCTGCATTCCAGTGTCCAAGCTTGTCCATGTATTGTACTGTAGCCTTTGCGTGTATTGCACAGTGCCTAAAATCGTACTACCAAGAAGTCATTTGGTGCAGGTATTCCATCAACAAAATCAGAGAATCAGAAAATCAGAGAATGAAGCATGCAGACAGAAAGTGGTATGTAATGCTGTGCAGATGCTGTTATACAGTATGCTGTAGCAGGTAGCGGTCCCCATGCATGCCAACCATCCCTAATGAGAAGAAGAGTCACCAGATTCTTTAAACAAAAAGGTTGATATTTTTCAAAACGTTTTACTTTCCTCCTCCTAAAAGGTTACCCATGTCAATGCAAGTCAATGGAAAAATTACTTTCTCCCACTTTCCATCTCAAATTCTCCTTCGCTGATCTAAAATGTTGGCATGTGGTGCTCTTCTGTGTGGGACATCCATTTTGTTTTGTGTTTCTAGATATTACCACTCCCTTTACTTTCATTCACTTTTGCTGTACTTTTAGTCTCCTGCATGAAAACATTGATTCCCGGTTTAAGGATGATGACAGAGCACAACCCAGCAAACATCTCTGCTCTACCTTCTTCTAGACATTTGAGTTATGAGTAATCTATCATGCTGAGAGTGTGTAGTTTTAACTGTTGTACAGTACAATAAGGTATGCCTCTCAACTCACTGTCATGTTGGTGGTGGATGACACCTGATTTCAATTGGAGCACTTGCCAAATAGCTTAAACCAAGGAGATAAGAAAACATTTAAATTTCATGAATTGCTGATAAGACTTGGTTATGTAGAGCATTGAAATGGTGTCTTCTATACAGAAGATTTAGAGTCCTGGTGCACTGTGGGAGGTGAGGGGGTGGCTGTAATGTGGGTATAACCTGAGGGGATAAGAATGCATCCATACATTTTGTGCAACTTTGATGTGCATAGTTTCTGTACAGTGCAATAATGGTGGTTCTAGTTACATTCTAGGCTGTAACATGAATGAGATGAAGCTGATGTTGTATACAAAACGATTGCTTGACATGACAGGACTTTTGCTTGAGCTGCTCAATTGGGATGGCATGTATTTAATAGCAAGGGAAACTGTCTTGTAAATCACAGCTGAAGCATCTATTTAGAGTCTGTGGTGGGTTATTAAAAGTTTGGTGGTATCCCGCCGGTAAATCTAGCCGCATACCACCAAATGGTAATACTGTTACCAGCACCTAGTCTGCCAGAATTACCGGCAGATTACAGGTGCCAGTAAGGGTAGGTTAATCCCCATTCCTTGGAGTCCCATAGGAACTCTTGGGGGGTTTCCAGTATTACCGGAACTGCTAATACCGGTACCAGGAATACCATCTGTTTTTGCCACTGGGGATCCTGACTTACTTTGAGCTCCTGGATGAAGGTAAATCAGGTCACTCCACTGGCAAACTTGTAGTTTGCCAGTCCGGAAACATGCCAGTAAACTGAATTATCAGCACGTTAATTCCAAAATTAATTTCAAACATGTAATGACCCACCATGCCATGACCAAGCATGGTCCATGCCCAAAAGTCCTCTTTCAATGCATAGTGTGAAAAGCCTTCAAGTAGCACATTGTCTGTAGAGCGCTGGTCCCACATATGCAAGGTTTTATTCTGAAAACATCCCTAAGATCAGGATGATGCAGGAAAGAGTTAATTTGTTAAATACCTGATGAAATCACACATAGATTTGGGATAATTAGAAGTCCAGTGCATAGTGCCTGAAATCCTCACTGCTCATTGAATCGCTAGCAACTGCATGCACTATGACTGGTTTTTGCTTTGCTAAAAGAGAGCTTTGTATAAGAAACCAGGCAAACGTGCCAAGGTCAAGATAGTAAAATGCCAACCATTCTTGCCAAGGGACATTTGGAGTAGGGCCAGCGCAGTAGGGATACACAGACCTGACAAGATTGTAAGCATCTTTAAAATGAACAAGGCAAGCAATAAATACGTTGTATGAATGAGAGTGCAATGAAGGTGTAATCACATAAAATCAACACTATGTTTATGTATCAGTCTTACATTAGTGGCAACACACAATTTAAACATAGATATCCTTATGAACACTGCATTTGATGGAACATGGCAACAACTCAAACAGCAATCAAGGCAACTGGCTGAAACTGGCTGGCCTGGACCTCCAACTATGGCAGAGGAATCTCCTCCGATAACTGATGAATAAGATCTCGTTGTTTTATTTATAGAATATCTGTCTCAGCAGATGGATTCAGATGATTGAAGTAGGTCAAGGCACACACACACACACACACACACACATTCAATTCAAGATGTATTGGATAGCAACATGTGCACAAAGGTTCTACACACTTTAATTAACAGAAATCACTGTGTGGTTAGCTACATAGAGGGAAGTTACTTTGTGGCATTTTTCTTTTTTTACCCTACCATCAGGCTTTTCCCTATATCCTCTACCCCTATAAGTAGACCAGGGCTCAAGTTGAGGGTACACTTGGGTGGACAGAGTCTACCCACTTTTTTTCAGAGGGTGGACTCAGTCCCCCACAGTTAAAATGAGAAACATTGAATGTCCTCTTTGAATTTATGAATTAGAGCTAAACTCCGAACCACAATTGTCAGGTTTTCAGGCCGGACACTTCACCACTGCACTATATAACCTGATGAAGACTAACAGACAACTAAAGGTGAAATGTCCCATTTCGGTACTGCATGTTCCTGGGAAAACATTTGTATTGGTTCTTGGAGTTTAAAACATGCACACCTTCTACCGTTTCCAAAAATGCTATTAGAAGAAATTATCCTTTCTTGGTTTTGTGTGTGTGTTGATTTTATGAGGGAAAATATCATTCGTCCAGTGCAATTTGGGTGGTCATGCAAAGCCAATTTAAGGAAATGTTCATATTTTACCTTGATATGCTCATTTCTGGAGACATCACATCCCATTATGTTTGTTGATGAGTCCCCCACTTTTATTTTTAGGGCTTGACCCCTGAAATAGACCCATCCATTTACCCTAAAAGTAAATCTGCCATGAGGTAACTCACCACTCAGTAATTTCTGTCAATGGAACACTGTACACAGTGCCAAAAAATACATTTGAATTGAACAAGTGGGAAATCCATTATTGGCTGTAGTGTTAGAACCATTTGTCTGATTTGAAAAAATAAAACTAGGTCTGAAATTGAGGTGACAATGTGAACAACATGCCAATGGAACGATAGATTAAAATGAATGAAATATTAATAAATGTGTATTTTAAATAGCTCTGTTAGTCCTACAGTTATAAAGACCTAAAGGATGTCTTTGGATTCAGAATAGTTTTGCAACTCTGAATATATAATTCTTATTAATGTCATGGGTCTATAATGGGAGTTAGCGAGGAATTCCATCTTTCAACCGATTTTGACTTTACTTTACTAAGGGGGGGCTAAATCATAGCTAACACATCCCTCAAGAAAAAAGAATTAAATGGACAAATCGAAGCAAAGAGGAGTACCGAAGTGCGTGTCAAAGGAACCTATCACAGGTTCTGCTCAATCAAATGATGCTCGATGGGTGTGGTTTTCTAGGTTTTCAAACTCCCACACATAGTAAGAGAAGGGAGTTTTGGGGAACCAGAAAATGAAAGGGATCTTGTTTGATAGGAGAAAAGAGAAGTGAGATTGCACCTGGATGTAGCTGATGGAAAATCTTCTCAAGAAGGTCTTTTCCAGATAGAGCTGAATGCAAAGGCCTTTACCAAGGCATAACCAGACTAGCTGAGAGGAATTTTGGGAGTGGGTGGACAGACTGAAAGCAATGTCTATTTGGCAGTAATGACAAACTAGGTTGATGTTCATACCAGCACTGGGCCTTTGAAAGCCAAACCAGACATGACTAGAAAAATTCCAGAGCATTGAAACAAATGTCTAAATAATTAATTAAATCCCTGATATAAATTGAAAATGTTTTGGGAAGCCCTGTTTACAAGCTATGTGACCGAAAGAGGAGACATAGTACAATATGGATGTCCTTTATGATGAGGCTTTTCTCTCACAGTTTGGGCTTTCTGGAGGATTTACAGAACCCAAATCAAAATGAGGTATGGCAAGCCTTTATGACTGGTGTCGGCACTAGTCAACATAGTAATTGAAATCTATTCATTAATGAACATATTTAACTGGGTGTTGCGAGGGTGGACATCCTTCCTAGAGAATAGTGAAGGAGTTAAGTATTATTGCACAGTATTTTGAAAAGAAATAGAATTCCCGAACCCAAGCCTTTAGAAATAATATAACCAAGTGAACCCCACAAAAAATTCCTGGATATATGGTCAAGCTAGAATCAAACACTGTGCCTCAGACAGTGGCTAAAACCTTAGAGTTGAATCAGTCCCAGGATTAGAAAGTCCTATGTTAAGCCTCTGATTTTCTAGGATGCCAACACCTATAGATAGTTCAGAGAAAACTACATTCATTATTTAATTTCATATTTTAATCTAAGAACAGTTTTATCTTTTTGACTCTTTCAACACATGTCAATATGTCTGTTATTAATGGAGAGGATATTATTCTTTGCCTGCATTAGTAATTCATATTTGCTTTTCTATGCATAAATATTTGTGAGTACTGTGAATGTAAACATGAGTGAGACAACAGCTGATAGGTTGTGTTGTATTTTCTGTAGACAAGCTGCCAGTATTTGTGGGTAATATTGTGGGTGTTCTCCCTAGCATTGAATGTTAGAAGACCACCGATAATTTCTAGATGTATTATTTTAAATGAAACAGAATATTCAAATGAATAATTGCCTGCTTGCCCCAGACTCTGGGATGGAATTGACAAGGTGGAGGGTATTGGATCAGGTATAATTCACTACAAAAAGAAGCAAAGACAAGAAATGTAAATGCATTCTGTTGACAGAAGTGAGAAGTCATTACAAGATATAGATATGGAGTGTTGAGGTTCAAGGCACACAATAGAGTTGCTGATGCCAGATGCTGTGGACATGGAGATCAGACAAAGAAAACACAACAGTCAGTTCAAATCATAGTGATTTTTGCCAGATGCACCCTTTGGGTTTGGATAACTTTCATGAAAAAATGCACAAGTATCTTTGCTATATTTAGCAGCTGTTAGATTTAACAGAATGGAGGCTCATTAGTAACTGTGCAATTAATGTATAAACATAGTAACCTTATCATATTCTAGCAAAGAATAGCTGTGCAATCTCTGGAGAGAGAAATGATTGGGCCAATTAAGCACCTAAAAGCTTATATGGAACAGAAGAGAGCTATGACATTTTAAGGGGGCTTATTAAGCATACAGAAGCAGTAAGACTTGAATGTTGTGATATCTTGTAATAAAATACAAAACACATTTTAGTGTGGATTTGTATTTCAAAAGAGAGGCACTTATATACCCATGTGGTTTCATATTGTCTCGGGAGGATAGCCCAGGGGCAACATGCTCGCATTGGAAGCAAAACGACATGGAGCAACACAGGTTCGATCCCCGGGTCCATGCTAAGAAACCTCTGGGTATTAAGTGCGTTATAATTGACCTATCATATCATATCATAAATGCTAACAGCATGCAGAAATCTCTAGGGAAAATGCATCCTAATATAAAGTAATTTGACTTGGAAATAATCCATAAATGAAGTAGGGTAAACACTACATTAAACTAGACTTCCCCATAGGTAAAGTGACTCACTGAAAACAGTTGTGATAGTAGCGTTTATATGAGGTGTTTAAGGGGGCAGTTTGCATTGTAACAGATACTTTCTTGAAATGCCTTGTTTTCATATTCAAGACTTTCTCTGCTGTCTATTACAGATAGGGCAAGTCCAGACAGATTATAAAAATGGATACTCTAAAAACTTTAGAGAATAGAGAACCCTCAAAATCAAACATTATTTTCAAAAATGTTGAAGTTACAGAAAACCCTACATGGACTGTGGGGGGAGGCTTCAAGAAAAGGACCACCTAGTATGCATGATACTCGACATCTGGCTACTCAAACTGAACAATTTCAACACACTGTGATGTTAGTCCCCTTGAAATTCTTACTTGATGTCAAGGGCTTCTTCTAGAAGACATTAAACACTCCTATAGAAACATCACAGTTATGGTTACATAACTAAATGGAATAGATGCAGAAGTATTGCATAATTTTGTTTAAACACAGCCCACAAAAGAAATGTCAGACTTGATATACTGCTTCATAGGAAAGACATGAATCAGGTCATTTATGGTCCAAAACGAACCCATGCATTTGTTTTTTTCTAGGAATCAAAAATCCCCAGACACTTTGGTTAAGTAAAGTCCACTGGCTAAGAGGGACCTATCTATAAACCAGCTAATCAAGTTTCATAAGACCAGAGTAATACCAGAGCCATTTTCTTTAGCCAGAAATCCATATAAGCAACCTAGATTATGTGAAACTGCAACTGAATGTCCAGGTAAGTGAACCAGGAACATTTAACACAATCAGGCCCACTTCAGATCTCTTAGGAGAAGAATACACCTTACAATAGAATACTTCCATTTTCATCCAACAGAAAATAAAACAGAGCCAAGATGGTACACCACAGAATTCGAGAGAGTACAGAAAGAAAAGTTTGATGGATTATGGAACAAGTTTTTGGCTATGAAATAAAAAATAGGTGAAAAGGAAAGAACATTGTCAAGAGCAATCAAGAAACAAGAAAGCAAAACCCTGTGAGGGGCTTTAAATTCCTGCATAAAATTCAGAGATCCAGAATCAGGCCAGGGTTACTTGGCAGGAGAAAATCATGAGACCCATAGACTTAGATCAGAAGAATGGAGCAGCCTTAAAGTTGAACAAAATTGCTTATACTACACAGTAGATGGTATAAAGAAGATACTACTTAGTAAAGTGGCAGGATGAAACATTTCAGAGATGTTCACAGACAAACCCTTTCAGTCCTGCAAACATAACCAGAACATAACCGTAAAATGGTTAAGACACCTCACAAATAACCCCTGCATTTATATTTTCCAAACAAAAACGAGTTAAATTAGATTAATCAGGAATCATATCAAACTCGGCTAGATGTTAAAACACATCATTTAATGATTAAATAAAGCTTTCTGTAGAACAGAAACACCAATTAGAAAACAAGGGCATCCAAATATAAATGAAGTCAATGAGCACACTCCAGACTCGACACCCCCCCAGGCAGCCTCCTCCAGACTAGACACCCCCTAGGTAGCCCACTCCAGACTCGACAGCCCCCCAGGAACCCCCTCCAGACTGGACACGCCCCACAGGCAGCCCACTCCAGACAGGACACCCCCCCAGGCAGACCCCTCCATAATGAACACAACCCCCGGGCCCCTCACCTGTGACACCCCCAGGCAGCCCCCTCCAGACTAGACCCCCCAGGCAGCCCACTCCAGACTGGATACTCCCCCCCAGGCATCCCCCTCCAGACTGGACACGACCCCCCAGCCCTCCTCACCTGTAACACCCCCCCAGGCAGCCCACTCCAGCCTGGACACCATCCCAAGCAGCCCCCTCCAGACTGGACAGCACCCCCAGGCATCCCCCTGACAGTCTCCCACAATACCAGTGCAATGCATGTCTGCAGCTTACGTGAACCTCCGTGGTCTGCCGGCTCCATTAAGTAGAACACCAATATGTCCACAGCAAACATGAAGAACAGGAATAACCAGAGATCCATCCAGGACTGTAGCATCTTCTGACACACCCCATAAAACTTTAACCAGCCCATGCCATACACATGTGACAAGTGAATGCAATGGCAAGTGGCATGTGCATGTTGGCCATGGCACATTGCCAAGGCATCAAAGCACATTAACTGAATGTGTGCCCATGACAGAAGTAAACCTACTAACAAATATGAAATATACACAAACAATTGACAGGCTTTTCACAGCCTGAGAATCAGTGACCTGGTGGGAGGGCAGTCCGAGAGTGCATGAGTCGCAGAGACCGAAGAATTGTGCTACTACTCAGATAGAGCAAACATGGCTTACTACTCCATTCCAGTGTCCGAGGTGGAGCAACACATCAGAGAAGGCAATGTGTGAATGTACATGCTAATGGGCGTGTCTGCATGACATGGGTTTAACACCGCAATGACAAACAAAAGTGCCATTAACAGGACCATGGAACACCTCTACGGTGGGCCCACCTACCTCCACCCCAACCACACTGATGGCAAACACACAGTGATGCTGCACAGCTAAAAGCAAATGAAAACACAGTGCGACCCAGCCATCTGATGGACCCGCCCCCACATGTCAGGCATATGTGCATTCTTCCAGCCACAACTATCCAAGCAACAACAACACACATGCATGCATGCCACAAGACACATGACTTGCAATAGAGAGATGCACTATCAAAGTTGCTGACACACAAACAAACTATGAACAATGTATTCCATCACGTAGACTGCCCCCTCACTCAAATTGCCCAGGACAATTACTTGGTGCGCCTTTCATATTTCTGTTACACCTGCAACATAAGTGGAAAGACCCCAAGAGGGAAAGGGGGCAGACGGGGCTGGGGGCAGGGATGTGCTGTGGAAGCAGCTGTCCGAGTCCCAGGGGTTCAGGGACGTGCTGTGGAAGCAGCTGTCCCAGCCCCAGGGGTTCCGGGACATGCTGTGGAAGAAGGTGTCCCAGCCAGAAAGGCTAAGGAATGTGCTGTGGAAGCAATGTGCTGTGGAGGCAGCTGCCCCAGCCCCAGGGGCTAATGCCATGCCCCAGCCCACTAGTGGTTCGGCATCTTTACCCCAGAGTTGTCCCAGCCACACAGGGGTGGCACCAACACCTCATGGCAAGAAGGCAAAGCCTGCACATCAGGAACAGGCTCAACCCCATCACACGCCCCACGACACTGGATCATGGAGGAAGAAGAACTTCCATGATGAACTCCAGATTCTCATGGACTATGTGACCATTCACCACCGTGACATGTGCCAGCAACTGGGAGCACACATACATCAGCTCAGCGTATGGTGCATTGGCAGCATGTCACGGATGAGATCAACACCTTATGGTTTGAGAGGTGCACTGCTGCACAGGTAGTGAAGTGCTGGAATGATCTCACCCATCGCACCATGTCCAAGCTACATACACCTTTCTTCGCAACTTATTACTGGCTACCCCCACGGTGGTAACCACAATTTTTCACACACTGCATGTAATATTTGTAAATATTTATGCTTTCTTGTATTATCTGTAAATACCTGTATAATACTCTGTCTGTAAATAATACTTTAATAATACTTTGTACGAAGGTATCTTTTACCTTGATTCTTGTAACTAAGCTTCTCACATTCATGTACTGCTGCGCCCTGATAGCCCTGGGTCTGGTGCACATTATAAATAATAAAACAAACAAACAAACAAGCTGGGTGCCAACCTAGCCTCTGCACTGGCAACTGGAGGGGGTCAACAGAGGTTGAGGGGCTGACCACACATGAAGAGGCTATGAGCAAATTCATTTGAGCAGGTGAAAGGCAGGGGAGGCCTGGAAAATTACGAGAACACGTCCTGTGATGGCCCAACATTGTGCATCCTGAGTAAATGAAGTAATGCATCGCCAAAATGCATAATTGTGGTGCACTTCTGGCTGCATTAGAATGACTGCCCTGGGTGAACCATGTCATGTGGTGTACTGACTCCTGTCCAGTGTACACAAGAGTGGATGCAAACCATGTGCTGTACATGAACATGTCCGTGTGACAGTATTCATCCCCCACTAGCATACCCTCCAAAATCTGCAACATGATACCACAACGTGCACAATTGTTTGCTGCATCATTGATGTCAGTGACTCTGTTCTGCCAGACATGTGCATGTGTTCGAAATACGAGTTACACTTCATGCCCTGCAGGGTATAGAACCTCTTTTCACACATGCACGTATGTGCTTCCATGCTACATAGAACATTCAAGATGACAAGCAACACACCTTATGGCATGTCCTGAGTGAGTGTGTCTATGTCTAGACTGCTCACATCCCTGCTGCACCAATGGCAATGACTCCAGAGGCAAATCGTTGTGAGGCCTACTCCCTGTTACCCTCCCACACACAGCCCACACTCCATGGGTCCATGCCCCTCTCTATCATGTGGGTGACTATACCTTGTTCCTTTTACAACTCTATTTACTTACTCTCTCCACTTCACTGACCTTGCCTAGGTGGTACTCTTACAGCCAAACATCAACTGGGACTGTTTCCTTTTTCCCACACTTACAGCATGTTCCCATTGTGTACAGTCCCTGTACTAGGACAGCACTGCTGTGGCATGTGATGGATGTAGACTTGGATGTGGATATGTGTGTCTGCCTGTTGCCATGTGATATAATTGCATGTCACAGAGCCACATGTCCATGAACATTTCACTGGTATTAGTCAACAGCTTGCAGTGCCATGGGCCATAATGTTCTTCTTAACGACCCTGTTGGTTGGCAATGTGTCCACTGGCAGTATGGCCCTGAGCAGGGAATTTTGTTGCCAGTCTGCATATGCCATGCCCAGATAGCTTGTTGTCCATGGTGTGTGGAGCTGTATTTCTTATGGAGACATGCCCTGCATTCTGTTGCATGACAGCAATGAGATACACATGTTTACTGTAGACACGTTGTACATGACTTCACATGTCTTTTTCTATCCATGTGCAGGTGAGGAGGCGCCAGATGCAGAGGAGGAGAAAGAGGATGAAAAATAGTCAGTGGTGCTTCAGACCACCAGTGGAGGACGTGGCATTGCAGGCCGTAAGAATCCACTGGTGCTACAGACCATCCTGAGACATGCTGCAGACACTTCTGACTCTTTGGACTCAAGTAGCTCTGATGCTGAACCGGATGTGCAGTCCTCAATACTGGAGGAGGTGAGTGCGCCAATGGGTGGAGTAGTTGGGGCTCGTGAGTCTGCAGGGGGTCAGGTGCCTTCACAAGGCTAGTGAGTGAAGGCATGCCTGTCTGGTGGTTACGGCTGCAAGGCTACACTCCCATGTATTGGTTTCTGTTCCTGGGACAGATGTCCAAAGGAGTGTTGCAGTCCTCCAGCCAACGACAAGGGTATCACAGCAAGGGCCATGGTCCCTTGGATCAGGCAGGCGTGTGCCCCACACACATGGGAGGCATGTTCAGGCTGGGCAGATAGAGTGGGAGCAGCAGATGTTGCGTTCTGCACACCAACAGGGTGCTGCCTTTGATAGTTTGTCTGAGGGCATGGATAGGGTGGCCACTTCCATGATCCCCCAGCAACACAGGTGGAGCAACAGCTGCATTTCATGTGGTCCACATGCCACTCCCACAGGCTGCACATGGAGGCCAACTTCAAGGGCCGACGGGCAGCTCTGCAGTATCTGCATTTATCCCTGCTTGCAGAGGGTCGGGCACACAGAGAAGCCCTGAGGCGTGAGTTGTTGGGCCACAGGGCTGCAATCCATCAGGAACATGCAGTCAGCAGAAGATTGTTCCGCCAGGAGATGTTAGCATTGAGACAGACAATCTCGGGGGAGTTATGCATAACCAGCCTGCAGTGATACAGCTCTTTCTCAGTTCGGCACAGATTTGGGCATCTGACTTTCGCAGACTGCCCCCCCCCCAGCCGTATTAACCTACAGCTGGGATAACAAGACCACCGCCATGGCGTCAACTTACTTGCACATGGATGACGCTCTTCTTACTTAACCAAGTCCGACCACGACTTGATGTCCTGAAGACAGTTCGGTACTACCTTGCAGCGCTGTTTCATTTCATCCAGCCACTGCCCTTTGTAACCTACCGAACCAGAAACACCAACCAATGTGTCGACAACGTTAAATGTATTGTGAATGTAAACAATACATGGAATATCTTGTCACTATTTTATGATTACTAACTCACCGATATGCAAACTGTAAATGTACTTCAAGTATGTATACACTATGTGCCACGGCACATAAAGAATTCTGTAAATATGTCTTCCTGTCAAAATAAATCTTCCTGTTTTTTGAACTTCACGGTATTCTCCTAGCTCCACTGCAAGGAGTATTGCGACCCCCTGTCACGCCTTAGGCCTGGGTAGCCGCTGACTCTACTCCTCTATATTTCTGCTGTCCAGGGTAGACACACTGCAACCTTTGACATCCATGCTCCCCATACCCTCCACCAGGCACTGGCCCTCTTGTCACTAATTCAGAGACACTGTTCCTGGTGAAGGTGATGTGGGGTTCACACCATGCCGGCGGAGTCAGCGGGTAAGCATGAATACTGTCTTGCATGTTGAGCATGCGTCATTGTTCACCATATTTTCTGCATGTGGAAATTAACTTATATGTGCTTTGCATGCTACCATGCCAGGATGTTTTTTTAAGTGGTACTCATGTCACTGTGTTACCTCCCTCAGTCAACTCATCTATGCCCGCACCTACTGTGGTGTAGTGCATGTCATTGGCCATCTCCAATCCAGGCAGTGTATTCCTTGATGTGTGTTTAACTTGGCCTTCCCTCTCACTGTCACTCTCTCTCCCTCTCTCTATTGTGCTATGCTGGCCTCACAGGCAGATAACAATATTTGTCCTGTCACCCTCTTGCAAATGGTGGTGCTTCTGCAGTGGGTGCTCTCTGCATATTTTCAGGATCCATTCATGTGTTGGCATGGATGTGCATGTTCTTTCTGTTGTTACTATGAATGTAATTGCATTTAGCGGATGCGTCTCCCAATGGGTTGCATCGTATGCAAGGCAGGTGCGTACCCTGTGCAGGTAAGTGAAGGGCATTTACTGACGCTTGTGTGGTGTTTGGCTGGCAGTATTGTACTGTGTGTGATCACTTTGGATTTACTTGTCTTGTGGGGCCCCAGTATTACTTCATGGGTGCAGGTTTTACAGGGTGTGGTTGTTGTGATAGGTCTGGGCATGGTGTTGTGTTTCTATGGATTAGTGGATTAGTGGGGCCACAGGTTTCATATTCAAAACTGTGGGAGTTCCAACTTTGTGGGCCTTTCTTGGGTGGTTGGGAGTGGGTGGAAGGGCTGACTGTGGCCTGTGCCAGGTGTTGATGGTAGTGTTGGTGTGTGTCTCAATGCCCTTTGACCATGTGTACTGAGTGACACTTCACATCCCTTGCAATGTTTGTGGGGTAATGGTTCTACAGCACATTTGGCCTCTCTTGCTTAGGCTTCCCCGATTATGGTGTGCAGCCCCAGTTATGAGCCATTACGTTGTGCAGTGTTGGTGTTTTCACATGCATGTCCCATGCATGCTGCACCATGGTGTTTGCAGTTTCAAGTTGACCGCAGCTGGGTGCATGGTACTGCTGCATTCAACTGAATGCACAATTGTACCAATTGTATGCTGTCCCAATGAAGTCTGCACTGACCTTGCACTTTTACTTTGCATCCTATGTTTAGCATGCATATATGCTTGCTTGCAGTATCAAATAGCTTTGTCTTGTCTGCTTATATCTTCATTGGCAGTTGCCTCAGTGGCCAACTTTCCAGTCTGACATCGGCCTCTGTGAATTGCTGCCTGGAGTGCAAGAGGTGAGTATTTGTGTACTGGGCTTCTTGTGCTTTGCATCATGGGCTCTCATGACTGCACTGTCCCAATAATATGCAGGTAATAGCATACCTTGTCATTTTGTCACTCTTACCCCGCCTTGCCTCCCGCTTCATTGGAGAACACTTAAATGAACTCCATCCTTGAGCCTTGGAGCCTTTGGAAAGAGACTCTGGTAACAGAACTGAATAATTGTAACACTTCTGAGGTCTTCGACACATGGCTTGTGTCCTTAGATATTTCTGCAGAAAAATATAATGCGTTTTTCTTCTAAAAAAGTGCACAAGCAGCCAATGCTCCATCTATGACTGTGTCGCCTATCACTAAAGCGTCCTGTTCTTCCCAGACTTATTGACCAAAAGCAGACAACGCTCCATCCGTGAGTTTGTGGCCCATGGTTAAAGTAACATGCTCTTCAGAGACAGATTATCTTCAGAAAGAAGTTGTACATCATGCTCACTTAACGGGGGTTCTGCGCACTGGCACCAGGGCTGAATTGTGCCCCCCTCGAAAAGAGATAGCATCTTCCTCTTCTCCTTTAGTGAATAAGCCACTACAGAATCCTATTCTAGCTCCGCCACAACTCCTTACTGCTCCTGTGCCAGAACATTTGGCCGGCCATCGGAAGTTCCAGAGGCCTAGAATGACAGACCTAAGGACCGTGCACCTCAGGAATTGTAATATGCCACCCCTGGAGAAATGAAGACATCAAGGCCCTGGTGTTGGACAATCAAAACTTTATCATCTCTAATGTTCCCAGATCAGCTAAGAATGAACCCAGAGATGCACTGCGTAACAAAGTACTCATCTGGCTATGTGCTAGAATGGGGCCAGATGTAGTGGGTCCCTCCAATCTGAAATTCCTGGGTAGAATTGAACTGGCTAATTGGTGCTCCCAAGGGAATAGCAACTGCATCCTGGTGGAAGGTGGAGCTTGCACCCTGCCCATGTATTTGAAATTCTGTAAATATCTGCCTTTGGACTCTACAAATCTTGGTCTTATTGTTTGATCTTGTCTTCCTTCCATAGTAGTAATCTGAGGTGTCTTGTTCTTTTATTGTTATATGTTGTTTGTTATGTCTATTTTTTGTAAGCACTTTGAGGCCTGCGGGCATTAGATGCTCTACAAGAATCCCAAATAAATAAATACATTGATAGTTTTCCAGGGGTGTCCCTGCTTTTTCTGGGGGGGCTCAATTATCGGCATATGGGATGTCTTTTAATTTTCATGCAGCATGTTGACTGATGCACGCATTGTGTATGTTCCATCATCTTGGGAATGGGGATGTGACATGCACATTTGCTGCATGTCATTCAGGGGGGCAGGCAGTGTGGGGGGTGTTGTTGTTTGTCAGAATGTGTGTTTTATGTGGTTGATTTGCATGCAGTGTGCAGGTGTTGTTGCATGTGTGCTGGGACCCATGTTGATGGTTGTCTTGTGAGTTGTTGTTTGCATGTGTTGGATGTCACTGACGGGAGCCTGTGGGTCTAGAGTTTGTGGGTGCATGGATGTGTTGGCTGTACTCTGTTTCATTTTGTTCATTGTCTGCAGATCCTTCTGTCAGGGAATGATAGCTATTACATGGGATGAAATTAGACTGGCGACTGCATGCCAAGGGGACAGGCAAGATGTGCATTTATCTTGATTGTGATGGAATGTCTACATTAGTTACTGCATATCTGGATGTGGCTAGGCTATTCTGGTGTGTCGCCCTCTTTGTCACAATTGTAATTGTATTGTAATTGTTAATTAGTACTTTTGGGATGGGGTTTATTGTGCTCATGTTGCCAGATTGTGTCACATGTGTATCGTTAGTGCACTGCTTTCCTACACCCCACAATAGGGACATGCGCATCATGCACATTCTAGGACATGTGTGCAAAAATATGTCATTGTGCTTGTATTTTGTGTGCATGTTAATTTTTTAGGCCATGTATGGCTTGCAGCTCAGATATGATGTTTCAGGATTTATCGCTGCTTACAAATTTAACAGGTATGTTAGTCATATGGATGTTTTTGGTGCCAAAGGGGTGATTTCATTAAATTGTTAGCATGGTGGTAGTGGTGTTATCCCTCTTCAAGGTGTTTCTTTTGGAAACACAAAATGAAATGTCATTTTAGTTCTAAGGGATGTACACATATTTGCACTTCCAGGGGCACTTTATCAGTGTTGTTTTGTGGGCAGAGTGGATTGGCCCATTGTCATCATTGAATGGCACCTGGGATTTGGCAGGATTGTGTGCACTCCATAGGGGAAGGATTTTAGGTGAAAAAAATATTGCACAAGCTGGGTACATGCAGCTTCTCCATGTGCCCTTTGTGCAGTCATATGCAAGCGGTGTGCCTCCGGGTGTGGATGGTGTGCCAACACCATGTCCACTGGGACACCACGTCGTGTTGCAACATTGTATCGGACACATGCTGCCACAATGATCCTGCAGACTACTGGTGGTGCATATAGCAACACACCAACAGAGTGGTCAAGGGAGTGGAAGCGCTCCACTATGCCCCGAGTCGCAATATGGGCAGTGTTGTACCTTACTTCGGCAAGTGTGTCGGGGTTGCGTATGGGCAACATCATGTATGTGCTCAGAGGGTAGGCACTGTCCCCTGTAGAGGTGAGAATGGTTGCCATTGTCATTTGTTGATAGTGTCTATATGCATGTGCATGGCCATTCATACTCAGCAATGAGCCATGTGTTGCAATGCCTCCCAGCTTCCAGGGCCCGGTGTAGCGAGGACATCCTGAAGATGTTACTATCATGTGTGCTACCAGAATAGCTAGCATACACTTAAGCTATGATGCCCTCACATCACACACAACCTGAACATTGATGGAGTGCCAATGTTTCTGGTTTTGGTAGATGGGCTCTGTTTCTCTAGGTGGACATATAGCAACATGGGTGCAATCAATGGCACCTAGCACTTTTGGGAAGTGCGCCACCCCATACAAATCCAGGACCACTGCTTGCCTTTCTGCCGGTGTTCTGGGCATATAGATATGCTGGTGGACAGAAGGATGTTCAGTTATGATTGCTAATACCTGGTGTAAACAGCGAGACTGGGTGGCCTGGGAGATGGCACCTAATATGGCGGTGGTCTGCTGGAATCAGTCAGTAGCCAAAAAATGCAGAGCAGTGAGCACCTTTTGCATGGGGCTCATTGATTGGAAGCACATGGTGGGTGATGTGAGGTCATCTTCCCACTCCGTGACCAGGTCTAAGATGATATGGGGGGAACCTATAACTGCCATAGACCTGGTCATCAGGCATCCCAAAAAGGCTGGTCCTTGGGTGGAAGATCCATCCTCCTCCTGGCTGTCCTCCTCCTCCTCCTGCGATGTACCCTGGATGATTGCTGCAACAAATGGTGCATTCATCTTGGCTGTATCTGTGCATTTGTTGAGCGTGCATGCTTTTTGTGCATTTGTTTGTGTGCACGTTGATGTTTACGCCTCCCATCGTGTGGCGTAGGTGTTTCTGGATTTGTGAATGCTTTTTCCCTCAGAACCCCCAGATTTTTGCTTGCTCTTCCTCATTCCATGTGTTCCACCCCGTTTTTAGCTGGCTGCGCAGGTCCAGCCACCCTTTCTTGTGGAGTCTCACGCAATTAAGCACGATACAGAACTTTTAATACAGTGGCCTGCTAGCATGGAATGACCTAATGCCAGCGCTGAGAACCATAGCCTCGACTGAGGTGTTTAAGAAGAAATTGAAGACCGCTCTTTTCTTCTAGCCCCAGTACACAAAAAAACATTCCATTGATCAGACATGATTCTATTTATCCTTAGGTCTGCTTCATGTTGTCCTGTTCTTTGTATGTTAGTCAGCGCCCGTAAACCTTTGGGTACCAGGAGCGCTTTACAAATATACAAATATAAACATAAACAACATAAACAAGGCGTTTGTCGGTTGCAGTGACATGGTGGACCGGCGCAGATTTCTTGCAAGTCCCGAGTAAACCCCGTACATTGTTTTCCATCAATCGACAAACAGGGACTTGCATGCGATTTTGCGCACAACTCCCATTTTTTACACGCAGATTATTTCATGATTCGGGCCCTTAGTGATTAAGGAAGTAGGCATCAATTGTTTGAGTGACTTAATTTCCATATACCTATAGTGTTTTGGGTGAAGTTCTGATGTAATGATGATACAACATTTGCAAAATAATTGATAAAGGATCTTGTCAATAAATATAATAACCAACAGCATACAGTGGTTATGTCATATAAGATATAATCTTCCAGGAATTGGGTTAGGTTCAATAATAAATATGATATAATGAAAGGATCTGTCCTGATAAATAAGAAGTTGTTACGGTCATTCTTTGGATGAGAAAGTTTGTTTACCTTGCATTCCGTGAAAACATACACTCTTTTAAACCAGCAGCCCTTTATGCATTTAATGCAAAAATACAATTTAAATGAGCCATTAAGCGTCAGGGACCTACATCTGCTTAATAGGCGAGGCATATGAAAAACTCAACCAAACTCATGCTAAAACATAAAGCAGAGCAAACACCCACCATTTAGAACAAATAGAGCAACATCATTTTTTCCAACCCAAGTTGTGAACTGGATTGACAAAAATTACTGCCTAAAGAAAAATCCACATTAATTGTGCTCAGTGAAAAGAGAACTGATTGAACCAATTAGGCAACTAATAGCTCATATACAACAGAACAGAGAACAGTGACATTTTTCAGTGATCAGAAGGCATATAAGGGGCTTATTATGCCTAAGAAATCAGTAAACATTGAATGATGAAAAAAGATGAATATATAATTGCCTATATTCTGTTATAAAATACAAGAACACATTTTATTGTGAGTTTCCTTTTCAACTGAAAGTAGAAAGGTTGTATATATACTTGTTTTTAAATGCCAAAAGTGCTTAAAATGTCCATTGTTCAACTTGATGTCCTGCATACACACTTATAGAGATAGTGGTGAAATCTCTAAAGGCCTCATCACAAGTTGGGTGGTATGACCGGCTGTAATACCACCCAACTGTAATAGCGTTAGCACCCACCGGTACCACAGTATTACCGCTGGATCACGGGTTGAGCGTTAACGCTAAATCCCCATTCCCCATTGGGTCCATTGGATCCAATGGCGCATTTTCAGTGCTAATACTGCACGCTAATAAAGTCGGTGGTAATACAGGGCGCTAAATGGGATTTTCACCTCTAGAAAAAAGCTGGTGGTAAAACAGCCCATTTAGTGCCCAGCTCGTGATCGAGCCAGCCCTTAAATGCAGCTGTAATACTGTTACCGCCAGATTTAAGGGCTACCGCCCAACTCGTGATGAGGCCCTAAGGCAGTTAAATACCTTCAAAAAGTAATACTGAATATTTATCTAAAGAATTACTTTTTAGTAACATGTGGGAAAAACACTTACACATGTTAAATAACAGAAAATAATATTCATTGATTTATGATCATGAGCAGTCATAAAATAAACATGTATTTGTAAATTGCAACCTGCTTAATTACAAAAAACCTTTTAGCAGAGCGATTCAAAAACTTGTTTCATTCAACTAAATAAGAAATTCCATGGAATGTCAATCAAACCTTTCAATCAATGTTGGCCAGCCGTGGGGTTCTCAGAACATATAAGGTATCATTAGGTCCCTGCTTCTGGAGAAGGAGTTTCCTGATAGTCCTACAGCAATTTCGGGAAAACAATTATTTGCACCACTTTTACCACAACTGATTAATAAATCTTGCTTGTATTCATTACTTTTTAAAGTTATCGTCCTGCTAACCTCTATGATGCACCTGATCAAATCAATAAACTATATATAATATACAGAGTCTTAATTGTCTTAATAAAGAGACAATTATTGCCAGGAATACAACCAATATACTGCTGATCGACTCCATACTATACAAATTAAAACAAAGACTAGTCTTTGAGCTTATACTCCTCAACCTCCACAGACAGTAATAGGTCATCAGTACAACATAATGTACATTTTAAGACCATAAGAACTTGTGTCCATATAGTCAGTCCTGAAGAAAGTACTGGTATCAAATAGGATCCACAATGACTCTGTCATTGTGATCAAAACCACTACATCCAACAGTAAATGAAAAAAGGAAAGGGGTAAAAGAAGAAAAGATAAAGGAAAAGAGAGAACAACTAAAGAAAACAGCCTTCAAATATATCAGGTAATAACCTCCAACATATCTTGCACAAGGATGGGATTCAATGTTCACTAATTCCATAAATAGAAGTGACTTTGAAAAATGTAGTCTAGTCCCAGAGAGGATAGGTTGTCAATATAACCAAGAATATATAACCAGGAATATATCACATGCCGTATAACTCTTTCTAAAAAAAAAAGCTCAGCTAATTACATCCTGCTCAATATCACTCATGCATAGACCGGGGTGCTAATGGCATTTTTTTTTCTGTTTCTCTTGTTTAGAAAAAAAAAATGAAAAAAATGGCCGCCGGGAAAGGGGAAACATAGTCCGTTTTCCCTTTCCATGGCGGCCATCGGGAGCGGACGCGCTGGGAACACAAGTGTTCCCAGCGCGTTCGCTCCCAAGACCAGAAGAAAAAAGAAGGTAAGTGGGGTTGGGAGGGCGGAAGGAAGGGGGACGGGGATGGAAAAAAAAAACAAAAAAAAGTACTGCGGTCTCCGGCGGGGGACTATGGAAGCCTCCAGCCGTGTGGAGGCTTGGAGCGGGGATGGCCCCGCTCCGAGTCTCCACACGGCTGGAGGTTTCCATCCTCCCCTGCCGGAGATCACAGGATAGAAGGTAAGTCGAGTGGGGTGGGAGGTGGGAGGAGGAAAGGGGAAAGAAAAAACTATTCTTACCTGAGTCCCCGGAAGGGGACGAAGGAAGCCTCCAGCCATGGGGAGGCTCGGAGCGGGGATTGCCCCATTTCGAGCCTCCTCATTGGCTGAGGGGCTGCCACGCCCCTCGCCGGGAACAGAGTAGCCGGCACGCACAGCGTAGAAGGGAATACTGTGTGGTATGGCTCGCAAATAAGCCAATCACCACGCAGTATTCCCGTTGCGCCGCGCATGCCGGGTACTAATGATCAATATACTGCACAAATCAGTCAGATGTTTAGAAAACATTAAAGAATAGGATACAAGTAGTAAGCACTCCCTTCTATATCCTATGCAATACACTTATATACATGAGGCAGATATATAAAGATTATGTGATAAACATATAAATGATTCACAGAAAACTTTGTTTAATGGACATTATGGTTAAGTTGCACTAATAAAAACCCATAAAATTCAGCAAAACAACTTTGTAAAGGGATGTTATGGTTAAGTTGCACAAGTAAAAACCTATGAACTTCAGTGAAAAAACGTTGTTAAAGGAATGTTATAGTTACAAGTAAAATCGAAACCATCCAGAAATCCACCAGATATGGTAAGCTAAGCAACCATAACTTGCGCCACCACAGTGCACTGCTAAGACTAACATCCTGGACATCAAAAATGACATCAAAAATAGCATTGCACTGGCCCCTCCTTATCTGTGGTTGGCACCCCTTCCCCCACTTCCCTCCCCCACCATATTTCCTGGCATCTCCTACTAAAAAAAAACATAAAAACCCAATAAAATACAAAATCAAAAAAACAGCAAAAAGAAGGTTCCTTTAGGAACCACCTTTCACAGTTAAAAAATAAACTAAATGAAATAATCTTATAGACTACAAAATGAATCCGGGTGCATCTTCCATTTCTCAGTAAAGTAGTTAGACTCAATAATATTCTCCAACATTTCCATTATCATTTTGTATTATGCTAATAGAAATAATGGACAATTGTGTATTAGAGAAAAACAACACAAACTATGTTCTGTCCCAATTACTTTTCTCTAGCATACAATGAGGACCATAATCCATGTACCTTTATAACTGCGGTATCCACAGTCCCCTTTCCAGCCCGTGCATCATTAAAACACCCGGGTAGCACGTGCACATCATCGCACAGGACAGCCCTTTTAACCTTTTTACTTTTATACTTGTAACACTCCCTCTTTGCCTACTTTCAAGCAGTCACACATCCATCCACCAAGCACTTTCAAAAACTCTACATATAACAATATGAACATATTAAACGTTCACACACCAACTGCCACTTAACAAATTAACATATGCATTGTGTAGTGAGATAAGTGCATAAATAGAAAGGGAAGTATGGATGGGCAAGTGCTTATGGGAGCCCAGGAGGGAAGTGACAAGGGATGCCAAGGTGGGATGCCACTGGCTTACTGCTGGGGCAGAGCAGTCCCAAGGGTGGGGTGCATCTAAACTGTCAAGTCCCTTTAACAATGTTTTTTCTGTCAATTGAATATGTTTTTCTAAGTGAAAATGTTTCATGATATTACATCACTGTATATAAGTTATTAATAATTACTATTTTAATGTATATGAAACAACTATAAACTTCCTTTACAAACATATTTTTTACAACTCACACTTATTGATTTTGAATATTTATAACATGCTCAAGACAGACCTAACCGTATAAAAGCACAGCCATATTATGTCAATTGTTATCTGCAGCACATGCTATGGAATCAAATCATCATTGAATTTCCAATGGCATAAGGCTCAACCATGACCCCAGGCCCACCAAACCACCCCTATTATTCACTGCACCTACCCTGCATCCTAGCTCAGTTTCCAAAATACCCTAATAATGTCACCAATGGCCAGTGCTCATGTCTTGCAGCCATGGCCAGTCTCCAAATCCATGGGGTATGGCCTTAGGCCATGCCACATTCCCCAATAAGCAAATAAGCAAATCAGAGTACACATTTGCATTTGCTGAGGGCAAGGCCCACTACCCAGACACCAAATTTATATCACTAATTTTTCCACTTACATTCTAACACTTTGGAAAAATAAAATACAAGACAGATTTCCAAAGCCTTCTTTAGGTCCTTGCTGATACTTGTTGCGCAAGTTTTTTGTAATAATTGCCACATTTCTGAGGTTTTTTGGTTATAAAACAGGAGTAAGTTATCCCACTGCATTCCTCGCACTCCATACCATAACACTTCAAATGAATGGAATCCAAGATTTTCAGCAAATTCACAGTGCTCAGAATAGACCTTAAGCCAATGAATCCAACAGTCCCCCAAATTCCATTTATTTTCAAATTTGTTTATTTGCATTTATTATTTAGTACATTTGCAGGACACCAAGTATGTCCGTATTTCGAGGATAATGAGCATTTCAGAATAAAACATTTAACAAATTAACATTACAACATTAACTATCTCCCAGTGTTTTTCCTGTTGAGCTAATACCGCTTCGTGGAGCAGGGGGTGGGGGGTCCAGATAGTCTGGAGGGGGGAAAGGAGGGTGCCCATGCCTGTGAGAGCCCAGTGAGGTAGCAGCGAAATGGTCATAGGTCTTGCCAACTCAGTTCATGGGTCTGTTTTCAGTGGATTCATACCAGTTCATGGGGGCTTGTCATCTGAGGGGTAAAACAGGGAGTCTGTGAGTTCTTTCCAGGCCTCCAGGGTCATACTAGAGTCATCTGTGGATCTGGCTACACTGTCCTCGCAAGCCGTTGTTTCAGCTCGTACCCAGCGTTTCAGCTCAGAGTGCCAGCTTTTCTGTTGGGGCCCGGCCGTTTTCTTCCAAGACATTGCCATAGTCCTCGTTGCCAGTATACACATAATGTCCATTAATGTGGTGAGGTGCTTGAGTTTGGCCGGTCTAGTGTATGTGCCCAATAGGCATTCCTCCGGGGTCCATTTGTATCTAGTCACCCCCAGATTATCGCTTGTCTGCTGTATGGCGGTCCACAGGGATTGTGTCTTAATGCACTTCCAGAACACGTGGATCAAGTCCGCATTATTCTGTCCACACCATGTGCAATTGGAGGGCGACATATTATTGATTTTTGCCAGCCTGGATGGGGTTAAGTATGTTCGGTGTAGCAGGTTGAGTTGTACTTGTCTGAATCTGTGGTTCCTGGAGACAGACTTGGGGAAATGTCAAGGCCCTCTCCCATTCTCCATCTGACAATTCCCGGCCCATGTCCGCTTCCCATTTGCCTCTCAAAACGGCACTCCGTGGGTTGGGGATGTCACTTAGGTGGCCGTAGATCTGGGACACCGGCTTCCAACCTTCACCCAGGGCATAAAGTAGTGTAATCAGGGGGTTTGATTCCGGTTCTTCCGGCCATGACGTCCACTTGGTTCGAGCTGTGGTTCTCATCTTCTGATACCACAGGAACCAGGATTTGGGATGCTCTTTCTCAAACCAGACATTGTAGATATAGAGTGATTGAACTTATGCTGGATTTAGGTTCAATGTACCTCGTTTTTAGCTAGCAAGTGGTAAGAAATACATAACAAAGCCACAATGACATCCATGGTAAAGCAATGCAGGCTGTGTGATGTGCCTGTGACTGGCCAGAAAAGGTGGGGGCATGTCGAGAATCTTGGCTGCCTGACGGCAAGCATACACGTCACTGGGCAGGGAAGCCCCCGGAAAATGGCTGAAAATTGCCCGTATGGACTCCATCTACTTCCTGAAGTGTTTCAAAATCTTTAAAAGCCCCATCCAAAAACAGGTCCCCCCATGAGTATATCCCATTCCTTTCCCAGAGTATATCCCATGTCTTTCTCAAACCAGACATTGTAGATATAGAGTGATTGAACTTATGCTGGATTTAGGTTCAATGTACCTCGTTTTTAGCTAGCAAGTGGTAAGAAATACATAACAAAGCCACAATGACATCCATGGTAAAGCAATGCAGGCTGTGTGTGATGTGCCTGTGACTGGCCAGAAAAGGTGGGGGCATGTCGAGAATCTTGGCTGCCTGACGGCAAGCATACACGTCACTGGGCAGGGAAGTCCCCGGAAAATGGCTGAAAATTGCCCGTATGGACTCCATCTACTTCCTGAAGTGTTTCAAAATCTTTAAAAGCCCCATCCAAAAACAGGTCCCCCCATGAGTATATCCCATTCCTTTCCCAGTGTCTGAGGTGGTGCAGATCTGCGACGGAACCGCATAGGTCCGAGAGTAGTGGTATGTCCGGGGAGTAGTGGCGCTTAGTGCAGTTAAGGGTTACTGTCCTGCGCCATATTTTTTGTCCCAGGATGGCCATGAAAGGGGCATTTCGCATCAGGTGGGAGGGGGCCCAGATGAGTTCTTTCATATGCAACGGGGATACTAGGGTCTGCAGCAGGGGGGTCTCAGATGTGGCTTCATCTGCTAGCCATTTGGTGACAAAACTAAGCTGTGCTGCCAGGTAGTACTTTTCAAAGTTTGGGAGTTGGATTCCCCCTTGGGTGTATGGTAGCATCAGGGTGGAAAGTGCTATTTTGGTCTCCCTGACCCCCACAAGAAATCCCGGGTTATCCTTTCTAGCAGGCGGAAAAAAGGCGCATTGATGTAAAAATGTATATTCTGGAACCCGTACAAGAATCTGGGAAGGACAATCATTTTAATTATGGCAGCTCGTCCCATCATGGATACGGGGAGTTTCGCCCAGAATTGCATGGATTTTCTCAGGGCTGGGATCGCAGTCTTCGTATTGTGCTCATGCATTAATGTAGGGGTATGCATTAGGTGTATCCCTAAATACTTGAATGAGGTCAGCTCCCACTGTATTCCTACCGTAGGAAGTTCTGTTATGTCTTTCCCCTTGAGGCCTGCCAGGGGGAATAGGCAGGGCTTCGCCCTACTGAATTGTATACCAGAAAAACTTGCAAAGTTGTCCAAGACGTCTAACATCGTGGGCACATTGTTTTGTGGGTCCCTGACGTACAGTAGTACGTTGTCTGCGTAAAGAGAGATAATATGTTCAATACCCCCCAGCCGTATCCCAGCGTCAAAGAATTGTCTTCGGAAGTATATAGCAATGGGTTCCAGTCCTAGTACGTAAAGCATGGGGGAGAGCGGGCATCCCTTCCTAGTGCCCCTACATATGTCCCAGGCCTCTGATATGTATTTTCCTGTTTTTACTCTGGCCGTAGGTTTGGTATAAAGTATCTTGATCCATCTAATGAACCCTGGGCCAAAGCCGAAACCCATAAGAACCGCCACTAGCCACTCCCAAAATATAGAATCGAACGCCTTCATGGCATCAAGGGACAGCAGAGCATATGTCTCCGTATTAGGCTCCGTCTCAGCAATAACCTTTTGTACTCTACGTAGGTTCATGGTCGTGTTCCGGCCTGGTATGAAGCCACACTGATCCTCGTGCACTACATCCCCTATGATTTTGGCCAGTTTATCTGCTAATACTGTGGTCAATATTTTCACATCGTAATTAAGCATGGCTATTGGGCGGTAGGTGTCACATTTGTCGGCGGGCTTATTAGGCTTGATGATTGGAATTAACAAGGTTTCCCTCATACTGTCAGGAAGTATCCCTCTCTCATGTGCCTCCTGAAAAAACCTCATGTAACAAGGGTGTTAGGGAGGTCTCATATGCCTTATAGAACTCAGTGGGCAGTCCGTCACTCCCGGGGGTCTTAGCGGTGGCCAGTGACTTGATTGCCTCTGTTATATCCTCCGCTGTGATGTCTGCGTCAAGAGCTTCAGCCTGTTCAGGGGTCATTTTGGGGAGCCCTATTTCCTCCAGGGTGTCTATGATTTGCTCTCGGGGAACCTGATCCCTGTGAGAGTAAAGGTGTTCATAAAAGCCCTTGAAGGTTTCGTTTATATCTTGCTGTGTCTGTACTACCTTACCTTCTTCAGTCTGTATCATGGTGATCGTGTGTTTGGGGTGTTCTTTCCTACATAACCAGGCCAGCATTCTGCTAGGTCTATCGGCTTCTCTGTGCGTTCTGTTTGTTTTGGTGGCATAATCAAATTTGGCTAGTCTTTCCCATGCCAGGGCACATTTAACTCTAAGTTCCTTAAGGTTATCTTCTCTTTGGTGAGTGTTCACCGGGGTAGCTTCGAGTTGCTCAACCTGTCGTTCCCACTGATCTAATTCACCCCTCAATTGTTTCCTGATGCCCCCTGCTTTCGCAATGATTTCTCCCCTCGCCACTACTTTAAGAGCGTCCCACATCGTGCTCAGGTGGGTAACGTTCCCCGTGTTCCTCTCAATAAAACTATCTATAAATTCATGCAGTTCTTCCCTGAACGCCGGGTCACTTAGGGCATCTATCGGCATTCTCCACATAGGGATAGGGGGCCTGGGGCCAGTTTGATTCCATTCTATTAAGAGCGGCGAGTGGTCAGAAATGGTTCTTCCCAAATGTTGTGATTCTTCTATTTGTGACAGGTGTTCTTTGCGTATGAAGATGTAGTCTATCCTCGTGTGAAGATCATGAGGGGAGGAGAAGTATGAGTACCCCCGAGAGTCAGGATGACGCACTCTCCAAATGTCGGCTAGGTTCAATCTATCTGATAATAAGGACAAGGATGTGGTTACCGCTGAGGGTCCTTTCGGGTGGGGCAGGGACCTGTCAAGGTTTGCATCATGGACACAATTAAAGTCTCCCCCCCAGAAAAAAATACCCTGTCTGTAAGGTGCGATTTTAGCATACATAGAGTTCAAGTTTGCTGGAATGTTAGTAATGGGGAGGTAAGAGTTTACTATGCATATTTCTTCCTGTTCCAGTCGGCCCCAGAGAATTACAAACCTGCCCTCAGGGTCTGTCTCAGACCTGATTAAGTGGAATGGGAGTTGGGTATGGATCCAAGTGTACACACCTCTTGCGTATTTAGAGTAGGTAGTGCCCACGCCCTGTCCCCCCCAATGTTCCCCCAGTCTAGCCAGGGAGTCCGCCGTGCAGTGTGTCTCCTGCAGCAGCGCTATTTGCACTCTTTTTCTGTTCAAGTAGGACTTGATTCTGTTTCGGCGTAAGTAGGTCCCCAAGCCCCTCACATTCCAAGTCATTATCTTTATTTTAGCGTTAGATGCCATGTCGAATCAATCGAATTGTCTCTGAATCAGTCCTGCACCTACCAGTGTCTTCTGCAGGTTCACCTGAGCCCTGCCATCTCCCCTCCCGTCCACTTTCTTCAACATCTTTCGTTTCACTCGTAGGAGATTCTGTAACTTGAGTAACTCCCATTGCCTTGAATGGGGAAAACAAACAAAACAAGTTGAACAGTCCCTAGCAGTTGCTCCCAACTTGCAATGCTCATGGGGTCCCGAGCCTTCCAGGCCACTCCTGGCCTTCCGGATCAGGTTGTGTGTGAGCAGACTGCTCACACAGTTTTCAGTGGGGTGGGTTGCCTAACTTCGCTCGTGTGGTCCTTTCAGCTCTCGTCCGGTATAGCTTACTTTACAGAAGACTTGCATTGGATTGTGCTTGGCTGGGGTCGGTCATTATGTGGGGAGTACCCGTTTCCTTCTCTTTCTGGCAGCTTCCTATTCAGCCCCGATCCGACTTTGATAGTCCTGTTCCATCATCTGCCAGGTTGTTATGTTCAAGCCACATGTTGGCCGCGGCTGGAGTCTCTAGGAATATCGCTTTTCCGTTATAGAGAACCTTGATGCGTGATGGGTAGAGCAGCATGTATTTTAAGTTAAGTTTCCTTAGCCGGGCAACTATTGTTGAATCTTTCCTCTTTATCTCCCCACCTTCTCTGGAGTATCTCAATATGGTTTCTCGATCTCGGAAATTTAAGATCTTGGCTATAATCGGGCGTGAATGGGATCCGGGCGGAGGACGTTTCTGAAGGGATCTATGGGCCCTTTCCACGGAGACCCCTTGGGAGAGGTTAACTGGTCCAATTTCCTGTAGCAACAGTGTTTCGATGAAGTCTGTCAGGTCTGGGCCCTCCAAGTCCTCAGGGACCCCTAGTATGCAAATATTATTTCGGCGGGCTCGCCCTTCGGCCTCCTCAGAGCGGGCCTCCAGCCTAACCACTTTCTGTTCCAGATCCTGGACCGTCCTCTTCAGGTCTCGGGTGTCCTCTACGTTTTCCTGGAGAGTAGTCTCTGCCATCGTGACCCTTTCAGTTAGGTTGCGGCCGTCCTGACGCATGAGCTGTATGTCCGATATCACCTCTTCCAGTCTTCCTTCGAGTGATGTACGGAGGGCAGCTATTGCTTGTAGGACTTGTGTATGTTTGAGATCCTCCCCTTGTTGGGGCAGTTCGTCGACAGGTTCTGGATCTTGTTGTGACTGTCTCTGGGGTCTAACTGTCGTGAAGGAATCCATCGTGACCAATTTCAGCTTGCCCTTGGGGGGAGACATCTCTTGTTTTTGAGGCTGTGGGTTCGTTTCTGCTCAGTGTGCAGGTTGGCCTAGCGGCCCCTTTTATCGGCTGATATGTTTTAGATATCAAGTAGCCCTTAGCAGTTCCGTATCTGGCGGCCCAGATGCGGTTTCACAAACACCCCTCTCTCACTTCCGGGGCAGTTGGGTGGGGTACTGTCGCTGTTGTTCGGACTTGCTGCCCGCTAGTTTCAGGGTCTCAACCCCACCTTTGCCACTGTGTCTAGCAAGGAGCTTCCCAAGGGCCAGTCTGCAGACTCTCGGCCAGTGAGTTTAGTCCTGGGAGTTTCAAAGATTCGGGTCCAAGATGGCGTTCCCTCAGGAACTTATTTGGGATTTGAAGGGGTGGACCGGCGGGGGTCCCCCACCTATGTTGTCAGTGGGCTGCTGGCGGGGTTCGGTGTTCCCGGCCTTCTGTAGAATTAGTTCCCAGGGGCTTATTGTCCGCTCCTTTTCCCCCGAGCTTCTGGGGGCCGCTGTCTAGCACAAACTCCCTCTCACTGGTCTATCAGGCAGGCTCCGCTCCCTCCTCCTCACCTGCTGCGCCAGCCACGCTCCTCCCGGCCCGCTCCTGCTCCACGGGGCGAACTTCTCCGCTTCTGCCTCGGTCCTTCTAGCGGGGGACACCGATGCAGCTGGAGTCCCGAGGCCCCGGTCAGCTCCGCCTCTGGCAGCCGCAATCGCTCCATAGGCCCGGGGGTGCAGTCCCGGACCTCGCCACTCCTCCACGCAGTCACCAGTGTTGAGGCGGAGCCAGAGCGCGATCAGTCAGCCCCAGCAGCCTCAGTGCAGGCGCGAGTCTCACCCTGCAGTACGTCGCACTTGGTCGCAGCTCTAGTCTTGGTGCGCAACCGGCGCCGCAATCTTGCGGGCCCCAGGGGTTCGACTTTGGACTTCCCGTTTTCTGACTTTGCTTCTCCGATTCGGACCGGGAATCAGGACGAGTGTTGGGAAGTGGTTCCGTCCGGTCTGTTCCTGGATTACCGACCCATTACAGCGATATTCTTATCATATAGAAGGATCACGGACGGAGCTCCGCAGGAGCCTGTCTTAACAGCATGCGCGCAGGCCACGCCCCCTCCCCCAAATTCCATACACTCTGACTCCTCAAACACATAGCCATAGCCATCTTCAGAGCTCTCACCAAACAAAACAATTGCTACCCTTTTTTCCTGTACACCACACCCAGGAAACCTGTGATCCCCGATGTCCACGGACACACATGACAGTGTGCTGTCTCCACAGCCCCCTTTCCATGCCAGTCATCATTAAAAGACCCAGATGGCATGTGCCATACATGGACTACCACGGTGTCCGTTGACAGAACGTCAAATCGGAGGGGGTGGGGGAGTCTCTCAATTTCAGTTATTTATTCTTTCGTGTTGGCTCTGAAAATAACCTTTGTTTTCTGTGGGGGGTTTTGGGTTTGTTAACAACCCCTTTTTTTTTTTTTTTCATGTACAGTAGTATTGTACCCTCTATAACTTCCCTTCCAATTTTGTTAGATGAACTGCATTCCTAAAATTGTAAAGAAAAATTGCATTTCTGAAAACTGTGAAATGAACTCCATCTTCACGAAAAAGATTCACACCATCAGAACTTATATTGTCATTTTCAAAAATGAAATTCCTGCAGCATATAAAAAAGCAGATACAGCTTTATTGACAAGCTGCCTCGATTCTTTCATTTGTACACTGAAAATGTTTACACATCTCCATGTTTGTCTCTGATTTATTAGAGAATTTTACAGCAGGAAACAGTTCCATAAGACTTTGAGAAAATCCTTCGGGGCAAACTGCAAATACATTGCAGTCACATAACCCAAAATGTTCCCTCCATAATGCCAACTATAATGTCTGGACATTTAAAGTGTGCCATATTATGACAGCAAGCTTACCCAGTTCAACCTACAAACTGCATGCCACAAAATGTCCACTTCTTGCAATCCAATACTTCCACAGATGCCATGATTTTCAGCATACACCTTTAAGAACTGGATCGAAGAATCTCCCAAAATCCATACACTCTGCTTCCTCAAAGACATAGCCATATTCAGTGTTCTCACCAAACAAAACTCCTGCCACCCTCTCTTCCTGTACACCACACCCATGAAACCTGATTGGCTGATCCCCCGATGTCCGTGGACATCCACAAATGGCCCCTTTCCGTGCCAGGCATCCTCAAAAGACCCAGATGTGGCATGTGCCATCTGCAGACTAACGCAGTGTTCGCAGACTGAACATCCAATTGAAGGATGTGGGGAGTTTTGCACTCAATTAGCATTGGACAGCCCTTTTACCATTTTTATTTTTATGTTTGTAACACTCCCTCATTGCCTGCTTTCAAACAGTCACACATCCATCCACCAATCACATCAAAATATTCTACATGTAACCCTCTCATCTCAGTTCAAAACTTGGGATGTACACTTGAACTCTGAGAGTACATATCTCCTGTTAATCACAGCCCTCTGCATCAAAAACTACTGTTAAAGTCTCCAAAATGTCTATTTGCAGATTTATCAACATTTACATCTAACAAGACATAGTATAGGTATGCATATATTTATTTTAAGTATTTTCTTCAACTCTTGTAAAAAAAAAATATGTATATATATATATATATATATATAGGGTTCCTCCTGCTACCTATCCTGTAATAAGATTTTCAATAGGCAAATTCACTTTTTTGAGAATATTTGTTTTCTAAATTGCTTTTAGCACCTCCTCACATCATCACATCAAGTAGCAAATTCTTACAATGCTAAGCGTTTAGAAATATTTCTTTTTAGGAGCACTTTCATGAAAGTAAAAAAGAATGTATATGTACATTTATAGCAGCACTGTGTGTAACATTTTTCTAAAACAAAAAAAGCAGATGCAAAATAGGTAGAGTATGCCAACAGGTATTTAAGTACCCTTCATTGCAATACACTTGAAATACGCCATCACAATTCTTATTACTACAAAACTTCTTCTAAAGTTTAATGTAGTAAAACTATGCCAACAAGTATCTAACTACCTTAAAAATTCCTTAACAACAACACACTTCACAAAAACATACTATCACACTTACACTGACATAAATGTAGTAGTGTGTTTTGAATGCCCTAAGACATTTTTTCCCAATGATTATTCAAGTCAATACAACAACAGTGTAGCATGCACTAATTTTATACCAAACACAGTACATAGAATGTACTGTTCATTAGGGTAAACAAAGTAAATGTATATGTAAATCCTGCTTAACAAATGATACTGTTTTTCTTCACAGAAAACGAACCAGAGAGTCCAGTTTCACTACTGTATACAACTAAGTAACTGTACCAAGTGTAAACAAATACATATTCCATAAGAACTATCCTCAATTGTACTATAATAATTAACACAACATATTTTCTACTCCCCCTACAGTATCTATAATTACTATACACATATTACTATAATGGTTGTGGCCAGTGGCCAGATTCCTGAGGCCATGGCCATGCAACCAAGAATCTGGCCACTGGCCACAGCCACCACAATATATTTAAAATAAACAACAAGTACACAAAACTCACCCTTAATCCCCTTTCATTGAAATTATGTTTGTGGAAATCAGAATTCACTGCGGACAGCGTGGCACCTGCATGCCCTTTTTTACAGCTATAAGAACAGCCCCATATCATATTCATTACACTTTGCCACCCTTTCCAGACTCCCTTTTGGCCACCGAATACACCCAAAATGTGTTTTCCAGACTTTTCCCCGACCACGCTATCTGCGGACAAAGGCTGCTGTCTGCGAATACAACATGTCGGGTGTTTCAAAAGTTCTGACTCACCTCACATTTTTCACCCTCCAACCAGCGGGCACGTACAATGCCTGCAGCCATCACGTTTCCCGGAGGTCTGCCCGTGGAGCGAATAGGGAAGTGAGTCCACGGACCAAACTCAAATATCACACATTTCTTTGGACCTACTTTTTGGCCATTCAAAAAAACAACAAACTACTAGGTGGATTTACACCCAATTTACAAAAGCACACTTTGGGGACCAAGCCGCTGCTCCTGCAGCAAATATGGTGAAGATCTCCCCAGCAGTTTGGCTGCACGCATGAGCAAAATCTTTTTTCCATTGCATCTATGAGGAAAACCAAAAATTTGGGGAATTAATCTGAGGGGACCATATACCTTTTTTGCAAAGTTCGATGAGGATTCATCAGAGGGTCTGGGGGTCAAACTTATAAGCTGCCGTGTAATAAATGCATTTGCCCAAACATGAGACATTCTGGAGTATAGTCAAACTTGTAAGAATAAAAATAGGCAGCATGCAGAATACAAACATCTCTGATCAAAAATATCTCTCTTCTTGTACAAAGGTGAACTCATCCTCAGATGCCAAAACTAATTTCCTTTGCAAAGATCACTGTCTGATAAACAAAAGAATGACTATATAAATCATTCTTATATATAGCCAAAGAACATTCCAAAAAAGCAAAACAAAAACAACATCTTTAAATATGGACCTATCTCTACTGATATGACAGTACACTGACTCTTAGGTACAAACTGTAACCTCAATAGCAAATGTTCACCTAAAAGAAGCAATTCAGATAAAGTTCTGAATTGATACGTTTTGGCTCGAGTGATGAAAGTTTATTTGTCCCAAAAAACAATTTCTGGGCCAAAACCTGTACAGTGTTTCTACCAGGATTTGGGATGCTCTTTCTCAAACCAGACATTGTAGATGTAGAGTGATTGAACTTATGCTGGATTTAGGTTCAATGTACCTCGTTTTTAGCTAGCAAGTGGTAAGAAATACATAACAAAGCCACAATGACATCCATGGTAAAGCAATGCAGGCTGTGTGATGTGCCTGTGACTGGCCAGAAAAGGTGGGGGCATGTCGAGAATCTTGGCTGCCTGACGGCAAGCATACACGTCACTGGGCAGGGAAGCCCCCGGAAAATGGCTGAAAATTGCCAGGTGCCTTGCAGTAAGCGGGATCCCAGGACTGCAAGATAATAAGCCACCCCTGTGATGTGGTGGCAGCACAGAGGTGTGCTGGGAGTGGGTCTCAGGGCCTGCAGCCTGCACAGTGATTTGAGGAGACCTACCCTGCATGGATCTTTCCCCAATTCACAGGCGGACTGGCGGCCTGCACAACAGCATTATCTGTGTGTGGATCCTGCGTGGGCGGGTGCTGAGGGCGGCAAAGAGGTGGTGGGCGCCCCTCATTGATACTGGGCTCCCAGTGCGAGGTCCATTAATTTCTGGGACTGGCGGGGGTTCTACCCGTCACCCCCAGCGTCCAAACTTGCATGGATGCTTCTGAAGCCAGAGGAATCATTCTCATAGCAGCCCAGGGGGGGTATCATCCCACCTGATGAAGTCACACAGACTGTGACATCCTGCAATATTGGATTGCCACAGGCTGACAGGGGGATACAGCCCCGCTGGGGGGGAGCGCCAGGCCATCCTGAGTGCCCCACACCCTGCGGGGTAGAAAGGTGAGTGCTGACACACAAGTACAGCTCGGGTGGCATGCTGTACACAGAGGTGGCAAGTAAAGATCAACTGGGAATAATTGCACATTTGAGAAGTATTAGTGAAGACAAGTCCCTTTTTATGCACAATCCAAAATAAAGACAAACCGCTAGGGAAATATGCCAGGAGATAGCGTTGCAAGGATAGCAAGGTTTAATTGTACAGAATATAAATATGAGCAAAGGACTCTGCTGCTCGAGTACGCTCTGAATAAGTCTGGTAAAGGCAAGAATTTCAAAGGCATTATTGCGTCATTACATACAACACAAATCAGTGCTTCTGATTGGCAAACAATATACACATGGGCCTGAACCATAGGGGCTGGCAGGCTACAATTCTTTAGTTCTGTTGCCATCGATTAGTCCCCACGTGGCTTAGCTGGGCTCATCTCGGTCTTGGTTGAAGGTCAGGCTACTCGTACACTACAAAGTTACAGCTAAACTAACATGCTAAGCTCCCTATTCCATCACTGTGGCATGCACATGGGAGGCACCGGAAGTAGTGCCAGGGGGAAGGGAGGATAAAATACAGTCAGGCTCATCCACACATTCAGGGCTTCATTGATACTGCACTTCCCGTACTCAAGGTCTCCACCCTGGGTATGATCTTTAATTCATCCCTCCCAGTACTTCATGTTACCAAGGCTGTAGTTTATGCTGGAAGAAATACAGTTGTGCATGCTTAGATCTTTTATGGACACTTGATTTATGTTGGGGCAGGACGGCTGCATGCTTATCATGGAATGCAGAGGTGTAGAGGTCAGGTCAGTAGTGTGGGTCTCACATTGGGCAGGCTGGGTGGGGGTTTTGGGCCTATTGGCTGTTTAGTGGAGATAAATGGGCATGCTACGGCACCTGGTGTTGTCTCACGCTTTAGCAGGGTGCATTCCTCTGAATGATACTGAATAATTCCAACAGTCAAAGAACAAGGGGTAAAAGTGAACTTCCATGAGAACTTGCTCCGCGGATTCATTTGGCCTTAATAATATAGGGCCTCTGTATCCCAAGGTATTTTAGTATTACCAATAGTTACCATCATCATTGCGCTACTAGGTATTGCTTTGGCACAACATCGGAGACCCAATTGGCACGTGCAAAAAATCACCAAGATGAACACAATCCTTGGCACCAATATTTTCACCACTGTTCCAAGCCACGAGGGGACCCAACTGAAGGCCATTTAAAACCAGTCTTCTTCTTGAACCCCAGCTTCTTTCTTCATCTTCACCCCTAGCTCATGTACTGCTACAATAACGTGTGACAAAATCCCATTTTCAGCGACTTCAGAAGGTACAAATGTGCAACATGAACTCCCGATCTCTTTGCAAACACCTCCTTCCATTGCTGTCAGGAGGTCCAAAACATACCTTTTTTGCATGTTCATTCATCTAAGGGTTCTCAGCTCCACTTCTATGATGCTGAACCCTTATTCTGCGTCGTTGGCTGGCTGGATCAGCTCCCACCTGACAATCTGGAGCCATTTTGCATTTGCTCACCTCTGGATGCTGGGTATTAGTAATGCAAAATATGTGCTGAATTATAGAGCTTATATTCATCGGGTATCTGTGCAAGCAGGTCAAATGAGACTTGAGATAGATAATTTGAGGATCTCTTCTTTCTTCGGAGCTGTTCATAACATTCTTTCTCAGGGAGGATACGAAAGTCTGGGGGTGGCATTGTGCACTGCATTTCTATTGTTGGGGGCACTGTGGCCTATGCATCAGGCAAGGGCCTCCCCTTTAGGTGCTCTTCTGGTACCACCAACAGGGCCGAGTGTAGCATTGCTAACGAACAATAGCATCTAAGAAGGTGGGAGGTACAAGTACGCTTGCTGGCCACAGACCCAATATTAATCCAACAATGCTGAGGTGCCTTTCCAGTGGTCTGGTATTAGTATAGTTCTGTTACCTTTGATTTGTTCCCACTAAAACAGTTCCTTTGCTGAAAAAACATAGTTCATAGTTTTCTTCTTGGTGCACTTTCACTATTGCTTTGATCCATGTTAGTTTTGCGACATGCCCTGTCTATATTTGTGCATGAGAGCTCATGTTTTTTCTGGATATCTTAAAAGTCCTTCTGCTTTCCACGCAAGAGTTGTTTCTTGCCATTTATTGTTCATATACTTCGCCCCTTGAATTGTCAGATATTCTTCTTTAAAATAGTTGGGGTTGGTAGAACTCGTTTTGCCTTTTCAAATGTCCAGTTTGACGAGTTCTAGGTGGATGTTGCGTGCCTGGAAGGTGCCTTTAATCCTACATAGCGCAGACATTGGGTCTCTATCATGGGCACGTCCAGTGGAATTAAGACCTTGGGTGCCCCAGATGCATATGGTATTAAGGAACAGACGTAGCAACTCCCATTAGTAATTCGTCTTCCCATTGAATTCCCATTCTCATGTCCGAGTATGGAGAATATCTTCTACTGTTTCTAGTCCTAAACCATGGTATGCATCATATTTGCGTTGGCGTGCTTGTCTTCGAGTTCTCTTGTTTCATATTGCGTGCCTTTTCACTACTGTGCATATTTACATTCCTGTTCTTATCACACAAGGAGTTGTTAACATTCACCATTAGGATTTGGAACATTTTACTATTACATATAGTGGTTTGGGAGCTGATACTATTTGCCACTGTTGTATTATAAAGTGGTCCGATTTCCATTACAGATTGTGAAATATTGAGTGATGCACTTTCATTCATCCTTTCATACGTGTTCAGGCTTAAGCTGGAACTGGGCATTCTGACAGGGAAGGAGGTAAGGGTCTGGGTGGTTTTAGTCACTGTGGAATACATAGGGTTAAAACTAAAAGGCAGTGGATGGTTCTTCATTTACATTTGAAAGAAATACAGTAACATTGGCAGGTGTTTTAGTTTCATTTATAAATAATCCTGTAACATGTCAGAGTACACTCATGTTCCATGTCCCTTTAGTCCCCTGCCCCTTTTGTTTAGATGGCCAGCCCAGATAAAAGACGTCCCCCAATACATGCCTAATGCAAACATAAGTATTGTAAACATAATTGTTGGAAAATGAAGGCCAAAGTCATAACTGGGCAATACTCAGGGCTCAGTGTTAACCATGGGAAGTCAGTGCTGTTTCCCCTGACAGACGGGTTAAAAAGGTTCTTTCAGTGGCATACAGAGAGTACCTGCTATTTGGGGGTAATACTTGCCCAGTCCCCGAAGGTGCTATACTGGGAGAATTTTGGGGCAAGGTTAAATCAAACCGCTGAGACCCTGGGGAGATGGAAGCACTTACCACTATCCCTATATGGGTGAATATACCTTATAAAAATCTTTATTTTGTCCCGGTTTCTGTACACCTACTTGAATGTGCCCATGGTGGTCCCCTCTTGGTTTATTTAATTCTTGAAAACTCTTCTCTTGTGATGTTTATGGCAGGGGAGGCAGTGTGCTGGAGCAAGCTGGTTGCTCCACTTGAAAGAGGCAGGCTGGGGCTCCCAGACCTTGAGGCCTTCTGGGTCGCAGCACAGGCTTCATACCTTGCACACTGGTACAGCCCGATTCGAGACAGATTTGACCTCCAGATTGAACGAGCTATGGTTGCACCTGTCCTGCATAGGGCAGTTATACTTACCTTGCTGCGGTGTGTGCGCAGAGTCAGAAGCATGGTTGACCTTGCTTCTGGAGCCCGGGGGCATAGCAAGGGGAAGTCGTGGTACTAAATTACCCACTGTTTCATCTCACACACATCCCAGGGATCCCACTAACTACTGAGAAGGTATACACTCAATGTCTGGCCAGGTTAAGAATCTCTTGCTGGGGATATGCTCCCTGGAGGGTAATTCATGATGCTCAAGGGGTTCAAAGCAATGGGTGGTGCATCAGCGTTAAATGTGTTCCTGTACTTTAGGCTCTGTGTCGGGCTGAAAGAGTGCTTCCCTTTTTTCCCCAGGGAGCCTCCTGTTGCCCCACTTTTGCATGGGTGATAGGCACAGAAAACAGGGCTAGACTGGTGTCCAGGCTATACGCCAGCATAATTTGACAATTTGGCATGGTGGGCAGATGATTTCCGTGGTAGATGGGAGAGCACCCTGGTCCCTATCTCGGATGAGATCTGGCAATTCTGCTGTGCGCAGATGAAATGGGTGGCAATTAACAGTATGTTTAAACTAATTCACTTCAAGTTTCTTCACCAGTTTTATCAAACCCCTGCTGACCATCATAGGTTCTTTCCTGAAACACCTGACTCATACTGAAGAACCGGTGCCTCACCTGCCACATTTATACACCTGGCCTGGAACAGTGCCGATGTTCATGCTTTTTGGTCACAGGTCTTTGATAATATTAGTGAGATTGGTGAGGAGGGGGTGGCACCTGCTCCTGAGATTGCCTTGCTGGGATACACAAAGCAATTTGAAAAGCACATCAGGCGTCTTGTCAACCTGATATTGTTGCTAGCAAGGTGAAGGGCTGCTATGGTGTGGGGAAGGGGATGCCCACCATCGCACAATCAATGGAAAATTGAAATGTTTTACTGCCATCATGTGGAGGCCGAATATTGCACCACTCTGCATCCCGCTGCACAGAGCAATGATGCCAATAGCCAAGGAATCTCACCTGATGGTAGCGTTACTGCGGAAATGTTTCCCTTACTGCACAAAATGCCCCTGTACTGTATGGGTTTGAAAATGTACTGCTGTCATGGTTTTTGTTTTGCAATTGTCAATTCTAATGTAGTTATGGGAACTAATAAAAAGACATTTTAAAAAACATTCCTGTTAATCTGGTTATTGCAATGTTGACAAGACATACATGGGAGGGTAGCTATGGGGCAGCACACTTGTCTTGAAAGCAAGACAATGCAGAGCAGCACAGGTTCAAATCCCCATCCCATGCTTAGAGACTGGTCTCCGGTCCTCTCTGTGGATCTTCCTTTGGTAGGATACTCAACATTTTCTGCCCTCACTAGTAAGTCGTAAAAACATAAATGCTTTCTGTAAGCAGACGTGAAAATAGGTGAATAGTGAGTGTTAGCTTATCTAACTACAACATCTTCCAAAGTTTATAAACAATATTATTAATATTAGCACACTGATGTGAATATGTGGTCATATGAACTAGTTAAGGTGCTGTTCTGTTGCTTTTCGTTTTGAATATACAGACCATTGTCAGTTAAGTGCTCCAATTAAGGGCTTCTTGTAACATGGACTCATCATAAGAATGTCTAAAAAACCTATCAAATAATTTCTGATTCTAACTTATTTAAATGTTGCTATCCAATGATTTAACAAAACGTGGTGTCTCCAACCTATTATATCAACATTTTACTATGTGTAGTCGTACATTTCATATAGTTGTGAACAATTCATATAGTCAAAGAATGTATTCACTTGTTCCTCTGTCCATACCCCAAATATGTTATCAATGTACCTCTTGTACAATTCAAAACCTGATAAAATCTTGATCGTATAAAACACATTTACTTTCAAAGTAGAACATAAAGATATTGGCATAGGCAGCATCATGGCTGCCAATGGGCGCTCCAGCTATTTGTAAACAGAATTCACCTCCATAACGCAATTGTTTTCATTTAGAATAGGTTCAGTAATGTCATCAAAAACACTTGGTTAGCTACTGTAGCCTCATGCAAGAGAAGACACTCCATAGCTTCCAATCACAAAATATGTGGACATGAGGTATACAAACTAATAATCAGGATCTTAAAATGTTTCATTAAGGAATCTAATAAAATATCCAGTGTTCTTTAGGCAAGTTAACGTGTGTTGGATCAAGGATTGAACAATCTCATCAATAATAATAATAATAATAATAATAATAATAATAATAATAATAATAATAATTATTATTATTATTATTATTATTATTATTTTTAATGTATTGTACTAATGGCTCGAGCAGACTGTAGCTGATGCAATTGGACATCCAAGGTGATTTGTCAATGACCTATACGTTTTAGGAAGATTGTAAACTATTGTCATGGTAGGATATGACTTTATGAGAAATAACCTTGTGGTAGATGTTATCCAGCAGTTGTTTTCTGCATCCTCAAGGGTTTACTCCCTGCAGTGAGCTATTTCAGATGTTGGGTCACTTCCCATTGGAAGATATGCTGTAAGTCACTCAATTCCCATACACACTCTGTATGTTATTGTGTACTGTTTAAGATCATTAAGGCCCTTTATCGGGTTGTTTAATTGTCAGATGAGGTGAGGATTTGAGGCTAATTCTTTCAGTATTGTATGTTAATTCCTCTATACATTTGAATAAGCATGTTTCCTGTAACTAAGATGTGTTAGTCATACCACAACTTGGTAAAAAGAAGGAATAGGCAGGAACTGAACGTAATATGTCAAGGTATGATCAAGGCTGTGAGTTTAGGCAACTCTAGATCCATCTGGAAGTTATTAAAGTTGGCAAGGGGTGAATCATCCATGAGGGTGCTAATTCCAGTCACATAGAAGCCCTGGGTGACACACATCAAGCCCAGAATGCTTAAACCTTGTTCAAAGCAGCCTGTCATAAACAAGGGCATACAACCATGGCATTTGGAATTTAATACAGAAAGTGTGAGATCCCTGACTATGAAATTGAAGAACTCCAGGGCACCTGAGCCAAACGGGTTGGCTTCTGTGGTACTAAAAGCCGACCCGATGTTGTGGTCCAGAGTGCTTGTAACCCTGTTTGGAAATGTATGTGATACAGGGCAGGTGCCAGGAACCTGGAGTCGGTCAATATTCGGGCTGGTAACTAAAACTGGTGACAGACTGCCTCCAGAGAATATCGTTTACTCTCACTTTTAGATACCACGGGAAAGGTCTTTGCCGCATGTGTTCTGCATCATTTGCAAGCCTGGGCAACCCACAATAACATTATCTATTCTTTTCAAATAGGGTTTCGCCCTGGGTCCAGCACCGCGTACAATATAAATGTATTGGATATGTTCAATGCATGCACAAGGTCCAGACAAGGTTTGTCACTATACATCAATTACGTCGATTTCAGGGCAGCATTCGACCAGGTGGACCGTAACATTCTTTGCTCAAAACTCAGGAAGATGGCCTGCCCAGAGTGGTTGGTATAGATAGTCATTGCAATGCACTCGGACACGACTGCTAGGATCCACCTAAATGATGGAGGGATACTCTCAAAATCAATAGAAATAAACAAAGTTGTAAAGATATGGTGCATGCTTGCACGCCTGTTGTTCAATTTGTATATCATAGACTTGCCGGTGCATTCGGCTGAGAAGTTTAAATGCCCCCCAAAACTTGCCCAGACAGCATTGTCATCAATGCTTTACACGATGACTTGGTTCTTTCTGACCAATTATACACTGGGATGAAAACAATGCTAGAGGAACTGGGTACTTGTGGGAAAAAGCACAGCCTAACGATAAATCTGTCTAAAACTAGAGGTATGCTGGTGCCCTCTAAAAAGAGAAGCAGGTGAATGTTAAAAATCTCCTGGTGTATGATAGAGTACACATATATCTACAGGTATCTGCGGCTGCAAGTGTCAAATGAGTTGGGACCTAAGATCATTAAAGAAAATAAAATAAGAAAGGCTAAACAGATCTCCTTGTTGGTTCAGATGTTTGTAAAGCAATATACAGGTTTTTCTTTTGCCGGTATACTAGCTCTGTATCGACAGTGGTTCTGTCCATCAGTGTTGTACAGTTTGGAGGCACCTGCCCTAAAGGATACCAAATGGCTCAAAGACATTGAGGGGTTCTTTTGGTGCACAGTTCTAGGGTTGCCCGGTACTACCTCGATAGAGTACATCCGCCTGGAGCTGGGCCTCCTCTCTCTGAAGGCAAATATGCTAAAACAAAGAGGCACATTTTTTATAAAAACAATGAAATCCCCCAAATGTCCACTTCCGAGGATGATAGGTGCTGATTTTATTCAGACAACTTCATGCAAAGAAGGTGACCCTTATAATAGGTTGACAAAAGAGTTGTGGGATATGATTAAGTGGTCCCCTGATATCAAGCAATGTAACCGCTACCCCACTCTAAGGAGGGACTTAAAAAAAAATGGGATTGGTGTGCAAATTATGAACACCTGGCTAATCTACACAATTCTCAATTATTCTTAGATAGCCCAAGTATTGCACAAGTATATGGTCTCCCAGCATTACATACTGAAGTGCCCAGACCCAGGTGTGCACACATTTCGTCTTTTACTTTCTACAAATCAGTTACGAATCTCGGCAACCCGTGGGATAAAATGGAAGTTGGCCTCAGAAGACCGCTATTGCAGAATATGTAAGATACGATCAAGAATGGAAACCATGAAGCACCTTTTAACAGAATGTCTGAGGCTGAGTTGTGTATAACATATCTGAAGGATAATAGCTAATAATTTGAAAAAAAAATGTAAGTAAGAAAAAGGCAGTAGATGAGTGAAAAGGCAGACGGCCAATTACATTAGATCTATAGTGATAGTTACTATGTTTTTAATGTGTTGTGTTTTATGTGTTCTACGTTTAATGTTTTAGGATTTTAGAGGTTTTATAAGCGTTTAGAAGTGATGAATTATTTAACTACTGAAATGTATTGAAGTTTAATGAATTTTGTATGGTATGAACTTCTGTTGTGATTTCAGTTATCAGGTATTAATGAAATGTCATTTGCATTGTAAAAGTTTAATTGAAACTAAATACAATGAAATAAATAAAAATCGTTATAGTAAAAAAGAAAAATAATATCGTTCAATCATTCAGTACTGCCCTCTGAGACATGTGAAGAGCTTTGTTCGTAACTGGAGGAGTAAATGTGTTTTTTTGTGACTGTGTCTATATTTTCTAGTTAGGGTTACAAAACAAATGATGTCCAGTTCCCCCTTCAATTTGTCCTTACAAACCCCCTTAAAAAAGGCATGCTAGTCTGACTTGAAATTACTTCCATACATACAATAAGAAACAGCCATGTCAAAAACACTAATCTAAATGAAGTTTTTCTAGAAGTAAGGGGAATTACGATAAATAGTTATGATAGTAACATTTGTATGAGTTCTTTTTGTGAGGTCAGCCCCAGACAAAGTACTCAGGAGTAGACATGTATTTACTAGGCAGGCAGTATAATAGATGACCTGGCTAAGGATTGGTATATCCACAAATATGTGATGTTTGTATTTTCATACATGAAACCTGAATTTAAGGACAATTTTAGACCTGCAAAGTTATTAAATAAAACAAAATATGTGTGGCAAAGTGGAAGAGGTGTTTGTAAGACAAAGAAATTAGAAAATGGAATCTTGGTAAATCAAACATTGTGCCACCTAAATGGTGCCTTGTGTTATTCATGTGTGTTGTATTTTCATCAACAACATAGAAAAAGGTGCACCTGTGAAATACATATAGATACCTCCTCAGGTATAGAGAATGCCCAATGACTGATGCTGATTTCCCCATGAACTTTAAATCAATATTTGAATATGAAAAGGCCCAAAGATGGGTTCTGAAAAACTTCAAACAGCAAGACATGCTGAAAGTCTGTTTTCTATGTACGACTATATACATTCATATGTAAGATGTTGTCATGTGTTTTCAAATGAAACATAGCGTCCTGTTAAACATGAAGAACATAACTTCTCATCAGAACCTAACATAAGTGGTGTCAGGATAAATATGTGAAAGATGACACTGGTTTTAAATTGTAAACATCCTCTCATTTAGAATGTGTGTTTTTTGACAAATATCTGTAAATAGTGTATTTCTTTTTCCAACAGGAGTCAGATTACCAAGTGTATAGCCATTTCATTAATCTATGTTTACAAATATTGCTGTCATACATACATTTGAAATATATTAAATGTACACAATTACATGTTAGTAAGTATACTGGAAAACATTACTGTTTAATCTGAATGGCCTCAAAGCAATTCAAATTTTGGCATTTCCCAATGCTTGATTTTGCTGTTTCCCCAGCAAGTTTGATGTAAGCTAAAATTGTTTTCAACATACGTGAGAACACATTTCTTATTGGAGATGTCCGGGACACCAAAGGATTATAAATCCTCCATTTGGAGGGCCAGGTCCTCTTATCCAGACATCACAGAAAAACATTAAATTCAGTACAACAAAAGTATCATGTAGTCAGGGCACAGAATTGAGTTCATATATATCTATTTGTTTTCCAGTGGAGTCAAATCAATGGTCCTCCATCTGATAAAGATTTCAATTGGACACATGATAAAAGGGCCTGCTTGCCAACTTTGTGGTTTCAAAATGAAAATATTTTCACTTAAGAATTTCAACTCTGAACTCTGCTTCCCAAATTAAACCCGCCATCTTGAGTTACTGTAAGGATTCATAAAGGGACCTGTCAGTCATCACAATTAATAATTAGCTTCAAAGAGGGCTTCTAAATGCTGCTCACATGATTCATTAGGCTGACCTAAGTCTTGACATGTCCAGTGCAATAAGAATACATTGGATTAATGTAATCATCCTAATTTAGTGCATTTAAACATGATTGTGCCTCTAACTTTCCTGTTAAAAGGTTTAGAATCAAACCGGCAACTGTTTTAAATCCATGGGTGTCTCACCTACAAAATGTGACCAAAGATGATATATTAATTTTTATTAGTGGTTGATAAATTGTATAAATATTAATAGCTCCATTAAATTAATCGCATGTTGCATGTCCCTGAACATGTGAGGATCATGGGAATCTAGAAATCCTTATTTTATTGTTGTATTGCTACTAGGAGATATGGATGAAAATATGAGTATGAGCTCAAATTGTTCAGAGTACACCCATGTTAAAATATTTCTGATGTATGAAATTATTGGTTGAATTTGGTTTGAGTGTCAACCTTTGAAACAAGCCGATGGAAATATTTCACCAATCTGAAATTGTGATGTAAATATGACACAGGGTGGGAAAATTAGAGGCTATTTACATTGATATCCAGTTGAGGTGGAGGAGCTATGGTATTTTAAAGGCTGTAGAAAGGGACAATTCTGTCCAGCTAGAAGAGTTCTGGCCTAAAACAATATCTTGAGAAAAAATTGACCAAGCGCTTTATCTAAGAGGAGGCCTGAAGCAGATTTTACTTGAGGTAGATATAATTTCCTACAGGCAGATAAAACAGAGACCTGGGGGGTCTAGATGCCTAGGAGATTACCTGAAAGCTGTGAGGGTTCATGCTACCTGTGTATCTTAAAGAATTAGCCCCAGTGAGCATAACAAATCCCCATTGCAATTAGATATACAACCTTTAGAATCATTTCCCTGCTATGTTCCCGGAGTGGGAGGAACTGGGATGAATACCTCTCGGGGGATTGATTCCAAAATGAATGCTTTAGTATTTAAGCAGGAATGCACATGGCCTTCTTGCTGCATTTAAAGCTAAGTGAGATTCCATTTAAGTTTGAACAAATAGCATTTTGTGCTGTGGTTGCAGTACAAAACAGATAACATTTCTGGTGCACACAGTGCAGCACTTTGTAGATCACAGTTAAGTAAATTGAACCCTGCACATTTTTTGCAGGTATAGTATAACAGTGGATTTGTGGACTGGTGTACAACAGATCCACAGTTGCAGAATGGATTAATAAAGTGTGACCTGTGAAAGCCATAGCCATCTTAAAAGACATATTGGAATGAAAGGGAGCTTATTTGGGCCATTTTAATTTCCAAATAAAATGATGCAAGTTTAAATGACCATTCAAGCCATGCTTATGGCACATCATAGAAAGGGGAGGACCGTGTATTACATAATCCCAACCTGCGAAGCAAAGTTCGAAAGGTACTTGTTATGCTTTCAGACAATCACAAACCACTTTCCAAAGTCACAAAGATAAATCACTATTCGTTGTGGTTAAAATGGATAGCATAGCTTCACTAAACCAAGCATGCAGATTTTGATGCATCCCATCATGGCTTGTATTTCACATATCCACACATGTTATGAACTGACAGCACTACATCTACAAATTGGGGAAACTCATTTGAATTTCATTTCATATTAAGCTCTCTAGAAATTTAGTCTGGTAACAAAGTTTCTCATTGATATTGGAGAAGATAAAGTGTTATGATTAATCTGTCATTCATTAACAGAAGGGCAGTTTCATGTATAAGCTTTTTTTGTAACCTTTTATTTATTGGCAAACAATTCAGAGTACATTAGGTTACATGTCATCTTCTTAGAATAGGTTTAGACAGCTGAGTTACATTACAGTGGGTTTCAGTAGGGCAAGAAACAGCATAACTATAATACATTACGTTCTAAAATGGTGGGTCAACATTATTATCTTATTACATTAGTTTCAGATTAGTCAGTGGGGTGGTTGGATACATATATTTGGAACTCAGACCATATATTATTAGGTTGGGAGAATGGGGGCAGAGAATTCTCGTCATGCTCCTCACAGTCCTGGGCCCAAGTTAGTGCTGCCAACCAATCCTTGGAATTGGGCGGGGAAATCTGTTTCCATTTCTGCAGTACACATCTCTTTGCGACCATACAGCCTACATTCACAAATGCAAGTATTTTTTTGTTCGGGATATCGTCCCACACACCAAAAAGGGTGCCCTGTGGGAAACGTTCGAGGGTGACCCCTGCTATGTCAGAGAGCGTTTGCAGAACCGTATCCCAAAAGTTCTGTGTTTTGGATACATGACCAGAACATGTGTATGTGGTCAGCTGAGTCTGGTTCACATCTGGGGCATGCGTGGTGTGTATTACGGATAATCGATTGAGTTTTTGGGGAGTGTAATACAGTCTGTTCAATAGTTTGTACTGCATACACCGGAACCTGAAGTTGAGGGAAACTTGTTGTGTGTGTGTGAGCACATGTTTTTTCATTGAGTGACAGTCAGAGCTATACACATGTTGTCTGACCACTTAGCGTGCACTCCAGCAACTGGGTCAGGTTGTCTGTTCAACACTATCCTATGGGCACAGTAGGAATTGGCTATGTACTGCACCCCTCGGGTTTCTTGGGGTTCAGATGGAAGGGATGGCCAAAGTGAGTGTACTGCTGAATGCAGTCTGTAATACTGCAGCGTTTCTAGCCCCGAGCCAGTATGACCCCCCCCCCACCAGGTTTGGGGTGTAATGAACTTCCCGTTGGGGAATAAATCTGCAATTGTTGTGTATCCCAAACCCCCAATGAGCTATCAGTGCAGAGTACCATGTGGGTTCCAATCCCGGGAACCTCCATAGAGGGAGCCATTTATAGTATGGGCATATTTCAGTGCTTGGTGATAATATGTGGCACCAGGCTAGTAATGTAGCAGGTATTGGATCAAATGGGCAGTCATCTTTGTAGGTGCAGTTCATAATGAATGTTTTAAGGTCGGATCCACCGGCTGTTAGGCATTCCAGCCTGACGTGAGGTGGCTGCAGAGTATCCTCATAGCACAGTGACAGCTCCAGGTCGGGGGCTGCAAAGCCTCCCCTGTCATAGGGTAAAGTTATGTCCGATTATTAATTTTTTTCACACAGCCCCGGTGTACCATATGAACTGTGCACATAGCCCATGTATTTTGGAAAAGTAGAGCTTTAAAGGCCAGACAGGGACATTGGAGAATATATATAATAATTTTTGAACTATCACCATCTTCACCAGGGATAGCCTACCAGCCATAGTGATAGGGAGTGCCCGCCATCTGGTCAGCTTATTTTGGTAACATAGGTTACCAAAGCTGCATAATTGTCCGATACTAGGGACGGCTTTAACCCAGACACCTTTAACCCTAGATACTTGATTTTGTTGGGTGGACCAGCGGATGGGGAACCCTCTGTTTGGTTGTCTGGTATTACTGATGAGTGGAAATATTTCCGATTTGTTGTAACTGATTGTGAACACAGAGAACCCACCTATGTAAATCATGTCACGCAGAATAGGGTCGAGGTTTACTTGGGGGTACCTAATGTATAGCAGAATATCATCTGCGTATAGTGATATTATCTCTGGCCGGCCCTTAAAACAGATACCCCGGTGGGCTTGATGGGACCAAATCAAGTCAACAATGGACTCAATGGCCAGAGCAAAGATGATCAGGGACAGGGGGCATCCCTGTCGTGTACCTCTGTTTAAGTTAAGGGGTGGAAACCTGTGAGAATTGACGCTATCGGTGGGACACGTGTAGAGGAGTTTAATGTATTGGATAATTTCAGGACCAAATCCCATTTTCCCTAGGACCGCCCACAAATATTCGCCCACAAATATTCCCAGGAAACCATGTCAAAGGCTTTCTGGCACCACTGCCACCACCTCCAGATTAGGGTCAATTCTTGCCAAGGATGTTGATCTACCCGGGACAAAGCCCCCTTGATCTTAGTGTATAATGTAGGGCATGAGCGGGAGAAGTCTGTTTTCTAGTACCTTAGCAAAGATTTTGGTGTCTACATTCATGAGGGATAGGGACCTGTACGACCCCCAGTCATTACTCGGTTTACCCGGTTTAAGGAGAACAGTTATAGTGGCATTACACAGGGGGGCAGGGAGGATAGAGTCACAGAGTGATTCATTCCACACCTCAAGGAGGTGCGGGGAGAATAGGGCCACATGTTTTTGATAAAACTTGGGGTGAGACCATCAGGGTCCGGAGCCTTACCCTTTGGGGCGTTCTGTTATCACGGTCAGTATCTTCTCCAGTGATACAGGGTTTTCAAGATCCTTCCTGTCCTGAGGATTTAGATTTAGGCATAACATGGGGATCCCCTCAAGGAGGGATGTACAGCATGCATATCCTGTTGGTGCCCGGCAGTATACAAGGAAACATAAAAGCCTGAGAATGCATTTAGGATCTCTTGGTCTGACCATTGGGGGTTTCCCAACTCATCCATAATGCAGTCCACTTGGGTGTGTCCACCATCCAGTTTAATTGTTTTGGCTAGAGTTCTGCCCGATCTTTCCCCTTCCCTGTATCTCCTGGCTGCCTGCAGGCATGTAAGTAATGTATTTCCCTGAGAGCATGCACCTCGAAGAGCTCCAGCGTGTATCTGCCCTAGGATTCGCAGACTCAGCTGACTAGAATATTCTTGTTCTAGAGATTTAAGTTTGGTTTCAGAGCACTGGAGATCCCTTATTGTTTTTAATACTCCTGCTTCCCTAGATATGGACATACCTCGGATATAGACCTTGAAAGCCTCCCGTCTTACCCCCGCGGAAGTTGCATTCGGTTCATTACACGCAAAGTACGTTTCTGTGTATGAGCGAATCTCTGCTTTGAATACTATGTCACAGAGTGCTTCCGACTTAAACCACCTGGGGTTTCAGCGTCCGAGGAGTCTTCCTATAGATAGGGACAGTGTCACTGGGGAGTAGTCATATAGGGTGAGGTGTAGAGTTGCATCAGTCTTCACTTTGCTCATTAGCGAGCCAGAGGTTAGTAACATATCCATCCGTGAGGAACTGTCATGGACTGAGGAATAGTATGCATATTGTCTCTCTTGTGGGTTGGGTGTCCGCCATGTATCCATGTATCCAAATTGTTGTCCAGAATTAAATTCATATCACCCCCTCATGAGATCAGAATCCCAATGAACCCCATCAAAATGGACACCAGTATGTCGAGGAATTTGGGGGTGTGAATATTGGGACAATAAGTATTAACCAGCAATAATTCAGTACCGGCTATGATACAATGCAGTAGAACATAGAAGCCTTCAGGATCTAAGTAATTCTTTTTCAGAGGAAATTTAACAGACGTATGGATCATTGACATGACTCGCCTAGATTGGGTGGAATAGGTGCTGAATAATATATTCTCCCTCCCCCCTCCTTCCTTGGCATGTGTCTCTTGCAGGAGGAGTATCTTCACCTTGTGTCTGTGTGCGTATGCCATCATTCTAAGTGACTTAGCGTAGTTCCCTAACCCCCTAACATTCCACGTCATCAATTTCATCTCCATTATGTAACCTGTGACACGATAAGTGGTTTCCCCTCCCATCTTCGAACAACATACGTGTCTCCCCAAAAATGATGACAGTCAACCCTGTACTCTGCTGGCAAATAGTTTCAAATGTTTTCCCCACATCTGGTTCAGTAGCGCAACCAGCGCCCAACATTCTAGTTAGTGTTAACAAAAACAAAACAGTCCCTCCCCTCACTCCCACCCTCACTGCCCAACCCAACTCAACAGTGTAATGCCGTCTTCCTCCCCACCCTCCACCCTCGCCCTACCCCAACATGACTGACAACCGTCGTCTCGACATATCATTAACTTTAGCAACTGCTGTGGGCTAAGCTGCTGCCGCCGTGGTCCGCTCCACAAATTTACTACAATACCACATACTCAAGTGTGACTGTGTTGGTGGTGGGTTAGATCATAAGTACTATGAGCTTGCCATAAAGTAAGGATGATAAATGGTGCAGATCTGGTGTGTTTCCTCAATTTCGGGGATGGTAGGTCCTCATCACGATCAGGGTCATCTGGGATCGGGATCTGAGCCTCTATGAATTTGATTGCTTCGTCTGGGACCGTAAAAAAGTACAATTTACCACGGAACTGGAATTTCTGTTGGGCCAGGAACAGCATAGCATATTGAATGTTGTGGGCTCGGAATAGCTTCTTAACTCCAACAAACCAGAGCCTTTCATGTTGTACCGGGCTTGAGAAGTCCAGGAAAAGCTGACTTGTCTGAGATCTGAGTTGTAGTTCCTTTTCTTCCCTGGTGAGGCAGAGGAGCTGGTCCCTGTCAAGGAAACTGAGGATCTTCGCTTTAATGGCTCGTGGAAAGTCGCCAGGTTTGAGTTTGGGACCAAGTGCTCTATGGTACGTTCCACCATGGAAAAGGGGGAAAGAGAGCCCAGGGGGGTCTCTGAGTGGATTTTCAACTGCCTGTTCCATACCCCCTTTGTTTGCCTTAAAACGGTCAAAAAATCTCTGAGACCACTTGGTCCACTCCAGGCTGCAAACCATTGGGACCAACTTTGCACAGAACAGTTTAAGAGCCGCTTGGAGTAACAGCAAAGAATGCATTCTGGGTCACCACCCATGTTGGAAATGTAGTGTATGCCATCTGACCAAAAAAACTACAAAATTTAAACATGGAACATTTAACTGGCAACTCTGGCAATTTACAAACAATGCATCTAGCAATGTCATATATGTGATATGGTGCCCTTGTAATCTACGATATGTAGGGATGACAACAAGGAAGATATCCATTTGGATCAGTGAACACAGGTCACGCATCCAGACGAAATGTAGGACTGCACCGCTGATACATTACATAGCAGAAAACCACACGGAAGAGGATATACAATGGACAATAATAGATCAATTGTCCCCAAATAATAGCCAACATTCCATGCTACATAGGCTAACTAAGTTGGAGCAGAAATGGATTCATCGACTCAACACTCATGAAACGGGTCTCAATGAAGAGATACAATGGGCACTTTTAATGCAATAAGAGGGATACTTGCAATTGTGCCCCACAACTCTCCATACACATGGGCTCCCCGATATTGGGTGAGCCGTGGCCAGACGATAACATGCCAACCTCAAGATGGGCATTAGAGCAGAACTTGCATTTCCAATGTGGCCACAGTGTGATACCTGCCATTTCGAATATACGTGACAGGTTCCACCATACCTAATGCAATCGTGGTGGCTGGACAAACAAGCCTGTATGATGCCAACAGATCTCTTCCCGTGTCCTTTTGGGAGACCTAATGTTGTTTCTCAACATCTACAATTTTAATTGTTTTTTGGCTATGTACAAATCTGGCACCCATACAGGGCATTTAATCAAACAAAGTTTGCCATTGTTCTCCCGGCTCACCTTTGTGGAGAACTTGGGGAACTCTTGGTAGGATAACCATGTGTGCATTTTCCCCCCCAGATCCACTTTGAAAACCAGCAGGCAGCTGAGGAGGTTTTCCATGTATAAAAATAAAAACTGGCCCTTTAAATTAAACTGAACGCCGTGGACGGGAACTCGTAATACAGGAACGCACCCGGATGTAGTACTGCGAGCCCACCCCTACAATCAGAGATGCAGCCTACGTAGGGAGGCGTGTCCAACTTGGAACACATTCAAAACAGTGCAGTTGACGCAGAGTCTCATGAATGGAGATCGGCCAATTCTGAGGGAGACGGTTGGACGCACGGCATGGGTGCCCCCTGGATCAGGACTAAAAGGTAAGACACAAGCAGGAGTACTTGATACTCGGACCGAGAGGCGATGTCTGGGCCAACAGCTGCCCAGACAAGCAGATAACTCGGAACCTCAGTAGTAAGTGCCTTTGTGGTGGGGGCTATGTAGGACACTGCCCCCGACTGTGTGCGGTGACCGCAGACCGGACGGGCGTTCTCCCTGGGGGGCAGCAATCAGTTTGCTGCTCCCCTGGGAGGTGCCCCTCCGGGATGCGCTCGGTGGCCGGTGGGGATCAGTGGCCGTGATTGGCTGCACACGCCAGCCAGGGAAGTGGGATGGGGATATGTTCCACTCACCCACTCATCACTAATCTCTCTGTCCCCTTCTTCTCTTCTCCTCTTTCTCTCCCTCCTCCCCCGGTTCCCCTCTCTTTTATTTCCCTTTCTCTCTTCCTCTTCCCTTCTGGTTCCGTTCGCAGTAAGTCTTTGGACACATGCAATAAGGACCCATAAATGCACAGGCGAGATTCGTGTGGAGAAACACAGCGAACCGCACAAATACCTTGTGGAGCGAGCGATCGCGCAAAATCAACAATTGTGGCAGGGTGGCAACAACTTTAAAGAAATAGGCCACAACCACAAGGTAAACAATGATGATCATCATAATCAGCTAGTTATGTGGAAAACACTATAGGGCAACAGTAATACGAGGGACACACAGAGATGGAATGTAATACGGCGTCTGCTTTTTTACATAAACATACGGAAACTTTCTGTCTAGGAGGGAAAGCCTGGCAAGCAGTTGACAGCCATCACAGATCCATCACATGAAGCACATCCGATTGAGAACGCCTTGGACCTCAGTGTGCTCAGGCTCCCCCAGACATTCCCCTCTCTTGGGTAAGACGTGGCACTTAGATCACACATTGATTTCTCCTTTGAAGTGTGGGAGTTGAAACAGGAGGGAGGTTGCAGATGATCTTGGAGACTTTGTGCTCCTCATTTTTATGTGCATTGCCCAATGCAGGGTGGTGGGGGTGGGGTTCAGCATGTATGTCAGCGACATCACCTTTCCAGGAATGTAAGGAGAAAATTGAGTTCCCCTTGCTCAAATTAGGATATTACTATCCAGATCCAGCCATACCCACAACAAGGGAGCAGCATGGTTTTAGACAAAATACGGTATGATACTTTCAGACAATAAATATACAAGTAGTTATGTCAAGATGTTAAAAAACTTTAGCAACACGGTTGAGATCGAATTTTATTAAAATTATTGTTTTGTACTTTTTTTATTTCTGCTCTCTCTCCGCCTATCCTTCTTCTTTGGCTGAAGAGGCCCCCACAGAAACACAGTTGACCTACAGAAGTATGAAACTCTGTTTGAGAATAGAAAGAAGTTATATTTTGAACACCTAGATGACACGCATTACATATCGGGCTGAACTACGCGAATACTAACTGGTTTTTGGTATCTAACAATGTATATGTCCTGATGAGGTGCACCAGATAGAAATATTTTAGGTCTATTGTGGTGCCCGAAACTCGAGTAGACAACACCATAGAGCCCACTCCTTCAAGTTGGGCCTCTCTGAGTTTTCTGCAAAATATATAGGCATTTGGTATATGTTCATGAGTAAGCTTGTTTGAACATTTGTCTTGTTTAACTCTAGGAAAAGAAAAAATGTAGTGTTAAATAGGCTTTTATAATTATACAACAACATTCGAGCCCTAATAGATGGGCGTTCTATTTCTAAAACAGAGTGATTAGAATTGCGCTTTTTTGCACAGTACGAATGGTGAATGGATGAATGTGGATGAAAGTGAGTGTGAGTAAGGAGGGGTGAAATGTGATCACTGGTTTTGATATGATATGTGTTTTTCTAGATGTGATATGTGTATCTTTAAAATTGGGTTTTAATATATGAAATGTCATTGTGTTATGTGTGGTCTTTCTATAAATTGATGTTTTATAATGAATTTTGAATAATAAATGAAGTTTAAACATATCGACTGCAATTTGTCTATAACATATGCCCTTTGAGTAGGGCTATTCTTTTGGAAAGGATATTTGTTAGCGTTTTTACGCATAAATTGCTTCATAAATAAATGGAGGGGTTGCACCTATTCACAGAATAATTGCAGTTTTTGTATGTTCCATACCCCCTGTCAGAGCATCCTCCAGGACCCTGACTATCCGGATGTTGTTTCTCCTCTCCTGGAGCGTGACTCCAAGTCACCACATTTAGATTTAACGGCTTTCATGTCTTTCATCAGGGATGTTACCATGTTGTGAAGATCCTGCACAGTGTCTTCCGTCACCGCGATCCTAGCCTGAGCCTCTGTTATGCTCCCGGCCTCCTTGGCAAGTGGCAACCTCATGGATGCCACGTTGGCTGTAATGCGTCCAGTTTTTCAAGGACGCCCACAAAACCCTTGGCCATGGCCTCCATCATATGAGTAAGGTCAGGTGGGAGCACCTTGGTATTATTAGAAGAGATAGGTGTGGGCACGCTCAGGTCACTCCCCAGGTCCCCTACAGGGTCCCCTCTGGGAGACAGCTATTCATGTTCAGTGTATGACAGAGCCAGTGGCATATGGTGTGGGGCAGGTGGTCGCCAGCTAGCGGGGTCCCTAGCGAGGAGGTGAAATTCCGGGTATATGTTTCCACTCTATTATATGTGCATTGACCGTAGTGCCGGTTCAGGGCTACACGGCTCCCGCTCCCGCCCCCGCTCCCTTGCTTTAGAATGATTCGCCTTACTATAGGTCTTGGGTGACCACTGATGGTGTGTTCCTCCTAAACACGGCATGTAAGGCCCCCGTACAGATGGGGCCACCTATACTGCCAGCTAGGTCTGGATCTGGTTTGCTGTCTGGTGACCCCCAATCAATCGGTTCAGAGGAGGAGTGGGATCTGCACAGCTCGCACCTGCAGAGATTGAGAGTTGCTGAGCATATTCCGTTTTTGGATGTAGATTGCAAGTGTTCCTGGCCCGCAGTGCAGACCGTCCTGCAGGATTTTGTCCCTGTGCGTGGTAGTGGATGCACAATCTCCGGTACATGGGAGGTGGGCGGAGCCCAGGGCCGGCAGGCTGGAGGTTGACAGTCCTGTCACAGACTCTGGATAGAGGTCGGAGAATGCCCCAAAAGGGCCCCACTGTTGGTGCCAGTCATGGGGGCAAGGGGATGGACCTTGGAACAGTCTGGTGGCTGTGGGGCCACGCACCAGGTCCACCACCCGTGCAATTAAACACAGTTGGGGCTGGGGGCAGTGGTGTGTGGTACCCCCCTCTGTGCAACAAGTGGGTAGGATAGGTATCAGATGCAGGTTCCTGGCGTTAAGTTTACAGCAATTCTTCTGGGTGAGGTTGTCCCAACATCCGCCCTGCATGTCTTGCAGGAACTATGCCCTGCAATAACACAGAGTTGTATGGGCACCTTGAGGTACCCGGTGGCACCAGTATGGAGAAGAGTAGATAGAGGAAGTGTGTGCCAGGCACTCACATCCAGGACATGAGATGCCTCTGTGGGCAGGTGATAACTGTGTGACACAGAGCATGTTTTCTCAGATGTTTGCAGCAGGTGTATGCAGTGTATCACAGAGCACAAAGCCTCGACTTTCCTTGGTCCCTGTTATCTCTATGCCGGCATCTCCTTCTGCGACAGTTCATGTTGCCTCACTCACTGGGCTGACGGCAGAAGTCCCTACTAGTCCCTACTGTGACAAAGAGGTGCTATTGTGGTACTGCGAGCCACTGAAAGACCCGAGTTCATGTCAAAACAGTCTTTTAATTTTCGTCATCCTTGGGTTGGCTTTTTGCAGCCTATCATGCGGGTCCCATCAATAGAGGGGTCCCACCGCAGAGGACAGCACCATCCCACAGCGGCAGCTGATGAGCGTAGCATGTTTGACTGGGGCAGTTCAATCTATTGCTTCCACTGCAACCAAACCGAGTCCTCCCCATAGACCTCCAGTATTCAGCATGGGCAGATCTAATAAGAATTTACTCATTAAATCTGCAATTTCATGTAATTTCCCATTTCCAGGATAATTGCCAATTCAGCCGCCGAGGATGATGGACGATGGGCACAGTGGGCACCGCTAATACTTTTAGCAAGTTATCCTCTCCCCTTTTCACTGTATTTCGAAAATGTTTTACAAATATACATACATACAACTGGCAAGGTATTTTCCAGTGTAATTATATGGCTGAATTCCTTATTAAATGTAAATCTATTTTCATTACTGGTGGCAACTAGTAGACATGCCTTGAATCTGGTTCTGCAAAATAAGTATAGGTTTTAGCTAAGTGATGATTTTGTTGTCTTTTTGATAAAAGAACAAATGGAATGTTATCACTGGTTTTCTCAAACATTTACACAAAACATTACGTGCGACAAACGCCATTAACCCTCCATAAGTAGCAATTGCTTCTGCACACAAGATAGCTTGGAGGATTAAGACATATGCTCTTCTGCAGCACTGGCACCTTTCAAGCCCCCTCCCTGTTAGTTGAATACACCTTGGCAAGACCTGGCTCATTGGGCCTCATTACGAGGTAGGAGGTAGCCATGGTGCTACTAGCACCATGGCTACCCCCTTACTGCATTCCGGGTCCGGGTTCTCGGAATAGGGACTTACCGAATCATTCCAACCTTGGATGAACCGGTAAATCCCCATTCTGTGAACCATTCCCCATTCCCATTCGAGCCCCCATAGGGCTCAATGGGAATGGGGATGGAGCTAAAATGGGCCCACTAATAGCAGGCTCGTTATTAGCTCCCTGGTCCTTTAGCGGTTCCCGCTAACCTTAGACCCGCTAAGGGACCTTGTAATGCGGCGGTAATGGGTTAACGGCAACAGCACCTTACCGTTGCCGTTAACCCCTTACCGCCGACCTCGTAATGAGGCCCATAGTTTTGTTTCCAGTGTGACCTACAGTATTCCCATCTAAGTTTACTCTCTGTGCCTTTAAATCATAGCTTTGGGCAGAACATTGAACCACATAGAAACTCCTTGTGAACAGGTTTATTTAAATGGGAGTGTTAATCAAATGATTAGGTCTCCATGATGAAAGACAGAAAGGCCCTAGAAGGGGACAACCGAGACAAGAACACAAACTAAGGACTAAGGAAGATGGGGGTGAGGCAAGAAACAAACAGCCTCCTTTCCCACTCCCAAGGTACAGTAAATAATTAAATAACATCTGTGCACAGTACAGCCCTGCTTTTTGACGTATGGTTTCAACTCCAGTACCACCTCAAACATTTGGTAAACTGCAATAAACATAGGACTAAGGGAAAGCATATGAGAGCGGCAGCTTGATGGGATGCACATAACATGCGTGAGTTAACTTGAGCTTTGTCGGTCTTCAATGCTTAGCCTTAGAAGGAACGGTGCAGCAGGCTGGCAGTTAGGACATATGCTGTGGTCAAAAACAAAGGTGGTTGCAGACAGCAGAGCCATTTCCTAAAGGAAAGATGGACACACACACGCCTTGTTGCCAAAAACACAGGCACAACTGTATTTACTGTATGTGTGTGTCATTGTGACTCCTGCAGCCATGGGCAGTAAATTTGTCGGGGTCCACTGGACCATTTCGCCAAGTCTCAGGTCAACAGAGAGGAGAGAGGTGTAAGGCCTATGGCACGGTCGGGGGGGCAAGGGCGATGTTATAGCTGCGTGCATTGCATATAGCTGCCAATACTGCTTTCCTATTCAATAACAACCTACGAAAGCAGAAACTGAGTGACATGGACACTGTGGCTGTAACTATTCCATATCTTTTCCTGTCGACATATGCTCATTTCCCCTATAGGCTCCCTGTCTTTCATTTTTGCAGCGCTTTGAAGCCCCTGGTCTAGTCTAGCGCTAAACAAACATAAATAAAGTTCTATGAGGCTGTTATCTGGTTGAGCTGACTACCTTAATAAATTCAGTGATATGTTAGCTCGCGCTGGTAGGAGGGTGCATGCATGGTTGTTTCAATTGATCGAAGCCCAGGGTCAATGGAAGAAACTGCAACAGGATTGTTTTAGAAATACTCCATGAGCTGCTTAACTCCTGATAATTCTAAGTTGTATTTATCTACAATCTTAAGTGGACCACATCAGTCTTTCGCCTACTCAATGCTTAATAGACCATTGTCGAAACAACACAAATATTCATTTTGTATTCTCCCTCATTTAATGTGTGTTGGTTACACATAGCCAACACGTGTTTTGACCTGTTGAGGGTCTTTCTCAGGGCTAGTTACATGTGTACATTTGTGTCACAAATCACCAAATATTCACCTAAAGTGGGATTTGTGATTCAATAAAAATTTTACATATATAAAATAATTGCACACAATGCATAACCATCAATATAGATGTTTGATTGACCAAGTCGCTAAATTACATACAATATACAAAGATTGATGATTGTTGACGAAAAACCAGGTAAGAGGGAAATCCAAGGTGAAGGGGAAAAAAAGAGCGAACAATCTGAGGGAAAGGGAGTAATCATAAGACATCTCATTAGTGTGCTGCTCATATACTCAGTGCATCTCGCAAACAAACCTTTTCTCAAATTCAGTTGAAACAGTGCACCTTATCATGCTGAAAGAAATGCTCAATTTCACAATGACTAATAATGTGTTTATATTCTATAACAACTTCTATAGACAGACCAGGGAGGTTGCAATGGGGGCTAATTAAGCCCCCCCCACTAGCCAATCTTTTCATGGGCTTCTATCAAGACAGCTATATACACAATGACAATGACCATGCAGGCGGAATAAAAGTAGAGTCAGATATATTGGTGATGTTTTTTTGATCTGGCAGGGGAACGAAGAGGTATTACTTGAATTTGTACAATATCTGAATAACAACACATTTGGAATCTTGTTTACATGCACCCACCCACAATTGCACTGGAATTGCTTTCTTAGACATACATTTGTTTGTGAATGAGCAAGGAATAATGACAAGAACATTTAGAAAAGCCACAGAAGTCCACTCTATTTTATCTGCCATGAGCGGTCACAAGGCCAGTGTGATCAAGAACATCACTATCAGAGAATTCATTAGAGCTAGAAGAAATTGCACCACTAACGAGGATAACCAGACAGGAAGTGAGGACATATCCAAGCGGTTCACACAAAGAGGATAGAATATGGATATTATCAAAAATGCAAAACAAAGAGGACTAGGTACACAAAGGAAGGACCTGCTAAAACCATGGACAAAGAAGACAGGAATCAAGCAAAGCACGGGAATGGTAACCCAGTATTCCACAGAAAATCATCTTGTGGACAACATATTCAAAAACATTGGTCAATCCTAACCCTAGATGAAGACTTAAGGGAGTACATCCAGGATAGTCCCAGATTGTATACAAAAGGGCACCAACCCTTAAAAAAGCATTGAGCCCATCATTTATGAAAGCACCTAATGCGACAGAGAACATGGCTACACAAATAATTAAAGGGGTGATCAATGACTTCATTAACTGCAAATCCAAATTCATTGTGTATGGCTAATCTGTATATGTGGACTAACATACAGGGAGCACCATATGTGAACTCAAAGAAAGTTCAATGGATCGTCTTGAAGCACACAAGCAAGCTATTGTAGTCCCCACCGAACCGATTCAACTGGTGAAGCAGTGACAGACCGATCACACAGCCTACCAGTCAGTTCATAGAGAGATCGCCCAATTTCAAGAAAAAGATGCATACGATGAAGGGAAATGGGCATGCAGCATAGGGCCGTCTATGTGCATTAGTTGGAAAAATTGCAAAAATTAACCCTAATTCAACTAGATTAAAAGTACAAGAGTGACAAGTGAGACTAAACACATAGACATTGATGAAGATTTGTCCCAGATGAATGGGGGATGATGCATGCATGGAAAAGAAGGAATGAGATAGCCATATTATGGAAGTTTGAGGAAAGAAATGTGTTTTTAAAAACAAAATGTAAAATGTTTGAATGAGGCAATGATATGCAGAGACCAAAATAAAATCAATGACATCAATATGGATGGAAACTGTAAGCACTAAAAACGGGCTCAGCAAATCTTACGATAGGGCCAAATAATTTGAATAACAGGCAGAGTCACATTTGCCTAGTTGGACATGAGGTTGAGCTTGACAGGAAATATGATTTCTTTGAGCACAACTTAACCAAGCAGCAATACAGGAATTCTGGTATGCCAACAGAATGGCTAAGAACCCAGAGCATCTGTCAATGAGGGCACTAGAGCTGGGTCTCATTCAATAAGAATGCCCCAGATGGTCTAAGGAAATGTATTTGGGCACTGCCCATGGAATTAATGGAAGTTAACAATTGTCTATTATGGAGTATCCATCGATCACCTGCCCCTTTTGTGTGACCTGCAAATACGGTTTAGATTTAATAGTTAAACCACACCTATAACGGAAGCTGCATGTTAGGAGCATTACCAGCATGATGTAAGAAAGGCTGGGAGCACATTGCATAGAAATTGGTGGTAACTCGTGCTAACGATGCACGTTTAAACTTCATGAACAGGGACACTGATTGAAGCACTTTTCCATTGCAGTAAGGACGCTAAAATGAAACAGGAGCATTTACATGACTAGGCACCATTGGGGAAATAAATTTGCTGGGAAAGCAATGTACTTAAGTGGTAGAGACTTGTCTTTTTGATACATGTTTAGACCGCATGAACAGGGAGGTGCATGGAAAGCAGATTTGTATTACAGAGAGGAGGTGCAATTGAAACAGGTGCACAGTAAACCTCATGAACTGGGTGTAAATACTGGAGGTGGGTATCTGTACCCCTGCTCTCTATATGGCAGAGTAGAAGCACAGAGCACCCCAGCCAAGATTCTCTATTTGGTAACGTTGGACGAGCAATCAAGGTTTAAGCTCTCAGGAGGTGATGCCGGCTGGTTCTTAAGTAAAGTCTAGTTCCCAAGCCCCCACAAAGGAATGTCCAAACACTATGTTAGTGATAACACAGTTCTTTATATAAATAAGATTTTAGTTATATACACAATCACAATAACACACTTTATGCTCAGGCAATACTATAATGATAAACATGTACAATATCTACGTGGTACCACAATTCACTCTTGACTCCTTTAAAATGCACCAACTGTGGACAGATGCAATGACATACAAGTCTAATAGCAATGTGAACCAGCACCAGACATAGGCGGGAAACAAGTAGCTAAACAAATGGCAGAATACTGTGTCCCTACCAAAGACGCAGTTCTGTGTGAGGATCCCCCCAACTGGGCAACCTGTAAATAAAGATATTTGACAATCCCAGTCCAGATATTGTTTAGCAGAGTCTTATTTCCTTCTACAAATGTTCTACCACCCCAATGTACCTGGTTTAGCAGAGTTCGACGATGGGTCATTGACTGATCCTTCTTGAGTGAACTCCTATTTCCTTCTACAAATCTTCTACTAGCCCAATGTACCTGGTTTAACAGAGTTTGACGATGGGTCGTTGACGGATCCTTCTTGAGTGAACTCCCTTTAAGGAGGCAGGAGCCACGGATCATCGATATTCCTAGAAGAAAGGGGTGAACAACGTTGTCGAGGCAGCAGCTTTGGTCCTTGCAGTGCTCGTTGATGATCGGTCCTGGATGTCCTGCGAAGATGAGACGTGCGGTGCACCTAGACGACGATAGTTTGTTGCCGCAAAGGGTCAATGAAGAACGTAGGCCCAGCAAGGGCATCGGGTCGTCGGCGGTTGGCGCCGGCAATCAGGTCTCGACTTTGTGGACTTCGGGTGGTGAGAAACCCATCAGCGATTCTCCTCGGCTTGGCTGTACCTTGACTTTCTCCGACAGGACAAATCGGTCGACGGTGATGAGAAAGTGAGTCCTTGATTCAAATGATTTAGGCAATGGAGCATTGCGACTCCAGTCAACGAAATTACAGCAGCCCTCTGGACCTCGGTCGACGAGATGCACTTCAATGTCCGGACGCTTCACTTCAGATTCCTGAGCGGTCCCCGTCTCTTGTCGGCAGCCTTTCGATGACTGACTTCCAGGGAGCCTTGGTGAAGGTTTGCTGGTGCATGATGCTCCCTCGTAGGTTGGGAAGAGGTCTCCTCGCCAGGTCCTCTCTTGGATCAGTTCTTGGAAACACAACAGCTTTCGGGTTATATCGAAGGAAAGCAGCAGCAGAGCCTTCTTCTTCTAGCTGGGCTTCAAGGTTAAGCATGAAGTTTTGACTTCAGCTTCTAAACAATTCCAGTGAGAGGTCCACAGATATACTGTTCTGTCTTTCATTTACATAGCTGGGCCAGGCGCAGGAAGCCAATCATTCCAAAGGGCATTCAGCAGGCAGCCAATCAGGCTCACAGTGCATTCAGGCTGTTCTTCTCCATCCAGACACTCGCAACAAGGAATTTGGATTGGGACAAGCTCCCAGCCATTCAGCACTCCACACAGCATTCATTCCAGTTTCGGGCAGGGCTGTCTCAGTCATTGTGCTACACACCAGAAATCAGACACCCATAACATGAAATGTATATTGGTCACACACTCCATTCACCCATGTCCCAACCCAAGGGCGTACCCAAAACATACAGTCATTGGGAAGGCTCCTGCCAGTCTAGCCTGGACTTCCCTACAATACCATATATGGAACTTCCACCCAACAGCCAGTTAGGGGAAGGGACAAAGTCAGGGCTTCCCAGGACTTTGGAAAACAAGGTAACAGGCAATAGAAAGCAGGAGGCCACAGGGGCTTCTATCAGGAATCAGCTGATTCCAATGGCAGGGCCTGGATATCCCAAAATGGAGGAACTCTGAGCACCTGTCAAATTTAGCATGGAGCTACCACCAGCCCATACCCTGCTCTGTGGGCCACACACAAGTGCCCCAAAAACAAACACTAGGAGTACAGGGTTGTACCCCTGTGCATGGGTGCCATAAGGGTATCTTCACCATGACCAAAAAGAGGAAGAGCTGCAATGCCAGGAGTCCTGCATGGACTCTCCTGTTCAGAAAAAAACACAGAACACACATGATAAAAGGACTACAAGACAAGGACATGGAGGTCCTATCCCTCCAATGCATTTCCAGAATCACACCGGGACACTTAAATAAAGCACATTTCCATTAATGTAGGGATGTGCAAATGAAACATGAGCACTAACATGCCAAGTCACGATTAGGGATTTAAACCTGCTTTGATCACAATGCATTTATATTGGTTGAAACTCGGGTTATTGGTGCACGTCTTAAACCTTATGAACAAGGATATTTATGGAAAGCATATGCCTATTTCAGTGAGGACGTTTAAATGAAACAGAAGCTTTAACTTGACAACGGGATCTCAATCCACGACCATGATACATTGAAGATAAAGCATTTACGCATACATGGTGAGGAGATACTTATGAATGGTACAGATGTGGTAATCTATCAATGATGCATCCATTTTGTCCCGGGAGGATAGCTCATCGGCAACGTGTTCGCCTTGGAAGCAAGACGACAGACAACAAAAAATAACAATTATGCAACTAAATAAAAATACTATTCCTGTAACAGCGCCTCGATGCCCGCGGGCTGTGTGAGTGCTTTAAAATGCAAAACAAACATTTAGGCATGTGAATTTTTTGCAGAAGCAGAACTATCCGGGACGCATGTAAACAAGTGATATCCAGAAATAAAATACATAGGACAGGGTGTCTTTGCAATTGAGGAGTGTGTAGTAATAATCATAATGTATGCCTCTTAAAATAATTTGAGAATACCATCGAATCATTGATATAATGATGTAGCGCATGATTAGAATATCAGAGTTCCTGCTAAGGACTTTGCACAAAGACTTGAGGGTTGAAATAGCATGCAAACACTGGGTGCAGGATTAGGAGTATGAGTGCAAGCTGGAGATCGGTCCAAAATTCACGACTGTTGGGCTTTAGGAACATCACTAGGGGAATGTACCCTTAATTAGGAACAGTCATAAGAGATTAGCAACAAACGTTTAGATTAACATTTTAACAGAGAGTGGATCTTATAATGTGCTCCAATAGAATACAACTGTGACACCACTATAGATACTCCCTAAGGGGTAGCGACGCACATGGGTCGTGTATGGCACTGTTTCAACTGAATATCAGAAAAGGTGTGTTTTCCCTCTGATTTTCACTCCCTTTTTCCCCTTATCTCCCCTCCCCCGACGTTCCCTCTTCCGTGATTCTCGTCAACCATCATCAATCTTTGAATATTGTAATTTATCAACTTGGTCAATCAAACATCCATACTGATGGTTATGTATTTTGTGCAATTTTTTGCATCACGAATCCCACTTTTGGTGAGTATTTGGTGTTTGTGACACTTGGATTATGGTTGAACAATATACATTTTTACCCCTCCTATTTTACAGTATTATTGCTTTAAGAAACACATAGCATCTTGGTTTATTTAAGTGTTGGCCACCCCTGTTAAAACCAATATTTTCAGTCATATGTTTTTAAAAGAAAATTAAATGCAGGCACTTGTGTGTAGTATTCTATTCATTGGCAGGCACTGTCTATCTTTGCATAAGTATCTAAACTACAACTATTAAGAGGAAAGCAAGTGTGTTGATTACGACTGACATAGATAGATTTCAACTGATACCATGTCATTAGCATCAACAAGAGGCAGTTGTGGATTTCAGTCAACAACATGTTTCACATGCTCCAGATTTACAATACATAACCAAGCCAGAGCTGTTACCAGGATTGTCTAACAAGTGGGGCTTGAAGCTAATGTAGTTGGCCCACCAACTGGGGACCTGCAAGGGGAAGGGGGTTTGTTCTGTCCATGCCGAATGTGCAGGAGCGACTGAGCATAGCAATGGAGTCCACATTAACCAAGGGAGGTTTTGAAGGGGTTCCCCCCAAGATTTCTTTTTTTAAAACAAATATATTAAAATGGTACATGTCATGCACATCTTCTATGACAAATTGGGTAACAAGATGCCGCCTAAAACGAGTTAAAATGGTCCAGCGCTCGTGCGCGACAACCTATGAAAGTACCTGGTGTTCCTGATCAAAAGCGGACAAGCTACTGAAAGCACCGACGGTACCGCCATACATGAGGTAAGAGCCCGATACACATACAGCAGCACACACTACTATGACTGGGGGTTCAATATATAATATAAAACCATTCGGTTTGTTAAAATGTATCCGTACAATTAGATTGTTTATCATATATTTCACTGTAGAGCCGCCCCAACACTTTGTCCTGTGGCTAAATAGGATGTGAGTGGGAATGCCAAGCTCCCCTTAATTGGGGGATAGAAGTTCAAATCTGCACATTAAAACAAAGAATTATGCAGACATTGAAGATCTTGACACATACCTGCCACATAAGGGAATATAAGAAACTGACCCGTCTTATAGAACGTGGGGACCGCACATTGAAACGAATAATTATGCAGATACTGAAGATCTTGACACAAACCTGCCACATAAGTGAATATAAGAAACTGACCCGTCTTATAGAACGTGGGGACCGCAGATTGAAACGAATAATTATGCAGATACTGAAGATCTTGACACATACCTGCCACATAAGTGAATATAAGAAACTGACCCGTCTTATAGAACGTGGGGACCGCACATTGAAACGAATAATTATGCAGATACTGAAGATCTTTATACATATCTGCCACATAAGTGAATATAAGAAACCGTCCATCCTCTGCTTTTTCTGTAGACACAGGATCGCCATCTCACAGAACGGGGACCGCACGCTGAAAATCACGCTGCTGAAGCCAGCTTTTTGGCAGCACCAAGCCCTGATCGAGGATCTGCTGCCTCAGCTTTATCTTTATTACAGGTACTTGGAAGCCTCCATTTTAAAGATTTTTCAAAATTGTTTAACATAATATTCATATATGGATATCTGGAGGAGAACAGTAACAATGCAAGCTTCTCTCCACCCCCACCCTTTGTCTTGTATGGTTTAGACAACTCCAAGCCACATCAAATACCCAAGTGTGAACTAATAAACAGCCTGATATAACCGGAAAAAAAGAAATAAAGGGTGGGTGTGATACTACAGTCTGTAAGATAGGACATTAAGCCGGACTATCTTTTCGTCAAGGTTTTAAAATAGCTGTTTTTACTTTTTTGTTGTGATTGTTAAAATCAGTACCCCCAAACGGGGGACTTTCACAGTTACAACTGATGTTGTGCCGATGGTCCTGGGGAAAGCTCAGAAGGACAACTTGTAGTGGGATCTGATGCAAGAAACAGCCCACCTCCAGAGCTGTAAACACCAATGTGTCGACCTGTTTAGAGCAACGACCTTACATTTGCCAAATTGTGAGATCTATTAAGGAAATATTTTGCTATTATTACAAACAAGTGTGATTATGCTGTCACTATCACTAATCTCACAGTAACTCTAACAATCCACATCGTCCCTGGACTTTAAATGCCTGACTGATGCTCGGAACATCATGTCTCTTCAAAAATATGTGTTTCATGCTTTACACACTAACTGTATGTGTGTTTGAAAAAACCTTTTTTTCAAATTATGCTCTGTGTTTTATGCTTTTTGAATAAAAGTTATGTGATTATCTCTTATGTTTCTTGACCATATGTTGTGTTTAAACTACACAACTGTACTGTAGTCCTCATCTCCCTTGGTGGAATATAGACAGGCGGGGTAGCCTAGGCTCACCTTCTTTTTCTCATGTTTTGACATTAGGTAAAAATCCACACAGTTTACAATCGATTGTGTAGGGCAAGACATGAAATACATCAATTAAATGTCAAGTGACCAACAATGCACAGGAGCATTTTCCAACGCATCTTCATGATGTCTTTGCCCGCTATATGTTGGTATTCTCCCAATACAAAAAACATGTTCATGCTGACTCAGCCCACACACGTCCATGCTGGTGCACCTATACATGTCACTATTGCCACATAAGAAAATTCTCATGCTTTCTTTTCCCATAATGGCAGTAATTATCCTATAACAAATCCTGTTCATGCTGGCTCTGCCAATGTATGCCGGTATGCACATGTAATAACATACTCCTGCTGGCTTTGCTTTAATGCCAGTAAAAAAAAGCCTTGACACAGTAAAAAAACATTGCTTTGTGGGCTGCACTAATCCGCCCTGTCCCATGCAACAACACAGATCATGTTGACTTTTACCATAATACCAGCAAAAAAATGTCATGCCACAATAACAAAACAGTACCTTGCTGGCTGCACAAAAGCCCTCCTCTCTTTCCCCACGTAAGAATATTCATGATGTTGGCCTTGCCCTTAATGCAAGTAAAAAATGCCATGCCACAGTATGAAACGATCCGGGCTGCTAGCCCCATTGTAGTAACCACTCCACCCCAACCTCTGCTCCAAGTAATTACACTCATTAAGTTGACTTTGTGTTGCTTAAAAATGCCCATGCTCCAACGCCCCCTTGGGTGACAGCCTAGCATGTACACGCACACATACACATGCACCCACCAGTCATGCACCCAGTCAGCTCATTCACATGAATATCCAGAACATGCACGATGCAGTCACATTCACACGTACACTCGCACCCATGCACACCATTCACACTGCATTCCTTCATTAGCACGTGCATACATACAACCCCTCCCATATATACATACTTACACAACACCTCTTCAACTACTCTCCAGGCCTCTGGCTCCCGCTCTTCACGCAGGCAGGAAGCTGGGAGAGTTTGCTGGTTCCTGTCATGCGTGGATGAGCGGGAGAGCGGCCTGGGCTGCTCAGCTGCAAGATTTTGGGCAGGTCTTGCCCGCTCGAGCCCTACACGATCTACGCCTTTGAGCAGAATGATGTCACATCTTATACAGTGCTGACTAGAAAATGATAATAAAGTGAGGATGGGGACCCGCTTTTTATGAACACTGGCAGTTATCCGTATGACAAATTTAAATGGGGTGAACAAATACATCAACTAGTTTGGCACATTAGGCTGTAGATCAAATAAACTTGATACCATGGGGGGGGGGATGTCCTCCATCACAGTCATAAACCAAGTCCAGAGGAATGCATTTTTCTTGTACCTGTAAATAATGTACCGTTTCTTTATCAATATAGGACTACAAATCCCAGGATGTTAAGAAAATAATCAGGACTGGTTGAGCGTTTCATGGCTGGAAGCGACCAACTAAAGAGCTCTAACGTACATAAACGCCACCACGAACGTTCTCACAGTGGTTGCTTGCTAAATCCAGCATGTTTGTCTTAAGTGTTGTTTTCTTTCTAGAAGTAGTCCAAGGCGTGAATCACCCCCTGTACAGTACAGACATGTAGAATACAAATGCACTTCTAAAAGGATGTCGTGGCTTCATTCACGTGGATTGTGGCCGCGCCGTGTAGGCACCGCGGGTGTACAGTGGCCTTGCTTGACGTACATCACTACTTATGAAGCACATCTTTAACCACAGATCACCGACGCTCTGAAATAGAAATTCCGCGCCAGATTGGCAATGTGTGCGTCTCTCAAAGCAGAGTGCAGCACGGCTAATCCTTCCCCGGCCTGATAAAGGTACATTTCCTTCAGTGATAAAATAAAGTTCCGCGGTATTTGGTTTTCACTCCGTGTTGCTCCTGTGTCCACACATTAAGCCATTAAGTAAGATTTACCTGCTGGTTAATTGCCTCTAAATGAGTCCCCCAGTCAGCCCGCCGCCGGTGGTCCTGCAAAAGCAGCGAAGGCCTGTTTGACGTTGGGCGACTTGCGGAAGTGACATGCGGCAACACACCGATGCCTGCACACACAGCGCAGCACCACTGGCCATAAGCGGACTTGATATGAACAGAAGAACTTTGAAGAACACCAGACTCCCCCCAGGGGAGATCAGGGGCCCATTTGGCTAATTTGAGTGTTCTGTTGCTATGGATATTGTAGCGTAATCCCCGAAGATTTATTTAGGAATGCCACAAACCCCAGAGGTGCATTCTATCTAATTCAGCTCCATGTTCATGCTTACGAGTGGCCAAACAGATGTGTTCCAGTGCGCACATGCATGGGACAGGAACGAGTTTGCTAAATACGCGATTCAAATGATGTTCTAGTTGGCTTCCCGAAAAAGAGTATCACGGTCGCGTGTTGTATTTTTAGTCAGTGAAACGGTCCATATGGACATGCGGTCTGTCAGTGTCAAGGATACTACGAATACGAATATTCAAGTTATTTATGTCTTTAGCGTCAAGTTTGTGACTACGAACCGCCTGTTTATTCAAAGTTAATTGATTAGGAAATCCCGTCTCTGCCAAGGAAAATTGACGCTTTCATTTATATCAAATCACGTAACAATATTTACATCGCGAGACTGATGTCTCTAGACAGGAGGTGGAATTGTTAATAGAGTGTGCTTATTTCATTATCAATTACATGAACGGCAATACCCCCGTGCATACACTGAGTCCTAATAAATAACTCTGCGTTCACAAGGACATAGGAAAATAATGAAATCAAAATCAAGCAATAGCAAGAGAGGAAAGGTGAAGTCTATACATGCCATCAGGCAAAAACGAAGTGATCTGTCAGCACAATGTTAAGGTGGCATATTTATACTAATGGCATCTGTTATGCTATGCGGCGCTGGAGATGGGAAAACAACCTCCGTGGTCCCAGGAGAAGGGCTGGGGGTGGGTATAAGGGTGAAGCCTTGGCAGACAAGTGACAGGTCTGTAAAGAGTGTAAAAAACAATGGTCTAAAATGACAGAGATTACATGAAATGTCCAAAAACCACATGCTTTTTCAACTTGACAATACAATTGAGCAAAACGAGTACAATTCTTGATTTATTTTACATATCTTGAATAGAAGTATCAAAATACCAAGATGCAAATTACCGGAAGCCTAAAAACTGCATCTGAATCTACCAAGAAACACAGGGCAAGACAAAACAACTGCTTTTAGTTCTGGTGCCACACCGCAGTCATCTTTATGCATCCCTCCCATGCTGAATCATCCATTTGCCTCTATTAAGAGACAATGTCCACTCCTTTTCATGTATTGCTGCATGGCTGATGTGTCTGCAGCCATCTAACCTTCACAGCGCTTTTATGTCCTTAAATTTAAAGGAAAACATAGCCAGAGCAGAGATCTTTTGAGCTTCGAATGTCTCTGTCTACTTTAACCTTATTAGGTGCTCAAACCATGTGGCCTCTTAAAAACCTTCAATTTTTGAAATATAAAAATATGAGTTGGGATCATTTACCTGATGGAGTACATTGAAGGTTTTGCATCGGGTAAATATGGGTATCTAGCCCATGTGATACTTCCTGGGTACATTTGGCAAAGAGCTCATGTGATCAAAACCGATAATTAGGTGCTATTTTAAAACTAAGAGGTATTTAAAATACTAGTTGTTTACTACTATCACCATAATCATAATGATGCCCTAGGAGCCAATCAATATTGAGGCTGCCAAATAATGTTACCATTAGTGTGCACATTACCTTAGGTCTAGCTGTTAGGCTAGGAGACATTTTATTTGAGTGCCGTTTACACACATGCAAAGGCAGGTTACACTAGGAGCTAGATAAGCCAGGTCACAGATAGACTACATTTTAACAGGTCTGGGTCAATGGAATCTCGTAAAAGACCTAAGGGTTACAGAGAGAACTGAAAGCGACCATGACCTGGCTACACTCTCATTGGATCAAACCAAACTGGGATTTAATTTGGAGTCACTGTTTATCCAAACAAATATTAGCATTGGTAGCAAGGAACGAAGGCTAGTACACTAATGGGAAAACATGATTTTAGACTCCATCTTGTTCACATTTTACTTGCAAAACCTGCCATTGATAGTGTTCTTTGCAGAATCCCTGTATCATGGCTATCTGGCCTGATTTTTTTATGATAACCTAGCCAAGTTGATCAGCCCATTATTCAGAACACCCACTGCACACACGATTTGTAAACAAACTAGATCCAACACATGGTACGATAAGGAGTGTCAAAGGGCTAGGCGATTCCTCATAGAGGCAGTCAAAACCGAAAATAGTGTTGGCGCCAGGGCTCCTAGAAGAGGATGTAAAGAGTTGATTAAAAATAAAAAAGAAGGAAACTGAAAAATCACTATGGAAGAAGCTCATGCAAGCATTTAATAACAAACACCAGACCAGCTTTTGGAAATTATAACACAAGACACGGCAGAAGAGGCGCACCACAATGGAAACACAATTAGCAGAACCTGCTGGTTCAATCACTTTATCATGGGCAATAATCGAATGACAACACATTTGAATTGATGTAGTAACAAGTCAAAATACAGACTTAAACACAATCGTTTTTACAGAAGGGATGGTCATAAGAGCACTTCTGGGCCAGAAAAACGGTAAAGCACCACAGCCGGAGGGCTTGCTTATTACATTTTTCAAGAACAAAATCACAATATGGGCCTCATGAGTAACAAAAATGATTAACTGCATTAAAATGGAATATGACCCGCCACGCCGCCCACATGGAAGGAAGCAATAATTATACCTATTTTCAATAAAAGGTGACGTACGACGCAGCAAACTTTAGGCCAAGATCCCTCATTGGTACTTTATGCAAAGTTCACAGTCCAGTCCTATGCGACCGATTGCACATCTGTGTGGAGGAGGAGGACATTTTGAATCACGCCCAAGCAGGCTTTAGGAAATGAATAGCGACCTCGGACCAGGCGTTCCGAATAGCATTGTAACTGGAAAAATGCGCCATACTTAACCGCAAATCCCTTTACACTCTCTTTGTCGAATTTAGGTCAACCTTTGACGGGACTAACCACAACAAACTATGGAAAACTATGGGTTCAAATGAAGATGTCCCCTGAGATAGTAAGAGCCATTATATCACTCCACACAGGGACCACTGAAGGCATGAGAGGGGGCCCTAGTTGTGAACGCACCAAACCATTCAACGTTGTTTAGGGCATGCAATAAGGGTCCATTATGGCCTTGCTATTATTTGCTTTCTTTTTGAATGATATCAACAATGCAATTGAATGTCACGTTGGTAGACGGCCAGAACTTAATGGTGAGAAGCTGCCCTTGTCGCTCTATTTATATGATTTGTCCCTCATCTCAAAATACCAACGGGCCTTAAAAGGAAGTTTGCAATTTTCGCAGCAAGATGCGTGGAAAAAGGCCTTACAATCTGTAATTCAAAAAGAAAAGTAATGCCATGCCATAAGTTTAAAAGAAAGGAAGTGACTATGATACATAAGAGAGTCCCGAGAGAGCTTATCCATCACTTTGACTGTTAGGGTGTTCGCATTTGTACTAAGGGGGCGTGGGGCCCATAAATTGAGAAAAGTACAGTTATCCTGCAAATGTAAGAGCGGGGGACACCTTGTCTTTTTTTTAAATCGATATGGAGGCGAATTATATCAGCAAGCCTGCAGGTCTGTAGAGCCCAGATATCATCAACAGTACTGTACAGAGCAGAGGAGCAGAAATATGGGGCCACACCAATGTTAAATCATTAACTACTGGGGAAGACATATTCTTGAAAAAGCTATTGGCACTACCCATTAGTGCCTCCAACTTAATGCTCCACGTGGAACTCAAACAGACAGCCATAGAGCAGGCCACCAAGTCAAAACCGGTATGTATTGGCTACGCATAAGGGCTACACCCGAACTAAGGGCATATAAAGATGCTATGCTAGGGATATTACGCTCTCACAGAGGAACTACATGGGCTCGGGCGAGACATGTTTGTAAAACGCTATATTCTATAGGCTGGGATCGTCTATGGGAAAACCCAGAGAATATAAACTGCAACCATACTCAGAAGGTCAAAGACGCATACCATGAATGTGCTATCACAGATATGCTCAGAAAGAGCGAACATCATTCTCTGTTTGATTATATTACAGTAATAAGTACAATTATTTTAGAACTATATCTTTCATCATTAGAAAACCCTTCTTTTGTATGCAAAATTGTTCCTGGGTATATTCCCCGTTGAAAACTTCTCCAAGAATTGTACATACATCACCAGCAACATGCCAAAACTGCACCGAACATATCAAGCCCTTTCTATTTTTGTGCCCAGCACTGGCTAACCCATGAAGAAATTGGCTATTACCTGTAATTAAACAATATAACGTTAATACAATTAAAGAGGCATATGAATTGTGCAAAGACACTACGAAGATCGATGAAGTTACTCCTGTAGGTCTTTATTTTAAGGCAGAGTGGAAAATCAGACTACATACTATTCAATAAAAAACAGACAATTTGTTTAAAAGTACGTTTCTGATTAAAGTTTGATAAATAAACTCATTTTACAAAGTCATATGAAGTGTATTTATTTATTATTGAACATTTATAAAGCACGCAGCAGCCCAAGGGAATTGTGGCGCTGTTACAGACATTGTGAAAACATAAAAAAAATTGTACATACTTAGTTACAAGACAAGGAGAGGGGAGAGGTGGAGGTATTATTATTTAGTTATTTAGTTGTTGCAAACATATTATTTTACATGTATCAGGTAAGAATATTTTTGAAATGGCCACAGCAAATGTTTTATAGTAGCTGACGTGTTTCGAGCGGTTCTCTTCATCAGGGATATGACAATATCATCTGATAAGTAATATAAATAATGTCAACATACAACTACCAAACATTCATTACGAGCAGATAGACACAAGTTTAACAAGAACATGCATTGCTCAATCATCAAACTAAAAGACAAGAGAGAACAAACAACAAACCTTCCATTAGTAAAAATATATATTCCAAGCAATTCCTTTGCAAACAATATACTCTATGTGCCCATAACATTCCATGCAATGTGCCTGTGTCATTACCTGACAAATCCAAATTCACAAACACTAAGACAGGTTCCTTATAAGTAGTCTTTCTTGCGCTGCTCAAAAATGTGTGCCTTTAACACTAAACAATCCTATCGATAGTTACTGATATTAATAATTCTAGTAGAGGCTGAACATATTTGTTAAATTTCTAACCTGTTAGACTTAATTTGCAGACAAAATACCAATCCATTACAAATCCTGTTGCGCCTTTCAACACGTTCCGTGTAATGAACCCACCATAGTATCCTTATAACCTTGTATTTTAACAAACATATAGCATCAGAGACTGGTTCTGTCAATAAGCTCCAGTAGTGATTCGATCTTGACATAATTTGGTTCTTCAGATCCAATTGGTGAAGTCAGTGCAACTGGTAATTACACTTCAACACCAATGTTTTCTTCCAATCCAAATACAAGAGTCAATTCCAACATGTGTTTCACTTAGCATCTGTCAGGAACCAGGAGTGGAAATGCTGGAGTCGATGGAAGCTCCAAAACCGAGGATCTTTCTAGTCCTCATCCAACATGGCGCTATGCCTTGGGAGTTCCGAAACCGAGGATCTTTCTAGTCCTCATCCAACATGGAGCTATGCCTTGGGAGTTCCGAAACCGAGGATCTTTCTAGTCCTCATCCAACATGGCGCAATGCCTTTAAAAGCAGGCTCCGCCCCCCTGCTCGGCGCGTTGTATCTGTTGCTGTTTCTTTCAACGCTCCGAGTGCTGTTTATTTGTATCGTCCTTCCGTATTTCTACTCCTTCTACAGCCCTCCCGTAGCGAGCCTGAACTACGCTCGTTTCCTTTCCTCTCTTACCTATCCATTCCGCCAGCAGTGTTGGTTCTACTTCCAACCTTTTGGACACAGTGCCTCTCCTTTGCACCGTGTTCTCTATTCCTTTTCGGCTGCCTTTCGTCCACTACCAGCTCGGCAGCTCCTTTCTTACTTTATTCTGTACCCCAGTCCTATGCTGTGTTTGCTCGCCTCCGCGAGGTTTATCCATTTTACCATTGGATTGTAATTTCTCCTATCTGGATCCACAACAAGAGCAGCTGTGCCATCTCTTCGAATCATCATCCAGATCATCTATGAACTAGGGTTTTTTCTGCCTCGTGCTTTTTCCCTAGATTGGAGGCTGGCCCCCTGGGGTTCCCCTAGGACAGGTCTTTGCCTCTGTCAAGGTGGCCTCCGGAGGGGCTAGACCTTACCTGCACGAAAAGAAGGTTCGAGTACCCAAAGGTGCAAGGATAAAAGAAAGGAGACTCCAGAAGACGGAACCTGACCGTCAAGAATCCACCTCAGGAGAGTCAGGTGAGGAGAAGGGGGAGGTAGACTTAGAACTTGACAGAATACAACGCCAGTGTAAAGCCATGGCCTCTTTGGAACAATACCAAGAACTAGTGGCAGCTATGCAGAACCTAACTGCAGAAGTCCAAGCACTGAGAACTGAGAATATCGCCCTCCGACAACAGGTGGTCTTACACCGTGACGACCGCGGGGATCTACCCGCTATGCCCCTTTCTTTTGGCAAATATGATGGTCACCCAGGGGGATTAAAGGACTTCCTCGACGCCTGCAATGTTTATTTTGCCTTTCGCACCCATACCTATGAATCCGCCAAGTCCAGAGTCGGATTTATTATTGCCAACCTCATTGGCAACGCACTGGCTTGGGCCACTCCCCTGGTAGCCAGAAATGATCCTTCCCTGAATGACTATGACCGTTTTGTGGAAACCTTTAGGGAAAGGTTCGACAGACCAGAAGTAGTCTACTCTTCTCTGGAAGCTATATTAGATGTCTCACAAGGGAACACAGACGTCCAGACCTACATATCCCGCTTCCAGAGATTGGCGGCTAAGGCAGATTGGCCGGACTCTGCTCAACAAACAATATTCCGAAGAGGGCTACACGATGAAATCAAGGATGAGTTAGCTCGTGTAGCTCGACCCTTGTCCTGCCAAGGACTGATGACTCTATCTCTACAGATCGAATTCCGTCTATCAGAACGGAGACAAGAAAGAAGACGAATCAGAGGCACCCCTCAGACTATCGGTCTACCAGCTCCTTCTCCCACATCCAGGTCAAACCTCACTCCTGAAGAACCTATGCAAATAGGAGCCACCCGAGGACCTCTCACCCCTGAGGAACGCAAACGAAGAAGAGAAGCCGGATTGTGTATGTACTGCGGTTCCTCTAAACATTTACTAAGAAACTGTCCGGAAGTTCCTCCTAGGCGGAAGGAAAACTACAACCCTCGAGCTGTCGCAAGGGAAGTCTCGGGGGAATTGCTAAGTACCCTTGCAACTGCTCAAGACCCATGAATAACCCCGAGGAGAACAGTCTGATGGTGTTCCGTGTCAAGTTGTGGCTATCTGACTCGAGTCCCACTGAAGTTCTTGCCATGTTAGATTGTGGAGCAGCCGGAAACTTTATGGACTCCAATTGGGCTAAGGAACATCAGGTATCCTCAAGACCAAAGACAACTCCCATACCTGTAGAAGGTGTGGATGGGAGGCCTTTGTCTTCCGGACCTATTACTAAAGAGACTATACCTTTGAGGATGGAATTGAGCCACCATTCTGAATATCTGGTGTTCGATCAGATCCGAGCTGCGCACTTTCCAGTGGTCATTGGTATCCCTTGGTTAAGACGACACAATCCTCAGATCAACTGGAAGACCAATAGAGTGAGCTTTAATTCGCACTTTTGTAGGTCCACTTGTATGAACCAGTCAATCAGCTTAACTCACCAGGGCGGAAGGTCAGGTCCTGCTCTAAGTCCGGCTATCATCGCTTTGGTTCCAACACATTACCAAGAGTATTCGGAGGTGTTTCTAGACATCCAACCACGTGAGTTACCTCCTCACAGGGCAGAAGACTGTGGTATCGACCTACTTCCAGATGCTACAGTTCCGTTTGGACGGATGTATCCCTTGTCTCTCCCTGAAAGAAAGGCTCTACGGTATTACCTAGACTCCAATCTTCAGAACGGGCTTATTCAGGAGTCTAGATCCGCTTGTGGTGCCTCCTTATTCTTTATTCCAAAAAAGGATAGTACAGAATTACGTCCCTGTATTGACTATAGAGGTTTGAATAAGGTGACAATTCGGGACAGGTATCCCATGCCTTTGATCAGAGATATTCTGGAGGCAGTACAGGGGGCTATTTACTTCACCAAACTGGATCTAAGGGGCGCTTACCACCTCCTAAGGATAAGAAGAGGGGACGAATGGAAGACGGCGTTCCGCACCCCATTTGGACTCTTCGAGTATCGGGTGATGCCATTCGGACTTGTCAATGCCCCAGCCATTTTTCAAAGATACATGGACAAGGTATTCACGGATATGTTGTTCGTATCTGTTGTAGTGTACTTGGACGACATCCTGGTATTCTCCCAGACATTAACCGAGCATAGGGTACTGGTTAAGAGAGTACTGCAACGTCTTCAAGAAAACAAGCTATTAGCTAAACCGGAGAAGTGCCAATTCGAAACCACCTCTGTATCCTACCTAGGATTCCTTTTGTCAGAAAGAGGCATAGAGATGGATCCAGGTAAGGTTAAAGCCATCAGGGAATGGAGAGAACCCAATACCGTCAAGGAGCTACAAAGCTTCTTAGGGTTAGCAAATTTTTACAGAAGGTTCATTCCCAACTTCTCCAACCTAGTGCTTCCTCTGACCTCCCTGCTAAAGAAGGGTGTTAAGTTTGTCTTCGGAGAGGAACAACAGAAGGCTATGCTAACCCTTAAGGAGTGTTTTTCTTCTGCTCCTGTTCTGGTACAACCAGACCAAACCAAACCTTTCATCTTAGAGACTGATGCGTCGATAGGAGCGATAGGTGCTATCCTATTGCAGAAAGCCGCGGATGAGTGTGAACATCCAGTGGCATACTATTCTAAGACCCTCACCAGCAGCGAACGCAATTACTCTGTTCTAGAAAGAGAGCTATTGGCCATCAAATTAGCCTGTCAAGAATGGCGTCATCTCCTACAGGGCGCTGCCCATTGTTTTGTCATCAGAACGGACCATCGTAACCTTCGGGTACTCCAACAAATGGAGTGTACCAATGCCCGACATGCCCGGTGGGCTTATTTTTTTTTGCAATTTGATTTTGTGATAACCTACATACCTGGCTCTGAAAACAAGAAGGCGGATGCATTGTCACGAAGCATAGGGGACAGCTCAGGGAATTACGAAGGGCATGACCGTATTCTCCCCGATCTTAAGGTTTTAGCAACTACTGTCTCCTTCCTCCAAGACCTGATACCTCAATATCAGGCTTGCACAGAACTCCCTTCTTCGGTCCGCTTACGTAGTGATGGGTTGTACTACCATGAAGACGCACTTTTCATTCCCACTAAGGAACTGCAGAAACTCATTCTTTCCTGGTGTCATGATTCTCCTTTGACAGGACATCCCGGAATCCGAAAGACCTATGAATTGCTGCAACGAGGTTTCTGGTGGCCAAGGGTAAGAAAGGATGTGCACCAGTATGTCACTTCATGCTCTATATGTGCTTCTAATAAATACCGCACTGGCAAACCACTCGGTCTCTTGCAGCAGCATTCCTTACCATCACGACCATGGGAACACGTGTCTACAGACTTCATTGTCGAACTCCCTCCTTCTAACAACATGACAGTAATAATGGTCACAATAGACTCCTTCAGCAAGCTGGCCCACTTTTCTGCATTCAGGCAGATACCATCCGCTTCTGAGACCGCTGAGGTCTTTCTTCGAGACATTGTCCGACTGCATGGATTACCCCGGACTATTGTATCGGACAGGGGATCTCAGTTTACGTCCAAATTTTGGACTTCTCTTTGTCAGACTTTAGGAATCCACCGCGCTCTTTCCTCGGGGTACCACCCTCAGAGTAACGGGCAGACAGAAAGGCTGAATGCCAGCCTAGAACAATACTTGCGGTGTTTCTGCAGTCCACAGCAGGAGAGGTGGTACCATTTCCTCTCGCAAGCAGAGTTTGCATACAATAACACTCTGCATACCTCTATCCAAATGAGCCCTTTTTTGTGCACGTATGGGTATCATCCTCAACATCTACCGGGTCTTAGTTCTCCAGCCACAAGGATCCCTGCCTTGGATGGTATCTTGCAGGAAATACAGGAAATTCATGGTCTTGCCAAGAAGGCACACCAGGCCAGTCTACAGACTCAAAAGAGATGGGCAGATAAGAACCGGGGATCTAATCCCAACTGGGGTGTGGGTCAACTGGTTTGGTTGTCAACCAAATTCCTACCTAGATGGATTCATGCTGGGAAGTTTTCCCCTCGATATCTTGGGCCATTTTCTATCCTTCAACAAATCAATCCGGTAGCCTACAGGCTCAGACTTCCGGACTACCTCAAGAGAGTTCATCCGGTTTTTCACATATCCTTACTTAAGGAGTATAAGGAAGATCCGTTCCTTAGACCCATCCACAAGGGTCGCGCCCAGGTACGAAGTATCCCGGAAGAATACGAAGTGGCTTACCTGGTGGATTCCAGATACCGCAAGGGCAGACTCCAATACCTGGTACACTGGAAGGGCTATCCAGTGGAAGAAAGGACCTGGGAACCAGTTAGCCACATCCACGCTCCCAGACTTCTCAGGAAGTTCCATTATCTCCACCCGGGCAAGCCGGGGGGCTCCCCGAGAGGAAGGAGGTATACTGTCAGGAACCAGGAGTGGAAATGCTGGAGTCGATGGAAGCTCCAAAACCGAGGATCTTTCTAGTCCTCATCCAACATGGCGCTATGCCTTGGGAGTTCCGAAACCGAGGATCTTTCTAGTCCTCATCCAACATGGAGCTATGCCTTGGGAGTTCCGAAACCGAGGATCTTTCTAGTCCTCATCCAACATGGCGCAATGCCTTTAAAAGCAGGCTCCGCCCCCCTGCTCGGCGCGTTGTATCTGTTGCTGTTTCTTTCAACGCTCCGAGTGCTGTTTATTTGTATCGTCCTTCCGTATTTCTACTCCTTCTACAGCCCTCCCGTAGCGAGCCTGAACTACGCTCGTTTCCTTTCCTCTCTTACCTATCCATTCCGCCAGCAGTGTTGGTTCTACTTCCAACCTTTTGGACACAGTGCCTCTCCTTTGCACCGTGTTCTCTATTCCTTTTCGGCTGCCTTTCGTCCACTACCAGCTCGGCAGCTCCTTTCTTACTTTATTCTGTACCCCAGTCCTATGCTGTGTTTGCTCGCCTCCGCGAGGTTTATCCATTTTACCATTGGATTGTAATTTCTCCTATCTGGATCCACAACAAGAGCAGCTGTGCCATCTCTTCGAATCATCATCCAGATCATCTATGAACTAGGGTTTTTTCTGCCTCGTGCTTTTTCCCTAGATTGGAGGCTGGCCCCCTGGGGTTCCCCTAGGACAGGTCTTTGCCTCTGTCAAGGTGGCCTCCGGAGGGGCTAGACCTTACCTGCACGAAAAGAAGGTTCGAGTACCCAAAGGTGCAAGGATAAAAGAAAGGAGACTCCAGAAGACGGAACCTGACCGTCAAGAATCCACCTCAGGAGAGTCAGGTGAGGAGAAGGGGGAGGTAGACTTAGAACTTGACAGCATCCAACATCAACATCTGTTGCTAGTGAGCTTCTTCATGGCTAACTCATACAGATCAATCTTGATAAATATGTGAAAAATATTGTATTACAGACCCTTACTTATCTGTCCGATAGTTTGTAAAGACAAGTGAAATAGTAAGTCATTTATTTTTACAATTCAGCATACATTCCAATTGGATATCAATTTATCCTTCAACATATTACATTATTTTCACTTATCCTGAACTATTATTGCTTATATCCCTAAATTACCTACATATCAATTGCTACTTTACACCAAAATCATATCCTGTTTCACACAATCATTATCATGTCATTTATTTCCTTATATTCTACAATGCACATTGAGCACATGCAAGGCTCTCCAAAATCAATTATCCTCCACCCTATAGTTCTTTATTTGGAACACTTGCTAGTTGTTCACCTTAATTTCCTGTCTATCTTACTCACTTAGTTGTTAAGAATTATTTTAGTTGAGCTTCCTAATAAATATGTATTAAGGTCTTGGAAGGATAGCTCAGGGGCAACACACTAATCTTGGAAGCAAGATGACAGGGAACATCAAAGGTTCGATCCCCAAGTCTGCACTTAGAAACCTCTGGGTATTAAGCGCATTGTAAATAACCCATTACAATTACATGTAAACACACAAACCATAGCACAACAAATGTGGATCCTGTTATATACCATCATAGTAGTAAAACTAGTACTAAGCTCATATAAACAATTATAAACAATTATCTGTACATCTCAATGTACCTTTCTTTACAATGTAGCTGGCTTCTATTTGCAAAATTCATTGTCATGTGATTTGTTTTTCCTCGTAACGGAGGTGTTGATTTCTCTAACACCTACAAGCAAACATTAGTAGCTTTTAATCACTGGTATCCACTCTAATTATCAAAGTTTATCTTCTCTGGTCCACACTCCCCACGTACCTGTCACTTGCAGAACAGCCTTTCATCATGAATCAGTGTTTTCCTTAGTCATCCGCCATCTTGAGGTTCTGCTATTTGTATGCAGAGTCCCTCTTCATTCTCTGTGTTACTCCTGACCGCCATCTGGGAGTGGTCTTACTACCTAGTAATGTCCTACCATTGCCTGCATTATAACTTTAAATATCACTTTTGAGTTCTGTAAAGACTGGAGGGGGTGTCTGTACTTCTGCTCTCTATATGGTAGAGGAGAGGCAGAGAGGACCCCAGCCAAGATTCTCTATTATTGGTAACTTAGTCGAGCAATCAAGGCCTAGCTTCTCAGGAGGTGATTCAAGCTGGTTCTTAAGTACAGAGTGGTCCCCAAGCACCCATGAAGGAATGTCCACACACTGTATCGGTTAAAACACAGTCTTTATATAATTAATATTCAAAGTCATATACACGATCACAATACCTCACTTTGTGCTCTGAAAATCAACAATGGTAAATATGTACAGTTCTAAAGTGGTACCACTAACATTACTCAATCTTATTAAAGTGCATACGGTCAGAATGACACACAGATCAAAATAAAGAGGAAACCAGCAGTAGAGAGAGGAAGGAAAGCAAGATGGTTGAGCAAAAGGCAGAATACTGGTAACTACCGTTAAGCACAGTTCTGTGTGGAGATCCCCACACCTGGGCAACCTGTAGAAGAAAGATACAAGCCCAGTCCATATATTGTCCACCCTTATACTTCCCAATAGTTCTGCAACCCCAAAGTACCTTGGTGTTGTAGCGTTCCATGTCGGGGAAATCGACAACCCTTCTTGAGTGTCCTCCCTTTAAGGCAGGAGTCACGGGTCGTCGAACGTCCGACGGAGAACAGGTCAAGCTACGACAGTGAAGTGGCCGTGTCGTTCCTAGCAGTGCTCGTTGATGGGGAAACGTAAACGTCCTGCCAGGAAGAGGCGTGCGGGGCACCTCGGTGTCGATAGTTCTGGACTGCAAAGAGTTGAAGAACTGTGGCCCAGCAAGGTAGTCGAGTCATCAGCGTCTCTGTGGTCTTTGGGTGGCGGGAAACCCACCGGTGGATGCTCCTCAGCGCGTCACCGGTCAGGCCTTCTCCATCAGGATACAGCGGCGATGATGCGGACGAGAGCGTTCATGGATCAATGAAGTTCTTCGGCAACGGGAGCACGGCGGCTCCGGTCGGTGACGGCAGTCGGCAACAGTGGCAGACAACAGTCCGGGCACTTCTCCTTGGAGTTCCGCAGCAATCCCCGTATTGGGTCGGCAGCCTTTCGAAGGTCTGTCTACCAGGGAGCTTAGGCAAAGATCAGCTGTGCACGATGGTCCGTCGTAGCTCGGGAAGAGGGCGCCTTACCAGGTCCTCTCTGGGTCAGTTCTTGAAGCACAGCAGCTTTCAGATTGCAAAGGAGAGCAACAGCAATTCTTCTCGTCCAGCAGGGCTCAAGGTTAAGCTTCACTCCAGTTGCTCGTCGTAGTGGACTTCAGCTTCTGAACACAACTCCTAGCAGTGTGAGGTCCCCAGATATACTGTTGATCTCCCATTCATTCCGCTGGGCCGCACTCAGCATCCAATCACAACTACGGGCATTCATGCAGGCAGGCAGCCAATCAGGCACACGAGGTATTCAGGCCATTCACTTCTCTCCAGACACTCACAACAAGTTATGTGTATTGGGACAAGTATCGAGCCATTCAACACTCCAAGCTGCATTCATACCGGTTTCGGGCAGGGCTGTCTCAACCATTGTGTCAAACACCAGATAGTAGACAGTCACAACATAGAATGTATATTTGTCGCACACTCCATTCACCCAGGTCCCACCCACAGGCGTACCCACAACACACGGTTGTTGAGAAGGCTCCAGCCAATATGGTCAGCACTTCCCCACACTACCATATATGGAACTACCACCCAACAGCCAGTCAGGGGGAAGGGACAGAGGCAGGGCTTCCGGGGACTTCGGGAAGATCAGGGTAACAGGTGATGGATGGCAAGAGGCCAGGGGGTAATTTTGCCTCCATCAGGAATCTACTGATTCCAATGACAGTGCCTGGGTATCCCAAAATGGAGGACGCTCAGGGCACCAGTCATTTCAACACGGAGCTGCCACCAGCCCGTACCCAGCTCTGTGGGTCACACACAGGTGCCCAAAAACATACACTAGGGGCAAAGGGTTGTACCCCTACCCTTGGGTGCCATAAGGGTATCCCATGGGTCTGTTGACCAAACCAAAATTGAGAGAGCTGCACTGCCAGGAGACCCACACAAACTCCTGCACGGAAAACACGACAGAACACACGATAAAAAGCAGTAAAGGACAAGGATACGGAGGCCCTGTCCCTCCGATGCATTTCCAGCATCACAAGTTCCTTCCTTAATTCCTTTATGTAATTAGTTTTATTCAAATAGTATATGGACTCTATTATTATTGTACAATTGTTACAATATGTATGTAGTTAGAATTAACTTCACCTACTGGCATAAAGTTCCCCACCTTGAAGTGAATATTTAACCCATAGTGTTTGTCTACATTGGCGAGCCAATGCGCATTAGCCCGTCAAACCCTCTCTCTTTGAAAATGCATGTTTCCATGGTAGTGAACCTTCCCGTGGTGAGGATCGAGTGTGCACGACCTTACATAATTTAAGCTACCTATATGCTCAAGGTGCAGCAAATTCCCAATGGCTACCACCCCTCTCCTCTGTTGTTTCCAATTAACATCATTGTATCAATTGAAATTCCTTTTCATGTCTATTAGTATGATATATCTGTCCAATATTAGCATACATGTTCTTGTATATATCATCACTGACAATATTGGCTGTAAAAAGTCAACATCCTTGTGTTTTGCTGTGCTTACCCTAGAAAGGCATTCAGTTCATGGTCCCCATGAAGACTAACAGTGGTAGCTCTGAATCTAAATATAATTCTGGCTTCTTCTTATCTCAACATTTTTTCTAAGTCACCTCCTCTTTCATGCTGTACTAAGCATTTCAATCCACAGAATCTGATATTTTCTACGTGCAAATCTATGTTCACAATTCCAATGTGCCGTTAATGGATACCTTTCAATCCAAATTCACAACATGCTACTGTGGGTTTTGTGAAGCACAACACACGTTTTTTGCGACTAAATTATTAAGTGTGTGCATTTCTACTAAATGCTCATGTATTACTGTGAGGTGCAATCTAAAATACTACTAAATACATTGCATGCAAGTGCCATAAAATACTTTTAGGACCTGATTCACAGAAGCGTTTTATTTGTTTGTTTGTTTATTTTATTTATATAGCGCTCCGGACCGGGAGTAAAAGGGCACTAGAACAGGTTACATGGCACAGTACATGGTAATTAGCAGTGATACTTTAGCAAAGGTTATATACAGAATATACAGACAGTGGAGGTAAAAACATCCAGTAAAGACATAAATGAGGCATGTACAAAATATACAGATTGAAGCTAGGTCTAGCTTAAGGTTAACATTTGTCAGTAGCCACCCAATGGCAAATTTCCTGAACGACTGGAAGCATTTAGCCGACTTGATGTTCAGTGGCAGGGAGTTCCAGAGTTGGGAGGCGAGGACAGTGAAGCTCGAGCCTTCGGCTCTTTTAGAAGTAAATCTGGGCACCGTGAGACATAAGGTGTTGGAAGATCTAGTGGTTCTGATGGACGACTTCATGGTAAATTTGTTGGTGAGGTACGGGGGGCTAGGTGGTTGAGGGCTTTGTAGGTGAGGCAGAGGGTTTTTAGATCTATTTTTGGTTGAATGGTCAGCCATTTGCAAGTGATTGTGGTGGCAGAGATAGGCTCACGCCTAGGAATGTTTAGTGCCGCTCGTAGCACATTATTTTGAAGGACTTGGAGTTTGCTAATTATGGCTTGATTGGCACCTAGGTAGAGGCTGTTGCAGTAATCTAACTTAGATTGTATGAGAGCTCTGGCTAACGTAAGGCAATTGTTAGTGGAGAGAAATGGTCGGCAAGCTCTAATTAGTTTGCCTGTATAAGCGGTGGCTGAGGCGGTCGAATTGACTTGTTTAGTGAGGTTGATATTGGCATCAATATAGAAGCCAAGTGTTTTTACATTTTTGGCGAAAGGGATGGTATTGCTATTGATAATGATATTAGAGTAGTTGGGGCTCAATTTTTGTAAGTTGTTCGGGGAACCGACATTGAGCAGTTCAGTCTTCTCGTCATTCAGGCAGAGGCCATGTGTGGCCATCCATGCCTGAATGACGGAGAAGATTTCATTGATCCTGGTGACATCAGTATTGTAATTGCCGGAGATGGTGAGGAGTATCTGGATGTCATCTGCGTAGTTTGTGTAGGTGACACCCAGACGATCCAATTTATCAAAGAGGGGCTTAGTAAAGATATTGTATAGGGTGGGGGAAACACATGAGCCTTGTGGGACACCACAAGTGATGGGGATGGGGTCTGCTGCTGCAACAGGGGAAAAGACCCTCATGGTTCTGTTGGCCAAGAAGGACTGTATCCACGTGACAGCAGAGGATGAGAAATGGGCGGCAGAAGAGTGGTGGTAACAGAGTATTTTATGGCCGACCAGGTCAAAGGCTGCTGAAAGGTCTATAAGGAGTAGGATGGCGGCCTTACCCTTATCTTTAATGTTGTCAATCTGACTTTTGAGATCAACAAGGTTAGTTTCTGTTCCATGTTGAGGTCGAAAGCCAGACTGACGCAATCCAAGTAGTTGGTTAGACTCTAAGTAATTCTGAATTTGCAGGTAAGCAACTCTGTCAAGGATTTTTAGCAGGAAGGGAACGGTGGTGGTAGGCCTGTAATTAGTAGGAATGGATGGGTCCAAGGTTTGTTTTTTTAGAAGAGGGAGGACCCATGACTGTTTCAAATTGTTAGGTACAGAGTTAGTGGAGAATGATACATTTATAAGCTTGGAGATGAATGGAGAGAGGTCCCTTGCTGCATTCTTTATAATCTGTGTGGGGCAGCTGTCCCATTTGCAGTTTGACGGTTTGAGAGAAGTTATAATTTTTTGCACTTCTAGTGCAGTTACCTTTTTGAAGGTGAAGCCATGGTTAGTGTTGGAGATAGTGGGTAGGCTAGGGGTGGAGGGGTTACTATTGGAAAGTTGTAATCTTTTGTTTTCAATTTTCGTTTGCAGGCCGGTAATTTTGTTCGCAAGGGCATCTTGGATACTTGTGCACCATAGTTGGTCCTTCACGGACATGTCCGTCGGTGGATTAGGGTTTTCTAGCTCCTTCAAGATGGGGAATAGTTCTTTAGCACTGGAACTAGCTTTACTTATTCTTACATTGTAGGCTTCCTTTTTAGTGCAAATTATTTCTTTTTTATAGAGGGAGGATACATTTGTGAGATTAATTTTATGTTCCTCTGATGGATTCGTTTTCCAAAGGGTTTCCATTTTAGTTTTCTTATTTCTTAGTATTTTAAGTTCAGGAGTGTACCAGGAGTTAAGATGGGCTCTAGGTTTACCTATACGTAGTTTTAGAGGGGCAACGGTGTCAATGGCTTTAGACATAGCGTCATTGTAGTTGTCTACTAGTAGGTTGAGGTCTGATGTGTCGGGGATCATGTTTAGGGTGGGTAGAACCAGTGGAATGAGGGTTTCTACGGTAATGTTATGCTTATTTCTAGTCAGACATGCTGGTGCAGGGGGGCACTGTATGTGGTGCAGGTTATTAGTGCTAATGTCAAATGATAGTAGGAGATGGTCAGTCCATATAAGTGGTAGTGGGTCCTTACAGATGATGTTACAGTTGTGGGCAACGAGCCAGTGGGCCTCATTATGACCCAGGCGCTAATGGGTTAACGGCGCCGTAAAAGGCTGCTGCGCCGTTAAACTATTAGCGCCTAATTACGAGGTCCCTTTGCGGGACCTGACCTTAACGGCTGGTGCAGACCAGCCGTTAAAGTAGGGACCCGCAAAGGGACCTTGGTGCTAATTACGGTGCCGCAATTTGCAGCACCGTACTTAGCGCCTTCCCCATTCCAGTTGAGCCCTATAGGGCAAAAATGGGAATGGGGAAGGGCCATGGAGGGAGGGGGAATTACCGCCCCACCAACCTTATGATGGGGTGGTAATTCCCCCTTTCTCCATGGCGGAGTCGGTAACTTACCGGCATGGACCATGGTGCTAATAGCACCATGGTCTTCCGCCAGGGTCCTAATGAGGCCCAGTCTAAGGTTCTGCCCTTCTGATGTGTGGGTAGGGTGTTAAGTTGAGTGTAGTTGAGGGCATTGGCAAGGGAGGATGCAGGGGTGTCGTGAGGATCATTGTATCCCAGGTTAAAGTCACCTAGAATAATATTTTGGAAGAGAGGTTTATATTTCTCTACTATGAGGGAGGTTATATCTTCCTCAAAGGTACCTGTGGGGCCAGGGGGTCTATATATTAATTCCAAGTTGATAGTGTTCTTAGGGGTGGTTTGAATTTTAATGGAAAGGTGTTTATAATGGTGCAATCCCATTGGAAAAGGTTCTGTGAATCGGGCCCTAATCTCCAGTTCACTTTTTATCCCCGGTGCTCACCGCAGGTTCCTAGCTTTATTACCAGATGATTTGATTACATAATATTTAGTAGTTTGGCCCTCTCACATAAAACATCCTAAGGGAGAATTATTATTTTTTACATTCGAACATTTTAAAAATCATTTTCTCATGAGAGTGTAAACCAAATCACATAGGGCATTATATATGAATTGGAGAAAGACAGTCCTACTGTAATCACTGAAAAGAAAATTTGACTTGTTAACTTTCGAGTTACTGTATATATATCCCATTTGATAAGGAATATGTGTTGTTTTGGAGTGTTATTTATATTTGGCGTGCTTTTATGGATTTGTATCTGAATAAAGTTTGATTAAAAAGAAACAATCGTTAGGGCCATATCATTACTATTGGAACTGATGTTGTGCCTGAGAATGGGACACGCACTGAACCATGACAGATGCTATCATTGTATGTGGGGAGAGCTCCTTGCCATTTGAAGGGGAGGGAGGTTACCAAAGATGATACATGGCTGCAGGACTGATATGTTGGCTCATATACCACCTCAAAAACCAGGTGTAAATTCCCCTGATGCAGAGCTCTCACAAATGCCTTTGCCTCCCTTACTGGTGATGTGGTAAGTTTGAAAGGGAGCATTGCGTACAACCCATGGGGTGAATGCATAACTGCACCACCTACTGTTCTCAAGTGGTGTATTGGAGAAGAAACTGACATGAGAAGTGAGCTTCTGGTGGCCCTGAGATAGCTGGGCAAATGCCTCACGAGACAACTGTAAAATTCAAACTCTGAAGGAAAAGGTATAGTAAAATGGACAACTGTTTTTGATTTGGCCAATGGCATTGGGCCACAGAATAGATGTGGTGGACTGGAAGAGATGCTGTGGCAATGTCAAACTTAACACAATAGATGGGAATGGAAGGGTTTTCCAAATACTTAATAATTGTTTGTTCTCCCGAACACCTCCACAAGTGGGGGATGACAGACACAGCTGAATGTTGGGTTTGCATGCATGAGGAGATAATCCTGATTCACATCCTTCTGTATTCCCAGAAAGGGTGGTGTTGAAAATGAGAGAAGTGCTGAATACATACATTCCAATCATCCTTTCTTTTTTTTTACTGACTTTGTTGGCTAATCCTGCCCTGGTCACCTTGATAAAATATGGCTCTTCAGGAAGCCAATGATGGTCAATTAAATGATTCTCAGGCAATAGAAGTCAGCTGTCCCTCCCAGTCATGATGAGTGGGTCAGCTTCATCGTTTCAACTTATTTTATTGAAATAGTGTTCTTGGTACTCAAGGGGAAGGAGAAAACATTTTTGGATTTTTGAAATATGGCTACAATTCCTGAACTTAGTCTGGTATTCAAAGAATTGCATTTCTCAGGATCTCCGTTGGCGGGCCTTACAGTCGGTATCTCAACTGAGATATACTTTCCCAAAGTCATTATCTATTTATATGCCTGTTGGATGCTGGTCCTATAGATGGTTGTCCAAATGAAGAGTTTATTAACAAAAATGGGTTCCTGTAAAGCACCTTCCCACATAATTGTTGAACTATGTATTTTTGTTAAACCCCCCCAATTAGTCAAACCATACAGTGATGTTAGATTTGCATAGTTATTTAATTAATTGTTTGTCGATGTGAGCCTACACTTGTTTCAATCTTAGATCTTCCTCAGGGCTTGTGACAATATTGATTGAAGTTACAGTTATTAACCAAACAACATTGACTGACACTTATTTGGTGAGTTTAGTAATCTGCAGGTGTGATTATATATAAATCATCCATAAAAACATATAATGAAACTGAAAACAAATATATAAACATCCTGTTTAACTTGCTCCTTTCAGACGTTCATGATGCTCTGAATAAAACTCAGAGCTTTACACCTTATGTTGACGTTGTGAAGATTGACCATCTACTGTATGCCGATGATCTGGTACTAATAGACCAAACCTACGTGGGCCGACAAAGGCAACTAAAAGCTTTCGAACAGTACACTCTTGAGAACGGATTAAAAATTAACGTGAAGAAATCCAAGACCCTAACCCTGTGTCACCCAGGGGGAGGAGACCAAGAGAAAAAAACCTGGCACTTGGAAAATGAAAGACTGATAGAAATAACCTCAATTGTGTACTTGGGGGGTTGCATAAACACTTCCTTAGGATATTCCCCTCAAGAATGTATGCTGAGGAATGAAATCAAACATTATCTTCCCATGGAAGGCGGATTCAAAGGAAATATGTGAAATGTTCCATTATCCCAGCATTAACATTCTACAAATACCTATAGTAACATAGAGCCGAAACATTCTTGGCATTAGCTTAAAAAATCTGGGACTTCCTGGAAAGCACCTATTGGAAAAGCTTGCTGAAACTTCCAAAGTATGTCCATATGGCAGTAGTAAGACAAGCGTGGGTTTAATCTTGCACCAAGCTTAGATCACTAGGAAAAACCTTGAACTCTTATAGAAAATCACAGCAATGGTCCGATAAGAGGCTTTGGGACACTGAAGAGGGCATTACAGGGAGGAGGAGATTGTGGGCTGCAAGATTGGATGAGAACCTGTAAGGGGGCATTGGATCTCATATCATCAGCTGAAGACCAACTGATAACAAACCCAGACTCAGTGAAAACTAGATTGGATTCTGACGCAGGACAAAGCAGGTAAAGCAACATTATGTTTCACATAGGGTGCAATAAGGGGACCTTTCAACATGTTTCCCAAATATTTGTCAAGGTGCCCAAGCTGCGCAATAAGAACAAAATTCATGAGGTTCCATTTAAACCTATACCCCACTCAGGAGGTTTTGGCATCTAGAGACAAAGGGCCCAAGAGACATACTGGCTGCAGATTATGCAAACTGAAGGGGGAGAGAAAAACCTTCCTCTCATCTCCAGTTGTCCCCTACTCTCCTCCCTTGGCTACCCTGCCCTCTTCTCCTTCCTCCTCTGTCCTATCTCAAGCCCCCTCCACACCTATGCAGGGCATACCTCTGATTTGTACCCCTCCCCGGAAGATCTTTAAGGCAGGCAACATTCTTCATCTTGCCACTCTCAACTCTCGCTCAGCTTTCAAACACTCATCTGACATCAACCACCTCCTAGAAGAACTTGACCTCAATGTCCTTGGTTTTACCGAGAAATGGTTCACGGCCAGCTTGTCACGAGCTTTGACACTTTCCTCCCTGACGGCTATAAGATCCTCTCCGCCCACAGGTCCACCCGGCCCAGAGCGGGTGTAGCCCTGATCATGCCCACTCAGACGTACTCCTCTTTCGAATGTCTTGTCTGCAGGCTCTCTCTCTCTCTCGCTCCTAGCCACTCTCTTACTGTTGCTATCCTCTATCGGCCCCCTGGTAAACCACCTCTTTTCAACTCCTCCTCCTTGGTGACCTCAACATCCGTCTCGATTCTCCCTGCTTCTCATATGCACTCTTTCGTGACCTTTGCGATTCACTCTCCCTCTCTATCCTCCCCTGTGGCCCGACGCACTCTGCTGGTCACACACTTGATGTCTTGATCTCCTCTGGCCTCCCCCTCTCTACTCCCCTCACCACTCCTCTCTCCTGGAGTGATCACTGCCTCCTCTCCTCTCATCTTTTCATCTCCTCCCCTCAAGCCAAGCCTACCCCACGATTGCCACCCACCTTCTCGGACATCAGGCCCATGAAGTGGGTTTTCAGTGCCACCTTCTCTCCCCCTCTTCGCCCCCAGGCTGACTCATGGTCGTCCGTCCATACCTTTTCACGGTTTTACAACTTGGATTCCTCCTCCAGTCAGGAAACTAGGTTTGGAATGGCAGTATTGCACTCTATTCATCAATAAGAGGAAGCATGAAGTCAGTACTCCCACCTCCAATAACAGAATACTGCTATGGGAGCCTATCTAAGATAAGGAATACGTCGGAGGACACAATCCCTTCGAAGAACAAGTTACTTCTTACCTTGTAACGTTCTTTCGATGGGATGTTCCTCCGACGTATTCCTTATCGACCCTCCCATCCATCCCCGCAGTACTACTTCCCTTGTTGTTGCAGTTTACGCTCCTTCAAGCTGATTAGTCTAGTCCAGAAAGAATTATTGTGGGCTACAAAACGGAACTGAGCAACGGACGCTGCGCGCAGCCTTTATAGGCAGGATGACGTCGACGTCGATACGGCGGCTGTCGAGGGACATCGACTCGGCGGACGTCGACATGCAGCGCCCTCTAGAGAGAAAACATTTCCGAGGCCAGCAAAGCTGGAAAGAGATATCCCATAGCAGTATTCTGTTGTAAAACCGTGTAAAGGTATGGACGGACGACCATGTGGCAGCCGCACATATGTCTCTAACCGGCACTCCTCTTTTGAGGGCCGATGAAGCTGCGATACCTCTGGTCGAATGAGCCCTAAGATTTTGAGGGGGCTCTTTTCCTGCCAGTTTATAACATTCCAAAATGGCTAAAATGATCCATCTGGAAATGGTCTGCTTAGTTATCGGTAACCCCAGCTTGTGACCTTTGTAGCCTACAAACAGCCTGACACAACCCTGTCTCTGCTCTACTCCTCTATTTCTGCTACTCTTGATACTCTTGGCCCTGTCATGAGGATCCACTTGAAGTACAAAGCCAAGTGCAATTCCTGGTATGACTCTGACCTAGCTACACCTAAACGTAAGTGTAGGGCGGCCAATATGAAATGGAGGACTGGTTGCCCGTCCCCTGACAAACTGGCGTGCTGCCTGCTACAAAGGCAATACCAACGCTCTGTCCGCACCAAGAAGAGAGTCCACATTTAAGCCCACGTCTCTGCGGCATCTAACAATTCAGCCGAACTCTTCAAAATCTGTAAGGAGCTGGCCAACCCTGCTGCAGTCTCCACCCCTCCTCTTGCATCCCAGGCTCTTTGCAATGCCCTTGCCTCTCACTTTATCTGTAAATCCCAGGACATCTTGTCCGCCCTCTCCTCCACTACCCCTCATCTCCCCTCTCCTGCTCTGCTTGATGACCCTCCTTCAGCTTACCCTCCTCCCTCTTTCTCCTCCTTTCCTTTCTCCCCTGATGAGGTTGCTAGACAAGTCCGATCTATGCGAGTCTCATCAAAATAGGTCTGTCCCTGTTCCTCAAAAACCATTAAGGACCACATTGATACCCTTGCTCCGGCCCTTGCCATTTTCTGCAACCTCTCCCTTGCCTCTGTTTCTTTCCCCTCCCCTCTGAAGCACTCCCTTGTGCATCCTCTCCTCAAGAAACCCACAGTTGATCCTTCTCGTCCGGCTAACTATCAGCCAAATTCTATTACTCCCTTTTTGGGTAAGCTCCTAGAAAAGCTGGCCATCTCTCAGCTTAACTTTCTTTCTGATTCTGTTGGCTCTCTCCATGACCACCAATCTGGCTTCAGAGCTGCAAGAAGCACGGAAACTGCTCTCCTGAACATCCGTGAAAACTTGCTCTCCAACCTTGACTCTAACATTCCCTCTGTCCTCATCCCACTTGATCTCTCCTCTACATTCGACACGGTCAACCATACCACCCTGCTCAATCGTCTCTGTGACAACCTGGCTATCACCGATCAGGCTCTGGCCTGGCTGACCTCTTCCCTCTCTGATCATCCCTCCCAGGTATAACTTGGGTCCTTCCTATCTTCTATCTCCCTCTCTACCTTTGGTGTTCCCCAGGGGTCTACCTCTCGCCTTGGCTTTTCAACCAATACCTGGCATGTCTTGCCTACTGCATTTCCATTTTCTGCTCAAATTCCAGTGCTATGCTGATGACACCCAACTCATTTTCAGGCTTCCTTCAGCCACCTCCTCTCCTTCCCTCATCTCTGTTTGTCTAATCGCCATTCAAAATTGGTATGCCACCAAAGATATTTGTCTAAATGCCAACAAGACTGAGATCCTCCTCATTGGTACATCTTCACCATCCTTTCACCTCACTCTCTGGCTGGCCTCCCTTGGCCCTCCTCCTACCCCTACCTGCGAGGCTAAGAACCTCAGGGTCATCTTTGACTCCACACTTTCCTTCTCGGCACACATCTCTGATGTCTCTAAAATGTCAAACTTCTTACTGCATCTCCTTAGAGGTACTCTGCCTTTCCTCGCCTTCCCCCAGAAGCTCACTGTCTCTCAAGCTCTGGTTATATCCAGGCTGGACTACTGTAACAGCCTCTTTCTAAATCTACCTAAATCTACCTGCCTCCACTCTCCGCCCTCTACAACTAATCCAGAACAGGACTGCGATCGTATCTCTCGAGCTATGAAATCCCTTCATTGGCTCCCAGTGAATGCAAGGATTCAAATTTAAAACCCTCTGCATTGTCCACAAGGATTTCCGGGGCCTGGATCCAAAGTATATTCAACTATCCCTCCGTAAATACCTCCCCTCTCGAGCCCTTCACTCCTCTTCTTCTAACTCCCTCATGGTCAGTCGTTTTTCAAAGAAATGAGCTGGGGGTAGATCTCTGTCATTGGGTGGGGCATCCCTTTGGAACAGCCTCCCAGCCACTTTGAAACTTGAGGAGAACCATCTCCAGTTCCGGAAGCAGCGCAAAACCTTCCTCTTCGCTTCTGCCTTTGCCCCTCTTCTCCCCTGTTGATATGCTTTCTCTCTCGGCACTGTGCACCTGGCCACCCACTGTTCTTCGGGCCCAGGTACCTGCTCACTCTGCCTCCCTCCTGCACTGCCTCTGGGCCACCCGTTGCACTGGGGTCTATCTGTACGCATGCAGTCCCCCACCCACTTTTCTGCTGCACTTATCAGATACACCCTATCTGACTAACCTAGCACTTTGCCACTTGCTGTCTGCACTACCACTGTTTATCACCTTTATTTATTTATTTATTCATTTGACTTATCATTAATTATTCTGTTGTCTCCTTTGTTCCGCACTTTCCACTTCTCCCCCCTTCCATGCACTTGCGCGCTATTAATGTCACTGGGCCTAGTAAGATCGTTGTTTTCGTGCTCCCCTATTCACCCCCTTTGCCTTGTATGAAACACTTGTGTATGAGCGCAATATAAATAAAATATCATTTCATTTCATTTCAAAACAACTGGTCCTATTCTGTAAGGCCCTTATAGCTTTAAGAGCACGAGTATTGGGTGTTTTTTTGAAGAACTGAAGTCATACACTGCGGACGAATGGTGGTCCTCTCTCCTGTCAGGAGAGAGAACCACATTAATCATTGCATTGACAATCGTCCTGGATGGGGCTTTTAAAGATATAGGGCCTCATTACACGGAAGGCGGTAAGGGTTAACGGTCACCAGTAATTGTACAGGTGACCGTTAACCCTTACCGCCTTACTACGAGGTCCCTTTGCGGGTAGGTACTTTAACGCCTGCTGTTTAGCAGGCGTTAAAAACCAACCCGCAAAGGGACGAAGGTGCTAATTACGGTACCGCAATTTGCAGCACCGTAATTAGCGCCTTCCCCATTCCCATAGAGCCCTATGGGGCAAAAATGGGAATGGGTAAGGGCAATGGGGGAAGGGGGAATTACCGCCCCGCCAACCTTGGAAAAGGGCGGTAATTCTTGGCAGTGTAACAGCATTGAAGGTTTCTTAACATTGTGCGAGAGGGTCAAATTAGTTTCAGATGTGCTGAGTTGCTGTAATCCAGACAGGGAGCAGGCATTGCGGTTGGTTTGAGATGACGCTCTCTGTGGTTCGATTCAGCATTCTAAGGATGCATATGCAGTTCGATGAGGCCACCAGAGTTAGTTTGACGGTCAACCTTCGGTTCAGTGAAAAAGATGGTGGTGGTTCGATGCGCGCTTTGAGACGTGGTGGTTGAAAGAATTCATCAGTGGTGATCTTCTTTTCGAGTTTGATCAGGCGACATACTCAGCTGGCACAGTGCAGCAGCAAATTGGTGCAAGGAGCAGCAACAGTGGTTCAAAAAGGTTCAAAGAAGCACCAAAGGCAGAACCTCAGGTCCTGTTGGTTTGAATGCATTTGGACACAGTCGTTGATTGTTCGATGTAGGTTTGATGGGGTAGAACGCAGGAAACCCACTGATTTGCTTCTTCTAGCACTTTGAATCTGAATCCCCAGGCCCAGGGAGAAGATTGGTCCTTGTTCTTTACTCAAGTAGGTGGGGGTAGATCTAGTGTGGAGAGTCAAAGAGTTCCAATGCTTAGGGGCAAGTAATGACAATGATCGAAAGCGGGATTGGCCACAGAGTGGTGTAGGACCCATGAGTAGAAATTTGGAATGGGACTGAAGGATGTGGGAGGGCACAGACAGAGAAAAGGGGAAGAGCGATAGGGAGGGTCTCGATTGTGAATACATTTGAAGATAATGCAGAAGAAGTGTAATAATAGCAGAGATTCAAAAGATAACCAGGAGTGGAAGTGGAGAGAAGGAAAGATAGAGGTATGAAAAGAGAGACTACAAAGAGTATGGATAGCTAAATTGAAGACAGCGCATAGAGAGGCAAGGCGTGAGGCTAGGAGATTAATGATAAGCAAGGAACAGTAATCAAGATAAGAGGAAATCAGAGTGACAATGAGGAGCTTAGCAGCTTGAACTGTAAGGAAAGGGAGAGGTTTGCAGATATTAAACCATTGTAAATGACAGGAGCAAACATTGTTGGAAATGTGTAAAGAAAAGGATAGAGAAGAGTCAAAGAAGACACCCAGAATTCAGAGATTAAGAAGGGAAAAGTGGAGGGAGGAAAGAAGATAAAAGGAGGAGATATAGGAGCAGGAATATTGGAAGCAGGGAAGAAAATAATTTGATTTTTGGAACATTACGATGCAGGAAATGGGTGTTCATCCAGGATTGCATGCCAAGAAGACAAGCATAAATAGTAGCGTGAAGAGAGTTGGAAAAGGAGGAGACAAAAATCAGAGCGTCATGGCTGTAGAAATGAGAGGAAAGGCCAAAGGAAGACACAATGGAAAAGAGAGGTGAGGTATATAGAGAAAAGAGAAGATGGCCAAGATAGAGGTTTGGGGATACCTTGAAACATTGGGAAGGGATGGGAGTTTCTACCTCCCCAAGAAACAGAAAATGAATGTTCAGACAGATACGATTTGGAGTCCTATGGGACTCAATGGGAATGGGGATTTACAGAATTCCGCCTCCAGAATTACTGGGTCACCGGGGTTGTAATGCCCCGGTGATTCTGGCAATCACAGAGGAGGAATGGAATTACCAGTTGGTGGCAGTCTGCCGATTTATCCGGCATGGCTACCGCCGGACTTGTAATGAGGCCCACAGTGTCAGTGTGTCTTCTGCCTTCACTCTAATCCATGTTTCAGTGATATAGAGAAAGTGTAAATTGAGACAAAAGAAGGTGTCCGTAATGCTATCCGTTTTATTACAGACAGATCAAGCTTTTAGGAGACTGATCGATATAGGAGGAGAGGAGTCAATAGGGATAGAGATAAGATCAGCAGGGTTGCGACAGGTTTGAGGAATATAGTGAAAGCTGTGCATGGTACAGTGAACTGGAATGTAGGCTGGAAAGAAGGGAAGAATAAGCAGGGAAATGTTAGAAAGGGAGCCACAGAAAAAAGGTTGTAAAATAGGCTGCACATAGGTGCAATGTGAGCACAAAGCCTTCAGGGTAAACTGCAGGCTGCGACTAAGGACAGGGCCCTGTTGTGACCTGTGGTATGGCATTGTGAGAAAGATGGAAACGAGTCACGCGAGATAATAAGTAATTGATGTCACGCCAGTCACCAACAGGAGCAAACAGGGTAGGATGAAGCCCTTAATTCAATCACCCTTGACTGAGAGCGCCCTGCGAGATGGAACTATAAAGGTTGATAGTGAGGTCATGTGGGTAGCAGAGAAGCTCTAATAGAAAAGGGCTGGGGTAGTTCCAAAGAGGGAGAAGTAGGGTTCAGTGAAGGGATCAATGATTGGCTACTATCAATATATTGATCTCGCCCACATAATGTCAGCAATAGCCTCATAGGCTATGCATTTCAATATCCCTAACAAATATAGTAATTCTAATTGATAAACCAGAGAAGTAAATATTTCCAATCGACTGGCTATTTTTTCGAAATGCTGCTCACTCGATTTGTGTAGCATGCATAGTCAACAAGGAAATTAAACTTCTGCATTTAACAAAGAAACTAATGAACCAACAGTACTAGGAAGGTGACAGGCCTTTCTCAAGATCATGCTGTGCATCAAGTGAGATTGTAGGGCTTACTGCAATCCTGATTTAGCAATGACCAGCTAAATTGAACCTCATTTTGAAAGATGCTGCAGTTGTGTGTTATCTTCACTATTATTACTTCATCAAAACACTGATTACATTTGGTTCATTAGAAATACTCCATTGAGCATCAATATTGGGAGTTACATAGAGATCTCCACTCTCACAACATTCTAACGAATTCTGTTTGTATTTAATTATTAATCTTACCAGGTATTTCAATACAAGTTGTTACTGAGGTATTTTCTTGTGCATTTGATTTAATGCTGCAGACACTATCATTTGTAAAGAATTTCGTTAAATAAATCCACTTATAATTTGTTGTCGCTCTATGTTTACGAATCCTGAGTGTGTTGCTGCAGTTAAGATGTAACATCTAGAACATTCTCAATAGAAAGAGTTTGAAAAAAAAACGTGTCTTTAATAATAGTAAGTCAAATTCTATAATAAGGTATATGCCGTAACATAAGCCAGACTTTTTATTTGAAGATTGTTCCTTACAGGTAAATGTCATCTATAGGGACAGGACCAGGTGGCGGCTGTGGAGCAAGGAGTTTGAGGGGAAATGGCAATGTCTTGACAGCCGTACATAAGGCCATGCATTCATGAACATTTCCGATGGACTGAAGAAGTGTTTGTTAGGTTTATGCCTAAAATTGTGATGGGACATTTACCAATATAAGCCTTTTTTTGAGTAATCTGAAGCAACAATATTAGAGGATAACCAGAGTGGTCTGTGTGGGGCATAAAGTGTGAACTTGAGGAGTATCAAAGTAGGGCCTTGTTTATGGAAATCCTGGTGGGCTATGCAGACAACCTGTAATCTCTTTGGCAACTTTGAGCCAGTAGAGGAAGGTGAGGGTTTGCCGAATATCAGAAGCAGACTTGAAAAAATACCTACTGTATTCAGTCAGTAGACAGCAGTTAGTGGGCTGAGCATGGCAATAGCTGTTCCTTAGTCAAGCATTGATGTGGAGGAAAGCATTGATGATGGTTATATTAGCAAGAAGGATGTTAGGCTGAGGTTAGTGCTGAGGCCACTAAGTTAGTTTCAGAGCTCCATTGGTTACTGTACATTTCTGAGAGGATGTTCTGTGATAGTGATTACAGTGACTGTCAACATGTTCTGTACAAATCACGTTAAATTGGCAGAATTTGCACATCAGCCACATATTTCCCCCCTGCTTTGGCCGTGATATATATATTAAATGTTGATCCCCCACAGCCTTTCATGACACTGTTTATCGATGTACCACTAGGTGGCTCCTTGCCATTCAATGGGGGTGGGAGAACCCACTCCTTCATGTGCTGGGACTGGTGCTGAGCATGTGAGTTGAGTGTGATATAAGCATTATTTCAAGCACATAGCCATTCAAACACCTGTCACTCTCTGTAGCATCAGTGGTCTTTGGGATGAAGGTCTACCTGGTGTACCAGTGATAGAGTAGGTAGAAGGGTTCATCAAATGGATAACGCCTAAATAAACGAGCTCCCAGGATTCGATTAGCCCAACGCTGCTAATTGTAATGCATTTGTTAAACTTGCACCATGTATTGTGTATATATCGTATTTATGCTTTTGTATTGTAACAGTTATATGATGTCAAGACAAAACCCCCAAATTATGTTTTTATTTTAAAATGGTGTTTATTCATTTGTACATCTTACACCTGCAGCATATATTAAGCATTGTGACAAAATGACTTCTGCCTTGATGGATTAAAAGGAAGAGTAGTCGCTACTCCACCTAGTCACTCCTCACAATTCTACAAAACAAGAGTGATCCAAATCATAAAGGTGAAACAGGAACAGTATAATTCCTTCAGCTTTTGTGGTAATGTGGATCATGGGAAGCCTATACTATCAGGAGTGGTGCGAAGGTGAAACAGTAGGAACCGAAACAGTACAACATTCCAAAATAAAGGCATGTCCAATCAAGGTACCCTAAATATATATACCTTAAATAAACACACCATATGCAAACATAACTAAATAGAACAACACTACATACAACTCACACCTGTGGAAAGAACAGAAATATGCACTCTGGATAATGACACAGGGGTGAAAGGCAATCAATAACCACAATGACTGTAAAGGGATATGTCTTGTGCGATAATAAGTATCACATGTGATCAAACCAGGGTCTAGGGCTCAATGTTGGACCAAGGAGGCAGTTAGGAGACAATAATACACTCTCCCTGAACTTGGCAGCCCATCAGCTTTCAGTGAGGCTTCTTGGTGCTGTGTGAGTGGTTAGAAGATTAAGAGAGTGCGAAAACCAGAACCAGGTTTTCTTGCTGGTTCGAATGTGCTAAAAGCAGTTTTAGCAGCGAGAAGCAGGGATCCATGCCGATATAGCTGTCAGGTTACTGTAAGTCCCAGGCTCAGGGGCAAGATACATTATTTCTCTTGTAGGGTAGGTTGGCAAACTCCTGCATGGATGCTTTATCTCCAGTGAGGTCCTGTGTACCGGTGTTGCTGGCAGAAAGGCAGGCCGTGCTGCAGCATCAGGTCACCACCAATGTGCCCAGGGGATAGTTAGGGAACAGAGATTGCCTCTGCATTGGAATACCTACCTTCCCCTCACAAAGTTGTTAGCAATACATTTTTCGGGTTTCCTATGTATCTCGATACTCAACTGAACTATAGTGCTATATTAAAAGCAGCTCACAAATGTTTATTGAAAATTGCTCACAAATGTTCACTGGCAACTGCTAATACATGGTCTGAGGAGACCCCAAACATGTGCGGCCATTGTCTATATTTAAATGGCCTGCAAATAGCCAAGACATTCACAATACCAAACACCTGGCGAACCAAGTAAGAACTCATATGAGTTTATAACTGCTATTTGTTCCAGCAACCATTCTTGTTTTGATGCTGGAGAAAATCAAGTGTTTTGAGATAAAGGCCTACATCGGCTGACAAGCAGCCATGATATAATAAAGTAAATTGTGTTGTCTAGATAGAAGCAAACATAGAATGAGTGTGCATACAATGCTTGTATCTTTTAGAGTACAGTCGATATGTGGAATTGAGATTGGAAATGAGCGCCTGTGTGACAACCAGTAGCGAGATTCATTTGTGTTGTTGTTTAATAATTTGTGAGTACATAACCCTGTAGTGATTTCCTTGGGACAATGCTGGAGACCACCTTGGTTTAAATTTGACTCTATTCTTTTACATATATTTTTGAATTTTGAGAAACACACTGCGTGTTTATTGCCTGGAATTGTGGGGAGGGTCTGAATATCAGGGAGCATGAAATCACTTGTGCCACCCTAGCTAAACCAATACATTAATTCAAATGTTTCTACAAGATATCACAAAGTACTTAGCTACAAAATGACAATGCTCTCAGCTGCAAAGTAACAAGCACTTTCCAGCACACCATGTTATGATACCATATACTGCACAGACTCCATGTCCCCCGCACCCTACCACAACATGCATCTCATCGATTGCGGCCAGAAATAGTTTTGGAATTTAGACCATAGTGGTGATTATATATTTGCCAGTGTGGTAAAATTGCCAGTAATTCCGGCTCCTGAAATGTTCCCAGACCAGCAAAACAAAGTTTGCCAGTGGGGGCCCTGATTTATCTCCATCCAAGAGCTACTTGTCTCGGGAGGATGGCTCAGGGGCAACGTGCTCGCCTTGGAAGCAACACAGGTTCAATCCCCGGGTCCGTGCTTAGAAACCTCTCGGTATTAAGTGCGTTATAAATAATCTATCATATCATATCATACCCACTTGTAATACCAGTGCTGGTTATTCTGGCAATCCCCCTCATGGAGTGTTAGGGGACTCCATGGAATGGGGATTTACAGCTGTTGCCACCACCTGAAATATCCCAGTAATACCAGTTTATCAGGCGTCAGCAACAGTAGGGTCAGTTTACTGGTATCACACTGGAATCTCCGGCAGGATTCTGGGAAACTTGTAATGAGCCCCATTGTCTTTCAGTTTTTGTCTTCCAAACTAGTGTTTTTCAGTTATGTTACATTATGATCCGGGGTTTGATATCATGCTTCACTGCCATTTTGTTGGTGTCTTGGAGGAGCTGAAAGTGGAACTGGTTTTGATAAATTTGGAAAAAGCGAAAATGCAAGATAGATTTGCTGATGAGTGGATGCTTGCACTTCAGAAGTGCCCAGGCACTGTGTGTGTGTCTGTGTGTGTGTCTGTTACTAGGTGATTCATGTTGATGTACCTGTGTTCAGGAGGGAGCCTTGATTGCCTTGCTTGTATAAGAATATTGGTCAGTGGTGTAATATATAAATCTCAAATGGCAGACATTGGGACAGCTAGAAGCAGAACTATGGTGGGATGCAAAGACTGTGGAACACACCTATTAGCAGAAACACTATGGTCCCACTGGGAGCGGGGTAGTACAAGGTAGAAAGTAGTACTATACCAGAGAGACCCCCTTCCCAAAGAGGTCCACCATGCCAGTGATGGTGCTGTTTTCTCATGTTATTTCTCCACAAATGAATCGCTCATTTTTTTCCTCTGACATGTATTCTCATGTCTAACCATGTTTAAAGCAGGACATTTTAGCAAGCCCAAGCCATTGTTGCAAATTTAGTAAATGCAAGCACTGCCTTAGACATGCACTATGCACTATGAATTACTTTACATCAGTGTCTTCATTTGAGAGTCTGGGATTAGCGCCAAGTGACTATGTGATTAGGAGACTGTGGGCCTCATTACAGGTCGGGCGGTCCGGAATTAACAGTGGCGGTAAAGCCGCAGCCACTGTTAATTCTGGACCGCCCGATCCCGAGTCCTGCAGGCGGGAGGTGATGTTCCCGCCAGGTCTGACCTGGTGGGTTTAACACTGCCTGCCTGCAGGCAGACGTGGAAACACCAGCACCATCAAGAGATGGTGCTGGTGCTTCCACTTCACCATTCCCGTTGAGTCCTATGGGACTCAATGGGAATGGGGATTTACCGAATTCCGCCTCCGGAATTCCCAGGACACCAGGGTCGTAATGCCCTGGTATTTCTGGGAGTCACAGAGGGGGGAATGGTAATACGAGTCCGGCGGTAACCAGGCCGTTTTACCGCCTTGGTTACCGCCGGACCCGTAATGAGGCCCAATGCATGCTTAATGTAAACAAACCCTCTGACTGCTCTCCAGTCTTTCTGGGAGGAGAGCCAAATGTTCTGATAAATGGTAAAAACGTAGATAGCAATATGAAAAAAACTACAGAATTTCAGAACTACAGAACTTCCTCCTGAGATTTTTGCTGGCGTTCAGCTAATGGAAGTGAGTGAAAGGTGTATTAGTCTTGTTTTTGGAACAAACAAACTTTTTTCTTTGCAGGAAAGATGGTGAGATGTTGAGCACTGATACTGGAGCCAGGGGGTTGGATAGCTTTTTGTTCAACGAACTTCAAGCTACTGATTGATAGATATGCTAATAGTAGGAGTGACCAGGGGTGACAGAGAGCATAAGAGATATTTTGGCTGTGTGGGGATAGGATCTGGCAAGAAGACAGGAGGCAAACGGAAGTCTGGAAGAGGGAGATACACTGGGACCCATTAACCTCTATGCAGAAAGGAGAGGCTGAAAGCCCTAATTTTTCCCAGGCTGGATTGTAATGCCACTCAACAGATTTGTGGTTGTTTTGAGGCATTTGAACCCCCAAAGTACTCTGGTTATTGACTTTTGAACAGAACTATAGATTTTGATTGAGCTGTATGGGGAATATGTTTGCTGTCCCCTATAACTCCAAGGCAAATCAGCTTACCACCTGTTGACATATCTTATTCTTGACATTAACTCTTTTTGAAAGGTTGTTCCTATTTTTCTGCTTTCTTGGAAAAGAGATCAGTGCTATAATAGGTGGCTTTTGACTTTTTTTTGCATTTTTCCTGGATTTTAGACTGCATTCCATATCCATTTTCAGCCCTCTCATCTCCCTACTTTCTTTAGATAGTGAGTATTAGAGGTTTTTACCCTTTATTGAAATCACATTGCGAAAGGTATTGAAATATTGGTGAAGTGCTTTTAGGTGCTTTGAGGTGTTTATTTGAAGACTGGCTAGCAACACTTGGTGAAGTTGCCTAGGAAGACCTGGGGAGGCGGCTAGTTGTCTCCTGAGGTAACTATGATATCTTGGAAAAGGTTGATCAGTCTTAACTCTTGAGTAGATGTAAATGCAATATAAATGATTGCTGCATATTCATTAATTACTTGTTGCATTTTATGTGTGTTGTGCATAATGACCATTATGGTAGTAATGTTTCTTTATTACTTATCGCTGATTGTTAAAATATTTAATTTATACATGAGTGCATAAGAAGCATTCATTGAGTGTTCATTACTGAGTGTTTTGTCAAAAGCACTTTAACATGAATATTAAGTGTGGGCATCTATTTAAATGCATTGTTTATTGATGTGTTCTATATGGTACATGTCCTTTAATTCACTCATGGAGGGTTTTTGGGAGGTATGAACAGTGGACTATTAAGAAAAAAAAGAGTGTGACATTAGTAAACCTCTCCTGTGCAGACGAATAAGTAGCCGCCAACCACTGCAGGGGGTTGATTGCTTGCTCTCTTTACTGATGCACAGTGACAGATATATGCCCTTCACTATCTCTATTCCTACCACAGCACCTGCTGTGGGGGTCTTCTTGGACACTCCCCTGCGGGTGGAGGATGGGCTCTGGAGATGGGTATGATAAGTATCACATCACACAGCGGCAATACACTGTTCATCCTCTTCTACACCCAAAGAATATTCTCCCTACTTAGGCACTGAAGAGGAGCTAAGGGGGTTGCGACAGGCCTGGCATTACAAAATATAATATACACTCAAGTGAAGAGCAGGGTGTACAACAAAAAGCTTAAAGTGCTCTAGTGAAGTGAGGGTGTCTTTTCAAGCAAATACTCTTAACAGCCATCTAGCTAAAAGATATTGAAATGGCTAACCCACATGTTGATGTCCTTATACCTGTAAACTGCTGCCACACAGTAAGCAGGTGGTTATAGTAAGTACTCAGAGATCTTCTTTTGCTGGAGACTAATCTCCTCACTTTGTGCATTGTTGGTCTGTGTTGTCTGCTCTAAATCCAATTCTACTTGTCTCACATGTCCCATTCATTTTACATAGTCTGCCCTCATGTTAGTCAGTTCCTGAAAGGATGACTCACTTTTCTCCATGTCTATCTTTAACTGGCACACTTACTGGCACAGGGCATTTTTTCCTGATACAATATGCTATTCTGTTCGCTGAGGTGATCTCTCTGCCATTTCATAGCGCTGCAAATCTTGCGCTTCTGATCAAATTCTGCTTGGGAATTGATCTCTTTAATAATCAACTGGCAGTTCTCATCTTTCAGTTGCTTAATCTGCGTTTGAACTGCAAACATTTCCTCTAATCAGGCCCTATTGTGCAAAACTTGTTGACTCAATTTTATTTGACTATCACGTTCTCAACGCCTTCTTGACATTTCTCTCTCAGTGCAGAAAATTGGAGCTCGTGTTCTAAATACGTTTGTTTCTGTGCTGCCAACTCATTCTTTAGCTGCTGAATCATGTTTTCTAATTTTAATTGAACATTTTGACCCTGTTGCTCTTTCTCCTCTACTTGCCTTAACTCTCTCTGTGCTTGATCCAAAAGCTCATATTGATTTTGCACAGAGGCAACACTCTCCTGGTATCTTTCTACCATTATCATCATATGTAAGTACATATATGCTGTGAGCTGGGCCATTTTAATTTTCTCATCTCTGGTAGACTGCGTCATATAAGAATCTGTCAAGAATTGATGTAATAGGTTTTTATCCTGCCACACATCCATATTTATAGAGGTAACCTCTTGCATCATTCTAGATTACCATGCTTCATGTTCTTGTTCTACCCATTCACCTTTAATGAACAATTGGATAGAAGGTGCTTCCTAGCCATGTTCATTTCTACGGTGCTCATTATGAAAGGTTTCCTGCACCTAATGGGTTCCCTATGCAAAGGCAAAATCTCAACCCTGCTTCTGGTTAGTTTGTTTTCACAATATTTTGTTTACACACACAGCCCTGCAACCCAGGGTACAAGTTTGGATGGCACCTTCACAATGCAACCCAGATTTCAATCAACTGAATGTAACAATACCTTCAATGACTAGTCTGCTCTGTTGCACTGTCACAGGTGAAAACACTTTTCTCAATCACGGCACAAGCCCCCAATTTGTCGCAGTTTATTACATGGCAGACGCAAGACAGGGATCTCCTTCCCCTAGAATGAGTGTGGCGCACAATAAAAAAACGTTGATATTTTTACTTCGGATCCTTACTTAGAAGGCCTCCAACCCATCTCACAGCCAACCTCCACAAACACCCCGTGTCCCAATGGACTAGGAACCAGGCTGGTGTGTATCAATAAGATATTTATTAATGTATTATTTAATGTCAAATGAGAATAAACAGCTTACATCAGCCAACAATAGTTAGGCAACACAAAAACCAAATATCCCTTTTGATGAAGCAGTACACTGAGATAACAGTGACAAGGATTTTCTCTTACTTCTTTCACCACTACAATCAGAGAACAGTTCAAAACACACCAAGAAAATGAATGCAAACAGGAAAGTGCATGCGCACAAAATGATGTTTGAGTCCCAGCAACCCTCACCCCCTCCCCAAACATCCACTAGGCTTGTAAGTTTTAGATGGAAGGCAGTGGCAAAGAGTGGGAACACAAGGGAAAATCGGATTTGGGATATAGTTCACAGAAACAATATCGGGAACACGCAAATAATAAGAACATTTGTTTTTAGAGCACAATGGAAGAATGGGGTTTATAATTATTTATCACAACTGCAATGGGAAAGAATAGAAAGGACGGGAAATAATTTTGCTGATGCTCAGAAATACAGGCAGGGCTTTTAGAGAATACAAGTCAGCACACAAGGGGAAAATCGGTTTTAGGATATTCAACACATGGGCAATGTGAAAGAAAATGCAAATGGAAATTTGTTTTGACCTCACAATTGGGAAAGAGGAACAGAATAGGAAAATCGTGTTTTGGGATTTTGAGCACAATTTCAATAGGAAAGAACATGCAAATGGAATCCGTTTTTACTGATGCTTAAAATGACAGGCTCGTGGAAATGGAGTAGCGCACAATAGGAAAATCAGAGTTGGGTTAGGATGACAGATGCAATGGGAAAATACAGTTGCAGATGGAAATTCGTTTAGCAGAGCACAATTGAAACACTGAGACAAATTTGTTTCTCAGATCACAATGGGATTAATTATTTTGGGCAACACTTTATGACTATACCAGTTCACGATACACAGGGAAAAGATGGTTGGGTTCGAATTCCAACAATACAAATCCTGTGAAATAAATGGGGAAATTAATGTATTTGCTTAGAAAAATATACTAAGGATTTACACAGGCAAATAGGGATTCTTCAATGGGACACTGACTGAAATACACAGGCAAACAGGGGAGGGGATTTTCAATGGGATAATCTCTAATGCAATGCTGAAAGAATATAGGGCATACACAATCTATGGCTTGGGGTGTTTCTACTTACAGGAGAGGTCTGGACTGGACATCAGGGAGCATCAGAGCGCCACTGCTCGGACAGCTAATGGGGTCAGTCAAGGATTCCCTTTTTCCTCCAAGGGGTCCCACGTCAGCTACACAGTCTCCTGACTCCTCTGTAAGGTTAGGCCTCACTGCTAGTGTTGGGATGTTCCTCCAGTTTTCAGCAGCAGCTCACCTCAGGGGTTAGTGGAAAAAGGAAAAAACCCTGATCTGAGGTGGGGTTACTTAGTTATAGGGCAAATGAAAAAAAAATGGTGTTATAGTTCCAACAGAAGGGACCGGTGGAGTATCACTAGTCCACCCCCATCTGTGTGCTGATAAGTCCAGAACATGTGGGGGAGCTTTGGGACCCCAGGGGAGGAGACCCTCCATCATCTTACTTTGACAGGGGGGCCTGGTCTGGTTCAGGGACATAGAAATCTCACTGCATGACAAGTGTCCATTTTCTAACACTATACTTTTCAGTGAATCACCTAAGCCTCGTCAGGTGTCTGTAGGTCATTCCTATGTGGAGCTACAGTTTTTCTTCAATTACTCCAAAATTATATCAGTGAAAACTGTGGCCCTTGGTGGGTGGCATACGAATCATATTTTGCATGTTCTAATACATTTTTCAAAACCCTCAAATACACAATGACGGCCATATTACGATTTTCTCAATAACTTTGGTTGTGTAATTGTAATTGGTTATTTATAACGCACTTCATACACAGAGGGATTGAACCTGCGTTACTTCACGTCAATCTGCTTCCAAGGCAAGCGCGTTACCCCTGAGCTATCCTCCCAGTCCCACAAAAATTGTTTTGGGATGCCCAGAAGGGGTTAGCAGACACCTTTCCAAAAAACCCACATTGACTAGTGTGGGGGTAAATATTATTGATTTTACATGATGAAAACCATTTCTCCCATTTTACACAAAATGGAAAGCCAAAACTGCTCCTGGGCCCTGGCCCCCACCTTCCTAGAGCACATGACATCGGCAGATAGGTCTGTGTTTAGATTAGCCTGCACATTCCAAAGGCTTATGACCAGCTAATGCATGTTTTATTGCCGCTTGTGGGACCTCGGTCATAAACCTGGAGAGTGGAAATGCCCTTATCTTGTCCACGCTGTGAATTCAATCTTTAAGCCTTCTATTCTTTGTATATTTAAGTTACGAGCCTGCCTAGGTTTCCAGGATAACCCAGGAAAGAATTCAGCTTCACATTTGAAGCAATCACAAGACAAGAAAATCCCATGGCATTCCCCCACTTAGCCAAAATTGCCTTTTAACTCAAATTTCACATTAAAATGGACTCTTGAAAGGCACACAAATTTAACATGTAGAAGTATCACTGCAAAGTTGTTCCCAGCATACAGGGTTTAAATGAGGAATCATAATTACATTTTTAAAGGCTTTGTGCACATCTGGCTTTGCAGCTTGTCACTTTGGAGGCAAAATCAAAATGTCATCTTATTTGATTTCAGCCATGAAAGGCCTTCATTTTATTGCAGCAGTTTAAACCCAGTTAAGCATCCCAGTATAGATCATGTGCATGGTTATTTCATATGTGATGGGATCATGACAGACAGAAACCAAGTTCATATATTGAAGGTCTTGCAGACACTTTGATGAGTATTATTTTAGCTTAAAGGGAAAAATGAATATTCATGCATTTGCTTCTTACCCAGTAAAAATGCTTCATTTTGCTGCAAAGGCTTCAAACACAATCTCAGCATTGTCATTTAACATTCGGCACTGCTGTTTTCTGAGAATTTTACTTCAGCTCTCACATAGTTTATCAAACCTTGCCATATGTCTTTCCCTTATGCCAGACAGTTGGCATTTTTAAGTATCTTTAGGTTTTGAGGCTCAATTTCACTCCTTTTTGCTTTAATTTCCTGTGCCTCATTTTCCAAATGATATCAGGGCAGGCCTTTTTACTTAGGGGTGTGTCCCCCACTGACTCTGGCCTTTTACCTATGGTATCCAGGGCTATTTCATCCCACATCATGGACACTGCATGGGATACTGATCATTCCCGTGCCAGCCAAAACACCTCTGTTGTGTGGGAACTGCAGTCCTGGGGCACCATGCATCAAGTAGACAGGCAATGGATCCAAGGTATCTACGAGATATCTTATACCCATGCCTGTGAGACTCATGAGGACTTTAAAGTACAACTGTATTCCTTGAAGGATTGTGTGGGAACACCCAATACAAGATGTCAGGACATTTCTAAGATAAGCCCATGTGAACAGAATTCAAACTCAACCAAATGCATGCTCAATGCAATTCAAATGGAAACCTCCAGTATCAAAGTTCTACTACTACCTAATGGATCCTGCATCATGCAGTTTAACTCTTCATGCTGTGGTGTGACTGTGGGGATTGCCAGCTTGATCACTTGGTAAAATGTTGCAAGATCATTCTTCATCCACCATTGTAAACTGAGTTATTTCTATTGAATTGGCCTGCGGTGAAGCAAACACCTTTGAAGTTCCTGCTGTTGTCACTGAAACTGGCATACCTCCTGCGTATGAAGATACACATCACTAGCACTACAATTACTTTCATGGAAACATAAAACAGGCACTGCATTTGGCTAAAGACCTATTGGAGAGAATACCAGACAGGCCAAAGGAGATTGAAGCCTTAGTGGATAGCTCCGCCCCAACAAATGGGAGCTCTGTCCTGGGACCCATTACGAACTGGCTGACGGATACAGTTTTTCCCTTTTACCCATTGAAAAGTATTCTTGACTCTTTTTGTAAACATAGGCTCAGGGATCAGACCTTTGTTCTATATCCTCACAGCTGGGTTCATCCTGATCCTGATAATCTTTTTGTTTTGTCGTGACAAGTAACAGAGAACTTGTTCATTGCACCAAAGCCGTATCCTGACTAACAGATGAAAACAGTTTTGAACTGTTTCGTGTGACGCACATCTACCCACCTCTGCGATCATCAGTGAGCATCAGCAACTGGAGATTGATGACCAGTACCTGCTGCACCCAGCTCTTCCCAAGAAGATACAATGTTTATGTTTTAGTAATTGGTATCCTGCGAAGATCCTGAGTGAACAGTTTTTAGCAAATACATATTACGTAATGTTTTACATGCTCTTTTGTTTCTTCACACTCATTTCCATGATTTCTATGATGCCTCCATGGCTTTTTATAAGGCTCATGGGGGGCGTGGGGTGACATTCATTCTCATGTTTAACCATGTTTAAAATTATATATTTGAGCAAGACCAAGCTGTTGTTGAAAATACAGATTCATATTTAGTAAACGCGAGTACAGCCGTAGAAATGAATTCTGAATTACATTACATCAGTGTCATCATTTGAGTGTCTGGGATGAGCAGCAAGTAACCTTGTTATTATAACACTGCACACTTAGTGTAAACAAACCCTCTGACTGCTCTCCAGGCTTTCTGGGATGAGCACCAAGTATTCTGGTAAATGGTAAACAAAACTGAGATAGCAATATGAAAGAACTACAAAATTACTGAACAACTACAGAACTTCTTGCTGAGCCTTTTGCTGGGAAGTAGCTAATGGAAGTGAGTGCAAGGTGTGTTAGCCTTGTTTTTGAAACAAATCAAATTTTTTATTTTGCAGGAAAGATCTTGAGCACTGATACTGGAGCCAGGGGGTTGGATAGCATTTTGTTTAACTAACGACAAGCTGCTGACAGATAGATATGACAATAGTAGGTGCAATAGGGGGGTCCCAGAGAATATAAAAAGAGATCTGTTTAGTGGAGATTTTGGCTGTGCAGGGACCGGGCAGAAGCTGGCAAGAAGACAGGAGACAGAGAGAAGGCTGGAAGAGGAGAAGCACTGGGGTCTATTAACCTCTATGTAGAAGGCAGGGGCTGGCATCCCTCATTTTTTCCTGGCTGTATTTTAAGCCACTAAACCAGATTTGTGGCTGTTATAAGGCATTTGAGTCCACCAAGGACCTTTGAGCAGAACTCTGGATTTTGATTGAGCAGTATGGGGAATCAAGGCAAATCAGCTCACCACCTAGGAAGCGATCTTATTCTTGATTGGCTACATGCTGGCACTATTAAAAATCCCAAGTGACATTAGAATTTATGTTTTCTATTGTTCTCCTTTTTTTGTAGAAACAAAAGAATGGTGATTTAATAGGTGACTTTGAACACATTTTTGTCATTTTTCCTAAATTGTAGACCGTCCAAGGTATCCAGTCTTCATTTCCAGCCCTCCCATCTCTGTGACTTCTATATATAGTGAGTACGAGAGTTTGGTTACTCTTCATGGATATCACTTTCACAAAGGTATTGAGTTATTGGAAGGAGTGGTGCTTTTAGGTACTTTAATGAAGATTGCCTAGCAAGATTTGATGAGGTTGCCTAGCAAGACCTGGTGAGGCCAGTCTTTTTTTTTTTTTAGGTGACTCTAATATCTTGGAGAACGTTGATCAGTCTTAACTCTAAAATAGATGTAGTGGCAATGAAAATGATTGCTGCTTATTCATTAATGACATTTTGCATTTTAAGTGTGTTTTTCATAGTGACCATTATGATAATAATGTTTCTTTATTACTTATTTCTCTTTATTAAAAGATTGACTTTATACATGAGAGAATAAGGCACATTGACTGAGTGTTTTATCAGAAACATTTTCACATGAACATTAAATGCCTTTTAATACACTTATGGGGGGTAATATGGTACATGCATTTTAATACACTTATGGAGGTTTACTGGGAGCTAGGAGCAGTGGACTATTAAATAAAAACATAATGTGACATTAGTAAACCCCTCCTGTGCAGACGAGTGAGTAGCAGCAACCCACTGCAGGGGGTTGATTGTCTGCTCTCTTTACTGATGTGTAGTGATAGGTATATGCTCTTCCCTATCTCTATTCCTACCACAGGCCCTGCTGGGGTTCTTCTTGGACAGTCCCCTGGAGGTGGATGGAAGGCTCTGGAGATAGTGGTGATAAGAATCACGTCACCTCTTCCCCTTTCTTTTTTCTTCATTTTACCTCTGTTCATGTTTCTGAGTTTGGTTTTATGTCTTGTATTAAAACGTTATATAATCGTAATTCTTTTAAACACAAATTAATTAATCATGCTCATGTTTGCACATGCATTATATTCTGGGGGCAACAAGCTCTAAAATGTCAACCTGCCTGATGCCATTTGGAAAATACTGACTCTTCCATTTATTTATTCGTTTAAATATATCTTTATTTATTTATTGTGATTTGTATGACTACACATGCAATGGTACTTGCTTCAGAGCACTTGCATAGAAATAATACAGAGGGGAAGGCAGAAGATGGTACATTAAAAGCAAAAGACATATCAGTTAACTTTATGCAGTAGGGAAGATACAAGGAGGGGCTGCAAGGTTGCAATTGGCCCATTAAGTACTAATGGTAGCTATTCTGGTTGCTGGAAATATCTCCCCACGAATCTTTTGAATATTAAGAATCCTGGTTGCATTTTGGGACCAGTCCCACATAAAAAAAGTCTTATATGATTCCAATAAGTAGCTTATTAGAACTCATGAGAAACCAGTCAAATGTTGGGACCAGTAATAAAAATGTTATAAGAAAATATATGACAACCCAATACTTATTGAATTCTTACAAATTCTTAGAAGATTTAAATACATTGTTTGTAGGATTTCATATGATTATGATAAGGTCTTTATAAGAAAATCAACAAGAAATGTTTGACGTGGTAGACTGGCCTATAGGGAGCACTGGAGGTTTCTAAACCAAGTGCATCTTTATTGTGGGTACTCTGGCATTCGGCTCTTCTTCCCTTCGCTCCAGTCACCACAACACACTCCCCTCTCTCCACCCCTTCTACTACCCCACAACCCTTGCAAGCAATCATTTGTTATAAAGCATGCAGTGTGTTATTCCTCACTGTTAACAAGTGTGTTGTCAGTTTTGTATTTTGAAGTATTTTATTATCTCTATATAGGGACAAATGTGATTTAAAATTTAAGATACAGTATTTGGACTAATTTTTCCAAATTATCCTGGGTGGAGAATCCTCCAAACTCTACTCAGAGTGGCTGAGTGTGTTTGCTACAGTCATTTATATGTTGCAGTATGGGTCCAATTTGAAAACATTTCCAGCACCTATTTTGGTTCCTAAACTACTCCTGTTCCAGACCTGCTGTATTGGGTTTATAATGGGAACATCAAAACAAGTTCCAGAATGCAAAGAAATCATCAGGATCAGATGAGCATCACATGAATCAAACCAGGCTTCTTGGCATGCATGCTTCCAATTTTCTATGAGCTATAAAGCCTTGCATGTAGTCGAGCACATAGGTAGAAATTCACTATCAAACATGCTGCATTGTTGTGAAATGAGATGTGGCATCCTCCCAAGGGGAAAGTCACTCTAACTTACTATTCATAACCATCATTTCTGATGGTTATGAATAACCATCTTCCGTCCCACGAGAGGAACAGAACTGCATTACTATCTATATGGAATGATCTAAAAACCCACACAGACTCCAACATCAGCCATCACTAATACTACTCGACCTGTCAGCAGCCTTCGACACAGTCCACCACAAAACACTCATCAAAAGACTCAAAGGCATTGAAATCAGCAACACAGCACACCTCTGGCTAAAATCCCTCTTGAGAGAAAGAACAGAAACAACTTGGATAGTACCAAACAAGTCTGAGCCTTGCAAAACAACACGTGGAATTGCACAGGGTTCATCGCTATCACCACTACTCTTCAACATCTACTTAATCCCCTTTATTAATATAATCAAAAAACATGGCTTCACTGGCTACAACTACCCATATGACACTCAAATAATCTACAAAATCAATGCCAGCGAAGAACAAAACCCAACATTTACCAACTGCTTCACCGAATTAAACCAGTGGATGAGCACCAAAAGCCTTAAACTCAATCCGGATAAAACAGAAATCATAATGGCACCCAATGATCCATTGAATAAACACCACCACATCCCATGGCCTATTGAAATGGGAAGCACATCACAACCATCCAAGTGGTCAAAATATTAATGAACAACGACCTAACACTAGAGCCACAAGTCAACAGAGTATTTAAGTAATGGTTCTTCCACGTACACAAAATTAATAAGAAATTCCTCTTCTTTACCATCCCATATGTTGCAGCAGATTAGGTGCAGCAGCATTGGTGAAGGATTTTCTGGAAAACAGATTTCTAAGGGTATGTAGCAACAGTGCAGAAGCAACTCCAGCTCACTTCCAATATGGAGTTCCAGAGGGTTCATCTCTCCCGCCGTCATTGTACAACATTGTTACAGGTTCCACTCTTTCAGATGCTTGAAGATAGGGGAGTACATTTTACTACTTATGCAGAGAAACACGCAATGCGTTATTCCCCTTTCAGGAGTGTATGAGGAGATTGCAAGCAACATTAATAAAGTATATGGGATGACCCAAGCTTGGATGGTAAAAAGCGACTTTGCCTTAAATAATGAGAAGACAGAGCTGATGGTGGTGGGCACCAGAGGACCAGAGTACAGAAGCTCGGTCCAGAGTATCTACACTTTCAGGTTGCAGGCTGCAGGATCGCCACTAAACAGAGAGCAATGACATTGGGGATATACTTGGACCAAAACCTGAACATGTGAGCCCAGGTAAACATCTTGGTCTCTGCATCCTATGTTAAGCTCCTACCACAGATGCAGCCATACCTCACAAAATAGACTGTGAGACAGTAGTCAAGGCTATTATTAGCACCAAAATCGATTACTGTAGTAGCTTTCTGGTCGGCATATGCAAACACAAGTGGTCACATATCAGAGGCAAGCAATAAATTGCACTGGCTCTCCATTGATGCAAGAATAGAGTATTGCCTGCTGTTAATAACATGTAAATGCCAAGTAGGGATCAGCCCAGAGCATCTAGCGGAAAGACTGAGGAGAAAACCTGTGTTGAGAGCACTCAGATCCAATGACACCAACTTGCTGGTGGTGCCAAGATCTAAACTGACCCTGGTGAGCAAAGGCACCTTTTTTGCAGCTGCGCCCAAAGCATGGACGTTATTCCGCCCAACCTGACAGAAATGAAATATCTGTTGTTATGTTTCCACCTAATATACAGTATAATACCTGCATGCATCCAAGCTGTTTTTTTGTGCACTGTATATATGTGTTAACATATGATAACACACAAAACACTCACCGTCATCTCTGTTGCCATGTCAAAAATAGACTACACCAACAGCATCTACCTTGGAATGCCAGAATACCTAATGAGAAAACTACAACTGATACAGAAAGCAACAGCAAAATTACTCCTCAGACTTACCAAGAGAGAAAACGTCACACCAGCACTTAAAACACTACACTGGTTACCAGTTCAAAAACAAATATTATTCAAAACACTCTGCATTAAAGGGCAGAATTCATTCAGGGAAAAATCTCCATCTACAAAACAACACAAGCACTAAGGTCCAGCAACTACATTTGCTTCTAACAGAAACAATACGCAAAACACAAATTCAGGGTGGGGATCCGCATTTTCCTGCAGAGTGTTGAGACTT